>NC_134077.1:9317727-12082925 GCF_965140245.1 Athene noctua
CTCTATGACAACAGACCATTGTGCAGGACACAATAGCTCTGTGACTCCCGAATTGAATTTGTTCTGCCTGTTCATGGCCAGTTTGCACTCAATTTTTATGTCTGTTGCAGCACACAGGTTAACCAGAAGTATTTTTCACAGACAATGATTTCTCCATGAGCAGCTGTGGAATATGCACAGGGCAGTGACTTGCTGAATTCCTAATTATGAATGCTCCTACTGGAAACACACAACTGCGAAAGTTATGCTCTTCCAGGCAGAGAACAGAAACAATTTATCTGCCTGCTTGTACTCCCCATGTCATACTGCAGAGTGCCTCTCAGTCATTACTTGACTAACATCCTCAAAAACTTTGGAAAAGCAGGAAAATACTAACTTGGTGCCCAGGTGTGGGGAATTAGAGACAGGACAAGCAACCTGGCTGAGTTGGGAATTGAACTAAGGTCTAAAATCAAGTATCCATCCTTCCAGTTAAACTTCTCATCAGATCAAACCCCTCTGCTACAACTGGGTATTGAGTGTCTTGCCTTGCTGACGGCTGCAATCCAGCTGTAGTGCAAGAAATGTCTCTGCCATACACATTTGTGAATAGCTCTTAAGAAAAATAGAACAGTAGATACTCAAAAATAATTTGGCAAGAGCATATGTATCAGATAAAAAAAAATAAAATAAAATCAAAAAAGCCTCTCAGTCCTTTCCTCAACCCTACGGTTGTGACTGATTTTTAAAATGAAACCAGCATTACAGGACATAGTGTTGCCTGGAGAGTAGAGGAAAGATAGAAGAAAAAAGGAATCTAGATTCTGTTCCCACGTTCTTATCATTGGGTGTGCTGCATGACTTGGGTTATTCATTTTCTCTCTGCCTACCTGTAAAATTAAGGCAATTTGGGGAAATCTGCTGAAAACTACTTCCCACAGAAGGTGTATAAGGCCTGTGTGTTGTTAATCACACCCATCTGGAGCTGTTATGAAAGGATAAGGAAAGGGCGGGTGTGCAGAGATAAAGAAATGCACGTGGTGAATACACGTGGAGAGTTTGGAAGGCACATGAGACTGGGGTTTGTCTCAGTGCAGGAGCTGCAAATAGCGAGTGTGGATCATGAGACAAGAGCTGGAGATTTAGAAGTCTCTTACAGTTACACAGCTCAGTCAGACCACTGCTGCTGACACTGTGATCCCTCCTGTAGAGTAGCCATCACGCATTCCCTCTCCAGGCAAATGCTGCAAGCTCGTGTTTTGAACTGATCTCTTCCCTCCTGCCTTATTGGGGCTGATGAGTGCTCCAGTCCAACACCACCTGAATACCAGATGCTGGAGAATCCTTGCATTCTTTATAAGATGCTCCAGGGGTAGCTAGCAGTATGTCATGTCTCTGCAGGTATTATGAGAAAAGAAGCAGAGACACAGGTGATTACAAATAGATTCAGAGATATAACTTTCCATCCAATTCCATCAGCCCTGGTCCTCTTTAATATTTAGCTATTTCCCAATAAACTAAAATGACAGCAGAGTCTCTCCTGCTGAGTCTTTAAAATATATGTGTATACATTATATACAGATCACTCCTTATTTCTTTCCCTCCTTATATCATTAAACTGGTGTTGTGTCTACTGCTCTGTGAATGTGTAAATGGCAGCTTCTCTTACTGATAGTGGAAAAGTTTGAATAGTGTGGTTTTGCTGTAGATGAAGGAAGGGAGAGGGAAGAGGAGGACTGTCTGCATGTCTACTGGGTGATGAATGCGTGGTTGGGGGTGTTAAAGCAGAAACTATTTCCTCAGAGTCTTGGAGGTATGTTCCTTGACAGACTCCTACACCCATGAAAATGTTTATGTGTTTAAATTCTTCTTTAGGACCCTAATCTTCCTTCCTTAGATTAGGCATAAAATATCTAAATAGAAGTTAGGTACCTTGATGTCTTTGCATATCATTCAAGTTTCTTCATTCCCAGTGTGCCAATTTTTATACATGGGGTCTTGTCATGGGTCAGGGGTGCAGAACTGCCTGAGGAGCGCACAAACGTACAGAGGGATATGTGACTGTTCTGCTAAGGCACATCACAAGAGCAAGGGCTTGTGCACAGCACTATTACTGCGCAACATGCCAATCTCAGGAGCTCCTGTAAGTAAGGACTCAGGCTAGGAGATACACCACCTTGCAGAGGTTCTTTGACACATCACACAGACCTCGGGGTTCACAGTAGATCAGTCAACCACAGAGCACATAGGCATACCAAGCAGAAGAGGGTTTGTGGCACTCCAGTCTACAGGCATAATGTTGCATACAACAAGAGAGCACCCATTTGTCTACCCTTTGGGAGCCTGGGCATGGGTCTACTTCATAAAGGCTGCAGGACCCTCCTAAATCAAGGGATATTGCCTATACACCTGGGATGCTGTAATTCCACGTGTAGATAAGTATATCTAATGGAGAAAAAACAGCATATAGACAAAAGCTTCCCAAATTAAGTCCACAATGAGCTATCAATCAATACAGAAAAACATACCTGTTCAGCCTCCTTGGGAGAGACATACCCAAGGCCCATCTGTTCAATGATCTAAAAGGGAATGCTTAGAAGAAGCATTTAAGAAACAAATGTAGCACGGAGTGACGCTTACTTGTACTAACCCGCTCCACGGTTCTGGCAGTCACTAAGGGTGTCTAAAACCTTTTCTGTCTAAGGTGTCCCAAAAACCAAAACGCTTCTTGTGAGATCATCAGGCAACACTGCTCACCCCTTTTAAGCTTCATAACATTGTTCTTGAACCTTTGAGCATGGACTAAAGCTTGCATTTAAAATTGGACCTGAAGTAGGTTTGATTTGTCCATGCAAGTATACACTCAGTCCTGACAGAGCTCCTCAGCCTCTATAAAAAGCCCATGGCAGGCAAAGAAAGTGAAGTGCATTCAGGTGATAGGAAGAGGTTTTGCAGCGGGAGGTGTTCTAGAGAGAAGCTGGAAGAAGCCACTCTGTCCTGGAGCCAAATTCCAAGGCTGGAGTGACTCTCGCTTCATCTGCACTCTGATGGTGCTTTTCTGCTTCCAGGAGACTTCCCTAATATTCTGTTATTGCCTGTTCACTATGGTAGCTCTGGTTATAATTAAACCTTTCCTTTAATATGTTACCAAATACAGCCTGCAAGAAATGTTCATCAAGGATTTCCATCTGTGTCAGGGGACATTTCCATTCACTTTGACTCCTGTCTTACCTCACCTCCTCTGGGCAAGACGTGTCTTTCAGCAGCCTTCAGTGTATTCACAGGGAGACTTCATCTTCCTCTGACTAGATGTACTTTTAGCCTCATAGCAGCTGGGAACCATGAAGACTGTAGGGGCTGGGATTGCTTCTGGGACAGGTGTTGAGGCAGAAGCCTGATGTTGGCCATAGAAGAGCTGTGTGCCAGGCTGCCTCATGGTTTAACCCATTAACATGGTCAATCAGAAAACATTTGCAAAGCCTTTCAGACCAAGAAGCCTCTGGCACTGCTCTACTGAAATCCACTTTTCTGCTAAAAGCAAAGCTGAGGGGCAGCCTTACTGACAGTAGTTTTCTAGGCATGGACTGCCTGGTTGCACTTAGGAAGGTGTCCAGGGATGCTGGGGGAGTGCAAATAGGATGACTATTAGACATTTTCCCTGGAAACAAAATATGCTTATCCTTGTGTTAGCCTTGTCCATCATGCAGTTGGCAGTAATGCTCCCAAAGGCTTGCATTCAAAACACCTGATCCTGAGCTGGGGACAGAAACAAACTACAGAATAACTCCACTGACTTCAACAGAGCTGTGCCATTTTATGCCAAATGAGCATCTACATCAAGGCATCTTAGGGTAGCTAGAGAGGATGGAAAATCACAAACTCTTAAGTCTGTCTGAATAATTCACTGACCTAAGAGAGAGGCTGGATGTCATTGTCTTCAGAGTCAGGATGTTTACCCATTTGCAGGGATGAGCAGTACTGTCTGCATCAGGATAAATGCATCACACTGTAGCATTGCGATCCATTGCAAGGGACGTCAGTCTTACCGCTTTGACCAGGGTGGGTCAGGCAGTCGGCGATGTGTTAGTATCCTGGGCTTATATCATGGGCCCACGTGGCCTATATGTGCATGCCCCTGTTTCTGTGTGTGTGGAGGCTTTCTCTGTGTAACAGGAGTGCTCTTCATACCCAGCAGAGAAGGGGGGGTTGTAAGAGAGAGAAACAAAAGTTCGTGTAAATAAATTGTGCTTCTAACCCCATTGCCAAATGACTATAGTACAGCCCTAATCTGCCTCTGTTCTTCTAGCAATTTGTGATACTTTGCTCCTGCATCATTGCCTTTAAAAGCACTTTTTACACTGTTTTCATAAATTTCTTAAGATTTCTTGGATATATTTATAATTTTGGCCACCACAAGATCCTGCGGCAAAGCGTTCCTCCAGTAAAATATATGTTGCATAAATAAACAAACAAAAATTCTTACTTTGATTTCAAACTTGTTACCCAATAGTTTCACAATGCTTTTTTTTTTTTTTTTTTTAGTATAGTAAATGACTGTTAACTGTCTGTTTAAAAATCCATTTGACATTTCACTCATATTTTTTGTATACATCAATTTGATTTCCACTCTGTTGTCTCATTTCAGCTGGGATATCTAGGCCATTTCATTTTTCCCATCCTGTGGAAACTATTACTTCCCTCTGATCTTTACAGCCATCCTTTGCTCTAACTTTTCTAATTCTACTTCATTCTTTTTTCCAGCTTTCTGGTGAATTCCATGCACCATCACAGGAGACAGAGCCAAAGTCATTTAAGAATCAGGACATTGGAATATAGTTTTTTCGTCTTTTTATTTCTATTAAAGGACTCTGTGCTCATAGTTCACCTTCCAGAAGGAAGGAAAAAACAAACAAACAAACAAAAAAATCTGGGTTTTATTTTTGTTTTCAATTAATTATTTAAAAGAAAGAAAAAAAAAAAAAGCACCCAAAAAACCTAACACCAACTTCTGTCTTGGATGGATGGGTGTTTTCGCTGTCAGGCTAAAGCTGAATGCACAGCTCCAGGGCATCGCTCCAATATTTCAGTTCTTCAGCTAGGTGATACTTCTGGAGTGTTTGCACAAGAGATGCATCACAGAGTGGGGGAAGGAGGGGTGGAGAGGGAAGAGTCTGTCAGCAAGAGGCCCCATGCTAATCTTCTCCTTCAAGACGGGGCCCTTTTGGAAACCTGTTTTAATATTCATGGTCTTTAGGTAAATAGTCTCTGAGTCAGGCTGTCAGTTTCTGCAAATGTGGCTGTCTTGCTGAAGCTACTGCACATTTATCAGTGAGTAAACAGTGACAGGAGTAGGGGGATTAGAGAATTAAATTAGTGTGTAACCACTCTCCTTCTCAAGTTTTTGGCATTGCCTCATGTGTGTTTTGTTCCAAGAAGTTTTGTGGGGGTTTTTTTTTAATCTTTGTCTCTCCCTTCCTCTCTTTCTTCCTCTCTCGCACACCCTTGTCACATACCTATATGAAATCTATGAGACTTTCCTCATTTTCCATTTTTTTAAAATTGTGGGGGTTTTAAATTTATTTTCCTCTCAAGATGAGATCTTTAAAATAGCAATGAAGCAGGCTGTAGGAAAGGATCAGGAGATGCATGCTGACACTGACCAGCTCTGCACTTTCCCTCCTGGTCCTTTGAAGTTTCTCTGGCTGGGTTTCCCAATTGAGCAGCTCTGATCCAGTGAGGAGACCTGGCACTTCCCATCTGCACCAGTCTTATTTTTGCCTCTTTGCTTTCCCTTCCCTCCCCACTCCCCACAGGGCATGACATAGACTCTGCCACCTGCCTTGCACTCATCAGGTTATAAGCCAAATATGCAAGCGCCTTGGCAGCACCATGTTCTTGACATCCTTTGTTGCCATCCCCTGACACCGACACACAGACACGCAATGGTCACCCCTTCCCCCATCCCATCTGTGAAAGGAGGAGACGATTTACTCTCTTCTGGCAGCTGAAGCCAGACCGTTTGCAGAGGATGCCAATTAGGCCTCGGAGACACTAACCAGGTCATGTCCAGCGAATTTCCCACCGGCCGTTGTGGGTGTGTAGGTCCTGGTACGGGTGCTGGGGGCTCCTGGGGAAAACACACTCCCAATGCTTAAACAGCGAGAGCCCGATTAATCAGTGTCTTAAGGCACAGTGAACATTTTGGGGTGTCAGCATCGCAGGTAGCGCTTACATTGGTCCCATAACGTCTGTCTCTGTGTCGTAGCACAACAGAGCATATGTTGAGCATCCTCTTCTGTTTGCCGTATCAAAGCCAGTCTATTGGGAGCACCGTGGACATGGCACCGAATTCCAGGCTCCCTTCCCAGCAGAGCAGAAAAAAAGTGAGAAGGGGAAAAGCAACCGCTTCCCCATGTATCTCCTTGCCTTGTGTTAGGCTGATATCCACTGGCATGTACACTGCTACAGATGGGACAACAGTATCTTGTTGTATATCCAGCCTACAGAGTTTGACTTGTATTTGCGTCTGCTAGGTTCAGCCGGGTTCGCTGAGGTGGGTGGCGGGGAGCCAGTGCTGTAGCTCTTTGGATTTATTATTAACACCCAGCTCAAATCAACGCAGGCTTCTCTTACAAACCTCATAGTAAGCTTTCTCAGGCAAAGGTTTCTTTACAAAGCAGAAACTCTTCCCCATTCTTTGGCAGCTGTTACTTCAAATTTGGGGATTGATCATGCTAGGACTGCTCTTGCATGCAAGTCATTTGGACTAAACCCTGTAAAAGCCACTGCATATGGTAGTTTGTGTATGATCTGTCCTTTAGCTGTAGGGACTGGCCCATTTTATGTTCTGTTGGAGGCCTGGGGTGGCAGATGGGGCAGTTAAATTTGCTAATGATGGGCAGAGGAAAGAGTCTGCTGCAGATTTCCATGGGGCCCCTGAAGTCCTTTACAAGGGGTAGGATGGGATGAATATCTTCATCTGCCCCCACTTACCCTATAATGTGATCCTTTTAAAAATTGCTGGTGGATGTTTCCACAGGAAAAGGGCATAGCTGGAATAAGGAGAACACAGAGCAAATAAATAGGGTTGCTTTGGCATTTCCATCCCTGTGAACACCTACCAAAGCACTAAGAGCTATGTAACAAGCTTCTGAACTAGACAGAAATCCCATTTTGGCAAATTTGCTATTGACCATGTGGATATCCCTGTGACATTTCCCATACCCCCTCTCCATCACCATCAAACTCCTGCAGGGCAGGTCATCACTGAAGGGGAGGAAAAGATGGTCCCACAGATGGCGTGAGTTCAGAGGGTCTGTAGGAGTGAGGCGACTCTCATTTCCAGATGTCAGTGGAAGAAATAAATAAAATAAAATAAAATAAAAATATAACAATAAAAATATAATAATAAAATATTAAAAGTATTAAAAATATAAAATGACAAAAAACATAAAATTATATAAAGTGGAAGTCACCCATGAAGCCCCCTCCCTCCACATCCTCGCTTGCACACACATTACCCTGATAATGACATCCACCTTTGGGGGCTTTACCATTTGGAAATTCCACAGTAGATGGAGAATGCGGCTTCTGCCCCCAAGCAAGCACCCAGGCCAAACAAATGGACCTGCTGCCATGGTGTAAAGGCCTCTAAACGGTGCGTGTGCTCCCTGCCCAGGATACGCTCCTCTTTGTGACACATGGCACATCTCGCTAACAGCAAACACACGTAGATACTATCCAGCTGGGATGGGAACAAGAGCAGATGCTCCTATTAAAAAGGCCGTAAGACTCAGTGCCCCTGTGCCCTGTTCAAAGGGAAAGTCCAAAGTGGCTTGTACAAACAGAGGCTCTTTTCCTTCTGTCACCTACACCTCCCTGGGGTGGAGTGCACTAATCAGCCATCCCCAAAGACATTTTTTCTTAGTTTCATGCTTTGTGGGATGTCATTTATTGTCATGGGTCTTGTCTATGTGCTTGTAATGGTCGAAGCTGCTTCCAAGACTTCCCATCCTGGTTGTGTTTTTTTTTATTTGGTTATTGGATCTGTGAACGTGTCCTAGTTGTGGAAGAGTGGGATTTTTAA
Source organism: Athene noctua (assembly GCF_965140245.1). Lineage (NCBI taxonomy): Eukaryota > Metazoa > Chordata > Aves > Strigiformes > Strigidae > Athene > Athene noctua. The sequence continues at coordinate 9,325,793 of NC_134077.1, forward strand.
GTAGGGAGTATTTCCTGATTTTACAGAAGATCAGTCGTGGGTACAAATTTGAACCTCACTTATGAGCTAAACACAGAACAGCAACTTTCCAGTGATATCAGGAGGAAATCCTTTATTCCTTGACATGGGGAAGTGTCTCTATGTGGGTGTTTAAGGAGAGGGAACTGAGATCAGGTGCATGGTGTGTCATCTCAGAAGACATCTGCATTTCTTCTGCCCTCCCCTAGGAGTCCTGGGGAGGGACTGTGTCAACGAGTCAGTGTTTTTTCTTTCCCAATCCACTCCCATAATGGCCCTAGGGAGGAATTACAGACTCCCAAAGCTCCAGATCTCCCAAGTGAGTATGGTCTCAGAGAGTCTGTTTTCCTCTCATTAAAGACCAGCCTTGCTACACTGGGAGAGAATGAGGTTGGAAGGATGCCCTATCAGCTAGCACACACCTAATCAGGATTGAACTGCGCCCTCAAGAAAGAGCTGAAGGTGCAGACAGCAACACACTCCCTGTGAAATTCCTACCTTTCTTCCAGTCAGAGTGGAAGAGGAAGGTAGAGGAGGAGCGAGGCAGAGCACCACTTCCCATCCTGCGTATGGCAATAGCTCTTCCACCCTCCTGCTTTTCAAACAAGCAGCAAAGGGACATTAGGAGCAAGGCTCTTCTTTTCAAATCTGTATTTCTTTTGGAAATGAGATGTGATAAAATCCCATCTTCGTCTCCCCTCAAAAATGTCCTTGCTGCATGTGGTTATCTGAAGGTTAACCACAGTCCAGCCAATCAGCCGCTAAAACAAAACCAGAATGAAAAATCGTGTGTGTAGTGCTGCAGCCTGAAAAATAGCCTGGGACGGTGCTGTAGCCCAGGGATGGCTCTTAATGTGATGCACTGGAGAGAAAACAGACCTCTGGCATAACCAGCAATATGATTAAGGGGTTTCTTTGCTTCCAGTAATGCAATATTCCAGCCTAACACACGCAGGATTAATCAGCCTCTTCCTGTAGACTGGGAGCAGGACATGTGTGAGAAGTTACAGCCCTCGTTTAGACCCAACTGCAGAGGATTTTGCGTGGTTTTTGCTCGTTCTTCTCATCTGCAAAACGCCACTTTGGTGGTTTATATCGGTCGTAACAGCACCACATAATGTTTTCTGAGCCCAACTGGCCCTTATTTAGAGATCAGGAGGTAATGAAGGCACAGTGGAATGATATCGATGCGGCTGCTGAAAAATTTCAGCGCTGGATTGCAATTTGCCTGAGTGGGTGCCCCGGGGAGGGCATAACGGTGGGTTAACCCTTTCCTTCTCCTCCTCATTCTCACCCCAGCCATCCTCCACGTCCCCAGCACTCAGAATGAGCTAGTGAGAAGCTTGTTTGCGATATTTCAAAGAGACTGTAAGGGGTGTCTTGACTTTTGGCTTGTCGCTGTTTCGCCATGTGGACCCAAAGCCGGTTTGCAGGTGATGCTCCCAGCGCTGGGGCTGAACCTTCTGGGTGTACCGGGCTAGCTCGGTTTGCCTTTAGTCCTAATTCCACTTCCTGGGATATTTGAGAGAGCGAAATGACCATTCTTGCAAAGCAACTACTCCAGCTACTCAGGCTGATTGGATTAGCAGAAGCGATTGGATTAGCTGCTAATGAGTAGTTGTCACTTGAGCTGTTGCATACCTCACCGCTTTACTAAACCCGTATCAACTGCCCTCTGCACATCCTCCCCTGCTTAAACTCCATTTACATCCTAAAACACAATATGGCCAAAACTAGTGATTTTGGGGATGAAGAGGGGGGATAAACGTGGGTGCAAAACACTCCTGGGTCGCACCTCAGCAACCTTAGAGGTGCAGAAGACTGTACAGAACTGCAGGCTGAATGAAAGTAAGAAAAGGTAAACCAGAGCATGCCATTGCATATTGCTGCGTATTGGACATTAATATGTTAGGAAGGAAACAATGTAATACACAGGAACTAGCACATTTCCTGGAGTTCTGGGGTTTGGGGAATCCTTTGGATTTTTTTATTGGATTTCTCAAAAGCTACATGAGTTGCCTAACCTCGTCTTTCCTGTAATTCAGCTCATTCTGACGGTGATTCAATTGGGAAAAAAAAAAAAAAAAAATCTTTCCTCTAGCTAAAGGGGGAAATCAGAGGGTTGGATGTGTGAATTGTCAGAAGCCACGCACATGCGCTCACACACACCCTCGTCTTTGCATAACGTGCAAACACCTAAATCTGGTAATTAGCCTGACAGATAAGATTAGGGGGAACTGTTAGGTAGATACATTAGATAGCTTTTTTTTTCCTCTATAACTTTTTGCTCTTTCCACATTTTTAACGGCCTTTTTTTTTTTTTTTCGCAGTTTCAATATATTTTTCAGTGCCTATTTTTCTCCGTGCTACTTTTTACTCTTTTACTTCCTTCCCCCACACTCTCTGCTCCTTTGTTCTCTTAATCAGAACATGAACTCAATAGTATTAGAGATTGAACTGAAATGTTCAAACATGATGTTTTAGTAGCTTTGAAATTAAGGGAAAAAAAAAAAAAAAAAAGCCTCCACCTCCTCAGCTCGTAAGCAGGATCTGGTAGATTCTGTAGCATAACAAGCAAAAAGCTCTTTTCCCAGCATTATTTTGAGTCAGTATTTATTAGCCAAAAAAACCCCTTGTTTTTATTTTATTGTTGCTGTGCTGGCTCCACCCATAGAACTGAAATTCCACTATTCTCTCCTTCTACACACGGCAAAAGTTGTAGAGAGAAAACTCTTGGGTTAAGAGGTGTCCAGATGCCAAGTGGTCAGGAGAAATACTAAGGCAACTGGAGAGACATTCCATCAGCTTCCAGAAACCCCCCTGTCCTCTTATCTCCTTTCTGAAATGAAGGACTACAGCTATAGCAAATCATCTCACAAGGCAAACAGGTGGCCAATGTGTTGGCTGGACCAAAAAGGAGCGTAGGAAGTGTTGCAAGCCTGGTTATAATTACTTCCCTTGCTCTTTCCTGCTTACCCTGGTTCACTGGTGCGTGGTTTAGTTTTCCAACCCTCCCTCTACCTGCTCAGCCTTGCACATTTATTTGGACCTAAGATGCAGAACGTGATAATGCAATCCTGTTTACTAACACATGGACCTTGAAAAGTGCAGGAAGTGCTCCGTGGGGATCTGGGTGCTCAGTTGCTTTGTCATCTTGCTCCAATAATCTCCCACACTACTTATTAAACTAAAGGAAAAAAATCATTTTGGTCATCTCTTCTCCTTATTGGATTCATACACAAATTTCAGGTTTGCATGATTGTGATGTTGAGGAAGAGACCTTTGGTGCAAAGTGATAAGGGTTTGGCTCATACTGAGGGGAATAGAGGAGGCAAGATAAGGTCAGGAGGGGAGCTGAGCATAAACACCACGGTTACTGTTTCTGAAGCACTATTTGCCCAGATTAATACAATTTGTGAAATGACAATCCCTGCGGTGGCTTTGTCCCTGCAAACGTTTGCTTTTCGGATTAAGGCTCATTTGATTTTATTTTCTATTTCCTTCCCTCACAGCCCTGTGCCCATCTCTTGAGTCCTGCCAGCGGACACGGGGACTCTGTGCTGCTTTCTTCCTCACTGAGGTGGAACAGGGAGAATTGCATTTCTTTGCTTTTTCTCCAGCTGTCCTAGAAGAGAAGGGTAGACGGAGGGTGCGGCGCACAGGCCTTTTCTCACACGGATATCCGTGGCTTTTGTGGTCCTTTCTCAGTTGCGAGAATTAGAAGAAAAGACCCTTATACCTATTAATTCTCTTTTTCCTGTATACATATACACTATATATATGTATTTAAATGCAGCACAGTTATGAAAGCTAACTATATAGACATAAACACATTTTAATCTCAGTCTGATAAAGTGAGATGTGGGAATTTGTTCTTACAACAAAGTGGCAATCCAAATGAGTTCTTTGAAACTGTAAAAATATTCCTATGCCCCTCTCACATATCACAGTGCTTGTAAGATTTCTCTTCCCTATACAGATTTCTATCTTGGACATACCCAATCTTGTGAAATGAGTTCATCCCTCTGTGTGTGCCTCCCATCAGTCCCTATGCATTTTCTTCTGATTCATTTTCTGGGTGTCCCAAGTCTGAAACACCACTTAAGACCAGTCCTTATCCCATTATTCCTATCTTATTCCCCTGGCTAACTAGACTCATTTTAGCTCAGGTCTCTGCCCATCAGGCTATCTTACTTTCAGGCTGGAAGACCAACAGTAGTGGAGAATCACACGATGGGGAAAGAAAACAGGGGTTGCAGCCCTGGCAAGGCTGTGCTACTTGGTATGAATCAGAAGGCAGGAGATACATAATAAAACTTCTACTCTTTCCCTAATAGAACTTACTCCTCTACGGAGGACTTCAGGGACACTCATTCCTCTCGCCTTGGCTTTACCCGTGCCTGGAGGCTGATGCCATTTCCCCATAGCCAGCACTGTTTCACAGAGCTGTCTCAGGGAGGGCAGGGCATTGTGCTGCTGTGCCAGCATGGCAGCTTGCCCCAAACCCCTGCTCCAGTGGGAGTGCTGGGAGCTGACATCCAGAACACAGGGCTCGGAGGCAGGGAGGAGAGAGCCGGGGCAGCGATTTCTGCCCCATTAACTCCCGTCTCCCCACAGTGAGGGTTTACATAAGAGGGGATGGCATGTGCCCACGCAGGGCGCAGGATGGGGAGGACATCTGGACTCCCCTGCCTCTCAAGTGGTGTTGTTTTGAACAGTGTAACCAGGTAAATGCCTTGATAGACTAGACTACATCGCCAAGATAGCATTACTAATTTGATTATGTCTCTGTGACATTATTAACCCACTCAACCGTCCTTTGGATGCTTCGCTGCATCCTGAACTTGCGCTGCTTTTCCTTGCCAATGACAGGCTAAGGGTTCTTTCTCCCTAATCTATTGTTCTACACGACTAGGACTTTATACAATAATTTCTCATAATACTCAGCTTTCCTAACAGCTAGCTAGCTCTCTGGCTTTTTCTTTTGTATTTCTGCCCGTCTGCCTCTTTCTATCTTTCTCTGCCTGTCTAATCATACTGTCTTCTATAATAATCGCATAAAACATTTCTTTCTGATTTTATAACCATATACATAGGGTATGTTCTTGAAGAATAGCCCAGCCTCTCTTTCACTCTTTTTTAAAAAAAATAAATCTCAGAATATATTTTGCATGAAATCAGCATTGGATAAAAGGCAAATGCATTAACTTTTCCACTCAAAGGTGTGTTCTCTAATCTCTAGGCTGTGAAGATATACCCCTGTTGCTCCCCTTTCTTCTGCTCCATATATTCTTTCTCTCTTTTGTCACCAATTTCACAGTGTTAGGATGTATAGGGTGCAACTCTCTCCCTTCTCTTCTAGTGTAGCTTATAGCCTGATGGAAAGGAACTTTTCCCAAGAATAGAGTTTGAGTTCCTTCAAGCCAAGAAAGGGACTCAGCAGAAATCTCACATGCAAAGGATCATCTCATCCTTGTAATGGCTAAGCTGTTTCAGCCTGAAGCAGATGATACCCTACCAGAAAGGTCTCCCCACACTGTTTGTAGCAAAGGGATAGCCACTAAAGAGAAGGCTGTCAGGCAAACTGAATCCACAGCCTCGGTAATTGTGTTGTGCCTACGTCTGCTTTCTCTTTGGGTGTAAGCTGTTATGTGCCCTGGTGCAGTTTTGAAACTGTGTGGTGTACACACAGAAGTAAGCGTCACTAGAGATAGTGAGACTCAAATGCATTTTTAATTCTGTGCTAAATCAGGACCTCAGAGTGTTCCTGGGAGGGGATTTCTTCTCTAAGGCGTTGTGCAGAGCTGTCTCTTCATATCACATGAATAAGCGTGATATTGGGCTCTTAGTGTTAGAGATGCCTTCCTCTTTTAGTTATGCCGAGGAATCATTTTACTGGGATCTCAGCTCCCCAGACATCTTCCTTTTTCTCTGTTTCTCTACTTTACATCTGTGCTTTGCAGCAGCAGTACCAATACTGTAGCAATAGCAGTAGCAGCACAGGGGCTGGGATTCCACATAAGGACCAGGATCCTCCTGCATTTGAGGTGAGGGATGTCACAGGATAAACAATTCTCTCCATTTACAGTAGTCCCCTGGTGTCCTGCAGTATGTCTTTGCTGTGTTTGAGTCTTTGTCTTCTCCTGCCCATCCTGTGCTGATTCTCTAGTGCCCTAGTGCCCTCATGCCTACCGCATGAAATCTCAGTGCCTTTCTCTAACTGTGGCATTGACATGCTCCCTCTGCTCAACCTCATCCACCTATTCTCATGACCCATTTTAGAAACGAGTCTTTTGGAAGCTGGTGCCATTTTTCATATCTGGTTGGGATTGGGCATGAGGTTCAAGGCAGGCTGAGGAAGGGGGAGAGAGCAGGCATGCTCATGCACACATCAGATGAGCAGATCATGCTGCTTTTCTGTATGGACTAAGGATATTATCACCCCAAATTGTTACAGCTTTCCTGTACTTTCCTGTCACTGCTTAGGAGCAACAGCTTAGTGCCGTTGAAAGGTGGCAGAGGCTGGGTCCTCTGTGGGGACACATGCTATATCCCGTCCGTGGCATTATCTCTGCTGCTCATCTGGGAAGCATCAGCTCACTGAATTGACAGAACTTAACAGGACAACTGGGAAAAAAAAAAAAAAAAAAAGAGGGAATAAATTTTTACAAGACTAACAGGTTGAACCGTCTCTGTGTCTTACAAGCACCAAGTCTGGTTTAGGTGAGGGTGGCAGGACCACAGGGACGGGGACTGGTGGGGGACGGGGACTGGCCTTGCCTGGTGGCAGTAGGGAGCTGTTACACAGTCCAAGCCCCACTGCACAGCTGCATGCTAAAGCAGAGAGGTTCAGTCATGAGAAGGAAAGCAAAGGAACAACACCATGACACCGACTGTCATGAAAAATAGTACCGCAGTACACAGACTGCCTCACCCCTGCCTCTTTTCTGCCTCTAAACTTTTGGGAGCTTTATGTTTAAGGAAATGCAGAGCTAAAATGATACCAGAGAACAATGCAGATATGAAACAATGATGACTAATATTGAAACAAAGCTGGACAAAGCACCAAGAAAGCAATCCAAGAGGGAATAATACATCAATTCCTTAGAACCCCAGTGCAGCAACTTAATAGTTCTTTTATAGCTGAGAAAAAAAAAAATAAATAAAAAAAAAAATCAAAGATTCCCTTAGTTAACTTTGTTAAGAAATAATTTAATAATAGTAACAATTATAAACAGTGGTAGGAATAATAAAAATAGCAATACTAAGATGACCTCAAATAAAAAGGAAAATAGTTTCTTCACACACTTCTTCAGACAGCACCACATATAAACCAGCAACATTTGTACTTTTGCATCTCTTTGTTCAGTAGCAGCCACCAGGAAAAGTACCTGCCCTCACTGACCATAAGAAAAGGAAAGGAGATGCTGGAGAGGTCTGGTGGTCTCAGCTTTTCTTTCGAGTCACTGGTTTATGAAGTGTGTTCAGCTTGAACTCTGTCTCATTTTCAGGATGCTCTGAGGAATCAGGCCTAATGCATTCCTTGGCCTGGCCCATAACAGTGCACGATGTGAAATAAAGGGGATGTATATCATTTACAAATTTGCAAAAATAAGCTAGTCTGTCTCAAGCACTGGTGAGCACCTCATTTGTTTCTGCAGGTGCTGCATTCTCCACCAAGCTTCATGGAAAGTCAGCAATGGGGTGGGATTTTTTTCACTGTTATTTTTCCCCCTCAATGCTGACAAGTGTTACAGAATCAGGCTGACTGTGAGTGGTTCCCCCTCCCCATCTTACTGCTAAAGTGGCTGTGGCTGTCCAAACCCAGCTGTATGTGGACCCCAAACATTCATGCATGTGTAAATCATGTGTTCCACAGAAACATGAAACAGGGGAGTGCTGATGCACGCATGCTGCCTGCTGTACCGCAGAGCCAAGCCAGCACGGCTGTGTCCAGGATGCCCATGCAGGCACCATTTGTCTGAATAATTCACACCCTGCCACAACACAGACACACTCCTGCTTCATGTCATGGAGCCCACAAGCTATGAGAAGTGCCCACACGTATGCAATGCTCTTTGATAGCCAAGAAGCTTGCCACAGCACAGCAAAAATAGTGCGCATCCCACCTACAACTGTTTCCTAAGACAACTTTCTACTGAAAGTGCTTGCTATTTCACAGACAGGCGACACAGTACAGACATACCACGGCACATGCACACGTGTACTTCAGCTGTGTAACCTTGAGCTGTTCATGTAACCTGTGTGTGCAGACTATTTACACAGCTCGCACACATGTGCACACCCTACACACTCCTTTGCTTACCTTTTCCTTTAGTCCACCAGGCCCCCACACTAATCCACATCATGCCTGCACATCTGCAGCCTATGCTGTGGTCAAACAGGCAGTTTGTATTGTATCCACAACCTCAGCGGACAACAGACTGATGTACCACACTCCCCCTCAAAATCAACACAAGCAGAAGCACATACACCTCTGAATAAGGGGGGGGGGGGGGGGGGGGGGGGGGGGAAGCAGTGCATTAAGAGAAAAATAACACTAACGAAGGCTAGATTAAGAGGTGTGTGCTCTCCTCTACTTCCTGAAGGGCTTTCATCTGAAATCTTGGAAATGTTAATAAGAGTTAACCAGGTGAGACCGTCAACAGAAGGGACAGTGGCTGGGTTGGAAGCTGCTCTGAAACACCTGTCCCCTCTTACAGTGAGCACAGTTCGGCTGCTTATAATTCCTCCTCCACCAGCAAGGGGAAAAACAGATTCCAGCACAGAATTTCTGTTTAATTGCTCTATAATGCCATCTTGTGGCTTTTTGACTCATGAAGTCGGCTGGTTGTTAAATTCATCCCCAAATGAGGTGATTATTGTGTAAAGACAGAGATGGAAAGGGAAAAAGAGAAAGGGAGAAGGAAAAGGAGCAAGTTAAGAGCATCTGCCCTTGTGTCAGGGGCAAGGATGGCTGTGGGTGGTGGTCTTCTCCCTACACAATAACTTGAATTGTGAAGGGACCCAAGCAATGCTCTGAAACCACCTGCATCCAGCTAACCTCAACAGACTTCTCCGAAAGAATTTTTCACATCACTTGGAGTACCAGGTGATATGTTAAAAATTATTATTATTATTATTATTATTATTATTATTATTATTATTATTATTATTATTATTATTATTATTTAACAGAAGATCAAGCTCAGATAATTTAGCTCTTTAGTGAGATGGAAGTGTAGAGAGATCCTGTTTCCAAACAAGAAATGGAAGTTGTGGCATTCGATTTTATCTCGTATGTGGCAGGACTGGTGTTATGGTGGGGTTTTCAAAACAGGCAGCAGTGGGAGAGGAAGCACACTCAGAGCATGTCGGCCACTGTTGCGAAAGATGAAAGTTGTGGGGGAGCCTGCAGCAGATGTGAAATGCTGGATAAGCCAGGCTGCACACAGATTTCTTTGTTAACACTAGGTATGCAGCGAAGTAAGAAAAAAAATATGAGTAAGAAAATGAACATGGCAAGAAATCATATCACTCCAGTCATTGGATTCAGGATCTGCTCACCCAAGTGATGAGGTCAAACTCTGAACAAAAGCACCCAGCTATATGTTCAAACCTAGTGTCCTAAGGAGGTTTGTGCCAGGGGTCCTCTAGGTGTGATTGTGGTGTGTTTTGTGAATCAAGGTAAAGGTACCCCAGGATTACATTTCTCTTGCTGTTTCAAAAATTCACCACTCCCAAAATAAAAGGAACAACCTGAGTCTGTCACTGACAGTTTCAATACAAGGACACCAAGAGGTGAATACACTTACCAAAACTGGGATGCTTCCTTATTCTAAAAAAACCCTACTAGTGTCAGAAGTGTGATTTAATCCTGTTGACTCCTAGCAGAAAGGCAGGACTTCATCCTGGGCTGGAGAAGGTACCAATACCTTTGGGATCATGTGTGATGTTTTCCTTTATATCTTACTTACATGGGATTCACCACTGCTCCGTGGATCCATACTGTGCCAAAGGCACACATGAGTTTTTGTAAAAAAAGTTGCAGTGCCTTTGTTAAAGAGAGGCACCCAGAACACAAAAGCTTCTCCGTCTTTCCTCTCCATCATCTACCACCATTTCCTATTAGTTTTGGTGAATGAATGCTCACATAGAGTAATGTTTTTTTATGAGATCTGAGGCAGCAGTGATAGCAGAAATGACCGTGTGGAAAGCTGATTTTATTCAAGGGGAAAGGAGTCTTAAAGAGTGGCATTTGAGACAAATTTGAGGAAAAGAGTATCAAGAGAACCCTCACTCCTGAATAAGTCTCTTCTTCTTCCTTATTTAAATCAATCCCTTGATTCATCTCTGTTAATTACAGGAATATTGGATGAAAATCGATTAATTAAAGAGAGAAGAGAAACACTATAGTCTTTAGGCCTTAAATTAAAATTAACAAGGAAGACACAGTCCTTCACTACCCTGACATAAACCAAGAAGTGCTGCATTAGTTTCAAAGTATCTGTATTTTTATGGCAGTGGTTGTAAGCAGTTTCCATCAAGGTACTTTTTAATTGACTGGTTGTTGCAAGAATTGTCCCATTTGACCTGCAGTGGACTCTTTGCATCATTTCATTCAGTCATATCCATTTGTGTCAGATAACCTTCATACAAGTGTCCTGCTGCACTAAAACCTGTTCAGGTTTTGTTGTTGATTTTTTGTGGTTTTTTTTTTTAATTCACCTCACCTAACTAACCACCTACAGTGTAAGTGTCTCTGTCTCGGATAGTTACCTTGGGCTTTTACAGCGAGGGGAGAAAAATAGGTGTTTCTGGACTGTGATTCATATGGTCTATTTTGGATGCCTCATTAGGGTGAGATGATTCATAAGGGATGCTTAATTCTCTCCATTGAGTAGAAGGGGCCTGGCTCAGTTATAGGCATCTGCGTTTGTTCAGATCACTCCCATTCTTTGTTCTGCTTTGGAAGGCTTTTCCACATCTTCATCTCCCCATCATTTCTAGCTTAAATTTAATCATGGCCAGTCCATACCCATTAGTTTAAACAGAGACATTCTCCCTCATTTTGGGCAACCAAGGAGCTCCAGGCTGCTGTCAGCCTTTGTCAGCTTTTGGGCAGGTCAAGAGAGAAATGTTAACAAGAGCATGGGAGAAGCAACAGTAAAGGATAAGCGTGGTTCCCTGTGTGCTACATGTCAATATAACCTCCTGCAATGCTCTATTGCCCAGGTTAGGTGCTTTGCTGTAAAAAAGACCACGAGGTGGGGGACGTCATCCACTGTGTCTAAATGAGGAAAAAAAATTCATGAACCTCATACCAGAACTTTAACCTCAGGACATAGGGGTTTTTTTAAACAGTTGTTTCCTCATTGGGTACAAACCTGGCTTTCCCTAGCAAACTACCTGTGAATTACCTATGAACCAGCCAGAAAGCCTATTTACCACCTGTACCTAAACACATGGCAGGGAGTTTGGCACCTCTCCAGTGAGAACAGACATCAAGGACAAAATCATTTATAGGGTAGCTCTAGTCAGAGCTGTCTTGGTCTCTTGTTTGCAGCTGAGAGATTATACAGTGTTGAAACCAAACACAGGCTGGGAAGTAATAGGCCTTGTTATCAGCAGCAGCAGAAGAAAGGGTTTTGTTGTTGTTGTTGGGTTGAGTTTTTTTAAGTGTATTTCTCATGTAGATCTAGTGTGGGAATTATTGAGAAACTGCTCAATCCTTCAAGTTAAACACAAGATAAACCAAAACACTGTTCAAATGGAATAAAATAAAATACCACCCATGAAATAGTCCAGATCTAGTTTAGTATTTCTTTTCATTTGAAACCAGGCCTACCATCACAGCCCAGCAGACTTAAGCTGTCTGGTACAGCCACAGTAACTATAAAAACCCTATTGTACTGTGTTATAAATGCTCCTTTACAAGGTGGAAGATGGGGTTGTTCTCTGTGCTTTATCTAATCCTTGTCCCTGTGGTGTGCATGACAGCAGCAGTACTGGTTTTCAGTAAATGTGAGAGCGACTTTGTCCTCTTAGGTGCCTTGTCCATGAGGTCCTAGGAATGGTGGTCAAACTCCTGCCTTTGTTAGTGCAGAGTTATTAGGCAATGAAAAACCAGTGCCTTTATTTCTGGTCAAATTGTGGAGGCAGAGGAGGGAGAACTGTGCAGAAGCCCTTCTTGGAGCATGAAGCTTCTGGACACTTGTCTCCAGCCTGTTCTTGACTACCTTATGGTGGTCGTTCCTGGTATCTGCACATGCAGAGTTTTGTGCCCTGAAGCCCAAGTGCTGCTTGCTTTTACAGCTGCTTCAGTTTGCACAGCTACAGCATCAGCCATCATGCAGTTCCCCGGCTGCATTGTCCACCGCGCTGATCCCCCGGGCAGATAATCCATTCATTGAAAGGAGTCCTGCATTGTAAATTGTGCATTACTACACTTAAATTCCACATTTCAGTTCCTGTTCCTCTTTTCCTGCAATGAGCAGGGTCGAAAAGGAGGGACTCCACAGGTGAAAGGACGTGCATAAAGCCTTTGCTGTTTTTTTTTTTAAACAGTGGGATAAAACAGAATAGAGGAAAATGTATCACTGAGCCCTGCCCTATCTACTCGCATCCTGCTGCATTTTCAGAGAATTTTGGATTTGGTACTAGGAATGTAGCTTCAAAGTGGAGGTCTAATTTGGTTAGTCAGCACTACGAGGAAGCAGTTAGCCTTGAGGAATGATGGAGGCTAGAACAGATTTCTGATGGGTCTTGGCTAGAGCAGCAGTGTATCAGGTAGGTTTTATTGTAGGGTGCTGGTAGGATTACCAGACAGTCTGATTTAGTTGGACTGATCCCAATTTGATTTATCCAGGTGAACAAGTAAAATGGTTTAGCCCAATTTTAAGGATATATCATCTGACATGTTTAGCCCAGGACGTGCCGTCCGTGCCAACCTGGAGTTGCAGCAGGGACATGGTAGGGCTGCTGGCTTTCCTGGATGATTCACATCCTCAAAGAGAGCATCTCTTTAGGGGCTGATCTGAATAATAAAGACATGGACCCTGCAAAGGCAGAGTCTTGAGAGTATTTTCCTTTTTTTTGACTGCTCTGAAAGTTCAGGATGTTCCCTTCATACCCCAAAGAGCACTGACAGCTTCACCCCCTCCTTCTTCCCTCTTAAATTTTTTCTCATCCCCACTTACTGCATTTAGCATCCCATGAAGTAGGCACTCCAGCACTGCCAATGAAATAAACTGCCTGCCACCTGCCTACCTATCTGCAGGTCCATTTTTTTCCCTTCTCCCTGCTGTAAATATGTTGGCCAGAATCAGAGCTGGCCCCTACCATCTGCATCAGGTTGTATTTCATCATTGCCCAGGTTTGTTGCAGTGGGGACTTCTGGCTTAGGGCTGAGAAGAACAATAACTCTGAGCTCCAGAGGAAGAAACATGAATCAGGATACCAGGTATTCCTCTGTTTTTCTGGAATCTGGGGCATGAAGAAAAAAGTTTGCAGGAGGCAGCTGGCTTAAATGGACAGGATTAGTAAAGCAACAGCTACATGGCTAAATCAAACAGGCCAGGATTTCTCCTCTTGTCCCAAGGGCAAGCAGCACAAAACAAAGCTCGTCCATGTGGCTAAACTCTCTTTCTCCCAGAACAGAGTGGTCTCATCCAGATTTCATCTGGAACCATTCCCAGTCTGACCTATCCCCCAAATCAAAGCATTGTGTTCAAGAGCACTAGTTAGCATCAACTAAAATCGTGCCAAGGATCATGCTAACAATAAAACTGGTTGGGTGCTCTCAGTGCAGTGTCTAAACCCATGCCCAGACCTATTCAGTCTACTGCTGGAGCTGTGGCATCAGATACCAGACACCTCAGGACAGGGTTTGTCTTAGAGCCAACATCACCAGCTTTGCTTTTGTTCTACTGAGAGTAAAGTTCAGACTACTGAAATGTCTGTGCAGTCCTAGAATGCTGAGACAAAAACCTTGTGAGTTTCCTCTTAGCTCATCAGATTGTTTTGAAATCCTTGTGTGGGTTCAGAGAGAAGAGTTACTGGGATAAAGTTTGAAGACCTGTCAACTTGTCCAGAACTAAGAGGCAAAGTTTGCAGGGAGCTGTGGCTCTACACCTCTCTGGACCTTAAAACCATGGGCTCTGCTCTGTCCTTTTCAGGAGAATTTACCCAGAGACTTGTCACGCTAAGTCAGCCTTTGTCTGTGAGATCATGCCTTCTTTGTGAGAACAACAAGGAATATCTTTAGTAAACCACGTGGGATTCACTTTTTTTTCCACCTTCACTTCATATTCCAGCACTGTGATTAAATTAATTTTCCTATGATAGACACCTATTTGCTTCTTCTGTTCAGTATACCTATTTCATTGTGCAGTAGTATTATTTGCCAGCTTGAATCACACTGGGGATGCTTATGTAAGCCACACAAATACAGCATGAGTCAGTTGTCCCTTTGTAAGCAGCTGGACCAGTAAAAAGTAAGGTACAGGTGCATGCAACTCATCTGATCTCAGATGTAGGCTGCTATATCTAAGTAAGTCACCCCGGACTCCCTTTAGAGCTAGTGGGGGATTCGTCTGAGTTACTTAGATGTCCACCATAAGATGAGACAAATCGCAAGCTAAGACTGTAAGATTTGCCTCCATTGACTCTAAAGGGAGTCTGGGGTGGCTCTGTCTGATGGAGATGTCTATCACAGATACCTGCTTCCATTCAGATGAATCCCATTGTCACAGTGTAAACTAATGAGATGCAATTTTACAGCTTAAGATGAACCAAGGATCTGAAACTGTTCTTTCTCTGCATGCACAAATGGTGGCAGATACTAAGCAGTTTCCCCAGAAAGTCACCTGGCAGGACAAACTATGAAAACAATAGAGTAGGAGTCAAGGTGTGCTTTTTTTTTTCCACGGGAATGTCGGTGTGTGGAGGTGATATCCCCAACCAGAGTTCCTCAGAACTCCTGTGTTGCTCTGAACCAGCCTGATTTCCAAGGGCTGCCTGCTGAAGCAGACATCTCTTCGTGTGCTCCCCCGTGGGGGACTTCACTCATTCAGTAGAGTAATAAGCAAAAAAACACTCAAGCAGGTATGGTCTGGTGAATGTGAGGAGCAGAGCAGAGAGGCACTTAGGTGCTTACAAGCCACACAGGGAGCATAGGATTTATTGAGCCGTGCTTCAAGAGATGGAGCACCAGTGAGGGATACAAGGTGATACAGGGTTACTGCTATAAGATGCCACAGTGACATGGTGAACTGCCTCCCTTTATAGTAGCTGAAGAACAAGTAAGTAATGGATTTGGCCTCCCTCAGCTGCTCTACTGAAGGTCACCATGCCCAGAATCTGTACTCTGCTGAGCATGGGACACTGTCCTTCAAGCCTGATTACACAGACTGAATTCCCCTCAGATGAAAGCTGGAAGATGACCTGCTTTGCAGTAGCTTCAGAAAAATGAGAATAACCTTAGACCAGTAAGACACCACCTGAGACTGAGGCCATAGTACAGATACTAATACTGGGTCAGGCTTAGCTCAGTTTCACCCTAGTCCATCATGGGGACAGCTGAGATTTTGCAGGAATATTGCATTAGTCTGTCCGAGGCCTTTCTGAGATGAGATGCCAGGGAATGGTCTTTTAGGAAGGCAGGGGTGAAATCTGAAACACACAGCTGTTGATCTGCATGCTTGTGTGGCACTTGTGCTTGTCTGTAGGGACAGCTTTGCTCCTTCCCAGAGACACATGCAGAGTTAGCAGAGGGCTTGCTAGTACTTTGCTATGGGCAATAATAGTTTTTCTCCTTATTTACTTTCCCCCCCCCCATTGTTCTATTTCTTCTTTGCCTTATTTTTTGTCTTCTTCCATTCTTTTTTTCCCTTTTCCTGCTTTTCTTTTTCTCCTTCTTCTAGTTAATTCTCCCTCTCCATTCCTTCATCCATTCATTCTTTCCTCTCTTCTCTCATTTATTTGTTTAGAGAAAATTTTCACATCCATAAACCCATTACAGCAAAGAGACTGTGTTGAGGCAGCCTCTGAGCCTGCAGATGTGGTGGGTCCTGGATTCCAATAACAGAACTTATTTGGAAAAAAACATTATCTGTAATGTGGAAATGGTTTGGCTTGAGGGTAAAATTTATCATCATTACCCTAATATCATCTCAAGCCTCAGCTCTGGCAGCAGCTAAAGAAAACACCAAGGCTTAATTCAGTCAGTGCAAGGAAAGAAAGACAGAGGATGGAAAATATGATTTATGATGGAAATCAATGCAATCATAATACTTTATGCTTGTAAAATTGGGCTGTTCCAACAGTGCTCACGGATTGCATAGGCAGCTTTCCACCAAAAAAATCATGGCAAGATCGAACGCAGTAGTATGATGGTGCAGCTGGCACAGAGGGACCATATTCAGGGTTTGGATGTGAAGGAGAACAGGTTTTGTTTTGCTGGGGTTCTCTTTTTCTTCCTTCTCAGGGGATCAGGCAACATCACTTACCAGAGGTCTATCTCCACAGGACAACACAAAGATGCGGTCCTGCAGCTCCCAGAGGGTGGAGGAAGGGGGAAAGGGAAGGGAAGGATGACAATCTGCAATACGAAAAGGAGCACTGACTAGTTCTCCAAGTAAATGGCAAGATCCTGGCAGGAGCAGTATCCCCAGTGTAAAAGTGAAAGCAACAACGTGACTCATTCCTCTGCAGTGCGGAGTACCTCTCAGAGACCAGCTGAAGTATATTTACAAAAATTTGAATCAGGCTATTCACCTCAGCTAAAGACAGGCAAAAGTAATAAGGCTTGGGAGGTTTGTTTCTAATGCAGAAAACTAAAAAGCATCTGAACTTTCAAATTTGACCAAATCATGACTCCTTTCATCCAATAAATAAAATAAAAAATGCAGAGATCATGAACAAACTGCTGATGTAAAGTTGAGTTAGTTCATCTGTAGTGTAAAGAACATGCCTTGTCAAAATGCTATATGCAATTTCCCTGAACAATGCTTGAACGATATTTTGCACTTTGGTTGTATGGGTGGGAATATATCCCTGCAGCATTGCCTGTCTCTGGACAAGCAGGACAGCTTAGGATCCCCAGCAGCCTGGATGAGAAAATACAGTTATTCTGAGGGAATGCAAAGAAAACTACTTATTTATTCATATCATTCCATCAAAGATTAAGTACTCGATATCCAGGACTTTCAATTCAATGTAAGCTATGTCCAAAAGATGGTCAAAAGTGAGCATTTTCAATATTATTTTTAATGGAAAATATTTTTCCAAACCTATTATTAGTAAGAGCTTTTGAAATTCTTTTGATATTTCTTGATTTGTGGAAAAAGCTGTGTGTCTAAAAGTCAGAAAAATACTTTTTGTGGATTCCTCTGTAAAAATAATCAAAATTTCTGGGTATGAATTTATTCTCCCTCCCCTCTTCCTCTCCCTCTTCTCAGAGAGAGTGGATGCATGCAGTAATTTGGATCTATAGCCCATGCAGATTATGAACCTGTAACTTGACAGATTTTGATCCTGGTAGTGCTGGTCTGGAGAATCGTATCTCATAATGCCGATATCCCTCAAGAAGTGAGCAGATACATAAAGTGAGCTCTTTCTTCCTTTCAGTTCAGCTACCCTGTTTCCCTAAGAAGATGCTGTTGAGGTTTGACACAGAGAAATATTCCGTAATGTGCAGTTCTGAGCACCACACTTACACAGAAAGAGGAAACACGCTGATGCACACCCCTCACTAGACACCAGAAAAACAAAATGGGTTCTGGGCTTTCAGTACAAGCTCTGAGGAAGACAGGCTTCATTGTCTTCAGAGCTCAGAGAAAGTTTTTTCTGTAAATTCAGTGGCTAGCCAGACAAGACAAGAGTCTCTCTGTCCCTTTCCAGTTCTGAGCAACTCCACAAGGGTTACACGGTGCCTACCAACATTTGCTACCTGGAACCAGCCAAGAGGGAATGTTGCTTAGGACACTCCACCCCTGAACTTTCATCAGGCAAGCTGAAGTGTAGCTATTGTCACAAAGGACTCCTGAAATACTCAGTTGCAGGCAGGTTTGCGTTCTCAGAAGGACTATCACAAGGAAAGGTGAGCAGTACACAAAATACAGTGCATCTTCCACTCCCAGGGCCAGAGCTAAGCTTACCAAGGACTTTGCCCTGTGCTGGCAGGGTCATCCTTATCTGTAACCTGAAATACTTAAAGCTTCCAAGCACTGAACTCTTTGTAGGAATTGATAAAGAAATAAAAGGACAAGGGAGTCTTTACTCTTCTTCATCTCATCCCACTGGTACCTACAAGGATACTGATAGATGAGGCTCTGTGCTGCCAGAGAACTTGTGTCCCTTTCTGAGCTGAAGTTTTCAGAAGAAACCCACAGGAGGCTGGTTTATGGCAGACATTGTGTCTTACTCTTTTGGACACCCTGTTATGTCCCGTCAGGATCTGGCTGTCATTTTCCTCATCTTCCACCCTGAAGCTCGGTAGCTAGTCCTCTTCTCTGTCCCCTCCCCTGCATCCACAGCTTTCCACCAATACTCCACACATACATACAATACACACACCTGTTTCCCAGAGATCCAGTTTGTGAAGCAGGGTCTGATCTGTCTGATGGACTAATTTACCTGATGGATTAACAAAGGGCTTCACTATCCTCTGCAATTCTATCACATCGTCTCTGAACTCTTTCTTGCTTCTGGAAAAGTTTGACAGTGGTAGCAAGGGACTGGAGAGCAAAAGGTCCACTGAATGAAACAGAATTAAAAGTCTTGGACACCTGCAGTGTCAGTGTTGGACAGCCATCTGTCCCTCATTTGAAAGCGCCGTTACTGTCTGCCATACCTAATGTTGCTTGTCCCTGACAAATGTTAAGATACTGCATGGACTAGGTTGATGTACAGGGCCTTGATTTGCAAACCTGTCCTTTATTTTAAAGGCAGAAGGAAAGATATTCCACTCATTTGTCTTCCAGTATGTTACTGAAATTCGAAGAGTTACCTTTTAACACTCACTTCTTTTGCTGTCTGGGACTGTTACCACAATATAAACCTCCTTATACTCACACCACTCCCTATCTGCACAGTGCCTAAAGTACAAAAACATCCAGACCAGATATGACAGTATTCCTTCTTCACACATACATGTCCTCTCCACAAATATGTATATATATATATATATACATATGTATATAAAATGACTTAAAATATGCTAGACTGATACATATGCATACCCTCACACATGCACACACATCCTTCACACACGTAAGTGATGAAATTTTTCATGAGACTAATGTGCTGGGAGCAAAAAAGAACAAGAAAAAGCTTGTTGGATGCCTACTATCCATCCAGGAGTAGAAGAAATATGTCTTTAAGGGCCTGACAGGTCTGAAAATTTCCTCCACTAACTGAAATATCAGCTTAACAAGAGAAAATCTTCAAGGGCCAGTAAAGGAAGCACAAATGGATATAATTTAGGTTCTCTAATATCTTCCTTATTTAAAACAATACTGATTATCTATCTCCTCACAGACTTATTTTTCTGTAGGATAGTTGAATTAGCAGAAGAACCACAGTTTTTGTGTAGGAGATGCAGAAAAGTAGATTCTCTTTGCCAGTGTGCTTAAGAACTGTCTTATGCTACTCAAACTGGTAATGTTTCTTGGTGTATGATGATATTGAAACCAAGAGGTATCAAAAACTAGGAGAAATGTCTGTAATCAACCCCAATGGAAATACTGTAGGGCTCTTGCTGGAAACTGGAGAATACATGTTGCAGAGCCATTAACTGGTATAGTCTGTCTTTTTTTTTTTTTTTTTGTCTTTTTTTTTTTTAATTCAGAGGACTTGCTATACTTCTATAGCCTTGTCCAGAGACAAATCAGAATCAAAGCAGGGATATTTTATGGTCTATACCATGTAAAATGTCAAACTATGTAGATCCAGTCCATTTGGCAAGTCAATGCCATTGAGTCAAACCACATTCTTGATAAACAAATGCCCACATCATATAGCCATCACCATATTTAACCTTCAGCAGTGAGTCTTGTTTGCTTCTAAGCACAAAGGTTAAGACTGAATGTTCAGAGAAGTTGTTACATCTTCACATCCTTGGAGTTCAGTTATGCCAGAAAGGAGAAGAGCATGAAGGTCTTGTTGGCCAACAGAAGACAACAGATGCTGTCAGTCTAACATGCTTATTTACTGCAGTAATGAAAATAGAGCTGATTTGAGTTTTAAAAATTATTTTCTAGCTGCTCAGGAATGGTTATCAGTAAAACCAGAGATAAGGTGCTTCTTGCTACCACCTCTGTTCTTGCAGAGACCTCTTGGGGAGGAAGCAGCAGTGGTGACATGGCTGAGCAAAGTGGGGAGTGACAATGTTTGGAGGAGATTTTCTCAGGAGGGGGTGTTTGTTTTTTTGTTGGTATAGACAGGAAGCTTAAGATGTTATCTGCAGGCTACATTGTGTGCCATTTTAAACACACTGCTCTTAATAAATACCGACAGCAAATCAGGACAAGAACAGACGCAAGTTGTTTCAGGCGACTTCTGTCAAGTGAACAGTAATGCACCAGGATTAGTGGCAATCCGCTCCATATTGCAG
This sequence comes from Athene noctua, assembly GCF_965140245.1. Taxonomy (NCBI): domain Eukaryota; kingdom Metazoa; phylum Chordata; class Aves; order Strigiformes; family Strigidae; genus Athene; species Athene noctua. Next base: position 9,346,425 of record NC_134077.1, read on the forward strand.
AAAGCAAGTCTCCTGCAGATGAAGTGCTCCAGGCATTGCAGTGGGTTTATCAAGGGGTCCTTGATATTCTGGAGCAGACGTGCAGACTGCAACATTATCAGTAGCTTTTCAATTCAGCCATGTCCTGCTGACAATTGGGTGGCAGTAGTGGTGGGAGTGGGAGGCAGCTGATTTTAATTCCAGAAGCATCCTAAGTAACTGCATCCTAGTGGTTCCCAGACTGCTTTGTTCACCCCTCTGACGTTGCTAATGCAACTGGACTTGCTCTTAATAAGCAAAATGTTAATAGCACAGTATAGACAGGGCAACAGTTTGAACCAGTGAACCGTTAACTTCCATTCCATTGAGAGCAAAGGCAAAGTTCAAAAAGGCAATGGCAACTATCCCCAGTGTCAACATCCTCCCTTATACTGGGTGTTCCTTGAAAATGCTGTCTCAGAGGAGAACCCTTTCCAGTATCATTTTGTTAAATGAGTGTTAACATCTTAATGTACATTCCTCTCCATCCTGAGAAAGGGAATGGGTGTGTTACTGAGTTTGTGTTACCTCTTTATATATCAAGAAGACACCCCTTGCATAGTCCCAGATAAGGATCTTTCTGTACTGACAATGCTGAAGTCCTCCAGGCCCATTCTTCCTTTACTTCTCAGCAGCTTTATGTCATCCCACGGCTTTAGACTGCCTAAAACCTAGAATTAACAAATGTTATTGAGTTACCAAGTTCAGGAAACCCTCATAACAGATCCAGCTGTGCTTTTTTTCTAATAGCACCATCAAGGTTGGTTGCCAGAAGAACCTATGTGATCACTGGCATCTGGTTTGAATTACTTAGCATGTTAGCACAGAGAGATGACTCAGTCCCTGGGCACCTCAAAGGTTTCTTTCAGGCATAGATTTGATTGCTTCCTAGATCCTTGTCCATAGCTAAGCATCTAAATTTGTATTTCCAATTCAATTTAAAGGGAGTATCCTGAGAAAAGTCTGTCCCTGTAAGACCTGTAGACTGGGAAATACTGTAAATCCAGGAAATTAAGTTAAAAGCAGCATCTCACCTTCCATGTAAGCCATTTCAAAAAAGCTGTCACTGCTTCTTCTGGGATTTAGCTGTGCAGCACTTCTTGCTAAGAGTTTTAAAAGAGGTAATTAACAAAATACATATTATGGTCTCTTCGAAGCTGCACGGTGGGGTCTTGCTCTGATAATTTTCACTGTGGAGCTCCGGTTTTGCCCCACCTCCATCTTGAGCTCAGGGAACATAAGTAAGGGGAAGCCAGTTTGGCAGTCCTCTCTAAATGAAATTCTAGCACAGCAAGAAGGTTCATATGGACTTTTACCCCTTCTTGTTCTGAATTTATACCTTACAGGAACTTTTCTTTTTTTTTTTTACCCTTTTTCTAGTCTTGTTAGCCTTCCAGCAAAAATGCTGCATTACACATGATTCTGAAACAGTCTGTATTCTACACACAGTTTTTATGCAGTATATAAAATAGCTTAATCAGACACATACCGAAAGAGGCATACACACAGAGTGAGAGACAGCAGGCACACCTGAGACTGAAGTGCATTGTGTTCATAAAGGGAGATATAGTGCTGATGGCATTTCACACTGAGGTATCCAGGGACCATCACATGGCTTGATGAGACCAAGGAAGCTCAATAGACTTTCCAAACCTAATTAGTACTTAATGATCTGGAGAGACACGGATGTCCATCACCTCTGCTTCTGCCCCTCTGTTCTTCCTCAAATTCTTAATTAACCTTTAAGGAGATGATGTGCTGATGAGTTTCCTAGGATATTGCATTGATTTTTTTCACACACGCACACATACACGCTCATGCACACGCTCACCCACACCACACACTCCAGCACACATATTAAAGAAGCTCTGGTACAAATTCTCAGCTCCAATGCACTCCACACAAGGGCTCTGCTGATCAATGTTTATTAATGAAGCGCTGCCTCGAAAATTGTTAATTGATGGCAATGTACAGAACGTTGTCTGGAATTTAACCTTATTCATCATTTAAGTATGTTGGAAACTAGAGCGTGGTGTTAATTAATAGCATAAGAACAAAGTTGGATCGTTCTGCTGTGGATTTGAAAAACAAAATCATATGTGCAAAGAGAGGGAGAAAAAAGCTGTGATTAAATATAAAACCATAGAGAAAATGGAGCCAAAGCCAGTGTCATATTCAAGATGACTCACTTTATGCTGATAATGAAATAAAAATTTTCTTGTGCGCTTATGTAATATTTTACTGTTGTGTCATATTTAATCAACTCTGAGTTTTAACAAGCTAAGTAGAAGGTGGGGGGAAGCTGCTACCAATGGAGTGAAAACAGATTAATAAATTTTGAAAAGTTAATAGCTAAGTTTTCAGATTAAAAAAAAAAAAAAAAAAAAAAGAAGAAGAAATCAATGTTGGTAGCTGAATTCACCAGGGGGAAAAAGACAAATGGAGAATGCCTTACTTAAAGTTCACTTAATAACAATCTAAATATGTGGTGATAATGTAGTATGCAATCTTAACAGCTGCACTCTTCCAGGCTTGTCTAGATGTTTTCAATGACTGTTTGTTCTCCAAGTCATATGCTTGATTAATGAAAACCTGTCTACCCAGATATTCATTTAACTGACTTATTATCATGGGGTCAACACACTGCAGTTTGAGTGCATGCAGCCCCTTAGTGACATTGCCTGCTACAGGACTGCTGCCCTTGCTGAACAGGGGCACTCAAACCACTTGAGTCTGGGCTCAAAGTTTAAATGTACAGGCTTCAGCCAGCTGTATCCAGGTAAGTGGACCACTGTTACGGACCAGTCTTCTGGTCCATGCAGGAGTTTCTCTGCCTGGAAAGACATTTGGCTGTATGCTGGTCATACCCAGCATACAGGACAACAGACACACAGTGGGTACTCCTGATTGTGCTGAAAAGCCATGGTACTGTGCCCTTACAGACTAAAACCTCAGTTTCTGTCCAGAATCACTCCAAGAGTCTGTGTAGAGCAGAGACTGAAGCCGTGCATCTCATTGGACCTACCTTCTTGTGCAATTTCTGCGTTTACATCAACTTGAGGTCTTATCCCTAAATAGATATTTCAGTAAGTCCTAGGTTTGAAAATGCTGAGGATGGTGTGAACACGTAGTGTGCTCCCCACTGTAGAAATCCTGTCATCTAAAGAGAGATAATGGTCTGGGGAAATAGAGGAAATGCAAGACAAAAAAATTTTTTTTTTTTTTTAAAGAACAAAAACCTACCAAGGGAGAAACAGAGGCAGAAGTACTGCCATGTATTCCTGAATTTCAGTGAAATGCTCTCTAGGGTTTAGTCCAGCCCCTTCCTTTCAGTTTAAAAGAAAAAACATGCCATTTTGCAACAAAGAAAAATTCCATCCATTTTCTGTATTTCCAAAGCTCTTTTCTCCCTTATTTTCACAGAAAGTATTCTGATTGTTGACCAAATTTCTGACTTATTCAGATCCCCTTAAGATGTAATTTTCGATTGACTTTTCTGTTTATTTGGAGCATATTCCTTAATTTTTGATTGAGTGGATAAGGCATGAAATGATGAAACGTGGAGACACCCAGAGGTTGTGTAACCTATCTTCAGGCTCTGTGCAGGATTAGTTCTGCCTGTGTCTTTCCCTGAGTATGTAACCCTTGAGTCACTCGGCTATTGTCATGGGGCTGGATAAACATGTAAAGCCTGAGTGGGAAATGGACAATGTGGAAGGTACAGCACAAGAGAGGATAATTAAGAGCATAGCATCAGGGACCATGGAGGATGTCAGTGACAACCAGACAGAGATACTGGCTTGCCTAGGTCTCTGAAGATGAGAAGAAACGACGTGGCATTGCATGTGCAATTTGAATTAAGTTCAGATTTCCTCTGATGCAATTAGTGACTGCTCATGCGCAGCTCACCCTAATGGTTGGTTGTAGGAAGGTATCCAAAGGACACAGAAAGTTTCTGAGGTATCTGGACTATGTCAGTAGCAGGATGGTATTTTGCAGAAAGCACAAGGGAAAATTTCCTGTTCTGCACATCGTGACATGTAGCTGAGGTCTGGTTTCCTGATATCACTCTGCTGTGTGGTTTCCCTGAAAGCTGATTCATGCTTTATTCCCTCTTCTTCCATCACATGCTTGGGGAAGAAAGCGGGGTGTAAAAGACTTCGCAGTAATCATGAAAGCTGACATGTATTATCAAGTCGTATAAGAGCAAATACCCCAGTCCTCAGTCAGGAAAGGTCTGGTGTGGGTTGCAAGAACACTCTCTTATTAGTGGCTACTAAGTGAACCACTTATTATTTCAAAGTCATGTGACTTAATTGTTTTTCTGAGAGCAAAAATCAAACAGATGACCAAGAGAACAAGCTCCTTTCATTTCCCATCTTAGAAATCCTGACTACAGAAACTGGCAGCATCTCAACAAGTCGAGGAGAGGTATTTTCTCCATCTCTCTCAATTCCTTTTCTTCCACTACCTACTGAGAAGAAAGATTTTTTCCAGGCTGTGAAAATCGGTTTAGATTATCAAAGGAGGGTAAAATATATTGCCTAAATCTCGGACAATAAAGGACTAATTAAAAACAACAATGGTTTTATATTTAGGAAGACTGTTAATGGCAGACCAGAGCAGATTTTGGGTCTGGGAAGTCAATCAAACAAACAAGCAAACAAACAAATAAAAGGAAACAAACCCACCTCCCCACTCTCTAGAAGCTCAGGGCTATTATAGATTCAGGGGTGGCCATCTAGATCACCAAAGGCAACCCAAAGCTGGCAGCTTAATGACTGTGTTCTTAGCAATGCTTAAACCCAGCCCTGGACATTAGAATCTGTTTAACTGAGCAAAATAAACATGTTAATCATGATCCCAGGGATTAGCTTGGAGTCTGCCTGAAAATCGCTGCAGCATTTTTGGCCACCAGAGTTGCTCTTTATCAGAGCTGGTTTCATGCGGAGATTAGGCATCAGCAGGGCTCACTGAAGTGTACCCAGCATACTCCCAAGGGCCTCTGGTGTCAGTGGTGAAGTACCTTGTAAACAAACTCCTGCCATAGGTCTCTCAAAGACACCCATCCTGATCTAGCAAAGAGAGTGTTAAATTGTGGATCATTGTCCTTGATTCAGTTCCTTTCTTCATCCCAACGAGTGATGACTGCGAAGGGGTCTCTTGTATTCCCCATGCTTCTCCCCCTTCTTCGACCTACTGCCTATGTAGGCTAAAGACCCTATGTATCAATGTTTGTGTTTTGTACTTGACACACAGCCCTTGATATGGAGAATGCACTACCTTGGTGAGAGTTTGTTCTTGGGACACAAGAATAATGCAGAGGAAGTCCACTTTTTTACCCCCAGCATAGGCCAACCCCACCAGAAAGGCCCTGCAGAAAACAGTGCTCAGCATCTGCCAGGAGCCAGAGGGCTACAGGCTAGAACAGTGGGATATTCCTTGGCTTCTTAACCCTGAGAGAGAAGTCCTCCCTATCTGAACTAGTTAACTTCTGCACCACTAATCCTTGTTTTGAACCGGGCACAGCAAGAAGTGCCTTTTGATTCTGAAATCAGGTAACTATCAATGGTGATAATCAACATTCAGCCTACACTGGCTTGACTAGGGACTGTGCCTTTACATGGCACAAGGTCAGCATCCATTCCCCAGTAACTTGAAGTAAGCATCTGGTCTTGGAAAAACAGAACACTGAAGTCTTTTTTGTCTCCTAGACCTAGGAAAGCTGCGCACAGGGAGGATAGTGGAATCATGAAACAGACGATTGCAGCTCCTGTTCTGTTTTGCTAACAAATACTCTTTAATCAGGCAGCATCAGTGGTGGTGAGTGTGGCACTAGCTGTTCCGTACACAGTAGGATGCACTCAGCTCTCTCCGAGACATTCACATACTAGTTTGAGTATCTCACTTGTCACTAGCAGATACTTGTTGGGAAACAGGGCCTATTCCACACATTTTAGTTAGCTTTGCTACAGCACTGTCACGCACATAAGACATTCACCACATTCTTCCTATTTCTTAGTGTCTTCCTCCAGTGACTAAACTTCTGCATGCCTGTTAGCAAACAGCTTCAGCAACCCATTGTGCTACTTGAATGACACCCCCGTTTAAAAACAAAGGAGAAAAAAAGAGACCCAAACCTAACTGGGGAATCTGTCTCTTTAGGGAGCTTTTCACAGTTCTTCTGCCTTGACATGTAATGTGTTGATTTCATTCCTTTTGTCCTCCTGCAGTTTCCAAGCCTGTTTCCCCCTTTCTCCCTCCTTCCCACTCATCCCTACAGGTATAAATAACCAAAAAAACATGTAGTAACCTGTGTCAATCCCTGCTGTGCCAATTTCCCATCTGCTGCCTCCTTGCCCCATGCTGCAGGTTGAACACACGCTCCTGTCATGCTGAGTTGAATAGGTTGTATGCCTGTGTTTGAAATTAAGCATGTTCTGAAGCACTCTGCTGAATCTGGCACCTAGGTTGTGACATTGATGGTGTACAGGCAATTGTCCCTTTGCAAGTGGGGGCCAGAATCCATTTCACAATGCAAATGCTGAGTATTAGTGAGACTAATACACACAGGTGTGAAATTTGTTGGAATAGCAATGTTGAGAGCTGATGACAGTGTAGAAAGAGATTTCTGCTTGATCTTCCTGTGACCATGCTAAAGGCTGATGACTTGTATGAGCCCAAAATGCATGTTGGTTCAATTCCCCATCCTCATCCTGGGGCTCCTTTGGAAATGGAGTCTTTGCTGAAATTAAATAAAGCAGTCCTTACAAAAGATAGTCAATAATGGTGTGAACCTTCATATTCACCTTCCAAGACATTGGTAACAACTCAGCACTGACTGTTGGGTTTTAATGACATTGTTCTATTACAGTTGTTCAAATTAACCATTTGAGAACCTTCTGGTTGCTGTAGACAATTAAAAAAATTAAAAAAAAATTACTCTGACATCCTTTTCCATCTTTGAAAAAAGAAAAATTTCCATTTTTGAAAAAAACCCTATTCATTTGGTATATACACTGTATGTAGACTGTCTCTCTTCCTTCTGCAGTTCTTGTTGGATCAGTGTAACTTCCTGTGTGCAGGTGTGCAAATTCCTTTAAACCGTACTGACTTTACTCAGCACCTAAATACTGCTATTGTTATGGGTGCTTTGTATTACTTGATGGTGGATCCTACTGTGGCATTACACCTGTGAGCACTTGCCCATCATGTGCGTTACCTCCTTCATGCTTTATCACTTTGACTATGTATGTCTTTGGTAGCATGTAACTAATAATACTTAAAATCTGTCTGCTCACCCATCTACTAGCATGTAATCTAGGCTCCTAGCTGTCAAATGTGAAACTAACTGGACTGTGTAGCTCCCCTTTTATCAGAATAGGCCTGCTTTTCCCCTATCCACTGTTAAGCTGGGGCTAATGAAAGGCAGAGGGACACGTTTTTAGAAGTCAAAAGACAAGTTCATGCTGGTCTCTTATGGCAGACCTCCCTGAGAAGTTACCATCTTGATCTTGGTTGACCATCATCTTGACAGTTAATGATTGTGTCAAAGTTTGGAAAATTAAATGAAGATTTGAGTGGACTGATTCCCAAGCCCAAACAGATGGTTTTATAACTAGGGGTGAATTCTGCCATCGGTCTTCCAATCTACTGTAACTGGAAATTAAGTTCAAGTAAAGAAGCAGCTTATTCCAACATTATCTCCTAACAAGGGTTTAAATACCACATCACTAGCAACACAAATAGAGAGAAATTAGGTCTGTAATAAAAATGTAAACAATTCCATTTCTGCTCATTTTCCTCATAAAAAAAAATAAAAAAGAAAAAAAAAAAAGGTTGATAAAAACAATTATATGAGGCCCTTAAAATTGTCCATGGAATGTTTTGATTGCATGGACAAATAATAAGTAAATGCATAAATAAATATTTATCTTTGAAAAGGCCACCATGCTGTGAATAGCAATTTGGGAAACTCATGCTTACATCTTCTTCCATAAACCATAATCCTAAATTAGACTACATAGGTATGGTACATGTAAAAGTCGCTACTCTTAGTGGAAAAAGATAGTTCATCGTGGGAACTTTTACCTACACTGTATCCTGAGAGGTTTAGTATGTCTGGGAAGCCACCTCACAGCAGAGAATGATGGCAGCACAGGAAATGAAAATACACTTCCTCTGGCAGCGTCTCTAGACTTAAATCTTTGGGGTGTTCAGGATTTGAAGGAAAATATAAAATTCTCCATAGACACCACATTTGTTTCATGAAAAAAACATAGAGCTCAAACCCCAAATTTCTCTGAAAATACAGCCTGATTTCACACTAAATGGTGATTAAGACTCAAGAGGAGAGGCTTCCTCTGGAGTGCAGCCACCCACCCCTCCCCCAGATTTCTTTAGCTAAAGAAGTGTTGTGAGGAATGAGATTGTCCCAGCCTTGTGGAGGAGTCTCAGTGAGATCCTCAGGATCTTTCTCTTCATCTCCAAGTCATATCCAGAAGCAATATCTTCTACTTTCCTCCCCCAGCCGTACTCCCTAGGACCATCAGGGAGACCACAGGGAAAATGAGCATTTTGTACAATTTCTGCTGATGTTCAACATTCACACATGGCATTCCCTTGTCACTAGAAAGGCAATCTCTTTTTTCAGTCATTACCAACTTGAATTTAATTCTGGGCAGTGCCCCTGAGGGGAGGAGAAAAAACAAAACCAAAACCAAACAACAAACAACAAAAAAACACAAATAAACAAACAAAAAAAATATCCCACAAACAAACACAAAAAAAAAACAAAAACAAAACCAAACAAAACAAAACCAGAAAACCCTATGTCTCTCCTATCACTATCTCTTTAGTTATCCTGTCCCCTACTGCAGCGAGACCTGCCACTAGCAAATTCCCAAACCACTCGTTTATAGCCAGGGCTGTGCTCTGAAGCCTCATTCTTCAAACATAACAAATCCAGCAACTTCAGGAGTTGAGCTATTGTGGATTTTTCCCTGTGACTGCAAATGGGAATGGTCTGTACAAATGAAAGCCCAGATCTCTGCTATTGCAAGTAAAAGAGTCTGGGTGAAATATCTACCGAAGAATATATTTTATGTGTTTTCTTTAACTGTCCATCCAAAAAGTGCTGAGTGATAGTCGGGCACTGTTAGGAGGCACTGGTAACAGTCTTACATTTATAAAGTACCATCCATCCAGATGGACCCCCAAAGTACTTTATAAACTTTACTAACTGGTTGTTCCAGCTCCACACATCACCTTATATCTATCCATCTGTTTACAGCTATAGCCATATAGAGAGCATTTCTCTCACCACTAAAGGATGGCTATTTCAGATTTGGGATGTAACAGATGTTTAAGAGCTCACATCAGTGTGAAGTAACAACCTCATGGCTTAGCCCTGCTTTTCTTCTGTAGCTCTGTTGACTTCGGCATGAATTAAAACTAGGGAGATGAATGAAGTTGCTAAGGAACCGGGTCAAAAAAAGACCAGGAGGTGATTTTCATGTAGCAAAGCAGAGTTAGGCATCTCATTGACAACAGCTGCTGTAGACGTTAGAAGTTTATATGATAAGATATGATGGGAAGTTCATAAATTCATGGAAAATCTTAGTTCCACATCCAGCTCTGTCATGGAGATTTACAATGGCTCTGGGGAGATTACTTTCAGCAGACCTAGTCCCCCTTATGTCACAGGGGGATTTTGGGTGTCTGTGGAAAAGTTTCCTATTGTAACGTCTAGACAGAGGACCCAGCTTCTTGGTTGGGCAGTGGTATGCAACTGAACATCAGGGTATCTCAGTTTTGTAATCTCTCAATGGCTTATTACAAGGTGAATTTGCCCAGTTTTTGATCCTTCTTTACTACCTGTACTGATGTAAAGTCCTGAGTTGAAACTACTGTTGCACCAGTACAGAATCAGGAGATGGTAACTGGGCCAACCAATCTGCAGTTAAAATACGTAACTAGGGGCTAGTGAAGATAAAGACATGCTGAAGGGAGGAGGCATCTAGGGATGTGCTGTGAGCTGCAGAGGATGGGCGTACTGCTTCTCTTCCCAGGTGAAATGGAAAAGGTTTCCTCAGTGCTTCTACACCCCAGAAATTTTTAAACAAGAAGCACATGTGTCACTTTAAACAGTCATTTGACAGTTTGGTTCACATTTGGTTTGGGTTTAGATCAAAATTAGATTCTGTTAAGTTCCAGTTTGTATTTCACTGTGGGAGGCATTTAGATTAGACAGCCTCTGCTTTCCTGAAATATACCCAAAGACCTGACATGTTTGTGTGTGGTCAGATCATGATTATTTTTTCTTTTTTTGTCCAGAGGATATGTCCAGACAGCAATCTATATTTGTATAAAATTAGGATCCGTTCGGCACCCTGTAAAAAATCTAAACTAAAAGATTAATTGTTAGCCATGATTACTATATTATTTATTATTATTATTATTATTATTATTATTATTATTGTGTAATGTTGAGACTATGTTTGGAACAGATGGGAATCCAATTAGCTTAGTTCTGCCTTTGTCCATTGGATGAGACATTAATTTCAGGGCCACTCTCCACCTCGTCTGAACAGCTACAAAAAAAGAAATATGCTTACGGAACTTCATTTTTTTGAGACGGTTTGTCACATATATTTTGTTTTCTCATGAAAGGACACTACTGGCTGCTAAGCAACAGAGTAGCTGTGTTTTCATGTACATTTATCTATATATATGCACACATACATACATATGCAGACACACAGAGTATTTATTCAAGGACAAGAGTCCTCATCAGACTGGCTTTCACTGAGAGTAATTCTATTAATTAGGACTGCAGTTACCATCCCCCTTCAGCTTCCCCCACTTTACCCCTCCTCTTCTTTCTTCTGTTGCAACTATTACTATTTTTAATTAACGTGCCAAAATGTTCACTCCTAACTATAACAAGAAAAGAGAAAGACAAAAGGGCAGAAGCAAGGAGAGGAGCTCTGGTGAGAAAGAAAAATTATTTGGTCAAACCTTTCAGAAAAAGGCAGGCTTGTCAATGATTTGTCTTCAGGATGGTGTCCCATAACCAGGGGAGGGAGCAGAAATGTTTTCTAATGGGGCTTTTCTCCCAGCCAGGAATAATCATGCCTACAAAGAAGTCTTAGAGCAGCCTTCTGCTTAGAGGCATTTCTGTTGCACATCTCAGTGGTTTGTTTTATTTTCCTTTTTAATATATCTTCTTTTTTTTTTTTTTTTTTTCTTTAAGGTGTTATGAATCCTTAGACTAGGAATTATCTCTCAATCTATCTATATTTTTTTCTTCTGTATTGATCATTAGATTATTTCTCCACCACAAATCTCTATCCCTGGATTTTAAATGTTACTGACAACATTTGTTGTAGTCCCCACACTTCAAAACTGAGACCCAGGTCCCAAAGTTAATAGATGTAAATACTCAGGGCTCAAGATTGCCTCTGTGTTCTTCATCTTTAAAGCAGTTTGAAATGATTAATTGAATACCTGTGAAGGGGAAGGTGATTAAGATGTTTGTTGTAGGGAAACTGAGGTATAAAAGACAATATGGGGGTTGAGATGTAAACACAGGAGCATCACTGGCAAAAGTGTTGATTGAAATTGTGCATGTACGGGTATGAAAACTGGCTTTTCAGCCAAAATAAACACTATGAAATGCATGCCTTTGTTGTTGCTGTTTTATTTAATTTGAAGTTGTCTGGGTGTTGATGAAATACCAGGGGAGGGGAATTCAGGAAAAAAAATCAGCTTTCAACTAAAAGAATAGTGGCTTTGCATTTTCAAATGTTATCATGCTTTATGGATAATAATAATCTAAATGTTTACCAGGAAGTGGAAAAAATAATTTGCACGTTTACGTTTTTTGTTCAATCCTTAGCCTCCTCCCTGTCCCTTCCCAAAATGTGTGCGAGAAATTAAAAGCAACAGAAACTCGTGTGTTATGAGCCCCGTCCTTTCTGGCTCTGAGAAGATATGAGTTTTTAAAGCCTCCAGCTGGCATCTGCCAGCTTTTCAAGACAAGCTGTGGAGCTGGAGCCCACCGCTTCAGAGGTCCCTGATTCAAACTCTGTGGCTTTGTCAAGAGGGTGGTGACTACTTTTGCACACACACAAATTGGCAGTTTTCTGAACCACTCTGTGCAGAAATCCTTGACTCCCATTCACATGCGTCAGGCAAATGACATCGGCTTATTTGACTTTCAAATGAGATAACTAAGTATCGTGAACAGATGAAGAGATAATCAAAACATCTTTGTCCAGGTTTTTGGAAACTGGTTTTGAAAACTGAAACTCCTGAGCCGTTCTGCCAGTTCTCACAATATTTTTATCGTTAAAAAACAACAACAACAACATTTGCTAATCTGTGTCCTAAATCTCTTGCCTTTGGAGGCATGTGAATCGGTGTTGATTCACCTTAATAATAATTAAATATAACTTAAGTTTCTATCTATCAGTGTTTGTAGAAAAGCTTGAACAACATTTACTTTCAAATGAAGAAAAATTAAAAATATGAGCATTTTGTAAGCCAAGCTTCAGAGCTGGTAACAGTATTGTAGGAGGCACCCTTGCTTTGACAGCACTGGCGTCAAATCAAAAACAAAATAAAAAAGGGAAAAACACATGATAGTGAAAGAAATTCCTGAATGAGCAAGTCTGATTCTTTGCCACTGCATGAACTTGTCAAGGTCCATCTTAAACTTATTCTTGTACCTTTATCCTCACTTTTTCTGCTGTGCTACTGCTCTAGGACTTCACACTGTTGATGGGAGATAATCCTTTCTTAATTTCTAGACTAAATATATTCATAGATGGTTGGTGTAGTTTCTCATCCCAAATAATTTGTATTAATGACTGGCTAATTGTTAATTCATCCTTTGTAATTATTCTTAACTATAAGTTGCATTTTCTCTCCCTTTTTGCATATTTGGATTGTTATCTATGCATATTCACTCCAGTCTGTGTCAGTGAGTTGTGATCGATCAGCAAAATCATATGGTGTTGTTTCATATTCCTGACTGAGTAAACAGACACTTATCTGTGTGAAAACGGAGCACTCAGCTTCCTTTAAAATTTGCATGTATGTCCTGGAAATTTTGGGGGCTTTTGAATATTCAACACAACAAGTGTTTGAATGTTCGTGAGAAGTGCACAAAATAGGTAAAGAAAACATTATATGCAATTTGCTCCTGTCCTTTGGAGAGGGAATTTACCTTAATCAAACAGCATCTGTGTTACATTGTATTTCAGCAATGTCATGCAGGAATTTCTGTATGAATTCAGTGTACTGTAAAGTGCCACAGGACATTTTGGGATGTGGCTGTGGGTGTAGTTTGGCTGTGTCTAGACTGGTATTTTTTAAACGGACACTAGGGAACAGAATATCACCAAAATAATGGCATTTCATAAGGATGGGTGGATGCTGTCAAGATGAGACAGTCTAGCAGCATTTCTTAAGGGATTTCAGGGCCTTTGCCAGGCAATTCCAGAACTTCAGGCCTTGTTTGCTTATGTTTTTGGTTTAATTATCTGAAGTGAAAGGACATCTTTGCTTTGTATTTGAACAGCGACTCATCACCTGACCTCTCTAACCTCAGCTAACAGCATTATCTCCTCAGGTCAAGTGAGAAAGGCCAGTGCTCTTGTTGCTGTAGGTGACAGGTTCAAACCCTTATAATCATCCATGACAGCACTTGTTATACTTCTTTTTTATGAGATTTTTTTCAGCCTCTTGTTTTCCGCTTCTTTATAATGTAGGTCTTTGGTTTTTGTTCTTTATCACTTCAAGTTTTTACATCATTTCCCCCATCCTCCATTTGCAGTTTTGCTTTTCAATTTGTTTTCTGCCTTGAACAGTTTCCCCTAATATTTAACTCTCATGTTCACGGTCCAGCTTTCAAACCCATGGTGTTGATGTAGATTTGAAGTAAAGCCAGAAGCATGCTACAGTCATGTTACAGTCAAATACAAGCACACACAGGTCTCTCTTGATTGGCCTCTTTTCCTCTAGCCTGGGAGCTGGAGAAACACACGCACACATGCACACATGCATGCACACATACACGCACACAAACACAAATAACACACTCCTCAGGGCACAGCCATATCATCAGTTCAATATGTATCTCCAGCACTATCAAAATTAAGAAGCCACCTTAATCCTGCTCCCTCATCACAAAGCCCTCTTCTTCCCTGTGTATCAGCAGTTACGGGCTTCTTATCTTGGAGGGGAAGTAAATAAATGATAGGAAAAGAAAAAAAAAGACACCTTTCCCCTCTTACATAAGCTGCACAGCAACCTTCTTGTTATTGATATGTGGCTTGAAGTGTTGTCTGGCAATGAAAAAGTCACATAGATAATAAGATAACATCTGGCTTTGGCAATTTCTGGCAAATTATCGTGCATCTCTGGCTGGACACAGCTTCTCTCACTTTCTGCTTAGACTTGGGCATGCTGACTCCCTGGATCACATGAGTAATCCCTGGGGTAATACCTTGCCCTCACTAGTAGTGTTTTATGAATGAATACTTCTCCCCCGGTTTCAGTCCTGCCATCACCTCTGCTTTGACCGGGGTTTGCTCCGCAAGGAGTGGAGGAAGGTATAAGGAAACATAATCATAAAGTATGAGATTTGTCATTTTCTAGCCAGGAAAGAAAGGATGTTATCATCAGGACATGTACTGGCTGGCAGAGAGCTCCACTTGCTGGTACCCGATCTGAGCTGCGGGACTGAGGCACATCAGGGAGACTGGCAATGCAGAGCAGACGGGTGGTACCGGACGGGAGAGCAGTGGAGAGATGACATGCTTAGGTAGAGGCAGGCTTTCCTTTGTTTGCATACACTCACATGTTCATGACCGTTCAGGCTCTACTTGTACAACAGTAGTGTGCTTCTTACCGTACACTCAACTGTGTTTGTTCCCGTGGGGTGGATTGGGAAGAGGTGAGGACAGCCAAGCAGCACCAGGAGATATGTATGGTGGATCACAACACCCAGTGGGCATCAACCCATATGGGAGCCTTGTTTTTGTCACACAGAAGAGCAGTCACAACTTCTGTGTCCTCTCCCAAGCCACATGGATCTCATGAAAAACTCTGATGTTATTTGATACACTAACATATATTAGCTGTTCCCAGGACAGGGTCTCAGGGTTGGTCCTTCTGGGAATACAACCTTCCTGTGGAATGAGAAGTGCCATCACATGAATTAAGTCTGCCACATTGCAGTGGGTGATGAGATTTTGTTGCCTGTGCCACCACCTCGTTGTTGACTTTGATGGGCGAACAAGCTGCTAAGGGGTTTTCTTCATCCCTGATCTGACACAGAGATTACCTTCTGGACTATATATAGTAGATGGGAGGCCTGATAATGGGCTTTTTTCAAGTCTTGCAGGAGCTGAGGCAGGAAGAAAGGCTAACTAGAGATCTGTGACTGCTCGGTCACACAGGGACAGAAACAATCTCCAACTGTATATTTGCAAAGCATGCTGCGCCACGGAGCCGGACGCTCATTAGAAATAACTGCATTTGTACGTGGAGCAAAGAGCACTGAGGACCATCCTGCTGCATCATCCATACAGCAACTCAGGAGGTGGAACAGGAAAGAGTTTCCTTTCTATGCTCTTCCACAATCTGCTGGGAGAATTCAGGGCACTGATCTGTAACTATCTTGGGCCACACTTAGAGAGATGAAACCTACATCCCTGCAGCTAGTTAGTGAAAGGACAGGAGACTCCCAAGTGTGATTAAGAGTGCCTAAACAATATGACATACAGGGTCCTGTTTAGAGCCAGTGAATGGAAATCCCTGGGCACAGTGCAGGTCAGCCTTCCCAAATACAGCCCCATGTGCCTCAGTTTCCCCACTCTGATCAGTGGGCAAATGATGCCACCAGCCACTGCCTGCAGTTAAGTTTTATTAATGAACTCCGGGACCATTAAGTCGATAGATCCTGGAGAAGTGTCACTATTACAACCATCCACAGCAAGGGAAAGCACATTCCCAAGCAGGGAGAGTGTGGAAGGCCTAATGAACATTGAGCAGAGCACTTGCTCCGCACTCGCTTTGTCACTGCTGGGCAGCCTTGCCCTGACAGAGCTCCTGTCCAGCCAGGGACGTACATCCATTCATCATTAGTCCTAATGCAAGCTTGGGAGTTTTAAAGCCAGGGCTAAATCAGACCATCTTAATTTGCAGGCTTAATGCATTGCATATTATCCATATCCTTCCTATGGGATTTATCTTGATTAAGTGCTAATTTGTAACTGGTGGTATACCCAGTGAAGTGACTGATGAGAAGGGTGCCTGGGCAGAAAGTCTGTGTTTTGGCAGCAGTGCAGACTGGGGATGGGAAAGCGCTGTTTCCACGGCAGACACATAGGCAGGCAGCACATTTTATGCACGTCCCCCTCAGCCTAATAGGTGAACTGTCCAGAAGGGCTTAGCTTGGGTTATTCTTCAGCTGTGATGGAAGCCAGAGGTCTACTGTGAGAGAAGGGACAAGACTTGTAAGGGGGTTTGGCCATACTTAAAATGTCTTCCCCTGGGCTGTTACATAGCCATGTCTGTGGAACAGCATGGGTGAGAAAAGGTGTAGCTGCTTCAGACAACCAAGAGTAGGCAGCCGTTTACAGCTTGCACATCTTCAGCTGCGTATTGAATCCCTCCTGTACATACCCACAGCTGGGCTGCCCACCCCATCTCCTGCAGCGGCACCAGCCTTGCCCAGACCCTCCCTCTGTCTTGCTGTTTCCACTCTGTGATCAGCAAGAATGAGCTGGGGTAAATGTTGAGTGGATGAGACCACTTTAGACATGATCACAACACCCCATTTGACTACAAAACAGCTAGGAGAGCTGCGGAGCAATAGGAAAAAGCCTCTTTGAGGTGGGCAGGGCTTTTCCAAGGAGCTAGGAAGCTGTATTTCAAGATACTTCCACTCTGCTGACCTTTGCTTTGGAAAGAGAAACAAACCTTCCACCTCTACCAGACACACCAAATCTCAGATCAATCTACATCAGCATGTAGATTTTACAGCGTTTGAGGAGAAACGACCTTTAAGCAGAAATGTGTTCTCAACTTTTGCTATCACAGTGCTGGCATTTCACTAAAACAAAAGCCTTTATTTCAGCTGCTGCTTTGGTATCTGAAACTGTGTCTGCTTCTGTAACCACCTGTGCCCCACAATTCGTAAAAGCACACTGAATACATG
Source organism: Athene noctua (assembly GCF_965140245.1). Lineage (NCBI taxonomy): Eukaryota > Metazoa > Chordata > Aves > Strigiformes > Strigidae > Athene > Athene noctua. The sequence goes on from NC_134077.1 coordinate 9,363,673, forward strand.
CATTAAACAAGTATGACACCCAGAAACACACACACACACACAAGTCAGGTCAAGCTATTTCATAGTCCTATTTTAAAGAAGGGTGAAATAAAACTTTACCCAACATTCTTTGTCATGGCAATAGTAAACCCAAGGAAGGCATCCAAAAGTCTTAATTTCTGTCATATGCTGTGCAGAGGTGTTCTGCATGAGCAGCATTTCTCCTTTTGGCTGTTTTTCCTAACACTGACAATAGTGGACATTTTCTCATCTGATGGGTACTGCTTCCTTTTACTTGGGTAACTAATGACAGCAGTTGAGAAGGGAGGGGGGTGTTGGGTGGAAGGAAGTTAATTAATTTCAAGGGTTTTAATCTCTTTCCTTTTGTACCAAACCATAAAACAAAAATTCTTCAGGAGCCAGAACATGTACCTCCAGTAATCGAAAGAGAGGCAAGGATCTGACTAATAGATATTACGTTCCATTATATGGTCTTGAAGTCAATAAACATTAGGTTACCTTCATGCAGTGAAAAAAGACCAGATTTATTAAAAAATCTTATCTGGAGGGTTTGCATTTCAATAGGATGTGAATTTGCATATTTTAACAATAACCTCCCATCATTCTGTCTGATCTGTGCTCAGTTGGCCATACAGATCACTTTATCTTGAATAGATTATCACCGGTTTAATAAACCCTTCATAATATGCAGGTATAACAATGGTACTTCATTGGATAAAGGAGGTATTAAAGTTCTTTTTCTGGAAATAGGGGTGGCCCAGCTAGTGATTAACTTTATACCTCTGTACATCCCTGTGCTGAATACTCGATTGAAGGAGAGTATTCCCATTATTCACATTCAAAACGGACCAGCTCTTCAGAGCTCCTGTTAACTCCTCATTGCCCATAGCAGCTGTGCAGACGTGGGAGTCAACAAAAGCCAAGGCTGCCAGGGATGTTATCTCCAGCAGTAGCTACTACCTGAGACATCAGGAAAAGGCGACACTTTTCCTCCAAGCTGAGTCGTTCTCCACATACAGAGTGTGATCAGTGCCGAGCTGTTGTATAGCACCTTCTCAGTGCTAGGTGGAAGTAGGGTCAACACACTGCTCAGCAAAGAGCCAAAAAGGCTTCTAAGCAGATAGATTAGATAGCCTGTTTGCAATGAAAAAAACAGAATTATTCTTCCTTGTCTCCTCTCCCAGGCTTTGACCTGTTCTCTGCTTCCACTTTCCACACAGTTGTAAAAGGTTGCCATTTACAAGAGATAAGTCCATCCACAACTCCTGTGTCCTGTCTTGTCATCTCAAAATGTTTGGTTGGGATCAGCACGCTCAGATCCTCCACAGGAACAAAACAAGCTGTTGCCAAACCACAGGGCTGCCTTTTGCCTCCTGCAGTCACCACAGGAACAGACTGTTATTTACACATGCTTGCCTTTTGAGGTTCCTGGACACTTTTCTCATGAGACATAGGGAAGAGCATTAGTGCCAGTGCACTAGTGACAGGAACAAATATAATTTTCATGTTGTCCTGCAATTTTTGATTTCTTAATTTTTGTTTCTTTATTGCTATTTGCACCCTGACTTGGGAAAAAAAAAGAAAAAAAAAAAAAGAAAAAAAAAGAAAAAAAAAAGAAAAAAAAAAAAGAAAGAAAAGATACATTTGCTCTCTTGGGTACCCAGTACAGAGCAGGCAGCTGTGAGCATTAACTGTTCACACACAAAGCTTAGACAACCCGCAGGCTACTGTGGCAATAAGCCCAAGCTTGTAGACCTTAATGAGAGATAATGTTCACTCAGGACCAGCTCTGCAGTCACACAGCCCTGGGATCTGGACTCCCTCACATCTGACCAGCTGGAAGCACAGGAATAATGAAATTTGGGGCTGAATACACATGCATACATGCATGTATGAGATAGAGGAGTATGTCACACACACGTTCCCCAAGATAGAGAGCAACCAGAACTTTTCACACTCTCTCCTTCCTCTGTTTTCTTTTTCTCTGCTCAAGCTGTGTTCGTGCTTGCTTTTCCAAAGCTCCCATCATGAGCTTTTTGCTTCTCAAGAGCCCACATGCTGGTGTGCTGCCTGACAGTGGGAGCACAGCAAGGCTAGTGAATAATTGAAAGTTATTGACCTATAATAACCTGGCATTATTGACCATAAATGATTTAGTTAAAACACACACATGCACGCACACTATCTCACGTGAAGGAGCTGAATTTTGAATTCTCTTTGTCCAGCACTGGCTCAGTGGGGCTTGCCACAGCGGGGAGAGGGGCATTTTGGCCCAGCACGAAATTAATGTTATTCAAAATAACATTTCTGATGATGCTCTAAGTCATCTCTTGTGAGAAATGAGTACAATACCTAGACCCACAAGCAAATTGTCCTGAGTCTTTACTCAAAGCTCTATGAGGGCACAAACCTTTCCTGAACTTCAGCAAAGTTCACAGATTTTAAGGCTGAGGAGGACAATTTTCATCCAGCCTGACCCCTGCCATAAGGTAGGCTAGAGACTAACAAATACCGGGACCAATAATCTGTCATCAAGTCAGAGAATAACATTTAGGGAGAAGGAAAAACATACAGTTTTGATGTCAGACTTCCCACTTCCCCACTATTTTTCATTTCAGCTGAGCCAGCTCTTCTCCGCCAAAGTGGAAGTGCTGACATCAGCTCCTTTGAAGCCACAAAATGTTGGTCACCCTGCCAGAAAGCCTGCTCAGGTCTCATGCCTGGCCTCAGGCCCCCATCATCTAGTTGGATCTATAGGGTCATGCATCCCCATCTCTGATGAAACCCCAACAGCTTCCTGTGTCCGAATGGAACCCTGTAGAAGTGCAGATGTCTGGTCTGCTGAGCTTGGCTGGGTCAGATAAAGATGTGAGCGAGTAATTGTTTAATTGAGCCAGATTTCAGGACCAAACATAGTCCCAGTCACTAGCACAACTGCCATATGCCCTGCTAAACTGGCTGTGTTTGTGTCAGGATCTGAATTTTGTGGCTGGCTCCTATTATGTAAAGTTTCTGCCTAGCTTTTGACAGATGAAACTTTGCAGCTTGGACCTGTTCCTGATTAACTCAACAAACAGCTGTAAAAGCTTCTCATTAGCTTTGTGGGTGCTGTTCTTCATATACCAAATAGCCAGGCTAGCTGTGCATGGCTTATTTTGTTTTTCAGGGTCAGCTGGATGAAAGGAAGGATTGCTTTGGTTTCAGATTTACATGACTTGGAGCTCTTGAGAGATGATGCAAGATCAAAACTTTTAACTCTCAGTGGTGCTGACCCATGATAGTGAAGCAGCTATGAACTGGCATTTACAGAACAGAAAAGTGTCAAGATGGAGGGATTCATTCCGTTGCTTTTCCAAGTTCTGGGGAGATTTTTCCTACTGGCTCCAGCAGGCAGTGAAAGCGCCTGGTGTCACTCCCACAGTCCAAAATCAGTGCAGGCAGGCAATCGCTGGAGTCAAAGGTGTGATCCAGTCTGTGTACTGAAGTAAATAACTTCTGAGTACATTTTAAGTACCTAATGAAGCAGGCTTCCCAGAGTAAATCCTTAATTTCTCCATCTAGGAAATTCGGTCTGCATAATTTAGTTCTCTAAATTTAGGCAGCCAAGAGCTCCCTCTGGAGGTCTCCAAGCAGCCCGTTTCTCTGCATGGGCAAGGACAGGCACTGACTTCAGAAAGGCAATTTCGTGTGATATTTGTGATCTAACTACAAGCTAAGTCTTTTCATTAACCAAATAGGATCTCGCCCAAAATTTCCGATTTTCCTTCCCGTGTTAGAGCTAACCTAGGGCGTAAGGCCAGCTGGAAAGAAACAATTGAGTTTCTCTCTAACATCAGCTAAAGGACATGATAACTTTAGGATGTAGCCTCCTTGTTTCTAAAAAATCTCTGGGAGCAGTGGGAGAAGCGCAGTGTCTCATCTGTATGTGCACACTGTCGCTTAGTTGTGCGTACTCCTGAGACCAGCCCAAAATATCTGACTACAGTGGTACATGACACCATTGTCCAAGATGGCTTCCAGCTCCGTCCTTCTTTCCTCTCTGTATAATTCACTATCACACCGGCATTATCTGTGCCTTGATACCTTGGATTTATGGAGCTTCTAACAAATATAAATTCCCCTTTGCACACACCCCATTTAATCAAAACCTTGCTGGTTTAAGCAGTCTGTTTTATTAAATTACCAACCTATAAAGCCATTAACTCAATTAGAAGCAGCAGTTCTGTAGTCTTGAACAACCAAGGGGTAATATTGCAGCGGTATACGTTATGCAGAGTATGGCACGTTATAATAACACTGAGAGCTTATATAGCATTTTAGAACTTTAGAATTTTGTATGAATAATATCTAATTAATCCTCACAGTGGGCCCTGAAGGTAAAGATTACTGCCTAACCCCTTTTTCCATGGAGGAAACTAAGTGGTAGAAGATGATAGGTAATAGACTTCTAAAAAGAGTTCAAGGCTGTATCTTTCCATACTCTGCATTCATAGTAAGTAGACTTCATACTTTCCAAATTGCTCCTATCCTCCTGAGAAAATCAACATCAGGTGACCATTATTTCCGTTTTCTTCTCCATATTGTAACGCATAATGGGCTAGTTTATTTTAAAACATCTCTTCCTTTTTGGGTAATGAAGGGGACAGGGAGGGAGACCCAAGGGGGACATAGAAATCTTACAGGAGTAGGTTACACCCATTACACATAAGCACCTTTGGTAACTGCCTTTTGTGCTTGCTGTGGTTGTCTTGTGTTTCTGGGTGGTTTGGGGAATCAAACAGGCATGGTTTCAGAAGTCAGCACCAATTCATGACCATAATTTCTCACAACTGTGTTAAACCAAGAAATTTTACTTTTCACTGTTAGGCTAGAAACACCCACAAGTTCACCTGTGTCACCTCAATTATGTGATCTAACAGTAAATAACAAGGATGGTCACAGCTAACTAATTCTGGGTACCTCTGATCTTTCATGCAGAGACAGCAAAGATAGAAGGGTTCAGATGGGAGAGGTCATTGTGTACAGGGCACAAGAATTTATTATGGTTAGAAGTATCTTGGTAAAAAAGTAAATGACAAAGATCTTGGAGAGCAATATCCAACACAAAGAAACAGACCTGTTGATCTCAAATGATTGTTACCATGAGGTATGTTTCCTTGCTAAATAAAGTGACAGGTCCATCATACAGAAGCAACGAGCTGCTGACAGTAAGAGCAGATGCTAAATGTAAGGGTTTTGTCTAAAGATTTATGTATGTACATTTTTGTTCTATAAACTTTAGTAATAAAGAATTTTTGTTTTCTTTAGTTTTCAGCAGAAAAGATTTTTTGGGGGCAGCTTTATATATCTCTACTAGATTTTGAAAAGTAAATAATGCAGAAGTAGAGATGATGAATAGAAACAGGAACTGGACTTGATTTGAATTTGAAAAAAAGAAGTGACAGATTTAGGATCAGTATCTGCTTTAAGCAAGGAAAGCAAAGAAAGAGCTTAACCCAGTGAAAAGCAAATAATGCTTCTAATAATTAAACACTGCCTACTGTAAAGATGAATCAATCATAAATTATCTCAAGCAATCATGTATGATATGATAATATAAATAAGAATGATTTAATTTTAACATATTAATTTTCTTTGAGATATATTTTGAGCATTAAGAATTTCTTTTTATTCTGAAATTCCTGTTAAAAAGTTGCTTGAGTCCAGAAGCTGAGGATTTAAGGAAAGCACTATGTATCAGGACACTGATGGGAAAGCCCCAAAACCCTAGAAACAGTGAAAGTGCTTGTAAGCAGGGCTAGATCAGCATTACCTTTAAATACTATTTAAATACAGAGAGGTTTGCATTATACCCTAATTCAAATAATTAATGAGTAGCTTATTTAAAGTAGATGATCAAACAAAGCAAACCCCATGATTGTTCTCAGTGGTCACAGCTTCAATTTATCTCATTTCATATTTACACCATGTAGCACCCAATTCACACTGCAGAGAGAAAAAGTACAGTCTGGCTCAAATTTTCAAATATGCTCAGCACCCAGTGGACCAAAATCTTTTAATTATCTGTCTATATATTTGAGAACATCCTGTGTTTGAAACAGAAGGTTGCTTAAGTAGTGTGATTTCTTGCTTGGTTTCCTTCTCTGTGGTGTTTTTTTTTGTTTTTTTTTGACTCCCAGCATCACATCTTTAGAATATTTATCTGCTGTGATTTTGGAAAGACGCTGATAGAAACCATCAAGCCTTGTTCTCCTCCACACTGGTTCAAACATGTCAATGCTGCTTAGGCTTGCTACTGATCCACACAGAAAAATCAGACACTGGGAGTTCAGACGCATACTGCAAAAAGGTTAATGGCTAATATCGCCAGAAAGTTTATAGCTGAACTAGTGGCGCTGATCAACGTTCCATCTTTAATCAAATGCCACAGCACAAGAAGGGGGGAGGAAGGAGTGAAATGCAGTTGGATGAATTGTGTCTTCTTGATGAGGCCTCTCTGGTTTGCCTCTTCCAACTTTATCAAGCTGAACACGCTATGCAAGCAAGTGAGGGGGTCAAGCTTGCAAACAAGTGAAAAGCAACAGAAAGTGAGGAGGAAGGGAGTAAATAACTTGGAGCTATCGGCTGTGATGCCAGAGGTGGCATGCTGCTTCTGGCCACTAACAGATGTGGACAGGTGAACCTTTACACCAAATCAATCATCATATTTATTCTAATTGTTTCGTAATAGTCCCCCAGGAGCTCAGTTCAAATGAGCTTGACATTATTAAAATTTTAATGCCCAGTTTTCATAGCTGAATGAATATTTAAAGGGTATGTCCCAGGCTTAAGTTATGATGATGAAGAAATTAATGGAATGTCTTGTTTAATGCTTTGGTACATGTTGATGCAAAAAAAAAAAAAAAAAAAAAAGTGGTTGTTCAGGGAAAAAAAAAAAAGAAAGGCAATGTTTAGACATGATTAGAGGAGGAAGGAGGAAAGCATCATCTATGCATTAGTATCAGAGATCACTCTTGTTGGATAGGTCTCAGTGGAGAGGAAATATTTATCATTTGGGAGGGGAGAAACTAGGTACAGTCAGAGATTAGAAGCGAAGCAGATCCATATGAGCAACAGATCAAAAAGAAATCCCTGGGAACCTCCAACCACATCCTTACATGGTGAAATGGGATTGCTAGTATGTGCTGTCTGGAAGAGACACAGAAAATCACCTTTGTTACCCAACCAAGGTGTTTGTTTATTGTAAGTACCCAGATCAACTTTGAAGGATGGCATAATTAATCAGTGATACTCATCAGTCTGGTAATTATGTTATAGATAATTGTCAAAACATAGGACCAGATGATATCAGTTATACATAGATGGGGGTGAGGGGTAGCTCCTTTTGTGTTGGAGGGCCTGATTCTGTATGGGCTGAAACCAGCACAGGGAATTGTATTGGCTCAGAATCTGGAAACATTGTGGGGTTTTCTTTTGGTTTTTAAGCCTTCCATGCTTTTCCCAATCCAGGAAACTTTTGGGAAGATAAGGATTTTTGTTGTCTCCTCTTTTTGAAGGCTATACTAGTATTTGCAAGGTTCCTGCTTGTGTTTGTTCATTTGCTGTTAGGAACACAGAACTAACTTGGGCAGCTGGATGGGCTTAAACCCCCCACTAAATATGCATTTCCTAGCTGTGAAAGAAGACTGAAGCAAATGTTAATCCTCTAAATCCTTTCCCACTTTTTTTTTGTTTGTTTGTTTGTTTTTAAAGGGGCACTGTCAAGATTCAAATAATCTTATTCTTTCCCTGAATCTTTCTTTGTTTGTTTGGAGTTTTTTTAAATTATTTTTCACTGAGGTGCTGGAGTATGTTCAAAGAAGGACAACAAAGCTGGTGAAGGGTCTAGAGCACAAGTCTTAGGAGAAGCAGCTGAGGAAACTGAGGTTGTTTAGCCTGGAGAAAAGGAGGCTCAGGGGAGATCTTATCACTCTCTACAACTACCTGAAAGGAGGATGTAGTAAGGTACTACTCCCAAGTAACAAGCAATAGGACAAGAGGAAATGGCCTCAAGTTGTGCCAGGGGAGGTTTAGATTGGATATATGAAAAATTTCTTCACTGAAAGTGTTGTCAAGTGTTGGAATATACTGCCCAAGGAAGTGATTGAGTCACCATCCCTGGAGGTATTTAAAGGACATGTAGATGGACACTTACGGACATGGTTTAGTGGTGGACTTGGGAGTACTAGGTTAATAGTTGGACTTGATATTATAGGTCTTTTCCAACCTAAATAATTTTATAATTCTATGATTTTTTTTGTATTTTCCTTTTGCTAGCTCGTTCAGGAACTGCAGCCCTGATCCAGTGCACAGCTAAGAGGTTTATCTTTAGGCAAGGCTTTCACACATCTAAATTGGGGTGTGATTTCAAATCAGTTTAGACAAACCAGTGGAGAAAGTGGCATGAGGGGGTTTTTTCCTGCTCAGATGGGCCTTATTTCAGGTTATTTTAAAACAATTAGTTTATATTTGTTCATTAATAGAACTAAAAGAAGAGCACAGCCATACCTCCTGTAAAATGATAGGGATATGCCTTGAGAAGGAAACCCCTATTCTTCAGAAATTCTACAGCACCCTACTTGGAGTAGGTTTATGTTTGGTCCTCCTGGGGTGCAGGACTGAGGTAATGGGCTGTTATCTGTCACACTGCAGAAAGCTTACCCCACAGATAACCTTAACCCTTGGGAGAAGGGAAATTAGGGTGGGAGGAGAGCCTGAACATGTCCATCGCCCTTGAAAGCAGGACCAGTTTTGGGGGAAAATCACCTTCTGGTTCAGAGTGGATCTAGTCCAGTACCAAAGGAAAACCCTGCTTGCAACCTTAACCATGTGGTAGCTTCTTATAGTTCCTGGGGAGACTATGCTTTAATTCAGGCCCTGAGGCTATCTGCACATTTGTGTCAGTGAGAGAGCCTGTATTTCATGATTCTGGCAGTGGGTGAAAGCAGCTAGTTAATTTACACTGCTTACTCAGTTTGTTAAATGGCAGTGCTGTGGAAAGCATTTCTCCATGGGTGAAAGGGCTGGCTGTGGTTCTTATCTTTGTGGCTAGGCATACAAAGCCACAAGCACAGAAGGTCTAATCTTCTTGGATGGACAGTGGCCAAGCTCCTTTTGCACTCAAAGCACTGAAGTCAATGGGAGCTTGGCCTTGCCTAAAGTCTGCAGAGTCAAGCCAAGCAACTGTTAGTGGCACAGGTGGAATTTGGGTCTTGCTTCAGAAGCAGAGATAAAGCCTAGAGAATGAAGAGTACAGCAGAAAAGTGCCAACAGCCAGAGGTCATGGGCTCAGAATAAGGAAAAGACTAGAACAGATGTTCAACAATAAGTGATGGGGCAGGGGTTGTGTCTATAATGCCTTGAGTAACACATCTGTCTCTCTGGCCTGTCTGTCTGCCCCACTCACGTCCATAACGAAGAAGCGAAGCTTCTGGCCTCTGTGCAGTGCACCTAATGCACACATAACCATGACATGCCCCATATGCAGGGAACACCCTACTTTTCCCCTTATCTGCACTTCCTCACCAAGGCAGCCCCTGAGCGTACTCCATACTGTGCCTGTGCCCGGGTGAGCACCAACTGCAGGCAGGGCTGGGCAACCTCAAAGCAGACCAACACAGAGAGCATCTGTGAGACCACTCAGGTACAAGGTCTGAGAGAAAGTTTTCAACTAGGCAGTGCAGGCACAGATAAACCTACAGCTGCAAACACCCAAGCTGAGTACACATTGCAAAACTGATCTAGGACACTCGGCACATATTCATTCACATCACTCATTTAAATTCTGTGTTGCCACCTAGATACAGTTATTTGTTAGCCATGCTGGGTAGTTTAAGGTATCTTGGTTGTATCTATAAGGACTATCTTCATATATGTCTATTATGCTGTTGCTCTTCCCTGGAAGAGTTTGGGATCACAATATCTAGACTAAAAGAGAATGTGGTTACTTTCTACTAAATGCATGAAGAGTTGTCTAATAGAAGATTCCAGGGATAGAGAAAAATTTTAGATAAAAGATGGTTTGGGCACATTTTAAAATTGGATGTAAATTATCTTGAAATAAACTCAAGTGGGAAATTAAAAGAGAGGTGAGATTGTGGAAAATCTTATCCCTACTGATATTAGGGAAGAAGAGAGGAAAGGACAGCAAAAGACTCAATTCAGTTTGTATTAGAATTTGATGTGTTTATGAACAGAATTTCACCTTGTGATTGCTCATGGTAGCAGCAGGGAACTAGATTTAATGAGCAGGGTGTCCCTTCAAAACTTACACCTCTGCTGTCAGGATACACAGACAAATAGACCCTTTTATATAGCTTAGCATCACCAGTGGGCCAATCCTGGGACTCTACCTGCTTGAGTATATTCACTAAATGTCCAGGGACTTCTCACATATGCAGGTTAACTACAGACACATTTCTCAAGCCAAAGTCAGCATCCACCAGGCTCCCTTCTTTCCTAGGAAAGACAGGTCAAGTGCACAAGCCAGACAAGATCCACAAGTGCAAATAAATACTCATCTGGATGATCAGGGCGCTGGTACCTTAGGGCACACTCTGTGTGTGTTGGCACAGTCTAGCAGGTGAAAGTAGACCTACCAGACATCATTTGTACTGTGTGACTGCCCAGAGCTTTAAGGGGATCTCCTGCTGGCTCTTTCACATGCAGATTTGCATATGATACTAAAAAAAAAATTATGCAGTGCTGTCTCTCTTGTTTTGGAAAATAAGGCTTTGTTGTTCCAAGCATCCTGTGTTTTTTTCCTCCTGTCTTCGGACCTGCCAGGACTGAGTTAGCCCTTTACCCCTCCCCACTTCATTTAAAACCAAAGGCATCCTGAGGTTGAGCACTACATTCTCAGCTTCCCCAAGGACAAACCAAAGGATCTGTTGTATTGGAAAGGTCTTATTTTGCTATTAACAAGATCAGTGGTTTCTTCAAACTCAAGCCCAAACTGTTCTATAGGGAAAAAGTTTTGGATTTGAAGCCATAGGCTTCTGTACGTGATCCTGAACTGAACTTAAGATTCCTCTAGGTTCATCTGTATACACGAGACAACTGGAAAGATGAATCGATAGTTAGATGGATGGATTATAATGTGTTTTATATGATATATAGAAAATACTCTCAGAGTGCAGGGATGGCCGGTAGCAATCATTCTCAGGGGTAGGCACCAGAGCATTGACTGATTTGTAAAGGTCAGACCCTTCAAGATTTTTTTTTCATATCTCACACATTCCCATTTCAGGTCTTCTCATCTATTTGTGTACATGTCTGTGACACACATCTCGTCAGACAGGGAAGAGGATGGTAGGGAGAAATTAAGTCTGCTACCCCAATAGGGTTTGAAATAGTCATTTCAGATGCAATGCAGTACTAGTGAGTGCTTCCCACAAGACAAACCGTGATATTTTTTCACCAGACTTTCTACAACATTTCCTCTCCCTACTCTTTCATTAGTCCAACATTGTATCAGTTTGAATTGCCCACACAACCGTATCCTTAGTGTGTAATCATATGGCAGTTCATGCAACCGCAGCTCGCACTTACCTCTATTCCCATGGGGACAGGGTTTTGCTCTATGACTTACAGCTGCAATATACAGACACAGAAGGTTGGTTGTGTGACTAACCTATGCTGGAGCAGATTTCCTGATTCTGTAACATTTACAGAAATTTCCCTGAACTGAGGACGTGGGCTCTGACTGTTTTTCTTCAGAGGAGATTGCTTTGGATTCACCATTATGGCTATCTAGTTTAGATCACTGTAATTGAATTATGTCACTCAGAGTCAGGTACAGAGTGATTTACCTGAACTTTGCAATTACACACACACAATTCAACTGTAGGTGATTTTCTTGGCCTTTCCAACTTTGACACTAATATACTTTGCATTTCCTTCAATCCTTCAGGGCCTTCAATCACAGCAGATTTTGCTCAATGCTTTAAAAGTTATGACCCACTCCTACAAACACATTCCTGCCAGTACCTTTATTCACATAAATAGCTCTGTTGACTTCAGAGGAATTACTGCTGTGTACATGGCAAACCCCCCAAAAATTGGCAGAAGTGGTAAAATGAAATTCCTCTTAGTGTTTTGGGGGGAGATTTTGAACAGAAAAACCTTTCCCACTGAAAAAGTAAGGAGTAACCATATTTTCTAGAATTTTCAGGGCAGTTATTAAACTCTTCATACCTCCACTTAACACCCGAGCCATGTGATGAGATCCCCAAGAACTACATGGCATCTTTAGAAAGCAAGTTGTTCTGGGATGGGCTTTTTTTTTCCCATGAGGCTAGCCAACATCTACAGAGATACAATAGTGCCCAATAGCATTTGCTAAGACCTATTAGCTCATATCACTATCCTGTCCTTTGTGATCAGGTCACAGCAGTGTTTCATCACTGACTTAGAGGGATGATGCCTGAACAACGCCAAACACTTCAAAGCATGACTGAGGGAGAAGAATTTGTTATTTGCCACATAATTCAGGCATGGAAATGACTGGATGTTTATTTGTTTGTTTAACACCAACATTTAGATACTTTTTTTCCAACAGCCACCTTCATGGTACCTGAGGGTATATTAATTGTACAGAAGAGAAAGTTGAGAAGAGGCAGGTGAGAAAGCTGAGAAAGAGACAGATATAATGATATGTCCAAATTAATATAGAAGGACAATGTAGAGCTGAAAATGGGCCTTGTCAGAGGTTAACACCTCTATGTTCTACACTGTACCAGAGTGGCTTTTCGGGAACTTCAAGAAACATGGACAATAAAATACCTTTCCTCACAGTTTTTGATACAAAGCCTTAATCAACCCCTCCAATCTGTTCTCAGGGAGTATTCAAATTTCTTAAATGAAAAAACTGTTATTAGATAGATGTTCTTATAGATCATACAAGATTGAATCACTTTTTGTCTTTTGAAGGGATTACTTCCTTAAGCACAACCAGCAGATTATCGCCAACACAGCTCTCTTCTACCTTGGACATGATATTCCTAACCATTAGTGGCATTTCAGTGATCTTCAGTAGCCTCCTCCCCTTCTCAATTTTCCTTCATATCTCAGATCACACTTGAAGCTATTTAGGGTGTCTCCATCCTTTTTAAATTTTTTTCCCCTTTCTTCTTCTATTTATCTTTGCATTTTTTCCAGTTTCAAGCTTGGTAGAGCCTTAGTCCTGGCTCAAAACACCAAACATATTAATGACTAATAAAGAAGTGAGTGAGACAAGAAAGGAAAGGGTAGTAGGAACAGTGAGAGAAAGAAAGATGGAGACAGTGAGAAATCAGCCATCTCTGCTTCCTACTATCCCAGGTGATCCTTCTATCTGTTCTAAATTAATATCAAAACCAAAGGGAGCAGAAAAAGGTTGGTGGGGGAGAAAACAACAACCTTAGGAAAAGAAAAATCATGATGCAGAAAAGCGTCTGTCCCCTGTCTAATTCCTGCAGTGGCCTGTAGCTGATGGTGCTGAGAAAAATACAGCAGCAAGCTCTGACATTTCATTTCTGTGGAGAATTGAAAAAGGGCTTGCTGTAATTCATCGCTTCTTGTAACTCAAACCCTTTTTGACAGGAGTACCTGCGCTGTCTTTTAACAGTGGCACCACAGTGGCTGTAATTGGACATGAAAAATGATGTCGTGTTTCTACTTGCAGTGAGGATTGGGGTGGGGGTAGGTGGGGCAAGTGGCAAGTTGGATGTGAGAGGATGACATCTGGCATTATATGAATGGGTTGGTTTTAGGCAAAAGGAAGGAAAAGCCAAAAATGAAGAGTATGAAGTGTAACAAGTACAATCGTCTTGTCCAAGGTGTGCAAAGGTAAAGGTGGTTTTGAGCGGAGATGAATGTGCAAAGGATCAAGGGGAAATGAGAAGTGTGATGCACCTGAAGTTCCACTTAATTCCTCCATCATCCCAAGTGTTTATGGCACTGGTGGAAATAGGATGTGCATCACCTCTTCCAGATACGGGGCTGATTCACAGCTGTACTGGTACCCAGTGCCCATAGTTCACAATACAGACAGGGAATCCGAGACACAGGCTTTGCCTGAAGCCACACTTGGAACACTGTTGTGAATAGAACTCGCATTTGCCTTCTGCTTGCCACTCCTTTTCAAATTGCATCTGTCATATGTAACCAGACCCCCAAATTAAAGTTTTTGCCTTTTGCCTAAATCTCTTTGTGCCTCAGTGGTCCTCAGCACACCTCTATTATGGGATTGCTGTTGAGTGAGGCACATCAAAGTAAATTCGTGGCCAAACTGCATTCTGAATCATGAAGGAGAAACATATTTTCCTGATTTGTAATGGTTTTATGACTGTTAGGCATTCTCGTACCATAATGTCAGGAATCTTCATAGTTTATACACAGAATAAAAATTTTTAGTCAGGTCCTAAAGGATAGGAGGAAGTCTAAAAAGAATAACTCTTTCTGGGTTATGGTAAAACTATACTTCTTTCACTGTGACAGCCCATCAGGGATAATATAGAATAAAGAACTGTGATCATTTCTCAAAAGAAAGCACAAAGAGCATCAACGGGCAGAGGAAAGAAGGACCATTGCTATGGACAGAAGAGTAGCATATCCTAGAGGAGAGCCTAACAGAGTTCATCTAATCCATCTGTCAGTTCAAATGCTGGATCAGCCTACCTAGGTCTTTTCCCATGTTGCTAAATCTCTTTTGAAGACTTCTAGTGCTAGAGATCAATAAAATTTCACATGTTCCCATGTGGATACTCATGGTATTAATCAGATTTGCTGACTGGCAAATCTTTCTCCTATCACACTCTCAGTGTCCACCAAGAAAGAACAGATATTAAAGATATCCATATCAATAGTCTCACAACTGTTGTTCAGAAGACTGCAGTTTGGAGTATAATCTTTGGTTTCCTTACATTAAACCCATGACAATTCCAGATAAGAATAAACAGAGAGCTTGAACCTCTGAATTCCCTTCTCTCCAAGAAGGCATGTCCCCAGACTGGGGAAGGTGCATCTTTCTGCCATTTTTTACCCCCACTTAGCCCTTTTCTGCTCCCCGTGCTAGTTCCTTACTCACAGAATGTCTGTTAAAAAAAAAAAATAATTAAAAATTCCATAGATGGAGAGAGGAAACTCAATTATTTTCCTCTTAGTGTTTCTCCCTATAATTGGTGTCTTTCAAGTCAAGATGATCTCAATTTATATTATGGGCTCCGTGCAGGCAGCACTTTCTCTTTGGTCTATAAAGAAATTGTCAAGTATATAAATCATAGTGTACATTAAATTACACTAGCCTTTTACTTATTAATGTC
Organism: Athene noctua; assembly: GCF_965140245.1. Lineage (NCBI taxonomy): Eukaryota > Metazoa > Chordata > Aves > Strigiformes > Strigidae > Athene > Athene noctua. The sequence goes on from NC_134077.1 coordinate 9,379,014, forward strand.
CTCAGTTTTTTCTTCCTCTGTTGAATGCTCATTACCTCCCAATTATTTTTTTTTTTTTTACTTTTTGGGCATTGTCTTCTTTTTCGCATACCCCAATCTCAAAAAAACCCACCCCCCAAAAAAATATTAGTCTCCTCTCATTTTTGGTAAAGGGTTTGATGATCTCTGCCTTTTGCAGACTGACCACATCCAACTCAACAAATGAAGTGAGCACCAGGGACATCTGACCACCCTCCTCTGACCATTGGAGTTAAATTAGCCATTGCAATCACATTCTGCAATCACAGGAACCCTGAATATATAGTGTGAGTGCAGCTGTCAAAAGTTAAGAGCTCTCAAGTCAGACTTTGGCACATGGATGGTGTCACCACCAACCTGCTGTAAACACAAACCAATTGCAGTGGTTGAGCAGCTGAGGGAAGTTAAAGCACAGTAATTGGGTGGTTTGGCTTCATTATCCTGCACATGAGAACAAAGATGGCATTCATCTCACCTAACTCTAACTGCATAGACTACCTTTATGATCAGTGGAAAGGAACAGGCACTGCAGAAGACAATTCATGCTTTTTATCTCACACACCAATCTTAAGAGTAGCTTAAAATTGCACTTTTTAGACATTTGGAGTTACATGACATAAATTAGCTTCCTCACCTCTGTGATGTCAGATCGTTAAATGTCTAACAGCTAGCTGGTCACATGTTGTTACAGGAGCCCTGTGGCAGGATGTCCATCCTGCTGCTGCTAAATATATCATCTCCAGCCCTCTTAAAATCTTGTGATATATGTGTGAGCAACAGGTTTTTACAGTTGTAGAAGCAGGGGCTGATACAAGGTTTGTCCAGTACCAGATTCTTTGTTGGTTTTAGCACTTCAGCTGTCTGGAGTTTGTTGGATGATACAGGCATACAGGAGAGCAGAAATTGCTCAGTAGCATCTGGAGCCATTGATCCTTCTCTTCCTGAGTGCAAGTCTAACTGTAGTCAGTTTATGGATAAGTACATTTCCCTCTTGAGACAACAATGCAGCAGGATCTGCTAGGCTCTCCATCATCTTAACCTACTTGTCAGCCAGCTTGATAACTTTCTATTACTAAATATGTGTGGAGAGCAATTAGAATAAATCTAAATGATTATGAACTACTTCAAAAAAAAAAAAAAAAAAAAAAGAAATTAGGAAAAAAAGAATAAACAAAACTAACAGCCTTGCTGCCTGACTGTGATTAGCCACAAATAAAGAATGGACGGTATCACCCTGTGACATGCATCAACCAGTTTGTGGTCTGACTTTATTGGGAAGCAATAGATTGGGAGATTCCCATTGCCTTCTGACTTCCCATTCCTTGTGATGTCTTGAACTAGAACTTTCTCTGGTTGCCAGATCTAAAGGATAGTTTCATTCCACTCAGGGTCGGTCAAACATAGATGTTTTGAATAGTCAATCTACATATTGTATGGATTACTTTAACTGACACAGAGGCAGAGGCAGCGAGGGTTTTTCAGATTAAAATCTCAACTGGTTCGGATCCAATCTGCACTTCCAGCTATCAACAGGAGAGGCATATCCTCACCCCTGTTCATCAGACACCCATATCATGTTAGGCATGACCAGTGAAGGTGATTGTGGACATCTATTGCCCTCTCTCCTGGAAGGCACCAGCTCTGGGGATAATGATGTTCCCCAATGCTTTTTCTGAGAGAGAGATGGGTAAATTGGAGAACAAAAATCCTATTCACAGCACGATGGCAAAGTTTTTATACTTGCTTATGTTCTGATGCAAGAAAGAAAAAATATCTTTGAAAAAGCAACAGAGAGAGATACTTTGAATTGTATCCTATCCTCTGACACCCCACCCCACCCCCCCACACACACCCCTCTCAATACCTGGCACTCCTGCCGCATGTGGACAAAACAGATCCAAATCCCATTCCCCAATTATGAAATGGAGTCTGCTATGTTATAGGTAACTATCCTCTTGATCTAACAGTGGAGGTGGAATTCACTTTTCCATTTTCTTTTCATCATGCCAAGTCTCAAGAAATCTTTGTAATTAAAGTTTCACTGGTCCTGATGTTCCGACAAAGCATTTCTTTTCTTACACAGTAGTGTTTACAGAGGAAACTATTAGAAATTTAAAAAGTTATGTTTAAATTTTCATGACCTGTGTGAAGTGAGTCAGATTCCTCTCCCAACGTGATTCAACAAAGCCCCTGTCAGGTAAATGGGGTGACACTAATTTACCTCAGACCAAGAAGCAGCCTGTACTCTGTGGTTACTTCTTTGCTTACTAATTGCCTTTTTTCCCCCTCATGGAGTAAATTCTGTTGTTAACTAAGATTCATGGTAAAAAAATATAACAAGCCTCTATATTAATGTTTGATTCCATGATTAATTATGTGTCTCATTTTGCTCTTTCTTACAGATGAACAGGCCGATCCAGGTGAAACCAGCGGACAGCGAAAGCCGAGGAGGTAGTTGACTGCATTGCTTTCAGCCACAGCGCTAAGTATAATTGTTGTCTCTGGCTTCTCTCAGGCAATGTGCTGATCAATTAGTAACGTAATCACTGCCAAAGAAATTCCCTCTGCAGCAAAGATTCTCTTTATTAAATCTCCTTTACTTCGTCTCGCTTTCCTCATATTCAATTATTATTTGATTTTAAAAGGCAGGCAGGTGCCAGTGATTGCCTGGGAAACAAATAACTGCCTCGTTAAGAAGTGAAGCATCAGGCGCTGACTTAACAAAGTTTAACAGCAGTGATGGCAATATAGGTTTTCAGACCAATGTTGGGCTGAGCTGCAGAGGTGTTTAATTTGGTTAGGATAAAGCAGATATTTTATGGTTTCTCTGACCATGCTGTTTCTGCTTGGACTGAAGCAACTCTACTTTGGAAAAAAAAGATTCTAAGGTAGCAGAGTTTTCTGCACCTGTATCAGCTTATCTGGATAAACCTGTTGTTGAAACTGAAGACTTGTCTCAGTCCTAGGGAGTTATTTAGGATTTGCACTGGTGTAACTGAAATCAGGAGCTGGTCTTTTGCTTTTCCATCCTGCACAGTGGATTTGGAAGGCTTTGCTAAGTGACTGTTCAATAGATCACCAGTGATAAGGTGTTTCCTGTAAAAGGTTTTCTACCAGAACTGATGTGGTGATACTTCACCGTACTCTTCTAATAGGGGCCTGTTTGTCAGATCAAACACAGAGCTCACTGAGAAAATGTGAGATGGTCTGTTATGCTGGATAAATTGCCACTCTGCTTTTTTTTTTTTCTTGTATCTGTACATTTATATATATACACATATATATAATGACATGGTGCTTCCTTCCTCTCCCTATCTCTTTGGAAAAAATAGAGAGGCTTTTGCCCATATATGCAGTAAAACCGCTAGTGCTTCTGCATGATATAAATGTGGGAGTAGATTTTGTCATTTAGTAATGATGTGGCTCTTAAATGTGTGAAAACTCTTTAATTTCCACCATAGATGTAAACTCTTACTCATTTATGGCACGACTATCTTTGTGCAGGCATTAGTGGAAATCTCCAGCAACAACTACTTAAAAGGAGTAAAATGCCTCGCAGACAAAAGGCACTGAAATTGTGTTCTTTTTTCAGTTGAAAGCTTTGGATTCCAGAGGCTTTGACTGCATCAGTGTGAGGCTGAAACTCTCCAGTGACTCAAGTCATTGGAAGACTTTGTACGTAGCTTGTAGTTAAAGGGCTGGTGTTACGGAGTGGTGAAACCAGCAGGTCATCAGAGGCTCTTTAAGGAAGGGCTGTGGTGCCATGTAATTGCAGAGCAGGAGAAGAGCTGAGTGCTGGAAAAATGCCAGAAAGCTCAGGGATAAATATTGCACTTTTAGAGTCCCTGTAAAGTAAATTCAAGGGAATTTGGCCAACACTGGATAGAAAGTATTTGATGGGCTCTGCGATGGCAAGTTCTGCTATCAAGGGCCACGGCGTGTTTCTAACCTGCAACAAAGACATGTCACATCATACAGCATTGTCTGGTGGTTTTTAACAGAAGCAGGTCAATTTATCCTCCTTCCCTTCCCGTCTGATGATCTGGCTCTATGTCTGAGCAGGAGTGGGTAAGCCATGAGCAGTTGTCAATGCCAATCTCCTAGGGGAAAAGGGAAAGGCTCAGCTGCCTGGGCAAATGAGGGGACATTATGCACATTCCAGTGGAGCTCGTGCCGATAGCGGGAGTGAAGGGAGGGCCTTTTGTCTATTTAATTAGACATACCAAAAAATAATAATTAGGCTGGCCAATTTGCTTAGTGCGCCTACAGGGTATGTAGTTCCCAATCACTCTTTTTTTCCTGTTTTTAAAATGCAAATCACTAATAGAGAACACATGCCTGGCTTTCTGGGAAGGGTTTTCAAACTCTTTTGCTAAAAGCAGCTGCTTTCAGGAGGGGTGGTTTGAACTGCAAAGGGCTCTGCCGGCAGTTTGATTCCACATTATCCATCACACCAGTGGTTCCCTCCCCATTGTATTTTAGCTAATTGTCTCCCCAACACACACAGACCTTATCTTTTCTCACCTGCTCTGCTCCCATATTGCTTCTTCTATCAGTGTTGGTCATAAATGCAGGGGCCAAGCCGGTGCACTCATCGTTGGCATGAAAGACATGTTGTCCTGATTCCCCACTGACAAGATGCTTCTGGGCTGGTGATGTTTCAGGACAGCATGACTCAAGGGCAACTATGGGAGAAAAGAACAATTGTCACCCAAGGGAGGCATTGTATGAAAACTTACATTCTTTGCAAGCCCACCAGTTAAAACAGGCACAGCAAACAGAATGCTAAAAAGGAGGTCGTTATCTTAGGAGCACATCAAAAGACTTCATTAGGGCTGCAAGATAAAGGTCAGTTTCAGCAACAAAGAAACTTAAGTTGTAGCTTATTATACCCTGTCCATGTATTGGGATAGGACGTGATGAAAGAGGGGGACTTGGAAGATGAAGCAGAAGTCTTCGGTCTGCCCAAAGCCCGTGCTCTGAATACACCTCTATCTTCTGGCTTATGGGGAATTTTGTGCCAGGTCAAGGCATTAAAGAAAGATGCAGTGCTCTTTGAAACTGTAGTTTGCAAGGAGGCATTTACAGGAAATGGTGAGCGGTGTTCGCGAGGAAAGGAGGTTGTGTTTTATATAGGGGCAAATACCTTCATTTTGCTAAAAAATGAATCTTTGACTTTTCCAGTAAGTTCTCCCAGAACCCAAAGCTGATGGGAGTCCAGAATTTACTCTCCCCTCCCAATCAGATTCTGCTCAGCATTTTTTCCTGATGTCTGGAGTCTGGACTCTGTTGGTCTTTAATCCTTCCTGTCTTGATTGTCAGCTGGACTGAAAGTGGTTGTGCTAGTATTTTGTGTGTGTGAGCAAGAATTCAGACTATCAGACCATCTAGGTTTGGGGAAGAATTCAAAATATTGCTTGGCACAAAGTACACTCAACCCAACAGAATGGAAATGCTGAATGTCCCTTATTAGTTTTGCTGTTTTTATTATTTTGTTTGTTAATCCCCATATTGGACTAGGAGCAAGGCAAAGCGTGCAATCCTTTTCAATAAAAAACGGCATTATTTACATTTGCCTAATCTCATGGGAACTAGAAATGAATGTATCCTCAGTACATTTGTCTAGGGAAACAGTCTAAATTAATGGGAAAATTTTGCATTTTGTGTTCCTGCCTGTTTGTGTGTTTGTCTGTATAGTCAAGCTACAAAACGTTATATAGGGGTATTCTGCCTACAGAATATTTCAGGAAACTTCGAATACCTGACCAGAAGGTCAAAGTCCTTTGACATTTTGTAGAGACTTTTGAAGTAATGGAATTGATAGAATATGGTAAAAAGGCAGCAATCTTGTATTTAATTCAGAAAAATCAGGGTGTAACTCTAGATCTATTAAGGGTATCTTAAAAACTCTCATTGGCCTTTGTGTTGTCCAAATTTTACTTTGACTATAGAGAGACTACTTCACCATAGATTAGGTAGTCCAATATATTTTTAGGGATGTAAGCTATAACTTCCTGTTAAGTTCTGAATGTGACAAATCCCAATTAAGCTGATATAATTTTCCATCATTTTCATCCTGTTGTTGATGACTTTTCTTGCTTCCTTTTCTCGTATTCAGCTCTAAAAATAGTCTGTAGATATCAGTGACTTAAATTTTGCAAACTGAGGGAAAGATTTCAAGTCTGTTTTGTGGGTTGTGGCAAAAGTTTGGAGCCATTTTTTATTTTATCCACAATACCTCTAGCTCTCACCAGACAACTCTCACTACAGCTGGCAGGGTTAACCTATGATAAACGCAGCCCCAAGGTCCCACTAGGTTGTACAAGAAGTAACATTTTTTAAAAGGAAAGGACTCTCCTGCTACTCTAGTTGTACTCCGTTAGTGATGCTTAGATGCTCCATTGCTCCCACATTCCTCTCAAAGGACAGAGGAAGGTCCATAAAGGAAGGCATGTAAAGATGCACACAGTGTGCTAGCCAGGTCCAATGTTAATGTCTCTACCACAAAACGATTCATGGTGGTTCAGGGTCCTCCTGCATTTTATGGAAGAGATACAGAAGGTCTCTGGACTTTATAAAAAATGTCAAAGTCCGAAGTGGTTTAGAGTTGAAAGGGTGCAATGTCCTGCAGAGGGTGTTGAGAGATTTACAGGAGAGTCTGCAGTTCATCACAGTGCAGAGACTTTTGCATGCAAGACTTCACAAATACACTAAAGCTTCTGTCTGTGTTTGTACTTTCAAGCAAATTATTTTTGTGTGTGTTTGAGGGAGGCATGTGCAGTGTGTCTTTGTCTGCTATTTGCGGGATGTGATAGCAGCAGCTGGAATGTTTGGACTTCATATTTCAACTGACTTGCATCGTCTCTCTACCCGTTACTCAATGTGCACGCTCTGAAATTATCTGCTTCATTGTGGCTTCTTCCAGCTTCCGAGCAAAATGTCCAAACACTCATTTACAATAAACAGCAAAACAGTGGTGCTTTGCTCATGCACTATGATCTGGTTTTTTTATTCCCTTCCATCAGTTCAGCCATGATGATGGAGCCAGAATGGCCTCTCCATGGTTTCTAAGCCCTATTTCCTTTGGGACCTGAATCTGTTTCTTATTCCATCCAGCCTATTTCTAACTCTCTCTAGCTCTCTTCTGCAGCTGGCCGGGTTGATCTGCGACAAACACAGCCCAAGGTCCCAGTAACTATTTGGCATTTAGCTGTTTTCCATTTAACTGATCAGAATTCTGTGGCTTGTGCAGGTGGCCAAAACCTCTCAGAAAACTTCCCATCCAGGTGCTAGCCAGATTAGTTTGTCTTCACACTGGTACAACAATGCCACATGGAATTATTTCCTTCTTCCTTGGAAGTGCTTTGCAATGAGTAGTTTTGGTTGCTCAGACTTTCAGACTGGGAAGGTCTGAAGAAGAAAGTTAAGGATAAGTAAGGAGATGGCAATCTTGTCAGAGCTCAGCATCTCTTCTCCTGCGCTGCTTGAGGTTAGGTTGTGCCTGCGTGCAAGAATTCCTGAAGTATGGGACTATGCACACATCAAAGTTGAACCTTTTTAATCTCAACTTTTCCTTACCTCCAAGCCACATGTGTTGCCTGGCACATCAAGCTCTGTGAAAGCCACTTTACTATAGTTCCCTATCTTGTACCTTTGGTGGGCTTCTTTAAAAGACTTCTCACCCCAGAAGTTGGAGAGCAAGCTGAGGGAACATCATGTTTCTAGGTGGTAACCTATACAACCTACCTTCATGTGGCCTGCCACAGGTTTTTCTTCAACTGCTCTTCTCTTTATCTTTTATGGTCCCCACACATGTTCATCAGGAGCAAGCAGGTGGCACTGGCAAACATACCAGGGAGACAGATAATATTCTCACTTCTCACAGCTGGGAGAAAAAGTCCAAGTTTATTTCTCCATGAACACACCCCCATTAAATCTTTCAACATCACTGTGAGTCCAGTATGACTTACCCTAGTCTTTAGTAGCTTGAGTAGAGCAAGACACTGACAGGAAATTAAAAAGGCCATGCCACACACATGTGCTAGACTTTGTTTCAACCATTGCACTTGCAAGGCTGAGACTACTAGTTGGACAGTAACAGCTCTTGTTTTCATATTTTATGAGGTCTAGACTCAAGACCTCCTGACAAATCATTTACCACACCTGGCACCTCATATTCCCTTTTTTTCCCTCAGTGCTCACATCAGTTTAAACAATATCTCCTTCTGTATCTTCCCTTGCAGTTTAAAAGAAGATTTCTAACTTAATGACAAATCCTTCTCCTAAGTCTCATACATCTCCTCTTCCTGAGATTTGCCACAAACATGATTAGTCAGCTGGTGTTGAGCTTTCTTGAAGGAGGGATTAAAAAAAAAACCCACACACTAAAAAAATACCCCCACACCCCAATATAAATACCTTTATTAATAACATATCCGATATTAAACAGCACACTGCTGCTGAGTTGCAGTATCTCTGTGTGAAGGTTAAAGAGAAGGAATGACTGTTTAAAAATAATCTAATATTCTGTTAAAAAATCCACTGGGAGAGGAGATGAGCTCATGAGTCAAAGGAATAAAGAAAAATTGAGAACCTAACCAAAAGATCTTGATATTAAACTGGGAGGCAGTTTTCTTGCCTCAGAGGCTGGGGAAGTGTCAGGACCAACAGCAAACCTTGTTGTCATTGACAGGGTGAGCTCCTGAGGAATGGCTGTCAGAGATGCTGCAGTATTGAGAGGGAAAGATGTCAGTTACTAAAAGTGTGTTCACCTCTCTGTCTATCTAGTCAAGGGCTGGGAAAGGAGCTGGGCCTAGAACCATGAAGGCCACTTTAGATATCCCACAGTCTTGAGCATCACTCTGGCCCCTTCCGGCCTATATGTCCTGGTTTTCTCCCCATGTGAACACGGATGCATCAAGTTCAGGGCAGTATCAAGAAACTCACCCAGAGTGAACATTCTTCCTGTCTCTCAGTTCATGTGAAGCCAGTCTTTGAAAGGCAGATCTAAGCTTTAGACCCCATTGTGTGTGATGGAGCATCCTACAGCAATGCTCAAAGTTACTGGGTTCAAAAGGAACCTATCCCTTGGATTTTATTCCAAGTCTGAATATCTGTTAAAATCTGTAGTGTTTTTCCTTTAGCCCTAAAATAAACCTGATTTAGAAAGAGCATTTTAGTACTCAAGGAAATCTCTTTCTAGCTGTGGCTTGTTGTGGGGCTGATTACAGTCAATGGGAAATTAAAATCTCCTGGTTTATTGTGGCAATTCAGGATTGCATGACCCTACTGACAGCTGACACCCTGTTGTCCTCACAAGGCAGCGTTTTCTGTCAGGCAGAATGTACCAGCATGCAAATAGATCAGTTAATTCAAAGTGGCCCTGAATGACCCCATTCGTGCTCTCCACTGTCTGGCAAAACTTAATTCTGGGGGAGTAAAAAGGCTCCAGTGGATCCTCGTTTGTAGCATTTTATATTCCATGACTCTGCTGAAGGCTGATGTGCTCCAGTCCACACACACCTGCTGAAAGAATATAAGGAACATCAAACGCTTGTTCACGTCTGCCCTTTCCTTCATGATCGAAATCGATGGAAGTGAGCCCATCAATAGGAACTGGAAAAGATCCACAGGACATTGTGTTCTAGCACATGTCCTAAGGACAACCTTTTAAAATCAAGTATTAAGGGAATAAAAGAAAAAAACCCACATATTGCACATATTTGACAAAGCATCTGTAAGGTAATAGTTTACTGACAAGAAGGAGGAGAGTCTAGAGCAGAGCCTGGGGAGAGGCTGGGGAGTTCATCGCCTGGAGGTTTTGATATCAGTTCTGTTCTCTGCTACCATGCAACTTTTGATCAGTTATGTAACTTGAATTCCCTTCTCCTTCTCCCCCTTCCTGCATTGCCTGCTTAGGTTATTATATGCTTTCATTTGCTCATTTCTTGCAGCTAGTGCCTTTGGCATTCATACATGTCAGGCTGTCAGTGTTATAGGGTTAAGACACCAGTGAAAGCCTATAGCTATGCCCAGAATTAAGTATATGGGAACAAAAATCAAATATGGTGGATGATCGAGTGCCCTTACACTGCAGAGTGATATTTGGAGGTTTTTCAACAACAGGGCAAAAATGGAAGAAGCGGTGGGAGGAGGAGAGTGAAGGAAACAAAAAATGTAGTCCTATAAAAAATTCCGCCTTTGTAAATACAGCTCAACCTCCTAGGTGAACTCAGGGACACATTACAATCCTAGTATCTTTTTTTTTTAATGTAAAGGTTGCTTGTCAATGGGTTTTTATACAGCATTAATAATACATTTATAGATACACTCTACAATTAATTGCAAAGCATTTATGGCACTGAACAGTTAGAATGCATTATGATAATCACTCCTCGTGCATTGACTTTATTGTAAAGGTTTTGCTGATCATTATAATTGGCTTGTTATTACACAGGGATATAATAACACCTCTCTGTATAGTAGTTTATAGCACATCAATAGCAAATGCATTCCCTTTATTGGAAGCAATGTGCATTTTATTAGAATATAGCTGAACAAGTGCAATCCATGTAGACAAATGAAGTTTCTAATGAACTGTCTCACAAAAGAGTCGAAATAACAAGCCATTTATTATGTGTTTTTCTATTGACGAACTTGTAGTTATGGTTACATGGGCATTTCTTTAAAAAATGGAAGGCATGTTTTGCTGTTCTTTCAGAGAAGCATTTGGGGGAACATATAGGCCATTCTTCTGTCTGATGTTGAATAAAGTAAGAGAAAAAAGACTGATGCTCACACCTTACAGATTTCATTTGCTTGTCGAGATTTCCAAGCTTCTTCCTTGTGCGTTTGGTCTGACATTCACAAAAGATCAGAATGTTCTCAGACTGAGTCCAATCCTGGTTTCTGGAGCAGTGATGCACCAACATCCCCTATTCAGTCAGCAGCAAGTTAGGTATGAGGGGCTTGGTGCTGTCCTTACTCCTGTTGTGTGTCAGCTCTTTTTCTGTATTGTACCAAGTGATACCTCAATGAAAATGCACAAGCAATCCCTGGGCAAGGTCTATAATGCATAACATCCAATCCCTCTCTCCGTGTCAAAATGCCATTGTTGCTGATTTCTGTACCCAGAAGGCAGAGGTCTGAGAAGAAGACTGCTGCAAAATATGATGTGAGGAGAAAAGACAAAGAGAAGAATTAGTACAAAGGAAACTGAGGCATCTGGCAGAAAACTCATTGTTTGCAGGTCACTTAGAATTGGGAAAAAAAGAAGCATGCTTATAGTTAACAACAAAAAATGCTATAAGGTGTCCAAAGCTGTTCCCCTGCCTGTCACCATTACTCTAGCCCTGAATTTCAGTTCTTTCTGGCAACTTCAGTTGCAATACATCTGACATGCACATGTAAATAGTGTGTATTTGTTTATTTATCTAACCCCAACTGTAATCAATGTCAGTCAAGTACCTAAACATTTCAAAACCTTGGATCTAGCTGTTTCCAGATCTGGTACAGCTCATACAGTTATACTGCTGCCTAAAGTATTGCCAGGGTGTAAACTGAGTCCAGTGTTCAGCACACAATGCTGTGTGACTGTTTCTTCATGACTGTCGCTTGTTTTTCGCATACTTGCAAAGTACTTTCCCTCTAGAGTAAACCAAGATCTTTCTGGAAAGTGACTTTTAGTGTGATTTAGGAGCTAGGAAATGTCTGGACTATAGTCAGTACCCGTCAGCTCTTGACACGCAGAGGTTACAATTGAGCAATTTAAAATAAGACTGGCTCAACCCTGCAGTTTTGATGCAGACTGAACTCTCTCTTCTCTGAGTGGGAATTTCAGTGAGAAGGGTTTTGCCCCTTTGCCTGCTGAGAGCCCAGATTATAGTATCACAGTTTGCAAAGAAGTCTCAAGATTCAGGAGGCACTAAAGGTCAAGAAAACTTTTCTCTGTACCATGGTATAGCATTTTCCAATTACTATACATATTTTGCAGTATGTACATGAAATCAGTTTGGGAGATAGGAAATCCCTATGTAAATAATTTAGCTCTCTGGGTAAACTGTATCTAGTGCTTTTACTCAAAAACTGGTCCCCTTAGGAGCCTTGGGCTTAGGGACAGAAGAAATTTTAAGCAGGGCTTCTATGCCATTGTCCATTAAATGCTATTTCAGGTGGGGTTCATTTTGCCTGGCTTTAGTGACTAGACACTAGGCATATAGTCTGTTACTCACCTAGGCTTCTCCTATGAACAGTAGAAGGAGAAAGGTGCCTCCAAACTGTGATTCACCCCATCCTAAGATGGATGGAATAAATGGTGCTCTGAAGTTTCCCTTCTCTCTCTCTCTCCACTGAATCTTGAATCTATGGCAATTAACTCAGATTTAGATATCTCACTTTTAGACACCTGAAGAGAGGTAAGATGAATCGCAACTTTCACCTTTTCATGCCACAGTTTTCAATCTATATCATATGAATGATGATACTTGACTTTTCTGAAACCCTAGTTAAGATCTATGAATAAAAATTGCTATACAAAACGTATGGACTATAGGAGAAGCTGGGATTTTGTCCTAAAAAGGGAAGGCATCTTTCTCCATTAATGTGTCTGCTTCTAATGTCAGGGGAAAAATAGGAGGGGTTGCATCCCAATCAGCCTGAGCAATAATCTGATCAATTTTAATTCCCCTTTAAAGTCAATTTCCATTTTCATTTTTGTATTTGGGTTTGCTACCACTCCCATTCTCATGGCAGAAAGTGAACTCAAAAAAAAGGTTTCAAATTAAAAGCAGTGTGTAACATCAATGTCTTTAAAATGTGTTTTCATAATTAAGAAAAATATTTTTATCTTTAAAACCAGCTTGTTTTGGAATCAGTGATGGAAAATGAATATGGCCCCTTGTAATATCATTTGTAGAGAGGTAATTTTCAAGGCAGCACTGCACTGAAACATTTTCCCCCAGGGAGGATAAACAGTTGGCTTCAATTAGTGAGGGACTGTTTAACTTCTTTTCAATTTTAAGGGCAGTCTTGCAGCCTGATCCTGCACAGAGGAAGAGAAAGCTCTACACTGGGCAATACATTGCAGCTTGGAAGACTGAAGCTCACCTTGCTGAGGATTTTCTCCTTGACCTTGAAGAGGTTACTTAGGGTCAGGCTATTATTCTCACTACTTTCTATCTGGTGACTAGTATTATTTTTGACTGTCTGAATATACACATGGAATTGGCAGAACATTTTGCTCTGATTCCAGTTTCTTTCTATAAAATAGCATTGGTGCTGCAAGGATACATGCATTAAAGATTATTAAGTGCTCAAGTTCTTTAATCATTAGTTCCACAGAAGTAACTTAGTTAGATAAATAGAGATGTTCAAAAGTGTCAAATGTGTTTCACTGCTCAAATCTCATATAAAGTCAATGGGCCTTGGGTGTCTAAATATTCTCTTTGAAAATCTCCCTAAATAATGATGTTCTTCCAAATAGTTGGAGCCAACTTTGTGGGGCTAATTCCTCGCACTTTCACAGTGGAGTCAACTCAGACTCATTCCTGTAGGAGACACTGCCTGCTCATGCTTGTGGGAACTTCAGTAGGACTAGTCCCTTTCATAACACAAGTTGAGATTTCCCAATTTAAAAGAGTGTTAAAATAAGGGATAGGTAACTCGAATGCATTAGGGCTGGCCTTAGTGGAGGGTTGCTTTCTCATAGCATCAGACCTAGTATGCAGGAACTCATAGCTAGTAAAATACTTCCTGCCTGTGAACTGCCATATGAATGGTAATTAATTCCCCCAAATCTTTATTTTATCCATTTCTTGAGTTGCTGATGAATGCCCAGATGCACTGATTATACACCACAAAACACCAACAATTCCAAGCAGCCGTTCAATTAACATGAAATGATGTTGCCACAATGTAAGGTACATTGGATGAGTTGCTTTCTTGGATTTTTTTTTTTTCCCAAAATGTCTATGACTATTATTATTATGAATAGCTAATGAAGAAGAGATGTGGGAGAATGGGCCAGAACCTCAGGCAAGGGGGAATGAAGATAGTATGAGTTTAATGACTTTAGAGATTGGACTGAACCAAAGCAGTCTCTCCACTCCCTAGATCAGAAATCTAATTATTTACTACCTATCTTGCGGCAGTGCCTGTGAGACCAGTTATGAACCATGACACCAGGTTCATTGTACAGTGAAGAACAGACTGAGACCCTCTTTTCGTTAAGAGCTTACTCTCTAAAGATAAGAGCAGATACAGTGTCTGGATGCAGAACTGTTATATAGTGTCTTCCCAGGTGTTAGAAAAGCATTGTGCTGGGTTGCACAACCAGCAGTGAAACTAATACATCAGGCCAGGGGCTGTGGCAATAGGGTCTACCTGGGGAAAGGAAACATTAAGGACAGCTTTCAAGCAAAGCTCCTTTTGGGAACACGTCCTCTGAGACAAAAACAAGTGAGATCCTGAATAACATACATAGGACCTTAAACTAACAATGTGTCCTCCTTCTTGACAAGGATCCTCCTCCTGCGCACTCACAACATGCGGTCCTGGTTGGTGTATTTTGTCACAGCTAAGGCTGAGCAGCTGTCTTTTGTGTACAGATTTGCTAGGTGGAAAAGGAACTGAGGTTCACCAGGTGCCTGAGGGACACACTGCACAGACAGGGAGATTGTTATGCCACTATGCCACTCACTATAAGGAGGCAGGTCTGTGAATACTGGGAGGGAAACAAGGGTGCAGGAGGAAACTGGGATATAGCAGTCCCTGAATATCAACTGTCTCTTTACAGGGAACTCTTCAAAGGGACCAGAGCCACCTAGAACAAAACAGGGGTCAATGTCTCACAACAGAAATTCAAATCCTGATGCAAGTATACTCTCCAGTGTTTGCAGTGAGCTGAATTTATCCCTGCCTCTTCTTGATCTCAGTGTGTGATCCAGCGCTCTTCCCTGGTATTACAGGCAATGTGGTTTTTATTAGAGCCTGTAATGTTCCCTTATTGAAGTTTGGACTTTGAGAGGAAAGGCCAAAACACTGGAGCACTAGCCATTCTTCTGGTGTTTCTGACTAGATTAAAAGGAAATGAATAGGTTTTAGATCTAGAAGGAATTGTTAGATCTCATTTAACCTCTTGCATAAACTGACTGTAAAATTTCACCCATATGGTCTGTGTTGAGACTTCTGGCTTGCATTTGACTGAAGAATAAAGAAATTTAGCCAGAGAATGATTCTTTTGAGGCTTCAGTACAACTTTGATATCAAACAGGTTGGAATTGCTGAGATGAACTTTCTGAAAAGCTTTTAATCATTTTGAAAATCAGTTCAATTAGTAACGGTACATTTTTGCAATCAATTATGTGTAACACCTAGAGATAGTTGGACATATTTTCCAATCAAAATAATTGGGATAGAAACTTGCTTTTTGACCTAAATACATATGCCTCCCCCTGCCTCCCACACATAAAGCCACGAGGGGCAATGTTTGGCTGAGACAAAGTTTTCCATTTTTTTCTAAAGAAACCCTAGAAAAGACACAGCAGGGTGATAATCCTGAAGCTGAACGGGTGAAAATCTTCATTGTGTTTATGAACACAATGGAGTTTATTCAGAGTACTGAGAGGGAAGCTTCCTGGAAAGTGGATATTCACATGCAGAGCAAGCAATTTGCATGACTCCTATATGGTCCCAGATGAGCAGTGCTGCCATTTCCCTCTTACCACATTTCCATACCAACACAAATGTTTCTTCTCCTTGAGTTTCTAGCTTCATAGTCTCAGCATGTGCCAAACAGATGAGATATTTCCAGTGCTTTTCAGAAAGTTATGCTGTCCCCATCTCAAAATGAGTGTCTCACCTGCCTTAGCCAGTGCCCACAGAAATGGGTCTTATTGCGTGTCGACAGACATTGTCGAGAGACAGAATTTCCATGGGCAAATAATCAGGGAAAAAATCCTCCATTTTGCAGACATTAGTAACGTGCTGACCTTTAACAACATTGCAAGCCTTCACTCTCTCTTTAAAGTATTATATCCGTCCTTAGGGGGAAAAACTTGTAGCTAAGGATTGAAATCAGCAGTGGATCATAATGCTGGCTGTGCTATTCAATTGCCCTGCTGTATTTAGGATCCATTTATTTCTAGCTATTTTTTTTCTGCCTTGAATCTAAAAAAAGAAGTGACCAGGCTGGCAGTGACATGTGATTAATAGATTGCACCTTTAGAAAAGAGTTAGCAGAAGGAGATTAGCATTGCAGCCTATTATTTATTAATTAAATGCAGACACCCTATTTATACCAATGCTGATGACATTAGTTCATGTCCATGCTTTGGGACTGCATTATCCACCCAGTCTCCTGGCATAGTAATGATTGTTATTAAGCCAGTGGATGTTGCTGGGCTCCTTCTGTCACTTGCTTCTGTTATGAGCGAAAAGGCCAGCCCAGAAGTTAAAGGGCCAACCTGAATGTTTTGTTCGAGTGCCTGCTCTGCCTCCGACAGCCTCAGTTACCTTGGTCACATCTCTTGGATTCTTTAGGACATCACTGCTTGTTTTGGAACAAGGGAGATCTGTACCTCCCTATAGCTCAGGGTGCGGTAGAGATTAAGTGTGCAAGGCAGTATGCTGTGTGAGACCTTTTCCATTGCTTACAGGAGAAAGGATTACATTAGCGGGTGTATATGTACCTGCTGCTGCTGTTTCAGTTAGCAGAATGGGAAAGAGCTATCACAGGTGGTGTCATTTAGCAGTGCCAGGGTAGAATATTACACTTCACATGACTCTTGTTTTGATAAGCTGGTCCTCCTGCCTGCAAAGTGTTCAATGGAAAGTCCAGAAGCCAATCTGACCCTGAGGTTTCCATTATTCCTGGTAGCTGTTTTCAAGATCCTACTGTTAAATTCAGGAAAACCAGCAAATAGGACCCAGGACTCTGATCCCACCTCACAGTGGCTCAGGGTGTCTCATGGTCTGTTCTACCAGACACAAATCTTGGGACAAGCAGATTGCTATAAGACTGTCCTCTTTGGCACCCTTGAAAAAGAGAAACACATGCTGGCCCAGAACACAGTTCTGCTGGTTTTGTCTCAGGAATTAGTTCTTTACCAGCTCCAGATAGATCATAAACAACTACATGGCCCTTGGTTGAATCCACTGCAATCATATGAGCCAGCAGAGCTCATAAGCCACATAAGTTTTGCCTTCAGAGTAAAGATGGAAATCCAGGGAAATATTCACATTCATCAGTTGATGTCCTTGAAAAATTACAGTTTGGGTATCCACAATCCAAATGCTCAATTATCCCTGCAAGAAGCATGTCATAAATGCTTAGATTTGGTAGGTTTTCTTGACAGGGTGTAATGTGCACTCTCTTCTGTGATTGTGTCTGGCTCTTTTTCCGCACACTTAAGGACAGGTAAAATGCATGAACTAGTCTTTTAATGGTATCTTCTACATGTAAGCAACTGTTTTCACTATCGGCAGGACTTTCTGCAGCCAGGGAAGGCAGTCTAGTCCCAAACAGAGTAAGGTTTCCTCCCCGCTCTGAAAATCTATGAGTGTCCAGAGGTACAGAGATGAGGTTTGAAGCCAGTGTGTACTCATGAAACTATTTAGAATTTGGTTTAAAGCCTCCTCAGACTCCAGAGGCCTTTGGATTAAGACCTCCATGGAAAGTTTCCTCAAGAACAGTCCAGGTACTTGAGCCTTAAATACCCTCTTACCATCAATTTGGTGTTTGCTGCTATGAATTTTCTTCAGAAATCACGTCCCTTCTCTGAAAGATGAATATTGTAACTGCCAACAATTAAAAGCGAATATTGAAGTCTTTCAGCATTATCTACACCATGATACAATCTGAACACATGCAAAAGACATTCAAAAGATGAATGAAGAAAGTGAATGGGTTGATTTATCCTAGACTGTTTCTCACGGTGTGAAGTCTGCCTTTCACAGCCTGATGAAGTGCAGAGACAGTTCGTGGATTTGCTACCAGGAAGGGCACACATTGGTTTCCCCTTCTGCAAATGTATTTAGAGCAGAGATGTGAGCATAGGAAAAATTACAGCCAAAAAAGCAACCACTGAAAATGCAAACTATCGTTTATTTTGGCAAGTTGGCGTTAAAAAAATACGTTGAGGGTTGCAGAAACTGGCATAGAAATTTTGCAGAAGGATTTTTCCCTGTGTGTATGCTTCCAACTGTTGGTTTTTTTTTTTAATTTTCCTTTTTCTTTTTCTGTCCTCCAGTTCTTGTAGCTTTCCAGTTAGACACTGCTTCCTACAGACATGCCTCAAATACTAAACCAGTTGTGAACACATCCATTCCTGACCATAGAAAAAACCAGAATGGGGTGCAATGTATCAGCAATGTAAAGCTCCTCACCTTTACCCACAAAGTGAAGAAGGGCAGAAAGATGGCTTTAAAATGGATGCAGCTCTGCTGGGTGATGCAGATAATACTTAGCCATTCTGCAGCTCTGTCAGTGTCTCTCAAAGCCTCTTTCAGATGAAATCAGCCTCTTTGCCTTTCTCAGTGTATGGACAAGGAATCTGAGGAACAGTGAGTCATTACGGTTTGGAAGCAGCACCTCATTACACAGCTTGGAGTAGAAGTCATGTCTTCTAAATCCTATTCAGTCCCTTACTTAAATTTGGGCTTCTTTTTTCATTTTGTCCTCTTTCCCCATCTCAGCTTTACATGAATCTTCTGGTTTTTGTAAATGTGATAGAAAGTGAATCAGAGAGCAGAGGGGTGCACCTGTGGAGGGTTTGGAGGGGACTTCCCTCTGGGCCCAGCCTCTCAGGACCTTAGCACCCACTCGTATGCATCTTCCCTGTGGATGGTGAACCTCCTGCTACTGGCATTGCAGGTAAAAAAAAAAAAAAAAAAAAAAAGTGGTTCTATCATACTGGAGAGGATGTAGCCCCATTTCTGACCTCCCTGAATCCTCTGAGCTATAGGAATCTGTCATCACTAGCCCATCAGTTATATTATCTCCTGCATGCAGCCGTTCAAACATGCAGTAAAACATGTACAAATGTCTGGTCACAAAAGGCTCAGCAAAAGCTCTGTCCAAATAAAATCCCCCAAACAGATAGTGGGTTGGGATATTTTCCTTTTAAAGCTCCTTTGAAGGTTTGATTTTTTTCCCCCCTTTTTACGTAAATCTGTTCTACCTACACCACCCAAATGCCAGGAAATCTTAGAACAGTAAATACCCCTGCAGCACAAACAAAATCGTGCTTCAGAGAAAGTGTTTGGCTTCTTAAAGCCACGGTCTTGCCCTTTAAAATGAAGGGCATGCTTCTGAAAAGCTCTTCTCTTCCAGACCTTAGCTTTCGGCACATTTGCAGCTGTACCACCTTCACCAGTGATTGCATTGTATCTTCTCAAGCTCGGCAAGGACACTTGGCCCATGAGGCATTAAAGCGATGTCTTCAAAATCCAGAAGGTGATTTGCCGTTGTGTTGTCATTAAAGCAACATCTTGAGAAGGCAATAGGAGGCAATTTGCTATAAGTTATCCCATCTATTGTCTGGGACCAATAAAATCCCTGCTCCTTCTTTCCAAAGGAAATCAGACTTGTACAATCAAGCTGTTGTAAGTGTGTGCCTGGGCCCATCTATCAGTCAATCTGTCAAGGGCTCCTCCTTTGAGTTTTGAACCTACTGGGTAATTTAACCTATTGTTGATGGGGTGGAAGAGGTCCCAAAGCTATTGTGTTCCTATAAATTTCATGAAAATAGGCAGCCAGGCAGAGCAGAAGAGTTCTCATTAGTGCTCATAACCCATCTTTTATTAGACATCAATGAACTCATGGGGGTAGGGACATTGGAAGAGGGTTTACACATTCGGCTGCCCATGAAGTAACTTGTTTCAGAGTGTGCACTCTGATACCCTGTCAAGAGGCCTCCTGTAGTAACAGCTTCTTGGTTTTAACAGGATGTCAGACAGATTTCTTAGCTCCTTTCTGCTGATTTCAACAGTGCTTCACGCAGCAGAAAAGTCAGCCTGCTTTGTTGCATTTCCCTTCCCTCCCTAACCAAAGCCACCGGGGAGAGTTCCTGCACATTGTTTAACAACTAGCACAACATCAGAGGTGGCTGCTTTTCAGTGAGGAGTACCTGAAGGTAGCAGGAAAAACAGAGGCTTATAAAATGGTTCTGGTATATCAGCATAAAAAGTACTGTTCAAACATAAGCTGGTATCTGTTATTCAATCACATCTTCAGGTTGTCTAGACGGACTTCATGGTTAAGAAAGATGTGTGAACAAATCTTATTTTCTTCTAACTTAGTCCAGACTGTATGAATTCTTCTTCTAAAGTCTTTTGCATTATTAGTGTTGAATTTTGTCTGTCATGTGCAATAAACACATCTGAGCTGTTACTTAAAGCACCTCTGTTCATCACAAGGTGCAGGAAAGCACACTCTGAAGCAGATCACCAAAGCCCCGGCTGTGTGGCAATATATCTAGCTGCAGGAGAGATGATTCTTCAGCATCAGTTCTAGAATCTCCGTGCTTTCCTGGATGGAAGTAAAATTTCTGGGCATACCTCTAGACACAGTTATGCAGATGGAGGTGTTTACACTATATGGTGTAATGTACTACAGGCAACATATAGGTGAAGCTCTCTAGCAAAGATTTTGGGTGTAGTTTATATATCTTGGCTACAAAGTACAAGGAATCAGTGGAATTAAAAACACACACATTGTGATATAAATATATAAAAATATATATAAAACTTTTATTGCAAGGACAGCCTCATACGGCATCTGAAATACACTCCCAGGTCGTACCAGCCATCTGGCAATCTGTGTTTCAAAGAAAGGCTACTTAAAATCAATGCCATGTCAGAGTTACTGCTATTCATGAGCATCGGAAAATGCTCCCTCCTCTTATTTCTTTAGATCGAGATTTTTTAAGTGTATACTTACATTATTTGTATAATGTAAGGATTATGTAGGATTCTGGGTGAAAGAAAAGTCAGTTTAATTCCTCCTTTCAAAGAAAATCACACTAATTTGAATAAGTGGATTTGCACCTAACTAGGTACAATGTGGGTTGTGTGTGCACATGCATTGTTGAGGTCCTATGTCTTTTTAGACTATTTAAGAGTCAGTGGCAATTTTACAGAAAAATTATTGGTTTTATTTTCAATTTGTCAAAGTTGTTGGTTTTGGGTTTTTTTAATTCATTCCTAGAATTCATTTTTTATGATCTTTTTACTGGAAGTAGTAATGTATGTCTTTCTCTCTTACCTTCTTTATTTCTTTCTTTTTTTCTTTCTTCCTTTCTTCCACCTGCCTGCTTCCCTGCCTCTCTCTTAGGTAATATCACCATAATTTCTAGAAGCTATAACAAACAGGTGAAAGAATAGGACCAGGTTTGCTTCTTTTTAAATGGCAGTGACTAAGCAGTAACTCCACAAAAGTTCTTAAAAGTCAGTTTGATTTACTGTGGGGTACATTAGAGCAGGCTTTGGTATACATTATCCTGCCAGAGAAGTTGTTTATATGTATGGAAGACCAATAGGATGAAACTGGAAAAAAAAAAAAAAAAAAAAAAGCTGGTTCCTATCCCTTCTCAAGGAATGGAAGCAGAAAACAGGAGAAGAGAGGAGAGAAGGGGAGGCAATTCCACTGAGTCAAGGGGGGCATTTCTGGTGGCAAGGATTCTGCAGTGCTCTTGCACACCATGGACCGCCCTCTTTATAGCTGGATGTGTGCAAAGTGATGAACCAGACAAAAGCAGACAGCTTGGCAGCAGGACATGTTGCAGAAACTGAGGTTTATTTGCTGAAGGTAAACCACTTTCCGTGGCCGTCACTCACCCCACCCTCACAATTAATATTATTTGGTCCAGCTAATCTCATTCTGTTCACTTGAAATGTCAGCCTAGGAATTATGTGAGGAATGTCTTTCTCCAGAATCTCTAGTGTTTCCTGACTATGTGAAGAAATGAGTCAGGAGGAAGATTGCAGAGTTTCTTCTAGTCACCCAAACCTTATGATTATCCCTTTCAGCTTAGCCTCACTGGAGGGAGAACAACCTCAGAGCAATATCCCAGCTAAGCAGTAATGGATTATAGCCTTTGCCATCTGGCAGTGCAGCCAACATAAGGGAAAATCACCTTTGCACTCAGCTGATGTTAAAACAGTAATATTACTTGTCTTGTCCTTTGATACGCTGCAAGGATAATGTCCATCAATCCCTGTGAGATGTTTTGTGGTAAAGGGACAAATCCATAAAGGCAACTGGGTCCATAGAGCAGACAAAATTTCTATGCCATCCAGTACCTGGCAGAACTCTCTGTAATAATGGGAAAAATTGGATGGGGTCTTGGGAGAATTTTGTAGACCTTCTTTCTACATTTCATGCAAGTCACTCTTCCCTGTTCCCAGTCTTAGAGTGAGCTTTAGAATACAATGCTGAGCTAGAAAACGGGGGCAACACTCCAGCCACCAGATTCCTTCAGGCCATGCTTGGATATACCTGTTCTGATGACAGTTGGAGCACATAATTTTTTAGTGAGAACACATATTTCTCAAGACTAACTGACCCTTGCAGTAATTGAGACTAGATTTTTACAGGTCAGACTTTAACTCAAACTATGCATCATTTTAGCCTCCAAGAAATATTATTAAGATTGCTTGAACAACTCCCCATAGTTATTATTTTTCACTCCTGGTAGTAGCCCTGCAGAAATAGTTTGTTATTTAACTTGAGCAGTAGAAGTCCTGGCTGTCATTCCCAGAGCCTCCGTACTCCTCTGTGGTGACCTATAATGGGCATCTTTGCACTTGAAGGTTATGGCCATCTCCAGGTCTCTTGCTTCATTAAGGATGAAATTCAGATGGGACTTGGAAGCAATTCTTTCTCTCATTTGGCTCTTCTTGGGTTTGCTCAGACTCACTGGCAAGGTCTGGAACCAGTGTGCACCTTGAATTTGTGATGAGCAACATTTCTTGATTTGGATGGCTCATTTGCTTTTGAACTTTTGGAGACGTAAGCCATGAGTTAAACACAGAAATTTATGGAGTCACCTATCCTAGTGATGATCTTTATTTCCTTAATTTTGAATGTAAAAAGTAGAGTTGCCTCCCTCCCCGCAAATTGTTCAATTTCTATAATTCACTAAAAAAAGGAGTCCATCCATGGGCTGAGGATGTTTCCTACTAGCCAAAATCAGACTTCAATGTTTAATTTCTTTGTTTTTCCACGAGCAGGGACAGAAAACAGACCTGAAGATCTCATCCAATACCCAGTACTGTTCATGTTAACACCACTGTGGGTATCAGGGAGTTTTGTATCAAGCCCACAAAGTTTTACAAAATGTCTGGGTGCACACATGCCTGTTGGAATTGAAGGGATACTCCTGGGCAATTTTGATCTTGTTATTGATAAAATTCAATAAATTCTTTATAGTAAAGTGGAATCCTCTCAACTGTCAGAGAAGTTGTTAGTAAGAGGTTGCTAAGGATTAATGTCTATGTGTGTGTCTGAGTGTGTACCAAGATGAATAATAATAACCACTTTAGTCAGGTGCTCTTTTCAGTCCTTTTCTTTATGTCAGCTGTTCTGTAGGTTTTAATATTTTTTTTTTCCCTTCAGGGGATATTTAAGTACGTGGCACTGTTAGCTAGAAAGAAGGAAAACAAATGCAAAAACAAATGTAACTTAAAAACAGCATTCACTCCCAATGGGTTTTGGTGCCTGGAATTTACCTAGCTTTTCCATGTGTCTTCAATTATTATTTCATACAATTTAAACAGGGACATTTGCTCCAAGAAAAAATAATAACAAAGATGATCCCCTGACTCAGCTGTTCATAGCAAATATCTTAATCCATTTTTCCTGCAAGGAGGAAATAAGAGTCTGGGAGTCACTGAGTTTGGATGATCTGGATCAACATATTGAATCCTTTCTCCTTCCATTCTCCTCTGCTACTTTCCCTCTTCCCTTTCCACACACTCAATTACTGCAATCCATTACAAAAAATTGAAAGTGTGACTCTGTCTGGGTTTTTAGCTACCTTCAGCCCTGAACCCAGCTTATTCTTCCTGAGGGAACATCATCAGGAATGGAAATGCATATTTCCATTCTCTGCAGACTTTCCCTCCTCCATGCCCCCAAGACCAATTTTGTTTTGTTTTAAACAAAACAGTTACAAATGTCCTGTTTTCCAACAAAGTGAATTACAGTTTTGTCTCTGTGGTTCACCAAGAGTTGCATCCCAGATCTGGAAGTGTTGAGACTGGACACAAAACATATCCCACAGGCAAAACAGAGGTTGCTGGCTAGAGGGTTGACCCATGCATGAGGGAGCTGTCTGGTGAATGCTCTACAAGGGGAACAATTCAGTTTCACCTCTTCTCCAGATAAATTTTGTTCTTTCATGTATGGGAGCTAATCAGTCTGAGAGATATTATTAGTCAATGAAACAACTTCCTGAAGGAATCTTTATTGTTCAAGTCATTAAAAATTTGGCTGGACAATGAACTGCATGAATATCGGGATTCATTTTGCCCTGTCCAAGCAGAAGAACAAGCGTGTGGGATGGATGAATTAATATGTCTTTTCTGTTTTTAATTGCTGTAATTCTGATAAAGAAAATGGGATGAGACCACTGAATTAGGACATCTGGACCAGAAGGGTTAACACTTGTAATTCTTAATCATACAGTTAGGATCTCGTGACAAGAGGACTGCACAGGGTACAAACACAGACAGCTCACACAATTCCATTTTCCCCACTGGCACCACCTCTTTATGACTTAGTGTGTTAATTACCTAGCCTGCTCAGTTCCATGGTGAAGCTAAATGTGCAGTGATTGTCACTGGAGGAAGAGAGAAAGGGACTCTGTGCCCAGCTCCACTGACTTCGCTGTTCTGCAGAAGAGTGTCTTTCAAGGAGGCAGCTTTGTAGTCACCCCCAGGGGAAAATAGTCTTCACGGCTGGCAAACAGGAGGGTACTCCCCTTCCATTTGGTTTTCTGGGACTGTTCTTGGAACTTGTTGGGCTCCACTGAAGAATGGGGAGATGCAATCCAGTCTGGGAACTTGTCCCTGCAACCACCTGGGCTTTGGTTCCCCAGAGATACTGTCATCAGCTTCAAACAGATGTGCTATGGGCCTGCAGGGTGGGGATTGTTTCTTTGTTTAGTTTTAAAGTAAAGCTAATTTCATGAAAATCAGTGTTTACTCATTAAAATTTAAAAAATTTCTTTCCCCACTTCCTCTCCACCTCTTTTCAAAAAAGAAGCATTTCATACTCAACCAAACTGACTCCTGTCTTAAGGAGAAAGGATGTGTCAGTCTAGTACAGGAATAAGTGTGACTCAGGGGAAGGAGTGTCCCAGACAGAGGATTGGAGGTTGTTATACAAATTAATGTGGTAATTACAATATCATCTGGAGAAAGCAACTGTGACTGTGTCCCTGTTCTGCTAAGTACTGTACGCACTGCAATAAAAGAGCAGTCCTGGCATGGTTATAGTCTCAGCAGACAATTTAGAAAAAATGGTCCGTTATTACAGACATAGATAAGGAGCCAAGGCCCAGAGACATTTTAAATGTGCAATAGTCACCATCAACACTGGTGCTGTTTGTACATACTATGTTCAAGGGTAAATTGAAATTATTGCAGAGGAAAGGGACATTCACATGTGCTATCAGTCAAAGCCAAGAGGATTTTTTTTAAGAAATGCAGATTTCTTCAAAATTCCTTTTTTTTTTTTTTTTAATTTCTAATAATTACTGAAAAGAAAAGGGAAAAGAAAAGCTCTACCTTCTTCATTTGTCATTTGTTTTAGAGAGGAAGAGGGATTCTATCTTGACTTTCAGGAGACAGTGAGAATGGATAGGAAGGATTCTTTCTAAAGATAAACATAAATCATAACAAAAAAATAATCAGGGCTGAGAAAATACAAAAAAATATTTTTTTAGTTAATGAGCTATATGTGTTTATTAGGTCCAAGCATGTGCCTCCAAAGCATCTGCTTAGAAGTAATTGACAGAAGGTCACATAAAGAAGCTTTGGCAGAGTAGTCTTGTTTAAACTCTGTTTTAGTACAGAAAGTAATGTTAATAAGATATCAAATGAGCAGCCATTAAAAAGTGTAAGCAGAGAGAAAAAAAGTGTAAGTATGTGAGGAAGGGGAGGATCAAAACCAACTTCTGCCCATCCCAAAACAACTCTAATACAAGTGAAAAGGAAGTTAGGCAGAGATTACTAAAACATAATCCACTGTTCAGTAATGGCAAACATTTCACACCTCACATGGCAGAAGCAATAAATCCCATTGATTCCTCCAAGACAATTACAATTAAACACTGATTTGCAAATAATTAATCAATTAAATAAATAAATAATAAATAAAGGCAGAATTCACTGTGGCACCTTACGCCGCCAAATCAAAGCAATTGGAGGGGAATTGAGAATAATTACCAGATGTGTTTCTTTGTGCTCAAAACAGCATCCGTTATTTACAACTACCAATGGTGTTCCTTATTTATTCCTCCTGCTGGTCTAATGACTATTGCCATTCAGCATTCTTTTATTTAATCATCAACATCCAAAAAAAGAAGTATCTTTTTTCTCTTCTTTTTTTTTTTTTTCCTCTTTTGGCAACAGCAGGGAGGGAGAAGTTTCCTAAACCCCAACAATAGCAAATTGCTCTGGAGGAATGCATCATTTTTTTTCAGTCTGGTCTGCAATGTAATTATGAGCATTGCCTTCAATTTATTGGCCTTTTACAGATGTGCAGTCCAAATGGATGCTACTTTAACTCCTGGAGTAATGAATATTTGTTTTCTCCTTGCCTATTTCACATCTTTTCTATGGAGGATATTTCTGGATGGAAATTGACTGGCGGTCATAAGCATTAAGAGAGTTTGAAGCTCCCCCAGGGAACCCAGTGCAGTCATAAAGTTGCAGTACATGTAGCTGTGCACACACAGAAAGAAAAGTGTTTGCAGGTGAAGAGACTCCAGGGAGGAGGATTTTTTTTCTTTATTCTTCTGTTTGTTTCAATCCCATTTGCAGGCAGGGTGCTCTTCTGGCTCATTGTGGGTAAGGACAAAGGGAAAATATTCCTTGAGGAATGAAGAAAAGGAAAGGTAGATATTAGAAGGCAATTACATAATTTGGCCCTTCATATATTTTACACTGAATGAGCCACTTCATGGGTGTCCCCACACTTTTTTTAGGATGTATTTATGTGACCTCTCTATTGATGTAGAGAAGGAATTCTGAAGGAGTAGATGAAGATGTGCTGATTTGTCCCAGTTGAAGGTTGTCCTATAAACTGTCCCTCTTCTACTGCCATTTCATCATTTCTAGATGTGAAACTTCTGTGACACTCCTTCCCCCCTGCCAGGTTACTGATTGAACATTATTCTTACTTTTCTTTGTCTTTTTGGTTATTTAGAATGGATCCTAGTTTTTATATAGGGGTTGGCATGCTTGCTGGCCCTTATACACATTTAGATCAAATCACATCTTAAATGATGATGAGCTTTTATCATTGTTAGTTGTCTCCAGGGAGTTCCCCAGGAGAAGCAAGTCCAGGCAGGTCTGACTTGAGAGGAAGAGTGAATAATTATGTGGCACAACAGCACATGAGCCTTTTTATCCTTCATTTTGGGTGGAATTTGGTACGTTGTCCCCTCTCCATCCACCCCTGGGCTCAGTCACTGCACTTCCACCATAAGGCGAGTATTACCACAATACACCTGCAAAGGCTTTCACCCAGTATTGCAGTAAAAGGGTTACCTGATACAGGGTAAACTGGAAGCCAGACAATACTGGAAAAGACACGAGGTTATAGAAACTAATGGTACTTCTGCCTCTTCTAGTTTTCTGCCAAGAACACTGGAAATGGAAAGAATATGACAGGCATTTTGTAGATACTAGGGATTACAAGGCATCACAGAAGGGCCACAGCAAAGCACACACGAGCAGCACTAATACATCCCTGTTAGTGTCCAAATTCTGCATGATGGGCTCTCTGAAGAGCTAAGAGTGCAGACTCTAAGATCTGTAAAAGGTTATAGAAGCAGGGCAGTTGCTGTCTAAGAAATGTACAGCAAGTTTCAGTGTACAAATACACACACACACAACAAAATTTCCTGTCAGTTGGGTACTCTCAGCAAAGACAGACATTGCTGCTCCTTGTTCTATGCCTTTAATATTCCGTTTTGCTCATTCTGCTCTTTAATCGTCAGACGACTCATGACAGTAATTGTGGATGTCCCTGGATAGCTCAGTAAGAAATGTATCCTGAACAAACATGCCTGTCAGACTCCATTGAGCCTAGAGCATCAAGTTTATGACCTCATGAAAGAGAATCTTTCTTAAGTTCTCTAAACAATTCTCAAAATTAATCTCTATTTGTTATTAACTTTTTTTTTTTTTCTCCCCATTTTTCTCAAGAATTCAGGATAGGACCCTGAAAATTACACAGGTGCCAAACTCTCTAGGTTTATGTAGAACTTTGAACTGCAGTCAACACTTCTGGGTCAATGTCTGGACCATTTCATTCTTCCTCCCCAAATCCACCTTTTGGGCAGAGCAATAGCAGCAGAATGATATTGCAGGAAGTTTTTAATAAAAGTATACTTCTCCCTCCAAATATTGCTGCAGCGGCATGGAGGACAAGCTCTATTTCTTTATTCAGCTTTGAGCATAGTACGTTTGCAGTGAGAGTTTCCTGGAGTAAAGAAGTGAAGTGGGAGAGGGATTTCTTTCATTGTTAATTATTTGTGCTTCTGGTCTAGTGACCCAAACTATATTTAACTCACCATCAAAACCAAAACCTGAAAATTAAATGGACTGGAATGGAAAGGTAGTCTCTGTGTTACTCTCTGGATTCTGTTTCACAAGATGCAATCTTCCTCGATTTCCAAAACCAATTTTCTCCCATCATCTTATGAAAGTAGAGGTCATCCTGTGAAATGTGATATCTCACCAGTTTTTATAAAGGAATGTGTCCTTCCCCACGAAAGGAGGGTTCATTAAATCATGCAGCTGATCAGATTGCTGAAGCCTTGATTGGCCGACAGCCAGCGCAAAGAAATCCATGGGGAAGAAGCACATGGCACCAGCCAAATAACCTGGACCTGCACTGGGGTATTTTAATCACACTGATATAGGGAGGAAAGGGGAGTCTCAAAGAAAGGCAGTATGGGAGCTTTATTGACTTTTAGGGTCAACAGAAGATGGGAAATAATCAGCCAGCCACATCTGAGTTCCACAGTTTAGCGTTTATTCCCAGGCACCACTTTACTGCTAATCAGAGTTCAAAAATAATGCATGACCCACCTCTGCCCTTGTTGCAGGCCTTCTCTCCACAGTGTCCTTACAGAAGTTGGAAGACTGCTGTTTGTAGCTAATACCAAAAGGCAACTAATTCTGGAGTAAGTCACAGCAATGATGTGCTGCAGGACAGAAAACCCAATAAGTTCTGCGACCCAGTCAAGGATTTGAGACAAGCTTCAGGCAAAATAATGCCTTGGACTAGCATATGAACCAAAAACCCCTGTGTGTGCTAGGTAGAACATGAAAAAGTGTAAAGGAACAAGTGTAATTAGGAAGTCATAACATGTTCAGGATGGACATCAGGTGGTTTTATAGACTTAGAGTGAGCATTGTTTTGAGTTATGGAATTCATTTGTTCCCCAAATTCCATGCAGAATGAAAATGGATCAGATTTAGACAATACCCTATTTTCCTTTGAAAGTGGTCAAACTCTTCTGACAGTCATGCTTTAAAGGATCACAAGTCTCCAGGTTCTGCAAACATAGATAGCCCATTACGGAGGGAAACACGTCACTGGGGACAAGCAACCTAAGCTGTTACAGCACAAGCACAAACTACTTCAGATGCAGCAGACTCAGGAGAGCTATAACCTTGCCTGCTTCACTGGAACTTTCTGATGGTTCTTACACTACAGATCTTACAACAAGGAATGGCAGGATTAGTTCATGCCTCCTTTATTTTTTAACACATGTGTCCATGCCAGGTCTTACAGGAAGAATGTGGCTGCAGAATTGCAGCTAACATATTTCCAGTGGCAAAGATCTCCACCATAAAGTGTCAAAACCTCACTTTTCTATTTTATCTCAAAGTTGGTGAGAGGGATCTGAAAGACCAGGTGTCAGGGACAATATCTGGTAAAACATTTCAGGTAGAGCCCTCAGTTTTGTGTATTTAGGGAAGTTAGTACTTCGTCTGTCTGACATCTAGTTAGGTGGATGTGCATTTGCATGATGGTCTTTCCACATAAAGTGGCAACAAATGCAGAGCTACAGCTGGTGACTCAAAGAATAGTCAGGTCTGAATCAAAAGCAAAGAGCCTACCTGGTTTGTATTTGCAAGGCATAAATAACCTGCAACTAGGAAAAGATAAGAAGAGGATAAGAAAATGTCCCACTATTCAGTGCAGCTGCACAGGGCTCTGAGAAAAAATATGCTGGGGACTTTCTTTATTTCAGCCCAAAAGAGGGGAGTTGACAGGGCATCCTCAATTCAAATACCTGTTCCTCAGGCTTGAGGGTTTCTCATAGTTCAGATGAGCAACCTCACTCTGGCTTTCGATCTGAGTCAAATCTTTTGATGTGAATGAGTTCCCCTCTGGCCCGGCTGGTCTGCCCACTTTTCCTTCCCACAGTGATGTTAGAAACAGCCCCAAACTCAGTGGGCTTGCAGGTTCTTCCAGCTGCCACTGCCAGAAGTGAAGAAGCCCCTTAACATAAACAGTCTGGAGGACATGCTTTACTAGTGTTTGGAGATAGAGAGGTGCTTTGCATCTCAGTCACGTTAAACCTCTCAGGAGAAAACCAATATTTTCTGGGGGATTGCCTCTCTTTTCAGTGATTCCTAGACAAGCTGAACACCTTAAACCCACCCCAAAAGAGAGCAGCAAAAGCCTCCACTTGTGGCAGTTCCACACCAGAGAAACAGCTACTACTTCAATGCAGTGGATAAGTCCCCTTTCTTAAGGGGTGCTCTGGTCCTGAGAGCTGCAACCCCAACACCAAGTTTTGTAGGGGAGCCATTACATACTTTATTAATGCTCTGGAGTTTTACCATTGCTAGAAGACACTTCCCTTTGATTTCTGGGGAAAGGTGTATGTGCAGATCCTCTGAAAAATCAAACCTTTCATCCTGGGGCTTAGAATCTGAAAATATATGTGGTTTTATCAACTCATATCTATAATTAAGCAATACATTGTTTTTACATCCATCCTGTTTTGCAAGTGGGAAATTGAGGCCCAGGAAGCCATAGGACTTGGCCTAAGATGTCCAGCCATAGTAGGACTGAGAAATAATGTTATCAGAATAGACAAAGGTTTTCTTTTCATGTTGCTGCAGGGCACCAAGCTCTATCAAAGAGGCAATGAATATTTACCTCTTCCCAAAGGGAGCACTGAGCGATATGGCCTGCTCACTCTTGCTTTCTCAGGTGCTCCCAGGAACAGAGGTATCAGTCAGCAGCAACAGGGTCACCAGGAATTGGTAGTAGGAGCCAAAGCGTCTGAATTTGCAGAGGAAGGGCAAACTGGAGCTCCTTTACAGGAGTATTTTACAATTTCCCAATTACTCCCTGACAGCTGGTAAAAGCTAATCCTCCCAAATGGTCCCATTCAACTAAGCAACTTGAGAACTGTAAATTCAGTGCATGACTAGCTGACCCTTTGTTCACGGCGATCAGCACACCTTTACTGTAGGGGAGGCATTCAGAGGCCATGTGCCTTGCTCACCAGCTGTTGTCTGAGCAGTTTTTCGACTCTTTGGAGAATATTGATATTGATTCTGGAAAACAAGAGTTAATCTGGAGAGACAGACAAACACACACAAATAAAGTGCATTTGAGTTTAAAGAAAAAAAGTTAGCATCATGCCATTGAACTATTGACAAGGCTGTCACAAATATCATCTTGTCTCAGTGTAAATAAACAAGCTTAGTGCTGTTATTTTAGAATAAAAGGCCAGAATAGGTTTTGTATTGACTTTCTAATACCCATTCAACAGTTGGAAGAAGAAAATTAAAGATAATAAAGTAAAAGTGCAAACCATAAAAGTGGAGACAGTCGGTGCATAGTAAACTGTGAATCTGAGTTCTCTTCAGTGCAGGAAACCCATTGTGTAACTCAGTAAAGGTCAGTGGCAAAGATAAGAAGTTGAGGTTGTCAGTGAATCCCCTTCTCTATTTGGAAAGATGATAGCTGCAGGATGATATGATCTTGGTCTGCAGTGATTCAAAGGCTGGTGCTCGTGTCCTACCCTTTCTGCGTGCACTTGAAACCTGGGTGGTGTTTATGGGCCCTGTCATATTTTTTTGAAGTTGACCTGCTCCTGGGTAGCTTACCAATGCACTGGGCAATGATAGTAATGTAAACTGGTAATCCCATTTTAACTCTGTTCAGTGACAAGGACATTTATATCTCCCTGCAACAGATTCAGGTGTGATCCCACCTCTCTGCATTTGCCTTTCTTACAAAAAAAGATGCACCGAAGCTACGGAAATTATTTGGTATCTTTTCTGGTGCTTGTCCCTCTGTGTCTTGAGCAAATTCTGCCCTTACTTTGTGTGGTTTCCTGGACTAATCCCATCATCCTCACTGAGTCTTCTTACTGCTCCTTTCCCTGGGAACTTTCCAAACTTCTCTGATACTTTTGTGGACTTTCTCACTTCCTTTTGTCATCTGAAGTGGAAGAGGATAGAAGGATTAAAAAAGACGGGAAAGGACTGGAAAGGGAAAGCTGTTCCCCTTGGACCAGCATCCCTCTCAAAAAGGGCAATTGATTTATCCTTTTTCCCTTCTCAGCATGCTTTGAGCAAACTATGAATGAGATGTTAGACCTGCAAGCCCAAGACGCTTCCCTTAAGGATAGCAAACAATGTGTGGGAGCCCACACATCTCATCTGGCAAGTAATGTGCTGCTAAATGAGCTGAGGTGTTTATAGAGTGGGTGCTATCAAATGCATGTGGTGGTTCAGAACCTCTTGTAAAAAAAGTAACATATATGTGCTCTGGAGTAAACCTTGAGCAGCTGCAGATAAGACAAAAAAGGCCTCATATGAAAAGATGGAGGGAGATTTTGAGAACTGCAGAAAAATGTGGACAGAGATGAGGAGTTAAAGAAAAGTTTCAAACTGAGAGAGACCACGTTGATAGTGAAGTTAAAGAGGGGGCAGAGATGATAGTTGGAGGGAAAAAGAGGAGCTGACAAGATGATGAGGATTTTGGGCATGGGATCCAAAGATGGGACAGGGGAGAGAGATAGTGGAGAGATTATATGCAGCAGATGTGGAAGACATTAACTGGAATCAAACAGTACTAATGACTGTAAACTGCTGCTCCAAGGGCATAAAAAAAACATTTCTGCTTGAACATCTCTTCATTCACGTGACCAAGATCACATGTGAACAAGGGTTTCCCTAAACATGACTGGTATGCATGATTTTGAATCAAATCAAAATTCTCTAGATCTGAAGTATTTCAGACCCCAGGTTCTGCCTTGTTCAGCTCCATGAGTTTTCAGTGATGTTGCCTCATAAGATCCAGCACACCATACTCATACAATTAGAGGGTGTAATGGCCCATGAGTTGTTGGATACATGCAAAGCATTCATGTAACCATTTAATTTTAATCAGATTGGTTACTGTGTCCAAATAGTGTCATTTAAATATGTTTCTTTAACATTTCTTTGTGAGTTCCTTTGAGATGAAGAGTCAAATGTGAAGCAAGCAGAGAGGAGTTACTTGTTTTGTTTTCAATTTT
Organism: Athene noctua; assembly: GCF_965140245.1. NCBI lineage: Eukaryota > Metazoa > Chordata > Aves > Strigiformes > Strigidae > Athene > Athene noctua. Next base: position 9,412,817 of record NC_134077.1, read on the forward strand.
AAGGGAGGAATTTTGGATGGAAACCCCAGAAATTCCAGATCTATGTAGCACCTACAACTCCTTAGAGAAGAGGTGGAGCTGCACTTGCAGGGATAAGCTCTGGACTCCTGTATTGGGAGTATAAAGCAAAGGGCTGGTACAAATAATAACAGCACCTTCGACTTTTGCACTTCTCCAGTGGAGGTTTGAAGGCCAGGAGTAGCCTTTGACACTTCTGCCTAGCCTCATGCACAGTGCAGAATTTCAGTTTGTGTTTGTAAGTCTTGCATCCATCCCACAGCCCCTGTCTCAGCCAGAGATATCTAATTGCCTTGAAAATTCTCAAAGCATTGGAGACGTTGCCACGTCCCTAGTCTCAATGGTTAATTACCCTCACTGGTTAATGATACTCACTAGTTCTCTTCAGTTACAAGATGGATGTGGGTTTTTTTTTTTCCCTACTGAATTTGGTTTCTCTGAGCCACAATTTTACTTTTGTTAAAATGGAAGTAATAAACAGAGAGCAGGTTTATCCACTGATGTAAATTAACACTACTGAGCACAAAAACTCCTTTCTTACCTGCTTCTGAACAGCCTTTGCACAGTGAATTTAAATGCCTTCCTGTGTTTTCTGTCTCTTACTTAAACCTATTTGGTTTGGGGTTAGAGTCCTTTGAAAATCCTGCTTGTGTCCCTCTGTACTTTTGGTAGTTGGAATGCAAAAGTCCTGAACATGACATTGCCTGTGAAACGATGCAAACCCACTCTCTCTGCAGCATTGTTCTTACAAGCATGTATCATATCAATAAAATATTATCCAAGTGCAGGAATGAAAAAATAAAAACGAAGGAGAAAAGGATTGGGAATCATTTGCAGCAGGTCATTTTGGTTGGGCTGCAATCTACATGCCAGGCTTGATAAGACAGGTATCTGAGAGAGTATTGATCTCAGATCTTTTGTCTTTTTAATTTAATTTTTGTATTTGTTTATACTTAATGCTTAATAAGCTTCTGGCGTCTTGCTTGCTGGTTACACACATCCTCTGGCCTCTGTATTTGTTGCTCCTTGAAACTTGTGTAAAATGTCTGCAGCTACTGGGCCAACCTCTACTTTCATATGACAGCTAAGGTTTCAACTCTTCTAAGCTCCTCTCCCTCACTCTCTACAGTTTGTTTTGGCTTGATTAAATAGATCCTGATCTTCATGAGTAAGACCACTGCAATTCCCTCACTGCATTGTCATTGTGAAATATTTTTGCAATGGGAAGTATGCATTGGTACTGTGATTTTGCTGCCAATTTGTGCATTTGTGGCCTCAGGATTACCATTTGCCTTCTGGTAGCAGCTCCAGATGCCCTGTGTGAGTGATTTGAGGGTCCCAAGTGATGTATTTACATCTAGTAAGAAGCAGTAGTTCTTGATCTGCAGATTTTGCCAGGCCATACAGAGAAGATAAGAGGGGAAACAAAGGCACAGAGGTGGAAACTACTTTTCCAAGGTCATATTGCTGACCATGTCAGAGCCTTCCTAGACCCCAGCTCTCTCAGTCTCTCTCTAGTGAGTTATCCCTTGCACCAGAAAGCCTCTTCAGGGTGATTTAAAAGGGTGTGATTTTAACCAAGCTCAAGGCCCAGTGGTCTAATGAATCTTCTCCCAACAACTGGCATGCACATAATTCATCTAATTCTTCAGGCCTTTGTGACTAATACAAGAGCTGTTCACCCTAACCTGACTGTATGATTCATCTGTATTTTGTACAGCCTTTGTTACTTAATGTAACTCTCAAGTGCAAGGGGTAAAAACAAAATTAAAGAATGATATCTGAGAGCAGATGGAGATTTAATAATATGAAGAGTAAAGATTGTTCCAGGATCTTGTTGCAAGTTGTGCCAGTGTTCAGGATAGTTAGATTTGAGCCATAAATAGCAAAAAGATTGAATCTTTTTTGCGGGTTTATATCCAGGATGTCTTTCCAGGCTCAGTCTCTGTTAGGGTGGTATTGTGCTAGGATAGGAGGCAGATGGTTCATTTACACTGTGAGTTAAACTTTGTTTCATTGGCAAATTTGGTGTCTGTTCACTAATAATGAGCTACAGGTGAGCTGAGAACCAGGTAGTCCAAAGGAAAGACTATCTTAGAGCTGTATCTCCTTCTCTACCTGACTTCTGGTTTTGCATCACATCCAATCTATGAGTACATTCAAGGTTTCCATCACCTTCTTCCCTCAGTCAAATAAATCTCCACTTTGTTTGTTTATTTAATCATCTTGATAGAATGATTAAAAGTTAAAATATATGACAAGTTTGTTCTGCTTTAACATTTTGGATTTTTTTTGCTTATAGCCTGCTTCAGAAATGTTGGCTTAAAGGAATGTAATAGCTCCTACGTGAAATTGAGTGCTTCCTCTTGTTAAGGAGATGCCCGTGAATGCTTTTTTTTTTTTTTTTTTCATTGTTGTTACTATTAACCAAAGAAGGTCAGTTTGGTTTTGAATCAGCTGTTTCACTCTAGAGGAGAGTCAAACTCTGATCAGGCTGCATGCCAGGAGATGCAGGAAAATAGAGTTTAAACACTCAGAGACTTTTTTTATTACTAAGTACAGAGCTGTCTGTTCTAAATAGCAGTATTGAGCTCAGCTTTGCTATCCTCCACCAGCTGCTCTTTCCAATAATGACTCCATGACCAGTAGTTAGCAGGAGGAATTTTGTTTAGGACTCATGTTTGGTAAGATTTAGGACTATTAAAAAACCCAAAATCCTAAATGACAAGCACTGCTAAGTAGGTGGTTAACTGATTGTAAAGCACAGATCTAAGGCAACACACATTTTCAGGGAAAATGCACAATGTAAGCCCTTGGGGGACAGGCTCAAGTAAAACGAAATGGGGTTTGCAAATTCATTGAAATTAGGTGAAGCATTCAAGAGCCATCACCATTTAAAGAAATTGATGAGCCCCTGTCTGTGTGTGCAAGGCCATAGCATTAATCATTCACACAGACAGGAATGGACTACAGTTTTCAAACAGGATTTGCTGAGGGGTGATGGGTGGTTTGGAAGATCTGTTGTTATAGCTGGTGTTGCATATAGTTAGCTAAAGGTACATGTATACAGCTCTCACACCTCTCCCTGCACGCAATTACTACAATGCATCTATCTCATGCCATTGGTTGTCCTGTTTTCAGCTGACACTGACCAGCTCTCGAAACTACAGTCAGTTCATCTGTCATCTTTATGAGCCGAGGCTCAGGAGTCTGAATCCAAGCTATCCAGAGCAAGTCATGTACCTCTCCTTCCTGTCCTTGCCTCAGTTTCCTGATCTATGCAGTGTACAAGAGATATGCATAGATCTGTCCTGTAGAGTTACCACGAGGGAGAAGAAAAGAAACATTTGAAAGACTAAATGAATGAAAAGTCCCATTGGATTTATTTACTATTGGATATAGGGAAAGTCCAGATTAATTGCTATTTTTGTAGCTTTCAACTCCAGCATGCATTTCTTGGCTCCTTCCTTTCCCACCATTAAGGTGTGATCCTGCCACCTTTTACTGCAAAGAGTAAACTCTGTCCTTGGAAACTGTATCATTGATTGCCATGTAAAAAACCTCACATTACGTAGGGTATGGGGAGTGAATAAAGATTTCAGACTCAGACTTACAAAGCCTGCAGTTAACATGGCTCAATGAGAGGAGTCTGCTCCCACTCCTCAACCCTGAGTTGCCCTGGAGTGCAGGTCTGTATGTTCAGTGTAACTTTCTCAGAAGAGATGATACTTCAACGTCTTTGCCAGTGTTTCCCTCTCCCTGTAAAACAAAGCCTGTGTGTGAGCCGAGTGCATGATGACTTCCAAGGTTTAAATGCGCAGAGCCAGATTGTGCCCTTGGTTTACAGTCTCTGCAGAGATAACCCTCCTCACTGCCACCACTGTCATCAAACACCACTCCATGCAGTGTCTGGGTGGTGAACCACGGATGAAGCTCACTCTCAAAGCCAGGCTTCTCTGACACCTGTTTGCAAATCCTCTGCATTAAGTCTTGATTAAGACATTACTCAGTCCAAAAGTGCAGATTAGTTCCTGCCCACCAACAAAAAAAGAAAAATGGCATGCTGGGATATATACCAGGTAACTCAGCATTGGCGTAAATCCTCACCTCTGTGGCTGCTGTTGTGCTGCACTTGCTCTATCCTGCATTTCTCACTCATCCAGCTCTTCCTCAGCATGGGTGAGCTCTGCAGTAGAAAGGAAAAGATATGAGAGAGCCCATGCATGGGTCTCTCCTTTATCAGACCACACTGGTATAGCCTATCAGTACTGGAGGTATGTTATTAAATTGGAAGCTCTGTAGGCCTGCTTCTGTGTAGCAGCAATTTAGTACTGGTGAAAGGCAGAAGGGCATCTTAGAGGCAGTCCCCAATTCCCCTTATTCTTCCCCAAATCATAGGATCGTCTCCCTCCTCCTTCTTCCTCAGTCAAGGGGGAGACTGTGTCCACAACCACAGCAGCTGGCTGTTCATTCATAGACTAACTGCTCCAGCTCTCTGTCTTATTGCTATTCAGATTCATTTTCCCCATCCCAACAGGCACTAATCCAGCAAAAGATGTCGGCTGGTTAGCAGAATCATCTGGGAAAAGTTGGGAGACCCTTAACAGACTTCTCTTTCCCATTGCCAGCCCCCTGCTGCTGATTCAGATAGTCCCCAAAGCACTTGGGGTTTATTTTAGTTTCCTTTCTCTTTGTCTGTTTTCCTGTTGTTTGTTTTTTGTGTTTTTTGGGGGGGTTTTTGTTTTGTTTTTTTCTCTTGGACCCAGCTGCATCTCTGCAAATTTGATCTCCAAAATGGAAGCTTGGCTGAGCTGGAAGCTGTCAGCACCAATGGTTACTAGCTTGGCTACAGGCACTTGCCAGGGAAGGGGGAAGACGAGTCCCTAGGCATCAAGGCAGCACAAAAAGTGACTACATCTAAATACTTCAACACATGATTTCTTTCCCATTACTTTGATTCAAATCTCCCTTAATCCTCAGCTGCGTTAATGCAGTTAGTAGGTTATGAGTGCCGCATGTGGATGCCACTGGATTTGATTCCTTCACACAATTGGTTGGTAAATAATTTAGTACCAGTTTTGCCTGGAACAAGACCTGAAAATAGCCAGGCTGCTTATAGATTCTGCTTTCTCTCTTCCCGCGTTTTTCCCCCTTCACAAGCAGCAGGGGGTTGTTTGTGCAAGTACAGGCTGGCAGAGACTGCCATTTTATATGTTACATCTTCCTCCTGTTCCTACTCGTCAGAATCTCTCTAAATTTATTTTCTTGGAGAGAGGGGAGGGGAGGAGTAGGGTCAGGCTGGAGAGCTGGAGCTACAGACAAGAAAGCACCTGAACACTCCTGACGTTGTCTGCAATTAGTAAGAATTTGTGCCAAATTCTGCCACCAAACCCAGTTTTGCCTTTATATCTGGCACTTCTGAAGTAGTGGTGTATTCATTTATTTGAGATTTCTGCACTTTTTAAACTCAGTCAAAGGTAGACATGGCAAAGGCAGACAGTAAATGGTAATAACACGGAAGAAATTTTCAAGTTTGGGAAAAAGTTCTGATGAACAAGGAAACAAGAATTCCACTGAAATGGCCAGAACTATCTGGGGTGGACCAAATTCCAAGTGTTGTGATATTTCTTTGGGCACAGCCGTAATAGTATCCCTAATAATGTCCCTCATCCCCTTTCATTTCTTGCCACAAAGCTTTCTTTTCTTACCCTATACTGACCATGGTGCACCACACAGTCTACTGTTTCCCATCCTACCACTTCATACCACACACCACCGTCCTCATCCATGCAGGACTGAGTTTCACCCATCGGAGATGTGCTGTGGAGCAGACTATGAATCCCTACATCTCATCATTTCTCCTGGTTCTGCTGAGGTTCCACTTGATCTGAACAGTGAGGCATTTTCTGTTTCCTAATCCCCTCAAATGCTTATAAAGACAGCAGATGACCTTGTACGTGTTTTTGTGAGACTCACTTGACTAATATCTATGAAAGCAGTGTGCAAGACAGAAGAAACCATGGACACATTTTGTTGTTAAATGCTCTTCTAAAGAGAGGATCTGGTTCAAACAACTTGGACAGAGATGCTGATGGGTGAAATATTTCAGTTCGGGCTATTCAGGAGATTAGACTAGACAAAACCTGTCCGGATTCTTGATTTTCTCATGACTGTTAAAGTGAATGTTGTTGGGACCTCTCTCTAATCACTGAGGCCAACCAACATGGAGCACCTTATGCTATCAAAGTTTGTTAGCTTCCAAAACAGGTTGTTGATACCCACACTGCACACTGAGGATGGTCTTTTGCCTCAACATCCAGGGGATTCTGTTGAAGCATACTAGGTAGTGTAGACAAAAATACACCCCATGGACCATTATAACAGTATACATTACCAAGCTTCAGTGGCAGGGACAATTTCCAGTCACTGTTTCATATACTGCAATACACCAGGACCACTTTGATTCTAAGTCAGGTATTCTGGGTGCCAGACCAATGCATTCATGTTTGCACAGCCCTTGACTTGACCTGATACATCTCACAGGAGCAAACTAGGGGCCATGCTCCCCTCCTCAGACACAACCTGTCCTAGCACATTGCATTTCTGTTGGTTTGCCATCCAGTCTGCCTGCCTAGCTGCAAATAAACCTGACTGCTAGCCAGATCCTAGGACCAGGCTGTCCATCCTTACACCAGATGTTTTTTGGAGTCTCTTTGAACTTCGTAAGTATTTGTAAGCCCCCACCTTCCACCCCAGCCCCATGCATGGCTTTCTAAATTCCTATTATAGGAGTCTGCATGGACTTACAAAGTTAGCAGGGCTTTGTCTGTGAGGTGTCATTTATTAATATGAGGATTTAATTATACAGCTACATAAAAATGAAAGATGCTTAAGCCCTGCACTGCCCCAATGCCACACTGTTGTGTGTCAGGACTTTCTCTTGCTTTTATCTGTCTTGCTCTACCACTTTGCCTCTTTTCTGTTTGCAATTTCTTTCACCAAAGCTGTCCGAGGTGTTTTGCAAACCCACTGCAGGAGAGATCCATACATGAGGTGCAATAACCATTTCATAGAAGGGAACACTGAGGCATGAAGAAATTAAGGTGACAAAGTTCATCCTCAGGTGCTTAAACACAGCAACTTTCTTCAGCAGAGACCAGAGGAGTGACCTGCTTGTCGGAGTTGGTACTGCTGTGTGTTTGCAGATCCCATTGGCTCCTGCGTGAGCAGTGGTTGCTTAGCAACTTTGAAACGAAGGCCAACTATTTTGATGTTTGAATAAGGATTCAGGCATTTGATTTCAGGGACCCACATTTGAAAACACTGGCGTAGGAGAGTAGATGAAGGTCACATGCAGAGATGGCAACTGAGCAGTAGGGGCAGAACCAAGATTGCTCGACAACATCCATTAGAACAAGGAGCACCCACTAGCTCCCTCTCCAGAGACATTTTGGACTGTCGATACTAGGAATCACCCTTTCTGTCCTCACATGGCTAAAGCTGGCCCCTGGGAGCAAAGTATTTGTGGAAACAGGTCAGGTGCTTTCAAAAGTGTTTGAAATGGCTATCCACCTCAAGAGGCTACAGCCAAAACTACTTTCTCCACTGATGCCTTTGGAGACATGGGCAGCAAAGGGGCCTATGGGCTGGTGGTGGGGCACTGAGCTGCTCATTAGGAGTCTCCAGCTTAACTCCCAGACACTTCTTGAGGGTTCCACTTTTGCCCAGTTTGCAGAATAGGAATAGTGATGCTTCAACTGCCTTTGCCAAGAGCTTTGAGAGGCTTGTTTCCCTCCTACAAACACTACACAAGATCTAAATAGCAGTGTTATTCGAGTGTGTTATCCTGATAGCGTGAGAGGCATAAACAAGATCTACATTTGCTGATGGTGACTCACTGTGAGCCTTTGAGGGTTCTGTGGAAGGTCTTGCTCTGATGTTTTTGCTGCTCTGAGATAGATTATTGATTCTCTTTATCTGGTGTTCGTCTTACAAACCCAAGGTGATGAGCATCCTGTTAGTTTCAAGAGCACTGGTGCTATTTTTCTACTGCTTCAAGGGACACAGAATATGATCCAAGTACCCTCAAATGAGCAAAAAAACAGGTCAACCTGGTTCATATCAATTAAACTGCAAACTCCAGAGGAAGGCTGAAAAGTAAGATTGGATAACAAAAGCAGACCTTGTCCAGCGAGAGGGTCAGGAATTTTCCACTAAATTGTATTTTGCTTGCCTTGGATGGCTTCTTTTGTTGCTAAGTTTATTAGGAAATGCCAGATCATTGAACTGTGTCTTTCACCTGCCAAAAAAAAAAAAAAACCAAACCCAAAACAAAACCAAAAAAAAAAACCTCCAGAGAGAAATCTCAGAAAATTGTCAAAATGTTGTATTTTGACATTACTGCCAAGAAAAAAATTCTGATCTTTTTAGCTATAAAAGAATTTGTTATTTTAGAAATGCAAGCTTATTCCCAGGTAATTAATGTAAGAAAATGTTTGGAATCTAACAGATCTATATATACAACTATCAAGATACAAGAATAAGGATTTGGCTTTAACACAATAGGGATTTCACCATTCTTCTCAATCGCAGAAAAAGGTCTCTCCAGCAGCAGCTGCAACATCAACATTCCTTTCTTTGTAGCAAACCCTCCAGCCAAAAAATGCTAGACATGAAATTTACCACACCTCTTTACAAAAAGCCTGGCTCAGCTCTCCCCCTCACCCCACCTTCTGCCTGCCTTGAAAGCCATAAATATGAAGAGGCCAGCTGAAGTTAACTGCAAAATACCCACTTGCAAACAGGTGTAACAAAAGAGCGAGTCTGAAATGAGTGCTCTGCAGAAAGGAGAGGGAGAGGAGGTGGGATGGGGGGTGGGAAGGGGGGAAAAAAAAAAAAAAAAAACAGAAAAACCCACATGATTGAAGGCCTTATAAATGTAAATGGTTTAGCAGAAAAGGTTTAGCAGCCCTGGGTAGAAGATTGCACTTGGTGTTCCAAGGCCCTTATTTTCAAAATCGCAGCACTAGAGCCTTTTCGAAGCTGGTCCCTGTGTTTGCTTTTTCAGTCAATGAATATCAGGTTGTCTCTTTTATTTTTTTTTTATTTTTTTTTTTTTAATCTCTGCACAGGGATGTGCCAGGCTTAAATGAAACATCAGAGAGAGAGAGAGAATGTGAGCTGTGCTCCGGACCTTTGAAAGAGCTCATCCCTGCTGCCTTTATCGCTACTTATTTATGAATCTCCCCCTCCTAACCCCCCTTCCTCACCAAGCCCTGTTTCTTGTTTTCCAGCAGCAAATCCCACCTTCCCTTTTGGCTGTGCTTTTTTTTTTTCTCTACATTTATCTATATATTTTACACCCGGTAAGTCAATCAGTTTCAAATTATTGGTCCCTGAGACAGATGTTTGGTGAGTCATTTAGCTGCGCGAAGTTCTTCAGACAGTTTGCTCTTCCACCTCCTGTTCATTTAAAGCATCTTTTGAGGCTGATTTTTCCTTTTCAAAATGTCTTTAACTGCCGAACGTTTGCTCCCACCGGGCAGTCTAATGATGTTGGACACAATATGTGTGAACATCTCTTTAGAGGCCATCTCCCCTAGGCTACATTCTTGCCTATAAAATCATTGTTTATTTAGTCCTTAGGCCTAGGAACCATCTGCAGTCCCCATGGCTCCTGTTGTTTTTAAAGTCCTATTAAGTTTCTGCACTTCTCCTCAGAGCATTATTTTATTTCTAAACAACCACAGACAACTTCCTGTCAACGTGGCTTCTGCCAGGCAAATTAGAGATGACAGTTTCATTCTTCTGACTATGGCGAGCTCTCATCTGATGTTATTTAATGTGGAAAAACAACTGTTATATAGAGAGTGATTTAAAAACAATGAGGAGGAAAATAATAATAATTTAAAAAGAGAAAATGGGAGAAGGTAGTCCAGAGACTCTGGGTTAGGGTGCTCAGACAGCGTTTGCCAGTCAGGAAAACATAAGGGATTGGAAGGCTGTATATAATGGTCATAACAAAAGAGAATCAATGAGTGTTGACTTGATGTCATTTCCAATCTTTCTTTTCCTGACAGGAACTGAAAACATTTTTGTTTGGTTTGATAAGGTTTATTTTTGCTTTCCCTCCTTGCTGTCTTTCCCCAACTCCCATTCCCCCCTCTGCTGAGTAAGCACTCAGAGTCAGGGAGAGTGGCTGAGCCCTGTCCCCCAGGGGAGACCCCTTTCTGCTCAGCTGCTCGTGGCCTCAGCACCCAGGAGCTATGAACTGACACCAGGGACACTAAAGTCAGCCCTTGGTTGACCAGCATCTCAAGCAGGATGTTCTTAACAAGAGGCACTTCCCCCTTGCAAAGCACCCTGTGTAGGACCTTGTCCCTGTGTCTTAGTAGAGGTGCCTCACTTAAACAGCTGTGGGTAGAAAATGCTGAAGTCACTGTGCTAATGTTAGTGCCAGGAGAAGGATATCTGAGCAGCTACCTACCTCTGCTGCAGCACCAGATTTCCTCTTGCTATGCAGGCAAATGAATGGGTGTAACTCATGCCCAAGCATCTAGAAATACTCTTCTCCATAAAAGCAGATTACATCATCCATTCCTCCTACTGGAGGTTCCTGGCTTGTGGTGCCCCCTAAACTGCCCAGGTATTGTCTGTGAGAGTGCTAGCTGTCCAGGGCCAGAACCGTGCCAGTCTGTACACTGGTAGCAAAACAATAGGGACAACAATGTCCCTCCTTGAACAATGAGATGACTGACCATGGTGTTTGACCTTCCTCAGCTTCTAGAACTGGTCCAAGGAACAATAAGCTACTGGCTATGGCTTCATGCTGGCTGCTGCTGATAAAAGTGTAATTGAGGAGAAAGTGAAAAATCAGTAAGAAAGAGACAACCTGTGTGACCACTGTGAACCAGTTAACATCCTACTGCATCAGTTTTGCCACCTGCAGATCAGCTGTGATAGTTGGGTAGGGAGGCTGCATTCGGTGGGGTTCATAAGGGTCTGTAAATCAGGCAGGGAGAGGACTTTAAATGTAAGTGGTTAGAGGGGCTGATATGTTTTGGGAGGAAACTACACTATAGTAATTCTGTGGCTCTGAAGCCAAGCACTCAGACATCAGGAAGGAAGATTAAGGTTGCTTCTGTAATCTTAACTCTGCCTTCTTCTGAATGTGCATCATAAGGTTGACAACCAGACCCTCACTTGGTGGAAGTCTGTGTAACTCCACTGAAGTTTAAAAAAGTGTGAAATCACATTGCATTATATTAGCAAAAAACCAGCACATTACACTACCGAGCTGACATCAATGGAGCTATGCTGATTGACGCCAGATGAACAGTTCACTTTTACAGCAATCACAGGTTGGTTTTTCAGATAGTTCAATATCACTTCAGATAAGTGTTTCTGCAACCTTAGCTATAGCATTGCCATATTTCCACAACCTGTTTGTCTCTTTGAATGCTCACACTGGTTTTGGTCTGTCAGAGCACTGTATGCTATCCTTATCAACTTAGATAGTTTATCCTCTCCCTATGGCTTTTATTCTAATCATCGCTCCTACCATCTAGTCTGAATTTGCTTCTGAAATATCACAGTAGCCTTACTGAGTTACAATTCAGGGGGATATGGCAATTCCATTACTATGAAGCTCATTTAGCTGCACACTTGGGTGGTCTATATACTCCAGTAAATTTTCATTGTTTATGCTGCAGCTGTGAATAATCTCTTGAGTGCTGTTCTGTTCCAGATAGGTTTTCACCCCATCCTCAGCACCAGTGTAGTAGAGTGTCTTCCAGTCATGCATTAAGCAATATGACCTGTTTTTCTACAGTGCAGCCTCTTCTGTCCGTTTTCTTCTCAGGGGGTCAGATTTAGGTACATGATCACTTTGATATTGTTAGGGTTTTTTTCTGAAGCCTGTCTCGGTGTCTACAGTTGAAATGTGCAGTAGAGAAGGCAAGGCAAGGAAGCATCCTTAGTTCTACAACTAAAAGATGGCTGCAGCCTGTGGTGGCCATAGTTTTTGTGGGAGCTGCTTCTGCAGAGCCCCTGAGAAACTTTTGACTGTGCTGCAAGCCTCTGGTGTTTCAGAGCTGACACTGTCAGTCAGAGCTTTTTACTCTGACAGGAAGTTGTTATTCATAGGGCTCCAGGTGAATATTGAGAGAGGCCAAATACACACAGGCTAAGGAGTGCAATAATGGGGTTCTTCTCCAGCGCTCCTCAGAAGAGTTGGGGACTTCTAGCCTGAGGGGACAAGCTCAGAAAAAACTGGTAATTCCACAGGAATGGAGGGTATTTGCAGAACTAACTCTCTGTCTCCATCCTTGTTCCTCCATCCCAAAGGTGCAGGAACCCTTCACAGATACAGGGTGGGCTCAGTAACATTGACTTCACTCCCTGAGGTGTGCTCACGTTCAGTCCTGTCTGCAACAGCCTCTTCAAATGACCCTGGCAAGTCTCTAAAGGTGGGGTTCATCTGATTTAATTTAGGTATGACGAAAATTTATTTGTGACTGAGCTAGACACCTATGGCTCCCTTTAGGGCCAGCAGAGAGGAAAAGGTAATTCTAGATGGCAATTCATCTCCACTTCTGGAGGAGCCTGTTTTACTCCACAGAGCTGTGGGACACCAGCCGTGACTTGGTGGTGAATTTCAGCTGTGGTTCGTCTTGTAGGACCTACAACATGGACACCAGATTACAGAGTTTTATCTCACACAGGGTTAAGGAGGAGAAATTCTTTAGAGAGAGAAGGGGTGCGTTCCCATCTGGGAAGGAGCTGTGGAGGGGATGAATCAATGTATCGTATCCAGGAGAGATGGGATATGTTACAAGGATGGGTGGGAATGCTGTGATAAGTAGTTGCATGGATCTGTTCCACTGCACAGCCAAACGACGGGTGTGTCCTCAAACAAGCTTCTCCAGATATCAGTGATGTCTCCACACATGACATCCAGTTGTTCTCTTTATACAGGGGAGAAGAGAGGGGGAAAGAAGGGCATAAATGGGGAGCAAAGGAAATTAGTTTGAGCCATTACAATTGAACCCAGACAGTCTTTGGATGTAGCTGCAATTAAAATGGAAGGTCTTTTAGATGTAGGAAAGAAATCCTGGCTCATAGAGTCCGTGGAGAATGCAGTATTCAGTAACCACCGAGGCAGGCATATATTATAAATACATCTGTAACTACTGGGATAGGTGTGAAAATGTAATTAACTGGAAACCTACTGAGTTTAAATGGACTTTTAGTTGTTTCAGGGTTTTTTTTTCTTCTTTTCTAGCTCTCCCCCCTCCCATTCTTAAGTTAAGTTTAGACTTGTGGGTCCTCTAACTCCCACTGGCACAGTGTAATTTAGCAAAGGTTGTTCCAGCCGAATTTGAAATTAATAATTTCAAATAGGCAAATCAATGATATTTAAAAGCTCCCTCCTGTGTGTTTGTACAATCTGCACAGGTATAAAAGCTAATCACATCTTGCTGGGGAAGAACATTTGTTATCGGTTTTAAGTAGAGCTTGGCAGTTTGGGGGGATCAAACACCATGTTTCTTTCCAAAGTGTGCGTATGCCTCTGTAATTTAATATTTCTCATTAACTTAGTGCTGGAGAAAGGTGTCAGTGCCGACAGGGAGGAGCCAGCCAGCCTCTGAGAGACCATCCATTTTGTATCACCATGAGATTTGCAAATAGAAGGAAGGGGACTTAGAAGACATTATGTAGGACCAGAAACAGACAGTTAAAAATAAGGTTTTTGAGGGTATGGCTTGATTGGACAGTGAAGGTCTAGGTTAGGCTCACCCAGCAGCCATCCGGGAGGATGCCAAAACACAGACTTCCTTCAAATATCCCTGCAAATGCCATGTTAAATCAGCTCCAGCAGTCCTTGTCGTCCTTTGTTGTGATCATAGCACTTCCAAATATCAAATACTTCACAAAAAAAAATCAGAAGAATTATGGACTTTACATTTTTCATAAGAGCCATTTCTTTCTAATGTCTTTTTTTTTTTTTTTTAGCATCCACCTGGAACTAAGATATTGTAAAACCACTATCCCACACTTGTTCTGTTTAATAGAATTTTGAATGGTATTACTATTTGCAAATACTACTCCCTTTCTAAGTCCTTTAAGACCTTCAGAGGCAATAATTTCTTGCAACAAGGAGTTCCATAGATCAGGTCTGCGGGAAGCAAAATATATTCTATTTCTATGCCAACTCCAATGTATAATTTATTTTCTGGATTAGTATTTTGCCTGTGCTTCTACATGAAAGCATCCCATTCAGCCCAGTGCTGTCTCATATGGAGAAGAAAAGCCAGCTGGCTGTGCTGAAATACTCTTTCAAAAAGTTCCAAGAAGGAGGAAGACTCTCACATTTGTATTCTCCTTGCAACATCTCTTAATAATTTAATTCCCATTAGAAGTGCCTGTGTTGTAGGGGGGGGGGGGGGGGGGGGGGGAAGGAAGATTTATAGAGAGATTTCACTCCAGGTTGGGTTTTTGTCTTTCTGTGTTTTCTTGGCATTTATCATGCATGTTTTAATTTGGATCTGAGTCTTGCTACCATCTGGTCATTATTGCAAAGAAATATTCATTTTCTCTGAGTGACATGGGCTTCATTCATCATGGAACTAGCTGATTGCCCCTCAGTTTTTTTTCCCATTACTTGGAATGAAGTCTGAAGATACTTAGCACCATACATAGCAGTAGTCAATAAAGTTTGCAAAGTTAGTGGCAGCTGATAACTGGGCACAGGAAAAATCAAGACAACTTTTCAGGCCCTGATCCTTCCATTCTTTTCCACATCATGCATGGGAAGTGTAGAATCCAAGGCCAAGGCAGCATTGCAAAGGATGGGAAGTGACCTAATGACTCTATTCCCCTTATACTATCCAACCGTGAAGTGCTGTCAAGGTCAGAGTGAAACTTGGAAATTTTTGCTCTCACCTAACCACAAGGAAGAGAAAAGGGACACAATTAGTCCCAGAGGAATGTTGCAACAGCTACACTCTGTTTATCCCACAGAGGGAACAGGCCTCCAAGCAAGACAGCCTCAGAAGTAGTGGGAATTCTTCATGAAGCTCTCAAAAGCCCCACTTCAAGCTTTAGGGAGAAAGTAGACACAATCACTTTTAGCTTCCTGACATGCAAGAGCGTCCCCTAGATGCCTGTCATTGCTAACAATGGGCACACAGCAGTGAGGAGCAAACAGGACTCTTAACTGGTTTTATTATTCAGTGTGTGCAGTAACCCACAACTGCATCTGCACACCCTTTGCAGATAAATTGCTTGTGACTGTTCTTTCCTTTCCCTGGTACTTCTCACAACCTGTTGTGTAGTTTCCTGGACTAATCCATCTTTGGTTCCCTCTGTTTGTAAACAACCCCTTGTAGCACTTACTGCAAAGGGGAGGCTCTGTGTGTGAGAAGGGGAGGGGTGTCAAAAGGGTCTCCCTCAGTCTCTGCATGGTGTGAAAGCCAGGTGTCAGTCAGAGGGTTTGACTAGACAGTCTGAAGAACTCACCCCTGAGCAGTATCGTTTATGTATTTCTTCAGATGGGGTGTATAGTTAGAAAAGACTGGCCAGGGGCAGATGGCAACTTGGGATCAGGCATAAGCATAGACAGATGGTAATGTGCTACTGGTTGGAAGACAAGTTATTGCATGAGATTAACTGGAAATGAATGGGAATTGTAAAATGGGACTGCTTGGGAATGTAAGTCTGTATAGTAATTTGTAAAGTGTTGAAAATTAGACCACCATCCTAGCTCCCTTGGCAGTCTTGGACCTATCTACCTTTCCAAGCGGCACAGAACTACACAGATCTGTAGAAAGAAAAGTGACCTCACAGGGGTAAGATCTGGCTGACATGATCTCACTATGACCTCTGGATTTGGTCCTAGAGGTTGGCTTCTTTTTTGGAAAGAACAGGACCACTGGTAGCAAGCATTGCAGTTTAGTGTTCATCAACAGTTGTCACTGTGCCCAAGGAAATATGTTTAACAGTTTTTGGACACACAGCACATTCTGTTGCACCATGTCTAGGATGGCTTCAAATGGAGCAGCCAACAACTGGAGAAGATGATAGAACAGATTGCTTCAATTTGGAGCATCTGTGCCAGTGAGATTTTGGGGTTATGAATACCCAGTCTTCCTCCAGCCTAGCAAGGCAGAGAGAGAGAGAAAGAAAGAAAGAACATCTGTGAATTTGCTGGAGGGCAAAACTAAGCCCCATATTGGGCAGAGCAGTCTCAAAACATTGAAATGACTAGAGGAATTTGTTCTGGATCAAAATTAATTTCTAGTCTTCCTAATGGGTGGCTTGTTTGGAGACTTTACTCCTGCTCAAAATGATTTCAAGTTGGTCAGGTCCCATTACTCCTAATGAAACTAGTCATGATATATTCTAACACAAACAGAAGAGTAAACAGTGTATTTATTTATTTTTTTATTTGGTATCAAAAAAGAAGAGTGACAGAATCATCCAGTGGTAAGGGTGGATGGGTAGGATAGAACCAGGGGCGAGAGAGGCAATAAAAATAGAAGGCAGTCCAGATGTTTACTGCACACTAAAATACTGCCTTTCCTCTCTACTGATAGCACCGAATGTTATTTTGTTTCTTTGGAATTCATTTTCTGAAAGTGTCTGCATGAGGAACATCTGCTCCCTCAAATCCAGACCTACAATTTGAATAAATTATCAATATCTGGCAGCAGCCCATTATTAATGGCTAGAGTTTTATAAGATTCTCCAGTATAATAATAGCGAAGCTAGCGGCTGGCATTCCTCCCAGAGAGACTCGTATTTGTCCAATTTTATTCTGTTCTGCTTTTTTTTTTTCTTTTCTGTTTTTCTCTTTGAATCTCAGCATCATCAGTTGATTTTTACCATGGCTCTTGGCTAAAAAAAAAAAAAAAGAGAGAAAAGCCATTAGTATCCTATAAATCAAAAAGAAAAATGACATCTTCAAACATAAAAGACTCCCCTGAGTGTTTTGCTATTATTACCTGTACAAGGTTGCACATGTGGCTTCAGAAACATCTTCTTCCATCAGGAATCATCAGGTAGTAAGATTTCTCACTTCCATGCAAGACACAAGTTTTATTAACTTCCTCTTCAGCATATACCCTGGTAATTAATGATGCAGTGCACCTTTGAGGTGTCCTAATGTAGGCCGTTTATCAAAAACTGCAACTGTGTAGAAAGAGGACTATGTTCTTTCAATATGATAAATCCAAGTGCGCACTGGGATGTTCTACATCTCTCTTTTAAGTACAGTCGCTCCCTCTAATTGCAGGGTTTGACTTGCATTGCAAGTTCTGACAAATCACCTTCTGGCAGAGAGACCCTCCCATCCACGTGCAAATGGCCATGCACCCAGAAAAAAACTAATCACTTCCCACATTCAGCAGAGCACATGCCTAAACCCACGGGAAGGTCATGCAGCCTAATTTTTGGTGCCTCACTAGGGAGCCTGCGGCAAAAGCAATTTTTATCTGAGCTTTCTACATCAGTGGGGAAGAAGGAGAAAGCAGCAGGGTGCCTGCATGGACTTTCTGCCCCATGTTATCCCCTCAAACTAGCTTCTCCTGTTTTGCTATGTTTATTCCCCAGAGCTTGGCTGGGAGATGCCTGTTATGATCTCTACTGCAGGGTCAGGACCTGTGCCACTGAAGTCATCATTGCATGTCCAGGCTTTTGGCAGGATTAAAACTGTTCTTCCAAGCAGTTTGCAGAGGGCATGTAGGTGTCTGTATTTGGCCCATATATATGACCAGAACATTGATAAAAGGGCAGAAAACCAGACTTCACGGTGCTTTGGATTGGGTTCTGATGAAAAAGTTCCATCATTCCATAGGGAAAAAAAAAAAAAAAAAAAAAAAAGCAGAAAATAATATAGTCATGTCAGCAAATAGAGTTGCTGAGCAAGGAGCCTCCAGCCAAGTCCGCAGGGTGCCCTTTGTCACTGCTGTGATTTGCTTAGAAATGCTGGTGCCTGTCTAAATATGAGGAAAGGCAGATTTCACAGATTTCCTCACATGTGGCTTCTGCCCACAGACCTGGACCAAGAAGCACCCTGTGTCCCCTGGCTCCCACTAGTGGCAGAGGATGGCTCTGAATGGATATGTAGGTCCTGTAGGTGTGACAATCCATCCCCAGTGCTGTCCAAATATCCAGGGAGTCACCAGGACACGGGGAGAGCCCTGGAGAGGGGAGTCACTAGAACAGGCTCTGCGCAACTTCCCTCTCCACGTGGGTATGCAGAGCACTGAGGTGACTATTGGGGAACCACCTGCCGATATTTTCAAAGTAAAAACTCCTTTAGCACATATCCATGCACAATGTCCAAAGGCAACCCTGTCCTTAGGACAGGTCAGCTGTTTTTCACCCCAAAGTGGTCCCATCTGGATAGTCTGATTGCTCTATGAACAATGTCAGTCCTGAATGCATGAGCTCCTGTGCTGCCTCAGTGAAAAGATCCATCTCATGCAGGGATGGTGAAGATGAATTAGTTAATTATGTAAAGTGCTTTAAAGACGAAAAGTGACATCTAAGTGCCAAGTATTACTATTAATAACAAAACATATACCACCTACCAGGTATTATTTCTTCTCTTTTCCCTAAATAATATAGATCTGAAGTTCAGATAACACCAGCACAAGTCAGTAGGAAAGCTTAAGACTTCCAGCAAAGAAAACATATTTTGATCTAAGCAATCCAAAATTTCAGAGGAGACCATTTTCTCCATGTCTGCCTGTATTTTACCACCTCTATACCGCAGGGTCCCAGTACCAATATAAAATAGTAACAGATCGCAAGTCTTGCATAAAAATATGCCCTTCCTTCTTCTGGTCTTTTGTATAGACACCTGAAGCATCTCTGTTCTAAGTCAAAGACATCTCTGTAAGGTTAACAATATGCTTGATTCGTCTTCAGCAAATCACTTATGCACGTACTTAAATTAAAACACATGCTTTAGGCTTAAGAAAGCTGGGTGCCAAATTCTCAATGGAGCACCAGTTTTACTGAAAGCCAGTGGGGGCGAAAGGATAAATTTTCTCCAAAAATTCAAGCTCACATGAAGTACTGAATTGCAGCATATGAAAAGAGAGGAAAAGACTGCAAAATAGGAATTTTTGTACTGTACCAAGCAGGGTATAAACTATATTTCAGATGTGTGTTGATACTTAAACCTGTTTGGTATGTTCTTGCTGGGTCACTTCAAGCTGGACCTCAGTGACAAAAGCAACTGGTCCTTATTGATTTTGGTCTATTGCCATATTTCAGCAGAAAGACTCCAAAAGTGTTTTGTGAGACAATAGATAAGTTTCAAATTCTGCTGTAGCAATGTATCTTATTAAAAAAGGATACAAATAATCTAGTCATATATGATAACTGAGGACAACATTAAGCAAACAAGTCCAAACAATACAGTGTATTTCTGCAAGGGGGAAGGAATTTACTCTGTATGCACCATACAGCAAGCCAAAGTTAATATATTTTGAGAATGAAGCAATTTATAGAACACACATCTTTGTCCTCTTCTCTTCCCTGCCCCCACCTTTTCCTCTCTCTCCTTGAACAAAATTTGAAGGCATTCATGTAAAATGGCTCTTAGGAATATCACACACAGTTTTATTTATGGTAAATTTATTATAATAAGGATGTTCTCTGTCATTGTCTGAGAGATTTATTTATTGTATCACACTTTTGAAACTGCTGATATTGATTGTTTCAAGAGGTTGCCTTAAAGGAAGAGGGAGAAAAAAACCAACAACCAAAAAAGCCTCACAAATGAAAAGAAATGGCCATGTTGCTATCAATTATTTCATAATGAGATATGAGGGGAGAATTTTAAACATTATCTCTAGCATTACAGTTGAACAAACAATATATTTACTGGAAATTATACTGCGATGATGAATGGCTTGTTTCAAAATAGAGGCTTCTCTAATGGGGGCCTTTCTGAACAGCAGTGACACATAGCCCAACTCACAATTATTATTGCATTTTAATTGAAAATGAATTCCGTATTTCTGTCAGAGAGTGAGAAGGGTGAATCCCATTTGCAAATATCTCTATCCTGATGATCCCCAAACAATAACAAATACTGATCTATCCAAAAATGTTTTAGTGACAATGCTGTCTGGAAGGAATTCATCCTTTTCCTCCCTCTTGCTTTCTCTTTCCGTGTCCAGGATCATTTTCAATTGTAAGGATTCAATGAAAATGAATGTAACACTAGCTTTTCCCACCACTACCAAACGAAACAAGTGCACCCTCCCCCCCACACACCTCATCTTATGTAGAATAGGGAATTGGATATTAGTCACTGCAGTTTCTAGCTATGACAGACAGTAATTTACCATTTTATTGTGATTCAGTGCCTTGGACAGAGGCACACATTGCCTGTCATGCTGTGTTCATCACCGACTGTAGAGACAAGTGTTGCTTGTCAAATAGTAGAGCCCTTATAATGAGGACACCTAGGTGTAACATAAAAGATTCACAGGCAAAAGACTTCTTATGGAGGGCTTAAAACCTCTAAAGCAGTGTGAGCTAGTTAGATAATACACAAACTTTAGAAGTGATACGGACAGATATTTTCCCCCCTTACATCTATTAGGCATACCAAAAACGTTATCAACAGAACAACATGTAAACCTTCGTGCGAAGTAGGCAGGGCAATTTATTTCACCGCCGCGTGGAAGGGATGAAGGAGAAGGGGTGTGTGTGTGTCTGTGACATGCACAGCAAAACCCCACAACCTAAAACAGGTGTGTGCAATGGAAAGCAAAAAACTTCTACATTTCAGTGAAGCTGCTGGATGGTCACTAATGAGATTTCCGATGATTTTCATTTGTCTTCATTTCTAGCGAGCTTGACTCTGCATGGCATTTTTTCATAAAGGGAAAGGCAAGGTGGGCCAGCAGGTTACAACATGTGCATCGTGCCATAAGCAGCTGTCAGGGGGCAGAAAACTGACACTTGAGATTGGATTAATCCAATTTCCTAATTGGAAATAATGGGCTGGATCCTCAGCTGGGGTAAATGGACACAAACCCGGTGTTTTCAGTGAGGATATCCCCCTTTGCCTCCACTGGGGAGCTGCCCAACCCATGCTTTGGCAGTGTGATTGCCTGCTGGTTGTTGCCCACGGGCCTCCCAAGGTTGGAGCTGGTCCTATGAAGTCGCATCCCTTTGGGGTGTCAGCATCCTCTTGGCCAGGTAGGAAAGGGTCTGGACAAAACATGAGGGAAGGTTTGCAGGGCATGCAGGAAATACCTTGGCTCATCTGCTAGGTGCTGTTCAGGCCCAGTGCTTTGCTTAAGGATGCAGCCAGCTCTGCCAATAAGAAGGAGCTGAAACCCCGCAAGGAGCCTGAGAAGTTGAGCATAAAGCAAGAGCTACACTTGGCTTCAGACACTCTGCACCGGTGGGTACTCAAAGCAACCTCTGAAGTGCAGCACGTGCTTCACAGGCTGATGGCCTCTGTGGGTTCAGTTCCCTCTTGCTTTTTATCCCTCCCACTCTAGCCTAAGTGGGTTTTGTTAGTGTGAGATTGCAAAGCGTCCTTTGAGTGTATACTTCCAAGGGTGAGCAGAGTCATATTTGCATAAGTGGTCCCTGCATGCAGACCGTACTCTTGCCTGTGTGGGAGAAAACAGAATAAGAGGTCCATGAGCCATCTTTTCCAGCTGGGATTTTCCTAGCATAGCCCACAACTGGATGAATAAACCCATGCCAGCTTTTCACTGGCCAAAGGGACAGCACCTTTCTTCAGGAGTCCCTCCTCTGGGTACCCCAAACCAGGACAGGGACACATGGCGGCAGTGGAGAGCTCCTATGGGAGATGGGATTTTCCTCCCCTCTCCTCCAGGTCCTCTGCTTTCCCTTTCCCAGGGGTCAGGAGATGGAAGGAATGAAGATGGATGCAAAAGCTGCTGTATGGAAGTTGTACTATGTGCTTTTATACTTTCTTGTTTGCACAGTATTGTAAGCATACACAAGTTCATCTGTGCATTGTAATAAGCATATTTTCAGTCTTAAATGCTGTGTTACAGAAATCTGTCTCTGCACACATGTCAGCATCGTTTGCAGGCAAGGTTATGTTTTCCTTTAAGGATAGTTAGAAACACAACCAGTTTTAGGTACTAATACCAATTTAGGAAAGTGCATGTTCTAATAAAGGTAGTTTAAATGTATTTAGAGGCTGAGGAGTACTTGAACTTTTATATTGCCAGTATTAGATATACATTTGAATATTAGTGAAGCTAAACTGATTGATTGAATTACTTTAGGGAAAGGTGAGACACAAATGTAACATTTTAGTTAGTCTTATTACATTTTCATGCACCTTAAGGGAAATTGTAACTGCTTGAAGACTGGATATTAAAAATGCCCAGGTAAATTTTTGCAATATTTTTTTTTATCACTACATGCATATGGTACATGCTGACATTCATTTGCTAATGCTCCTTCCCATCTTTTGTCCCATCTCTCCTAAAAAAGAAAACAATATATGAAATTGAAAAATGGTGCTCACTGAGGGGTTTAAAGACATTTGAAATTTGGAATATATTTTAAAGGTCAATTTCAGCAGTAATTATGTTATAATGGTGAAGCTTTTAGAAAATGCGAAACACAAGATTAATATGTTGCCAGATAGAAAGTGGCAGAAGACTCTATCTTGTGTGTGTGTGTGTGTGAATGAGTCCGTGTGTGTGTGCGCATGTTGCATGTGTTGAAGGTTACAGGCTCGAGTAATATATCAGAACTGATTCCACAAATACAAGGAGCACTAATACACTTTGTACATGTATAGAACTTCCATTGATATGAAGGACAATTGCATTGAACACAGGCTCGTAATTGTAGCCTTGGAAAGGAATTCCGTATTACAAATTCACTCTTCCAGTTAATGAAAACAACAGTAACATCAGCTGGTCCTCACTGGAACTGAGAGTCCACTGTGCAATGTGCTGTAGGTCAGAGAATAAAACCCATAAAACTACTCATGCACATTTACTTAGTCAAGACAAAAGTGAACCTTTTCATGCATTTTGAGTGGAACTAGAGATGCAAATAGCTCAAATAAAATATTCTGGTTTATAATGTGTGTCTATGTAATAAACAAACATGCATCATTGTATTTCAATGGGTGCTTTAACCACAAGGTCATCTACGTAACTTTACATTTTGTTAGATGAGTTATTGGCTCCTTATGTACTCCTTGTTGCCTGATAACTTACTGTGCCTCAGTTTACGCAACTGAAAAAAAGAAAATCCCAATGACAATATCAAACATCATAAGAGTTTTGAGCTCTTCTAGAGTGAGTTGTGTAAGATGTTTCAGATCCTCTGAGGGAAATCACTGCATAAAGCATGGTGAGAACTTACTCAAAGTAGCCAACACACTTTTTTCTTACAAAAAAATCCACTGTTGGAGGCAATCCTACCACTCCATGAATGGCGTTATTTTGCAAACTTAAGCTAGGCTTTTCACTGGGGCCTGGTACAGATGGACACTCTCATCCCAACAAAGTTTCTCAGTCCTCTGGCTTCTTTTTGGAAATCCAAACGTAACAGCACATTTCTAAGGCGGAAACAGCCACAGGGATTGATCAGAGCCACAGAGGGGAGTGTTAATACTATCTAGCTGTAGCAATCTGAAGAAAATCCTACAAAATCTGAAGGCCCCTGTGTATGCCTATTCATTATATAGGAGTGGAATTAATCTCCTTTATTTTTAGCATGAAGAAGTCAGGAGAAGATGCCTGAGTTGGTTTTCTTTTAGGGCCAGTAGAGAAAAATGGGCAAGCAAAGAGTGTGGGTCACCCACCCCGTCCTAAGCAGGTACCCAGATTGTTGTTGCTCCTCTGACTACACAGGGAGGCTAAGTGACAAGCTCAGGGTAAGTATCTATCTCTTAGATACTTAATCCTTAGATGAATCTCATCTGTATGCTACTCACTCCAAATCCTTCCATTTGCATTTAAGTTAGATGCCTAAAGACTCCAAGAAGATGGTAAGCTCATGTCTCCCCAGTGAAGGAATGAATATGAAGGCAGAGCCCCCATAGCAGAGGCTGTGATTGCTCAGGAACCTGCAAGGCACCTGGCCACTGCAGCAAGGCAAAGAAACAATAAAACAAAACATGATGTATACTGAGAGAACTAGACATTTCCCAAAGCACATCATAAATAGTATATTTATAACATTAATTAAATGTCTGCAACTAACATTATTTTTAAAATGTCTACAACTAACATTATTTATAATAGAGATGTGAAAACTGAATAGACTATTAGTGAAGTCAGGTTGTTTCATTCCAGAAGGAGTGGACAAAGACTTATTACACTGTATATGAAAGTCTTAAAAGAGTCGCTGGCTTAGAAAAGTTTCTTTCCAACGTGTCTACATAACACTACTTGAATGTACTATGGAGTATAACTTATGAGATAAAACCTAGTTTGTCTTGACTATTCTCTGACATATTTCCCGTATGAACAAGAAGAAAACTATTTACTTGTATCCTAATATGAAATGTTAAAGAGAGCTCCAGGAAACTTAACATTTTAGTACTTTTGGGGGTTGGTTTTCTCAACAGATTGTAAAACAAGCTGCAAGACTGAAGGACAAGGGGTTGCTGCCTTTATGGGCATCAGTGCCTACATCTCCACCTGCGAATAAAAGAGTCCGGGATGTTGGTATGAGCCCTGCCCTACAGTTTCCCACATTACTGAACTACTAGTACATCCTTTGGCAGTTTTGGCCTGGGTCCAGACTGCTTACTGGTCCCTACACGAGAGTATGTCATGTTAAGGGCCAGTCCCAAAAGTACTGTGAATGAATTTCTGCCAGATTTGTCTCCTTCCACCCTACTCTGTTCTTCACTGTGTTTCCAGCAGGCTTTGCATGCTCATGGGTGCTGAGACATCCTTATGCAACACCTCATGGCATTAGCACATCTCCTCGTTTTCAAGCTTTGAAAACCCCGGTTTGTTATATAGGGTTTCTTTCCCAGTACTCTGAGCAGAGCACACAGAAAATAACAGACCTATTTACTGTGAGTGTGGTCAGACTATATCAGCTGGCCTTGGTGCTAGAGAATGCTCCCTACCCCTGTTTTGTTCAGCCATGCAGACATACCCAGTGCTTCTGCTGCCTTTAGGAGGGAAGGACAAGTTTCTAGCAGCTGAAAGTCTTTATGTTTGAACATGGGAAACTTTTCTGTTCCTTCACTAGCTGTGATCTTGTGCCTGGAAGCTGAAGAGCTGATTACCCAGAGCTGGTTAGATCATCTTCTTTTCATGCAGCAACCATTTACTTACAGGCCACTCAACTTGACCAGCCAATGACCAGGGAGTGAAAGAAGAGGTGGTGAGAGCAGTTGTTATTGCCTGTTGTTTTTGTGATTTGGATCCCACTATATGAGGCTATGAACACCCACCAGCCAGCCAAGATTAATAGTATATAGCAGGTCACTGCCAAGCTCCATTGTGTTTAATTTTTATTTCCTTTTCCTCTTATTTTACCCTCCCATCTGAGCTTTCTTTGAGGTGACCATGATCACCCCTTATTCCTTCTTTATCCTCAAGGTCATGCATCATGAAGATTTCTTTTCATCCAATAGTATTAAGGGTAAATAAATCAGGAGAAATCAAGTCCCTCCATTCCCCACAAGTAGGAAATCTGCCCCTGCAACTTCCCCTGGTCCTCTTAGTAGCTGTTGTCCACTTAATAAATATCATAGCAAGACAGTGTCTCTCTACCATTTTCCTTCAGATTCCAAGACTCTGTGCATTAAAGGTTTGGAGCCACAGGCTGTGCCAAAAGCTGGGTCATATGTTTTGTTACGATGTTCCTACTATTTCAGCTTTGTCTATAAAGGGCAAATGGTAAATCATCTTCCTGAGAGTTAATGGAGCATTTCTGCAGCAAGAGGAAAAAGTGAAAAAGTTTCAAAAGAGTGGCTTATTATCTCAGTCAGCCAAAATTCGCCTTGCCTGTCACCTGCCTAGGAGTCTTCATTTTCCTTTCTTTATTCTTCAAGTTATTTTTTTTTCCTTAGTTTTCTTTCACTTTATAAGCTTTCCTGTAATTTGGTTGCTTCAGTTTCAGATCCACACCCCTTTTCAGCTCTCCAATTATAATATTTTGAACTTTAACATTAAAACCAGGGTACCTGTCTAGCATGTTTCCTGTGTAGGTTTCTAAGCTCTTTGCAGACAGTAATTAACTGAAGCTGACAACAATCCTGGAAGTTTAGGTTAGTGGAGGCACAGAGTGCCTGAATGGTCACATATTTAATTAGTGATATGGCCAGAAAGAGATCCTGGGAGTCCTGACTCCTTATTCCTTAATTTGACCACCTGATGTTGTCTCACACAAAGCACAGGAAAATATGGATCAGGCTATCATCCCTCTCCTCATCACTCATTGTCTTACTGTAATTATCCACCCATATTTAATCTGCTTTATCAACACTAGATACCTTACCAATCTCTTCTGGTTAATGCTCTGTGATACTCTGATTATTCTGTAATACAAGGACATGGACCTGTTTGAAGTGAGTCCAGAGGAGGCCACGGAGATGACCAGGGGGCTGGAGCACCTCCCCTGTGAGGACAGGCTGAGAGAGTTGGGGTTGTTCAGCCTGGAGAAGAGAAGGCTCCGGGGAGACTTTACAGCGGCTTCCAGTACTTAAAGGGGCTACAGGAAAGGTGGGGAGGGACTCTGTCAGGGGGTGTAGGGGTAGAATGAGGGGTAATGGCTTTAAACTGACAGAGGTTAGATTTAGACTAGATATAAGGAAGAAATTCTTTACTTTGAGTGGTGAGACACTGGCACAGGTTTCCCAGAGCAGCTGTGGCTGCCCCCTCCCTGGAAGGGTTCAAGGCCAGGCTGGACGGGGCTTTGGGCAACCTGGGCTGGTGGAAGGTGTCCCTGCCCGTGGCAGGGGGGGTGGTACTGGATGATTGTTAAGGTCCCTTCCAAAACAAACAATTCTATGCTTCTATGATTCTATTCTGTCTGCTGGTCCTGTCCTTTCCCTTGAGATATATACCCCTCCCTGCCTGTTGTAGCATGGTGGAAGACAGGAGTGCATTACTAATGATTATTAAAGGCTCACCTTCAGCTACCCCAACCAGTGGGTCCAGCCAAGTAGCTCAATACTTTTTCTTTCCCCTATTTGAAGTTATTCATCGGCAGGGACACGTTTCCCTGGGAGATGGCTTATTGAGCATTGCAGGACTCCTTGTTTGTGGTGAGGTTTCCAGGCACATCTGAGCTGATTTTCCTTCCAGTGTGTGCCCAAAGTTGACACTGTTCTGAAATCACTGCTAAGCACACTCCTTTCTCAGACATCCTGACAAGTGTAAACTTATTTCTGACTTCAGGCAGGGACAATACCTTATGACAGGGAATGCGTGGATCCTTCCCGATCTATCCCATGTACTTGTATGGCTCCTGATGTGTTGCTTTCTAGATTAAGCTCTTATGCTCCCTTTTGTGTGTTTGGGGTAGACTGGGGGCCATATGGAGGGGCAGGGAGATGGTGCTGCAGTGATGGGAAGAACATAGGCCAGTGAGCTCAGGACACTTGCACATGTCCTTCACATCTTCACAATGACATATTTCAAATTACTTTGTCCACAGCTGCAAAGGAAGCCATAGAGCTCATGATTGGTTCTCTGCTATTGCTTCTCCAGGTGTCTCCTTAGTGGAGAGGCCAACCTTCAGCAGCCCCATGCAGGTGTCTTGGTACAGCTGGGGCAACCAACCCTTTCACGTCCTGGATCTGCTTGTCTCAGTTTCCGCAGTGTCTCTAGTGTTCATCATCCCTCCCCATGCTGCCATCTCCCTGACTAATTAATAAGTGAGTCATCTTCTTCTGTGCCCTCGAAATGCATTCAAACTGTCAGTGGGGCATTTATTTATTTATTTTGTTGTGGATAAAGGCCTACTCCTCTAAACAATGAAAGGATAAATAAAATCAACTCAGACAAGGTTATTTCACATTCCTAATTTCCAACACCTTTTTTTTGCTAAAGCCCCACAATGCTTGTTCGTGTTCTCCCCCCTTCCCTCTCCCCCCTGCTAACAAAAAAACAAAATACATTTTCGAATCAAGATAAAGCCATCAAAGAACTAACTAAACATGATTAGAAAGGACCTCTCCTTAATGGGAAAAAAATCATGATTTAGACCTGGCTGCTTTCCAAATATCCCTGTGCAATCAACCAAAGAAACACATTTTAGAAAACAGAATTGTAAAAGTAACTTTGAAGAATCGGTTGCCATGGAAACAGATCTGTAAATACTTAACTGCAAACATTAAGTGACACAGTGATATTCCAGAGCCCAGGATGCCTTAAAAGGATGGCAAATTTCACCCAGCTCTTTAAATAATCAACTCGGCTGTGCTTTGATTTTTCTTCTTTTTTTTCCCCCTTTCCTTTCTTTTTTTCACACTATTCACTGCAATCGCATCCCTGTTCTCAGGCATGTGTGATAATAGAAATGCCAGAACTATTTTATAAAAGAGACTCCTGATCTTTTATAACATGGAGGCAGAGAAGGAGGAGGGTACACCAAATACAGAGTCAGAGCAACCTGTGGAGTCTGAAAATATAGCCCAGAGTCATTCTGTTTCCCTGTAACTGCGGGGTCAGAAGAAAGCATGATTGATTGTGGCTTTTCACTGCAAGAAAAAACCACAAACGAGCAGCAATTTCTTGTCATCTGCCAAGGAAGAATCAGATGCAAGGAAATAAAAGGGTTATGGGCAATTTTAATTTAAACAAGTGGGTGCATTTATGTTGTGCCCTAGCTTTAAATCTTTGCTCAGAGTTAACTCACTCCTGGGTTCCCCAATACGTTTCAGACACAACTCCTGTTGCCTTCAGTGGAGTAAGAGTGCCCTGCTCCCTTGGGGAGTCAGGGCCCCTCTTCTTTCTTGTCACGGAGCATGCACAACAGTCAAGAGGATGACTTCATCTGAAAGCCTCAGGTGTTTGAGGGGCAAAACCTCTCTCCCCATGCTAAGATCAGAAAAGTCAACAGCACTGGTGTTTCCTCCTGGGAGAACAGTGAGGGGTGGCTGCTGATAGACCTTTCCCTGGCTGCAGGCACTGATTATGGAAAACTTTTACAAGCCTGCTTTTCCGAGATTTTGAATGTGTTAAATTTTCAGACATACTTCAAAAGGTCTATATGTTCTCTCCGACCTAAAGGGAGGTTAGATGGGTCATCAGTACTGTAGTGTGAAGGATAACTTAAGGGATGGCCATGACTCAGTGCATGAGAACAGCAGACTGCGGTTAAATATCTAGTCCCATCAGATGCCTCTTAATAGCCTTTCTCATCTGTTTGAAGTTTTGGCAATATAGGTTTTACTGCAGTTTTAAACCTAACATGGGCAGAGGCTGACTGCAGGTTAATTTAACTTGTGGAAATCTTTTGGGCAAGGTGATTCCTTTTTGGCTTCTGACAGATTATGCTCAGAGCCTATGAGCATCCTGACACTGCTAAAATATCATATGGCTTTTCCAGAGTAAGGGGCTAGGGGAAGGAGAGGATATTTTCCCACTACAACCCTGCTGTTGGCAAGCACTTGGATGTGAACCAGAGATCCTCACTGCTGAGCAACAGCCTGTGAATATCTGCAAACATGAGTTTAGCTGTCGCTTTAGGAAGACCTTTAATAACCTGCTTGTTTTCATCGTTCTGGTTGGGTTTGAGGTTTTCTCTTCCCTGTGGGCTGTCTATGTTATCCTACTGAAAGCTGAGCAGTATTATCCTTTAAGCTGATTTTTCTGCCCAGCTTAGGAAAAGAAGGGATGGGCAGAGGAAGGAAAAAAGCATAGAGGCCAAGGATGCAAGAAATAACAGGAGGGGGCAAGAGAAATGCAGTTTGAAAGGAGCCCTGATCTCTAGAGTGATCACCTTTTACTTACACATTTCCTTTTCTGGAAGTCAGCACAGCTGTAAGAGATTCTTTTTTCCTCTTTCTAGTCTTTGGAGTTACTGAGATGAACAGCAAAACGCAGATAGAGGGATAAACCTAGATATAGATAAGTTAGCAATCGATTTATATATATAGATACATAATTTTTTTTACAAGGTGTCTTTATCTCAGATAGCTGAAGAGTTCCCACTTGGATCTCTCCTCTGCCCAGCCTGCCTATCTCTGTCTTCCACATACATGTCATCTGTCTGGGAAACTCTGAGAGAAACCTGTGTGATCTTTGTGGAAGAAAAGTGAGGAAAAGTACATTTTCCTTTGTCTTCCTCCACTCCATTCTGCCCCCTCCTCTGGGTGCTTGCTTCAAGGAGATGTGTGTGTGGCAGGCAGAGACCAGCATAGGGCAGGGAAGGAAGAGGTGGCTCTCATTTGCAAAATCCATGGTGTTTTCATACTTGGCATGGTCGTGATGGGGTGGGGGAGAGGAAGGGGCTATGGCATGTCACTTCACTTTATCACTGCCTGGGCTCTCGCCTTGTCATTCGGCACTTGCCGTGAATCTAAAGAGAGTTTGGCCTTAATAACTTCACACAAGTACTGCATTGCCAGTGACTTTAGAGACGGGTGACAGCAAGCAAGGAATTATAATGAATTGCTGCAAATGCCTTCTTCACACAAATTACAGTTATTTTCCTCTGAGCCTGCATGCCTTCCAACATCAGGATTTTGGTTCAGAAGATAAGGTTGGGTGTTTATATGTCTAGGGAGAGAGGAATACATTTTACCATCACACTTGGACCCCTTCACCCCTTTCTTTCCCCACTGCTTCCCTGGGGTTTGTTTGTTCATTTCTTCAGATTTTTTTTCCCATATGCAGTCAGAAAACTGATTTTCCTGCTGAAAGCAATACACTGCTCACAGCCATTCTGCACTTCAACAGGGAGCAGAAGGAAGTTTGGCCCTTGCTGTGGCTGCAACAATTTAATCTGGGATTAACATCTTCTTCTGTCACCATACTTATCCAGACTGGGTAGTGGAGGTCCTCTTCACCACTGAGGACCATGTCACATGGCTGTTTGGCCATCCCAATAGGTGTGCCCTGGTGAAGGTGCTCTCGATCATCATGTCCACCCTCATCAGGGCAGCTGTTTTGGTCTCAGTAGCGTGGGAAACTGTTCCTGCCAGCATAGCTTGTTTGCTCAGTACCCAGAGTGCCCATGACTGTGGCCCCAAGAAAGCAGCTTCTGGTTGGCCATCACTGTTGCCTGTAGGTAGAGTTAGCTTAGTCAGTCTGTGTTGCCTTTGGGTTCTGGTTATTGCAGAAAAGAGGTGAAGGTCTCCCACATACAGCATAACTTCCTTTAGACTGGTGCTCATGGCCAGTACATGACCATTTCTCACTTTGCTATTACAGTCTTCATTGTTTTCTTTAATAGGTATTTTGAGAGGTCGTGGAACTATGCAGTTCTTGACATTTCTAAGAAGGAATAGCCCGAAGTCTCCACAGATAGGTAAATCGCTCTAAATAGCCAAACTCTCCATCTTAATGTTCATCCTGGATCAGAAGAGATCTCTTTACTAGGGTTCAGTGCATAGCTGTCCTTGGGTTGAGGGCAGGAAAGTGCCTTGCTTTGTCACTCCTCATGCTGAGCAGAAGACTGGAGGTGACACTGTCTTGATGTCTTCTTCTCTGTGCATGGGTTCAGGTGATTTCAGTGGTGGTCTGCAGAGAGCAGAGGATACACACCACACAAAATCAAGAATTACCTTCAGTGAGGTGTGAAAGGAGAACTGTTAGGCAGGCAGTTTGTGTGATTCTGCAAAGGTCACTTCTATTCTTGCTGAGCATCTTCCAACAGCACTGGAGTAAATAGGAAGATTTATTTTGACTGCTCTGTTTTTTGTCACAGTTTGGGAACATGAGCTAGTCTCTCTATGTGAGTCAGAAGTATAACTCTAAGTGCACATTAACCTCATCAACTGTAGGTATTTAAAAGAACCACTAAAGAATTTTGATTGAGACCACAGGTCAGCTGATCTTTGGACAGGTCACGCAGCTCCTACCTGATTCACTCTGCCTCAGTCTAATCATCCATACAAGGCCTTGCTTCAACTGTTCAATTTCTAAATTGCTTCTAAAAGACATGATTTGTGTTATTGCTTGTGTTACTTGTTTAGTTAACAGCTGTCATATGTCAGGATCAACTGAACGATTATAATGCATGGCAGAATTATTTAAATGACACATGGGGTTGTTCTTAAGCAGTTAAAAAAAAAGGATGTGTCTGTCATCCAAGCCCCTGTTATCCCGGAGGTGTACACCACCTGCTGCTGGGTCTCAGGTGCATGCAGGACAGACACTGGGTCTCCTTCTTCTTTCATTCCTCCACATGGAAATGGTTAGTCATTGTGAGGGCTGTTGTGAGACCAGACAAAGTCCAGTTACAAAGCGCCCTGAGAAGCAGGGGACTGCAGCGGAATACTATTAAAGAGTGAGCTATTTCTATGGAGACACCGAAAGCAGAATGCTTGCATTTGCTGTAGTGCAGTGTGTCTTTGAATCACCACTGACTTGGTTACCGGCAGGGAGAATCTGTTGGTGCTGCCGGCTCTGCGGTGTCAATGCAGTTAAAGGGACACTGCCAACATGCGCTACCTCCTCAGGAACAAAATGTGAATTACAAGTAGTTTCAGGTGCTATGTTTGCCCTTGAGAATCCTTTGCTGATTTCTGTTGTCTCGCAAACATGTTTTGAAATGCCTTTCCTTCCCTTGCTGCAATGTGAAAGACCAATGACTGACTGTCAGTTGCCAAATGAGTGTTGCAAAGTCCACCTCTGGTAGAAGGGTAATAGTTTCACTCTGGCAGTCTCCCTGTAAGAAAATGCATGACAATGTTATTCTGCATCGTGCACCTTGTCGATAAATTTATCAATTGGGTTTCAAGGCAAAGAAGACATCCTCAGGCAGTATCAGTACCTGCTCCTCCGGAGCTTTCCCACACATCCACTGCTGGTCTTTGTCAGAGATGGGATGTGCTAACCTGGATCCATGGTCTCTCCCAGTGCAGTCATTTGCAGGGTATAAAGTATGGCATCTTTATTTCTTTACAGTTACTTCAAAAGCTGAGCCAGGTACTTTAATGTTCAGATCACAATTGAATTGGTCAGGGTTAGCAGTTAAGAAAATCTATATTTAACTTGGAGGTGACTAAACATTACTGGTGCCATCTCACAGGTATATGATATTGTAGTTACTTATGTCCATAACTGTAAAATCGGAAATGAACCTCGATTTCCATCTACAACAGGCTTTTGCTAGCGTAACTACACTGGGTTGAAGTGTGGCCACATGGTCTAAAGTTATAGACCTACCAATGCTTATGAGTTGCCATCCACCTTTTGGGCTTCTCACAAGGTTTTTTTGCATGCAGGGGTGGCAGAGCTAAGAACTTTGATGAGTTCTGTCAGGTCAACTGGCAGAGGGCAACTCATTATGTAGGGCACCAAAATCTCTAATACAGGAGCTATGCACAAAGTGCTGCCCTGTTGATTTACCCAGGTCAGGTGTGAGTACACAGTCACATCTACATCAATGAGCTAGCTAGCATGCTAGAAACTTCCAGTTTTAACGTTGGTTTTGCATAGAAGAATAGAAAATAGATTTTCTACAACTGGGCATTAATCCCAGATTCTATCTGAACCTTAGGTTCAATCTGAAACTTCTGAAACAGAGTTAAAGCATCAAAAACATCAAAGACATTTGAACCAGCAGTATATAAGATCAGCACTTTGTTTCATGTGCCTGAAGCTTTTGTAATCCTTTAGCTGGTACGATATACCTGGATTACTGTACCATTTAACCAGGGCCTTACTTAAAAGTGTTAAACCAAACACTATTATTCCTTTAAGAGGGCAACTAATTCTACCTTATTTTAAAACTTCCTAAATGAACTAAGCAGAAGTAGAAATGTCCTCACAGTCTTCTACCTTACTCTAACAAAACGAACCTAAATAGGAAAGCTGACTTAAGCAATTACAGTTTTGTCAACATTTGGTTTTGTCCTGAATTGGAATGAAAAGGCAGAATATCAAAACCTGTCTTGGCACAAGGAGTTCCAGAAATGCTGAAACTTTTTAGTCTGACATCTTTGATTGAAGAAGAACATTTAGACTTTTCTCAAATTGAAATTCAATTTCCAGGCAGCCAGACCTGAGCTGTCGCAGTGCCTCAGGCAAATGCTGTGGATGGGGGGCACCATGGGATTTGTAGCCTGGCAGGGGAGCCCAGCCCTGTGAAGGATGGGGATGTGAGACAGCTAAACTATTGCTCTCACAAGAAATGGCTCTCAGCACTATTATTTGAATTGTGGGAAGATTCCACTTTCATGAGAAGTCCTTCAATTACCTCTTTTCAAACAACAGAAAATTATCCCCATTTAAAGGAGGAAATGATCTGTGGGTTCAGTAGATTTTTGAAAGGTGGAATTAAGTGGTTTGTGCATAATTTTGAAGAAGAAAGGACAAAAAACCCACAAAACCCCCCCTGTTTGCTATATTTGATGTGGTGTTTGTGTTTTCAGTCATTTTGACCAGTGCTCTTCCATAGAGCATCTTGTCTACTAGGATTCGAGACATCAATGGCAGGTAATACAACTTGGGGTTTGTTGCATAATTTATGGTGATATTATTAATTAAATGCAATAATAATAATAATAATGAATGCAGTCCTCAAAATCAGCAAAACCAGTGACTTCAGGAATTCAGGTTCCTTTGTTTAGATTCTCCATGTAAATCTTTATCTTAAAACAAACAAACAAACAAACAAAAACTCTGATGTTTCACAGATATTTTTTTCCAAAGTATTTCGAGTTACATCTCTCTAGTAAGGTGAGCAGGAGTAGTCCAGGAAAGGGAAGTGATGGATATTCTTTACAAAGTGAAGAGCTTCAGAGTTGTAGATGTACATCATACACAATTACATGTGCTGAATGCGTTAGTTCAGGAGAGGGGAAGGAGCTATATTTCATGTCTGTGAAGTTCTTGAATCTAGCAAAAGAGCAGTAATTGCAAGTGGATTAAACCAGCTGCCTAGCTAAACACCTGCCTTCTTTATAGATGAACCTTTCTCTATGGCTTCCTCTAATTCCTTCTCTATATATATTTTTTAATGTTATTTTCAATATCAGGAGGAA
The DNA here is from genome assembly GCF_965140245.1 of Athene noctua. NCBI lineage: Eukaryota > Metazoa > Chordata > Aves > Strigiformes > Strigidae > Athene > Athene noctua. The sequence continues at coordinate 9,447,996 of NC_134077.1, forward strand.
TTGGTTAAAAAAAAAAAAAATGCCATTGTGACTTTGAGCTGTGCACTATCCTCTTCTACCTTGTCCATGCTGGCTCAGAAAAGATTTTAACACCACACAGCCAGATTTGTCATGAAGATGGTGCTGGTGGTGCTGGTGGTGGTGGAAAATATTGTAAGAAGGAAGAAAAAGAATGAAACATATAACTTGATGACCTCAACCTCATACATTCATCTCAGTCCCTAAAAGCAAGTGAGGGAAAAAAGGGCTGTGTGAAGGGATTTTAAGGAAATGGGAAAGGCAAGAAGAGAGAGTTGGAAAACATTTTTAAGGTGTGTGGAAACACAGATTTGAAAAAGACAATGAGAGGTGTATTGTATGGTGCCATGTGGATTTTCAAGAGAGGCAGATGTATATGACGAGCTTCCCTTCCATCTTCTCTTCCCACTGTTTTGCTGAACACCCAGCATCGGTGAGCAATGGGGAGAGATGGGCCTGCTTTTGGGAGGGCAGAGCAGGGACACTCAGATGGAAATCAGGCAGAGGGAATGCTTGGTCAGCTTAGCTTTGAATGAGAAAGAAAGAAGCCAAGAGGCAAAGAGAAGAGGAGGGAGAGGTGGAAAGGCACTCTTAGATGCTTTGTAAAATTAAGTGTAGTAGCACAGCAGACCCTGTACTTGATGTCACCAATATGAATTTCAGGCCTTTCCTTCTCAGAGAGCAACAGGAAAGGAAACAAGAAAGGCAGAGGTGACATTTAACCTTTCCCTCCCTAAAGATCAGAAGGAAAGGGCTGTCAGATGCAAGGAGGTCAAAGGAGCTCTGCCTGTTACCACTCACCACTGGGAGAAAGGCTTACCCGTGCTTGTGTTTTGAACCAGACAAAGAGATCTTGATGGAAAGAAAACCCATTACATATCCTGCTGTGATGGATTCTAAACACCTTTCTTTACCAGCAGCGATGAAAACTTTCTGTTGGTATCAAGACATTTGCCAGCTAAAGATAAAGGAATATCTCAACTGGTGGTGCATAGGGTCAGGAAAAAATTCTCCTGCTCTCTCTGTCTAGCTTTGCATAACTGACCCTGTGAATTATGGAGGTGAAATGGGGAGATCATTGTCTTCCAAGGCAGCAAGAACAATCTGGGCAGAAGACAGGGACCAACACTGTACAACTCAATACAGCAGATTTTATTGTCTCTTTTAATACACAAATCATTTCACCTGTAGAGACATCAACCAAAACTCAAAATGTTCATGCTGATGTAGATAAGTCTACTGTTCTTTGCCAGACTTTATCTCATCCTTGGCTAGGCTGAAATCTGATCAGTAGTGTAAATCTAGACTCTTTGTCTTTCGAATGCTTCCTGACAAAATGGAGAAGAAATTAACTCAGTAGATAATTTTTATCTCTAGCTGCCTTTACATGCTGAATTGCTATGAAACATACATAGCATGGCCAGTTCCTGGTCCCCCAATGCCCCACCTTAGTTTCTAAGGATAGTTCACCTAGGCTCAGTTTATCACAGAAAAGCTGGGGTTGGAAGTGATCTTTGGAGATCATGTAGTTCAGCACCAGCAGGGCTTGGAGATGTTTTTATATATAAGACAAACTACCAGAACTAAGGAGATAGGAGTCATCTTGATGCTTTTGTTTGTGATTAGCAAAGAGCAAGTTTCCTTGTCACATATCCCACACTTTTCTTAGAAAAGAAAAATGCTGACTTTACCAAAATAAAAATTCTGCCTTCTTGTTCCAGTTAAATGTGGGATCTTAAAGCTTAGTGGCAGTCAGAAGTGGAATGATTGCTTCATATACTGAAGTACATGATTTTTCAAATAAAGGGCAGAGAGTTCAGTGAGAAAGATTAAGTGTGGACCACAGGAGCTCATCTCTGAATGCACACTATTCATTTTGGCTTGGCTTAAGCCAAGTATTGACTGAGGTACAAGAAGATGCACATCTTGCCAGTTAGCAAACTTAGTCTCAGAGATAATGACTCCAGCTTCCCAAAACCTTTCCTACTTTTAGGAATGCAGTTAGGGCCTTCACCTGAGGTAGCTTTTCCCACAACCATGTCTTCTGTACTTTTATGATCTTTCCCAACTCCACCTGTGGGGCACAAAGAGAGCCTGGGCTCCCTTTGTCTTCCTTGGCAGTCTGAGGAGGAGGGTGACCTGTGGACTTCCTCACATCAATTTTTTGTCTTTGACACCCTTGGGATCCTGGAAAGTCCCTGAACCAAGTTCTGTGCTGCACCATCAGTATTTTTTTTCACTGGGCTTGTGAATTCCCTAACTATTGTACAAATGACAAGAGGATATGACACAAATCTTGACATTTTACAAGAAAAAGCTTCAAAGCCTTTCACCGTTTCACAACTGTCCAACCTGAAGATGTTCAAAAGTGATGAATAAGACCCCGTAAAAATCACAACACTGATCAGCTTAAAAAACATGACTTTTATCCTTTTTGAGTGTGCAAATTTGTGGATTCTTTTCCCTTCTCTTCTGGTTTTCAAGTCTTCAGGGCTCAGGACTTGGTTCACATTTTAAAGCTTTTGTGGTTCACAGCAATTCATGTCTGGACATATATTTATTTTTTAACTGAAAGTTGTGATTTGCACACATAACAGCAGAATCCTGGGAGGAGTCACAGATCAATACAAAATATCCTAAGACTCAAAGCAATTGCTGGAGTTGGTAATGTAGATGCATTACTGCTGTTTTAGTGGCTTCTTTGAAATCAGTAAGTAAGTTTTTAAGGATGTTAGAAATTCAAACAGAAGAAAAAAAAATCCTGATAAAAAAAGCCAGTAGCAAATAACTGGTCTACTATGACAAAGATGGTTCTTCAACTGTGTAAGGATTTGTGGGAAATTATTTTTCATGAGGTATGTGCTAGTGATCTCTTTGATGCTTGCATCCCTGAGGAGGATATGTACATCCTCTAAAGTGTTTCTGGAGATATTCCCTCTGAATTCATGCAAGAATTCACAAAGTTTAGTAGCAATTTTCTTTAGCTCTAAGTGGCCTCTCAGATGTATTTCACTTGCAGTATAAAGTGTAAAAGGCAGTGGCCACTCAATGAGCTTGGAGGGTGGGGGGACTTGGATATGTATTAATTTTTTATTTTTTTTTCCCACTGCTAAAAAGAAGGGATTCCTTGTGTAAAAGGGCCAAAAAGGAAAAGACAAAGCCTATGGGACATGCAGCAGAGTGCTCTGAGAGGACCCAGTGGCTTAAGAAAGACCCTTTGTATGATCAATTCCCTTATGTTGTTCATTGATTTTCTCCTGGTTTTCCCTTATCTTTCTTTTCCTGTTGATATCTCTTTAATTGATTCCTGATTACAGATTACACCAGTTACAAAGTGTTATTTGCCAAACAATAGAGCCAGGTTTCTTTCTGTGGCTTCAGGACATGCGTGCAGCTCTTGATAACTTCAGGAGGTTCAAACTGAACAAGCTGTAGAGAACATAAGATGATCTGATGGTAATTGGTAAAGAAGCAGTCTGAACAGAGTCTTCTTCAAGGAACTACCTTGTTTACACTCCACAGCTTTTATACTGCTAGGAAAACCTGTATCTTGCAAGAATTACAATGCAGTAGAATCTGCAACTGAGTTCAAAATGTGCTTCTTGGACTCATTATCAACTCCAGCTCTGTTTGCAATGCTTAGCATATAAATTATTTAAATTAAACAAACTACATAAATTATTCAAGTTTTTTCCCCCCTTATCTTTAACAGACACTGCAGAAAGTTCAGTGTTAGTGGTGTCACACTTCACTGCCAATCAGATAGGAGTCCTAAAGGTATCTCACAACATTGGCAGTGCCCAAATGGCCATGAGACTCTTAGGAAGCAGCTACCAAAAGTTGAATGATAGTGACACTGGAACAGCTCATCACCAGTGGTGGGCTTCATTCTGCTCCCCAGGGTAAATAAGGAGAGAATTACAAAGGGAATTACAGGAGGCATGGTTGTTCTGGAATTGGTACAAGCTAATCCTGTTAAATGCTTTCTAGTTTTGCCTTTGGATGTAGCCAGGGCTTCTTGCTTTTTCTATGGGGAACCTGAAGTGGTCAACAGCCATGCTGTGAGCAAGCCTAGTGCAGCGTCAAAGGACTCTCCCCTTACAAGACATCATCCTGATTAGGATCCCTTCTACCCTGGTGAAACATTTACGAGGATGAACGGGAATGTGGTCTTGATCTTTATCGTCTCCTCTTTTCCTGTCATATGCTCTGTCAGCTTCATAGCCCAAGTCCACAGTGGCTAGAATGAAGCTCTGACTTGAAGGCATGTGAAAGCCGACTGTTTTTTTAAGGCTGCAGCCAGACATCTGGTTTAGGTGCCTGGAGTAGACAGGTATGGCTCCCAATTCCAAGAAAGCAATAAACTAGAGAACCTGCTGTCAAAGTCTGGTTCCTAACCAGTCATCAGAGAGGCAGCAGTAAAGTGTAATTATAACAGGAAACCTGAATAGAGTTCTTAGTTTCAGTGGAACATATCTGAATTATTCTTTATGCACAGATCTTTTCTTTCATGTTTTATTCCTGCTATTCTTTTAATTTCACATTTCAAATATGATTTAAGAAAGCAGCCTCCACCAGGTCTCCTGATTCTGCTCTGATTGGTTTGTAAATCTGTGAGGACACAGTTGAGTTAGATTTCTGACTGTGCCTAGACACTGTGATACATCACAGCTGTGGGGTTTGTGGGGGCCATATTTCAGCCATATGGAAACAAATAAATTCTTTGTTTGTCACAGTCCCCATGGACCATCCATGTGATAGTTCACTACTGGTCTAACAATACAAGACAAAATGCAAGATATTGATGGTTACCTGTTTAGTCTTGAGTTAGTGTAGCTATCAAGGACTGATATCAATCCAGGGTGCAAAGGAGTGAGACAGAGAAATATATAAGGAATATATTAACCTATCTGAAGAACATATGGATGGCCATGGCATGACCCCTGTTGAAGGGAGAGAGGAGTACAAATCATATGGAAGGAGCACATGATGTTAAGAGAGACTTGTTGAGATATATTGTGAAGTATCAGAGAAGCATTCTGTTTATCTCATGGCTTGAAACATCCTACAGACCAGGCAGTGGTAAAACAGGGAAAATAGTATGGCCTGTTTTGCCACTTCAGTGAGTTTAAACCTGCTAGAAAGGCTGGCTCAAGGCTCAGATGATTTGAGTATGATGGAGGGAGCAGACTTCCACTCTTGTGATTTCACAGTGAGTCTCATGACACTTGGTGTTTTCCAATTACCTGCAGCCTTTACAAGTATTTGCACATATAACAGTCTGGTTTTCTTTCATCTAAAAAGAGTAAAATATTACATCTTGGTCACAGAGTTATGGACAACAGCTGGCAAACCTGAACCCTTAAAGCACAGAAGAGCACAAATAAAACAAAATTACTCAAAGTAATCCTTAAAAAACAAAGCCAAAAAAACCCCAAACAAACAAACAAAAAAAAAACCCACAACATTTTAATCTATCCTCATGATTCAGGGCAAACAAGGAGAACTACCTCATTTTTCAGCAGTCTGAGGCTGCTGAAATACAAACAGGTGAGAGATATGTAATATTCATTAAAGATGGATGTGGCGTGCTTCTTGCTTTTTAGGCCACCAAGAGATGACATTCTGTGTGTGGCGATAACTAAGAGGATAAGATGGTGTTTCTATTGGCTTCATGCTTGCCTGTATTGGACTAGATAGACGTAATCACCCTGGAGATACTGTATTTACTTCTCCTTCCTTATTTACTTTGTTTCTTTTATTTCACTTTAGGGGACTAGGCTGGAATTGACATTTCTTTCTCTTCAACAGCCGCCTCCTCTCTCAATGCCAGGTCTCTGGGCACTGAGTTAAGCCAGACAGTGGAATGGACCTGCTGTAAATAGTGTTGATAAATTGGGTAGATAACACAGTGTGGCCTGGTTTACCCCAGTGCACAGAGTAATAAAAAGGAGCTTCCGCCTCTGAAAGGTCATCGTATTGACAGGGGGAATGATTGTGGGAATGGCAGTTGTGAGATGCTTGCTGCTAAAGCCACTTTTCCACAGGAGATGCTGAAGGGATTATGCCTAGGCCTTTTCCTCCCTACCCTCACTCCTGAGGTCACTTGATTTAATGGTGCTGAGTGTGACCACGGAGGTGAGGATGCCTGGTGTAAAACAGGTCAGAGCAGCAAGGCTCCCAAAAACTCTCATGAACCAGCTAAGCCCAAAATGGCCAACTACGTGGAAACTCTTCCAGCTTGGCCAAATGGGGTAGACCCCCCCAGGACAACCCCAGCAGTCCTTAAATGTTTTGTCGCCTCATCCTGTGCAGTCATGAAGCCTTAGTAAGAGGGGTGGGGTGGGGCTACAAATAAGCTGCAAGTTTCCCAGAAAGTTCAGTGATTTAATGTGGTAATTCAAAAATGGTCCCTTTTTATTCTGTGTTTCAGTATCTCCGTTCATACAGGGGAGAGAAGTGTAATAGCCAACACACAATCCACCCAATAGACATCACTGAAACATCAGTTTGGAGGTGCCAGACCACTTGTAGGTCACAAAGGTTGAGAAGAACTTGTGTCATGTGCCTCTATCACACAACAGGCACGGAGATCAGTCAAAGGGATAGTTCCAGTGGATAATTAGGAGTCTCAGACAGCTTTGAGGAAACCTACGCCCAAAAATCTGGTCCTGAAAAACAAGGGCTTTCCATTTGAGCAATCAGAGAAAACGTCGTGTATTCAAAAGCACCAAAACAGAGATGATAGAACAGAAAGCACAGTGTGCTTGACATGCTTCCACAAACAGTAAATGGAATAATCTCTGAAGCCTTGCCTAAACTTGCAGTCTTCTTCATGTCACCACACTTTAAACAGCTTTCCAATTAACATACCCAATAACAGGACTGGAAATTCAAGTCTAATAAGGTCTCATTGAAACACAAGGCATACAGCCTACTGACTGAATGCAATGGACCATGCCAGTTGGCACCAGGATGTGATATGATTATATAATAACTGCCATTCTGTATCATATCGAAGGTCTGTGTAGTCCAGTAGCCTTCCCTGACACTAGCCAGTAGAGCATGCTTAGGAAAATCTATCAGAAAAAAGTGCCTGTCCAATGATATTTGCCCCAGTTGCTCTTCCAGCCTCCAGCACTCCAGAGCTTATGGGATTCCTAAACTAAACTTGTATGTAAAGCACTTTGTACATCAATGAAAAAGTATTCATAAAGTGAAGGCATTGCTACATGGTGGGAAAAAAAGCATTTGTTCTCCCCAAATAAGCTAAACAAGTTTGATAAAGTATTGGTTCTATCATTTTATTTCAAGAGTGATGTCTGTGGTGTATTAGGAAAGGGTATGTTTCTACAGTAGAGTTTCTCAGCTCTATAATGTATTGGGCTACCCTAATGATACTATACTAGAGGTGGCTTTCTGAATGGGGGAGCAATGGGTTTGCCACTTTCTCTGTCTTTTGACTGTTTACTTGGCTACAATATTGGCTTAAGAGTAGATTCCAGCAGCACTTATAGGCTGTTCCCAGCTATATGATGAACTCTCTGTTGAGTTTTTAATAAATGAGAATGAGGTTTTGGGGACATTCCTATTTTGCATTGAGAATTGGCCCATACAGAAGACCAGATTTGATGGATCATCAATTTGTGTCATTTACTACCATTCCAAATGCAAAGTGACATGGATTTGGAAGCCTCAGCTAGATGGGGAACTGTGGGGAAAGGACCGAGTTTGGCCAAAGTGGGAAATTGTTATGCCTTGGGAAGATGACAGCAAACTGGCTCAGGGGATGTCTAAGCGAGACCCAAACTATGTCCTTTGAAAAGGCAGTCTAATGATTTAATACCCCTGTTCCTGGATAGTGGTGTCATGAAGCCCAGAATGGTAATCCTTGCTTTGGCCACACAGCACAGTCTTCCAGGGAGCCAAGACCAGCTCATTAGATGGCAAGATTTGCACTCCTTGCAAGAAGCTGGTCTCCATCCAGTTCTGACAGTCTCAGCCAGCCTGTGCCATCTGGCTGGGACTGCTCCCCAAACACACAGCAAAGCCTTTCTCAGAGCCCCATCCACATGGAGGGAATGTTCCAGAGGGCTGGAAATGGTGGTCACTGTGAAGTGTAGTAGCTTTTGGTTCCAGTGGCCACTTTGTCACAGATGTTGTTGAGGTACGTTGTGATTTTCAGGCACTTCCGGAAAACACAAAATGATTCAGTAACCACAAAATAAGAGCAGAAGTAGAAAACTAGGATTGGTTACCACCCCCCTAGTGACTAATGTTCACCTCCCCTGCCTCTGAATGCAGAACGTTCCCCTGTATCGTCAGGATGAGCTGGACCTGAGTTCCTCTGAAGTGAAGTTAGTTTGGTTAAGTCTTTCAGGAGGCTCTGGGCTCTGGCTGACGATGGGAAGCAAAATAATAGGGCCCTCAGCAACTCACTCTCACCTCAGATTTGTCCACTGGGCAAGTATGGGCTAATGCATTCAGCTCCTATTGCTAAGCAAGTCGGGGTTATAAACATGATTTTCATAATTGGGTCTTAACACACATAAGAACCACCCAGCAGTGATAATAGTTTTGCACCAGAAGAGCCTTAAGACAGAGGAGAACAGCTTCTCCGAAGTGTTAAGAATCCCAGCACATTTATCTTAATAAGTTTTATTACAGCCTGCCAGTTTAAACCTAATGACTAATTTATCGTATAAAATACCAGCAATATATTTTTTGATTTTGCTAATTAATTATCTCAAACAAAGGTGATATTTATAAAACTGTCCAGAAATGGTATGTGCATTAAAATTGCCTTGCAGCAGGAGATGGAATTATTACTAATATGGGATCAAATTATTACTGTATTGACTTAGTTACTTTATTACCTCATAATGGATTTCTTCATTATTTTCCCTGGGATTGTAGCATTCATGATTGCATTAAAGTCTGTTAATCTATGCAAATATCATTAGGAGCTACTAATAACCACAGCAACTTTCTTCAATTTCAAGGAATGTGTTAAGTGCTCTCAACACATTGTTATGTTCTGTTAGTGTGATGGGATTAACTCAGCCCCTGAGTCCTTGGGACAATGGGTGGGCAGCAAATCCCTTTGAGCCTTTTCTTCCTTAAAAATAGATGAGGTGAAAGGTTTTGTTATTCTGCTTGGAAGGCAGGACAAAGGGCACCATTCTTAGCTTCACCAGGCTAACCCTGCCTGAGGTCAACCAAGTCACCTGTTAGTTTGCAAAAGGGCCATGTCATATGCCTTCTCTCTTTTTTTCCAGCCCTGCTATTTATCCTCAAAAGCAATAGCCCCCACATGAGCACATGTGTTTTCAAACTACAGCGGGAACCAGTTATTTCCTAAAGGTCAGGTGATGGGTGGGTAAGTTTTCTACATGCAGGACAAGGCAGAAGCAAATGCAGTAGGTGAATTTTCAACATCGGGCACAGCTTTTGAGTATCCCATGTATGATCTAATGTCTTCACACTGATGTTTCAGAGGTGCTTAATGAACCATTTTCAGGCGGGCTGAGTTTGCTGCAGTGTCTGTGTTTGTATCGAGTGGTTAAAAAAATATTAAAACAAATATTAAGCCTTGAATGTTTCCTGTTCCAACAGCACTAAAAACTGAAAGATACATGGATAAGTATAATATGTAAGGGGAGTTAGGTATGCGGTAATAAGTACACATCTGTTGAATGGTACAGCTATTTATCTCTATTACCGATTAGTCCAATTTCACATTTCCCATGCTTAGATAATGAGGTTATAGACACCTTTGTAGTAAGGCACGCAAAATTAAACAGAAGAAAATCAGGTTAAATTGGATTGCTGAGTGACAAGGACGGAATTTCACCTTCTTACACATATCTGTGTGTCTTTCTCTCTGTCTGTCTAAATGATCTAGATCCATAGCTTATGCACAAACAAGACAATCCCGACAGCAACTTTCCAGCAATGATTTCTAACTGATCAGTGCTATATTATTCTTGCAATGTTAGGGCTTACATCGGGCTCTCCTGTCATTTCTGAATGGCACCTGAAGCCTCTTCAAATTGACCTTAGACTGAAATCAGTTTAGGTCCAATTATAAGAGCTACTGAACTCTTGGTGCCCTTGTTTTGCTCCATCAGCACCACAGCTGAGAGAAAGACAGGCTCTGAAAATGTTAAAGACCTCAGGTTTTTGACACAAAAGCTGCATTCTGAACCATAAACAAGCAAAACAGGCTTGAGATGGTGGTGAGCAATCACACAGCCCCAGAGGTTTCTAGGATCCCTCTATTCTCCCATAAACAGTGATAAGAGTCTTCCTCCCAAAATCTGGGGTGTTTTTTGGTTTGTTGTTTTGGGAGTTTTTTGTTGTTGTTTTTTTGGTTTGTTTTTTTTGGTTGTTTGGGGTTTTTTGTTTGTTTGTTTTTTGTTTTTTTTTTTTTAATGAGAAAAACCCCACAACACTGCTGTGGTTTCAGAGCAAACAGGTGTTGGATTAGGCATTTGTACCTCTGTAAATGGATTAACAAAATGTGATTGTTTGGTGTTTGGTTGTCAATCTGCATTTGGCTCAGAAGGGATAATTCTAACTCAGAATGTGTTAAAAAGTAATTCCATAGATGGAAGCAGTCTTGGACCCCGTGAAACTTTCAGCTTTTGTGCTGATGAGCTGACCTTGTTTTGATAAATAAAAGAGTCCCCAAACAGTGTTCAGGAAGGGAAAAAGCAGGGTGAATCCAGAAAAAAATCCCACGTTATTTCTTGTGTATTCTTTTTTTCTTTTTTTTCAAAGATGAGTGGCTATCCTTCGTGGTGTGAGGAAAAAATAAACGGAAAGCAAGCCCAGGAGAAATGCAGGCAGTAAATTAGATGGTTTGGTTGAAGCTGTTATGCATTAATTGCATTTCAGGATCACCTGGGCCCCCTCTCCACCAGGCAGCAGAGCCCCTGTCTGTTGGGCACTATACACACGCTGAACAAAGGACAGTAACAAAACAACGTTAGCAGTTGTGTCGAGGGTCTCTCCAGCTGGTTTCCTTTCCCAGTCCATTGCAGAATACAAGCTCATTAATTCTCTGAGTTTGGACAGGTTCTGTCAGTCAATACTCTCTCAAAAACTGCTGAGCGAACCTCTCAACTCAAACTGGTTGGGAGTTTTGAGACTAGAAACAAAGGGGGCTTGAACACGCATTTTTTCACCAGACAAGGGTCTTAACTCAGCAAAAGACTTAGGTTAGCCCTGCTAAGGAGTCAAAGTTGATTCAGATGCAAGGAGCCAGACATGGTACAAGGGTGAATATCTACCTACTTGCTACATGAAGCATTAGTTTGGAAGATGGGTCCCTCCAAAGAGTAGTTTGACTCTCCTGTGCTCAACATCCTTTTTATGCCAGACAGAGAGTGCAGTGGTTTAACTCAAAATGGGATATAAAAACATCTGCCTTGGACTGATGGGAAAGAAGGAGGAAAGGCTTTCTCCTTATTATTTAAATCAGGCTTATTTGGAGTGGCTGACATTGGTTTTGAATGGCTCGGTACCTGCTAATAAAAGGCTTGCTCAAGTTTCTAGCTTGCAGTCTAACTGGATGGTTTTAATGTAATTTGGGACTTAGAAAAAGTCTGTATTCTAGTGATGATGCCAATGCTGTCATCTTGAGCCCATCTCAAATAGCAATGGGGGGACATAATTATCCGGTGTAAATCAGAGTGGTCCCATTGACCGTGCTGATATACACCATCTGAGGACCTGGCTTAGCTGTGTTATGGCAGTGATCTGCGCTGTCTAACCTCCCTGAATCCCTTGCATGGATTGTACACACCAGTTAACTTCAGGCAAGACTTTCTCACTTTGTCTGAATGCTAATTGCACTTCTGTGCTGCAGCTTATATTAAAATTAATATATAATTCCCAAAAAATAGAGATAATTGAACTGACCCAAAATATAACCCCTTTCCTTATTTCTTAAGCACTTGAGTTTTAGCACAAATCTCTTTTACTGCAGGGGCTTATGTTGTGCCATCAGCAAATGCAAAGAGCAATTAAACATTTAACATGATCACAAGGAGAAGAGAAAAACTGCTGTTTAAATGCATCAAGAAAAAAACAAAAAAAAACCCCAAACCACAAACCAGGAAAACACCCCATTGGCTCTAATGTAAGACTAAGAAAAATTTGCACCATGGTCAGTTCAATTCAACAGCTTTCTTTATTGGGAATCTAGTATATTATTTATAGAAACAAAATACCTACTTTGCTAAGTACCTTAGAAGGAATTTCAAACAACCCTGATGCCACAGAGATGCCAGGTAGATGCAAATGTTTTCTGGAAATTAAGCATTATAATTTTCACCTTCTCTTTGTTGTCCTTACTTGGGACAGTTAACTGGAGCTTGGAGAATACCTGCTCTGGAAAGAACTGTGCTGCATTTCCTCAAAAGGAAAAAAGATCAACAGACTTCAAAACTCTGCATCCTTATTGACATTCTTCCTTTTTGTTTCACGCATTTTCCTATTCTGCTAAAAGCACGTAATTCAACCTATGAGTCATCTTGGCCAGCATTGCTGGCTATGCTCTAAGTATTAATAAGAGGAATTAGTCCTGTTTGTCAGTCTGTCTGTGAATGAGAGACGTGGGATTAAGTCGCTAGATGATATTTGTTTTCCATAGCTTATAGAGAATGTTTATTCAGTTGCCATAAGGACATCAGGGTCATGCAGCCCAGTATGCAGTTTGAGCAGAGAACTGCATTATACTGTCCCATTCATGGGAACTTTGAGTCCCTGTCACAAAAAGGCATCCTGTTTTAACATTCTGGTTATCCTAGGTTCCTGCCTTAAAAATGTCCTCGGAGTCTGTTTCAGCAGTACAGGGGCACGGATAGCAATACAAGTTCAGAGAGGTCTCACTCCCCGATAAGGAAGCAGATGAGGAGAACAGGTCAGTGATGGGACTTCAGGACTGATGTTAATCTGACAAAGACTTAATGAAGATGCAGAAGCTTTGGGGGACCTTAGTTTAATATTATTTTTCATATAAAACTACCATTTTCAATTCAGCTTTTATCAGGACAGTCTTCTCAATTCTGGTGGGAGTTATAGGAAAGTGGACCAATGCCAGAAAACCAGATAAACACTCATCCACATTATGGCCTCTCAGGGTACAGGTTACTGAGATTATCTTTTTGATAGTGTCTAACACAGGGATTTGCAAGAGAGTGCTGGTCACCGGGGAGGCCACCAGTTCCCCAGGGCAGGAATTCCCCAGGATGCGAAATGGTAGGAGAGCAATGACCTGAACTCAGTTTCATACATTTTAGGAGGGTATCTGAGTGCCAGAAAAGGGACTCTCTTTCCTCCTCCTCTGAGATTCTTGAGTGTTTAGAATTTATAGTGCTGCAATTTTTCATATTTTAATGGAAACAGCTTGAAAAGTTTTTAGGTTGAATTCAGAGAAAGTGGGAAAACTGCTCAAATATCAACTGCTTTCTGCCTGCAAAAGCATTTTCTTCTCAGCTCTTGAATTAACACCTAGACTCAGGCATGCATGTGACACAGAGAGGCTCTCTATTTGCCATCTCATTTTTTTCTTGGATTGCAATATCAGACACAAAGCAACATTTTCTCTAGTAGATTGAGCCACTAATACAATAAGGGTCTAATATATTAATGAATAAGGATCTGTAATATGCTAATATTTCCACATCACATTAATATTCTATTAGACTGGTGCATTATTATGCTAATAAGTCTATTAAAAATGCAAAATATAATTATACGTTCTGTATGGCTCCACTGTTGAAATCTGATTCCTGCCCTAGACACACTTTTGTGTGTATTTCTATAAATTGTATTACCTGCTGTGAAAAGTTCACTTGGTCTACACCTGATGTATTTCATCACACACACCAAGCAGCCCAGCCAGGATTTTCATACCTCCAATACCATTTCCCACATGAAACAGATTAAGGGCCTTAGCAGGTCTGCATTTCAGCCATGTGAGACATGCTTTATGCATACCTCTTTCTCTCTTGCTTTAGAGCCTGGTATTTACCTTTCCTTTCACAGAACAGTTGGTTGAGAGGGGACCTTCCTCTGGGTGGACATGTTGTGCAAAAAGGGTCTCATACACCTAATCCTGGCAAGCCAATCCCTTAACAAAGGGTGGTGTCTGAGAGCTGTTGAGAGATGGGATTTAAAGAGATCCCTTTCTCTGCAGCATTTCATTTTGGCAAGTTTAGGCAGCTCCCTATTCGGTGTGCTGTTTGTACAGTTTATTCTTTAATACCTAATTTTCCCTGACACCATCGAGTGAGCCTAAGCCACAGGCATAGCTGCCTGTGACTTCCCCCAAACAACTAGTCCCCAGCGCTGGGGCACTGTGGTCCCTACATCCCCCCATGGTCCCAGCCCTGGGTGTCCTCTGCTCCTCTGTCACCGCTGAGAGAGAATTTGCAGAATGCCTCCCACTCTCCATAAACATATCCACACTCCTGTGCACTCCTGAATAATGGCATTTGGAGGAGAGGTCTCCTGCAGTTCTTTCTACCACAGCTAAATGTTCACTTGATTGCTTTTAGATGGGCCAATTAAGAATGAAAAGGGAAAATGAACAGCATGGTTTGGTTTTGTTTTAAAAATGTCAGGTTTGCCAAGTTTATTAAGCTGGAGCTCAGAATGAATATTGAATTTTCAAAGACTGGCTCTGCTAAAGTTTGGAAAAACAAAGTGGAAGGACATGTCCTTCCGCTTGTCCCTGTCAGAATAACTTGCTGCCCTGTATCAATGTCTGCATTTCATAGCACCAGTCATTTAACGGATGTTACAAGAGACATCTTTAATGAGAGAATGGGGACTCTGTTATTTGTCTGAAGATCTATTCAGTTCCTTATTGCCACTAGAAAGAGGCAGGAAATTGAATGGAGAAAGATTCTGACTAAAAAAATCCCTTCTAATGGTGAGGAAAGAAAAGTTGTAGAACTGGTTGTCTAGAGAGAATGAGGGTCTTCATCACTAGAGGTAGACTAAGACTGAAAGAAATGCAACTGTCAGTAATAGCAAAGTCAAATCTGGTGCTGCATTGTGCTAGTTGAGCTAGTCAGCTTCTCCAGGGTCCTGACAGTCGTTTGTTACGGTTCTGACCCTCCTTTCACGGACAACAGACCCAAGGCTTTGTGAAGAGTTTCTTAACCTCATAGACCTCAGGGTTTGTTTGGTATCTAAAGATCAAAGAAGTTGTGATGGCATGAAATTGTCCTTATAGGAAGTAAAGCATAGGAAGAAATGTTTACAAGTGCTTGTAACACTGGGAAGTGTCTCAGTTTCACAAGATTTAAGGCTACCATAACCATCTACCTGCTTTACGCAACCCACTTGTATTACATTGCCTTGTGTGTGAGCAACCTTGTTCTGTGGTGGCCGTCCTTCCTTCATGGTAAAGACCCTGCTATCATTAACAATGGATTGGATTTCCCTTTTAGGGCAAAGGGAAGAAATCCAGACCTGGGGAAGTGAAAATCCAACCATTACAACATTGTTTTCTATGAGCATTCAGTGTGACATATATATATACACAAGAGATACTTTACATTATGTGACTCCCCAACTTGAATTTGTCATAGCAGACATGGTGAATTAGTTTGGGACTCAATTACAAAAGATTTGAAATAGTTTTATTTTTACTGTATCATCTAACTCATCTTAATTCCAAATATCACTGTTTTCAAAATGGCAGTGGTATGATTATTTACTGAGTGAAGACATACAATGCACTGAATTCCCAAGTTTGGTCTGCAGAACAGGAAGCTCATATTCCAATGTTTATACTGTCCATATTTTCAACTTGCTCTTGGTGTTCCAGTGGCGTCATAACAAATTCCATTAATGTCATTGTCATTATTACTGTTATTATTTTAATACATAGACTGTGCGCCAACATCTCCTGTGGTTTCTCTTAACATCAGGTGGTTTCAAGCTGCTTCATCAACTTGAGGTTCAGTGGAGCTACACTGATTTACATCAGCTGAGACTTTAGCCCAAAGTCCCTGTTGAAAGTGACAGAAAGCTTTTTGCTGGGCTGTGTCTCCCTTGGAAAGATAAAGCTTTTCACAGGAAAGCTGTTATTTGGTATGTTCCCTTATGTAACAGCACTGTTAGCAAAGAAGAGAGGCCAAAAAAGATGAGGACGCTAATACACATGGAGACATTCAGGGTCCTGAAGTGAGCAACCTCTCCACAGCATGACTGTGTTGTTGAACGAGTCCACACAATTAATGGGTTTTTAGGGAAATCTGTTCTTCAATTTCTGCAGATATCTTCAATCTAAATTTGTGTGGAACGAAGGCTTAAAAGTAAATTATGACTCCAGCCTTTGACTATGCCTGTGTTAATCTGCCTAGCAAAAATCTCCCTGTCCTGCCCTCCACCCATATTTCTGTTTCAATACATATCTGAAAAATCCCTTTTCCTTTTCTAATCAAAATCAGACTAGAAGTTAGTCAAGTTGATTGTCTTCCTGTTAAAGTGACATGTTGGATATTTTATACCTTTCCTTGACCTCTAGTTAGTCCATCCACAAACTGGCATTTGTTTTTTTCCCATATTTTGGAAAATAATTTCACTGGCATGTGCATGACTGGAAATCTAGAGCTCAGCTCACTCTTGGAGATCAAGGCTTATGAAAGCTAAACTGTAATTATGCTTCACGCACCCAGCAATCTCAGGAACTCATGTCTAGACAGTTCAATGAAGACACTGGCTCCCCTTTTCCTAGCCTCTATTTTGCACTGATGTGCCACTTCTGCACTGCCACTATTCTGTGAAATATCTTGACCCTCCTGCTACCTTGGGACCTCTCTTGACATTCTGGGTATCTTCTCATGCTGTCTTGTCACAGGGCATGATCACAAGTGGATGGAAGTAGCCCATTGTTCTTCAGATATAGCCATAGATCTGTTGGATTAGTTCACAGCTGTTTCAATGTTGGTATTTGTTGAACCTTCATCATCTTTAAGTGTGTAGGCTAAAAATATGAAAAGCCAGTGGGGAGGCAGGTAATGTCTGTCTTAAAGCCCAGCCCAGATCTTCCTGTGCAAGCCCCTGAAATGAGAGTCTGCTTCAGGAATCCTGAGCTGCAGAAGCCTGATAGCTCACTATCAATCTGTGAGTGGTTTTGTCCTCTTGGGCTTGCTTCACACCAGGATTAATAAGCAAAGATTGGCCTGTAAAGCTTACACAGATTGTAATTCCCTCTCCATATAATGCTTCTCCTTTTGATGGAGAAGCATTTTTTCCTCTCTAACTTTCTCAGTTTTTCTCTCTCTAGATCTAACTTTTCTACAGTCTGAATGCAGGCATGTGTAAAAAATAAGGGTGAGAGGATTTACTCTCTAGGCAAAGAAAACACTGGAGGTTAATTAAAAACAAAAGGAAGCATAACAAACCACCCCCACTCTCTCCTCCTCTCTACCCACATGGACCCTTCAAACCCAGGGGTTCATGTAGGAGTGGAGTTAGCCAGGACCAGAATGGATACAAGAGCCCTGGAGGAGAAAAAGGGTTTGTAATCTTTGAACGAAATAAAGGGTTGGGGGAGACCATCCCATCAGTGTAATCCCAGTGGCAATTTCATCTAGGCCTGTTGTTTCTTAATGAGTTTTTATCCATCTTTAATTTGATGGGTCTTCTTTCCCAAATGAGGACTAAGATGGCAAGGGGGAGGGGAAACAGAATAGTAGGGCAGAGAGCCAGCCCTCTGACAATATTTCTTTTTTT
The DNA here is from genome assembly GCF_965140245.1 of Athene noctua. Classification (NCBI taxonomy): domain Eukaryota; kingdom Metazoa; phylum Chordata; class Aves; order Strigiformes; family Strigidae; genus Athene; species Athene noctua. The sequence continues at coordinate 9,465,774 of NC_134077.1, forward strand.
CCTTTGTTTCCTTATCTCCTAACTGATTGCTAAAATATCTTTCTCACACTTTTCTCCATCGTTTTACTAATATTATGGTTTTGTTTCAAAATACATGTTCTACATGAACACAGGGAAATAAGAAGAGCTGCACCAGGCCAGGCTATCTAGCCCAATACCATCTATCCACAGGAGCCAACAGCAGTTAGGAGTATAGGAATGAGAAAGACATACTGCACTACTTTCCCTGTGATGTAGGCTCGGGATTTCCTTGGAGTTAGTTTACCAGAGTGGTACACCAATGTAAACTTCTAGTGTTTGCAATTCCCTGCAGCAAGGACTTCCATAGATCAGTTACACTTCGGGTGAAGAGTGTTTTGCAGGTGTTCATGGTGTGCCCACATTTCACCAGCCTTTTGGGGGTTAATTTAGAGGAGACCAGGGTTAGTAGTCTCAATGAGCAGTCATGGATATGTTTCAAGCATAGACAGGTGAATTAATAACTATTTTTATGTCACGTTGTCGCTTTCTATTACTTCATCTTTTCTTTGTAGAGTTGGTTTGGGCTGAGTTTTTTTACTCTTCCCCAGTCTCCCCCATTTGTGTTTGACCTCTGTCATTTCCCATGAACTGCTCAGACATGGAAGCAGCAGACTAGAGTCTTGAATGGGAAGGGACTGTTTAGCAGAAGTCCCCAAATACTGAGACAAATTAAGAAAGCGGATTACAAAAATTTGATACAGTGCCCAAAGTCATGTTCTGTGTGTGAGGCAGGCAGGAAGCCCAGAGCTGGCCAGTCCAATCCAGGTAGCATGCAACTTAAAAAAATATGTTTAAGTAAAAAGAGGAAGGAAGGAAGGAAGGAAGGAAGGAAGGAAGGAAGGAAGGAAGGAAGGAAGGAAGGAAGGAAGGAAGGAAGGAAGGAAGGAAGGAAGGAAGGAAGGAAGGAAGGAAGGAAGGAAGGAAGGAAGGGAGGGAGGGAGGGAGGGAGGGAGGGAGGGAGGGAGGGAGGAAGGAAGGAAGGAAGGAAGGAAGGAAGGAAGGAAGGAAGGAAGGAAGGAAGGAAGGAAGGAAGGAAGGAAGGAAGGAAGGAAGGATCCTCCTTCCTTCCTTCCTTTTAAAAAAAATTGTTTGATTTCTGGGATCTGGGAAGCTCAGCAACAACAAAAAGAAATCTTGTTTTTCTGGCTTATATCTCTTGGACCACATCTGACTGGTTACATCAAGCCACAAGAGTGTTTAAGGGGGAAAGTCACAGAGTTCTTATGTTGAGAAACAGGCATGTCAGGAGCAGGATGAGCTTGGGAGATATCCAGTCTTAGTGGCATGGTTTTGATAAGATCTAGTCCTTGTGATAAAAAATGGGGGTATCTCTCCCAAATCATTCATCACAGATTAAAGTCCAGGCTAAACTGAAGAGCATGCTTGGCCATTTTGGTTGCTGGGGTTTCACACCTCTCCTCCCCTCCCTCTTTCAACCATATGCATGCCTCCCATTAGAGGAGTAAACTTTGAATGAAATATTTTGCACATCTCTACCACTGCATTACATCCCGCTGGCCATATCTTGACAGGCTGCATCAGTCAATAATGATGCAATATTAAAGGGTAATGACACAGCCATGCAGAGTAATGACAAAAAGCAATTTCTCTCACTATTTAGCCATTTACCAATCGATTGAATTCAAAACCATCAAGCCAAAAACACAGGGAGTGGGCTAAGTCCAAGAGGGGCTGACGCGTCCCTGTAATGTAGTTGTTCTGCTCAGCTGGCTGACAAAAAATGTCTAAGCAAACACATTGAGTTAAATTCTGCTCAGGGTCTGAAGACAGAGCAGAGCAAAGGAAGCAAACTTGAACATGGACTTAAAGAGTAAAAAAAAATATGAGTCAGGAGTAAGGAGATGAAAGATGATAAGAGAGTGATGTTTAGGTACATGCAGTGAGCATCAGTTGAGGGATGTGTGTTGTTTCAGCAGAGTAATTAATACAGGTGTCAATAGTGTCTATTTCTATAGACACTGTCTCAAGTGTGAAACTCCACTTTGCAGTCCTTCCTGAGAATCTCTACATGTTCAGAAAACATCTGTGGTTCTCATGAGCTGCCCACAGAGAAGATTAGGATGGTCAAACTTCATTTGCAATCAGGAAGAAAGTGAAACCCAGATAAATTCTTAGATAATGCAGCAGAATGAGAACAGCAGCCTCCAGCTTTGCCTCTTTGTGAAACAGGGCAAGGGCTTGGATCTGCCATAAGCAAAACCTGAATACCAGATGTGGCCCAGAAAATAACATTTTTAAAAAGTGGGATACAGATTTTATTCATTCTTTTTAAAAGTGGAAATAAGAGTGAAATTTCTAAATTGCTGCTCAAAAAGCGAGAGGATAAAGTTGGTGAGCAATTCCCAGGAAACAGAGGCTTCCAGCAGTGGAGTCACTATTTTGTCTTCTTCCACCAAGCAATTTCAGGCTGATGTCACAGAACACTTCTGCATCTTCATCACTTCTTATTTCCAATGAAAGTACCAATATTCCCTCCTCTAAAAAACAATGAGGATGTTCCTTCCTAGCACAGCTCCTGGGGTCTTGTATTTTGCAAAGATAGTTACAAAATGGACCATGAAAAAGGTGTATAGACCTTAGAGCAGCCCATCAGAAAGAAAGGTGACAAACTCTATAACTAGCTGATTGTCACATGGTGAAGTGTTTGCCTTTGCTAAACTGCAGGCATCTTGCACCAACTGCACCCATGCAGGGAAAAAACAAATAACACACCATTTCCCAAGAGCAGTCCTATGTGAGATGCTGCCCTAAAAGACTGTGCTCAAGTAGCTAAGAAAGGCTGCGGGAAAAGGACAGGGTGGAGAGAGTAAGGAAAATCCCTGGGACTCCAGCAGAGCTGGGTTGTCACAGGTCCTGGGCCAGGGAGGTGTGGAAATCAGAGCATGGAGAAATGAGAGGGACATGGAGATGGTGAAGTATTCTTTCTTTTAATTTTCTTTTCTTAGAGGTGTTTATAGGTGTAATCCTACAACTGCAGAGTGTAAATCCTGCAGAATCCCTAGCAATTATTGCAGCTGGAGGGCTCTGGGTGGTTTTGTAATCTCTCTGCTCTGCTTCAGCTGCTGAAAACCGGGAGGGGAGGGAAGGGAAGGAAGGGGGAGAGATGGCCTCTAGCAAAAATCCTGATCAAAATCCAAAAGATTTTCCCAACCTTTGGTGCTTCATGAGCATTGTCCAGAATAAGAGGAAAGGAGGCACTGGCTTCCTCCAAAACTCCTTTCCTCTTATGATATCATCCCTCTATACTGCATGTGAGTAGGGGAATGAGGTATGCTGTGATCCAGCAACCAAAGCTGGTGCAATGGCCCAGGTTGCTGTGAGCAGGAGATAGCTACAGCTTTTAAGTCCAGCTGTCCTAGCATGTGAGCAGCTCCGCCTGGCACAGTACAGCACATTTGTCTGCAGCACAGCAGCCACAGGCAAGGGTGAGACCCTGTGCCTCACCACACAGCCCTAAATACTTTGGTGAACTGTCTTGGGGCTCATGTGGGGAGTTTGCCCAGGGAGACTGACTGGTCTGTCAGATATAGAAGGCCACATTCAAGGGTCAAATGGTCATTTCTGGCCTGATAGTTCAAACTTCAGTAAACCCCAGACTATCAAATCTCCAGTTTCCTTTTTTTGGTCATTGAGACCAGTTAATGATGGAAGACAGCAGCAATCTGTCCCTTCATTTTGGGATTTGGGACTTCTCCTAGAGTGTCCCCAAATGCTTGTCCACACCAGGGAACCTCTGCTAGTCTCTGGGGCTGGTCTGATGGAGCTTCCAGAAGGACACATGGGATATGTGAGCAGAGGGAGGGTACTTTTTAGCCAGTGGAGTGTGATGATGTCTTCAAGTGATGCAAATGAAGAACGCAGAAGCAGTCTTCTGGAAGCATTGCTGCATGCAGGGCATGTTTTTGCATGAAGCTGTGCCAGCTCAGAGAGGAGAGGACATGAGCACATCCCTGCAGTCTCCTTAGCTAAACAGGCTGCTCACGCCTTGGGATGCATCTGTGCAGCACCTAACCCAATGGGGCTTCTAACTGCGACCATAATAGAAATAACATACAGTAATAAAGTAAATAGACAGTAAAACTGTCTCCTATAATGTTATTCTCCAGGCTAAATGAGATGCCAAAAATGAACAAACAGCCTCCAAGTGATATTAAAATGTCTTTCACTTTTAATAATTTAAGGGACATACCAGTGAGAAAGATAAGGAAACTTTAAAATACATTATTTTTCAGCCTGATGGTCTCTTCCTCAAACTCTCTCCTGTCTGGTCCACTGAGGACTCATTGATGTATCCTAGGCTGAAGCAGAGCATTTTAATAAGTTACCGGGACAAAAAGTTGTCCTCTTTATTTTAATTTATTTAGTAAGTTTGCCTTTAGAAAAACTGATTAGGTTTTGCTTTTGTAAATAAATTTCCTCTCTCCTTCCTTCCTTTCTTCATCCCTCCCTCCCATCCCTTCCTTTGCTCTCTTCCCTCCCTCCCTCCCTCCCTCCCTCCCTCCCTCCCTCCCTCCCTCCCCTCCCTTTCTCCTTCCATCTCTCTTTCTCCATCTCTCTCTTTCTTTCTCTCATTCTTTTTCCTGGTTCGAAAAGCCCTAGACTGTCTCCTTGAGAGTTAAGGACAAACTGGCAATAATTTATGTTATAGCGTGATATGAAAAAAATTACATTACACTATAAATTATAATATGAAGGGTGAAATGCCAGGAAGGATGCCAAATGCCGGTGGAAGTCCCATTAGACAACAGAGTTCTATTGCCTACCGCTCCCCACAGAAATCTTAGAAGATTTGCATGAAACTGTTTGTTGTGAGGGGGGAGAGGCTGGATGGAGGAGGAAGAAGAAATATAACAGATAAAATGTATAAGCAGTCAGCTGGAGATAGAAAATTTTTACCAATGCCTAGAAAGAAAGGTGACTTTTCTATAGAGCTATAGCAATTTTGAATTTGGCCACCTGGGATATTGTAATGCTGCCTCAAGCTGGAACAGGGCTGTGTGGAGAAGCTCTGTGTGTGTGTGTGTGTGTGTAGTGCTGTGGGCTCTTGGATTTTATTCTCCCAGAGAAGTCTCTGTGGGAGTCACAGAGGTTCCTCGAGGTTTCAGATTGCCCCGTTTCTTGCTGTAGACCCAAGGGGCTGTTTGAGGCTATACCAGGGTCTGTCTGAAGTCATGCCATGTTCTGGTGGTTATTCTCTGGGAATAGGTCTAGAAACAGGGGTGGAAATAAAGAAAGGTTCACAAGAGGAAAATGACACCAAGGTGCAGATGGGAGTCTGGTGCCCATCTCTGTCCTTGTGGTGCGGACTGTTGTTCATGAAACCAGATGGCTGAAGAGGCACAGGGGAAAGGTCATTTCACACTCGCCGCCCCACTTCTGTAAACACTCACCACTAACCACCCTGAGAAGATTCCAGGGACTTGTGGGCCATGAGACAGACCTGTGCAGTCATCCTCATCCACCATTGCTGGGTCTGATATATTTGTGTTATTTGTCCCCTGACAATTATATAATTCAGGCTGCCTAAAAATCTTCACATGCTGTCTCTTCCACACGATCTCAGCCTATGTGTCCATCTCTTCCTTAGGTGTGATGACACCAAAATTAGAAGTTGGGACAAATGAACTATTATAACTAGTGCAACAGGCTATAGATCATCAACACAGAGAGCGTCAATTTACCTTGAGGTGGAATGTTTGGTGAAGCTGCTGTTCCGTTCCAAGGTCATGTCTGGTGAAATAAGTGCTCGAATCCAAAATAATGAGCCAAATTTTATGACTGCAGTGTTAGCAGGAAGTCCTTTCTGGATATCAGTAGGATGAGTTCACTGTAAGAAAGGGAATATTTTTGTGATGGACTAAGAATGAGAAGGTGTTCATTTTCCTTTAAAGATAAAGGAAATAAAAGACAGAAATACTGATTATGATTTTACTTTTTAAAAAAATAGAAAACCCAAAACCATACCCAACATCCCAATCAATGGAGAGAAAAGCAGCTTTGAGTGCCTTATTGAACTGACCTACAGAAAAAGCTTCAGAGCTTCAAGCCCAAACAAGTCCCTGATAAGATGTGAAATGCAATGGAAAAATCATTTAGAGAGAACAACAGAGAAGCTGATTTTGTTCTAGTTTTACAGGTCAGTTCAATAAAAGTTCCTGAACTCTCTTTTTTGTGTAATTCTACAGAAGGGTCATTTAATTAATATATTTATCCGGAGGAAGAAAAAAGAAGAGCAAGGGGGGAGGAAAACAAGTTTAAAACAAAGATTGTATTTCACATTGAGCATTGCAGGTCTTGGTCGCGTCTGTCTAGCACATGAGCTCTCTGGGTACCCACAACCCTTCCTTCCACACAGTTGCTCTCTTAGATTCATCCTTTAATTTTGTGTATAAATTATCACAAAAACGATGGAATCCAGAGAGGAAAAACACATCCAAGCACATTTCTTACTCATGTTTCCCTTCTTTAGCTCTTTGTGATTCATTTACTGCATTTTCAATCAGCCCTCCTGGTTTTATGAGAAGCTGAAAGACAGCGCAAACATTTTATTATCTTGCTGCCAACCTCCTGAAGAGTATCTGGCAGTGTTCAGGATACCCCCTGCTGTGGGACTTATGGATGTAAAACTGTGGGGCTCAGTCCTTGGCTCTGTGACATCACTCATCCCCCGCTCCCCGTTCCTGCCTTAGCTGCGCATCCCCCCAGGGCATGGCAGCTGTGCAAACCCCAGTGTGCAGCAGACTCCCAAGTCCAGAGCATCTCCACAGCCTCTGATGGACAGACCTCTGGCTGAAGCTGTCTCTCCATCTCTTGACAGCTCTATTTCTCAAGCAGACAGGGCTTCCAAGGGGACACACAGGGAAACAGTTAATCTGTCCCTAAATTTGAGCAGGGGGAGACTATGCTCATCTCTCAGTGCCCTGCTAACAAGTGAGTTTGGTGATACAAAGATCTGGTCTCTCTGCAAGACCCTGCTTAACCTGTGCACTAAAGCCTTTCCACACCACTGTAGGTCTAGGCTTGCCTCAAAGAGACAAAAACTTTTTGCAACCCCAAGTAAACTGAGAGAGTTCCCTGTGCAGTACCCTGTGAGCTATCTAGACCACTGTTTAGGAACTACAGTAATAATCGTAATAGTAAGGGTTTGTATGCAAGAATAGGGTAAAATCACTTTCAGTAGTGTGTGGGCCCTCTGTGGTTCTCCCCATTTAAAAGCCGTGATGAAGGCAGCAGTGCATCTGGAGCTGGGCCTGGCATGTTTGTATGCATGTTATAAATGGAGTTATTGGTGCCATCTGTGTTCCTGTAGCTTTTCCATGTTATTTTTGTAACACTGAAAAATGGAGAGCATTTCCCCTTGCCCCCTTCCTAACAACACGTTTATAAAAAGTGTGTTCTGCACAGAGGCAGAAGGGTTAACAGAAAAACTTTTCAAGGTGAGAGGCAGAGCTAAGCCTCCATGCTCTTGGGGAAATCGAACTGTGAAGAAGTAAGGAAAAAGGCTTTCTTCCTCTGCCCCGCCACAATGTGGTCTGTCTCAAAAAAAAATGAAAGATTTTTTTTTTCATGTTCTTCCAAATATCACTTCTGCTTGTCACAATATTTATAAAAACCCTCTTGCTATCTCAAGCTGCACAGCCTTTGGCTCAGGTTCCTGCTTATGCAAAACAGGGTCATAAACATGTCACTGTGTATTTGATAAATCCATCTTCCTCTTGTCATTGTCACCAAGAAGCTGAGATGACAGGAGATTACTCCGTCAAATCGCCGTGGAAACGCCTGCAGAGTTTATGAATTTTCATAGGCTGTAAGTCCTCTTTAATGGGAAGTGGGACCCAGTGAAAGCTTACTATTTTTAAGGAAAAACGCGTGCATCTGTGTGTCTGTATCCATGTGTGGGAATATACTGCACGACTGAATCTTTACCTAACATACATTAGGAGTTACACCAATGCATCCCAGTTGAAAGCATTGCTGAGAGTTTGTGCCCATTTCCTTGTATCTCTTTCTCTCTATATGACCCCAATTCACATTTATGTTAAGGCTCCCTTAAGCCATACTGACTGTGTAAAAGGGATGTTAAATAAGTGAAAATGCCATTAGAGTGTATTTACTGATCTAACACATTCCCTGTGAGCATTTTCATTACCATGTTTTGAAATGCTTGTCTCTGCTGCCCCCCACTTCTGCAATCTAGTGAAGATACCAACCCATCTTCAGTGAGAATTGCCTCTGTGTCAGGGTTCAAAGGCTAGCTGGCTGCTTCTTTCTGTAGTAAAGCTTAAAAGCAAACACGATTCACAGTTTTCCAAATAGGAAAAGTGTCCTTTTCTCACTCCTCACTAGAGTAAGAAATGGCTGAAAGGATTGTGCTCAAACTTCAGCAAAATAGGAGAAAATAGGTAAATACGGTTGTTAACCTTCAGGTATGAAACTCTGTTGTGCCAGGTACTGAACACTGCGGAAAAAGTGAGCGGTACCTTGGTGTGGCAGCACAATGTTCAGCGCAGGACTGAGCTCCTCTCTGGGGAATGTCAGCGCGTCAGGGTGAGTGGCCAGCTCGTGGAGGCAAACCAGAGCAAATCGGGCTGCTGCTTTGCAGGACAAGGAGATATCAGCTAGAATATTGTAGAGACCTCCAAAAGCTGAACCTCTCCTTCAAAACAGAGCTGTCACCCATACACGGTCAGGTTAGTGGAGCCTTGCTCCAGCTGTGTCTCAGGAGTACGTGGATGGGGTTTACAGAGTTCAGGAGTGTCTTACACAGATTCAGTAAGGTCAGGCACCTGAGACCTCTTGTCTCCATTGGCAAGCCAGAGATGGGGACCGTCTCTGTTTGGAGGGCCCAGGGGATCTTCAGCCTTAGGATCACACCGTGAAGCCATGCTTGAAGCACCACGCAGGTCAGGCTTAAGCTGAGTTGTTGCCTGCAATGCAGGGGTGCAGCCTATGTAGGTACAACTTGGCTTACCCTTCACTGTGCTGCACGGGCACCTCTGGCAGCTGAGCTTTGCGGAAATACTGACCTCAGGACAGGCAAACTGCTGGTGACATCTTAGGCAGTTCAGTGGGGTTTTTTGTAACTTTCTACTGCCATCCATGCTGCTGCACAGTCAACACCCAGCCTGGAGAGCTTAGACAGCTCTGCTATGTAGACTCACCTTCTGGAGTTTTTTACTGATGAGCTATGGTAAAGTGTCCTATGATCTCAGAGCCTTCGCTTCACATTAAAGTTGTTTTGCCTTCATTTTGCAGCATGTTCAAGTAGTGCAGCCTCCTGCTGGGACAAGAGTATGAAAGGCTTTTAAGCCAGTACTTCTGTGTTACACTACTATTACTGCAGTGCTAACAAAATCAGAACCCTCCACAAATAGCTGCCCAAGCATGAAACTTCAAAAAGCGGGGGAAATAGCTGGGTTTTAGCATCCCAAGGCTTAAAGGGAGCTAACCATACACCTTTGATCCTCTCTGCAGCAGTTACTGCAGTACATACATCCTCTGTGTGTTGGTGCATATACGCAAATAAGGAGCTAAGTAGTAACTGTCTGTCTTAACCAAAGCAACCACTATTTATAACCTGTCTGCATTGTCTATATCTCTGTGTGAGTGTGAAGCAGTGCGGTGTCCAGGAGAGCTGGACTTCAGTGGGATTTTATCCAAGTAATCACAGGAGGGTAGGAGTGCCCATTTTCCTATTTGCCTGTCAGGACCTTCAGCAAGCAGTTTCCCCATGCAGTGATTCCAGGGGATATTACCTGTGCTAGGGCTTGTATCACCACTATCTGGGCTTCTGTGACTAATGCATTTGCTTTCTAACTCCTGCCTGCTTTATACTCCCGTTGCTTTACCTCCACAAATTTCCTGCCAAAACTAAGAGTCTTGATAATTAGAAGTAAACTCCACTGCACACATTGGATGACATCCCTTCCCTGTTATCTCAAGATAGTGCCATGCATTTCAGCAGTCCTCAAGCTGTTTTAGAGATTGTGCATGCTGAACTGCATTAACAAGCCATTAGGAAGTGGATCAAGACTAAGAGGAAAAGAAGGAAAATCTGGCAAAGCATTACCTAATATCACAATTTCATATATTTTCTGGAAACTGCTGACATCCTGTATTTTTCATTTGGGGTGAGGGCATACAGCATAAGGAAGTCTGATAAAAACAGGAATATAGCCTTGATGGGTAATTTAAAATTTTCTGCTTTTCAGTGAAGGCTGGGTTTCTGTCTTGTTTTGCAAGCAAACAGCAGCTTATCCTTTTTAAACTTAGCGTTCTCACTTTTGGAGGCTGGAAGTAATTTTCAGAGAATTTACAAGGGAAACCTATTAATTAGCTTATAAATTAAAAGTAATTAAAAATCGGATTCTTTAAGAAATGTAACATCTGTGCTCACATTCTCTTCATCCAAATGATGTTAATAAGAGAATAGCTCAGACTTCAAACTTTCTCTATAGTTGCAGTTAATTGAATTCTTATGCTTGGGGTATTCTTGAAGAAATTAGGAAGTAATTAGGCTATGGTATTAACAATTGTATCTAATTGATCTGGTGGTATAGCCAACAAACAGGCCAAGGTCAACAGCTTATTCAGCTCTTAAACTTGATGTGATCTCAGAGGTGATGTGACGGACTCCATTCCCCCCTCTGTCATGAAATTGCTTGCTGGAGTTCTGCTGGCTGTACTGGGAGTTACATCACTTTCTTCGGGCCAAATCTGCCTTATACAATGCAAAGTACATCACTGCATGCCAGGTGGGGCATCTGTGCTAAGGAGACTGTATGGCCCTGCGCCTCACACCACTAGGCAGCACTGCTGAAGCTTCTAATCTCTAAACACATCAGGGTATCCTACAGCCCCTTTGGGTGGCTCTGAACCAGGTCTCTACTTGTAGGGCTAAACCAACTGTATGAGCAGAAAGAGATGTCCCACACCTTCACCCTACACTAACTCAAATTACCCAGTCACTAAAAAGGCAGTCAAAAAGTAGAGGCTAAATTCAGCGGTACAGTTTGGCTTTTTGCATGGCTGTAGCTCTGAGAAGCAGTTACAAATCCAGTTTAACAGGCCAGCGCTCTGACTCTTGCATTGATCCAGCTCACCAGTGGATTTGTTCTTAAAGAATGAAGTCAAAACTCCCTTTGGCTTTGCCAGGGTCTGGCTTTCACCCTGCAGAGCTCCAAATCAATAGAAACACTGGAAGACAGAACTCACTGTAATGCCTCTGAAGGGGGAAGTATGGAAAATGCAATTACCCAGAGAAGGGAGCAACAAGACAAGCTTTTTTTATTTGCCCTTTTTTTTTCCTTTGCTCTCCTGGTGGAGAGCAGTATCCCAGACTAGATAAGAAAAAATATTTGGAGCATTTTATAATTCTTCCAAACTGAAGTAGTAAGAATACAGGAAATTTTCTTACAGACAGAGCTACAAGGACGGAGATGTGTGACACCTTAGTATTTTTCCGCCTGTTCAGCAATGCCATCATTAGAAAAAACATTAAAGCTGTCATAATGTGGGGTTAGAACAGCATGACTCAGTTACGTCATGGTGTCACTGATAACCAAACATCAGTGTTAGCAGTACTAGTGGTAGGTATGGCACAACTTCAGGTGCCTTAAAAATTAATTGCTTTTAGGATTATGACAGAACTCCTGTAAGAATATTAATTTTCTGGTATATATTCTTAACCTTTAACATCATTTTAATAGTGACCTTGGTTTCTTGGCTGCTGTTCTGTTTTGCCTTTATATGCATGTTGCACTGCGCTGTTCTGGTGTTGCTGTTCTTCATGCGGAGGTAGCCCTACTTTGCTCCCTCTGGAACATGAAAGAGCATGGGACACGGTGTTCTGTATGTACGTAGCTCAGTTCATCTGTTTTAAATGCAGCCACCTCTGGGGTTAAACACAACAGATTTTAAACAGTTTTCAGTAGTGAAGGATAGCTTCTGCAAGTCAAACTGATTGAGGGCTATCTGACAGGGGGAAGGGGGAAGCAAACACCATGAATTATAGATGACAATCTGTCTATTTTACCATTACATATCCACAGTTAGAGCAGATTCATTCTTCTTGCACCTCCCATTGTGCAGTCGTCCCCATTGTACATTCATTTCCATTGTTTCTCCTTCCATATATTGTACATTCAGACCCTGTCTCAACTGTACATTCAGGCTCCGTTTGCAGGAGATCCATCCATGGGCTCAGCTGTTTCACAAACAGATCTAATAGCTGTAGTGTGCTCAGATGAGCATGATGGGTAATAGCAGAGCAGATTGAACTATATTGTCCCAGGAGTTCATATATTTTTATACACTCGTAGGGTACACATCATCTTGCTATGACAATGAGGCTAAGTCAAGCATCTCAGGAATGCAATAAAGCAGATTACAATACCGTTCTTTCACTCATTTTCAGTACACTTCCCCTCCCACTTTCTTTTAACGACGTTAATCAATGCCAGGCTACTTTCCACCCAATTCCCAAATGGTGGCTTGCTCTACGATCTCCCTCCTGCCACACACACACAGACATCTAGCTCTTATCCCTCCTGAAACAGGCTTCCATGGAGATAAAACTAGGAATTTGTTAAATATCAAAGAAAGTTAAGGACATGAATTTCAGCAGAAAAACTCCCAGCAATTCAAGTTAAAAGTGGCAAGGTTAATAATTTTTCCCTCCCCAAGCCATGTCACATTATTAAGTGAAATAAAGCTGACAAAAGATGTCATATTCAAATAGCCGGCTTTCTCATTTACTACATTATTATTACCATGCACCTTTCTTGTGCAGCCATGCTCAGCAATTAAGAGCCCAATTCTCCCCTCAGACACAGGTGAGGGGCTCCCCAGCATCTCAGTATAAGCTACAGATCTTCCTCCAGAGAGTGAAGATGTGACCCCAGCCAGGTGAATCACAGACTTAGCCAAAAGCTGGAGGAGAGCACCATGTCCTCTCCTCAGTCTGTGTCCACTTAATCAAGCGATAATTGCATTCGTCTCTTGTTATCTGATGCTTTGTGCAGCTTGTCCTCTTCCAGTTTGGGCAGAGTAACACTCAGTTCTCATGCACATCAAGCAGGTAAATTGGCCCATGCTTTTCTTTGCTGGTTCCTACTGTAGCATTCCTGATCCCAAATATTTTAAATCAGGAGTTGAGCTTTACAAAAGCACAAAAGCTGCTTTAAAACCTTGAGGTGTTTTTTTAACAGACACGTATGTCAGTCTTTGCATTTGCATCATGTCTTGCCTATCCATTTTTTTCCATTCCTCCAAGAGCTGAGGAATGGGGGGAGAAAGAGGTCCAGTGATTATAAATTTTTGAAACTTACAGTAAAAATAAGCATATAATGCACACTTCATTACACTATTGCAGGTGCTACTTTTAAAAAATTTCACTAAGTGATAAAATTTATGACAAGGTAAAATTTACTACTGCAAACAGCGCACTGTACAATAGTAAAGTCAATGAAAAGCTGAAATCCTTTGTTCTCACAGGGCATAGTCTCTCCAGGACTACAGGTCTGCAAGAGCAGGATAGACAAACTTTTGTCCAGAACAACAAAGATATAGCTGATCTTGTCTTCTCACATGAAAAATTAGCTCTTTCTAGGTGCCTTCTAGCCCAACAGTTGTGACAGTCTGTGCACTCAATTCCACTTTGCATTCAGATAGTCTTTCCCACCTTGAAAGATCCCAGTGAGTGCAGCAAACCATATATAAGGAAACACATCTTCCCAACACTGACATCCGCCCGTCCCGAGGTAGCCACAAGCATCTATCTTAATGACCCGCAACACCACCAGACAACAAATATCAGAGAGAGTCTGAGATGATGGGCTGGTGTAAAATGAGCTGGAGCAGGCTCTGTATAGATTTACACCAGTGGAAATTCAGAACCAGGGACAGAAAATCGTTACTACATGCGATGGAAAGTAAATGTGTACCTTGGAAAGCCAAATACTGGATTGGAATTGGAGATTAATTGTAACATAGATGGAGCTTCAGAAAATGTATCATAGCGTACAATCATCCTTAACGATATTGACTCCTCTCACAAGGGTGCTGTGAAGCTTCATGTGGTCTTATCAGTGAGAAATTCAGAGATGCTCTGTAAGCAGGAGCCAGAGGAGTGCATCTTAGAAAGGACACTGCCTTCATCTTAATGACCCTAGTAATAAAGAGTAAGAGAGAAAAAGATAAATCTGGGAATGATGGAGAAATATGATAGTTTGACAAATTTGCTGTGATTCCTTCTTTTTCTTTTCTACCCTCTCTCCACCACTCATCTTTTCCCTTCTGGGCCCAATAGGACAAACACAGAAGTATCAATTACCCTGTTACATCTCCCTTTATTAAAAAGAGATTGTGTTCAAGGTAAAACATATGTAAAATAGACACCAGCTAAGTATTAAACCGTATCCACATTCAGGAGAAATCAGGGTCAAAGCTGAACCTGAAATTAACAAATATCCTCCTGAGAATGCCTCCTCATCGCCAAAATGTCATAAATTAGGCTTCAAAGTAACTTCAAGAAAGTGCAAGAAACTTTCTAACATCATGATGGCAATCAGATGAGGTTAGCATTTTCTGTGAGATTTTCATCTGATACAGGGCAAGTGGATACAAATCAACAGACCATTGCCCCTTTGCTTGTCTGATTCAGCTCCTCGTCAGCACTTCCTTTATCATACTCTACCCACCAGAATTATGACCTCAGTTTTGTACCTCACCAGCCTCCCTGTAATCAGGCTGAATCTGTCTTACAGACACTGAGGTATTTAGGCTTCTTGTATCTATTGGCCATGGATTTCCATTTGGTCTGATGTGCCTAAGATGGATGTGCTGGCTGCACTGTTTCGATACTGTCCTCTGGTTGTTAATGTTTCAGTTACAACACAGAAGTACTGGTTATGCTTTTTTTTTTTTTTTTTTTTTTTGTAAGTCCATCTGATTTTGTTTGCTAAATCAGATGTGACAGGCAGGGATTGCATCATGGTTTTACAACTGCTGGTTCACTCGCTGTGCTGCTGAACATTTAGTTAGGCTGCAGCAGAGACAGTGCTGAATATATCTAAGTTCCACAGTTCCTCTAAGCAAAGAACCTGGCTCTTTTCAAATCCATTTCCAAGCATCCAGTAAGAAATTACGTATTACATGTTGGCTGAGTTTTGGGAAGGAGGGAAGATAGGGGAAAGAAATAAGAAAATGAACTGTAAGATACAGAACAGTCACGGTGAGCTGTTAGCAGGACTGAGGAAGATACTGTTATCTTTAAACTTTCATGTCTTGCTGTCCTGTTATCATTACCACACGATGCAATCTTAAAACATATATCTACACTAGTAAATTAAACGAGCCAAGGCCCATTTTCTGGCCTGAGGAACAAGTGACACAGTACAGGTTTTATTCACCTACCTAAAATCTCTTCCACCCAGATCAGGATGAGTAAATCTGAATTTCTTCCTGGAAAGTATGCCTGGCCCATAACAATCTGTATGGCCATGGCACAGTGCCTGGGTTGGCTTGGTTTAGCTGATAGATACGGACAAAGATACAGTGTTAAACCTTTGCCCTCATTTCAAAATTTTGGGAAGAAGAAAAAGCCCATCTGACTGCATTTCATATCTGTGAACTCCCCTCCCAACTTATAGTTCAGTACCTGGCTGTAAATTCAAGAAAAAAACAAACTTCATAAGAAAACAGTTCCAAGAAGATGAGATTGTCATGGAAGGAAAAGACTCGTTTTGTGCCTGAATCCTGATTATTAAAAGCTGAGTGGAGCATAAGTTGTGTCCAAACAGAGGTTTGAAGCCCCTGCATGTTGGTTAACCTAGGCCTTAGGGTTTTTCTTGTAAAGAACTGAGAGCAGAGTGGGACTGCAGCCCACAAATATGCATATCTAGGGAAGGTCAGAGACCTTTGAGCCTGAAATATATCTCTAGACTAATCTTTTATGGAGATCACCCTGTATAAAAAAACACTGCATGTGAATATCAGGCTACACTTGCTACTGGGCAGGTACCTGCAAATATGTTAATGGACCGAAAAGAATGAACAAAAGTGAGGGCCTGAGATAAGTGTAAATTCAGAACAAGAGAACACATGGTTATGGTAAAAGCAATTCAGACAATGGAGTGAAGTGCATGGGAATGGGGGAACCTTTTGGAAATGGTGTTGCTTAAGGTTGGACAAGACATTAATTTATCAGCAGAGGCTACTCATGTCAATGTAAATACTGCCACTGCAGAGAAGTGAGGTGTTCTGTTATGGCCTAACCCTGCAAGCCCCAAACCTTGCCTAAGCCCCTCCCAGGTGCTGGATCTTTACATCTTTGTGAAGCTGTCCATTTCCAAAAAAGTCCAGAATTTACTACAGGGAGAAAAAAATGGAGCCCGAGTGCCATTAATAGGATCTATGGCAGCATTCTGTAATACATCAGTCCTACTTATAACATAATAGCCGTATAACTCATACAAGGCTCTGGCTCATGTGAGGCATGGAGGTCTACATTACACAGGGGAGGAATAAGCAACACAGTCACATATCCTGTAGCTGGGTAAGATTACAACACAAGCAGCAAGCCTTCCAGGACTTAAATGCTGGAAGAAAGGACAAGGCATAGGAACAGTTCGATCTCTGTTTTTTATGAAAGCTAGAGCATTTTCTTTGCAGGAGAACTGCAGCAATTCTCTGCAAAGCTCTGTGTATGTATGTGTGATCAGCAATAATTGTTAGTTGCCTTAGCAGTGAAAGCAAGGAATGAATCAGTGATGGGAATTAAATTTGCCTTTTTTCTTCTCTCAAGAGGTGATGCCATCAGTGAATGGAGAGGTGAAATGAGACATATTCTCAGATGTGGTAAATTGCTACAGTTCGGCTGAAGTTACGGTAGCTCTGTTCCTTTTTACCAGCTGAGGATATATTAAAGAATAAAAATATGAAGAAAACTTTATTGTTACAGACCAGGTTTCTTTAAGGAAATAGAGAGCTCTGAACTTGCACTATGACAGCTTTTTTGCAGCCCTCAATTCACATGGTTAGGCATAGCGGGGTGACCAACTTCAGATCAGCCACAAAACACGTACAGTCTGAATCCAGTCCTTGATTTTTTTTTTCCTTTAAGACCTGAATTCAAAGCTTTGGGCTTCCACTACAGCAGGTGATGAACATTACAAGTAGCTACAGGTGAACCTTTAAAGGCTTGAGCCTTTCAGAGAGAGCAACCTTTGCCGTGGAGACTCAGTATCAGACCTCAATAATTCATGCATTTTAAGCCCAGAAGAGACTGGTGTGACAATATAAGCTAGACTACTACATAAAACAGGCCTTCAGACTTCTCTGAATTATTTCACATTTCAAGTCCAAGAGCTATTGTTGAAGTAAAATATATATTTCAGAAAAACATTCGATCACATTTTAAAGTAGCTAGTGACAGGTTATCTTCTATAGTCCTTGGTAAAGATGTCTAACAGTTAACTACTCTTAAAAAGGTGCACCTTATGTCCTCTTTGCATGTCAGGCTCCGTCTTCTAGGATTTGGTTCTTTCTATATACCCATTTGCTAAAATAAAGGGCCCTGTATCCTTACATTTCTGTTCCACAGAAAATTATTAAATCAACTCTTAATTTTCTCTTTGAGGAGCTAACTGGTGCCTTTAGTCTCTTATGAAAAAACTGGCATATGACATGTTCATATGAAACTGAGTGTCTCAGGGAAGGTGAACAGAGAACAGTCATTCACTGCTACCAGTGTAACAACTGGGGGCCATCGAACGAAATTGTCAGGCAGCACTCTTAAAATGGATCCACGGAAGTTAATTTTTAATGGGACCCAGTCAGGTGGTAAAACTCCTTTCTGCAGAACGTATAAATAGGACCAAAAACGTCATTAGGTGAGTTCTCCATGCCCTGTTTTCTTTCCTTTCCCCAAGTATCTGTTCCTGCCAGTCCCACAGCAGTGTCACATATGTGTCCATTTTTCTGTAGGTTTAGAGGTTTTGTGGGTCAGGCCCAAGCTTGAAACTGGGAAAAGTTTCAACTATAGATGATGAAGAAAAGGGTATGTGTCTTTAACAGGATTAGTTCTAGTATTTGCCAAACGTTCAAAGTAACACAAATAGCAATGAGGAGGCTCCTTTCCATACTCAAAATTTCATGGCTCAGGTCCAGCCCCTGAGATCTGAGTAGATGCTACAGCTGCAGTGAGAAGTTGAGGTCCTGAGTAGGAGGTGAGAATTATGTGCTTTCGTGGACGTGAGCTGCAGAGCCTATCCAAAAAGACAGTGCTCATGGATTGCCTTCTGCAGCACAGGGCTTCCCTTGAGTGTCCTCACCAGCAGCCTGGATCTGTGTGTGTGGAAGCAGGTGTGAATACACCTGCATTGCAACTGGCCAGAGTGAACATGCACAGTAGGAGAAGAATTAGTCTTATCATTCTCCATCCCCAGCCTGGTCTCAGAGAAGGTGGCTTAAAGCAACAGAGGTTAAAAACTAGAAAGCTTACCCTGGAATTAAGTCATAAGGTCTGGCTGGACAGGGAGAGGAAGAGGGGGGTATGGATAATTGCACCCATAGGGCAATTAGAGTTACAAAGAGCAGTGGAGTTCCTCTTCAGTCCCAAGAGTGTGATTAGTTCGCAATAACAACCCTCCTGGATTTGCCTTATTGCTATTATGAAGCCATGTCTTTATTTTTTATTTTATTATTTTTTATTTATAAATGAAATATTTAAGTGCATAACTTTGATCGCCAGGATCTGCTAGTTAGTGCCGGCTTCAGCCACAAGGTGCCAAGATTAAAGATTCATCAAAGGCAAAGGATTAACCCATACTGCTGGAATGCCAAGTAGCTGGTTGGGGAGAGGATGCTGTGCAAAAGGCCTGAGTGAATCCCTCTTTGCTTAGCTTGTTCTCTAGGGCTGTGGATTCGGTGTCTCCCCTTTCACACTGCCACCGCTTAGCTCATTTATTCTTCTGTACCTGTAACTTGCCTAGGAGGAAGAGGCTAAAAAAATTAAATACTCTGCTAGTGTGAAGTGTTCTCCTCTTAAAGAGAGATGGTTGCAAAGATGACATCTACAATATCTAGGGTTGGGGACTCAACATCCTCTGTCACGCTGTGTTTTATGGAATATGGGCTTAGATGCCACCTCAGGCACAGATCATACAGGTCCAGGTTTCCAAAGGGAGTGAGGCTCCTAATGAGGAGCATAGATATCTTCTCTTTTCAAAAGCAACCAAAAAGGAGAAAGTAGAAAGCCTGTCATCTCTCTTTAGGCAAGATGACCATATATCCCCATTTTACCATAGAAATCTCCTTTGTTTCTGTGTGGAAATAGAATGTGAGGCTACTGGATATCTGAGATACAGACATGTGTGTTTATATTGTCACACCAATTGTCCCTGTGTGGATCAATGTTAATACCCAAGTTCCATGACTGTCCAGCAATCCATGACAGGGGAATGGTGACCTCTTCAGCAGTCCAAATGTCTTTGAAATCCCTCTTCCTAACTTAGGACTGACGGTTTGCAGAACACATGTTCACATGTCAAGATTTGTAAAAGTGGTTGGTCGCTTTTTAGTCCTTTTTTTTTTTTTTATTCTTAGGCATGTTAAAGTGGCACTGCTATTAAGGAAGTATGTTTTGTGGGTTTTGGAAGTCCAAAAGCATCACCAGGATCTTAAGCTGCAGATCTGAAATTGTTCTCCCTCCTTTAAATCTCTATCTGCTGAATCCTTGCAAACATTAAATTGTTTCAGCAACTCTCCCCACCCTGGAAAGGACCACAGGAAAGCAGAGCTGTGTAAGCATCCACTTCCTTGCAACAGCCCACAGGGCTCTGCAAACCAGTTAGCTCACTGTTCGGCTTAATGGGATCTGTCAAGAGATGGAACAAATGGGGCGGGAGAGGAGCTGCCTTGGACGTACACGAGTTCATTCCAATAAGCTCTGTCTGCCTGACTACTGCCTGCCTGTCCCCCTGCACCTCGGGGGCTCATATCAGGAGGAGGAAAAATACATCTATTTCTTGCTCCTCACATGACAATGCTTTTTTTCTCTTTTCTTTTCTTTTCTTTTCTTTTCTTTTCTTTTCTTTTCTTTTCTTTTCTTTTCTTTTCTTTTCTTTTCTTTTCTTTTCTTTTCTTTTCTTTTCTTTTCTTTTCTTTTCTTTTCTTTTCTTTTCTTTTCTTTTCTTTTCTTTTCTTTTCTTTTCTTTTCTTTTCTTTTCTTTTCTTTTCTTTTCTTTTCTTTTTTCTTTTCTTTTCTTTCTTTTCCTTTCCTCTTCTCTTCTCTTCTCTTCTCTTCTCTTCTCTTCTCTTCTCTTCTCTTCTCTTCTCTTCTCTTCTCTTCTCTTCTCTTCTCTTCTCTTCTCTTCTCTTCTCTTCTCTCTTCTCTTCTCTTCTCTTCTCTTCTCTTTTCTTTTCTTTTCTATTTTATTTTATTTTTTTCTCTTTCTTTTCCTTTCTTTTCTTTTCCTCTTTTCTTTTCTCTTTTCTCTTTTCTCTTTTCTCTTTTCTCTTTTCTCTTTTCTCTTTTCTCTTTTCTCTTTTCTCTTTTCTCTTTTCTCTTTTCTCTTTTCTCTTTTCTCTTTTCTCTTTTCTCCTCTCCTCTCCTCTCCTCTCCTCTCCTCTCCTCTCCTCTCCTCTCCTCTCCTCTCCTCTCCTCTCCTCTTCCTTTCTCCTTTCCTTTCCTTTCCTTTCCTTTCCTTTCCTTTCCTTTCCTTTCCTTTCCTTTCCTTTCCTTTCCTTTCCTTTCCTTTCCTTTCCTTTCCTTTCCTTTCCTTTCCTTTCCTTTCCTTTCCTTTCCATTTCTCCTCTTTGTTTCTGCCAAATTAAAATAATTCACAGGGGTTTGGGAAGACTAGAAATTTCACTGGCATCTGGTTAGATAAAGTTTCCTTATCTATTGCTCTTCCCATCTCTCTTCTATGATGTAACTAAGGAGCCCAACAATCTGCCTTCCCTGCCAGATACCATCATGCAACTGGAAATACTATTGTTTTCTTTAGCCAGATGGTGACTCTCATCCTTTGATCTTTTCACTAAACTCATTAGAAAACCTGGCCTCAGATCAAATTTTAAAAGGAAGAAAATATCAGAGAGAGAAATAGATGTCATGGTGATGAAGGCAGTACATAAGATGCTGGGTAGAAGTGAGTAGCAGCACCTTTTTCTCTCAGTTTTTGTAACAGGGATTTTTGCTCTCTGAGGTCTGTGACTTTTTCTAATGCTAATTAGGTCACATTGGTCTTTGCATACACACAAATAGGTATATAGATATATGTGCGTGTGAAAGTATGTGTGTGTTTGTCTGTGTAAAAGTAATCATAGGCATCTTCAGTTTCATCAGCCCATGCGTGGAATATAAGAGACCGATAAGGGAGTCACTGCACTGTAGTATGTGTTCCTCTGGTACACTTTGCTGTATGTTGATAAGGCCTCTGCTGTATTTCTCATTTTGAAAATAAAGGGTGTTTTCAGAGGTTTGGGCCATAAGAAATAGGATGAATCACAGCAACATGACAGCTGACATGGTCTCTGTGCTTATCAAGCTGAGTCCAACTCCTATACACTTGGCAAAGCAAAGTGAGCACAAAGAGTGTGCCCAGCCATGAGTTACCATCATAACTCAATGCCCCTTCCTTCTGTAGAGGCAGATTTATCGTGTTGTGCGTGGGAAAGGTCCCAAGTGCGTAACTGAGAGAGCAGGATGGAGGCAGGAGCAAGTGGAACAGAACATGCCCACTCTCCATTTTGTCTGCTAGAACAAACCCCAGAATCCACCTATAAAACAGGAGCATTGTGAGGTGACATCAATGCACAACAATCTTCCTCTAGCACCCAAATTAAGGTGGCATAAAGGGCCACAGATCTGTCCAAGTAGGAAGTGCTGCAACACATTCTTCTTTGAACAAATCTTATTGACACAAAGCTGAAATAGATTTGTTGGATTTAAAACATTTCACAAGTGTGAGAGTGGTGGTCTCCAAACCCTCTCTTTTCTGCTGGGTTAAGGGAAGTAATGTGGAGGAACATCCCCAGTTCCAATGAGAGCAAACAAAACCTTCCCTCCCAGAGGCAATGGGCATCTACCTGTATGGTAGTCCACCACCCAGGCTGAATTAGGAGGTGCTGAGCACCCCCAGATCCCCTTAGTGGACGAACAGTTATTTCATCCATTCCAAATACCAACCTAGTGATGTTTTCTCTCTAGCACAGGGCTGAAGTCAAATACTGCGACTGGACATTTTTTTTAATGGATTGTATAATTTTATGACTGTCAAGATGAACAAATAATTTGCAATGAATAATTTATCCAACAGATTTTGATTCTTTTTCAGCTTACTGAATATCCATGAGCAGACCTCGATTTCAGCTGGCTTATTTATTGTTTGAATTTATTTGACGTGTTCCCCCATCTTTTTTTTTTTTCTTTTTTTTTTAAACACTATCAACTGATCAGAGACAGCTCCTGAAAAAGTTTGATAGTCTGCAGTTGAAATTAGTTGTAACAGCCATGAATCAGGGGGTGGACAGTGCAATGTGTAGAAATTTCACTTGAGCAATTTGGAATTAATTCTCAGACCTTTTACAGACTTCCAATGTGACCTTGGTCAAAGAAGCTGGGAACAATGTCACCAGTAGAAAGCTGTCCCTAAGTGACCAGTCCAAGGTCTGAGATAAGGATGAACACAACAATGGCAAGGCTATGGAAGACCAAACACCTACATTGCGTGGTATCTTGCCTTTGATTATGGCCAAGAATATATGCCTAAGAAAAAATATAAAATCATGGTAAGCAGGCAGTGATTCTTCCCTAAAATATTCATCCCATCTCCCATGATTTGTAGTTCAAAGGAACCCTGAGCCAAAGGTGATGCCTTTCTATTTGATAGCCCTTGATGTATTTTTATTTCACATTAGGGGCATGAACCCAAGGCTAGAGAGGACATTGGCCTCTGGTGTAAATTCTGTGTTTTATTCTATCACAGACTACCTGGGTTACCTTGATACAGTCAATTAGGATGAGATTTATTTACCTTACCTAACATTAGCTATTTAAAAGGCAGAGCTTAGTGTGAGCTAGCTGGCTAGCTAAAGATGGGGAGGTATTCAGATGCTGTGGTTAGGGGACCACCACAAACCCTCTAGCCACATGAAACTGATGACTGCCTAGGAGCATCAGGGTACAGGCAATGCCTCACTCATTACAGCAGGGAGGATGCTCCCCTCCTCCAGAGATTTTTATTATCCTCATGTCAGGGGTACACAACAAGTAAGTGGAACAAACAAGCAAGGCGAGATAACAAACTGAACAGTACTGAGAGGGAACACTGAATCCAGGATTATGTCAGGCTTTGCCCATGAGAGGCAGCAGTGTTTTGAAGGCACTGAAGCAAAAGGTAGATTTTAATTCAGGTTCTTTCCATATGCAGGCTCTCTGTTGAGATGAAGGAGGTATTTTAATCCCCTGGGAGCAGAGCTATCAAATTGGCTGGATGGCTGCTTCTGTCACAAACAGCATATTTTACGCAATGTACCCACACTCTGATCTGTTATGGTAAATCAGCTTTTCCTTCTCTGATGTTGTCTGTGGTTTAGCATAGTTGGGTGGAGGGAAGGAGGGAGGAATGACCCAGGTGGACAGAGATGTAAAATGTTTTCTTGTCCAAAAGAGAGGATGAACTGCTTGTGAACAGGTGGAATTGAATAACACTTGGTGTTAGATGTCTACACTGGCTGTTCAGGGTAGCCCTGAGAGCTCAAGACCAGGAGATCACCCTCTGTGCAGATAATGAGCCTGCAAGAATGGCCTAAGGTGTGTCAAGCACACTCTGCTCACACTGCACCAGACCTCACATGCCCGGGGATACCTGGAGGGTTAGCACACTACCAGGCAGGCCCAAACAAACTCTCCACAGGCAGGCAGTCCACAGGAGGTGGAGTATGCCATGTTTCCTGCTGCTCCAGATGGTGCCCTTTCAGAGTAATGTAGATGTAGCCACTGAGGTCCTGCGGAGAGACAGCCCTCTCCTGCTGGGCAGCTGTACATAAGATTGGCAGCGCTTTCCAAAGAGCTTGTGTGCTGGCCAGTTTGTCCTCGCTCCAGTCAGGAGGGATTGTTATCAGTCCTCTCCCTGGGAGCAGGATCAGATCAGCATGGGGTGCTTTTGGGAAAGAAAATGGCCCTGTAAGTCTCAAGGTATGAGATCCTTCAGGAGTCTGTTTTCACAAGGTCACTTCTGCAGAAGGAGGAGGGAAATAGCAGATTTTGTTGCTGTCTTGGGGCAGAAGGGTTGGGAGGTTTTTTGAGGAGTAAATGCTGGAGACAAAATACCAGCCATTGCTCCTTCTGTCCTTTCTTCACTGATGACAAGGGGGATCATCTGTGCCAGAGTCACAGCTGGAGATCTCCAGCCTGAGGTCATTTTTAGACTCACTGTAGGCTGAGATGAGATCAGAGATGCCAAACTCACTGCATTTTCTGCTCTCTTCCCTCATCTTTCTGGATTCATGTTTAGTTTTCATTTAAGATCTTGGCAGGTTAGAATAACTCAAGTGTCCTCAGCACTTCCCTCTACACCCTTCTTCTCCCTAGATCAGGTAAGACCTTCCTTGTTATCCTTCCTCTTACGTTTTACTATCTGTAATGAGTATTGCTATGCTCAGTGACCAAATTATCCCTCCAGTACAAGAAGGCTCTTTTCTTCCAGGCTGGTGTATTTGTTTTGTAGGTTGTCTTGATTCAGGTGAAAGTGTTTGTGGCCTGAATCTATCAGCTCCTCAGTGTTGCTCAAATTACTTTCAAAAAGTAATTTGTTGCTGATTCCCACATCCAAAAACTTATTGTCAATCTCGAGTTCTTGGTGACCGTCTCAGTAAAAGATAGTCACGTATCCAAAATTAGAACCCGGCTGTTGCAAACTCTGGGGAAATAAACCTGAGGTGCAAATGAAAAAGAGGTTTTTAGAGACAAATATAGTCTGTTTCCAGTGCTCTCTTTGATTGCTTGGTAGAAAGCAGCCTCCAAACTTTCTGGCCCTTCAGCAGCACTTCTAAGCAAGTTATGCACTGCAGGTGACATCCTATGGTTTTCTACCCACTGCTCTTAGATATAAAGACATGGTCTCATTTCCTCATGAACAAAGTCCAGGAGTCAGCAGATACCAGGGGATCCAAAACAGGGATGATAACAGGTATACCAGTAACAGGGTTTGGGGGCACTTTCTGCCAATCCACTTGGGGCAAGGTTCATCTTCTCTGATTTAGGTGTCCTAAAAGCCAAATGTCTATTCTTGGTTAGTCATGCCGGGTTTTCCTTGTAATCAATACAGAAGAACAGGCACCTCCAGAGGTCATTTAATTGCAGTCAAAGATAAGTGTGTAAGAAAAACCAGATTAATTGTCCTCAGGAGGTGTTTATATAACACCTAAGAACCCTAAGATCACCGGTTTAGACATCTAACTTTTAAACATCCTCAGATGAAGATGGATCCCATGGTTTTATTGGAAAAGCTAGTTGTCAAAACCAAAGCAGTTCAAGGCAAAAATGTTCCTTTCAACACGTCTCTCCGCACAAGAGATAGAGGTGGAAATAATGCAAATTTCTTGTTTCAATATTAAAAAATATATATGTGTATGTTTGAATTGGATTTGATTGTTGAAGAAAGTATAGGCTATTCCACTAGAAATGTACTAGAAATGTGTGAAATGCAGACAAAGCTCCAGGGAGGAAAGGGCTACCATAAAAAAGGGTAAAATATGTAAAAAGTTAAAATCATAGCACAGCACTCTGGTATTCACATAATTATGGAGATGGAAAGCCTCAGTGAGCCTAAGCTGAGAAAGAGTTCTTTCTTGTTCTTCAGTTTTGTTCTTAAACGAACAGTTTAGCAAAAATATTGCATGTCTGACCTCAATTCAGAAAAGGGAAAAATTATTGACATTTCTAGAATTTACCCCATTACTCATATTCCTGATTTTCTTTGAAAGTTACTTGTATTCACATAGGCTAGCAGACTCACTGCCTTGTAGAACATTTTGAATAGGTATCTAAGGTGGGCATTACAGATAGATAATGAGCATTACACTTTCCATTGCTGATATAAGTTCTGAATTAAATAAACGTCTTTTTGACAGCACAAGATTAAGGAGTTTTTCTGAAAACCACACATTTTCTGGAGGAAGCAAAATGTCTCTCCTGTAACATTTAGCCACCTTGCTGGAAAAACTTACCCATTAAAAGGCCGAGCTTCCACTGAAAAAACATAAGTGAAAATGGGAAAAACATGTACACGGAGTCTCAGCTGGGGGAATCGAAACAGCAAACTGTAGAGCTGAAGCAATGTAGATCCAAGGTCCATCACTTACACTTAGCTTGTGATGCTGGCAGGTATTTAAATATATCACAGGAGCCAATATGGAGGGGGGGGGAAATGCCTTCCCTTCCTTCATCTTAAAATCCAACAGGTCCCTGTTGTTCCTGCTGACATCAGTGCTGGGAGGAGGCAAAAAGAAAACCCTGCTCAAGGGCACTGCTCAGGTCTCTCTGCCACAACCAAAATCTAGGTCTGTCTGTCCTCCCAGAGAGGATTCTCCTTGTAATTTAAAAATCACAACTATTAAAATGCACCCATGGCATTTACACTGCTGTATCCATCACAGGGAGTCAAGGCCACTGATAGTACTGATTGGCTTAATCTCTCTGATAATGCAAAGCAGAGCTGTGAACTGGTACCAAAAATAAAGATGGTTGTCATCTACAGAGAAGCAGTTAAATTTGCAGGGTGAAAAGTGTAGTGGGTGAAAAGTGGAGCAGACTTCACAGAGGAATCATCCAGTTTGTTGTCAGCTACATCTGCTCTTTTTCATGTGAAGGAGGTGCCGAGATGAATGGAGGTCCCCATTAGCAGCTGCACACCTGCAGCTCCTGTAAACTTCAGTACACCCTGCAGAAAACGACCACAGGATTAGGCTCTCCAGGAGACATATCAACATCTCTTTGTCCCATATGTCAAGATACTGAATACAGGCAGAATGTGCAATGGGTTTTGGCCAGATCCAATATACTGACCCAAACTTTCTGTTGTTATTTTGATTTGCCATAAGCTTCTTGCCTCAAGAAGCTCCACTCCACGTAGCCCTAGCTCTGCGGTTGAACATTTCTGCTGCCAATCTACGTTCAACAGGCAAACAAGGAGATATAATATTTGGGAGGGAACCAAAGTAGCTTTGAGGCTACACAGGATTTATGTGAGTCAAAATAAGCATCAATAGGAAGCTGCGCCACCTCCTGACCCCTTACAAACACTCCTATAGAAAAAACTGACCTTGGTTTTCTTGTTACTGATTAGAAAAGGTGGTGTCTTTCTCGGGGCAAATTTGTCAGCCTCACAAGTAAACCTCCGAGTTCTGCTTTACTTGCACACTTAAGAAAACATGTTATTTATGTTTCCAAAAATGTGGAAGCATGTACTTATATGTACCTTGTGCAGTATCATCTCCCTTGTATAGGAAGAAGCATAAGATTGGCCTTGTTCCAAATCATGTTGAACACGCCACCTGGAAGGAACAGAGACATCTGGAAAATCATTCCACAATCTCTGAGGAAATTACAGGAGAAATACCGGATGATTGGAAGAACAGCCCTTTGTGGGATTCTTACTTTATCAGCCAATTTCACTTAGATTTTTTTTTCCTAAGTAGCATATGTTCAGAACTTTAATAAGAAATCTTTGAGTTCTGGGGGTTTATTTATTTGTTTATTTAATTTTCCTCGTAAATGAAAAAAGTTTTAGAAATTTCACAGCTGGCAGGGCAGGGAGTGGGGAAAGAAGATAAAAGAAATATTCAGTAGTTCACATGTTATGGTGCAATAGTGGGAAGCGTTGCTTCCTCACCTGGTCTGTGGACCAGATTCATTGAGCCCACAGCAAGGCTTGACAGGTCTGGATGCAGCAGATCTGGCTGCAGAAAGAAGCCTTCTTGACCAGTGATTCCCAAAGTCCTCCTGCAGACAAGCAGGTTTGTTTCAAAAACCAAGCAGAGATCCCTCTGGTAGGAATGAAGGTATAGGTAAAGATGAACCTCTGTTTGCCCATGCAGAGCATTGACTGCAGTGTCTTCTGGATATGGGTGAATGAGGGGAAGAGAGCATCACTATGTGCCCTGAACTTCTACTTTCCATGCAATGTCTCTGATTCAGAGCTGCTCTATCTTCTTCTGGTTTGCTGTAGTTCTTATACTTTGGACTATAACCCCAGCACTGAAGTTTACCTACTGGGTCAATATCCCCTCTAAATCACCTCATAAAATGTAAAAATTGCCACAAAGTACACATGGACAGCACAAGAGGAGACCCCAAACTATGTCAGCCCAAACTGCTCTGTCATGTTGCTAGATTTGATCTCGTAACAGGAGGTGAGGAGGGACAAATCCAGACCTGCAGCTCCATTTGAATTCACTTGCTATTCAGTGTTTCATTTTTTTGTAATTAGAGGAGGTGTGCAGGAGTGTGGAGGATGGAAGATGACAAGACATAGATCCCAGTTCATAAACATCTTGAGCATTTGGAAGCTTTTAAGCAGCTGCTATGCTGGCAAAGTATTTTTGAACCAGCCACCTGCATATGTTTTCTGTTTTTATTAAACTAAGCTCCAAAGATGAGAAGATACAGGTGGAAGCTTTGAGTTTCATCCTTTTCCCCACCTCCCCTTGTGTGTTTTAATCCTAATCTGTATCAACAAAGATGAGTTGCTTCTTTGACACATGCAAAAATTACTTTGAGGCCTATTGAGAACAGATGACGAGCTTTGATTCCATAATCAATTGCTAAGAAATTCATTAGTGCCAGCACAGATCTTTCATGCAGGAGGAGCTCTCCCAATGGGCCTGCCTGCATCAGAAGAGCTCATGAGCAGCTATTCTCTTCCGTTATGCTGGGCTCGTCCCCATGCTGGGGAATAGCCCCTTCCCTGCCTTCATCTCAAGGAAGAAAACCTCAGGAGCTAAAAGACTGAAAACTTGTCTTCACTACCCACTGCCCTTCACAGCCACTATCTGTCTTGCTGTCTTTCAGCTCGAACATGAACAGACATCCTGACCACTCTGCAGTCATTAGAGACTTGTAAAACAAGTGTAAGAATGATGTTTAGGAATAAGTGCCCTTATAGACAAAGTATTCAAAAAGAAGAACCTACTTTTCTCTAATTGTGGTTAGGGCCAAAAGAAACTACAAAGTTTTCAGAGTGTGGTAAGCACCCATCAGTTTCCAAGGATTTCTTTGGAAACAGATGGGGATCCAGCACTGTTAAAAAGTCAGGGACAAGCCTTTCAGAAATACTTCTGATTTAAAGATAAGCACCCTGGGTTCATCTGTGAGATTTAATATTTTTGCTTGTTTGTTTGTTTGCAATCCCCCTTTGCTTAGGTGGATTTTATACTAAAAAAACTCTGAACAAACCAAAAACAGAAAGAGAAAGAAAGTGCACAATCCACCAAAACTCACCTGATGCTTATCTACTTAAATGACTTAAGCACTGCATCCCAAATGTCTCTAATGGAATTATCTCTTCTAAAAATATTGGTAAAGATAGATATGTTATCCCTCCTCAGCTGCTTAATTAAATATGGTGAATTGCACAGTGTTTACCTTAAATGCCCCCCACCAATAGCAGTTAAACTCTATTCTTCTTATTGCTGTTGTGTGGTAAATATCAGAGAAAATAATAGCTAGGGCCAGGGAGACTTCTCAGGAAACCAAGTTTATAAAATGTAAGCAATTCACAAAGGCCTCCACCTAAAAAGGCCTTACTATTAGATTTGATTCTGCACTTAACAGTAATACTTAAAATTTAGCAGACTTCCTTCATTATATCTATTTAGCTCATCTCAACATTTACCTGAATATTCAGGTATCTGCCGGTGCTGTTTCTGACAGAGTCACACCGATGTTCTGGTTTGTGCATTTTTCCTCCATTAACCTGAACAAATTTCTGTGATGAAGTTTGTGTTATACCTCCATATCTGGGGCAGGAATCACCCTCTGGAGTGAGGAGTCTAAATCTTTCCAATGATAATAGACCTTTCATGGTTCAATTTACCTTTACTCCAAACTTTCAGATATTTGGTGCCATGTGATATGAGTTCCAGAGATTCTTACCTAAAGAGTTTGAAGATTTCTTTAAAGCCTATTAAAGAGGGAAAGATTCTACTAACTATAGCAGACTTTGACCTAAACCCGCAGTAAATTCAAGCTTCAGTTTCCTTTTCCAAGTTGTCCCTCACTCTCACAAACGTCTCCTCGAACATGAACTATGTCTATGTCACAGCAAAGCAACCAGGTGTCATATCCACCCTCCAGTGTTTTCATGGGACACATTTGTACCAGCTGCAGTCAGAGACACCTACTCCAAAACAAGAGAGGATCCCTTGATTTGCAGCTCTGCTCACTGCCATGCCTATGTGTTCCTTGCAAACTCTGAAACATAGAAGAGCAGTGTGTAGATAGGGAGAAATGCTACTCTCTATGTGTCATATAGCTACCCACATACAGCCTTGGAAAGGGGAATCTGCTGTGCAGAGCTAGGGGATGATGACACAGTGGTAGGACTAAGTCCTCTGGACAAGGAAAATTCATGTGATCCTTCATCCTCTGTTAGAAAAGCCAA
Source organism: Athene noctua (assembly GCF_965140245.1). Taxonomy (NCBI): domain Eukaryota; kingdom Metazoa; phylum Chordata; class Aves; order Strigiformes; family Strigidae; genus Athene; species Athene noctua. The sequence continues at coordinate 9,496,484 of NC_134077.1, forward strand.
GAGAAACAAGGGAGGATGCTAGCTGAACAACTCATCCGAAGAACAGGCTTTCTTGGTGCAGAGGGACTCCCCCAGTGCCATAGGTGTGAGCCCATTTAAAATAATCCCAGCCACTGAGGTACAGCTGCTTTTGACAAAATTCTTTTCTTCCTTTCCTCTTTCTTGACCTTGTCATTCAGTTCCTTGTGAAGTAATGTGAAAGCATCTGTTGTCTCTTTCGTTTAATTTGTAAATACACTCCCGAAGGGCTGGCAGAGCAAATGCAAGCCTAAGAGGCTACCACAGTGTCAGTGATCGCTACCAAAGGCAGGAACGCAGGCTCCTGTCCTCCAGGAGATGCCCTCCATCCCCACTGTTCATCTGCCAGAAAAACATTTAAAAAGGGGATGAGGAGATTTCTCCGTGTACCTGGTGTATGGAGGTGGCCCAACAAGATTTTTTTGTTTTCTATAAAGCACAGTCATATCTGTGGTGTTTTGTGTTTTAGACAAAGTTAGAAAGCAAAAAAACCACTTATTTATTCTTATTAGACTGCATGCTAAGAATTGCTACATATAGATGAAGAGGAGAAGACAAAATCTGGGTGTAAAAAAGCTCCTCCTCTGGTGTATTAGCTAAAGTAAGGAGGGCCTTTGCATTGCCTTTGCTGTATTATTACTGAGATAGTCCTTGGACTACAGTTCAGTCATTTAATCAGTCCTTGAGACAGCAAACTTGTCACTATCTTACGTGGTCGTTCTGCCCCACAAAAGACTGTTAAAGGCCTCAAGGTTTCACCAGTGATTGTTATGATTACTATAAATTATCTTTTTATTGCACATTGAAATCCTCAGACACCGAGCACCTACAAAATCATGTTTCTTTCAGCAGCAGGTGCAGGCTTTCAGTTCCTGAACTGCCTCTTATGGCTGCAGAGACAGCTGAGACAGCCATCCGCAGATGCAGGAAGGCGCGTACCTGGTTCCCCAGCTCCTCAGCTCTCTCACTGTCTTCACGCCTGACAGAAACAAGTCTTTCCTCTGCCTGGCAGCACAGACTTCGTGGGTGACATGGCTTGTACTGCTGGGTGCATCCCTCACCACAAATCCAGAGGCAGCATCTTTTCTGCATGCACTGAACTGACCAAAAATGGGGCCAGAAGTCTGGTTTCCCAGTCTTATGCTGACAAGTTGGTAACACTAATTAGCAAACGCTGGGAAAATGTGCCTCTTTCGTTGAAAGTGGGGAACATATCAAATCAGTATAGACTCTGTCAGTTATCTCTTACTCATTCTTCCTTGCTATAATTGCATATAATTGAGAGTATATAGTGCTGATGGGGCATTTTAAAAGAATCATATTCATTCCCTATGTGACAATGTGGTAACATGTTTCATGTTATCTTTATGTGTTTGGTCTGCTCTGGGATTAATCTTCATCCCTCAATTCTAGCACTGCCTTATCGTCCCAGTTTTACAAAGGGGGAGACTGAGGCACTTGCCCAAGCTAAGTCAGCAGGAGGGCAGCAAAGCCAGTTTTAAAAATTAGGAGTTCAAACCCCTCGACTCGGTCAAGCACTCCGGTTGCCCCAGTTCTCATTTTGCAGTGTTTATTTTAGTCTCTCTCCAGATGCAACCCACCTGCCAGTCCCACCAAAGCCAGAAGCCCAGTGGGGGTAGGAGGAAACTCTTGCAGGCAGCAGCATGTTCGCTGCCCTCTCCCTCCTTGCACCTGCCAAACATATTGTAATAAACACATAGAGACAATTAGCACCTTTATAGACAGGCTTCCATACCGAGAGGGATTTCATCCTTGCCTGCTGCTCTAGATTGGGCTGATCGGCAAAGGCAGGTAAATCTGTATCCTTTGTTTAACAAGATGGGAGAATGAAGTGGGGAGCAAGAAACACCCAGAGCCCTTCCAGGTAGGAATTCTCAGGCTGATTTAAGCCCTTTCAAAAGGTTTTGTCTCTAGTGATTTGCACTTTCCTGCCTCCCAGCCCTTCCCCACCTTCCTGTTCCTGCCCCCAACTCCATCTTGCCACGTCCTTCCACTGCTGTTATTATTTGTGAAGCGTGAGAGAAGAGTTATGACAAGGGAGGGATGTCATTAAACCACGCCGGGAGGAGATGTCAGCCGCCATGCAAACATCTTCCTGACACTCCACTTTCAAACGATTTCAGAAACTGCACTCAGATGATTTCAGGTTGGGTAGGCCTGTCAACTTGGATGGACGCCACGCGCTGCTTTGGTGCCGGAGACAGCTCCAGAGCCTCTCAGCCGGCTGTTGCACACACGCGTATGTAGCCCCGTCCCCGCACACACAACTGCACATCATTATTTTTATGCCACTCCAAGACAGATACCCTTGAATGCTGTTGGAAGCATCAAACTTTCACTGCAAGTGAAAGCTTTAACATTTAGAGGGTTCTTGTGTAATGCAAATGAACTGGAAAGGTAGGAAGGCATCCCAAATGCCATTCACTGCATTTATAAAAAGATAAGGTGACTGTGTCCTACCCCACCATATCACTTCATTACCAAGTGTCAGCGAATAGCCTGGCAGCTCGATTGGTTGATGAAATCACATGACCCAAGTGTTATCTTGCAAAAACACATGAAATTACTAAACTTGAACAGCAAAGAAGTATAAATATCCCCACAGTTTATTCTCATCCAGCCAATCAGAGACTATGTATGTCTTTATTTCCTTTTATTTTTTCCTCCCAGTGGGGAAAAAAAAGAGTTTTCCCATCTAATTTATTATTCAAAATATTTTGCTATCTAATATATTTATATTATTTTCCTCAAAATCTAATTGAAGTGCTTTGTTTATGCATTATTCATTTGATCTTTGTTTTCCATCCTCATTGTTAACTTCCAATGCAATTTTAATAGGCTCATGGTCAGAGATCAGGGTGGCAGACACTTTGATGCCGTGTTAATTCACTGACAAAAGGGCAAGAAGAAAGTGTGAGTAAAGAAGCCTTTAAAGACATTTTTTCTGATACAGATCTGAGCTGTCCCATGCTGGTATGTACCTCATTTCCATGGGGGCTGATTTCCTGGCTTTGCTGTGGTAGTCGGTTAGGTGTTTGGATGTCATGCTAACAGAAAGCAAGAAGAAAAACATAATTGCCTGAGCCTCTGCAGATGTGAGACATTAGCCAGTGCCTGCTGAGGTCTGTGGAAATAACGCACTCTGCTGCTCTTCATCCTTTCAATGTCTCTGATGAACAGCTTGCACGAGTAAACAGAGGTGAAGGTGATGGATATGACACGTAAGACGGGAAAATGGTTTGGTTTTCAAGATTTTCTAGTATCTGGGGCAGTACCGTGCACACAGGAGTGTATACTAGAGTTGAGTAGCACACTGCTGTGTAGGCTGTGACTCATGCACTAGACAGCACAATCTGCCGTGTGCCCAACTAGGAACCAGATATGATCTTTTAACTCAAGGCATGTCAGCTGGGTCTCCACCTCTTGAATGTCTCATAAGCATGAATTTTGTAATGCAGTCACTCATTGACTCATGCCAAACTGTCTTCCATGAACAAAAATTCATAACTTCTCTTTTAGCTGAAATATTGCAGCCCAGCCCAGTTGAGACATGAAAGATTCAGGTTCAGTGCTCTCTCCAGCCAAAAGCTTACTTTCAGTTTTATTCTTTCTTCCCAGCTGATCTCCACAAAGACATTTTGCAGTAGCCAAAGAGTTAATAACAGTGTAGGAACTATAATTCAGTCTAGGAAAATAATTTATGGATATTCTTGGCATTTCTGGATATCAGCACAGCTGTAGCTCTGTCTTACCCATGAACAAATATTCTTGGCCAAGACACCAGCTCACACAGCCCATTAAAGGAGGCTTCTGTAGGAAGGAGTGCACATGGCAAGCAATGCAACTTGAGTTTACAACTGCTGCCCACTGAAAGTTGGCATGGACAGGTAGCGGCAGTATTAAGTGATAAAAGGCATAGAGCATTGAAAGTGACAGGCAGCAGATGTAAATAGAGGTAATTTTGTGCAATAACCCACCAAATTCCGTTTTAATGAACTTAGCTCTCCAGTCTCCATGAGACAAGACATTGCTAGACAAGAGAGAGTGAGAGGGAGGTCCAAAAACAGTGTCATGAAGACAGAGGCTGCTAAGAAGTTGCAGCAGCAATCCCGCAGAGTGCAAACTCATACAAGTAAACCCACCAGCCAGATTCAGTTTGCACCAGTGACAGGAATGGCAGTAACACCAAGGATGCCTATGGAAGGATCTGTACTCGCAGGATGATGAAAGGAAAGACATGAGGAGTAAATTATACGTTGCACATTCTAACAAGAAACCTGTCAGCAGATGGTGGAAATAAGGGAGATTTGTGGGGGCACCATTTCTCTGGTACCAGTGTACCTTTGCCTTCCTTCTTCCCTTTGTTTTGCACATTTATTCCTCTTGAATTAACTTATGGAAGAGGAACAAATGCCATCAGGGTTTAAAAGATTTTCAGTAGCTTGAAACAAGTGCTTGAATGGAGGATGTCAGCATTTCCTCTGAATTGTACAAATCAGTGGCATTATAATAAGGCTATTGTTTATAGATAATGCTTTTTTATCAGAGATTCTTCAGGTCAGTTGCTTACAAATATTTTTCAGAGAAATCTGGGGCCGGTTTTAGGAATTGTGTCTCTCTAATGATATATCATTTTCAGAAGTTGGAAATAACATATTTCAGGTGTTCTGGAGTTTCTCCCTGAAATATAGTGATATATTTTCTGGAACAGAAATTCCTGAGTTTGATTCCGTTTTCCTTGTGTTTGACTGACAGTCATTGACATACAGTTTAAATGAAGATTCACTGTCTATCTGAACTCAATGGCCTCAGATTTTCCCCTAGATGAATATTCCAGTGACCAGAAATCTATAAATCTCAGAATGGAAAAGTGCAGAAATGGCATCTTCATTATTCTTCTAGATCCTTTTTCTCATCAAGGATGTAAGTGTCACATTTTCCTGTGTAGCTGCTGTTTCAGACTCAGCACTCTCATCCTCAGTGTTTGAAATTGTATCACTCTAGTCTTTGCATGTAGAAGAGATGACCATGAAATGTCTGTTAGAAACTATTTTTGTACAAAATGCATCAAATGCTCATAAAATATTCTCATATAAGCTATTGCTAGATACTTCAGAACCATGTTGGCAAGTCTGGTTCTGAACACAGGAAGAAAGTACAGTATAGCTGATGGGCTCACCATGAGGAAAAAAGCAAAAAAATGAATACACCAGTGAAAATATTGCCCTTCTCTGTGGAAAATGTAATTTTTATCAACTCCCCTCATCTCCTATCTATTGTAAAATCAACTGTTTAATAAGCCCACATCCTTCCAAAACCTAGACAGAACTGGAAATTTAATTTTCTATCTCAAAAAAGTTTTGACGGGAAATTTTCAACCTACCCTGAAACAGCAAGTATGGTGCGACAGCTGTCTTAGTCAAGCCCCTGGTTGTGCTTGGTCGTTCCTAAATGCTGATAATGGGAATGCAAAACAGTCATATGTTTGACATGTAAAAAGGGAAAAATCATCAGAGACTTCATGTGTGAACAGAAGAGGGATTGTCTCCCTTTCCCTGCGGATCTGGCCCTTTCCCAGGGTTCAAAAGAATTTGACTGCATGGTGGGGAACTATCTTTCTAGCATGAGAGAAGGAATAAAATGGGGAACAAAAAGAGAAAAAAAAAAGGCAAAGAAAATTCCACTTGATTAGCTTCTTAGCATCAGTTGGATGTGACAACTCTTTGAATATGGATGAAGTCTACAAGAGGGATCATCTGCCAGCAGTAGTTGTTACCAAGGAAGTAAGTGATGCTGGAGGTCGGAGGGCACCTGTCTCGCCAGCTAATGAAAGAATTGTGGGAGACAGAGCTTTTCTATCTGATTAATATAAGGGCTGTAATTCCTGCCCTTCCCACCCCCACACCTTCTCTGCTCTCTCTTTTAAAATGATACCAAGGCTATTGTTATTGTAAGTGGGATGTGAAAGAGACTGTCCTAGGAAGAGCTTTGCCACTCATAAGTGATATTTTGGCCAATAACTTGTGCCAATCTCATCCTCCCACACAGATTCTGGAAGGGAAAAGCAACTCTTTGCTTTATTCTCTGCCAGACTTTTTTTCCAATCATGCTGGGAGCTGAAAGTCACCCTTGATTTTCAAGGGGGAGAAATGCAGTCGTTAGAATGGGCTGATTAAGTTGGAATATGGGGATGGAAGAGTTAGAAGAAATAACTTGGGAATGTTTTATCTTTAAAGGCAATAAAGACATTTTAGAATACAAATGTGGTTATAGTGCCTCTGATCAAAGAGGAAGGTAATCCAGTATATTTTCTAAGCAGTGTCCAACAGTAGATGTTTAGCAAAAATATATAAAAATGAGGCAAAATATAATGAATGTACTAAAGTATATCTGCTCTGTTTAGAGAGTTTTAATATGGATAGTGCATCACAAATGACTCCTCATCTAATATATATTGATGCTGGCAGGAACAATGTCCATAGCACTGTGGGTGCATTCCCTGGTCGTAAGGACAAATGAGCCCATGCTCACACTTACAGTGCTAAGCTCTTCTTCATCACAAAATGGTGCCCATACCCATACTGCAGACTGGGAACAGTGTCGGCCTGTGCTATCTCCAGAACCATACCTGTGCTAACAACAGATTTTTCACCAATCATGGGACATTGCCTCAGCTCATTTTATGGCCCAAATTACCACAGAGATAACCTAAATAACTGTATAGGTAGCCCTTTTAGTTACCCTGAGACTTCCACCCTCATCTCTGCAAAATCCATACAGGCAAAACCAGACCTGTAGGCAGAACCATGGACACAGGCAAGGAACTGGCAGTTTGAAGGTAAAGTCTCTGAAAGTCTGACCTGAAAGTAGATTTAAGTATGTAGCATTTTACACCATCCGGTGCATGGTAAACACTGCCACAGAAAGGTAGAACACATGGAAAAAAAAAAAAAAAATGCAGAGATCAAAATGGACTTACAGGATTTTCCAAAGCAAGGCATAAACCAGAGCCTCCTGGTCCTCAGGCAGAAGGTCCCTCTAGTTATCTCAAATAGCAGTCACTCTCTGGCTCAGTCTTTCTCTCAGCTGCAAATCCTTTCCAGAAGCTCAACCTTTCACGGCATAAATTGGTAAGATTTAGTACAGCTTTGGTGGTTTTCAAGAGCAGATGACTTGGCCCATGTATTTCACAGACAGACCAAAGATTTTTCTCAACCTCTCTACAGTAATACTGGGTTGTTTATTTATTTACCTAGTAAATTCCAGTCAGTGAATTTAGGACGTTGACAGAGAGTCTGAATCTACACACAGGTCTTCCATAGCAGGATTAGGTTTCACAGAGTTTAATTAATGCTGAGGATAAGACATTTTCCCCTCCACTGACAGAGGAGGAGAGCGAGGGAGTCTGGAACTTCTCCATTGTTGAGCTATCACTCAAAAACTTTGTTACACCATCAATCAATACCGTGCAATTGAGAAAAATGCATATAGCGAAGCAGCTACTCCCATGGTAACACCCAGACATGGGTAGTTCTAAGTGGCTGTAGTGAAAGGTACATCTATCCCAAGGTACTGTGACTCAAGCGTCCTTCTTCAGCTCACGTTGAAAGGTACACAGAGACGCTTAAAAAACCCTTTCCCTAAACCAGGTCCACCAAAAAGATGTCATTGCTGTTCTACTCATGCTGGATATACTTTAATCTCCAGGTATAACATTTTATTGGCTAACACTTTCAAAGACATTGTAGCAGAATCTATTAACAGAATTTACACTCCACTGGTGTGAAAGCCTTTATTTGCCACCTGATAAAGGCAAAAGCTGGAACAGGGTTACAGATTGCATTTTTAAGTGGATTTTATCTTTTGCAGATATATATAGTTTACCTCTTCCAATGTATGTGCTTATGTAAGTGTGGGTGGTGGGGGAAGGGGAGCTGTTTATATCTCACTTCTAATTTTTCTATGCATTTTAAGGTCTTAATAATATTAAGAAAAAGAAGAAGGGTTTAGTAGAGAAGTGATATAGCTAATTGTGTTTCCTCTACAGAGTACTTGCACTTGCAAATAACAAATTGTGCACTGTTGTGCACATCTGGTGCCTCTGCTGTAGGCATTTGATGTGAAGTTAGAAGCATTTATTTCGATGTGTTGTTGCACAGCCAGCTTTATGGAAACCATAGCCCTGTTAGGTTCTGCATAATCTTAAGTGTCCTGAGCAGCTTTAAAGAAGGGACTCATTTTTAAACTAGTTGGGCAGGTTTAATATTCCCTAAATTTACCCACATCTAAGACATCTAATTAAAATGTAGATCCTTCCATCTGAGCAAGTCAGTCAAGACTTACAATATAGAACATGGAGAGAAAAGTGCTTTTTTAGGGGAAGCATGATTTGGCTGAAAGTAGATGTCTGTTTTAGGATGAGAGTTATGCCCTCGACTTGGCAGACCAGATCCCTGTTGAGTACAGAAGAAAGCTGAGTGTGAATATCTCAGATGGAGGCATGCCTTGTTGTAAACATGTATGTTTCTCCAAATGGATCCCACCCTTTCAAAAGCAAATCTAAATCGGAAGATTCTTGGAGTCGATATTTAGTTTTCTTTGTAGACGTAATGGAAGATTCTATTCTGGATTGCAACTGAGGAAGGATTTTGGTCAAATATTTTATTCATTGGAGAAAAAAAATAGTAGTTAAGCTTTGAATGGAAATATTTGCATGCTTTTATCAAATAATAACATAATACGATCAATTCACTTGAGTGAAAATGTGAAACTTCTGTTTTGCTGATGAGGCATTTTTCAAACAACCCTATTTCTTTTCCTTTTTCTCAATTTCCTTTATTATTCTGCTTGCTTTTAAAGAAGAAGGAACAAAATGTAACAAAATTTTAATAAGTTCCCTTTTGGGCCAGGAGAGTCAGTCTAGCAAACTAAAAAGTAATTTTTAAAAATTATTTTGTTGATGTGCATTTTAGCCAGTGAAGTAAACAGTCATTTAGACACATCTCTCAGTCCATATGCACGGCTGCCAGCACCTACCCACAGACCTGAGGAATCGCTGCAAGCCCAGGGCAACCTTTAAGATCAGTGAAGGTCAGGGTTATGCAGCGTCTGGGAAGTCAGGCTCAAACAGATATACGGATGCTACATGGATACACATAAGATGAAAAGAAAAAGCACTTCCTGAGCTGTTTTAATTACCAGTTTCCTTCTACATACAATGATATAGTTTGCCATAGCAGATGGGACCAGCGATCCATCCAGTCAGGTACTGTGCCTCCAGCAGTTGCCTGTGCTTGGTGGTGTGAAGCCCTCCCTCTTGGCAGCACCTGGCTGGTGGGGGACAGAAAGGACAAATTTCTCCTGAGGCCCTGTGGCACAGTTCTTATGTCCTATTGACATACATAAAGACAAATGCTCTGGCCAAATCTTTGGCTGATGCACATCACCTTTGCACCTGAAGAATCAAGGGAGCCCGTTAGGTTATGTCTAGGCATAACCCATGAACGCAGGCAGGGAGTCCATTAGGAAAAAGGCATCTGTGGGGACTGAAATGTTGCCTTCAGGAAGGACCTGCAGCAGAGGATGTCTGATGCCCAGGACATCTTCCTCCATCATGGCCTGATGGCTCATAGCAAGAGCCCTTGAAATAGTGAATGAACATATCCTTGGTTTAGATTCTCTGAGGCTTCATCTCTCTGCTTTAGATTTTAGGATTATTGAAACAGCTGGGTACTGCCACTCATTATCAGCAGATTAACCCCCACCTCTATGCACTTGCCTGAATTTGAAGAGCAAAACACCAGGGACCTTTGCAGACATCAGGCAGAGCACCATAAAGGGAGAGGACAGAACCGTGTGCTGGGTCCTGCCCAGCCCCACAAAGCCCAGTGCTAGGTCCAACTGCATTGTGCTTGGAATAAACATGTTTATCTTGGACATTCATTATGAAAGACTCATTCAGAACCCTTTGACCTCGTGTACTATGAAAGCCAAAAGCCGTTGAGGGAGGGTTTGAGGGAGAGAGGAAGGAAGCTGGAAAATCAGATCTACTGAGTGAGGAAGAAGGGTGAATGCTTTAGAAGATGGCTTTCTTGATCATTTTATCGGAGCCTTAAATTTGTGTTTTCTTCTGGAGGGAAAAAAAAAAAAAAAAAAGGAGGTATTAAAAAAAAAAAAAAAAAGGAAAGAAAAGAAAATCCAGCCATTCAGCAGTTCAGCTCCAGATCTCCATAGCACTTTCAAATGAAGGTGTTTCCACAGAGCACATTTTATTCCCAGAGACACTCTTGAGCTTGAGCAGAGGGGATTTGCATCTGTAAAAAGGACAGAGAGAAGGAGACAGCAAGGCTTAGCCTTTGTATCCATCGCCAGAGCTGGAGGAGGGGAAAGCCCAAGAAAGGGGAGAAAGGGGGTGTTTGACCCTCACCTGAGTAGCAAAGAGATTGGAAACAAAACAAAAACATTTTCCTCCGACAGACCCACCTCCCCCAAGTCTAGCAGGAAATCAGAGCTACAATCTCCTATTGTCAGGGGCTAATAAATAAATAAATAAAGGCCCAGATTAGATAACAACAGCCACAACAACAACAAAACATGTAGCAGCATCAGGGGCAGGAAGGATCAGCATCTGCTTTAATTAAAAAATCTGCCTCCATTGATTTTTTTTTAAAGGAACACATTTGTAGGAAGATGAAGAAAATGTTTCTCCCCCACCATCTTAGTTCAATGAATGGTGTATGTCTGCTGTTAGCTACAAATAAGCCTTTGATCATTTTATTGCTCTCTGTAAAGCTAAAATAATTTTTCTGTGTATTTTCTTCTTTTTTTTTTTCTTTAAATTGGGAGTGTTAGGAGGGAGTGGCAATAAACAGATCTACTTGGGAAACATCTGAATGAGGGTGGGGGAAGAGACCGGAGAGGAGAAACGAGAACAAATATACAGTACTGCAGCTAGAGAGGTGGGATCAGACTGTCAGAGCCCACAGGCTGAAACAACCAAGTGTACCAGCCCCAGTTAAGAAAACCCAAAATACTGTGCCTACTACTCCCAGCTGCCTATATGCCTCTCCAAACATTTATAACGATTAGAAGCATGTTAGTATATCAAAATAGCAGGAAAGCGTGCATTTGAGTCTAAATTCAGCTGGAGGCTTCATCATGTTCTTCCTCGCAGGAGGATGGGGGGATGAAGGATGTGGTGTGGAAATCACTGGTCCCCAAGGAGGGGGGACAGGGAGGATGGAGTTTTTCTTGCATGAGATGGCACCTGGCAGTGCAAAGCCAAGCACGCAGAGATGGAGGTGGGAGGCAGAGAGCTGCCCTCCTGCCCAGAGCAAAAGCCTGGGTATATGCAGTGGGGGTCCCACCTCTACTGCCAACTTGCCTGGTATTTGTGTGGAAATCACTTGTGTTTCCTGCTGTAAAATGAGCTTAACACCACTTTGCCTGCCCCCCAGGGCCTCCTGAGGGTAAGCAGATTAAAGGTTTGGAAGCGTGTGGACGCAGCAGCAGTGGGGACCAGAGGCCGGCACAGTGCAGCTTGGGATCAGGGGCATGTGGAGTTTATTGCAGCCATGAGGGGTTGGATCCTGCTGCCTCCAAAGCAGCCATGTCTCACAGCAACACGAGAAGTGCTTTGCAGGTGGTGGCACTGAGGCAAAGCAGGCTTGTTGCCTGGCCAAGAAGGGGATTTTAATCCAGTCTCCATCCATCTCCCTCCTCCCACCCCATCAACAGCAGCTGGCTTGGCATGATGGAGCTGTCTCTGCTGCTGCTCTGTGCAAAATCCTAGCCCATCCTCCGAATAGCATCACTGCCCCATCCTAGAGCTGGCCTCACCCCTTTACCGTAAGGGAAGGGCAGAAAATAATTCATTTTGTCCTACAGTGCTGAGGAGTCTGGAGCTGGCCTTAGTGGGAAGACAAGGGCAGCAGTAAGGACGCCGGAGGGGCCAAAGGGGGATATCTCTGCTGGGAACTGTGGGGTGTCACAAACTGCTCCAAGATCCCCAGGAGCAGATTGATTGTGCCCCTTTTGGCTGTGGGCTTCTTTTTAGACAGACTCTGAGAGGCTTTTTTCCATGTATGTACGTCATCATGACTCAGTCCATGGCTTCCCAAGTACTTGGGAGGTACACAGAGTAGGACGTGGTGAGCCACCAAACAATTACAGACTCAAAATTATGACCAATTCCTAACTCAAAATTATGACCAACACCACCCTTCACCTGTGCATCTCAGAGTACAGGTTTTGCTAGTGGTTCCTTCCAGGGAGAGGAGCAGGGAAGCTTTTCTTTCCCTAGGGACACCATGGCATGGGACATACAACACAGGGTCAGAGCACCAGAGCTTGCTCCTGCATGGCCCCATCTCCCTTGGCTCCACATCTCCCATTCATAGGCAGCAAGGACAGCGTGAAAGGGTGCGTGCATGGGCATGTATACCCACTATATTAATACATATGTATGTGGATTTTTACATATCAGTTCTATAGGGCTCAGCAACATCAAAAAGAACCTGGATAATCAGAGCAGAAGATATAAAAGATCAAACAGAATATCTTTTAAACAGATCTGAGGAGCTTAATTTTCATCCAATGTTACTGCAGGAGCTTTTCCTTCTTTTTTTTTTTTCTCCTCTCTCTGTTTTTTTCCCACTTCCATGAGTTTCTTTGATCTGTTTTGATGTCTTTTTCAGCTCCTCTTTCAAAAAAAATTCTTTTAAATTTTTTTTTCTTTTCCTTTCCCCCAAAGTCATGGGGCTTGTAAGAGTATGAAACTAGCTAGATACAGCATCTCCCCACACACTTTCCTCCCTACAATGCATGTGCACTCCACAATCCCTGTTCTGCTCAGAAACCTCTGACTCCAGGGCAGAGGGATGAAATTAAAACTGCACGGAGTGAAATGTTATTTCCTTCATGTCAAGAGTTTTCAACTCGGTCACTTTTGAGTCCTGTTCAGGGTTTGAATTGGACTACATTTGTGGCAAAAGCTGTTCCCTCAGTTGTATGTCTAGCAAAAGGCCAACTTCACAGAGAGAAACCCGGCAGGCTTCATTTCAGACCTGTGCTATCAGTTCACATTGACAAGGATGTGAGCATAGGGTCAGGTCACCTGGGTTTTTCCTTTGATTTCCTTAAGGCATGGACAAAGTTACTTAACTTCCCAAGCTAAATGCTGAAGAAGTTACTAACTTCTGCAGATCTGCCATGTCTACAGGCAACAAGGAAGAATTAAAATTCATCCATGGGTGAAAGTCACTGGAGAGGAAATGCTCTTTCTTCACAGCTTTGTGGCACTTTTTCTGCTCTGGTTAGGGCATCCCAGAACTTTCCCCCCTAGGTCTCCCAAGTGGTTTGAGGTCCAGAACCTCTCAGCTCACATCCCCTCCACACCCTGCAGTACCAAGTTTCCATGCACAGCGTTGCCCCATGCCACGCTCAGATGCTCCACTTCAACCTTGAACTCTCGCATTGCCTCCCAGCATTTCTCTACACGTCCCTTGGCCACATGTGGGTGACCTGGCAGTTCCCACATGCTCCCAACAGGCTCTCTTCTCCTGGCTGCCTTTCCCACCCCTGCTTTTGCTCTGCTGGCTGTAGCAGACACGCTTGCAAAAATCCCTTCTCCAGTGAAGGGAGCACTCACCAGCATTTCAGTGCTGGGTCTCCACAGCATGCATCAAGGACAAGCAAGGGGTACACCATATCAGTTGGGTGAAGCCAGGTTGAATTTATGTGGCAAGGCACTGTAGGGGATGGCTGTCTGCCGGGGACGGGGTAGATAAAGCCAAAAACCATTTACTCTGTCCCTAAAGAGGCTGTGAGCAAAGTCTCTTGGATGCCAAGGCTCACGCTTCCTGTATTAAGGCTCTCCCTCCCTCAACAGATAGTGCCAGAGCAGTAGGAGTTCTGGTCCTGTGCTTCTAATTACTATGATTTCAGCCTCTCAGAGTATCCTCAGAGCCCAGATAAAATGCGGAAAGTGTAAATACTGTACACAGACACACAGACTCACCAGACTGCCTCGTCTTTCAAGCCGGGTTAGTCTTTCTTGCAGCAAGCAAATGAGCTCAGAGGAACAGGAAAAAAAAGACTGAGCTATTACAGCACAAGTTTTTTGTGAAACCAAAACTGCCCTGCAGATTGGAAATCTATTTTCAGTCATTCCAGTTCCTTCCAAAATACTAATAATAATAATTGAAGTTCTGAGGCTTTTCAAGTAATTTTTATCCACCAGCCTCCTCTGAAGTACAAAGCCAGCTCATGCCTGTCAGGCCAGCTGGGCTGAGCTCAATCCGAGACACAGGGTGCCAGAAATTTAATCCTGAATTTCCCAAATCTAATCGAAACGGCACAAGCCATGATTAATAATTCACTACTTTATTACTGATACGATGCCTCGGACTATCACAGCGTCTGAATAATTGATTTGCCAAGAGGGGCAACATGTCCTTTCCCAAAGCACAGAAAGTTTGACCGAAGACTTGCCGTGTAAAGCTGGCTAAATGTTTTTAAATAGTTTGAGTCTGGATATCTGACATTCACTTGGTGTCTAAGGACAAACTGGGAAGAGGCAGCTGAGAAAGTTTTATACCATCCACTAAAGTACAGGTCATATGTCTAGAAACATGGTCAAAGAGATAGTGTATAAATCACTGCTTTATATGTGGGGGAAAAATATGAGAAAAGACTAGAAAAGAGATAAATTAAGTTACCAGGAGGAAAAAAACAAACCAAACTTCTACAAGCCTATGCATAGTAAGAATACTAACTACCTTTAGACTTGAATCATTAGGTCTGTGTTCCCTTACTCCCACCCTGATCCCTGTTTTGACTCATGCTGGCTCAGATATGCTGATTGTAATGTATGGTGAAGGCCAGTTGAAGAACTGAGCAAAATTTGGTGTAACACAGCCAGACTTTACATTTTCTCATCTTGGAGATTTGACAAAAATCTGGGTGACAGTTCTACTGTGCCTTAAGATTAGAGGCAAATGTAGTCTAGAAGCGGTGTTTCAAAGTTCTCCAGAACTGACAGCCCCAGATCTGAGCCTTAAGAAACTCTAC
This sequence comes from Athene noctua, assembly GCF_965140245.1. NCBI lineage: Eukaryota > Metazoa > Chordata > Aves > Strigiformes > Strigidae > Athene > Athene noctua. The sequence goes on from NC_134077.1 coordinate 9,511,592, forward strand.
AGATGAGCAGTCAGTATTACAGCTTGAAGAGTGAACAAATTTTCCATCTCCTATCAAAACTGGACCTCAGTTTTGACAGGTTTCCCCTTTGTAAAACAGCTATTGAGAGCTGGTGCACTGATTTCCACCCATTCCTCTGGATGGAGAAGACCTCAGAGTGTTTTAAACCACTGTTATCATCTTGATTGATGTGGGATGATGGCAAAACCATGGAGGTAGATTTCTGAAGCATCAGAGGGACCTTGCTGAGGGCCTCATCAGGGCACATCAGAGTAGCCATGCATTTAGAAAAGTAGGATTTTAACTGTTTATATTCTGTCAAATATACAAGCTGATAGATCTACCAGGAACCAGTACCACCTCCATGCACTTTTACTGAAATTTTCAGAGCAAAATGGCACTTTCAGGGAGCAAAACACAACAAAAAAAGGATTTTAACTGCTAGCTGAAAAACCACTCCTCTGCCTTTCTTCTAAATTTATTTTAACATGGAAGTTTGTACCTATAAAGCGAGTCACCTACTGAGTTAGTAGCAAAGGGGTTAACATAATTGAGGCTGTTTTCTTCCCCTCTCCATTTTGCCTTTGGTAGTTAAATCAGAAACAAGTGGTACTGCCTTATTACTATCATTGTGCTGAGATATTGCATTAAAGGAGTTTAAGGTTTCAAATTGAATGTCAAATATAATATCACAGTGGAAACTTGAAGTGCACAGCTGAGCTGCTCAGCTCCAGAGGGTTAATGCCGCCAGCCTATCTGCCCAATAACACACTGAGTAAGTGATCTCCATTTCAGCCCACTGAGCTATCTTCAGATGCTCACCAGGACTTGCAGGCAGGAGAAGGGGGCCCTCATGTATGTCAGGCAGCTGCAGATGGAGGCAAAGAGAGTTTGGTGTAACAAATTGATTGCCAGGGAATTGATTGGAGTTCTGTATTCCCTCAGATGTAGCAGCTGATCATAACTAATCAACCCTTTGTCACTTCAAACTGAAGCAGCAACATGCGTGGACCAGGGATGGAGAGAATGTCTTTTCATTTTCCTTGGTAGAAAAGTTCCTCGTTGAAAAAGAGCTGTGGCCATCACCACATGATTTTTTCTACCTCAGTGCTCAGCATCTGAATAGTTTCAGGTTTGGAGTAATTTTCTGAGGGCATAGACACAATATCATCAATGCCTTCCCCCAGTTCTTCATTTTTTTCCTTTCTTGGTCTGATTTATTCTTTTTCTGCAGGGAACACTAATGACGTATGCTAGATGATGGAAAAAGTGCATAGTACCACATGCAGGTTTAATACTGCACACAGGTTTTTATCCTCTTGTAAACGTGAACTAAAGTGTATTAAACTAAATCACTGAGAAAAGCAGATTAGGCCTATTCAAATTTTGGAGGAATCTATATGCAGCTCAGAGAACAAATTCCCGTTGAAGCAAACTTTCATTCGGTGCAACGAGTTGTCACAGTAAAGAGTTCCTGGGGTAAATCCTTTATTCTGGTACCTTTTCTTAAGTGGTTGGAGGACTGCCAGTGTTGTTCATCTTCCCCAGCCTTGCTGACATCAGTGCACTTGTGTCCTCCTTATACCAAAACTAGAGTTGTTTAGAAAATTCACCTGACACAGCAAAACTGTCCTTCAAGTGCTGTGATAATCCTAGGCTTAGCCTATACTTTTAGTGTGTTGAAATAATTTGAAAGTGCCCCAGAAACACTGTTCATAGTCTCTGTGTATGATTAATTTGAGGATCAAGAAAACTGTTTTCTCACTTCCTTCTCTCTCTTATTTCCTCATATATCCTACCTGACTATAGACCATGTAGGAATAAAAGGCACCTTGCCTTCTCCATTCCCTGAAGGACTGTGTCCTGGGGTGTCAGGGCCAGTCTCAAACTGCCAAATCAGACTGATCAGAGGGACTGGCCTACCATTTAGTGTAGGTAGGAGCTCATCAGATACCTTGTTGTGACAGCTGAGACAATTACACAAGACACACCCCACAAAGCACATCCATACACCATATAACTCTGGTGTATGAAAACTGCAAAACTGCCTGCTGTGCCTGGCTCCTAATTTGCAGACAGGACAGGGGAGACTTCATCTCTCCAAATTCACTGTTGAGCACATAAGTAACATGTGTCCCTAAGACCATCTCTGCCCCACTGAGAATTTTGACACATGCTGGACAGAAAGTATATGCTACTTCACATTCAACTTTAAGACAGGCTTCAGGTCACCCATGTGTCTCAATGTTTTGCTGAACATGAATGGGCCAAGTCAGACTTCCCCTGGGAAGAAGCACTTTTGCACTTAGCATCATGTTTTGATTATAAAAATATCTATAGCATGCAATTATCAGAATAAAGTCAACTCATCACATGAGCTGTGATATTCACACTACTAACCAATTGCAAATGAAAAGAAAATTTTGTTAATGCAAGCATCTGAAAGAGACGTGCCATACCCAAAGCAAGTGGAAATGTACAGGTATAGTTGTAGAGCAACTCCAGGTGGAAATGTATAGGTATAGTTATAGAGCAAGTCCACTGATAGTGAGAAGACCTCTTGTAGGGAAGTCTTGGATCAATTCCACAAGTGTGATACCGTTTTTTCCTTCTACTGCTCCGTGTCCTTGGAGTACAATGAAGAAAGATGGTACCTTTAGTTGATGCTGTGTCTTTGTGATTGTTTACCGTGTTGCACATTATCTTGTAAAAGATTAAAAACAAAAGAAACCTAAAAACCTGCGGGGTTAAGTTAGAATTTTATAGCCCTGTTGGGAAATAACATGGCAGGAGCAGCAGGCTCATCCTACAGATGCATTATATTTTGTGACAAACTCTGGTGCATGCAGAACATCCATCAATCATCAAGATAATTTTCCATCTCATCAATTATGCAAATTAAACCACAAAAACTATGTTCAAATAACGCTAAGGGCCTGACATAAACCCAGGAAAGCGAGGCAACTTGGAGCGAAGGTTGAAATTCTACCCTCCCTTCTCCCTGCCATGCACTGGTTTTCAGGAGACACATTGCGCACTACTGCCGTGGTGAAGCAGCCCTTTTTGTTCCTGCCAGCAGCTCAAGTATCAGCAAACCAATGTACGGTTGCTAACAGGAGCTTGAGGGACACAGCTTGGGATTTCTTTGACTGGTATTCAATGTCCATGCTTTCCAGCCTGATTAGGGTCAGGACCTATCTCACGTGTTTGTGAGGGTGTACCATGGCCTTTAGCACCATGTCCTTAAATACTCTGATGCAGATGGACAGACTGAGCTATGATTCACTTGCTGGGTGTGTGGGGTCAGAGTGTGGAGGGAGAAGCCTCAGCTCTCAGTGACTGAGTTTATCACCTAAATAAGCCCCAACAGTATAAAACTCCTCCTAATATGGTGGTCTCCCACCTCTCATATGACTTACTCCTACTTTCCTTTTTTTCCTCTACCATTACATGACTTGAGGAACAGAGTCACACCTAGGGACAAGAAATTCATCCATTGTGAGACAGTGGTATAGGTCTTACACAGGTGTCAGCCGTTGCACGTGTGAAGATACTGTCATTCTCCTAGCAGATGTTCCACAAAGGCAGAATAGCATAGTGGGAGTTAAATATCTCAGAGCTCAAAGTGACAAGAATGACAGTGGATAAGACATTTGTTAGCTTTTCAGGGCTTTGGAGCAATCTTGCAATCAAAGCTGCTGTCTTCTTCCTGATGCTGTGTTGTCACCATGAGGCCTTGAGGAACTACAAACACCAGTACAGGTAGTGTAAAGTAACTACTAAGTCATGGAATAAGGAAGATTCCCAAGTGTGCTGGTTATTTAATAACAATAATAATAACAACCACCACCATATATTAAGGCTTCATCTTCCTCAATTTTATTTTCTCCAAAATCAGGGCAGTGATTCTTTTGACCAAATATTTGACTGAGTATGTGTGTCCACAGTATATACATCTGTATCTGAGCAAATCTCTCTTGGCTGCCTCTATGGTCAACAGTCAGGTAGGCAGTATGGTCAGTGGAGTCCGATCAAGATTCATTTCAGCTCGGAGTAGATTCCATCATTTGGTTACAAGAATTGTATCCTAAATAACACTGTATTGAGAAGATCTCAGTTTCTTATCGGGGCATCTGGACTCAAATGTTCAACCTGCGCTGTAAATTCTACTATTAGTTGGGATCCATTTCATGATTGTCCCATGTCTGGAGCATCTAGTTTTAAGCACTCTCAGAGTTATTTCAAACTACAGGAGCACAAATCAGTGTTTATAGAATTCCTTTGGTTCTGCAGCAGTCTGTTCTTGGAAATTTGACATTTTTTCCAGATAACTTACCAGTTTTCACCAACAGTAGAATGATACTGTCTCAGCTTCCATATAGAGCAGTTTTACTGCAAGGGTAGTCAGAAGAAAATGTACAGAGAAAGAAATGCTGCTCAGTCAAAAAGAAAAGATTTGCAGACAGAAGAAAAACAGTGTACTTTTCTTGCCAAACGACAAGGTGATTTTTAATAACAAATGCAAGCATCATAAGACAAAAATACAATTAAAAATCAATTTATCTATGTGTCTATCTATCTATCAATCAATGCACCAGAAAGTTGGAAAAAAATATAGACATTCAGAAAGATTGCTTTTATCAGTACACCCACACCACAAAACTAATTTTCTCCTCCAAATTATTATTAGTGAAACTGTTTAGCTGTTTCTTCCTTTTGCCCCTCCAGTTCTGATCACAAATGCATTGCTTGTACTCCCTGTTGGTCAAACTCCACATTTGGTATGCGACCACCAGCTCTTAAATGTACGTGAAGAACTATACTTCACTGACTTGTGTTAGTGAAGCTGTATTTGGGAGATAATTGTTCACCGGGTTTATTTATTACAGTCACTCTCACAGGATCTGCATCACAGTATGGTCACAGCATGTCTCTGGAAATAAAGCAAAATGAATTGTATAAATAAATCGGGTACATTAACTCGACATGAGCTTTTCAAGAAGCAATATAGTCAATAGAACATACCAGTGAAATTGACAGGACATTATATATTCAATGACACATGTTAACGAAGGTAACAAGAAGCATTTATTCCATAAGGCATACAAATATCATGTAGAGACAGAGGAAGTTTGAGTCACATCCAACTAAAATGGCTTGTTTCTGGCAGGTGAGCTGCACTTGACAGATGTCCTCATATACAACAGCACCTTGCAATGATCTTTGTACCCAGACCAACTCATCTCTCATTAGCAAGGCATTTCATTACCAGTCTGTGGGACCATTGCTGATTTCTGTCTGCCCAGCAGAAATACTGTCTTAGCCAAGAGCTTCCTGTAGGTGACTGTCTAGCCAAAGAGAGAACTTGGCAATCAATAAAACTCACCAACTCAGGAGATACCTGAGGCACTTGCTGTCACGTTTCCTGAATATTACTCACTGTTCTCTTTTCTAAGAAGATAGCTCTACACCTTATAAGAGAATAAATTTTTTAATCTGTTATTCACCTTTTGTGTCTCCTTCCCCTACTCTTCACCTCAATGAGACCTCCTAGCAGGACTCTGATACTTATTTCTCCTTGTGGAGAATATCCACTGACAGTGAGATCTGGACTGTCTGGAGAGCATGGGATAAAGGAGAGGAAGATATTCTTAAAGTTCTGCTTCTCTCTCTGGGAAACACCCCCTCTCTGATGCTGCCCAGTTATGTAAAATGTTACCACAACAAGGGGAACTTCTTAAGTGTTTGTCTGACAGGCAGAAATGAACATTACCTCTGCAACGTCTTCTAGCTATGTTCAAAAATACAGGTATTTCCATAATGGAGCCTGCCTTTAATGTGGGAGAGGCCTTTGATCGCTTTGGGTATTTTGACTTTCAGTCCATTGATGGTCTGTCATGCTTCATACTGTGTTGGTCTCTGGTAAATTCAGTCATACTATTTGACTCAGCTTTTCTGCTTGACTTATTTGGGACAACCACCTTCAAGACAACTTGGCAGGGTATCTCCTTCACTGAATAAATGTCTTCTGGTTTTCATCTCTACCCCAGAGTTTATGATGCAGAGTCCTTTGATATTAATGAGCATCCTTCCACAGACCCATCCTAGACAGGTCAAGTCTCACTTGCACAAAATCTTAACCTGTCTCCTTAACCCACGGCCTGGACTCCATCATTAGTGCAAGCCAGCTGAAGGTGTCCTCTTCAGGACACTGCAGCATGCAGAACAGATTTACTTGTTAAATTAGTTTAATGAGGCTAAAGCAAGTGAAGAGTTAGGTGAGGTCCACAACTTGAGAACATTATGCACTGATGATTGTTCCTGTCGCCAGAAAGAGATTAACGTCAAAATGGTCATGGAGAAAAATGACATTTCTTCGCTTAATATTCTACATGCCAGGGAGAGAACTGTCAATTTATTTACCTCTCTCTGCCTTCTGTTCTTGTTCCCTGCCTCTAGTCTATGTTCATGCATTAAACCTGACACTGTGGCATACCAAGGTGGTTCTCTGCCTCTACAGCATTTATTCAGAGAACTTAGTCCTGGTAGAGCTGCCAGTGACCACAGTAGCACCTCCACATACACAAGTAATTTAAATATGAAAAGAGCTGATTTTGCCAGAACACTGTGCCGACATTGTAGTTTAGCTAGTAAACCATAAAAGGTACTTTACAATTCTTTCATTCTCTTTCTTTATGCTCAGCTTGATTCTCTCAGCCACAGGTTTTAATTAAAAAAAAAAAAAATTTTTTTTTGACTGTTTGCAGGACATGAACATTTTTAGAAGTAGAACAGAAGTTCATTATGGACTCAAAGAAGGAATGGACGGTTGTACAAAAAAAGGGAAATATGTGTGTCACTAGTGTGGTTGACATAATTCAGATGGAAACAAAAACATCAGAAACATCCTTCTGCAGCTCCAACCTACTCAGAAATAGCATAATTTTATGTTATTTATGAAAACACAGAAATTATATATAGCATGGTTTAAAAGCACTAATCCCCTTTCTTTCCCCTTTTTCATATTGATTATTCCTTTCAAGAAGTGGTTTACTTTTGAATCACTTTCTCTTCAAGATCCACAGACTGATGAACAGAGACATGAGTTCAATGATTACATCTCCATTGTTACTTAGTGTAAACCATAAAATTAAGCCCAATGAAATCTTTATCTCATCAGTTATTGAATGGCTCAGGCACATTTTAGGTAAATGACCATGACTATGCTAGAGGCAGTTCAGATGTTTCTGGTCAAAACAGACTGAAATCCATGTGCTTCTAAAATCAAAGGCAGATTCTAACTCCCTTATTACAGCTTGCCTTCATCCTGTTCTGTCCCATTTCCCTGCTACCATTGCTCCTCAGCTCAGTACATTGACATTTTGCATCCCTGTCATTTTCATCATTCTTCCCTCACTCATCCACTTTGGCCAAGACCAGAGGCATCTGCTCTTCACAGAATCATCGAATCATCTAGGCTGGAAAAGACCTTGAAGATCATCTAGTCCAACCATTAACCTGACACTGACTGTTCTCAACTGCACCATATCCCTAAATGCTATGTCCTTCAGCACACCATGAAGGGAGAAGGTTGGTTCCTGTTTTCTATGTCCTCTGAAGTAAATAATAACAAACCCACAGCATATCCCTTTAGCTAACGAAACCCTTCCCAGAGCCACTACTGCTGGCCAAATCATCTTGTGATTTATGTTCATTAACATCATGAACATTACTGTGAAATTTTTCACCCTGGCACCGTCTTCTTCAAACAGTAAAAAGTGAATAACTTCCACCAAAAACTCTTGTCACAGCAACAGGAAAACCATTTTCTGAAAATGTGGTTACTCTGCCTGAGTTTGGAGCAGAAGTCAATGTGTGCAGCTCACTAGATGTATAAATATTTCTTAGAACTAATTTATCTGCGGAGTCTAACATCTTCCATGTAGTTGTACCTGTCAGATACAAATGATTCAGCTATGCAAGATGAAATCCCAATATGTCGATATGATCTACTGTAGAAACAGGTTATTTTTCTTTCACCTTTTTCCAATATTAGATAACTAAGTCTCCATCCAGAAACAAAGAAACAAAAGAAACCACACAATACACCCAACAGCATTCAAATGCAATGTTTAATAGTAACCTAACCAATGGAATGAGAAATTCTTGATGAAAGCAATGCTGTTTTACAGCATCTCAGCTCTGCATGCTTTTTCAGACAATCATGAAGTTGTTTCTGCCATGCTGTTTTTTTTTCCAGTGATTATTGTCCTGACGATGTTTCTATCCCTCTGACCCAAACTGAGAAGTTCACCCTGGGGTTCTGTTCCTTTGTCACATTTTTCACTTGGGGTTTTCTTTTGCATAGTACAACTGTGGTTACTGGAGGATTATAGTAGATATGGCTTGATCTTACAGGTCTTTTTTATCAATTTACGTCAGCAAAGTTAAGATCTCATATTCCGATTTGTGGGAGGTAATCTTCAGGAGTGAGATTTGTTGAATGTTCATTTTGTATCCCTCTCATGTCAGATGCAAGAAGGAGATGAAGCACCTTGTTTCCACTTCTGTAAGAGTCTAAGATTAGAAGGAAAAGATATGCTCATATTTCATTCTCATGTGGTCCAGCCTTTGAGGTCAGTTTGTCTTCTGTCATTGCAGAAACACATCATCTATGAACGATGTAGCAATGAAAACGTTTTGCAAAAGCTGCCCCCAGATTTTAACATCTCTATAGTAAATATGTGGCATATGCAGAATAGAGGTTCATCTATGCGTAGTTGTGATATTACTCAGTGTGCAGAAAATTGTCCTCTTTAGGGGCCAAAAAAATAGAACTGTAACTGAACAGACATGTTCTGAAAGACAGACAAAAATATTCAAGGAGAGGTTCTTATCACTTCAAACAGTGAAGACATGATAGCTCAATGAAGGTGAGAGGGCAAATTGAAGCTGTGGCGTTCTTGTGAGGTCCAGACAAATTACAGTTAAGAGAAAGCTGAAAATGAGGAAAACCTCAAAAAGAGTATGAGATTTATGAGATTTTTTTTGATGGTGGAAGTATGGTCCTTCCAGTGAAGTGGCAGAGGCTCTTCTGATTATGTTGTCTAATTTGAAATTGGATCAGACAAAGTAGCTAATTTCTGGTAACAACAAGCTGTGCTGAAACTTGAGGTGAGTTAAATTATTCTAATGGGCTTTGGGAACAGAAAGAGGGAAGAGTTGACTGTGATGATCAAAGAGTTTTAGTTTGGGCATCAGTGTGCAACAAATTGTTCATTAAAACAGTAATAACTTCTGTCTAATGATTATACTTAAACATTTCCGAGCACCAACAAGAAAAAGTGATGTGAGCAGCATTAGCCTAACTGTCTTTTGGATTTTACACCCAAGTCACCTGCAACAGAAAGTGAACTCTGATCTCAATAGCTACATTATCCATCTTAAAATTAGCCCTTACTGCTCACTTTCACTGTTTACACAATCGTCTGAGGAAGGTCTGGTGCCATCACCAGCCTATGACTTACTGTGTAAATAAATAATTAGGAAAGTGAGGGAAAAACACATGGTTAGTGGAGTTGAGGCCATAATAATAATAAGTCAATCCCCTTGCACATTTTTTTTTTTTTAAGATCAAAAAGCACTTTTTAGACATTCAACTATTAAAGTCTGCACAGGCTTTGATAACATGTGTTCCCAGGATGTGCATTCTGTACTGCTTATTACTAACACTATTAATGATACTGTTTTGCATTGCAGCAGCAAATAGAGATCTTAATCAGGGCCCAGAGGCCTCTTTCCCTAGATCCCACAAACCTATACAATTAAAACAATTACTAGTTTCAGACCTACAGCTTTACAGCATTTGGGTGGGATTTATCTCATCTAATTTTCACAACCTAAAAGCAGGTATCACAAGGTGGTAAAATGAGCGTGACTGTCATAGTTAGCAGCAGACAAGCTGTGTTTCAGTCAGCCAAAACTTACTGGACTTCTGTAAGAACATGAGCATGTAGCAGCTTGGGATATCCAGGGAGTGAGATAACATGTTCTTACCGGTCTATGGATTTTAGATGTTGTAAAACCTTGATATGCAGCAGTCTGCTTTGTGTGTGTGTGTGTGCACTTGAAATGTTTTGTCTGTCCATCTGCACACAGAGAGAAATGTATATACAGATAGATGGATATTTTTATATGAACTTATACCTATATTGCCATTCCTTAATGGATGCTATTTGCTTCTTTTGAAACCATCCCTGACTAGTGTATCAATCCATATTATGTAGCCATCATTGAGAGAGGCATAACAAGAAGCAATGACTTGAATCCTAAAAAGGAAACATTTAGCTTAGACATTAGTTAAAAAAAATCTTAATGATAAGGCCAATTAGGCACCAGAATGAGGCACTAGAGGTGTTTTCAGAGGAGGTTAAAAAAAGGACTTGCATCAGGGTAAGGAAGAAAATTATGCTTGCAATACAAGTGTTTCAGGGAGATTAGATAGATAGATAGATAGATAGATAGATAGATAGATAGATAGATAGATATAGACACACACACACACACACACAGACACCTGTGTGTGTGCACTTGTATGTATAACGTGCATAACATTCTGTACTTTGTATATGTGTTTACATAGACGTGCATATATGGTGTGTTCTCTGTGTGTATATTTACAAAGGCAAAAATGCATCTATATGTAGACATCACTGACATGAACCGCCCCACTAAATATTTATAAAATGCAACCTACAATATCAAATAAATTAGGTGGGTTTATTTGTCTGCCAATCTGACTGTTAAAGAGCTTTTTTATACTTGATGTAAAGTGTATGGAGTCTGAATGAAGTATGGTGGAGCAACATCTGTACCTCTCAACTCCCAGACAATGACTTCTTCAGTGGTTAATGTTGTCTGTAAGGCCACTCATAATCCATATCTACCAAGCAACTATGTTAGAAATCCCTGAACTTGACCTTCAGCAGTTGTTCGCATCAATGCTCTAAACTACTTGGTTGCAATCTCTGAGATAGCCCTCTGTTACTTGACTTCCTTGTCTAGATCTTCTCTCTGCCCTCCTCAAGAACTGGGTAATCTTCAAGAACTAGGCTGTCTCTCTTCTCTGCCCTCTTTCCTTTGTCTGGGATAGAGACAAGTATAGACATAGAATCATTTTATCTGCAGTTCAGAAGCACTTATAGATGACTATCTCAGGAAGTGTGATGAAGCACACCACACTGCTTTATGGTAGAAAGCAACTTTCATATAGATTTTATGTATCTTTGAAGACCATCACCCTTTGGGTTCAAGTTTAACTGTGTTCTTTAGAAATCAATTTTGTTAATCGTACTTGTCTAGTGATACAAAGATGGGGAATAAAGGTGTGAAGAAGATGCTTTTATGCACCCACTTCAGCACAACTTCCAACTGAAACAGTTATAGCCAAATAGGACCTAATTCAAAATCATCTGCTTCTAGCTCAGCTTCAAGGCTACAGGATGTTGAGCAAATCTCCCCTGGCCCAGTCAAGCATGTATGCACATGCTTCACTTCCTGTTGATTTCCAAGGAAAATTAAGCAAATCTAGTAACAAAAAATATATTGCTGAAGCAAAAAAATGGCTTGCCCAAGGCCACAGAGATTTGTGGCAGAACTCAAGACTAATTCCAGACCTCCCAGATCCTAAAATATTGCCATAACTGCTGGAAAGTACAAATTATACAACAGGAAAGGTCCATGCTGTTTGACTGTGACCAACACTGGGCATGTCCAGAAGTCACAGTCTGCAATAGCATAAGGGAACAGTAGAGGAAGAAAGTTATGTTCTGCTCACTCTATATCAACCCCTTTCCCCACAGAGGAGATGGGCTATGTATATGCTTATGGCATTCCTAGGCATCTTTCCCAAGCAGCCAGCCCTTCCATGCCAGGGGAATCTGATGCCCAGCACTGGCACACCACTTCACTCCAGTTTTCTTGGAAAGGGAGAGCCAAAAGCAATGTCTGGATGGCAGCCTCTGGCACTCAGCTTTTCAGATTTTCTTTACTTACTCTTCTCATCTCTCTTTTTAAAATTTCTTTTGAATTGTAAGTTTCATTCCAGCTGGTAAGGACCAAAATATAGTTGTCAGATATGTACAGAAAAAAACACCATTGTGGAGGAAAAAAACCCCATACAGAAATAGCAGCACACCTTTGGGCTCTGCCAAACTAAACACCAGGGGCATGTCTGCATGCATTTGCATGCAGAACATACATACACATGTACATGTGTGTACAGATGCCAGTTAATTTTCCAAAGCAGAAACAAGATTCAAACTGCTCTTCCCTGTCATGGGGAATAGCCAGGCTGCAAATACCCAGCCTCAGCAGATTGGTGTCCTCCATCAGTACATTGAATAAGCAGTAACAGAGTGGCTCCTCTACACTGTTTTTCAAAAATGTACCTGCACTTCTTGGTGGTGAAGAGGAATAAGAAGAGACATGGACGAAGCAAATCTTAGCTCTTGGCTTCTTTTCTGGGAGTGACAAAAAGGTTGCTAATATGCTGGGAAAGTTTTGGGAATACTATATTTCTGAAAATTAAATGGAGTTATAGGTATACAAGCCTAGTGCCATCTTTGGGTTAATGCAAGTTCTCCATTAGGCAGACACTTTGTGCCACCTAGTCTAAACAGTGGGTGCTCTACCAGAGAAAAAAATCTGTGCAGTTTTGGTCCCTGCTCTTCCCTGCACTGAGGCAGCCTGAAAACCTGGCAGATCCCTCTGCTCTGAAACTTATCACGCTTATCTAATTAACGAGGCAATGTGATGGAAAATATGCTTTTAGATAGCATAAAAGTGCCTCTGAAAGACACTTTCTTCATTGAACAGTTTGTTTAGGCTGGTATAGATCCAGCCCAGCTATTCTGAAATCAGCAGTAGTGTTTCAGATTTACACCAGCGTAACTCCCAGCAGCACTTGGTCCTGTCATGGGAAATTAAATTCAGGATAGGCTTCAAATAGTGTATGGGTAGACTAGGAAGACTTAGAAAGGATGGATTTGGTCAGGCTGACAGGTTTGTCTGTGCCTGCTTCTTACCTGCAATATCCAGACCACAAATACCTTTTAGAGGGAAGCTGTGGGATTAATTTCACTACCACATTTTCTGTAATGCCCTAACAGGAGATGAACAGTTCTATCTATTTATGAGTAAAAGTGGTGGAGACAGGTGACTTTGGGGCAGTGTAAAAGCCAGGAGCAGAGGTCCAATATACCTTTGCATGGTGAGAACATTGCATGGTTTGCTCCTGCAAACCACTCCTCTGGTTCCAGAAGTCCCAGCTTGCAAGGCACAACCTCTGTTTCAGTCACACTCTAACCCACAGAAGGTCAGCTCCAACAAGATACTGCTTTTTTTAGTTCTCCCAAAATCACATAGTGAAAAAACCCTGGGAAACGACAGCAAAAGTTGCAAGAACTTCCTAGTGCTTTTCTATGCAGGCAGTGGTTCACTTTAAAGTCTTTCTTTTCGTCACAAAGTGAGACTTCTTAACCACCTAAATCTAAAATGACCTAAAAAATGTTCTTCTCCTACATGTCCATTTGGGTTTCTGTATGATGAAAAGAGGAGCACTTCTCTCTGACATAGCTTTGCCATTAACTAATCACAACCCACTGCCCAGCACTGTAGTCTTTTTCGTACAGGTCAATTTTCCATAAGTGGAGATTAATAGACAAACCCTGTCTCAGTTGGCTCTTTGCTTTGGCTTCCTTTCCTTCTGTCTTAATGTTATTTTCTGTAATAAATGTTTTAAATTATTTTAGAACTTAGTAAATTAACTTTGTTTCTAGTGCCATTTAAAATAACTACATAAATGTGCTTAACACCGCTTACAAAAAAGCTAGACCATGTCTTCCCAAACTCTGGCAGTGCTAAGGTCTGTGAAACTCAGATGAGCTCATGTTTTAGTTATGGCAGAGCTGGGGCTTCTAGATACAGATTTTTTTCAAATAGTAGTTATGATACTCTACATTTGCTTAGTCTTTTCTATTCCAGCTTTCCCCATAGCACATCCCAAATGTCTTGTCAACCTCCAAAGTGCAGATTCTTTATTCCCATTCCGCTAAATCTTTCTTCCCTGCCATGGGCTTTTGCCTGAGTTAGGACTTCAGACCATGCTCCTATGTACACTCCGGTTTTGCTTTATAAGACACTCAGAGCAATTTCCTCTGGGATTGAATACATCAGCTGTTTCAGCAAGGGAAAGCCACATATCTGCCCAGGTGTCTGCTTTCGTGTTGCTATAAGTCAATGGAGATGCTTCACTGGGCAGAAGAGGAATCCCTTAAACATGACGTGTAGAACAAAGCAGGAAAGCCTTTGCAGCCGGCACAGTAAGGGCATTTTTGTGTTACCCTATTTTTTCATTCTTGGCCAACAAGCCACTTGCCTAGCAGACCAGCCAAAAAGCTTGAGGGGATTTATGTGATTCAATTTGGACAGTATCTTCCACCTTGGCTAGAGATGGTAGGAAAACTTTCACAATTTTGATTAATTTTTCCCCTCTCAAAAGCTTGTGTTCCAAGTAGAAATTGCAGAAATATTCTCTGAGAAGTTCTCACAAGCGTAAACTTGGCTCAGTTTTTGATCTCCCTGCTCACAGCCTGAGAAACAGTGTCACTCAGTCTTTCCCTCTCCCTCAGCCAGCTTAAGACCCTTTGTTTAAGGGCAAGTGTCCTCCAAGGAGAGAATGCAAAACCCAGGAAGACTGATAAGCAGTATTTTGTTGTTTGTAGAGCAGCATCAGGCACCAATAGGATCTGTAAGGGGGAACAGGCAAGAGCAGTGCTGAAAGGAGCCTGCTCTCTGTCTGTCTCCAGTGTCTCACTCCTCTCCCTCCAGCTTTCACCCATCTCTCAGTATAACTTCTTACTTTAACACATATTAATTGCTACTGCAGAAAGCACTGATGGAGACAGTCGACCCAAGTGAGCAAATCATCCTCACTGGAATGGAAAGGGGATAAAAATTAAAAGCCTCGGAAGGGTGATCTTACACAGCCAGCAAGTCCCCAGGACAACAACTCCGTGGCACATCCCTGTTGCAGCAAGGACCTGCACCACTTTGGAAAGGAGGGCAAGCTGTGTTGTACCCACATCTGCACAGTGAGATGGTGATGATGTGACACTGTGAGTGGAAGAACAAAATCAATTTCTTGTCTTCCTCTCACTATCATCACTCTCATAGACAACAAGAAAACCCTCTGGCGGGTCCAATAGAAAAGCTTCCCTGTATCTTTTTCTGGTGTTAGGATGGGCATCCTCTTCTGGAAGTGTCTTATTGATCATTGGCCCAATAAGAGATGTCACATTGCCTGTCCTGTCCCTGGTTTCTTAAGCGCCAATACCGCTACAAACATTTCCTGCTGTCATGTCACCTCAAATTGTCACCCTGCTCAGCTCAGAAATGCAAATCTCTGCAAACCCAAGTGCTGACCTGTCATTCCCCTGATATACTGGGGAGCAAATGACATGGACATCTGCATTCTTGTCTGCTGCTGCCTCTGCCACAGTTTGCTGCAGAGGGGAAAAAAAAAAAAAAAAAAAAAAAAAAAGATATATATCTTGTTTATAGCCCTCCTTCTAACCCTCCTTTCATCTCGCAGCTTGGGTGAATCTGGAGCCTCTCAGAAGCTCTCTGGTTACTAACTGAACTGAGCAAACTTCAGAGGGAATAAAAGGGGTCGAGCAGGATTTCAAGAGTTTCTCCCCACCTTTACTGAACCAAATCTCACTCCTCCCACTATACCTTGGATCCTGGGTTTTGATGTAGTTTTGCACAGACAGCAAAGCAATTTAGTCTCAGATTCAAAGTTTAGGGCATTTCTGAGGGTATAAGAAACCAGTAGAGGAACTTAAATACACAGACAGATAGACCCTTGTGTGAATAAAACTAGCTTACAGCTAGTGAAATAATACCTCTGACTGCCTGTGCTTCCCTTAGGTTTCCTTTGTGCTGCTGGGAATATGTAACATATTAGTTATGTTCTCATTAGTGTAGCTCGGAGATGTGTTTGTGTTCTCCATTTAGCTCAGTCTTTTTTATCTCCTCTTCTGTAGCTCCACACTCACACTGAGCAGGCTCATACCCTTCATTGTTGGGCAGGAATGGAGAGAAGAATTACAACTGCCTTTTGTAGGAGCACAGCTGTCCTCATCAGGAATCTCCATGCTAGGGAAGCGAATGAAAGGACTGGGTATATGCTCCACTTGAATATGTCTTTGCCCTCATTTGCCCTTTTCCATGTGCTGATGTTGTACTATCTCAATGGGCTCTGGAAACTGGAGTCAGGGGACAAGCAATGTGAGCGTGAGCCCAGTACGCTAAAAGCTAAGGAATGTATTTTTTTCATTATTATTTTTGCTTTTCTGAAATGAAAGTTGGGTTGGGAATCCAGTAATGTTTGTTTCTAATTCAGGGCCTGACAGAAGCTGTGGAGTCTAGTTTAGCCAAGACATAGCTTGACACTTCTGATCTGTTCACATCTCATCAGCAAAACAGTGTTAAATCTGGCCAAGGCAGGACTGGGAATGTTCCAGGGGGAGAAACACTGCTACTGTAGAAATCAGAGTTGGTGAATCACTGCACGCCACTTCCCTGGCACACTTCTCCAAAGCAGCACTAGGAACATTGCTGGCATGTAAAACAGAAGTCCCGGGTATGGCTTCAAAGGCTTCTCTTTACATGTACAGTCTATTGTTTATGATCTGAGCCGTACTCCAGCTTGGGCTGCTGTGTTTTGTCATCATAGGTGCAATGGGATTGAATATTTTTCTTTATTTTCCCGCAACACCAAACAGCACTACAATACTTTTTCATGCACCCCTTGATGCCTTGCCTTAGAAGCAGCCACATTTTGCAGGAGGTGGTAGAACAGCTCCTCTGAGTAAGGGGCTGAAGTCTGAAGGAAAGAAAATCTGGCACTGCTTCAACCCATTTAATATGTGAATGCAGCCACGAGGAACTCTTGCACCTTAGAAAACCTGCAAGCTTGATCCATGCAAGGAATGTGTGCTCCTGTCTCCACTTACATTTTGAGGTTTGGGAGTTTATTTCTGCTGCAAATATGCCTGCTCACAGCCCCACGCAGGCAGTCTGCATATCATCCAGGCCACAACATCATGCTGCAAACATAGGGAAAGAGAGAAGCCAACACTGGAAGTCAGTAGGACAAAGTGGCCCGTTTCCTTCCTTTTTTGCAAGCATGTGGCAGTCTCACATGCCATCCTAAATTTGCCCATTGTCATCTGGAGACCACCCTCTGTGGGTGCTCCAGTTTTTCCTCTGTAGTAAAAAAAGCAGTGGAAAATGATGCCAGAGTAACTCCCTCTTCTTAATGCAGGAGTGGCAGAAGGACTGTGCCAGCCTTGGTCCTTCTAAGCCCAGTGCAAAAACCCCCCACTATGAGGTGTAAACTTCTTTCTCGCCAACATCAAGGTGGCAACTGCAAGGTCTAAGCACTTATTTATCAAAATCACTGTATATATTTTCTTCAGTGGGAGACTCAGTACTTTAGGCTGAAATCATCCATCACAACTGGATAAAGAAAAAACAAAAGGCTCTTCACCTTCATGGATTTTCACCCTCCCTTCATCTCACCTTATTCATGTTTAAGTGGGTAGAAATTCATCTTTTTTTCTAAAGATCCAGCTGGCTGCAACGCTCTCTGTGCTTAAACAAGCTGCCTGCATCGGAAGCATTTTTCAGGCTCTCTGTCTTCCCCTCCCCGTCCCCCTGGGCCCCAACTGACGTCTCATCTCATTTTTATGTTTGACACCTCAAAAAACAACCTAAACGAATAGCCCCTATTTGTAAAGGAAAAGCAACTTTTCTCAAAGACAAAACAGGCTTCTCAGTAGGAGGTACGCAAAATCCTCGGAAAATGGTCTTTGCTACCAGCTTTGTCAAGGTGGACTGTGTGCATGTATGTGTGTGTGTGTGTGTGTGTGTGTGTATGCAGCATGTACACGTTTGAGTGTGCCTCCATGCTTTGCTTCTTGTGTAATGTTTAATTTTGCCTTTCCTTAAAGCAGATTTGGAAAAGCAAACATGTAGCAAAGTCGCATGACACACTGCTCTGGGGCTCAGAGAGTGGGATGGCTCTTTTACGGTAACAGCTTCGATGTAGTTGCCAGCAGCTTCTCCTATAGTGTCCATGAGGGCACCTGTGTGCTTAGAGCAGGAGGCATTGGTTCAAGACAGGTCATCCCAAATATGCTCAGATTGTCTGACAAAACCACTCTGAACCGGGAAACATGAATTTTTTCTCAGCTCGCTTCAGTTATAGAGTGAGCAGAAACCTCTGAGGGATGTGGTTTTATGCTGACAAGCTTGATGGTGCGATGGGACCGCTGAGGCTTCAGCTGTCTCTGTGGGGAGAGGGGCAGAGCAATGCCACTGTTTTTACTTCAGCAGCCATGAAATGGAGCCTGTAGACTTGATCGGTTATGAAAGGAGATTGCATCCATATTTATTGCACTAGGAGGGAAATTATCACTTGGCAAGGGAAAAGGAGAAGAAAGGTATTGACATACTTCTCCCAGGGAACATGGGATGCACGTTCAGAAATGAGGCCATCGCAAAGCATGTCTGTTCCCACCTTTCCCCGTGCCTGCTCCCATTTTGAAGGGTTAGTCAGCTTGGAGTGAGATTGTCTTCCTCATATTTCCATAGGTCCTGGGAGCCTCACAGCTTATCCCCCAAAAAAGTTCTTCCTTTGATGATCTGGAAGCAGTTGTTTTTTTAAAGCTCTGGATGGAGGAGTGAGGTTTTGATTCCCATAGATCCACACAAGTGTTGTATCTCCTCTTCCATCCCTAGTCCACTATTAGTGAGAGAGATGTTGGGGCTGGAATAGTGATACTCAGACATGCTGGGTTTTCTCATCCTGACAGAATTTCTCTGTATCATTCCCTTCATCCATTTACACAGTGTAGAAACGGTTCTGATGAGCTATTTACACGTCAGCAGAGACAGACAAATCAGCCTATCTGAGTAAAATGCCAGGACTCTCCAAGACACCAAGAAGCAACAACAAACTCATCTGCTCTATCTTTGATCTCAGATGATTACAAACAATGAAGCTTCCAACTTTGCAGAAAACAGTTTTCATAGCTTCAGTGAAACAGCTCAATGCCTAATTCCTTGGCTCAGCCTACAGCCTATAACCATAAGTGTGTGGCCATTATAGATAACATGGCACTTTGGGGAAGGCTGCAATAGTTAATGCCTTTTCCAGAGCCAAATTCCAATTTGAAGGGTCCGTTATGCCTATCTGTATACCCACTCGGCACCACACAAGCACAGCAACTGGCTACGAAATCACACTTTGCATTGAAATCATGCTTTGCATCCTGCTCTAAACACTTCACTATGCTGGTGTGAAGTGTTACCACAACTCCCCCAGAAGGAACTGAGTTTTTAGACAAGAGCAATTAATCCTGAAAGAAGAATAGGGCATTCACTGGATAGATAGAAAAGCGACCTACAGCTTTTTGGGGATAGAGACATCTTCTCTGCTTTCCTCCAGTGCAATTCTGCACAAATTCATGTCATCCCAGCAGCCTGTATGGGGAACATCACATTAGATGGAGCTAATAATGAGAAGAGGTGGAACCTCAGACATCCATATACTAATCGCTATCAAATGTATAGTCTTTAATGGGGCATTTCAGGGGATTTTACACTTTTCTTTGAGGCATTGATCTCTGCTGGATACATAATAATGCTGGATCAGAAGGCCTGAAAGTCTTTGTGGTTTACATTTCTCTGCTTATTTCTGCTAAAATTATATGAATCCCCTGAACATTAGAGTGCTCTCTAGAGCAAGTGTCTTTTTCTTTCTTTCTTTTTTTTTTTTTTTTTTTGGGGGGGGCAACCCCAAATGTACTTTTTACATGAAATATACATTTGTGTTTAATGTGGCGGTTATTTAACCCATTTATGCCCTTTTAGAAATCAGGTCAAGCTTTAGATAAAAATTTAAATATTACTTTGAAACAAGAACTCACCAACAATTGCACTTTGACCCAAGATCAAACATTTACTCCAAGAAAGGCAATATTTTTAGTTAAGACTAATCGGTGTTCCTTGATCCAAAATCACACATAATTTAAATTTTTACATGAAGTTCTCCTCTGCATTGAATGTACTAACTGACAAAAAAAAATCCTCATAAATTCTCAGTCAGTTATGTGCCATGTATCCTTGGGTTTGCTTTTCTTATTAAAGTGCTCTTATAGTACAATGACTACTGAGAGGCAATCAAGTCCAGCTTCACAATGTTTTCAGATCCAGGTTTTCTCCCACATTTGAATGTTCTGGTAAATCATATGCACTGAGGTGTGCTGATTATTTTGCATAAAGATCTGAGGATATATGCAACAATCATGGTGAATGCTTCACAGTAACTCAGTGTAATAACCTAATATTAGGGTGTAATTTTCTGTTGGTGTAATTCATCGTGTAACCTTTAAGTATGAAAGATTTCCACCCATTCAAATCAGCAGATGATCTTGGATCTGAATCTGGTTTAACTGTTTGGCCGTTAAATCAGGAGATTTCTAACCTGGATGCAATTTGTAGATGCAGTACTAATCCCTAGTCATTCACATAGGCCATCCGAGCTCTCTGACTTCAGAAGGATCCTCATGCAAACAGCACTGTGAAATGCCCAAATTGCACTATGTAAATTCTATAAACTGAGAGCAAATGTCTTTGTTAAGTCCATGAGGAAGTGTAAGAAAATCCTATTTGCTGACGTGCAAAGGCTTTGTAAGGCAGAGCCCCCAGCCTGAAATCGCTTGATTTGTGGATCCTTGCGATTAAGTTGAACTGAATGACATGCAAAGCTGGCAATTGAGATAAAGAATCACTCCAGGCCAGGGTATGGAGGCAGCTAAAATCTGAAAACAAAGGCTGTTAATCTCACACTCATCATCTTTAAACAGCGCACGTTAAAAGTGCAGGTAAAACTCAGCTGATGCCTTCAGATTGCTGGATGGGTTGTTGTCTTTTGTCTTCGCAAAACTCATTTTGATCCAGATGCTGACAACTCACCCCCCCCCTTCCCTCCCCCGCGTCCATCCCCTCAGGCGGAACATCGCATCCCAGCGGAGCCTCTGCCTCTGCCTCAGCCCCGCTCCCCGGCTCACAGGCAGGAGAGAAATCCTGCCCACATCACGGAAAGTTTCCTCACAGTTCCAAGCCTCTCCCAGGAGTGCGGCTTCTTTGTCTTTCTGCCCCTTCCCTTTGCCACCGCATCGTCTGCCTGGGCTCAGGGGTCCTGTCCAGACAGCAGTTTGCAGACAAACATGACACCTTGCTGTAGGACATGTGGCTAATCTGTCTGTCAAAACCTGGAGACAGCCACATATAAAAACAAAGATATTTGTCCAAAGTAGATGTGCACAGACTGGAGCTGAATCCCATTCCCAGAGTTAGGCGAGACAAGTCTGAGTCAAAGAACCGAAATTGTGTTGCAGGCTTGTACTTCAGCATCCCTGTCAAATACCCAGGATCTCAGGGTCCAGCATTTACCAGAGCTTGGCACAGGTGCTCCCACAAGTCTGTGGACAATAAGTATTGTCTTGTGAAAATTAATGCCGTAGTAGGCTTTGGCAGCAACCAGCCTCAGCAGGGTAATCGGCAAAGGGAGATGCTTTTAAGCAGTATTGGAAACATTAGAAACATTCCAGTGCTGCAGGTTAAAACCTGCTCCAGGATTGCAAGTTCGGCATTTTAGGAATCAGTGGGAGATTTCTCTGGAGATTAAGAGCAATTGAAAAGATCGACTTCCTCTCTATAGAGAAGTTTTAATAAGGCTGAAAATAAAATGCTGTCTCCCTCAACCTTCCTGGCAGAAGAGATCCAAAGCGCCCCCCTGTTGTTTCAATAATTCAAACTTCAGCTTTACCCAGCCAAATAGGCCTGAAATTCACCTGTGAAAGTTCACGAGGCTAAGTGGGATTCAGAACAAACTCCTCTTGTTTCCAAACTCATGTATAATGCAGTGAGGAACTTTGCTCAAAAGCAGCTCCGGTTTGCTGTTATATTTACGATGCTCCAAAAGAAAGAACAGGAGGCAAAATGATAACACCACATCACAGGCAGCAGAGTAGGAGGGGAAGGAAAAAGCATAGCCACCAATTTATAAGCTGACATTCCTCTGTAGCTGGGCAGCACCTAAATCTGCCTCTTCTCCCTCTTCAAATTGAGATCACGGCATTGCCCGAATACAGAGAAGTCCATGTCCTCCAGCAGAGAACAAAATAAATAGATAAAACAAGCACTGAAGGAAGAAGAAACACAATAAGGAGGGTTGTTTCATTAGCCAGTTGTAAGAGGAAACAGAAGCTGAACATGAGTATTGCAAGCCTATCATTTTTGTCTGAAACATTTTTATTTACACAGATGTAGACTCAAAGGTGTGTTGAAGTCAAGCTCTCCATCTGTCAATGCCGTTGGTTTGCTAGAGAGTCCTGGGGCTGGCTCTGGGGTGACCCAGTTACCCCTGGCAGAAGGCAATCGTTGAGTATGCCCGTAGAGCACCACTGCCAGATGGCGTTGGCCTGGCAATGCCACTGGATGCCTGGACAAGGTGGAAACTTCAGTCTTATCAAGCTCTGTTGTTTTGTTTCATAAAGAGCAATTCAGGTAGTCCGACATGTACCCCCTTGCTTTTTTCTGCCACTAACTCCATACAGTAGACTAGGAGCAGGTCACATCTAAACTCACTTCTCTGATGGCTAGTGTAGGTGACTCACCCTGTTTGTTTCAAAACCCTATCCTCAGATTGTAAATAGATTTATACAGTTATTGCCTATAGACAGAATAGACATGTAAATTTTAGGTAGCTGGTGTTAAGTGAGCTAAATCCATGACAGTACTAGGAATCAGATTCTTAGATCTATTTTGGTTATCATTGTTTCACTGAGGAAATACATACAATTGTTATGTCTAATCATGAATTCCGGTGCTGATCTGAGATCTTTCTTCTTTCCTTCCTTCTCTTCTCTCTTTAATTACCTCACTAACGTGGTAAGATGTTTGTTGTTGTTGTTTTCTTTCAAGGATATGATTTTTGCAGTTTTCTGGGACTGGAGTAACTGAAGTGTTGTGAGTGACTCATTTGAAACAGTAAATATTTAACAACTAAATAGCACCTTTTTTTTCCAGATCCCTAGGTTCTTTATAGCTCTATTCATACTATATAGAATGCTCGCTCTATATATACTCTCTTCATGTATATACTATACTATCTATATGCTATTTTTTTATATTTGTCTTAGAAGTGCATGGTGACATTAAAAAGATGCTAAATATTACAAAATAGTCTCTGAAGACATTTGACAAGGCCAATATCAGGCTGACCCAGGCAGATTTAATTCGCTCAATTGTATTTCTGTTTCATGATTTCATGACTCACTTTGTGATTGCATAATTGCACAGGGTTTTTTGAGGGCTACTAAACCTGAGAGTACAAAAGCCATAGCTGGAGTGAATCAACTTGGTGTGCTCATTCTGAATAGCACAGGCACCTCAGGTTGTTCTGGACACCCCCTTCCAAATAAAAACAGCAATCACATTTCAAAGTTAAACTATTATTGATGCCTTGTAGGCTGCAGTATGCCTACATAACAACCTCTGCAGGCCTAGGGACCTTGATCAGCTGAATGGGCTGGGGGATATGTTTGCCTGCCTTGCACCAGGCTGTTTGTTGCTTCTTAAGAATTTGGCTGGGTGTTTTTAATGTTGATCATATTTACAGGTTTGTTAAGTGTATCAGGGAAAGGGAGTGAAAAACTGTACTTCATAATATATAGGATCTAAAAGACGAAGGCATACTGCAGAATTAGTTCTGGGGTAACTTGTGAGAAGTAGGAATGTTGCATTTATGCTTCTTGATGAAACTCTGTTCCCTGCAACATTTGCTGCATTACAGTTAATGGAATTTATGAGAATGGCTTGTAATTCTCCAAAACTGCCTGGTGCGGTCATTTCAACCAGCGCAATGTGAATTATGCAATAAGCCATCGCCTTAATTAAAACAAATTGCGTTTACTGTATCAGTCCGTACTATAAATCATTCCCTAGGGCCCCTCTTCAAGGTTTGCACTTGGCCTATTCTTGAGAAATGTTGACAGCAGCCTCCATTACCAAAAGCATTTTTGAGCATTTTGTTCTAATATCCTTCTCCAGGATCCAGCCTTTGAGCTCAGTGCCCTGATATACAAAACAAATCTTATCCAAAAAGCAAGACAGAAATCACGTGAAAAAGACAGAATACCTCATTTTTCTTTCTCTCCTGGTTTTGCCATGTGCATTTCAGTAGGCTGTGGCAGTGGAAGATAAAGTTTATTAATTGCAATAATGATAATAATAAAAGCCAAAAAAGGAAACCTGCAGACTAATTGTTTTCATCCAAAGTTAGGAGGCACATGGGATTCCTCACACTCGCTACTATAATTAGACTGAACAACAAGACAACCAGATTATTAGTCCTTTGTGTAGCTCCAGTTTAATAAAGAGAATGACCATTGGGTATTTATATTCATTTGAGCTCAAAGCAGCTTAAAATGAAGCGTTAAATACAACATATCATACTGCAGGATGAAGTAACTCACCTTTTAAGGAGAAAACATCATCTTATTTGTGACCTCTAATGTGGGAGGAAAGATTTTTTTTCATTCAGTTTGGATCAGGCTGAGATCATTCAGATCTACCTATTTAAGCGAGTGTGTTTGTTCAGGTTCCTTTGTACTGAAAATTAAAATAAGGTAGTTAAGTACTTTGCTTAAAAGGGGTATAGTTAAGAGGTCCCTGAATTAAAATATTAGACTCAGAGTGGTGATTTCTGGTTTTAGTTATATTAGAGAGATGCTATTGCAAGTTTGGAGGAGGTGCTGTTTAAGACAGTCCTGCACAGGTTAAAATGCACAGGGGAATCCTAACAGAAGGCTAATGAAAATTTAAAAAGCTCAAGGAAGCCTTCATAGTCCCTTTTGCAGGAGTTGCTTAACTCTCACTAATTTTGGGGATCCTGTAGGTGGAGCTGCTTTTGCAAAATTTATGAGGGAAGTGAACCATTTATATCCAAAACTGTTTGGCAACTCCAGTTACTTTGAAATTGCTGAAACCTCATCATGAACAACCGGGTCATTGAACATAAAATCAGACCCTAGAGCCTGATTGGAAAGCCATTAAAGCCAGTAAAAAGGGACCCACTGGCTGGAGCCAACATTGGAGCAGATCCACGGAGAATAATCTCAACTGAATCTGTCTCCATATTTATTTTCCTCTTGATATATACCTAAAAGAAGCCTAGGTAGATTTGAGCAGCCATAATATCTACCAGTTTGTTGTAAAGATTATCTCACTTTACATCAAAGCAGGTGTCCATCTTGCCCAGCAGCCTCACTCTGACTGCGTTTAGGTCTTCTGATGAAGGCCTCTGTCCCACAAACAAGGAAACATATCCAAAGAACAGGTTTAAGCACTGAGAAGGAAACAAGGCAATATGAATTTTTGTTCCCTGAAAGGGAAAGTAGGCAGAATTGGTAGCAGCATATGCCCAGACTGTGACTACTGTTTCATAAAAAATAAAGTCTGAAAATACTTGGCTTTAAAAAATATTATCAAGGACCAGTTGGAACACATACGTACTGAAGAGTGAGCAAATACCTTCAGAACAGTGGATAAATACCTTAGCTTCATTTGCCTATATATCTGTTGTGTGGCTGTGACTGACTTATGAATTCAAAAAGCATTTATTGATGTTGTAGTAAGGGCCCACTGCACAAAGCTCAGGAAAGTCAAAATGATTAAGCCAACAAAAAAGATTCTTCAACCTCAAATTACCATAAGTGCATTTTCCATCTCTTACTATTAGGATTGCACTGTATCTCAGTGGTTTACAATTTCTCATTGTCTTTAATTTTTTTTTTGCCCAAATTTAATAACAATAAACAGGCATCTCAGAAAAGTTTTTTGTATTATAGAGTGCTGAAAGCACATGCCTACTTTTTCTTTTTAATGATGAAAACTAGGAATTTTTTATTTTTCTTTGGGTTTTTTTCCCAAAGTTTTGATAACTCAAAAATAGCTGCAGATATTATCTTCCAACTTTCTAAATAAATTCACTGCTGGCCTGTGAATAAGAAAGCGTGAGAAAATTTCAGCCCCCAAAGGTAATTTTTGGGAAAAGTTATAAACCACTGAAAACAGCAGCTTATAATGAAAGTGTCATCTCAACCATAAAAGGTACCTCAATGCACTGAACAGGCACCGTAAAACATGATTGAAAGGGAGTTTAGAGATATTGTTAATGGCTCCGACATAAGGAGTGTAGCTATAAAAGATGAAAAGATGCATGGCTAAAACTGCCCACTGCAAATCTTTGAAGAGCATCTAACTACCCAGGCGTGCCAGAGATGCGCGATTGCTAACAGAACTGGTCATGCAAATCTGCTCAGACAGAGAGACCTTCAAACACTTCATGCTCTTACTTCCTCTGAAAGTAATACAACTGTTCAGCAGAGAGACAGCTCGTGTCCCCAGGCTCGTGTTGGGGCACTGTCTTGCATTTGAATGATGGGGATGGTCGACAGTGAGGCAGGACCATGGCGCTCAGCCTCTAGCTCTTGAGAAATAATGTGGCCTGTGGTTAGAAATTCACAATGTCTTTCTGTCTCAGCAACTGACTTTCCAGGTTAAAGTAGTTTTGTGCCATTTTCATGAAATTGTGTAATTTTGGTTGGAATGGACCTCTGGAGGACATGCAGTCCAGCCTCCTGCTCACAGCAGGCAAACTTCAAAGTTAGTTTTGAAGTAGTTCTGCTATTCTGATTTAAGCCAAGCGATCTAAAGTTTAATTAATATGTGCAAAATACTTCAACAAGCTGAAAGTCATTTCATGGACTTTCAGAGTTTGCATTAGGCCATGATTACTTTACAACATGGTCCTTATGACACCTGTAGTGAAACGAGTATTGGTCTGTGTTGAGATTTGGTCATGAGGATTGTTTGGTTAAATTTATACTACCCTTCAGGGAGTAAATTCTGATTAGGAGCTATATTTTGAGTATCTGTTGTCCAAGGTTACCTGTGACCATGACTATGCATTTTATTTAGGCCATTTCAAAAAGTGAATTGGAAATTAAAGCAGTGTTGAAGACTATGAGGAAGAATATTGTTTAATCACTGGTCAACAGCTGAAATAATAACAATAAGAAAAGCTGTGTTTGGGGGAAAAGCCACTCTCATACTTTGATGCAAACTTTCTGACTAAGATTCCTCTGTTTGTCTTTCTGACTGACTCCATGTTAAAGACATGAAAAACAACGTGTGCATCTAAGCCTGTGTGGTGTTTTGACCGTGGCTGGACACAGGTGCCCACCAAGCTGCTCTATTACTCCCCCTCCTCAGTTGGGCATCAGTGGAGAAAAAATACGGTGAAAGGCTCATGGATCAGGATAAGGACAGGGAGGGGTCACTCACTAGTTACTGTCACAGGCAAAACAGACTCAACTCAGGGAATATTTTAAAATTATTACCAGTGAAATCAGGGTAGGGTAATAAAAACCAAATCTTAAAACACCTTTCCCCCACCCCTCCCTTGTTCCCAGGTTCAGCTTCATTCATGATTTCTCTACCCCCTCCCCCTGAGCAGCACAGTGGGGCAGGGGATGGGGGTTGCAGTCAGCTCATCACACACTGTCTCTGCTGCTGCTTCTTCCTCCTCAGAAGAAGGACTCATCACACTCTTCCCCTGCTCCAGTGTGGGGTCCCTCCCACAGGAGACAGTTCTCCATGAACTTCTCCAAGGTGGGTCCTTCACACAGGCTGCAGCGCCTCACAGGCTCCTTCGGGCACATCCCCCTGCTCTGTTGTGGGGTTCCCCACGCGCTGCAGGTGGGTCTCTGCTCCATCGTGGACCTCCATGGGTGCAGGGCACAGCTGCCTCACCACGGGCTGCACCACGGGCTGCAGGGGAACCTCTGCTCCGGTGCCTGGAGCACCTCCTGCCCCTCCTCATTCTTTACCAACCTTGGGGTCTGCAGAGTGGTTTCTGTCAGATATGCTCACCCTGCTCTCTGGCTGCAGTTGTCCTTGCAGGTTTTTTCCCCCTTCTTAAATATGTTATCACAGAGGCGCTACCACTGTTGCTGATGTTCTCAACCTTGGCCGGTGGCTGGCATGGACTTTATCAGACATGGAGGAAGCTTCTAACAGCTTCTCACAGAAGCCACCCCTGTAGCCTCCCCCGCTAACAAAACCTTGCCACACAAACCCAATACAGACTGATTTTGTAAAACTCTTCTTGTATACGGCTTGACCAAACTTGAAAATATGGAGCATTTTGCAGTCTCCAAATACTGATGAATATGTTTCTGGATATTTTCCCAAGTATTATAAGAGTTGAGGATCAAAGCTCCAACGATTTGCTTGGTGTTTATTAGCAACTTCAAGGACTCAGAAAATATAAGTCAGACCTAAAGGTGTTGTGAGATTTTACTTATTTAATAATAGATTTGAGGTTCCTTTATTTGTCTCCTACTGAGCCTTTAGTTTGAACTTGGGTCACTTTCAAACCTTGGTACACTCCTGAGGTCTAGAAAACCGGAGATTTATTGAACAAGAAAGAAAAAAAATCTCAAGTGTGCACATGACAGCTGAGGGCAAAGCCTCAAACAGCTTGAGATTGCTGTGAAAATCCTGATTGGTTTCTAAGCCCTATCATTGCTGCAACCCTCTTGCAGGCACTACCCCTCATAGCCAGTTACGCTCCTCGTGGGAGGCTGCAGAGCACGCAGCCTTTCCCCAGGGCTGAGTGGCGAGTGTCTCAGGGAAGATGCTAGCTCGACTTTTTTTAGAACAATTTAATATAGATTCTTTAAAAACAAAAAGCAATAAAGAAGACCAACTAAATACAAAACTAATTCTCTCTACTTTTCAAACAATTTCTGAGTTTACCCTCACTCCCTATATGTGTAGTTAACATCTCCTCTTCCTCTCTCTCTTTGGCAAGGATTGTGCTTACCACGGAAGGTGATTTCACTATTTCCCTCCAGCCTAGGGAAGGATATGGAGGAGAGGGTGAGAAGGATCTTGTTTTAGTAAGAAGAGCACCTCTGAAAAATTGTGGAAGTGGTTTCATTTTTTAGATAATGGTGTGCTTCTCAGGTTGTATTAGGTACTTCTGAGAGAGCTTCTAGGACACAAGGATATCCTAAGGCTGAGTATGCTGTGGCATAAGCATGCCCATCAAGGGGTGCTCAGCTGTCAGGCATCACCTACTGCCCTCCCAGATATTTCCCATCTCCTCTGCAGCAGCAGAAGATGCTGGAGGTGGGGAGGGGAAAATTAGCTTCTGCTCAGTTACACACCTGATGTACCTGGGCTGGGAAAGTGTTGCCTAGGGGCTGGAGCACAACAACTAGTAGCCATTATTCTCCTTCAGATCTTGAGAGAATGCTCTTCACTGACATAGGGTCACCGCAACCCCAGGGCTGAGCTGTTCACAGAGGTGACCTGTCTTTGCAACAGCCATGCTCCCTGCACAGATTTATAGTTACCAGGGTGGGGTGACATAGGGGTAAGAAACACTCTGTTTTTCCAGCATCACTTCCTCTCAGCGATGCCCTTCACTCCTTGGTGGTATTCCCAAGTCCTTCTGCTGGGAGAACTCACTGTAAAAATGTGGGGATGGATTTTGACAGTATGCAACCATTTTGTGTCAGTATGACCAGTGTGAAGGGGTACTGATGCACTTGGAGTGCACTCTGCTCCCCCATCAGACAAAGGAGGGTAGCAGAACCACCGACTGCTTGCCAGGTGCTTGTAGATGCTCAGGAGAAACAGGCAGCTCAGTGCAACTCTTTTTCTATGTGTTAAGACTCAAAAGGAAACCCACTCATCCTCCTTGAAAGCCTCCTCTGCAAACCCATGTGTATCTCTAATTGAAACAGGGCAGGGTCTGAAACCATAGGAGTCCACAGCTGCTATTTCTATTGTGCATGTCTGAGTCAAGGTGAAGAGAAAAGTCAGCAAAGTATCCCACAGGGTGAATTCTCCATGTGCCAAGAAAGCTGACTCCACATTAAAGGTGAGAGCCAGAGCTTGCAAAGCAGTGATGGCCTGGGAAGACAGAGGCCTTGATTCCCTCCAGCAGCCTCCAAGTGTTATTCCCATTAACATTGGCACTAGATATTGCCCTGAATACCCCATGCACCAAAGGACGAGTGAGAGAGAATAGGAGGGAGGGAGGAAGGTGATAAAGTTGTCAGGCTATAGGCAAGGCTATAGTCACTGAGGACTGTCAGGGACTTCATTGTTTAAAGATATGTCTTGGGACATATTTTAAGGGTAGATCATAGACACTCAGGATAGGGTGGGTTTGCTGATCTTGCAGAAACTTAATCCTGGGTCAGTCTTCAGTTCACAGTTCCAGATAATCAGGGTTGTGCATTTCTTTCTCTGTCTGCATTACCAAGGGAAGAAAATCTATGTGGCACAAAGACTTTAGAGATGGCAGAGACACTTACATTAACTTCCCACACGTGACAAATTTCAGCACTCGGTGATTGCTGCTAAATCTGCAGCTGATGTCCTATTCACAAGACATCTGCCCTGAATGCCACCATGGATCAAAAATATTTTCAGGTCCTCTCCAGCAAACAAAATATTTTCTTCGAGAACACAGCCCCCAGTTAGACTGTGTCATGGGGCGGCAGAAGGGAGTGTTGTTTTTGCACTGGACCTCTGCTTGGGCTTTGAAAGAGCAGCACTTAAACACCAAAGCAGCAGCCAGGACAGTGTGTTTCTCTCACAAACAGTTCTACAGGCCACACAGAAAACAGAAGGTTCCTTGTGAACAAAGGTAAGATATGACCTCTTTTAAGAACAGTACAGCCTTTCCACAGAAAGTTTAGCAACTGATGCAATTTCAACAAACTAATCATCCCTCCTTTCCTTTTTTTAATTCTCTTCCTTCTGCCTCAACACTGAAGTGCATTAAGAAAGTGAGGTGTCTGGAAGATGTCTCCTGGGTCGCTGCTGCTCCTGCAGCATCTTGTCTGCCTTCAGGCTCTGGCATCTAGTAGTGATCAGCCTCCTTCCTCCAGCCCCCTGCCCTGGAGTAGCAGTTTTCAGATGTGACCTTCCACCTCTTCACGGCTCCCTGTGTCTCTGAAACATCCAGAGGTCACCCCCTTGCTGCCTCCGTAAGGAGACCTGTTACAGAGATTCCTGCCTCACATCAGCCACATCTCATGTCCTTGTCATCTCCCATCATGTTACTGAGCTGAAGGGGATACCAGGAGTTTGTATGGTGTCCTCTGCCATGACATGGACTCATCATTTCACTATTTGTTGGGGAATGGCAGCTGTGCGCTGCTTATGGAAAGGTAGCCTTGACTGACTAGCTAAAAATCAGAGGTGACCTAGCTGTACAACGTACTGCTCGGGAACAATGTGACAAACTTCATCTTTCTTCACTGCCAGCCTCTAAGGTTAGAGAGGGCCATTACCTGTCATGGTGGGGAGGAGAGAGACAGGTCTACGGATGTGTCTGTCTGTGCATGTAGAGGAGGGGAGATTAGTGAGTATGCTCTTATTCTTTCTTTCCTACTTCGTTATATTGATTTTCAGTGGCTTGCACACTTGGAATGCAATAAGGGAGCAATTCCCTTCTATGCTGGCTAGTAAACATTGCCTGTAACTTTATTCTGGGTCAAGAAAGTCAGCACTTAAAATTAAAAGTGGTTTTGGAGGAGAAAAACCATATTTTAAGAAATTCCAGCTTGGGGTTCCTTGCTACTGTACTTAATTTAAGAATCCAGTGTGTTGTGTCATGTCATATATGCCTTTAAAAAAGCATTTAACTGATATATATTCTCATCTGCTTTTTACTTGCAATATTTCAAGCAGAAAGTATTTTTTAAAAATCAGTTCCCTGGCTCTCTGAATTTACAACAGAGGCCACAGACTATAAAGTGGAAGGAGTTGAAATTAAACCCAGGGGAGAGAGAAGTGTACTAGAGAGAAAGGCTCATATTCCAGGTGCTTAAACACATGCATAGTTTAAATCCTGTGCCATCTCCCTAAAGCCAGTGAAGCTGCTCTTGTATTTAAGATAACATACCTGGCTTAAGTGCTGGGACCTTGATCTCTACAAGAAGGTGTATAATGCTGGGGTACAGACTGTGATGCCCGTAAGCTGTTCCAGGTCCAAGGTACCTCTGTGCAGAGTTCCCGTGCTCAGGTCTCAGAAAGCTGAAAGGGTTCCCTGAGACAGGAATACATCTGTCCCGGATGGTCAGTTTGGGGAATGAGTGCCCTGGCTGACACATGGCTTCCAGGGATGACTCCAAGCTGGCATTCAGGTGCTTGGGATGAGCCTTTTGTTGAAGTTTCACCCAGCAAAGGCTCATATCTTGAGTGCTGGGGATTTTAGCCTGAAAGTTTCCTTCTCGTGGAGCAGACGCTCATTGCAGACGTTTCACACATAGTTAGACATCAGCACTGAAAACGGTGCATTACTTTTAGATGGATAAACAGGCGTTTTACAGAGGTCTGCTCCTGACACTGCAAGAGCAAAGTGCTGCTGGAAAACACCCAACATAGGAAGCAGAACCAGTGGAGTGGGGTGCTACTGTATGGGGTGCCATCTGCTTTGCCAAAGAAAGCCCATGCCAAGTGCCCCCAGTCCCTTATTTCCATCCTATCCTGCTGCAAAAAAAGTCCCTGCAAATTCCCTCTCTGCTCTGCCATGTATCCACCTGCCTCGCAGCATGGCTGTCACCTCTTTGTCAGGTCTCAGGACATCTGTGTCTGGAAACCCCGCTAGGGAGACGAAGGAAGCCTGGACAGTTTACGAGATGGCAGGAGGGAAAGTACATCTACCTGGCCCCGAACTCTGATGCATGGCTTCCCTGCTCCCCGCTTGACATTTACAAACAGTGACAAGCCCTGTCACCTGCAACCCAATACGACCACACCAAAAGCTGGGAAAGCCAGACGTGTTATTAACAACTCTGGCATCCCCAAAAGAAAGCCCCAGAGACTTACGACAAGGAACCGTCTTGGCTCAGGCCAAATGCAGTCATGTTAGGAAACCTCCAAAGCTGGATCCCTGGGTGAAACAGCATCTTGAAAGGAAAGGGGAAAGGCAAGCAAGACAGACAAAGATAAAGACAGACAGTGCTGGTGTCTCATCCCAGATTTCCTCCTTCTCCATTCTCTTCCCATGAGAGGAGAAAACTCTCTCTGAGAGACCCTCAACTCTGGGAGCAACATGAGACACTTCAGTACCTTGCATCAGTCCCGACTATAGCTCCCCACGTGCTGCTTTCCTGCTTTCCCCTGGCCTGTCTTCTCTAACCACAATGAGGACCCATGAAAGCACAGACATCAGCACAAGCTGATCATCTGAGTACCTCCCTGGGGTCCCAGCCTGCTGGGTCTTCATTTCTCTTGGTACCCAAATTGCTATTTCTTGCTGATAATTCACGAACTAGAATTTAGGGGCTAGAGAAGGTTGGGTGTTGTTTTCTCTAGGAAAGCGGATCTCTAGATTTGCAAATCTTTGCCATCAGCAAAAGACCTCCTAAATGTCCTAGATTTCATGATTCCAAAACAATTCTCTCAGTGTAACTACTTTCAAGACACAACATTTTTCAGGCTGCTGCTGCTGTTACTCAAGTCTCCATCTAAGCAGTCATGCAACAGCAACGCTTTCAAACAATGGTCTGTTGATTACTTGCTTCGTTAACAATGATGTAGTTCCCCGAAGAGGTTTATTACTCTTGTTTTGTATTATTTTGTGCCTTATGATTTGGTCATTAATGGGTACGCTTGTATTTCATTTCATTGTGACAGACTTTCCTGGGAGAAATTCTCGATTCAGTCCAAAAATGTTCATGAATAAATGTTTACTGGCAGGAGGTGTG
Source organism: Athene noctua (assembly GCF_965140245.1). Classification (NCBI taxonomy): domain Eukaryota; kingdom Metazoa; phylum Chordata; class Aves; order Strigiformes; family Strigidae; genus Athene; species Athene noctua. The sequence goes on from NC_134077.1 coordinate 9,545,587, forward strand.
AGAGTGTTGCAGGGCTGTATGGATGTTTTCATCCTGCTGATACAGCAGTAAATCAATTAAAAACATGATTGATTGTAAAATTAGGGTAAACTTGCTTTTGCCTCTGGATTTCACATTACCTAAGTTAGGCTCTATAAATCTAACTGTATATTACTCATGCAGTGATTGTCTTACTGCTATCTACAGTGAGAACTGCTGTGCAGTTCAGCCAAGGCAAGAGTAAGGGCTAAGCCTAGCCTTGGCATATCCTGCAGCTCTGCTTCCACACAGAGCACGGAGCCTTTGTCCCACGGATAATTTGACTCCTTTTGGCAACATTTGACAAGATTTCCCTTTACCAGAGGATGGAATAAATTGAAAGAGCTCTCTACACAGATACGTTCGTTCAGATTAAGGTATAGAGTACATTTAATGTGGAATAGCTTTTCTTAATTAATTCCCTGTCTGGGTGCTTTTTTTTTTTTTCAGTCAGACTGCTGTAGCCTGAATTAGATTAATCGACTTTGGATATTCTTGCTAGCTATTACTTTCTCTTATTATTAAGCATTACTAATATTAGTTATTAGAAATTAATGATTCCAGAATAACTGCCCACATTTAGTTGTATTTCAAAGTCTCCAGTGACATAGGATGGCCAGTGTACTCTGGGTTCAGTGAAAGCCCACATGCTCCCAGTTTAAAGTTTGCCAACAACATTGGGTTGTGTCTGTTGAGCAGAGGTTATAATTTCAGTTTTTAAATATGTTTAAAAATCTTCTGTCTTGATCTTCTGTTAGTCTAAACAATCTGCTACCGTGAAAATAAACCTCTTTGTAACAAGACCATAGCCAGAAGCCCCTGCTCAGCACACAATGATGCAGGGGAAATGTGGTGCAAAGAATTAGAGAGCCTGAAAAGACACAAGATAAGGACAGAAAACTGTATCCCTGTCTTTCACATACCCATCCAGGGCTTCACCCAAAACCCAGAAATGTTGATGGAAGTCCTTCTGTGGGCTCTAAGTGCAGACCAGGAGAACTGCACTGTGCTATCTCATGGATCCTGCTGCATCTCCATGTATGCAAGTCTGCAGATATAGGGAGAAAAACAATGTACATGACTGTGTGCTTGAATATAGATTTACGGAGACAGTGTGCATAAATCTAGATAATTTATACAGTGCCACAAATACAAACAACTGCCACCCCTCTCCCTTCACAAATTCATACACACAAATGCACCTCAAGTATGAATAATGCAATGACAAAGTGAGCTGCATTTGTATGGACATCATTGGTATCAGCAGTTAGCAATAATAGTTGTCTAATTGTAGTCTTTCATTGTGTGCTATGTCAAAGCGTGGGTGAGTAATTGCAATCATCAAAACCCTTTCAGAGTGTGAGCAAAGCCCCGACCCCCATCACCTGCCGTCAAGCCTATCTGATCCACCACACACATGCACTTACTGGGCAGATGAATTAGCTAGATGGGCTGTTTTCTTTTTATTATTATTATTATTATTATTTTCTCTTTTGTTTTGTGCTTCCTTTCCCTCAAGGTTGTTGTGTCTGGGTCGTGAAGAGTTGTTAAGACTTTTTTTTATTATTATTGTTACTCTTATTTTTTGATGTGTGTGTGATAGCTTTTTGGGTGAAATAATTTAGACAATGGACATCAACAATTATACAAAATAATATGGTAACCAGCAACAGAAAAAAAATAATAATTGGTTCTCGTGGGCTGCTGAGTGTACAATTTGAATGTCTTTCTATTACAATCCTTGTAATAGACACAGGGAGGAGGAGAGAGAGAAAGAGGGAGAGGGAAATCAGTTCTTTTTCAAATATTACTCATAAGATGGAAGAGAAGATATTTTCAGAATGCAAGTGGGACTGATTCCATTAACATAATCCCATTTCTAGTATTATTTTATTAATATAAACATCTTGGCTCTGGGAATGCCTGCTGGATCATATATACCTACAGTATTTTGCATTGGGTTTAGGAGAAAATCAAAGAGAGTGCTAAAAAAAAATTGAACCTATCTGTTATATTCTTTCTGAATTGCCAGCTGTCCAGTACCTGAGTGGAGCAGCAGATTTGGTTATTAAATACAATTAAGGCCTGGTTTTGTCGATGTGGAGTACCATGTAAGTGCATATTATAAATATCTGTCTAGAAAACAGCAACAGCATAATCATGTGGGCTACATACTCTGTCTTGCTGCTGGAGAGGACTTGCACTGATTTTCTTTGGTTTAGCCTCCTGCAATAAGGCAACCTTATCAGTGCTGTAACAACAGCTATTACAGAGCACATCTTGTTCATGGAGCATGCAGGTTCACAGGTAGATACCGGCTTTAAACCTTTAGAGGGTCTCAGCTCTAAGTTTTCTTGTGTCTGCCTTTGTGTCATAGATCGTATCTATTAGTAATATATAGTACCTTCAGAAACTCAGCAGGGTATGTCCTTTTTGCTGCAAGCATCTTCTATTGCTTAAGGACATATATGGTTTTCATGGCTGGCAAACATGAGGCTGGATGGGACTCAGACTTCTGCCACAAGACAATTTAGAGGTCTGTAATTAAACTCTCCCACAAAGTAGTAGGAGCCCTATTTTGTACACAAATTTCAAGTAAAGGGGAATTTTATAGAATCATAGAATCATTTAGGTAGGAAAAGATCTTTAAGACCATTGAGTCCAACCATATTTATATAATTTATACAAGGTTCAAGGAAGAAAGTCTTCATTGTAAATTTTCTTAGATTGTGGATGAGGGTCCCAGAGGGAGGAGATGTAACTTGCTCTTTGGACTACTTAAAATGAGGATAGGCAAAATGTTTTTCAACATTCAGTGGGCAGATGTCCCATGTCACTAAAGGGTCACATGACTTAAGAATTCTTTTTCATTTCTGATTACTGTAAGTCATCTTCATAGTGTTTCCTGACACTACTGTCCTCACCCTGCTCACTTCAAACTTGCTTTGGTCTCGGGATGAAACAAATTCATATATACAAAAATACACATATTTTATAAGACCTCAAAGCAGTCAGAAATGGTGATGGTATTAAAGAGAAGATGCTGCAAAATATATGATTGGAAATGTTATAGACTATGGAGTTTTTCTCTGGGAAAAGTATTGCGACTGCAGAGGTCACTGCTAGTCAGGCAGCAGAACATAGGTCTGGAAATAAGAGCAGAATTCTGGTCTTATTCTTGCTGTATTGTTTGGGGAAAGTCATTTGGGGGGGAGTGTGTTCATCACCAATAACTTCTGTCTTATGAAGGTTAGGTGGTTATTCTTAGCAGTTCATCTGAGATGCCTCAACAATCAATAAAGAAGCAAAAGGGTACTCCCACAGGGTCATTCATCCACTCCTAAGACAGGTGAGGATGAATCACTTTATGGAAGTTCACCTGTATCTCTCCACATTTCCTGTAGAGTCTGGCCAGATAGCTTCAACTAAATTCCTAGATGACAAAAGTTAGAGGGGAAGAATGCCTCCCCTAATATCTATTTCCACTCCATGTTGAAGAAATGGGTAGGATAAATTCCCTTTAAGAGAAATGTTGGATTTGAAGACCTATAAGCAGCTTTTTCTCATCTGTAAATGTTTAGAATAATGCTTCCTGCCACAAGAAGTGGATTCATCTCTTCCGATAGAGTTTCATAATGACCTTACAGTAAGGATTTGTTTCATTATTATAATCCTTCTTAAGAGTTAACTGGACTATACCTTCATCTTAACAAAATCAGAAATGCTTTTTTTCTTAATCAGAAAGAGCTGTTACTGATTTCCAGTTCCACTACCCATTGTTCTCTGCCAGCAAAATTTGGTCTGGATGTATTGAAACATACTGCTAGAAAGATCCTTTCTTAAATACTTATTATCCACATGATAATTAGTACAGAGGGAGATAATTTTTCAGGCAAAAATGTTAATTTTTCATGATTCAGACTTTGGGAACAAAAGTAGTGGATGTGATAAAGCTTTTATTAGGGAGGTTTCTGAGGTCCAGGATGTATTTTGTGCAGTAGCAAGTGCTCAGACATGTAAGCCATACTCTGATGGCATAGGAGACACCTGTGCTGCTGAGTCATCCTAATGTCTGGGTGGGAAGAGTGATGATGTCAGCCCAACCATTCTTTAAAGGTCATGGTCCAGAACAAAAATTATGTATGAAAACCTGACATTTTCTGCTAAATGGAACTCTTGTTTTCCACCTCACTCTAATTAAAATAATGTTGAGAAATGCTTGTCATGGGGCCAGACTGTACCTTCCCAGTGCTGTTACAGAGACCGGTAAAAGAGCACACCTAGCTCCAAACTTTCTATAGCACAAGAAGAGTAAAAGAAAAGGTAGAGACAAAACCAGAAAACAGAGTATAAAAAACAATGAGGCAAGTTTCATGGCAAGATGAGATGTGGTTTCAATACACTCATGGTGTCAGGGTTATCAAAGCCATATGTGAGCACCATAGCAAGGGGGACAGATTTTGGAGAAATTTCAAGGAACATCCTGAGATGGGATTGCAGCTCTCTTTAAGGAGCTACTACCATGCATGAAGGGGCAGCATGGGAGAAAACAACAAGATACTTGTCTGAAATTCAATTACTGAGTGATAGAGGATGTTATCACAGGATAACCAAAGATGGGAGCTGGCATTTCAGTAGCAAACTAGAGATGTTAGGTAGCAGTGAGATAGGCTGTGAAGAGCCTTTCAGAGGTCCCTGTATGGACATTGAACCATAAGAGCCACTCATCAGTGTTATAAAACTACCAGGAGCAGTATCCCCAGGCTGGGAAAGACTCTTCTTGGCAAGATTGTGTACCACACCACGCCATCAGATAGAGCCCGTCCTATTGAAGACTGAATCCCTTCGAGTTCCCTGGAAGAGCAGCAGCTGGAGGGGAAATAACAGTAAAATTCTATGGCCATAATAAAACGCATTAGCCATCTGAACGCTCATTTCAATCAAATAATGCAGCCTATTCATATTTAAACAGGAAATATTGTTTAATGTTTATGGTAATGATCAAATCAAATTTTAAAAATTAAACACGAAATTAAACATTAAAGTGAGGTTCCAACATTTGGCACTTGGGACACCACTTCCAACCCACAGCTGATGGCTGCAATCAGCTGGGTCTACCCTCTTAACTTTGCTTAGTACAACTTCTTGAGGAGGATGCTAGAAGGAGTCTTTGGTGTCACATGAATGAACACAGTTGGTGAAGGGTACCTGATCTGGAGTTGATTATTCTAGCCTCCCCTTCCATCCATTTGGCTTTCTATGATGATGTTGAGGGGGAATGGAAACCCAAAGGAAAATTACTTTCATCTGGAAGAAGCTAAATGTGAGTTGTTTTTTCATCCAAGTTGAAGGCAGTCATGTGTTCTATTGAAATATTTTGGACTAACTTTTCCCAAAAAGAACAGGAAGAAGAAAAGGTACAGAGGTTTTTTCGAAGCACCACTGAAACAGAAGTAGAAAATGCCACTGTACATAATGGTCATAGGAGATAAAAATGCAGACTAACATCTACTTGGTCTTTAAATACTATCCCTTTGGGGTAGAGCACAGGAACTGTTACATACCAGTAACACACAGCCATTTCTGTAGTGGTAGTAAGTGGTGTAGAGCTCCTGATTTAAAAAAAAAAAAAAAAAAAAGAAAAAAAGAAAAAGAAAGATACTTTACACCAGTGGAGGCATAAGCTCTGCTGATTAACTTAAAGTTTTGACAGATCTGGCCAAGTCTGTTCAATGAAGACCTTGGAATGATAGCTAGCAGTTAGGGTATTGCTTTTAGACCATATCTTGTGTTACAGTAAACCCAGATCCAGGAAAAAACTTTCTCCCTCACCGATTCTGAAGTGATTTTATTGACACTAAGCCTAGCAGTTCTTTCCCAACTCTCTCAACTTGAAGTTGGCAGAAAAGCAAAGTTTGAAACAAAAAAGGTTTGAAACAAACCCATTTTCTCAGACATCCCTATGATTTTCGGCCATGGACCTTATCTGTGCTGTGAGCCTGTGCTTCGGTTTCTTGAGCTGTGCAGTGAAGTTAACCTTTTGTTCTAACAGCAGCATCTTTCAAGGGAGTATATCCTCAGTGTAAATTAATATCAAATTAGTATAAATTAATATCAAATTAGAAATGCTTTGGACTACCAGAAAATTGCATGTTGTTCCTTAGAGTAAAAACAAGCTCATCACAAAAGGCAGAATCAATCTGTCAATCCCCATTCTTATGTCAACTACTTTCCCAGATTTATTATTGAAGGAACATGCACCAAAATTTCCATGGTATGAAAAAATAAATAAAAAGGCTGAATAAATTATCTGGAAAAGTACAGCAAAATGGCAAGATTTATCTTAACCTGTGTCTACTTCTCTCATCACCGTACCATGCACTTTAAATTGGATTGGTATCCTATAAGAGACTGTCAAGGATTTCATTTGTTCTGCTTGACATACAGATGTACAATTGGTAAAACTGCATCTTATCTTAGTAATTGTCTACAGTGCTAAGTCTATGCCTAGTTATTGACTTCAAAAGTCAGGTTTCATCTATGCAGTTCCCTGATCCAACATCAGTCTAACCACCTCCAGCTCTATCTGTTCATCTTTTGGCTCACATTCCTGAGTTAAACCACCTTCCTCTTTGCAAATGCTGGGTTTTAGCTTTTTTTTTTTTTTTCCAATCAATCAAGATCTGGTTTGGGGGATAGAGGAGAAAAGAGGCCAGTTCCTTCTTTCTTGTAGCTTTCTTGTTCTTTTATCCAGTGCGTCTAAAAAAAATCCATCGTGACCTGGTACTCCAGAACCTGATGAATATTTTGAGGGCTTTTAAATCAAGAAGGGTTTTTCTAGGGTTTGGAGGAGGATGTTAACTAGCTCTAATATTTTTGTTTACTAACAGAACTGTAGAGTTTAGTGATCACATACGGAAATTTCTGTCTGTCTGATGGCCTATGAGCACATTCTGGTACAAATTCAGATTAGCGTGCTGACACTCTAATGATTCAACAACATGCTTTTCCAAACTTGCAACAAGATTTTTTGTTCACAGACACATGCTGCAAATAGACCTGTTTGTAAAACAGGATATTTTTTCCTGCACAACCACAGAATTCCTGTAAAACTAGTTAGTTGTATTCCACTTCCAGAAAAAAAACAAGCTTTGATTTTTGCGTTTTCATTAAACATCCAGTTTTTTCTGGGAAGCAGGCACTGCCTTGACATACTGTGTGTTAATCTGAATGCCTGGTGCTTTCTGTGCAAATATTCTCCATGCAAAGTTTTTGAGTAAAGGAAGGAAGGTCAGAAAGAAAACCTTGTTTTCTTCCACTTCTTCCCCCACCTCAACACATGCTAGTGCCATCCTGGGGAACAGCTTTGTCTTGCACCTGATTTAGCCCAACAAGTGGATGTCTCATTATTCCCATTCCCTGTTCCTGGCAATGTGAGAAATTAGAGTCACAGGAGGTGGCTACAAATTTGCCGTGGTGGAACACTCTTCTGGGAACAGTTCTCCATGGGTAGCTGCAGTAATCCCCCATTCCCAACAGCACCAATTCACACTTCCCAAGGAACATAGGAATATAATATAAGAACATGAGAACAACAATAGCTGGTGAGACCAAGTCATTCTCACACATATCCCAACTCCTAGAGTAGTCAGTCATAAAGCGGAGAGAAAATTACAAGAGCAATAATTTCCCAGCTTCCTGAAATTGGCAACTCAGGATTTCCTGAGCCAGAGGTACTTTCTTTGTATCAGTAGATTTCAATGCATTTTTCTTCCATGTCTTGTCCTGTTGGTTTTGAATTCATGCAGATATTTTAGATGCTGGTTTTGCATCACTGACATTTCTTATTGTTTAAGCAGGACCATTTGTCCCTGGAGAAGGCAGAAGTTAGACAAAGAACATTGAGACTGGCAACTTGTACAATCATTAAAAAATTCATTAAGTATTTTTTCAGTTTCCAAAATGCTGCCAGATAAATAGTACATGTATAGCATGACACTTTCAGAGAGAAGAGCCATAGGTCCTGGCTGCACAGGGTGATGATGTTTACCAGATGTCATTTCCCAAGGTGGAATCCCAAATCAGTGGTGGTTTGAATTTGTAGGAGATCTGTAAACTGAAGGAGTTCAGCAGCTATTGTATGAACAACTGTAATATCCCTGCAGGAGGGGAGAACCTCCAAGGCAAGGTTGGGTGGATGTACAGGTGAACCAGTTTCACCCTTGAATTAAAACCACCTCCACTCTCAAGTGAGAGGCACAAGATGAAGAGCATGAGATTTTCAGAAGGTCCTGTGGCACCTTTGCCATGTGCAAGTGATCCGGAAGCAGTGTTTTCTAACAGCTGGAGAGCAATGATGGTTGTACAGATCACAGGCTGTGCCCAGGCCTCCTGAACAACGTGCCAACTCACAGCGAGGAAATTGTTCTGCTCTTAAGAAGGGGTGGATAGTTGTCATGTTTTGCTGGGAAATGTGTGTGTGTGTGTGTGTTCCTTATTTCTCTTCCCTTGTTCAGTTTTCAAGCTGCCTTAGATGATCAGTATTTGCACTAAAATGAAACGATGCTAACGTAGTTGGAAAGGTACACACAAGCAGATACACTTGTAAACAAAATTGGTAACGTGAATAGGATGCAGGTCTGGGGTTGTCTGTTACATCAAGAGCTGTATTTATATGTCAGCTTTACTCCTGTACCTCCTCTCTGAGGTGTCCTTATTTCAGGGCTTCCTGAGAAATGCAATATGGCTTTTGTTTTTTGCAAATTTTTTACTTTTTTTTTATTATTATTATTATTCTTTGATTTCTTTATGGACTCCCCAGGTGCCCATAACAATGTGGCAATCAACATGGATGCCTGCAGTAGCAGAATTTTCCCTTTACAGGAAAATCTATGCAAATATGGCAATCTACCTCAGGGCATCTTTCAAACCTGGGGAAAAAATGGCAGTGAAGGAATCACATGATGCTTTAGACAGAGCTTGCACCTGAATGTGGAAGCTTCTTTTGCTTTTTCTCTCTCTCTTCTCCCTTACCCTCTCCTCTAAATATACTTCCAGAAAGATAAGTGAGTAAAAATGGCATCTGTTGTCTTCAGGGATCCCGTGTGATGCCCAGCAGTCGAGGTCCATTCCCAGAGGGACAGTGTATGGGAGGGAGCTCAGGGACATGTCCTGCTTTCAGATGTGCGCACACATCTGCTACAGGCCTCATCTTGGAACCCCCTGCAGGCACAGCCGAGAGGTGGATTTGAAACAGTCTATATTAAAATAAAAAAGGAAACATGGCATGTTTGGCAGAATAGAGAGCTGCACACGTTCGAGAGGTGGCATGGTACAGAGTCCAGCCTTCTGTCCTCAGGGCTTGCCACCCACACAACCTATTGACTCAGCCAAGAATTTGCAAGGAAGGAGGACATATCTTAACCATGACAGCAAGACTGTCTCCTCACATAGACTTAGATGTCCAGGAGGAAACTCAGGCAGACAGGTTCTGCTCCACTGATGTCCACAATAAGGGCCAAATGTCTGTATGGGGTGAGGGGAAGGTGGTGGTCACAGGCCCCAGCAGAAGTGGCCCTGGGGAACAGCTGTCATCCAGCTGTTTCTGAGCTGCAGGGAAGATGCCCTCCTGGAGTGAAGTGGGAACTAACCGTGGCCCAAAACCGTCCCTATATGATGTCCCTGATAGGATCCAATTACCTTTTCAGTGGCTTGGGGAACACTTTTTTTTTTCTTGTTCTCCGTCACATCAGAAATGAGAATATTAAAACATTCTTATGGTGATGGAACTACCATGTACTGAGGGAAATGGGTGAAGTCTAGTACCATTTGACATGAATATACTGGGAATAATCTGAAAGAGTATGAACCTTCAGGATCCAGCACAGCTCAGATCCAGCACAGCTCAGCAGGGACACAGCTGGGAACTCACTGGATGAAAATACCTTTCCAAATCCCAGGGCAATAGAACATAATATATATAGATAGATAATTTTCACACAAAAAAAAAAAAAAAAAAAGACACGCTGTTGGAGTACAGATTGCCGTAAATAAAGGCAGCTATTGGAGATGGGTTACATGTAAGGAACAGAGCAGAACAGACGGAATTGAATGGAGTAATCTGAAGGACTATAGTTTAGATGAAAACTGTAAAGCAGTTCCACTTTAAATGCTTTCAAAATACATCCCCCGTGCTAGGCAATACCTTTATTACTTTAAGGAGAAAGGAGACTACCAGGTACCCCTGCAGAGGCCCTTCAGCTCTGACAGCTCAAGTGCCTCCACCATACACATGCGTTACCACTGACTACTGCCTGTGTTTGCCATATGTCATCCCTTTTTGTTCACTGCCATTTACATGCTGGCAGGTTGACTTTTCATTAAGGTAGGTTGAAGATTTCAGATGTGGGTGCTTGAAAGACCCTCCCCTTCATGGCAAGATCAGCTTTCTCAGTTTCAGCTTAAACTGACATTATATCAAACTGTGTTTCTCCCCAGTGGGGACAACCACAGATTATTCACAACATACAATAAGAACATCACATTAAATGAAGACGAAAGATGTGCAGGAAGGGTGATTGCTGTCTGAGCTTTCTTGAGAACTGCTTATTAAGGAAATCGTCCTTTTAAGCAGCAAACAGCCACCTGAATTGGCCGTGTTCGATATTGGGGATAGGATTTGACCTGCTAACCAACACCATCTATTGATAACATTTCTCCAATTGTAATGATGCTGATACTAATGAGCATTAATAATAAATAACACTGTCTGGAGTTATCATGTTCCTTATTCAAAGGGTGAAAAATGCTTTACCAACAAGAAAGTGTGAAGTCCCAGAGCAGCTCTTTTCTCTGTGTGGAATCTATTGTTACTGTAAACAAAGGGACTATTGCCACCTGGGTTAGCAAAGAGAAGTGTCAGTGGAACCACTGGATTCCAGTCACTACAGTGCTGCTGAACTTGAGGGAGTTATTTCAGTGCTCTGAGTCTCAAGTTCACCATCTGTAAAATCAAGATAATTATATTTACAGTGCTTACCTCATAGAGCTGCTGTGAAGATTAATTAACGCATATATATTTACAAAGTGCTTTGAGATCCTCAGGTGATACCCACTGCATATGTGCAAAATATTATTTCTCTAAAATTTCTTGAAACCTCATGAGCTGCAGAATACTGCCAGCTATTGCCACATTTTTGTATGCTTTAGTTCTTTGTCTAAGGAAGTTGTTTTGCAGGTAGCTGTAATGTATTATGTTAATGATGTTATATTTTACAAATAATAGTTTTTCCCAATATCTTTTGACTTGTTTTTCTCCTCATTCACTACATGCAAGCAGATTATGGGTTCATCAAACAGTAATTTTAGATCATTACTAAAACACATATTTTGAGCATTTTTTTAACTCTGTAGATTTTATCACAGAGAAAATCCCTGTGTTTATATGATATTGGCTGTTCCAGCTGTGTTGGTTGTTTGTGATCGGTCAGATAAGCTACGATACATATCCGTACCACTTCCAGCAAGCACATACCTGGAGGCACAGCTAGGGACCGAAGATTACATATGTTTAATTTATGTGCCACAGGCAGGATTGATCTCATCTAAAGTTAGCCATCTGAATATTAACTATTAAGTCTAAAGTAGTTGTCTGAACTTGCGTCATACTCGGTGAAAGAGATGGGCACTTGCCCAGAGCAGTTTGCCCGACCTTTCTTAGATAACAGTGTTGATAGGATGAATCAGCCTTTGGAGGCACAAATACCTCTGTTGACTGTGAAAGGACGTGGGAGTGATGTACTCAGATTTAGATGTCTGATGTGATATCAAGAGGCTGAATCCTGTTCTACAGACCCTGGTGATGCTCCTTGCCCTGGCAGGAGAAGCAGCGTTACACTGAAATAAAGGATGGCTTGTTTGAGCAATAATACAGCTCCAGACTGAGACACCTAACCTGTCAGTCAGCAGATGTCGGTATCTACATGAGGGTGAGGAGCCGATGTTCCCATTGCAGTCAATGGAGATCTTGACAGTGCAAGATGAGGTCTAGAGAGTGATGCAGCTGACCAAATATAGGTATTTACTACAGAGTAAGTGGAATAGCATATTGAGTTTCCCTAACTCTACAACTATCTCTCCGCTGGTTACAGCAATCTAAATGGCCAGTCTATCTGTAGATAGAAAATTCAAGTATTTTAACCTGCAAATTAAATTTCACCCCAGAATTATGGCTTCATTAAGAGGATGAATACTGAGTTACTTGATGTAGGCAGATATGCTGGGAGTGCCACACTTACAGCTAAACAACGATGGCTTCTGCAATACTGAATAGTCTGTAAGCACTTCAGTGTTCGTAAATCATTCAAAGAACAGCAGGATTTGATAAGATGAAACCCATCTACATTTACCAATTCTTAACTCTGCCTATTTCAGCTATTCAATAATTGTGCATCTTAGTTGTATTGTGTCTAAAGTTCTCAGACTGTGTTATTTCCACCCCTTCCTTTTAAGACAATTCTTCTGTTTTAGGAATTCAATACCAATAAGGTATTCAATGGAAGTTTTCTTCCTTAATTTGTCTCTCTTACATACAGTCAAAGCCCTATGAATCACATCATTCAATTCTTCCATCTCTTGATGCTTATATATACATCTCCAGATAGCTGTCACATCCATACACACAAGATTTCTTCCTAATCTTTACCCATTCTAGTCACCTTTGAAAAACTTCTGTATCCAAGGTCTATGAGAGTGTAAAAGAATATTTACACATGACACCTGTATACCCAAATGACTTGTAGTCAATGCGTTCAACTCATACGTGCAGGAAGAAAATAGATAATGAACATTTAAGAATCCTCATATACCTTCGCTACTTCAGTGGACCTTTACCATTGAGTACCAGATGACAATCTGCCTTTATATGCACATACACACACAGATGTATGTATGTTCATATATATATATATATATATATATATATAAATAAAAATTTACATTGGAGTATCTGGGAGAAGAATTCTTTTGATTTTCTCTGGACATCTGATGTTCCTTAAGGCAGTTGTCATCCCACATTAATTTGTCTTGTTCTGCTTCAGCTCACTCTTTTTTGTCTTAAATGCCATATTAGACAATGTTACAAGCCCCCCACCTCCTTTGGCATACCCACAATCCACCTGGGCATGTAGGGAAGCATGCCATGATCCTTCCTGACACATGTCAACAAGCATCTCATCAAGGGCTCAGCTGTGTCACCCCCAATGATACTGCATGGCAAGATCAGTCCTTGGCTACATTACACCCTATTCTGCCCTCAGGGGAGGTAGGAAGGACTATGCTAATTGGTTCTGACCCTCCAAGATAGAGGGGGAAAATTGCATTCATCCAGTGCAACGTGCCAGATCTGTTCAATAGAAACCAGGATGTTGCAATAAGCATAAACCCTTCCAGTGCCTTCACAAGATGGCAGAAGCCCATGTCTGTACATGTGGTGAGATGATAGAGTACAAGATTTACATGAGCATCTCACCTGAATGTATTCCTAAAAAATACAAGAGCATCTTCCTACTCACAGCACTGAAGAATTTCTCAGCCTGGCTGTGGGGTTATAAAAACATGTGCTTGGATCCTGCTTCACAGCTGTTGCCTCTGTTGCTCTTCAAGGCCCCCTCAAAAGACCTGGCTTCTCTGCAGCCTCCTTCTCCCCAGGGACCTCAGGAAGAAAAAGAAAATCAGTACATTTCAAAATATCCTGCCTATTCTTTACTTTCTTGAAAGGCAGAAGTTTTTCTTCTTTTCTAGAAGGTATCACCAGTTCTGCCCATCACAACAGAATACTAAATGTAGGGAGAAGCAGGGTGTCCTGCTCTTGACAGGGACTTGCCCCCAGCCTCTTCAGAATCTGACTCTGAATCAGTGGACAAGCAGACCAGCAAGGGGATTTAAGAACCTGTTGCTCCCTGACCTGGCTTTGTATGTCCACTTTATCAGACAGACATCTTCACGCTGCTTGTCACTGTATTAAAGAGAAATGCAGCAATGACTGCTGCAAGCTTTCTCCCATCACATTAATTATTTTCTTTTCTTTTTCCTCTCTTGTTTTCTTTCTTTACAGTACCCCTTTTCCTGCTTTAATCATGTCTCACTAAACTCTGTGGTTTTGTTCATTTGATGCCAGATATGTGCACAGACCTGTGGCTTTACACTTCCCTAGCATGCAGATATTGCTGCCCTGTCCTTTGCTGGGCCAGAAACCTGGAGTCATTATTTCCAACAGAACCAGAACCCTGTTCAGATTCTATGTGCTTAGCTAGGTTGCAAAAATGTCTTGGAGGAGAAATGAAAGTGGGCACATTATGTGAAATAGTTAAAGCAACACTGGGTAAAGTAGATAGATAGAAATTGAATCTGGTAGCCTGTTTTCAATCAAGCTTTCAGAAGCACCAGGTGCTCTAGAAGAAGCAGAAGGCAGTTTTAAGATAGCCTTACACCAAACTCGTTCCTTGCCAGTTTTCCTGAATTAGATGTTGGCTTTCATCCTGTGCGATAGATATTTTGTCTCTTCCCAAGTCTCAGAAACAGCTAGTCCTTGTGGAACAAAATCTAGCAGAGAAAACTCCTTTGAACTACATGCCAAGGCAAATAACTTGTTCTGCAACGCAGGGTGGGGAAGCAGGGGGTTGGTAGGACCTTAATACAAGTTGGGGGGGAGGGGGGTGTTCGGGTTTTTTATCTGGTTATCAGAGGGATGCTGAGTGGGTGGTGCCAGATTTTGCTTGAACTGCTTGGGTTTAAGTGCACATACACATACACACACACATGCAATCAGCTGCTTCAACGCTGGGGGAGTGTGGAGCTGTCAGGACTATGTCATGGCAAAGGCATCCCATCAGCTAGAGGGGGAGATTTTCTGGGCCTTGGTTTGAGAAGCAGACAGATGACTGACAGGGGTTAAAAGCTTCCTGCTTTCTTTTCCACATTGTCTCCTTGATGGTAAAGAGTTCCCTGTCCCTCACACAGAAGGTGCTCTATGATTTTAAAGCATTTTGCTGGAAATACTGTACAGACTATAATAAGCTATTGTAGCCCTTGGCAGAGATGCCCAGCTGAGCCTAATTCCCCATATCCTTAACTCATCAGCCTCTGATCATAATGCAGGTTCAGTGTCCTAGAGGACCATTAAATAAAAAAATACACACACAAAAACCCAATTAGTACATTTCATGATGGTGAGAGATGTCAGACTGAGAGCCCTGGGCATAGCAGTCCTCTGCTTAGTCACAAGACAGGCAGTGTAATCTAACCCCCAATCTCTTGTGGGCCTGACCCAGAGGACCTGAAACCCAAGGGTAAAAAGGAGCTCAGGCTCTTTCACTCTTTCACTCTTCAGCTGCTTGGCTGAGGCTGTCACAGGCAAACATGGTCAGTGTTGACACTCAGAGCATCATCATGCACACCTGTGTGCAAGGAGCTGACCACAGCCATAATGACCTTCAAACACTGGCAACAAGGAGGGAAAATATGTTAATAGTGAAGGCTACCAAAAGAAAATTAGGAGTAGGTTATCCAAATGAAAAGAGAGAGAAACATGATCCTAAGTGGCTGCAGTGCTCCTGAAGATCATCAGTGGGGCCAGTTAAAAAGGTGGTGGCACTTGTCTCTGAGACTATGATTAATATTACACAAAAACAATAATAAATAGATTTCCCACACAGCACAAGAGAGTTTGGTACTCAGCTATTCCTGAAATATCCCACATGTCCTATAGGCTCCTTTGCAAATCCCCTGTGGGGAAATTTATTGTCGGCCTTGCATTTAACCAGTTCCCTCTCCAGAAAAGGTGTGGACTTGTTCCATCCATGCCTCGTTTTAGCATGGACCTATAACTCCTAATGAGCAGAAAATGAGACTTATGGTCTTGTTGTCCAGCACCACTTTCCTTAGAAGAAACTGGATCAAACTTTTTAGAAGATACAGGAAACCTCACAAATTTCACAGAAATGGGAGAATATGACCTCTTAAAAGGTCTCATCGGTTCATTGAGCCTGAAGCTGAGACATCATCATGACACATTTGCTGAAAACACCTAAATAGTTGAGATCTCGGCTCAAAAATCACACCTCTGAGCTTCATTATTTAAATGTTTCTATTCCTGAAAACAATTATGCCAGACAACTATCATGAAAATACCTTCTCCTTAGTCAGGAGACAGTCTAATGGGCAGCAGCCATGACTTTTTAACTCCCAAGCCTAGTTGAGAGGTTTCTGCCTAGTTGTTGCTTTAGCTGTTGCCGTTTCCAAGTGAGGGTGGAGTGGTTCATATATTCCGCTTGGACTTCAGCAATGTCAGGATGAGCTTTGCCAGCTAATGATGCCTTTGCCAGAGGAGTACAGGTGCAGTTCAACAGCGCATCGCTTAATATAGACTCTGACCCATTGAATGTGATTAAATGGGTCTCTCTTGGGTACAGCATAGTACTAGACATTTTTTTTTTTTTTCACTTTGCACATTCAATTAAGAAAACAGAAACAGGAAATTAAAAAAACATTGTATTTCTGTGGTTTTCTTCTATCAGTTCATTCAATTGGCTCTTCCTAATAAACAAGATTCATCCAGGATCAACAGGTCTCAGGACTGATTATCATCAAGGGGAGTCGGCTTTGTTGTTAATCTTTCCATTTATTTAAAATGCCCTAGATTTCATATTCAATTTTTATGCTCCCTGTTTCTGATTGTTTCCTTGAAATGGGAACTTCAAGGACTTTGATAAATGGATTGAAAGGTTGCCTTATTTCTCTGTCACTTCTGCCTTTGCGTCCTCTGCAAAATGCTGTTTTGCAAATCATAAAGCTGGGGATTGCAGTAAGTATTCATCAGAGTAAGGCACAGAGGGCTGTAGGGGCATAACAGATTAGATAGTCCCAGTGAGGGGCCAGGAACAAGAGCTCATGGGAAATAGTTGTGAGCTGAAATTAAGACAAAAGGACATAGGCTGGATAACAGTGCAGTCTTTTTTGGTGGTATCTATTAGCTGAAAACAGTATTCCACTGCTGTGGCCTGAGGTGGTCTGGAAGTCATGGAAAAGGTCCTTCAGTGGGTTTGTGAAACAGCTGAATAACTAATTCACTTATTTGGAAAATTACACTTTTTTCCTAGTAACTCCAGTTGAAATAGTGCTGATACAGGTATGTGTGAGTCTGTGAAGGAGGCTGATAGTTATCCATCATTGCACAAATTGTTATCTAAAATGCAGATGACAACACCCCACCACTCCCACTCTTTTAAGACAGAATAACCATTGCTGAGGTATTCAATACTCCCTTGGTGCATTGTGAATAAGCATATTCCTCAGAACAGTTTTTCATGAAAGGAGTCACAGCTAATAGATTTAAGCACTTAGTCCTGATACTTTCCTCATTCAAGACCCAAACAGCACTTCCCTCTAAACAGTCCAATTCAGGGCTTAGGTAACTGCAGAATGAGAAGCCTTAAGGACTATATAGGTTATTTCACTCCTGGATGAGCTGAAATTGGGTTTCTATCCCTCCTGTGTTACTGCAGTCATTGCACTGGAGCCCACACTGGGAGCACCCGGAGATCTTGTCGAATGCCAGAGTGGTTGGCCATTTCATAATGAAGTCGGTCAATGAGAAACATCCTTGTGTCATCAGACAGGAGGCCTCCCTGCAGGGCAAGCCCCTGGGAGTGCTGGCTCTCCTGCTGTTCCTGTGTTCAGCCAGAGCAAGACCCCCAGAGTCCCTCAGTCTCTTTTCCACCTTCTGAGCTCTCCCAGCCCCACGAAGGAAATCTCACCATAACCACTAAACCAAAAGGTGACTGAATCTACAGCCCGTGGCAGTTCACGAAGGAGCTGTTTTCTCAGAGGGACATGACCATCCTTCAGCATCAGCACTAACGCAGCGGGTAGTGAAAGCACAAAGATCTTTCAGATAATTCAGATGTGTGATTATCACACTTGTCCCTTCACACACTTCCATAAGGGCAGCCAGGACCCGTGTTCCTTCTGGCTCTGCGCTTTTCACTCCCTTTTGCTGTGTTACTATGGCAAACGAGGGAAATGTTCAGCTCCCAGCTCTGAGTCATTGCCGCCCTCCCAAAAACAAATGTGTCCTGGACTGCTCTTTCACAGGAGCTGCCAAGCACGCAGCCCAATATTCACCCTCACTTCTTAGGCAGATGCAGACTACAACTTGTAGCAGGAACCATTAATACTATTAATAACCCCTTTTTACATGAGACCTTTTCAAATTGCAGGACCCAAAAGCACCTGACGCATTATACTACCTACATGTTGGAAACCTACATCCTCCTAGGAATTTTATAGCCGTTACTGATGCAGGCTGAGCTCCTCTTAACTGCAGAGCAACAGCACAGACAGACCTCAGACTGTCCTGCCCCAAACTCATAAATGCATGACCATACAAAAGAACGACAGGTCTTCTCGAGCACCCCAGCTACCTACTGTGCTTTGATGCTCCATCACCAACTCCAGACCTGTGCAGTTAGGGTGGTGCTGAGCATTCCTGAACATTGAAAGTAGTGTGCAAACTTCCATCTTTCTAGATCATTTCTCCTAGCAGCAGAATGCTGGTAACCATTCAGCTGAGACCAGCAGACTTACCATGCAGGCTAACCTTGCATCAAAATGGAAGTATGTGCAAGAGATTTCAGACAGGAAGAGTGTAATCCTTTTAAGAACTTGACTACGTACTGGAGCTGTGATATCCTGTCTGGTTTGTTTGTCATTATATACAACTGTCTGTCTATCCATCCATTCACCTATGCACCTTTATTCCTACTGTTGGTGAGCACTTGCAGTTTCATGAAAAGGGCAATGCACATTTGTTCATCAGTGGTCATCTCATTTTGATTTATTTAGAAGGCAGGCCTATTCTTTTTGCTTACTCTCACTTTGGATGCCACAGCTATCACTGATTTAACAGAGCATTTCTGACCTTTACTGCCGGTGACCATTTTCTGCCAAATACGTCCTCTGAAAGAGCTTGATTTTGTAAAGACACCATTTGCTCTAGGGAACAGTGAATTTCTTTTCCTTTGCTTTCCCCGCTTGTGTGCTGGGGAGAGGTGATGTCGGGAGGACCATTCTGCCACACCCTGGGGTCTGAGAGAGAGTTGAGCTGATCTGCATCGGGGTGAAACTGCTTGTAAGGGAGGGAGGGAGGGAGGGAACGGAGAGACAGAGATGCAAGAAATTGCATCACTTCCACAACTGTTACTGCTCAGGAGAAAGCAGCAAAAGAAATATGTATCTGCCTGCCTATTAATTTAAATCTAGACCTAGGAAGAAGTCAACGAACTGTAATTTATGAGCTGTCAAAGCCTGAAAAATTCCTTTTGACACTGTATTTTCAGTTATTACATGCTTTCCTGCAAGACGACAACGTAATTCTGTAGGGAGCCTTCTAGTGAACAGCACAATGGCAGAGGGCAGTGGGGGCTTTCTTATTATCTTTCTTCCCCCTTTTTTCTTCTCTCCCCACTCCTTTCAATCATCCCCCTTTTCCTACCTTGCTGCTCACCCAAACAGTTACAAGGAAGCACATCAGCAGCAGTTCCCATCCTCCCAGGTCTCCATTACCTCCAAGGCAGCAGTCAGTGCTACGCTGTATCCAGCACCATACAGAGATTTCTGAGGACTCACTGGGTGGTGGGAATGGAGATGAGGTAGTGACCAAAAAGAAGGAAAAAATAACCTCTCAAACTCTCTCTGGCATTTTAAATACTTTAATTCATTTTCCTCTGTCCATGTTAGGCACCCACCACTCTTGATGCACCTTTCGGTTGGGTCTCTCTCACTTGTATCAGCATTGATTGACAACTGCCAGCTACCTCAGATCCCCAGAAGTTGGCAGCACTGTCTGCCTGGCTCCCTGCTCCTCCTCCATAAAGTGAACCAGAGCAGTGGAGTGTCCTGGCAGGGTCCCGGGTCACCTGTCCTCTCCTGGGGAGACATCAGTTTCTCCTCTTTCCCAAGCCCTCCTACAAGTTTGCTCTCTAAAATGCAGTGTCAGGCTCTTGGGACAGAGATGCCATCACACACTTGGACCTCACATAAAGCAGAGGGTGGGAAGGCATTTTGGTCAGTGTTTGCTGGAGGGGAAAGCATGAAAGGGTTGCCTGCCCATAGGCATTTCTCTGCATGTCCATCAAGTTATAGGGACACCTGAAGTTCGAGAGTGAATACAGTGGCACCATTGCTGAATGCCAGTTCATGGGGGAACGCAAGAAAATATCAAAGGAAGCTTGACCTGGGAATGTTTTTGTTGCCTGAATCCAACCTGAAGTTCTCCTGGCATCCAGCTCATTTCCTTATCACTTGGGGACAGGAGTGGGGGAGGTATTTCACAACAAATGTCATTTATCCCTGTATTTCTAAAGCTTTCTTTTTCTTACACACACAATTGCTTTTTAATTTGACTTGCTAGTGGTGGTGGGAAGGTTGCCTTTTTGCTTTATTTTTTTCTTCCCAGCTTTGGTTTCTCACTTACAGCTCAGAAACCCCTTTTAAGGTCTATTCTCTGTGATAGGCACTTCGCCTCGTATTTAGGGAATCACACCCACACGCTGCACGCATCCATATGCAAACACACAGACGTACACACACACACATTCTCTGAGTGAACTGAACTCCAAATCTTGTGCTTTAATATAATTTAAACAGCCTTTGCAGAGCTCTCTGCAGTCAGTATTATGGTCTATTGCTTTGAAAGCACTGTGGAAACGTCCAGACTCAGAGGAAAGGACTGTGCCTTTTGCTGGGCTGTGATGCAAGGCAAATGGTCACAACTCCCAAAGTCTATTCCAGGCTATGTTCCTCTTTAACTTCACTGTGCCTCAGTTTCCCCAAAACTGACCTGAGGCCAACACCACCACTCACTATTACTTGAGTAATGTTTGAGTGAACATTTTAGAGTAGTGTTATGGCTCTGCTATTATTGCTGTGATAGCATGTTCTTTCGGAATCAGATATCAAAACAACCAAGGCCAAAATTCCCCTGGACTGTAGATGGAGAGATAAAAAAATGAAAACAAAGAGTTTTACCCAGAACTACTCACATTTAATAGCAGAAAAAGGGAAATAAAGGCCTTCTCTTGAGCGTAAGACCACTGCCTAAGGAGCTGGAGGCAAATTGTTGTATCCTGTTCGTGAGTGGGTAATTGATGGGCAAATTTTCAGGGTTTTTGTTAAAATTTGGGAAAGCCTGCACCAAATCCCTTAAGCCTCTGTTCTCTGTTCTCCACTCAGACAAAGTGCATGCTGCTGCTGAAAGAAAGGCCAACAGTTGCCTGTTAAGACCAAGGACCAAGACACCACCCAGGGCTACGCCTTCCTCAGTCTGGGGCAGAGTGGCTGGAACAGGCCAAAAATGAGTCAGGGCAAGCCAACAGTTAAACAGTGGAAGAGTCAAAACAAGGTTCAGTGCATGTTCCTTGACTTTGGTTAACATTACATATGCTAAATAAATGTCAACCCATCTGGGATCTGGGCTTTGTTTCTAGCTCAGAGAAATGTTCAGGGAAGCTGAATGATAAGAATCCTATTGCCTTACATTGCTTCACTGTGCAGGGAAATCTCTGAGTGCATTCAATACAATTACTTCTGCTCCTAGGAAAAAGATGTTGAGTGGGGAAAGGAAAAAAACCATCCTGTGTTTCCCCTTGCATGACGCAGTCTTCAGAATTGTAACTTTTTTTTCCTTTAGTTGTTGGTCTCTCCAGCTCTCACACTCCCTGTGGGACTAGCTTGTAGAGGCTATTTCATCCCAGGGTCCTGCAGACATAATAATGGCAAGGGCATGATTAAGAATACCACAATCCTTCTTATGGTAGCTGAGTCACTGTATTTACAAAGGTAATGTCTACACTTGCATAGTGAACACAACCTGTGAATGACCCAGCCATTAGCAATAAGCCATAATAACTAAGAGCAGATAACAGAAATAACTGAGGTCTATGCCAAACTTTTGTGTCAATATCTGGAGAACACAGCCTGCACTTAGGAAAATACAATATTCCTTAAATGTTAGTGTTAAAGAACTTTGCTGCCACAGAGGTAAAGGCCTGCTGTTCAGGCTGGTGAGAAGGAACAATGCCAGAGGCAAGGGAAGGGAGGAGAGGGGCTCTGTGTCTTTGAGATCCTATCGTCCCCTTGGCAAAACTGTCTGATTGAGTTTTCCTTATCAGTAGAAGCTATCATGAACTGCAAAAGTTGGAGCTCTAGAATTGGAACTTCCTTGTAGTTCCTGCTGAGTACAGCGTTCAAGGTGGACATTAAATGGATTAAGAAATGGGTAATAGACAAATCTCAAAATGCAGTTGTCAAAGAGAAAGCATGATAGAGTGAGGGTATTTGTAGCAGGGCTCTGCACAGATCAGTACCAGCTCTGATGCTAGTCAGCATTGTCATGAATGATGTGGAATTAAATATCCTGGCTGATAAAATCTGTGGATAACACAAAATGGAAAATTGTAAGGACAGGACTCTGATATAGAGTCATCTGAGTCACTTAGGTCACTCTGAACGAGCTTTGGTGGCTGAGGCATTATGTGCATGTTTCTGCAGAACCAAATCTAAGCTGACTCATGGAGGAGTAAGGCTGAAAAATAGGCCTAAAGAATGAGGGGTTATATTTCATAAGGCAGCGACCTAGAAAAGTACCTAGGCAATGACCTAGAAAAGTGTTTAGCACGGCTGAGGAAGTCAACATTATCTCCCAGCGTGGTGGTGGGCAAAACCATCTAATGGGACCTCTGGCTGTATAAACAAGTAAACTGGAGGACAAATTATTTTTAGTAGGCAGCATTGGTGGTGGAAGTACTCTGGCAAACTGACCCCAGCCTGGTTTTCACCCTTCAAAAACTGTAAAAAAATTTGAAAAGACCTGTAGAAATGAAATGGATACCTTCAAGTTTCAGGCTTAAAGAGTTGTGTTCATCCTTGCCTGAGAGAGCTTCAGGAGACTTGGGTCTTTATGGAAGGATCTTTTATGAGAAAAAAAGACTATATACTAAAGAGGAGTTTAATCAGTTGGAGAGAGGATGAACTTTTCTCTGAAACTTTTCTAATTTGAACACGGTGTCAAACACATTGAAGTGAGAAGTCAGAGACAGACTCTTGTCACTAGAGGATGCACATCAAAGCAAACTATGATGTTGACAGTTGCCCTCATAGTAAGACGACCCTTCTCCAGGACACACATTTTAACCAAAACACAACCTGTGGGGATAGCTGTAGGGCAGCAGCAGAATGGCTTAGCCATGGTGGTTCAGCTGTGGGATGGGAGGCTCCTGGGGGCAGCTCTCTGGGCAGCTCCTCTACAGAGGATGAGAGACCAGATCACTGAAAATCCCTTTTAGATGATAAGCAGTGCAAGCCTCTGACTAGCCTGGGGTTAAGGGGGTTTCGGGAGGAAGAAGAAGTTGCCATCACTGTATTTTTTCCTGTACGATGCCCATCTTTGTTTCCTGACTGATGCAGCAGATCATTGGAGAAGGTCTTTAGCACGGGGAGTGTGACGAGAGCACGCGCTGGCTCTCTGTGTCAATGTTATCACTCGCTGTCACATTTCGAAAGAGGAAGCGAGTCTGTGCCACGCATGCAGAGAACAAAGCCCTCGCAGAGCCGAGTGAGAGTTACAACTTGTCAGCACGTCTCTCAGCCTGCCGAGGGCCAAACATGAAACACAAAAAAGGCCTGAAATGAGGGAAAAAGGGGGAAATAATAGCACAGTGAGCTCTCAAGCTCAGAAAAGGCTTGCTATAAAACAGCACCTTCGCTCTCTGTCTCTCTCTGTGTCTCTGAGTCCTGGCTACTGATGAAGGGAAGAGCTGACTCCCCTTAGCACTGTTACAGTACTGTTGCAGTAATAGGGACCAGAGACAGGTTCAGATCTGGTTTGCACAGACCTGCTTTCTCCACACACCCCAAAAAACATTGTTAGCCAAAAAGTGTTATTAGTGGTGATGAAAGAGCCTACTGAGGGTTATGTTTTCCCACATGGACAGTGAAGTTCTAGTAGCTGGAAATTTGCCTTTTTGAGACTTGGATTTTACTGCGAATAAGGTAATGAATTTCTCCAGGCACTAACTTTGGGTAGGAATGGAATAACTGCTTTTTATATTCACTGATCTGACCATAGCTGTGTTGATGAGAGAAATAATTTTATCATTGCATGGTGTATGTATGTATTGTTGATTTACACCTACTAAAGACCTTGTTTCGGGAAGCTTTGTAGATTCATGCTTACCAAACATTTGGTACAGGTGTATAATTTTCTGTTTCAAGTACTTTTGTCACAGATAATATACCATAGCATGCAAAAGGCAGTAGTATGGTCAGCACTGTACAAGGGTAAGACAAAAGACCAACCTCAGTCCACTTCTGTAAAAGCAGAGATGTGTTTATATAAAACGAATGGAGAAAATTGACTGAAAACAGGAGACCAACATCCCCACTTCAGATGTTGTTAATATAGTTGGTAGTATACGCATCCTTCAGGCTCTCCAGTCTAATTAAAATTAGATGAAGCAGATCGCTGACAGCAGAAAATGACTTAACAAATATTTGTCTTGTTCCCATCATGGCATTGTGCTGCATCTCCTCCTTCTGGTACCCAAACTGATAAGGTATTGAGTTCCTTCCCGTATGACTCACCTGCTGTTAGTCTTCTGTGTAGACTAAGAGATGCCCCTCCTCTTGCAGTTGTTGTATGGAAGTGCACAGTCTCTGATCCCCAGCTCTTCCTGTTTCCTCTCCTTCATGAGTTGCATAGCATAAGGCCTCAGGTATGAGCTTGGGAATGGCACATGTTGGATCAAATCATGGTATAAAGGCAAAATTTTAACTAACTCTTGGATGAGCAAAGATACAAGTTGATTAAGACTGAATGAAAACAAAAGGACAATAATAGTCCTTCAGAAAGTGCTGGACCGCCCAGCAATAACTCTTTTACAGAAGCAGAGACCTAAGTCAGTCAGAGTTAACAGGCAGTGTTGAGCTAAGCTGTGAAGGATTTAAAAAGACCATTGGAAAGAAGGAAATCAACAAGGAGACAGGCAAGGCAGGATTTGGCCCTGAGCACTCCCATCTCCCTGCATGCTAGGGAAGTAAATGGTGGCAAAAACCTCTGCTGGTGCAAGCCACTGATATGTCATAAACATCCGCTACAGCCAATGCACGTTTGCTGTGAGTTCAGACAACAGCAGCCAAGATCAGAGACATGGGGCTGTCCCCACAGGCCTGTCAGGCAAGAGCTGACTAAACCATGTGAGCAGAGGAGTCCCGTGCCTTCTCCTGGCCAAGCTTACCTCTGAAACCCACCCTCAAACGGAGCTACCAGAAATGCCAGTGTCTGGGGTAAACTGACTCTGCACCAGGAGGCTGTTTATGAACTATTCTTTACTGCTGGCATAGCACCCAGCTCATTTTCACCTTTCTTAAAGGTTAACCTCATTTCCCTCTATTAGTTGGTTTTAGCGAATGCCATTCGGCGCAGCAGTTAAAGAGCTCTGTCAGCGGATGGAAATGACAGTGGCATTTAAAGCCAGTCTGAGTAGAGAGTTGGGGGTTGGAAGAGTGGGTGGAAGAAATAATCTGCAATGAAACGTTTGCAGGGGATGTGCAGGGGGAAGTGACATCAGTTTCACTTTCCCCAGTGAAAACTGAGGTCTTTGGCTCAATGCACTGAGTGGGACAGGGATCCCCTGGGTTTGAAACCAGCCCAAATCCAGGGAGATGAAGTGCCTGGGGAACTCCAGACCAGGGCATGGGACATCCCACGTGTGTGGGTATCTTCTTGCTGGGTCCAGCAGGCCTTTCTTCCAGCCAAATGTGTGCTGAACATTGCTTTCACTAAAGGAAGGTTCCTCTGTGAGTGTGTTGGTTATAAATCCTATTGTAATCCCTGCGTCACGCAATGCCATTGCTGCTTGGCATTTCAGGCCACACCGTCTGATCGCAATTTTCCTGCATTCCCTCACTGCTCTGTATTTCTGTTTTAAAACCTGGGGTCAGGCTTGCAGGAAACTCTTCCACTCAGAAGAAGGAGGACTTTTGCCTGTGCTGGAGCTTTCACAGGGTTTTGTTTTTCTTTTCCTTATTGTAACAGTGTGATGAAAGAAGGCTAAGAAAACAGGTCAAATCAGGGAAATGCATACAGGACCCCAACCCTAGTATACAAAAGCTGTGATCAACATCATTCTGGCTCTGCTGTCCTGCACTGCCTTCACCAGACCTCTCCTGGCACAATTGTGATACATCGTTCTGAATCAGGGAAAATCTGCAGTACCCAGCAGCAGTAGGGACATACTGAGCAGCAGTTCAGCAAATCGAGGGTCTGATCCAGAGCCTGCAAGGCTCTATGGCACTCTATTTCATTAACTTCAGTCAGCTTCATCTCAAACCCTGAAACCCTGATGTTTATTTCAAGGACTGGTGTGGCATCATTGGAATATAATGTTCCTTCCCTTATGCACCTTAGGGTAACGTCTAAATAAGTATGTGGATAAGTGAAACCAGATCCTACCAGACAGCATCCTGAAGCAGACCCATTCATTTCCTGGGTCATCTGTAGAGCTGGCCAAAGCATTTCAAAGAAACAGTTATCTAGCTGAACGTGTAGTTTCGTAAAAGACAAAGCATTCCCCTGGAACAGGTCCATTTCAATGAGATTTTTGCCAGGGGGCATTTTTTTTTTTAAATTAATGAATTGAGTTCTCGTTTCAGGAGGTACAAACCTGTCATTTCAACAGGATCTTTTTGATTAATTTTGTTTCAAGTCTGTATTGTATTAAACCACTAAGAACATAAAAGCTTCTGTTTTGGGTTAGACCAAAGGTTTGTCTAGTGCAGCATCCTCTGCTCCAGCAGTGCCCATTAGAAAGAGTAAGAACAGGGCTTTTATAAAGAGTGACCCTTTCCTTAATATCCTTCAGCTTCCAGCAGGCAGAGATTTAGTGACTAAGATAGATTTTGCATTTGGATCTTCATGTTTAATAACAGTGAGTGGACACAGCCACCACTAATCTGTCTCATTCTCCTTGGAGCTAGTTTATTACTTTTGCATTCAGCAATATCCCATGGTAGAAACTTCTTTATTTATATAGTGTGTGAAAACGTACTCTCTTTTGTCTGGCTGAAAACCGTAACCATTCTACTTTATCTATTTTATGTTTTGAGGTTATTAAGACAAAGCCTTTTTATTCCTCTGAGGCAATACCCTGTAACATTTCACAACGGAATAATTTCCATTTCACAAGGACTTTAGCCTCTCCAATTCAAAGTGGAAGCATATTTTTTGGGATGTCAGGATTTCCTATAGAAAGAAAATTCTTTTTTTCATCCAATTTTAATCATTTCGTTATATTGGTGTAATTGAGGGTGACAGCAACAGAAATAATAATAATAATAATAATAATAATAATAATAACAACCACCTCAAAACAAAACAGCAAAAAAAGCTTCTTAGGCACCCTGGGAAGAACTGGCAAGAATGAATGAAAGTTTTACAACAGCAGCTTCTTCCTGCCAACTGGGCTAAGAGAGTCACAAGGACAGTTTAGGGAGATCAGTCACACCAGTCTCATCACACTGGCACCATCTTATGCTCCCACCTTATAGTTTAAATGCTTATAAGGCGGATGATATTCTGTATAGGAGAGGAGTCCGATTTTCACCTTCATTTTTATCTATAAAACCCCCAGACTAGGATTTCTACCTAGATAAAGTGGGACTGGTTTAAGCAAAGATACATCTTCTCTTTAGGTGACCTGCCTCGTGGGGAAAAAAATGTCACTTTTAAGGTCTCTTTGCAGACAGTGGGATGTCTGAAGGATTAAATGGATGGATCCCATTTAAGTTCAGATCTTGAACTAATTGCCTGCAACTGGGCATATGCACATGTCCAGCTCCACTGCTCACATCCATAGGCAAATCCTTAGGATTTCAGCTCTTTCTCTGTAAAGCAAGGTGAAATTATATTTCCGACCTCCTTACTTTTCTGATTACTGTTACAGGCAGGACTGTGACTTTCCAAGCTTACATACAGAGTCTGGCACACTCTACTTTTGATTTCAGCTGAGGATTCCAGGTACAAGCATCAAACAAATAATACACAAAACTTCTGTGTGAATAGTGGCTTCACAGCTGAAGTGAGCATTAGGCCTGAAGCTGTATGATGTAGGAAAGGTGTTACTGAGACCTGTAAGACATGCTGCTTAGATTCCTTTATTATTATTATTATTATTATTGTATTCTTTTGCCTCTCCTTCATTTTCTTTGTTTGTAGACGAGGGTATGGAGAGGAAGAAAGCCAGCAAGTTTATAAAAGCAAGAGAGAAAGGAGTTGAGGCATTTTGTGGAGATCTTTAATGACATTCTGTGTAATTTGAAAGTGGGGAGGGAAGGGGGGGAGAGAAAAAGGGAATTAGCAAAAAAACTGGCAAAAGAAAAGTGGAATGTGGAGAGAAGCGTGTGGATGAATTTTAATGCAATCAGAAAGCTGTAATAATGGTAATAAAGGAATATATTCAGACGTCAAGAGAGGGAGAAGGGAACAGGACCCGCGACACCAGAATTTAAATTAGACATAGGCGTATAATTCTCTTTTCTTCCCCCCCCCCCCCTTTCTTCAAATGAAGGAAATGGAATTTTTAAGCACAGCGAAAGAGGGATTAACAATTGGCAGGTTTTCAGCCCTTTGTCTTTTGGCGAATCCCATTTAATCACCGTCTTTAATATTAAGGAGGCTGTGGCCATGCGAGGCTGTCTCAGGCTTGGGGGAAAGGGATGATATACAGAGGAAAAGAGAGATAACACTTAGGTTCAGGCAATTGTGAGGAAGTGTTTCAATTACCTCCACTGAAGTCTTTAAAAACTGAAGTTTAATTTGATCTGAAATGTCGTCACAGCTCTTGCAAGAGAAAATATGTCCTTCTCACCCCCTTCCTGCCCATGTCTGCTTTTTCAACAGTCCTCAGTGCTCAAGGCTGGAGTGCTACCACGGATTAATGTCCTGGCCTTCTAGGTTTCTGGAAAGGGTTTCAAAGCCCCAGCAGGTCACCAGTGAGATGAGTTTAGGGACTGAAACTTATTTTCCTGACATACCAGCCTTGACACCACTGACCCTGTGGAGTTTGTCAAGAAGTTTCTAAGCTTTGCTCTGAATGAGTGTGAAAACCAAAAGGCCCTTCAGGCTCAGCCTCAGCCCTGTGTGGCCACAGAGTGAAAAAAGATGTTACACATAGGAATTAAGAAGTGTTATATTCCCCAGAACCAAAGGCTTTAGGAGTTGTATTCAAATCTGAGCTGCCTCTAAAAGATGAGTGTAAAAGCGTGATTCAGTGTTCATTTGAGGTGTCATCTGGTAGTACAAGACAGTCTTCTCCTTCACCTCTTTCTTCCTTGGGAAATCTGTCAAACTGGGCCAGGGAAACATCCATAGATTTGCAGGAGGAAGAAGCACAAAGTGTTATGGAAAATCCTGCAAAGTTTAGTTACAGCACAGCTGCATGCTTCCACATTTCGATGCTGGGTCTCCTTAGGCGCTTTTCTC
Source organism: Athene noctua (assembly GCF_965140245.1). Lineage (NCBI taxonomy): Eukaryota > Metazoa > Chordata > Aves > Strigiformes > Strigidae > Athene > Athene noctua. The sequence goes on from NC_134077.1 coordinate 9,575,198, forward strand.
CCAAGAACATTTCCTGGGGTCTTCCCAGAAAATGGGAACTGTAAGCACAGGTTGCTAATATCTGGGGAAAGAGGCATGATTTTTCATAATTGGAAGGCTGATTTGAATTCAAATATTCTTTTTATTGTGGATGGATGCTGAAGAGAAAGTGGGTTTTGGGGCTATAAGTTGAATTTAGAAAGATCAGATTTTGATTCCTGAGTCTTTCCTAAAAAGCATCGCCTCATGAATCATTCTCAGTAATATTCCAGTTGGGTGTTTCAGATAATGAATAAACTTCGAAGAATTATGATCTGCCAGGCACAAATCAGGCAGGGTCTTTGTGCTTTGCATGACACCGGGTTTTAGACTGCTCTCACCACCAGCTTTCCAAAGCAAGGACTACTAATAAAGTGGGTCATTGAGAGTTGTTTTCCCAGCTCAATATCAAACACCATAAAACCTGTCATTTAAGATCTGCACAGGGAATAACATCACTTGGCAATGGACAGTTGTGACGGCACTGTTCAGCAAATCAGAACTACTGATATTTGTCTTGAGGTTATAATATTCTCAGCTGTACAAGAAGAGTCTGCTGTTAAAAGAATCGTTTAGGCTATGTCTTGATGGCAGGGTTTGCTTGGCCTGTTGCCCAAGTTTTGTCCATAACCTATCTGCACAGAGGAACCCTGAGTGAGCTTTCCTGAGTGAACTGTCCAGGTGAGGCTGTAGGTTTAAGGTTGGTTTTCATGTCAGACCTGTAGACAGCAGGTCTTGCCACAGGAGCACAGGCCAGTCAAGCCCAAACAACATTGATTCTCTTGGTCTGAACCATCTTCTCTATCCCCTTCCATTTTTTGTCCTAGCTCTGCACTTTACCCATCCTGCTCCTATGCTTACACTCCCAATCAGTATCTGGACATGGTTTAGCAGCTAATACAGACCAAGGACCTCTTCCAGTTCACTGTCAAGCAGCTATCTGCTCAGGAGTATAGGATGGGTGAGGACCCCAAAAGTAGAGAATAGGCCCAGACAAATTTAATGTAAGAACACAATCTTAGAATTTGAGTTCACCAGTTGGCAACATGTTAAATGTCTTTCTAGTTGCTCATGGGGCCAACAGCAGCCAACATCTGTGTTCTCTTGGACACATACACCTAGATCGCTATGGCACTGTCTTTAGGGATCACACTGCTTCAGGACATGAAAATCTCTCTCTGGAAGATGACTCTAAGATCCACAGCTGTCATTTGCAAAAGCAGGGCTTTCTGTTCAGAACTAAACCCTGCCTTGTTTTACCCCCACCATGGACTCCTCTTGCATGAAAAGGGAGTTGGGGGATCTCCAGCTATTTACATCTGATAGAAACCATCAGAAGGTTCAAACATAGATCTGATCACCGTCCTGCTAGGTGCCTTTCAATATTACTGCCAGAGCTCCCTGTATTCCTGGTATGTGACAAACGCCGAAGAACTTCAGCAGTGCCCAATTTTGCCTGCTGCAAGCACCAATTGTTCTTTTTCAGATGGGGAAACTGAGGCTGCCTTTTGTTCTGGGTAATTTATGTAGGCCATATTTCCACTGAGGCCACTATCCTTGGCATAGATGTATTGTAAGTATTTAGTAACAGTAACTACATGGTCATCCATCTCTCTGGTACCAGAAATAACAAATGGCTCTAAGGGAAAAGTGATTTTGCCTTCCACAATATCCAGAGCACAGCTTGAGATGGGACCCAGGAGTCCCAAATACCAATCTGAAATGTACAGACAGAAGCTTTGGCCAAGCTCAGGCATATTCTCATGGGTCCATTCTTCCATAACTGGGTCAGGAGTGATTTTCACTCTTTTCCAAAACAAGATCTAGGGCCTGTCTATTGAAAACAGTTTGTGCATGTTCAAAATATACAAAAGGAAGTGGTTCCTAACACAACGCATGATTAAGCTGCAGAATGTCTTGCTGCAACATGTGGTGGATGCTCACCGTTCCCATGGGTTCAGAAGCTCACCGAACAACTACATCAAAGAAAAACACTTCAAAAAATATTACGTATGAAAAAAAAAAACCCAAACATTATGGACTCCAGAAGTCCCTAAACTGCAGAGCACTGGAGTCTAGGAAAATGTTTGTGGGGATTAGCAAAATCACTTCCCCTGTTCTTGTACTCTTTCCTACACATCCACAACTGGCTATTGCCAGATGCAGCACACTGAGTCAGACGGACCTGCTGTCTCTCATATAGCTTGTTCTTTCACTCTGTATACAGGACCCATGTCCAAGTCAAGGCTCAGAGTGCAGCTAAGCAATTAAATAAGAGAAATCTTTCAAACTTTTTCAGATGCAACAGTAGATAGTAATGCACCTGTGGGATGAAGCTTCCTTCTTTGTGTAGGAGAATTATGCTCCCACACCTGGGCTTATATTCATTTGCGCTTGTCCCCATCACACAGCTGTTCAGATTAGCTGTTATTCTCTCTAGCCCGGGTGTCTCAAAGCCTCTGTCTCCAGCAGTCAGAGACTGGCAGCTGTGCAATCATATCTGCTAACGTATGGGATATAAAGAATCTGTTAACTAAAACCAAAACAGGGAGGGAGGAAGGGAAGAGATCAGCACAAAGAAATCATTCCTGCTAAGATGTGATTAGGGATGCCCCACAACAACCAGCTGCAAGGAACAGGTGAACTCAGCAAACATTTTAAAGCCTGCAGCAGAATTAGCCCCTTGTGGGTGTTGTTTGATATGGGGAGGAGGACTGAAAAGGGGTGGAAGTAGGAGCCCATGCAGGTGAAAGGAGGATTCAATTGCTATTGTCTGGAGTTAAGTAGCAGTAGGTTTCTGTTGTTTCTGGAGCAGGTAGGTTTTTAGTTGTTGTTGGGTTTTTTTCCGCCGTCCTAATTTTTGAAACACCTCCATTTTACAAGGTTCATGTATTTTCCAGCAAGGTACCACGGAGAAGATAATTAGTTAATTTACAATTAGCTACAACAGAATTTGTAATCGCTTCCCCTGTGGAAAGGGCTGTAATCATCATCACAGAGCTGTAGGACTGCTGTGAAAATGGCAATAGGAGTGTGCATCTTGGGCCCCAGGAAATGCCCTGCTTTTAGCCTATCGATCCGCCTGGTAAGGCTTGAGGGTTGAGGGGAGCGGTGGAGAACTCCAGCTCAAGAGGGGAGCCAGTCTGAGCTTGCAGATTTGAGTTCAGAGCTCAGCCCAAACTTTCATCATCTTCAGGGTACCTACAGCTCACCCCTCTGCTCTGTAGATCCTACTTTCTTCTTTGGCTTGAGGAAGATACTTTGTCCCTGATTGAAATAAAACAGTTCTATAGCTCTTTTTCACTACTATGACATCGGCAGATCCTGATCCCACTGCATGGTCTTGGGGGTGCTAGTGGATGAAAAGCTGGACATGAGCCAGCGATGTGCACTCACAGTCCAGAAAGCCAACTGTACGCTGGGCTGCATCAAGAAAAGTGTGGCCAGCGGGTCAAGGGAAGGGATTCTGCCCCTCTGCTCTGCTCTCACCCACCCTGCCGTGATGTATCCAGCTCTGGGGTCCCCAACTTAAGGAAAGACACGGACCTGCTCAAGCAGGTCCAGAGGAGGGACATGAAGATGACCGGGGGCTGGAGCACCTCCCCTGTGAGGACAGGCTGAGAGAGTTGGGGTTGTTCAGCCTGGAGAAGAGAAGGCTCCAGGGAGATCTTATAGCAGCCTTCCAGTACTTAAAGGGGCTACAGGAAAGATGGGGAGGGATACTTTATCAGGGAGGATAGTATGAGGGGTAATGGTTTTAAACTGAGAGATGGTAGATTTAGGTTAGATATAAGGAAGAAATTCTTTACTGTGAGGATGGTGAAACACTGGAAGAGGTTGCCTGGAGAGGTGGAAACATTCAAGGCCAGGCTAGATGGAGCTGTGAGCAACCTGAGCAAACTGATGCCCCTTCTTATTGCTGGGGGGTTACCTTTAAAGGTCCCTCTCAACCCAGAACATTCTATGAGTTTGTATGATTCTATGACTGTCACCCTCAGTGCCACCTCCTCTCCCCTCTCTGCCTAAGACCAGTCAGGAGAGAGAGCCAGGAAGATCTGCTCTGCCCCTTGCATCATCTCTGTTAGATGTGCCACTTAGTCCTATGCACCAGCATTTTCCTCTGACCCATATCTGCACAGAAAACTTCTCTGGGCTGCTTCTTTGTTCTGTCACAGTGCCAAGGAGATAAGCTTAAAAGCTTTCCTGGTGCCTGGATCAAGGTGCTGCAGCTGGTCCCTCAAGCAATGTTTGGGGAGGAGGAGACTAGCAGTAGGGACAAATAATTATTAGCTAGATAAATGATGGAACTTACTAGTATCTGGTTTCTGAAACAAAGCCATTCGACAACCTGGTCCTGATGCTTAGAAAGCCAAAAGCATTGAGTAACATCAGAGAGCTGCTCAGGTGATAGCATGCGCATACAGAAGCAGCTTGTTCCCACACAGAAATACGCAAATCCTAGTTTTGTTCTTTCACAAAGAAGCACACACTGTCCATGTGTGATGCCCTGACAATGAACTCAGAATTAAATAGGGAGGCTCATAGGTTTTAGAATAAGAGGGTTTGTGGCTAGTAGGGATTGTAGTGACCTTCTGGTTCACCTTCCTCATTAGCCTGGGCTGTGAAGGTGGTAGATCTGTCTGTCTTTATTTCCAAGGCCTTGGATGCGATGTTCTAGACGATAAAGCTGGCTTATGCTTTCCTGATACAAGGATTCAACCTCTTTGTTTTGCATGAGGAATACAAGAACACAAGTGTATTTATATACTCTTATCTAAATGTACCCCCATGCACACACATATATTAGCGAGAGCTATCTGGATAAACACAAACCTGTGTCATGTCTCTCTGTGAGTGACCCTAATTTTCCCCCAGTCCCTCCACAATTGCTGTGATTCTTGTTCTTGTCCTCTTGCTCCACAGAGGGTCAAACATCCTGCATCTCATTGTCCCTTCTGTCTCTTTAATTAGTGCCCATCCTCCCCCTTCTCCCCCTCGCTCAGAGTCCCCCCTTCCCATCTTCTCTCAGCACTTAGTTTGCAATGCTCTATTATTTCACCTTTCACGCGTGCCATCTCCTTCGCCCGGGCCTGTCTGACACCTCTGCCTTATGCTTATCATAGAAACATAACATTTAAATACAAATAGAACAGGGAATAATTTAACCCCTATTTGCACTGGGGAAGGTGCCGAAGCTTCGTATAAACACAGCAGAAAAGATTTATAGATGCTGTATAGGTATCTGACAAGTAACATTTTTTCACCACTGTGCCTTGTAGCCAGCTTTTCCTGATGGACACAAGCCTCTGTTGCTGGCAGAGTGGTCAAGAAGAGGGATGCTTGGTTTCATGGGGATATTGAAAATGTCGCTGAGGGGACATCTCTGGGAACTCATTTGCCATTGCTGTGGCCTTTCTATCTGTCCTCCTGGGAAGAGTGGGTGCTGCCAGCTCCTGTTGTTGCTGTGGCTTGTTTATGGCAAAATGGGGTAGACTTAGGATGAAATCAATTTTCAATATTATCAGAGTGCCTCACGTTACTCACCGTAAGGGCCTTATGGCTCAGGAACCTTCTCGGCTGTCCTGGGCACCACAGCACAGAGAAATAGCCATCAATGGTTTATTTCCATGGCCCAAGCAGGCACAATGGACTCAGGCTGCGGGGAAAGACTGTTAATAGGGTAAACACTAATGAAGAAAAACAAAAATGTGGGGAGAAGAGGCTTACATGAACACTCCACTCAGCCCCCATGCTGCTGGGCAGTGTTACTACTTGGACTGCTGCTGTTAAGGGCTGCCTCTGCAGCAAGATTAGAGAGGTTTCTTCACTAATATGTAATATTTGGGTGTGAGATAGAAACTGAAACTGTCACTTTCATGTGTGCCATAGAAATTTGGACAAGACCTTCCTGACTAAAGCAAAGTGGACATAATTGGATGTGCATCAATACTTAATGGCCATAAGTGGCTTTCAGGAAGCTGCATAGGTTTTCATCACACCTGTCCTGAGACATGCTAAGTAAGCTCACTATCTTAATTTCCCTCATCGAAAGGAGATAGAGGTTGCTTCTCATGGCAGCCCACTTCTGTGTTTAAGACAGAATGGTACTACAAGGTACCACTCCTTCTCCTGTGGCCATGGGCCAGTTTAGGCTGGAGCACACAGTCATGCCCCAGAGCTCATGTTGAGGGCACCCCAGATCATGGGCTCATGTTCACCCTCTTTTTGTCCTTCTGCCCCCGGACAGTGCTGTTTCTGTTCTCCCTGACTGTGTGTTCACCTTGTCCTGAAGCCCAGGTCTTAGGGGGCCTGGTCTGAAGGTTTTTTATCTCTCAGTCCCACAGCCTGAAATAAGGAATGATAGCATAAAGCTTGGCAATGGAGGTCATGAAGGACTGAGTCTGCCCAGTGTGCTGAAATTCAGATGTGGGTCCTGAAACACAGAACTGGAACAGTGTCTCACTGAAAGTGGAGGAAGCGTGGCATTCAGAAGGGTGGTACTGGTGGACCATGGGTGGTAGGGATGCACCCTACATCCTACAGACAAGCAGAGCTCAGGGACAGCTTGATCTGGGGACTGCTCCAGGTTTGTGTGTAGCTTAAACTTTTGGTTTCTGTGGGATGTAGAGTGGCCTGAGCAATGTTACAACAAAGCACTGCATTCTATCATCATTTGAGGACAGTTGGGAAAGTCTGGAGGGGAGCACCTGTGGTGTGCATATCTGCTCAGACACATCCCACTGACACCAGCATATCCTCTTCTCATTTGATTTTGGCAGTCTCATGACTGTGTTCAGACATATTTACAAAGTAGAAGTAGTTGCTCTGGTGCATAGCATGTCAGGTTTTTGTTTGGGACCTGGAAGAGTAGCATATGGGGGTACTCAGGCTGTAAGAGGCTCATACAAGCTCATTAAAGGATAAAGTCATTAGCCAAGACCTGGAACATGCTGAATGGTCCCAGCTGCTGGACCTGTCTCTCTCTTCCCACCCAAGATGTGCAAGGGGCATTGTTAAAAGACACTGCTGAGTTCCCTGGCAGGGCTGGGACGTGAAAGGTAAATGCAGCACTTTGTTAGAAGATCCTCTCAGAGCAAAAAGCTTGTTAAACGGACTCATTTTTTATCAGCTAAGTGTGTGATTGTGTGGATTTCTGAGACAGTAGATTTGACAAGTGATTCCTCTGACAGCCCAAGGCACAATTTTCAGGGGGAAGACAAAGCGTTGATTTGAAGACAGGGCTGGAGATGATGTCCAGGCAGCAGTGAGCCCCAGCTGGCAAGGGGGGCCTTTCACACTATCTTCCCTGGAGTGGCTAGACTGGCAGCCCCTGGGGAAGGTGGTCTTCACCCTTGGAGGAGCCTGTTTCTGGTGGTCTGGTGGTCACCTCACCAGCTCACCAGAGCACTACATATTCTGCCAGACAGCTCTGGGGACAGGCATCATCACTCCTAGTGTCCTGCAGAGATGCAGAAAAGGCATCTAAAATAATAAATAAAATAAAATAAAATAAAATAAAATAAAATAAAATAAAATAAAATAAAATAAAATAAAATAAAATAGTCGTTCCTAAAACACCTGGTTTTAGCTTTGCATAAACTAAACCAGACAAGGCAGTTTCAGACCAGTTCCACACTAGAGAGTTTTGCTGACAGAGGAGGGATGTGATTTTTTTAATGATACATCTATATTAGCAAAAAGCCTGGTGAAAATACTGCTACACAGCTATAGGAGTGCTTTTGCTGATGCAGCTTATCTGAAACAGGGGAAACTGTGTAAACTACAATTTTACAGACTCTTCCTCTGTGCTTCCTCTAGTATTCACCAGAGAAACTTTCTGGACAAATTCTTTTGCCAGTGGTGTTCCTAGTTCATTCCCACTGCTCTGCCCCCTTCTTAAAATATCTCCCATCCTCCAGGACAGCTGGTGTCATTCACTAGTTGGGTTTTCATCCAATATCTGGACAACCATTGGAATTTGTACTGGACTCTTTCTTCAAGGCTTTGTCTAGCCCTAAACTGAAAGATGCTCACAGAGCACACAGTCAACTTGAGTAGCTGCCTCTCTAAGGCTTATACTTCACCTCTGAGAGTCTCTTTTGCAGGTCAATTTGGCCATCAAGAAAACAAATATTTGAGATGTCCAAAGCATCTTCTCTTAAAGTGGGGACACCCTACACGGTATTAGTTAGGGCTTTGTGCATCAGTAAAGCCTGAACTTTGTTCTGCCAGCAAAGACTTCTGTCCTGTTTTTGGCTGGGATGGAGCTAATCAGTTGGGAGTTTTTTTCCTTCCTTCTTAGTAGCTAGAACAGTGCTGTATTTTGGATTCACTATGGTATCTGATATGAGAAGAACATTGATAATGTACTGATGGTTTTAGTTGTTGCTAAGAAATCAAGGACTTTTCAACTTCTCATGGCCTGCTAGTGCGTAGGTACAGAAGAAGTTGGGGGGGGGGGAGCACAGCCAAAACAACAGACCCAAATTGGCCAATGGAATATTCCATATTATCTAACGTCATTCTCAGCATATAGATAAGGGCTGACCGGTGAGCTCCACTCACGCGTTCGAGATGGTGTTTCAGGGTTACCTATTCTTTGGGATGGCTAGCCAGGAGCAGTCTGGGTGTCGGCCAAAAGGTGGTGAGCAATCACATTGTGCATTGCCTGGTTTTATTTTCTATTATTACTGTTATTATTAGAATTATTAATTTGGTTTTCTTTTCTTTCAATTGTTAAATTGTTTTTATCCCAACTTACAAGTCTCCTTACTCTTACTCCTCCAACTTTCTCCCCTATTCCCCTGGAGCGGGGTAGGGTGAGCAAGTGGCTGCATGGTGTTTGGCTGCCAGCTGAATTAAAATGACAGCAACCTCAAAAATTCCCTTTGCTTAATCAATTCCAACATAAAGTAGGCATGTTTCTTGCTTTAACGTATCTATCAGAACGCTACTCCTGTTCTTCTCCCCTATCAGAAATACACATGTACCCTCCTCAAACTATTTTTCCTACCATTTCAGCAGTCTAACTGAAGGCAACATAACTCCTTGTTTTCTGTGAGCAGTACACTTTTCATTCACATGGATAACTCGACTGCAGGATTGAAAGCTCCTAATATCCTCACTTGATATCCACTACATGAAAAATTATCCTCATCCAAGGCTATAAAGTAATTTGCCAGTTGGCAGGTGCGTCTTGGAGAGGGGAATTTTGATCAAACACTGGTCGAAGCAGAACAGATTGCCTACACCAATGATTTCTCGGTGAACAAAAGTGACATATATCGCCCAATTAGTCAGCCAGAAAAAGGTTGTTGCGAACCAATGTTTTGTTCAGCTTTATATTAACATGTGCATTAAAAAGAAATAATTTTTAAAAATCAATTTATTTATTTATTTACATATATTTATTCAAATTGGTTACATCTGCTCTGTAAACTGCTCTGAAAAAAAAAAATCTTGGTTCACACATTAACATAGTGTTTAACGAATGATAAATAAGACATTTATGAATCATGTGTAAATGGCCTGTTTACATACACGATGTAAACTGCATAAATTCCTTTTATTCTTGGTGTAATGGTACTGATCTCTGAACATAAACTTGATCTAGAGGCATCCCTCAGTGCCCTCTGTGATCTTTCTACCAACTCAGCAATCACTAGCTTGGTCTGTTTTCATCAACATTTTCTGAAGGTGTTTTGCTCTGGACTGAAGATCACCATATTTACTGTAATTCCAAGTATAAATAGCTTTCCTCATTCAAAATACTATCTATTACCAGACCACGTCCTGCTTTAACATGAAATACCACCTGCTTGAGCTATCTATCTCAGATATTAGTAATCATATAAGTTAGCTTTATGTTTCAAAAAACTATATATGTTTTAAAAACTCTGGGCTTATTTCAAATGAAGTTTAAAAATGTATTAAAAAACTCATCCAAACTTGTAGGTATGTGTCTGTGAGTGGGTACAAATGACAAATCTGCATTTACAGGCTGTGTCTTCCATTATAACCTGATTTAAAACAGCTATGTTAACCATTTTTTACCTGCAGTGTATTTAGTATTGTGAGGGTTACTAACTTATCCTATTTTTCATTTGGACTTTATTTCTATATGTTATCTTTATCCACATTCCTCTTGTATCAGAGTCTGAGCAATGTTGCGGTTTCAGTTACTGCAAACTTACAGCAAAAATTGATCAGAAAAGCTGATTTGGAGGACTTTGATGCCTAGATTGTGAGAAGCAGTTAAAGATTTCATATATAACCAAACCTTTTTGGGTTGTTGTGTTTTGTTCTGATGGTTTGGTTGTGGTTTTTTTTTTTTAAATTACCAAATAATTTTCAAATAGTCAGTAAAAGTCAGATACTATTAAGCTTTTTTTTGAGCCAGCCACCTGAAAAACTAGCAGCTTCTGAAACATGTCACCTTAGTGAAATCACCATTTGTTTTGCATGTGATACTGAGCCATCTTGGCTTTCGCATCCCTCCTGAAATATGGTAAGCATCTCTTTATTTTGTTCCAGAAGACAGAAAACTCTTTGTGGGCATGCTCAATAAGCAGCAGTCAGAAGATGATGTGCGCAGGCTATTCGAGGCATTTGGCAACATCGAGGAGTGCACAATCCTTCGGGGACCCGATGGCAACAGCAAAGGTAAGGTGATGGCTTGTGTCAAGCTAGACCTGGTCTCAGTGTATATATAATTTTCTGGTGTGGCAGCGTCACTATGTAGCTGCCAGGACAGCATCTCTTACATTACTGGAAAGTCACATTTTCCAAGGAAGGCCGTTACTTTGCTGGTTGCTGCCTGCTTGTGCATGAAAATAAAAAGTTGATTGCACTTAAAAACACATGCCCCTGATGAGCTGTGTCTCACCATGTGCAAACTGATGCTCAGTAGTGTTTTGTCTCAGGACAGAGCCTCCTCTCCTAACACAGGGCCTTTACATTCACTCAAGATGTGCTCTCCCCACCCAGCTGAGCAGGTCAATTCCTTATTTAAACAAAATCAAGGGTGCTACTTTACATCTTGACTTACCAACTCCACCATGTCTGCTTCTTTCTCTCCCCCCCAGCCACAGGTCTTTCCTTTCTTTGCTTGGTCTTTGCATAGGGACACACCAGCCATTACACACCAGCCATTGATCACAATTGCAAGGGTACAGGTACTGATTTAAATATTACACTCAGTAGACATTTACCATTTGAAACACACAAATGCTTCATTGCAAAACTAGATGCCTTACCTCCTTCTGACACTTTTTGGCATCACTTGTTACCTGGATAGCACAAAGGATCCTCTGCTACAGTCCAGGTGTAAGAATGAGGTTTCTCTCTTGAACAGGAGGGTCATTTTTTTCCCCATCAGTCTCCAGGCAAACTTCAATTTGAATAGGAAGCCCTCTTCTCTTGACAGTATAATGTGTCCATTAAATATTGATCTGCATATAATATATCATAAACTGTGCTGGAATGTGCAGCACCAAAGAAGAGACCAGTCCTGCTGATGCAGTTCATATCTCATTGGGTATTTTGACAGGTGGCAACATCAACTGGCAAATTTTTGCAACAGAGAAGCAAAGAAACCAAATCTCAGTGATACACTGGAGAAAGATATTGTTATTCCATAAAATCATTTGCAACCAAAAAAGACTTAAACCCAGCATTATAAGGCAGCTGATTGATATAAGTCAGCAACTTCACCCTTCCTGATATAAATGGCTGAATATAAACTGTGGGCACCTTTCTTCAATTATATGGCTAGTATAGTTTTATGATACCCAAAGATAGGGGCTGCCCCACTGGAAAGGTTATGTTGGCCTAAAAGAGCTCCAATCATCATAATGGTAGGCAGTTAAGCAGTCCATTCATTGAAGAAATCAGTAAATTGGGGAAAAGCAGAAAAATATGTCCATCTGGCTCCACCTGGAATTGTACAGAACAAAATCTAATGACAAAGGGGTTAAACAGAGTAATAATAAAAGCAATAATACCAGAGATTGGTAAAAAACAGAATCTAAAGGAGATCCAACCCACAGACTTGTATCCATACTTGTTTTATCTTTTTGCTTTTCTTAAACAATTTCATTATAAGTCTGAATCTGAGTGGCAGCTTCATATTGCTAACCAATTTAATTATTAGTGCTAGCAGGCTGCAGTCTCAGGCTTGCATTTCACTGAGCTGTTCAGGATCAATACTGAGCCTTGACAGAGTTAATATTACCAGCTTCCATTTGCTGGTGCTATTTACCGAGAAAGTGAAGCTCCTAATTTACACACATACTATTACATACACGCACACATGCACATGGAGCAGTCAATCCAACAGAAAACTTAAGGCTAGTGCCCTTATCTTAGGAGACAGTCAGGAGAGCCACAACTCCCACAAAATTATTCCCATTCTGTAATGTTTTCCATCTGCTAGAAGCCAATATGTGACACACATTGCTTGTGAGGTACTTATTTTGGGTAAAACCCATAAGGCTTACATTTTTCCTAAATTAAGATCTAAGCAGATTGTCTAAGTGCCAGAGAGCAATCAGATCCCATGGACTTCAGCCCTACCCAACCCATTATGTGAAGCCCCACCAGGCATCCTTGTGGTGAGCCTCTAAATCCTCCAGTACCTCGATGCAAACAATGCTCTCAGGAGGTAGGTCCCAGATTCTCACTTTCATGCCATCACAGTCCAGTCACATGCAGAAAGCTGCCTGAACCTTGCCTGAAGCCAAGGGTGATGTCCTGAGATGCCCCTCAGGGGGCTGCAGAAATACCTACTGTAGGAGTCACCCGGGGGTACAGACAGTGGCTGGAGCATGTAACCAGGTGCCAGAGTAGCTGGGACTGAGGCATTTCTCTGCCTGAAGGGGAATGCAGAGCCTGTCCCTCCTGGGACAGGAAGGAAGAGCCCTCCTGCACCCCTCCAGGTAAAGCTCACCTGTGTGCAACCAGGAGTGCAGGAGTTCTCAAGCAGGAGTCCTCAGGTGAGGAAGCTGAGGTGGATCCAGTTCAGCAAGCCAGGAGGGCCCACAGGGTCTGCAGTGCTGCTCTCTGGACAGTGGACAGTCCCTTTTTCTTTCTCTTTTTCCTTCATTCGGCAGTTGTCTACTTCAGTAACTCAGAAAGATTTCCCATGGCACCAGAAGTTACACAAGAGGAGTCTTAACACCCTCCACAATTATAAACTTAGGCCCTGACTCGGCAGTCTCCTCCAAGCTGACAAGACAGTAAAAGCAGGCCTTCCAGTTCTATAATCTGGAAGTAAGAAAAGAAAAACTACTTAAGAACATTTATCTCCCTGTTCAGCACAGGTTATATATCTCTCTGTGTGTCAAAATCCCTTCAAACTCCAGATCTGCTCCAGTTGAAGGACATCATTGTTCTGAGGAGAGTGACATGACTCACATCCTCAGCTCATGGGGTCCTGGAGTCAGTTCTAGTGACGATGGAAAGGAAGGAGATTATGTGCACATTTGATGCTGTGTACAGAAGTCAACCCATTGAATACAAAAACAACAGGGCTAAAATGTTGGGATCTCTGCTATTGCCTTGACAGCATACACCAGTAAAAGCTGAGTTTTCACTTGTCCCCCTACCTCAAAACCTACTGGAAGCAGTGAGAGGAAGCAGTAGGAGGGATCCCATTAGCATCTTGGGCATTAAACAAGATAAATGTCTGCTATTCCCTTCGTTCCCACCTTTATCCAGCTCCACTGACCCATCAGGTTCCTCAACACAGGGGTGAATTTCACCTGAAGAGAGTGAAGCCTTCAACATGACAGCAGCACTGCAGTCAAAAATCCTGCTTTAAATGTAACGGCTGACTGGAGCTGGAAAGCTTTTGTATATTTGCTAATGAGCATCTTCTTTTTAGACGCAGAAAGTACAAAAGAATCTCTGCAAATAATTAAACACCCTAATTCTGGATTATCTCTGATTAATGAAGAGGAATACGCAGTATCTCAGGAGCCCGGGAATGCTGGGCTGCGATTATGTCATAATTGATCCCTATTGTTTCCAACTGAAGTTTATCTATCTAATTTTCTCATGATTGTCTCCTCTCAGCTCCTTCTAAATTAGATCCAACTATTAGCAACAATCGTTGTGCTTTTCCTGAAATAGACTCTGAGCACAGTGCTGAGAGGGTAATGCAAAGTGAAGGGCTCCTAACTGTAAGCTAATTTCATGTATGTGTGTTATTTTTAGAGGGGGCTATCACTACTTTCTTCAATCTCACTTCTATCCTATCAGCCTGCAGTGAAGATTTTGGGGACCTTTGAAGGCTCATTCTTCTAGTCTGCAAGTGGATTGTTCTAATGTTTCACTTTTCACCCTGCACTGTATGGATCCATAAGGGTGTGTGGATCTTCTAAAGATGCTGCAAAGGGAATAAAGGAGAGACGTCCCATTGTCAGGACTGGCATCCCCTGTTCAGCGACCTGCACCCCTTCAGGGAGACAGCTAGAGCATTGCAAATTGATTAAAAGCTCAAAAGTCTTTGGTAGTAATAGAAGGGATGGAAGCCCTCTCAGATCTCTCCCAATCTGTTCCAAAAACTGCCTTAGCATATGGAAATTACTCTTCCTTTCTCTGAATCAGTTTGCTTGTAGCTAAGAGTGTTAGCAATACTTTCCTCCACTCTAGTGGTGCATGTGACCCTTTGAAGTGTTGATCATTTCTGTACTCTAGCACATATTTATAAATGCACTTTTCTGCCCTAAAAGCTTATATAAGTGTTCAGTGTAATATTCCTCACATGGAGATGAAGGCCAGAGAATCACTGCATGCATTTCTCTAATGTCCAGAGGAGAACGCCTATACTGGCACTGGCTGTGCAGCAAAGAAAGATTAAGATTCAAATTTTGGTGGTGACAAGATGGTAATCAACACAGGCGGATCTCTCCCATCCCTGCTTCTCCATCAGAAGCTGTTTCATGCTTTGTGAGACCAAAGCTGCTTGGAGCCAAGACAAGCTCTAAGCAGTCTGTCATTGAGATCTACCAGACAGTGATATGATAAGGTATCTTTTGTGTACGGACCAACCTGAGTGGCTTCTGTACATTTTTGCCTGTGTTTGTTTCTAACAAGTATGCGTAACTTTCTGATAATTTTTATACACTTCCTTACTGTTTCTCATGACACCAGAGGGAGGAGCATTCAGCATTAAGTTCAATACAAATAAAAGGAATTTTTTTTTTTCACCCAGTAAATTGTAAAATTACACAACACTCTGCCATGGGAAGCTGTGGAGGCCAAAACATAAGTGGATTCAAAATGTACTTAGTAAGTTTCATTCCATCAGTGCCCATTACAAGCATCATGAGAATTTTGAATGTGGTTTTGCCTTAAAAGGTCCCCAGGCTGCTGCTGACTGAACTTTGGAAAGGAATAACCAGGAGCACATGTGCTTGTTATACTTTCTTTACAACCATCTTCATTGTCCAGTGTTGAGGACAGGACACTCAGCTAGATGGACTTTCATGGTATCCATGCAACCTTTCTTACATTCTTCTGTTTTTTTTCTTCCAGGGTGTGCATTTGTGAAATATTCTTCACATGCAGAGGCCCAAGCAGCCATCAATGCCTTGCATGGCAGCCAGACAATGCCGGTAAGTTGTTCTGTTACACGGGCAAGTGCAGATTGATCCAGTCTTGCTGCCCTGTGGCCTAATTAAGGAGGAGGGATGATTTATCTATGTTTCGCAACTAATTTCCTAGTAAGGATGGATAACAGCTCAGGCGTGCAGGGCCTTGGCTGTGCTCCATCAGTGGAAAGGCCAGGAGGACACTGTCATTTCACACAGGTGCAGAACCCTAACAGGTACTGTGTGCTGTCACCAGCAGTTTTGATGCACTGAAAAAATAACCACATTTGGTTCACAGATACCAAAAACATTGGGTTAAACTCAGCATGAGCGTAACCTTTCAATTTTCAGAGGGAAGAATCAAGTAGAAACTTGTGTTTAATGCCTTCTTTGTTTTCTATCCCAAAAGAGTCCCTGACTCTAGGTGAATGATAAAGAACATTTTGACAGCTTTCAGTAAAGAGCAGCATGTTCATGGGATGACACTAGAAACTAGAGACAAATCACCAGCGATGAGTGCCTCTCACTGCTACTACAAAAGTGCCTACCTAGGCATAAATGTGGTCCCCTACCTCCAACATCTGAAAGACAGTCAGATCTTCCAGGAAACTTTTGAGGGATCATTTCACTTAGACATCTAGTAATATGGGTTTTCAAGCCTGATAGTTCAGGAGAGTAGAAATCAAGATGTATTTTCAATGCAAAATTATAATTGTACACTACTGCACAGACCCAGAGGAATGTAAGGCATTCCACTGTCATCAGGGAAGGACAATCTGGTCCAACATGGTTTTGTTTATTATAATAGTATATTATTTTTATTACTAATTATTCACAGTGTAAATCATGAAAGGCTAAGAAGCATGCCTACAACTTGGAAAGTATACAAGAAAGATCAATAAAAAATATTTAAGAGTGTAAAATTTCCCTTTCAGTAAGAGACTCTAATGTAAATTCATGATTTTATCAAAATAAGTTTAAAGTGGGCCTGGCAGATTTTCTCTAGATCTTTGCAGGGACAAAAATGGAAATTTCTTTACAAGAGAAAAGATTCCTAAAAGTAGCAAATCATCAAGATCTCGTTATTTGGAACTACATCTTAGACAAATCAGTTTAAAAATGGTTCATGTTTACCAGTGAAACTACTAAAAAAAAAAAAATCTCCTTAAGGATAGAGTCCTCATTTTTTTTAAGTATTACAATATTTTTAGTAGTCTCTTCCTAAAAGGTTCTTTCTAACAAAATCAGATGTTGGGCTTGATGCTGACATCCCATAGTGAAATATTATGGTCCTAAGACAGGTCAAAGAAGTACTTTCACTGACTATTTCTCAAACTTTGACACAAAGTGATAGTGTCTATAAACCAACAACAGGAATTGCAGTTTCATAGGGTGTGGTATCTCAAAAAAAAAAAAAGTAATAAAAAGACAGTCCCTGTCCCAAAAATCTTGCAAACTCATGTGGCAGAGGCAAGAGGAAGACAGGAGAAAACAGACAAAACCCAAGGAGAGCTGAAGATTTTATCTAGATCTAGTATACCCAAATATCCTTATCCTTCCCTAGCCCTTCTCCTTCCTACTTTCAGCACACTTTAGATAAGAAGAAAACACTCATCTGTCGACCCCCCTGGGAACAAGTTTTTGTTCCATCCTGCTGACATCAACTGATCTCAGGATGTGCAAAACAGTGAAGAATTTGGGCATTTCATGGGTCAGTTTTTTATGGGACCATTTATTCTGTTGACTTATTTGATTCAAATACCTGTTATGGAAGTGTTCTTAAATAACCAGATCTGGGCATCTGAAAAAGCATCACAATTTAATTCTTACTAGCTGCACATCCCAGGCTCACAATCAAGTTTCCATGGCTTGACAAGTGTCCATGAATTGGCTGAACTGCAGCTGCAGTCCACATACCTACTCCTATTTCACAAGAAAAGCAAGTAGAAAATAATCAATTTTATGTTCTTCATTGTAAGCTATGTGGTGGTGTTTTGTACTTGCCATGAGCTGTCACACAATAAGTTACTATGGCTCAGCAGACTAGTGAGAACCTGTCAAGTGACCACCACTTGATCAAGACATGGAGCACAGACTGTTTTTCCCACTGACCCTCAAAATTTCTAAGACCCTTTGAAAGAGATGGGCCAAATCCTGCAAGTGATCTCTGTTCCCATTCTCATTTTCATGGTGCTTCAGGGTGTGCAGCGTCTTTCAGGGCTTGGATGTTCACAGAGAAATGCAGCCACCTCGTGGTGAGATGGCGATGTAGCCCTCGTCCTTGGAAAGGAGGGGTGCATTCCTGCCATCTTCCATCAGTCCCCCCTCCCATTTCTCTCACCATTAGGAGTAGCCTTTTTTGTCCGGCTGCAATGCCAGCTCAAACTCGTTCCTGTGGTTCAGCCAATTTAAACGTCTCTTGCCTTGTCCTCGTGTACTACCAACGGGGCATCCATCATCATTCTTGTCAGGTCTCAAGACATTCGTTCCTGCAGCAGACTCCTGTTTCTCCACAGCTGTCAGGATTATTGCTCTACTGTGACTTCCTGTTCACACAACATATGTTGCCTAATAGTTTCAAAAGGCAACTTTCTTTTATGGAAGTTTGGGTTGGTTTATTTTTTTTTTATTAACCTCTCCTTGGACAGGTGCCTGACCACCATCCATCACAAGCCAACTTCTCTATTGAAGTCACTTGTTTCTCCTAAGGGCCCACCAAACAGATCTACAGCTTTCTGATTTTCACACAATCAATTGTTTTTAGAAATAACTTTCCCAAAATCCCTTACTTTCTAGCAGGCTGAAAGTTCCTTCTGTATCTGCCTGTCAAGACAACTTTTTTGGGTCTTTTTAAATCATACTGCCTATCAACTCAACAGCTTTACAATAGTGTATTACTTGACTTCCATGTCCTCCTTTGTGAGAGATCATAATTTTCATGTACTTTTGCATGTATTTATATCAATTATATACCCTGTACTTTCAGCATTGGTTACTCTGTCGCCTCCTGTCTCTCTTCCCCATCCATATGGGGGCATAAACAGGTCTCTTCACATGATTCGTTACCCTTCCTCATCCAAGCCTTGTCCCTATCAGCCTTATCCACCAACACAAATTCAGTTACTATTTCTATAGTGACAGCTTGCAGATCTAACTTCTCTATTGCAGGACTGACTCCTGTACAACTAAAATCTTGGCCTGTCTTTCCATTCTCTCCTAGTGGATGTCTAGCTGTCAGATCAAGCCCAATATGTATAAAACAGAGCTCTTGAACTTTTCCTCTCAAACCCTGTCTCCTCTCTCCTCCGCCTCCATTCTCAGTCACTGTGGACATTACCATCATCCTACCTGTCAATCATGCTCCTACCTAGACATCATCTTCAACATGGTTTTCTCCTTCTCTCCCTGTCTTCATATCTGGATGACAGCCAAATGTTGAAGAATCGTTCTGCATAACACATCTAACACATCCAAGATACGGTCTTGTCCATCCACCCCCTCAGAATGAACTCTCCTCCACATTTCAGCATACATACCTAAATTGCAGCAGCCTTTATCCTACCCAGAATGTACACAGGGTTAAAAACCATACTACTATTGCACCTTTTTCACCATCTCACACACTGTGGCACCTCAGAATTTATGTTGTTATGAATTAATTCCTGGAAGGGATAGAACAGTACTGTTATCTACATTTTCTGCATAGAGGTGAGAAGAAGTAAAGAGTGTGATTCATTTGATTTAGCTTTAACAGTCTAGAAGTTTGTAATCTATTCTAAAGAACTTCTAGGATTCTTACAGAAAGGAGAAAGAGAGACATTTCTAGAGATCTGTGCATTCTTCCCTTTATCTCTGCTAGGATGGGCTAAATCACCTTCTGAGAGAGCCTGTCCCTTTCATTAATTGTAATAGAGATCTCCATAATGGCATTAGACTGAATACCTGAGGTGGGACTCATCTCACCTAACTGAAGACATCCAGAAGCTAAGAAACTATGTCTGAGGTTGTCATCTGAGTGTTTGTCATTTAAGATTCTACTATAAAAGAGAGAAACAGATACCTCTGAAGGAATTTTATTTTTCAGAATAGATTTTGAAACCTGTCAAAAGAAAAGCCAAATAGTGTCAGACTCCTATGGCCTGCCAGTTCCAAAATAGTGGTTCTTCACCTGAAGTGCAGCTTAGAATGAAAAGGAGCCCATACTGCTTAATAACAAAAGATAAGAACACCTGCTTCCTGAAGTTGTCTCAGAGTCTACAACTGCCTTTTCTCACCAGAGATAAACTCTTGCCACCCCAAAATCTTTCTGCTGCATTTGTTGCTTCCACAGTAATCTTGCTGGAGCTAAAGATCAAGGGTGACTCTACACCAGCTGACATTAATCACCTACATGCAGATATTAAAGGTTTTCATTTGGCATCTTCTCTGATAGTGATTCCTCCCATATAGTTCAGACATGTAGTTTAAGATTACCTGACTGAGCCATGGAGACATCTGCCTCTTCATTGAGTGTGCAGACTTAGGGTGGACACTTAATTCCATGTCCAATGGCAGGGGAGCTGGATCCTGTTCTGGGTGTTTGCTGCCCAGCTGAAGCAATTTGGGATGCAGAAACCTGTCATCCTGCATTTGAGTTCTCTAACTCCTGATCCATTAGGTATAGTGTGAACTTGCCCAATGCTACATTCATTCTTTGTCTTTCTTTAATTAATGAAATTTAAGGCCATTAAGACCTCCAGAACCCTGTAAGGTGGCTTCTTCCATCACACAGGCCAAATCCTCTTTTGTTTTACTATAGAAGTCTGTAACAGCTTGGTTAAACCACGGTATTTCTTCTCTGTCCAGGCAATAGCATCCCAAGTCTATCTCTGCCTGGTTGAACATCTTCCATGAAAATTACTTTCTGGATAGAATCCTTGATTTTGTGAAAAGAAAGGAAAATGTGAGACTTGGATACAAGCACTGAACAGATGTCTGCCTTTCAGAGAAAGATTCAACTTAGCTGAACTTAAAAAAAAAAAAAAAAGTGCTGCAGCCCAAAACTTTGTTAACTTGGGGGCTTTCATTTCAACATTTTTCTGTGTAGCTCTTAGAAACACAAATGACAAAACTTCAAATCTCTGTTCAGGAACCACCTATATCAAATTAGTGCTCACTGTTGTTAGTTGACAGACTGATCAGGGCTTTACTTGTTGTATTTAATTTATTTTTTATTAATCAAAAATATATGAATGACACAACACCTAGAACAAGGTTGACTTTGAGCCTCCTCCCACCAGGTTCTTTGGAAGTACACCCATACCACTGAAATTCCCAGCCAAATATTATTAATAGTCAGATGAAGAGATTCTCTTCCTGTCTTATACGGTGTGCTGTCTACCCTCTCATACCATAAGAGATTTCTGCTATTAATTAAGCTAGAGGAATTTTTCACCTATTTAGTTTACCAAACAAGAGTGACTTAAGTATGAGATTGACAAAAATTGCCCCAAAACCAAGTGTCTTTGTCAATATGTCATGTGTAGTGGCCTTCTTTCAAACTAACGGCAAACAGGGTACCGGTTCTCATCTTCCTGAGTTTGGATGCTCAGTCACTTCACCAAAGAAACCAATTCTGGCTCACATTTATGACCACTATTATTATTGCTGTGCATTCCTACTGTGCAGTTACGACTTTACAAAACACTGTGAAGTTGCCCTCAGACACAGTTTCATTAGGGAAACTGGCCAAGCAGCTGTTCCCACCCCCTGTCAACACAGCAGAGGAATATTTAGGTGAATTAGGGGTGGATGGGGAAGCAGTGTGAGTCTGCAGAAGGAGCTCTGAGCAGGTGGAGGAAAGATGGAAAATAGGCCTTTGTGGGCATGATGAAGTTGTAGCCCGGGTGCCTCGCTTGCAGAGCGGCGGGGAAGCGGCTGTTATTATGTGTGCACGCTGGCACCAAAGCGCTGAGTCGGCAGAAACTCCCTGGGAGGAGCAGCGTGGCGGCTCTGGTGAGTGGGGGGCCACAATGCCGTAGATCAGCTGAGGTATTTTTAACAATTATTTTGATATAAACAGCTCTGAACTTGAGGAGCTCCATGTAAATGGGAAGCAGTGGGGCTTGTAATTAGATTTGTGTACACTTTCATAAATTGCTGGGAAACATCAAAGCCGTGATAGAAGGCTGTGGTGCACTTTATTTCCTTCTTCTGTTCTTCTGTTAATTGAATGGTTGATGTGTGGATAGGAAGTGTTGGCTTCGCGGAGTACTATTTACAGACCCGCTGACAGCTGCACTGTGAAAATTAACAGGAACAGAGCAGCCTCTGTCACAGCTCTTCCCATGAGGGACTTGCTTCAAATTGGATCATTTCTTTCATAGGAGAAACTTTCCTTGTCTCTCCTCCCTTCTTTGCAAATATGCACACACATCCAGCTGCACATTCTCCTTCTCCTTTCAGGCTCATGGCAGTCTTGAGTGTTCGGAAGGAGGGTTTGTCATTTCTACAAAGTTGGAGGGGTTCGTCTGCGCTTCAAAACTTGGAGCATATTCCATTTCCAGCAAGGCAAATCTTCAGGAAGTCAGACAAATCTGTGAGCCGTGTGTGTGGAACCACAGCTTCATGTTTATAGGTCTCACCTCAACTGGAACGTGATCTTCACCCTCTTAGAAACTCTAAAAGATTTCCTCTCAGACTACTACTGTTGTAAATGTGGTTATTACAGATCTTACATGGAACTGCAGTGTGCTAAGCACCATACAAACCTTTTACAGGAAAGTTCCCATAGCTCACCAACTAAAGGCCAGGGCTGACCTGGCTAAATACATCAAAGTGTTGGTCAAAGTATAAAATTCTGAGGTCATCTGTTGTCTTACCATCTACACTTCTCTTACAGTTGATGGAGAGAGACTAGCCCCCCAGAGAGACATCTGTATGTCTTAAAAAATTGATGGTTTAGAATAGATACCCAAAAGGCTGCAATTAGGTCATCCTAATGTCCCTCTAAGGGACAATACTCAAGAGATAAGCAAAAGAAACAACAACACAATGTCTGGGAATGAACTGGACTTATTACACAATTAATCAGTATGTTTAGCTAGTTTGTATCCAAAGTCACAGCAATTCTTGTTCCTGATCCCCATAGAGATGTAATGACCAGTGAACACTTAAGCATCTAAATCTTAATATTTACTTAAATCTGGACAACATAGAATTAAGGTCGAACTTGAAGCCATTAGTCCACCACCTCACTTCCCAAGGGTGTCTTCAAAATATCCAGGTAAAATAAACAGAACCTTAGACAAACTCATAATACAAATAGATAACAATTAAACAGAGCATGATTCAGAGTATCAATTAACCAACAAAATTTACTTTCATTGAGATTCCATCATGGGCTTAAGTTCTCAGTTAATATAAGCCACCCTGTAACAGTCAGTAGAGAGATAGAGAGTCACTGACCCCCTCAGGCTGTCAGGGTAAAAAGGAAATGGGAAAGTCATTAGACTTCAGCATTACATGAACACAGAAACATAAAGTGGGGATTTTAAAAGGTAATTGCAGGTGAAAGTTGGTGACAGTTCAGTATCTAAATGCCTTTCATGTCCCACAGCTGAATATGCCCTAAAGATACTTGCCCAAAGTGACAAAGTCTGGGGCAGAGTAGAGTATCATCAATGAAAGCCCATCTGCTCAAATTAATGCAGAAGGCTGAGGCCTTGTTTTTCACTGTTGATGTTGGAGAAGCTGATGGAAGAGAATGGAGATGCCAACTCAGACCCATTTTTTTTGCCTTTTCACTGTTGATCTTCTGCTCTTTAAAGAACACACACTCCATGCAATGTCTGTGTAACACACAGACTGGCTTTAACTTTAACTGAGGGCAAGTCTCAGCACACCCGTTCCTTCTATTACAAAATAATAATGCATTAGGAACCCATTCATAACTCACCAGCAGCAGCCCTGGCCCTCCTTCCTGTAATGAATGACTTCTATGAATATGCTACTTAAACACCATTTATAAAGTCATGTGTTGTGCTTTTCCATTAAGATCCAACAGCTCTTGGTAATTCAGCCTTGCTTTCCTTTGGGCAGCTGGTTCTGGCTAGAGGGGGACTAAGGTTCACAGACCATCCCACCCCACTGCCGCCACCAAGTGACCTGATTCTACAACTTTTGGGCCAGCAGTTTACCAGTGTTACCATCATTTCCCTTAATTCTTTCCATAAAAGATAAGATCATAAGACCATGTTCCCTGCCTATCACCTTGTTCCATAAAAGAACTAATAAATCACATGGTTCTGGGTCCCAGAACAGAAATCCAGGCAGCCCGGCTGCCTAAGAGAGGGTATGAGTCATGCTGGCGCCAAAGATGGCCTTTACTTCTCGAGTCACATCTCTGTAGTCGTGCAGGCATCTGGCAGGACAGCGAAGAGACCCATGGGATATGACAGGGTTCACTTGCTGGCTTCTCCCGGCTTTCTTGTTCCCTCTGAACCGCAGCATTCATTGCATCCAAATGGGATGAAAGGGATAACTGCTTGTGAGCTGCATGGCCTCACTCCAGACAAAAAGATTTAATTGGCACCATAATGTCTCTTTACGGGTCATGGGGGAGTTGGGAACTAAATCAACAGCTGTGGAGGCAGCTGGGGGAATGCAGGAGCAGGACCGTGCCACTGCTGAGTGTTGCCCAAGTCCTGGTGCCGACAGCAGTCCCTCCGAGGCTTGCAAAGTTCAACACTTGTCTCGTCTGGATGATATTAGGACTTGCAGGAGCTAAAATAATTCGCAAGCACTGACCTTTCTGGGATATCAGAGACATTGATAAGCCTCCAGCCTGAGAGGCATAAAACGCTCCCTACCTGGCGGGGGTGTTCCTAGCCTGCTGAAGGGAGCTCCACTGGGCATCATGACCTTCCTATAACAAGGATGTTCTCTTCCCACTGTGGAGACGAACAAAGATGTCAGCATTAGGTCTTTACCTCTCTGTTTGCTTTGGGGGAAGTTTCTTTCTTTACCCCTCTTCCCTTCCTCTTTATTTTGCTCCAAAGCTCATTTACATCAGTGAGATCTTCCTTTTGGTTTAACTGGGCTCCGCATCAACATTAAATCAATAAAACAAAGACCTTAGTAACTGGTAGATTGCAATCCCTTTCTAAAACATACCTGGCATTAAGTGATTCAGCAGCTATTACCCAAACTGGTTTTACAAAGATCAAAATTATATAAAGGGCAAAGATGTATTTAGAACAAAACAATAACTTTCAGATATGACCCTCAAAGCCTGCACAAATTCACAGATGCAAAGCCTCCTACCAGACATGAATGTCTTTGCCTCGGATGTCCCCTGGCAAGTGAAATCAGATAGGAGAATATGCATTACTTCCCCTCCCAAAGGTCTGTGTGGTATTCACAGGAATAGTGGTTGTGAAGACTCAGCCAGCAGCAAGGAGACACATTCCAGTCTTGGTGGAGTGAAATGTATAGGCAGATCCTTCAGCATAAGCAAACTTCCTATTCCACCAAAACCAGCAGATCTTCTATGAGTTCACACCATCTTGTAGCTTCAGTTAGCCACTTGTTTCACCATGATAAAGCATGGGCGATACCTCCCTGTAAGCAGAATCATTTATAGATTAATAATCCTATCGTTGTACAGTGCTTGGAGATCTTCAGTTTAAATAGGCTGCAAAATGCTTTACACCAGGACAGCCTGGAGTCATACAGCATGACAGTGATCTGGGATGCCCAGTCATGTGCAGCATGTTTGCAACTCAGTGCCACTGAAGTGTTGTTTTATGTCACATGCACAGTTGAAAAGTATCTGCCCAGCTTGCCAGCTCGTCCTCAACATCTGTTTCTTTCCAAGTTATCTTAGGCTGTTCATGTCCTTAACCTGAATTGCCAAGGAAGAGAGTGGAGCTCATGTGGGAAGAGTTCTGAAGCATCACAGGCTCAATACCTGGTTGTGATGCTGCCTTGCTGTGACAATACACATTTCACTTTATGGCTCTGGAGTTATTCCACTTCTCTTATTTTCAACCTTGCCTATTTAGCTAGTAAGAGAGATCATTTGGATACTAGCTTGCATGGCGCTCTATGATGCAGCTACCAAACATTTTCTTAATAGTAATAATAATTTATTGAAAAATTACATCAAGTCATCATTTGTTGTAATCAGAATATTTTCAGAAAAATGTATATTTATACTAGATACAGAACCAATCATATCTTCCAAACCATTTAACTCTTATTCAGAAAGGGAAACCTACAATATTTTCTTTTCAATTCTGGATTTTAAGTTTTTTTCAAATAGACAAAACTGAATAAATTATTCCTCTCATAGTCCTAAATAGCAAGTAAGGATTTCCAGTCTGTTGATACAACAACACTTTCCACTTCATAATGTATTAAGGAAGGTGAATGATTCTGTGAGGAGTTTTATCATCCATAGACTGAGCTGAAAAACGAGGAACTGCTTGAAGAACTCTGCTTTGAAGTTTAGCTTGTTTGGATATCTGGTTTTGATTTGAGTGGCATACTAATACGAAGTATATATTGAGTTCCTCCTAATTAGAATTGGGTACAGAGCCACCAGGAGTCAATGATTCTGTTGCCCTGTAGAAAGCAATAACTTTAGCTCACTACCTGCTAAGTAGTGTATGGGCAAGTAAACCTAAATCAAGATTCCACTCCAAATAAATTATAGCTCTGGAGACCTGTGAAGGGAAGTACCTGCAGCAAGTCTCTCTGCTTAGACACTGCATGAAGAATCCCGTCTACCGAGGGAGCATCATCATCAAAAGGTCTGTCACTCCAGCCCTGGATGAATGTCTCCTTTCCCCACTCCGTCTCTGTCATTCTCATAACAGGTGTGTCTAAACCAGCTCTCAGGACTGAACACTGGAAATCGTTCCTACTGACTGCCATCCTACTCATCTTCCAGATGAGACATGAAATTGAAACCCTAAGTACAGAAAAACATCACATATTTCACAAGAGGGGAGGGATGTTAGTTCTGGTCTTCTGGCCATCTTCCAGCATGGGTAATTACATTTCTACCTAACTAAAATTCCCTCTGCTCTACGGTTTTAATTGGACAGTAGTTTCTTTTTTGCTCGTCTAAAATCCCAGGTTGGGATCAAACCCCCTCTGGCTAATTCAGCAGCCCTAGTTTCAGTAGAGCTACAGAGGTCTTCAAAAAAAAAAATCTGGTTTTGTTTTCAAATTTAAGAGGCATCACACCAAATTGCCTGATCTGACAGATCCCAAAGCAAAGAAATCTACCTTTTGGCTTTCGGGCCCTAACGTCAAGGATCCTTGTGTGGAACTAACACCTTGAATGCCTTGCTGAAGGTCAGCATCCTCACAGCTCTGTTTTGTAGTCACAAAAGGAGTGCTAAGACAAAATTTCCAGCACAAACAATCTCATTCACATGGTGACACTTAGGAAGGTAGTCTGATTGCCCAACTGAGAAGTATCCAGCAGCACCTATTCATTTAAGCATCTTAGCTGGTGTTCACAGCTGGCATTTTAGAAGGTACTTAATAGGATCTACACATTCAGATATCTTATACTCAAGAGCTTTAATCACTAGAACTTCAATATAATGTCTTTTTTTTTAAATATTTTTGTCCAGAACTTTTAATTGGCTCTGTTTGAGCTACCCAATAGAAGGCCACCTGTATGAGAGAGACACCTTTGCAGTAAAGTATTTGAGTGTATGCTTATCTCCAATAGGACATTCACTAAGCTTAAAGCAAAACATGATTTAATGGCTTTGGCAAATTAGACCCAAATTCATCAGTTTTGCAAGAAAAAGATGTCTAACCATCTGTAGAGATCGGTAACATATTGAGTCAGAGGAGATTTGTAGGGCTGACAGGAAAAGAAAATTCAGACATATATTCTGCAAGGAAACATCTTCACAAAACTTTTCCTATGAATATTGTTCTAGGGAGAAGCAACTTTTCCTGATGCCATGCAGTATTATCTGGTCTCCCGAAAAGCCTTTGCTTAATTTGTGCATATGCTGAATTTGAAAGGCCATAACTAATAGGAAACAGTCCCAACAAACAGGCAAAAGATTTGCTTTCCTTTGCCTTTAAATGAAATATCAATGGATGGATATTTTATTTTTAGTTGAATATGAAATTTCACAAGCAACCTGTCAAGTTCCCATTTTCAAGAATTACTTTATTTCACACGTCAAGACAGGCTGGGAAATTAGGTTTTCCCACAGAGGACTCTGATCAGGGATTACAAAGTGAGTGTGGCACAGAGCGATTTTTCCTCCATCTTTTCCCTCACCCCACCAGCGTGGAGCACATCTGACTCTGCTGACTAAGGGGAGGAATTCATTACCGTGCGTAAAAGAGGGACAGGAAACAAGGTAGTCATATTAAGTAGACTTGCTGGCCCAAGAGAGAATAGGGAAAGCATAATAATACTTAGCCCTTGTATTATTCTTTTCATCAGTAGATATCAAAGCACTTGAAAAAGGAGGTTGATTTGATGGGAAAGGAGATAAATGCCAATTCCAAGTAGCCTATTGCAGAGGTGCCAGCAGGAATGCTCACTTTCATAGTCTCTTTTGATTGTGGATCTGTCGGGCAGAGAAATAAACAGGTCCTTTCCTCGGTAAAATGCAGAATTAACATACAGATCTCAAAGTACATTTCAAATATTATTGACTACGCACTGTAATTCTCTTGGGGTTTGGCAAAATGTAAGGTCCAGTCCAACAAGCGGAGAGAGCAAGAGGGATATTATGTATTACTAATAAATGACTGAGCAGACAGGATCTATTGCCTTTGTCAGCAGACAAGAGCTGATTTACACCACGGTTTAACTGCTTGTGGAAGCAATAAATAGTCCAGATGAAAGGGTCTGCAGTTTTTACCCCATGGAAAATCTGGCCCATTCTGGGGCATTTCTAATGTTATACAGTGGATTAGTAGGAGACACTGGAGTAGAAAGCAGTCTTGTTCTGCTGTAGATGAACAACATGGTTTGGTTACTCTGCTAAAAATCCTACACTGGGTGATCTGATAGAGTTTACTGCCTGATTTCCTTTGGGTCACATGAAAGGTCTGCAAATGAGGAACCACATATAGAAAGTATCAGTCCCAAGCTCAGTCTTCAGATTTGAGAGCAATGCAGCATCTCTACTGGGCCCCATTGCAGGACACTTAATAACCCCCTTCTTTGTCTCCTCTTTTTTGTAGTACGTGCTCTAACTTGCTTCTATTTGCCAATGGCCTTTCTGCCCTGTGTGTATGATAGTGATGTTCAAAGAGGCCTGAAGTCCTGCTGTGACAGGCAACCCAGAAAAACATCTCATAAGTGGCAGTCTTAGATCCCACTGGGTCAAACGGCTGCTGTGCAGTCAATATGACTCACATCAGGAGGGAAGAACACTCCAGGGGCAAGAACTTCATGTGGAGGTTACCCATGTTTTCATGATGCTATGTACAATAATAGTTTGGTTTTCAACAGTGTGAGGCATCAGCAATTTCCTGAGGCAGTTCTCTAGACTCAAGATCTCGGGGGCAGATAGAGACGGAAAGAAAAGGGGAAGAAAGAAAACACCAACTTATTTACATTTCTCTGTCCTGTTAACAGGACACATCTTCAAAACCCATTTGCAAGATGGATATTTATTCACATTATTCAGTTTCAAAATCCTCCAAGCTGCATTGTGCCCACCACACTGCAGATTCTGCTCTGCAAATCACAACAGCGGTTCTGAACAGCCCAATCTGCTGTGGACCAGTGCCTCCCTCCAAATAGGTTTAAATCATTAGATTCAGGTTACCAAATAGTCTCTTGGATCAGGGTTAATTAAATGAGTGTTGAAATCTAATTAAGGACTGGTCCAGGTGATAATTAGCAGGAAATGTATGCATTAAAATATTCATTTGTCGATGAGCTGCAATTAAGAGTGTGATTTGGGGAAAGATCAATAACTACATCATGGGATCTAAAAAAATGAAAAGTCTCCCAGCCTTGAACAGAAATGCAGTGGAATTTTGTCTAGATATTTTTTCCTTCTCTTCCCTCACTCATTGCTTTCTATTTTGCTCTTATAATAACTTCTGAAGACTTCTCTCCACCCTTG
The DNA here is from genome assembly GCF_965140245.1 of Athene noctua. Taxonomy (NCBI): domain Eukaryota; kingdom Metazoa; phylum Chordata; class Aves; order Strigiformes; family Strigidae; genus Athene; species Athene noctua. The sequence goes on from NC_134077.1 coordinate 9,604,917, forward strand.
AATAGAGCATTCATCTCTCCATCCCTTTCTTTTCCCAAAGCACTTCTTTCAACCCCTTGCTTTTCACCACACCAATAAAAATCACTTTCTTCCAGAACAGGCTGCTAATCCAGGGGAACATCACTGATTGTGTAGCCTTAGATTGTTTTGGGGTTTTTTTAGCAAGTTAATTCCTCAATTCTTTATTCATAACAGAGAATCTGGAGAGGCTATTGCATATGCATAGCTTGGACTTATGTATACATACATCCATAGTTGTGGTTTACTACACTATTCCCAATTCATAGCAGAGCTACTCTGCTTTCACTGAGACTATTTTTTCCTGTTTACAGGTACATAGGAGTGTGTGTAAGACAGTTAATAACACTAAACCCTGTGCAATCCCAGACAATCCCACCTCTGCTAGAAAAACAAGGGCCCTGAAACAGCCTAGCTCCTCTGGCATAGAGCTGGACTTCCTCTACTGCCACTGCCAGAGGCTGAGCTGGCTATTTCCCCACTGACTGTATTTCCATCAGTGAATACCAGTGTGTCAAAAGGGAACTGTACCGTGGGAGCACGATGATTTCAGCAGCTCTTTGTCAGTCTCCTGACAGCTCACCTGCCCATCTCTCCAGGCTTGATGGCAGCCTAGCTCCCGAGACAACTATCTGCCTGCTGTCGGGGCTGCTGCCAGATCCCCCCCTCCCCTACACCCCTGTTTCCCCAGGGAGACTGCGCTGTGGGGAATCAACCAACCCATGAAGTTAGGATGTCCTTGGAACCAGACAAAAAAATATCAGTGCCTTCCTTCCTGAGCAGAACTATTTCTTCCCATCTCTGCCTCCTATCAGAAACTGAAGAATTGCAGTGACTGATCTTTCACCTCATTCTGGGGACAAGAGGGATTTCTTTCATTCCCAAAAGCTCTACATTTTTCACAAACTTCTGCAGGCACCTCTGATGATCATCTGTAGTTCTGCACTGGTATTGAGTGCAGACATAACCCAAAGACCATAAAGCTTTCCTGGAAAAGTGTAACATTAAACGTGGGCTCTTCTGTGCTAGCCTTTATTTCCTACTGTTCATGGAGAGGAAGCTCAGGTTGACCAGGTACTATTTTTGCTCCTGTAGTTTAACAGTGCTGAAGAGATGCTGCCTTGTGATAAGACATACACTTTGCTCAACATACTGAAACCTGTCTCCAAGGCTGGGCGTGGATTTCTCACTGGACATGAGGGTTACAAGATACGGCAGTGTGAAAGGGTGATCCAGCTCAGGAGGTCTGGCATGAACAGAACTAACACATTTCATCAGAATAAATCAGTTCACAAATCCTACCACATTTATCCATCAAAAGCCCCTAATTTTGCTGTACTGAGTTCAGCTCTTTGTCCTCTGATGGTACAACCTGCTGGGTCAGAAGGTGTCCTATATGTTGAAAGAACAAGGCAACAACTTTTGCAGCGAGAACATTAATGACAGCCTGGAGATTTGAATTTTGGAGGAAACTAGGAACCAGGCTACTGGCCTCAGTCATTCACCCTCCAGGATCCTTTACTTCCTCCCTGGTGCTCTCAGCCTCTTTGCAAAGGTCAAATTCAAAAGGCCTGAGAGGTTGTGTGGGAAGAAACAGCGCCAGCTGGATCTCATGCTGCCACATCTGTGTTAGATTATGGATTGCATGAGGCAATGTGTATTGTGCTAATTCCCTTCTGTGTCTCCTTTTGTTTCCTGTCCTGCAGGGAGCCTCTTCAAGCCTGGTGGTGAAGTTTGCTGATACAGACAAGGAGCGTACAATGAGACGCATGCAGCAAATGGCAGGACAAATGGGCATGTTCAACCCCATGGCCATCCAGTTTGGAGCATATGGCGCCTATGCACAGGCAGTAAGTATAGACACTGGTTCTATGCATGTTCATGGGAATGGGAACAACACCTAGAACTGCACAAAAACACATGTGAGCAAAGGAAAAACTGAGCAGAGGAGGAACCAGTGATTTCTATGTTAAACTGGTTACATAATGGGAGCAAACTATGCTATGCCATTCAGGGCAGACAAGGGCATCTCCCAGGCAAGTCTCAGAGGTGTAATTCTAGCAGTAAGTTCACTGTGATAATGTGTGAACCCATGCAAGACGCTGCCGATGGGGTCTCAGCTATAGCTGTCAAGTCCAATCGCAACTAACATTTGAGGATTTGGATAAAATGGGCCTGAATTCATCTTATCCTAGTTCTCTCCCCAATGTCAGCACCAGCTGCTGCCAAAGAAGGTTTATGGGGGCACAGATACCTTTCTGGCCCTCCTCTGCTCCCAAGCCACACAGACTGAGCTGGGTAGAGGAGGTGGCTCTGCTCCATTTGGCCAAGCCTCTGCTGTCCCATGCATCATTGCGGGTACCTCTGGAGTGACCACAGGATAAAATGGCAGCTGCTGATAGAAGTGCTTTTAGATTCATGAAAGCATGCTAGATAATACTAAAATTGACAGGCAGACATATGCACACACAGAGTCCTGTCTCCCCAAAACAGTATAATTTATGACACTGGGAAGAAACATCAGCTATTTGAAGCAGTGTTGTTGCACTGTCTAACTTCAGGTATCCTGCTTACGTACCAAACCTGAACCCTGGGCCTCTGAGAAAATGTGACTGTCCAGGGATCTGGGCTCTTGACAAAGCTCTGAAATGGATGCCTCTGGCATAACTACCTTTCCTTAGGCTACAATTAGCAAGGACCTGCAAGACAAGATTAGGTCCAGGTAACTTGGTCTCTCTGCCAGATGTTTCAGAGGAAGGTAGAGATGACCCCTGCAGCAGGCAGACACAATACTGGCAGGTGACTTTGGCTGTCTTCTCTGGAGCAGATTTGCAGGCAGTGACAGTGCATCTAGGTGATTCATCCGTTTGGTGGTAAAATAAATGTGCTGGACTTGTATCCAGGAGGGAAGTACCATTAATCCCATTTTCCAGAGCAACATCTTCCTGAATGAGAAAGACCAAATGCCTTGCCTTAGGTATAAAGGGCCAACTCAAGAATCACACTCTAGTGTACCCATTCTCCCTCCAGCACACTCACCACAAGGCTCTGCTTTCTTCTCTGACTATTTCTTTCCCAGGCGTTAGTGCCATGGATTTCCCGTCACACCAACATGTTGTTTTATTAACTTGAGTGCCTTGAAATTTCTGTCCTCCATTGAGTGTCCTGTGCCTCACTGAATGCTTGACACAACCCAGCCTATCCTTTGCATGAGCCATGTAGAGTCATGAGGGCATGCTGTAGAGCTCCACAGAAGCTCCTCCTCTCTCTCCAGATTCACTCCCTGATGCTATTGTAGACTTCTTTTTTTTTTTTTCCTCTCCCCATGGTTTTCCTTCCATTTTGTCCTCTTTAGTTTTATTTCCAGTCAAAGACAATCTTTGCCTCTTCCTTTGTCCCCTGCTCCCCTCCTCACATGTCCCTCCCCAGCCTGGCTGTGTTTAACTGCCATCCTGGCCAGGGAAGTTTACAGGAGGAAAAGAGACAGTAAATCACAGCTGAGCCCAGGTCAATGGCCAGCAGCCAGGCAGAGAGATGCAGCATCTGTGCCCTTGTGTACCAGAGGAATTAACAGGAGCTGACCCATGGGCAGCTCAAGACAAACATCTGCAGAGGTTGTCAGGCAGGAGATACGGCTTCAGTGTTATGCTACAGGCATTGATCAGGCAGCTGGAGAGGTGGTAAAGACACCAGTGTCCCAATGCTCCAGTCCAAAAACGCGTCTCGCATCATTTTTAATCTGGAGTGATTCTTCTGATTGCCAGCCTAGGTTTATATTGATATAAAAGAGGATGAAGTCTGCATCTTTGCACCACAAAAGTTTCTTCCATCTATTTGTCACCAGATAATATGGGACATTATGAGATTAGGTGCTTGAGTGAGGATTTATCACTGCCAAAAGAGTGAAAACAATTCCTGGGTTTGCTCCCACTCCAACTGAAACCAATGAATATTTTTCCTATTGATTTCTGTGAAAGCAGAATAGGACCCATCTTTTTTTTTTTTTTTTTTTTTTTTTTCCTGGTAAATATGCTAATATGGGGGAAAGAATAAGTTTTAGATCTTGACCCATTGAATATGACAAGCTGGTGACACCAATTACCCTGGGGACTTCAGAGCTGTCTAAATGATGGGATCACATTTCCATGTGGCGCCTGTACACCCAGAGCGTGCTCAGATGCTGTCTCTCAATCAGGCTCCCTATCTGTGTCTCTCCCTATCTGCTTCATCTCACAGTCTCACACAAAAGGGAAGGAAGGGAATGCCGAGGCTCTGTGACGTTCCCTCGGTCCTGATTAATCCACCTCGGACTGCTAGCTCTTAGATATCAGGGTGATTGGCACCTCACAAATGCCAGCGGGAGATGGAGGAATCGATAAGAGGAGAGAGAAAGGAGGGGCAATTTTATTCAGCCTGAACTGAAGTTGAAGAACTGAGGCAAGTCAGGAGAACAGAAGGTGAAACAGTGAAAATGCAAGAGCAGGACAGTGATGACAGCTGATGTCACTGCCACCAGCAACTTGTGTGACCTTGGGTGAATAGTTTGACCCCCTGGTCTCATTTCCCCATGTACAAATAAAGCTGATGATCACATTTATTTATTTTCCCTTCTCCCTTAGAGTCATGGCTCTCTCTTGTGCTGTCTCTCCATGGATTTTCACACAGGGGTAGTTTAAGAACTACCTCAGTGCTTAGTAATAAGGCCAGGACTAGCATGAGGCACTAGCTCTCTGATTTGTACTCATAACCTGTCCTCCCAGCTATCCCACTGCAGTTCAGGCTTGACTGATTTCTCCATATAAGAGTTGCGAAGCAATCCCACGAGAGCTGGTTAACCAATAGTTTCTAATGGTCCGTCCCCGTGGAGAAGGTTTCCAGTCAGCAGTTTCTTGCTAAATCCCCCCAAGAGAGGCATCATGCACATCACCGGGACTGGATTAGCTCCTGCAAAAAGGACTCTGTGCATCAAGGTGGCCAGTGCAGCAGAAACCCACATGGTGTGGCTGTTTAAGAGATTAGTGGGCAGGATTGGATTTGCAATCCCAGCATCAGCACTGGGGAGAGGCAGCGAGGGTCTCAGCCCATCACCATTTGACTGGTAGCCAACAGTGTGGCCACCAGGACCGCTTTGGGGCCCAGCTCGTCTTTGAGTTACCTCCTTTGCAGCTCAGCAAATAGCCATGACACAGTTCACTCCTTGCCGCTGCTCAGTGTCAAGATACTCAACCTCAGTTTAAGCAACTTTAACCTTGATAAGAGCAATGGCCTCACATCAGCTAAGCAACTAGTCCTTGGGTTCAGCAGCCATATGGCCTCAGATCCAGAGGTAAAACAATCGGGAAGCAAAGGGAGTTCTCCACTGTGTGTGGTTTTGCCTCCCCTACTCATGTGCCACCTGCAAGCAGACCAGACAAAGCTTGGCACTAACTCTGTGTGCTATTTCAGTGACACAGAAAGTCACATCAGACCCACCTCACCTCTTTTGTATGCAGCTCAAGGCAAGTCAGGTTTCATGGCTCTCTAAAGCTCCCAGAGCCCCTATACTAATTTGTTTCAGGTTTTTTTGATTGTTTTAGGTTTTTTCTTTTCAGCAATATCTTCCCATACTCATTTAACTTCCCCTTTTATGGTGCTATTATTTATGTTAGTTCACACATGTATAGGGCACCAGCCCTTTTTGTTGTCAGGTCGCTGTGGATCTACATCAGCTGGGTATTGATAGCTGTTTCTGCAGTCTCAGTTAAGGCTGGCTTGAGGTATAGATCTGAACTGAGCCTGGAGAGAAGGAGACTGATGCTAGGTGACACCACCTTTGATTTGCTGCCAGTTGAGAACAAGCCTGCAGGCACACACTCCAGCTCAGAGCAGCACAGCACACCTTCTTAGACCCTGGTAAGCAGTGGGGTGGCCAAGCCCAAAATCATGAGCAGTAAAAGTCAAATGAGACTATAATGGTGGTAGTATTGAGATGGTCCAAATAAGTGAGTGGCAAAAATTCCTGCAGGTCTTCTTTCTGTGAAGAAAGTAATAAGTAGTTAGCAGCTGTCTCATGCCACTGCTGCCCCACCATGCAGAAAAGGAAATGTGCACAGATCAAAAAGTGTTGGAAAGATAGGAAAATGTAGAAGAACAAAGCAAGAACAAAGGAAGAAGCCTTGGAAAGTGACAGATACTGTATAAATTATTTAATTTTTAAATTATTTAAAATAAGATCAAAGTCATAAATCAAGTTTGCATAAAAAATGGGGTGGCAGTGTTAGCCACAGTCTCCTGGCCAAAATCCAACCATGGGACTGATTGCATCTTGCAGCAGGGGACAGGCATAGAGTTAGTGAGTAAAAACAGACAGATGGGGACAGAGGCAACATAGGCAATGGTAACATTTGCTCTCCAGCCTGGAGCAAGTCCTTTCCCATCAGTAAATCCCAGCGCCCCTCACTGAAAAAGTACAAATGGTTGCAGCTCCTGAACTGCAGACAATAACTGCAACAAATCTGGAAATATCCAGCCCAGCAAAGTTCTCGGTCATCATCATAAGCAGTCACCTTGGGAAGTTAGGGCAGCAGTGACTACCGTGCTGACCATAAAAGTGTAGGTGTCCCCCTCTGCCTCCCTGTCCCAGCTCCTGTGGAGATGAAAGGATATTTCTGCTAAACGATCTGAGCTAGTGCTGAAGGGAAGAATCACTTCTTCCAATATTTATTCTATTCATACTGTGAAATTATTTTGGAAAGATACTTAAAAAATTCAGCTAGCCCTATCAAATCAGGGAAAATTTACTGAATATAGACTATCTTCTGTACATAATAGTTATTATATTTAAATGACCAAAATGGGACAGTATATTTGGTAAATAATACCTGTTATGCAAATCACTTGTTCTGATCCGTTCCAGAAGAGGAAGCTATTTCAAAACCATAATACTTTGTAGCAGGGCTAATACCATATTTCTGATTGTCAGCTTCCTGGTAATTCAGAAATAATGAACACTCAGATTTGGGCTCTATATACCTTTTTTTTTTTTTTTTGGTTTGGGGTTTTTTCCACAGTTCTCAGGAAGTTAAAATTGCAAACTATTGTGTATCAGGCTTCAGAAAGACACTAAGGCACATGAATCCAGATGTGGCACATTTGTTTAGGCTTTTAAAAATCTTAATTAAATTTCAGTTTTATTTTCAAAGCAGAAATTTCTGTTTTCAAGAAAACATTAAGATGTCTGAAGGACCATTCTAATTTTTTTACAGAATATCTTCTGTTTGTTTGAATTTGTCAATTCTGTGATTTTATCAAATATGAGTCCTCTTACTGCTTGATTAATCACTTTACTTAGCTCTTTGTATCATAGGGATACCATGAGTATTAATTAGCTAAGTGTTTCTATAGATCGTTTGAGGTGGGAAGCGTGGGATGTTGTTATTACTTTTATTTTTATTACTGAATGAAGAATATGAAAAGTCAAACAAAACTTCATGTGGTTCAGAGACGCTAGGAAATAGCACTGAAAAAAATGGGAAGGTCATCAGATTGTTCAGAGTAAGGCTTCTCCAAGGACAATGATCATGCTATTTCAAAAAGAGCACATCAGAAATAGTCCTTCACTATTCTCTTCCCCTTCTTCAGTTTCACACGTATTTCTTTGGGGGCTTGAGAACGCAGGCTGTAGCATCCTTGTCCTATTTCTAGCAGGGGTTTTTGGCCTTGAGAAAGTTCCTCCCTCTCTTTGTGCATCTGTTCCTCCTGTAAGAAAAGGACAGTATTCCCTTTCCTTGAATGCACTTGCACACCCCTGCTGTCTGATATCACCTGATGAGGTGGCCGTCCCATTCCCAACACCACCTCTGGCCACATGTCCTCACCCCATGCCACACGTCACAAGCGCCACGTTTGTGCTGTATGGTTAATGCTCTGCTGGTGTTATTTCTGAGCTGGTGCTCAGCAGTGTCAGGCATCCATCAGTCCTGGTACAAAGGTAACAGCAAGACATGGAGAGGGAGCTGTGCATCAGCAACTTCACCCTTTGCTGTTTTTTATCTTAATCTCCCATTCTAGTATAAGCCTGTGGAGGTACCTACTTATCCACTCATGACAGAGCTGGCTGAAGTTTAGACACCTCAAACTGAGGTAGCAAAAAGGTGTGTGAGATAAATCCTCCCATCTGTCTCTGTTAACCAGCCATCACTACCACCACTTCCCATGCTTTGGATGGCCTTACCAGTGCCTGTCCACCTGCTTCATCAGTTCACAAGCATTGGGATGGGGATCTCAGGCTCTCAGCTCTTGAGGTTCTGTCCATGGAACATCTCCTGGTCTCCTCAGAGGATAAATATTTGAGCAATAGTAAAGGCCAGGTTAGAGAAAGGAGGGAACTAATCTTTAAAATTGGATGGGAAAAAGCTTTAAATACTGAGGCAAAGATCGTGCCAAAGAAGTAAGAGAAGCAAAAGGAAATACATCCTTTCAGCTGAGGAAGGGAAAAGTTCCTCTTCGTCCCCTTGGATCAGTCTGAGATAATAAGGCTGCTGCCTTTCTGATTAGTGCTCTGTGGCCCCAGCCTAGGCAGGGAAAATCTGCATTTCAAATGGCATATTTTAAAGTACACAATACCCAGGGGCCCTGCTGCTATTGATTTGCCTCTGGTGGGGTCACTGCCTCACTTTCTACAGCTTTATTAACTGGGACCATACACTGGGCCTCTTTCAAAGTGAAAGGAGAGTGGATGGGACATTTGTCTTCAGGGGGAGCTGGGGAAGGAATGGGGTGACTTTTATTAGGAATGCCCTGGAGGTTTTATAAGGGAGACTGCTGACCCTTACAGGGCTTGCCCTCCTTTCTAAATTTCCCTGGAGCCACCCTGGCGGGAATGAGGCAGGTCTATGCTGTCAGCTTCTTTCAAGGTGACTGAGTTCCCATCCTCCCACCCCCATGATGCACTCGGCCAGGCTGTGACCATCAGCCACTGGGCTGGGAAGGACCCCCCTCCTCTTCCCCCTTAACCTTTACCTCTCTGAGCACCTCTGATTAGAGAGGGAAGGGCATGAAAGGGAAACATGGCCACAGAAGGGTGACAGGACTGTTGTCAAGGATTAAGATGTCCAGACATGTTTGGGACATACTTGGGCTCCCCTCTCTAACCAAGGAAGTAAAGCCAGTCAGCTGAGGTACATGGCTGTGTTCGTGTATGGGATGCTATTCTCCCTCCAGCTCTGGAGGAGACCCTGGTTTACCCCACGGGCTGGCTCTGAAAGCTGCAGTGAGGTGTATGTTCTCAGGGTCATGAGGCACAATGCTCCAGCTCATTTCAATATGCCAAGGAGGTTTCCAGGTCTTCAGGGCATCTTGGGTATCCCCAGAGCACTGAGCATAGCAAAAATGGGGTGGCTGCTCCCTGCAGGATGCCTGCTATAGCAGAAGCAACTGAATCTGGTTTCCAAAATTACAGGTTAGGGCACTATTTTTACTGCATTATCTTTTAAACTCTAAGATAAATTTAACCTCTTTGCTCCTCAAGATCCTAATTCAGTCTCTGTGGGTTTACCACCAGTTTTAAGTGTCTGTTTCACTGAAACCCACCAGGCTTTAGGCTGCAGACCCTGCAGCTTCAGCACTAATCAGCAGATTAGGATCGCCTAGTTCTTCGCATGAGAGAAAAAATCTTCTCTCTGAAGATCTGTGACAGAAATGCATGAATGACAAAATGCATCTTCCAGTGCAAATTTATAAGCCCTCTGAATACACAAGAAATCACACACTCAGGTTACGTGGTTTGCAAACTAGGAGGAGCACCTGCCATTGTGGAGTTAACTCTGAACAGCTTAGAGACATAAGCAGGAGGAGAAGTTGCATAAGCCATAAATAATGTCACAAGTGATTGCCTAGCTCTGCTGAGTGCAAAATGAACATTGTTTTTGGAGCAGCACAATCATTTGTACTACCATTGGCAACACAATATCTTTTAGATAGAGCCCTGTTTCCCTTGCAGCACCAGTGAAACACAAATGAAAAGAGAATTAACATTTTTCTTTTAAATAGTTCAGAACTAAGGTCCCAAAATGTCTTCTGAGGGCCAGGTAAGGGGTGGGAATGGTTTCATCTAATTGCTTTAGTACATGCAGTTGAACTGATCACCTGGGGCTCCACATAGAGTTAATAGGGGGAAACAAAGCTACAATTCATCTGCACAGAGTCATTCCTGCACAGAAGGGGGAGATGAATCTTGGCCTAGACTCCTCTGTCTGTTTTGTCAACCGTAATAGGTGACCAGCTCAGAGGAAACACTATCTGTATTTAGTTTACTGAATCTGACAATGGGAAATGCTAGAAACATAGTCCTCTGTCTGTCCTAGAAGGTCTCTGATACAAATACAAGGCTATCTGCCAGCCAGACTGACCACAGAACACTTATGTCACTCCATGTTCTGAGGTTGGTTTGTTCATGCAGCTTTGGTCAACTTCGGAGAAGCACAGAGAAAAGTCAACAAAGGCCAGACTGGGACTGTCCTTAGCCCTTGCAACTGTGTCCATCTCAGAGAGATGCTTCTTTGATTAGGAGCATTAAATGGATCCTATAAACACAGATGTGTAACCAGCCAGTTACATCCTCAGCTGTCCCCAGGTGAAAATACCCAGCACAGAAAATGAGATACGGGTCAACACACCCAGCGCTGGAGTCAATCCAGTGTTAAAGATGGATGGATTCCCCCTTCCACATCCACTTCTAACTGAATTGTACTTACTAAAATAACCTGCTCAGTGCCTCCTCTTGAGAATAAACTCAAACGATGCCTAGAAACAAATGTACTCCTTAAAGGAGAATCAGCATTGTGCTCTAATAGGAAAGATTGTCTAATCACTCCATCAGTAATTATAAAGAATAGGATATTACTAATTAAAATGTGAAAGTATCTTATGCAGGGTATAATAAAAAAAGGTAATTAACAATCAAAGGGAAACCAGTACCTTGCCACCAATATGCATTAGGCTTCAAAAAACAATAGTACTCAACTTTAGTACAGCACTTGTCATCTGTAGATCTGAAGGCACTCCTATGTGGGGAAACACTTATCCTGTGTCCCATTTTATCACTGGAGAAACCAAGGCAAGTTTACACAACCTGTGAACAGTTATGCAGCAGGTTGGTGTCAGAGCTTCCTCTGCTTTGATCTCTTTACTGAGGGTGACACGGAATGTTTCAGCATTTGAATGAATGTAGTGATTTCAGGGATTTGTTTTAGTGTGTATGTGTATGAACAGCTAATTTAGCTGATATTTCAATATTAAAGCAAACAGTAAGGAACAGTCTGTTCCTTGCCATGACTTCTGAGGTCTGTTTAATGCTAAAGAAGCGTGTCCCGTGTGCTTAAACAACAACATCAGAGGGTAATTTCCTGATGGAAGAGAGAATAAAATCACAGAGAGCAGCAAAACAGAGGTACTCCAGTCCTGGAGACAACAATGAGCCACTTCTAAAATCACTACAGAAAAAGTTTCCTTCTCCACTATTATCATCAAGTCACAGGTTATCAGAGGCTGGGGAATAGAGTGAGGTTTCAGTCTCTGTTCATCCTCTTTCCCCCACACTTTCTCTAAGCATCCACCACCAGCCACTAGTGGGTGTCGGATACAGACTCAGATTTGCCTCGTCTGGCTCTTTGTATAGCTCCAGGGAAGAAGACAGGACGCAGCTCCATCCAAACTGTCTTCTTCACACCCACTGCAGCCATACTGCACCAACTGTGTGCTAGGTTCAGAGTGTAAAATAATGATAGCAAAGTCTGGTTTTAATGTAAGAAGCATTTCCAGGATGCATAACTATTCACCATTCTTCTGCTCCAAAATTTTTACTCCCAAATGTCTGAAAATGTAGCCTGGGTTCCTTATTTCTGCTTTTTGTATGTGCCCTAAAAGAGGCAGCATTTTGATCACTTTCTGGAAAAAATAAAAAAAAACCCCACCAAACAATTAAATAAGTCATCCCAAATCAAAACCACAGGGAACAGATTTTCCCACTACACAGTATTAATCTTGCTAAAGTAGGGGAGCTCCCTTCTTTTGTACAGCTCTTCCGGGAGTCTCTGCTTGGTTGTGTTGGAAATAAGTGCTATAATCTGGTTAGAAGGTTTGGTCATGGTTTTGCTCAGTGCCCACTGGAGGCCTCCCAGCAGCATAAGAAAAAATTATTTTTGTCACTGACAGATGGAAACAAATCAGGTTATCCCCAGAGAACTAGCTAAGCTCGCTGCTCTGGAGAAGGGATCCCCTCTCCCTACTGTTCCACATACACTGGTGTCCCATCAGCAGCCACCAGTGTTTTCCCAGAGCTTTGCTACCAGCAGTGTAAACCACGAAATCTCTCTGTTCAGGATCATATAAAGTCTTTTCTCTGCCTTTTTCATCAGGGAAGTACCAGGGAGTCAGAGGGTTGACTCCAACTCTCAGGAGACCTCCACACTGGGGAACACATAGTGGGGGTGGGGACCATAAAGACCCCAAACTTTGCTTCTGACCCTATAGCAAGAAGGAAGGCAAAGGCTGGGAGGTACCATGGGTATGGTGAACTGACATCTCAAAACAGAAGGATGCCTCTCACCCTCACTGGGTCCCCATTCTCGTGCCGGTTCTACGGGCTGCCCTTCTGGTGACTGCGTGATATTTTTTCCCTGCTCTTTTTGTTCCAGCTGATGCAGCAGCAAGCCGCGATCATGGCTTCGGTGGCTCAGGGTGGCTACCTGAACCCCATGGCAGCCTTTGCTGCGGCCCAGATGCAGCAGATGGCGGCTCTGAACATGAATGGCCTGGCAGCCGCCCCCATGACACCAACCTCAGGTAAGAGGCTGGAGGGGTGGAGAGGGCAAGGGCAGGAAAATCTGTCCACATCCCATGGAGACCTGGCAGGTCATGATAGCTGACAGGTTCTCCTCCAGTGGGTGTTTACTGAAATGTTGGTCTTGTTGGTGAAGGCCACCAGAAGAGAGGAGTTCAGCTGACCAGTTCATTTTGTGTGAGGGAGGGAAAGAGGCAGAGAAAAGATATTACTGCCTCTTCCAGGGGTGGGTCCAACTGGGGATCAACATCTGTATCATGAAATAGTTGTAAGGGCAAAGTCAAATGGCTCACCAGCAATGGGCTGTTGGGCTAGCTGAGCCTCATGCTGAGAGTAGAGCTGTGAGGAGAGCAAGAAGGTTGAGACCCACTAGAGCTGGGATACAATAGGATTTTTGGGGAAGAGGAAGGATGCTGGCCGAGAAGGCACCAGAAAGGGCTCTTAGCCATGACCCTTTCCTCTCAGCCCTACACCTTATGCAACTTTTCTCTTAGCACTGAGCACCTTCCAAATGGCACAAAACATCCCCCCAGTGACCTATACTGGTTTACTGGTACTGCATATAGATGTCCAAGCAGTCAGTGGTGGTGCTGTCACAGCCAAGCTGGTCCTAAGACAAACAAGGTTTGTGGTGAGGTGCAATGTCATTAACAAGATGAACTATGACTCTGGGACACATAAGCCTTTCCCCTACTGTGAAACAGGACAAGAGGTACTCAGGAAAGACCTCTGGTACTACCTGGACTGAAGTTTGGTGACAGAGTTTCTGTTCACTGGAGTAAAGAAGTCCGTGAAGGGCTGTCAGGATCTGGCTAGGCTGTTAGGTGTCACAAGAAGCCCATGCTAAGAGCTACAGTATGTGATTCAGTGGGCAGACAATTAAGCTGGGATGGAAACAGGAGTGGATTTCCTGGGGCTTGAAGCACAAGGAAATCATTTGGGCAGGAACACAGGAGAAGGGACTGGCAGGGCTGGTAGTAATGGAGTGGCATGTGGCGTAACAGAGGGGAAATAGGTCAGCAAGGAAAGTGGGGCCAATCAATGAGAATTTGGGGCCAATTGATGAGAAGTGAGAATTTGGAGAGTTTTGCAGTATGCCACTGAGTCTGGTAGGGGAGCAGAGACCTCCAAGGTACATCTTCAGAGGATCATTCTAAGGGACAGGTTGGGATAAAAGGGTCTCTGTGGTGATACAAGTTGTTCCTATGAGAGGTGCTGGAGATGGGATTGTGTTCAGAAAGGTATATTGTACCAGTGTCCTTGTGTAAGCCCTGAAGCATCAAACCAGCCTGGAGGGGACCAACCTGACAAAGGTCTGTGGTGAGACATGGGAGGAATGAGCTATGCCTGAGCCAGCTGTGGTGGAGGCAGTGCCAGGCAGAGCAGTATCTGGGACTCCAGAACAGAGCAGTATGAGAGGAAAGAGGCAGCTTTATTGCTGAACATGAAGAAGTCTGCACCAGCCCTGTAGCAGGAAACGGCGGACTGACAAAGCATCCAGGAAAGATGCCTCTTGGCTGAGAAACACTGGATGGCAGGGTTAGCAGCACAGGCTTGGGGTCCGTTCGTAATGAACTGAGTTCTGCTAACCTGTCTGCCAAAGAAAACTTCCCCATTCACACACAGCTTAGCATCTCTCTGCAATCTGTAGCTGGGAACAATGTCTGCAGCTACTGGATCAGATCTTTTCCTTTGCTTGTATTAGAATATGAGTGGGTGGAAAAGAGAGGGAAAAGACAACAGATCTCATTCTGCGTGAACTTATGGAACCCAAGGAAAAGTGCTTGACTTGAAAATCTTATACCACACATTTCAAAATAGATGTTTACACAACGATAAATGTATAAACAATAAGTTGATGGAGCTACTGCAAATCCAAATAGAAAAGTGTCTTAATTATATGTGCACCCTTTAAACCCGATGCTGGAAAGATTATCATATTTGCATTAGCTAGATTTGTTTTGTGTTGGTGGGAGCAGAGAGAACGTCAAACAAAGACTGCCTGGAATTCAAATGCTCTCAGGGCCTGAAAAGCTGAATCCAGGCAGTGGTTTGTGATGGCCCTACCATAAAAAAGCACAAGCTCTTTTGCATATAAATAAGTCTTGAAAATGAGTGAGTTCTGTGACATAGGTGTGTAAATACCAATACAACATCCAAAATCTGTGCCTGCCGTGGTATACAGCACATGAAAAATATTCCAGCCCTTCTTCAGTGTAACCTCTGCTCCTCTTCTGGTGTGTCCAGGACCTTTTACAGACTGTTAAACTCTTATTGTCAGAATACAGAAGAGGAAACCTCATTTTTGTAACTCGCTTTCCAGAGAACCCATGACTGATCATTACTGCAAATAAGGTGCTGGTTTAGATGATCCCTTGATCCTTTTCATGGTGGCAGATTTTGCACTCTCCTTATGACATATTTTCAATCAGGGAGGCTATGCACATTGGCACTATTGCAGATCTATGTTGAATGGGTAGATTCCTTCATGAAAACCTCTGTAACAGGTTGTGGAAATGTCCATTGACAATTATTCCTTGGGTGAAATGTTTAGACTTTGAAATGACTCCTTGTATTACTACAACACTCACAAAGCTTGTGATAAGATGCATAGAAAACGTTTCACACAATATCTGAGCAAGCAAGCCTACAACACTAGCAGTGATTTCTGAGTAGCCAGGAGATATCTGAAGCCTAACGTGAATTCTCCTGCTGGTTTTTGTTAGCATTCAGAAAGGCAAATGGAAAATGATCATTCTGCTTCATAGCAGGATTTCCAGTCATTGAAGTATATCTTTGTTCTGACTTGGAATGAAAATGAAACATTTCAAAGTTCTCTGAAAAACAGGCATTACAAAAAGTGTTTGGAACATTGGAGAAAAAAAAAAAAAAAAAAAAGTGTTTTGATCTTTCCTAACCAAAAGAAAAAATGTACTAGAAAAAGGACACTGGTAACCCAGAAGTCCTAGAGGCTTTGGAGGTTTGGCTGAGCACAGTGCCTCTGTGCTGGTATCTTTGGGCCTCCTAATCCAGCTGTTTTTCTGTGCATCTTGCCTCTAGGAGAGTAGGTTCCTTGGGACATGACCATGAGTTCATTCAGGCTCATGAGTTCCTGTGGGAACTAGGAATTTAAAGAGTTTTGGCTCAAGGCAAATCTAGCAGACTAGAGACAAGATCTGTCTCACCTGGCTTCAGCAGTACAAAAGTTAGACATCTAGTTTAAACTAGTCACGGGGTTTGCCTACAGACAATGGACTGCAGTAGGCAGTCCCAGTGGGTAATTCGGACCATAAAAATTTGATGCTGTTTGCTGGCATTTTCATAGTTGCCCATCAAAAGTCAGATTTATCTCACACAACAGTCAGTAATTGTGAGGCAATTAAATCAACATCTCTGAAAATTTGGTTCAAGTTTTGCATTTCTCCCATCACTGTAATAATCTGGGTGAAAAGTGAGTCTGCAGGGGATCTGCCACTCTGTTAACTGCACAGAGGGGTTAGGAATGAAATTTCATTTAGGCTTCCTTCCTTCCTTTATTCTCTTCTCCCTCCATGTTGTAAATCTGCACCTGGTGTAGCTGCAGCAAGAGATCTCAAACCAAGGATGAAATCCATAACTGGCATTTACCACCATCATTTGTTCTCTGCAGTGGCATTATGCCAGTTTACTCCAACTACAGATCTAACCTCTCCAGGGGGGTTCTTTATAAGAAGAAAATTAAAGAATTGCAATGAATATGCCTAAACTTCCTTAGACATGCATAAAATAGCAAGCACAAATCCCTTGCTGCAATTTTAGAAAAAATTACTTACATTGTCTATGCAAAGAGAGATCCAGAAAAGCAACTGAAATTTTAACTAGCCTTTGTGATTTGCAAGCCAATGGCATATGCTAAGAGCATTGCCTTTGGACTTCAGTTGCCACTGCTGGCTCCCTGTACCTCCACAGAGGACATTTTTAAAGGCCAAAACCATTTAAATAAGCAAAGGGGAAGAAGCAGCTTGGCAGCTCAGGGTATAAGAAAAGAACTGAAATATTGCCTGGTTTTGGGGCTACTAAAATCAGAACGTATTAAAGTATCTGAAGCAACTATATTTGCTTTCTTAAAGCACCAACACAGATTCAAGCAGTCATTAAAGTTTGTTATTGGACTAACCCATCATGTAATGCTGCTATGGTGAAGAAAATCCCTGCAATTGTTTTAAAAAAGAAGTTACTGCAAAAATGGAGCTTTCAATCAGTAGTATACCCCAACACAGAAAGATATTGCTGAAGATAGGTTAGTTTAACACCCCACTGACAGATAGCAAGAGCAAAATATGATTTCATACTTATTGAAAACTCATTTTTGGTCCCCCAAAATGTCCTGAATATGTTTCAAGAAGCACAGACTGCCTAGTCCTTTTAAACATACATGGGAACAGACTATGGAGTAGCACAGGGATTTAATACTCCCCTCAGATATTTAAGAAATTGCTACCAGTGGGTGAGAGGATCCCACCCAAAACATAAAGACTAAATTGTTCTTCTGAAATAGCAGCATTACAGTCCCACACAGGATGTGTCTGGGAAGAAGGGAAGGAGTATGATTCCATGAAAGAAACAAATTTAGCCCGAATTTTGCACCTGCTGAGTGGAGATGTCTTTTAAAACTCCATGAAATCAAGTTTGGGAGGAACAATGACACTAAAATAAGTATCATTAGCTGCCTTTAGGCTACAAAACTACAAATCAACTTGCCAAACCTTTCAAGGATCCTTGGTGCTGAGAAAGTTCAGAATGAATTTGTATATGGTCTGTATTTGTGAGACAGTGAGACAGAGCAGTCCTGGAAATTGGTACACCCACAAAGCTGACATCTCCAAAGATAAACTGAGAGGAAGTGTTGTAGAAAGATGGGACTGACAATTTGCTTCTCATGCTAAATGATATTTAGGAAAGAAATGCCTGCTTATTTAGCAATTTAAACAGGTAATACTCCAGGGAGAAAGCTGCAGGTGATGTTTCTATAGTTTTCTATTGTTTGACATTAGCCATGGGTCTAGTCTAGAGACCATGATCACCAAACAAAAGGTTCATTCTGTTGAAGAAAGTTTTACAGGCTTAAGTGCTTTCCAAACAGAGTAGCAGTGACATGCAATCCCTTTCTTTACACAACAGTTTAGGAGATTTTTTAATTTCTTGGATTATAAGAAGGTTTCTGTGTGGTGGTCTCAGTGGTTGTGCAGCAGTTTTCACCATGTAGTCATTGCTTCCAGTACTCACCAGCTCTGAGTTTTTGTCCTCTCTACTTTTAGGTGGAAGCACGCCTCCTGGCATAACTGCACCAGCTGTGCCTAGCATCCCATCTCCAATTGGGGTGAATGGTTTCACTGGCCTCCCGCCACAGGCTAATGGGCAACCTGCCGCAGAAGCTGTGTTTGCTAATGGCATACACCCTTATCCAGGTAAGCCAGACCAATGCTGTGCCCACAACCTGCTCCTTCAGTCTGAGGGAGATTGTCCACATCTACAGGCTTTGTTTAGCATGAGCCACCTCAGAAAGATTATACCCTGTGCCATCAGGGCACTCTATCACTGATGTAGTTAGGTCTTCCTCAGCTACAGTTGTTATACACTTAAATCTGGATGATAGACATCAAGAGCATTTTGGAGGTGGAAAATTTTTATGCTGAAGAATTGTGTGCTCATCTACTGGTTGACTTGTGTGGTGAATACAATCAGGACACCCAGCATGCTTTGCTTTAGCCAAAATTTGGTCTGAGGCCTGACCAGTTCATGCTGGCAGATCTCCTAGCAATACTCCCAAGGGTCTTGCTCCTGGCTATCCTTGAAGGAGCTGTGCTAAGCCCGTTTGTGTCTCCTAGCACCCACCATTGGTATGTCCTGCTGGGATTCCCTACCAGCCGATGGCTCTGGGAGGATGACCCCAGAGGTCCTAAACTGCTCCATGCCTCAGACCATGTGCACACAAAGCAGGTGTTGGCCTCCAAAATGCTCACTGCATTCAAATCCTGCTGCCTTATTAGGCCTGGAGATGAAAGTTCCCTTAATAGAGCCACAGAATGGGCTCAGTTTCACCATTTTGTGGCACACCATCAGAGAACTGCTGCTGGGATTCAGACTGTGACTAGCTCAAAAGGTGCCATCTCTGAAGGACTGACTGTGCAAAACCTGGCAGTCAGGGATATATGAGGGACATTAAAGGATACATACTTGCCTCTATACCTGTACTTATAAATACATGGACACTCTGAGTCTGTAATCACCAAGAATTCAGGAGTGTACAAGTCTTTAATGTGTACCAACATGTTTTCAGCATCCTCAGGATTTGAGATAGCCCTCTCCTCCAAGCTGTACTTCTGCTAGGAAGACATTCCTTACTATTGCTGTAGACATACTAATAATAGCAATCATAACAATAAAAATTTAAGTAAATGTTACTAATTGATCCTAGCCACCAGCTCAGGAGTGTTTTACCCTGGGGCACTCATAGATTGATCTAGTCTGTTAGGAAATCAAACACTGAGTCAGATGCTTCACCAAAACGCCTACAAAAACAAATTATTTTGACCTCAGCCAGTCCTGAAAACCCAGAAGATTCAACATCACAGGGGACTTTATGATCTACAGGAAAAAATATCACATAACGTAGAAATACAAAAGTCTTTTACCTGCTTAGAGTTCAGACAATGTCACTGAAAGAAGCCACCTTGTGAATGCATCAAAGGAAAGCCCAGAAATACCAGGAGTATTGAAGAATTGTTATTATTGTCCCCACATACACTTTGTAAACTTTTAGCCATGAGTTCAGCTTTAAGCAGAATTGAAATCAAGGCTTACTGTGCTAAAAGTTATGCATGTATATACATGTTTGTAGTAGCTTGGAAGTATGAGGAAATCTTTGAGGCTTACAGAAACATCAGAAGATTGCAGGGAGCCCTTAGTATGCACAGTGAGTTCAACCACAGCACCAGGAAAGCACCCTGTCTTTAAGATTATATAAAAATAGGCATCTGTTCAACTTTCCATCTAAGTATGTACCTGTTTGACTGTCTACCATCACTCTGTTTATTCATCCTTTTTTTTGTTTATCTAGCTCCTTTTAGCTAATCTTCCATGATCTGTTTCTGCAGACATCAGACAAAAGATGATCTTTCTAGCTGAATCTTAATGACTTGAGCTTTTGTTACTATGTCTAACTACCCCCGTAATTAAAGAAAGCTTTCAGTTGGGTATTTCATCCATGATTATATAAAAGTCAGTGTCCTTAATCTCATTCTCTGAGTTTTGGAGAAACTTTCTCAGACATCAATCCACAGTAAGTCCCTGCACAAACACCAACAGCCTAACACACTGGAAGGTGACAGTCATCCTTGGTTCACTTTGCTGCAGACAGAGCGGTTCCTTTCTGCCAGCAAAGCTGATATCCAAAGAGTCTGCTTTGTGTAATGTTTTAATTTATCTCACTGTGTCTTAGGCAATATATTGGTCTTTCTTGGTGCTCAGCTTCTCCATAACTTAGTGACATCTTAAGTTATAGCAGAGTTGTAAAAGGAACAGTGGCAGGACAAACCCTCACCTGCCGTTTTACTTCTGCCTGTCCCCATTAGCAGTGAAACCCTGCAAGCAAGCCCCTTTGTAGCAGTTTGGGTGTAGGACACATCATACGTTTGCACTGTCTTATTCTCTTCCTTCTCATAAGCATTTATGCACTCTCCAAAACTTTACTCCTTGCCATAGACTATATTGAGGCCTGGAGCTTATCAGCATAAAAAAAAAAAGGATTAGACATTTATATGGGTAATGAGAACATCCACAGCCATATTAGACTGGATATAATGTAGAAAGGACACAAACCTTCATGTTTTATGATATAAGCCAGCCACTAATTGCTTGGGGTTAGAAAGAAATTTTCATCACTGGGCAGCTTAGTCCATCATTGTTCATTATGGGATTTTTCTCACTTTCCTCTGCAACATTTGTTACTGGCACTGCCCTGTGGTTCTGCATGTCTCTGTTTCTAAATGCAAGGATAGAAATAAAATATTAAAGCTGAGCATGCAATTGCACTAACATTATAGAGAAGAATATGCCAGTCCCCATCTGAAGTCAGCATCTTCCAAACAACTTTCTTTTATGGTATATCTCTCATTCTGAAAGCGACTAAGAGTGCTGCAGTATTATGTACATAACCATAGTCTTGCTATGATTATGACTTGCCATATATTGTTTAAAGTCTGAATTTTGCTCTCGGATACTCTTTCATACTCCACAAAAAACTCAAATGTGGGTTCACACCATTATATCCTGTAGCAGAATGTTCTTTGCTGCCTGAAAATAACAAAAGAGGACAATCAAAATCTGTAAAGCCATGACATTCACACCATTCAAACCCAAATAAATCCCATTAATTGTGCAGTTTGTCTACATGTCCACCTTTGTGTCTAGCTATAATATTTTTGATGCTGCATCTAAAGGACCCAAAACATCACAATCTTTGCACTATAAAAACAGGTCCATATCATGTAACTGTATTTACTCTGTAGTTCCAGTCTGTTTTATTCTGTCTTCCCCTGGGCTCTTTAAGATTCCTGTTGGAGCAGGGATACACACAGTACCCTTTAAGCCAGACTACTGAACCATCCACAGTTGTGAGGAAAAGGCAAGAGTAGGTCAAAGATCCCTACTCACTAGGTCTCTGATCACAGTCCTAGACCCTGCAGGAATTAGCTTTTTCCGTGGCTCTGGCCAGGCTATGGATCCTTGCAGTAACGCTAGAAAAACCGTTCTTGCAGACATACTCTTTGTAAGCCATGCTCTCATCTTCTCCAAGCTCAGCCAGTATATAATGCCTCACAGTGCACTTTTTGGCATGGATAAATTAACAAGGGAGTAAATACTTCCCCTTCCACTAGTCTGAGCCCCTTCGGTGATATGACCTTTTTATGTATTAATTCCTGCCCTTTAGTCTTTCAGCTTTTGAACACGGCAATGTGTCACAACATATAGTGGGGACAAAAAGCATAATCTGTTGTGCCATGATCTTGTGAGTCACTTTGCAACAGCACAAGAGCATTTGCCATTTTCACATTAGCCACAGTAACAGGGATTGTGCTCTTCTGCCAAAGCTTCTTAGCCACACAGAGCTCAGTGCCTCTCTTGTAACAGTGTGTGATGTACAACAGTGGAGACCATCTGTGCTGGTTTCTGCTATGTCTCACACCATCAGCACTCTGCTCTCCAGTAACAGGTCTTGCCGTACTGGATTGCATTGTGAGGGGCTGGACAAAATGCTTACTCCAAAAATAAAGCCACCTTGGGAAGAGAAGAGGAGGGATATATGAGAAAACAGGGAGAGCAAAGGGCAGCAAACAAGAGAGAGAACAGGGGTTGGCTGCCAAAGCAGATATATATCCGGTAGAATCCAAGAGCTCCCAAAAAACCTTATTCCTCCTCCTAGCTTGACCAGAGGCAGGGGTGGATCCAGTGGAGCCTCAGATGGGAAATGTTTCCAGGATGCTGAGTTCTTCAGTGCATTTGGTCTGGGCTTAGGTTGTCAAGGAAAACAAAGGCAAAGTTCCCTCGGTTGTTCATAATATATTAAAAACTTGTCATCTCATTTACTGTTCTCAGGCACACAGTGGTTCTGTTTCTGACTGCCCACCACTGCCAGGACTAGCTCTATCTCTCCTCTCCGCAGACACAGCAGAGATCCCCCCACTCTCCCTTGCTTACATTGTGGGTACATCTGGGCTAGCAAGACAGCAAGCTCCACTTCGTAGCCTATTTGGGGTCCAGTCCTCTCCAGTGAGGACTAGCTGTCAGTACGAATGGGCAGCCAAGCCTTTATGCCCACATGTTTCCAAGCCACCACTGAGATTGGCAGTAAAGGTGTCCCCCACGGGTGAATTCCTGTGCTGTAGAAACTCATGTCTTAGGAACTGAACCGAGACCATCAAATCATTTTCCTTGGCTCAACAAAGAGCTATAAGGCAGAAACCAATTTCATCCATTGCCAGAAGAGACAGAATTCAAACTCCATCTGTAATTATTATCATTGCCCAAACTAATTTTGTAGGGGAGGAGTTGCCGGCATGCTAATAAGACAGCCTTATCTACTAGCTTGTCAATTAACTAGCAGTGCTGCTCTGGACCAGTCAGTCCAGGATCAGTCCTGACCACGATAGACACCATTCAGTGGCACTGGACAAGATCAGAGCTTCACTTGCACAGGCAGAGAAAAGGACTGACTTCCCCCACCCCAGCAACCACCCTGACATTTCAGTCCTGAAAGATGTCAGATGAGTTCAGAGAGGAGGTGAATCAGGAGAACTGACCTGCCTTGCACCTGTAGAAGGTCCAGGATGAAAACCAAGCCCCACAGCATTCAGTCTAGACGTGCACCATGCCCTAGAAATGTACCTGGCTCAGTAGCCCGGAGGCTAAGTTACTTACTATGGGAAATATTTGGCTGTGTTGTGTGTGTTCACCCTAAATCTCCGGGTGAGTGCTTTCCTGTTCATAATTTGTATCAGCAGTTCCAAAACTGCAACAGTGAGCACCTGAAACATCATTATGACTAGAAAGCATTTATTTGACCCATTTGTAACAATCTGCCACGTGCCATAAACCACACTTTACTGGTAAAATAAATAAGTGAAGGAATGAACTCATTAAAAATATAATAACAAGTTGCCATCTTCAATTGTAGTCTAAGCTACTTTAATGATGCCATGTATTTCCAACAATCATGCTGCAGCCATAATGAATGAGATTGTTTAAGGCAGTTGTGGGAGCCTTTCCAGAGCCAAAATATTTTCTCCTCTGATCTGGAAGAAGGTGTAAATATGAATCAGGCCCTGTGCTGATGTTTTCAGAGGCACCTAAGTGAGTTAAGACCTTGAGCTTTATTTTTAAAGATGACTTAAACTAAGGTCCTCAAAAATATTGAGTTAGAGTGCCTTAAAGGCTTTTGAAACCTGACCCTGACTTAGGTGCTTATGGCCTTAGGCAAAGGGAGGGAAGTCTGGTCCTGACTCTGCTGCTGAATTAGTTTGTCACCTTGGCTAGACACCTCAACCTCTCTGCACTTCTGAGTCTCCCGTGCCTTTCTTGCTTTGTCCACTGAAAACTCTTCATTGACAGACATGACTCCTATCATGTTTTTGCATAACACCCATCTCAGCAGGGACCTGAGCTTGGAGGTGGGACTATTACGAAAATAATAGAGATAATCCTGATTTCTAAGGATTAATGACATGAATTTTATAGTAGGCCCATATTTTGTCCCAAGCAAACATCTAAAATACTGGGGGATGCTACCAAAATGGCTTTTCCAACTAACAGCATAGAGCAGAGGGCACAAATGGCATGGATTTCTTGCCTCCTTTGACATGTAGGGGAAGACACAGTGGGACAACATCTCTGGCTGAGTGGTGTCCAGCCCCTAAATGGCGAAATGAAACTATAAAACACAGACTCGGTCTCTGTTTTCTGCTGGATCAGCACATTCTTTCTGTTATTGCAGTTATTGTTGTGTCTGAATACCTAATTAATTACAACAGTAAACGCTGGCTTCTTTAATCACAGCATCAGCTGTCCTAATCAATCTTAATAATATGGAATCTGTACTATGGCACCCATGAATTTTAATCTACATAAATTTCTTAAGACCTCTCGCAAGCTTGTTGTATGAAATGATATAATTATGGATATAGATTAGGTCTGTAGAGAGTGATTTAAATTGGATTTAAGGAGAAGGTGAATAGAGCCCTCCCACTCATTTATTTATTTATTTATTTTAATCCTGGCCTTCAGATATATTTTTTTTTTGCTATCATTATTTTATTCCCCCCCCCACTGCCTGAACAGTGCTGCCTCTCTTTGATCGCGCTTCACTCCCATTCACCCTCCCAGAGGTGACAATGGTCAAGCTGCAGCTCCTGGGAGAGGTGTAAAATACCTTCAGGACAGTGATAGGAATGGATGCATGGGGCAGAGCACAAAGCCGTGGATCTTGGTGATAACACGCTTTTGTAGACCTATGCAGGAAGCAGCACTGCAAAACAGAGTGAAGTAGATGTAATATAACATGTCTGTCAGGAAATGCATAGGCAATCAGAAGCAGGGGGTGAAGAGGATATCATATAGGTGGAATGTTTGCTGACTTATTCAAAGAGAAATCCCAAGGTGTCTTAGGCACCTAAAATGTGCCAGACACTGCTTTTGTCTCTCAGAGCACTGGGTCCCTCCGATTTCAGAGAGTCAATTTCTTTGGCTTTCTCTTACCCGGAGCTGAGACAGGAACACTGTCCCATACCCCACTGAAGGGGATGGAGGGCCCCATTTTGATGACTCAGGCAGTAGCCATCATCCTTTTTCCTCACCACCCCCACTGGCTTCAGTTCAGGTCTTCCTGATTTACACACCTGACCATCACAGTTGACTTCAGTCCTCTATCCCCTACAAGCATTTTCAGCTGGGGCACCTAAGAACAGCTTGTCTTGGCCAAACACTGTAGCGAGGTTACTGGCACCTCAGAAGGGATTCTTTATAGAACATCACTTAAACCGATTTTATTTATTTTTAACAACGTGATTCATTCTGCCACCTTCATCCTTTCATTGTCTGACAAAAGCTAAATGTCGGGCCTAACACTATCTGAACGCCCCTTAAAAAAGCTGGATTTCAATCTAGTGATATATCAGTAGTGAGAAAGCTTCCTGGTGTTAATTTTAAAGAACTGGTAATTCATGCTGACTTGGGAAATCATCCTTGGTTTTTGGCATCAGGCAGAGGATTTGTAAAGTGACATTAACAGATCTACTTTCTTTGAAGGACTTGGGAGTAATTTCTTGACTTCTTCCTAATGAATAAGTGCTGCCTTCGTTAAATTTATATTTATGGCCATATAGTAGGTCATTGGCTTGTTTTATGTCTCCAGGTTTATGGAAGGTTATCTGCCATGGTCACCTTGTGGCATCTTGGCCAGGATCGTCTTGCAAAGAGACAATTGTATCTGAGCAGGATTTTTCCCATGGAGATATGGAAATGATCAAATTAATATAGAGGCAATGTCCAGGGATAAGGCTCATGCCCTGAGCTGCCAAATTAAGTTACTGTTAGCATCTGTTTTCACAGTACACCTTTAGTTTGCCCTGGCAAGACCAGATCCTCAGCTTCTGCAAAGCAGCAAGGCTACATGGACTTCAGTGAGGCTGACGTGACTGATAGTTGTCCTCTGCCTTCTCAGAAGCCTCTCTGCTTCTTTCACATCACCAGCTGATTCTCAGTGTGTACATTACATCACTTTTATTTTCTTGAATGTCTCTGTGTTGGACATAAGATCTCCATGAGTCTGACAACAAGGAAAGGATTTCAGATGTTATCTGTGGGCACATTTGCACAGTCACCAGCACATCCAAGGTCTTTTGATGTTACAACTTAGAGACATACTAGTTCTGGTCCAGAAGTCCCTTTAAGATTCTTTATGATATCCATGTCCCTCATCTAGTGTCTCCTATATCCCTATTAGTTATTTACCTTCTGGGTAATGGTGGGTTTACACCCTGGCACAGACAGCATGCAGAGGAACTGAGGTCTGTTCCCTGTCCTACATGTCTGTGTTCAACTAATATTTGCAGTAACAGACAAGACTGGCCAGCTGGATAGGAAGAAAAGGCAGCTGACACAGGGTAACTCTCCTATCTTAGTGGAGCATGATCTGTATGAAGGCCACAGGGGTGCACACCCTACTAAGTTATGTGTATCTTATGGAGGAGTAAAGCAACCTTCCGTCACGGTCTCCTTGTGCTGAAACACAGAAATGATTCATGTCTCCCCATCACTTTGAAGCTTAGCATGTGGTGTGGTCCAACCTACATTCACATGTAACCCCCAGGCCAAGCTGGTTCTGGATCATGAGTCCCTCGTATATTTGAGCCCTTGCCAAACTGCTCATGGGTCATTAGTATGCAGGAGGGTTGTCACTTTACTGAACAACATGGCTACAACTTCCTCAAATGTCTAATCTGTGTCTTGATATTTCTGAATCAACACCAACTGTTGGCTTCATCCACAATACAGCTGGGAGTGCAGGCGGTTATGCCCTTCACTAGGTTTAATTAGTCTGGCAGAGTGAGCAGCTACATGAAGATATGCTTATGGCTGCTCAAGCTACATTGGCTTTGTGCTGGGGGACCCAGTTAGCCCTGGAGTCTGTGTCCCTGCACCATTATAGGTTGTGTTGGTTGTCATGGATGCATCCACTGTACTGAAGTCACCTCATCCTTTGCTGAGTAAAAACACTCTTCAAGATAAGGAAGATTAGTTCTTCAGTGAAAAAAGGTCATCACTTTTGTCTTCAAGACCTCTGAGGTCAAATTCCTGCAGGTGGTTACTCACCAAAACTGCTTTTCCCAAAGAGCCAAGATAGGGTATGAGATTACAGGTAAAACAGAGAGCCCCAAGCCAGGGTTTGCTGCCTCCCCATGCTGTCTAGTCTTGCAGCCCAAGGATGCATTCAGCTCACACTTTTTCAAGGACATTCAGGTATGGTGGGGTCAGTGTTAGTGTCCTGTGTGTTAGACCAGCCACCTTGCATCTTCTTTAACTTTGTATAAGTGATTCCCAGCTTGGAGCAAAGCTGACTGAAACCAGGGGAGAGTCTTTCCACTGGCTTGCATGTGCTGTGAGCCAGGAGGAAATTTCCTGCATGGTCTGGGGCACAAGGCAGCCTCCTGAGAAAGAAAGACATGGTTAGATACGACCCTTGCTGACAAGTCGTTAAGACTCAGGAAGTTAACGAACTCTAAAAGCTTTGTGTGGGAGGGAAGAAGGATGCATTAAAAAGCCGCTTGTCCCAAACCCTTTAAATAAAGCATTTGTCCAGTTTTAATATTTAATCTTAAAGGTGAACCATGGTTTTCGGTGTATATTTCCCGAGCAGAATGGCTTAGTTATGAGGGGCAGAGTATGGCTCCAAAGACAGGCAAGATATCCACAGAAGGATTGCAGCTCTGCAGTGAACAAGGTGGTCCTGTTCAGGACATAGAATCAGTTGTAGCTGGGAGAGTGGGCAGTTCCCACATGTGTCCAACTCAGGCAAGAAATAAAGGAAAAGACCACAGTCAGGCAGGTACTGCTCAGTAACTTCTCCCATAACAACAAAGAGGCAGTTATTGCTAATTATCAGCATGACAGAGAGAGAATGAGCATGCCTGAGTCCAGCCTCAGCTGGAGAGGAAGGAATTCTGTGTATATCTCCTGAACAGTGGAGGCAATTTCTTCTTCTAGCTCTATAAACAGATGAGTGCAGCCAAGGAAGGGCAGTTGCCTTTGAGGCAGACACAGTAGATCATTTCTTTTACCGTAGACTGCAAAACCATAGCTGTCTTATAAAGATTTTCTCCCTTTACCACATGTCCCCTCACCTTCCTCAGGAGATATCTTCTACATGACAGGACTTAGTGATTTTGCGGGGTCCTAGTTATTGTGATCCATTCTCCCGAAGGGGTGCAGGAACTGATGTATCACTCAACCTTTCATAGCTATTCAGTTTTCTTCTGGAGCAATATGCTCAACATTCTGTTTTTAGAGGAAAAGAGTTTTGAGCAGAGGTTAAAAAGAATAGATTTTAGTTGTTTCCTTCCTCAAGGAATAACTGGAAAATTTGTTTATATTTTCCAAGCATTTCCTCCAGTTTACTGGAGCATCTATGCTTTAAAAATGTAGCTTTGCATCAGTACTACACCTTCCACTGATCTCCCAGAGGTTTTAATGCATCCTCCTCACACCACTTTTCAAGGGCTGAAAATCCTTAGAGTAGGGCAATGCTTTCACATTTCACATACACACATATGGAGTGATCTGCCAAAAGTCAGCCAGGAAATCGACCAACCAAATTCCAACTTAAGACTGAGATCTCACTTATTTCTTCTTGTGACTAGCCCATCCTCAAAGTCCTCATGATCCAGAATGCCCATAATGAACAGGAGCCTCCAAATCTTAGACAGCTGTTTGGGTTTATCCCCTCCAAGTTTGGTCTTCCCATCATTCCTCCTTGTATTTTGGGAGAAAAGTGGAAGGAAGACCTTGCAAGCTTCCATCATGATCGATTGTGATCTTTGAAGTTAAAGTTCAAGCTGGCATTTGCATCTGTAAGAAAACATTTTGTCCATGTTCTTGTGTCTGTAACACTCATGTTTGCCAACCTTCCCTATACTTTGGCATACAGTCAGTGTTTCTCCTTGGATAGGTCAATGGCACCAGATTTCCTTCCAAGAGGCCCACACCTTTCCATCTTCCAAGCCCTTGCCTCCAGCCACACCTCTGTTCTTGTAAGAAAGAAGATAGGCTGGAGGGGGGGGCGGGAAGTGGCAGCTCCCTATGGGATCGTTGTACAAGTAAAAATCCAGAGGGACTGTGTAAATGTAGAACTGTGCAGCACCAATAAATACAAATTAAACTCATAACAAGAAGTGAAATATTAGGGCCAAGGTGACATTTGGACTGGAGGTTCAGCCAAGCTTTGCTTTAAATATTTTATTGCTGCAGATAAAGAAAGAGCTTATCCAACATGTTTCTCAATCTCTCTCTCTTTTTCTCTCCCTATCAACCAAAGGGGAAAAATAAAAAAAAAAAAAATCATAACTAGCTCTGGTTGTATTTGAGCTAGACTTCAAAGTTTCACAAAAATAAACAGTTTTAGGGGGATGGAATGCACACTTGTAAAAAGAGAAAATGCACTTTGAAGCCAGCAAGGGACTGCATACCTTACGTAGAGATTCACAGCATCCTCCCTGGAGCAGACAAGTGGTGTTCCCCTCCCCTCCAAGCAGCACCTTCTCTCTCACAGAGGGCTACCTGGCAGCAACACAGTCCTTCGAAGGGATGGCAGGATGGCAGGAGACACTGCTTTGTTCTCTTCTCCTTCCTCCTGCTATGCCCCTGTTGTTTTCTGCTCTGATTGAAAGTTTCCTGTGGCTGTATCTGTCACTAAGATCTGAGTTTGCACAGCACCTAGCACAGTGTCAGTCCTGGCGTAAGATGAGGGCTCTTTGGGGTTGATTACTGTAATGCCAAAAATCCTCATGATCAGAGGTGGGCTCCATAATTTAAGCTTGGGAAAGAAGGGGAGAGGTTTGTCTGCTCTCTGGTCCAAAGTCTCACAGGGTGACGGCTAGGGGACAGAGCCCTCCTGGCCATCATGCGGGGATCTGCGCAGTCCTGTCTGTAAGGTGAGCAAGCTGCTCTTTTGGGATCTGCAGCCCCTGGGTTTGTCTGTCTCACAACACATATCGATGAGAGAAGAGAAAAGGAGAGTGCCTGCCATGTTTTAACCCCTTAATTCCTTCTGTCTCTTGTGTCTCCACAGCACAGAGCCCCACTGCAGCAGACCCCTTGCAGCAAGCCTACGCTGGAGTGCAGCAGTACGCAGGTCGTTAGTATTAACACTTTCTCCCAGTAAAACTTTCTATTCTCTAAAGCCTTTAATCTCTGAACACACCTGAAAGGGGCTGGGGGAAGAGAGGTGTTTGCTGATACAGGGGCCAGCTGGGGGCCGCAGACTCTCAGATAAAATTTGCACTTATTGTGAAAATAAAAACATAAAGCCCAGGGTCTTCTGTCCCTAAGGAGGCAACCTCCTCCCTTTCCCCGAGGAAAGGCTTCCGCTGACCTGTACCTCCATACATCTTCTTTGACAGTACCAGGTCCAGTCTGCTTAGCACAGTGTATAAGCATAAAATCAGGCCACTGATTTGGAGGCCAGTTTCTAATATAGGCCTCCTGAGTGCTGCAGTGAGGAAGGGAGATGGGCAAGCAGTCCCTGCAGAGGTACTGCTGCTGTGCCTGGCAGGGTGTGCTACATCTGCTCATACCTATGTTTTAGGGTATGTCTACACTGGCCATACCCCAGGTAGCTAGTTTGAGGCTTGCTTAGAAGCTACACAGACATACTACTGGCTTCCCAGCAGCTTTCTCCACGGCTCCCAACGGGTCAGCCTCCACTCGCGTAGCCCTGTATGCTGAGCACCTCCTTTGCAGTTGATGGACTGACACCAGCCAAAGTGACCTGGTGCAGACCATGACCCCACCGTGTTCAGCCTCCCCTCGTGAGGTGTCCATGGCCAACTTTGCAAGGAAGCTGCCACCCCAAAGTCATTATTTCCTGTGGTAACTGGAGCAATCATGGGCTCCCGCTGAGGAATGGCTATTATCTCATGTCAGCTCTGTATCTGGAAACTTAATTTAATTCTCCATGTAGGGCTTCATTTGCCGGTGTTTTAGTTATTGTCATTTATTGCTTGTGAGGTTTGATAGATGGGAAGCAGCTCAACCCTTTGAGCTGTTAATTAACCCCTCTGCACACACATGGCCCCTATCCCCCTCTCTCTGGGCTCACAGACGACCCGTACTCTGTATTTTTAGCAGCAAGGCACATCATCTACCATCTGTGGTACTGAATGGCTCCCCTTGTCTGCTTAGTGGGGGAGCTGAGGTGGGGAAAATTGTTTAATAGCTGCACACTGTTTCCACTGTGTTTGTGTGAGAGAGAGAGGAAGTCTCTATGGACATGAAAGAAAATTTTTATCTGGGAGTGTATGTGCAACTGTGCCTATAGGATGTGTCGGCATATGAAGGTTAGAGTAAGGGAGGAAACACACATATGAACTGTTTATATAAGCATGTGAATTAATCAGCGTCCAAGAGAGATTACACAGGGAAACATGTGAATGCGCTCTGTGCGTGACTGTCAGCATGGGCATCAACACGCTGAGCTCGTGAATGAACGTGTTTGTGGTGCCATCTGGGATGGTTACGCATCTCTGCTGGGAAAGAGCTCAGCAGGGACCCCCATTTACACCGCATGGCTGTCCCTGGTGTTACTGCTGATGAAGCTGAAGGGAGGGTGGGTGCTCAGGGCCATGTGGCACCTCCTGAAGCACGACCATGCTGCTTCTGACACATCTCAGGCTGCACGAGGTGGCCCTTTACAGAGCCAAAATGCAGTAGAAAGACAACCTCTAGCTTGGTATGATGTTTTGGAGTAAAAGCTCCTTGCCTGCCAGCACTGAAATCTGTGCCTCTTTCTTCTCTCCCTTTCTCTCCCCTGTAGCTGCTTATCCTGCTGCTTATGGCCAGATTAGCCAAGCGTTCCCACAGCCACCTCCCATGATCCCACAGCAACAGAGAGAAGGTGAGTAAATGGGCTGCCCTCCTTTCTGGCCCCAGCACACTATTCCCACAACATTGGTTCCCCTCCTCATACACTTAGGGAGTATCCATTAAATGCCCAATTGCTTTGAATCCCTGGTTCACTGAGTCTTTTCTCCGTTTCCATATGTGGAACAGCATCATTGGCACTAACAATAATATACAGGAACATCTTCATGGGGCATCGCCGCTGAGATATCCTCTGTCCCCAGGGAGGGGAGCATGCTGATTTGCATGGGTCATGGAAAGTCCTGCTAGCAACATAGCCAGTAATGCCCAGTGGGGTGTCTGTGTTCAAGACAAGCAACACAAATGCAGAAAAAAAATGAAATTGCATTGGAATAAAGAACTTAATACAAAACAAATCTCTCGTGGCCCTTCTTTAGAAGCCAGTAACGTGATTTCAGACACCTGCCATTTAGAGAATGAGGACCTGCTATTTAAAAGAGCTGATCTAGTCGTTTCAGCCTCCTTTGATAATCTGGAAACAGAAATCAGCCTTTTAGAGCACAATTTCTGTATCAAGATGAGATGAATCATGTAGTAAAAGTACCTATTTTTTTACATCAACTGTGAGACGAGCCTTGGTTGTCTAGTCTGCAGGATTGAATGGCTTCACCGGAGACATGAAAACGAGGGGTGAATCTCCTACTATTTCATGTAAATGTTTGGGAGTCCACCATGCCATGTAATGCTCCCTTTACAGTCAGCAGGGTGTGGTGGGATCCTCAGAGGAAACCCACTCTGGTAGTCCCAGTTGTCCACCAGGGAGTCCACTGCTCTCTTTTGACAAGAGGGAACTGCTTGCCTAAGTGAGACATTTAAATCAAGTGCTTCAGATTAGTGTAGATACCCTCATTTTAAATAATTACACTTCAACTTTCATCCTCTTTTAGATCACTGCTTCAGATATATTCTATGTTATATGTTATTATATATATGTATAATAACATTTAATATTTTAATATAGTGTAACAGTCAGAATGAAATGAATCAAGATTACACTATCAAACTAAAACATTCTGACAGCCTAGAACTACTTTGGGGGAAAAAACTCATTTTGTAAGAAAATTAGAAATGTCAGCATTTCGATCTAATTTGGAATTAATTTTTTTCTGATGTCAGAATTTCCTGGGGAACACAACTTCCAGCTCCTGATTAGCTCTAGTACATGTCCCTGCTGTGAGAACAGATGCACAGACCTAACGTATCATTACAGAGATGTTTCCCCCATGCTGAAGGACTTTGCTTTTTATTACTTACTGGGGCTAGATTAAGCACAGGACAAAATGGCGAGCAGATCATTGCTCAGCATAGCATTGTGCCAGGAGCCATCAGGAGCAAGGGATGGCTGTTGTGCACACCTTGAAGACCAACTGCCCCGAGCCCCCTGTGTTTGCAAGCCATAATGTGTCTCTATGGGTTGAGGGTGAGTGTCACCCAGTGGACAAGTTATTTCATAACTCCTCACTTCTTCCTGCAAGTAGCTGGTATTGAGGATGTTTGGGGGCCAGATATATGATATGAACAACCAGTCCAGTGCAGGCTGCTGTTCACTGTGTCCTCCATTTTCCTGCAGTGTTTAGATGTTATGGCTTTCTCTGCTGCTTGCTAGAGGGAGAATCTCTAAGGCACAATGCTCCCTTTTAGCAGACGGTCAAGACCTTTAAGAATCTCTAACCTTTAACAGGAAAACACAGCAAGAGAGAAGTCTAATAATAATAATAATGCTCAGTGCTGAGAAGAGTACTTTATGTTTGCAAGGATGTGCACAAACATTGATTCGTTAATGAACCAGCCCTACCACAACAATAACATCAATGATCACATTGTTAATAACAATGCTAACTCTCTGCTCCCAGATCCCAGTTGGATAACAAGCCCAGAGCCGCTTGGCTGCTGCAGTGTTCCTGTTAGAGATTAGTCATTACTTCCACATGAGCGCTGAGGCTGCTGGCAGCTGACGGGGTTCATAGGGTGGAACAGATCCAAAACAAAGCTAGAGATGAAGTCTTGATTCATGTCAACCAGGCAAAACTTGGGGGTAATTTTAAATATGTATGGTATTACTCATCTTGACATAGTTTCTGAAACCCAGAAGTACACTTAGATATTAAAGTGGTGCAAGCTTGTGACTCTCATCTGCCCTGATTCAAACATGCTGAGGACTGAATAACAAGAAGACTCAAAAGAGGCAAGGAAATACCAGCCTCTGAGTATTTGCTGTAGAGGTGAGGTGTGCAGCTGACCAAAGGGCTGCAGGCTAACT
The DNA here is from genome assembly GCF_965140245.1 of Athene noctua. Classification (NCBI taxonomy): domain Eukaryota; kingdom Metazoa; phylum Chordata; class Aves; order Strigiformes; family Strigidae; genus Athene; species Athene noctua. The sequence continues at coordinate 9,639,242 of NC_134077.1, forward strand.
TAATACAACCTTACAGGACAGCCCATTTTTAATTACTTTTGGAAGACCAGTCTAGTCATAGCCTTTCTTTATGACACCAATTCCCAGTGTAGGGGATGCAATGATAGATAGCTGATGTCAGCACAGGTATGTGGAGTTTAGTCATGTTGACAGTGGACACAGAGGGATAGGTTGGTTCTGCAGCTATCTCCGTTCTAAAAACCTAAAAATGAGCTGGACAGTGAGGAGCATGGGCACAGCAATGGCTTAGCAGCTCAGGTCAAAACAAGCCGAATCTACATGGACCCACCATAGAGTTCTCTACCATGTGCTTCTGTGCTTTCAGTCATAATTTTTTATGTTATCCAACATGGTTTGTCTGTAATTTACAGACCATGCATAAACAGTGCATTTCTTAAAACATTTCTTTCCTTTTTCTCCGACTCAAGGCTATTGATGCTTCCTGTGTATTAATGAACAGAAATATCTATAACTTAAATCCATAAAACCAAGAGCCATGGTAGACGTCAGGATAGAAATGAACCTTGATTCTCTTCTTATAATGTGTCATGAGGGTTAGATTTTGAGCTGACTTACGGTCCTTTTGAAAACCAAAGTAAAGTATATGGTAAATAAATTTAGTACCGTATTCAGCTCTAAGCTGCCAAGTATACTGATCTCCGATAATCCATTAACTCAGTCTGAAACAAGACCTTTCTCTTCAACAAGATAATTGGAGTCTTCACTAAGGTTTTGCCATAGCAGCTGTGAAGTTCCTCTGGCTCCAGAGATCCTGAATGAGTCTTTAAAACTCATTGCATTTGTGCAATGAGAACTTAGTTCTTCATAGCATTCTGAACTGAGCAATTCATTCCTTCGGTTTCTTAAAAAAAAAAAAAATAGATAGATAGATAGATAGATAGATAGATAGATAGATAGAAAGAGGCAGCCATCCACATAGTCTTCCGTGGAGTGCCCAGATTAACTTGACTCAGGCAAAAATAAAACCAAAAAAAAAAACAAGATAGAGGGGCTGCAGCAGACAAATCTTCTTTTGTGAATTATTTACCAAGGAGTCTGTGTTATTTAACTCATGGATGGATAGATTTTACAAGAAATTTTTTGTTAATTTTCATATGTGGGCATGGTAGAAAAATCAAACCTACCCCAGGGTGTTTCTCAGTAGCAGGTGGAGTTTTCAACACTGGAAATTAGCAAAATTCCCCTCTGTCCCTGGGAATAGACTAAGTTTGGCCTTGAATGTCAGAATTGGTATGGGAAGCCACAGCATGGGTTTCCCAGCCCCATTTTGGAGCTGAACTGAGCTTTCAGAATGGTCTCTGATTTTTCACATCCTCCCTGGTCTATTCTTCTTGGTCTCTGAGCAGTGTGAGGCAAAACAGATTTCAAGGTGAACTAAGAGTTGTCCTCTGCTTGAGCCCAACCTCTAAACCTGGTGTAGATGAAGTTGTGTGCCTCCTGGTCTACCTTATGCCTCCGTAGGTGTTTCTCAGCACATGCAGGCAGAATCCCTACTCATGCACAAGCTGTCCAATACCCCAGGAAATGCAGCTGGTATATTTGAAAGAATTTGCCAGTTTTACAGAGTAAACTGCTGGCTCTGGTGATGTCAGTGGGAATTTTGCCACTAATTGCAGCAAAGCCAAGATTTTACCCATTCTATTATAATGTGGATCTCAAATCCCACAGCAGAAGTGCTCTGGGGCATGTTCAGATGAAAGAATGATTTTTTTCCCTGCTATTCTGGACCATGGTCTTCTCCTGGGCAGAATTTTCTCAATTCTAACAGACACCTAAGGGGGTTGGTGTTTGTTTAACACTTTCAGACTGTTTCATATCTAGTTTATTGTGCCAGTAACCACATTGTGTGGAAATGAACTGCAGCAAGGACTGGAGAAGGGATAGTTTCTCAGTGAGGATACTAAGGAAGAGTCAGATGGGAGATGGGGAAGATGGAAAAGCTTGGCATGAAATAGGAGAACCTGATTGTAGGCCACAGAGGTTCAAAAGTAATTTAGCTAAGCAGATGACCGGGTGCCTAATTAGTTAATTATCCCACCATACCACTATCCCCCCCATTTGGAAGGAACCTTGTTACCATCCTCATGACCTCTAGGAAATGCACAAGATGCAAAGGATCAGCTGTTCCTTCATGACAGTCCTTTTAGCAAATTAGTGGGGAAAATTGTGCTTAGCAAATATTCATTAGGGCTTCATTTTCCATTAATCCAAAAGGAAATGTGGAGAGCCTGTGACTTCAATCACGCTGAGACCCAGGAATTTTAATGAGCTTTAAATGGGCATCTGTCAGAATCCTGACTTCGCCGTACTTCTCCTGCCAGCCGGGGGGATGAGTAATGGCTAATAAAAGGTGGGAGCATCTAGGCGAAATCCTCTCCTAACAGGAAAGGCAAAGTTGTAATTTGCTGTGTTATGACACCATAATTATGCCCTGATGAAGAAAACGACAGTATTAAAAAACTCCTTTCTTTCCCCACTCTTTGCCCGAGACATAAGTGGGGGAAAACTGGCTGAGCAGGTAACTACAGGGACATGGTCTGGGGGGGAAGGAGGAAACCCTCCTTCCTTCTGCCCTCTCACCCTTGCAGCAAGAAGCACTGTATTGCCTTCATCTCAACCCCCTTTAGCAAAGCAGAGCTGGAGTTACCTGTTGAGGTCAGTGCAGAGCTGGGCAGTAGGTGGAAGTACCTTTGGAAATAAGACCATGAAGAAAACAATCCCTGCCTCACCAAACTATACAGTTTTTCTGCTGTTGAACACTGCAAGGCATTTAAATGTGGGCTTTTATCAACAAAACCACTTGGACACACCTGTTCCCTTTTGAATTTTGCTCAAGTTCAGCATGGTTGAAAATAAGTTACATTGAAAAATTTCATTCTAGGCTATTTGACCAGAGGCAGGTTCTCCCTCTTCTGCCCCAAAATACAATTTCAACAGAACATTTTCTGAGGGTCTTTAGTTTAACAAAACTGCGTATTCCAACTAAAGATTTCTCTCTGGATAATTTTCCAAGCACCCTCTGAAGTCTATAAGAGTATATGCTACAACACTGGGGAAAAAAAGCACAATTCTTCTTGTCTAGTAATTTGGGTTTAAATCCATCTGTAATCTCTCTTACAGAACCCTCTGGAATGGGGGACATGGCCAAACGGTCCAGATCTGGGGGAGTCTTCAGGATGAGTCGAGCTGGGGGGTTGAATATAAAATTCTACAAAACAAAATAACCCTATGGGTTTGTGTATATCTTTCTACTTGTTGTCACATTCCTCAGACAGATACAAGAAGGATAATGAAACTTCTGCATGCAGACGCTGATAAGAGGCAAGGGTTAGTGTGGGTCACCCAAAACTTTATAGATTAAATGAGATTATGAGAAGCAAAGAAAAACTATGAACTGCATTCTTTCATTCTTTTTGTTCTTATTCCTCTATTCAGTCTTTCCATGGCCACATGTGCTTCTGCCTTCCTCTGTCTCTAGATTTTTATCTTGGTGTCTGTCCGGGAAGGTTGATGAAGTTAGCATAGCCTCCAGGTGACTTTCTGAGTTCCTGGTCTTCTGCTTTGTCCATTGTTCTGAGAGTCTACAGACTGCTTCCTAGAGGTAACCCCTCACCAGTCAGAGAGGGAGGATGCCGAAGTAAATCTCCACCATGTGCTTTCTCATATCTTATTTCTCTCCATTCATGGGTCTTCTTTTTCTCTTGATAGGACCAGAGGGCTGTAACCTGTTTATCTACCATCTGCCCCAGGAGTTTGGGGATGCTGAGCTGATGCAGATGTTCCTGCCTTTCGGTAATGTCATCTCCTCGAAAGTGTTTGTGGATCGGGCGACAAACCAAAGTAAATGCTTTGGTGGGTAAAGATAACAAAACAATTAGATTCATCCAGGAAAGGGCTTTCTCTGAATACTTTACCTTTCAAACTGCTTTCTTTCTGCTTAAGCTTTATGATTTCTCTCAATTTACTCCTGTCGATACTTTCCCCCTTCCCTCTTTCTCTCCTAATTGTCTCATGCTCAGAGTTGTGTGCGCTGCTTAGAGGTGAAGGTCTGACATCTCACCAGCAGTGGGGGGCTGTGGCTGCAGTGGGGGGGTGGAAAATATCCCCCTTGGAAGAGGAGGTGGGGAGGGTACAGAAAAGGCTAAAGCACATGAAGCAAAATGGAGGGGGCTGGGGCAGTAGGTGAAAATGTTGACAAGGTCAGCAGGAGGAGCATGTGGCAGAAGGGGAATTTCTGTACCTAAGGAAAAGGAAAGACAAGTTATGGTGTTGAAGGGAAAACAGAGCTGTGGGGACAGCTTTCCAGCAGCTGTGATGCATTAGATTGCAAAGAGACAAGGCCTGAAAGCCTGGTCTTCTGGGGGGATGGCTGCTTGGTGAACCACAGGCAGCCTGTTCTGAGCCTGCTGGGTCTGAGCCAGCACCACAGCAGATACAGGCAGCCCAAGGTAACCCTGTGCCTCAACTGAAAGGCTATGCTAAGAGGCCCGGCTTGAAAGCTGCACAGTTCTTACACAGCTCTGTCCTCTCTGTTAGCTCAACCCCACCAGCTGGATCATAGAAAGAGCACAGCCCCAGCTGCCTGTGAGCCACCAGCTAGGGACACCCTGAGCTGTACCTACAACGGGAGGGCTCAGCCAGCCAACAGCCATGTGGTGCTGGCTGTTGTGGGATCCAGCCCAGTGATACCCCACTGTTTGCAAATGTGTTGCTGTGAAGGGTCCCCTCTGGAAGTGCGGCAACATGGGGACCCTACAACATATGATCCCATCCCACCCAGTAGAGCAGGAATCTCACCCATCCATGTGCCCACCACTGGGATGTGTAATTTCTGGTTCTCCGCCGTCCTGCACTCTTCACAGACCTTCCCTTAGAAATGCAAGGGTACAAACTGTTGCTTTTCTTTCCCTGTTTCTTGCAGCTTATCTGGACTCTGTCTCTCAAGCAGAGTTCCAGAATTAAGACTTATTAGACTTTCATTTGATTTTAAAGCCACTCTCAGTCTTCACACTATGCCTTCTTCCATGCTACCTTCCCCTTTCCTCTCCTGGACAACCCATCTCCTAAACCCTCATCCCTTGCTAGCTATGGTGCATGTCATACAGTACTTCCAAGAGTTTCATATCCCTTCTCTATGCACAGTTTCTCCTGCCCATACACAGACGTTGTGAACGAGCTATTTTCCCCTTTGATTGAAGGAGCTCTGTCCCCTGATGTGAGAGGACACAACATTCCCCTTCACCAGTAGTCACTGGATTGTTGCATTCTCAAGCACTATAGGAATGAAGGACAAATAGTTTGGTGTGAAGAGTCAGTTGTGAAATTCAAATGAGAAATTATGAATTAGCCCCATTCTCTCCAGAGCCCACCTGCTTTTTAGAGCTTTAGCCATATAAAAACTCATAACAAGATGAGCAGATCAGCACAGCTCTAGGTGACACTGAAAACTAATGATTCAAGGATATCCACCTGTTAGAAATGGACCTTTGGCAATGAAATTACCATTCCTGTCATAAATTTTCAGGGGACTAATAAGCCTGGTTCTCCACATACTGACAAGTAGGAAGACCAAAGGTAAATGAAGATATTATGTGAGAGCTAAGTCCGGTAAGGGAGAGTAGCTTCTAGACAGGTATTCACTTCATGTATTCTTACCTTAAAGGCTTTCTGGCTACAAGGCTTCATGAGGACAACAACACATACCTAGGTTGTGGGCCAGGGTTGTGAGGCTGGATTTACTGCTGCTTCCAATGTACTGTGAGATCATGGCTGATAGCTGAGCAGGAATTGAGGGATCTTTGCAGAAAATTTTCTTAACATTGAGTCTTACTGGGAGAAACTAAACATCAGACATTTGATAAAGTAAACTCCAAAACTAATGATGGGATATTCACCCTGAAAGCAGGAAGGTTCCATTTGGATGTGTTGACTCAAGCATCCAGGCAATCAAAAGCAGGGATTAGAGATTGCCAGTGCATTTTAGTCACCTTATGTTAGCTTCTGAGACACAAATATCCAAATCCAGACAGTTCTGGGCCCCAGGGGTCAAGCCCCAGTTTTCTCTGGCTTTAACTTACTTTTCCATAGAGCTGAGTGGCTGCTGTGACCATTGGTCAAAATTGTTGACTGTGCTGCCATGTTCACCACCTCCAGAAGGATAGAAATAGCAGAAGTACAGGTAGGTAGTTATAACAAGTATGTCACGCTGCTCTTCAAAACCTCCCACCCTGCTGACCTTCAACTTTAAAGCAATGTAAAAATGTAGAAGATATTACAGAAAATCAGGCCTTTCATTTGTTTTACTAAGTCCACTGAAGATGGCGCTGATTATAATTTTTTGTTCAGTAAGTCAATTTTTTTTAAAAAAAGAAATTACTTTTTCCTAAAGGACAAGAAGGGATTTTGTTAACTTTGAGAATAAGAAAACTCTTTCCTTTTCTGCTTAAACATTTCCCAAAACTCAACATGTAAAAACATAGCATTTGCATTCTGTTTCACTTTTTTTTTAACCCAGCTAGAGCTCTCCAACTGGTAGCCTGGGGGGACAATTCTGTCTGGCCCCAGAAAGATATTCCACCATTATATGACCTTTTAAAATGTATCTGCTATGCAGATCCCAAGTAAATTGCTGTAACAGAGTCTAGCCCGAGGTTGTCGAGAAATTGTCAAGAAGTCCTGCTTTAGACAAACTTTAAAAAATTCTATGGAGAAAAATGTCACCATGGTTTTTTCTATGAGAACAGAAAATACTTCATTTGCTGCTCTTGTCTCACTGTTGAACTAGCTGGCCCAAATTGAGTGAGTCAGTAGAGCAGCATGTCAAAACAAGACTTCTATTCCTTCCCATTTGGCTCCAAATTCTCCCCTGAATTTCCAGCACAAATTTACCTCCTTGGGCCACTACTGACAGGGTAGTATAGGGGCAGCCATAACAATGTTAGGAAGAAAAGAGGTCAGCCACAAACCTTTATCCTGGTTTCTGGAGTCCATGACACTGCACAGAATCACTAGCACCTGCACACACTGAAGAAACCATGCTGTGGTCATGAAGCCTTTGACTTTCTCAGTTCAGAGGCCTCTGCCTCCTAGCTGAAAAGGAGCGGTGAGGAATGCAAGCTACAGCAAACACCAGTCTCACGTATAAATGTGCAAGTGGTCAAAATATATCTATTGTTTTCCATAGCAGGACTGCTTGCTGTACTGTATAAGACTTCCTGAGAAGCAACCCTGACTCCTCACTGAAAAAGGCCATTTAAATTGGGAGGCTACATTGCCTTGGACTTTTCTGCTGCTGCACATAGCCAGGATAGACACAAATCCTTCATTTTCTCTCACAATTATTAAAACCTCTGTCTTTTATTTCCCCCTCTATCCTGATGTATCTGTAACATGGCCAAGTGCAGACCACACTTGTCCTTCCCACTCAACAACACCTTGTCTATCCCCATGACTTGAGCCTCCATCACACAAACCATATCAGCAGCTCCTTGAGTTTCTCCTCAGGCGCTGCCTTGTCCACCCTCTCTATTCAGACTTACTGATTTCACCTTCACAGCTCTTCACTGTTCTGCCCTTCTCCTTTCTCACTAGTCCTTCACTCAATGCCCATCTGACACCTGTAGCTTCTTCCCACGCACTTCTTTTACAACCAGCATGTTTCTTCTACTGGGCCATGCTGTCCATTTCCAGTGAAATGGCAGGATCACAGTACAAGTCATTGTCTCTCTCAGGGAAAAATTACACTTAGTCAGACACTACTTGAAGAGAGTGACTTCCATTCTCATAGCAGGCTGACCTAGGAAGTCTTGCACAGAGGCACAGTGTGCCACAGCCTGAATGTCAACTTCTGCAGGACCCTGGAGCTTGTCTCTGAGCAAGGCAAAGACTGCACAGAGTCTCTCACTTTCCTACTGCAGGGGTGTAAGTTATTCTGCGTGTATGCTACATGTCAGAGGACATGAAATATATTTATGTGCTGGTCTCAATGGTTCTGGTGATTTCCTCTCAGTAATGCAGATAATTTAAATGTGATCAGTTTGTGTACAGACAAAAAGAAAACGAATAAAATGACACTATTGTCTGCTAAGGCAAGTAGTCAATGTGAGAAGAGCTGTTATTCTCACTGCCCACACATGGCTAACTTTACCTCTATTGTAGGGTGACACTACAATAGAGTCGTAATTTCAGGAGCACTCACTGGTTTTGCACAAGACACATTTTAAGAAGGCATCTGAAGATGTTAAATTAGTGAAATACAGAGACAAGACATGTTCTAGGAAAATGTTTTAACAGACAAAAGAGAGAAAAGGATAGATTTAGACAATATTAATTAGGAAGACATGACAGAAATTAGAAAAACGAGGACGTGGATGGAGCAGCAGAGGCCAAATGGTTACTCCAAGGTGTCACATAAGATGTAGATAAATTAAAGCTGGAGGAATTGCTTTCCTGGTGCACTTAGAAATTCATTCCTCCAGTCACCGCTTTCTGAGAGCAGTAAGCACCTGGATCTGTCTGCTCTTTGCATGCCATTGAGCAGCAGACACTGTCAGACCAGTTTTGCTCCTTGCACTCGCTTTGACCCCGACATCTGTCCTCTTGGCATGTGCCTGTTCCCCATACCTGCTGCTGTGGCAGCTTCAGCTTCTCCCCATAGGACAATGACTCAGGGAGGCTGTGAAGAACCTCCCTTATGGCCACAGAGGCACTGTGGTTTCCCTCCACTCAGCTCAATGCGGTCTGACACCCCAGGTGTGAACAACCACAGATGCTGGATGTTTTTCTCCTTTTCTATGCATTTCAGATGGACTTTCACACTGGCAGAAGGTATGTCCCACCCCCTTTTGAAATGTTCCACATTAAATGTAGGAAGGAGAATTCTAACTCTGACTACAGACTTCAAGGGCTTCTTAGGACTATAGATTTATACAGCCTAAAGGAAACATCTTGTTTGACCCTTGGTACAGCATAGACATTTTTTCATTCCAGATTCCTGCAGGGAGTACCACTTGAAAGTTGCTAGTGAGCCACCCCATTTAATAAAACATCCAGTCTTCTCTGAAGATGCCAGAAGAGAGAAAATAACGTCACTTGATGAGGATCATAATAGTTAGCTACCTTTGCTGTTAAAAATTTCTATTCCCTACTAAACTTCTTTCGGCTTCTAGCTTATGAAAAGAGACAGCGAGCCAAAGGAGAAAGATTAAAGGTGAGAAGAGCAGTGAGGAATGAGGACTGGACACAGGATGGGGTGAAGCTGAGAGAAGGGCTGAGGGATGGGGAGAGCTTGTATCATGTTATGAAAAACACGCTGTGGTGGTTCATGACTGCAGTGTGGTGGCAGAAAAGTGGAGTGGGAGATGCAAGGCCGCAGGCAGGTTGTGACAGTCTACAGAGTTTCAACCTGGAAGTTGAAACAGAAAGAAGAAAGAAGCACTAAGACTCAGACACCCGCAAAGCTGTGCAGGGCCCTGGGACCTGGGGCATTGCAGATCAGGTCTAAAGGGCATTGGTATCACTCCATAAGACATAGGAGTAGAAAAACAGACCCTGAAGTACATCAAAAGAATATTGTTCAGCACGTGCTCACAATATGACTTCAACATGCCTTGCCAAATCTGGCAAGTTTTCATTTAATAAGAAAAACCCCACAACTCTCCTTAAATTCATCCAGGTAAATGGGCATGTCCAGGATTAAGGTGATGTAAGGGTAAGAAATTCCAGTTGCATGTTCCTGCCCCATGTGGGCTATCATGGGTCAACCTAGCTGTGTGCCTTGGGTTCCCCTTCTTGTAGCAGCACACTAACTCCTTTGCAGAGGGCTTTAGGATCCATGGTAAAGAGAGTTATTTATCAGCTCAAAGTTTTTTGGCATTTCTCTTCTGATTCTTCTTTTTTAAATAGGAAGATTCTCAATAGACAGAAGAATTATTAGAAAGCACTTGGGGGAGAGGTGAAGCTCTTCTTGCTGCTGTTACCAGTGTTATGATTAAATCTGATTAATTTTCTTTTTGCTTTTAACTGAATTCCAAATTTCCTAAGAAAAGTCTCTACCCAAGCCTTTCTATACCCATGGAATTAGGCTATGTCCTTTACTTTGCATTTTGCTTCAGGTCCCTAAACGATATCAGACTGTCATTCCCATATAGCTGCAGCTAACAGACCAAAGCTCAGAGTGTAATGGAAGAAGCCACTGATTTGAGTGCCTGAGTTGAGACAATATGGGAACAATTCTATAGGCACGTTAAGCATGCCTGATGCCTGTGATGTTTCAGTTCAGATGAGCACTAGTTTGTTGTGGTCCTCTCCACTCTGAAGGACCTGGCACAGACAGACAGCCAAGGAGAGATTCATGAGATGTCCAGCTTAGTTGGAAAGTAAGCCCAGGGGGGAGGACAGCGTTAGAGGGGTGCTTAGGGCTCCCAGAGGAAAGGAGAAGGAGGCACAAAAGTTTATTATTTGCTAGCTACTCTCTGTTATACTCCAAAGCAGCCAGGGTCTGAGACTTCAGGTCTGCAGAGTAAAGATGAGACTCTTCTCCATCTGATAAGAAAAAAAGTTGTGTGAGTAAGAAAGAGAAGGAGCTGTTCATCAAACTCACTGAACAGCACCTCCAGCCATTGCAGTTTGTTGGGGGAGGCTTTAGGGGGAGGAGGAGGAGCAGGAGAAGTATTAGGGCTGTGAGCCACTATTCATTTACAAACTATAATTAATTTGATGTTTAGATTAATTTCTGATGCACTCTCAAAGGTGCACTGAAAGCATTTTTCCTTTATTATAATGTTGATTGCTTATTGGGGAGATAAATCTAACTGTCAGTTATGCACTGACTTACCAAAACTTTCAGACCAAGCAAGCATGTATGCATAAGGAACAGCTGTTTGCAACTCTCCAGTTAAAGGGACAGCTCTGTCTTTTCCCAATAACTCACATTAAAGAAAATCTATACATTGTACGCAGGGACTTCTGCTTTCTTTTGTAGGAAATCTATGCACTGTATACAGGGACTTCGGCTTTCTTTTGTAGCTTAACAATTTATTAGACAAGAATAGGTTAGCAGAATCCATCTTCTATTTATCTGTCAGTCAATGTGCCTATCAGTGTTCTATCCATCTCTCCACACAAGTGATAGAGTCCATCCAGAATATTTATAAGTTATGGATGTGTTTGTACATGCCTACTCACATGCACAATTATACAATCATTTAAAATTATTTTATTCATAGGATAATAATATGGAGGAACTCATTACTGCAGGGTCTTTGTGGCTACTCATTTAATGACCTTCAAAGGGGGAATGGCCATTTACATGACTAATTGAAATTAGCAATGTTAAGAGTTAATTGCAGAAGAAAGAAAAAATTAAAAAAAACCCAAAACTTTATAAAGTGATTAAAAACTTAATGCTCTGGTCTTCAAATCAGTCCATCAGCACTGGGACCTAGGAAAAAAACCTGACCAGGCTCTCATGTGCTTGCACAGCATGCTGTCTGCTGCCAAATCCTCTAAAAACCCTTTGACACTAGATAGAGTAGGTCAACCTGAATAGTCTATGGCTCATCCCCCATGTGCTCCAAGGATATTAATAGTTTTAAATGCAAACATCCCCATGTGTAGAAATGCCAGAGGAAGGTCTCTGCTGCTACTCTCATTCATGTCAGAAGTTTCTGTTCAGAAGTCAGAAATAATGACCCCTCCAATGGGCAGGCCCATTTCTGAATTCAAGGCAATTGATCTGCAGAGCACAGACTTACCACGTACCACTCTTGTGAGACTGCAGACCCACTGCAGCATTTTGGCTAACGATTACATCTGTTTTTTTGTTTTCCCAAGACCTCTCTGATGCAAGGTGAATTTCAGCTGTAGAATGGATGAGTCTCTATCAATCCATCCAACCATCCATCTGTCCCCTCGTATATCTATATTCAACTTCTTTATATCCATCTATCCTGTTTCATTCACTGCACAGGACTGTTCTTCAGCATTTTGAAGTCTAGCTAGCTAGTTACTGAGCAGCTGTTCAATAGATCCTCACAGCTCCGTGCTTGGCCTCAGGCCTTCCTTCCCGCACAATATTCAAACACTGCTATGAATATGAATTTATTATTATTTCCTCATCTGTTTTCCTAAGGCCCTTCCCAGCAGAGCATTTGAGAGGTTCACAGAGCTAAGTAACAGAATTTTCAGAGTGCTCATGGTGTCTTTGTTTCACCCAGGGGATGATGAGGCATAGAAAGATATTCAAAAGTATTTATTAATCTTGGATGCTTAATCTGAGATGCCATGAGTCTGATCAGTCTGTTTGCTTGTTTTCTCAAAGTATTTAGCACAATCCAGTGTTTATGTTCACTTCAGATGCAGGTACAGGCAGCAGCCTTTCTGCCAATGAAATCTCAGGTCACACACAGAGCACCAAGGAAAGACGAACACATAGTAAACCTTCATCTTCACTAGCAAACTAAGGAGGCTTCACATATCTGCCATAACTATCCATATCTTTTTAACATTTGTGTGCCTTTGGCTCCATTTTGGCCATGACAGCTCATGGCTGGATGTTGCTTGGGCATGGCTCAGCAGTGACAAGGGCCAGGGACTGTCCCTAGACAGCAGTATAGATAAGACCACCCTCTTTTGAGGGATGAGAGTTTAGGCGTGTAGATACAAGCCTTTTGCACTCAGAGCCTGCCCTATTTTATTTACTAGTAGAAAAATAACCTGGGAAATCCTGTTAAAGGAATTTCATTATATATGATATACCCAGCATAACTGCGATGTCATAGCAGAAACAGGGATCAATTCCAGTTCTCCAAGGCAGCATTTGGTTGTACAACTACAAAACCATCCTTTTCCTGCCTTATTTACTGTCTACATTCCAACACTTGCAGTAATGAGTCTGATACATTGCCATTTTCCTCACCCTGTTATGTTATTCATTCTCTACAGTAATTAAAACAAGGAAGCCATGAAAAAGAAAAATACAGATATGTGTGGTTAGTAGCAATGCCTTAATGCATATACAAAACAATACAGAATTAAAATTTTATAGGTAACATCATTTCTTGCATTTCTAACTCGAGTGCTTCATTTTGCAACCTTATCACTCTTTTAATGTATTGGTACATGTGATATCTTCTCTTTTCAAGTAAGCAAACCAAAAAAAAAAAAAAAATAAAAAAAAAAATCCCCAGATGAGATTAACATCTTCAAATAGTATATATTGACATCTTCAAAAGTTGTCATCAGAGTAACAACCTGCAGATCCCCATAAAAATATCTATACCTTTCTTAACCATTTCTAGTTTCATCTATCTCAAATCCCCAACCAAATTAAACACCATCTCCACTCTCCCCAGTCTTGATCTGTCATACATCAAATATGTATAGGTTTGTACATTATATATGTACTATTTATGTATCTATTTCTGCAATAACAAATATTTCTGGAAGTTATTAAAAACAATGAAAACCACTGAAAAAGTGGATTGAATTTTGGCATCCTGCTCCAAAGCTTGCTGGCCTTCAGGGTGAAAAAGCTTTTCCTTATATCCAATCTGGACCTCTCTTGTTTCAATTTATGTCACTTGTCTCTCATTTTCCCACCATGCACCACTGACAATTATAGAATCATAGAATATCTCACGTTGGAAGGGCCCCATTAGGATCATTGAGTCCAGCTCCCTGCTTCTTGTCAGACTACCTAGAACTAATCCATATGACTAAGAGCATCATCTAGAGGCTTCTTCAACCGTGACAGGCTTGATGTCATGACCACCTCCCTGGGGAGCTTGTTCCATGAACCAATCACCCTCTCACTGAAGAACCTTTTCTTAATGTCCAATCTGAACTTGTCCCGATTCAGGGAGACTCTCTCTGTCTTCTTGCTCTCACAGGGCAAGTGCTCCAGCCCTTGTCTGTCCTGATGGCTCTGTGACGAATATACTCCACTTTGGCACTGTCTTTCTCCTATGCTGGGGGAAAGGGTTGCCCAGAACTAGATGTTCAGGTGTAGTCTAATGAGTGCTGAGTAGAGAGAAGGGTAGTCGCTATCAACTGGCTGTGCTCTTGTTATTAGAGCTCAGGATGTTTTTGGTCTTCCTTGCAGTCCAGGGCACATCTCTAATGAGATCCTCAGTGATGTAACCCATGGAAAACCTAGAGACAATGGGACTCCACCCCTTTCACCAGCTGAGCTTCAGTGCCCTTCATATGTAGCAAGGCATGTTTACTGTTATAAAAGGGAAGTGGTGCATCTAAGAGCAGTTGCTGTCTTTGGCTACTTCACAGGTAACAGGTTTTCTTCATTTTTGGCAACATGACCTACAAATCTGTTTGTGTTCTGACCATTTAACAGTGAAATTATATGATTATACTAAAGATAAGCCTCTTTCCAGAAATTGTGAAGTATTTACCCTGGTTATGGTTCATCTTATGACATGGCTGAACAGGGTCCAGAATGATTATTGTGTTACTGGGCCTTTAAAAATTGTTATGAGAGAAGAATTTTTGCTACTTGACTTTAGGAGTCAATGCAAGAGTCACTTTTTTTAAGAGCAACTCATACTTTTACCCCATTGCTTCAAATTAAGATCGTCCAAATTATCAATAACCATCCTGCCTTTCTCAGGTCTTCAGTTTTTCTAATCAAAGGCACTTTCATAAATGTGTTTTCCAGCAATATTCTGACTCCCCTTATTTCAGTAATAAAAACAAAAGCTTATTTTCCTTTCTCTTACTCAAGAGTTTAGACAGGTCGTTGGGCAGGGGCCACAGAAGCCAGAATTATATCAGGCTTCAGTTAATCTATGATAGAATGAATGTAACTATTCTGAGGGACTGCAGAAGGCACTTCTCAGAGATCTCCAGGATTCAGTATACTCTTCTGAAGGCCATTAATGGTGAATGCTCTGTTGACAGACCCACAGGAATTTATCAATATCTGTGCTATAATATGAAGGTGCTTCAGTTCTATTGATGTTCATAACAGAAGCCAGCTGATCATTTCTCTTCCATTGTGGATAGCTGAAAACACTGAGGTCTCACATTGACACTGAAAGGACCACAGATACAACAGCTGGTTGGATCTGAACGGCATGTTATCTTCCAGCTTAAAATGTACTTGTATAATTCTTTCCTTTCTTCTCTTGGTGCCTAGCATAGTTCAGCACCAGTTCACAACTTCCTGGTCTAGATAGTAAGAGATTCTCTCTTCTCTTTTTGTTTCCCAATGATTTACGGCATATGAAAAGTTTTTTTCCTGTTGATTTCACTTCTATTTTTTTTAGCTGGTTTTCACACCTTCCATGGAAAGTAAAATATTGATTTGAAAAGTGTGGCCAAAATCTATTCATCACTACTTCTAGTTTCTAAATGGAAACTTCCAGACTGTCCCACAAGGGAAGCTTCAAGTCTTTCTGTATTTGTTGGGTTGCCCCAACTTACCCATAATGAGGTATCAGGTTGTGGCTTTCTAGATCAGATTTTTACTTCTTCTTCTCCCTTCAGAAGAAGTTAATCCTGATCAGGTGCCCTTGTTCCAGATGTATGTATGAGTCAAAATCCTAGATGTGACCATGCAGTAATTTAAAGTGTTCAAATCCTAGTCTAATCTTAAATCTTAACATTGTGCTTTCAATGTGAGTCATGACAATAATTTCTGTACGAAATAAAAAATTTAAAAATAAAAACAATTACAAAAAAACCCCACAAAACAAAACAAAACCAACCAAATAGTTTGTGAAAGAGAAGACTCACAGGAAGAGAAGTCCTTTGTTTGAACTAACACATTCAGGGTCAACATCTACAGCTCTCAACCTTCAGAGAAGATACTGATTTTCTGAGGCATTAATTTAAGAGCATCCAACTGACAATACACAATAACAGGAACCACTTTTCTGTATGTTTCAGCTCGTACTGCCTCAATGTATAGAAGTAGTTCCACGCACAGGAAGATGGGAAGGTGACATAAGGAAGATGCTTGTCTATTTCAAGCTGCCTTCTGCACTGGGTGTTCTGACCTTTAGAGAAAGTTAATCATGCCATCTACTTTCACTCTTCATTTAATCTCCCCTTCCCATCTGTTCAGTTTTTCTCAGCTGGAAGCAAGATGAAGAACGAGTACCAGTCAGCTGTCTCAGTGGTCCGCAGCCCACACTTTGGGGCCATTTATTATAAGGCATTACCATCAATTGTCACCTCTATCATGAATGTTACCGCAGTCTATGCCAGATTAGTAGGCAAGAACTGATTTTCTTAATATCTGAAATGTGAAATGAACAATAGACAGACAGACAGATACCTACTCTCAGAAGGGACTGTTCTGATCCTTTGGACTGAACTCTGAAATAACATATGCCAGATACCTCAGCTCATGTGACAGGTTCAAACCTCCTGCTTGAGTCATACCATCTCTTTTAGAAAATCTCTTAATCAAGATTTCATGTGATAGGTGCTCCACTCCTATTGCTAAACAAGATGTTCCAAAATAGTTAATTACCTTCATATTTAAAAAATGCAGACTCAGTGTCTTATTTCCATTTTAAATTTGTCAAACGTCTGCTTCCATCCAGAAGAAATCATCAAACTCTTTTTTTTTCTATATTAAAAACCCCACATTCTATTAGAAATTATTTATATACTGTGGTCAGAAGACTGTTTAACCTTCTCTTCGATAAACTGTGTCAACTGTCATTACTTTTCAGACCTAGAATTAGTCTTATAGTTCTGAATAATTCTTAAAACTTACTTTTGTTGAGGAATCACCAGAACTGAGTGCAGAATTCCAGTAAGGATCTTTCCTGAGCCATACTGTACTGAGTCTTGGAACTCTGAGTATTTTAACATAATCCTCAGAGCTCATATATTTGGCTGTAATCATGACACACGTGCTCTTCTTGGAATCGGTTTGCTAGTGAAGAGTTACCCTTTTTATGAATGACCCACTTGCTTTTTCCTGTGGATACTTAATTTTGCATTTGGTTGGATTTAAATAAATACTCTTTAACTGAGTCCAGCCTACACAGTGACCCAGTCTACATGACTTACTTCTATCATTATTTACCACTTCACCATTTTTGTATGATTGGCAAATTTTACTGGTAACTACTTTAGAAGTCTTCCAGGTAATATGAGAAAAAGAATAGCACAGAGATTTCAGCATGCTCATTATTGTAAATCACAATTCACAGGCTTTTTGGTGGTCTCCCTATTGTCCAATCTTAAGAAGTTTGTTATAGGCTATTTTCATTTTCTGTGAAGAAGAGCTCTCTCAAATACTCTAGAAAAAATTAGGTAAACTCTATGAAAACTTAGTTTAATAATCAAACCTGCAATTTCATGGAATCAAGTTCATTTGATACATATTATTTTCCACAAAACCATGATGATTGATATTAATTTCACATCTCTTAATTCTTTGACATATCATCTCATATAAACATTTTCATAATTTTACTTAGGCTTATAAAAGATTAACTAAGTTTACCAGGTCATCTAGTTTACATCCTTAAAAATTAATAATAGATTTTTTTTTTCTGTAACACTTTGAAGGTTTTCTATTATTCCACAAATTTCTAAAATTAGTATTAATGGTTCAGCAAATTTCTGAGCCAATTCTTTGAATATCTAAGGTTCCAATTATCTCATCATGCAGATGTGAAATATTTACTAGCAGTTGTTTAGCATAATGGTCAGTTACTGACTGTTCATACGTTAATGGATGGATGGATGGATGGATGGATGGATGGATGGATGGATGGATGGAATGGATAACTGGATAGACAGATCACACTTGGACATGATTAAACATCAGTGGAAGGTTAAATATTCCAAAAAAGTCATCCAACCCTATTAGACACTGGAAAATAGCTGAAGTGCTATGCCCTTGATCTGCAGACGAACTCCTTTATTGAGTATTCCAGTACTCATAAATCACCTTACAATACAATACCTTACAATGCACACATACATTATAGAGCTACTTACATACAGATTGTATCCTGAAATTCTTTACAGCACTAAAAAATTGCAAGACAGCAGCTAGTACATCGTGTAAAGAACATAGCAAGGTAAAGACCTTGCAAGGCAATTAAAGGAAAACCTCCATTCTCTGATAAGACTAATAAACATGGAGAAAGAGAAACTGAACAGTCCTAGGAATGAAATTAAGTAGCAAGGAAGTGCTGAGGAGTAGGTGGCCAGCTCCCAATGGGAGGAGAGGGGCAGGACCTCCTCCCTAGCACCCTTCCCGTAGAGAAGACTCCCATGATTTGAACACCTTATTTTTGCCTTCCCAGCAGAAATGCCTCCCTGACTTTCCTTAGTTACTTTAGTAACTAAGTAAGGAACCCATGTGCTAAGGGGACAGTTATATTAATAACCCATTATATTAATAACTATTTCTTTAATTACCAAGCTTGGGGGAAGGAAAGGAGTGGGACCTCTGGTCTAACCAACTGCCAGTGCTTTCTGCAGCTTCCTCTATCTTAGTGGTGTAGCCCAGGCCTCCTCTTATGTCCTGGGCAGAAGCATTTTGGTCACAAGGGAAGAAAGGGTCATAGACTCCTCCTGTACTAATAACAAGCCCGCCTGCATGGAGTTTCTTCTCTTTCCCTGCATGGGAATTTGCCTTCCACAGACTGAAAGTCAGATCCTTGCTCCTCTGTTACCCTCATTTCCCTTTAGTGAGATGAAGATGTGTTGAATGACAAGAGGGAAAAGCTGAGAAGAATGACATCCTTTCCTGAGCTAGTGACTTTCATAAACTGGAGGCCAAGTAAGATCTCTCATGGCAGTCAGACAAATACACTGACAGCCAGGAGCAGAAAAAAGTATCTCTGGCCTAAAAAAAGCTAATAATCAACAATGTCTATTTGTTTCTGTTGCAACATCTTACAAAGTGCATCTCTGAGATGGTAGTTTTGTGCAGCAAGTATCTGGAACATAGATCAAAAAAGTCTTCTTAGTTCTAAGACAAGTTAAATATTTGTTCCTTTGACATTCCTCTTTTCCTTGTCTTGCCTGAGACCAGCCTAGTTACATGAGTGTTGCTTCTGTAGGAACATTTTAATTCAGATTCAGAATCAGAATTTGCTCCCAGTTCAGGAGTCTGGATCAAAGCTTGCATGTGGACCTGTCATTCTTCATGGCCTTGACTTCTGGTTTATG
Source organism: Athene noctua (assembly GCF_965140245.1). Lineage (NCBI taxonomy): Eukaryota > Metazoa > Chordata > Aves > Strigiformes > Strigidae > Athene > Athene noctua. The sequence continues at coordinate 9,658,424 of NC_134077.1, forward strand.
GGATGCTCAGTGTAGTTAGCAAGGCTTGGGCTCCATCCAGAGGAAAGCTTCTGCTGAAGAGAGGCAACATGTTATTCCAACCTGGTAGCAGATAATCAAAAGGCTGTTTTGCACATTAACCGCTAATTCTCCTTGCAGCATGCAAAGAGAAACAGAAAACTCAGAAAGACCAATTAGGGATCCATGGGAACCTAACGATTTGCTAATTCAGGACTGCACTTAGTGCACAAACTAATTCATGGCCATGCAGAGACACTACTCACTGTGAATGAAAAGTTTACAGTTGCAAAATAGTCTTCAAATGCACTCTGAGATAGATTGTTGATTCTCTTCTTTATCACTTCAGCTGATTAAAACAGAAGAACAGCCCTTGAGTAATATCAGTTACATAAAGCCATTGGCGATCATGCTGGTGTCATGAGAAGGGCATGAATCTCCCTGAGCATGCCCCACTACCAAGACATCCCATGGAAGAAATGGGAAGAAACCAAAGCACTTTCCAAGATGTTACCCCAGATTCTGCTTGCTAATCATTTACACAGTCATGTAGGAAAAGGGCAGGACAGGAGAAGTCATAGACTCCAACGTCAGTACCTTCCTGGAAGATGATGTGCAGAATTAGGAAGATCATATGCACTGAGCTACAGCCCTAGCAGATTTCTTCATTCTTTACTGCTTTGATAAATCATTTATTAGAACAGCCTTTTTACATAATCCCTGGGGGGAAAAAAAAAAAAAAAGAAAAAAGAAAAAACCCCCACAACATTCCCCCCATAAAATAGATTTATCACAAAATCCTGTCCTCCTACCAGCCATCTTCAACCAGAACATATATTTCTCTGATTATTAATTAACTGATGCACAGAAACAGCTTCAAGCTTTTTAACCTCTCCCTTTCTCTTTTGTCCTTCAAGAGTGTAGATGACAATACAGGGGTGGTGTTTAAAACACAGATAGCTTCTTGAGCAACTATAGTACTACCATCATACTTTGAGCCCTACTGTCACGGGCTCAAACATTAAAGCCATTCAGAAAGCAAGTATTTAAGCTATTTTCCCAGTACATACATTCCATTCCTAGTCATACATGTTTAAATCTGGCATAGCACACTGCCAGCATTGACGTGGAGAAGCAAAGATGGTTACCTGCCAATAGTGCACGTCACAACAACAAAAAAGTCATCTAATCTACCAGTAGGTATTTGATCTGAAAAGATAAAGGAATATGATAGTGTTAGCACAGCTTGTCTGCCTGTCTATCTGCCTATCCCTTAACACTGTGACATCTCAACTCTCAGGATAAGCCATAGCTTTTCTTCTATTTGGAGTCCCTCCAAATACCTTCAACAACATGAAATACAACTCCACATAAATAACAGGAAGGGGGAGAGCCAAACATACCAACAACTTCTGAGCATATCAAGCCCCCTGAAACTAAAACAGTGAAATGAAGCTAAAGGAATTAGCCGCTCTGTCCCTAGGATGTGCTCACAAGGAAAATGCACAACTATTGGCATTTTCCCTCGTCCTCTCTCCTCAGCCCTCCCACCCCATCCCCCCCTGCCCTCAGCAGCTAGCCAATGGAGATTTTTATATTACAGCAGTGGATATCAGGACAACTAAGAAGAAAAAAAATAAACAATCCAAATCTGGTCTAAATCTGTAGGTAACTAATACAATAACATCAGAGTACAAGTCGCAGCTTCATTATGTGGTCTAAATGAAATATAGTGAGCAAATGCACCTCTGATCTCTCTTATTAGTCCCATTTGTTAAAATGTTGTCTTATTTACAGCTTTACACAGAATGAGGAAATGGCCTTAGAATTCCATCTCAAAAACAAAGTAATAATAAAAACTAGTGTAGCTTTGTGAGTTTATTGAAAGCCAAGGTTCTTGCAGAGGTACAACTCTATCAGCATTTCAGCACCAGGGCTTATCACCAAACTAAAGGTCTAGGCAAAAGTAGACAAATGACCTGGTTACCCAGGATATGGAGAAGGCTGAGGTACTTGATTTTTTTGCCTCAGTCTTCTCTGGCCAGTGTTCCAGTCACACCATTCAAGATGCAGAAGGCAAAGGCAGGGACTGGAAGAATGAAGAACTGCCCGCTGTAGGAGAAGATCAGGTTTGAGACCATCTAGGCAACCTGAAGGTGCACAAAATCATGGGATGTGATGACACGCATGCGAGGGTCCTGAGGGAACTGGCAGATGAAGTGGCTAAGCCATCCATCACATTTGAGAAGTCATGTCAGTCCTGTGAAGTTCCCACTGACTGGAAAAGCAGAAACATAACCCCCATTGTTAAAAAGGGAAAAAAGGAAGACCCAGGGAACTACAGGCCAGTCAGTCGCATCTCTGTACCTGGCAAGATCATGGTGTGAATATTCTTGGAAAGTCTTCTAGGGCACATAGAAAATAAGGAAGTGATTGGTTACAGCCAACATGGCTTCACTACGGGCAAATCGTGCCTGACAGATTGGTGGCCTTCTACAACAGGGTTACAGTGTTTGTGGATAAGGGACAAGCAACTGATGTCATCTACCTGGACTTAATGCAAAATATGACATCCTTGTCTCTAAACTGGAGAGGCATGGATTTGATGGATGGACTACTCAGTGGATAAGGAATTGGCTGGGTGGCTACACTCAAATAGTTGCAGTCAACCACTCAATGTTCAAGTGGAGAGCAATTACAAGTAGGGCTCCTCAGGGGTTGGTGTTGGGACCAACGCTGTTTAACATATTTGTTGGCAACATGGACACTGGAATTGAGTGCACCTTCAGCAAGGTTACCAACAACACCAAAATGTGTGGTGCAGATGACATTCTGGAAAGAAGGGATGCCATCCAGAGGAAACTGGACAGGCTGGAGAGGTACACCTATGCAAACCTCGTGAAGTTCAACAAGGCCAAGTGCAAGGTCCTGCACATGGGTCAAGACAACCCCAAGCACAAATACAGGCTGAGTGAAGAGTGGATTGAGAGCAGCCCTGCAGAGAAGACTTGGGATATTAGTGGACAGAAAACTGAGTATGAGCCAGCAAAGTGCACTCACAGCCCAGAAATCCAACTGCATCCTGGGCTGCACCAAGAGAAGCGTGACCAGCAGATCAAGGGAGGTGATTCTCCCCCTCTACTCTGCTCTCATGAGACTCCACCTGCAGTCATGTATTCAGCTCTAGGGACCCCAGCATATGAAGGACATGAACCTGCTTGAGCAGATCCAGAGGAATCAATGAAGATGATCAGAGGGCTGAAGATAGGTTGAGAGAGTTGGGGTTGTTCAGCCTAGAGCAGAGTCAGCTCCAGGGAGATCTTATAGCGGCCTTCCAATACTTAAAGGGGGCTACAGGAAAGATGGGAGAGATGTAGTGATAGGACAAGGGCTAATGGCTTTAAACTAAAAGAGGTTAGATTTAGATTAGATGTAAGGAAGAAATTCTTCCCTGTGAGGGTGGTGAGGCCCTGGCACAGGTTTCCCAGAGAAGCTGTGGCTGCCCCCTCCCTGGCAGTGTTCAAGGCCAGGCTGGACGGGGCTTTGAGCAACCTGGGCTAGAGGAAGGTGTCCCTGCCTGTGGCACGGGGATTGGAACTGGACGATCTTTAAGGTTCCTTCCAACCCAAACCACTCTATGACTCTATAAAACAGACTTCCATCATACTTGTCAGCATTTCTGGTGCAGTTTCCATGCATTAGGAGTTTGATTCAGCAGTTAACAACCCTTCGGTGAGTGACTCACCCAGGCATTAATCAGTTAACATCTTATCTTGAGATGTTAGTCCCAACAACAGAACAAGGTAAATCCCACAATAGAGGTACTTTGATTTAAGCTAGGTGTCTGGCTTCATTGCAGTCAGCACTGGTCCTTGCTACACAGTGGGTGGGACTTGATTCATCTGAGCACAGCTAGGAGTGACCTGAAAAAAGAGAGAAATTGTGTCCTACACTCCACTGACTATATTGACTAGATCGCCACTGATTATTTTAGGGTGTCAAGGTTGTTTTCTCACAAAAGGATCCATGTGTAGACACACTCTAGATCTGCACCTTTAGTCAGAGGCACATTGCAACACGACCAGTTACAAGAGTAGAAATCAAAGTTCCCAGGCAAGCTAGGTTCTCTAAAGACATGACATAAGTAATTATCCAGCTGCAGCCAACTCAGCTTTGATATTTGGTAGCTGTGTCTGTATTAGTAAAGTAAATATACCTGGCACTTTCCCCTAGCACTGGAGCCAGCTGGCACAGAATGGCCCACACCCAAACTGTTAAATTCTCTTACTTTCCAGAATATCATGGCCACATCCAAGCTAACTACTGAAAACAGCCTCTGTTCTGTGCTAATACTCAGACTTTGTCCAGGAATTGTTTGGAGTTAGGCACAAGCCAAAACTATGTCAAGGACCTTTCTGAAAATTCAGTGGTACAGATGATTGGATTCCAGTTTCTCTGAACTTCCCTGGCACAGTTTTAGTTTACTGTTATAGATGTAACTGATGGGTCTTGGATGGAGTATTAGCAATTCAGAGGTGATTTTAAAAAGAAATGGCTTTCACTATATCCTATATTCAAAGATGTGAGGTGGCTAGACAGCAAAGTTCAAGCTGAAGCTCAAGTAAAGGATTTCCCAGCAGTATTTAAAGACTGAATCAACTCAGGTGACATCAGGAGGTGTTAAGTCTGTTCTTTTGCTGAAATCGAATCATAGGACCTTGTTGACTGATAGATTATTCAACTAGCCAAATGTAAACTGGGAACATTACCAGGTGCTTACTGGCTAATAAGAGATTGCAAAAGCAGATCCATTGTCATTGATTAATACTCCAGCTCATTACTCACCATAACTCTCCAGTTTTCTGTCTAGAGATTGATGACTGCTGTGAGGCTTGAACAACACTTTTGCTCACATCTTCAGAGGTGCAGTGTTGGTGCCTCATCATCCAGGTGGTTGGCAGGAAAACTGCATGGACAGCCAGTTACTTGGAGCTTTGGCTTCAAGAGAGGAGGATAAAGCGAGATGCCTGTTTATTCCATAGGCCTTCCTCTTAAAGCTACATCTGCCATACTCAGTAAACATGTTGTCTCGAGGCTAAGACCACGGGGTTTATGAACTCTCATAAAATTATGTTATTATCCAAAGGCAGAGAGTACAGCTTTAACGCAAGGGTGAGAAAGTGTGCTTGTGTGCAGGTGTGTGTGTGTCTTTTTCAAATGCAAGCCATCCTGTATCTATCACCCGTGAGACTTGTTTTCAAGGAGAAACTAGACCAGGAAGGAGGTGCTGCTGAACACATTCACAGTACAACCCAAGGGTGTGAGCCCTGCCTCTTACTGCTGTCAGGAGCAGGTGCATACCTGGCAGCAAATGCTCAGGATTAGCTTTTTGAGGGGCTCTCATACCATGTCTTCATTTAAGCCTGTCTATTGAGAGGCACTGGGTTCCTAGGGTTGATTTGTGCTGACAGAATTTTGCAGGGGTGGGGAAAACAGATGTCTTTGTCTGGAGTGCAGGCTGGTCTAGGCTAGTGTTACCCTCAGTTTGTGCTCAAAAATGTTGGCACACAGGGACATTTCTGGCAAAGGTAGCAGAAGTAATTCTGTGATGTGATTCTGTGATGGCCCCCTGCCTCTTTAATATCTCAGACTCATGGTCATCCAGATAAAGTCATATATAGTCTGATAAAGCCTTTTGCTGGAGCTAACATAAAAAAACCCCACACAAACCACCCCCCACCCCCCCAACTCCACCCAAAACTCACACCAAAAATCCTTCCCAAAGCTGAATGGATTAGATTCATTGCATCCTGTGTGGTTCTGACCTATCTTCGTTCTTCTGATCCCCAGAGAGCAAGTCTTCTATTGAGACAAAGAATGTAATTTTGTGTGGCCTGTAAATACAACATTCAGTCATTATAGGTGTTTCTACTGCTGGGTGTGCTCCATGGCTGATTGGATAATTTTCTGGCAAGATATGAAACTAGTTATGGGAACCATTTTAGGAAAGCACTAGTCTTCATCTTTTTCAACCGCAGAGTCAACATAAAGTCTGCAGAAACTGCCAGTTAATAAAGCTCCTTATACTGCTTAAGTGGCCAACAATCAAACTATTCATGCCAATGAATACCATAATGGAGAACTTATTAAATTCACGTTTTACTTATATTGCCATAATAAGGAAGTAGCAATAGGTATATCAGGTTGTCTTCACTGTGACTATAGGAAAGCAAAGGAAAGGTTATTCTGGTGAGTGAAGGAGGCTCTAAAGATTTGCCCAAGTCGTTGTGGAGGGAAAAAGAGTAAGACAGAGTGCCTTGAGACCATGCATCACATCTGCTGACACTGGGCTCAGAGGTGACCCAAATCTTGTCTGTGCTGTTACTGTGGCACCAACATTTGGATTCCCGTGCTTCACATAATCTTATGTTCAAGCTGGCACTCAGACCAGGCATTGCATCTTGGGACAATGATCTGTAGCAACTCCTCTTACCCTTCATTCCCCATTGGCAACCATCCTCTCCACATTCTCCTGCCCATCTGCCTGCCTGCTCACTGCCTCCCTCCCACTGCCCTCACCCCGTTCTCCATGTTCATTCTCAGTGGTCGTTGCATGTACGTGCCTTGGCTCCCTTCAGCTGATTAAGCCCCCTGCCTTGCCTCATGTTTTGACAGGCTTTGTGAGTTTTGACAATCCTGCCAGTGCCCAAGCTGCTATCCAGGCTATGAATGGCTTCCAGATTGGCATGAAGAGGCTGAAGGTGCAGCTGAAGAGGCCAAAAGATGCCAATCGTCCCTACTGAAGGGTTATGGGAACCACTGGATACAAAGCACTAGCACAGGTAACTGCATGGGGAAGGGGGTGTCAGCTGTGGTTGTAGCCTCTCTTTGTGTTATAGATCTTCAAAAATATTCAGCTCTGCAACCCTCTAGCTTCTGCCTTTTTCACTTAGGCCTCTGGCTAGAGCCACACTGCACAAATACTCACACACACATAAACCAGGAACCGTTTGTGTGTGTGTCTCTTTAGAAAAAGAGGTGGAAGGATGCTTAACGAGGGATGAGCCAAGTTCCCCACCCCAGGGGCATCCTGCATCTCTAGAAAGTCTTCCTGGTGACTAGAGGAGAGCCAGCAGCTGTCCTGAATCCCCTTGCTCAGCCAAAGAGAGCATTTCTGGTGGCTGAAGAAAATCTGCAATTAAGAGATGGGACTGGGCTGCAGTTTAATCCCAGGTGACTGGACTGGGACAGTGTTTGTCTCAGTAGCTCTGTCTTGCAAACGTTTCAAAGCATTCTTCATTCTTCATGCGGTATAGTCTGTATCCAACTTCATCCCAGCATAATAACTTTATGTAAATATGTCTTTCTGACAACTAAATAACCCCTAATTTTTTTCTTCCCAATCCCAAGAAATTAACAGAAGGATCCATGCTCACTTCTTGCTCAGTTACTGTTAACTTCTGTGTGTAGATAAAACCAAACAAAAGCCAAGGAAGCTTTTCCTGATCAGAGGACCTAGGCAAATCTGAACATGGGTCTGGTTGTTAGACTCATCTGCTCTGTGTTGTTGGAAAGGAGCCTTGATGCTCCAAGGAAACTTCTGATATATGTAACAGTGTCAAAAATATCAGAAGACGCAGCTTGTTTTGTTGGAATCCCAGCCTATCACCCATAACAAAAATGAGATATTTCCAAAAATAGAAACATTTTTCACCACTGGCTGGTTTTTCCATTAGATTTCTTTAAGAAACAGAAATATAAAACTGTAAGTGTTTGTTACAGAGACAGGAGGTCTCCCTCTTTTTAAAACTGTTCCACAGCAGAGATTTCCCAATAAACCCAGGACCCAGGGTGGGCCTAAGCTCCAACAGGCAGTCTGCACTCCCAAATTAGTGACAGAGAAGTGGGTTAGGTGACCTTTCTAGGCCATTACAGACATAATGTCCAAGATTCAGTGATTTTGATTCAGGGGGTTTTTTGATCCATCCAAGGTACAGGCAGGAAATCTCTATCTTCAACCTACTGGTATCTCCAGTATCTTTGAAAAATTTATTGTTCTGCTCTTCAGAGCTGTATCCTTTCCACTGAGAATTATTGAATGGGATCAAAATGTCTTTGAAAGAGATGCTGCACTGAAGACAACATGAAGTGGATTAGGAAACCTTCCAATAAACATATTAGGTCCATGTGCAAGATACAGCCTCCATAGTTTAGACTCTCCTTTATATGTGACTATGTGAGATAACTGTGAATGCATTTTCCCTCTTCAAATACCTCTTTTCTTTTCCTTGCTTATGACAAGGCCCCTTGGAAGCTTGAAACCAAAATGTGTTTCCGTATCCAAATGCTTTTTGCTTCATCACACTGGCTTTTTACTGCAGGTTTTGCTGGGGGAGAGTGGGAGATGCATGCATGCAATTTTGTTAAAGCAGGGACTGTCTTTGTCGGGGAGATTTTCAATAACATCTGCAAAGGGATCAAGGAACACAAGCCTATTCCTAGTTGTCTGGCACCAAGCAATAACTTTATATCATAGCATAGCTGTGATCACTGAGGATATGCTTGTTTCTTATAGTCACGTAAGAAAGTGCAGGGCTGTAGACACCTGTGCATTAAAGATTCACTGGTATGAGTCTATGGTCTTTTCATTATCATGGATCATTGTGAACTGCTCTGCCTCTACCTTTTCATGATCAAGCTGATGACGAGGTCTCAGCTTGTTTCCTATAAAAAGATTATTCAGTAGTTGGACTAAGATTTGTTGTTCAGGGTTTTTTTTCCCCAATAAATTATGTACAAAGGAATCAGCGCATAAAATGGCAATAAAATTCCATATCTCTCAGAGGTTTTTTTTTTTTATTTCTTTTGCTTCTGCAAAGCAGAAGAAGAGTCTTTCATTGCCACTTCTGAATAGGAAGTCCTTTAGCCTTCCTGGCTTTTACTTCGATTTTAATGCTCTGCTGTCCAGTAAAATCAGTTCAGTTGTTACCACCAGATCTCTTCCATGCTCTGCTTATAAGAGCCTTTATTAGCGATACAGAGTCCCTATCAAAATGAAGTAAATGTAGCTCAGAAGTCCTTATTCTCTACTAGACTCCCACTTTGGTGAGCCTGTTGCAGGAGCTGAAGACGAACCTGTCTTTTAGCAGGAGAGAGTTCTCCAGGAAAAAAAAATGTGTGTCTGTTTTTTTACACCTAACAAAAGGAGTTGGCCAAGTGCATGTGGCTCCAGAAGGACACTGAAGGACCATATCCCAGGGAAGGATCTCATTTAGCACAAGGAGTACCATGCCAGTTTAGACTGAAGAGGACACTTGGTGACAGCAAGGATAGCCAGAAGCTCAGAAGGGTGTAGATCCAGCTCTTACTTCAGCTTATCTGCTTTCTAGTGCTCAAAAGCATACATACCACCACCCTAGAAGCAGATAGAGGATTTTTAGTCATGATGGCCACAAGTCAGCTTCCTGACTTCAACACAGGGCTGCGCTCTCAGTAATAAGACTTACTTAGACATAGGTCATTTGTTCTTCGCTCAGCGCAGTGTAATTATACCCCTGTGGCTGGTTTGATGTGGAACTTGCTGTCAGCTTCCAAAATACCACTGGAAGTCTCTGATTTTCCGATTTGGTAGACAGTGACATTGCTGCACAAGATGTTTCCTGAAAACGCTAGGACAGAAGCCAGCTAGGCCTATGGGTACAGCACAGATAGCTATTGCAAAGCTTGAGGACAGACAGCTCCCTTAACTGTCAGAAACACAATAACCCCTGTTTGTCTTTTATCTAGTTTTACTTTGGTCACAGCTCTTCAGGGTCCTTAATTCCAATTTGAAGCGTGCGCATACCCATATTGACATTAGGGCAATTACTCAAGTGCTTCAAGAGGATACTCAAGAAACTTTTTAATTGGAATTTTTCTAAGGAAGAGCTTTGTTTTATTGAACTCCTTTCCAAAAATAAGAAGCAGCCAGAATAAAAATTAAAAAAAAAAAAAAAAAACACACCAAAACCCCAAACCAAAAACCAAAACAAAACCACAATCAGCACCCAGTTTTATGTAATCCACCAGAGTGTTTTTTTCTAACCAAGAAAGACAGATCTTCACACAGCTTTAATTCTGGATGCACTTTTTTTAAAACTTATAAATCTCTCTTTTGGGACACAAGCGGTCTAGGCCACAGTGATTTGAAGTTCTTTGTTTTCCTTGCAAGTACTCTGAAGTTGCTGTCAAACATTGAAAGGGTCTCTGTGATGTGGCAGATAAGCCTACACGCTGCAGCAAGCAAACCCCTGAAGAATTCAGATGGCAAAATATTTCCAAAATGGCTGCCTATGTTATCATTTTCTTTATAATTAAAAAGGTAGAGGAGAGAAGGCAAAAGTAAGAGAGAAGGATCCAAAATCAATATTACAATTTCAATATTCTATTACAAATCCCCCCTCAGGAGTAGGAAGTAAGGATTCAGAGGCACTTCATGTGCTTCTCAGATAGTAAATGTGCAAAATAATGAAGAGAAAAACACCCTGAAACCCACAGGCCCCTTGGGTGGCCATTCCTATGAGCCCTTAAGCACCCTGTGGTATGGCAAAGTTGCAGGTTCAACCTGCAGTGCCTGGGGATGCCCAAGAGCCCTCTGCACCGTGGAGGGTTGGTAGAACAGGCAGAAAGACCAGCTCTTCTTATACTCCCCGTGGGAGCAGAAGTGATCAGTGTGATTCCAGACCTCCGCACTGGGTCTCAAAGTTAGTTCCCTGGCGCCCCATCCATGCTAAGTCGGTAGGAGTCATGGTAGGACAATATTACCTAGAAAAAAACATAATTCACAGCTCTTTCACTATTAAGGACTTAACAGAGCAGCACAGAAGCATCCAGCTGATAGATCAATAAAAGACACAGCACAGAAGAGCAATGAAAATGCTGTCCATTCCCCTTCTGTGGCTTCATTTCAGCGATTGATCATTAGCAAACTGTTATTTACCACCTCAGATAGATACTCTGCAGCTGAAGTTTTATTTAAAGCTAAAGATGGAGAGACATTTGGGTGGGATTAACTTGGAGCACTGACTGGCGTGAAACTGAATGAGACAACATGAGTGTGAGTGAGACAAACTGAGTGAGGTGAAAGTGAAGCAGAAGAGTGGGAAAAAAATGGTCAACAGTAAGATTTTTTTTTCAGCTGCACTCCTAAGACTAGGGGCAAAACATTAAAAGAATGTATTTCCAGGCAACCTGTTTCCCAAAAATGCCAAAGGAAATAACATAGGCCAAAGCTCAGATACCATAAAAAATGTTCAGGTCCTCCTTCACAGCTTCTTGAACATGTCCTGATGTGTGGTTTATTGCAGAAGGTGAGAGATGCTTGGTTTTGTAGCTGGCTGGAAGAGGTGATTTTTTTATCCACGAGGAAACATCTTTTTTTTTTTTTTTTCATTGAAATGAATAGGTCACCAAACTGGAAAACTTTATATTTTCCTTTTTTGTGCTCTGATAAGAGAGAGGAAAAAAAAAAAAGAGGACAAAAAAAAAAAAAAGACACCTCATTTTAAAGTTAGCTGTAATTATCAGCCAAAAATAAAACAAACAAGAAAAGTTTCAAATGCCCATAAACAAAAAGATGTGAATGGAAAGTTTCTGGATGTCTATCATCATCTGAGATTTCTTCAATGCAAAGTCTAATGCAAGTGTATTTTTCACCCAATTTTTGGTTGCTTATGCCTCTTAGGCCTGTATTACCTCCAGTGAGAGGCTATTCTGCAGTTGCATTGATCTTACTATTGTATATTAGGCTGTTCTTGAGATTTAGACTAAATATCCTTTACCAGGATCTAATCCCATTTCTTGTAGTTATGCCTCCTACAATCATGCTAACCAGTTTGTCTTGCTCCTGCACAGATTATTGTTGTTTCCCTCCTTAGTCATCATTTAGATCATTTAGGGCTTGCTTACATTATGGAAATTTGCACTAGTATAATTACATGAAAACAGTACTCCAGCACAAGATTTAATATGAGTGAATAAAGTGAGAACAAAATCAACAGAGCTTCATTTGGGAAAGGCTGTTTAGGTACTGTAAAAACCTCAGCTCAGACAATATATTTTTTTTTTATTACTTTTGCTTTTAATTTCCACTGACAACTGTGATTAAATTAAACATCCCTCACTGTATTTGTAACCCAAACTTTGCAGTGTTGTGCTCATACATGGGAGAATGGAAGTGAATGCTATTGGGGGAGGCTGAAACAGAATTACTGAAGGTGTTTGGAAAACTGAGAAGGAAACCCTTTTCTTTTCTGGCAGATAATTTTTAACCTGTCCGCCCATTTAAATTACTAATAACTTTATTATGTAAAAATTCTCATGTCTGTTCTATAAACCACAGTTTCGATACCAGAGCATGCAAAATCCCATTTGCTAATTATTGTAGTTATTCTAAGATTGGCACACAATATAATGCACTGATGGAAAACAACAATAATTAATTACTGCATTTACTCCAAAATTACAATCAGTAATTACTGCTCTGAGACTGAATTCCATTCAGCAATATTTGGAACTTGTTCTTCCTCAAAGCAGAGCAGCTTTTCAGGAGTATTGCTGTGTTTGCATCTAAATGAGTCCATGCAGGTCACTAACGGATCCGCACTATTTGTCATGGGAGTGATAGAGCAGCACAACACAATACCATAACACTTTCTTTCAGTTCAGAGCATGAATTCTTCATTAAGACCCATGTCCCCATTTTTAAAAAATGTTAGATAATGCAATTATTTCAGAATTAAATAATAGATATGAAAGCAGACTCCCATTTCTCATCTCACTGTGATGCAGTTGGTCCTGATGCTCTAAAATAAACTTTTGGAGACTTGTGAGAACTTTTCCCCATGACTCAGCTAGCAAAGAGCTTGCTCAGTTGCCCCTACTGTGAAAAGATCAGGAGCTCGGTATGCTTGTGCCACCTTCAGAGGCTTCCAACAGCAAAACCTCCAAAGCCCCAGGGTTGACTGGTGTTATTTTCAGCCACTTAACCAACAAAATTACCATGGAGTCTCATATGGACCATATCATGCAAATGACCTGACTAGGTCAGATTTAGAGCCTTTCTGAGGTAAACGGTGTGAGATTTGACTGTCAGTTAGTGGGCAGCTGAAGTAACCTGAAAACAGCCTTTGAAGGAAATCTTTTACTAGGTTCATTCAGCACAGTGTTTTGCTGGGCCTGTGCACAAGGGACTGCAACTTGAAGAAAAACTGGGAAATGTAAGAAAAGGAAAGGGTAGATGTTTTAAGCAGTTCTGATTTAAAATAACCAAAGAAATGGAAAAAGACAGGAGACACTCATAGCCAAAATGTTTGTTCCAGAAGCAGCAAACACTGACAGAATGCAATCCTCTGCTAAACAAAATAGGTACAAAGAGAATGAGACAGGGGAAAGACCCACAGTGAAAGAGGCTTGTGAAAACCCAGGATGAGGTTTAAAAAGAAGTGTGGTCATTTTCCTACAGGACTTTCAAATAAGTGACAAGTCAGCAAAATCTTGTGATACTGGGGCACTGGGGAGAGCAGTACCCACTAAATAAACAGACAGGAAAGAAGCATGTTATCAATTTGTAAATGCATGCAAGTTCTTGGGGAGGGAGCAAAGGGCAAGTTGTTTGAAGCTCAGTATGTGAGACCATAAAGGTCTAGGTCTTCAGGCAAGTGATGCTCTTAGATAACTCTATGCTTCACATGCTTGAAGGCTGATAGATCTGTCTCTGGTGTGTTTAGTGAAAAGAAAACATCAGCATCATGAACATGCTTTTTGTCCAGATAAAGACAATACGGATACTACAGGCCAAAGGCAAGGCACAGCCCTCTGGCCCTAAGGAAAAATGCATCAATAGAAAAGGTTGTTGTTTTTAACTGGAAACTCCAAATAAAGTCAAAGTTACAAGTCAACTCCAACACATGATTCACAGGACTTATGTCACTTGTGTAATGTTGATCAGTAGGCTGAAAATCATCTGGTTTTTTTGCCACTGACCTTTGAGAGCTACTGCAGAATCATGAATTGAAACTGTATGGGGTAGTGTTTGGCACTTACACCGTAGGTATAAAGAAAAGGGAAGCTAAAAACTCCATGAAATTTACTCTTCAGGGGAAAACTGCTACAGGAGTTGGCAAGAATCTTAATAAGGGGTTGCAGAGTGCTCCATCAATGTGAGCACCTTAAATTGATGTCCTTATGGTTTGGAAGGCATATACAATCAGCTGCACTAGAACACTGTTTCTCATTCCCATAGTTATACCCAGTGATATATCAAATGCAATAATTGCATGTTTGAATAATTCATGGGTATGGTAACTTTGGCCAGATACAAGTGAATATCAAAACTCTGGTCTCTGGAGTGTGTGATTCAGCAGAGAATCAAGGTTCAGTAGCAGAGAACTAAAGGTTGACGGTGCAAACCCAATGTTTCTCAGGTATCTTTTGTCCTGTTCTGTGACTGCAGTTAGATAAAAGACAGTTTTTATTTCAAATGGTTCATTTTTCCACTTAGCTGAGCTTCATCCAACCTTTTTGAAATATTGGGTAGAAGGCTGAGTTGGAGGGGAAAGGAGTACAGCAGTCAAGTCATTTCCCAACCAAGAAGCACAGTAAATGAAAACTCAATGCTCTGTCTGGAAAGGTACTAACCACAACCAGGCAAAGTTCTCAGGCAGCGTCAATCACCAGCTCCCCTGAAGTCAGTGAAGTGACACTGATTTATGGCAGCCAACGATTCAGGTCCACTATTACTTATTTAACTCTAAATGTTCTCCTAGCAGAGATGTTTCAATTACTTGCAATTCTAGAGGGATATGCAATGTCACCATTCTGGCTGCTTTGTATTTTTTAGAGACGAGAGACTAAGGAATGAACATGCTTATCTCCAAACACATTCTTATGGTTTATTTTAAAAATCCCTTTATGCAACAATGACTTACAAACAGAAGAAATTCTCTTGCATCCCTGGAAAGCTGCAATTGCACACTTAAGCAATCCTCTTTAGAAAGCAGATTTCTCCCATTGTTAGGAGAGATATTCTCCCTCCCCACATCTTCAGATGTCTTTTTTCTGTATGGGAAAGATCCAGTAGCTGGTCTGTTTGAAGCACCCATTCTATGCAGATCAGAGTAACTCGTTAATACCCTCACAGCAGCAAGATGTCTAGCTTTACGATTTCTGTCTGTATGAGGCCCAGTCTTTGAAGTCAACAGATATCTTTTAGTCGATTTGGGTGTGCTATGGACCAGAGTCCTGGTTGTCATGGTAGAGTGTTATAATACAAAATCTGTCTTAAAAATCAAGTTGTTCCAAATGAAAATAGTTTTCATTACCTTGATTTCTAAGGACCTGGAAATGATTGAGCCATGAAACCCACATGTTGTACAGTCAGGTACTAATTGGTCTTTGCTGGATAAGATTCTCTTTTTTTGTCCTCTTTTGAAACATCTCCACTTATCAATAGAGGTTGCATCCTGTCTCCTGTGACATGTGATGACTGAATGCTCTCCTTTATTTCCCTCTGTGCATTCTCCTTGCATGGCACACATCGCACCACCATGGCAGACTGGGTGCTGGGAAAGGGAGCCAGGCAGGCAGCCCAACAACTGCTTTAGGAAACTGTGCTGTTACGTGTCGATTGTTAAGATTTGGTGCTTTCAGAAGGGGGTGTATGTGAGGGTTTTCTGTCTTCTGCTCTTAGCTTGCAAAGGCATTATGTAGTGCAGATCATATAGACCTTGTTAGAAAAAATCCCATCAGGAATCCCCATAGGTCTTTTCCTTGTTCCCCCTAAAGACCAGTGTAATGCAATTTAGAGAAAGGTGTAGAGATCCTGATCCAGAGTAAATTAATATCTTGCTCCTGGAGAAGCGTTCCTAAATCTGAATGTAGGAATGAACTTCTCAGTAGATGTCTTTGTTGAGGAGCACAGTAAAGGACTGTTAGTAAAGGCACACAGACTGGCACCATGGTTGGTTTTGGGGTCTTTTTCAGCACATCCCCACTTCCTGACAGTCTGGTTTCTGGTACTCACCATGAATCCTGGAAGTAACTACAGGGTGGTGCCTAGGATTAAGATTAATATAATTTCTTCCATCAGAGATGCTCTAGAATAAGTTGTCCTGAGGATCACAGGTAACTGGAGAAGTGCTGGGTCTGTCCTTCAACTGGGAAAAAGATGCTTTAATGGAGCAATAATGATTTATGCCAGCTAAAGTCTTATTGTGGGATTTGGCCACTTACACTCAGGGATCAGAAATCTTCTGCTTTTTCTCTACTGATCTTTCAAATTGGCTCTGTAATTTTTCCCGAAGTTATGTGTGTTCAGTGTGTTCTGTCGATGTGAGAAGTGGTAATGTCACTCTGCTAGGAGTTTTATGGTTCACAGAAGGTAGGATTTGTATTGAGATAGACAGATAGATGGATGTTCGGTGCCTGAACACAATGTATTACAGAGATTGACCCAAAATTTTCAACACTAAAATCCCAAACGATAGACTGAGGGGATCTCTGCCTGGGAGATTTCAGATGGACTTTATCTCTTCTCTCTGATTAATACAAGCCTTTAATAGCATATCATCCCTGTCCCCTTGCCCAAATAATTGGAGAAGATCAGAGTAAAGAAGGATCAATATCAAATAAGTAGTCTACATTTTCTCAGGTGTCAATGTAAGGGAGGTCAGACATTGCACACTGAGAAGGGAAGAATACGCAGTTAGGGGTGTGTGTTTTACATTCAGATAAGGATTGTTCATTGTGACAAAGGAGAAGGTGAATCTTGTTGCCCAGGCAGCTGGTAAACACAGGAAAGGTAGCAGTGATGCTCATGTCCCACTGACAAGCCAGGCTCAGGGCCATGCTGAGATCCGGGCTCTCTCTGTACGTGAGGGGGAAATGGAAAGGAGCAGAAGTGCTGGCTGAGCGGAGCGGTAGGGACACCACCCTGCCAAGCTGCCTGCAGAGCCTGGAGCTGCTTCCTAATGAACAAGAGCGGCTGGTCACAACTGGACGTGAGCTGTTCCCCGTTTGTTTGTGCTCCTCGGAGTGGCAGGGATCCGCTCTCCATCAGAATAATCCAATTGAACAAAATGATTCATATTAGCAAGCACATCTGTCTGAGGCCAAAGCAGAACCCTGGTGTTAGTTTAATAAATGACGTTCATTAAACTCAGCTGAAAATATAATCTGGAGAGACTGATGGGGTGAACAGAGCAAAGAATAAGCAAAAGGAGTTAGCAATTATCAGATGTCATTTGTTCTACTGGTACCACGGAATTGGGGCTTGTTTGCTGAAATCTTAATTTCATTTTGCTGAGGCAGAATCCATCAAAGAAGTTTATGGTGCAGCTATGGTTCCTGTTTGTCAGACCTTGGTAGGGAATGGGGCATTTATCTTTTCCCCTTTTCTACCAAACAGAACACTGAAGGAGCTCAGAGCCCAACAAAGAGTCCAAGGACAGGAAGAATGAAGGAAGCAGCTTTGCCTTTGCCACAAAAATACTGCAGAGTAAAGTTCCCTGTGCTGCAGTGCAGAGAGCGTGAGTGGCACCTTATGACAGGGACTCTCAACTGTTCCAAAGCAGCACCAGTGATAGATATTCCCAGTTCCTCTGCCATTTTCCCTCCATACCAAGGAGGTTTGTAAAGACTCTTCATTTGGCTTCAGGAGCATTTTATAGTCTATAGGGGACTTACAAAGGCTGGGATCTGCTTGGTCATCAGGTCAGGAAAATTCCTAGCAGCTGTGCAGTGGTGGCCACCCAAGATGGCTCAGTGGTGTCTCATGGATTACAGGGCAGGAGACATGGATATTGAGATGCTCCAGATATCCCACACATTCAGAGCTCAACTCTGCTGGTCCCGGGGTACCTCCTTCAGGCACAGCTCACATCCAGTTACCAGCTTGGTCAGATGGTTGGCATTAGCATTCCTGGCCATAAGCCTTCACACAGAACATTGAATCCAGAGGGCTTGATTTTAGGAAGGAGAGCTGTCTTTCTCATTTCCCGTTGAGCAAAGACAAGCTTCTTGGGCCTGACTTACAGCAATTTATGGTCAGCACTTGAAGATTGGAGTCTCAAGCTGTTTTTTGTGAGTTGCCTTGGTTTTCTTTAGTTTTAACTTCTCCCCACAGGTATTCAAATGGTCTTTGGTGTGTTCCAGAGGAAGGCAAGAAAGGCTTTTATATTTATAGACTTGCCAGGGCAGTGCTCATGTTCCAGCCAGTCAGAAAAAATCAAAAAAATAATAGAGGAGAAGGTAAACCTTGACCTCATAAGCTTTCAGCGTTGATTAGTTTGTTGGTGTCAGGAACCTTTTCTTGTTCAGGGCAGACTAGCTGCGAAATGATTTTTTTTTCCCCTTCTCTTTAATCTGTGTCCTGTATTCCCATGGGGAAGGAGGAGCCAGTACCTGCCTTCCTGGAGTTCTGCAGCAGAGGAAGCAAGTGAAGGGGCTTGCACACCACCAGTGAGGGACTGGTTTGGTTTTTTTTTTCCAGAGACTCATCTTTTCAGTGTGCCCTTTGGCAAGAGGCTGAGTACCTTCAATTTCCCTCAAAACTGTGTAAGATCTTGTTGCAGACATGAGCAGCTCTGCAGATGGTCAGAGGTTGCTCTTGCCCTGGAGAGTGTGGGAGAGGGAGTTGAAGAGATAGGCAGCATCTTTCTGACATTTGCCATGGACTCCACCATCACTAGAAGGCTTCATTAATAGCCATGGAAGTGGGTGAGACATGCACTCAACCCCACCTCTACCCCACCACCATTCCTCACTCAGGTAAATCCCTAGCCCTTAGGCACAGGGAGGAGCATAAAGCCTTAGGCTAACATGAGCCTGTTATTTGTGAGAGACTGGTGAGAAACTTGCTGAATTCACTGTAGCACAGAAAGCCTCATCTGAGATCTCACTCACGGCTCATGTGAAATGAGATCGTGGGTTCTCACCTTGGTTCCTCCTAAACACATCTCTGTAACATACAATCTTTGATTGTTACCAGGCTGGCAAGTGCATTTGAGAGCTAAGGACTAGAAGAGGGAAGAGAGGTGAGAGGCTGTTGCACCCCTGCAGATAGCTTCTCTAGGCAGGCACATTGGCCAGTCAAGTCTCTCCCTGCCAAAGTCTATTCGTGGTCACCTTTCACAATGTCTTTGTCATGTTGGTATTAAAAATGTAAAAAACCCAAAATCAACTAAATCAAATTTAGATCTATATAGTCTTAGAAATAATGAGTATAGGTATTAAACCTCTCAGCAGTTCCTTTGAGATCCTTTGACAAAATTTCAGGACCTCAAACTACTGCAGTATTTTTCTAAAACTCAAACCAACGGGACCATTAATATTAGCATTAGGGAATGAAATTACAAGGCTAGGATATGAGGCTGAAACATCAGACACCCCTCTACATCTTATGATCATAGTCACACTTAACTTTTAACGCAGCAAGAACAGCTGACAGGATTTCCATTTCCTGATGCTCAGTGTCTCCTCCACCACCTCACTTCTGCCACTGAATGGCTCAGTGATAGCTTCCTGACATGTTTAAACTCAGCTAGACCAGCACTGACCTGCTGTCTCAGTCATTTAAGGTGAACAGGTCGTTTTATTAAAAATGGGTTATAAAGCAAAGCTCAGCAGCAGAGCTGAAGGGGTCCAGCCTTAGGGTTCAGCTGTGTGGGATCAGGGGATGATAGCACTCCCAGACAGCACAGCTGCCGGCACATGGGAAGCTTCACAAGCACAGGCTGTCCGAGGTGACAATGAACCAGAAACTCAAAGGACAGAGACTGATCAGACTCTTCACTGGATGCAAATGGAATTTGGGGTTGATTTTCAATATCTTTTTCAAAGCAGACTGAAGTAATCTCATGAACCAGTCATCATGAGAATGAAGAAATCAACACATTGGTTTTCAGTGCTTTAAAAAAAAAAATAATTTTGTTTTGTTTTGGATTTATTTTTAAATTCTCAGACAAAAAATTTTGATTCTTTTTTAGGCAATCATAATGTTTGACTGATCACCTGCATTTTCCACCAAGAAAGGCTTTGAACAAAAATGTGATCCCTCTCTAAATTAGAACCATATAAATATCTCATATATAGCAGTGAAATGAGTCATATACATAAGTCACATACATAAGTTGTTTTCAGAATCAAATTCTGAGACACTAAAACTTGCCAAGAGATGTGAATTCTTCAGATGGAAACCGCACAAACTATACAGAGGAATTCTTGTCTTATCTTTCCCAAACTCAGAAAGAGTTATCGTATCCTTAGCGAAAGCATCTTGTTTCAGAAACATCATAGAGAATGTGGCTTCAGGAAGGTTTTTTTTTTTTAACAAAAAATTAATAACATTTAATAATTAATAGAACTATGTAAGCTTATTGAGTCATTCCAGGCTTTAATCAATTTGAAATATTTGGGGCACCAATTTCCACCTTACTGCTCCTCGCTGGAGGTACATTAGAGTTTTAGTGCAATTAAAACGAAGCAGGAAATATTTTTAGCTAATTGCACTGTGCACCTTGAAGGTAATTTGAAGCTGCAGGCAAAAAAAATAAAATATCAGAAGCAGTAATTGACTGTTGCAAGCTGGGAGTATGTGTTCCTGGCTGCATTCTGATTTAGAGGGGTACAGAAGCTAGACGAGGTGCTGAACAGCCTTGGCGGAAGGGAACGTTCCCCTGGGGAATGGTCCTATTATGTATCACAGGGAAGCAGACCCACAAGTTTGACACTTCACATGGGAAATGATGCAAGGTATAAGTCCCAACAAGCAGGGCAGGAATGAGTATTTTCTGCACTTGGGAATTCTTGCATGCCACCAACACAGGACCAGGGTTAGGGGAGTCACTGGGAGGAGAGATGGAGTCTCCTCCTTTCCTGGATGCAAACCCACACAAGCACCACCCCAGCAACCCCTTTCTGTTCCCGGTGAGCAATTACAGACCAAATTCCTTATCCCCAGCCTGGCAGAGAGCTGTGGGCTATCATGTCTTGTGGCAGGCACTTAAGCCCTGGGTAGGGTATATCAGGCAACCTACTTAGAGGTCAACGGGCAGCATAACCTGCTGAGATCCATGAGCTGGTCCTGATTAGGGGTCGTGAGATCTTCCTAGGAGGTGCTGTTGTCTGGTGGGGAAAAGGAGAGGGGGAATGGGCACAGCATCTCTATCTAACCCTTAGCAATAATGAGAGTGAAGCATCAGGTTCATCAGCATCTTGATAAGCTCTAGTCAATCTACAAAGGGATAAAAGCAGAACCAGAGGAGACTGGGTACAGAAGTTCGCTCACAGCTTCCCAATTAGACTTGGTTCTCAAACATGTATATTTTTTTAATTAAACTGTTGGTACAATGCTCAGGAGATAGCAAATTCCTTGAGGCCCCCCTGTAATAAAGAACCTTTCATTACATGCAGGAAGGTAGCTACTACACAGCTTAATTTCCTCTCCCATGTTCACTACCAGCAAAAGCGGGAGTGAGCACTCTGTAGGAGGCAAGACAAATGCCCCTCAGGGCACAGGACGCACTGAGCTGCCACCAAGTGTGAAAGAGGCTACAGGCTTTGCTGGAAAAGCAGCCACATAACATACATTTGACCTCTACCATCACAACCATCCTGCTTCCCAAAATGACCTGAGTTTAATGCATCGACTTTTGCCTGCAAAGCTCTTGGTTGGTAAAACACAGCTGAGAGAGAAATAGGCAGCCATGGCTATATTTGCATGAGCAAGTAGATTCTGAATGTCACCATGGAGGACAACCAGGGCTGTGACCTCTCAGCCCTTACCCATTGCTTCCTACTGCAACCCCAGTGCTGGGCAGACTGGAGCTCTCTTCTGCACCAGCCCACACTTCACCCCCACTCTGTACCACCCCAGCCCCTCTCTCCCTCCCACCACACAGCTCCACATCTCTTTCAGGGTGTCTCCACCACCCTGTGATCTCCATCACACTGTCAACACCTCTCCTGCCACCACTCCGGGACAGGGTGAGAAAAGGCAGCACCGTGCAGGGAACCAGTGACATTTTCTGACCGTCCGGGCTGGCTTCTACAGGAACAACTGCTCTGTTGCGGTGCCTTTTCATCCACTGCTTGAGACTAATGGCTCTAGAAAAATAGATAAATCAGAGGTGACACAGCTATTGCTGCTAGACATTTTTTCATCAAACTAGCTGGGGGAGGAGGGGGTGACCAAAAAGTGACATTTTGACCAAACTGGATGTTTCCACAGCAAATTTTCATTCTAGTAGATTAAAAAAGAAATGCCAACAGCACAAAAACCAAAACTGTCTTGATTAAAAATGCTGGCCTTCAAAACACTAAATTCCTGTTAAAAATGTACTGGTTTCCAAATTGATTTTTAAAAAGACAACAATTAATCTATTCCTCTGGACACCTCCCCCACCCCAGAATTGTTTTGTTTTTTAACTAAAACATTCACAGGAAAAAAAGCCAAATTAATTACAATTTTCCCCTGGAAAAAAATTGTCATTTCTCAACTAGCTCTTCATGTAACATAGTTAAATGAGAATAATCCTAGTAAAAACACTGCACAGCAAGTAAGTCATACGATTATTTGAAAGATGGACATTACAAATTAAGCTAATTTTTATCATCACCTTTAATTTATACATGGGAAAAATGAGACAGGGTCATCAAGCATCTGAAAAAAAGCCATGGAAAACATTAGTATTCGAAATGCTGTACTCCCATCTCCCTGTTAGAATACATTAGCTTCTCTGTCCGTATATGTGTAATTGTCTCTGTTGATATGTATGTATATGTAGTACCTTTGTGCGTATACATATGTATGATACGTATGTGTGTATATTCATGTATATAAAGATTCACATATACTGTCTCCTTTTTAACCTTCGGATGTTAGAACTGAAGCATCTGACAGAAACATTCCTTTTTTTATATTTTCTTTTGGGTTTTCTTCTTTCTCAAAATAGCACCCCAAGAGTCCAGGTAAATGCATTGATTTCTAGCATAAACAATCAGGCTTTATTTAATTCCAGCATGGATGCAACATCCCCTTCACTGCACTGCCCTTCCTGCTCTGAGACATTCGGGCTCCCAATCTTGGACTCCCCATGACAGGTTTAGCAGCAGTTGTCACAGGGATGGCACCCATTTTGGAGACCTCTGCCTCCTTCCTTCACCTTTGCCGAACAGTCCAGGCAGGAGACGAAGAAGGGGACATCTGTGCGGGCTAATATTGTGGTACGGTGAAGAGGAGGGCTGAGGCAGAGGGAAATCAGAACCATCCAACATTGGAAGAAAGTTGGTGCAGAGGCATAAAACAGAGAGAGAAATTGCTGTAGAAACAAGAAGAAAGGCAAGGGAGAAAAACACGGGTTGGAATTTTAATAATATTGATCAGCCTCAGAGGCAATAGCTGTAAAGATCTGTCACCCATAGGAAAAATATCTCCACTGCCTTGCTCTAGGTGTGCTTGGGCACAGGCTCCAGCAGATGGAAGAACAGGATCCTGACTGCAGTTTTGGATGGGCTCACAAACACACACACACACGTGTGTGCATGTGTGTGTGTGCGTGTGCAGAGACTAATGTGTATTGCATAAGGTAAAGTCTACATATGTGATGGGCACATGAGCAATGTTCAGCTGTGATCAGAGGCTTGGGTGTGAGCACAGGACTTTGCCACTTCAGTGCTGGAAGAAGTCATGGCCTTTGAGTTTCTTTAAGGAGAAGTTCCTTGCCTCCAAGATAGCGAGGAAAAAGGGATAGAGAAGATGATCCATGGAGACTTGGCTAAGAAGGATTAAGGGGAAAACACAGTAGAAATCACAAGTAACAGAAGGCAGAACTTCAACCTGGTAGCCCACCATGATGAAGGCAGTGTTGTGCTAATTCTGTGGTCCTGTGAAGACACAGAGCAATCTTGCACCTATATCTGGTTGCATTTGCAGGCTTAGCAGGTACATTCATACCCTGACAGTGGGTAAAAGCACTGAGAGGTGTGTGCAAGATGCTGCACAAACCGAGCAGTCCCTAGACTATATGGTGAATGTCACAGAGCACAGAATCTGTGTACTTTCAAAGATCATCTGCATTACCTCAGTTCATAAAGTCTTCGGTAAAGACCTGTCTTTCTATCTATTTCAAAAGCTTGCTGTACAGACGGACACAAATCTTGCTGCACATAACAGCTTGACTTTGTCACGCTAACAAGAGTAGTGATCCTTGTCCCACTGATGCCAGGGCAGTTTGCTGTTAACACCAGCAACAGACAGGGCAGAATCCTTCCTGCTGTGCACAGACCTGGATTCAGGCTCTAACTACCCACCAGGTTGGTGCTGTAAATGGGGCCAAAGCTGCCTCTGCATCCTATTCTCTATACGCTAGTAAATCCATCCTCGGAAAATGATCCAGTGGTCTTGGCGGTATAGCCTAGTCTGTCTCCAGAGCCCTGTGTTTATGGCTGTCAGGCCTCAGCAATGACTCAGCCCTGTGTGGAGCAAAAGGAATATAGATGAAGAGCTGAACAACTAGAATCAGTTGCAAGGGACATCATTGCTCTTTAACAAGGCCATGTGTGTGTAAAGTAGGGACGGAAGGTATGAACAGATTGCCATTAAATGTCCCTTCTGGGGTAACCACACATGCAGTTACTCACGCAGAAACAGTGACAGAAAGCAGCCAAGCTTTCCATGGGTTGCTCACTTGACCTAAATCACTTACTGAGTGGCCTTAAATTTCGATTCTAGTCTTTGGAGAGTAAAAGAGACACCTTCAAGCCCCATTCATATCTTAGCTAAGCAGAATAATTTTTCTTCTTCAGCTCCATGGACTTTGCAGATTTTAGGGTAATGGACTCCTAAACTGAGTGTTTATATCTGGGTGAGATGAGTCCAAGCCAAAGACTTCTGGGGGAAGTAAATCTTACTCTGGCTTAAACACAGACAATGAATGTCTCCCACATTGCAGAGCTGATCCTTACAGTCTGGTAAGAAGCTGCTGTTAAAAAATTTCCTGTGACAGAGCATTAGGACTAGTGCACTGACAGCACAGGTTACAAGGACATGACAAAAGTTACGTTTGCTCTAACCAAGACTTTGAGATACATTTCCCCTGATGTTACAGACCTACACTGTAACTATCTCCTTCACAGCTAGTTAGAACCACTAGAGTGATATAGGCTCCTTGTGGCCATGGGACATAGTCTCATCTGGAACAGCCCCTTAGGACAAGTGAATTGAGACCTACAAGCCCTGTCTCCTCTAAAACCAGCCTCAGATGGAGATGTCTGCATCTTGAATTCTATCATTAGGACTTTAAGCCATTATCTCTAATCAGTGTGCAAGGAGAACAGTCTCAGGCTCTATTTAGATGCTTCAGAGAACCAGCTGGTTTAAAAGAATATTGGTATTTACCAGATGCATTTGACTATGATTTGCTCAGTGGAGCAAGTTCTTGGTCAGTGTTACCTGCGTCAAAAATAACTTTGTTCTTGGGCACAGAACCTAACTGATTGGGAACCTAACTGCGCAGGAACGTAACTGCTCCTTCTTTATCTCTAGGCACCACTTCTGAACTAGGGTGTATATACTTGTGTTAGCAACTTTAACACTTTTACTCACAAATTTACTTCAGTAATACCTGATGTTTATACCCATTCCCAGCAAAGTGAATTGCTTTTCTTGAAACAGATGAGTTTGGCTGGTGTCCAACCTATCAAACAGAGATGCCTTTGTCTCTCAATTTCAGACTGCCAATGAAGCAGTTCTCATAAGACAGGTATCTAACTCCTCTGCCTAGTCAACAGAGAAAGGCATTTGCCTCTGTAGCCCTCCAGAAGGAAAGTCCATCTGCCCAAGTTTAAGACCTGAAAAAGAGATTGTGCACTCGAAAACCTATTTCACATAACTCACTCAATTGACCTGCATATATTACCATTTATTACAAACCCTACCTAAACTCAGGTAAATCATCTCTGTGGGCAGGATATGTTCCTAGACACTATCAAAGGGTCTTCTTTTCTCCACTGACTAGGTAGGTGCTGTAGACCCCTGATTTAGAAGGACAGCTTCATTGGGTTCTTTAAATACTGGCCCAAATTAGGCAGATAGGATAATCAGATGTGACTTTCATGTGAAAATATATTGCGGGGGTGGGGGGGGTGGGGGGTGGTTGTTGTTCTTTTAGCCCCAGCAAGTCCTAATCTTTCACCTGTACATATATATGTTTGTGTGTGTGCATCGCATCCACAGTGTCTTGAGGGTGTGTGTGGAGGACAGGCAGAGGGATGGCAGTACCCACTTCAAAGCCACTGGGTCATCGGCAGACCAACCTGGTCCTTCCTGCTCCACCCATAAGGGAAAATGTTTTCCCCAGCCAAGGTTATGTCAAAGAACATCTCCTCAGCTTGAGAATTGCCTGGGGCTAGCATCCACATCCAGCATTGCCCATAGTACTGCCACCCCTGACCCTGCAGCCAGTGCCATCTCATACTCCAAACCCAGACAGGAGGTGTGTGTTGCTGCCATTTACCAGGGATAGAGCAGGATATTACTTGTTCCACCAGGTCTCTCCCATTGCCACTGCTGCATTCATGTGAGCAAAGCCTGTTAGCCTGTTTTTTTGTAAAGCCCAACCCATGCTGCTGGCATGGCTTCAGTAAGGAAAGAGCCAGGTTTTGCTATGATGGTGCTTCCAGCTGTCCTTCCGCCCCCACCTGCTCTTTTTGGTGTGGTATGACATAACCAGAAAGCCCTGAGGTGTAAGAGGCTTTTTTCTCTTCCTAATGCACAGCCTGGACCTGTACAGCTGATGCTACTTGTTCTCAGGTACCCAGTGACACAAGTGACAAAAGCTCTACCCTGAGCCATCTTCAAAAAGACAGGTTTCTCCCTCTTGGCTTGTGAAATAATTGTAGACCCAGATATTGCATCTGCCTTGGGGGTACCAGTCTATTGCCTTCACCCAAACTACAGAAAATTCAGGTTGATACTTTCAGCTCATCGAAGGGCAGGGAATTGAGGCCAGGCCATCACAAAGGATTCAGCTCCAACCAAGACAGCAGCCAGCTGTGGGAAGAGTGTTGAGCTGAAGCCAGTGCTCAGATCAGGGGCTTAGTTCAGCATCATCTCTTGTCAGCTGAGCATAACTGCTGTAACCATAAAGCATGTTTCAGCTCATAAAAAATATAGAAACAAACAAACAAAAAAAAGCCAGAGAAAGAATTTTCTCTAGCCAGTGTGCATGACTTCAGGATGAGAACTGCCAACAACATTCTTGTGACACCCAAATGCAAGGTGAAATTTCAGTCGTGTGCAGTGACTTTTCAGAAATAGGCTGGGAGGAGAGATATGAGCCCTGCCAAGGGGATAGAAAGGCAATACCTGAAGAACAGGGTGCAGAGCTGCTGACTGAGACAAGTGTATCGTTCTGTGCAGTGATTTTTGGTGTTTACTGAGGCAAAACTCCCTGGGCCAGTAAAGGAACATTTTCCTTTGTAAGAAAGGAACAGGGTGTTTCTGGAGATTGTAGAAACCAGCCCCTGGCAGTTTCTTTTTTCTTTTCTGTTTCTTTTTCTTCGTCTTTTAATTCTTCTTTCTCTTTTTCCTTTTCTTCTTATTTCTCTTTTTCCTTTTCTTGTTATTTCTCTTTTTTCTTTTTCTTTTTCTTTTTTTCTTTTTCTTTTTCTTTTTCTTTTTCTTTTTCTTTTTCTTTTTCTTTTTCTTTTTCTTTTTCTCTTCCTTTTTTTCCTCTCCTCTCCTCTCCTCTCCTCTCCTCTCCTCTCCTCTCCTCTCCTCTCCTCTCCTCTCCTCTCCTCTCCTCTCCTCTCCTCTCCTCTCCTCTCCTCTCCTCTCCTCTCCTCTCCCCTCTTTCTCTTCTCTCTTCCTCTCCCCTCTTTCTCTTCTCTCTTTCCACTCTTCTCTTCTCTTCTCTTCTCTTCTCTTCTCTTCTCTTCTCTTCTCTTCTCTTCTCTTCTCTTCTCTTCTCTTCTCTTCTCTTCTCTTCTCTTCTCTTCTCTTCTCTTCTCTTCTCTTCTCTCTCTTCTCTTCTCTTCTCTTCTCTTCTCCCCTCTCTTCTCCCCTCCCCTCCCCTCCCCTCCCCTCCCCTCCCCTCCCCTCCTCTCCTCTCCTCTCCTCTCCTCTCCTCTCCTCTCCTCTCCTCTCCTCTCCTCTCCTCTCCTCTCCTCTCCTCTCCTCTCCTCTCCTCTCCTCCTTTTTTCCCCATTGTTTTTTAAATTCAGGCCAGAGCCAAACACTAAAGGAGTAAATGTCCTTCTTTTAATGATGCTGATTTAGGGACCATCGTATCATCTGAGTCCTCCTACAAGTCTGCTTCCCACACCATACCAGCATTGCTGTGTTTCGGAACCCGCCATCCTGTGAACTGCTAAATGGACATGCAGCAACCAGCAGTAGTTGCTTTTCTTTTTTTTTTTTTTTTTTTAATTTTTTTCAAAATTTTTATTGTCAGTAGCCAAAGCAGCTCTTGGTCTATTACTCTCCCATGATTTTAAACTTGGGATGTAATCGAATTAGAGCGGTACCTGCTCTGGAGTCCATCCGAGGAAATTGAAAGACTCCCAGAGGGCTTTGGCTAGCCGTCCAGCAAAGCCCAGGATGCTGGGGGTGGTGCGGGAAAGGCCGGTGCTAACAAAAGCATTCTGGTTGGCAGAGAATGTATTTATTTTCCAGACTTTGCAAACCGATTTGTGTCTGCGCTCATTCATTCAGTGCATGCTCTCCTCAACAGCTGCTGCATAACGTTCTGTTACTGTTCACTGTTGACCGTGTGTCTACATTTAAGTGTTTGTTTTACGTGTGTGTTTCTGGCTAGGCCTCCTCCTTTTTCTTCCTTTCTTTCTTTTCTTCTTCCTTTCTTTTCTTTCCGTTCAGTAAGTTTGTTTTGCTCTCCTTCTTGTTTCATTTTCTACAGTATAATGGCAAGTATTTCCATTAGATCTTCTTGACCAATGCTGTGTTTGTAACTTTTTTTTAATTATTATTTTTATATATATCTTCTTTCCCCACCTTTCCCCTTTTCCACACTATATATAAATATATATATATATAAAAAAAATCTTTTCTTCTTTTGTCATTCAATCAAATTCCAACAAAACCAACCAAGAGCCAGTCAAATCCACCACAGTCTCGCGCTGAGCTAGGAAAAAAGTTCACGTAATGACATGAAAGTGGAGAATACAGTCCCCCAGGCCGTAAGTTCAAATCAACTCGAAGTTGAAAGTGTGACATGATGGCGTCATGTAACAAGCTAAGAATTGGTTGCATGACATGCCGTCAAGTTTCGTGCAGGTGCCGTGATTGAAGCATTTTTCTTGGATGTTGTATCAGTTGATGATTGGCCAGTCATGATCACATGTGCCTTTTTTGACTTTGTGCTGCCACAATTTTTTGCTGTGCTCATTTTCGTTTCGTTTTTGGTGCTTGCAGTGGTTTCTTTATTTGTCGTTTGATTTCTCGTCAGCGTTTTATGCTTCTTTAGATGTCACATAGAAGGAAAAAAAAAAGATGGATTCCTAATTCTTTAGAAAAAATGGGATTGTTATAACTACAGATAATTGGGAAAAAAAAAAAAAAAAGAGAGAGAAAAAAATGCGTGGTTAATTTTTTTGCACTGAAAATCTTGTGATTTTATTTTTTTTCCGGAGAATTGGGGGCCTTTTTCAATTGACATCTTTTTTTCCCCTTAGGATATTTCAAATCACTCTCCAAAAATTTTTAAAAAAACAACCAAAAACCAAAACCAAAACAAAAACCAAAAAGAGTAATGATAGTAACAGTAGTTTGAAACCTATAGCAATCCAAAAAGCAACCCCAAGAAAAGCCTCATTGTATGTCTTTTCAAGAATTCCTAATTCTAAGGTTCCGTATTACAGCAACTCCAGCCAAAATTGATTGCTCAGGGGGAGGGAGGGATTGTTTTGAGTGGGAAAAAACCCATCCAGATCAAAAAACAAAATGCATCTTTTTGTTTACAACTGAAAAAGGGTCCTTGACGAGTGTTTTTTATTTTTTTATTCTATTATTATTTTTGGTGTTGTAATTGTTTAGACTGCTGTGTACGGTTTGCTGTTTGTTGAACCAACAGTGTGAAAACCTGCCAGCATGGATTGATATTCCGCATGACACTTTTCCACCAGAGTGGACCTTTTGCAGTTTCTAAGTTTCTTGATGTAATAAATCACCGAGTGTGTAAGAAGAACCTGCTTGCTAGAAAGAGATAAGAGCTAATCCTTAATGATTAAGCATCCTACTTAAATGTCAAGCCTAGTCGGATCATGATTACATTTTTTAAACAACTTTTTTATTTAAGAAATGTTAGCTTTACATTTTTTTTGCAAAAAAAAAAAGTTTATTCCAACAGTCTTTTTTTTTATTTAACCTCCTATAAATTGCCTGTTCAAAGTCCAACTTTCTGACATTCACAAAGGAGTAGATGTTATTGGCAGCTATGTCTCCACAGAAAGCTCATACACTGTCATAGATGGCACCCTATTAAAATGTAGAACTATTCTTTCTCGATGCCTTTCACAGTACAAAAGCTCGCCAAGCAAGATTGTGATCTGGCATTGTAAAGTGGCACTTAAAAATAATTAAAATGCAGCTATCTGCACATACATAGTGATACAGATTTATGCAGACATGCCCTACTATTATTTTGATTTATTATTATTATTACTCTTAGGAACAATTATATTTTTCTCTATCATGATCGTGACTACCTTGCTCACTTTGGGTTTGATCCAGTTCTCACTGAAGTCAAGGGGAATCTTTCTGTTGACATTGAGTGGGAGCAGAATCAGAGCCAATGCCTCCAAAAGTAAAACACCAAACCAGAAGCCCCATCCTGTCCCAATTGAAGGGAGACGAAAACACCCATTACTTTCAACAGGAGCAGGATTGGGCCCAAAAGAACAGACTTGGTTTTAATTTCATTTTCATTTTTTAGGTCTTTTTTCCCCCTGTCCCAAATACACCCCACCCCCACCCCCCCACCTTCCCTACTTCTTCCTCCCCTTTTTGATTTAATTTGCAATGATCTTCTTCATTTTTTTAGGGCAGCAGCTGAATGGGCCACATTTAGGAAATAAAAAAAAAAAAAAAAAAAAAAGTATATATATATTAAAAAAAAAAAAACAAACGGGAACTGTTGGATTACACCTTTGACATATCAGCAAATATCAATCAAGCTGAAGACTTCAGACTTATTCTCTCTTTGATTGTTTAGACTGTAACATTTCTTCAAGAAAAGTATCACATCTGCTGACTTCGAAGGACATGCGCTTGAAAATAAACAAAAAAACACATAAGTAAAATCAGAACAGGAACAAGATCAACCAGGATTTCTGAAGAGACACTGATATCACCACAGCGGCTTTTCTTCAAACAGGAGATGCAAACCTGGATACTGAAAAAGGAGTGCCTGTTTGCCACCAAGGATGCAGTTACCATGCTTGACCCATGGTAACAGTCACTAAGCATCTTTATCTGTCATTCCTTAGCTATATAGGGACCAAAGGACAAAACTTTTTACCGCAGACTTGTAGCTGTATGTAAAATATGGAAGTTCTTTCCTTTTCTCTGAGCTGTTCCTAAAACAGTTTTTGAGAGCGATTATATGAAATATATAAAAACTAAAAAAAAAAAAAAAAATGCTTAAATGCTTTTAAAACGGCAAGATAATAGTTCTTTGATACTTTGGGAGGTTCTTTGGTTATACATTAATTAGAGTCTATGAAGCTTTCATATGGTTTTCTGTATAATACGTAAGGATCGCTCTGTTAAAGGCAGGTAAAATGGATATCTATGAAAAGCAAAAAAATAAATAAATAACTACATAAATAAATACATAAAAAGGCATAGAGAAGAGAAAGGAAAGATGGTTGATAATAAATGGAAAACAGAAAAGGTTTGTAAATGCTTCTAACTCTCCCCATTTAAAATCCTAATAGTTGTACAGAATTTAAAAAAAGAAAGTTTAAAATACCTATATAATAGAAAAAATTAGACAACATAAAAAAAAAAAAAAACAAAAAAGCAAAAAAAAATACTACATAGAAGTTAGCGTTAATGCTAAAAACAAAGATGTTGTAGAACTGTAATTTTTGTAGAGTTTAGATTGAGCATAAATTCCTACTCTGCCAATTGCTGTTGGATGCTGTTATTTACCGAGGAGAAAAAGGAGAGAAATGGCTATTTTGGCAGCTTTTTTAACTGCAAGCATTCCAGCTATTAAAAAAAAAAAAATAAACAAAACAAAACTCAATTCTGTAGACAATGCAAATGGGAAACAAAACAGCTGTCTTTTTATCAGACGCTAGTTCTAACTTGAACAACAAAACACAGCTAAACGCTTCATGTCTTCATGATCTGCTGTCCGCAAAATTCCCATCATCCTATGCTTCAGTAGCTTCCATATTTGCTCTAGAAACCTTCAGGACAAGGGGTTAGCCTAGAACCTTAAACTTAAAAAAGAAAAAAAAAAAAAAAAAAAAAAAAACCAAAAAACCAAAAAACCATAAAAAAATAAAAAGAAAAATAAGAAGTAAAAGTAAAAAGAAAACACAATCTCTTTGAAGAATTTCTGAAACTGTTTACAAGGAATTTTGAAAAACAGGGGGATGTTTAAAAAAAAAAAATAAAGATGCTGGCTCTGTTTCTGTAAATAAATTTGCATATTTTGTAGGACTTTTAATTGTAATGATAGAGAAAAAACAAGGAAAACTATTTAATGAAAGCACGATATTTATCTTTGGTAAATGACTTTAGAGCAGTTAAAAAATAAGACATTGCTTTAAAAAATCTGACTCAGAAAAAACAATGAATTATTTAAGAACACATATATTTTAAAGTATATCATATTTATTACAATTTATTTTCACAATCTTAAAACTTGATTTACATCATTCTCACACTTGTTTGCATCAACTGAGCAGTGTGACAATTGTTTCTGATTCTTTATTATGTTTTACGCTGTTCTAATGTTAGTTTGTTTTTCTTAGTATTTTTTATCTTGGTCTTGAACTTTCTTCCTTTCTCTTTCTGTTTTTGTTTTGTTTTTTTTATTTTTAATTTTAATTCCCTACTGGGCCTGATCTTCCAGTCCTTACTCTGTCGAAACTCCCACGGGGATATAGCGGGTATTTTGACTGAGTAAGGACAGCGAGACTGAGCCCACAGCTAGGAAGTACAGATGTGTAACGCAGCTGCAGTTCCATACAACTGCTCTTTCACTCTCAATTCCCTAAAACTCCTTGTAATCTTCTGTAATTATTGAATGACGCTTTCCAGCTTAGCCCTAAATAAAGCACAGTTTAAAAAAAAAAAATGCCATGTTCTTTACTTCTTGATGGCTTTCCTTAATGTGTTTGCTTTGAGAACAAAATGAATCTATTTCAACTCTTTCATTAATATACATTGTTTGAGTATCAGAACAAATCCCTTTGTTATATAAAACCTATCTCATTGGATTGAATTAATGACATTGTTTCATTTAATGTCTGCTTGATATTCTGCTGTGGTTTACCTTAAACCTAGTAGGTTAGAAGATCAAATAATAGTACATACAAATTAGAACATTGTAGCTCCCATTTGAAGCCTGTTGTTTGATTTCACGCTCATGGTTTTTTCATGCTGATAAGTATAGAGGCCAAAGCTTGGGACATTGCTCCTTTTGCTGATTTGGGAAAGCCTTGTGAAAATTAGCAGTCTCCAGAGATGAGGTTCAATTTCTTCCTGAGCATCCCTCACGTCTTGTCTTTTGAATGATTATATTTTTTCCCCCTGAAATGGCTGTAGCACATCAGATGAGCTGAAGCTGGGGCTGAAATCAGGAGCCTTTGCTTTTTCTTCCTGATTCTTGCAGCCACATCTGCATTTGGACAAGTGGCACCAGCTAAATACATCTCTAAATGGGGCTAATGGTGCTTGTCCATAATTTGAACTCCACAGATGGAAGGAGTTCTATTAGTAGAAACTCCTATTATTACTATTATGAGTTACTAATATCTATTCAGGGCTACAGAAATAAATTAAATGTAAATCAGGTGGTGAATAAAGGAGGGAATATAGTCAGTATTTTCTTTTCATCTGAAGGTAAAGGCAAACACAGAAGAGCACATACATCAATCCAATCTCTGCCTCTGGCAGAGAAGATGCTCTGTAGAAGGCTGAGTAGACTAAAGATGTGGGAATTGGCCTCAAATGTCACCAAGCTAGAAAATTAAGACCAGGCCTCCAGTAAGAAGTTTTTGCTCCCAAGACCATTCAGCATCCTGCCCTGAGCTGTGGTGATGAAGAGAACAGACACATCCTCTGACCCAGGCCGGTTTGGGAATTAAGAGGGTGTTGGTGAAGATCACCCTTTGAGGAAGGAAAGTAACAAATAGGGAAGTTTAATTTTCCCACAACAAATGTAGCACTAAAAGGTGTTGCCTGATTCCCTCCCCATTTCTCAGGCTGCCTTCCCCACTCCCCCTTGTGACCCTAAAGCTCCCCAGAGTCCTTCCTTAACCACCTTGAGGTAGATGCTGTGGATGTGATGTGTCCCAATGTATTTGCAAGGACACAGCCATATAATCTGAGCAGAATGGGGTGCGTCCCTAGGCCACCCAGCTGGGGACAGCTGATGGATGAAACAGAGATGTGGGGCTGTCAAATGACAATTGTGAGACAATATTTCAGAGTACTGTTTCAAGCATCCTGCAATACACAGAAGATAACATATCCAGTGCTAGGGAGCAACCAGCTCCCAAGGGGAGGCCAGAAAACACTGTTAAATCTCTGTGACCCAGGTCTGTACCCCTAAAAATATTTGACTTTACAGAGACACCAGTGGGTATACTGAATTGGGAAATCTGGCTATGGGGACCAGCAGGGACAACCACTGAAATCAGGCATGGTCCTCACCTTTCTCCCAGAAATCCTCATGCATTATACTGCAAGGTCAAAGAGTGGGTAAATCTCCAAGTCCGGTTCCCAAAAAGAACAGATGCACCACAACACTGTCAGCCCACTGGAAGTTCATTTACTTTGGTGTGGTGGGGAATAAAGCACTGCTGTGACCACAATGGTGCCTGAACTAAGTGACACTTACTTGCCACAATCAACTCACTGGTTATGGCAGATACACGGATTAAAATAAGATGGGCTGAAGCACAAATGTAGATATGGCCTTATGGTTGATTTAAACACCCTTCTATGTGTTGTACAAACATACCAGCCCTGTTTTAAGATTTAATTGCTTGTCATACGGAGACTCCATGCTTCTTTCCAAAGGAAGTTCACCCATTTACACTGTAGGTGCTGTAAAGCAAAACAAATAAAGCTTTGCAGCGTGGGCCTGTTTTCACATGGTTCTGTATTGCTGAGTCTGGCAAGTAGCCAGAGAAAAAGCCCCAGTCTGAAGCAATGAAAATGAAGAGAGAGGCCAAGACAACCTAAAAGCCTGTAGCTGCTTGCCCATGTGTACCACAACACAGCAGATTGGGAACACTCTTATTACAGAGGTTCAAAAGCCACGGACTGTTTGATGCTGACTCCTCTCTCTTATTTGTAGCTGTTAAATCACATTACATGAAACAAAAGGTTTATTAAAGGTCAAACATCTATCCTTCGCCGAGGTGCTCCTTGGCACTGGTGTGATTATACTAAACTACAATCTCATCCCTATGAATAGCTGGGGGCAACCTTTGGTACAAGTACAAGGCATGGTTTGCAGTCGTTTTTTCTGGAGTCCCATGGAA
The DNA here is from genome assembly GCF_965140245.1 of Athene noctua. Classification (NCBI taxonomy): domain Eukaryota; kingdom Metazoa; phylum Chordata; class Aves; order Strigiformes; family Strigidae; genus Athene; species Athene noctua. The sequence goes on from NC_134077.1 coordinate 9,694,199, forward strand.
ACACCTCAAACACTAATCACATTTCTGTTTCTAAGAAAGCAGTAAAACCCTTCCTGGAGTCCTTTTTCCAGATCAGCTTTTCCTGAGTTAGCTGCAGAGCCACTCTTCCTTTGCACACCCAAGAGGAAACAATTCCTCTCCCCACTTCCACCCCATCCCCACTCTAGACAGATGTCTGTTAGACAAGTTTCTTTTATTAAGAGATGATCTGGGCTTTGAATGAGGCTACAGAGTTCTGCCTGGTTTCATGTAACTAGCATGGTGATACCATTTGGAAATGTCCTTGTGAAGCAAGGTGAGGACTTTTCCACCTTGAATATTCCAGTTTCCAACAACACATTTCCCCTGGTCCTGAATACACCAGCACAGTGTCCGCCCCATGGGTATAGAAGCATGCAAGGTGTTCACATTTGTGGTCCCAGGAAGAACTCGGACATCACAAGGGTTTGGCAGATGGGGAAACACATATCACTGGGTGCTTCAGTGCAACGTGCAAACACTCCCCAAGCAGTTTACTCAAACTTGTGCACAGCATCACTTGGCTGCTGATGCTGTTGCCTAGAATGGTCCCTTAACAAATTTCTTTTGAAACTACCTGGCTTGATCTAGCACTCCAGAACCAATGATACACAAACAGGCCAAAGTCTCAAGTTAGACAGCTGTAGAGTCTGAAAATGCTTTTTGGAATAGCGCTGCTGATCTATTTGTTGAGGAAATCAGCCCTTAAAACAGGTTTCAATCCCATAGCTTCCCTCTCACTACAGTAAACACTCACAGTAGAAAAAACACATCCCCAAAAAACATTTGGAAGGTGCCAAATCAGAGCCCTTGTGCTCCATTTATGAAGGGAAGGATGTCACGCTGGTGTCTCTGGGTTGGAAGGGACCTTGAGAAGTCATTTAGTCCAATCCCCCTGCAGCAAGCAGTGACAGCTTCAGGTAGGTTGCTCAGAGCCCTGTCTCTTTGCACACTGCACTTACCACTAGTATTGTACAAGGTTTTACCAGTGCCCACCCAACCTTAAACATTCTCACATTGCTGCCGAGGAACATGTGTAACTCTGTTACTGGTAAACACAACGATGGGTTCTGGTGTTAAGAAACACCTCGGTAGCAAACATCCTCTCACCATGGGCATTCATAACCCATCCTGGATTCTGGGTCTTGATCTGACAGTGCTGAACTTGTCTTGGACTACCTCAAGTGAGCACAGACTGGGGAAGGAGGAAGTTCCTTGCACAATTACAGGTAAGCTTGCCCTTTTCCTATAAGCATCAGCCTCGCAAGGTGCAGTGCATTCACATGAGGTAAGATACACACAGGTTTAGATTCTTCCTCTGTCCAGCTAGAAGCTGGGATTTGACCCCTAAGAGTCCCATAATGCAGAAGATGGCCCCGATTATAGAATCACAGAGCAGTCCAGGGAGATATTCACAACTCCTCTAATTGATTTGTTTAAAAGTGGAAATAGAAATGGAAATGGGGAGTGAATGACATCATAACCTCTCCTATGACACCCAGGCTCCTAACACTCCCATGAATGTCATGCATATTGTACAGCACACAGGTCGCCTTGCCAGGAGAAAGTGACACAGAGTCCCCCCTAGGTGCATCTTAGTCTGCTGCTCATGGCACTCTCCTGGGTTGTGTACATTGCTGGGTTGCAGCTATTGCTTTTGGCTTTTACAAAGAAGACCTACAAACCTGCGAGCTTGCAGACAGCTGGTGAGTGGGTGGGTTAACTCTCCCCAGTGGGGAGTCACCACATGACATCCCAAAAACGGGCACCTCTCCTCCTCAGGCAGACAGAGGCTCTAAAATTCTCCTAACCTTTTGTGGCAGATCGGATCATGTGTTTTACTTTTTCCATAAACAGCACGGAGAATGCAATTGCCTAACTCAGTGTTGTGAGTCCTACCAGAAAGCAAAGCACCCACAAATTAGACATCATGTCTGTGATGCCTCCTTTGTGAGTCCCTCCTCCGGAGGATAAGGGAGACAATTTCACTTCAGTGAGCTACAGAACATACTCCCAAACTGGAAAGATTGTCAGAAAGCACATTGCACACAAATCCTCCTACCAACTCCTACAAGAAAAGGTTACCTTCTTTCAGCTAGAACAAAGAGCTATTGAGTGAGACAATGGGTCTAGCAGTATGGGTGAACCGTCTGTCATCAAGTGTTAGACAGCAGTATCTTTTTTAAGCCAAGCCAGCAGAAGCGCCCAGCCACTGTTACAATGGCATATAAGCACAGATGAAAAGTGTCAGCCCAGTTTTTACTTGTTTTAACTCCTTCTGCTCAGTCTTCTGTTATTGCTGGGGTTTGTAGCAAGCCCAGAGCATGGCGGAGCACATGAATTTTGCACAATAATCATCAAACTAAAACTTTGCACCACATTTCACACAAGTGCTCTAGAGTTGGCTCTGCGCACTAGCCTGGTTTGATTTGAGGGCAGACAACCAGGAGCCTGAGACAAAGAGATACCACTGGTATTCAAAGAGGTAGCACTGGACCCAGATCTCCCAACCCCGGGAGACAACTATCTAGAACATCTGCACTAGTGTTCCACAGCCCAAATGCCAAAGACAAAGGGGCCTGAGTCCCTGTGCATACCTCTGCTAGCTGATAAGCAGCAAGCAGCCAAGTCTGGGATATGAGAAGAAAAGTGATATTGGACTGAGACACAGAGCAATCTGAGAAGAGCAGATTGGCCCTATGTGTGGGACCAGTTACCAGCCTCCTCTGCCCAGTCTGAGCACCACACTCAGGAGATGGTTTAGGGGGTGAATGTCAAAACCCCTGATCTGATGATTGCATTGCACAAAGCAGTTCAAGCCAAAACAGGATAAAAAAATAGAGAACTGCCTGGGTCTCCAGATTAAGCTCTTCAGTTTAAGCAGGAGTTGTCTTATTATTTATACCTTCAGTTTCCAGACCAAAAGCCAGATCTTAAAGCTGTACTAAGTAAATATTTCTCTCTTTGACTACCAAGCTTTTGCAGTGCTGGGAGAGACCTGAATTTGGGTGAAATACTGGATATTTAAGGTGGTTTATTTTTCTAGAGGTAGGGAATCTATGTAAAGCAACACACTTACGTGAAAAACTTACACTCCAGATCCAGTTTAATTGGAGACTGGGGAATTTTTTTATTCCATGAAGGGGCTGATACCACCAAATACCAAATTTTATGAAGGGTTTTCAGCTATCAAATTTAACAGAGCACTCCCTCCCCACTAACTGCAAATGGTGAACACAGCTGGGCAGAGGTCTGTACAAGTGGGGTGAGAGGACGAACTTGGCCTGACTGGGCTTTGCTTTGCCTCCATACCAGGTCACTAGTGACAGCTACTTGCCATCCAGCTGGTCAGTAAGCCTTCCTCTGTGAAATCTTGTGATGGTCCTAGACCAGAAGGGTCTATATCCCTGCTCATGAGCCCAGCTGGTACTTCTGTTACACTTTTAGCAAAGAAGGCAAGAAATGAGTGAGATCTCACGTCTCAGGGAATAGTCCTCCAGGGCCTGAGCACGCAGATTCACCTTATCTGTCCCACAAGTGATGGATGAGTGGTCATGGCCAAGCATTACACCTGACTGAAGTAGGAAACACTTTTGGAGCAGATGGAAACCACCAAATCTCAGCTGGAAGGTAGCAACTGCAAGAAGCCAAGTGTAGCACAAAGTAGAACAGATTAAGCATGGTTTGTGCTTACCATTTGAAACAGCCTCAGAGAGTGCACACATGGTCAGGTTCTGCATACTGAGGTGCTGGAGTTTCTGTGCATCTCTTCCCTGAGCTGAGCAGTAGTGACTTTAAGCCAACAGGCTTGAGGTGTGTTAAGGCAAAGAGACCATAGGTTCACAGAAAGCAGGTTTCAGGGCTGTCGGTCCATCTTCTCTCACTGTTTGGAAATGTAAATTCAAAGACAAAGACAAATATAGATCAGTTCAATAAAACACAACTGAAATACAAGCCAGAGGGGCAGCTATTGGTCATCATCACCTGGCAGGGACAGGAATTATATGAAACGGAGACTCTGAGAACTTCAGCCATTTGGCCGCGGGATTAAACTGTACAAAGTGACTGATGTGGAGACCGAGTAGATATGATGGTGGCATGGATCACTGCACATCCAAAATAGATAACAGAGCTCTTATATGACCTGTCCTGGTTGCTGTGAAGTTGCACAGTTTTCATGGTAACTAGAAATGCAAACGAAGAAGGCACTTTATTCCTCACATTTTCCAGTGGCTGGTCCTTTGCAAAGCTCCTCCCAGGTTTTTGCAAGTGCAGTTGTCAAAAGCATTCAGCAATGGCCTCTTTCTGCAGCAAAAAAAAAGTTAATAGGAACATTTACAACTGCCTTCAGTGAACACCTTACAAAAGTCAACAAGAAACTGCAATTTCTTTCCAACGTAAAGGTCATTTAGCATTGGATACAGGCATTTTAGTGTGTCAGTGAAGCCAGAATATCCTGTCCCAACATGCCCATCTTTTACCCAATAAAAACACGATTGGTGTGACAAGTTGTAATAGACAAACAGCTATGCTCTGCCATTCTTCTGTGTGAAAACCCCTTTAGACCCTTACTTTATCAGGCCTAAAGTCATTCCCTTGGCAATAAGATCAACTGAAACCTCTGCAATTTTCTTCCAACAATTAAATTATTTATGAGCTTTGAAAATAATCCCACTTTGTCTTCTAACCCTAGTTTTGCATATATAAATGTCTTTTTCCATGTCAACCCCTGTGAATACTTCAGCTAAAATATGCATTCATTAGAAAAACATTTCAGGGTATTTTTTTCTCTCCTCTTTATCTACTTGTTTGAATATGTTGTAAACTTGATTAATGTTGCCTTCTAATCTCTTTTTTTCTAGAGAGAACACCTGGAGCTCTTTTAACCTGCCTTAAATAAAAAATAAAATGGAAAACCCAAACAACCCAAGTTGAAATGTCACACCTTCACAACCCTTTCCTTTCCCTGGCCATCCACTGCTCCTCTTCTAACAGGGTGGACACATAGGCAAAACTTGTGTCAGTGAACCTACAGAGCCATGGATTTCTTCTAAAGCCCCCTTCCTTATACTCCCAGTAACCTGCTTAGTTTTTAGTCTCTCTCTGACTAGAATAGTTTGGGGAGATTTATGACAGTAATTCTTCTGGTTCCTTTCACAATGTGTTTTCTGCTATTCTCATCTATCGCTCTGCCAACATGCATCATTTATTTAATACCAGTCGGTAGCCACGTTAAACCTTTTTTTTTTTTTTTTTTTTTTTGCGGACATTTCCTCCTGTACCTGGAGAAATTGTGCAGGTAAATAAAGTCTGAGCCAACAGTCTTGGACCTGCCTTTTCTGCCTCCATCCAAAGCTTTCCATGGGCATCAATCATCCTTGAACTAGGATTCTTCTCATTTTAATTATGCTAATATCACCATAATTTCATTCTCATTAACAGCAATTGAGTTTCAGTCTCTGCAGATGGTGGAGCTGGACAGTTACCAAGCCACATGCCATCTTGAGAGGAGTGTATGGACCAGTGCTTAGCCTATGGCAGTGTTACTCATCACCATTTCTGGGTACATCGCTTCACCCATTTGTGAAATGACATATGCCTTTGCTTCGTATTGGTTTTGAGGTTTACAAAGCAGATTTTTAAAAATACGAAAGAGAGTTCATTGCGTAACTAGCTCATTCTTGTTAAAATACAACCTTGCCTGCTTTGCTCACTTCAGGTGAAGGCTACAGAGGAAATATGTTATTGATTTAAAGAGGACAGATACTCTCTTCACAGGGAACCACACGGAGAAGACAAGGGACAACGAGTATAAATTGCACCAGGAAAGGTTTCATCTCGATATAAGAAAGAAATTTTTTACAGTGAGAACAATCCATCACTGGAACAACATCCTCAGGGATGTAGTAAAGTCCCCGTTACTGGAGGTTTTCAAGATGCAATTGGACAAGGTGATAGATAATCTCATCTAGTTTCCCTTTCCCACAAAAGTTTGGACCAAGTGATATTTCGAGGTCCCTTACAGCGCAGGATGTTTCATGTTTCTATGGTTCTGTGATTGCTGTAAATGTGCATAGATCTATGGGCACGTTTATACTGTAGACACCACCCCTCTGAACTTTCCCAGCAGAGCAGGTATAGAACTCAAATTACAGAAATTCTGACAGGAAGGGACTTCTGTGATTTTTCTCCTCCAGCCTCCTACTCAAAGTAGGTCTGACCTATGACCATGTCCCTTGTTATTCTGATGAAATAAAATGGTCAAAGGTCATACAGGTAGACGTGCACAATCACTATTGTACCTGTGTTGCAGTACAGGCACCCAGCACAGCCTTCTCCTCACCACTGCCCAGCACGGTAAAGTCTACCAGTCTACTGCATTCCAGCCTTTTCTGGACTGGGTTTCTTTTCAAGGAAAACCAGTGTGGGTAGGGATGGTGGTGAGAACAAAAGCAAAAGAAATGTTGGGGTGCATAGAGGCATAAGGACTTCAGTGCTTATTGTGGGGAACTACTCTGACCCACACGGTGGTTCCAGTTCCACACAGTGGAGAGTAGGTGGTTTCCCACATGCATACTGGATTGCTTATCACTGGCTGCCCTCATCAGGCCAAGTCCAGCCTTACTACCTGTGAACTGAAGACAGGACATGTTGTATGCACAGTCCTGATACTAGAATCATCTCCAAGCTGAGAGAAGGCTGACTTGAGCAACTGTCACTACCCTTTGGCTGATATGCAGAGGAAGCTTCAACTTGGGCCTGGCTACAGGTCAAAAATCAATACAGCATAAATGAAACTGCACCAGTCCTTCAGGAAGAGCCTGACATTGTGACTGCAAGCATGAAGAATGATATTACATGGATTCAATGGTTTTTTTATGCTGAGTACAAAATCTGGTACAGCTGATAGAAATTATGATGGACTATTGCAGCCTTCAGGGCTGAGGAACACATTAAAATCTCTTCAGGATGTGATATCTGACCAGCTTCTGATGCAACTGTTGCCGCCTCCTACTCCATTTGACAGCTGACCTCCCTGATAATCCGGTAAGACACAGATGGTGGCTGCATCACTGAGGTAAACATGAAATGGTCTCTGTGACAGCCCAGAAGAGTCACTGTTTTCCCACACCTCTATGCTTAGGACTCCCTAAATCAGATGGCAGTCTAGGATCCCAGCCAGACCTATCTTTCCCCAAGCATTTAAGGCACGCAAGAAATGAAGAAGCACCATAGTTGGAAGGGTGAGAAAGAGTCTCACTCAGATTTTGTGTTGCAGCAGATCTTCTGCAGACACCTTCAGGATATATTTTTAATCCATGGAAAAGACTTGGATTTTTTTTTAATCATTTCATATATTTTGTTAACAGAAAGAACAAATTCAGGTACAGCCATACGCAATAATAGTGAATAAATGATCTACTAGCTCTCAAAAACTGGGAAAGTGTGACATGAAAAGCAACACAAAACCAACTATATTTATGTCAGGTATAAACCAGTGGCATGTGCGTCTGCACTTTGGGGTAGCTAATTTGGTGGGAAATGCATTAAAACATGAGAGTCACGTTTTAAGGTAAAAAGGTCTTGAATTCTGCTTGATGATCAGGATGACACCAGTATTTATGCTGATGGCAAATAAGGGCATTTCTGACTCCAATTTCATTTCCAGAAAACATTAAACATTACCTCACAGTGCGTTATTCGAATCAGCACACGTCGCCAGGGGTTGAATAAGACGGTTTCTCCACACTCCATGACAGAGTACCGACACTTACTAAATTATGCTGTTAAATACTGTAGTATGGCTATAAAATACAATGAAGGCCTGTGGAAAGATGCCAGCCCTTTTCTGAGAAAAAGAGAGCACTTTTTGGAACCCTGCCTGTGGCCCGTAATTTTCACTTCCTCCCACTACAGTGTGAAGTGACATGAAAGGACTTGTAAAGTCAAGTCCAGGAGACTGGTGGGGATTTGAAGGAGTAAAGCTAAAGTTAGATCATCAACAGTAGCATTTGACCTACTTGAACTTTGTGGGGAAAGAAGGAGCAAGCCAAATCTCCCACACGTCTACTTAGCAGATCTCACTGGAAAAAAAATAAATTAATTCCAGCATGCAAAACATACATTTTTTCAGCCCAGATGGGGTCAAAACATTCGAAATACAGAAACTTTTAATGGAGAAAATTGTTGATTCACAAGCGGTAAAATTTTCCAAAAAAGTTGCCAACTAGGAAGATATTCAGTATTTCATAGGAAATACCATTCTGTGAAGGAGAAGGACAAGTGGCACAGGATGGAAGCACATTCTACACAGACTCTCCTGTCAGGTACTGCAGCAATTCACATGGACCCTGACCCACACAACCAATAATTAAGTCCTTTACGTTCAGCAGGTTCAAATTTCCTTTTTTAAAATTATTATTATTATTTACCAAGGAGATGAAGGATGGAGGAGGAGTCAAGACTGACCTTTCTTTGTGGAAAATATTTCATCAGAAAAGATTTCTCCTTCTCCAGTGTCCATTATCTGACTTGTCACACTGGTGCCTAAAAACCTTTCACTGCAGGAACACAGACCAGATGGTGCCTGACCAACAAAGCTTAAAATCTAACTGAGGAACAACAACAACATAAACAATAGATGTCACCTATTCTGATCAACAGAAAAACACTATGACAGTGTCTGACAAACAACAGATACAATATGTTGCTATTTGCTACCACATTTCTACAGATGATGGTTAGTTTACTGGAGGAAGGGTGAATCAGAGGAACAGAATTATGAGGTGGAGATGGGTGAGTAAATTCGACCAGACTTGTCTTTCTAGGTCCATACGCTATCTTCATGTATTTCTTATATCTTTGCACCTGTAAATTTATACAGAAATTCAGCATCCAGCAAGTGTCTGGAAACAGAACAACCACTCAGGTTAGAATGCATGTCCTTTGTGTCTTGGATGTGGCCTTCCTGTAGATGGCCAAAACTGGACAGTAGCAGAATTTTCTTAGTGAACACGTTTAAGCAGAGGAGAACTTGTACTTACCCAAAATGCCCTATATTCGTTTGTTGGACCTAGTGTTAGCTGAAGTTTACTCTTTGTTAAACACTGTCTCTAGAGCAGATCGTGCTTGAGGCATGATTTTCAAATTCATTACAAATTCAGAACAGCTCTGGTGGCTGCAGAAACTCTTCACAGGGTTCCTAGGGGTAACTCTGTCAGCAAAGCTCAGACCTACCTTATTCCAGTCAACCTGCTTCTTAAGTCCAGGCACATGTGGACAGTGAGTGCCAGAAGTACTTTTTAGGAAAAGGATTTGAAAGGAGTTATTAAAGTTACTGATACAGAGCAGCCTGGAGATCTTATGTCCAGCCCCTCCTGCTATTATGGAAGAAAATAGCACTAGAAAGCACTTTGCCTTAGTGCCAGGATCCCTGGCACATTCACAAAACATGCACATACCATGCAGGAAAACACTATCAGCTTCCAGTGAGTGCAGACTCTGATGGGTGGACCTGAAATGCAGGAAATGGCGTTAAGGAAGATGTTGAGCCTTGTCACCTGAAATAAAGATTTTGTCAAACAAAATCCCCCATGCTAGCAGCATAGAGTCACTTTCCTTCTCTCTCTTTAGCTGCACTTATGGAGCAAAATTCTCAGTGCAATTGGTCACAGCAGTTCAGCTGGGGACAGAGATGAGTATCAGGAGAGGAATAAAGTATGCAGGAGGGTTCCTTTCACATTTTCAGAGACACAGATTGTATTTTCCCCTTTTCCTCATGCTCCGTCACTTCACTTTCGACTCCTACAAGGAGCACTTGTAGAGCAAAGAAAGTGGGGGAGAGGTGTGAGAAAGCTGAGCCATGAGCCTTGGAGGAGAACAGGGATTTGGGGCACTGGTAGATAAACTCTGCAAACACTGTCATCGCATCCTCAGGTCCTGCCACGTGCTCCTGCATCCTCAGCCCCTGTCACGGGCTCCCTCACACATCAAGAGTGGAGAAGGAGAGTCCTGGAGTGCTGACCAACGCAAATCTTATCGCCAGAAACAGGCAGAGTTTTCCCCCTCTGCTGCAAGAATGAAGGGTTGGCAATAAACCGCTGGGAATATATGGCTGCACCTTCCATCACCAGTGCTGTCTACTCCATGAGCAGCTGTTGGACCGTGACAGTGAGGGCAGAGAGAGGGATTTAGTGAACAGCTATGGCCTCTCTAACACCATACATCAAAAACACTTTCCTACACCAGCCGTCTCCAGTCAGTACTGGTCTTGGTCTGTGGTTTGTCTGGCTGTAGGATGTCGTTTATTTCTCTACCTCATACTTCCTAACTTCCTTTCAGCATGAATCTCTTCCTTCCACCTCCTTCTCCCCATTATAAATATATGAGTACGTATGTTTCTTATTTTTATGTGATCTCTCCTAACTGCAAAAAAAAAAAAAAAAAAAAAAAAAAAATTCTGACATAAATCTTTTTGGCTCAGGTTTCTTGACAAATATACGTTAGATTTTCTTTATCCCTCACACCTCTCTCTTCTCCACAAGCCCTCAGCAAGAGTTTATTTAAACTCTCAGCTCTCAAGTCCTCTTCATCAAGCATCTCAGAAGTCACTTTGCTAAAGCTAAGGCAGAGGAACACTTCCTCTGCCCGTGGAGAGTGCATAGGACAGGGAGTGTGTGCCTGCCCAGGACACTGCAGCATAGTGTGTCTCTGTAGATGTTCCATTTTGCTCCAGTGCATGTGTCTCTCCAAGCATAGTTACAGTGGAAATGGTCCCATCTAGCTTCCAGTGCCGACATCTGAGCCTGAGGTCTGCACCACTGTTTGAGTCAACAGAGCTCTTGTCAACAGACATAGATGCCACATCCAACAGCACACACAAAACCTTCAGCAAAGAGCAGAATCAAGCTCCAAACCCCAAATCTTCACTTCCTCCTTGAGTGCTACAGCCATAAGGATGTTCCTTTCTGCTCTTCTTGGATGCAGTCTGAGATGCAATGTCAAACTGTCCATCTGAACTGACCCTTTCTTGAAGGACTTGACACCAGGTTGGCCCATGCAGTTTAAGTCTGCACCCAAGCACTTCCCTCTACACGCTAGCTTTCGTAGTAGAGTAGAGGGGAGGCCGAAAACATACAGCATACAGAGAGAGAAAAGGAGATCCTTGCCCCTGGCATGAAGGACTTCACAGAACTGCTTGGGATCCAAGCAGATCCAGTCAACAGTTTTAAATCCTTTAACGAAATTCAGACTGAACTTACAGACCTCATTGGCATGCAGGAAGGAAGCAGAAGACGAGTTTTTCTGGGACTGACCTGTACCTAAGTTCTGGGCAGCGAATGAAGGAAATGCCTAAATTTCCTGTCTAGTCAATGAGGAGAGACAGGTGTATTTCAAGGCTTCAGAGAGTGTCCTGTTACAGAAGCTGGCAGAGAGGATCTTGAAAAAACACCTTTTCAGATGGCTGGCTAGCAAACGTCAATGCCTCCACGAGGGCAATGGCTTCACTAGCTACTTCAAATACAGATGCAAGCCTGGTGCCTAAGCCAGGGAGACCTGTTAATACTCAGCTTTTTTATTTTAACCTCGCCAGAAGCCCCTGTTATGGTGAAATATATGGGGCAGCAGAGCACGGCAGCAGAGCTAAAGCCCATAGATCATGGAGTTAAATATCCTACTGTGGGCTAAAAGTGAGTGCACACAGTTTCAGCCCACGTGTTGTTTGAAGTTATGAGCACCCGAGAAAAGGGGATTTATAATGAGAATGGCAATTCAACCTCAATTATAGTGCGCGACTGTCTGCACACTATAAACTGGAAGTTTAATAATGAAGCAAGTAGGCTGAAGTAGAGAATTTCATTGTGTCTGTTTCACAGCCTAGAATTCTTACGAAATTCATCAGATCACTTGAGTTCTCCTGACAACTGTAGCAGTATAACTAATTTTAAAAGGGTTTATTGTACATTAAGGCTGCAACAAAAGACACAGTCAGAGAAAACCTTATAGAGAACTCCAGATTGAGGACTATAATGTATATGAGATTTGAAAGAAGTAAGTGCTAAAAGATGTAGACAGCAGTTTTTCAGGGTCCTTAACCTTGATGAATAAATGAATAAAATCCCTTAAAAAATTGCAGTGTTTCTTTCAAGTGATTTCCAGCATGTTAATGATCAAGAGAAGCTGAGAAAATTGCTGGGAAAGGAGATGACTTTCCTCAATATGCTCTTACCACAGAGACTATGAGACAGACCTGAACTGTAAGCAAATAATATGCATTGCAAAATATGACAGAGGAAGAGAAGAACAGAGACTCTTTAGCTGTCCATAATGCGTTTGCATACAGGTTTGTTGACTGCAGGACTTTGTGATGTTGCCAAATCAAAGCTCTAACGGAGAATTGGAGCCTTCCAGTTCTTCCATATCCAGGCACTTAGACAGGGCTCTCCTGTATCATGTTTGCTTACCTTACTACACCAAAAGAAAGAGAAAAGCACCTAGATTGAAAGAGGGTACACAGAATACACAGAAGCCTTTATCTATCACCATAAGCATCCCACTCACCATGTACAACCCCCCACCAGCTAATACTGAACACCAAAGGGGCATGAGTTGCCCACCATCCTCATTTCTACCAGCAAAGTCTCCTAGATATTCCTAGAAAGGTTAAAGATGCATGAATAGAAAGCACAGCAGCTCACACCTCAATGCAGACCTGCATCTCCCCACCGTCTGCAAGACAGGAAGGGAACATCTTGTTGGTGTCCTGACATGGCCTTGCCCCAGGAGGCCCTCAGGACTGGAGGAAGGTGCAGATGAGACAGGGAACATCAGGAACCGATGGGCAACTTGGCTGCTGAAAATATGGGTGCTCCCAGATTTAACAAACTGTCAAAGGAAGTGGCAAATGAGAAAGGGGTGCTAAAGATTGAAATTTCGAAGGTATCATCTCCAGCAATGTTTTCACCTCTCAATTTTACTGGTTGACAGTGCTTGCAGACAATGCCTCTGTCTCTGTGTGTCTCTGAACCCTCTCCAGCATCCATATCACCCACACACCCCTTTTGTCTCCTGGCCCCACCAACCTCTACCTAATAACATAGCTGATTAGATCTTTCATCATTTTTATTGTTATCCACCCGCAGATTAATAAAACAGTGCTCTGGCTGTTTCTGGCTGACCACATTCCCTAATTTATCATAAAGGCTTCGCCTGAAATACTTCTGTGTGACATGCGGGGAGAGTTGCAGTCCCTCCCAGCCAAGCATATCTGTGAGAAAGCGCAGCACAATGGTCCGCAGTGATATTGCCCATATTCTCACCACACAGAGCAGAAGTTAACGCTCCGCAACCAAGCTGCTAAAGCAAAATTACCAGAGATTGGTACCAGAGGCACGGAGGTGGAAAAATGGGGAGTTAACTCCAGCTCACTGGAGCACACTGCTTCATACCTGTACTGTCTCTTAATACAAGAGAATCTGCTTTTAAAGCACTCCAAATTTTCTTTTTAAAGACGGTAATTACAAGGGTGACTTAACATGGCCTCAGGGACTATCCTGCAAGAATTGAAAGACTTGATCTCTTAAAGTCAAGAAGCTGGAGGAATCGTGGAACCAGAAATGGATATTTTTCCTCCACTTTCTTCTTCTCCCCTCCTCTACCCTGCCCTTCTCATTCCTCTTCTCTGCCCTTCTCCTTCCCCCTTCCCCCTTCCCTGTTCCCTCTTCCTCCTTTTCAGGGTACTGATTTAAACTCAGAAGAAATGCAATACTCAAATGTCTCGCAGTTCACAGGAGGATGTGAGCCCAGAAATTCAAAACCAATCCCCTCAGAATCGCACAGAGCTCCACTGAACTAATGATGTCATACATTTACTTTGAGTACATCACATTAACTAGATGAAGATGAGCTCATCTTTGCGTGGCCAGTGTTATACTGGGGACAGCTGAGACCTATTCACTGTTTTTCAACACAAAGTAAGAACAAAGTGAAAAAAATCTGTCAGAAGATTTTGTAGCATTTTTCCAATTTTAAACTGAACAACATAAATAATTTTTCAAAATACCAACAGAGGAAAGAAAACCAAAATGGTAAACAACTTTTTATTAAATAAAAAATGGAAAATTTCTACATAACTCTTAATGTTTTATAGAAAGATTCCATTTAATGAAAAAGTCCGTTTTCTGCTGAGAAATATTTTCAGGGGATACATTTCAGTCAGGACTGTCAGCTGTTACTTGCCTTTCAATCACCGACTGATGCCCTAGCTCATATCCCCCATGCTAGACGTTGTGCAAAGATGCAGTAAACAATCTTTGGCTTACAGAGGTGGGATCTCATTTTGGGAAGAGCTGAGTGTTAAAAGTAATGGGGTGGAGGTACAATAACAACATTCCACAGATACAGAAGCCAACATGGGCAAACAACATAAAGGTAGAGCACTGCTTGAAAACAAATAGCTGCCTTCCAGACAGCTATGCCGTGGCTGACTTCATGCAGGCAACCTTAAAGACATCTGGCACAATCTTCAGTGGAATCTTAAGAAAAGATTGAACCAAGAAAGGGTCTGCAACCTTTCAAGACAGTGCAGTGCCAGAGATATAGGTAAGGACGTAGAAGGAAATAGACAGATGGGGGCGATGTGAGTTGCCTCCTCCTCCCAGACACATGTCCGGTTGACTCCATTGCTCCTTGGTAAAGCCAAGCATCCTTATCCTCTCTAATACAAGGCCATGGAGAACTGTCATGATTGCTGGTCTCATTAGGAAAAGATGATTGTATCTCTGTATGAGCTGAGAACAAGCAGAAAAATCCCAGAGCTGTCAGGCTCTACCAAGGAAAACATTTTTCCTACTCCAATATCTAAAATATTCTGCTCACTAGAATCAGCTTATGGTGTAGTTGTACATTCTTTCCTTTTCTCTTTCATTTTTTCCTATTCCTGTGTCTCCTCCTCTGAACCACCAAAATAAGATTTTCTGTGAACAGAAGAACCAAGACTCATTTCCCATGACTCAAGGCAAAGTCTGTGTGTGTGTGTGTGTGTGTGTGTGTGTGTTTCATTGTCTTATGGGAATTCTCTGCTTACAATGGCCTATCCATCAGCAGGAGAAGACAGAGGGGATACTTCTGAACATCAACAGCCGTTTAGAGGACACCTTTCCTCCATGCAGATGCCCATCTTTACAAAACATGAAGTAGCCTAATAACTTTCAAGTTTCTTTCTCCTCTACCTAAAACTTATTTCATGGGGATTAAAAGTTAACATAAGAAGGGTGCCAAACAGCAGACCAGCACATGCAGTACAACTGCATTAACCCTTCCATTCTTAAGAAGCCAGACATTGATGACACACATCCCCTCCTCCATCTGCCTGACAGTCAGTTCATGCATCCTGCCTGGCTGCCTCCAGACCAGGGCTATCTTATATCCTTCATCAGCCTCACCTCTTTCTCCCTTCCCCTTCACCCCTTCAAAAGCCATCTGAGACAGAAAACAGCAGTTAACAAGATTATCAGGAGACAGTTTCTGGAACAGAGACCTAAGCAAAAAGTCCCTCATGAACAAGTGATACTCTGCCCAGCTAAGACCAAAGAAAACCCTGACAAAGTCAGCCTGCAATCAGCAAAATGCAGCTTCATTTAGCTTCCCCGGGCCAGGGAGGCCACGAGTCTAATATGTAGCTCTCAGGCCAGGTCTGCAATGACAGTTGCTGCCTGGAACTGAAGGAGAAGTGATGATGCAGGGCCATTTCCTTTGAGACGCCATTCTGTCACCATGGAGGCAGGCAGCACACTCTCAACAAGTTTATCTGCAAAGTAACATGAAAATTCCTCACAGCAGGAGAGATGCGATGGGACGTGCCTTGCACAGCTTTATAGAAAGGTTTCTTCAAATACTTTCAAATCCTATACATCTTTTTCTTGCTTTATTCTCCTTTTCAACATCCTTCTTTCTCTTGCTTTTTCTTTTTCCTAACGCCTCCACAAGGCACGTTTATCAACATCAAAGAACATTCTCATACAGCTCAGTTTTTTCCTCTGAATCCACTCTTGCAAAGTCCAAACCTACTAGTACTCTCCACACCCAGAAACTTCACCAGGAGCAAAACTTGTTTCTGTGCATGAAATCTCCTTCAAAGTCTAGGCAGTATTGACATCATAATGTAGGGACCAAGATCCTTTACACCTAAGTGATTCCTCTGAGACAGAGCATTTGGTTTTGATACTCCTGCAGGCTCTACTGTGCCTAGGCTAAATTTTAATGACTGTCCCTTCCATGTTTTTCTTCCCTCCCCAGCCAAACCAGAGGTGTACACCAGATTATATTTGTAGGCTGCATTCAAGACGCTTAGCCCAGACAAACAAGTGCTCTAGCTCTGTGCTGCTATCACCAAAGAGATGCCTAAATCTTGGTCCTATGGCCATCACACTGCCCTGTAGGCAGCCTGTGCTTGGGTAACCTGCAGATCCTTTCTGCTGTAATGTCAAGCCAAGGTCAAGTCCTTCCAGACCAGTTTCATGACCAAGCACAGCACACCCAGCCTAACCACATGACAGGACATGGCTTTGTGCATGCTGAAGATGTTGCAACCATGTGTTTCCTTCCCATGTGGTACTCAGGTTTCCTCAGGTGACAGTTACTCTAGGAATGTGTCTACACTGCTGATGTGAAGGTAAACTTGGAATTGGACAGGTCTAAGACTCTAGTCCCATGCCCTCAAAGCTGAGTATCTGCTGCTAAAACTACTCTTCCTCCCCCTGATTTCTTCTATTTTAAGGAAGAACTCAGCTACGCTCCATCAAGCTTTAGAAGCATGAACGTGTTTGCATTGCATAGCTAGGAAGAATTTTGAAGCCCAGCACTGATCTGCAACTGTATTCCAGAGAAAACTGCCTCATACGCTTCTGCTTTCCTAGTGCATAGTTATCATTAAAAACACCAAGGCAATACCTACAGGATCTTTTCACCATCTTTAAAATCCAAACCTGGATCCTAACTGGATGTCTTCATCCCCAAATCCTTCTCCTCTCTCTTGCTTACAGCACATGACTTGGCTTTGTCACTCTAGTGTCACAGGTGAACAGGTTTCTCTTCCTGCCATCCTCAACAAGCAGAGCCTTACATCTTCTGTCTTTGGCAGGGGCACAGCTGTGGGGACAGGCTGAACACAGGAGAAGCCTCAATCCAACTCTCTCCACCTTATGACAAATTCCAATTGGCCACTGCCCATGAGAAAGATGGAAAATGAGCTAAAGAATGTATATTCACTTTCCTCATTGTGTAAAGGGCTGTGTGTGTTGGGGTGGCCGTGGGAGGAGAGAAGGTGAAAGGGGAGTTGGAACTGTGAAGTCTGAAGGTGAAAAAAGTCTTTATATCTGGATTAGTGGAGTCCTGGGGCCTTCAAAAATAGTTAAAATTCCCTTTTTTGAGTAATGGAGAAGTAGTTTGCATTGATCTTAAGAATTTGCTTATAGTTTTCCCTGGAGTTCAATGTACTGGGGAGTGCAAAGCTGACACAGCTCAAAAGTTTTATGAACCTCAGGTAACAGCGTGAAAGGAAATTTTAATAAATATTACATTTATTTAAATTTAATTTTTTTCCTTGTTAATAATAAAAGCCAACCTTGGTCTTCTGGGCTTTTCTCATATGCCTGCTTAATACAGCAGCCGAATCGTGGAATTATTTATATTTTAACTTCGTTTTCAGTAAATCGTCAATCATTCACCTTTCAAAAGCATTAAATTCAGAAACGAACAGCAGGGGAGAGGGAGCCTGAAAAATAAATATTGACTTTCAGGGGTTTGTTTTGGTTTTTTAAAACACAGGGTTAGAAATAGAAGCTGTTGTGGGTGATGAGTAAAAGCACAGAAAAAGGAAAAGATATCTGTGCCTATAGATTTCTTCCCATCATAGACCTGCAGCTCTATTTCTGCTTCATTTGCGGGAAGCCACTGCAGTACCAAGGGGTAGTGGCCCTTAAGAGCACTTGACTGAAAATCTGGGGTCTGCTACTAGCCAGGTGTATTGGTATTGTGAGCAATAGCTAAGACACCAAGATAAACCCAAGCTAAAGAGGCATAATAGGGTTGAGAAATCCATCAGGATTGCCATATAGTGACCCTTATGCTATGCAAAGACTCCAAAGACTCTTCCTTTTAAGTTCAGCACCCAATCAATGCCAAAAGATAATGATGAACTCTTGCTAAAGGTCCCTCCTGTCCTCTGGGACAGAAGGACTGCAGCAAGCCAGCTGTCCCCTTGGGTGCTCTAGAAATCTTCTGTAGGGTTCTTGCTTTTTGGTGAATGAAGGCACCTCTTCAACCTCCAAGCAACATCTGCAACATTCACCCTCCACTCTGATCTCCCCTGTTACTCCACCCACTGACCTATCTGAAATCGTAGCCCATGCAGGATGAGAATGCAACAAGAGAGTCTACCCACAACATGCCAGCTACATGGAGAGCAGACAGATGCCATACATCATGTGTTGTGCTTTTGACCACTTCAGGAGTAGTCAGAGCTAAAGCCTACGGCAAGAAGAGCCCAGTCTGCAATCTTGGACATCATAGGTCACAACACTGCAGTGAGTCACCTGACAAGCTGGGTTCAGTTGTAATTCAAAGACATAAGGAGATGAAATCTCTACCAAGATCTTTGACAAATTAGTCCCAGAAATAATGACCAACAAAACCGGTTCCTGGATCCCTGCTCGTCTGTTTGTGTTCAGCTTGCAGGCACTGGTCTGCCTTGTGCCTTCTTTCTCTTGTAGATTTAAGAGTGATTTTATATCAGGTGCACACACCCAGCAAGCCACCATCTGAGCTTGTTGATGATCTGTATAAATTTCTCTCCTAGAAGCATGTTCTCCAGCCTAGATTTGTGTGGGGTCCTGCATCCTCTCTGATTTCTCATTGCCCCTGACAAACCCATTTTCCTGAACTGGAGATGGACTTCTGCTACCTGTCCCCTTATGTCTTACAGTGAGCTAAAATTAATCCTGTCCTTTCACCAGTGTCCTTCAAGGTGGCATTAGATGGTCCCACCACCATACTGAGAATACAAGTCCAGATGAAGGATTTTGCTTTAGGATCTCTGAATCGTCTTTGGAGCCTTTGTCTTGCAGAGGGGCTCCCAGTGCATACTACGGGCTGGTCAGCTGGAGAGCAGCTTTGTAGAGAAGGACCTGAGGGTCCTGGTGAACACCAAGATTACCATGAGTCAGCAATGTGCACTTGTCACAGAAAAGGTCGGCAGCCTCCTGGGCTGCACTGGGCAGATCATTGCCAGTAGGTGGAGGAAAGTGATCTTTCTCTACTCAGCATTGGTGAGACACATCTGGAGTGCTGTGTCCCCTTCTGGGATCCCCAGCACAAGACAGTACAAGACATATTGAAGCAAGTCCAGCAAAGGGCCACAAAGACAATGAATAAATTGGAGCATCTGACATGTGAGAAAAGACTAAGAGCTGCGACTGGTCAGTGTGTTGAAGGGAAGGCTCAAGGGGATCTTATCAATCTTATCAATATGTACAAATATCTGGTGGGGCAAGTAAAGAAGGCAGTTCTAGACTCTCATCAGTGGTAACAGTGAAAGGACAAGAGGAAAAAACTGAAATACAGGAAATTCCATTAAAATGTAGGACAAAGCTTTTTTACTATGAGGGTGCTAAAACACTGCAACAAGTTGCCCAGAGAGATTGTGAAGTCTCCATCCTTGGAAATACTAAGAACACAACCAGACATGGTTCTGAGCAACCTGCTTTGGGTTCTACATGGCTGGGGAGCAGCTCTGTGGAAAGGGACTTGGGTGTTCTGGTGGACAACAAGCTCGACATTAATGAAGAGTGTGCTGCAGCGGCAAAGGGCGTCACCAGCAGAGATAAAGAAGTCATTACCCCACTCTGCTCAGTGCTTGTCAGGCCATACAGTAAATACTGTGTTCCGTTTTCATCCCCACTCTGCAAAAAAACATGTGGACAGGCTGGAGAGGGTCCAGAGAAGGGCCACAGATGATCAAGGGACTGGGAATCCTGCCACGTGAGGAAAGGCTGAGAGAGTTGGATTTGTTCAGCCTTGAGAAAAGAAGGCTTAGGGGAGACCTTATCACCACGTTCCAGCAATTAAAGGGTGGCTACAAAGAAGATGGAGACGTCCTTTTTACAAGGAGCCACATGGAAAAGATGAGGGATAAGGGGTACAAGTAAGTCCTAGGGAGATTCTGATTGGACGCAAGAGGAAAATTTCTCACAGTGAGAACAATCAGCCACTGGAATAATCCCCTCAGGGAAGTGGTGGTTTCCCCAACATTGGACCCTTCTAAGATTCTCCTGGACATGGTGCTGGGCCATCTCGTCTAGACTGTGCTTTTGCCAGAAAGGCTGGACCAGATAATCCTTCCAACCTGGTATTTTATGACTCTATGATTCTATTCTGAACAGACGGGGTTGGAGTACTATCTCCAGAGATGCCTTCTAACTTCAGCTGTTCTGTGGTTCTGCTATTCATCACCCCACAGTTTCAGCCTGTCCTCCTGATTCCTATTCCGTCTCCCAATTTAATGCTGTGAAAAAGGATGCTTTACATATCTAGATTACTGATGGACCGAGAGGCCTTTCCACACATTCCTAAGCCATATTAAGCACTCCTCCAAACTTTAGGTTATCTGCGCATTTCAGCCAGCAGCACTGTTTTTATTTATCTTGAGACCATTGATGGAAACATTAAATTGTATCTAAGCTATGACTGCCTTCTCAGGAATGACACAGAGAAGTGCTCATTAAACATAATTCCTGCTCACAATTTCTGTCCAAGATCTGTCAACTACCCATTATTGAATGTATTAAATATTAGCACATAAAAACCCCATAGATTTCCAGTGCATATAGCCTCTATGTCCTTTTTCTATCCATTAACAGCAGCAGACATCTAGGATATGACTGCAAAAGCTGCAACACACCCACCCGTTCCCCATGTATTATCCCAGCTTCTGAAAGCTGGAGGTTTAGGAGTTCTTGCAGCAGTGGTAGTGACCAAACCATTGTGTCCTATGGCCAGCATTGGACCTGAATTAGTCTACTTCTTTTCAAGTTTTTTGCACTTTAGTTGTTCATTGTCATGATAAATTCTCTAACAGGATTGTATGCCCTGAGGACAAGTACTTCCTATCTTTTGTCTTAAACTTGTGTGATATTTTTGCTGGATATCTTCTCCCCAGTAGTATGGGAAGCAGTGAGTCATCTTGCCTTCTTCATGTAATCTCTAGCACTCAAGATTTGATAGCGTTCCATTCAGGCCACTTGTTGAGACTTGTTGAGACTTGCAGGGCTTTGTCCTTTGAAGCCATGGTTGCCACCCAACCCCACTGCCTTTCCAGCTCCAGTTGGCTTGAAATCACCCCTATCTGGGTTGCGTCCAGTTAGGACAACACATTTCCTTTAAAAGTGGGACAAGGAACTTCTCTGGTTCACAAGAAAACAGGGACTGGAGCTCCTACAAGCTTCTGCCCTTTGCAAAAAAGTATTCTCCTTCCCTGTTGCCCTCCCCAGGCAGGCAGGCAGCAGCTCACCATGTGAGCAAGCAAGTGAAAGGGGAAACAAAATTTAAACAGAGGTTAAGAGAATAGGAGAAGGAAAACAGATGACCCCCCAGGGTCTGGGGCCAAGCAGCACAAACAGTAAGAGCCCCTGGAAGCCAGCTCATCCATGTGCACTGCCCTTGCTGCCTTCCAGTTCCCAGGAGGGGGCCTAATAAATTTTACAAAAGAGCAAACAGATGAAAAATGCTCCTATTTAAAAATATATTGAGAGAATTTGCATGTTGTTCCCTTTTGTGTGGGGATGGCATTTATACATCCAGCGTTTCAACAGCACCGCATCTCAGAGCACTTTACATAGCAATTAATTACACACTGGTAGTGGAGTGACTGTCTACAGGCAACCTCATCAGCCATTATCCACTCAGCAACATCCAGCATACAGCTGTGAACATTTGCATTAGCAGAAAGTCGTCTTGGCTGTCATTAGCAGGGTGCGGGAATGTCAGGGAGGATGCTAGGGGTCGACTCAGCCCCTGCTCCTTCCCAAAAAGCCTCTAACAGCCACCATCACAGCTTTCAC
Organism: Athene noctua; assembly: GCF_965140245.1. Taxonomy (NCBI): domain Eukaryota; kingdom Metazoa; phylum Chordata; class Aves; order Strigiformes; family Strigidae; genus Athene; species Athene noctua. Next base: position 9,716,332 of record NC_134077.1, read on the forward strand.
AGTGGCCCTTCCCTCGTTTCATCCCAGCTTTGGACCACGAAGATGTCATTAGCTTACAGCACGCTGCAGTCCAGATTCTGCACCATAATGCCATGTTTCCCTATAACACAGGAAACACTCTTTGATGGGAGACTTCTGAGATAGCACATAATGTGGAAAAACCAAATCTGTACAAAGAACAGCTTTATGGAATGAACTTTGCCCACAGCCTGTGCAGGTTTCTGTTTCATATCCTTTGTGCAGTTAACCACAGAGCAACCCCACTGCCCTGGGATTAGTCAGCACTCTCCAGGGCGCTCCATAAATCCACCTGGAAAGACACTGCAGACCCGAATGACCAGCTTCTGACGACTTCCATGGCCTCAATGCTATTGTGAAGTACTTTGCAATGGCATGTTCTCTCCTGAGCCCCTTTTTGCCTCTGCTTTGCCCACACCATGGCAAAACCATATGTGCAACTGCCACCAGGAGATTAGAGGAAGCCTGTTGGTGATGGGTAATGGGAAGAATCACAGCAGTGCACTGACCTTCAGAGGGGATCGGAGAACAAGAAACTGATCAGCAGTACTCACAAAGAACCTGGAGGTATTCTAGCTAGACCTGTAACACAAACTCCCAAGCTACCTCTCTACCACCAGAATGAACAGTTGCAAAAATGTGCCTGGACGTTAGAACTTGATCTTCTGTATTATAAGTTGTTAAAATAGTACCTGGCATGTTTTTGGCACAATCTAACTAGCATTTTCCCAAATGATGTTGAGACACAGCCTGGGAATTAGCACAGACTAGTGCCCATTCTCAGTAGGCAATTTGGATGCAACCCCACTTTTTTGGAGGGTGAGAGAATTTAATAGTACAGATGCAGGATATCCCATGCCAGCTGGCTTTTGCACAAGAGAGAAGACCCAGCTACAGTTAATTTACAGGTATAGATGCAGACTCAGAGTACTGGATCCCATCCAGAAGACGACTGCATCCTCCTCCTTTCAATTCCACCAACCTGAAATGCAAAACAAAGCTACAATGCTTCTAATCTTTAATTGCTGCTGTGTACTGTTGAAATGTTTCTGTCCTTTGATCCTGGATAAGGTGATCTTTGAATTTCTGCAAGTTAAGGAGTGTATGAAGTCTTTGGGGTTTCTTTGAAGGGCCACAGGAGATACAACTGCAGTGCAAACCACTCAGGTCCCTTTTCTTTCCATTATTTCATGTGTGTTAAAATATTCAAAACAATACTTCATTTTGCAAGACTGGCGTGTCTTTCTTGCTCGGCCCACAAGCCACCAGAAAACTGTGGAGAACAAACAATCAATCAAAATCATTATTGTAATTTGTCAGATAACAGATCTTATCCAGGCTGGAGATATAAGAACCACCTACAAAACGGTATCATGGTAGCACAGATCTCTTTCCTCTTCATGATTTATAAGAATACAAGTTGGATAGATGGGTAAAAAAATGATGGACTTGTGACAACAAACATGGTCTTTTTACAAGTGCTGTCCTTGGTGTGCAAACCCAGCTCTCCAGCTTTGGGCTTCCTCTCACTGAAAGCCAAACAAACCAGGGTGCTGGCAGCATGGGAGCAGTGCCTGAATGCCGAACAAGTCTCCTTGCTCAATCCTCCTGTCTACCACATCCTGCACTTGCTGTCCAGGACTACAGGACCTGTGGGTGGCACTAAAGGTGAGCAGACATGAACTCATCCCAGACCCTTTTACAGAAGGGAGAAGGGAATCAATGTTTCAGTGGCTCGAGAGGGGGGAAATTCTTCCAAGTATCTGGTTTACGGCAAAAGAACAAAGTCTTTGGAAACAGAATGAGATAATCTCTCTGGGGTTTCCTTTATCTCGTCTTTGCTGCTAAAGGTAATTTCCTGATTTCTAAACCTTCCTTCAGGTATGCACAGGCAAAGTTTAATGAGCTTTAGGGAGAGAAGATGCTTATCCCCCTCTTTAGGGCAGGCTGGATCCCATTCTGCACTTGCCTGCTATTAAGTTCTTCTGCCATTAATTGCTCACTGGTTTCCTCTGTCACTGTCCAACTTCTTCACCAAACACACACCAAACCCTAAACTTCACCAAACACACACCAAACCCTAAACTTCACCAAACACACACCAAACCCTAAACTTCAAAACCCTGGCAACTCACAGAAATTGCTAACTGCCATTTGAGGTTTCAGTGGTGTGTTACTGTTCAGGGACTTCAGTACAGGCAGTGAAACAAGTCAGGAACATAAAAAGGATTTTCCTGAAGAGGTGGACGAAATGGGAACAGTAAAGTCCACAGTTACCTGTCCTCAAATCAGATGTCCACACAGACTTCCCATGAGCAACCAGCCACCAAGCTTCTTTTAGCAGGACTCACCTTGGCTTGGGGAGTTCACTTCCCATGGGCTCCTGAACAGTTTCTGCAACCAAAGCAACATTTTTTCATGTTAGTGCTATAGGAGCTTATATTAGATTCATCTATTTTCCTGTCAAAGCATTTATATAAGAAGCAGCCTGGATCCCACAGCTGTAGGGAAGGGTGGCTGATCCTCTGGCTCTTACCTGCTGGTGGCAGCCCTCTCCACAGTTGTCTTCCAGACAGAGGAGGAGAGCTGGAGCTGCATTTTCTGTGATGCACAGCCACGTACATGGAAGCAATGCTGCAAACCACCCGGCAATTTCACAGATTCCACTAGAGACCATTTCAGACAAGTCACTGGGTTTGATAATGCTGATTTACATAGCAGTAAAACTTCCCCCCACTGCGGGAATTGCTGGGTGGCATTCTCTGGCCTCCACGATGCCAGAGGTCAGGCTGCTGATCAGAACAGTCCCATCTGGCCTGAAAATCTATAAATTCAGATCTGAATGAAATTGGGCAATTTTGGATTTGGATAAGCATTCATGAATTTAAATGAATAAATAATAATATAATAAATCATTCATCTCACTGTCTAGCGTGCGAGTCCCCTCGAAGACCTGCAGTTCAGATGCAGCCAAAGTTTGACTACCTCTGCAATTAGAGCCAATGAATTTCAAATGAAGGAAGGAAGGGAGAAAAAAAAACAAAAAAACCCCAAAAAAAACCACCAAAAAAACCCCCAAACCAAGACAAATGAAATATTTGGGGGAGTATTTATCCAAAATTACTTCTCCCTCTCTGCAGGCCATACAAGGACTGGATGCTAACAAACTCATCCCACTGCTGGCTTAGTGTAGCGGTACCAATAAAAGTTTCCGTCTCCCACTACATATACTCAGGATATGCAGGACCTATAAACCCAGCTAGTCCCAGATCTGCCATTTTGATAGAAAAGTTGCTGTCTTCACATCTAGCTTCACTGAGCCAGACTCAAGAGTCCTTCATTCAATCCCAGGTGATGATGTCGGGCAAGTACATTTCCTTTTGATTAGTCACTGTCAAAAAGAGCTTTGGGCAGTGATTTATGTTGCTGCAGAATCTGTAACAAAAGGCTTTCCTCACCAGGCTAGAACAATGTTATGTACTGCTCAGGTTCAGGTTCCTTCCCGTTAGCCAGAGGTAAATTTATGGGCAGTCACAATGAAGAGGAGAGAAGACAACAGACTGGGCTACACTTATCACGAGCAACCTCCACATCTGATCTCTACCACGAGATGTCTTTTCATTCCTACTGATGGGCCTTTGCCAGCCGCTCGCTGCAGTCTAAACACATGGCATTATTTTACCCTCCTTCTCCTCATCCCTTCAACCATCAATACCCCCTTGAACCATCCCCAAATGCATTCTGTCCTGATTCACCCTGGTGCGTTTCTGCCCTCCCCAAATCTTTATATTTTATTTTCTCTCTAAACCAGCTCTTGCAGCTTTCACAGTTTAGCCTCCTCCACTCATTTCATTAACATGCTGTTTACTTCTGCTTGTAGATCATTAGCAACAATATTAAACAACTGGCAATTTGCCCAGGAGGCTGCTATCTCTGGGGTTGATGACTTGTTTTATTTTCCCTCCCTGAGAGAGCAGCAAAAGCAGCAGAGATGGGTGGACCAGGAAAGGCCTGAGCCACGAGCAGAGTTGAGAGAGGCAGCTTGCTTGCCTTTACTAGTAAATCTTCCACTCTGCTTTATCTTTAAACTCCTCACTGAGGTCCTTCTCTCATGAACATGATTCTGATACCTTTATGTGGACCTTTCACTTGAAATAAGCCCCTGACACTCCTTCATCCCCTTAAAACTCCTTGGTCTGGAGTCAAGGCATCCATATCTAGGACTGCATTTCAGGACAATCTCTTTCCAGACTCCTTGTATCACAAATCCCTCCTGCTTTCCAGCTGAAAGCTGAGCCAACAAACTTAATGACTAATTTCAGTCCATTGTCTAACCTCCTCTGGCTCAAGGATTTAACTCCATGCAGGAAAACCTGCCTCCACAACTCAGACTCTTGAGGTTTTCATATCCTTCCCAGTAATACTTCCAAGTATACTTCCAAGTAACTTTGCAGAGATGCAGGAAAAGTTTTCATTCAACTCAGGAACTTAGAACATCTTTTTAGTGACCCAGACCAAGTATGAAATGAACCCAAAGCAATCTGTGGAGTGAGGATGAGGCTCAGATAAGGATGACGGAACTTGGTGTCCTGTAATGACTCGTCTGTTGGGAACAGAGCAAAGAACTGGCAGCAAATTTTCATTAAATATTCATCCTTTTTCTTTCTAATATGATTTTTTTAGGGGGAGGGAACCAAGAAAAGTTGGAAGGAAGGAGCGGTGAAGGGAAATTGATACGTTCAAAATCTTCCAATATCTGACATATATCCAATAAATGTCAATAGAAAAGTCACTGGAAAATTTTAACTCAGACGATTTTGACCATCTCTGATCACAGTATTTTCAGTACTGACACACTGGTCCCTTGGTCTGTGGGCCATCTTATCTTTGCACACCTAGACTAATAGTACTATCCACACAGGACTTGCAGGGACCTGCTGTTGAACCTGTGCAGCTGCTGTTATCTCCGTAATAATTTCTAGTGCTGATTCTGAGCCATATTCAGAAGATGTTCCTTCTTCGGTCTTTTCCTTTTCGAGATGAGGCTGTTGCCACGCATCATCACAAAAGGATTGGAAAACTAGATCTAGCTGCTCACTCAACTCAAAATCAGTTTACAGCAGTTTGTTCCTGCTCTAACATTGCCTTTTCTCCTCCCCTCTTTCCACAAGGATATTTCTGGGGACCCACTGGACCCCCTCCTGGCACCCAGTTAACTAGGTTAAGCAAGCTGAACTCTTTAGATTCTCTCTAACTGAAGTATTGTGCCTCTCCTAATAGCCCTCAGTTCAGCAGATCCTGCCATTAGGAACTGACATGGTGTATTCAGGCGAAATGCCTCCTTTCCCAATTTTGTACAGCTGTTTCCTAAATGCCCCTGTTCTGTTCAAGTAACTCTTCCCCTGATGTGCTGCAATTTCAAATAGCTTTTCTCACTCAAGTGTTTCTCACTCAAAGGCCTTCCATTAAAGGTCGCCCATGTGGGCCACAGACCTTTTTTGCAGTATTTTTTGGCACTACTTATGATTTTTCTTCTCTTCCACCTTGCTGCCAGCCTTCCCAACACCTTCCTGGCCAAAGACATCACGTCCTGTGTCCATGGCTCTGTGGATACAGACTGCTGCATCCCCACTTTCAGCAGTTTATGGATGAGCTGTATGACAGAAGTTGAATTTCCCCTTCACAGCCACCCCCAGCATCTAATGTCCTAACGTGGCCTTTCATCTCTGCTCCCCTGGCCACTTGTATTCCTTCAAATTGTTCCCAAGCCAAATGTCAAGCTGCAAGTCCCTGCTAGACTTTCTAACCTCCCCAAATCTTTTGTTCTAACTCCTCCCAGTTTAACTTCACCCACACATTTCATTAACATGCTGTTTACTTCCACTTCTAGATGATTAGCAAAGATATTAAATGACCAGAAACCTGCCCAGTGAGGCCATTACCTTTGGGGTTGATGGCTTGTTTTATGCTTCTCTTAGAGTGGTGAAAGCAGCAGAGATGGACATGTCTGGAAGGTCCCAAGCCTCAGAGGGAAGATCCGGAGGAAGCTCCAAATCTCTACATGTTCACATTTTCAGTGCAGCCGTGTGTTGGTGCTTTCAGCCCACCACCATGCAGAGCCACCATGTGCCCTGAGAAAGCCCCAGGCAGTGACCTCTTAAGTGGAGGCAAGCAGACACACAGAAGAGATCTGGGAGAGAGCACTACTCTGTGTCAGGGATTTCTCTGCTCCCCCAAACTGGGGGAGAGTCGTAACTAAACAAAAGCATACAGGCCATCCTCTGGCAATGGCACACAGTCTCTTATCACATATAACACGTAGAGAGTGATGCGACAGCATGATGTTTGTAAAACCAGTAAAATTCCACATTTCCTCCTGGAGCCACATAAGGGCATGTTCCCACAGTCTGTGAGCAAGAAGGGTGTTTTAACTCTGACTCAGCTGAAATCAGGTCTTTTGACAAAACACCAACAGGGCACCAATGTCTACCAGAGAGCTGAGGAATTGGATAAAATTCCTTCACAGAGCCTCTCAACCTTCATGAGTCCAAGTTTCAGCAGAACCAAGAGTTGTCACATACATATTGTGGAGGGCATGGTTTTACCAAGCACCCTGGTGGGTCCTGGGACACACATGGGAGCTGACAGCTTGACCCCTGCCAAGCTGCAACCTGGGATCTCTGCCTCCAGGCCACTTCTCCAGATGGAAAGACTTCCCTCTGGAAGAGATCACCTTTCCAAAGCACCATCCAGCACACTAAACCCTCCAGAAGGCAACTTACAGGGACCAACCTGTTTCCTGGTGGTCACCTTACTTGATTCAGTGGTCTTTGGAGCCTCTTAGCTTTCAAGATTAGTCTGGATTCTCACTGGAGTGTCTCAGAGCAATGAATTTGATCTGCAACTCTGAGTACAACAGTGGCTCCAGGCCAGAGCACTTCCACATAAGGAGTCACATTTACACCAGCCAGGCTGAGTCAGTGCAAGGAAGATGATGGTCACCCTTCCAGAAAAGCACTCTCTTTGGGGGCTTTTAGAAATACAGATCTTACCTGCCTTTTACACTTCTTTAAAGAATGAGATGCAAAGTGATCTCTTCCCCAATGAATAAAATCACTAAACTGAGAAAAGAAATGTACCAGGTGGCTCCCACTCTTTCCTACCTTTTTTTTTTTTTTTTTTTTAAAAAAAAAAAAAAAAGGAAAAAAAGAAAGAAAAAAGGCTTTGAGCTGTTCTTCAAAGGCTGTCTGATTTGCTTTGAATAATATAAAATGATGATGGAGGGAAAAAAGAGAATATTAAACTCAAAGCTGTAAAAGCTCTGCACTCAGCCTCAGCCACTGAAAAAGATCCACGTACACTTTTCATGAAATAACCACAGTGATCCCTTCTTTTCTCTGTAACATCGGGGGGATCAGCAGCAATGCAGAGCTGGGTGCAAACATGGCATGAATAACAAAAGCCAGGGTACACCTTTCCAGGAGATGTTTCCTCACCCAGTTATATCCAAGTGCCCCACATCTCATTGCAGGTTTCTCCACCAGCCTCCTGAAATGACAGAGCTCCCAGAGACAGGAGGCCAGATGCAGAGAAGAGGGAAAGAAGAGACACACAGAAAGAAGGGGAAAATGAACGAAAAGGTATTTTCTTCTGAGTTCCCCTGAGAAAATGAGTGCGAAGCAGGAAGGAGCTGATTGCTGTCAAGGTCTGCCAGAGCTCAGATAGCCGGCTGCAGTCCCCAGGCACAAATGTGATAATAGCCAACAAGCTAAAATCATTAACAGTGACGACTGCCTCTGAAAAGACCCCAACACCTAGGAGGAAAAAGCAGTGACAGGAGAGGAAGAAAAAAATAAAAAGGGAAGGGAACAATTGTAATTTCCTCTTAGCATTCCTTCACTCTGTTTTCCATAACCCTCTGATCCTAATAACTACTGCCTCAACCAGCTATGGCTCATTCCAGCGTTCCCCAGATGGACTCCTACAAGCATTTTTTCTCCCTTTTTTTGCTAGTGGGAGAGCACAGGGAATGACAAGGAGGGAGAAGAGGGAAATATCTGGTGAATATAGCCATCACATTTAGCTAGTCCTTAAGGATACTAAGAGATTTTTTAAAAAAAGCACAACTTCTAGTTCTTGGCTGGGTGGGCCCAGGCCACATGAGAAATTGGATTGTCTCCACAGCCCATGACATATGACAGGGAGGGAGGGGAAAACTAATTTCTCCAGCAGATCTCTAAGATTACTTTTGGAAGCCTTGTAGGTGGTCCTGCAAAAGCCTTGGAGAAGGCTGCCCAGATAGCCTATCCATCCCAGAGCCTATGTCGTCTTTGTCCTTGGAGGTTTGCAAGACCAACAGGATAAAGCCCTGAGCAGCCTGGTCCAATCTCATAGCTACAGTGCTTTTAGAGGGAGGTTGGTCTAAACTTCTGAAGTCCTTCCCAACCTGAATTATACTGTGGTCTGGACCAGATGCTGATGTCTCTCCTCTCAGATAGCCCCCTGGGTCACACAGGTAGTTTCACCACCCTTGATCAGCCAGGTCATCTCTGTCCACTCCAACATCCTGATGCCCCTGGGAATGCTCTCTCTTGCTGAGTAATTCTGTGACAACCAAAGCTGGGAAAGAAGCCATAATTAGTCTGTATGCTCCTCCTGCTCTGTGTCAAAATGAAACTTCCTCAGACTAGTCCCTTTTTGCATAGTCCCCTTAAATCTTTAGCATTTCATGTACCAATCTGCAAAAGCTCAAAGAATTTCCCCTTGCTTCTCAACTCCTCATCCTCTCCAGGCCTTCTCTTTTTTCATTCTTCTCTCAAAACAAACTCCACATGAGCAACCTTTGGTTGAACAACAGCTTCTACAAGAGAAAGAAAACAACAGTAGCTTTTAAAAGCAAAACCAACAGACTTTGGCTCCAGTTTAATTTGTGAGAACATTTCTCTGGCACTGAGATACAGGATTCTGTGCTTTATCTTGGTACAGTCCCATGTACCAAGCAGCTGTATCCTATCCAGGGGTAGATGTGCCTGGTGATGGGACGAGAAAAATTATGAGGCTGATACTAAAGCACATGGCCCAGAGCACACTCTACACAAGGCAGTGTTAATATTAGGGGAAGGGAAGCGCATTCATCTTAAAAGTCGCCAGTATACTGCAAGGCTATATTTACTATGTTCTCTTTGGACCAATTTGCCTTTTTGCAAACAACTCTCTGCAAAGCCGTGGCCGACGTTCAGAAGAGAGCAATGAAGTGGAGCACCAGAAGCTTTTTACACCAGCCAGTGAGCCCATTGCTAAGCTGCTTTGTGTAGAAGTAGAAATCACATCCCACGCTGATGCTCACCTTCTCGGGGAGCTGGCGGGGAAGACTGGGTTCCCTTCCAAAGATTGCCAGGGCTCAGAAAAGCATTTAGCAAAGCCACACTGAACCTGTTTGGATGCAGTTGGAGGTCGTGAAAATGGTGAACCCTTCTTCCAAAATTAATTCCTGGCTTTGGATTCGCCTGATGTAAAAAGTTTAATTTTCCAGCTCAGAAAACTCTGTGCTGTTCCTTTAGTGAAGGGATAGGGAAGGTCCCCAGTGTCTCTGCCCAGGACCAGCAAAAACATCAATTCCCAGGCTGTTCATGGGAGATTTCCTCCTGCAGCTCATCTGCCCTATAGAACATCTCCAAGTGTCCTTCAATCCCAGACTCAGTCTTGTGCTAGGAGAACATTGTGCCAGAAGCCACAGGAAGAATCAGATAAGAGGCCATGTGATCTGGCAACAGGAAAAACAGACAACTAGTGTGGGATTTGTCCTGGCTCCTCCACAATCTGCTAAATGACCTTTAGAACATCACACTGGATTACTTCTGTCCTTAGCACCACCAGCCCCTCACAGAACTTGTTGGTGCAGCACATCCCACTCAGGACTTTCCGAGGTCCTGCCAGCCCCCACAAGCCACACAGGTCTCCAGTGGCCTTGATACAGCCCACCTCAGGTGCCCTAGCTCTCAAAAGGACCACAAAGGCTGACCCAGACCTCTTCTTGGCATTTTCTGGGCACTCCACAAAGGGCTTGGGCAGCTCTTCTGAAAGGTACCCCATCTGGTGTCTTATCCTGGCTTCTGGACTATTAATCAGGAGACATGCAAGTGGGTTTTGGGGTGGCATGGTGTCTGTCCTTCCCCAACTGGACTTTATGTTGAGATTCCAAAGGCACACTGGCAGGTTCATGACATAGGTGGAGCCTGAGCTCCAAGCCACAGGATGCTCCTCAGACACTCACATGCACTCAAATTCATGAACTAAACAACTTTGTTTGAATATTAGGAAAATCCTACATGAATATGCATCGTCACAATGCTTGAAGGAAGATCTCATGAGCTTTCCCTACTCTCACCACACTCTGAACCACTCTCACTGCACTCTGAGTCTCTCTGAAAAGCAAGCTGGCCACTTCTCCTCTTAAAAATGAATGTCCATGGACACTTTACAAACTATCTCCAGGATGCTGAGAGTCAATTATGTGTCATATCCCCAGCTTGAAGAAAACGAAAAGGGGGGAAAGAAGGATAAAAGTAAAGAGAAAACTCCTTATATCTTGAAATGTGAACCAAAAGGTGGAGAAATCCCATACCAACAGCTCCATTCAGAAATTCTGGCAAGGTTTCAGACATCAGACTTCATAGCCAAGTAACTGACAGCAGAGATAGGAATAAGAAACTGTCAGAAGTGTATATCGTGCACATATCACCTTGATAACTAATTAGCTAAATGCATCTGAGTCTTTACTTAGAAGTAAACTTTTAGCAATGTTCAAAAAAGCTGAATGAACTTTAAAAAAATAAATTAACAAACAAGAGACCCCAGACAAAGTGATATGGGACAAAACTTGGTCAAAACAGCAAACATTTCAGGGCTGTTATCTTCAATTTACCTTCTCTTGAGATTTCCCATCCTTGATGAAAGACCTGCTATTTTGATTTTTGAAGAGTATGTCTGGGCATTTGCTCAACTGTGGCTCTGTACAGACCAAGACTGGTTGTCTCCTTTTATAGAGCATCCTGCTTCTTATACACCTTCCATCCATTCACAAAACAGCTGGGAAAGCATATATTCCCAGTACAATCACACCCAGTCTCAACATCTCAGGGCTTGTCTACACTAGGTCATTCAGTCTGAATTAAATGAAGTATAATGTAAAATGGATTAGTCAAACCACACCAGCAGCTCCTCAGACACCTTCATTTGATGTCAGAGGTCTCTCATCACTTTCAGTTAATTAAAGGGGTCTTACTTCAACTTATCTTAATTCTGAGTGTTGAAACAGGGTCCTGATGCAGTTTAATTAATCCCCTTTAAAAGTGAATTTTAGTTAATTCTCCCATGGGTCTCAAAGTAGACAAGTTCCCAGACATCGCTACATGGCTTAATGTTTAGCATGAAATGAAATTCTTTCAAGGTGAGCTACTAAACCCTACCTGAAGATTTCATTTTCCTTATTGCTGGATGTTGAAGGAAATGTTTTAATTTAGAAAGCAGTTATGGGCAGTACTGTCAGGCTCATGGTTTGATTGTATGCTTGATGATAAAGGGGAAAGGTCACAGCTCTTGATGTCAAGTGTCAGGATGATATTCTCACCTGCCCCACAAGTTTATGGCACCAACAAACACTGAAAAAAGCTTTGAAGCAAAAACAAGACCTCAAATGTATTCGTATTTTTCTAAATCACATGGTTTTTTCACACTTGTGGTTGGCAATATAACATACAATAGCATCTGCAAAACACTAAGTACTAGTTGAATAGACCAAATGCTTAGGAAGGGAGCCAGGAAAATGTTCATAGCAAAATTTACCAGCCCTTAAATTTAATTACGAATCCAGAACTAAAACTGTGTTCAATGAAAATTTCACTGTAGTGGGTATAGAAGAGATAGGCTTAAGCCAAAAGGTAGCAAAGAAGTAAATCCAGACTTCAGGAGATGGGACATTCCTCTGAACTTCACAGCTGTGTAATGAGACTGAAAAACCTGCACCTGAGCACTGCTCAGTTTGGAGAACTCAAAATCTCCGTCAGTCCTGAAGCTCCTCAGTTGAATAAACCTAACTTGCTTTTGCATGAAGTGGGACCACAGTAAGAGAAAGTCAGATGAGACTCATCAGCTTTGGATGCGTTTCACATCATCCTTCTGCTTTCCAGAAGAATCGAATAGCAAAAACTATTCTCACACCCAAATTCATGATATGCCACATCCATTAGTCATGTTGGTTGACATGGGTCCCTACCATAATACGTTGACTCACCTCTAACTTTAATAGGAAAGAGGGATTTTTTTGTATGCCTGATGGAAGCGAGCAGGCATCCCAGTTTTTCCTGTGTTTGGTCACTAAGGGTGGCCAAAGATCTTTTTCAGAGCCAAGGGAACCTGCAAACCCAGGCACACTGCCTGCACCACCCTTCCTTCCCACCGGTGCCACCACCAGCTCTGATGGGGATTGCCAGGACCACTGAGAATTTGAGACTCGGCAGCACCACACACACAAAGTAGGCAGACAAATGAGATCTGGCACGTACCAACAAATCCACACTGATAAATGTTTTTTAGCCAGTCCTTGCCAACAATAATCTGACTTTTCTTGGCTCTTTCTATTTCAATCTCTCCAATACCTGACCACGTCCCACCCAGTGGTCAAATCCACAATGCCTTCAGACTTTAAGGAGAAGAGGTTGGGGTTTTTTTTTAATTTTATTTTATTTCTCCCTCTACTAGATCTCACAAGGATTTGGCTGCCTAGTATCTCTGTTCCTGGAAATTAAAACAAGAAAATGAAAAATCAGAGGCAGGCCCCTCCACCCATGGCAGCTGGTGAGCCTCAGCTGTAGATAACACCAGGCGCTGGGTCATGTGCAGTCCTGTTGTGCAGAAATTGTCTAGCAGAATAGATGGTCTTGTAGCTCCGCGGGACTGTCTACATTTATTAAGTGAAATCACTGCCTGTTTTCTACAGCATTAAAAGTGAGCTGGAGTACAATATATTTATTGATCACTACTAAACACACACCCTGGACCTTCGTTCAGCTCCCCCTTGTATGTTTATTCAAGCAAAGCCCAGAGTGCACGCAGACACCTGCATCCCCAGGAGGGGCTCTCCATGGAGCAGGGACCCAGAACTACTGCCCAAACCCCTGTGGTTCATCTCTCAGCAATGGTGGACTTCCACAGCCAGGGACTGGGGAGATCGAGTCACAAGGCAGGAGAGGGAGAGAGAAGCTGGCAATGGGGCCGCTGCGCAGGCAGGACACACCTACTGGAACTGGCAAGGAGGAGGCAATGGGTATTAGACCCCTGGGAGTAAAAGGAGAAGCACAAATGAGGAGGAATCGGTGGAGAGGCTGATGGAAGTATCTCCGCAGCTTTCCCTAGGCCAGGTATAAGGAGTAAAAGCAGGGTAGTACTGAGCCAGCAGCAGAAACAGATGCCAGAAGGGACACCCAGCATTGCACAGGGTGGAGGGGATGGAGCAGAGAAGCTCAGGTCCCAGGCACAGCTCATAAGCTGGTGACTCCTGCTTTGTAAATACTCCCTGACACCCTGGGGACCCACAGCACAGGAACAGTCCCTGGATTTATCCCCCTTTTCCAATTAGCCCCATTCCCCCTCCTCTTTTCCCTCCTCCCTACTAGAATCAATCCTCGTCCTGGCATTTTAAAGGGCAATGTGCACGTTTTATGGCCATCCCCTATAAAACCATTCTACATGATAACACATCCAGCCCTTTATTAGGGACGTTTGGCAAGTTTATTGGCCAGACATTTTTTCTGCGCTGACAGATGAGGTCCTGCCATCACTTCTGTGAGCACGCAGGGCCCTCTCCTGTCCCCGTGTCCCCTCCTCCCCTCTCCTGAGCCATCCAGCCTCGTGGTGCGGGCAGCCCGCAGCCATCCTCCGTGCACTGCCAGCCCCATCCCTGGGCAGAAGTCTTCAGGTGTCCTACACCTCACCTGCAGCCAGGGGAGGGGCAGCAGCAGGACTATCCCCCCACCCCGAGAATCAGCAGCGTTTAATTACCCCCTGCTGCAGCCACATCCACCAAAGACCCATTAACACTTTAGAGCCAGAGAAATGCTCTTGTGCCTGTGCACAGGCATACTGAGGGGCAGATTTTCACATCACAGCAGGATGGCTCTGTGCAACTCCTCATTTCTCTACAGGAATGTATCTTGGGGGATTAATCGCTCTCATTAAATACTGGGGAATCAACTGGCATTTGCCATTTTGAGCACTGTGCTGCTTTGCCCCACTCAACCCTGACCCCAAGATCACCGCAAACATGAGAACCCATTCCTGCAGCACTCCATGACAAGACGAAGGGGTCTGGGACACAAGCCCTCAGCAGACACTTACACAGTGCAGTGGTGCTTGGCTTTCCAAGAAAACCACGGCTGTGCTGCCGAAGAGGTTCTGTCTCAGACCTCAGACGCTGGCATCACTAGGGCTGTCTCTGTGTCCAGCTCCTCCTCCACCTGCCCATAAGGACCTCTGTGAAGCCAGGAAGACTTGATGTAAAGTGAGCAGCAGGTTTTAATGTTTTGCTTTCACAGCCATCTACATGTGTAACAGTGAGTGGCAGAGCCAGTTTAATGAGGGGTCAAGGATTAAGAACAGAGACCAGAATTTATCTAAGTGCTTACCTGGTGCCTCCTTGCCACACTTCAGGGGTGCTGGTGGCCACTGACAGATCTGTTCCCTACACACCATCGTAGCCAGGGTGGACGAGGTCCCTGGGAAAAGGCTGTGGTGGGTGCCTGAGGTCAGTGAGGGGAGGATGATGTCAGGCTGGGAAGAAAACCCTTAGTGCAGGTCCTGCTCCAGTGAGGCAGCCGTTTGGCAGCCGCCATCCCAGGTCACAGCCAGATGGTCTGTGTCACCTTTCAGGTGCTTCAATCATGCATTGCACAGTAAAAGGGAGGTGAAGATAAGGCTGCATTTTGATTCCCACCCTGCAGGGAGCTTTCCATCTAGCTATCGCTTTTGCTCACTGATCTTGACCCTTTGTCACTTGTTTAACTCTTGGCTGTGCCACCAGGAGTGGTGGTGGGGTGCCTCCACTCTCCAGCCCCCTGCCAGGTGTTGGTTCACATGTCACATTTTCAGGCTGTGTTATTCTTAAGTATTGTAAATCTCTCACTATTATTCTCCCACTTGATATAGTGAGCTGTGTCATTTTGAAAGGAAATACATAACAGTATATTAAAGAAATCATGGATCTCCTCATTCATGTTTAAAACAAATTTATTACAATGTAAGAAACCCTGAATAGCATGAATTTATTATAATGATTTAAGGTTCCTGGCACTTGAGTTAAAAATGTCTCTCAATAAATAACTTTCCCTTGAAAACACAGCAAATTAATATAGTTTACCATTTCCAAAGTTATATAAAACCAAGAGGCTTAAATCAACAGTATGCTGGATAAGATTACTGTTGCTCAGCCAGAGCCTAGTATTGCAGATCAGAAGGATGGAAAAAGTAGTGAAAAATGTATGGCTTTTTTTTTTTTTTGGTCACCTTTTTCTCCCTTCCACCACCCTAGGCTATGTCTGTTCTATGAAAGTCAGACTAATGTGAAATGGATGAAAGCAGCTGTGGCCTTTGCACACAGGTATCATTAAAACAGAGTGGCTACTCCACCATCAGACTCAACAAACGCCGCTCTGGTATTTCCCCAAAGTGCCTCTAACATGCACAGCTCTGTTGCTTTCGGTAGCGGTGTTTTAATTTGACTGCCAGTCCAGGAACTGAGATGTCTCCAGCTTGGCTGACTCCAACTCTGCTGTGGTCTCTCAAGTCCAGGGCAAACCTGGGGCTCTCTCCTCTGCAGTGCTGGAGAGCACACGAGACAGCCGTGGTCTCAGTTAAGGTTTTAAATAACCCTCACCAAAAGGCTGCTGTGTAATTATTCAGACAGGCCACCTTCCCTCTTCTTAGGGGTCTCCAACTCAGAAAAAACAGAATGCAATGGCTGCTCATGTTTGGTAGGATATGTGACAAATACATATTTAGCGGGTTTGTGCAAAACTAGAGGGTAACTATGTGCACAAAAACCCCTATGCACGAACACCCACCCCAGCCCAGGTGCAGGAATCTCCATAGGTGAGGCACAAGCCAGGCCATGTCAAGGAGAGAGCCCGCCTGACCCCCAGGGCTGGGCCCCGCTGCGTAGGGGCAGGAGGAAGGGAAGTGAAACCCCACGCGTGGCTGTAGCCCTCAGCGGCACCAGCAGGGTTTGGGTGGGCACAGAGCTTGCCCCAGGAGCCGTCTGTGAGATCAGCAGCTCTCGGGGAAAACAGCCTGTGCACATATGTGTGTACTAGAGAGCAGAGGTTTTGCTGAGCTGCGTGCACAGCTGGGCGACACCAGCACCTGCCTGGCGGAGGGAAAGGCTCACACTTGCTCCCTCTGCATGGACCTTCCCACCTGACAGATCCTGTGCAGGCAGCGAGAAGGGCTCAGCATCACCGGTTGAACAAGCTGGGAGCTCTTCCCAATCAGCCATGCACTCAGCAAGGTCTTCAATGGCTTTTTATTTTATGAAGGTCTAATTTTTTTCCCTTTACTGTCAGTCTGTCAATTTTTTTCCACAACATAGCTGATGACTATTTTTTTAAACAAAGTACAGTAACAGTGACATTCTGACAGTGTCAATACAGCCAGAGTACACCCACCTGAGCTTTTCAACATGGGAAGTTAGGGCTGTTAAGAGTCAGATTGACAGCCTTGGTAAATTCAAGTCCTCTGTACAGCAGACGACAAGAAGTTATTAGAAACAGACAAGGCTTTCAGGTCACCCAGTCCATCTCCCACCCCACCTTTTAATTGTCTCTCTCACCCAAGCTATAAATATCTGACTCTTCTCATCTTGTTTCCTCATTATGTCAATTCTAGCAGTCCCTGATCATTTTTATTACTTCTCACTGAAATCCCTCCAAACTGCCAGTAAACTCTCTGGTAATGAGATCCCTGTGCTGAAGACACTAGTGCAAATAGAGGAGCACCAGACCCACTGACAAGGAGCCATTTCCTCTGCCATTTGGAGATGTCATTGCCTCCTCACCTGCAGCTTAAAAGTCTGATTTTGTTGCCATCAGATATCATTGCCTCATGCTTTCTTCACTATTCCCCTTGTGAGGGTTTCTGCTGTCTGGGTCTCCCCCATCCCATCAAGCATGTGTGGCTGAGTTCACAATGCTGCACCCCCAGGTTCACACTCCATCCCAAATTGAATCCCATTAACTTTTTTTTTTTCCCTGCCTGGAATTCTTACTTCACGTTATTTCCTCTTCCTCAACAATTCTAAATTTAGTAGGGTCTCTTGGTTTCACTCACAAACTTTCTGCTTCCAAGAAATAGAGCCACGATCTGAAATGCAATGAGATCAGGTACCCAGCCCAACACCTCCAAACAAGGCTCCTAAAAGTTGGGGAGGGAAATACTGTTCAGAACGAGGCCACACTGCCACCATTCACAGCACCTGGAATAGGGCATTCTGATCTAGTGCAAACACTTCAAGATGCATAAATGCAGGAGAAAGTATAGAAACAGGCCCCCTGCAATCATCCAGGGACTGGAAAGCTGACGTTAGGACACAGGCATAAAGGACCTTATCTCATCAAAGAGAAGGCTGAACCAGAAGTTCATCATTTGGGGTACTTACTGTCTGACAACAGGGGAGCTTTGCAGTGCTGCTTCTGAAAGCACAACTAAGTCCAGCAGCTGGAAATTAGATGAACCCAACTTCAGAATAAGGCAGTGTCATAGCAGCAAGGGTAATTAAACACTGGAAGATTCTGACAAGGTGCTTTTTAAAATTTCAGTGCAATTTCCTCCTTTTGCATTTGTGAATTCATCTTTCCTTTCTTACCAGGTCTAGCAAAGGAGTTCCCACACTGTCCTTAAAGCTGACACCAATCGACACTTTGTGTTTGGACAATGACTTTAATCAAATCCACACTTCAGAGTTTTAATGTAGTTGCCAGTAAGTAATCAGGAAAGATGATTTTTTCCAGTTTTTCACTTTCCTCCTGTCTGCAGACAGGAGACCAGAAAGAATGAGCTTACACTGTAAGACTGGCTATTGAATGTTATAAGTGAATGAAGTGCTTTTTTCACATACTCAGAATGACTCCTGAATTAAGAAAACCAGGAATTTGTGACCCTTGCTGCAGGATTAGTTTGTCTTCTGGGACCGTCCAGGCATCTCTCACCTCACATATGTCAGGGCCTCATCTGCTGGTGACATCTGAGTTTCTCTAGCTTAGTTCCCCAATGCCCTTCAAGCCTCAAAACATATGAAGTCTGAGAGGTCCGACTTCTGCCAGATGAGAATGACTGGCTGATAATGCTTCTGCTCTTACAGCTTACAGCTCACAAATTGTTGGTGGGTACATCTAGGGCCTTCTGCTGTGGGCACTAATATGTCACAGCCCCTCTGAGATATGGTATTAAACACCATCATGCTGTGGAGGGAGGTAAAGTGGATTCCCCAGTACTGGGAATCAAATCCAGAACCCCAACACCCCCATTCTTTTGCTAAAGTTGGGATGCAGTAATATCCCCTGTGAACAACTGTGGCAGTCATCTACCACCAACACTGACCAGACCAAGTTGGGTTTCTTGCTCTTCTTTAGCTGACTTCTGCTTCCAAACACTCTCCCCAAGGATTACAGTGAAAGCTCTGCTACACAACCATACCAAAGATGCTCAAGGTAGCCTGTTCTCTCACAGCTACATGGAGTCACAATATTGTAAAATGTTTCTTGCCATTGTGAGCAGATAAGCCTTCAAGGGATTGCAGGGAGCAGATATGGACTGAGAGAGGGATTTTCCAGAGGAAAGCCACCCAGTCAGAGCAGACTTCTTTGTTTCTGCCAGTTTAGATTATCTCATTCAATATTCTGTGTTGTCTTATGTAGCATGCAGTTATGTAAATTTATAAATCATACACTAATTAGCACACAATTTCATAAATTTAGTAACAGTGAAAAAGGAGATTTCTAACTAACTAGGCTGTGCTCTCTCCCTCTCAGATGGTACAAATTCAAACATTGCCTGGAGGTCGTATTTCAGAAAATCTCTGCTGTAACTTCTGGAGTTTAACCCCTGGCTCATATGCACTTTCAAGGGATATCTTCCCAATATCTCGGGCTCAATCTTTCTCAAGCATAGCTAAGTCCTTTTGTCTTCTTCCTTAACACCAAACCTCAGCTTATTGGATCACTGCAAATTTTGTTTTGCTTGTTTCTCCCTTATTTAGAATCTTGCTGTATCCAGTCTTATATTCTTCTGTCATCTAAGTACACCATTCCTTGCTAGCAATTAAATTCAGTCCTTGCCTGGGTTATACCTGTGTTCTACCCTATTGCCCTCCCTGTTCTCTGGCTTCCCTGCCGAGCTACTCTAAAGAGGAGCAGCTAAAGTTAGGTCACTTCCTTCCTTCCCTCATTTCCCAGGTATCCCTTGAAGAGTAGCTCCCCAAATGCAGAAACAATATCTGGAAAAGGAGTGGAAAGTCATAAGCCTCTTCTGGGAACCAGTCCTTGAAGACATTTCTCATTCCAGGATATAAGCACAAAATTCTGCTTCATCAACTTACTATATTTTAACAACTTATCTCTACCATCTGGCTCAGCTCTGTCATTCTTTGGTATAGTTCCCTGACTCACATTCTTGTCCTTTCTTGTCTTTACCTCCATCCTTTCTTCCTTGCTCTTTAATTCCACCTTTTTGTCCCACAACATGGTGCTGGCTCTCTCCTTCTCTTCCCTTTTGTATTCTGAGACCTCTGCCCCACTTCATGCTTCTAAAGAGGCCTTGATCCTTCTCACACCAAACCCCATGTCCTGGAAAGGAAAAGAAGGCTTAAAATGAGTTCCTCATCTGTGGAGATTCACAATATATATGACATAATGATGCGGAAAGTGGAACATATTGTCAGTGGTAGAACGGACATCTGAGCTGGACAAAACAGAAGATACGTCAAATAAAAGTCTGGAAGAATAAATGAAGCACCCAGATAATTTATTAGATTAAGACTTCACATACGTATATAAATATATGCTCAAGATGGGATTCAACAGCAAGACTGGAGAGGCTGGAAGGGTGTGACTGCTGCAGGTCCATGGTGTGCAAGACGCACAAAAGCAATGACTACACAAACACTTGGCAAGTGTGTTGGTACGAGCCACTCAGGGAGAACACAAAGTAAAGGCATGAGTGGGAGCCTTAGCAGAAGTTATGTTACTCCACAAAGCCTCATGTAGAACACAACCAGATGTGTAGCTGAAGAATATTAACTGGGCACACTCTGGACAAACAATCTACTGCTGGACTAATGGCAGCTTCCTAATGTAGGAGCTTAAACTTAAAAGGACACTGTCAAGTGATTGTTTTGCTAGTTTAATTTTTGCATTTCCTCTACTGTTTTAGCAGATGGAAAACAATTCCCCTCCCAGTCCCAACTACTGATTTTGTCCTTTCCTATTCGACAAGCATTGATTTCTTTTTCTAAGGCTATAAATGTTTTAATAACTTCAACTTTGTAGTGCCTCCTGGCAAAATATCTTTGCTTGCACTGACTGCTAAACACTATTCCTAATGTCCTGTTGATAACAAGAGCAAGAACAAGCATTATAAAAAAATATTTTTCACAGGGTTTACCAAATTAATAGCTTTTGTTTCTTTGTCCACATCTCAGATACAGTTAAAACATGAAGGTCTTCACTCATCAGACATTTTAACCATCTTAATTCTATAAATCTTGGCTTCATAAAAGCATGCGTCCCATGCAGCTTTGACTGATGGACAACACCTGGAGCACAGAGCCCACAACCCTGACAATGTCCTTTTTAAAAGAGGCACTACCAAAATATATATTCAAGTCAAAAGTCACCCTCAGAATTAGAATTGTTAATGGAAAAAATGGATGACAAGGAATCCCAAAGCAGTGAAATATTGGCACACACAAGGAATGCTACTGCACAGTGTTCTCAACTGGGTACACAAAGGCATCTTTCAAGAGATATACATGTATGTTTTGCTGTTTTAAAAGGTCAGTTAGCACTTATTAGAAAAGGCAATTAAAGTTTCAGTCACACTGAAAAAGAGAAGAGAAGCAATTGGACTGAAATCAGAGAACTGTTTCTTTATAAATGCCAAACCTTTATAAAAAAAATATGCAACAAAACAAAAAAACACCATAAAGCAGTCCAAAACCCTAAAATCTATGTGATGGTAATTTCTTCGTGGTTTTCCACAGTTTTCCTACTGTTTCTTGCACACTTTTCTTTCCCCTCCCTTTCCCTGCTCTCTTAAAGAAGCAGACTACTCAGGCAGCAGAATGAGAAAACCCATTTCCTCCTCTGCTATACTTGAGTCAGGGCACTGAATACATCTTTGGGGCTTTAAGCAGAAACTTGTGCCTTTGCAGGCTCGGAGAGTAGATCAAGAGGGACATTCAACAGCAGATGAGCATATTTAAAAGAACTATAATAATTCACTGAGAGTAGGACAGACCAAGCCAGACCTTTCCACGGCAGTGATTTTCTGGTCCAGCAATGACGCCACCTTCCTCTAAACTCCCCCAAACAGCTTTTAAAATTCAGCTGGGATGTACAAATTAGTGATTAAGACTGGGCCTGAATGAAGCTGCACAGAGTAACCTGAGGTTCGTCTTCCTCTACATTCTCCTTTTGTTTTACTGTTCTAAGAGCACAGTGCTGCCAGGGGCACCTGCTAGATAACTTGCAATGATGCGCTCGTCAGACATGCACCAAGGGCCTCACTGCTGAGCCTTGCTAGCTTCTTGCATAGGACCAAAAATCGTGGAGGAACAAGCATGTGGGAGGCAGGCAGCAACGATACCCCAAGGATCAGTACAGCAACTCGCTGCCATTAAGATAAGCAGGGTTGCCTAAAGAGAATGTCAGAAAATCTGTACTGGCCCACAAAGTGGTGTTTGGGAGCATATGGCCTAGAACTTGCCTGTACTGGCTCAAATCTACCTTTCCCTCACTGCAATTTTACTGTGCAAAATGAGTATTTTAGCCTCATATTTCTAGGAACACATGCCGGTGGCTACTGTTACAATAAAATATGAACACTGCATTGTGGAGAAAATGACCATTAATCCTGTAATCTGCAGTCATTTTTACCAATTCGGCACATTTCTTTAAATAATCAAGTACATGCAGTAGATGGAAGTGCATTTAAATAAACTGAAATAGATACAGCATGAATAATTAAAGCTGGCAGGGAAATGTGCATCACGAGCCACCAGTGGAAATAATTACTGATTTGTCTTATTTACAATGGAGGGGGGATAAAGGATCAAAATAGTGCAAATTAGTGAAAATGTCTTAGACTGTTCTTATACTACCACTACTATATATCTCATCTTGAAAAGTACGTCAAAAAGGTTTTGGACCACTGCAATATCTGTTTTCTGCTATTTCAGGTTACCCAGCACATAAACTCTGTCAAATTGCACTGATTTGAAGAGGATTGTATTTCAAACAGATTCTCAGTACATCAACCTGTAACATCATCTATTCATGTTATTAGACACTGTATAGTTGAACTTATGATATACCACCTAAAAACCCAGCATGTTAAATATCAGAATGTTGAAGGAAAAAGTAGATCATAAAAATCACTGAAAAAAGTACTAAAGTGCTTGTATCCTTATAATATGCCAGGTTTTAAACTGACTTGTTTAATTAGAAAATAATCTACTTTGAATGTGGCGGTTCTTGAATGTTAGGCAGTTCTTGCAAACGGCTTCAGAGCTAAAAATCGATAATGAAATATACTTCCAATATGAGGCTGGCAAAACTGTGACTTCAATCCATTAGAAAATGTTATAGATTAGAAAAAACTTCAATTTTAGAATGATTACTTGGCACATGAAAGTTTTAGGAAAAAAAGTTAACGCTTTCTGATTGGTCTACCCCAACAACATTCTTGCACCATGATTACTATATCCAGAATGAAAGTGTATGCTAATTAGCTATGTTTTAGAAGAGGAAAGACAAGCAGTTGTCACTCAAATAATTTAGAAATGGTACTTGAACAGAAACAAATCAGCAAGATAAAGATCCTAAAAATTCTACAGAAGGGTTGTAGACCAATGAGGTGCGTCAAATGAAGAAAATCTCCTGGAGGAGCTGGCTCTCCTCTAGTTCATCTGCTCTGCTTCTAGAGCTGCGAGGGGTCTGGTACCAGGACGACGGCTTGTAGCTCACAGGACAACACGTGTGCTTTTTGTTCCTGTCATAAGATTCTCTGCAGAGGCATCCTGGGGAAGATATCAGACTCATAGCTTCAACAAGGTCAAGACAGGTTTCATACCTACAGAAACACACCAAGAAAACAGAGCTCGATTAAGCATCACAGCATCCTGCAGGAATTGAATCCAGTCTTCCTGCCTTCATAATTCAGACTAGACCTAGATTTGTGTGATAGGGCCCTTCATCACAGAACGAGTTTTGCTGTATGGGTTGCTATGACGAATACCAAGACATATGTAGTGAAAAAGAGGCAAGCAAAGCATGGGTGCCCAGGTTATTTTAAGCTATTTCATCAGCTTTTCCATTTGAGGTGTGTAATGTCTTAGTCGTGCTCTAGAGACTGAGGACAGACCTCAGAGATATGACAGCCAAATACACCGAACAGCTACAAGGCAGACTCACACAGGTAATGGTAAAGTGACTTATACACATGCTGCACTTTTTTGAATAGACCTCTACACTTGATTTAGTTTCTCAGGGATTTGAAAACAGCAGGAAACTTTATTATTATTGCCACAAACTACACGTGCTTCCTGTAAATCTCTATGCACTATATGGAGTCTGTCTGGTGGAAGCACTGAAGGAATATAATCCAAGCAAGGCAATACAAAATCAACACTTGAGGTACCAAGAGAAAAGGCAAAGGTGCTAAACATTAGTCAGGCTGTCCTTTAAGTGTGAGCACAGATGTGGGGGGAGGTTGCAAGCCAATGTTAGCTGGTAAGGCACACTGAATAACAGTAGTTACTTCAGACAGAGACTTCACATTAATATTGACACAAGACAAGACCTGATCTAAATAACAGCACAGGATTGATCATTACAATGTATTTTCTCCCCTCCATTTTTAAATGTCTTAAACAATACAATTTCCACCTCTTCCCAGGGAGGCTGTTCTCCAGTCTAAAAGATATCACTCAAGAGTTTTATCCTGTTCATCCTGTTGTTATCACCAACCTACCTGATATTCTCAAAGCTGAAATAATTCACACATGCACAGAATAGTATTCACAGCTCCCAGACTAAGGTATCAGCATGGCTGCTTGGTTTCCATAGGTGCCTCTCTTGTAAGCAGAAAGAGTTAGTCCACAGCATGAGGAAGCACCTCAAGCTGTTCTCCTGCTTTGAGAGAAGCCTCTGTTTTTCCTTTCAGGACACTGAGAGCTTAGGAAGACTAAGCAACTAACTCAGACAGCTGGGGCACATTCTTCCCCTCAGATCAGATGAAAAATTCTTAAGTACAAATATTCAGAATAGTTTATTGATATGAAAGATTAGCAGCTGACAATGTATCTCCCAGAGGCAGATTACCACTTGTGCTGTCCAAGAGCATCATGTAGTAGCAGCATCGATTAAAAAGACTTACTTCCCTAAACTAGCGATGCCAGGCAAAATAACCTTCATTAGCTCCAACAGTGAGTGTTATGTCCGAGCCATCATCAGAAAACTGATCATGACAAGGTAACTTTTAGTTATTTCTGAGACACAGAAATACTTCCTCAGCTCAAAGGAGTTAGCTGTGGAACTAACGTGCTAATGCTGATGCTAATGACAACCACTGGAGTTATGCTATGACTGCTTTGAAAAGTCAGCTCTTTAATTTCCTTCAGTTTTTATTGTTTCTTCCAATCTGATGGTCACCATCATTTCTAATGCAATCTGATTTGACATTACTGCCTCACAGGGCTCTCTCCTCTATTTGACTATCTATAGACTGTTTTATTTTTCTTTTGATGTACTAGCTTGCATTTCACCCAATCACCCATTTTGAAAATTGTTCACATTTTAAGCTTGTCTATATGTCTTTCTATTATCTGTTTAAATCAACCCAATGGCCAAAACTGAGCGACTCAAAACAAAAAAACGCAGCTTTAATGTTTCATTTGCACAGTGTAAGTGGCTAACCCTGTGCAAATGTGATGACTTACAGTTACCCTAACCAAAAATTTTGGAAGGACATGGGGGGTTTTGGGTAGCCAAGTAATACCATTTTAGAGGGGTCAGTTGTTTGTATTAGCATTCACAAAGTACCCTCTAAAAACTGAGGCTCCTTAAAGATATCTCCAATGTAAGACGGAATAAACTGCACTGATAGTGAGAACTAGCACATAGCTGTATTAGACTTTTCACGTAGAGAAACTTTTGGACTAGACGCTATACAGATACACGCAGATGCTTTGAACCCCAAAGAAACCCAGTTAACACATACACTGGTTTCATTAGCCACACCTAAAACTTCTTTTTAGATTAATCTAGTCTAGCATACAAATGCTTATCTCCTCTGACTGTAGTGCTATCATAAAATTTCAATTTCTCCAGCAGCCACATTCAATCACAGATTAGGTAGGGGAAAACCAAACCAGCCAGTGCATTTATAGCAAACGTGCAGGCCCTAGATTTCAGCAGTACCTTCGAGTTCATTTCTTCTGCAAGTTTATCTAAGTTTTACAGCATTCCTGCTATCAGGAAGGCTAAATGATTTGGCAGATTACAAGCGCAGCAAATAGCAAAGATTATGTAAAAGACCAGGTGTTGTAAATCAGTCTATTTGACACCAGAGTTATATATGCAATAAAGTGAATGAACTCTGCTAACAGAGCACTATCTGATAAAGAGAATACTCCTTGCAGGTATTTAGTGTTTAATCCCATGATAATGGTTTGCCCTGGTTTGTCTAGGCAACATCAGACAGCATCTGGCTGGAGGCAACAGAGTAGACCTAGAATGGTTTGAAGCTTGCAAAGACAATTTTCTCACCATTTATTTGTATCCGAATATTTAAAGAGACACAGCCAGAACGCTCAAATCTTGAAATGCAACTTTCTCTTAAAACTAGCATATGTATTCCTCGCACAATCTGAACAAATGCATAAGTAAACCCAGGCTTCATTATTATTATTATTGGTAGTAGTAGTAGTAGTAGTATTAATACAACATTAATGGCTTCAGTGAAGTAAAAACTGCAGAATCAGGCACCCAAGAGTCAGAACATTTCAGAGAGGAAAACTGCTCTGGCAAACTTAGCTCGTCAATACTGAATGCTCTTTTAATGCAAATTGACAGCCAAGGGTGCCCTTGTATTGTTCAAGCTTCCAAAGGAGAAAAAATTCCTACATGTTCTGCAAAAGTACCAGTACTGTATGTTAAACCACATAAAGAAATTCCTCATGTATAGATGTTCAGCCAAGAAACCAAATGTCCCATCAGTGCTAGGTGCTTACACACATTTTCTTTGATGGTTTGGCCCTCTCAATAGAAGGAAAATAAGGTGGGAAACTGTCTCTTTGAGGATGGCGATAATTCAGTCTGTCTTCACCTTTTTGGTACATCTGCAAGTGTGCTGGAACGTCAATGAGCACCTCCACAACAGAATGGAAAACAATCTCTTTTCTAAGCCTGGTTTTGACACTTCCCCATGTATATTTTTTTCAACTTTCATAAGCTTGAAAGTCTTCATGGGAGAAGAAAAACTGTAAAGTCTACAAGTTTGGATTAGAAGTCTAACTACTTAGACGGCTAAAACTTAGTGAAAGCAATCTTATCACAAAGTCTCCAAAAACTCCATCTGGAGAGGGAACACAAAGACTTAGTGTAACAAAGCATGAGGAAGGCAGGGACACACACAGGAGGACAGACACGGGAGCAGAGAGAACAGACCAAGGTAAGCTTTGAAGCCCTTCTTTCAATGAAGAAATTTTGAAGAAATGATGTTTGCTTTTAATATAGAAGGTAAAACTCCAAATATGGCTCAGAGAGCAGCATGAAGATGCCTGAACTATCCGAGAGGTAGCTACCACCAGGATCGAGCCAGTATAGCTGGGTCAGTGCAGAACTGTGACCTGGGTGGGTAAATCCATCCTGGTTAAGCACTGCATAGTGCTGTGACAGTATTCCCTTAATCTCCTCTTACAATTAACACAGGTTGCTGGAAATTTGACTCCTCAGCCACTGAAGTACTTTCGGAAATTTTATTAGAAGCTTTCAGCATTGGCTCCTAATTAAGTAACTAGTAGAGTTTATAAACAACATAAAAGAGTTTTGTAGTCCATCACTAAGGTAACGGGAAACATCATAAAGCATTATGATTCAGAACAGATTTTTAAATGTTCACATTTTAAGGAGAAAACCAGCACAAAAATAAACACAAGTTGGCACAGAATCTTTCCTTCCACAGTATTTCTGTCTCACTGTCTGTGCAGCAGGAATACAACTCTGAACCTCTACAGGTGCATCTTACTTTGCACTGTGTTTCCAAATTGAATGGGAAGGAAGGCTCTCGCATTTTTATGACAAACACGCAAATGTGGCTGTTGCTCTGGGAACCATAAGACCACTTATTCCCAGGATGGTTGCTGAGAAATCACCTGAAACCACTTGGTATTCTGTCTAATAAAACCTGCTGGGCAATCAGAGTTCAGACAGTATCCACAATGTACAGCACCTAAAAAATGATCAGATTATGCAAAAGTGATGCACAGAACTCATTACTAGGCAGGATATTAGAGAGGACAGTGCTCTTGAAGCTAACTACAGAGCATCCTTGCATCACTGGCTGAACAGTGATGTTTGTTTGTTTATTTCTTTAGACATTTGGGATACGTCACTGAATTTTTAATGTTTGTCTATTTCCCTTTGCTGGTAAAACAACATTATATTTCTTACACACTGTTCAATTTTTAAACTATGCTATTGTGTTTTCATATTGTGCAGTCCCATTTAACTAATAATATCATTTGTTCCTTCCTGAAAAAACAGCAAAGCCCCAAACAAGTCTGATATTTGGAGAAGCAGGAATTTCCCCATGAGGCAAAATAACTAAACTTATTAGAGTCATAAATACTCTGGCAGTGAAATATATGTATATTTCTTTAAATAAGCAGTGTCAGATATTATTTGATCACTATGTTCAGAGATATCTTTTCATTTATAGTCTCTGAAAATTTATTCTTCAATCATAAATGTGTACAAAACACACAGAATGTCTCTTCTGCAAGGTGATGGCATTTCAACAAAGCATAGTGGCAATACGGTTCTAGAGATTAGTAGCTGTATAGGCTTACTTTATTTAACTGTACATACCAGAGGAAATAAAAAGGTTTATTTTTATACTACTGCTTATATTTTCAACATAAAGTTCAAAGTGATTTACTAATGTTACATGAATTGCCTTTGAATTACGGTACAGTATTGTGCCTAAGTACAAAGCCTAACACTATTTTGTATTCATAAAACACCACTTGCCTCCAAGCACTTTACAAATGCTAAATACGGCTGAAACACAATCAAGGGGCAGGGAACAGACCCATTTTACAGAAAATGAAACTGAGCTTATTGTTATTATAAAGCAAATATCAAATCCCGATTTGACTGAAACAAACAGGACAAACAAAAGCAGAGGAAAAACAGATGTGGATAAGTGCCCTTGGCAGTAGAACTACCCCAAACCTGAAGATACCACTCTAGTGACAAAATCTGAGGTTATCTGGAAGAACAACCTGTGATGATTGATCACCCACCCTCAAGTTAACCCAGGATCTACAGGCAAAGGGCAGAACCTCGCCCAAATTAAAGAGTCCTCTCCACTTTCTGCCATCTTTATTCTTGCGTTCACAACTGTCACGCTAGAGATGCTAGAGGTACGTCCCTGGCTTGTCCTTTCAACATTCCTGTACCAACCTGTTGTCCAGAAATTTGCCTAAATCCTTTTTCAACCTGCTGCTTCCACAATGTCCTGTGACAGCAAGCTCAGGCACTTCATTGCTATTGAAAGGCATACTTTTTTGTTCTGTATTAATCTGACATCCTGCTAGTGCCATCAAGTGCTTTTTAAGGATTGATGGCAGTTAAGTCACTCACATGGTGGGAGCTGGTGAAAACCAGTTCCACATTCAATTTACCCACCACCTTCACAATTTTGCAAACCCTGATCATTTTCTCATTCAGTCTTTTCCTATCCAAAGTCATAGCTTTTTGGTCTCTCCTCATATGGCAGCTGCTTCATCCCCTTGATCAAACTAATTGTCTTATGCACCTTGCTAGTTTCCACTATGTCTTTCTTGAGAAGCAAAGACAAGTACACATTGGAATCAAAATTTGGGTACACCAAGGCTTGTGCATCCACAAGCTTTTGTGAAGCTCTAGGAAGCTTTAAACTTCACAAATTCTAATCACCTGCTCTGAGACCAGCAGCATGTAGCCATGGTGTTGATAACTCTTCCTCAGGTAAATTACATTTTTGTCCACTCGGTTTTGATGCCTTTATGGAGTTTCTTGCTATTGACATGGCATTTGACTATCTGAAAGAACTCAGTACCATTCTCAAACTTGTTAGGTCACACAGATTATTTCACTTTTCACTTCTTGCTCCAGGTCACTGATGAAGAACCAGCCCAGTGTGTTTCTGCAAGACCCCACTGCTGACTATTCTGCATCATAAATAATGAACATTAAGTTCCTTTGCCTGCTATCATTTAATCAGCAATAAACCCAGAGAAGGACTTTTCCTCCAATCCTGCAGAGACTTGATTTCTTTAACAACCTTTGGTGTAGGCGGCCTTGGAAAAGGCCTTTTGAAAATCCAAATGCATTATGCTCACTGGATCCTCTCCATGTCACCAGATTTCTGGGTTCAGGATCCATAGGTCTGAGCTGATGTCTCAGATTCTCTCTTCCCTTCGTCCCAGCTGTATGAGTAATATCGGTTTTAACCAGCATGCCATTTGGCCTAAAGCCTGAGATGAACTCACCAATGAACATTAGAGGCTGGTTGGATAGGAAATGGAAGATGAGAAAGAAGAGCTGACTTTGCAGTCATTCCCTGAAAGGCCACAAGTCAGGACAGGGGACCTTGTCTTTCATGTGTGAATCGCATTTTCAGTGACCAAAACACACCCTCGGGGGATATTCCCATGTACTGACTCTCAAGATGCCAAAACTAAAAAAAGAACAGAAAAGTGCAATTCTTGAGGCTGAAACATCAAGAGAATGAACAAGATTAAATCAAGAATCAGAAACAAAGGGACCGTGCCACTTAGCCTGAGATTCCCATTTTACTTTCATGCAGGTTGGGACTCAGAGTAGACACTTCACTGTGGGATACAGAAGGCAGCAATTCAACAGTGCTGTATAAGCATTTAAACGAACTGCAGGTTGGGGTGTTTCTTGCCTGTAACAGGTCTGTATTTTCCAAAGGCATCTCAGAGTTTCTTAATTCTTAAAGAAAAAGATCAGACTGCAGAAGATTTCAAAGCAATTAAAAAAAGATCTGAGCCTTTTATTTAAAATACATCACACAATGTAAAACAGAATATATTTACACAGTGTCCTCAGCAAGAGCCTCCCGGAGAGCAGTAAAACCCACACCCACGTAATAGAGAGCTTACAGTATCAGAGACTTTTAGAGAACTCTCCGAGGCAGTATTCACAAAATCATAACCTAGAGAAGGAAAAGACTTATTAGATCATCCAGTCATCTCCCTGCTGACAGAGAACCGTTCCCTACAGTGTGCTTCCTCACATTTGTTGCTAACAATCAGCCTCTTGCTATTCTCCTTGGGAAGCCATTCCACAGCCAAATATATCTCATGCTATCATTACCATTATTACTTATTTATAGGCTACAGTATAACCTAAAGGACCTTGATCAGGATCAGGGGGACCAACTCTACTACAGCTTATAAGAGCAATCCTCTCTCCAAAAGAGCACACAGTCTAAATAGATAAGTCAAAGTCCAGTGGGAAAGATAAAACATACAATTAAAGAGAACAGAATAGGCATGGAAAGTGCCACAAATGTTCCAGGAATTTCTGCTTTGGAGTTTGGTAGGAGGAAAAGGTATGTGTCGCAAACAAGAACATGTTTCTGATAGTCAGCTAGAGATAAACAAAAAGGATTTTCTTCCTCACAGATTCATGCTATTAGTTACAGCTAAAGATCTGGCAGGGTACTGAGAAATCTGTCTCCTTTTTTGGTGCAAATACTCTGTATTTGAACAATACTACATTTCTCTCTTCTGCTCCAGTCTCAGTCAACATTTATCTGAGCCACATGTATTTTAATCTTCTCTCATAAATCAATACCTCTAGCATAGCAACAGATTTTGCCACTCTCCTCCAATCTTTGACAACATCTTTCCAGTAAGTGATCACCCAGAAATGAGCACCATATTCCCCTGGTGGGGTTACACAGAAACAGAGAGGAGATCAGCTCTGTCCAGCACTCATACAATACTTGTCTGTGCGGACTTGGATGACAATGGCGTTTTTGTTGCCAACTTATTGCTCCGCAGGTCCATCTCTCATGGGCATGTATTGATACACCATACTGCAACACATCCGTGTATGCTGCAAGACCTATAACACCAATGAACTCAATGACTCTTTTCCTGGTGTTACTAACAACTATCACTGATGCCGTTTTCCACAAGATTTAGAAATTACAGCCTTTGCACAGAAGAATTTGGAAAGAAGCAACAGAATTGAGTAATGACATCACACTTTTGCTAACTGAAATGTTGGTTGGCAGTGTTATGGGACAACCCTCCCTCCTCAGTGTGGTAAACAGTAGTAAAGAGCTAAAGAGGACTTGGTCTTCAAAGGGGCTGAGCACTGCTGGTTTGCCCCTGGACTTTCATACACCCAACAGAGCCAGTGCACTAATGGACACCAGATCCAGCCACAGCATCCCAACACACTTGTGCCCTAAGGCAGGGCTGATAAGAGATTTTTCTTCCTCAGTTTTCACATTAGCTTCACCTATGATAGCATCCAACTGGCTGTCATTACTGAAACAAGTTACTGCTGTTCTCATTCCTCCTTGCTACACAAACAGGCCATTTTCACTTACCCCATAGTCAGAGACCAACACCCACCTTCCTTACCTTCTACACTCCTGTCTCAACGCTCCAAATCCTCAGTTATCCTACCTCTTTGCTCCTGGTAACTCAGCCTTTTCTATTATTTCCTCATCGGACTTTCACTCAGACCCTGCTGCCATGTTATCAACCTGTCAAATACAACTGAAAGGGCTTCTTCATTGTTTTTGTCTCTGTGTGCTTTTAGTAGCTAAAAACACCCCCATATAATGTCTTTTAAGGTATGGCTGCAGGCAGCTGAATTGGCATAACTGAGCCTGTAATAATTCTGGAAGGGGAGGGTGAAAAAAGACATGAGTGCTGGGAAGTAAAGAAACCTTTAAAATCAGATCTGCTAGTGACAGAAGAATAATTTAGAAATAAGTTAGAGTATAAAAGAAAGAAATTACAGAACCACAGAACTACCATAGAGTTTAACAACCACCTCTGCAATCACCCTGTTTGTATTGTCCTTCTCTTCCCTCCCACACACCCATTTCTGTCTCATCAAGTCTGAAAGCTCTTCAGATCAGAAAATGAACCTCAGTATATGTACAACACCTGGGGCCCTGATTCTGATGTGATATTACATAATAACTTTGCACTTCAGAGCCTGCTTAGCTTTTATTCTCTTTAAGCACTCTGTCATCACAGCATGTCTTCGGCAAGATCTTCCCCCTTTATTGTTCTGGGCCAAAACTAAGCTGTCATCATCTTTTCTGCTATACCTCATCCCTCTACTTCTCCTGCTTTAACAGCCTTTCTCCTCAAATTTTTGCTCTTACAAGTTTGTCCCCAAGCATCTTTCCCCTCAAAGCAAACTCTAATTAAATGAATCATCCTTAAAATTCTGCTTTTTCTTTTATAATGTACTAAAGCCTCTGACAAAAGGTTGCATATGTAAGCCACAGTGCAATTCTGCACCTCCTTTCTGTCAGTCTCAGTGTTGCCCCTCAGTTTTGATTTCTTTTCCATGTTTCATCTCTTTTTCCTAGTCTGCTTTTAGCAAAGCTGGGACTACACCCTGTAAACTGCCTAGAACTTTGTGGGTACTAAAAAAGTACAAAACAATTTTAAGGGGCATGGCTTAGGGGGAAAAAAAACCCACTACATATAGCTTGCAAAGTCCATCACCATTTACATGGATTAGCAATCTGTCTTTTTTCACAAGCTCAAATTCCCAGCCTGGCAGGTAATAAATCAACTTTTTGCTTCAATTGTACAGTCACTGGGAGATCTGCATAGTTTTAGGTCAAGCACTTATAACCATTTTATGATTCCAAAGTTTCTTACCTTGTCATTTAGTTACTGAACTGTGAGCTTTCATTGATGTCCTAACCACTGTGGCAAGAACTGATACTAGCTGTGCAAGATTTAAAACCTCAGTGAGCAGAGGAGCAAAATCAGACTGCCGTAGTTTTAAGTATATATTGAGGTGGAATCATGACCCTATGGAAGCCAATGGAAGTTCTGCCACTGGTTCACTGGGGCTGGGTTTCTTCCCTGCCTGCTGCCATCTGTTGTGTCGGGGTGACTAAGTACTGCATTTTACCATGGAAATCACATGCCTCAGTGAATGCTTGAAAATTATTTATTTTACCTTTCTCTTTTTTTTTTTCTTCCTATCCTGGGGAAATATTTTACATACAGTCAATTGCTGTACCTAAGCACCAACTCTTCCTGTGGATCTGTATGATCCTTCCTCTCCTGATTATCAGCTTAATTTCTTCTGCTGTGGCATGAAGTATTTAATAGCAAAATCCAGCACTCAGATTCTTCTGTTTCTTAATTATCTCTGCCCTGTCAGCTATATCAGTGAAAACAAGTTACCATTAGACAATTCAGATACCAGTAAACACCAAGATGTGATAATATAGAGTCCTGTATTACTGTCATTATGGAAAAAGCTGTTTCAGGGAGATTTAAAAAAAAATTAAATAAGCCCTGCACTTCTAAATGGCCGAAAACCTAAAGATATCTTAATTATTCTTCAATATATTAATCATCCTGTAGAATCATGATCTTGTATAATGGCCATTTTAAATGAAAGGTTTGCTGCTCTGCACAGTTGCCACTTCCTTCTAATTGTGAATTAAAGGGTAATTTAGCGTGGCTCTATGCCAGCATGACTAGAAAAATTTACAGACACTAAACTCTGGTTGAAATAGGGGGGAAAAAAACAGTTAGATTTCTTTAAGTAATAGAAAATCACTCACGAAGTTGTACTTTAAAACAAAACACTAGAGCTTTAAGTTGACAAACTGACTTGAATTAAACCACATAAAAAAGTGCTTGCACTGTAAATCTTACAGGGCAAAAGTGATGGTAGGTTATCATTCTGTTCATTAGCATGCACTTTGGAGAGTTCAGGGCAAGTATGGATACGCATTCATTCCATTTTATGCCGCACATTACTGAAAACACGTTCCCCATAAATAATTCATAAATGCATTGTCTGAAATTTTAGATTCCAAAAATACAACACTGTTTTCAACTTTATGGTTGCTTGGTCTTCAAAACATAAATAGACAATTGGATGGATGGACTTGGCAAACCTGATAAGAACCCATCAGTCAGAATTACACTCCAGAGGTAAATGCAAACATCTTCCAGCTCCTGATCCCTGGAACAGCAAGGCCATGATGATAGCCCCTGTGCTTATGCTATCAGTCCCTTGGTAGCGAACAGTGAGAAAAAGAAAAAGGGATGAAGTAACCAAGTAGTGAGAAGAAAGTGTTCAGTCAGATGCTTGACTTTAAAAAGAATATTTATTAGGAAAAAAACAATGCCTTGCTGTTCCGTGCTCATGAGCTGGGTGCATAGCAGGAGAGTTAGGAGAGAAAAGGACATTTTACAGGATGGTGTGGTGGGGAGCTAATAAGTTGAAACTGCCTAGAAATCCAGAGGAATTTAAATTTAAGGTATAGTAACAGTCAAAATACAGAGAACACACATACTTTGCCTTGCAAAAACCCCATTTTTCTGGCCAGACTGCACCACAAACTTGAGCTCTGCTTGTGCTCCCAGCTTTTAATTCGTATCACTTCATTAATGCTAATGACATAGTAACTGGCATCATCCTTTATGCCAGCTATGTGAGCATAAGAGAGGTGAACAGCATCTTGCAGTTCATCTAAAGTCTAATTTCTGCAGGGAGCAGAGTGACCACAACATCCTCTGAAGAAACTGAAGTATGCTTCATAGGCTAAAGTGCTTGAGCTTTATATGCCTTGTGATTCGGTATCTTGCTGACATTATATATGTAGTTTATGCTAAGATGCTTCTTTTTCCCTCATAATGTACTCAGAAGCCTCACATCAGATAGCAACTGCTTTTCAGCCAGATTTACATTCTCTTGCTCTGTTCTACTCACCTCCAAATGAGAGGCACACACAGCTTTGGGTATCTTATCTAGCAAAACCCTTGGTGCTTAGCCCCTAACAGAACAGACCACTATCTCCCTGTTCACCAGCTTTTCATTTGAACCCATTCACTCCCAATTTGCCTGAGAACAAACATTGCAACTGAACTCAAATACTTGGCATCCCAACGTATTGATTCCTTGGGCGCAGACCATACATGAAGAAACAAAGTGCTCATAAAAATTGTATGCCTGTACCCAGCTGCTGTAAAACTTCCTACTCGGTGCTCCGGTGTGGAAGGACTGGGACTATCTGTCGCTCCATTCATTTCCAGGTGTGCTGAACTCTCTGGGGTAATCTTTAAATCAGCTGAGATTTCATACATCAAAGATGAGGATACATAATTCAATAGAAGTCACTGAGATAAAACAGGAGCTGTAAAAAATATCGCGTGTTGGTAGTGACTAGTTTAGCATGTCAAAGAGGGGTGACTGCTGGCAAGGAGTTGCACACAGTCGGCACAAGAGCATGGCGTGTGGCAAAGCAGGTAGTGTTGTTGTAAGCTTCATAGGGACACAGGCCCTCAAATAGGCTTGACACTGTGCAAGTACCAAGTTAGAAGGCACCCTACAGAAAAAACAGCAGTAAAGCATGGAGTACAAGGCGCTCAGGCCTGGTGTCCCTTGGCTGTAGTCAACGCACACTAACAACCTCTTTCAAAAACTTTACACAGGTGGTAGGTGTCCCACTGAGATAAATTACCTACTTTCAGTTGCTGAACAGATGGGCAGGGAAGTGAAATTTTAGTTTGTTCATTCCCAGCAGTAACTAGCAAAGATGATCTCGGGCTCTGCAGGATTACTTTTCGATAACCATACACCTGCGGATAGTCCACATTTCTGTTAGAAACTACGTAAGGTCATTGATACACTACAAAATAAGGCAGGGCATTTAATGGCTCAAGAGACGGATTCTAAGTCTCTAATTCCCATATTCTTCTGAATATATTCTAGGCTGAGAGGTGCCAGAAAGTGTACAGAGAGCGACCTCAAAAGGCAGAAAAAATGGGCCCATAAGACTCTCACAATGTTCAATAAAAAGAAACATGAAGTCCTGCACTCGGGGAGGAATAACCCCAGGTACCAGCACAACCCAGGTTTGACTGGCTGGAAAGTAGCTTTGCTCAGAAGGACCTGGACATTCACTGATCTGGTAGACAAAAAACTGAACATAAGCCATCACTGCCAGCAGGTCAAGGGAGGTGATCCTTCCTCTCGACTCAGCCCCGGTGGAACACAGCTGGAGTGCTGTGTCCAGTGCTTGACTCTCCATACCACAGAGACATGGACACACTCAAGAAAGTCCAGCAAAGGGCAATGAAGATGATTAAGGAATTTGAGTATCAGACATGAAAGGAAAATCTGACTGTTTGGCCTGGAGTAAAGGTGGCTCAAAGTGATCTTATCAATGTGTATAAATACTTTATTAGGGAAGGAAAGAAGATAGAGTCAGGCTCTTCTTGGTGGTGTCCCGTGAAAGGACAAGAAGCCATGGGCACAAACTGAAAAATAAAAGAAATTCCATTCAAATGGAACTAAAAAAGCTTTCTTACTACATAAGTGGTTGAACACTGGCACAGGTTGCCCAGAGAGGCTGTGGACTCTCCATCCTTGAAGATATTCAAAACCTGACCTGACACAGTCCTGAGCAACCGGCTCTAGCTGACCTTGCTCTGAGCAGGGGCTTGAAGTAGATGATCTCCAGACATGCCTTCGAACTTCAGCTATTCTGTGACTTTGTAGTGGGGTATTTATCTTCATCAACACATTAAATCTCACAGACATCATATGACAAAAGGGCAAGGATTGACTACCTCAGACCAGACTCTGACTTACCCATATAGTATGGGTATGGCAGCAGGGAAGCTTAAAATGCCAATGCCTGCAAACCAGCAAGCTCCATAAACCAACCAACATTAACCAAGGGCTTCTGCTCAGAAAGGTCTGCAACTTATTAAAACCAGGATGTATAGGAAACTTGACAATATATTTAACAAGGGGTTTCCCTCCCTTCCCTACATACATTACCAGATCACTTGCATCTATTCGTATAAAAATATAGTGTAGCATACAACCCCATACATATTTTTTCTTTTCAAATAAGATGTCACAGCCACACTGTAAGAAACTTAGTGGAAATATTTTTAGTATCTTCACTTTAAGCTTGTAAATATTTTTCTGGCAGAAATCCCCAGCTAACTTTACAGCAAGACCTCTCAAAGGAAACAGAACTCTTAAAAAAAAGCCCAACACACGCTATAAAATGAATATGACCCATGGACTTACCTTTCTATGCAACAAACCGAGCAGAGTGCACAGAGACAGTGAAGTCCGCAGGGCGTGAAATTAAAATTTTCACATAGATACAATGAAGTAATGATACAATGTTACAACCTTGGCACAAAAATCTTCTGGTTTGAGTAAAGTCAATGTCATGTGATGTTACGGTTTGTGCACTGGTAGAAATGGTCTGCTGCTAAAAAGTTTATAACAAAACAGAAGGAGTGAAAGCAAGAAAATTGTACGGGTAATTACAACAGGCCTATACGTTCTAGTGATCTAGACGTTCCTCAAGATGCTCATCACACTAGTATCTAGCTGTCACTGCAGGCTGAGTTAAGGAAGCACACTTTTCTTTCACACCTAGAAATCCAAATTCTTAGATGCCATTAGGAGATAGGAAAAAGAAGATTGAAAGATCTGAACATGGCAAGGAAAGGGGCGGGAGAGAACATCTCTCTTATTAGGTTGGTTTGTTGCCTACGAACAAGATGGATATGCAGCTTCCAAATTCCAAGCATATGGATAAGAACAGGGACGCACAGAGCAATTAACAGAGTCAAGCAGAAGCTGCGATGAGCAGCAGCTGGAGCACTGTTAAAGTCCTTCTAGGAATTGCTTCACCTGTTATGGTAAAAAGAAAAGGCAGTGCTGGAAGAACACAGGCTTCCTCAGCAAGGACAAGGTCACTGGAACAAAAGTGGAGCTTCAAAAATTCCAGGCAGATCCATGTGCAGGGGCACAGACACTATTACAAGAACATGCCACTTCAGGCTTGAGGCAAGTTGCAAACAGCACCCTTTAAACTACAAATATACCTAGACACTGCAACACTGAATTATCAGATAATCTGCATGGAGCAAGAAGGATTTTATTTCCAAGAGTATAAAAAAGTCTGCAAACTCATAAATCATAATGCTGCTTGTACATTATGATGTTTCACAGATACCTGATAGACTGACAGACGTGCACACATTCTACAAAATTTATTTATAGGTCTGAACTACAGAGGGAAAAAAAATCTGAATTCAGTACTGCTGTTCATCTCAAACCACAATTTCGTAATCACAGGCACTGAAGTTGACACACACAAGAAGTATTGGTAATGCATTTCCAGTAACCCTTCTGGAAACATATCAGGAAAAATCAGTCTGACAGTGCAAAGGTCGTTCCTTACAAGGCATGCTTCTCACCCTACTGATCCAAGACGGTACACACAGAGAAAAATACAGCCAAATGTGACTTAATAAAATCTTCAAGTCTTCAGCTTATTAATTTTTTTAAATTTTTCTCATTTCATTCCAGTGATTTCATTAGGTTAGACTTCTTCATCTTTATTAAAAAATAATCAGAACTGAAATGTTTCAATAAACCCAATTTCTCTTTTAAGTAGTAAAAGATGATTCAATGCAGATGAAGCAAAAATGAAAGTTAAAAGTACAATGGCATTAAAGGCTTTGAGAATCTCCTTTAAAAGATTTTAAATACATAAATTACATATTAGTACTCTAGAATGTCTTCGGTTGTTTTTTACAGAAAAAAAAAAAAAAGAACTTTAAAACTGATTTTTTCATAAAATCATAGAATAGTTTGGGTTGGAAGGGACCTTTAAAGGTCATCTGGTCTAAGCCCTGGAATGAGCAGGGACATCTTCAACCATATCATTTTCAGTACGTTCTCCAGCTGTATTTATCGATACATAATCCTTTAAAAATTACAGGTGGGCAGAACCAAAAGAGAGAAACACCACTTAAGGTGCCACTATTAAAAAAAGACAGAGCTAACTTTGTACAGCACAGAAAACAAAGATACAATATTATCTTCAGTAAAAGGTTTAATTTTCTATCACGTTTTCAAATTGTTTCTCTCCCAACACATTCAGATTAAAGAAAATAATTTAAATTTTTCAAACTTTTTTTTTTTTTCCAACCCCAGGGGGCCACAAAGGAAGTATTACCTCATAAACAGCACAGAACAGATTAAAATTATCATACATGACCCCAAATTACCTGGGAGCTAGAAGCACGTTGCACTGAGAAATTTAAATCCTAATATAATCAAGTATAATTAAATAAATCAGGAAAACCCACCAGATACTGTTTTCCTTTAAGACTATCTAAAGGTTGGGGAGGTAACTTTGGTGCTCTAGCAACAGCCCATCACAAAGCCGAACTTAATGTTCAATAGCATGTGTATCTGAAAAGGAAATCCGGACTAGAAAGAGAAAAAAGGTCACACCTACAGTAAAAATTGGTGCACTCAGCTTGAACAAACATATGTAACCAGGGACTACACCATCAACTCTTTGCTTCCTTTAAATCTGTATCAGAAAACTAGAAGATATGTTATGTGATTCAGGGTTCCCAAAAGTAATGCTGGAAAGCCTACAAAACAAAAATGTATTTAACGGCTCAGTCTTCTTTACACTGAAGCACTGCCACGACTTTCCCTACCCAAATGGGGAGGATAACTTGGTTATTTCATTAACATAGCCAGGAAAAATCAGGGCCGAAATCTTCCATTACTATGTCCTATTGAACTAATTCCAGATATGTAACATTGTGAGATTGAGACTTCAATCCAGATATTGGGTTTTTCCACATCAGAAATGTCTTAACAAGGAAGTTAAGAAATGAATGTGTGGTTTTTAAAAAATCATTATTATAATCCATATATTAGGGATGACTTTATCTAAAAAGCTGTGTAATGTAAAGAAAACTACAATGACAATGTTGGAGTATGAGAGTTAAGAGTACAATAATGATAAGAAGTCAGGATACGAGCTAACTGGACCTCTGGTCTCTATGTAAATGTTGCATGCTCTGAATGTGGCATCTCACAATTCTGTCTGATGGCCACAAGTTTCTTCAGCAGACAAGACAATAAAGAATTGTTCCCTACTCATTTTCTGCATGTCACTTTCGATTTTCTGAACTATTAGTAGTATCCTAAACTTATTCACCTCTTTTCCAAGCTGACGAGTCCTAGTCTGTTGTGTTGTTTGTTCCACAAAATCTTTCTCATATCTGGGTCCATTGCACTGCTCAGATGTGATGACCAAAGAACAACAACACAGATTATGTACTGAGATTCAACATGTCTATGAAGCAAAAATGCACTACAGCAGTCTTTCACTTCAGAAGTGGAAATAGTACAAAAATGATTAAGTTTTTTAAAAAGAAATTAAAGGGGGCAGTTAAAAGGGTAAAAATGTTTGCAAATGGCAGACATTTGTCTAAGAGTCGTACTAGAGCTCCAAAAAAGGACACAACCTACAGAGAAAGACTTCAGAAGGATGAAATGGAGTCTTACCAGTTAAGTGGACGAGTAAAGGAGACACATGTCCAGTCAGATCTAAATAAAGAAAACAGTAAAGAACAAACTGGTAGATCAAATTAAAAGAAAAAAATAACATAATAATAAAAAAAAAAAAACACAAAACAAAACACCACAACACAAAAACCAAACCCCACAATAAATTCCAGCCAAAGACTAAGGGTTATCCTGCTAAAAGCATAAAGTCTAACAACAAATCCCACTTTAAACATATAAAACATAGGAAGTCTGAGTATCCGTTAAATCCAAGAGGAGGTAAAGTTATAAATGAGCACACAAGGATGATAAGGCCACAGCAGAAAAGCTCAGTGAGCTAACACATACCATGCAGGAACTTAGGAAATTCTGAATCCACAGAGGACACTGTGGAAGACTTGTCT
The DNA here is from genome assembly GCF_965140245.1 of Athene noctua. Classification (NCBI taxonomy): domain Eukaryota; kingdom Metazoa; phylum Chordata; class Aves; order Strigiformes; family Strigidae; genus Athene; species Athene noctua. Next base: position 9,757,952 of record NC_134077.1, read on the forward strand.
CAAGTTGACATGTTGTATAAATACATAAAATAACTGAACTATTAACTGTAGCTCCTAACTAATTGCCTAAAATTGCTTCAGTTCTGGGGCAAATGTAGGGTTTTCTTAAAGTGATCTGGAATGTCACACATCTACAAATTAAGAGATCTGATGATGTTTAGAACAAGAAGATTGATAGAAATTATAATAAAGAATCGATAAATGACATATTGGCAGAGTCTTTATATTAAGTCGTAGTTCAATGGGGACCTCTATCAGATTTATTATGCACCTGAAAAAGGAAAATACAGTTTACATAGTCTATCTGGAGTTCCAAAAGCTTTCCATCAAATCTATTACCAAAGACTTTAAAGTCGCCATAAACTAAGAGGAAAATCCATTAATGGATAGATAACTGGTTAAAAGGCAGGACATAAAGAGAAAATATTAAAATTGGTCTGTTATAAAGTGGCCAGGGAGGTCACCAGTGGAACCTCACAGAAATCTGTTAGGGCCTGAACTCTTTAATGGATTCATAAGTGGCCTAGATAAAGGACAAATAATGAGACAACATTTGCTGCTGATATTATGCTGTTCATGGTAGTAAAAACAAAAGCTGGAGGTCTTTATTGAGGCAGGGAATTAGAATATCATGAAGGAAAAAAAAAAAATCTACATTAAAGAAAACTGGAAATGGGGCAAATCAAATAGTATAAAGTGCTAGTTAATGTCCTTAAGTGACAGAGAGGCAAGAATTACTTTTATAAGTAGTCAACTCAGCAGCTGGAAGTATCTCAGAGGACAGAACTGTTCTGTCTGCTCAGGCCATCTCCTGATGCACAGTACATGTGGCTAGCAGAGGTGGGACACGAATGGTGCAGGGTCCTGCTCAGACCTCAGAAACACTGCGGTATCCTGGGCACCTGTGTTCAAGTTACAGAGTGTTAGTACTTCATGTCACTTCTAAAAAGGATTCTCCAAAGCAGTCAAACTTCCATCCTTCCCAGCCTTCCATGACCACAATTCTTATTAAACACGTTACCAAGTCACAAGCTCACGTTCTACTGAGGAAGAAAGGATATGTTCACAATCATATATATCCACTCCCTCTCCCAGAGTGTTTGGTACCCAAGCCCTTTGATTTATAATGTGAGCATTAACACTGTGTTAATAATAAAGGCACTGACCATGTGGCACATAGGTTAACCCTGCATTTGCCTCTAATCCATAATCAAAATATGAACGACAAACAAGTTATTTTTAGTTCCACATATGCAGCTACAAGAGGAATAAGGTGTCACTGCATGTTACTCCAGGCTTATTTTATTGTCCATGGGATGACAGGTATCACCAGAAGATGATTTAGCTGATCCTCAAATAACTCATCGACCATAAAAGGAGCTGAGGGTAACTAGCTCAGTTGTCTCAAGATAAGCAAGATGAATTCCACTGTAACTATACTAGCATCACAGTTAATCACCGTTATTACATGGACCAACCAAGCACGGAGATTCACCGTGCCAGGATCCTGCCCTGAAGAGTTTACAGCCTGCAAAGTCCAGGCAGGTGAAGGAGAAATGGCTTCTTGAAGTAAGATATGATTATTCTGTATATATTATTAATCAATTCCTCCCATCTAAAAAAACCCAAACCACTCAAACAAGAGGAAAGTCCTCTGAAAGAGGAGTAGAGAAGTGGCTGCAGTGCTAGGAAGAGAACTATGCAGAACAGTTTCTTAGAGAACCATTTGCCAAACTCTGTAGAAATTGCTATCACAGTAATTCCAAGAAAAGATTTTAAAGCTACAATGCAGAACACTCAGAGTATCAGTGGAGGAAGAAAAGACACTCAAATCCGTTTTTTTGACAAAGTAAAGCAAAGCACAGGAGGAACCTGAAAAAAAATATATTTTAAAATTATTTTTCCAGAAAAATATTTTGAGATTAAGTTTTCATTGCCGTGATTACAAGTGCAAACAGGAATGACACCCAATGAACCAACATTCACTTATGATTTAATGTGGTATTTCAGAACCTGCAAAAGCACAGAGGGGGAAAATGTAAAAAAAGTAATTAAGATAACAATGAAAATGATGATAAGAAGCAGGCATAAAGAGTTAAGTCAGCTTCATAATATGATTTGTACTCTATTTTCCTTTGCTTATTATTACTTTCAAACTACAATCAAGTTATTGTCATACCACTGAATGATGGAAACCTTGCCAACTACTTCAAAACTGACACATTTTCTGTTGCACTGAACATTCCCAGAAGACATTTCCCCTCATTTTAATACAAAATCTTGTCAGATCCATGGAGCTGAATGAAAAAAAACGCGTAAAAGATATGTAGCTGAAATAGACCTCCCCTAACTAGTCAACTTTGGAATAAAAGATGATCAAAAAAGACTCAAAGATCCAGTGCTAGATTAATGCAAATATCTGCCTGTTTGCAAGTGTACTTTTTGATTAAACTGGCATACATCAAGTACAATTAGAAAGGTTATTTATAACTAAGAAATACATAATTCTGCATTTTAATGAGGGTGACAATTACAGCCAACAGTTGCTAATTAACATTAATCCTTTTGCACTGCAAGTCAGAATTTCCCAATATGATTTTCATTGTCAGCAATGGACATAACAAAACTGTTATCACAAAGCAGCTATTAGGTAGACTGCTTTGACACAAATAGGTGTTCCTGTTACAGTAAAGAAAAAGAAGCTGATGATGTGTTAAATTTGATAACCTCAGATGTAAATACAGACTGTCATTTCAAAATTTACTTGATGTCTACAACATGAAATATAATCAGTGCTTATAATTTTCATGGCTGAACCCAATTCCAAGTTTCCCAAGAGCCAGGCTTCACAGGTGAAATCTCATTTCAACACAAGCTTGAAATCTGCCATTGCTAAATTTGGTTTTGATCCCAGTCCTGGGTTCACATCTGCATTTTACTCTTGAGACTTGAAAGCTTTTAGTGGTCATAACTGAACAGCATAGATAAGGACTAGCATTTGCCCAGTCTGTATCAATTTCTGAAGCAAAACTCTGGAGCAAATACTAAGGACAGATGATACTTCTGATTGATTTGCTACTATAGTTTAGCCTTATTGCAAATATTTTTCTTATGCAGATGATCAAGAAAATTCTAGTTCTCAAAACCACTTAATTTTAAATCCTAATCTTCCAAAATTGCTCTAATGTATTTCTATTCATTTATTAAAAATTTCTCTGTAAATAAATACAATGTCTATAACAACAACTATTGACCCAATTAAACCCTTCTATTTCTGATACCCGTGATCCTCTAAAAGAGAGATTATTTAGATTTACTGTGCATGTCTTTCCAAGTGAAAAGTTATCTCTGTTTTAGACTTCCAGCCATTGTCTCTTCAGACAGAAGCACTAGAAAACTACCTAACAGTCACTTTTCACACTGGTCATTAACAGGAAGAGAGACCTGGACGAAACACCATTGGAGGCACAAGATCATAACACAGCCAGCAAATAAAGCCTCTAGAAGAGTGCTGAGGTGCTCACCATCTGGGTCAGGCAATTTGAGTGGGATCAATGTCAGATATAAGTAAATGAGAAGACAGAACAGGAGAATTGTGAGGACTAAGCAGAGAAATCTACAATACGCTTCTTCAAAGAGCTGTAAAATTCACATTTATTTTGTAAGTATGAGATAGATGGGTTATTTCTACATACAGAGGTGCCCAACTAAAATCAAGATAAGTGATATTAATGTCCTATGGTCAGTATTATTGAACCTCGAAAGCAATAAACTATGAGTCGATAAATATTACATTTGCAACATAGTTAACATTCTTATACTGTCTCTGGCACTTATTACACATTGTAACCGCAAGTCTACAATACATTATTCATATTTGGGGTGTCACTGAGTGATGGATTGCTGTAAGAGAGGCTGTCCTTTAAATAAATCAACAAATAAAAATGCAAATGTTAACATTTTCAGCCACAACTTTTTCCATCTTGAATGGGGAATGAAAATTTCACATTATATCGACAGCCAGCAGAGAGAACAATTAACAACCTACACTGTGAATAAGAGAGATTAATTTGCCAACGTCTGGTTTTATCACTTGCATATGGAACTATATTGGACTTTTTGTGCTGTTGGCTTTCTCAGGAAGTAGGCAAAACTTGTGTCTCCTACCACATTCAGCACCTAATCCACCACCCCACTCCAAACACACTTTTAATCCTTTTAAATGTCCCTAAGTTAGATCTGGAATGAAACTTTTCTCTTCCTCATCCTCCTTTTGAATCTTGAATGGTTTCTGATCCTAAGGGGGGAAAAAAAAATATTTCTTTGATAGCTCTTACTTAGACTCTACAGTAGAAGGAACTTCACAGTATTGTCTTAAGAGCAGAACCATATTTACGCATCCAACATGCACAGATCTGAAAGGCAACTATGGCATAAGTAAGACAAAAGCTTAAATCTCATCACTGTCGTATTTCCTAACACTCAGCATAACAGATCTACTCTAGACTACTCCAGTGTGCATTATTAAGTACACAACTCTGCACATTATATTTTACATCAGATATTAATTTGCTTAAAAGTCCCTGAATACACATTCACCTGAGATGTGCTGGGCAATTGGGTAAATAGTTTTGTTTTTAAAATGTCCCTAAACACAAATTTACACAATACAATCTGTTTATGAAAACTCCAACAGGCCACTGTAGTCTAACAGATAATAATAGAGCTCGAACATAGTATTCATATTGCAGGAACTTCTAAATCACTTATTTTAATGGCTACAAGAAACTTCACTCCAAGACAGTGCATTCAGCTAGCATTAAAGCTCTGATTTAAAACCGCAACAAGAAAACATGGGCTTAATGCTGAAATCCCAGGCTATCACTCAATCCCTTAATTTACCTAACTCTTCTTAAATTCACTTCTTATATGCCCAAAGTGAAAAATGTTACAGGAGTATTATCTGTTTCCATAGTGAGCAGAACAACCTTTGCCTGTGTCTTTTTAAGTGCTTGATTATCTGCAGTGTTGTAGGACTTACTGTGCCAAACTCAACACTAGAACTGCTTCTGCGTGGGGAGAGCCTGACAACTGCACCAGGGCTGTAATCAAATTAAACGGTCTTTCACACGTCACACTTTACCACTTTTTTTAAAAAAACCCACAAACGAATAGCTTAATATTTTGATGTAGAGCGGTTTCACTCCTGTTTTGCAACACACTTTTTTTTTGCTAAAATCAGTACCTGCTTATACCTAAGTGTAAGAGTCGGTCAGAAGATCAGCATTGCCTCAACACTGTCATCAGGGACATGGACAGAGAGGTACCTGACAACGGCCTGCTTGGAACAGTTGCCGATTCCTGGAGTGGAATGAGGTGCCAAGGCTCCTGAATGCAGGACTGTGTGGCACAGCGAGTGCTGTGCTGTTCTCCTGAGCACTGACCCATGTGGTGCAGGGAGTGCTGGGCTGTTCTTCGGTGTCTGAGCCGTGCAGTACAAAGAGTGCTGTGCTATTGTTGAGTACCTGTGCCTAGCTGGAGCTGTTAGAGATAATTGCATAGCCACTGTCAGAAAAGATGGATCGCAACTTTGCCATAACATTGAGGAAGAAATCATGAAACTTAGATGAACTTTGCTTCATTATAATACCAAAACACACCTCCTGGTTGAAGGCTGCCCACTCCAAGACTGACCATGCCTCAGACACTCCCCCCTGTGCATGTGCAATGGCCTCGCTGGAGAAGGGCGGAGATATGACAACTGAATTCTGAGAAGGGCAGAGACCCCTGAGGCAGAGGTGGAGCAAGGTGTGTTACTGAGCATAAAAAGATGACTTTGGGCAACAAAAATGGGAAGCTTCCCCACCAAGGACCGCGACGATCGACGATGCAGCATCAGCTGGACCTGGGACCGTTAGGACGTCATGAGATCAGAGGTGGCAGCTATAATCTCTCTACCTCCTCTCTCTAAACTTTACTTTTCTCCTTTCTTTCACCCATCTCTAACTATTGTGTGCTGCTTCACAGGCAAGACAATGAAGTTTCACTGTTTGACCACTGATATTCCCTTTGGTGTTGGTCACCTTAACTTTGCACTTTCGAGATCGTAGCAAATGAAACATCACGAGTCCAAGTGGCCCATGACGCTAAGGTAAGATCTAGTTCATGTAAAAACTTCTTCCATACCAAAGCAAGCATACAAAAGCCAACACCTCCCCTTTTGAGTTCCCTTTCAGCTCACAGCCAAACATCAGTCTTTCTTCTAGGCAAACAACAGTTATGAAAAAGATGTCCCTGGTCACTAAAAAGGTAGTAGTTAAGATAGTCAGAGGAACTGTGCTTTAAGGGTAATGAATAAACTTACTCTTCAAAATTTGCCCAGTCCCAACCTGCCTGTGATTTTTTTTCCAAATATATTGGCTTTGGTCTAGATAACTAAGCACATGGAGTAGCAAAGCTTTCAAGACCTGCTGTGAACATAATTTCAAGGGGCTCATGCAGGTGTAGACACTTGGCTTAAGAACACTGGATAACCAAACATGCAATGCTTGGCTGTATTACAAAAAGAAGCCACATGAATGCATAGAAGCATCATGGGCAAACAAATCCACTATTAGCCCAACTCAGAATGCCAGATAAAGAAATGCTATTTTTCTGTCAGAGATCTCACTGAAACCACCTTGTGGACATGCATTCTCCAAGTCTGGTCCTTCTACATGTCTAGCACTAAGGCTCTTAAAGCACACACCTTTAACTTCTAAGGACACTTATTTTTTGTCCCAGACATGATTCATTTCAAGAGAGAAGAAAGTAGGACTGCAATGATGATTCCTCAAGCAGGAGGTAGCTGTAACACACTGAGGCATCCAGTTGAGTCTTGCCAAGACAGGCTATTAAGCCAACGCATCTTCTACCTGCCATGCCTGCTTATCCAGCCAGCCCTCCCCTGAAGCTGTGCTAGCACCCTGATGCCTTGCGCTGGCAGGGAGCTTCTGTCGCTTTCCAACACCTTCTCCCTGGCAGGCTTTCCATTGCTGCTACTGCCGGGTGCCAGGGTTTGTGCTAGTTAAAGCTGGCACAAACATGAGCTGAATCTAGTCCTATAAATTTAAACAGTCAAAAGTAATTAGGTTTACAAGTACTGCCGAATAAATAAATTTGCTCTTAGGCTAGGGTTTTGTGCTGCAAGTTTCAGGTCCGTGCCAACTGTTGTGGTTAAGCTGTTACCCCCCCAACCCCCCCCTCCAACACAGATTATAACGAACATGCTGACAAACCCTAACTTTAGTGGCACAAAAGCAGCAATAATTCTTAATATTGATTAATTTAGTTAGTTAAACCTGCAGTCTAAGCTTATAACCATTCAGTGATAAATTGAGACCGACCTGCTGCCCAAGCAGGTTTTTTGATGAAGGATAGGATCAGCTTTAGGTCTCCGCAGAAATACTTGTCCATTTACCATTTTCAATTAGAGAAGGCCATGAGTAAGGGAAAGCACAACATGGCTGCTTAAACTGGTCAATTATACTTATAGCACTGACAGAGAGAAAGAAAGCGAGGAAGTGTGGGAGAGAGCCCCCAGAAATACAAGATTTTTAAAAATTTGTCATCAACTGGTAAAATAAACCTTTAAGGATGACAGCTAATCAGACTCCTTTTACTGATCACTTTATCTGATATGATTTCTAACAGCATATTTCAACAAATATTTTACTCCCCTCTGTGGAAAAGAATGGACCATCAATCCTCTTGAATAAAATTCCTTTTTCTGAGCAGTTGTTGTGTGATGTGAATAATTATATCTACTGCTCACTGCTTGAATAGAATCTCAACTTATCACTATTAGACAGTATCAAGCAGTATCTTTACACACTCTTCATCTGATACTACCGGCTTGCAAAGGTAACCCTTGCTTCTAAGAGAAATGCTTAGGCAATCTTGTGGTTTCTGTTTGTTTAAACATACAGATACTTGTGGGAAACAGAGTCCAATCTATCTCACTTCTTAAATCCTCCCAGAATTATCAGCCCTTCCATCAGAAGAAAAAAAAATTTGTTTCCATAGCAAGTAAGTACAAATTTGTCAATATTGATAGTGGTTTTTCACCTATTATGTATCGCAAGTTCTCTCAGAAGATAGAAATAAACTGCCAGCTGCTGCCAAGAATACAGGGATGCTATCAAGCATACATTTTCCTACTCCACTGGGCCAAGAGAAGATTAAATCTGACTCAAGCCCTCTCGTTCTCCAAGAAACATTTAACTCTTCTTATGTACATTCTTGTCATCCCACTGCACGAAGTCATCTAACTAGTGGTGTAAAATACAGCAAATTCATACTTTAATGTTCATTTACTTTGTTGCTTAACTAAATATTTTTTTATGAGAAAATGTAGGGTATGATAAAGAAAAGTAAGTATTGTATGCTGGTTTTCTAGGCACTTACCACTAGAATTGCAATCCTGCCTAAAGAAGGCAAGTTGTTTTTAGACTCCTAAGTGTAACAACAATGCTGCTTTCTGTTTCTTCATTGGAGCAGAAGTGATAATACTGCCTTTCCAGTGCATTTAGTGCAGATATATAGTATAATCAGGAATTGCTGACTTAATGTGATTTTGTTGCTTGTCATTAAACATAAAATCACTCTGGTACAAAACATTTCAAAAGAAATGCCATTTGATAAAATATGGGGGGGACGACAAAAATACAGGAGGATTAAAATCTTCAAGTGGATTTAAATCCTAACAGGGGTTAACACAATCCATTCAAATTATTTACAAATGTATTTAATGTGTCAGGACTTGGAACATAAAACATTTCCTATTCAAAATCTAAGTAAAATTAAAATGCTAGAACTTTGCATATTCCTGCTTTACTTATTCTAATAAGCAATTTAAGGCTTACTATAAATGTCAAAAGGATATGGCAGTTTTTAGTTTATATTATCCAGCTCGTGCTAACATGAAATATCATAGAAATTCAGCCACTTCCCTCCATCTAGGAGAATGCGATAGCTGTGTTTGCAGAATCTTAAACCAGAGATTACCTAGCATCTTACCATGAAGTGTCATCCTGGACTGCTGATGTGGCTGTGGTTGCAAGCTCTTTGCTGTTGCCTATCAGCACAGGAGATGTAGCTGCATCCTTGCTAGGTCCTGAAGTTGTCCCTGTGGAATGAAGTGAAGACAAGACAGACATCAGAGGCTACTAAGTTTTGGATAGATGCTTTGTGATTCTGCATTATTACAGAACACTGGGACTACAAGTTGCAACATTTCTGGAGTGCCATCTACACAGTGAAATGGCAATCAAAGAACTCATCAGTTGACAGTACTGTGCATAGCATGCATTTCAGGATCATACAGCATCAAGTCTGTAGAATAAGTCACACTCTACAGCCTCCATCTTACTGCCCAAAGTTTGACAGACTTGCACTGCTATAATTTCTTATAGTGGTCCACAGGATTCAGCTTGTTCCACAGATGCAGTTCTCACGACATATTACAAGATGTCAGTTTTCCAAGTGTAAATATAACTATAATGGTATTTTGCTTTCAATAAAATAGAACTGTTAGTCCATTCCTTCTTCCCCCCTCCCAATAACTTTTTAATTACAAAATAATCTAGGTTAAAAGGTAAAGTCTGGAGGTCAGGTAGTACAATCCTCTATTCAAAACAGGGCGAACGGAGTCAGTTTTAAGGCACTTGTGCAGTTACGTTTTGAACGTCTCCACTGCTAGTGAAACAACCTCTTTGGGCAACTTCTCTAGTTCCAGTGTTTGACAACACTCACAGTGAAAAACGTTTTCTGTATAGCTAATCAGAATTTCCCCGAGTTGTAACTTTTTTGTGTTGTCTCTTGCTCTGTTGCTGATGACTTCCAACAACAGTCTCATTCCCTCTTCTCTACACCCTCTCCTTAGGTAGCTGAAGAGAGCAGGAAGATCTGTGGTGAATCATCTCTTCTTAAGGCTGAATACACCCAGATTTCTCAGCCTCTCCCAGTAGGTCATACATGCCAGGCCCCTGACCGTCCTGGTTGCCTCTGTTGGACTTCTTACAGTTTGTCAATGTTCTCCTTGCACTGCCGAGCCCCAGCCTCCTACAGACATAGTCTCGCCAGACATGATCAGAGGAGAAGCGTCACTTCATCAACTTGAAGACTACAATTTTGCTGTTATGGCCCTGTTTGATGTTTGGATACTCCATCACAGAGGCTGACTTGTGTTCAAGTTGTTGTTCAGCAGGACACCCAGTTCTTTTCTAGCCAAACTGCTTTCTAGGTTGTCAGCACCCAGTTAGTTGTGTTACAAGAGATCGGTCCAAACCACGTGGAAGAGCTGGCATTTCCTTTTGTTGAATCTAAACAGGTTTCTATCAAACCATTTCCCCAGCCTGTTAAGGTCCTTGAATACTGGGCTCTTCCCTCCAGTGTACTGACTCCTTCCCCAGTGGGTGTAGTCTGAAAACTTGCTAAAGGTACATCCTGTCCTGGTTGTTAATGTTAAGCAGTTAACCACTAGCAACTGGCTGTCAGTTGATGACAACAACCCTTTGAGGCTGGCAGACCAGCTAATTTTCCACTCATCTTCCACCTTTCACTCATCCAACAAAGAACTGGGTTTTACAGACAGGATTTAGTTAGACAACTTGCATACAGGTAGTCAGAGGTAAGTGGAATAGGCAAATTAGGAGTAGTCTGGTCCACTACACGAAACCCTGTGGGTTTGGGCTTTTTTAAACTAATTATCTCTGTCCAACCAACATCACCTAACTAAAACAGTAAGTATAGGAAAAACTACAAGTCTCAGCAAAAATTAAAATCGAATCTGTGTTTAGCTCTTTAACTAATTCTGTCATGCCTAAATATTCCTCAGATCCGTGAATAGCAACATTATCTACGATCCATGTAGAAACATGAAGCAACACAAGGTTGTAATTTCAGGTTCAGTCCAAAATTTAGATGCCCAAGGGTTTAAAATTATTTAAAATACTGCATTGATTTAAGATGTATATAAATATACACCATATAGTAAAACCACATTTTAAGGTGTATTCTAAGAAGGCTAACAAATAAATGTTTTCTTATCATCCTGCTATAATGCATTGTGCTTCAGAATCATGCAGTGAAAAAATCTCATCCACCAAAGAGTTAATTAACAGTGAAGTAACTCTTAGAAATATCATGGGGATATATGTTGATTGTGTGTCCCTGGTGACTTGATAGTGTGCCAATCCATGATGAGAAGAGTGGGTATGCATATAAAGACTGGAATCCTCTTGCTTAAACTTCTGGGTTTATGATCGAATAAAAGATTTTTAGAAATCATTCTACATGACAGTGGAATGAGGCAGCTGGATTTTAAGAAACTAGTACTGAAGTAATAAAAATCTGGTGAGCGTGGGGAATATATTCAATTCCTAATACAAGAAAAGGCAGGCAAATGGTCAACATACAACATTCATAGCAAAGTAGATGTATTTCTCCGAAAAATAAAATATATGGACTCGGAAGTGGCCAATACAGCCTCAAGGGGACTGTTCAAAGACCCAAGTTTGAAAATATTACCAAGGCTAGAAATGGAAAACAAGAAAAGGAACTAAGTAGAAATATACTGAGGCTGTTAGACTGCACAGACATAAAACAGGGGTAGCAAGAAATCACAAATAAGTGCATATTTGAACAAAAAAATATTTAAAAATACATCTTGAAAAAGGCATGCAAGTCAACTGAGGGAAAAGAAACACCAAAGAGGAAGCAGGTCTATGAACATATGAAGAAGATTAAATCAATAATGATCCTAAAATGGTCAAGCCAGTAATAATTTAAAAATACACTATAAGAAAAAACAAAGAATAGAAATATTGGCAAGCAGGAGATAATGAAGACCATGTTATGTGTAATACCTGCCTATATAAAGCTGATGAAAAGAAATTATCAGGGGGAAAAAAAAAAAAGATACAAATACTTTAGTCTGAAGGATATCTATTTCAGGGCTAAAGGGAATTAGTTAATGAATTTATGAAGTGACTGGTAATTATTTATGAAAAGTCATAGAGAACTGGGGTGATACAAATGACAGCAAATTAATTAGATTTACAGGTGTTGGAAGACAGTATGAGACTGGAGACCTTGCAGATGATCTAGAGAAGCAAGAAACATGGAAAAAGAATAGACACATTCACCCTTGGAAAAAAAAAAAATAGCGCCCATATATGGTGTGATAATCTAAATCCTGACACCAATGGAGAGAACCTGGAGTAACAAAATAGCAAAAACCAACAAGATGTAAACTTGCAAGGCAAGCTACGCCCAAAGCAATTACAAGATGTATTCTAAATGGTAATGTTAAGAATACTATTTTCAATTTGGTTAACTTGGTATAAAGAATGATTTAAAGTAGATTAAAGACTCATTTGAGACAATTCAAACAGCAGTATATCTCTGCTTGAGAAACAGACAAGTGAAACACGAAGAAAGTGGGGAAACACAGCAGTCTACATTTTGAAAGTGTGAACACTACGAATGAAGAAATACAGTTGAGGCTGGTTCAAGCAGTAATGGGATCAAAGTAAGCAAAGGGAAATCTAGGTTGACAATCATAAAAGAAATCTTTATTATTGAATACTACTAATATTCATAATACTTAACATTTATATAGCACTTCACATTTTCAAAAGCGCTTCACTAATACTAACTAATTGCTCTATTCAATTGTAGGGAAGAGTCTTCCCTCAAGGGAAGAAGTTCCAGATCCTGAATCCCTAAGAAGCTACATTAGAAAACCTACTGAAAAACAAACACTATACAGAAAAATCAGCCCCTGGAAAAGTACAGATTCTGTGAGCTAAAATATTTTTCCTTCTCTGGCTTCTTCTTTTACCTATGGAATGGAAAGCTATACAGGCTATACAATATCATGCAGATGCTATGTCCCCCAAAGAGATACAAATGGAAAAATTGTTCTTTCTTTGTTTCAATGCACAGATATTTCAGGAAGGGTGGGAAGAGGAAGACTTTATACAGAAATGTAGAGAAGAGGCCATAAAGCAGTTGAGTGCAATGGATAGAATGTAGTTTCCCAGCCCAAAAGCAAAATTTTTGAGGGAAGAAAGGAAGAGAAACACACATTTTTGTACTCCACTGCTTTTTAACTAGACAAGTTGTTAGATTTTAGTGCAAATTGACATAGCTGCTGGTGACACCAATAAAAACAATTTACTGCTGAAAAGATCTAAAACTTGAGGATTTTCATCTGTTTAAAGTTTTGCTGGTAAAACCAAAAAAGTTTGGCTATAAGACACAAATACCTGTTAAAGCACAGCAATAAAAATCCAGGAGCAAACAGAAATAAGAGACAAAAACCAACAGTGAAACAATAAAAGCTGATTTCACAAGATAATCCAGTAAGGTTCTACCCTGAAAAGAGAGCAGAAGTTCCCCTTTCACTCCACAAGGTGATGGAAGCAGCTTAACAATGTTCTTCTCCCCGTTATTAATCATCTGCAGGGAGAAAGGAAAACGACCTTTCCAAACTCACTTCATTCACAGTAAGTGAGCAGTCCTGCAGGCAGTAAAGCCTTCCACTGTTCCAACATGGGAGTGTTTTCCTGATAAATCATTTTATCTTCTCAAAAAAAAAAACCCACCCAAAAACCAAACAAACCCCAAACCCCCAAACTCCACAAAAAAAGAAATCTAAGAGAACAAAGGTAGTCAAACAAGACAACACCAAAATCTGGTACAACAGCCTATGTTGCTGTGGAGGGATACTATCATGAGTTGCACTGTCTCCCAGAAACATCCACCGTTCCAAGTGGTACAGAGAGATTATTTAGTGAGCCCAAAGGTCCACATCAGCACTGGCACTGCACTAAGGTGTGCTTGGAGACACTCCCCATCCTGAAGAGTATACAATTTAAATAGCAAGACAGATCAAACCATGAGAAAAATCAAGCTCTGTAGCAATAGGTTAACATCTGACTGTCGAAAAGTTTTCAGTGGACATGTTTCTGTATTCAGTATCAAGCACTGCTGTCTTCTGACCAAAAGGCCACCTTAAGGTATGTGGCTAAATGACATCAAGTTTCATGCCTCAAGATGTCAGCTTGTTGACTTCATTCCTCTTTCCCACATCTCATGGCTTACTTAGAGCTCAAGTAAACACACCACAGTAGAAGGATCGTTCCACACTGACATAACAGGTACTGAACATTGTCCGAGACAGAACCCCAGGCTTGCTGGCTCAGCACTCTGACACAGTAAGGCAAATACCACATTTTTATAAATTTCACCACAGAAAACAATGCTAGCATCCCTCATTTTCTTTTTGAGAGATGCTATATAATTGCATTCCAATAAAAACATAAATTCTGAAGCAGCAATCCCAGGTCAGCAACAGATGGAAAGATCCAGTAGAAGCAAGGACTGAGGCAGCTAAGTCCAGAGCTAACTAGAATTAAGAAACTTGACATTGTGCCCTGGTGATCCCCAAAGATGGAAAAAACACTTTATGTGTATATGCTTGTTAAAGGAGTCCAAACATATAACAGAGGGAAGCCAATTAAAAAGGTACTAAATACAGAGGACTTCAACTTCAGTGATTAGCACTAGGTAATTTGCCTCATGATAAACAAGCCATTCAAATCAGTAATAGAACTGAGGTTGTTCCACAGCTTGAAAACATTTCTCTGAACCTTATCTGGTATTACAGCAAGTACTAATGTTTAAGTTAAATTTTGCCATGCAGCTGTACATCTTCAAAGCTAGCAATCCCAGTAAGTGTTTGCAAAAGATACCCACCATCTTCAGACATTACGATCACTAAATCAGCATAGGTGCAGCTCAGCTGCTACGTGCAATAGCCAGATGCAGCTTGTAACTTCTCCTAAGTAGTATACAAAATGAAATGAAGGAATGAAGAGGAGGCCAGGTTGGATTCTCCTCACCCCCCCCCCCCAAATCTATGGAAAATAAATTACTTTTTGGGGACTATACCTATCCAAGGAACAAAACCCATCATCCAACTGAAAAATCTCAATTTCATCACTACAGTATTGAAAAGGAGGGGGGGGTAGAAGGAAGAGGAAAAGAGAAGAAAAAAATAATGATAGCTGAAAAAAACATAAAAGAAAACCATCAGTGAAAATTGCCCCTGAAACTTTGCAGAATTGTAACGGCTTTCTCTTGCTTAAATTGATTGGTGTAGCAATGTTATAAAATGACTATTAGGATTCATTGTGCACAACAGAAAGTGTGAAATGTCAGCAGACTATACAGCAAAAGTAATGGGTCCTGAACCCCTGTTAGTCAAAAATGATTTTGTTTCAAATTAGAAATTGATTTTTTTGGACACAAGCCCTTTACAGGCTTCCAACTTTTGTAGCTGTGCCTTGGAAGAGATTAACCTCAGCCACTGTTTGGGTCCAGGCTGATGATACCCTTTTGAAAGTTTCTTCACAGGGACTGCTTTTTAATGTTGGTACGGTCTTAACCAATAACACAAGTTATTTGTTCCTTTGAGAACTGCACCACATTTCTTCTCATTTTGCTATTTTCTTTATTTTTATGCTGACATATACAGCAAACTGGCTGACAAGTTAAAATAAAAAAAAAAAAAAGCTAGCTCATAATTGAACCAAGGATTATATTCAAGGCTTGGCAGTGAAACATCCAAGCTGCTTTTGTTCCCAACCCTTTCTATTCCTAAGGAAGACTGCTTCTCTGCTCCTTAAGTGGAGGCACTAAGCTAAGAGCAGGACAGATTCTAGCTGTACAGACATCCCTGTGTGGCAAATACTGGGTTGTAGTGGTGGGGCCATTACTTGGGGAGGAAAAGAATGTGAAGATGATTACCTTTCAAGAGCAAGCCCCACTGTACTTATTCTCTCTGCTTGCTGGGAAAGGAAAAAGAATTGTTGAAGTAGCTTTTTGAAATTAAAGGACTATTTTTTTCCTTCCATCAGGAACACCAACCAAGAAGATCACTTCTTATTTACAAGGTTTCCTGTGCCTTTTATTATTTTAAACATAGCTATCTTTTCTTGGGTTGTTTTAAGCAACTTGCAATCCTCTCTCTCTAATTGTGCATTTTACTGATGTGCTCTTGAATGCATATATACAATTTCTAAATGCCATCAGCACACTCATGGCCCTACAATACAGTATGCTTCCCCTTACCTTTCCTTGACTTGGTGCCTTCTGTCTTGGTTTGCATCAGAACAGTTTGCCCATCTTCCACGTTTGCACCAAAATCAACCATTTTCTTCCTCGAAGTGCCCTCACCACTGTTCTGCGGCGTTCTGGAGGTTTTGCTTACTGGAGGTGTACTCAGAAAATGATCTTCACATTTCAACACTGGCACACTGGAAGAAAAGAAAGATCACACTATCACACGATGCATTCAGCCCTTTTAACACTGCACCAGCCTTCCCCTCTACTTTCACTCTCCCAAATTGTAACTGTCATGATGCTGGTTGAGCTCTTGTTGAATCCTTTTACAATGTCTGAAAGCAGGATGCCTTAGGATCAAAGAGTTACCAAACTACTTTATCAGGAGTCTGGTTATCAGCAGCTGGCAGCATTCTGACAATTATGTTTGGAGTTTTGTGGCATCTGGCACATTCCCTAAAGCATTAGGCCTTGGATTTCCTGAGTGGTTAGGATAGGACAACTGGGATGAAGATACAGAAAGTACTTTGTCCAGCACAGCGTAGCAAGGTTGGAAGAAAGAGTAACTAAAAAAATGCTCACTTTGCTAGGACAAAGGGGAAACAAAGATTATGTGAAGAGAAAACTGGAGTCATAGCTTGCAAAACGGAAGCAGATCATAGAATCGTTTAGGTTAGAATGGACCTTTAAAATCATTGTGTCCAACCTTTAACCTAACACTGCCAAGTCCACCACTAAATGATGTCTCTAAGTACCACATCTACACTTCTTTCAAATACCTCCAGGGATAGTGATACATTGATTCAAGAAGAAAGGGACTGAGAGGAGATGAGACAACAAGAGGTGACATGAATGAAAGGAGAATGTATGAGCAAGCTGGTGGCAAAGTATCTCGTGCAATAGGTGCAGCAGTTTGAGTAGAGTCAGAAAAGAGAAAGCTAATCAGAACCATTATGGTTCAAGATGAACTTTGGCACAAGACTGTAAACACTACACAGATAGAGCCAGGAGGCAAATCTGGCGATGTGGAGTAAGCATGACTTCAGTCTCTGCAGACACAGGCAATCACAAAAACATTTTGGGAAGACAGAAAGCCATGGAGACCCATCTTACTCTCAGTAAAGACAACCTACTGCTTTGAGATTCTATTATCTGGGAAACAACAACTTTAAATGAGGATTCCCAACATGCATATGTCATTAGCCCTGTCACTGCTATGAAAAGAAATTAAAACAAACAAAAAAATCTTTGGATTATCCACATGAAGGAATACAATCCATCCCAATATTATAATTCTCGATTTGCAATCATGGGAGTGATATACAACTTCCCTAAATTATCTGAAGATTGAACAAATCTTTCTCCTATTTAAGCACCAGTTTTACATGGGTGACCCAAAGACTGCCACTGAGTTTGTATTATTTGGGATACAGTTTTGTGGAGGTTGATTCACAAGAATCTTTTACCTGAAAGCTTACACTACTGAAGTTACTGTACATCTGAGAAAAAAATCAGGTATCCGATGTTCCCATCAGAAAATAATAGCTAAATTAAAAGTTTCAAATCAATGTGCTGTATAAGCCATTGTTTAATAGGGCCCACTGCGCCTGTTGGACAATTAGTATTACTCCTGTATTATTAATGCAGAACATTATATAATGGCTTATGACCTGTAATAACTGACTGAAGTGTTGGATAAAACTTCTCTGAATAACCTCCGTTTACTTTAGGGCTTCAAACTGTGTGGCCGCTAATAATACTGCAGTGTTATTAAAATTTATGGTAGACTAAATTAGTATCTTATTTGAATGATGTGAAATTATTAACCTACTAACTCCTGCAACCCAGAGTACAGGAAGAGATGGGTTTGGACCCCAGTAACTGTTTAAAGAGGCTTAAAGGTGTAATACTTGACCACATTTCTCTGATAATACAGGACTTGATATTCCATTTGCCCGTACTTGGATGATTAACAGCATTTAAAAACACTGAGGTTGTCATTATTTGGATGCTTTTGGAGTTTTTAAAGTACATTTAATTATAACCTACAGATCTTCTGTGAAGACAATGACCTTTGGCTTGTAGATGAGGAGGTGATCACTCGACTGGTTCACTGGAATACCTTTTACATGGTGCAGTTACCTCTAGAATACTGAGTTCTGGTTTAAGTAATGCTATGGCAGAGACAAGTCAAACAGAAACAGACACCAAGAAGTTAAAGAAGCTAATTTATGAAGAAATAACAAAAGCAAGTGTATTTGCATTTACAGCACACTAAACAAGTAATTAGTGCCTGGTTCTTTAGTCTTTAATAAAAGAAAGCTCGCAGTAAAGTTTTGCTCAAGGATAGGAAGTCCGATCTTAAAATGACACACAATCTGAGAGGTGTGCAGACTGAGGAGGGAAAGGGATCATGCAGAGAGATACAAAAATTTAATACCAACCAAAATCAAACAAAGAAAACATAAGGAAAAAAACCCTCAACTTATTTCAGAAGACAGTTACTTATTAACCTGTGGAATAATTAGTTAAATGAATGACGTGACTACTGCAACCTGAAAAATTTAAAACTAATGTATGGTCCAAGGGGATTGGTCACGTACAGCTAGAGAGATTAAATGACAAAACAGGTCCTTCTCTACTTTTAAATCCCACAATCCATCACTCAAATGCAGCATGGTTAGTGGGACTTCATTGGATATCGTTGTGCCCTGTATGAATTTTCATGCTACTCCCTGAAACTACACAACAGTGAAGACTGTCTAAATAAAGACCTTATTAACCCACCTAACCTACATACTAAAGGCAGGAGTTGTAGAGTAGCATTACCAGAAAAGAGGTGAGTCTCAGCACTGTGGCCTCCTTATGAATATCAAAGTACATCACCAACAAAGGAAAACACACCTTGAACATTTTTTTTCCATTTTGTCTGCACTTCATATCGCGATATCCCTGCTGAGCGTGAATGGCAAATTTTAAATGTCATTCAGGAACCATTGAATACTGCTAGTATTTGCATTCCTTAAAAAGTAGAAAAACATTAACCTTTTGTTTTATTGAATTAAAATGCCATGGAAATGCTGATGTAGTCTTCAGAGACTGAAATACTTTTACAAAGAAGAATAGCTGTCATTTATTAGACACAAAGAACAATTACTTGATAGGATGCTTTCTGACAAAAAGCAGATTGGTATTCTCATCATAGAAAAGGCATTGTAAAAAAACCCAGCACAGACCTCTGAGACTTGAATAATTTAAAGCTGCATTTGGTGCAATTTGAATTTTTCTTTAGGGAGGCAAAGTTAAATACCTTTAATTTGTTCTAATTATTTCAAATTTGCAAGTTAATTATGGCTGATCATTAAATAACAAAAAGGACTATCGTCTCCATAGAGTTTTACCTCCTACCCTCTGCATTACTTAAGCTAGATTTTAGTATGCATGAATTAACTTTCTAAATAATCACACGGTTTGACTAAATGGCTCAGTAAAATGAGCTCTGATCCTCAGAATAAGCATTAATGGACATTAGAAAGGCTATTGGGACCCATGTTACTTACATTATAAGTATTTTTAATGGGGTCTTATTTACTAATCTTTATGTACTGTTCAAGTTAGGGCACCATATAGATACATTATTCTGCTTTAATAGAGAAAAGTCAGTTCTTCAAGATACTAAAACAAATGTCCATTTAGAGCCAAGTAAATTCATTTTTAAATTAATGCAGGAAAACTGTGATAGAATTTAACTTGCTATAGCTGCTCATCCTGATGAATCAATCCAACATAATGGTAGCCCTGGCCTGCAAATGGAGTTTTACAGAACTATTGAATTGCTAAACAACTCAAGCAGTTAAGACTCTTGCTACAGAGCAGCATTTACTACCAGCATGTGTACGCCCACAAGGTTTCATCTCCTCCCTGCTCCATACCTAGCACACATCTGATCAGTTCCCAGCCATCAATCCCAAATTTGGACACTGACCTTTCAGTGAACTCTATATTCCCATGCATTTTTCAATGCAGATCAGTGGCATCCAGAGAACATGACATTATAACTAGTCAGAAACCCAAAATGTGAGGCAATTCATGCCTCCAGTATGTATGATCAACAGATGGCTGCCTTAATGGTACCCTACTGCACCCTGTTGAGGAAAGGGCTTGCAAGTTTAACCATCATCAAACTAAGAGACTGCTGTGGTAGGTCAGCTCCAAAAGCAAACATGCTGGAATGTTATTTTCCTGTTCGACAATTTCTGTTTTAAAAATAAAATAATTAACAGTTCATGTGCGCAATCTGTTGTAATTATATCAGGCCAAGAATGCGTAACACTTAATGATGCAAAACTGGTGATAATTAGACAACCCAAGCAATACGTTTTTGTAGCTGGAACCTGTATTGCCATTTCAGATGCAGTTTGACAAACAGCCTGAAAATTGCTTCCCCACCACCACTTTGGCTGGTAGAGCTTTCAGCCAGATCAGCTTCCAGAGTCAGCTTGGTATAAAGCAACAGTGTCACAAGTGCTGGGACAAAGAGAAGGTGTTAATATCCCACAAGATCTTCTATTCAGCAGGGGTCCAAATTTACATCAGTTTAAATTAAATTATCAAATCACACTTTTGAAAGCCACCAGTTCCAAAGTTGGACTGTTTGGGAAGTTGGTTGTCTGCATGGCAAACGAAAAAAATATTTGCAGAAAGAAGGACTGCAGACTCTGGATGAGTGGATCTAAGAAGCAACAACAGTGGTCTCCTGAATAACCAACTTTTTTTAGTCCTGTCAAGTGTACTGTGTTATTCTTTGTAAAGCCCCTACTTCCACAACTACCAAGTGTCTCCGATTTTTTTTCCAACAATGTGTCAGGTAGGGTGGTGTGATTACCCTAATCCACAAGGCAAAGAAGTTAAGAAACTGATGCAGTAAAGAAGCTGGGCCCCTGGACCCAGCAGAGGTCGAAGAGAACTGGAACTGACTCCTAAACACTCAACTCACCGAGCAAAGGAGACACCTGAAATTAGTGCATACACCATGTTATGTCTGTTTAGACCTAATCATGAGGAAAACCCTGACAACAGAGGTGGAGCTTACATCCCTCCTTAGCACATCTCTATCTGCAACCTGGCATCCTCTTTTGAGGGGACACAGTCTGTGCCTTCTTTCCAGCAGAGCTGGGGAGAAACACATCAAGATATAGAAGCCAGCAGAGCCAGCGCATGGGAAATAGGAGGCAGACTGGTTCATTCATTACTGCTTTGTATAGGGTGTGCAAATCTACAGAACGGCCAAGCTGGAAGAGAGGTAAGAGCATTGCAGGTGAGGAGGAAAGTACAGCATGAATTTCAAGTCAATCTTTCATCCTGAACACCACTACCTTTCCACTCTCCCACAAAAACCAATCTGCTCATGTCAGCAGATCAAAAACCTTAAAAAAAATACCATTAAAAATCTATATCTTATCATACTGAAACAGAGTGCTTGATAAAAATCTAAGCTTAAAAATTTTCCTCTCCTTTAAAAAGCAGGAAAAATATATTCTAATACAGACCTTGAAGGCCATATTCAAGCCTGGAGTGAGATTTTGTGGCCTGGCATTTTGACACTTAAGTTAGATGGATTGGAATGTTAATGACACTTCTGGGATCCAGTGTATGTTAGTAAGAAACAGCTGCTTTGCTTCTAAAGAGCATGTTTGTTTATAGTTTTGAGATCACAGAATCATAGAATAATGGTTTGGGTTGGAAGGGATCTTTAAAGATCATCTAATCCAATCCCCCTGCAATGAGCAGGGACATCTTCAACTACATCAGGTTGCTCAGAGCCCCATCCAACCTGACTGTGAATGTTTCCAGGGACGGGGCATCTACCACCTCTCTGGGCAACCTGTTCCAGTGTTTCACCACCCTTGCAGTAAAAAAAAATGTCTTCCTTGTATCTAGGAATCTGACCTGTATCTCTGAATCTAGCCTTTTCTAGTTTAAAACCATTACCCCTTGACCTATCGCCACATATCCTATTAAAAAGTTTGTCTCCATTTTTCTTATAAGTCCCCTTTACGCATTGAAATGCTGCAGTAAGGTGTGCTGGAGCCTTCTCCTGGCTGAACATCCCCAGCTCTCTCAGCCTTTCCTTATAGGAGAGGCGTTCCATCCCTCTGATCATGTTTGTGGCTCTGCTCTGAACCTGCTCCAACAGGTCCATGATCTTCAGGGCGAAGTCTCCTTTTTCACATATTTTCCTAGGAAAAAGGCAGGAGGGCAGGGACAGGTAGGGGAACACTTCATAAGCCAGAAAGAGTTCTGAAACGGAAATATTAACAAATCTGCTTGTAAAAAAAGAATTTTTTATCATACAAAACAGGCAGTGATTGCCTAAAATCTATTATGTTATTATGCACACAATATATTGCTGGGGAGTGATGCAGAGTTTTCATCTCTTACAGTCCTCTTCAGGCTCAGTGCCCTCAAACCCAGTAATGCCTATGACTATCAGGTTTCTCTGTCGGTTGGTTGTTTGGGTTTTTTTTTTCCTCTTAAACTGTCTCTCTTGGACCTACTGTATTTGGTTTACTTTTCTTTTATCTTGGAGGAGTTATACCAGCTACTATGCTAAAAATTCTTCCATATATCAGGCTGTACCAGGGTACAGTAATCTACTGCACAGCTTCTCCAGACCACTCTTTTAGAGACCAGTTCCCTTCCCAATTCCCTCAGTGACTGGTGCTCAGATATTTAATTCCACCAGCAAGAATTAAGGCCACATATGCTCTTAATTAGCAATGACCTATTAGATCATACCAGCCATAGGTGAAACCCTGGCCTCATTGAATCAATCAGAATACTGCCTTTATCTTCAATGAAGTCGAGACTTCACTTAATATACACAGTTAGAGGTCCATTTGTAGCAACTACTAAGCTAAATTCCATCTAAAATTATATTAATGTCTTCCCTTTGAAGACCTGTCCTGATTCTGCTCTAAGTTAGCTATATTTCAACGCCCTACCAGCATCTTTCCCACATATCTGTTTTCTTAATAAACAGCAAATGAGATCTTATTACTTTTCTCTCTTCTCTTCTGAATCCAAAGAAAATTCCAACATAAACGTTTTCAGACAGTCATAGAGAAATGGCCACAGAAAGCAGACTGGCAAAGCTTTAGAAGGACAAAATGCTGTGATTGTGTGTTTGGCCTTTCTTATAGAGTAGAGCAGAGCAGCTGTCGTTCCAGCAAGCAGTGCTGTCAGCCTTCACAAAAGAAAGTCATGTAAATGTCAAGTCATAGGTATAAAAACAATCCTTCAAAACAGTGTCTGTATATCTGAAATGCCTGCCTAGCTGTCACCATTGAAAGTACCATAAGGAATGATGCAAAAGCCTGTTTAGGACAAACAAAGTTTTTGAACTAAATCCAAACTTCTCCAGTAGATCAAGCCACATGACCCTCTCCTTCAGAAGGAGAATCACATACCTTAGTGCTTCATCCAGTATCACTATTGTTTGGCTGAGAGCCAGCCCCATTCACAAGGTGCCCATTTAAATGCCCTGTGAAAGCTATCTCTTGAGCAAACACCCCTCCAAATTAGGTTGCAATTTGATTGTGATAAAGACATAGAAGAACAATGCATCATCCCTTTTCAACTTGGCTCACCCAGAACAAAAGACTCCACAGTAGATGGGCTGCACTGCAAAACAGGCTGTGGCTGAGCTGTTGCTGCAGAGATCGGCCTGAGTGTGCAAGCTGCACCTGAGTGGTGCAAGAATGTTTTCCTGTGCTAAGACTATCAGTACGTGAGCACTCTTTCCTCCATAGGAGTTTCCAGACAGGCAGATAGGTGTTGATAACAGGAGCTTTCAGTAAATGAGCAGCAATTGCAAAAGTCATTTTTCTGACCATGGATCACATCATGGAGCAATCATTTGCTAAGGTAAAGTGACGATATAGCAGAAGAGGGATGCAACAGGAGTTGAAAAGTAGGTACTCCCACGGTTTCCAGTATGCCCTACTAACAAGACATTTTGAAGAGATGCCTACCTAAAGCAACAGATATTTAAGACTGCACTCTTCTGTATAGGTATTATGAAGTCACATATGCACAGAAAGTAAAGCTCTGGAGGATCCTGTAGTGCCTGTATGTGGGCAGAAGCATTATAAGAGACATAATATCTACAGCTGCTTCTGTTCATTGACAGTGTTGCACTCGATAGATGCTGATTTTCAACATTCAGGATACTGTCATGATAAATTATCATCCCTGGTTTCTAAGGGAGGAAATGAAGGAACATGAAGTTACAAACTTCTCACACTGATAGCAATGAAAATTAATAACCACTAACCCTGGCAAATACACATACCCCTAAGGATCCCAACGTGACCTTCCAGGGGTCACTGACAGGTTGCCAGATATCAGGGAACATGTTGCAGGGAAATCCTTTTATAAATGCATCAAAGTCCATAATAAACAAAATTAGAGGATTTATCTCTCCTATTCTTCTGAGGCTGCTGTCCTTCAATCTGATTTCTCTAATGATTAGGAACAACTAACACTGAATCCAACATGGGGGCACCCTTACAGGACTCATCTCTGTCCATGACAATTCTGTCCTCTTATTCTAATCATGTTTATCTATATGACATGAAGACTGAATCAAGCATTTTAAGCACAGTTTTCTGGGTTATACAGGTCTGTTAGTGTCAGTGTGTTACAAATCTTGGGACTAGTGAATCTGGAGACTGCAATACTTTTATGCCAAAAGCCATCAAAGGTTCTGTGTGTTGGCACAGCCCAGGTATAAAGCACAGCTCTAACATGATGCCAACATGTCTCCTCGCACCTCACTGGCTCCCCAGCCAAATATAAACCTGACATGGGTTTTGATTCTTGTTTTATAGCGATCAAAAACAATGACACATTAGAATATAGCAGATCGGTAACTATAAATGTACAAGGCATCCTAAATGCTCTCATGCAAGGATCTTTTAAAACAGTGTCATACAACATCCAACTTCTGTTGAAAACAACACTCCTGACGGATCTTTACACTTCATCAGCCTTTTTTCCATGATTAAGTCACATCTGTGGGACATGGTCACTCTATGATTAAGGATTTTATGTGAATGTGTCAGCACCAGTGAATATTGACTCAACCAGGATGTTTACGGAATAGATTTTATATATTTTTGTACTCATATTCAGGAAATAAAGAGACATGATAGAATTGAAACCACACAGAAACTATTGGCTTGCTACAAGGTACACATCAGTGAGATATGTATTGGCATGCTCTGATGTCCAGTATCAAGGGAAGGAATAAAGGGAAGACACCCTGGGATGAGGCTGTGTTAAGTGAAGCTGTGGGTTCTACCCAGGATCTGGGCTGCTCGTTCCCTGCCCCTAGAAACCGAACATGACAAATACACCCCATTTTTGTTAGTCCAGACACAAGTGATTCTTGCCGTCTTACTGCTACTGATGTTAGGTATTAGAACTCTACCTTCACACAACTTTGTTATAACCTGTTTGGAAATGTCTGTCCAGAGCTGTTGCTACCAGTGCCACTCTGACACTGTGATGTGGGTTTAAGAGCCTGCATTTTTTGTGTTGTTAAACCACCTCAGCTCTACTGAGTCTACAGCCAGTAAATAAATTTAGCCCATCTCTCAGAAACATGATTTTCTCAAAAAGGATGCAAGATGGAGAGGGAGATTAAGGGGGCACCAAGTTAAAAAGTAAAAAAGGATTAACTACCTATCAGTCAAACAGAATGGCATGTTAGTTACATGAAGAGGTGAAGCATAGCACTACTGGCAGAAGACTGAAGATACTTGCATATTGTTTTGTTTCAAACTCCTGCCTGTGCTAGAAGGCATATGTAAACTTTTCTACACAGAACAGCTGATAAATTTGTCACTGCAGTTGAGTTATAATACTTCTCTCCCTAGGACAGTGGTGATATCTGTTGAGTATGACTTAGATTTTAGGTGGACTTATCAGGCAGAGACCATCTTTGTAGTCAGTGGAAATAGATGCACTAGTTTGAAACTTACCACACTAGGATTGAGGATGGGAGGAAAAAAAAGCACTCAAGCTGTGGGGAAAAGAAAAGAAAAAGACTGATACTGTGGACAACTGGTCTTCAAAAGAGTTTGAGAAGCAACAGTGACAAGATCTGAATAAGCAGCCAAGATACCAGTTTGGAAAACTTATTTTGAAGGAGGAGAATGAATATCGAGCAGTCAAATACGACTTTACAGTTGTCAAGGTGGAAGATTAAGGACTAGAGCAAGGGGTGATGTTTTAACTGTTGACACACTGAAGGTGTGTTTTTGCTGCAAAGGAGAGGAAGCTGCAATAGCTGTCAGCAGCCCAGATGCGGATGGAGAAGGAGAGTGACCCCAAGGTTACAAGTCTGAGTGACAGGGAGGATGTGGTGTTATCAAAATCGGAAGTGAAGAGTGATTCAGAAGCGAAAGTAAGACGTACTGTTTTGGCGAGATTAAAAATGATCTGAAGGCAAAAAAAACAGGATTATATGTCAGGGAGGCAGTCAGATATGCAAGACTAGATGGAACAGAGCAGAGGGTTTAAGAGTTATTGGCAGAGAGATGAGAGCCAAATCCATGTAACTAGATGTTGTCATCCAGGGACATGGGTACAGAAATCTCCAGGCAAATCAAGGAGCAACTAAATCCCTTCCCTGCCACCACACAGAGGTTCCTACCTAGTTCCAAAAGAAATTATCTAAAATAGTGCTGCAAAAACATGCATAAAAAACCCTGTCCCTCCATAAAATCTAAAGATCATACTGTTTCTAAA
The DNA here is from genome assembly GCF_965140245.1 of Athene noctua. Lineage (NCBI taxonomy): Eukaryota > Metazoa > Chordata > Aves > Strigiformes > Strigidae > Athene > Athene noctua. The sequence goes on from NC_134077.1 coordinate 9,784,937, forward strand.
ACTAGGGCAACCACTAAATGAAAGTTAACCCGAACAATAACTTTAGCTAAACTTCAGGTCACATGCATTTAATATAATGAGATGAAGAATATGAAAAGGCCATTCATAATGGAATTCATCGAGTTAGGAATGCCATGCTTAGCTGCCTTATAACATATAATTAATGATCCTATAAAAATCCAGCAGTACGAACTCTCCCGGCTGCCCGCAGAAGTGTTCTTTATGCTGGGTAGGGCAAGCAAGCATCTGCTTCCACAAATACTGCCCTTTGAGAAGCTGAAAAGCCTTTTTTTCCCCTGCTCCATCAGGGACCACACTGCCATTTCCATGACACGCTGAGCTTTGAACTGTTACCCAAATCAGACTATAGCATTTGGCAACCCAGTACACATCTGTCATGATACACTGGTTATTGGTGAAAAGTTAAAGAAAAAGTCATTAACTCTTTTCCATTGCTTCTAATACCCCACCTTCCTCTAGATTATTTATAATCCCCACTAAACCCACCCTCTGTTTATAGTCTTTTAACACAACAGAGAAATACATACTGTCTGGAGAGCTGTCTTGCCTTATACCACTGCCAACCATTTGGTACAACAAAAGACATTCTCTCTCCATCAAAAGGCCTGATCCCTCCTGAAGCCTTGATGCTCAGATTCAAGGTTAAAGGATTAAGGCCTGAAGCATTGAGTACCAGAGGAAAGGAAGCCAAATATCAAAAGAAACACAAAAATCAATCCTCTTCACCACAGGAGCAGTGTGAAGAACAAATCAGCTGGGCTGAATCTAAAATTTTCTCCGTGTGGCTCTCAAAAATTAGCACTGTTATAAACGTAATGGGTAGTTCTGCAAAGCCTCAGCACCCATGCAAAGCCAGAGTTCAGCTCAACACACCAGTACGTAGTCCAGAAAGTTTTATGTCAGAACAATTCAGTAGCAAATATACAAAGTACACTTCAGAGGAAGTGAGAGCTGAAGAGCAAGCGAGAGCATGCGTGCCATTATCTTTATATGTAGTCTCTATATCTGCAAGTGGCAGAATCTAGTATTTACCGGAGTTTGCCTTTTGCATCAATCCTCTGTGTGCTGAAGTGCAGCCAAGGTCACAAGAGGGGTGGGGGAGTGGGTTTTAGCTTAGTGCAGCCATGATCATGGCGAGAACAGCAGGGTACAGCTGATTTCTTAACTTCATAATACCAATAGCTTTTGTTCTTAGTCCTGCCCCATCAGTTCTGATATAAGCTTTTAAATGGCATGAAAGTTGTGAGGGTGGGTTTAAAATCTCCTAATTTAAAACTACCTTCCAGAACATTTTGTTTTATAAGATTTTTCTTAACTTTTCCAACTCACAAATTTCTGGGACATATGAATATCTAGATTAAACATAATTCTCTCTTCATCCAAGATTATATATAAAAATAAAAAGTAACAAAATGTTATGTCTGAAAAAGTAATCCACTCCAATTTATAAAAATAGAATTCAGGTTTTCAAAATTCAATTCAGGCAGTAAACTAACAGTGTCTACATTTTCCTGTAAAGGAGGCATCTGCAAATGACTTGCAAAAATGTCTCTCACTGTCTGCAAGTGTTGGCAAGGAACAAACTCCTTCAGGAGACGCATGAATTTTAAATATTTCAACCCAAAGAAAAAAAAAAATCTCTGAGCATTTTCAGTTCTGATGTGATATTACAGAACTATACTCATGCAGAAGACTGGCAGGAAATGTAAGTTTTGTGAAAATACCAAAGCATTTGAGTTTTAGCAAGCCTATTTTCACTGATTGCCATCCTACGCTTAGCAGTGTTTCTAACACCAGAGTTCCTGTGCTTTTTGAAGACCTCACCTACAGGTTGGCTCCATCTGCCTACAGAAACTACTTATGGTATCTACTACTTGCATCTTATACCTCCAGTTAATCAGTAGGCTTCCTGCTCAAGGTTACTTTAGACTGTAATGGAGATGATGTAATACTGCTGTGTGCAGCATACGTAATCATGAGGACAGAATCAGCATAATTTAGGCAAACGTAAGACAGGCGGCTTCAAAACCCTGTCACAGTTGAAAGCAAACCCGAAAATGAGATTAGTGAAGCAACCAGGTCAGCAGAAATGAACTCCTCACTCCCCAGTCTGATAAAGGATCACTGCCTACCTTAAAAAAAAAAGGCAAAAAAAAGCATGCATTGATATATGTAAAAAATCGCCACAATAAGCTTTTAGTAACCACATCAGAACAAAAGACTTCACCCTGCACAAGAAAACCTACTACCTTCAGGCTCTGCACGTGGCACTAATGAAGCAAAAATGTGTATTTAACACCAACTGTACTCTCCTGCTACGTCACAACTGGCAGCCATCTGTTGGAGGGATGCTGTGCCTATGTATAGCCAGACAACACCATGAAAGAAAGAAAACCTCCTATCTGCACCTAATTCAGCATTTGCATTATTGGCAGATCTGCAAGCACTTTTTTTACTGGCCAAACAAGTGTTCGCTCCACAAATATCCTATCTAAAAATGATACAAACTTCAATGTAAAATTATCTGGAACAAGAAAGGAACTTGGGTGTTAAAAGGAGCACTAACAAGTGAGTAAGTGGCATCCAGATACACAGATTTTTATGGGCCATTTGCAAGCACAGTTGATTTCAGCCCAATTTAATGTGCCAGTCTGCCAAAACAGCAAATAGATGAAAAAAAAAAATCCCAACAAACTGTATTCAATACATTCCTAAAAGTTGGCCAACTACATAGATGCACCTCAAGAGACCAAGGACAACTCATAGATGAACTGAAGCCTGGGTGGTCTTGGACAATGAGTCAACTGTGGCACTGGTGATGGTTTCCTCCTTCAGAGGCTCAGGACAAGAGTAACGGGAGGTGACGTACGCTGGCATGAAGGAGAACTGACAAAAAAACTCCAAATAGGAAACAAAATGGGTGCTACCATTGCCACCAGTTTTAAAATATCAGTTCCCTTCAAAAACGTGAGTAATGGGGCCAGCACAAGTCAGGTCAGAGGTGGCAGAGCTGTGTGACTGTGTGTGATTTTAATTTTATTTTTAAATTACTTGGAGGAGGAGATTGTGTGAGCAAACCTAGATATGCCTGGGACAGCAGGGGGAGCTGCGAGTCTGCATTCCTCTGCACAACTATTTAATTGCGTTGAATATTTGGACAAAAAACACAGAAGTATGCTTGCACATCACCATAGAAAGATGCCTGCATGTCTAACAAGCCACAAAAAACAATCGAGTTCATAACATAGCATTAAACAAGGAGCAAGAGATAATTGTCACCTTCTCTCACAAGATAATAAAAATAGTTACACCAGAAACATAAAAATCTTTTAAAAGACCCCTGACAGCATTCCCTCCTGGAACTATCACCATAGCAATGAGCATTCAAATAGGAGGGAAGTACTGCTGAATTCTTTGTTTGATATTTTCAACTAACTAAAAACAGAAACTGGAAAAAATACACATGGGTGATATACAATGAAGAACACAAACATAAAAGGCCTTCAATGAAATTAAAGGTGGTGAATTCCACCTGCAAATCTTTGATACTCTAGGAAAGAAATCCTTTAACCAGGTAGCATACATTGAAAGAGTGCCTGCAGATAACTGTAAACTCATACAATAGCTGCTGTATCCAACAATCCCTATTCATAATGTTTTGCACAGGTCCGTGTAGAGGTACAGTGGCAGTATTGTGTGAAACCTGAGGGTAAGATGTATGTTAGAGAGAAGGCAGTAGAAAGCTGTACTGGCAGAGCCATATAGGAAACCTAAGAATCAGAAAAGCAGGGTATCTTCTATGTTAAGATTTAGGCACAAAGCACAACTCTAGGGAGGGGTGCTCACAAAGTAGCAAACCGTATCTTCTCTAGTTTGTGCTATTACATAGGTCTTATTTCCATGACCTTCAGATCCAAAGTTAAGATTAAATAGAGAAGAGTGGATTGTTTTAAAATTCCTCTCCCAGATGCAGACATCAGGAGCACACACAAAAGCAGGTGCCGGGTGTACTGATCCTACTGAATAGGGATGGAGTGGGTACTTGAGCATGTACCGAGCATCTGCATCTGAGGGATGGAAAGTGCTTTGTAAAAGGCTGTTTTATGCTAAACAAATGCATCAGGTTATGTTGTTATTTTGAGCATTTTAAAGCATCTTGCACACTGGGACAGACTTGAAAAGAAGTTATACAGACAACCAGAAAACTTGCCATTAACTGTACAAGTTACTATCTCCATAGTTGAAAATCGGCTGTGGGCTTACTTAGGAGCACTCCAAGCTACTGAAAACCATCCTCAGTAAAACCTGCTCTGACTGCCGCACCTTAGAGAACTAGAGAGAACTACATCTGAAGACTCTCAGGTCCCACACGCTGGCCCAGCTGCATGCTGACACATGTGACAGACACATTTCTTCCCAACAATTCCTCAACATACCCAGCAGGGAAGTGACAAATTCAACACTGCAAATTCATACCAGAGCCATACAAAGAGGCTGAAATGGACAACGCTTGCCGACTTTGATAATGAAAAAAACATAAGGGCATATTTAGAAGAGAAAACTAAACAGGCCTCTGTTAGAAAATTTGGCTATAGCTTGTTGTAGTGCCAGAGATAAAAGTTTTCTTTTCACAGGCAGACAATGACCAAAATCTGTATCAGAAATCAAACTCCATACTGCATTTGCTCATGGAATCTATTTTTCCTTTTTCAAGGAGGGGAAAAATTAATCCCTACAGGAGATGACAAGATGCCTTTTAAAGTACATATCTCATTTCTGACTACAATTACCTTTCAATAGCCTGGCACAGCTGCACGCTCCTATTTGCTTTTTGTTTTTCATTAAAGGCTCCTCTATTATTTGTACTCATCCTATAGCATTTAAGCCTGGCAGTGATGCACATTCCCTTGCCTACGATTCTTCCCACAGATAGTAGAGAATAAATTGCAATTAGATTTTCGTAATTGTAGATAATTAACTCAAAATGAGCTGTTAATTATAAAAAACCCTATGTTTTTCAGTCCTTGATTATATTATTTATTTTACTTCTGAACTCCAACATATCACTTAAGCAAGTTTAGTATTTTAAAGGGCTTTCACCATTTCCTCTAAAATACCAGGATATTTTTAAGCTAAGTTTTGCTTATTTGAAGACTGAAATCAAGTTTCATGCTGTGAGGTTTGCTAGGGGAGCTCTAATGTATGAACTGAAAGTCAGAGAGGGCTGATTTTCTGTTTGGGTTCTGACAGCATTTTCTATAACAAGAACCATTTGGCAGGTCAATTAAAAAACAAATAACAATAAAAACAACCCCTCCAAAAATGAACAAAAACCAAAAAAGAGACTGTCAAAAAACCAGATGTATTCCTATCAGCTCTTTCTCCTTTCTAAGCTCTAGCCACATACTTGCACACTCTCTCGTTAACTGAAGAAAACATCACTTACATATTCAAACGCATAAAAGAGACAAATGGACTTGTCTTCCATAGCCTCTTCCAGCCTTACATTAGAGTAAATTATTTAGGGACCGTTCATCTGGTAACCTTTGCGAAACTGAAGATGGCATATAGGAAGAAAACTTCCAAGTGTTTTGCTGCCAAACTTTGTAACCAGCTGGCATGGCAACTTGAGACTCCACGAACACATATTAACTTTGAAAAATTATACTAAATTAAACCAGAGGAATGAAGAGCGGGTGGGGAACCTTTTGAAATCTGGAACTCTCATTTTGTTAACAGCACAGGTTTTTCTCATCTTTCCTGCTAGGCTGTGTAGATTTTTACAGTTTTTTGGTAAACTGTTGACAAGAGACCCTACAGATGTTCTAGGTTACATTTTTCCTCCAAGGGGCTTAATGCTACTGCATCTTAAACATATCATAACTCTCCATCTCTTTTGTTACAGTTTGATCACTTCAGTCTATGTGAAAATGAAATAAAAAAGCATCAGAATACAATAAGGATATGCCAGTTATTCACAGCAGCCAAACACCTGGTTAAGCAGCAAAGTATTCCAATAAAACTAACAACTGTTCCAGAGAAAGAAGTCCTATTCCTTGAAAAAGGAATCTCAAAAAAAAAATAAATCAGTATCAATTCATGTTAAAAAAAAAAAGGAAAAATAATGCATCGGACACTTGGTTTATAAATAAGCAAACAGTTCTTCCAGTATTCTTATAGCGGAGAGAAAAGCTTATTATTTTAAAGTCTTCTCTTGTCACTAAAGAAGGGACCATTCAGAGGACAGCTGCTCATCTTGTCTACCAAACAGGGAATACTTTGGTCAAAGGAACATCTATACTTGAAACAGAACAAGAAGCTGTCACTTTTTGAGAAAGGAAGAAAAACTCTGTCAAATCCACAGTTTTTATTTGTTGCTTTTCTAATAAGACTGAATCTTCTTCCAGTGGTAACAGGAAATGCAGCAAGGTAGGATAGAAAGAAAACACAATAATGTATTGATTAAGGTTTTAAATAGCATGCAAAATTGAGATAAAAAGCTAATTATTGGCTTAAATCTACTTCCAGTTATTTCAGTGGTAGTTTGCTCTGATCACACTGAAGCAGAGGTGCAAGACAGCACTGTTTAAAAAAATAGGTAACCGTTACCAATTAGAAAAGATCGTTTCTATCTGGGAGTTAAAGGATAATGTATTTTTTACATCAGGTCCAAATCAAGACTAAAGAGTCGTTCAGATCATAACTGAAAAAAAATAACAAGCAGTACCTAGAACAAAGAACAAAAGCTAAGATTACGTGAAAACTCCATTTTGCACTGGGCTATGTTAGTGCCCTTAAGAAGTAACACACAAAACCTGAGACCTCTACAGGAAGTCAACCCCTAAACCATGAGTAATAATGGGTCAGCATAACTATTGAGTTGACTCATAACACAACAGCCAATGAATTTTACCTTTCCTGCAGGAAAAAAGCTCTTAATCTGTAACAAACACACTTGGCAGCCAACACCACACTGTCAAGAAGATATACTGACAATGTGAAGTACTTAGAAGTGAAGAGAGAAATTACCTCAGCCCCATGCTGTTGTCGTTCATCTTCAGAGCAAGTTCTCCAGGTGCTTCATCAATGGGCACATCTTCCAAACTGGGTACATGGCCTTTAAACCTGAAAAAAGCATAGTTAGCTGGTTTTGCAGCTGGTCAAATCATCACACCAGGAACTCGCCACAAAAAGGTGAGTTGTGTGTCTACAAACAGGGCACTTAATCACATTAAATGCAGAAGCTTTCATGATTGTTTTCACACTTTCAAATATACTTTTGTTTTTGAAGGCTGACATGTCCAGTGCCTTTGCTTCTAAGGGTTACAACTGGGAAAAAGATTAGAAAATTTTCATTTACTGATTTCCAGGGACCAGCTCCCTTAAGAAAATGGTCACAGAATCCACAGTATGTATATACTGCATAAAATATAGAATTCGGCTGAGATAGTTGTGTCTCCTGAAACTGTGGGCCCACAGATGATGCTCTATTTTTAATAGATCACCCCACCTTTTTCTTTCTCTTCAATGAAGATATAAAAGTCAACAACAGAGGTACTTCTCCCTTTTCATTTGAATAAAATTACTCCTTTCAGGATTCACCATATTTGTCTGCTCTTCTGTGGTTGGCATCAGGAGGAGTCACTAAACTGCCCGTTTCCCTGCACGCACACCATTTTTCACAGCCAAGAAACTATTTCACATAGAGAGAAACTGCAAACTGTTAAGTACTATGCTCACCTGAGGCTAAATAGGAAAATGTGGGAAATTAAAATGCAGTTATGATGCAGCATGGTAAAAAAAAAGGATCCATTTATACGTTCGCTAAAAGAGCGGAAGAGTTAATAGCCAATAATTACAAATGGTCAGGCCTTGTACTTATCATTCAATGACAATACTCTCAGCAGGTCAGAATGGACCTTAACAGCACTCTACCCAGGCAGAAGGACAGACAAAAAAACCCACTATCTGGAAATGGATTTTTGTTGTATTGTTTTTTAAACTGTCATGATTTTAAGAGATGAACTAGGTTAGAGCCTCCTGACAATGAAGCAAATGGTATTTAAGCCTAGCTAAACAAAATTTTATTGTTTGTAGTATATAAAATTACCCTGCTATCAAGTGCAAAAGTGAATTATATACCTAGAACTGAAACAGAACTGTGATGCCTGATTTACCTGTAAATATCAAACATTTAATTCTAAAAAAAAAAGAATATTTTTTAACAGCAAGCACGCTATGTTCTAGTTCATTTTCTTACAATATGGCAAATGTGCTTTCACCTGCACCTCTGAAAAGAGATCTCAAAAATACTGAGTCCTCAGATTGATCATATATGATTTTCTTTCACAGAATTCTTTTAGGTAACTAGAGCTCTGCAAACCATGAAGTGTTTTTTTTCAGAAAAACAACAGCTAAAATAGGCATAAGAGCTTTAACACGCTCATCATTATAGATATATTTAAGGTCCATTTTTTTCCTGGACTTACGATGCCTCAAATGGTAAAAAATATCCATTAGTAACAAAACCACCAAAAACCTCAGTCTGTATGTCCTTCATGTTCTACTTGTTTTTCATTAGAGGGATGCATGCATAGAATTAAGGTATCTGATGATTAAGAATCCATCTGTTCCTACTTAATTCTCACCTGAAGTCATAATCCTTTGTTTGTGACCTCAGAGATTTTCAACACACACAATTGTGATTGCCTTTAAAATAGGTATTTTTAAAGCCATATAAACACATTATTTTCAATAGAAGCCAAAATCCAAGATAACATACAAGAGACCACCTAAATTACAGTATTCTCTTTTAGAGTTTGACAAATAACCAGGGGGCTGGGATTAAGAAAAAGTGATATATTCCTCCATGGTTGTTAGAGTATATGAATGTAGGAAGTGTGTCATGTAATGCAGACTCTCATGGGATGCTGTCAGCACTTGCCATATTAAAACAGTATAGAAATAATCAACCTTGCGAAACACCCCTATTGTTTCTTCTACAAGACTGCTACATTCTGCCCCATTGCTTTCCCTTTCTAGTGATGAAATGCTAGTACTCAACTGAGTTACACTGGCTAATTCAACTTACTTTAACCTGTTCCCTTTTGCTGTTCCTCTTCGTTCTAGTAACATGATACCATTAAACCAGTTTCTCACTCTTTCCCAGAGACCCCATTTACATTCTCAGGAAGGTGTTACCTCTCCTTCTACAACAAACTCATGGGCTTTTCAAGCCACAACCCGTATTTCTGTGGTTATTGCCTTTCCCTTCTTCTAGTCTTAAGCATGTATTGTGCCTCAGTCTTGGCATTCTTCCTCGCACAATCATCACTGGGAAGAAAATATCCTTGCTACAGAGCTTCCTTCCCTTTCCATATATATATGAAAAAAAAAATATTCCATATATAAAAAAAAATTTCCATCTCTTCTGTAAAACACACATCTTCCAGTCCCTACCTAGGAAGGTGCAATACTTAAAACTGACCTCACCAAGGAAAGAAGGGGGAGTGTTGCATCTATGTCATCCACACTGACATTGTTTCTTGCCAAATGTTTGCACTCCTTCAAGTGCCAGCACTAACATCAACCTCTTGTTTTCTTCTACTGCTCCTCTCTTCCCACCTAGTGTTTTACCACCCTGCTTTTCTTATGCCTTTCTTTCTATCACATACTGGTTTTCTCTGCTGCTTTCCACAGCTGTCATGCTGTTTCCCAACAGTATATGCTAATACACTAAGAAGTCTCCTCTCCTCTAAATCAATTAGAAAACTTGTGCCACTAGTCCTGCCTATCTTATCAGTTCCATTCTCCCACTTTATCTATTGCCCATGTGTTCATTAGAAATTTTAGATTTTTTTAAAAAAATGAAATTTCTTAAAATCACCTGTCATCATCCAGATGGTATTGTTGTATTATTTGTTGGTTTAGGTAGTGTTTTACTTTTTGCTTAGCCAATGCTTGTTGGAGGTGTTCCTTTTCAATTTCCAACTCCTTTTTCCGCAGAAGGAGCTTCTGCCTTCTTTCTTCATAGAACCTTTTAGCCTGTTCTAGTTCTTTAGGCCCCATGCTGTTATTCTTCCCAGAAACTTCAGATCTCCTAGAATAATCACAGGTTTTGCGAACCGGCCCAGAGTGTCTTCTACATACCTGGCTGACATGGTGGCTCTCTTGCATGCTCCCTGAGCTCCCTACATGCCTGCAGGCACAACTGTGACTCACTTGCTGAGGGCATGTGCTCTGAAATTCATTTGCTTTCTGGTCCATCTCCTGAGCTGTTTTTTCATGGTGAGGGTTCTTCTGTTTGGCTGGGGAAATCATATTGTTACACTTTCTCTGCAAGTCATTTTCTACCGGATATTTCTTCAGACACATCTGATGGTTGTAATGGATTTCAGTACCGTAATTGTCATTATTCCTGAAAGGCTGAGACCATGCAACACAGGCTGGGCTTCCAGCCTTTGATACAGTACTGTTTATATAAAATGTTTGAGGTCCCCCAATACCCACGTTGGATCTGTCTAGCTCCAAAGATGGTTGTTGGCATAAGCTCTTCTTACTGTATACCTGCAATAAGAGAAACAATTTCCTGTGAATTATCAAAATTTATCTTTTCTTATTAATTTCATTTGGTAAACGTGTTCTCTCAGAAACAGACTTCCTGCATCATGGACATAGAGCCAAACCTGAAAAAATGTTTATCAGAAGACAGACACAAATCTGCTATCAAACCTACATTTCATTCCATCTACACAAGTGTAATAAATGTAAAACTACTGCCTGCAGGATCCTCAGCATAAAATGAGTCACTTCATAGTATCAAGTAGTTGTGAGCATCTAGGGTTACATAAAATCAACTTGAAGAGTGGCAAAAAACATTAAATGTTAAGGTTTGAAAATGTTTAATTTTGAATACCAAGCCAAAAAATCCATTCAGCCACTATAAATACTCTTTGATTGGCCATTACACAGCAGGAGATTTGATGTAAAACATTTCACCTTGCACTGAATGGGATATTACTTACTGCTGGAAATTTGATGAGAGTTTTTGAAATATCTTTACAGAAACACAGATAAAAACCAACTACTTTCTGTAAAAAATGGTTGTACATCAAAGCTGTCATTTAAATACAAAACATGTTTAAACTCAGCTATAAACTGAAGTGATTTTTCAATTAAGCTGGGCAAGTGATTATACTCTGATAAAACTCTGAAGAAAGCAAGCAACTATAACTCACATTTGTCAACCCAGTGCTAGCAAATTCCAGCGGTTTTGTTATACTTGTGGATATTATGTAACAGACATCAAAATCCTACTTATATCCCAGAGTATCTTTGCACCATGGCTCATCTAGGCAGTTAAGCATTTGAGATTTTATGCACATCAGAACAGCGGTGAATCAGGCACTCACATTTCTTTTGCTAGATCTGTGCATTAATTTCAATAACATACAGAATTTAAGCTCCTCCAGCCTTTGGAATCTTTCACAAAGACCTAATTTTTCTAATTGCAGAAGCCAGGTTTGTTAAAGATAACAAACCACTGCAGTGAAAGTAGTTTAGCAGGGAGATCTGGTATCCATTGACGGAAAGAAAAGTATTATTTGCACTCTGGCAACGCTTTGTAAGCATTGTGTTATTGTCCACATAGAGTGGAAAGACAGCCTGCAAGCCCCAAAACACTAGAACTTAGGAATTCAAGAAAGCATCCAGCAATGATTAGAAGAGAGATATAATCCGAATCTACGCAGTGTTTATATGTATAATTTAAATTTTTTTATAAATAAACAAAATACCAAATAAACTCTGCTGCCCTTCAAGACAACCAATTACAAGTTTCTTGGAGACTTCACAGAATGTAAATTAACATGGATTAGCACCTGAATACTGATATTTTATTATTTCCAGTCTTGTGGATACAAATATATCCCCTCTGCCATGTGACTGAAAGCGAAGGATGTCATGTTTCGCCCCAAAGGGCCCAGTGAGTTGGAGGCATTTGCATTAATGTCAGTGCTAAATGTCTGAGGAAAGTCTAGTGCTCGGACTGGGTGAAAAGAGCAGGACATTAAAATATTTTAAAGTCAGAGGGGCTGGCAGGGCAACTAAGCAGAAACGCAACATGCTGCCAAAAAGACAGAGTTTTGTTATTTATCATTTGTAGCATGCCATCCCTGTCTGCAACTTTTCTAGGCAAATAAAGGCTACAAAGCCCTTTTAATCTATATTACATAACACAAAGGGATGACCAGCAACAGCAAGAAATATTACAGAAAAGGAAAAGTAAGATAATTCAGTGGCTACAATCTGTCTCAGGTTTCCCACTTCACCTGCTTCTGCTAATAAAGCATTTAGGGCATCAATAGAAAGAGGCTTTCAAGGTGTCCAGTCTCCCAGCCCACTAGGAGAGCAGAAGGTGGCAGACCTGAAGGTATTCTTAGAGGATCCTATGAGAGCTGTGCAGCTTAGGGTGGTCTACAGAAAGCATACACCTATCCTTCTGTAGCCCATAAACAGAAGTAAAAAGGAAAAAAAAAAAAAAAAAAAAAAAAAGAGGACCCAAAAGATTAAATACCTGAGAATGCCTTTAGTTTAACAGTTTATTTTATTGACTGAAGAGACAAGGCAACTTTAAGAAATCTAAGCACATGAATGAAGATGGTACAAAATAATCATCAGGAGCAGGTTTAAGAATAAAGGTCCACACCGCAAATTAACTTCATGGCTGAGACTCTATTAAGAGTCCCTGAAGGCCCTAAAAGAGAGGTACCAGTTAGCATTTGTTGACCTTGGCCACCATTAAATCTGCCCTGATGGTCTCAGAAATGGCATTGACATTTAAAGACTTCATAACAAGGCAGAGAAACTTTAATGTTATTTCACAGTTACAATATGTTTGCAGGGGGGAAAATTCTCATTAATGTCATTGAATATGAGTGGGGTTTTTTATTCCTTTAGAAGGAGGAGGTCAGGTTAGGTAGATGACTGAGTTCCAACATGCCTTTGACTGATACTCAGTTCTTTGCAGTGTCTAAATCCAAAGAAAAATTAACTAGTCAGAAGCTAGTCAACAACTTTTTTAGCAATTTGTGCTTTTCTGTTAATTCTTCATTGAAAACTACAGCTGGATGGTAGAGGCTGCAGGGAAAATGGACTGACATTTACACTTACGAGGGATCACGCGGGACCAGAGCATGCCATAACAGATGAGTAAGATGCAGGCAAGGTAAAGGGGAAAAGCAAAAAAAAAAAAATTCAAAAAACCCACTTACTACCATGAGTCTAAAGATCCACGAGCATAAGGAATTGGGTAATTTTACAAGGTGAGTATAAGAAAGATATTGCCTACGGGACACATGGAAACCATGACGGACCATGATGGAACAGCTGTGCTTTCCCCTCCGTGGAGCTCTTCCAGGCTTACTGTACGGTATTTAAAGATACAACTTCCTTTAACTGAGGCTTAAACAAACAAACAAACTCGGACTGCTCCTTGCAACATATGGAGTTAATAAGACTTGATCAGATGTGAAACACTTGCATGGAAACAAGAAGATATTAAAAGTAGTTAAAATAACCTTTAGAAGGGTTTAAAGAGGAAGACATGTGGGGAGCTCTACAAAATCTTTACTGCAATCCTAGTAATTTCTGATCAGGGATTCAGAGCAAAGCTTACACAAACATCCAGTCCTTAAAACTTCCTACAAACAGACAAACAGCACACCAGTTTTATGCACACAGCATTATGATCTCCGCATATTCTTCTTAAATGCAACTTGTGTGTTCTGCACTGCTAATTCACAGTGCTAGCAGCAGAGGAGACACATTTACAGACTGACTCCATCACACCATGCTTTGTACTGAAAGGGATGAACTAGTAACAGATCAGATCTTACAACCTCAACATAAGGAAGGTTCTAACAGATTTTACTAGTAGCTCTGCATGTACAAAACATGTTTAAGAAACAGCCCAAAATACTTCTGGGGAGATTCTGATTGGACACAAGAGGAAAATTTTTCACAATGAGAACAAGCACCCACTGGAATTATCTCCCCAGGGAACTGGTGGATTCCCCAACACTGAACACTTTTAACATTCAGCTGGACAGGGTGCTGGGACATCTTGTCTAGACTGCTTTTGCCAAGAAAGGTTGGACCTTGAGGTCCCTTCCAACCTGGTATTCTTATGATTACCTTGAGAAATCTTGCACTCTGAGGACAAAAACAAGGGTGCCAGCAAAATACAGTGCTGTTATGGTGAACAGCAAAATTCCAAACAGCGTTAAGAGTTTAACCGTTAGCACCTGGCTTTGTAGTTAGATAGAAATATATCTTGAAAACAGAAAGAGAGATAAAGAACTAAAATTGATCTCAACTGTATCTTGAGAACATTTCACTGGATTTTCAGCTCTGGGGTTTCTTTTGGTGGGGTAGAAACAGAAGGAGGAACCTTCAGGTTCAGAATTAGTCCATTGTGCTGATCTGAGCATGGACCCTGGAGGAAGCCAAGGAGAACAAACACATGCAGCAACCAGAGGAGAAATACAGAGATTTAAAGCTATTTAAAGATGAAGCAAAAATTTCTAAATGCACAAATGAGAGGCTACCATACACAGGGACATTTTAAAGAACACCAAGTGCACAAATTAGTGACCTAGTTGATGTATTCACTAAGGTATACATCCTAAACCTGGAACTCATCACAATGCATTGCTGATGTATGTGTATCATCTGAATAAAGCTTGGCTTTGGGTTTGCAGGTTTATTGACAGTCTAAGCATTTGCTCTTGTCAGTAGAATGAGGAGAATATCTTACAAATAAGCTTAGGTAGGATACCGAGGCAACAGAAATGCCGTTTTAAGAACCGTTTTTTCAAATGATAGGAATATCTGAAGTGCATTACTAGTGATTAAGCTGCTGTTCTTTCCAAGAGTCTGTAAGAATTTATCAAGGAGAACGTAAAAAGGTAAAGATTTTAAAGTAAATTAGTAGGATCTACAGAAGTCTATCATTTTTTTTTCTTTAAATCATATAATCCTTTATTAAAATCGCTACCATAAGTAACCTAATATCAGTCATTACAAAGTGCATACATAATAGTTCAGCAACTGTCTCTGTCAGTACCTAATATAAATACAGTAGATAACTCGGAAGGTAAGCTGACCATTTTTCAAGCAAGAAATAAAGCACCATTTTCTGTGGAAATTATGTATAGCTATGATTGCCACATTCCACTGAATAAAACAAGTGGTCTCAAATCAAAGAAACTATGTGAATGACAGTCACAAGCCTGTATTTTTCCTGTAAAAATCTACTGAACTCAATCTACTGAATAGGTGTAGCAATAAAAAAAAAAAAAGATCCCATCACAAAAAAGTAAATCTATAGCTTCTAGCTGACAGCAGAGGAACACCTCCTATGTTTATGTTGCCTTCAATTTTTTCTTCTCCTCTTTGTTAAGAGGGTTTGTGCTGGGATGCCAGGTGCACAAAAAACCTGCATTCAAAGTGGCATGTGAGCATTTGCTGGCACTCAGCTCTAAGTGTATATTTTGCATTCATAAACACGCCACCCTTCTTCTCCAGCTATGCAAATATTGTAGATAATCTCTCACAAATGCCTCCATTTCAGATCAGCAAACTGGTTTTACGTTGGCTGATAAGGCAGTTATTAATAATACAGTGCTCCAAGAAAACTAAAGTGAGGTGTCTGTATGTTGAGTCTCGGAAACCACTGTGAGCAGAATGCCCATTAAGCCCAAACCTGCATATGGCAATGCAATACCTGACCACTAAAATTAAGCAAACATGTTTGCTTTCCAAAACAAAACTATAGTGTTCCTGTTTGCACTACAGAAAAATGCCACTATACTAATTTTGACAGCACCAGGTCTAACTATTAACATTCAATGTGCTTCCAACATTATAAAAACGAAAAATCACAATCTTCTGACTTCAATTTTTTACTTCTGCCCTTTATTTTACTGAAGAATCAGTAGTTCAAGACCTAGATAAATATTTCAAAAACTATACTATTTGTGAGCAGAGCAGGTCACTACCATTTCCCAGTGCATTTGGAGTTCATGTGAAATAAGGGCAGAAGAGTGATGAGCTGCATTTTTAACATGGGCATACACAGAATAGTTGTCTAGCTGATAGAGAATGCGTAATGCAACATCTGCACAGTACGCCCTGCCAAAGCCCATCCCAAATAAATGTAGTGCATTCTCCCTAGTGCAATTAACTCTCGTACTCTGGCAGGTTTTGCTAGAAGATCATCAAGGTAGATTACCTTCCAGCATATGAACTAAATACTTACAGGTGTTATATCATCAGTTATTACTTACAAACTTCTGCATTTAACAAGACATCCAGGCAAATGAATGATCTAATTTATGAATTATTTATAAGAATTTCACAGCATGCTCCTGGCGTCATCCATGGCCTTTTCCAGGTCATATGACACCAATTAGAGCTGAATTTTAAATTATTCAATAACCTGAACTCTCTTGTCATTTAACATATAGATATCAATGCAGTAAACAAGTTAAGTCTAATGGGCCCTGGAGGTTTGCGTTCCTCCGCCCATCAGCAGCAGAGGCTGTATGCTACCGCTGGAATAGAAAATAATAGAATGCAGCAGTCAAAAACATTTGCAAGGTTTTAATAAGTTATTTTGGCTCCCTTAGGGATTTTAGTATAACTTACAAGCACTGAATCTAAAACATATTAAAGTCCTTAGCTATGTGCTTTTAAAACAAAATTAGGACATAGCGAAAGAGCAAGTCTGACACTAACCCTAATTTAGGCCCTTAATTTGAAATGTAGTGGAAATTATGGAGTAAGCAAGATTTACTATGCACAACTCATTACCTTCAGGCTCTCCTACAGTATAGCCAAAAATAGCCCCTTTCCCAACACATATACACCTGTCTGTAAAGATAAGGCTACACACAGTGAAATGGAAATGTTAATTTAATAGCTATCAGTTGACAGGTATACCTCGTATTCCTTAGCAATTGGGTAGAGAAGGGACGTCCACCATTCTTCTATCCTAACAGCACTGAGGAGACCATTGCTCTAGAAACCCATGCCAATTTGGGTATCAGCTTTAAGATATACCACTTCAGAGGAGAGGTTTAGGACATTTGTGGCACACTATAAAAAAAGAGAGAAAGTAACAGCCTCCAAAGCACAGATGCAATAAAAGACATCTTAAACCCATTGTTTTCCATGATGACTACAAGAAGAAGATATCAACAGCAAAGGTACCCAAGGTGAACAGCACAATTAGATATCTGATTGTGCCTCAGTGTAAAATCTGCAAGAAACTTACAGCAAGCATGACACATCCTGGCTCCGAATCCATATTAGTTGGCCTCCAACATCTCATGAACCTCTGAGAATGGCTTTATGACTGAAGGAGGTGTACAGACTCAAAAAAACTTTTGAAAAACTTTCAGAATTAGGTGCAGCTCCGTACAATCCTAAACTGTGCCTAGCACTAATGGGCTTATTTTTACAGTATCTGTGCCTCAACTTTCTGAATGCTGCTGTAATAAACCCCAGACCCACAACCATAGATGGGCACTTGCAGACCCCTATCTTGGAGGCCTCAGTGACCCCACTCATGCACACGCATTTCCTTTGCACTCTCACTACTTTGAAAGGATTAAAACGTTTCCTGAGCTCTATCAAAGAGCAAGAGAAAAAGACAGAAACGGAGATGTTAAGTTTATCCTTTTAAAAGGTAGCAAAGAGTTGTCTAGCTACTGATGTCAAGATGAATGCCAAAAAAACAATAACATTGAGAAAACATCATGCCAAATAAGTAAAAACACACCTATCCAAAATGTCTAGCCAGATTAGGAAGAATAAGGATTTAGATAAAAAGAACATAACACTGGATTTTCTGCCCTCAACCTTATCACAGGAGGTGGCTGCAAGAAAGCTTTTAAAGAAAAAAAAAATTAAGAAAAATAGCAGAGGGGGGAAGAAAAAGACAACTGCCTAATCTCACAGCACACATTTTAAGAATATACAAAAATAGCTATAAGGGATTTTACTTTGGTTACCAGCCAGACTAAGTTTCATTCCTACGCCGGGCAGCATTTGATCATTTCACATTAAGTGTAGTAACATGTTGGATGATAAGAGGGAAGTTCATACTAGTTTTCATTAAAGAGTAATACCCACCATGTATTTGCTCCTTCAAGGTAACTTTTTCAAAGTTATTTTTAAAAGCAAACAGTTTTCTACTTGGAATTACAAGTTTAGCATATCAGGGGCTACACATGTTCCCAGCTACTGCCAGCCTCTTTAGAATTCAATCAACATTTGCTCCAAAGTCATGCTTTCATAGCTCCAGACACAAGACAAAAGGGCAAATATACCATGACCCTTCTAAATAGCCCTGATTACTATGATCAAACAGAAGCCAGATACTTATGTGGATAAGAACGTGTAGAGTTTGATGTGTGAAGATTACTGCAGGAGTAGACATTGAATCAGCATTTGCCAACATGTACCTCACCACGACAACCAATATCACCTTTCCCCTGTATTTACAGTAGGGATAACTGTAGTACACATTGGCCAGCGATGAATTTTAAGTAACAGCCACTGTTCACTCAAAGATTACCAGAAAGTTTTACTTCCTTCAGAAGATAAGTGTCTCCTGCAGAGTCCCTGGGGTATGGACATGGGCTTTGAAATAGCTTTGCTGCACAAACAAAGAAAAGAAATGGATGACATTGAAGAACAGAAAGCATGCTCAGAAGTAGGTTGTTTTTGGGAAAAACAACCAGAAAGTTATTTAAATAATACAGAAATCCCACAAAAGCAAAACCAGAAAATCTTTTGACTTTAAGAGCAGAAAGGTATGCCCAAGCAGGCATGTTCTGTCAGCAGTGTCCTTGCACTAAGAGCCAGCCAGCATTTAGATTCTGCTAATGATCCCATCTCTGGGAAATAATTCATAAAAAGTAAACAGTAATTTTCATGTGCCTGCCCTTTTGATCTTACATTTGTAGGAAGTATCCTGAGGCTAGCTGTGGGCGCCCCCGTGGCTCTGGCTGATTGACCTCTAATCTGCCCCTCAAGTAACGATCATGCCAAGGAATGACAACAAGAGTTGCAGACTTTCAGTGCAATCCCACTAAAGACAGGCTGAGTCACTTCATCTTGTCAAAGAAGTTTCTTTTAAAAAAATAAAAGCTTATTAGAAGGACCTTTTATTTTGTAATGATGCTGTTCTTCAGAACAAAGACTGGAGTAAGACTGAAGCACCAGCACCTGACTGGTACATAGCTTTACAATAACTGGCTAAATGATAGTGCAAGCCAGAACAGGCAGCAGGATTATGTGTTAAATAGTCTTGGCAGCAGAAAATTAAGAAAATCCTCCAGAAGAATCAAGTCAGAGCCATAGTACTTGGCCTCTCCACATTTCAAAAAAGTATATGCACTATTTATTAGAAGGCAGTTGTCTAAAGGCTTAGACACCAACTGCTCACGGTCTCATCTGCTTTGAGATCACAGCTTGCATGCTTTTACCCCACACTAACCTACAGTAAACACAAGATGGGGTACTTCATGTCTCTATTACTAGGAATGAAGCTAAGGGTTAAAATGGCCAGTCCAGAGCAGCGGACACGCAGAAACTTGTTGATATGCCGAAACTCGCTGTCATGTCAAGGTGACTAAATTACCAGGAACAACTTCTTTGAATAAGAGAGTGAAGAAACTACGAATTACCCTGCTAGAGTACATAGAAATGTGAGCAAAGACTATTTCTATTTTACAGTAATACTGAAAAAAAATGTATAACCCTAACACACTGAAGGGTACAATGCAACATACAGATGGATGAACTGGTACACAGGCAGCACTGCAGTTGCTAACAAGGCACCTGAAATGCCAGGTCTTCTCTGAATGGTGGTAGAACTCCATCATGGGCAGATATTACGTATCTATTATGTTGTCAGTTCCTGCATCAGTCTTTCCACAGTTAGTTCATATATCTCTTTAATCAGACTTTTGTCAGATTGTCTTGCATTAGCAAGCACTCCATTTCCTTTCAGAAGTCAACATCTTAGTTTACAATTACATAAGAAGTCCATGAAAGTTCAAATGGCACTCCAGAAATGGAAAGAACATGAACATTTTTGACTAAGACGACATGTAGCTGGAAATTTTCTGCAAAATACAATTGTCCCTGGAGAAGTTCCACCTAAACAGTTTCACAGCAAGGTATCTCATAATGTTACCTAATCTGGACAGGTGTCCCCCGAGACCTCTGAGCAACACAGGCAAACTATCTCACCTGAGTCTTGGAAGGCTCAGCTCCCTGAACATAAACATTCAAGGTCCTCTTGGCATACAGGCTGTGATTTCAGTGAGACATGAAATGTTTTCTGTTTGGCAGGCTGGCACTATCTCAAACAGATACATAAATTAACTACAGAAAGACTGACTCAACGAGTAGGAGCAGGCATGGAGCAAATACCAACCTCTCATACCCCGGGGCTAAGCCAGCTGTTACCTTTTGAAGCTCACCATGAAGATGCTGACTTCAGAATACTCTTAACCACCCTTGAAATGCCACTGAGGATGTCTCAGTAGACCTTCCATCCATGGCTAAGATTCCTTGAGAGTTGAGGTCATTCTGCAGTGGGCTTAGTACTGTTGAAGGTAGTAACAGCTGACAGAGGGAAATGACCTCTGATACATCAAGCTACAAAGATCAACTTCCTCTTGACCCATGGAAATGATCTTTTACAGTCCTGCTTGACACCATAAAGTATAGCAATGGTATCACAGCTATTATTTGCATAAAATGGTCCTAGATGTGGTGTAGAGCAGTTTGACAGTCCATCTTGATGGGTCTCAACTGCAGAATATTGATATAAAGGCTCTCCTAAAGTTACCATAGGCCATTAGGTTGTCTGAATAGACATCCATCATGACCAGCTTGTGTGAAGGAGAACATTAAGTTTAAAGGGCACGACCAAGCATAAATTGAAAGGCCCTCCACTACTCCAGGGCAGCAGTGACCTTGTGAGGCAGTCGCCTTCACTCAGAAACACTGCAATCTGGACAGACAGACCAAGTAAAACCCATCCACAGGTTTATTAAAGAGAGTTTAGTTTAGAAAAGCTCACAAGTGTCAGCATTTGCAACAGCCTGAAAGGAAATCCTTGCACAAAGCTGGGCCTTTGTCATAAGCACACGCAAATATGCAAAAGAATTAAGTATGTTTATAGTCCTACATTAATAGCAAAACACTATGCCCTGCTTACAAGCTGAAGGACAGGGGACATGGAGGGGCAGTTTCCAACTATGAACCCCTACAGTAGCATCTCTCCAAGCTAGAATGGAGATACAGACCTTCCTTTCAATAGAGAACCATTGTTTTATTGTGCTGTGCCAATCTAAGAGCACTGGCTCTACAGCTATAAACAAGCGTTACATACCTATTTTGTGCTCTTTCCAACCAGTACCCTAACAGCTGTGCATTTCAAAAGAACAATCTGTTCCCCACTTGATAGCAATTAATGTAGCAGATATATGACACCCAAATTTGACATTAATTATGCTCAAGTAGGGAACCAATTTTTGAATGGAATTGTTTTCCTAGGGAAAACCGTATAAGTTGTATTTTTATATTTCACCTTTGCTCTGGTTTATCATTCCCCAATCTGTGAACTCTATCAACTCTACAGACAGAGTTCTATCTATAGATAGAGCTCTATCTATATGATAAGCCTGCATAAACACAGAAAGCAGAAGGATCCCATGATGCAGAAAGCAGGGACAGGCCATGATGGCAAAAGGGATAAATTTCTTAAGTTCTGACTAAATTCTAATGCAGAGTGGAAGGTTCCTCTATCTAGGTACCCAGGCTACTTCTTTGGAAAGAGTTAGTTAATAAAGGTATTCTGAGTACCAGGCTTAAGCCTTCCTTATTCCAGCTGCAAGAGCTGCACTTCAGCTCTCCTTCTTAAACTCTGGATTCAACAAAGAATAGTAATGCTTTGAGGGTGAAAATCTCTAAAACCACTCAGTGCCTACTTTAATCAGAGCTGAATTAGGTCAACAGTAAAATTCACTCCCTCCAGGAACAAAGTTGAACCATCCAGGTTGAGCACAAAAAAAATTCTCACCATGTGCTTCCATATCTGTAAAGTCCCTTGGGATTTGTAAATAGTAAAAAAAAAAAATGTTAAAATATTTCCAAATATTTTTGTAGAGCAGAAAGCTCTATCCTACTGGAGAAGCAAAAAGGAGATTGAGCCTCACTCACAGCTACATATTAAATAAGTGCATGTTTTCAGGTGACACAAACCTGATGGGAGAGAAGATACAAATGTGCAAGGATTTGTAGAAGATTGTCAGAAGAACTGAGAGGGGGAAAAAAAGAAAGGAAGAAGGGCCAAGAGTAAAGAACAGAAGAAAGCCAAATCACATTGATTCAGTCAGGTATTTAAAACGGGTTTTCTTTAATTAGCTGAATTGTAATACAAATTAAAACTGAATTTCTTGTTCACAATATATTCATTGGAGGGGAGGGGATGCAGCTGGCTATTTCCAGAGCAGTTCAAGCTAAAACAGACTCAGTTCTGCAGGACTGAACAGGAGCCAGTTTCATCCTTCTCAAAAGACTGAAAAGCAACTTGGCAACCGAGAGTCTGACTGCAAGCTCTATCTCAGAAATAGTTATGAAGGACGACAAACCTGTGGCAATTGTGACTGAACTCATTAAAATCACTACAGATTATTTAAAGCCCTCATGCCTGACACTCAGGTCCTTTATTATGCTTTAAATGCCTAGGAAAAGAAGCTGTAGACATAGGGCAGAAATGAGGGCTTTAATATCGCAGCTAATCGCTCAGTGACCAGCAAAGGGAGTTTGGTGCCACATGGTATTTTTGGCATGAAATATTAAATAGGAATGATTGCAAAATTTCACTTTGTTTTTAAAATCTTTTGCTTTCTGATGACAGAACTGTTGATGATAGAAATGCCTAAACCCAGCTTTCAGCCTGGATAATGACCAGAAGCAAAGTAATCAGATCTCTTGGATCAGTGTCTGTTTCACGATACGAGGCAAGATTAATAGTTTCATGCTGATTTGCCATTTCCTAGAGTGGTGTTAAATTACAAATTTATGGGGGGGGTGGGGGTGGGGGGGTGAAGGGGGGGATGTGTAAGGGAGAATATGTACTATATGAAACTCTCAGAAAAGGGCAAAACCAAAGCACAGTTATGATAAGATAAAACCATAAAACAATCACAATCCTTGGGGGACCAGAAGCTCTGTGCAGCCTCTCGTGTCAGATCATCATAGGGTGCCTGGTTATTTCATGATAAGATTATCTAATGTTAATCTCACCATTAGAATTGCCTGCAATAAAAATGTTACCAACTTTCTAATTTTAATTACTGAGTTCCTGAAGATAACTACTTCAATCCTGTTTAAAAAAACCACTCCCCATGGTTTCTCTGAAGCTGGGAGTACTTCAAATATCAAACTTGTGGATTGGATGACTTTCAATGTCTTTAATTCTGTGATTATTAACTCCTTTCTTCCCTCCTATTTTCATCTAGTCATCCTGACACAAGACAGTATTATATGCGAATAGTATAACACAATTTTGTCAATTTCATTTTACAAGCTACACTCAAAAAATGCTGAATACCTTGAAAGAAATCCATAATATACCTATAAGGAGGCATTCTTGAAATAATGCAGAAGGGGAAAAAATTATTTCTTAACCCAAAATTGTCAATGTAATGACTTTAGGATTAGCCAGCAAAAGTGCCAACCAGCAGCGTAACAATCTCAACAGCAGAAGCGTACAAACTGATTCCCTGGATGAGGTTTCTCTTGAGTAATCTCTTCAGAACCCTCCACTAACTTACTAAAGAGATAATCTCAGGTGTTAGCTACATCAGCCCATGTTACAACACACACACACACCCTCCTTGTATTATAATTCCCATACCTGTAAAGCTTTTTAGCAAATACCTTTCTCCCACTATCCAATGCATAGTAGCAAATTATGTAGAACCATATAAGCTATTTATTGTCGTAAGTCTCCAACTGCAGACAAGAAACTTCCAAAGGAGATATTATGGAAAAACACCCTTTAGGGAAACAGTTTACAGGGGCAGTGGGGGGGTGGAGTTCCTCAGAGACAAAAAAGAAGTGCAACATTAAATAGAAGGAAAAATAGCAAGCAGGAGAACTCGGGCAATTTCAAGAACCTCCCCATTGTATCACAAAGCAGCTTGATCTGGTCCAAAACCACTCTGACCAGGGACCCCAGTTAACTCATTGGTAGTCCACAGTTTGGGTCTGACACCGTTTTTAATCAAACCCTATTATAATCAAACTAAGAACATCATGTTAAAGCAGAGGTGTACAGAACAAGTCTCTTACAAGAGTCGTAATATGGTAAAAAGCAAGTAACTGTATCCTAATCACACTGTCATTGGATATTATCCTACTATTGTAATTTTCTGTAGAAGAAACTAGAGAATAAGAACAGTTGAAGACAATTTAAAGAATAGATTTGTCATGTCATACACTAGTGTGATACAATTTGCTTATACATCAGTTATTTTATATACGCATACATAATCTATTGTCTGCATTTCTCTTGTGCTTTTAGCATAAAAATGGTTAGAGAAATATCTAGAT
The DNA here is from genome assembly GCF_965140245.1 of Athene noctua. Taxonomy (NCBI): domain Eukaryota; kingdom Metazoa; phylum Chordata; class Aves; order Strigiformes; family Strigidae; genus Athene; species Athene noctua. The sequence continues at coordinate 9,809,660 of NC_134077.1, forward strand.
GTGTATTTCTCCTGAGTTCATCAGTTCCTGCTGTTTGTTTCTCACCTGAAGTCATAATCCTGTCTTTGACATCATAATCATTTGCACAGCCACCAATTGAGATGTCACAAATGGGGGATTATGGCAAGGTGGGGAATAAGCAGCAGGAGCAGATGAACTCTTAAGAAGCAAAAATCTTGTTTTCATGCAAATGTCCTTCATAATAGAGAACAAAAGAACAAAGGAAGAAAAATACAATGGAGAGAAAACACTAGAAGCTGTATTGTTTCTAAATACATGATCTCCCTGAAATTTCCTCTGAGGAGTCAGCTGCTGATTAACAACTACATAAATCATTACAAAAATAAAACAAAACTTGATATCTGATGATTGAATCTCCAAATATGAGCCAACAATGTACACTCACAGCCCAGAAAGCCAAATGTACCCTGGGCAGCATCAAAAGAAGTGTGGCCAGCAGGACGAGGGAGGGGATTCTGCCCCTCTGCTGCATATTTGTGAGACCCCACCTGCAGTGCTGTGTCCAGCTCTGAGGCCCCCAGCATAAGAAAGACATAGACCTGCTCAAATGGATCCAGAAGAGGCCACGAAGATGATCAGGGGGCTGAAGCACCTCCCTTATGAGGACAGAACTGGGGTGGTTCATCTGAGAGGAAAAGGCCTTCCAGTACTTAAAGGGGGACTACAGGAAAGATGGTGTCACGGATGAAAGTATTAACACTGTAATGTTTTAGCAGCAAATCAAGATTTATTAATGACTAGCACCACTTAATCATTAACCAATTTACAGATTTACAAAATAATTCAGTAAAAGATGTTATAATTAAAATAGCGACTTAACTACTGATTTGAAGATTACAAGATTCACACTAACTTACTATATGGTACCTTAAATCAATACATATATACATGTGCATTCACAAACACAAGACATACAAGCATACAGACAAAAGTATTTGGATCAAGTGGAATAAGTATGCACCCACATTCATGAAAATAACTGTGTATATCAAAACTCACTGGTAGGTAGAGCAAATGGGTGAAAGAGAAGCTAGCTCAAAGTTAATATTTGCCTTTTCTCAAGCTTATAGTAAATAGTCACAATGCATCAGCATTCCTCAACGGGCAATAACTGAGTCTCAAACGCGTTGACTCTGACCTGCCCTCCTGTCAGCTCTAATGGCAGATGGTACCTTACAGTCTTTGTTACCTGAGAGGCATCCCAACTCAGGAGATTCTGGTCACAGGCCTGCTGTGATCCAGGAGAGCTCAAAAGGTCTCATTTGGCTTCGCTGTTTACAGGATCCAACACAACTGACTTTGTCAGATACTTTTTTCCACTCCAGTCTAGCTGAAACTATAAAGTATTCTGGTGTCTTCCACTAGTTGCACAAGAGCTTGATGGATGTGCAATTCTGTTACTATTCTCCCTTGACCACATCACTGGTACAGGTGTATCAGGCTGTCAGGTGGTGATGGACAGCTATAACTGTTCCCATGTGATAGGGAGAGCAGGAACCAGTTTAGTCAAAGGGGTGCCTTAACACTCTGATTCACCACCATTAGCAGACCTCACCTCCCCAGGTTGGTATGTGGCCCAAGAGAGGGTTGGAATTCCACCAAGCACTGAGTGGCCCAGGAGGGGGTTAGAATTACAGCAAGCACTGGGTGGCCTAGCAAGGACAGAGGAGGAGGGGAGGAGTTGCACCACCACAGATGGCGAGGGACTGTTTATAAAGGAGTGTAGCAATAGGTGGAGGGGTAACAGCTTTAAACTGACAGAGGGTAGATTTAGATTAGATGTAAGGAATAAATTCTTCCCTGTGAGGGTGGTGAGACACTGGCACAAGTTTCCCAGAGAAGCTGTGGTTGCCCCCTCCCTGGCAGTGTTCAAGGCCAGGCTGGACGGGGCTTTGGGCAACCTGGGCTGGTGGAAGGTGTCCCTGCCCATGGCAGGGGGTTGGACTAGATGGTTTTTAAGGTCCTTTCCAGCCCAAACCATTTTGTGATTCTATGATGATACTGTTTATATACATTATGCCTGAATATTCTTTGTGGTAACTAAGCACTGTTATACTTGCTCTATAGATGAAGACACTGAGGTCAAGGAACACAGGGGACCTCTCTGAATCTTAGTCACAATCAGATTGCTCAAGATACAGTTATTAAAAAATTCAAAGCTGAAGTGGCCCAAATTTTTGGAGGAACAGAAAAAACGTATCTTGAGTTACAGTCCTACAGAAGGCTATTGTAGAAATGCTACTCTGGGTTAGCAGTTCCAAAGAGTTAAGAGAATTATGAACATTTTTTATATTTAAAAAAATCATTCATAAATTAATCTGTCTGAAATTGATTCTAGCTATCAATCTGAATGCCAATATGCAGTCACTGGAAAAAAAAAAATCAAACCTGAAATCCAGATCCAAAACAACAGAATCTTTACACGTAAAAAGAAATCCAATCAGCTACACTGATATTGCTCACACTATAATGTTGCTGCAAAAAAACACCTACCAGAAATTATTCTGGCTCCATTTCTAGCCTCTTCTTTTATTCAGCTTTGCGTAAGCAGTGCTAAATTGTAAACTGTTTAAATTGCCATGTTCTTGGCACTGCTTCTATACTTATATCAGCAAAATTGGTGTTTCTGCACCAGTCTAATTAATAAATATAAGAAATTCATTTTTGGAAAGTAAAAAACCATGGTGCTTCACATACTTGTGTTCTGCCTCACTATTGCCTGTGATGATGCTGAACGTATGCCATTAAATGTGACAGCATAGATAGCCTACAGCTCAAACAATTCCATCATCTGCCTGTATTCTAGTTACCATACAGTCTTCTGGAATACCCTGTCCAGATCATGTCACAGAACAGCAGATGTGGCAGCTCATTTCCTGAGCAGTAAAGCAGAGGAGGAATCTTAGCATGAAAATTGTGCCTTCTGTCCTCTTATTTTCCCTTCTCCAATTTACAGTGCTGAAATATCAGGACTATTTCAAGTTTATTTGAATTGTCCAAATAGCCTCCCTGTAAATAAATGTGCCATTTGACAAAGGAGTTAATTCAGTAAAAGAAACTTCTTGGCTTTGCCAATAATCACCTGGTACTGTGGAAGCAACCTCCCCCCGCTTTCCTCCAAATCTGAAACAAATGCAAGCAGAGTTATAAACAGCATTCTAGCTTTTAAACACTGACAGGCTTGAGAGCAGACTGCTAACAACACATAATAGTCTGGATATCTGTACAACACAATTACACTTGAGAAAACCTAAGTACTATGTATGACATTTATTCATGACTTCAAGTAAATGAGTTGCTGAGTAACTTGAGGCTAACCTCAGATTTTATACTTGATGGACAAACACCTAAATATTCAAAGTAGATATTAACCAAACTGTAATTGACTTCAAGTTGTATTTAGCTTTGAAATCTGCTGTTTCCATTTCAGACCTCAAAAAAAGTTTGGCTGCCCAGAACCTTATAAATTTGTCTAGGCATACCAGTCAGGTTTAATAAAAGGTATGTCTACTAGAAATCTTGTCCTGCATTTGCTTTTATACCTATGCTGTAGTTTTTGAAATAGAAGACTTATTCATCCACAATGTATTTTTGAGAATCTTCTTTAAACCTGTCGCTTTCAGAGTCCAGATGGTGAAAGAATGTTTTACTCTTGTCACAAATTTATGTATTATGTATTAATAAGGCTTAAATTCTATATTCAGAAAGCAAGTACGGATATTTATAAATAACCTAAAGAAAATCAATTTAAAGAAAATACATTTAAATTCCTCCCTCAATTTTTTATAAAAGATGACAGGTAGTTTGTAATGCTAGTCACCACTCTGAACATGCAAAATGATGTTTAACTGTGTTCATGTGTCTTACTGGTGGCAGTTACCATGCTCACAAAACTTTTTCTGTTCATACCAAAAGTGACAGACATCCAAGAACATGGTCAAATTAAGATCAGGTAGCAAGCAGTGTGGGTCATAGTTCTCTCTCATCTGTGCTGAAGCTTCTCCTCTTACTGCAAAACACTGATATTTTTAATTTTCACTTCTCTAAGAATTTAAGAATCTGTACTGAAAGCAAAAGTTCCCTCATTCTGGAAAGAGCAACACTATGCTTGTATACCATCTTTACTTTTAGGTGGAAGGAACACAGAGTGGAATCAATTCTACACTATATATACATTCAAAATCTGTATTTCCTTAACACCTTTAAAACGTGAGCAGCACCCATGCTGGGAATTACCCACAGAGAACTCCAAGACACAGACTCTAGATAACATACTGCAGCAATGGATAATGGATGTTCTAAGAAGAGGATGATAGAAAAATGCCAGCTAAAATATTTCAACACCAAGGAGACAGTAAAGTTTTAAGAATGAAAAAAATTTCCTGTTAGAAACATAAGTGACCAAATACATTGTACTTTGTCCAAGGTAAAAAGAATACAGATGCAAAACTGTGAAACAATGGACAGAAGGCCAGTCCAACCACACCTGTACGTAGTCTGAAGTAGCAGTGTTTCATTCCTAGAGGCCATTGGTGTCTGCTGTTAAAAGGAAAAACTCTGCCAGGTAACAGCATAACCAATGTGCCTCCCAGCCAAAAATCCTTACTATTATAAAACTGATTGCTAAGCAGAGCTTTAAATAAAGTTTGGAAGTGAAATGCTCTCAAATGTTAGCCTGTGATTTCTGAAATTAGAGGTCAACTCTATTACCCCTTGATGCTTGACTTCTGAAATTCCTTAAAATATGGCACTTGCTTCCCATTTTCAGGAACGCACTTCATGCAGTCAAGCATATGGAGTCAATAAAGGTGTCTCTTCATCTGCCATCTGAAGCTTTATTTTTCTCACTTATAAATTACAGCTGGTTTTAGTAATAGCAATCCCTGCATACATTTGAAATGCACTTCCATTTTCCACGTTGCAGAGCTATATGACTTAGTAAATACATGCAATTTAGGTTCAAAACCATAGCTCCAGGCACTACATATCGAGAATTTTATACTACTGGAAATTAATGCCTTTTTTGCATATGCTTGAGCAATAAATTTAAAAGCTATGTCTTATATGTATCAATTGGGATTTTCTTAGCCTTCATTTAAAAAAAGAATCATGCATACAGAGTTGTACTTCAGTTTCGTCTCTGGGCTTTTAATAAGATAATATGAATTTATTTCAATTCATCAAAAGCAACTAACTAGAACTCTAGGAGTCTCATTTTGTACTGAAATTTGTATGTGTTCAACTGCAGCAATATCAACCTCTGAATTCAATTCTACAACTGAAAAAAACCCTGACACCTCTATGTACTGTACTCATTGCAGTACCCAAGTAAAATAATCAAAGTAATAGTAAGAATTTCTTTTAGCACAGAAAACTACAGTCTGCGTATCAGAGTCGGGTGGAAAATAAATGAGGTTATGACAATGCTGGAAGCGGGGCACAAGGGCTAAATAATGCTTTGAAGCTGTTCTCTCTTATAGAGCTCTGTTCCATCCAGAAAACTCCATTCTCCTGTGTGCGTGGAACAGAAACACTACCCTCCTGGCACTGCCTGCTCAACGCAGCAGGAAACTGAAGAGGTATACAGGGTTTTCTTAGGCCACATGAAGAGGGAACTCTGAACAGTCAACTGGAATTGAGCTTTTCCTTCCAAGTTTACCATTCAGCCCCCTTGACTGCTCTTGCCTTACCTCAGCTTGCTGCCAGAATCATCCCACCAGTTACTTTTACCCCACCTGTGATAAGCAGTAAAATAGCATAAAATGGACAAGTTTTGGCTAAGCTTCAAACACATGGCCTATTTAGCAGCTAGGTTTTAGCACTGGCTTCTACCTGGTCTATGTTCTGATAGACTGCTACATATTTACTATCTGGCTACCTACAGTGATGACCATGCACATTTATCGATTCCTTAATCTTTACACATGGATTCCTGCTGTTGTCTGGAGCTATTCTATCTCACAAGTGACATTTGTTCTAGGCATTTGGTTTATAGTTCACAATTAATCCTGCCTGACTTTAGTGAACAAAAGGCCTTTTTTCATTAGTCTTTCAGCATCACCCAGTATTATTCAACATTATTCTTCCCGTTTAAAAGCCTCTGAAATATATTAGTTTCTCCGCAGTTGCTATATCTAACATCACTTATGTCCACACCTACCACCAATCCCTTCAAAACAGGTGCAGATCTGTAGCTGTTTATAACCTGAACCTTTGGACAAACCAAGGATAATCTGGCCCAACAGTTTGTTGAGGAATATAAAACTACCATACCAGGTCAGAGGGAGCATCAGCCCAGCTGAGTAGCTCATCTCTAGCCTGATGACTCAGCAGCCCCGATGACAACTAGGAGGAAATGCTCTTGCTGTAGGGATGAACCATCAGAAGGACTGCCCACAGATCCCACGTGGCCTGCCAGGCACCCCAGAAGAGTGCTGCTGGGATGAACCATAGGGCCTTGCAAATATCATCTGTTTTATATAATTGGTAAAAAAAAGAAAAAAAAACAAACCACAAAACCAAACTCAGTGGGCCTTGGGACTCGAGAACTAGCTACATTTCTTGCCCAGAGGGGATCTTTCTGCACATGAGATCTTAAGCAAGATGTTTAATCTCCTCTGGTCTTTTTTTTTTTTTTTTTTAATGAAACTATGGTTATTACTGAATGCTTATTGAAGGTGCATAAGAAATAGGGGAAGTTTTATTTTTTGATTGCTAACATAACCTCACAGCTTCTGTAGCTTTCTTCTTCCCACCCCAGGCTGATCAGTTACCAAGGATTGAATGCTGCAGAAAGCCATATCTTAGGGACCCCTAAAATTCAAAGCTACAATGGAAGTGGCCCAACAGATGGCCAAGGAAAGAGCTTTGAAACAATTCTTGGTTCTTACTCCTCTCCCATCCCCTTAGGCATCACATACAGTCTCCCACTATACAGAAGGCAGAGCCTAGACTCAATTTAACCTAGGTAGCTGGAACGCCAGACCAGGCCACAGAAGACTCAGGGACAGAAAAGGCTTCATCCTGAAACCAGCAAAAGGTCTCAAAAAATACTCAAAACAAACATCTCAAACACACCTGCTTTGGGAAATGCCTTTCATTTTTGCCATACATTAACTATAAAGAAATTGGAAATTGAGCTTTCCCTTCCTCTGCATCTTACTTGCTGCACTCAGAATATGCCTCTACTCCAAATTCAGATTTAAACTTGGGGACATTATACTTCAGAAAGTAAAACTAACGTGGAAAAGATCAAAAAGTACTTTCAACATGCAATCTAATACAACAGTTTCTGTCTCCCAAGTACAGACAAAAGTAGTAATTCAATAAGCCAGTAGGGAGGGGAATCTATTTTATTTTCCTGTTAATTTTAGATGTTCACATGCATTATTAGGAATTATACTATGTGATTTCAGGGAATTTCACTAATTTTAAAATGTCTTTTTTCATAAAAATCTACAAAAATAATTACACAAATGGGAAGAATAGGAAAATAAATATCACCTTCTACTTCACAAGGACAATGAGTGAGCCAGGCTGCCTGCTTATAAAAGAGAGACCTAAAAATTATACACATCTTTAGAAATAAAACTTTAATCCATTAGTGTTTGAAAGAAGCATATATAACTTGTATACAAGCCAAGATCAAATTAAAGTTTTGGATTTGGGTTTTGGGGTTTTCTAAAACCTTCAGACTATAAAACCCATAGAGACATATTTTTCTTGTGTTTTTCCAGCACTGGAATCTCCTTGGAACTGGTGTGGTGATAAAACCCTCTGTTCCCACAAGGCTTGATCTCATCAATGGAAACCTTCCTACAGTCACTTTTTGAAGGTAACCTTCAAAGTCTTTCCTATATTACAAATATACTAAATGCACCCAAATATAATTTTCTCTAAACAAAATGGTATTCATCAAATCTTCAACCTATTATCCCACATTCTCTTTTGGAACAGACATGTCAATAGAACAGCATCGTCAATCAATCCGATAGATTTTGAGTGTATCCACAATGAGTCTACCCTGCAATAAATTGGCTTGAGTCATTTAAAAACTCCTATCTTAATGTTAGGAGAAGAAAAATTATTATTTTGATCTATTCCTCCTCCTCCTAAAGCACCTTGGGCAAGAGCTAAGCATTAAAAATAACCAACAGCTGTATTACAGCAATCAAGCCTAAATAAAAATGACTGATCAATCCAGAGAAGAAAATATGAAAGACATCATTCCATATAAAATACACACAAAGATTTTAACTCAAAAGTTTTCAGCTGTGTAAAAAATGTTACAGTAATTAAACAAGCAGACAGGGTGCCAAATCAGTAGGTAGTTAGTACACCCACACTTTCCCCCTTTTCAATCCTTCTCTCTAGATTACCAAACCATTTAAAATTGTATCCTTTTACAAACACTGTTCTATCAAAGTACTTAGCAAGAGCACCATAGGAAATGATGACCCAGAAACGGTTATGTGGATTTCTCTAAAGCATCACAAGAAATGAGCCCAGGATTCTCCCCTCCCTCCTTGCATTAGGCAGGAATTTGCAATTCCTCTTCAGAAACTATACATGTTACACTTCTTCCTCAATTCATGTTGCATTACTTCCTTTGGATCAATCCCAGCTATGTTGTACTGCATCTCAGACTCCTATCAGTTCATTTTAAAAGCTTGTTTCCCTTCATGAAATATTGTGCCAGAAAATAGTTACCACTTAAATATCATAATTCACTACAATTTGATCAAATGGCACTGAGCAATTGCATAGCTCAAATTATAAAGAAAGAAGAAGGTTCACCAAGAGACAATTTCTGCTGTCCATATAAAACACATCTTGACATTAAAAGAAACTTAGTACTTTTGAAAGGTGCTGAGGTCCTCAGTGCTCTCAGCTTTCACCAATATCAAACAGTCAAGAACACTCAGCATCAGCAATATTAGTTCAAGACCATGTCAAATAACTTTATCTGAATATATATTTAAACATGTAAAGTAAGCTACAAATATAACTGAAAACAGCAACATGCATGGAACAGAATTAAGTGGGCCAGTTTCACGAGGCAGAGGATCACCTGCAAGGAGGTGGCAAATCACCCTTCCAAAGGCTAACCGAGAAGTCCTTCAAAAGAATCCCAAGCCAGTATTCCTTCACACATGAAGGCACAAACCTGTCTCTAACCCTTCGGATACTGTAAGATCACCCTAAGAAGTTTCCCCAAAGTAACTTTTAGACAACATCTATCATTCTGTTCAAATCAATTCTCTTCAATGCACTGCACTAAGGAAGACTGGCTGAGATACGGCTGGCATCAATGACAGCACCATGAAAACTGAAAAATTACCTCTAAAAGGGTTTGAGAAGAAAATGCTCAACATATCACCGAGCCCGAATCAGAGCATGCTGTTCTATAATGCTCTTTCAAAGTACTACCATTAAAAAAAAATTAAGATGTATTAATGATAGACGGTAATTTACAACACCAGTGAGCCGGTTAAAAGACAAACACTTAGGAAGCAGAAAGGAAATAAGGACTAAAAATGCTTTCTGATAGTAAACCGCAAAAGAAGTCTTCCATGGGAAGCAATGGAAGCTAACTTTCATGATATTTGGCTGGACAAAAATGTTTAAAAAAAGATCTAGAAGGAGAAAAATCCTTTAGTGGGAGGAAGGAGGATAAGATGAAAGGTTTGGTGACACACCTGGATTGTGAACGCAAGGATTAGATGAAGACCAAAAGTAAAACTGGAAATTTGAAAGAAGCCTGGAAAATTGGAAGGGGGATAGAGAAGGAAAAGGGTAGACAAGTTCTTTGTGTCTAATGTTTCTGATTTTTATATAATTTCTCCAATTCAATGAAGGAAAGCTACAATCTCTAAGTACAATTAGCAACCATGCACAGAGGCAATAAATGTGGATTGGAAGTGGAACATCTAATAAGAAAATAAAGTCTTTTTCTCTTGCCTGCAAATGGAGGATGATGACAATTCAAATGAAAAAAAGACATAGCAAACCATATTCATAATGCACGGTTTCTGCAGGCTACAGAAATCATTGTGAGGTGCTGTATACTGCAGAGTTTTATGACATTTTTTGGCTGAGTTCATGATTAGGAGATTACATAAGCTGTTTATTACTTGCTGCAGCCTATGGAGCGCAAAAAATGAACTGGTCATTTAATTTACACTAAATTTCTACCAGATAGCAGAAAAAAGCAAACCAACTCACTGAAGACAGAGCAAGCATTAAAACGCTGTGACTGAGAAAACAGCATGATTTTCCAATATTCTGTTGTATAGAGAAAAGTAATAGTTCGGTAAAAGACAGTATAAAAAAAGCACTTGAACTCTGCCTGGACCCATAGATTAATGCCTAGCAACAGAAACCTCCGTATGTGTATTCGCATGCACGCATGCATAAGCATAGTGGATGGACAAGGGAAGAGCTTGAGAAAAACATGGGGGAAAGGAAGAAAAACACACCAATTCAGTTTTCATGTTTCCCCAAAGTCTCAACTAGAAGTAATCAAAATGAATTCATCTGAATGTCTGTGATGGCCAAAAATTTAGTCACACACAGTCTGGCTGTCCAAATGAATGGTGAGGAAAGGACTCACATCAATCAGCTTCATCTAAGAAGATTGGCACAACTTCAATAGGGATTGACAGAGTTCAGTGCCTGCCAGACTGATGAGCCAAGCACCAAGCTGAAAATGTTCTGACTATTCATAATGACATTGCAGTCTAGGGCCTTTGATTAATTAATTCAGGAACTAAAGCTTTCAGTTACTGTAAGAAGAATATCTGAGGTAGCTGTTTCTCACCCTTTACAGTATATGAAATCCACAACCCACCACTCCACACTTAAGCCTGCATTGGTGCCATTACTGGAATGCCTTTGCTGCTACACAGGGTCTAATGTACACTCCAGTTCCTCCCCTCCCTCAAACAATTTACTTTCCTAGAAAATAAATAAAACAATGTAAGTGTTCAGTGCCTTGCCTTTAAGAGGTTTTGCTAGATGAGCCTTCTACAAGCCACAGAAGAAACATTTGTCTTAATTGTTACTAATAACATTATCTTTCAGCACTCTCCAAAAATCTCTGACCAACAGCAGAGTCCTCGCACAGCACTGTTAGAAATGTTGCTAGGTAGCATTACCCATGCAGACAATTAACAGCTTAAAAAGAGAAGGTTGATCATTTTATTGCATTATTGTTCAGACAGAAGAAAATTCATTTCCATTAAGATAAGACCTTTCCACTCATTCTCAGCTCTAAATCTGGTTAGAGGAAGGCAAGGTGTCTGCTCTATTAATGTATTCCAATTAAACAAAATTGGGTAACACAAATAGGGAACTTGAACAAGTTGCACTGAAGTTAGGGGGCTGCTGCTACACTTTCTTGGGAATGCAGTTGGTCACTCGACTGTTTAACAGAAAACTTGAAGGATGGAAGACATTATACAGAAGTCAGACTGAAAAATAATCCCTGTTCTAAACTTTCCCCAACCTAAATTATCTCACCGAGATTGTCCATGAACACAGTACCCGATAGACTCAGTCCCAAAGTAGTTGCCATTTCTTTCTTTCTGTGCACATCTTTTTTCTGTTTAGTGATGCTGCCTTCTGTAGCACAATACTTTACTAAAAGCTGCACAGGAAAGCATTTTAAAAGGGAAGCAACAAGCTCAACATAAACAGTAGAACAGCAGATAACAACAGCAAGGAAAAAAACAATTAAAGCTGGGAGAGGTTCTTAAATTCATTACTTCTTCAGTATTCACTCTGCACCCAGTGTGCATTTATTTTTTTAAATTCCAGTTGTTCAAAAACAAAGACTTGCATGCTTCTTGCTGGAACAAAGTCAACCATCAACACAACTGCGGCCCACGTTAAAGGACAAATTCAGCTAGTCAGACCCGAGCTGCTTTGATATGAAAGGGATGAGGCATTTCCTTACTTTTCATGGCCTCTTAAGAGGTCTTTGTTTTAGAGTAAATCTCACCTGGCAGGAGACCATTAAGCCCCAAAGCACAGAGGTTTCACAATGCAGTGGCATGAGGAGCCTCTGCAGGCCACATACCTGATAGAAATACCACGAGCCTAATAGAAATACACCTGGCAACAGAGAATGCAGCAAACTCAATGAATTCACAAATTACAAATGAATTGTAATTTGGAGAATTGTGTCAGGGACACACAAAGACTATGAGGCCTATTATAATCCAAAAGGCATATTTATAGGCTTGTAGCTGTTCACAGCTTTCAATTTGGATTTGGACAGTTTCAGTTTCGTTCCTGTTGTGAATAAAATATTCCATATAGAGACTATTTTCTTCTCCCTAGCACTGAGAAGCATGACCTTTAGGACATTCTGGCTTAGTTCAACTGATTTGGCTGTGTTTCTCACTTCCCTTGTTCCTTCTCAATTGAAAGTTATATAATTCATCTCATCTGCAAAGCCTAGGGAAGCCTCCAGGTAGAAAACAGTGTACTAATCTATTACAAAGCAACAACGGGTAAAGAACTATTTATTTCCTCTTAAATACATACTTTCTAAACAAGTGGTTTACAGTAGTTTCTTGCAGGAAATGAGTGCAATGCCAATACCTAATTCTGAAATCAACTTTGAAAAAAATAGGTCAGAGCAACAGTTATTCCAAAGCAGAAAGATGTGCACAAGACACTCAAGGAAACAAAAAGAATTATAATTTAAACTGAATTATTGAGACTGAGCAGGTCTCGATGCAAATGAGACCATCGATGACTAAAGCAAAGTCATCCCATCAAAAATGTCTATACACAAACCTGTACTCGTTTCATTTCAATGATACAGAAAGTGACACCTTCCATTAAACTGGTAACAGCTGACATGGAGAGGAAACTTAAAATCCTTACTCCCTTCTACGTTACTGTCGCTGCTGTGCACTTCAGCCTCTGGGGCTCTTGGCACAGTCACCTCTATGAAAGCTACAGAAGTATTGCAAATTGACTAACAAGATTAGTAAATCTGCGCTTGACTTGTTCAATAAGGTGTTGATGCATGCAGATATATTTGCTGAAATGACTTCATCCATGAGGCACCAAATCTCACTGGACCCCCTTCTATTCTCAGTCCCTAATCCCTAAACCTTTCTAACCTGCATATAACAAAAAAAAGGAGCTGAAAAGGAAGGAGAAGAGATAATGATGCCCGCCGCGAAGGCAGCCGATCAGGCAGTGCCTCCCCCAGCCCCTGCACACACAATCAGCACCAGCTGTAGGCCAATTAAACCAAGCCGCTCACAGGTGTTCACAGAAATGACTAACACAAAAGAAATTCGCACTTCAGAACTGCAATATTTAAAAGCTTTGAGGTGGAACCAAGAAAGATAAAAGCCCAAATTAAGTTTATTGCCACCTTGTGCTTCACTCTAATGCAGGTTTTGAACAGGGCCTCCCACTGGTATTAAAAGTTGGATGAACATCTGCATTTAAAATACAGGAAACCGAGCACGTGAAGTGCTTTTAAAACGCCAGTTGCCATAGTAGATAGGGGGCTTTAGTATATGTTCATTTATTATTATAGTTGTACGGCAATATGGTAAAATATATTTGCCAAGTGGGCAATACAAGCTCAACTCTAAGTCAACATAATATGCTAGATTGCTTAGATTTTCATAAATATTTTTGGTGCTTATTTTCCCTAAACATAACTCTCATTTCCCAAAATAACAATTTCTTTAATTTTTAATGAGAACAAAACCACGGTAAGATCTTATCATGCTCTCTTACGTTCAGATTAAAAACCACAAGAGGGGAGATAAACGAAAAGAGAGGCAGCCCCCTGGTAACTCTCCATGTTCTCTTAAGTGGTCAAATGACAGGAACTATCCAGTAAGTGAATTCTTTCCCTGTCTCTACAGAGCAGCAAATAAAGTATCTGTAAAATGAATTTCTCTTTATGGTCCTATACCAAAAATATGTATACAAATTAACATCCAAATGTCTTTAATTCCCATGATATGTCTATTAAGCAGCAATTCTCCATAAGACTGTTTAGCTATCCAAACAGCAGCCTAAAATTATTATCTCTATAAGCTTTCCATAACTTATCACTCAGTTCCTATGAAAAGCCATTAATTTTGGCCTCTCTCTATCTTGGTCTCACAGGAAATATTCTGCAAAGGGATGTAATAAAAATGTGATTTCTGCCATCATTTCATTAAAATTCCCTGTTAAATTTCTATCTGAACAGTGTACATAATATAAAAAAACTCAGGGCTCTTATTAATGGTGCTGTTCCTTATGATACGGACTTTAAAAAATAATGAAGACCATTTCTTACTTGTAAGAATATTGTTCATTTTTCATTCCTATTAAAATTTAATCTGGAAGTTGTTTAAAAATGTTTAAGTTTCATTACATTTCAACATCTTAAGAAGGGGAAAGAGCTAGCGAGTTCATGAGCAGAAATGCTGTCACTCATCTGTCTCTCCCACTGATATCTCAACAGTAAATCACTCAACCTATCTATGGCTCAAGACACCCATTTGCAACAGTTTACTACTTACCCATCTCATGAAAGTGCTCTGAGGCAATGTTTTCTGAAGACCTTCACCTCCACAGGTAGACAGAGAACCAAGAAGCAAATTATTTCTTCTGCTTCACAGTATCTCTGAAGTTTCGGAAAAGGGTTGTTGAAGGTTAAGTTTGGGGTTGGGGTTTTTGGTGTGAGGTATTTTTTTTGGTTTGATTTGGGGGGGGGGGGGGGGGGCAGTGGGCATTTTTGAAGGATTTAAGCAGGCTGAAATGACTACAAACAATTGTGGTCGATACACCATAAAAAACACATTAGAAAGCCACTGAGTCTTCAATATGAGAGCATTCTTAGCAACCAGCAAACTGGAATTGCCTTTTTGAAACTGGAGAGCCAATTTGTATAGAAGCATAGTCTGCTTCTCGAAAGTGGAAACCAGCCAGCTCTCCCCACAACCTTTAATAGCAACACCAGGTTATTTCACTTTTCAAGAGCTTCTTAGATGGTATTAGTGGTCTAACTATACAGTCTTCTCTCTGCTTCCTTACACCTACTCAAGTGGTGAGACAAAGATCCACACACATACTGTGGAGTCCCATCTACCTCACTGCAAGGGCATATCACACAGGGCACACTCCTGCACTTACTTCAGTAGAGCTCAACACACTTAAGTCAAGAGAATTAGACGTTTTGTGGCAACACTGAGTTAAACGAACTGACAGTAACCCACCAAGAAAACTAAAATTAAAACTATCAGAACTAGGACATGCATCTCTCTACAAACATTGTGCTTAAGCACTTTCTACAATCAGGTCTTTTATTCAGGGGTTTAATTTTAGACATCTAAGTATAAAAATTCTGGCCCATACATTTAATGGAAGCACGCGATTGCCAAGCTGAGAATGTTAAATCTAATTTTAGTTTTTCTTTGCGTACTTGTTTTTTCACACAATTTCTGCAACTGAACAGAAAAATATCCATGATATTTTCTGGACTGTATTCACAATACTCATTTTAGTCATTGCATTTTGTGTAGTTATAAAGCCTACTCCAATGAATTGGAGCTCTTTCACTATTGCCAGTGAGACCAAAAATTCATTCTCAGCAATCAAAGTACTTTCTGGTAAATTTTTTTAGTCCTGAAAATATTTCCATTAAAATTAACGTTAATACTTTGTGATCTGCACATATCCTAAATTAGCAACTAAAACTTCCCTGAAAGTCTTCCTTTTAGAGCTTTTTATGCAGTTATCATCCAGCTATTGTGTTACAGGCAAATTTTTGAATTTTCTTCCTCACGTAGATGCTTTCATAACAGGGATATATTGATTTAAACTAGTTTCATTACTACTAATGCTCTGCTAAATTTTAAAGACAACGCAGTATTGAACAGAATAATGTGTTCTATTAATAAGCATGCTATTGAAATACTGAACAGATTTATTGCATTTGGATGTTCAAATAAACACTAAGATCATTTTCAATAAATCATCTCCTGCCTAAAAAGATGACTGAAATGGGATTTGATTTTTTTTAAAAAAAGTAATAAAACCAATGAAAATTCGTTTGAAAAATTAACCCACGGATTTTAATCAAAAAGAGTATTCTCTAATCAGACATGTTTGGGCCTTGTTTAAAGCAGTACTTACTCCCACAGGTAGAAAGGGCCTCTAAAGGCATAGCTGTAGCAACAGTTTGAGGAAAGAAGTTTAAAAAGAGATTCAAGCTCTGTTTCGTAAATTAAATAAAGCAGAAATGGCAAAACTTTAAGTCCACACTGCAGAGTGCTTGGCTCCTGCACGCATACTTAAGCTGGCTTAGGAACCAGGAGCTAAGTATCCATGTCAGTGCAGTATCTGCTTGAGCCTGCTAATTAAGCTTGCTGAGAAGAACTAATTACTGATGCAGCTCTACTGCTTCTGGGACCTGAGCTAATACTACGAGGCGGTACAACATGTTAGTCCATTTGGAGCAGGCTCAGGTACCTGACCAAAGCAGGGCACAAGCATGCCCCTAAGTAATTCATTTCTGATACCAAACAACACATAGAGATTCTGTTTCTTCAGTAGTGACCCAGCATGTGATTTCCCACAGGCCCCCTCCTCTGTGCCTCATCTGCCACATACAGAAAACACTCTTGCGAGAGTGCCTGAGCACGGAAGGACTTACTGAAAGACAGGAAAATAAGCACCTTCTGATAGCCAGTGTAACTGAGACCAAGGGTTTGCACACACTGAAATCTTCTTCATTAACTCTGCAACAAAGCATCCTCATTTCCTGTGTTTTTGATTGCCACAAATACCATATTAAGTGCTCAGGTTAAAAGAGAATGCTTTAAGCCATTTTCCAGCACAGATTTCAGCTGCCATAAAACATTCACTTCCTATCTTGCTATAACAGTTCTCCATAAGAATAGTGCTAAAATTACACGGGAATCCAAGCTGAGGGAAAAAAAAAAAAACAAGATTGTAATCAGAATAGCAAGCCCTGCTAGGTCTAACAACCACCGCTGGTTACTACTGCTAGAAGATAACAGTGAGACAGGCACAGAGCACCGCTGTGCACTCAGCAAGCTCATATGGCAATATGCTTCTGTGGTCACCCTGTCTTTCCATTTCTGCTACCATCACTACATATTTTCTTTCTTGCTCTGTTGCCTGTACCCTAAACTGTAAGCTTTACAGGACAGGAACTGTGTTTTATTTACATACGTGCATCTGCCTAAATGAGTCCAAGATTGACACTTGTGGTCCCCCTGTTTCCCAGCATCTCTGCAGTGACACAAATAAACTAGAAAATCTCTGGATTTTCTTTCCAGTTTATTACAGCAGTTCACAAACCCTGGCAGCTCTCTCGATAGTTTGTACATCCTTCCCAGCTCAGGACCCTGTCGCCCTAGAACAGCACCACGCTTAGTGGCAGCCCATCACGAGCTCCTTTGCCAAAGTACTAGGTGTCACTGTCTGACTGCCTAGTACAGAGCCCATATGCTGGTGCAAGCATCAAGCTGTGCTCCTGTAAAATCGCAGCATGGGCCAGAAGCCTGTCTTCCTTTAATATTCATGCTATACCTGAAAGAACGGAGCTTGAGCTTCTAAGCACTATCACAATACAAACAACTACAGTAATTTTTTACAACCTGCCATTTCTGCTTGCACATGCTGTATGGCCTACAAAAGGTTATGCATATAAAATTGTTAGGTTACAGTTATTATCTTGTTAGAGTGTTTTAAGAGTGTCTCAGGAATGAAAGGACTTATTTTTATTAATATTTCAGTAAAACTATGAGTGTGTAGTACTTGCTTCTGATGTAGGAAAAACTCATTTCAACTCAGTAATCCAGCATAACTACATCCTCAAATCCCAACATGTCTCCAAAATCTTAGATACAAAACTGGGTCATGGCCAAACTCTAACCCAACCTTTGCTATCTCAGCAGAGATCTTCCACTGCCTAAACAAACTCTCTAGTAACAGCTGTGTGGAAATCTCTGCCTGTCAGATATTAAATCTTTATAATCCCGATACTGATCGGTTTTTTAAAATATTCCTAAAAATTATTGCCATTATGGAGGACCTCTCATTGACCTATGCTTCAAACTTTATAATAATGTTCTTCCAATCATTTTGCTCCCTACCCACATACCCTTGACAGCCTACCACAGAAGCATAAAAGCCTTTTTTTTTATTAAATGCTCTCATCTTCGATGAGCAGCTGAACTTGGCAAACTCACGACACCCACTCTGTAGAAAAGGCATATACTAACCCTGACTTACAAAGAAAATGTCAAACTTTTTTCCAAGTTTGACAGATATATCAACTCTGATTCTCCACAAAGCTCTCTTACCAACGCTACATGCTCTTATAGATAATCTTCACAATGCTTATCAGAGAAGATTACCCTCTCAAGAAACAATAATCTGGATGAATTCTTTTTCTCCTGGGACTATCTACTGAGATAGCATTATCATAATCCATAAATATCATCAAGAGAGCCTGGCTACATCATCTCCTCACTCCTCTGCTCAAACACATCTCCTGTTTTTACCCTGTCTTCTTCTCGTTTTAGTTTTACATTCCCATTTCCCCCATTTACTGTTAATCTCCAGATAATGACTTCCACAACAAACAAGTTATGAGTGCTCTAGGTAAACATTATGTAAATGTCAGAGGTCTTCTGCTTATCTTCAATCATTATCTATATTAACTTATCTTCAATCATTATCTATATTAGCTTATAGAGTAAGTTATTTGCCAACTGCTGTTAGCCCTCTTCTCACTTATGTCCCAAAACAAGTTTTAAAAATTAAATTAATAAATGAGGATTGAGCTCCTCAGGTCTCACTAACATACTGAGTCTTTAGCAAGTCACTCAAGATTATTCCATGCACCCTTCTTTAAGGGGAACTCCTCTTTCAGCCAGCATGCTTCAGGATTAGTTCCCCTGCTCCTACCCTCTCTGAACAACTAATTGGAACAATAATGGGGTGGACCTCACCAAGTAGTCACTGGTCATTAGCTCACAACCTAGCCAGCACCACTACCTGGCACTAATACTTTGATTTCCATGAACAGGCACGATTCAGGCACATTACTGCACTCAGTTTACTGAGATGTGAAAACTCAGGTTCTCATCTGAGGTTCTCGGGATTATTTCTGACCAAAAGAAAAAGCAGCGTTCAAAAGCAGCAGTCTGAGACTAACGATCCCGTTGGCATTTAAGTGGTTTGCCATTTTGCATGAGCACTTCTTACAGTTATTTTATATCTCACAAGTAGAGAGAAATTAACAGACTTGACTCACCACTCTTAACTCCAGCACAACTGTGTTTATTTCAATAGAGGACTTCGGTGCAAAGGAGTAATGCCATTATGAATCATGATAATGCTTTGTACTTGTGGTTTTCGTGCACAGAACTTGGAAAGCTTTACAAACATTGGTAGGAAGAACTGTTAACATCACTGTACAAATAGTGAACTTAGGCACAGAAAGCTGAAGTAATTATCCAAAGGTCACACAGTGAGTCAGTAGTAGATGCAGGAGAAGAATCCACTTACATTCACTCCCAAATTCTCTAATGGAGCATCCCTCCCCTTTCTGCAATGAAGTTTTAAGTGTAAATCAATAAGTGAGGTCACTGAAAACTTTCTGCATGCAGACTGTAGTGAAGTCACCCTTTAGGAAAGCACTGACAAAGAGGAAGGTGATGCATGAATTCTTCCATGGTCCTTACAAAAGGATACAGCATTCTGGGAGGAGGTGAGAGGAGAGGACGCTTGCTCAGGAAGCACTGTAACAGGGCTGCAGTGACAAATCATTACTCCCAGAACACTGCTCAAGGAAATGTAATGCTGCCGTTTTCCAAATGCTGGGTTATAAAACCTTTCACACATACAATATTTAAAACCATGAATTACCTTCGAGAATGTATCCAAACATCTAACAGTATCAAGTCATGCTAACGGTTATCTGTTTATAGGTCAGAAGGGCAGTAAATTATTGCAATGGAAAGTAGTAAAGCCTGCATTGTATCTAGTTGTGCTGTTTAACAGGTGATAGTGAAAAGTAGGTGATGCATGGAAACTTCAAGTTTTTATAGCTCCTGCCTCAATATGTATTCACTTATATAAAGATGTCACATTTTTAAACATTTAAAAGTCAAATTGTCTGGAGAATAGATTCATATAAAATTTATTTTCAGAAACCAATATTTAGCCTACTGCTATCAGAGTTGATTGCTCTTATGTATAAGCTTTATTCAAGTTTCTACAGGTTTGAAAATACAAAGACTGACATTTCAGATCCCATACTCAAGTGTGTCATTAACGAGAAATTGAAATGGGAACATTTCCACTTTCTCAGAAATACTCAGTTTGTTAGGGTGATAACTGCACTAACTGCTTTTGAGTTTTTGTGAAGCTACTAAATATGACTCTACTTCAATACAGACAGGAAGGAGGAGTCACAACAGCAAAAGAAGAATCCTGAATTGGTGCCTTACCCAGCACAATATGCCCTGAGAATTGAATAGTTTCAAAGCTCTGCCAAAATAGCTATTTGTAAGTGGCTAATGGCAAAAATGTTTTATTCTGTTTATGTCAAAGACATGTTTGTCAGGCACTGGACAGCCAGACAAATCAGGGTCTAATTACTTCAGTCAATTCCCTCAGTTTTATCCTTTCAGTCTACATTGAGTTATTAAAACATCAGAAATAAAATGCTACTGAGACAGTAATAAGGGAAATAAGATGTCAGAACTCTATTAACAATGGCATTTTCAGGAAGGAATGCAAATAGAAAATCAAATTTATGCAAGAAATATATATCAGTAAGTAATACTCAATATAATCATCCTCCATTTATCTTTAAAGCAGGTTTCATCTCCAACTGGTTTTAAAAAAATGCTTCAACACATTGACATCGTGACTTCTTTGGAAAAGTGACCATCATTCAGATTCAGATGCCTACCTAGCACAAGAGGTTACTGGTCCCCAACCCAAATACTACAGTTCTACAAATAACAGTATGTGAGTAATAATTTATTCCACCCTCGACATTTAGCCAGCTCAGAGAGAACGTGTGACAGTTAAACAGTTGCAAGATAAAAAGAACCGGAAAATGCCACATTCAACTGAAATGACAGGAAATATTTAAGTAGACAGAATGTAATAAATTTGGCAGACTTATGGGAGTTTAATTGCCCCTTTGTGAAAAGGGATAAATACATGTAAAACCGTAACTGTGAGGACCACTTTCTGGGAGGAACAACTTTCTGTTAGGGGTGTCTAAGTATTCATTACTTGAATATAACCATCACAGAAAGGAAATTTTCTCATTCCATGGCAGTGATGGTTGTGTTGGCAGTAGCACCTCCCAGTTCTGTGCCAGCTTCATGCAAGCACCAAGAGGACAGAAGCCTCTGGCCCCAAAGGGGCTGTCACATGTACCAGCAACTTTCTGGTCTTACACTGGATCACATTTGCTAGCATAGATAGCAAGATGTTTCCTACTTCAGGCAGCATCTGCCACCCAAATAATTGAGCCTCATTTGCTCCCAGAAGACAGTAGTATGCACTTTTTTCCTTCCCCTACCACTGTGAAATCACTCATCTACCATGATGGCTGGAAAGTCCCACGTTAGCTCCCATCCAAGTGTCTCAAGTCATCCTGTCTATTGAACCATGATACAGAAATATTGCTTCACTGAGGAAAAAAAATTGGTGGTTTCACCAGAACCTTCACTGGATAAGGAGAGAATTTTCCTGGGCTTTTGTTCATCTAAAAAAAGTGACCAGCCCCATCATTTTACAGTGTTTGACATTTCAAAACATTTCCATAATATCCTTAAACTCTTTCTTATTAGTTTGTTTTAACAGAAGTATTCATCTCTTAATCTATCAACTTTCTCCTATTATGGAAAAAGTCAAAAGGGCATAATGAACATACCTGGTTTTGCTGGGTCTGTTGGGCAGCCTGGCACATGCTCGCACACAGAAGTTTAGACTCATAGGCCTAAAAGGTTGAAGACAAATTAAAAAGAATACTTAGAATATTTACTAATTTTAACACAAGGGATTAGTTCAGCATGTGAACACCACAAATGATATGTCTGAAAATCAACAAGCCATACCAAGAAAAACATGGTCTTACTTATTACTTAGGATTGTACACTTTGTGTTCAGTGTTTATCATCTTAGTGATGATGCCATCTAATCATTCATGAAAAAGTAAAAGCAGTATCGTGATAATTGAGAAAATAATGAGAACTTCAGAAAGAAGATGCCCAGATTCTTCTAAACTGCACCATCAGCTGGATTTGAGTAACCTTCTGGAGGTGCCTTGTGCTTCCACTCTTGCTTTCTACAGAGGGACCCAAGAGTGACTGAGGGTCCTATCACTCACATTCTTAGAAAGAAGGAATCAGGGAGAAACTTCCCAATATGTTAGTGTTCACTGAGTTACATGGCCTGACTGACAAAGCACTAAAAAATGCAAAAAAATCTACAAGTTTTGAAATACTTTTTTTAAGCAGATCTGTAGTCCTCTACATTTACTTAGCCTTAAATAAGCATGTTGTAACATTTGGATAAACCATGCAATAAAATGACTGCTTAAAGAACCAGATAATAAGAATGCATAGTCTAGCTAATACAAGACTCTAGTGTATTCTTTTTCTCGTGTTTTACTTACAGAAGTGTAGACTCTTTACTTCAGATGACACAACCCTTTTTACCTCTGATGAATAAACATGCCCGTGAAATGAAACATATGTATATCTGCCTTGTGTCATACAGCATCAGAGGGTTTTCTCCCATCCTGAGTACTTGTTCTTTCTAACCTAGTGCAGGCAAAAAGACTACCTTTTTACAAGAATTAACTTACGTAAAGAGAAGTCCCACACCAATTGAGCTCCCCTTACAGTATCTTATAACTAGACCAACAATTCATCTTTGCATTTACACAACATTTTAAATTCAGTGAGCTTACATGCTCCAAGAAACGGTGGGCATCATCTTCTATTTAAAAAGCAAGAAACTAAGCCAGAAAGCAATTAAATAACTTGATGGCAAGACAGTAACAGAACAGAATTAGATCCCAATTCATCAGCTTGCCAGCCCTCACTTACCTGGTAGACCACAGCAGCAGTCCCAGTAGACCACTTGTATGCAGAATTCTCACGGTCGGCACAAGTAATGAAAAATATTAATCAAAACTTCTCATGTCCCTTTAATGACATTCCCATGGATAAAATGAAAAACAAAGGCCTAAATATTTAAAGACCTTTCTGTATATGTGTCTGAACTCTCATTTGCTCAAGTAGAAAGGACTTCCTCCAGACCTACCATTAGCTCTGATTTTACCTGAAGCTTTAGAATCCACACAAAGCATCTAAGATAACGTTCCAATAGGCTGAAATCTGTTGATCAACTAAAATGTTCAAGTTAACAAAAAAATTTAAAAAAAAAATCAAATTGGCACGCATTTCTGTGTTAAGCCTCAGAAAAGGTGGAAAATAATAGTTTCACAACCAGAGACAGTATTATACTCAAAGCTTGCTTACATGTATATCAATTCAAGTGTGAATGCTGAACTTGTGCTGGTGTTTCAGCCATAGGTTTGTGTCTTCACCAGGTGCTACATATTGGTTTGAAAAACAAGAGGTTACTTACAAGTCAGTCTGTCTATACATTCACATGATGGTTGATTGCACATGCACCCAGGCACAAAGAACAGGAGGATTTCTGCATTAGCAGCACTGGTCAGAAGTAAGTCCTTCCCCCATTATGGACATGCAGGCTGCTCCCTGAACAACACTCTGCATCCCAGGTCCTCTGTTCCTCTCAGCCTCAAAACCTCTAGGGACTCCAAGGCAGTGTACCATACTTAATGCAAAAGTTACAGATCAAAATAACTGTTCTTTCTGTCTCTTTTAACCCCATGCCTAAATGTACACACTCATTACAATGGACGCTATCAAATACTCCAAAACCACAAATCACTAGGAGTCACAGAGTGCCTAACTGAACAAGCACTTGAAGGATAAGTATCCAAAAGGAAGAGCTGCGCCGAGAAGCTGTGGAGTGTTGTGCTTTACGTGATGAAATTATGGATCTCTGGAAAATAAGTGGTCTCCACAGCTGTTACTTGAAATCCAGAGAGCAACCCGAGTTGCTCACAGGATGTTCTACCTTCACAGTCTCACACGCTCATTTAACGAGACAAGCTCGCTATTAAAATTTTTAGTCTCATTTTCTGTAACCATGAACATAAATGGCTCCTGACTCAACTGATGTCCTCAATATGTCTGTGAGTAGAAGCTTTTCTGCTGAGGTTTAAGAGTGACATGATCCCGCAAGAGTGGGTCCTGACCTAACCATAAAAGGCACCAAGGTCCTTACTTCTTTGTGAGAAGCCCTTTAAAGTTTTAGAGCAGAGACATTCATCTGACAGTCCTCAACTAAGGTACTGATATTCATAACCCAACTCCAGAGAGTAAGAGGAGTTTGTGAAGTTACACAACAGAAAACAGAAGACATCCTGAAAATCTGTTTGGCCTGCTACAGGCAACAGGATTGCTGCTGCTTATAGAGAACAGAACAGATGGGGAAAGATGTAACAGGGAGTCAAATGTATCTATTACAGATTGACTAGAAATTACTTTCTTTCAAGGCAGAGACCGACCTCAAGGTAATCCAGACTTCTGAGATAGATCAGAGGACATCATTTGCTTTCCCCTACTCTAAATATTAGGAAGTAGCTCAGCCAGTCTGAGAAAACATGCAACTGTGTGGTTACCTTTCACTACTTTGGTTTCAGATTGACAATTTTCTTGCACTGACAAGAGAAACTCATGTATCACTGTTTGTGTTGATGGTACCATGAATCATCATTGGCACGTGACAGTCCTGAATGTCTGCATGGCCTGTTTCTACCCACGCCTCAAGCTCTGAAATCATGAGAGCTAATTTCCACAATGAAGAGAAATGTGCATTACTATACATCTGAAAGTGGGATATTTCAGACATTTTCTGGCATCTGCCATGAATACATGGCAACCAAAATTGTTATGCAATGATATTTAGTGCATTCACTGGATCAGAGACAGGTAACCAGGCGGTTCTAAACCATAATCACATGCAAAATGTATGCAGTCTTGCAATAAATGCCGCAGATGCACGGTCTGTGCTCATGCCACCTCACTAGATAAAATCTGCTTATATAGAGAAATGAGTCTAGTTGTCTCAAGAAGTATACAAATTTGTCCTGTAGTGGATAAAATCCCAGGAGGAGACTCCTCAAACTTCAAATGGCAAATTGTGCATCAGAAAAAACTTTAAGTTTGAAATTTTTGCAGCTCGAAACGAAAAACTCAAGCTAAATCTTAGGGTATTCATAACTAACTCAGAGATATTTCTGCAGGCAATCATCCTGGTACAGACAGATAACGAATTCCCACCTTCATAGCTGGAAGAAAATCACAGCCCCGGCTCTCATAAAAAAATCTTTCTGTCATACAAAGACCAACCTATAGTGCCCTGAACTGATAATCACCTGGATTTCATTAAATAAAGATACTTACAATTAAACAATCTGATGAACACACAAAAATGTGTGTTCTGTTATCTTTCAATATAACAAGCACTAATATTACACTATCTGGAATTTAAACTGATGAATGAATGTACTTAGTTTATGAAGTCTCAGATTAGTCTAGAGCCTCTATTTGTTTCAACAGCAAGATATAGCAACTCTAATCATTTCCACTTTAAGAAATAAGAGTCAAGCTATTCGACTATTGCTACTGACCCAGAAACATTTTCACTTTTTCCAGAACAGGTTCTCACAGGATGATCTCTCTTGAATGGTTCGTGAAGAGAGAATACAGAACAGAACCACCAGAAAGTTCAGGTTGGACGGGAACTCTGTTCGTTACCTGGTCCAAACTTCACCAAAACAAGGCCACCTTCAAAGTTACACGAGGTTGCTTGTACAGTTAGGCTTTGAAAGTCTCCAGCACTGGTTTTCAAAAAGTCAGGAACTTCTGGAATGTAATCTTGATATACTTGGAGGACTCCAAGAAGTCTGTTACCAGGAACTGATGAATCAAGGAGGTTGGAAGTACACGAGAAACTGATTTGCTGAAGTTTCCTCTTCCGAAAAAGGCCAAGGACAGCAGAACCAAAGGGCATACGCACAGGTCAAATGGACTACACAACTGAAAGTACCAGCACACAGATAGGCAGCTGGGAAGTCTGCACTCCTAATGGCTGTCAAGTAAACAGGTAACTCCACAAAGTGAAGGGTAGAACAGAAGTTTTCTTCCTCAAGGTCTGTAGCAAAATATAAAATCGTTGACTGTAAGTGCAATCTTATGAAGGCTTGCTTTCACTGAAGAAGCCTTCTTTCACTTCAAAGGGAGATTGAGAGGGTGCTGGTGGGTATGGTCATAGTGCTGTCACTACAAAGGTTATACTGAAGAAATTGCAGTATCTGATGTAAGAGTTTATAAAGTGCTTCCAAGCACAGGCAGTCTTGCTACGAATTTCTTAAATTCTCATAACAGCACCAGAAGTCTATAGGGCCAAGAGAATGTTTTGCTGGAAAGGAACTGTCTTTCCAGATTTATCTCTCAACAGAAAAATATATACCAGAGATGAGTGTCCACCTAACAAAAAGACTTCCATAGGAGCGACATTTTTTAAAGCCAAGTGAATGAAACCAAAAGAGGCATCTTCAGAGAAAAAGAAAATCAAAATACCCTAAAGAGACTAAAGACAAGGCTTATTAAAGACAACAGAACAAAGAGAGGGTGAACTAGCATATATTTCAGTTAAGCAGTGAACTGCTCAGACCTCCCTCACTTAAGCAGTGAGCTGAGATTGAAGTGCTTATCACCACGAATACAGCATCATTCACAGCATGCAAGTAGATGGGACTTTTATGCAAGCCAACAGGTTCTACTATGGCACACATTTCCAGAGGATTGAGTGCAGGTGGAGTTCTGTTGTGAATGCTAGCAATACGCAGACATTTCAACACTGATGTTTCCTTTTCTTTTAAATATTTATGTCCATCTGCATTGTTGTTCGGTGTTAGTACCTTTTAGAAAAGACAAGTAAATTAACTACAACCTAGTAACCTAGAGGTTAAAGGAAAAAGCATTATTTTTCTTCATCCTGTTACAAGGTAGTTTACTCCAGACCACCTTAAGTTTGAAATATCATTGCTAATCACTTTGAACACGCATGAAGAAGCGCCCAAAACCTGACATTCTCAGTAGAAAACAGAAAGAATAAGGACAGAAACATTATCTCCCTTTTACAGATAAGAGAGGCACAGAGAGAGATCAGAGGATTTGCCGAAAGTAACACAGGTAAGGCAAGGCTATTCCCTATATTTACTCACACTAAAACTGGCTCTGTCTGGCCTTGTAAAATTATTCCAATACCCTTGGGTGCCCAGTCAAATTAGGTCTTAATTTATTATCCCAGTTCTCAAGTATCTTTCAGATGGGCTCATCCATTGTTCCCATACAGCTGGGTAAACAGACAAAGTCAATTCTATCACGCAGGTTTAATTTATAGCATTCACAACCCTTTGCATAAGTAGATTTTTTTTTTTTCCTTTAAGCAAGCTAAGAATCTGTTTAAAGGTGACCTATGTTGAAAAAAAGAAGAATGCAAAAGTTTCAGGAAAATCAGAAAGGAAAGGCTTCTGAAGATTGACTCGTTTTGCTGTCCTTTTCAGAGGAATAAAAATAAGAAATCAAATAACCAATGTTTGAAGCTTTAGTATGTAATCACCCTTATTAAGGCAAAAAATGACAATGATATGGCCAAGAATTTTAGTCACTGACATGAAAAGAAAGCAAGGCTTTCTAGTCCTTGCAGGAAAAGGCTGCCTTTGGACTTTACCATGAAATGACACCACAACTGTGTCAACAATTTTTAAAATGAACAAGTGATTCAAAAGAAATAGTAACATAAAGTAAAAAAAAAAAATTAGCCTCCCCCAAAAGTTATTCTTCTTCAGATTTTAGTCTTCCCAAAGCAGACCTGCCTTTCAGTATGCTTGCACAGTTCTTAGTATGCAGCAGTACCTCACTCCTGATGAGGGCCTCTGGCATTACTGGAATATAAACACCAAACAGGAGACAGATGACATTAATACACAAGAAAAGGGGAGAGCAGCTATCCTATTGAAAATAAATTCTTGATAATCCTTTGTCTACGATCCCACCCCATATCTGTGTCATTTCTACACAGGGGGAAGAATGGAAGCTTAAAACACATACACAAGAAGAATCTATGTAAATCAAAGGAATTAGCAGATGTGTTGGTAGTCTTCCACAAGTAAGAAACAAAACCTGCCAGCTGTACTTGTAAATTCAAAGATTAACATTAAACAAGACAACACTGAGACTACAGGTATTATCATTCTTTTAGGCAAAGTATTCAAGAATCCCAGTCTTGCAGAAACTCAGCCACCTGTCCAACTTTTGTGACTCAAGACCCACCCTATACTGGGGCCAAAGTAAACTGGAATCTTGCCGCTGTCTGAGATGACAGTGAAGAGGCGACTAACTCGGTCAGACCTGATTACCTAGAACAAGGGCAATTTTCTTTACAACTCTGTAAAGCTTCCGAAAATGGCAAAGACTGAACATTTGAGACCTGCAGAAAGAACATCCAAAACCCATTTTTAGGTAGAGGAAGTTTAACTGCATTTTAATACAGATGGTATTTTCTATTAACATCAGGCCAGAAGCCTATTGTTCAGCAGAGCTCTTCACTTCCTTTACACAAGAGCTATCTCTTTGAATCTGTCTGAGTCAACTTTAGTGACCACTTTAATATTCACTTTACAATTAATGCTTCTTTTTATGGGTTGGTAGAAGGTAAACCAATTTCAATTCGGCTTCTAGGTATTGAATTTATTATAAAAAGTTATGTACTTAAAACTCCTGTAATGAAACCAGAGGCATCATGAGATATTAACCTAGAGTTAATGCTGAGAAGGCCAGTTTGAATAATTCAATTCATGTCACCTTAAGTATCTTTTCAAACGGAATTAACTTTATCTCACAAAAAAAAGGAAGCTCCATGTTCCAGTTACTGATTATTGACTCCATGAGAGTTCTGTCTTAAATCATCTCACCACCATCTTCCCAGCAATTTTATTTCACTACCACCAGAATGCCTCTTCAAATTTTGAAGGCTGACTTTCATTATAAAGAAGCAATATTAGGTAAGAGGAAAACGTGGGTTCCGAATTATCGCTACTGTTAGGTGATGCTAAAATAGACAAAAACAAAAGTTAACACAGAAGTATCTACATTAGTTCAACATAGCTGCAAACCAGGGCTGCATTTCAGCCACATGCACACAGCTACTGCAGTAGTCTGCTTCTCATACAACTCCACCTCTTTTTGCAACAATGCCACTGCAGTTCTCTTGGCTTGTTAATTGTCTCATTCTAACACAAAGCCCAGCCTTTAAACGCTGAAAGGAGATGCTTTCAAACACCTATCTAAAACCAGGAGAAAGTGACAGCTCATGGTCAGCATTATTGTACAGTAAGAATGAGGGAGCCAGACAGGTGAAAAGCAGGTGATGTTAGGAGATAGGCACAGCATCAGAAATTAATCAAAATAAACAAGTAGGGAAAAGAGGGGAAAATGAACAGAAACAAGAAGAGCTCATAACAGGCAGAACAAAAAAGTGCTTCAGTACAGTGTATCTGTGTAGTCCCACGTTTCTGCAAGACACAGGAAAATCAGAACGACATCTTATGTTGAAGCACAGATGCCCCGGTAACATCAGCAGTCACCTGAAATAGGAAACACTGATTACCTCTCCTAGACAGTTCAAAGATGTGAAAACTAGGTAGCAAGCTAGTATCTATTGATTTAAAGCCAGAGATACCTAGGATTTCCTTAGCCTAGCAAAAAAACAAACAATAGGGAAAAGATTCCCAACAGATCAGGATTCAAACAAAACTCAGGAAGACTTCTTTTAGTCTAATATTTGAGCAAGGTGGTTTTTTTCAAAATCCAGATTATGGACCAGAGTGGACAGCCCTCAGAGCAGGAATGGTCTGTTCTCCTCCCAAAAAACCCTCCCTGCTTCATTCCACTGTGGCATTCCCCATCGAGGCAGACACCAGAATGCAAGCCCTAGGCTTGCCTGAACCACTCAAATAGAACAAAAAGAGACTGATCACAACCCTAAGAGATCACAGTTCAGGTATTAAGAAAATAATGCAAGAGTTCAACAAGAAGCAGCCTAGTGACTTTTCTTCAGTTTTGATAGCAATCGCATAAAGGCTTGTGTTAGGGAAAGAACAGATGCAGTGAGGCAGTGCTGCAGATCTCTCCACAATTTCTGAGCTGTGAGGAGAAACATAGCACGGAGGGCTTGTTTGGAAAAATAGGTAGCAATTTATAAAGCCAAGTGTATTCAAGATATAAACAGCTCTATACCTACCAGGACTACATAGAGAAAATTGAAGAGGAAGGCTAGAAACATTAGAAATATTTTTCAAGCTGTAAAAGAAACCAGTTGAAACATGCTTTGAACAGGTTTTTATCTATGCCTACAAAGCTTTGCACAGGGCAAGAGGGCCTGGGCAATTTCAGACCTGCTAGGCTGGAGCTGTAGACTAAGTAACCATAAACAATATGTCAAGGCAAACCTCAATATAGTATCTGAATTTGCATTTGTGCACAAAAGTACCTGTAAGTATAGAGAAAAGAAATAATGGAATTGAAGATAATTTTGATTGATGGAACCTTGCACATGAAATCAGAAAACAAGTTCAGAGAAGTCTCTGTGTATGCACTGATAGAATGATGAGGGAGACAGAAGAATAAGAGACGAACATGGATTGCTGTACCATCAGATGCTGATTTGACAGTTAATAGGCTGAAGGCTTCCTATTATCTGCTTCTATACGTCTACGTTGTAGATGTGATTAGAATGAATACCTTTATAGTAGGTGCTAACATAGTACAAGATATATATATATCTTTAAAGTTAAAAGGCTAAAGGTAAAAGATTAAGCATGGTAAACCCCAAGAGAAGTATTAGCATCATCCCAAACACAGCTGCCATGATGCTATTGGAGTACATGGGCTCCTCTGCACTGTTTTCCATGGAGATCCCCAGCAAATTGCATATCACAGGCAAGAACACAAGCATCATCCATTCTCAGAGAAAAAGGTTCTTGTTTTGAACTCAACAGCACCACAAAATGGATGGCAGATAAAAATACAAAAGAATGGAAATGAAATGTTTATAAAGGCTAAAAGCCTGACAAAACAGCTCAATGTCCAACAACATATTTTACAGAAAAACACATCAGCAGGATAAAAAATGATTCCTGATGCCGATGAAGCCAGAGAAGTATTGCTAGCTGCTTCCTGAACAGAATTAAAAATGACTTCTTCCTTCACAAGGCTCCTGAGAAGTATGATCTGTCTGTGTCATTTTGTTAAGTAAGGAACCAGTGAGAAGCCAGATTCAGGCCACGGTCTGGATACTCTGTGCTGATGACTTTACTTCTAGCCCTGTTCTAAGGCTTTAAGACTCACTCAGCAAAAGAAAGGATCAAGGGCCCAACCTATAAAAAAAGGAATAGCCTTAGGTAGGATAGACTCTGGAGATCTGCAGGTGAAAGATACTGAAAGAGAATAGCAGGTAAGAACATCAGGTAGAGCACTTGCATAAGTAGCCTTCATTTCCAGGGTGTAATCTGCTATCAGCAGGGATGCAAATCAAGTACCTAGCTATCAGAAAAAAAATCTCAAGCAACCATTTTTTTCAAGGCTTTGGGCATATACATTTGAGAAACATTTTACCACTTAATTTAACATGTATCTCTAGTCAACATTTTCTGGTTTTAAACTGCATATGTAATTATAGGTCTTCTATAAACAGCTCAAATCAGATGGGCTGCCTTACAGACTTGACAAAGCTTTTATTGACCAAATACATCATCTGTAATGTCCTTTTCAATTGTTAAAAGCCACAGTGAAAATTTGAAAGGCTTTATCTATAGTGACTGCAATTACTTTACTGTTTAAGAAAGAGGACAGAAAACTGAAGCGCATCTTAAGTTTTTCCTTAGCAAAGGCATGGGTTCCTACGTTTCCTACTCCATTACAACATGGTCAATTAACTTCAGCCATTTTATTGACCCAAAACTTGGGTTTTTTTTTATTTTCCTGCAATCCATGTATTAAGGGAAGGACTCTTCGAAGGCCAATCACAAAACAGTATTTGACACTGTATAATGCAAGACAATGCACTGAAAGTTCTAGTAAAAGAGAAAAGATGTTTCGAAGATGTCAGTAAAAAGAAGATGAGGAAAAAAGAGCTTACCTTCTGTTCCTTTTCTTTGGCACCACTGAGTTCAGAAAGGGAGTGTGATAGTTTTTCCAGCCTCTCAAGTAGGTACTTGTGTTGAAGGCTCAAAAGATCCTGGAATTCTCTGTACTGCTGCTGCAGAGGTGAGACATCAGAAGTTAAGGGAAAAATACTCTTTAGCGAATAGTTAGAGTCAAATATGTACCAACTTACTCTGTGTAAATCTGATTTAGATCCATAACAGTTCAATTTAAAAACAGATACTGTGTGTTTGAGTACTGCCTAATGATGATAAATCTGCTTAGAGATGAATGTTCAAGTGCAACCTTCTTTCTAGTCAGAGTGGAAAAAGAAGAATTGCACCAAATTCTTTTATTATTGGAGAAAGGGACAGCAGCAGGAGGCAGGTGATGACATTGTTTCAGTTGGAACAATTACAACCCTCTGATTTGTATTCAAAGCCAAACACTACCAATGTTTATTTATGAATAAAAAGCCAGCCAAGTAAGTAAATAGTCCATTTTTAAGCACAGACATGGATTTACAAGCCCACATACCCAAATTCAATCTCTTTGCTTGAGCACCAATGGCTCCAAAACCCAGAGCCACAGATGCAGTGCTACAGGCCTTTTAGAGACCAGCAATGATTTTTGGACGGTAATCTGGAGAAGCAGCAACTGTGGTGTTTGCAATGATATTAGCAAGCAACAGTGTCCTGCCTTGCTTGCAGCATTGAAATTCCAATAGGAGATAAATCTGCTCTTCACCTGTCATTGTGTAATTCCCTCCCTTGCTCATGTAGCATGGTAAACCATTTATGCTCCTCTCTCTCCCCCCTCACTTTTAATTATGCATGCAGATGGGATAAGGGCTCGCTGTCCAAAGAGATTACTCTGAATAAATACTTTAATAACAAGTCACTGCAATTAAGGTAGGGAACAAAAACTTCTTCAATCTATAAAATGGTGTTGAGTTACAGATTTCCTTAACATTTTTATGATCTAATCATTGCTTCTGGGCAAATTCATGTTGCAATCATTTTTGCCAATCATGGCTGCATAAATAACTCACTGCTTTGTTATTCCCTGTTATGACCCTGAGGTTTTTTTTTTCTTTTTCTTCTTCTTGTTCTTTTGGGGGAGGGGGGGCCTTGCCAGGGTTCTTTTGTTTTTCTTTCCTTTAAATAAAAGGCCACACAGAGAATAAGCAAAACATTTTAGGAAGGAATGGGAGGTTATTACACACCAATGTTTAAATCAATCAGGAATGCTCCTAGAACACCTTTGCTCAGCACCTAGAAATACGGGAAGGTACAAACAATGGTCTAAACAAACTAATTGCTTTCCAGAGCCAGCCTGCCTGAAGCCTGAGCTGTTTTACATTTCAGTTCATTTCGTCAGAGAGCACCAAAAGGCTGAAGTGATTTGTGGTGGTCTCAGGAGTCTCTGCCAGCTATGATGTATATAAAAGGAATTTTTTATTCCGGTTGTAACCATAGGCAGTAATGTTTATAGTAGGTGAACATATTAGCCTGGACGCAGGGCATGAATTTTACTCTAGAAAAAGCCAGTTCATTTATACAGTCTAAGAGTTAAATGTCGGTATTTGAAGACAAATTATAGGGAAATTCATTTAAACCCATGTTATGTGGCAGAATATAAAAATAGACAGTCCTATCTTTATCAGTTTTTTACAGCCCTCTTAATTCACTTTGCTTCCAGCAACCCCTTCCCCACAAAACAGATTTTACCCTCTTCTCCCTCCAACTAGCACAGTGCTAGCACAAGGAATGAGTACCCTAAACAGCCTTGGGGCACACAACTGATGGCCATGCACCTACGCTCACCCTTACCATAGTGTTAATGTCAGTCCTGCTGGAAAGATAGGCGAGATTGCCTCCACTCCCAAGCTTAGCACATACATGGTGCAAGTGTACCAGAAGAGATGCCCAAATTATGTTTTACAGACTGCAGAGCCCTTGCTGTGCACATGATGCTACCACCTCTTTATTTGAAATACAGCTTAAAACATGACATGCAAATTTAACATTAGGAAAGCATGCAAGCAAATCCTGATTGTCCAAAGGTCAGTTATGGGATCATGAGTGCGAAGGGCAATAGCTAACCTCTGCTTGAATGGCAGCAAAGATATCCCTGAAATTCTTTTAAGATTCAGTCAGCACTGTAACTGTTAAAATTTCCTGTATTGGAAGATTAAAACCTTGTTCATTCACACAATCACTCTACATTAAGCAATGTACTGTTACAGCCACCATAGCCTAAGAGTCCAAAGCCCTGCTTTGCTTACTGAGTAAGTAAACATGAAGTTTCAAATAGGAGAAAAAAAAAAGTTCATTTGTTTAAGACACATGCAGAATAGCTCTAAGTAGAGTAATTCTCCATAATGTCCTGGTACATTTACTGCAGAATATGTTCTTAAGGAAAAAAAGGCCTTAATATTAGATCTTACTCTTCCATTCTATTGAATTTCTGCTAAAAGCAGCAAGATGATCTCTTTTTTCCCCCTACAAATTAGCCAGGCAATATACAACACTGCCACAGATATATTTAAGTCATTCACATATAGCAAGGGCACACATGTACTATGGCAATGCAGTCTCTAGACAAATACATTAGATTATGAAAATATTTATCGTTACCACTTTAAGAAATGTTATAAGGGTGAAAAAAAATCTATAGGACAACTAGTTCTACAGATTTGCATTCCACAGAAAATGTGCCTAAATGCTCACATCAGTTATTTCTTCATGTGTTCAGGAGCACAAATATTGGATTTACAAGATGTTAGTTACCTGAGAGAAGTAGTACTTGGCATTTTACTGAACGGTAGTTTTATGTCCAAGAAATATGCATTTGAATTTATCCGAGTTATACATTCTATGCAGTTTGTTAGTAAAGTACTATGGTTGTACACGGTGGGGAGGGGAGAACAAAAAAAATAATCAGAAATGCAAAGG
Source organism: Athene noctua (assembly GCF_965140245.1). Taxonomy (NCBI): domain Eukaryota; kingdom Metazoa; phylum Chordata; class Aves; order Strigiformes; family Strigidae; genus Athene; species Athene noctua. Next base: position 9,845,040 of record NC_134077.1, read on the forward strand.
TTAAGATTTCAACAACCACATTTACATGTCATACTGCAAGTACTATATATTTTACAGAATAAATTAGTTGATTTTGTCACTGAATGTAAGTCACCAAATTAAGAGTTCATTTATGGCTCTTACCAGATAATAACCTCAATGGAGATAGAATTGGCTTTGAGAAGAGGGACTGCTAGAATGCAGCAGTGGCATGCTTACAGAGGCCAGGAACAGATTTCCAGGGAGAGGGACATTAGGCAGGGAACAAAGAGCTTTTTCTTAGGGGTGAAGCTCCACGAGAACATCTAGCCAACCTGATACTCAACTGCTGCCAAAGACACACTCCCGCTCACCCCTCCAGTTTCACTCCCTCCATCTGCACCAGCTCTGCAGCTCTCCCAAACCACTCACCTCACTCCAAGAGTCAGTCAAGCACAAGAGCTGGCACAAAGTGAGCAGAAAGAACAGGCAGCTGGGAGAGGGGGACACCCCTTCCAGCAGCAGTGACCTTGCAAAGTCTTAACCCTACTCTTTCTCCAGATCCACTCGTAAGCCTCAGGCTTTTAATAAATCTGAAGTGTTTTGGCTTAGAGCATTCAGCAACTTCCTGAAAAGCTTTTGAATTCTAGACATCAGCCTCCACATCCTTCTGTGAGCAATGTTCACGCTACAGCAGTTCAAACACCCACTGGTCTCTTCATCTATACAGTCAAGGTTTTCAAATGAAGCCAACACCAGGCTACTCCACAAGGGCTATTTGCTGAAGTTCTTACTTCATTAAATCACTTCTTGTAAGAGGAACAAAAGAAGAAAAAAGGTAGAGGACCTTCTCTTTAGAAAGAAGGTCCTTTTAGCCTGTATGATTCAAGAAAAATGTTTAGTTTTACTTCACTTTGTTTTAAAGAAAAAATAAAAATAAAGCAGCCTCCAATGCTGGAAACCTGGGGCTGGAAAAAAGTTGTCTAGAAGCTACTAGCAGGGGGAGAGAACACTACTAATGAGATTTTTTGGGAATTCATCTAGTAACAAATGCCCTTCTGTACTTTCAGAGTGTTTGTGAGAACTCCTCACTTAGTGACTCCTCAGTGGATTGTCACAAGCATTTTTGGGACAGGCATAAGTTCTAGTGTCCCCTTTTTACATACGGAAAAACTGTGTCACAGGGAATCTTTGGCCATGTCTGTGCACACAGGTTAAACCCAGCAATCCCACACTCCACAAGCCAGCTCTAGGACACCAGTCTTGCTGCAGCAGGATAAGCTGGGCAGGGTAAGCACAGCTCAGCCACAGCTCTAAGAGACCAGATTAATCTTGCACCTGATTAGCTCGGAGTGCAGTTTGCCTGCATTCACCCTTGCAGACAACCCTTAACAGACTTCCCAAGTATCAAACAAGATGCCCGGAGATAACAGATTCCTATAGTCCCTGACTGTTTCTCTGACTTGGACTGTGCTTTCATTCAAGGCTGCATACTCTGATCCATGTCCAGAAGGGAACAAAAGAGCTAAATCTCCATCTTCAGCAATGCAATGCTCTATCCCCATCAGCCCCTATATCCAATAGAAGATTCTCTAGGGACTCAAAGCTACTACAGAGATACACAAAAATGAATAAAGCAAGCAAATTAAGGAAAAAGTCAAACAGGCAGAAATTAGATTTAAAATTAAATAAGATAGCAGTAATTTACATTTTTTGTAGATTTACAAGAAAGTTTTGGGGATGTGATTTCAGCACTTGATGAAGAAAGCTTTTTGACATCTGCAATTGTGGTCTAGTAGACACAAAAAACTTTTAAAAAATCTCTGCTAAAGGACATGCAACTAGAAAGAGGACTAGTTATCATCATATTGGCAGTTTCGGCAAAGACTGAACTCTCTTCACCGCCTCAGGTAGTCCCTTCAAGACAAAGGCTGTGAAAAAACTCAACTGAGAAGGAGATACTGAGGAAGTATCACTGACACTATACTGATGAGGCTAAACTGAGCACTGAAAGAGAAGTCTTTGTTCTCCAATGAAAAATCTACTCAGATAAGTTGCAGGCAGACTTGAGCTTGTCTGCCTGCCCTCCAACCAGGTGTGTATAAACCAGTCCTATTCAAGGAGCCATGCACAGCCACAGTAGCACAGTATCAAACACTTCATGCCTGATCTAATTTACCTTGCTTTTATGTTTTGGGGTTTTGTTTTTTAGTTTGGCTGCCACACCAACACTACACCAATGTGGCTGACAACTTGAACAATGTCAAAGCAAGCTCACGTTAGTTTAATAGACACACCTTTGCATCTATAACTTTGGCACCTTGTACTACTATGGCATTCCACTGCACTGTTACTCCATAGTCCAAAAATGCCTTAAAATGCTGCTGGAAGAATAAGAAAGCATTTCACCAAACTCAAGCAAAGGCTAAGGTCCAACATAGCTGGGTCTCCAAACAATACTATTCCTGTATCTACAACTAAGGCTCAAGCTACATTTAAACACTCGTAATACAAGGGAACAGAATTTGCAGAGTCTGCAGAGCCCCACAACAGCCTCATGGCAAATTCTACTACAAGTGTGCTCAGTTTGAAGTGAGCCCACATTTTTTCATGCATCATCCAAGCATATATTTTTCAGTATTTTGACACATGAGGCAATGAGGTTTATTTTCTACCTTAATATTTTGCATATCAATAGGAGAAAAATACCATGCCTTTTGGAAAAGCAGCAATATGTGTGTCATTCTGATTTCCACCTGCAGGCTCTCTTCTTCTTAACCAAAGAAAGGATTAAAATAATGCAGCTTCAACTACTTACATATGAAAAGTCATATGAATAAAAATAAACTGCTGGTATTAATGAATTAACATCTAAAAGGAACACTTTAAAATATAAACTAACATATTCTAAGCTCTCTCCTTTAGCATTAAACAGTTACATATTTCATCGGAATCTGACCCACATTTAATTTTAAAATACAACTTGTGTTTAATACATATACAGTTCTGCACTTTGACAATCTCATGTCCAAAGAGCAACAACAGGACTGCATTTCAGAAATGAAACTACCCAGTCACAGATCAAAGTCAACCTTAACATGTTTCCTCTGCCTTTAAAATTAAGAGAAATAAAATAAGTGGCTTGAACCTATGTGAATCATTGTTCTGTGAAAGGGTAAAGACTAGTAACTTCTATGAAGGTTTATTATCTAAACTCTGAAAATGCTGCAAAGACTGAAGGTAATAAAATGTTTTATGAACAACTTCACTTCGCCCATTCTTATATAACTGAGTTTATGTGGACTCCTTGGCAGAGTGATGCTAAGAACCTGTAGGGAACTTTCTGCACATCCACTTTTCAATGTATTAAAGTAATCATCTGGTGCAGGTCTGAACCTTATGAGACTTCAATTCAAAACACAATCTCCTGATCCAGAATCCTCAGGAAGCACGTTTCTGAAAAGACTATAAAGAAGCAAGTCACATACAATAAGATAGAACGATCTCCAATGTGAAGCCCAACAGTTACATTTTAATTTAGACTTAAATATTTTAATGTTGCTATCCAGCCAGTAAATTAACTCAAGATGCAAGAATAAAAAGGGAGGATGCATAGGGAAAAAGGTCACAAGGTCCACAAAAGTTAAGAACTTCACTTCTGTTTAAAGCATCAGCATTATGTTGTTGAACGCCACAGCTCTCATATAAAGGAATTGCTTAATACATTCCCATTCTGTTTGAAGGGAAATTAAATTTACATTCTTTGGGAATATGGTATTGTAATTAGTTCATGACTTGATTACACTTTGAAGTGAACCAAGATTGCATATGGCGCATACAAATTAGTTAGGTTACCTGCCTAAAGAAAAGCTACAGAGTTAAGAATAAAGTTAGGGACAAATCCAGGACAGTCCTTTGGAGCTTTTAGGAAACATATGTAAAACATCAAATTCAAATATAGCTTCTGGACTTACTGATGTCAGATGGGAACAGAAATAAAAAAATGCAGTTTCCTAAACAGCTGAATGAGTTGTTTGCAAACATCTTTCCATCTCCACCCATACCACCTGTAGGGCAACTGTTAAAATTGACCCTAAAAAAAAAGGCAATAAAAGATACAAGATTTTCTGCCCTGGTTAAATTCACTAGTATGATTTATTCCTAGTACCTGTAATTTTTAAAACTTTTTATAGACAGTCTAGGTTTTATATCATCTACCAACATGTTCTGTTCTACCCAGGTGATGAAATTCCCAAGTTCACTTTAAACATACTGAAAAATATTGAGATGCACAGTTCTAAAATTGGACAAACAAAAACATAGCCAGTATGACTTGAAGAGAGCAAGGAAAACATTTAAACCTAAAACTAATTCCTAACATAGCACATGAACTCAGAGAAATCTCTATCACACTTTCAAAATGCAAAAGCAGTTTAGGGCACAGGATTTAGTCCTATGTATTGAAAATCCTTTCCACAGGATATGCCAAGCAAACTGGACAGCTTATCTGCCATGTTCTCTGGTTCAAAGGTGGGTAAGGACAAAAATATCACACACCATCATATGCCAGCAGATGTGCCTGGATCAATAAATGCAAATACCATCTCAGAGCTTGCACTTTCCATTCCAAGTGGAAAACACATCTCCAGCCTTATCTTCGTTCCTACAAACAAAAGGATACTTACAAGCAAATAAAAAAAGAAAATAAAGGTGTATTCTGCAGCCTGGCTGTGCTAACTACCTTATTCTAGTGAAAAGGAAGGAAGAATGCAACACACAAAAGGCAAATTAGGCCACTACAGACACTGGCAAAAACATGTATTTTCATAATAATGAACATAATGAATCTGATGACAGAAAAACCAAGAACCTGAATACATAAAATAAAGACGTCACAGATCATGGTAACAAGCTACTGGTCCTGGCATCGGCCATGAAAATTTTTACTTTTTGCTTAAGAACTGCAACGGCACGAGATTTTCCTCACTGGCAAGAAAGTTTGTTCAGAACATACTTGCTGCTTTCAGGGGAGCTCTACGAACATCTACAGCAACTTTCAGGATTTAAAGATTTCCTTTGCTTAGACGTCAGAGCTACCCAGCCTCTTCCACTAGAAACTGTTAAGGAACTTGTTACTCAAGTATTTGTCCATCAGCTGGTAAATGTATGATCCTTTTTTAGGGAAAAAAAGGAGCCTGGAGATTCGACCATATACAACTTCTGTGCAAAACAGTCCCAGCATCCGAGAACACCACCACACATTTCATCATGTACGACAGAAAATAATCTCAACGTGTGCTGTGAGAACATGAAGCCAAAAGAAGGTATTGCACCTATCACCATCCACACAAAAAGAGTGATATTTTTTCCTTTTACATATTTAGAGTGCAAAATTAAACAAATAAAAGGAACACTGCATAATTTAGCTTTCAATTTCTATCAAATTGCTCATAATTGTAACCATAAAATGATAATATTCTACCATATGTGCATCTGCAAAGCCGACAAAAGCACCGGTCAGTCCCTGCGACAAGAAAAATAGACCTGTCGCTCCACCTAGTGACCTTACTGGATATTACCACTCCCCTAACTTGCACAGAGTGCTTGTCAAATTTTGAGGTTAATTTTGTTACAGAGAGGGATCTAACACATCACTTTGAAACATGAAAATCTGCCATGCAATCCTCCTGCTACCGTTCTTCCTCAAATTACACTTTCCTCTATCCATACAGGCAGTCACAGCTTTACATAAAATACCCATCACTGCAAATACAGGCTGTTTTAGTTGCAGGCCTTTGTGAGAATTAAAAAAATCTTTCACAGTTGCCACCATTACTGTTTACACAAAGCCATTTGTCATATCAGTACTACTTGATATTAAAACAGACATGTTCTTTACTCTAATTTGACAACGGAGCTCCTGGCAGAAGCCCGAGGAGAGATAAGGTGCTTTTAGCCTATATGGGAATTGAGGTATCTGAGAAAGGATGTTCAGCATGTTATGTTTAGACACAGTAAGAGGAGTTATTTAACAGGATAAATGTGAGCTCGGAGTCAGATACGTGGAGGAAAGGGGATGAAGAGGCAAAAGAGAAATGGAATGTAAAACCTGAACTTACTGGAGCAGAGCTACAGCACCTCCATCTCAATTAAAGAACATGCATAGTAAATCAAAAAGGTGTCTGCTTTGCAGGGAATGAAAATGTAAGATCACAAAACATCAACTCGTTTTATAACGAAGCTAATCAGGTTTGTCTTAGTTACTGTCAGAATGGGGATCACCTGATAATACACAATGGTGTCTGTCTTGTTGCTTCCTCGCAGGAAACAATCAATCATCACTCTTAATTTTATCTACTTAATGTCTCTCACTGAACTTCTTCCTTACAGCCCTCAGATGGGAATAATGCTGATGGAGAAAAGCAGATTCTCCTTCAGCCAAGTTCCCACCACCCTTAGAATGAGAGAATCCTCGTTCAGGTCTGTACTGGAAAGGAAACCTGGGCACTACGGGGAATTCTTTTGTTTGCTGCTTCCTCACGTGGTTCCCTCTCTGTATCTTGCACAGTCAGCATCAGGCTTGGGTATTTCAACTTTCTTTTCCCCCCCTTTTAAATTAGAACATACTCAGACAGGAGCACATAGATTTTAATCTATCGACAAATGGTGCAAGTGGCAAAATGAAAATCTGTAAATGTTGCTGGACCAAAATAGAAAAAAAATAAATATCAGTGAGGCATTAAACCTTACCCTTCTTATGGAACTGCCTTCAGTGTTATAGCTTGAACAGCACCGAATATAAAAATTGCAGATAATTCTAGATAATTTAATTTTTTCTTTTAAAACTATTGCTATTTTGACAGTCTTTCTAACCTTGTTAGAACACAATCTGTTTCCAGGCTGTTGATGAGGGAAATGCAATGCTCCTTTTCCTAGAAGGCAGCTGAGGTCAAATCAAGCTCCCTACAAGCGTACTAATACTAATTTTAAAGGAGGTGTCCCTTAACCCAAAAAAGGAAAGCATTCCATGTTACAGTGCTGCAGAGATCTTTTACATTCTGTGCTGTACATATCTCTAATTAGATAAGTATTTCAGAATTACTTCAAAGGCCTCAGAAAGTTGGTCCTTTCTTGTAAAAACTGGCCTTAAACATGCCAAACTGAAAAGCACTGGTTTCACTGAACTGAAGCCAGTGAAGAAAAGATTTAATAACAGCCTCATTATAAGGTTCATTGTTGTAGGACTATTTAATATACAAGATTAACACATCTTATCTCCCACTTTCACTGAAACCTATTATACCCCTCATTAATACATGCACATTTCTACATCATTTACAGCACTAAGGTCTCAAATAGCATTGCCTGAATTGGGGTGTGTTCTGCCGCTCTTCCTGGTGGTAGGCTCTTTTTGTAGTAACAGTCCTCAAAAATAAGCCTCACAGCTCAAAATGGAAGACATCGCTAGGCAAAGTAAACAGGGCTGCTTAAAACTGAGAGAAATTAAAAATCAAAATAATTTGTTTTGCCAACACTCTGTATTTCATTTCCTGACTTCAGTTGCCTCACACCCAAACCAAAAGGTGGCACATCCATGTAGACAGGAAACTACCTTTCCAATCTAATGGATAATTATAATATTTCCTCATGACAATTTGAGATTGAGAAGTAGAGAAAATCAACTACAGCTCCTCAAATTAACAGATATTTAAAAATTCTTCAGATCTGGATCATCAGAGCAGAAAAGGAAGCTGCATGATACAAACAGTACAACACTTTACCAGATCACACACATTTGTGTCTGTAGATACACCAGGACAGAACAATGTACCTCAATATTATATGAAGGGGAGGTAACCAGATAAGGAAAGACAGACGTTTTTACATTCCAAAGAACGGTATGTAAACCTAGACCAAACCAACCTAGACCAAAGGGACCAGGTTGATCCTTACTCTTGCACAAAAAGGAGAACTGTTATGAGTCTGTTAAATACAAGCCTCAGCAAGACGGAAAATTTCTACAGGAAGCATTACAGGACAGAGTATGTATTTGTCCAGCAACTGAACAGATAGATTCGGGTGTTCACAAGCTCTTCTGTACTTCTACCGACAAGGTTCCAGACAAAGAAATGGAGATTTTTCACAGAGTTCCCCTAAGCTGCCAAACTGCTCTCCACAGAAGGCTGTAAACATTTGAAGTTTACATGGACTCAGCTAAATGAATTCATAACAACAACAAAATAATCTATCTGGTGCTATCAAACACAGAGAAACATTACAACTGCATTTTTTAATTAACAGGTTTCTGGACACATGGAGACTTTTGAGTGCAAGCAATACTATTTGCTTACCCTGTCCTTACACTTTGCCACATGCTTTTGGCTACTGTCAGTGTTAAAACACTGAACTTTGTCATCTGACACAGTACAGACATTTTATGTTCTCATCTTACTACAATTAACAAGTTATATGTATTAAAACTTGCTTAGTGAAGATATCTCTTCTCCAACCATCTGAAAAGAATTGCTAACACTCATAAATTGTTAGAAAGCACATTAGTAAAATTCCCTTTCCCCCACACAACCTTCTGAAGCTACCCTATGCTAACAAAAAGGTTTCCAAATCAAATGGTTAATATTTACTGAAGTGGAGGAATACTAGTAACCTGGAATGATTCTACAGGGAAGATACTGATAGCAAAGACAACTTCTAGAAGCCAAATGTACAGCTCCTGGGATTTTTCTACTGTTCTTGGAGATAAAAATGCTTACTCTGGCTGATTAGTTTTGTATTAGAGAAAGGGTATTGCCAAGACAGGCCTATTCCCAGAGTGACACTGACCCATTCACATGTACTTTGGTCTATTTGGAAGTTTGCATGCCTTCAGGTAAAAGCAAGTTTCAGGAGGCTCCAGAAGCGCTATCTACTGCAAGAAAAACCCTCATCTCACCCCAATATCCTCACATTTATTACCACAGAAGAACAGCTGCCATTCTGGAAGCCTTCCTGGCTTCTTACATGCAGCATACCAAGATATCCAGCTGGATGTGTATAAACCAACTCTAGTGTATCAGTGGGGAAGAGAGAGAACCTCTCTCCAAAGCTATGACTATTTTTCTCATTATAGTTCTCCATTCCTCTCAGAGAACCATGTAAGTGTTAGCCTTGAGGACATCAATGCTGGAGGGCCGTTACTCTGGACGACAGGAATTCTGAAATCTAAACTCAGAAGTGCTCATCAGAAGGAAAAATAGCTGAAAAGACTTTGCATAAAGACAGTTACTGGCAGCAAGAAAATGATACTTAGAGATATTCTCCTCTCACAGGATTAATATTTGAATAAGCAAATAGTTCTTTGGCAAATTCTTTACTTATTGCAATACAGTCAGAATCACAGATAGATGCCTCGATGCATACAGACATTCTGCATAAAAACAAAACCAGAAAAATCTGTGATCCAGTGGATCTGCAGATAATGCAGGGCTAACTGTGGACCTGGTTAGTCGAGTCAGGTACTGAAAAGGCCTTGTTAAACACATTCCTATGATTATAATAAATTTCTGAGCCATGAAACCAAAGACACCATAAGGAAGTGAGGAAAAAGATTCAACACTAAAAGATTCTATATAAAAGGGGCCTAATAAAAATCAGAGAAATTAGTGGTAATTTCCAGACCAAAAGGTCATGAAGGCAACCTGCACACCAAGCTATATGGGAATGCCTGCTTCTTGCCAGTCAGTAGGGAAGGAAAATGAGTGTATGTGAACACCCTGCAAGACCACTAGAGTAGAAGTTACTGATTTACAAAAAGTGAACCATAAATAAAAATAGAGAAATCTACAGAGCTACTTTCCTTGAAGAACTTCAAAACACAAGACAGGAAACTGTTTAGTGAACTTGAATACCAGATTCTACAGTAATACTTCTGCCAAGCCCAAGGCACAAAAGCATGAACATTCAATGAGGTGTTCTCATTCATAAACATCATGGAGACCATGGAGGTGTGATAGCCCCCAAAGAATTAACTTCCGAAGTGCAGGATTAATTTAGAAGGCAAGGCTGCACCACGGCTTCTCAGTATCTCTCTAATTTCAACAAACCAAGGAAACACATATAACTTTTCCATCTCAAATTAAAACCTACTTTTGTGCCAACAACTAGAAAGCACCATCAATGCAGTATCTGAATAGCTTACTGGTATCAATGGACTTACTCTCATCATCCTCGCATGTTCACTTCACAAGGAGAGCCACATTTCATAAAGGCGAAGGCAAGCTACAGAGAAGGTATGTGATTTACATAACTTCACAATCTGTTCAGTGCAAGTAAGAGAATTCACGTGTCTTAGATGTCAGATTGCTTCCACAACAGCTTGCAGTGCTGTTATTTCAGGACCATTTTCTGAACTGCTGTGCCCTGTACTGGCAATGTAGCTTTGTGGTCAGTGCTCTTTCATTTTCTGACAGTTTTCACCAGTGAGACTTTCATATATTCTTGCCTTCCCCTTCCAACGATTAAGGTGAGAAAGAACTGAAGCAAGGTAGGAGCAAAAATTAAAGCAGCAACTGTACCATAACACATCTGCCTCTGAAGCAGGAAGGAACAGACAACACCAAAACATTTTCAGATCTCACAGGCTGCTTTGCTACCAATCTGCACTAGCAGGTGAGACATGTCACTCCATGACAAGTATCAGAAATAAAGGAGTTTAGTGCAAGTGTTTTAAATGATTTATCTCCATCATGCAACAGAAGACAACAAGCAGTTCTAACAAAACCTGCGGAAATTTTTCTCCTGAGCTGCAAAGTTTTGAAATTAGCACTTTCTGTGTGCTTGTTCTTTTAATGTCTGCATTTATTAAGGATGAAAACAACCATGCATCTGAAATGCCAGAGAAATATGGATCCATAAATAATGCCACACTCCTATTCGCACCTAATCTAAATATTTATGTAGTAATTTACCAGCAAAAGATGCAAACTATTCTTTAAATGTTACATTGTATTAAAGGTTAACCACATGATGTTTTATTAGAAGGCTCTGAATTATGTTCAAGACAAGTTTGTATTTTCAGTTAAAGTTCTGGTGTTGAAATGGATGGACAGAGGCAAGGAAGTCTGGTCACTTCTCAAAGATGAATGCTGAAGTTCAGACTTCTTCAGTATTTTTGAGTCTACATAGCCATAGGCCATGCAACTCAGCAGCATACTGACTGAGAGAGGAAGGGCCACCTTCTCACAACTAGAAGGTCTAGAAATAGATCTATTAGTGAGGCTTGATACTTACAGCAAGACTGATGATGCTGAGTTTCACTTGGAAAAGCAGCCTCTACTGAAAATAGCACCAAATCAAAAAGGCTGTGTACATACCCCTAAGAGAAATGTTAAATGTAACAGCAGAACTGCCCCCAGTATAAATACATGCCCTCAGATTTCATAAGTGCTAGATGCAGCTTCATCTTGTCAGTGATGTAATGCTTCTCTGTCCAGCACCTTACACAGAAATTCATGATACAGTCCTCACTCAGTCCTACAAATCCACCCTCTCTTATTTCATACCCTTCTACAGACATCATCACATATTTATGGTCTTAACTGTTCCTTTTGGTTCCTCCTTGAGCTCTCACCTTCATGCCTTCTGTTCCTAAAACCTTTAATATTAGACATAGTTTCCGACTTATCATCTATTTTCTCTCTTATATAAGGCTTTCTTTAGAAATATTACTTTACTGACTTGATTTCCAATTCTCTTGATCTCTACATGATCTTCCACACTGAATACTTTCTTCATGTCATCACTTTTCTCAGATGCAAGACCTTTGAAGCTCACTACAGACCCAGCCATGCAGGAACTGAAACAAAGATTTTCTTGTGGTTTGTTTTTTTCACTAACAGTCACTTCCACTTACACTACACTGAGTAAGATCCACTCCTGTGTGACTGTTTTGAGCCTATCAGTCTGCCAGAGTTTCCAAGGTTGCAAATTGGAGGGGAGGGTGGAAAAACACACTTAAGTAGTGTTCTAAGAGGGAAATATTTTTCAGTTTGAAGGACAAGAACAAATTGAGCACTGTTGACAATATTACCACTTCCTACCCTGAAACCCTTGTGAGAAAAGAAAATCGCCAGCTCTAAGGAAAAGGTATTCACAAATAAATATTACAACCCTTTTTAAACATACTCAAATAAGAATACAAACAATAGGAATGGTTAGAAAACACTGCTTAACTTCTTCACGTTTCCTTTGTGACTGTTAAAGCACATACCTCTAACTCATCAGCAGGAAAGGCTCATTTTTTCCAGATATAGCTAATCAGACAGAGTAACACAAGGAGGTCTATTAATGTTCCCTGCTTCAGTGAGACATGAAGTGCAGACTTATTGATGGAATCTGCATTTTTGGTTATCATTTGTCCTGCTTGAATAAGCTTACCAAGCTGAGGCAACATTTTCAGACACTGGTATTTTTAACACCATTGGTCTCTGGGACTATCCTGTTTCTCCACCTCACCACATCTAGATCAAAGAAACCTAGGAAAAAAATGTAAGAAGCTGGAAGCATAAATGTTCATTCTTAAGATGCAGTAAATCTTTCATTTCAAGGATATACAGAAGTACTCAGAATGTATTACAGCTGATCAATGCCGAAAAGAAATATAGAATACTACTGAAAATAGACCTTATTTGTATGCACACCATACAAATACGTTAAAATATGTAGTTAAATATGCTGTTGGAGTTAAATAGCTTTCACAGAAGAGAATCATTGTAATTATCAGTGGTAATAGCAAATCCTCTCTGATACAGATGTTTACTTCCTGTTCCAAGAACTACAGCAGGAAACAGCCCTGATAAAAATATTTGTCTAGCACCAGCCATAGTGTTCCTATTTGTTACCCTTAAGTGTACAACTTGTAACAAAAATAGGTAGCTTTTTTTCTCCCCACAGCATAACTTAATATCTTTAAAATAGTCAACAACCAAATGCCTCCTACCGTATTTTGTTACGAGGCTTCTCTGAAGCCTTCTCTACAGTCCTATCTCCTCGGTTTACAACTGGAACACAGAATTAGTCATCTCTAGGAAACAGATAGCATTAGCTTTTCATCACAAAAAGCTCAATTAAAACCCATTTGTGAGAAGATGAGCCACTACTTTACTGTATTTTTTCCTTTCACTGCCTCTTGATAGCTAGGCTGAACCTAAGTATCATTAACTGCTGTGAACACTAATATGCAAAGCCTATGTACAGGCCTATCTATAGCAAGTGCATCAGTTCTGTTGTATAGGGAATAAAGAAAAGAAAAAGGCATCGACATACAGACAGTTTCTTCCCAATGCCCACATTTACTTCTTGCCAATTTATTTTGGAAAATGGTAGAGGTGGAACTGTCTATTCAATTTCTTAGATTTCACTGTGCACCTTCTATTTCTTAGAACATGGCAAATACTGTCTCTACACAATATCCCTAGTACTTATAATGCAAAACACTTTATGACACTTCTAGCTCTGGGAGAAGAGAAAATGAAGCATGAAATAAGAAATATACTAGCAGAACAATATTCATTGACACTGGTAAGTCTGTATACTGCTGCACTGGGAAAGTATTAGTATTTGGGGTTTTAGGCTTCTTTAAATATGTTTGCCCAGCTTTCCTGATGTCAGAGGTACGTCAGTCCTTACAGCTTTTCTCATGTAACATGCAACCCAGAAGCCAAATTCATCAAATTATGCTCAAATCCATCAGATTTACATGTTCTTATTTAAATGACAATTTTTTTTTTTTGCCATCTAAAGTATGTAATTCTCCTCACAGTTCTTCAGAAATCCCCCCCCCCTTGCAAAAAGATGATTACATTTTTTGAAGAGTCTGAGCCAAAACACAGAACTAGCAATAATCTTTTCTTTCCTAGCAAGAGTCAAGATAACAGATTCACAAGCAATAAAGTCATGAACAGAGAACAAAACCCATAAAAGAACATCTTGACTAACCAAAGACTGACCTTAGTTGAAAAAGTTTTTAAAAATTATTCTTTGTTTCTTGTGGCCTATATTGAAATTGAAAGAAAATGTCACCAAAAAAAATAATTCTTGAAGTCCAATATGTACAGGTAATATACAGTTTAACCTGTGCTAATTTGGTCAATCTTACGCTGATTTTGTATAACACACTGGTTTTAACGCACAAATGCTAAAAATCCTGCAGAAACACATACAGGCAATGATCGTGTATGACCACATAGTGCCTCATGCCACAAATTGAAAGAAGTCACTTTTCTTTTGGACTATATAACCAGTACAAACCCCTTCAGATTCCACTTGTACTGCTGCCACCTTTCTAACAGTTCAGGAAAGATATTCCTCTTTTCTTTTTCATAGGAAAACTCTTCCATACATTAGAGGAATGGACAAGACAGATCAGCACACCACTGGGTGAACTACAGTTAAAAATTTGGCCATAAGTCATTACAGCTATCTGACAAAGGCTTTTATTACTGATTTGTTTGAATAATGTATCAGACTGGCACTAATGTCATAAGCAACTTGGAATAAGCATCCCTGATTTACCAAGGATTCTCTCATTAGGAATTATTTAAAGTATGAAAGGTATAAAATACGTGATTAAAAAAGCAAAGATAAATGTTACAACATTCATTACCACCAGGCCCAGTACAATACTGACAGTGTCATAGCTACAGCATTGGGAATTTACACTGTGAACAAGTAATAAACGTTTAAAAATCACTCCTTTTATCTCCACATTTTTGTTTTCTTTAACTGGCTTGGGGATGGATCATTCACAGAGTTTTACCCTGCTTCAAATCTACCTGGACTTTTTTTGAAGGAAGAAGTTGATATTTCACAGCTTCTAAACCATTTTCAAAGGCTACAACTTTAGTCCTGACATGTTTTCATAGTAAAAAGGAACTACCCCAACTACCCTTTACATGCTAAAAAAAAATAACGATGCAATTTAGGACATCAAAAGAATCTTTTCATACTTTGCAGCAACCTTATTTATAGACCGCCACAAATGGACAATAGTATTTTATTCAGTTTCCTTAAGGCAGGAGGAATAGGATACTGCCAGGAGAGACAGCAAAACCAAAAGATGACTTTTAACAACCGATGTATGTAACACTACATAGGTGCATTTTTCATTTATCTACCAAAAAAATAGTGAGATCTTACTCGTAAGCAGCAGTATTGAAAAAACGTGCTTAATGCAATATTTGCATTAAGAATAGTATACATTTGGTACAAGTGTCTTGCATTTCTTGCTACATTAATGAAGACATTGACTAACCACCCTAAAATAATCTCATGCCACAAACACCACACATTGCTCATCACAGCTGAGATGCTGACATTTGCTGCAGGGCTAGCACTGCTACACTGAACTTAGGCACATAATCCACCTCTTTTTTAATTTAACTAGAATCTATTCTAGTATGTAGAAGAACTGCAATCTTAACTGCACAATATGTATATTTTTCCCTTGATTGCGCCTACTTGTTCTTTCAAGGGCATTCCCATTAGGAACAAACACTTCTCCATCCTCTCTCCCCCTTAAAGCAGAGTGAAAATAATCCTATCAAGGGAAACTTATTACTGTTTCCAAATTGCGTCTGGCTCTCAGCAGGCACACTCTCCAGGCAACAGTTTTGCCGCTACATTATGACTAATTTTTTTTTTTTTTTTCCAGATGACATTTTGTACTTTAAGTAGGTAGAGGAAGGACAGATATATGTGATTTTGGATAAGACAGAACCTTACAAGTCAAGTGAAATAGCAGTGTCTCCCCTCACGCTGCACCCTCCTGCAAAGAAATTTCTTTTTCACTCTAGAGAATGATTTCTTAGCACATTGCACCATGCACAAACACAGATCCTTTCACAAATTAATTTAAGAGAAAGATGAGACCTGTAGTTTGTTTAAATTTTGAGCTCCCGCTTACTTTGTGTGATGAAGAAATAAAAGAAAAAAGGAAAAGGGGGAGAACAAAAGAAACCCCAAAAGCAATCATTTGATTTCTGGCTACCTGGACAAAGCACACGCTGTCTAATGCTGCCATCTGCTGTCTACATGTAACGGCAATGCAGCTCTGGCTGTAAAAAACAATTTTCAGGAGTATTATCCAGACTGTTCTCTTCCACAACTAGTATCTCCTGGATCACCATTTTGAAAAAACAAAACCTCTCCAGTTCTTTTTCAATATTTATGGCTTTTCACAGTCCTTACAAATAGATGTACACGAGTCGTTTTAAATAAACTTTCTACGAAGCAAAAAAAACCCCAACCAAACAACAAAATCAAGCTACATTCAACAGAATAAAATGCTGTGCAGGTGATTTTTAGGGAGTAGGAAAAGAGCAATTTAAAACTTAATTTAAACTGAAGCCACTGAGCCTGCTTCAAGATCAATTAACAAAAATGCCCCAAAGTTACGGGTAATATTGTTGAACAAAGAGAAGTTTATCCAAATACTTACCAAGGAATTTAGGTATAATTTCTAGCTCTTCAAAGAGAACATACATGAACACACAAGCCTTATCTACATAGCCACATGAAATTTAGCAAGATGTAACAACCGTTTGAATCAACAGAAAGGGCTTCATATCTTATCAAATTCTTCTGAGTAAAATAAGCAGGGGAAATAGACACTTCTTTGGGGACAGGATGGAGGGAACACAGGAAGAACTGTATATTAAGAACAGAGAGCTATGTACATCGGAATGCCACTTCAAACCAGACTAAAGAGAAGTTGGGAGGCAGGTTCCAGCCTTTAATCTGTAAATGTAAGCCCAGCAAGTCTCAACTTGCCTATAAGAAAGGTTATATTTTGCCATTATACCTACTGGTAAACCCTAAAGCCCAGCTCCTACTTGGAAGAGTCTTAGCTTAAGGGCAGGTTCAGAGGTATTATTCAGCCACATCATGCTTCACTGAACATTACACTATTCTGCATTTTATCAGCCTCTGAAGGAATTTAACTAGCCACATTAATGTCCTTTCTGACCGCATGCTCTTGTGTTCCTAACCTGAATAATGCACTTGCTCCTTACCACATCTCCCCAAGCACCAGTAGGATCCCCCTCCCCATGCAGAGGCATTTCTGAAAAACTGGAGCACTCCTTGATTCCACAACTCAGGCAAGCAAGCCATCCAGATTCACAGCATTCATACCCTTCCTGCTCACAGAAGTGAAAAACAAAAGCCTACAAAACCTACAGCTTGTTAAAGCTTTAGGAAAATGTACTACAGGCTTGATATGAAATAAGGACTTAGTTCAAAGACAGCTCATCAGCATCCCAGGCCTATTCTCTAGATGATGCTTAGATCCAACTTCCCACTTCCTGCACAGCACTTTTTCATGTCAAATACAACATAGTTATAAGATAGTTGCTTAAAAATCCCTTTGGCCAATGGAGAGTAACACTTTAGAGAAGTCAAAAGAAGAAAGTATTAAGAACTATACCATAGCTGAAGTATTAAATTTAAAAAATTACTGATGCACAGTTTTACAGCAGTGGTGCCACAAAGATTGTCGGGAATGACAAAGCTTTGAAGACACAAAATCCTCTTCGAAGCTTGGCTCCAAGCAACTATCACTTTTAAGTTTCAACTATTCTGTACTGTAATTTTAAGTGAAAGGGCCTGGCAAGCCTGAAGCACTTTGAATAAAGAAATAAATAAAAAATAATAAAATGGAGACCCTGTGATTTAGCTCCAGCTTCAAAAAGTACAAATAAGATGACTTATGCCAGGCTTATTTCTTTAACTGTATGGAGGGAAGGACTTTGTAAAGCACATGCAGACTTGTCTAAGTAATTTAAATACTGCAGATATGAAAGGCCATACTGGTGCAACACAGGCCTTTCTAATTCAGATTTCCATTTCTTATGACTAGCACGTATCATTGATCAGATTTTGTAATTTCTTCTTCTAATTCTCAAAAACTAGGCTGACCTTGGTCACTAAAGTCCTTTTTTTGGTTAAGTGAAACAGAACACTTTTTGCTTATGAACTCGCTGCATCCTTCAACACAGCACACAGTCACTGTATCCTCATTCTGGTGTCCCTTGGTTTCCAAAAATGTCACATCAGGAGGACAATCAAAATCAAATCACTTTTTCCTGCACAGGTCTCCACAAGCACAGGTCTCCACAGAACATTCAACTTGCTGTGCTTTCTACTGTTTTAAATATGCGATCTCCTCTTCAATTTGTAAGTTTTTAATTGGAACCACAAGACAAGCAATTGTTCTCCCATTTCTATAACCCGTACCACTATGGTCTTGTTACTGAGAGTTTTACTCCACAGGGTCTGCCAGTGCAACTTTTTCACCACCCTTTTTTTGTCACAGTCACTAAACTCAGATTTCTACCACCCTACCCTTTTTAATAGTAAGACTCAAGTAAATTTTATCACTGTTCACTGCCTGTATCACACTGCCTAAGCACCTACTGTCTTAGAAATTCAGACACAAAAGGGAAAGGTTGTACTTGCTCCAAATAATTTACACTTGAATGTAAGCTTTGCAGTAAACTCTCCGCCTTGTTTCTCTCCTCATCATGATCATAACTACAACTGAAGTTTGTGTCTTCTCTAGGCAAGATTCCTCAACCCTATCCTGAATTAAGTCATCTAAAGGAATCCATTATCTTAGTTCGATCTAATGCTCAATCTTGATTGTGTCTGTGTCTCAGCTGTCACTTCTTGGCTTCTCCACATCTTCCTATCACTTCAGTGCTCTGCTTCTCTACTCTGCTACCCACATTGTTTTCAGCCTTTACTCCCATTGCTCTTGGAACTCAAAGAGAACTTACATCTGATTTCAGAGATGTTCTGCATAGAAATTAACATCAGCTTGCCCTCTTCATTAATGGTTACTCTACAATCTCATCTGTTAAGTTGCCATTTTTAATTACCTTGATTTGCAAGATCTTTGAATGGCAAATGTACCTGTAAAACACTGTAAATACGCATGATTAACACAAAAGCAGAAATACAGTTCCAAGCAAGTCACATTTGAACCAGAAAATATAAGGCTGCTGAAGTAAAACACCAGTACTTTGAATTAAATTTTGGACGAAACAAGGAAGTAGATCAGAGATCTCCAGTGTGCCATACTCAATATAACTCACATCGCTACAATACACAGCAAGCAGTGCTCTAGCAGAATATTCCAATTGGCTTTCAAAATAAATCTCAAGTAGGGGGTGTAATAATCAAGTTGGTAAACTCAATTTGAACATGAAACGTATTGATTTCTTCTGTGGCTAATCATCATCATGATTCTAAATTATAAAGATCAGAAATTCTCTTCTCCCTCAATGCATACAGTAAATTGCAAACCAACAGCAGCCCATAGAGCCATAATTGCTATCCTGACAGGATAAAAACGCCTACTTGTCCTATTGTTTCTGTCAGTCCATCTCCTCTCTACCCTTTTCCTCTGCTTGTTTATTTTATCTGTTTGTTCACCACAATGTGAACTTTAGGGCTATAAAAATGAATGGCCTTTTCCAGATGTTGCCACAGAACAAGAGAGGACCACCTTCTCACTCCACAAACAGGGTACTTCATTGAGTGCCCCAAAACTCCGCTCTGTTCAGTAACACACTGCACATTCTCTGTTTAGTCAATAACCAAGATTATCCCACATATTCCAGTATTACTTCTTTATAAATTGTACTCTATTTCAACTAAGTATCTTCATGCATTCTGTTAAGCACATCCTCCTATTTTTCTTTTTTGTTAAAGCACAGTCATTCCATTGCAAGTTACTCCCAAAATACAGATTTCACCTGAGAGTCCTGCAACACTTAGCCAAGAAGATAACCATCACCAGAGATATTAGATCCTGTTACTTTTGAGTTTGAATTTATCATAAACATCATTACCCAGTTTGGGGTATTTTGTCACATTTCAGCCCCCAGATTTGACCTCCAGTATCTATTTATATTCTAAGCCCTTCAGAGTTACACCAGTCTGAAGTGCCTGCTAACACATTTGATACCATTAATACACATCTACTATACAACTTGGATTATTTTTCCCAACTCTGTTAGTCTGTGTTTTTTCAAAATTGAATACTACCATATTATTGTCTATTGCTTTCTCGGTTCTTAAAAGGGGAACTCAGTTTCATGAAGGTAATGTTTCACGGAGGTAATGTTTGTGTAGAAAGACACATTTGATGTAGAAAGACATGGATAATCTTAACTAAGCGTGGCTCACAGGACAGCCACAAAAGAAAGCATTACATATCCTTGTTGGGATTATTGCAATAGAAAACTGAACTCTGTATTTGAGTGAAGTACACACAGGATCCAACTTTGGGGCAGGAAGAACGCAGAAGTTGGTTTTTTTCTGTTCTAAAGCATCCAAAGCAGTAATGTTGAAGCTGTTCATTCTGAAAAGAATCTGCCACAGTAAGAGATCAGGACACACACACACAATATGGGAAATTAAGCTTCAGTAACTATCAGATATGGATCAAAGTAAGGGTGGGTGCAAATTGAAGTACAACAGGCTGGACTTTTCTAGAAGGCCCTGACCTATGACTGTCATCTTTAACCTTAATGATTACACAAAGAGTCATAAGATCACTCCCTGGTAAATAACTGTCTTGAAAATTATAGGAGGAACAAGATTAAATATCCTACCTTCACCTATTTTCTTAACAGTCATCTGCAAAGGGAAGGCAAGGTTGGAAAGTATGAAATGTCTTTTTTAAGATGTATAAAATACCTCTCAAATAGTGCTTATTCTCAATATCTACCACAAGATAGCTTACATCTTCCCATATTAACCTCAAAACTAATATTTCAGCATAACTGACTACTTCAAACAAAACAAAAAAAGCAGCTCCTTTGAACAGAACATCCTGCCTCTAGCATACCAGACAGCATTCTTGTTCAACCAGGTAGATGATACCTTCGGGAAAAGAAATATACTTTTAACCAGGGCAACCCAAGCATTTTTCCCCCCCTTAGTAATCTGTTACTTCTGGTGCTTTACAGTTTCTGTAAGAATAATCTACAAAGAAAGGCTGAGGGCACAGGGACCGTCTACTCTCCTGCACCTCTCACTGTTCAGTCTGAGAACCTTTCACCCTCAGCATTTTCAGTCTATGTGTATTCAGGTGTCACTCCCACTTTCAAAACAATATTGGTTGCAACTAGCAACTCTCAAGTCTTCAGCAACTAGATACAGCTTTGGCATTAAAAATAGAGGGATGCCACTACTTGAAAGGAGTCTGTTGGATGCCATTGTCCCCAGCATTTGCACAGATGAACTGCTAACAGAAGAATTCAGACATATTTTCATTTAAATTCTAAAACATCCCCAAAAGCTCCAATTCTGTGACAGAAATTTCATCTTCCTGGGCTTAAGCAAACACAAAGAAGGAATTCATTTGCATTCTCCATATAAACAAGCTTTAACAACCGGAAAAAAAGAAGGCACTTCCCTGATGTCAAGGAAAGAGGACTATTGTTCAGATTACTTTTTATCCACAACTGGCTGCCTGCTCAGATGAGGGCCAGGCCAACTTAATCATTCTTAAATTTTGATATTGTGAAGAAATCCTGCTGAGAATTTGTTTCCAGTTTTAAAAGAGAATTAATTTTCCATACCTTTCACTCTCTACGTACCCCAAAAGCGCTACATCTCTCCATATGCCAAACTGGGACTTTTGCATTTTAGAAGTGCTCCATTAGATTCCTACAATTTAGGTCTTCTGTTAGGCCTGGATCTCACCCAAATCTGCCTGCCAACAGTAGCTCCCCTCTGGGAGGTAAGTAAGGAAAAGTGCCCTAGAATTATCCACTTGGTCAATTCTCCCACTACATAATTACAGCTCAAACAGAAATCTGTGAACCTCCCACCAACCAAGCAGGCTGAGTCATAAACCTCTCCGCTGGTACAGAAGTCTTTTCTTTCCTTCCCCTGGCAGAAGGGAAGGAAGGAATATTTCTTAAATATTGCAAGAATACAAAATTGTGTGTATACAAAGAAAAATTACAAAAGCATACTACAAATATTTGGAAGATGGAAGGTGGAGGGCCAACTCAATAAATCAGCCATAATCAGTAGCAACAAGCCAATCATTCGACATAGATAATTTTCCTACAAGTTAAGAATACCATCTTTAAAAAAATAAAAAGAGAAAACTAAGTTTTTTCTTAATTGATCAAATTTTCAAGGACTACTATAACATTCCACAAATGTCTTTGTACACAGCTTGTATTCAGCTTCATAATACAGACTGCAACCAATCAGCAAAAAAACACTCTTAACAGAGGGAACAAAAATGTAATGATTAAAGCAAAATGAAGGCTGACTCTTGCAGACATGTTCTTGGACACTATGAAGTAACTTCATTTAAGGAAAATTACAAAGGATAGCTAGACAGAAGCAAGAAAAGATGTCCCTCAGCTTCCTCTGTGCTTTAAAATTACTTTCCTTCTAGGAAAGGAAAATTTCAACATACAGATATTAAGACATTTTATCTGATGTAAATTCCTACACCTATTCAGAAAGGCCATGTTGCCAAAGGTGACACATACCATATTGCACTTACTGTATCTCAGCTAGACAACAAATCAAGTTCATATTATAAAGTTGTTCAAGAACAAGATAAAATATCAGCATCCACACACACCAACAGATAACATGGAAATGGCAAAAGATACTGCTTCAATTTTCACTGTTTGATTTTGTAGAAAACCTAAAGATGTTTAAGGACTTAATGCCCACCTGCAGACAAACAGAAAATGTCTAAATGTTCCACAAGAAGATTAAGGCCAAGTCTGAAATGAAAATACAGAAGAAAAAAGCAGCAGTAACTTGCAAGAACCACTGTCAGATAGGTTCTTGCAACTTGCAGAAAGATACATTTGACACAAGCACGTTTAATACAACCAAAGCATCTTCAGAAACTGGGGATTTGAAAGAATATAGAATGGGGATAAAATTCACGCTTTCTGTGAGCAAAAGGGGATTATTTACAGACTACTGCTATTTACCCTAATTGGCAATAAAACCCATCTCCCAATGTTTTAAATGAAGTCCTAGTCCTTCTGCCTTCAGTAAAGGCAGTTTTCACCCACAGTCCTTATTGTGCAAGCTCAGAAAGTAGACAAAACCAAAGGAAAACACTAGTGCCAGATTAAAGATATGTGAGTTCTGCTACAGCTTTCCTTTAATATGTTGAACAAATTCTTAAATTTATACTTCATTTTCTTCATTTTTATGAAGATGAGATGGCAGCAATACATTTTAACTCACAGGATGAGGACAGAATTATGAGCATTTGCAAACCACTCTGATCTCCTTGCACGAAAGGACCTAGATTAGCACAACACATATCAGTCCTTGGAATGAGCTGATTTTAAGTGAGCAGCAGCATTATGTAAATTAGTTATAAGAAAGTAGAAATTAGGAGATGATTCAAATACAGTCGAAAGGTTGAGTAAAAACAGAATACAGAGTTTAGTACAGATATATACCCATTGGCTCCACATATACATTTTGTTTGCCCACACTAAATGGAAATTAGTGCATCTTCTAATTATATTTCAAAACAAGCTGACCATTCAATGAAGTTTCACTACATTATTTTAATTCAGTAACTCTGTATATTCTCATAAAGCATGAAACATTTTATATAGAGACACATACACACATCAGTTAGTATAAAATTAGAATGGTGAAGGGAAAAATCACGATGTATACACATCTAAGTTTCATACGTTTTTCATCAACTGCAAACCTCAAAAAAAACCCCTGAGATTCCCCATCTCCTCAGCAACACTATTCCTCTTCCTCAAAAAACTAGGTGTAATTTTGCATTTAACACCACACACAGTAACTTCCCAGTTCATGTAGAGTTCTGTACAACATTATTACAAGCTGAACAACTCTTAAAATTACCAAAGTTTCTATACTCAAAGCTAAATTGCATAGTGCTATGTCCAGAAAGTAGTTATGCATCAGGTTGTTTTTATGGTTCATCCTCTGAAAAAGGAAGAAGTTGCATGAGAAAGAACATAAAATGCTAGGTACAGTTTAATATCCACAATTTCATGTTTATGTATGCTTATCCAGATCACAAAAAAGTGATAGCAAAAAATAAATCAATTTGACCTGCATAACCAGGATATAACTGAGAAAAGGTCTATTTTCAGGATGGTCCCAGGGAAATTATTAAAACTAGTTACAGAAATTAAAGATGTGTGAAGGTGCCTTTCTATGATGACAAGTCTAGAATTATTGCCTAGACAAGCAATAATGACAAGCCTAGAATTATAGTTTTAGAATATAAATTCTTGTATATTCTCAACCATTTTAGTGAAATACACTAAAGTGGTCTCTTTCAAGACATTGAATACTTTTTCTGTGGCTCTTACAGCAATAATGTAAGGGTTGTCAACTTCACTGAAATAAATCAAAACCTAAGGCAAAATAAAGGCAAAAAATTTAATCCGCCGTTAAGGTTCACAATAAGAAAGTAACAATTCAGATTTCAGAACAAACATCACTTCAATCATGCTGCATATTCTGTATGTTTTACAACATACAGTTCACTAAAAACAATAAAATAAATTCACATATAACTGAAAAAGAAAACACATGAAGAATATACTATAAACATATTAACACTGCAAACAAAAAGATTCCACTGGAAACAGGTCTAAAATTCTAAGAGTGGTTTCAGTAACAAACAGCCCGTTTGGGGCATTTTTGTTCATGTTACTTCACATTAAACAACGAACTACTCATGCTCTGACAATCAGCTGTAGTTAACATCTCCATACTTTCTGTATTCTGTCCCAAACTTTCAAATGTTCTCTTAAAAGGAATTGAGCTTCTCAACTTCTATGCCCTCTAACAAAAGTCACAGCAAACTGGGAAACATTAACCATAATTTTTCTGCCACCCTATATGCCTTTATAATCAGGAGGTTGGCTGAATTCTTCAATTGGGAACCCTGACTTAAGAAAGGAGATGCATGCAGTGAAGCGGTATAAATCAAGGCCATCTCCATTCCTGTACATATGCCACAGTCATAAAAGAATGCATCGCCCCTTTAGAGAGAAATCTTTTGAAAGCCATTGGAAAGGATAGAAGTCAAACCTTTGCACTATTCAACAGAAACAGTTGCAAATATGCTTCAGACTGACACTGAAGGGCAAAATTAAAATGACAAGTTGAAATGGGGCTTTTCTTTTTCTCCAACCAAAGGTGTTTTTCAAAAACCCCAGCAAGTTTAGCTTTTAAGACAGAATACGTGCACTCATCCTCATATATTCGCTCCAATTTTACTACCTCTACAGTTCCTCTCCTTTCCCCCTGCAAAAACCCAGATCCTCATTTGTGATCTGTAGCAATTCAAGCTTGGGATTTCATGACGCTGACTACAAGTCCAGAGAACTGATGTCTTTAAAGAAAAATAAAGTTATGCTTGGCATAACACATCCCCAGCCTATGACTGTTGGTTTCACCTTATTATCATGAATTGCTAATACAATGCAAATAAAAATATACACACCAGTGCAACCTGACAATATTTGGTTTACACATGCACACAGTTGAACAGAAACAGCACAGTTACTAGAACACAGGCTTCTGTCACAAGATTGATGTTATTATTTTAAAAGACAATCCCCAATTTTTATTATAGCGGTAGTCCTGTAATATGACTTGAAACAGATCCATATATGTCCATTAACAAGCAAATGGAAGTTTCTTCTGTGCCCATAATGTTTATTACAGGATCTCAGTTCTGTTCAAACAAAAGCTTTAGAGTCTGAATATTTTAGCTAATTAGGAAAAGATAAAGCTACTTCACTTATGAAGGATAGATTTGCCATTTGGATGCGTTTCTGTAAGACAGGAATGGAAGCTATAGAAATACAAAATAGTATGAGAACTGCATTACATTCACATAAACTGTAGTTTAATAATTCAAAGTTTATTTGGAGACTTGTTTGAAACTGTAGAAAAGGTCAGACCTTATACGCATAAGGTATTAAAGTTTGCACATGAAGTCTAAGGAAAAGATAAGTAACAAGGCTTATCCAGTTGCTCAGAGTGTGCACAGAGTTAAGATTTTTAAATCAACACAGTGATAACAATACGGATTACTGAAAAGATTCTGCATAGAGGTCAGCACACAGGCATGGAGAGTTCAACTGGAAATCACAAAATCCGATAACGCATAGATTGTGTGAGGGAAGTTTTATTGTTTTAAGAGATGTGTGGCTTTGAATCACACTTAGCATCCTTATCTTAAATTTCTCATTGCTCTTCCTTGCACTTCTCGGATTTAATATTTTACCAGGCAGACTCATGCTTTTGCATTAAATATTTCCCATACTGTTTAGTGGCAGTCAGTTACTACAAATTGGAAAGGCTGGACCTGGCCTGTGCTGTTCAGAAAGATCCTCATTACACCAACAGGCATCTGCTTCAGACATCCCTAAGTGGATGCAGAGAGAGATATATCCAAGAGGATTCAGAGATACATATACGCTGCAACTCTGGGACTGCTAGCTAGGTATTTGAACACATATCTGTGCATATTCGAATATGTGCAAATTTTCAAGTCTAGCTAGGCTCAAACCAACTCTGACCAAAACACTGTCTCGAACAAGACAGTGGGACACCAAAAATAAAACTCAAGAGTCCCATCTAAGTAGGAACTCAGATATCATTTATTAGTAGCCAACAGAAAACAAAAATATTCCACAGCTGCAGAAAACACAAAAAGCATGTTTCAGGAAAAAGCAAACTTTGGGCTCATTCAGAAATGCTTCCACATCATTTATTCTACCTTAGGAGGAAAGCAAACATGAAAATTTCTAAGCCTTGAGGAAGAATTATTTTGTTCTAACCCAAGCTCCACTGATGAAACTCACAGAATTCTTAGTAGCATAAATTTAATTTCATTAAACCCTTTTTCCTCTTCAGCTAACAAACAGAAGTTACTGCTTCTCCTGCAAGCCACTACAACCTATCCAGACCATCCTCGAAGGGTCTTCTGGTAGGAAAGACAGCACCAGAGAAGATAACACACTAGCATAAGGGGCCACAGCACTAGACTGCATCTAGAGAGTTCACCTGTGGTAGGAATACTGTAACCATTCCCAGTATCTCTGCCTGTCTTTCAGGTCTGAAGCAAGAGCAGAAGACGGTACACACTGGTTCAGCTAAGTGCCAGGCTCCATTCAGAACATGCAGTCACCAAACTCAAGCTTCACCATGTCAATGAAGTACAAATACAAAAGAGGTGCCCTTAACTGTGGGGAAATATATGGTAGGCATCATCTGTGGAAGCCTCACATCGCATTCATCATAAAAGATATAACTAGTCTACACCTACTTTAACCAAGAATCAGCAATTATTTTATCCTTTTCCCTTTACTTACTTGCACTTTCACATCAACATGATTTTGTTCTGTGGTTTAAACATGATTTATACCCTCAATTTAACTTTGATTAATAGTTTCTAATAATATCAGTCCATTGTCCAAACACTACAAGAAGATATTAAACAAGTTTAGATGGTCTGGGGAAATTTGCTTACCAAAGTTAAACACAGAATAAGTGGTTGTCATAACCTTGTATTAGATAACTGTTTCAGATAACTGTAATATGCCTGCTCTGAATGAAAAAAAAAAAGTCAGAAACTATAAGACAATATTGCAAAAATTTGTATTACTGAAACACATAAGAGGTTACAGGTTATTCCAAAGAACTGTTAGCCAGTTTCAAATTATATAAGAGCAACAAAAAAATTTTAAGTTTTACGAGTGGTTAATGTCCACAGCTCAACATGAAGCTCTATGGTCTTTGTCCAGACTCTAGTTTGCTTACTAGCTGCAAATGTCACCCCCAGGAGCTTACATTAAATTGTTAGTGTTTTGATAATTCAGGCAGCTGGTAATACATATACTCAGACACACACACATTTTATTTAATAAAATTAACACCATACCTAATAGGTACACAAGTTGGTTTTGAACCCTGATTCTTAATGGGTACACTTCTCTGTAGAACAAAGAATGCCCTAAAAATGAAGTGTTGAACAGATGGCTTTTTTAAAGTGTCATCTAAATATGTGGCACATGTGTGACATGTGCCTTTCCTTGATTTTCCAGACGCTAATTGTTAAATAAGGCTTCTGATGTACTCATAAATGCACAGAATTCAATAATCAGTCAAGTATTTAGACACAAAAGATAAGTCAGCAGAATTTTATGGATAGACAAAAATCAACTTACCAAAACTAAAATATCTTCTGTACTAAAAACAGTCAGCACTATGAAAAAAGGTTACAATAATGTAAGTGCTTGTGCACATACACAGACACACAAAGGAAATTCTTTCCATTTCACACCTAAAAGCATAAGTATTTTTTAGAATTACACTTTCCCTTATAAAATCTAAATCTAAGCAAATTGTTCATGAGAAATCTATTTTTTCCCCCTTCAACAGGGGATATACTTCTTTGCTCCAGCAGTCTGATACTGGTTTTTTTTTTAACATTCCGTATTGAATATGCCATTGCCTTTCATTCACCTCTGTATCTTGGACTTGGCAGTGCTCCTTATTCCAAGCACTCCTTCCAGCATAGTGTCATCAATATTTGGTAACTATATACTCCTGCACACACTGATTCCAAATACAGCAAGCATACGTACTCCATACTTGCACATACATTGTTAGGAGACTTTTAGGACCTTAGCATGTCAAACCATATTAAAGTGACATTTTTAAGGCTGACATTCCATTTTCTCTAAGCTTGTTTTGAGTAGACATTTAGTAGAAACTTCACCCTATTCGGGATTTTAATCAAGAGAGAAAATTAAGAAAAAGTTAAGTCTGCTATCTAGGAAAAAGATCTATTAGGTCTTGTCTAGACTAGAGAAATGTATTCTTCTAAGAATCAATTTAGTCTTTGCAGTGCACTTGTAAAATGTCACACGTTCACACACAGAAAGCATTGCAGATACTGTTAAAACTAGTTTCATTAACTCTAAATGCTATTTCAGTCAGGCTGCATTAATGCCAGCTAAGTTAAAGGTTTCCTGGCATTGTAGTTCATGCTGATCAAACAGCCTTCCCACCACTTTCCCCACAATATAACTCATGGCCCTTTGAAATCTGCCCAACTTCACCATTTCCAAGAACTATGCCAGAAACCTGTGGGATGGGTACCCAAACTACAGTGCCTTTCACAGTGCACAAGTTTGAACAGAGCAAACCTGTGACAGCTTGGAAAGTTTATCGGCAGCGGACGCTGCAGAGCTTAATTTGATGAGTGAGAAACAATTCAAATTTCTAGCCTAAAGGAAGGCTTACAGCTATGCCAAAGCCTCCAAATTAGAATGAAAATCTAAACTTCAAATTCAGGTTATCTGGGCATAGAACTAGAAGACAGAGAGGAAGGCAGGCTGTGATCCATCTTCTACTGGGAAAGAACAAGATGCCTAAAGATCTCTTTCACATCTGTTTTTCTAATGTATGCTTCTAATGTAACACTGACCTTTTGTCAAAACCTCTTTTCCATCAGAAAAAGAAAAAAAACAACCTGCTGAAACACAAGAAAACCCTATTTCAGATTTTGTTTGCATCAGATGTTCAGTTGCTTTCTGAGATACTGTATCATCACATATAGAAATTGTCATAGTTTGCTCATTATAAAAAAAGTCCTAATGATATAGCAGTAGCTGAAAGTCTGAAAGGATGACTGACATTCAGTATTGACATACCACGTATGTTGCAATGAAAGACTAACACACTTTTAAAAAAATAAATAGATTACTTCCATTATGTCAGAGCACAACCATCAGGATAGCAGGATCACAACACTCATCTCTCCCTATGTCATGAAAGAACATAAAACCAAAACATGGCATCACAAAAAGTCTTCAAATTTGTTTGAAATACATTTTAGAGGAAGAAAACTGAATGTGAAAGTATTAAGTTCTGTGAGGCCAATGAAAACAACCAAGTATCTTGCACTGTAACACCATCCCACTGTGTTTTATTAATGTGCATCGAGTGCAGTTTAAGGTATGAAAATGTTAGAGTGAATTACTCTCCTGCTAAGCTCCTACACTTTTCTTGGCGCTAGGCTTGATATTACAATTGATTCTCAAATTGGTTTTACATGCTGGGTTTGTGTGGCTGGGTTTTTGGTAGCGCAGGAGCAGGCTATAGCAGTGGCTCCTCTGAGAAGCTTCTTGAAGCTCCCCCAGCTCCAAGTCAGACCCACCCTCTGGCCAAGGCCAAAACAATTAGTGACGGTGGCTGTGCCTCTGCAATAATGTATTTATCACGGGAAACCTGAGAGCTGGAGGTAATTGGAGGAGGCCTTATGAGGAGGACACCTGTGCGAACACAGGAGGAAAGGAGGAAGGTGCAACAGAACAGGGAGCCTACACCTGTATCCTGTGGTGAGACGGCAGGGCCACCCCCCTGCCACCCACGGAGGTCACCAGAGGAGCAGAGATGTGCTTGAAGCCTGTGGAGGACCCCTGGGACTCTGTGGGAAGAAGCAGCTCCCACTCTTGCAGTGCAGCATTGGGAGGTGGGGGTGACCTACACCACAGCATCTTGAGAAGATGCATCCCAGGGGGAGGACTCACAGCAGAGTTTGTGGAGGACTGTCTCCCACGAGAGGGACACCACGTGGAGCAGGGGGTAGAATGCAGATGAGTGCTTCCCCCCACCTTGGAGAAAGAAGTGGCAGACTGCCTGCACCCCTCTCCCCTGCCTCTGTGCAACTGTGGGAGGAGGTAGAGATAAGGGGCTTCTCACTGTCCCAGTCTCCCTGTTAAGTGTTGATTTTGTTAGTGTTTGAGTGATGTTCTTGTTTTTTTCTTCCCCTCATGAGTCTGCCTTTTGCCTGTGACTGTTTAAATGGGCAAGAGACCCCTCCCTGTCCTCATCTCCAGACCTGAGACTTTTCTGTTTAATTTTTCTCAGCTGGGTGGGAAGGAGTGAGTGAAACCCTTCCTGGTGCTCAGCTGCTCCCTGAGCCTAAAACACAACACTTTGTAGACATGAAACTCTTTGGTTCCTAGCCCTTTAAAAAGTAGCTAGTTCTGATATGAACTTTTACAAGCAAGGAAGAACTACTGCCCATTACCCACAAATCCAGACAGGCAAACTCTAGAAGTCTCACTCGCCTTGAAATTAAATTGAGATCCCAAAGGGGAATAACAAAGTTTAACAAATTCTAGGGGAAATATATCTAATACTAATAGACTACTATTAACTCATAGCTTATCAACGCTTTTCATATTCAACACTACATGACTGACAAAATGTGGGAGATGAGCACGAAAAAAGAAATACTGTGTGTGTTCACCTTGATTCATAGGTGAGCATTCTCACTAGACAAGAATTCCATGTGCTGCACCCATGATTTGCATTGTGACGGGTTACTGCACTACTTTCTGGATATCTCTACATTACAAACACAAAAGGCATTCTCTGAACACATCAACTACGGGCCCATCCGTAGCACTGGGTCATAGACAGGGCTAGGATCAAGGTGGGCAAGGCAAACAGTACTGAGGGCAAAGGGGAGGAATGAGCAAATCAGGATCCAATGCATCTCTCCAATGTGTTCAGCACAGCTTAGACTGCAGAGATGGTGGATGGGTCATGGCTTATCTTTAATACTTCGCAGAGATATGAGGAAGTCCCAAAGATACACATCCAGAGGCATGATGTTGACAGAATGTCTGGAGTAGAAACTCCCAAGAGGTCACCTCTAGATATCTTCATGTGATATTACAGCATACCTGCAGTCCACAAAGGAGAGGACTGCTTATCCTCATCCATGCAGTTGCCCAAAGAAACTCTAGGAAGTCTTGTGCAGAACTCCTCTTGTAGGCTTCGCTAAAAAGAGGTGACAAGAAAAGCCATTATGTGGCTTCAAAAAAGTCTCTTGGAACTTCCTGCTCCCTCCTACACCCATACTTCTCCTGACTAAAAACCTTCTTCACTCCAGTGACAAACAGCCGACTTCAACAAACTAGATGTTAAACCCCAAGACATGCAAAATATAAATAAGTAACACGAATATGTTGATTTACACATTTGCCTTATTGAATCAACCTATAGCAAAGACACAACATAACCCTTTCAAGCAAACATCTAGCACTGAATTACAGACACACATTAGGCAACACACTTCAAAGACAGACTAATTGTTTTCCAGGAACATTCAGAGAATGTGCCTGCCATACTGTCTTTCCTATGGAATGAAGTTTCACATCATCTAGAAAGCAGATCTAAAGAGTTAAGAAGAGTTTATGTACAATCTCATATATTCTTTGTGTGTCTTATAAACTTCTGGCAGATTTACTAATCTTCTCTAAGTCTCCATATTTCACAAGTCCTAATAAAATTTTTGACATCAAAAGAAAAACAAAAAAAGTAGAACACCTTAAGCAATGCAGTATTATAAAAAGATAAAGGCAATGAACCACCCTCTATTACAGCTCACAAACACATACTGGGTTGGTCTTGAGGCCAAAAGATTTACTGGAGACAAAATACCACCGATTCAGCATGCCAACAATAATTTCATGTCAAAACTGTGAACTACAAAGCAAAGCTCCTTCCATGCAAGAGCTACCCATACTTCATCTATTTTTAACCAGCCTTTAATCATAGCATATACATGCATTTAAGTCTGACCTTTGGGGACTTTCCGTAACACCAACCAGAAGTTCTGTGATGTAGCTTTGCAAAGATGAACTTTGAGACAACTGCCATATGCAAGAAAAAACAAATTCCAATTAGTATACATTACTGTTCTGACTTTGCTAAGCTCCCTGACCTTTCAGTCATACAATTCTTCTCAACTTTGTACCATTTCAGCAAGATTTCTAGCATATTCTAATCCTGAAGTCAAGCAGTTCCCAACATTCATGCAACATGCATCCAAGTGAAAGAGAAATTTCTCTCACCTTGTCCTCTCTTCTCCCTTTGAGATGAGGAATGTCTATTGCTCTAAACCCTTCTCCCTAAACATTAAATAGAAGGAAGAGCTCTTTAAGCAAAACACTGGCACAAGAACAAGCACGTTTAACCTAGCTGTTATTGTAGCTAGCATGGAAATCAAAAGGTGTTGAAAAAACATTAGAGGATCTTTTAAAACACTGGTCCTTCATAAAAATGGCACAGCGGAGAGATGTAACAAGTGAAGCAAAGCAGATATTTACAGCTTTATGAACAGAAATATGTTATGAGAATTGTTCAAGAGCACCAGAAGGTTCCTGATGGTCATCTGTCCCCTGCAGATGAGCAAGGAGAATCTCCAATGTGTTCACTGTTCAGTCAGAAAAATACAATTACATTGTTGTTAAAGTCTTTGGACTGTCCTGTGGCTGTTTCCAGAACAAGGAGTGTAATATACAACATGAACCTTGCCAACATGAGACAAGTTCAATATAAACAGTTTTTAAAATCAACTATGATTCACGGGTGATGCAGGGATCCCCAGACATCACAGCAGATGTACCTAAGGCAGTGTACCAAGATGGCTTTCTGAGGAAACTAAGAGGCTTTTGAGGGTAACCAAATCTAGTCTCACATTACGAGCGATAGTACTATGCAGTTCTTTCCACAGTCAAACTGTCCTGAAGGTAAGTTTATATTACTTGCTTCCATAACTTCTCTCTGCAGATAATTAGAAAAAAATTTTTAATTTTTAATTTTGCTCTATACACATGACATATTCAGGAGATTTATTGGCAGGTTAAATATGGTTATCTGCATTGAAACACAGCAGTAAGGCCTCACAGGACTTGTCCAGTTACCTGAAATGACAGCTGAACATCAAGAGCTGTGCTCACTCGAGTCTTACTCTGCACTGTTAAGAAATGATGACTAACATCTTTAAAAGCATCGAAGGATCTTTCATCAATGTCAATAACGATATTTATAGCAACCAAAAAGTTCTCTCTGAAGATAATGAAAGATGAAGAAATCCACACAAGCATCTGAGCAGTGTAACTGGAAGAGTTCATGTACTATGAAGGCTGTTTTAAGTGCTCTGCTCACATTTTTATATAATTACTGAAGTTTTACTCTCTGAAGAAACTACATGAAAGCCACACCCTGTTACTTCAGTATCCTATCCGCTAGATGTAAACAAAATTGGATCTGACAATTACTGTGACCACAATACATTTTATTTACCACTTCTTTTGTTTATGCATTTTGAAACCTCAGCCATATTCTTCTACTCCTCTTGATGCTTCAGAAAGAATTTCAAGGTGTCATAGCTTAATGTGCACAAACCTGCTGAAAACAACATCTACAGGAGGATTACTTAACGCCCAAATTGCACTCAAAAACTTCATTTACAGGACTTCAGCAGACAGCAAGGTGCCACTTCACTGTCAAATTCCAAGCTGAGTTTACAGAACTACTAGATGGGGAAAAAAATTCATTTTTACTAACAAGGACTTAAAATATGCAGAAGTCAAATGACAGACCTTCAAAATGGTGTCACTGTTTGGAAATCTGAAAATGCCAAGTACTTCAGATGGCAAATAGATGGTTTTATTTATCAAAACATTTGCTACACTGGCCAGAAATGAAACTGTACTGGGATACTAAGAAGCTTGGCTGACTGCAAACTGCTGAAAGAAAAGACGCATTGCTAGATCAATCCTATCTGAACCTTGCTGGAGGTAGATGAATCCAGAAGCAATAATCTTGGCCTGGCAATTAAATTTAAACATAATGATTATCTGGTAGGCTTAAAATCATAGTTTAGAATGCCATCACAGCATGCTGACTATTCCCTCGCTGCACCTGCACTGGCACCAGGCAGGACGCAATGACTGTAAACAACACTACTCTGATTTTCTGGTTCCTTCAGCCAGAAGGGTTTGAGAAAGTTTTGATAGCCACGATTGTTATATTCCATTTTATTCTCAATACTTGGGATATACATCCTTCAGCTGGATCATTTTTAAATCACTTCAGTACTTAAACTGTCACACTTGATGCATAATCTGACACCACAGAGTCACAGTTTTAATATTTCAGTTCTATTACTTTCAATTCTGTACCAGTTAATCATATTTTATTTAAAGGTAAAATGTTAATCTTCTGATGTTAAAAATCATCATACTTTACCTTTTTATGGCTGCATATTAAAATAAGGATACTTGCCAATTACATAGAGCCTTCTTTTCAGGATTCAAATGAGAAGTTGACAAGAGGTCAGCTCTGAATATCTGTAGTACAACAGTATGCTCTGCATGCCAGAGGTGCTCCCTTTAAATTTCCCAGTACTTCGTAGCTGAAATTGCTACCTCACTTTGGTGCATCCTATTTTAATCCTAAGTAAAAGGTTTACCAAGAAGTACTTTGCTTCAAATTGTTTCCTATAAAGTGGATGCATGCACTATTGCAAGCTCCAAACTGTAACAGAAATACTACAAAGAGGCAATGGTTTTCTCTGAGATAATCAAAGCAAAATTTTGTTGTTTTAATACTGCTGCTTCTTGTGACTTAAAATATAGTTCTACACACCACCAGAATGAGGTCTTAGACTGCAAGCATTTCCCAGCAGGGATTTTTGTCTCTCTATTTGCCTGCAAAGCAACTAGCAAATTGTTAATCATCTATAATTAAAGACACCATAAGCCCAGAACCCATCAGAGTATATCTCTAGTTTGCTTATGTGGCCCTTTATGCATAAAATATGCCTCTTCAGTCCAAGTACTCTTTTCCATTGGGTTCTTCCTTCAAACCTTCTTCTATGACACGCCCAAGAAGAAAGGCATTTTTTAAACATTTATTTTTATATAGAAAATGCAATGAAAATTACAAATCTGTGTGACACACTTCTCAGTTGTTTGCTTGACCCTAACATTTTTGGTTCTACTTAAGATTTTCACAGATATACAATGTTTGCATTGCTCAAGGCTGAGGGTGTCTGTGAAATGACATAGCTAAGCAACATGCATGCATTTAGCCTTCCACATCACATAAAGGCCAGCAAGCAGTTCCCCCAAATTTTAAATAGGTAAGTAGGAGAGAAAACAGCAGAGTTGCCCAATGCCATATAAGGTAAATCAGTAAAAGCATAGAACTAAGCTGGAGATTCACTACGTTTCCATGCTCATTCACACGGGTCATGTCTGGCTCATAAGCTACATACTGTATGTCTTGATATATGATTTTTTCCTGTGATTACCACTGCATAGTGCAAGTTGCACTCATCTGCTCTACCTTTGGCACTTTACTTACAACTGTAAGCAAGACACTCTAAGATAAACTTCATACACAACAACAAGTTACATATTAATTTCCTTTTAAAATGGAAGAAAAGCAGTGTGGTTTTGGTGGAGGTGGTGATTTTATTTATTTTTATTCAATTATTTCCACATTCAGAACTGCAATTACTGGCACTATCTCTTCAGTTTTGATGTTCTGCTTCCACTGTTAACTTCAGTACAAGTATCAAAAGCAACACTGATCATACAACAACCACGATCTCCACTTAGTGAGGCCTCATAGACCTCTGCCTGCCTGCAAGATTACAAAACAAATCTATTTTAAATGTAAATCTAAAAACCTTACAATGTACAATTCCAAATGCACTTCTGACAAGCACCAAGTCTAATAACTGAAGCTGCTCCCTCCCTGAACCTTCTCCACAGCAATGCTCTGCTATCAGGAACACCAGTCCATGGACCACTGCTTAGACAGGCAACTTGCTGTATAAGGCCCCATGCCTCAAGGTTACAACCTTTATTTTAACGCATTGTTACACTGAATTTCAGAGGACCCTTCTTTATGTAGAGGATAGTCTCCCACCCTTCATAAAGAAGGTAACTGTTACAACAGTTGGAAGTGACTAGTAGGGGTGAAAGCTAAGTTTCATTTCTTACAGATTCTTTAGAATGAAACAAACTGTATCTAAAAAGTGCAGATATGCTTTTTTATTTCTTTTGCAATTCAGGGGAGGGAGGAGGGAAAAGCATCTCTGATTTGTATATTAAAGCACAAGCATCTGTCCTACTGATGATATTCTAGGGAAGCACATTAGCATAAAATTTAACGATGTCAAATAAGTGGATGTGAAATAGGGACTGCGTAAAGACACTATTTCCAAGCCTGACAGAAACATCACTGTTTAGAAATGCAAATGAAACCATTATGTTCAATAATTATATGAAAATATGAACAGTTCAGCATGTTTTCCAGCCCTGATGGCGGTTAATGGGATGTACGCTTATGTAAATAACTACTATTAAAGCTAATGCTGAAAAAAACTAATAAATTCATACTAAAGCAACTGATTTAGTACGCTTTTAAACCCCAGCAGTGCTCACTTATTAGAAAGGAGTGCATTCTTATGTTTAGAACTCATTACTGTTACAAGTCACTGCAACTCCATCAATTACCATGCATTAATGAAAATGGGACACATACAAAAAAAATTATTGCCTCTCAGCAGTTTTCTTTAAAGACAAAATATAGGGGTATTACCATCATGGGGCCTTGAGGGGAACTTATCAGCAACATAATCTTTATTACTACAACTGTATTCCCTGTGCTATAACCCTGGGGTATTTTTTGTCCCAAGAAGGGGCTAAACTTTACGTAAAACTCTTTACATATATGCAATGAAAGTGACCGTACTGCCATCAGTAAAAACTTGCCATTTTCACAATTAAAAATGCATTTAAATAAACATACACACTAGTATGTGAACTGGAAAATGTAGATGTGAAAAACCCAATTCTTGAAACTAGATCAGGGAGGTATAATGCAAATAGAATTAACGATAAAAGGTACAAATGGAAGTCTTCTATGAAGTTCTTGTATCTGGATAAATTCCATCCAGTTTAACACACTTTTAATGACCTCTCAGAGAGCAATGGAATTAAGACTTCAAGGACGCTATTCTTTCCTCTTTGGATGTTTTCTCCAATTCATCAGGATTACTCAAAAAATTCTTAGCCCTGGTTAAACATCACAATTGATAGAGGAAACAAAACCAATACAGTGCTGTTATAGCAGTAAATCCCTACAGAAATTAAAAGCTGAGATTTATTGAATGTCTAACTCTACAACTAACTCACTTTCATTTTCTAAGCAGTCTCTGAAAATGAGATACTAACGTAACATCTACTAGATCCTAAGAAGTTTATCAAGGCTGAAAATGCTTTTATATTTGTTTGCATTGACTGGCAGTTTAAAATTGAGGATGGGTTTAAACTGCCTTTCAAGACAAAGAACTATGGACAAAAAAATGATGCCAGATGGAGAAGGGTCACACAGGACAGTTATCTGTCCAGCCTCAGTTGCTGTAAAACTTCAAGATGGCGTTCTGTTATTACAAGTCACAGCACAGACTTGCAACTCATCTGACTACAAAAGCATCATCAATAAGGACTATGAAACCCTGTAACAATAGAAAGGATGAAAGAAATAATTTAAGTTGTCATCCCGAACGGATAGTGACAAAGACCATATAAGCCAGTGTCCAATATAATAACTAATGTTAAATTACTGCTATGTTTAAGTGCAATGTACTCTCCACAGCATAAAGGAAAAATAAAGGCTACTCCAGCCTGGAAAATTCACAATCTAAAAGCAGGTAGAAAAACTAGCCTTTCAGAGGGCCTGCAGCTGACAGCATAAAGCAGCAAACACACAAGCGATGACAGTCACTGTGGCAAACGTTTGATGGGGAGGCAGTGGAAGAAAAAACACAAAACTATCTGATTGCTTTCACTAAATCTCTGTTGAAAGAGAGGTATGAAGTATTTTGCTATCTAGACCATTAGAACTATTTCATGAGCGAAGGCCACTCTAAGGTTAAAAACAGTAAGACAAATTTGCTACTGATTAATAATAAAGCCATTCATTTTATTCTTCAAATCTAAAGTAATTACAAGCCAGAGCATGGCAAATGGATTTAGCAGAAGATTACGTCAGAAGAATCCTTTAAAGAAGAACAGTAATTTAAAGACTAAACTGAATAATGAACTCTCCTGCACAACAATTATTATGAGATTGATTTATTGAAAGTGTATTTAATCATGCAAGAAATGTTTAAACTTTCCAAAATAGTTCAGGAAGACAGAGAAACCAATAGCAGAGTCAGCCCAACGTCCTCATTATAGTTGAGAAGCTGAAGCAGATGGAGAATTCATTTAGTTTGGAAGGATAAAGTACATCAATTTCTCTGAATCCACATTTCTAGTCAATTTGTTACAGTACCAGCTTCAACAATTAATGATCTCATTTTCCCATTTGTGCCTCCTTTTAAGAGATCTCTGTCTTTGTTTCCAAATGAGCCAAATATCATAAAGGAAAATTTAACTCAAAAAAAAAAAATCACTTTGAAAGCTCACATGCCTAAAGCCAAATGTTTCAGCAACAGCCACAAAAGCAGGGGCGAAATTCAAACAGGTAAGTAGTCTGGTCAGTTTAAGTGCCTGGGAAAAGAAATATCTGCCTTGCACCTGAGACAGAGCAATTCTCACCAGTCTGAATTCTACAGAGAAATACCTTTTACCTGTCATACTTCAGGGTTTTCATCATGGTAACTGTTGTTGATGTACAAGACTGCTATGGCTAAAGCTGCATTTCTAATGACAGGTCTCTCCCATTAAATTCAGATGGGCTGAGATCCACACCAGATAGTTAGTATAGATAATATCATGTCTGTACTTAAGACATCACTCATCCTCCAGGGCTAGAAGACAGGTTGTCTGTGAAGCGTATACCTACTAATGGCTATCAACAACCTGGCAGAGCAGAAGTCTTTAGCCAGTAAGACTGCAGGTCAGAAACATCAAGTCTCTAGTACAGAAGAGATAAAGAACAGATCACCACAGTATGAAAACGTCATGAAACAGAAGAGATGCAAGAATGCTACTAGCCCTCAACCCTCACCTCAGTGGACCTCCAAAATTCTATGCCAGAGCTGCTGGGTTGGAAAGTCTTCTCTTCAGTCAGGCACACACAGAACAATGTCATTCCACACTTCACACTAAATTACAAAAGCAACTCTCCTCTTATCTATCAGATATACTTCTGTACTGACTGCATCATCTTACACAGTTCTGCACCAATGAGAGTGAAGTTTTAGGGCAAAAAGCCTATCTAGCTCATATTCTGAAGAGGCTACTGTTGACTATTTAGATGTTACCTGTTGATTCTGGATAATTCCATAACATGGACAACAGAGCTAGCTTGTGCTCTAAGGCACTAGCTAGGATTAAACATAGAAAGCTGAGCTTTAAATAAATCTCCCGTCATTGATCCATTCGAACACTCAACATTACAATATGTTTCATCTTGTTTTAGTTTAAAAGTTCATGAAAAATTCAAAATATCTTATTTACCCAATAGTCCTTGACTGATTCGTCTACATTTAAGAATTTTTTAAATACATACATTATTTAGCCAATACTGCCATTACAGAACAGCATATAAATATTCAGGGACTTTTTAATAAGTTCAGCTTTTATTCAACAGACCATAATGGTTGCTTAGGAACATTTACTAGTAGGAGACCTATAATAACAGTAAGGGAAACACCTTCAAAGGGTGAAGCAGTTGTATAAAACGGAAGAAAGAAGAAAAATACTAATTTTTCATTCTCCTCACATGCCTTCAAAAATACAAAAACATGTATAGTATGCATTCACGTATGAAAAAACGGAAGAGAAAAACAATAAGCTGAGGAAGCCAAGTTGAGAAATAAAAGAAAAGCAATGATGGCTATTCCCATCCCTCAGTTCATAACTTGTCAGAAACTCTACTATCAGGAACTGTACTACAGAAACTATAACAACAGCAAAAATCACCCTTAGGCTTAGCCAACGTTAAACTCTAAAATTGTTACTGAATTTTAAATGAACAGCCTGACTTTCAAAAGCACTAGGTACAAATTGCCTGCAAACAGAAAATTTTTCTATATATATATAAATTTTCTCCTTGCCTTATATTATTGGGGTGGGACAAGTCAGGGACCCAACTTCCACAAATACATGCTTAACTATACTGTTAATTTCCATACCCCATTTCTCTACGACACTGTGATGTCATTGTGAGTTCAGTCCTTTAGCAAACGGCAGCCCTGGAGAGGTACACACATGCATATCTCTTAAGAAGGACACAAGGACCACACACTCAAAGTACATTGACAAAGGCTTTCTATACAATATCTGTGGTTTTGTTTCTTCACCTGACAACTTGAGGGTCAGATTAAAAAAGTAAAGGAAATAGAAGTGCCTATTTCTCTCCCCATTTTCAGAAGAGCATAGTCAACTTTACATAGAAAACTATGACAGAACAGACAAGTAAATTCTGTACTCTGATACCTGCTTTTCTATCATTTTGTCCTTTGGCATTATGTCAGCAACTATTTTTCTTCTGAAAGATAATATTAATTCTACATTAACACAGAAAGTAAGAAAAAGGAGAAAATATGTAAATAGCACTAATTTACGAGTATATGCAAAAGTAATGTAATGAACAGTACTAAGGCAAAACTAAAAGCATTTTATTAAACACTCCAGATAATGCTTATAAGCAGCCCATTATTCTTCCAGCAAATTAATAATCTATGTCTCACTAACAGTATCAGCAAATGAACTGTTTTAGTTAAATTAATATTCATGTTAACTGCATGCAAAATCAACTAATTAAGTAGTCCTAAGTTACAATATTAAGAACATATGTAAACAGAGTTTGTGATCATTTTTAAGACTAGTCAAGTAAGTCACATGGGATTTGTTGTATGAACTTGGCTGAGTCTTCAAATCAACAGATCATGTTCTGTCAGAAAATAATTCCGACAAAGAGCATAAGTAATCCAGATACATTCTAAATATAAAACAAAACAGCAGTTCAGTAGGGCTGTTGAGTTTAAAGTTACAAAAAGAAAAACTCTCTTTCCCTTTACCCCCTATTCTTTGTCTTCAAAATGCTCATTTCAGCATAGCTTAGAATGCAATAACCTTTTTTTTTTTTTTTTTTAAGAAGTTTCCTCTTTCCCAATCAGTCTTAACAGAAATGTTAAGGCCATTTTTGTTTCTTCATTTATGAAACACTATCAAATTTAGATTAAAAAATCCTCAATAGTGATAAAAAAATAAATCTAAAGACCATAACATGATTTCTTTGGGCTTTGAAATAACAGTAGTATTTGTTTCTTAATAATCTCATTATTATAATTTTTTTCCTAAGACATCTATAATGACAGTACTGGGGCATCTTACAAAGGATATTTTCCTGTTCCTTAAATTAAATCATATTTGGAACCGAGATTAATAGGTGCCTGAAAAGATGCCAGAAACAAAATAAAATTAAAAAAAAATAAAAAACAGAACAAAAGTCAGAAGCTTTTCTCTTAACAGCTCCTGGCAGATGTGGAAGAAGGAGCAACACAAGTAGCCTAAGAGTGTAATGTGGTACACATGGTTCATCCCTTATTCCAAAAATGCAAATGAAACAAAAAAATAAGAACATTGAAGTTGCAAGTCAAACACCCCAAAGGCAATGCCAGAATTCAGACTGCCACCAGAAGCACAGTTCACCTGGTATGTATCCATCATGATCTGGGAATACAGAATCAAAGACAAGACAAACACTAAGAACGGATGCTGAGGAAGACACTGAGATAAATTACACATGGTGAGCCTTCTCACATGACCTTAGTACCAGATTCTGTTTCAAAGTGTGGAGGGTGCCAGAATACACTGAACAGACACATCCCTGCTTTTATCAGGTGGTCTCACAACCATTTGACTGATCCTAGGCCACCTGCCTCCATCCCAGCTCTTCCTTAATCCTAACTGCTTATCCCAAATACTTTTGAACTCAGTCACATGCTTTGCTTCTTTCACATCAGCCATGCCCAGACCAACC
Organism: Athene noctua; assembly: GCF_965140245.1. NCBI lineage: Eukaryota > Metazoa > Chordata > Aves > Strigiformes > Strigidae > Athene > Athene noctua. Next base: position 9,887,946 of record NC_134077.1, read on the forward strand.
TCCTTTTCCAAGTCTTTCCTTCCAGCCGAGTTCTAATTCTCTTTCCCAGTACAGCCTCCACTTACGTTTTCCCCTCTAACTCCTGCTTTATCTTCCTGTTCAGAAGACTAATTTTTTCCACCACTTTCTCATCGTCATAGCTGTAAAATGCTTTCACTGTGGAAGAATCAAAAGAATGGAAGCATCTGTTACTGGATTTTCCAGTTCGGCCCAGTTGAGCAGATTTTAGTAAGAACAGCAAAAGATGTCATCACAGCACACACACCTTACACCACTAAGCATCACATCTCCAAAGAATAGAAGCACTACAACTTTTCAGAAAAAAGGCTACAAGAGTTTGTAAGATTTGACCCTCTTCTGGTTTTGGAACTAGTTGAAACACTTAAGACCAAGGCTGTTTTGAAAGAAGTCAGTGTCAAGTGGGAATACCCTGTGAAAAACTAAGCCAAAATATCTACTTTTGACCAAACTGTAAGATGACAGGTCTAGTGATACTGCTTTAGAGAAAAGGAGTAGACCAGACAACAACTTGAAATCCCCAATTTTCCTTAATTCTGTGATAATAAGCATTTGGCAACCCTGACAAAAGGCTGGATTATTTACGATTCACAGCATGCTCATCAGGGTTGTCCTCCATTAAATGTACACCCTAGTAAGAATTACTCAAATTTCAAAGTTTCAACTGCAATGGAAGGATAGGATTGACATTTAAGTTTGCACAAAATTTTAGTAGCCGTTCCCTACCCTGAGAGCACTGAGCAATTCCAAAGCAAATGTAACCTTAGACTGCAGACAGATACTATTTTTTCAGTACTGGTAAATTACTCAGAGTTTTGCAGTGAGATCATACCACCCTCAACACACAAAAGCTTTTGTCATAGTTCATCAGTAATGAATTTAAATGCATGGGTCCACATAGCTTCTTAAAAAAAAAATCAACTACAACAAAATGATAAAAATCTGCTTTAAAGTACGGTTTCAAGCACACGAAGTATCTTTGTTTCAAGAGTCTTGGTAAGAAAAACACCAACAAAACACTGAAAAAAAAAAATACACTCCCCATGCTATTCAAATTAAACCCTTACAAAGCTGAAATTACACTTCACCAAATAACTGTACTTCTATCAGAAGCACTGATTTATTAGTGTAGGGTAATTTTAAATACTGAGCTAGATAAAATAATTTTGTAAAGAATAAATTAGCTTTGTGAGAGAAGGAAAAAAAAAGTAAGTAAAATTGATTGTACCAAACCTTAAGGTTTTTTGTGATGGCATTATACCCCTGATATTTTATTTGCAAGTGAACTCTCTATATTTCAGAAAACTTGAAGAATTTCAAGCTGCTACACTCCAGGATCTGTATTCAACTTTGGCAAATTATTTCTACCATTTCTTGTCTCTGCAACAAGTTTTAAGATTAAAAATTAACTGGTCAGAGATACATCGAGGATCTTGAATCATTCATATATGATAGGCAAGTATTGCAGTGGTTAAAGTTACATTGTTTTAAATTATAACCTTGGTTTAGATTTCTAGATTTTACAGAGTTTTATGAAGTGTAAAATTGCATGCATTAACCTTCTGCCATGTCTACCAGACTTATGAAAAAGTATTCATGCTTGTGCAATCTATTTCTAGTAAAGGAAAAAAACAAAACAAAACCCAAGCAAGCATGCCTACTTCCCAGTAGCCAAATAAACCTCAGATGAATTAGTGAAAGCTTTATGTGCATAAATTAAAAAATATTAATCAGGAACATACATCCCACCCACATTCATGAGCTGATTGAATACACAAGACATAATATACAACAAAATACTGGCTTCGGTGAAATTAATGTAAAAGAGTTGTAGTCACATCTGATGGCTCCTAAATACATCAAATTTAGTATTTTCCAGGAACTGTTCCATGCTCAGCTAAGCTTGTTGATGTGTATATTATTTAGGACACACAGACCAAATTCCTTCTAACAATGTAAGTGCCCCTGTGCTACAAGAGACCTGGGTCATCAAGGGCAATCCCCTGCTGACAGAGACAACATATCACTGAATTCCTTTCATAAGCCTACCAAGCTCATCATAAAAAAGCTCCTTTTTTGTTAAGCCTTCCAGTGCACTAAACTGTGAAATACAATTGCTCTAATTTTCAAGAAACGTCCTCTAACTTCACGTTAAAGTTTGTGGACTGTTTAACTCCCTTTATTTCTGTTCCAACACTGGCCTACCGCTTGAAGATCTCTTTTTGTCTCAGCATCGCATCACCTCTCCCCCTATTCACCTTACCACTATCTTAACCTACTTCTATATGGCCAATCACTATACACACACACACACACTTTAGTCCCTTCTCAGAAAAAAGGTTCTCTACCTCCCCTATCGTCTTAAGTAGCCCTTCTCCACAACTTCTGTCACTAACTTCACATTTTACTTGAACAAGGGATAACTCAGGACTGAAGACAGTATTGTAAGCTAGGTTCCATCAGTGCTTTTTGAAACAGCATTAATATTCTTCCTACTTGAAATACAGCTCCTGATGAATCACATACTATTTGCTTTCGCTGTAGTTGCAGCACTGTTGCTCCCATATCCCACTATAGTCAACCATTAGCCTTCTGAAGAATTAAGCAAGAAAGCACATATATCAAAGATTTGGAAGAGAAATGAACAAGAGAATTTTGTAAAGGTCTGCCACAGCACACTGAAGGAAAAATTTAATTCCTGCAACATTGTCTTTGCATGTGATATTCCAGGACTGGAACTAAACATATGCAGCTTAACAAAAATGGAAGTTACAGCCTGCAAGAAAAAAGAGAATCAGCTAACTTTATATAAAAAAAAAAACAAAACAAACAAGCAAACAAACAAAAGCTACACCAAAAAAAGTCTGAACTAGCAAAACCTCCTAGTACATATATACGGTTTAAATGCCTTCAGTATAAGTTTTCTTTCTCTGAATGAACATGGAACACTGAAATACCATGCAAGTTTTAGACCTCAATTACAACAAGCTAACAGGATTAAGTAAAAAAAATAAATCTATAACTATATTTTAATGCACAAATTCCTTATTGTCATTTTTAGTTGACAAATAACTATTTCATAGCAAAACAACATCACAGGAACAGCTGGATGGCAGTTTTAAGCTCAAATGAACCAGTGTCACATGCTGACAAGTCATCTCTCTGATTGTTTTTGAATGGCAGCACATGCAGATTTATTCTCTGCCATAAATTAGAACAATTATTTCTCTGTAGTTCACTTTTTATTTCAGACAGTGAGCCCCTGCACATATTTTTAAAGGATATCTTCCCCTTCCTTGATGATAACTCCATTCTGTTCTTCTAGCTCTCTGATCTTCTTTTCAAATGACTCCTGTACAGTTTGCAGACGTTCTTGTGTCATCTCCTTTTCTTCACGTATCCTGTAAAGAATGAGAGAAATAAAATATATATGTCCGTAACCACAATGCCTGATTTCCAACTTCTCTTCTTTACAGGTAAATGGGTATCACCCTCTCCACCCTTAAACATGTTAGTTCCTCATAATGTTTATCATATTATACTGGGAGATGCATGTGACTATGCAATACATTATTTTTTCAAAGACACTGGCCTCACTAGAGTACGTGCACATTAATGGGCAGCATGGAACAACTAAGTAAGGACCTCAACCCACAATGAGATTTGTGCAATCTGATTCCCTGCAGCCATAATGAAGATGCACCGGGATCCTTACAAGCCTAGGGCATGTAGACCGACAACTCAAATGGGAGAGCTTAGCTGCTGAGACAGGAAGGAAATTGAAAAACTTTTCTGGTTCTTGATCTATAAACTAATCCTTCTTTCACATTTACTGGTCAAATTTAAGTCCAGGAAAGGAATCATTTTTCTCGTTAGTCTTCTCCAAACAAAACACTTCGTCCTCTTCTGGGGATTTTAAAATATCAAACCACAGGAGTAAATCTTCCTTTCTGTCTGGACCATGGCACCCTGTATCTTGCTGCTCAGCGTAAATAATTGGATCAAGATTAAAAGATGACAATGTGAGAAAGGTTTACAATGATCATTTATTCTGCACCTCAAGAGCAGGCTGTAAAAATAATTATTCTGGTATCACGTAGGCAAGACGACCATTATGCACAGATGATCCTGTAACTATACTAAAAAACATGGCTTAGAAATCATGGTTCTATAAAAGCTCTAAAAAAATATTAAGTAATGAGCTTAGACTAATAAATATTACTGCTCTGCACTTAGGCAATTTCTGTTGCTGAAGGCTCTTAAAGTTCAGCCTTTTATGATGATGAAACAGCTGCCACAACACAGGTGACAGGAGACCAAAGCAGTACAACTTTCAGAAAACTTCAATTTTATCTTCCTTTAAGTGGAACAATCCTATAGGAAGAGGAAAGTGGGGAAAAAATACAGAATTTATATATAGGCATTAGACTAAACCTTCCACTCATCCCATCAGACTCACATTATTAACAGAGAACTCTATTCGGGGACTGAGCCATCCATTTGACATCATGATGTTTACCTTAAAAGGGCAAATTTTGTTTTGATATTCCAGTGGAAGAACCATAAATACCACAACTGGGTCTCCCCCCTAGAGTGAACTACAGACAGGCAATATTCCCCAACTTTAAGATCAACCTACAGCCCTTCCCACAGCAGCTTGAGCAGACTGCATCAAGTTGGAAATTAATAATACTGAAACTCACACCTTTTCGCTACAAACCTGGAGGGAGAAAAATAACATATAACATAATCAAATTCTGTAAATCAGAGTGGTTGGAACAAACTACTAATTGGAAAGCTTCTAAATTACACAAGAAAAGACATGGATTTAGCATAAAAACATTCCACTATTCATATGCCCATGGTCTCATTTACCATTCCATCCCCTGCAGTGTTCAACTCACTCCTAGGCCCCTTTGCCTCCATTCAAAGGCTGTCAAAGTGGGTGTGTGCACACATCAGAAAATTAACTATGAAAAGGGACAGCTATATTAACTCTGGTTCCATCTCAACACCTATGTACTCCTTAGTTAAGCAGAACAAATTTTTGAAACCTATCAACCATACAACCTTGCTACCAAAGCAGTTACAACTATGGTGCCTATGCCACAGGCTGCAGACCCAGGCTTTTGCATCTAACCCCACCAGTTTGTTTTCTCTGAATCTAGTGCAATCAGATAACTGACCACAGATTATATGACCTTTCTTTCACATAAACAAGGAAAGATGCAAGAATGCTTCCTGTTTCTTAGGGTAAAAAGATATCTAAAAGAGAGCATAAAACCAGTCAGTTAGAAAGAGACAGTGAAGCAATGACCATGTAGATGAAAGAAAGGCAAGAAACCAGAACAGGGAGAAAAAAAAAAGATCAGAAGGGAAAGAGAGGCCAAGTATCATCTCCAGGGCACTATAATAAGGAAGGAAGCTTGCTTACTAGCTGCTAGAGTGATGCTCCGTTAGAAAAAGTTTCAGGACAACTGAAACACTGGGCCATGCTGGCACCTAAGAATTTTAAAATCAAACAACAGTGTAAGAAAATAAAGTAAGGTAAGAAAGAACAGAGGACTAGAGAAATTAGACTAAATCTAGCAGGTTTTACCCATCTCTAGATGCTGTGATTTGCTGCTTTTAGCAGTCTGCATCACATTCACGTGCTGTTTGTATTTAACACAGATCACAGCAATCTGTCATACTCCCAGATATATAAATATATTGTGCCACATATCTTATGCAGTGAATGACTGAGAACAGTAAGTGATCTCAGAAGGAAGGTGGTGGTGCGTGTTTACATATCACAAAGCAGGAGACAGCCCATAAAGGGCAGGCGACAGATACAAAACTGTTACTCACAGGAGGTGGCAAAAGGAAGTTAGAGAAAAGGAATACAAGAACGTCATCAGATTATGCTGGATTTATGTCACATCCTATATATAGCTCAGTGAGATTATTTTTTTTTTAACATACTTATTTCATTGCCTTCTGGCAGTAAAGAAATGATTTTTAGCAGAACTAGGAAGGACTTCATTGATGCCAAACAGAAATATTAGAAGGCTCATAATGCTCCTCAAAAGGATTTTCACCCACTTTTCATCTGCTCGTGGTCAGAAAAGAGCAGTGAAAGAATGAAGGCACTGCAATTACAAAGGGCACAACTGTTTCCGTTGGGCAACACGCTGGTGTCCAGCTCCGTTACCATTGTTTCCAGGATGAAATAGGGGTCTGACAGCTGAGAGTAAAGATGATAAATCAGTAGAACTATTTCTGCTGTTAAGTGTCTGAAACATTTTCTTGCATGCAATTTACATTCACCCACCTTGTGTCAGAATATACAACATCTTTGTTCAAGATTTGTTTTATATTCAAAACTTCAAAGCTTATGTAATCCTAGTTGCATCTAAAAGATTTTAATTTTATTTTACAGGAGTCTCTGTAGGAAAAGAAAAATTCATAATGCAGATATATTGACAAAAAACCCTCCTAGGACATCAGCCTTAGTGTTCGAATTAATTCCTAATTCACCAGTTCCAATTATTACACTGCACTCCCAAGTCCATTGCTGATACTAGTATCAGTTTTGACTTTCTGAAAAAGGAATTGATCAACAAGTTTGCTGATGACACTGATTGATTCCACTGAGTAAGCAGGATTGATGCTCTCCAGGTGGAATTTTTGAAGCACTGCACAGGTCAACAACACTTAAAGTTTTATTTGTCTAATGAAAAACTGGCATGCACAAGAAAGAGCCAGGATAATACTCACATCAACATGACACTAGGGACAAAGCTCAAAAGAACTCTTCCTGACTGAAGCCGCTTACAGATCTTTACAAAACAAAAGAAGAGCTGAAAAGGCAAATTAAAAATAGTGTTTTCTATTTTTAAAAAATGTTAGAAAAAAAATTTTAGTTTTTACCAAGAGAAATCTGAATACATTAAGAATGTATTGTGGCTGAGCAAGACAGAAGACAAAATAAGCAAAAAGGAGAGACAGACACTGGAAACTTCACTGATCAGTCCTAACTCATTGAGAACATTTATCTTTTTGAGAACACTCACCTGATATTAGTCTGCCAACTAGCTAGCAAAGATGAAAATATTTCAGTGACAGTTCCCAAAAACCACACATTTTAAATTCCAAACAAAGAACAGTATCTGGCAAGGCCACAGGGGGAGGAAAAAATGGAGAAAGAACCAGGATAAGGGCATCATGCAGAGCCCAGCACACACAGAAATCATGGAATGAAATCATGTATTTCAAGTGAAAGTTGCACTCCAAAAAGATGAAACAAGAAGAACTGAGCAACAAAGTGACTTTTAAATACCAGCACAGCAGGAAGAGAGAATGGCAGCATTTTTTGTCTTGAGGACACTTCACAAACCTGATGCATTTTATTCAAGTATTATGGGCAGTATGTATAAATTAAAAAAAATAACAAAAAACCGCAACAATCTCAAAACATAATTGAAATTGCTGCACAATGGATAAATTTTATGATATGCAACTTGCAAAATACAAAACTAGATCTCACAGCATGAATTTATAGCTACAAATGACTTTTTAAGCACAGAAGGTAAGTGTGATTGGTGATACAATAATCCTAGGCATGCTTTACCTATCAACAAGAAATAATTTCCAGACAAGCTTAGGGATGTCTCATTTGCAGTCTCACTGCCTGACCAATTAAGAGAACTGCAGCACAATATTGCTCCTAAAGTAGCACACAGGAAAGAAAAAAAAAAATAAAAGAAAAGAGCTTGACACTGAAGTTAAAGCTGGGTAACAATTTGGTTAAATACGAGGTAGTGTAACCCAGGAGAGAAGGGAACCTAAAAGGACAAACACTGCAGATTTGTAATACTGACTTTCACAGGGAAGTTGTCCTTCAAAGATCCTAAACAGCACATACACTCCACAACAGTTCCACTCTCCTACTTCACAAAGCTTTCCAATTCTGTAATCAAATTAACCTTCTGTTTTGATTCCCATATGCACATTTTGTTGGAAAATTCTCAATTTTACTTGGTAAAGTTCATCTTCATATGAGGACAGAAAGCCTACAAAAAGTAATGCCAGTAGAAAAGACTAGCATCCCAGATTGCCAGCACCCTACAAAGGGTTTAGGAATCCAAGGTCTTAGGAAGCAGGAAGCATTTTCTTAATGGGGACAAAGGGCTGTCTGAAGGCTGTTTTGCTAGCTGCTGTGTACAAGTCATTCTAGGCATGAGAGTGGTCTTTGCCAGAAAGACACTAATTTGGTACCAAGAAGTAGCATGCATCTCATTTGAAAAAGGCAACCACTCTCACCTTTGGGTGGATAAGGGCATTATGATACCTTTCTACCTAAATTGCCTTTGAAGATTTGTTTGCAAAGACAACAGAGCCAGCTTTCTCTGTGTTTATCTTATCTGAAAAAAGAATACAAAGTAGTTAGATACCAATTCTCACCAATAAAAGCAAAAATTAAACTTTCATGAACCATTCTACATCACTTAGTCAATGCCTCTCATTCATTCCAAAGTAAACTGCCTATGTGAGCGGTACAGGCATATGTGAACTGTGCAGTCAGGGAAGAAGAATTTATGATGTACATGTCATAGTAGAAGCCAGAAAGTCACAGTACTATGGCTGTACATCAGTAAGGAGTGAGGTGAAGTGAATGCTTGCAAAGAAAGTTACAACCCTCTCCATCCAGCCAAATGCCAAGACAGAGAGCTCTCAAAATCTGCATATCACTGAAAATATTTCACTCCAGAACACTTTGTAACCATTCTCCAAAGGGTGTCTAGCAAGCTCTTCATGCTCAACAGCCAACTGGCTAGGTCCCAGAGGACCCTGCACTGCTCGCTCCTGGAAGAGGCTAATGTGTCCTGACACTGGCGCAGAGTAGAAGGGTAGGAATCTTTCACTGCCTTCACCATGTCACCGCTCATTTCATTACATAAACTGATGACTGGTACAGGACTAGCCTGCAGTAATAAAAGCTCAGAGAAAGTCTTTTTTGCCTCTTAAAAGGACTCTGCTTCTAAGAAGAGGTAAAATTTGCACCACTTTCACCACCATGCCAGCAGCACCTTGCTGAAAACACGAAGGTGCCATGCAGGTTGTCTTTGAAATAATGGTTGATCACACTTGAGAATTTCCCATTTACTCACAAAGCACTTCGACATTCATGGGCATGACTCATTCTACTCAGAAATTCCTCTACAAAACCAAATTTGGAAAGAACCTGCTGACAATTTTTAAAAGTTCAAATTTACAACATTTGAGTCTTTTAAACTTTGGTTCCAGTTTGCCTCTCTTGTCACCTTAAGGGGGAAGACAGACTAGGTAAGTTCAGAGAAAGGCAAAATAATGGTTATTTACAAGTGGCAGCACAAAGCAAAAACTAAAGATTATTTAGCCTAGAAAGGAGGATTAGAAGGGATACAGCTGAATCCTTTCTTTCAACCCTGTCTCAAAATTCGATTTCATAAAGTCCCTATCAGCTAACATGATGTCAGCCACTGGAATCCCCAGCAGCAGAGCATTACAGCCCAGAAATTGGATTTTTTTTTTTTTTTCGAAGGAAAATAATATAGACAGCATTAGAATTTACTCACACCAAGACAAAATCTGACACTGCAACATTTTAGCTAATACATAGGCACACACAATTCAGAAGTGCCTTGAGAATGAGAGTTGGAGGAAGAGAAGAAAAAATAGGAGGAGAAAGAAAAGTAGGTTAGCTCTCCTTCAGCAGTTGCAGAAGTCAGGGAAAAGACCAATATCCTGAACTGCTCAAGCAAGACATGGTTGAAATTCAAGCCCCAGGAGTTAAACATACTTTGCTACCTGTTTCCACACAGACAGAATTTTACCACTTTACAACTGCCTTCATGCAGACAGTTATTAACCAAACTATTTCTGTTCACCATCCTGCAATAAACGTGTAGGAATTAGCCCCAGCTACCATCATTTTAATTCATAAATAGTAGCAAAATAAGGAACAGCGCAGTATAGCTCTGGTCAAGTGAGATCTTTATTATTCCAAGTATTTACTAAAGGACAGTCTTCCTGGAAAACTTTCAGCACTCTGATGGTTCTTTTTCTTCTCTGAAATAGCAAAAGAATGTTCTACTGCATGTAAAAACCCTCCATCATTGCACAACTAGGGATGAAAATTATGGAGAGTTTTAAAAAAGTGACGAGGTGAGCGGAATTAAAGTTCAACTTCCCTATTACTCTGCAAAGGACTTTTAATTACATCCAATAAAAATATGATTAGGTTTAAAAATAAAAGAGAACTAAGTATAAAATAATAGTGTTCCACTAATTTTACTTTTCAAAATTAATGTTGCTGCACCTTCTATTTTTCTTCGAAGAAATGTCAGGCAGAAATATCAAACTGTCCTCGGGGAAAAATCACAGCATGTGAGATTTAAGAAGAATCCCATGCTCGAATGAGTTAGTGTACTACTATTCACTAGGGAGCAGTGTATTATGAGGAACAATGTAATAAAAGGCTTTTTTTAATATTAGAATATACCTCTATATAATCAACAGTGGCAACAGTGTCCGAATAGCTCCAACATGTGACAATTTGTAACCAGGCTTCCCAGCAATCTACTCTTTATGACAGCCTTAACTAGACATTTTCTAACACGAGGTAGGATAAAATAGAGTTGCAAGCATGAAGAACTTCAGAAATTACTAAAATACTGTATAGCAAGAAATCCTATATTGGTACAAATTATTAGCAGGCAAAATGGTCCACTGGATGAGGATAATCAGAGAGAAAATATTCCTAGCTGCACCAGAGACTTATTGCATGACCTTGAGCAAGTAGCTTAATATCTCTGCCCAAATTTTCCTATATAAAAAGGACAGTAATGCTTGCCAATTATTGCACAGACTTATGAAATCTATGGCAAAAAGCATTTCATTAATACCTGAGAACCTGCACTTTGTTCTAGAAAAACTTTGCCTTTATAAATTCTTAGCATGGACACTAACTTTTAGCTCAAAGGACCCGAGATCACCTCACAAGTCTTTCCCCTCTGATGCTGTGCGAAAGCCTGCCAAAGTCCCATGTGCTCCTTCTCACTTTTATAGCCCCTATGCAAGAAGCAGATTTTCAGAGATTCTGAAGTGTTAGGGACACAGAACAGGAGAAAAATCTCCTCACTCAAATTCAACCTATTTTCTCCATGAATGCAACTTGCACTGGAATGAAACTTAGAAAAAACCTTTTGCTAACGCTGAGATACTTGCCTCTCCTTTTGAAGAACAGGGAGAACTTGAAGAAATTAATCAAAGCAAAAGAAAGTTTGGCTAGATAAGTTAAAATGACACTGGACTCTATTGCTCTACCTGTGCAAACACAGACAAATACTGATTAACATGTTTCAGCCACAAGATCACCTATCCACCTTTAACAAGGCATTCCATAGAAAAGCTTACTCCTGACAAATAAGCACTACAAAGTTTCCTAACAACTAAGTTTGTAATTTCCAAAAGACATGTGTTTATTTAAAGCACATGATACAAGCAGCAAACAAAACCCAAGCCCTGTGACTAGGTTTATATGGATGAACTACGGCATGTCACAAAATTTTGGCTCTTGTTTTGATCTGTTTAGGAGATTTTGTGTCAGGAAGCAAGGAAAAGCCGATCAGGACGCGTCATTGTTCATACCTATTCTAAAAAGAAAAATTACCTTATGCAAATATTCATTTCCATAATGGAGTTCTACATTGCTTGACGTTAATTAGAGGAATGACTCTCCTTAAACATAATCCATTTTCAGGTAATGCTTATTCTTACCTGGCAAGTTCTTTAATTAAATTTGCAATGCGTCTCTTGTCCTCAGGACACAAATCCTTTAAAGAAGCACTCTTCATTCCTCCTTCATTAGTGACCTGAAAATTTAAAGTAACATTTTAGAAAGTACTCTTTAAAGAAGAACAAATATTTCATAAGATATTAAAAGTATTTCAAGACCTAATTATTAGAAGTTGAAAAGTAGACAAATTCCAACTGGAAATAAAATATGTATTTTTTAAAATGTAAGTGCGGTTCAGTGAAATAAAATAAAATAATTATCCACAATTTGGTAAGAGATTTGTAATTCAAATGCAAGCTGCAAGCTTCAATACTAAACATGTTGGGTAGTTTTAAGACATACACTATTCATTGATGCATGTTAGATATAGGGTAGTGATTTCTCAAGACTTAGAAATCTAGTGCGGCAATATCCAAAACCAAGTCCAAACTCTACTATATTAGGATCCTAATAAAGAGTAAGGAAAAAAAACATTCTGCCTTTGTGTTTACAACCAAAGAATACAAACCAGCAAAAAAAAGGTATGTAATGCATTTTTAGTAGATGGTAAGTCCTTATTTCAGTGATTTTAATACACAGAAAAGTACACACCCTTTAAAACGTCACTATCGGGCTTTTTTAGCCACTTACTTGCTGCCTTCGCACTTACAACTCCTCAAAACAAACCTTTAACATACTCCAGTACTTCGGTTGCTTTAATGCATTCCTTTGTCACACTGAGAACTGCAGCATTTGTTGCCAATGCCCACCAGAGGGCATGTTGCTCTTCGCGTTGCTCATGGTCCCTTGTATTATTGAGATTACTAGCATGACCTTTTTCGGGTGTTTCCAAGCAGGAAACAGTTCTAAATTGTTTTTATTTATCAAAAAATTTCAGTCACCGGTGACTCAGTTCTCCAGTGGTAGTGATAAATACAAATTAAGGATCCCAAAATGAAAGCAGCAATAAGAGCTATGCTGTTCTGTCCAAGATGTTGGCAAATGGCACTTAACATGAGATACAAGATGTTGCCAAATGCCTTGCAGTTTGGCCAAGGTAACACAACACAGCACAGAACAACCTCTGCCCATACAAAGCTAACACTGGGCTTCTCTCCCCTCATTAGCAGTAACAGCAGCTGATCTACACAGGTGAGAGAGGAAGTGCCCCCTTTCATCCTTAGCTAATTGCTTCCTGAACAGTGGTTTGAAACAATTAAAGGACTATATTGCTTTTGAAAGAGGTGATAATTTTACACAGACTTATGTTATACCCACCTGAACCTTCAATACACTCTTATTTTAACTTCGGGGGAGCGGGGGGGGGGAAGTTTCACAAGGCAAATTAAACTTCAGGGCTTTGCAAGGGGACATTTGATTTTGCAGTTTCTTTCCCAAACATATGCTATTTACAGTCACACAAATGAAGAGAAAATGGTTTTAACTTAACTGAATTTAACTTCAGCTAAACATATGGTTGAAGGATTTCCATATTCCACGCTAAAAATGTCTGAAAAATCAGGGGGGGTTTAGCAGTTAGATGAAACTTCTTTAAGAAAAATTAAAAGTTACATTTTTCACTCAAAAAAGAGGCAGAAGCTTGATCACATTAGTGAAGGAGATTTTAGCACAAGGCACCACAAGCTATTATCCAAACCTATGTACATACTGTCAGACAAACATTTGTGGGATGAAGAGGAAAATCTAAAAGTGTTACTCCATGCTTTTTTGTACCACCCACAGGTATGGATAGATGGCACACAAAAAAACTCCAAGGCATGTTTGTACCAACATGCATGTCAAAATGAAGCTGTAGAATTCTGCACAGCAATAAAAAAAAAAATCAAAACAAGAGAACAAATGAGATAGAGGCCAAGACTGTATAATCTCCTTTCTCCAGATTTCTGTTCCTTCTACACAGCTGAGAGTAGAACAGTTTCATAACTCAGTATTTTCTGGATTAAATGTAATACATAAATGGAAGATTCTCTCAATTTATAAACCACACCTTGGCAGACAAGAATTTGTATGAGAGAAGCAGACAACTTCTGTCAAACAGAAAGTAGGAAGATGGGAAATTTGGTCAAGACCAGTATAGCAAACAAAGTGCCAGAAATCTCCAGAGTTAACAAGACCTTTTTGAAATCTTCCCCAAAATTCTCATCCCCCTTTGTGATACTCAAGTCTATCTGAACAAAAAGATAGATCAGTTCTGCCTAGATTCACATTAGAGCAAAACTCAATCCATTCTCCTCAAAAGAGGATTCTCATAAATCGTAATGGTGAGCTACCTACCAGTACAATACTGTAACTTGTACAACAGTACAAGTATATTAAAGTGATCAGCTCTCCCTAGACGTGCACACAACACCTTGGAAGAAAATTAGTTGTGTTGGCAATGAAAACTCCTTGCAAGAGAACTTTGTGAAACCTTCTTCTGTAACAAGTAAAATGTATTTGTTCTGTTTGTTTCAAGTAATTCAGAGTTTATCTTCAAAGTTAGAGTACAGAGTTTCCATGAGGATTTGGCAAGGTAAGAGAAAAACAGAAGGTTAAAAAAGAAAGAGAAAACATTTGAACACATTTTATTGTCAATTTTATAAAAGCACATTTGAGTCTCCAATTAAGATTTTGGGTATTAGGCATTATATATAAAAAAAAAACAAAGACCATTTCTACACCATCAGCTCTCACAAGGAAATAGAAGTAAAAATTCTCTAGACAACAAGTAACACAAGCAACACTTATTTTTTAAATTAGATTTCATCTTTAAGTTTATTTGACATATGAAGGCATCTATGAGGCAGTGGGCTTGTAGATACTTAAGAAGAGATGCTTCTACATAAAGATTCTGCATAATGGGGGCTATTTGTGAAATTTCTCTGTATGTCACTTAACTGCATCATTTGCAAAGTGTAGGTGCATACCAGCCTCCTAAAAGCAAGTACTGATAAACAGAGAAATGGAAAGGGACAAGTCCAGGAGGGGCCCTAAAAATGAATACCAGTTATTAGAGTGTCATGCTGAAGGATTTGAAATACTGGCTATTAGAGTGTCACATTGAAGTATTCAAAGGACAATAACACTGTCAAAGCAGTGAGACTTGAGTGATCTGTGTTCACATCAGAGTTTTGAATGTACATGTGAGGCACACAACATTTACTCAGCACACAGAAGACACAGAGAAGGAGGACATCTTATCCCAGATTCAGAACAAGATTTAACTGCATGATAACACAACAGTGATTCAGTCACAAGTTTTAGATCCTGCCTGTAAATGGGAGGATACCAAACTGTAGTGACTTATAGGCTTGCTCAGGATGACTACTAGGCAAGAGATTTAACAGTACTCAAATGACTGACACAGTCACTGTGCTATACAAATTATGTTAGAAAAATGGCATCTCTCAACAGATTTCTCAATATCACAATACCTATCACAATACAGAATAACCTTCCAAAGGAAAAACCCCTGCTTTGAAATTTCTAATGCAATAAACTGTAGGAAAAACATCACCTATTGTCACAGGAGTAGACCAGACAATTTAAAGCAGGAGCCAAAGATAATGTCAACTGACAAAGTTACTCTTACTAGTCAGATGCATTTTTAACTTTTACTATCAAAAACAGAAAGTGATTTTACCCTGCTAACATGAAAGCCACAGCAAAAAGGTCTCTAAAAATAATTTTACAAGTCTTTTTTCTAAGTGAAACGTCCACAGCAATGAAGCTGAATAGACTGAAACACAACTTTCTGCATGTTTCACTGGTAATATATGGATTAGGGGCTACTCAAAACTACACTCACTCTCTCTGTACACATACACACATAGAAATAATCTGTTTTACATAGCCCCAGTTACATATTACTTACATAAATTAGTACATTCAGTCTTTGTTCTTTTTAGGTGGGCAAGCAATCTCAGCAGACAGGTAATTTTTGCCAGCGAGCCACCATGTAAGTGGGCAAAAAACGTCAGAGATTGAAAAGTTTTTTAAACAGTTTTAAAATCCTATTATTTTTTCAATCTAATGATTTTCTACCATTTTTTTACTATGTGCAGTCTTTAGAGCAAGAAAAAATTGCCTTTACTGACCCGCTCCCCTGTCAGATCTCCTGTGCTTCTAACAGGATCCACAGAAACAGAAGTCACAGCTGCAGGCACCTTTAGCCCTGTTTCACTTTTTTTATATTTTGGCAAATTGCTTTTTCTTAAATTTCCTTTTGTAGACTCTCCTGTAAATGAAAGACAAGCAGAACACACAGATATAAAGTCAAAAGCGACCCTTCTCTTGCCTCCTACAATAGGACTTTCACAGAGGCATCCATGTCTTAGCAGCTCTTTTTGAAAAGAATGAGCATTTCAGGTATATGTCTGCAGTTCCTCCCAGCCTCTCACTCCATATAAACTTTTAAGAAGAACATATCTGCAGAAAAAGAGGTGCACAGCACTGAAGTGCACCCAGCCACAATGAACATTCACAGCAAATTCTGAAACATACATGTTTTCTTCTGAATGTGTTTCAGTGCAAAAACCAGTGTTTAAGATGCAAAAGCAGAAAATTGAGCCTCTGCTTTGCCACTCCAATACAAATAGTTACGAAGCAGCAGTAATGCTGTTAAGTACCACTCTTACAATAAACCAAAACTTTTTTCTGTTATACAGCCAGCCTATTCATTGCTCAGGCTAATGTTCCTTTCAGGACCAGGCAGTTGAGTAAGGTAACACTGCAGAGCACACGCCACAGATAACACGTAAAAAACTTCCTGCCGTATTAAAATTAGCTCACCGCTGCCAATGGTAACAACATGAAAGCACTGAAAATCCTGGTGCTGCAATCGTAATGTGTCAACACTGACACTAACACTAAAACCTCCCAGGGCCAGAAGAAATCCAATAGCTTCTTGGTACTGCCTCAAGGTTTGAGTTTTGACTGTTCAAAAGCACAAGAAGTGTTGAACAAAAAATACTGATTTTATACTAGCAGATAGATTACATTTATCTGGGTAATGAATTTCAGAAGTGTACCAGCAATTCAAATGAAAGAACTCAATTACAAGCTTAACATCTCCATGCCTATACACAAGGGAAAACAATGTTTCCAAAATTCTGTTCCACAGAAGTAGAAAAGTATTTCCCAGAGTGAATCCATTTCCATCATTTAGGATCACTGCTTTCTTTCCAGGGCACAGTGTTTAACAATCTGACATCGCCTACCTTGAACTATGCTAGCTACAAAACTCACGCTGAGATTTTGAGTAGAGCTGTTTGGCCAGTAGTTTTGAAAGGCAACCATGGTAGTCCAAACCTAGAGAGGAGGATTCCTCAAAATTTATAATTGCTCTGCATATATACAATTTTACTAGAGTTAATCATCCCCAGATATGTTTTCAGGACCTGGTGACACTGTAAAACCTGTGTTTGAAAACAATTAGAAAATTCTGAAGGGGGACTAAGAACACCCATCTTTTCCCCAGGGATGTACACAAGCATGCACTCAGCCAATCAAGCTCAAGAGAACTATAAGAAAAAATTTTATTTTTCTTTACACAGTGAGTCTTTATTTTAATCGTTCTCTTCAAAATTTACAAAATATCTGAACATCTTTAACGCTTCAACATTCTTTAGAGACCATGTTAAAAATTCAGTTTACCTCATAGATTGGATACAACTATGCTGTACCTGCAATAGGAACAGCTCCCCTGAAACTGTTCATTTTTATACCATATGCTTATCTAAGCAGCAGAGCCTAAATCCTCTGCTATAATCCTGTATGTCCCATTACAACTTGTGATGACTCTGTACCTTACACACTTACATACACAAGCCACGTACCTGAAAAGACATTGCAAAGTTTAGCATTCACAAAAAAACACTTTATTTACAGCTATTGGAAGGTCATACCTGAAACTGGCTGTTCTTCATCAAAAACTGCATGTGGCTTTGTTAAAGGTAATAAACAAAAACAGAGCAAGCTTGGCCCTTTAAAGAGAACTATAAAAATAAATATTTTAGCTCTTGATTTTAAAATACTGTTGATAAGAAAAACTGGCAACCCTTTGGGAACACCAAAGGCAGTAAAACTTGACTAGAAAAAACAAACAACACACAGATTACTAAAACAAAAGCATTACTCCTTTTTCACTGTGCATTAACTTTCAGCCTGTAAGGATTACCTTAGAGGTCACCTTCACAAAAGATCCCAGAGACCAGCCCCAGTGACAACTGCAATTACTAAGATAATGAAGTAATAATATTTATTTAAATTAGAGCAGGTTATAGTTATATAAGGAACCTCTTGATAATGTAGAGACGAAATTCCAAAATAGCGTGTATCCATACTACAATGAAATTCATTTTCTACAATATATTCTAAAAAACATAAATGAGAATAAATGCAAAAGGTTTCAAAGGAAATTGGCCATTCTCATCTGATCATCACATGATGAGTAACAGATGAAAGCCTGAGAACTGATTTTCTTTAACAAGTTTCAAGAACTTTCAAATAACCCAGAACTTTAATTATTAAATTACTTGGAACTTTAATTATTAAATTACTTGACTGCAGAACACACTTAAAAATTACAAAGGAACAGGCACCATGTTATTTGTGCTATGTTAGCAGTAACTGAACTTGAATCTTCACCTCCTAGAAGTCATTAAAAATAGCACTAAACACAGTTCAGGGAAGGGTGTAAACCATAGTGTCTTCCTTAAAGCAACAGTTTCATTTGGCTGAATGTAAAGATTTTATTCCCACATAAGTAACTAACATTATACTAAAGTGAAAAACACAGGGTACACAATTCTGCTCTGCTATCTTTTGTTTATACTCCTTTATTTTCCTCAACCTTCTAAGGTTGGCAACAATTACCTAATTTTGGTACTATTTACAGATAAACACATCTAAGGTTTTGCAGCCATCTTCATACGATAAAGACAAACTGTGAAAATATCTCACTTAACCTATACAAAAACTTAATAAATTACCACACAGTGTAAAAAACTAGCAACAGTCTAGAAGCTTCCTCCTGTGGACAGCAATTTCAAATTCAATCGATAACCACTATCCATCACACAACTGGTACTTGGCACACTGGGAGGGTTTGATCACAGTCTCACTTGTGATCTTGTTGATCCAGTTTATCACTCGTAAAAAATTATTACTCATTGGTCTCACAGCAGTTTGAGAGTATGTTCACTTAGTACTACTGTCAAGTCATCTCTCTCTACAAATGCTGAAAGCACTTTTTCTTCTCACTGGTAAGCTGCAGCCTGCTATCTCTAGGTGTCACAACACATTGACGGGGTCCTGCCATGAACAAGGTGAGGCAGGTGGACAAGCTCTGAAAGTAAAGCACCCTGACCTCTCCTTCCAAAAAGCACCAAAGCAGATCAAAAGTTCAAGCCTGGATCACAGCCCAGCCCAAACAGCTGTGTCAGCACAACTACAACAGCAATCTTCAGGACACTGAGAACTTCAACACATCTTCAACTTGTACTACTACAGGAAACAACAAACTTCAGCACAGGCAACTGCTTTCTCAGCTGATGTATGGTTAATCTGTGTGACAATACACAGCTATAGAAAATAAAACTGATTTCCCTAAACATCTGGCTTTTGAAGTTTTCCTCCAGTATTGGCACTGTTGTGGATAGATACCTAGGAGCAGGGTGAAAAAATTAGTCAAAGCTGTTGCTATTACTCCTGGAGCTATCAGGATCACTCCCCCATGAAGGCTTGTGGCCTAACGTAATTAGAATAAACCAAATTCAGAACAGCTTACCTTAATCAGCTGGACTGAAAATTGCAGTGACTCAGGAGCTGATTCATAAACAGGTCTAACAGCCTTGTCTCAGAGTGAAAGACTGGGGACACTACCAGCATCAACCATTTAACATTAATCCACTGTCACATGCCTCTCAGGAGTCCCACTAAGGTGACTATACACATTATAATCACAGCTAGTGTTCAAGGCAAGAGGAGAGACAGTCACACAGGCATCAGAGAATATGAACATCCTGTGAAGCTGTATGGCTCCCCTATGGCAAGCAACAGTGCATTTGCCTTGCTATGTTTTATCTATCCAGCAATTACAGAGACACATTCAGTTTTCCAAAGCTATTAAACCAGCATTACCAAATCTCCCACATTTCCCACCCCCACCCTTTTTGAAAGCATTTATAATTATTTGTTCTTGTGCCATAGGCTTTTCTGAGTATTTAAACCTTTCCAAGATCAGAGGCAACACTACCTACTTGCAAAACCATGCAAAATGGAAATGGTTGTCAGAAAAGCCTCATTCCTTGGAATATCATGATGCATTAGGACACTGCTGGGCTCAAAATCTCATATTTAATATCATGGTTTAAACCCAGCTAGCAGCCAAACACTACACTGCCACTCACTTACCGTCCCTTGGCCCAGAGAGGGAGACAATTGTTAGCAAGACAGGTAGTTAGACTCGTAGGATGAGATAAAAACAATTTCATAATTGAAATAAAATAAAAATAATAGAAAATAAAAATGAACAATGCACAGGGGAATTGCTCACCCCTCACGGATCAATGCCCAGGTCATTCCCAGCTAGCAATCCCAGAGAAGTTCCCAAAAGCACAATCCTGGAAATGGGAGAGTCAGCTTCCTGGCCAAACCTCATCTGTACACTGAACATGATGTTATTTGATATGGGATATTTCATTGGCCAGTTTGGGTGCATTGTTCTGACTGTGCTCCTTCCCAGCTGCACATGGGCAGGACACGGTAAGTTGGAAAGTCACAGAATCACAGACAGGTTTGTGTTGGGAGGAACCTTAAGGATCATCGAGTTACAAGCCCCCTGCCATGGGCAGGGACACCTTCCATGAGACAGGTTGCTCAAAGCCCCGTCCAACCTGGCCTTGAACACTGCCAGGGAGGGGGCAGCCACAGCTTCTCTGGGAAACCTGTTCTGGTGTCTCACCACCCTCACAGAAAAGAATTTTTTTCCTTACATCTAACCTAAATCTACGCTCTTTCACTTTAAAATCATTACTCCTTCTCCTATCCCTACACTCCCTGATAAAGAGTCCCTCCCCACCTTTCCTGTAGCCCCTTTAAGTACTGGAAGGCCGCTGTAAGATCTCCCTGGAGCCTTCTCTTCTCCAGGCTGAACAACCCCAACTCTCTCAGCCTGTCCTCACAGGGGAGGTGCTCCAGCCCCCTGGTCATCTCCGTGGCCTCCTCTGGACCCACTCAAGCAGGTCTATGTCTTTC
This sequence comes from Athene noctua, assembly GCF_965140245.1. NCBI lineage: Eukaryota > Metazoa > Chordata > Aves > Strigiformes > Strigidae > Athene > Athene noctua. The sequence goes on from NC_134077.1 coordinate 9,909,022, forward strand.
TTACACTGAGAGCCCCAGAGCTGGACACAGCACTGCAGTGGGGGTCCCACAACAGCAGAACAGAGGGAGAGAATCCCCTCCCTCAACCTGCTGGCCACACTTTTCTTGATGCAGCCCAGGACATGGATGGCTTTATAGGCTGTGAGTGCACACTCCTGGCTCAGTCAGTTTTCCACCCACCAATACCCCCAAGTCCCTCTCAGCAGGGCTGCTCTCAACCCACTCATCCCCCAGCCTGTATCTGTGCTTGGGATTGCCCCGACCCATGTGCAGGACCTTGCACTTGGCCTTGTTGAACTTCACGAGGTTCACATGGGCTCACCTCTCCAGCCTGTCCAGGTCCCTCTGGATGACACATCCCTTCCCTCCAATGTTGACCACACCACACAGCTTGGTGCCGTCAGCAAACTTGCTGAGGGAGCACTCGATCCCACTGTCCGTGTCCCCAGCAAAGATGTTAAACTGCACCGGCCCCATCACCAACCCCTGAGGAACACCACCCGCCACTGCTCTCCACTTGGACACCGAGCCGTTGGCCTCAGCAATTTGAGTTCAACCACCCAGCCAATTCCTTATCCATGGAGTAGTCCATCTGTCAGATACATGTCTCTCCAATTTGGAGACAAGGATGTCATGTGGGACAGTGTCAAACGCTCTGTACAAGTACAGGTAGATGACATCAGTTGCTCTTCCCTTATCCACCAGCACTGTAACCCTGTTGTAGAAAGTCACCAAATTTGTCAGGCATAATTTGCCCATAGTGAAGCCACAATGGCTGTCACCAATCATCTCATTATTTTCCCTGTGCCCTAGCAGTTTCCAGGAGGATCTGCTCCATGATCTTACCAGGCACCGAGGAGAGACTGACTGGCCTGTAGTTCCCTGCGTCTTCATTTTTTCTCTTTTTAAAAATGAGGGTTACATTTCCCCTTTTCTAGTCAGCAGGAACTTTCATAGACTGCCACGACTTCTCAAATATGATGGGTATTGGTTTAACCACTTCACCCATCAGTTCACTCAGGATCCCCAGATGCATCTCACTACATCCCATGGACTTGTGCACCTTCAGGTTCCTTAGATGGTCTCAAACCTGATCTTCTCCTACAGTCGGCAGTTCTTCATTCTCCCAGTCCCCACCTTTGCTTTCTGAGACTTGGGTGGTGTGGCTGAAGCCCTTCCTGGTGAAGACTGAGGCAAAAAAGTCAGAGTACCTCAGCCTTCTCCACATCCTGAGTAATCAGGTCTCTCATTTCCTTCTGGAGAGAGCACACATTTTCCCTAGTCTTCTTTTTATCACCAACACACCTACACCATCTTTTCTTGCCCTTGACAGAACTGGTCAGACATAATTCTATCAGGATTTTGGCCTTCCTAACCTGGCTGCTCTGACAACTTCTCTGTATTCCCCCCAGGCTACCTGTCCTTGCTTCCACTCTCTCTAGGTTTCCTTTTAGTGTTTGAGTTTGTCCAGGAGCTCCTTGTTCACCCATGCAGGCCTCCTGGCAATTTTGCCTGACTTCCTATTTGTTGGGATGAAACACTCCTGAGCTTGGAGGAGGTGATCCTTGAATATCAACCAGCTTTCTTGGGCCTCTCTTCCCTCCAAGGCTTTGTCCCATGTTACTCTCCCACACAGATCCACGAAGAGGCCAAAGTCTGCTCTCCTGCAGTCCAGGGTAGCAAGCTCGCTGTGCACCCTCCTCATTGCCCTAAGAATCTTGAATTCCAGGAATTCCTTGATTTCTTAGCAGTAACTAAAACATCAGTGTATTATCAACATTCTCCTCATACCAAATCCCATACTGAATCTGAAACACAGCACTATTCTAGCTACTAAGAAAGGTTAGCTCTATCCCAGCTGAAACCAGGACATTTAGTCATGGGAAACAACCCGTCACCCCAGTAGTTAATTGATATAAATATGCTGTCATTACAACTGCATCAACAGTTACACAACTGAACAGAGTAGTGAGTGTGGCAATAAATCAGATGACTACCAACCTTCATCCTATCACGTCACAGAGCAAGCTGTAGGAAATTATTTTCTTTTTACACAAATAGCAAACCATAACAATATGTTTCCCAAACAGACCAGTGGACAGTTGGTCTATTTCATTGGTGCATTGTTTTCCAGTGCATGTGCAATCAAACATAAATACAGGCGCACTGACACATACTATTATTTTCACTTCTAGCTGATACTGGAACCCCACTCTCAGTGTGAGCAACAGCAATGCCTCAAGTCCCTCACACCTGCCCTAAATTGTCAGCTCCTGAATTTCTGCCAGGCCAGACTGCCAGTTCCTGTCTTCAAGTAGCTGGGCCTCCAACTCAGCCACACGAGCCCCAACATCAATGCCAACTCCTTGTGGTTCTCAGAACCATGCAAGCACACCTCTCTTCAGCCAGGCTCTCCCAGGCTGAATCCCCAACACCACAACCAGCACCTACTCCATCTACGTGTCCAGCCCCATGTAGTCTCCCACAACTGGAACCTGCATGTCTTCTGCAGACAAAGCCACCACAGCCTCCCTCTCGTCCCTCACAGATCAAGCACAGGCTTAACCTAAATGTCATGCTTGTACTCAAGCGCAGGCACCATTAACCCAAGACACATCTTTTTCTTGCTGACTGTTCAGCCACTAAACTTGGCATCTCACTGTTGCTCCCCTTGCAAGTTTCCATAATCTGAACCCAATTCCCACATTTTCTACATTTACCTCCCCCAGGACTTCGCAGCTAGGCCACCCAAGGCCCTCTCCTCTAGAAGGCCACCTTTACTTTTAAGCCCCACGTAACCCTCCACACCCCCTTCCACCCCCCAGGCCCCTGCCCAACCTCTCTGCTCAGGCCGAGCTTCCCCGCACTCGAGAGCGGAGGCCCCAGACCTCCCGCCCAAGGGCCACACACACCCCCCACCCCGTCCCACGGCTTTCTGCGCACCAAGACTCCAACACGGACGCCCCCGCCACCTGCCCTGACAAGCTGCCCCCCTCCGCCCCAGCTCAGCACCCTCCCTCCCGCCCGCTCCCCCCGAGCCCCCACTCCCGCCACGGCACAGCCCCGGAGCGAGGACCCCACCGCGGCGCGCCCACCCCGAGCCACCGCCGCCCCCACTGAAGGATACGGCCCGGACTCCAGTAAGCGCCTCCGCCCGGACCAGCAGGCGCCTCCGCCATCTTGAAACAACCGCCACTCCCAGCGTGCCCCCCGCCGCCCCCCCGCCGCTCGCCGCCCATTGGCTGCCCGCGCCGGCCTGGCCCCGCCGCTGCCGGCGGAGCGGGGCAGGCCGGGAGCCGCAGTCCGCCGCGCCCCCGCCGAGCGGCCGCTCCCCTCGGGCCGCCTCACGCCTCCCGCCGCCGCAGCCTGACCGAGGCCCCGGCCGAGGGAACTACGGCTCCCAGCGCGCCTCGCGGCGCAGCCGCCGCTACGGGGCGGGAGGAAGGACAAAAGAGAGGGGGGTACGCCCGTCCGCGTCCGCCCCCCACCCTACACGCACGCCCCCATCGGCCTCGCCCGCGTCGACGGTGAGGGGAGCCGGGCAGCGGCCTGTGGAGGATGGAGGAGAAGCCTTCCGCCGGCATCAAGCCCTACCTGGACAAGCTCACCCTGGGGGTCACACGGATACTGGGTGAGTAGCGCTGTGCGACAGCGCTTTGGGCCTGGGGGGGGGAAGTGGGGGCGTGGGGGTGTCACTCGGTTGTCATGGAAACCGCCCCGCGGCGGGAAGCGGCGCCTCCCTCAGCGCTCAGGGTCCCCGGGGCGGCCCTGTAGGCCCCATCCCCGACGTCCCCGCCCCGAGGCCCTTGCAGCAGCGGGCCCGGCTGCGGCTGCCCGTGCCGGCCCTGCGGCCGAGAGCTGCGGAGCAGTCCCGGGGTGTGAGATCCGGGTGTCTGCAGCGCTGGGACACACCCACACACACCCCCCCCCCTCCACACACCCCCCCCCCTCCACACACACCCCCACACCACACACACACCCCCCCACACACACCCCCACACACACACACCCCACACACACCCCCCACACACACCCCCACACACACACACCCCACACACACCCCCCCACCCCCCCACCCCCTCCCACACCCACCCCCCACCCCCCCCACACACACACCCACACACACACACACACACACACCCCACACAGACACCCCCCACCCCCCCCTCACACACACACCCCCACACACACACACCCCCCACCCCCCCCCCCCACACACACACCCTCCCCCCCACACACACACCCCCACACACACCCTGTTTCTAGCATTTGAATCAGTGGCAGATGTCCTGAATCTCTCGACTTAAGAGAGCCCTACAGATTAAAAAAAATCAAAGAAAGAGATGATGGTGTTTTTATTCCAAATCATGCATAATTCTTGGCCTCTGTTATAATTTAGGGTCAGCAGGTAGCATTCCCAATAGAAGGAGTTCAGTGAGGTGCAGTGTTCTGGCAGAAGACTAATCTGTGAAACTTCTCAGGATCGGGTATCATAAATAGTCACCCTGCACCGTATTCCCATACCATGGGACTTTTTCCACAACATGACCTGCTTGCCATCTCTGGTTTTTGCTCAGATCTTGAGCCTTCTTGCATCCTGGCAGTTCCCTTTGAAGTTCAGAAGGAGTGCAAGGGATCCAAGTTCTGAAAGTAAGGCTTCTCAGACTAGCCTTTGCTAATGGCAGTAGAATCACAAGAACTGGTGAAAGTATTTGCATGTGTAAAGCATTTTAGCATCAGACCTTTCACCTGTCAGCAACCTGGGGCACAGAACCCATGTACCAATACTTCTGTCCCAAGCCTTGCATATGACAAGATTACAAACTGCAGTTCCAGAACTTCTTCCTATGAATTTTAAAGCCAGAAGTGACTGCTTTGGTTACCTCACCCAGATGCTGTATTGTAGGACAGTGAATTTCATCTGGTAACCCAAGTATATCGTTAATTGCACGTGTTTTTAGATAGCTGCTCAGACAGAGGATATTAAAAAATCAGGGCAAAATTCATGCTGTGGGCTTCAGTGAGGACAGGACTTCATCCTCACTCTCTGTTCATTGTTCTCTACTGACTTATTGGACTTCTTGGGCTTTTTTTTGTTTGTATTTTTCATTTTTCAGTTGAGAGATCAGGATAACTTCACTCTGTGAGAGCATTAAAGAGATACAACTACTGATGATCAACCATCATGGCAAATGCTTCTTTGAAGTAGCCCTTTTTAAAAAATGACTAACCCTTCCCACATTTTCACCACCTGGACTCAGATATATGAGATCTGCATGATGTTAACTACGTCCAGAAGTAACGTTGACATATAAACTGTTTTGGGTAGGTGTGTTATTTACACCAGCAGGATACGACAATGCAGGTTTGACTCCTGTAGCATCCCTTTCACTGGAAGGTGTTGCCTCTTTTGTGTTTGGGTTTTTTTGTTTTTCTGTCTGTGTCTCTGACAACCTGTATTGTGCAATACATTAATACGCACCCCAGTCCATTGCAGTGATGGTTTTACTTTGGTTCTTTTCTCTGTCTCTCCACTCCTGGGTATTTTGCATATTTTTTCCCAGAGAAGTAGACCAAATCATGTAAATTATGCCACCTTATTAATTGGAATTGCTGAACTAATTGGGAAACGTTACCAATCTGTTCAGTGTTCGTGTCTTTCAAATAGTGAAGGGTTTCTCATTCAAAAAGATGCCTCAACTCAGTAGTTTGCAGCACTAGAAGCTATCTTATTTTAAATCTTTTGGGAAATCTCATGGAACCACTAGATACTTTTCTGCCTACCATAACACAAAAGCAATAGGCTTTTAACTTTGTTGAGTTTGTGAAACATTTTTTCAGGAGATAGAAATGATCTTTTAATGAAACTCAGCATACTCTTTTTAAGTAGGAAAATTTTGCACATACAGTATATGGGAGCTCGAGGCCCAATTTTCCAATACCTTTATGAAGAAATGTTCATGGCACCATTTCAAAAACCCTTCTTTAAGAAAATTCTATATATGAGGCGGGGGGAGTGGAGGGTGGGGTGGTAAAGGGGTTGTTTTGGGATTGTTTTGGGTTTTTTAACTTGTAGTCTCTGTGGAAGTCCCTACAAGGTAGGAGATTTCTCACAAGCGTTAATGGAGTGTATAATTTGAGGAAAAAAGACAAACATCTTTCCCATTGCCAGTATGATTAATTTTGCTGAAGTTCTGTGACTAATAGCAAATTCCAGGAAGGTTGATTGCCCACAACTAAATCTGAAGGGGAGGTGTTAGCTGTTCTGGTCTGCCCAGAGCAGGACCATGCTTCACTAGTAACTTTTCAGACATTTAAAAAAGATGCTGAGAGTTTATCTGACTTATAGGCAGTATTAGCAGTACCGTAAGGACTGATAATGCTGTGATTTCCTGCTTCAGCTTTGTGTCACACCATTACATTTACTCTTTCTGATTAATACTGCAGAGCATTTTTGGAAGCTTTCACATGAAATGTCCTAGAAATAGGACAGAGTTTACTGTGATCGTCATTCAGAATAGTTAATAGAAAGGAGTCACCTGAACTAGTTAAGCTTTTTCCTGTATCTTTTGTCTTAAAGTAGGTGGCTTCTTTATTTCTTCCATCTGGAAGAAGCAACCCATGGCAATTTCTTATGCTCATTAATGTTTAATGGAGCTCCTGTCCATACCTACACAAATCTGTTAAACATGGCCTTCAGTTTACCCACAGGATATTTTTAGTATAACATTAAGGCTTTTAAGACAGAATTTCTCATTCTTTTGATCTTGGATTTGGTTCGGACCTCTTTAGAAGTTTCAGTTCTCTTATTCCTAGACATCATCTTTGACTGATACAATATTTAATCTTCCGTCATCCCAGCCAAGCCGTTGTGCATGATGAATTAAACATCCCTGCTGTTTTCTTTGATCACAGAAATAACAATTACTCTGTTATTATAATCTCTTAACTTGTCATAAGGCTTGGATAGCTTAGATGGAAAGGACTGGTTAGATCGTTGATTCCACACACACTTCTGATTGCACACTTCTTTAGAAGCAGAATAGATGTGGACAGCTTATATTTGAGCAAGAGACACATCCCCCTGCCTTGCACCCACCTATTGAAAGTGAAACTTGGTGAAACATCAAAGTTTTCTGTATGTTGGGTTCCCCCCTTGGCCATACAGATTAGCTAGGTGACCTACTGTGAGTTTATTTTTTTTCTTTTTTCTGTCTTTAACTTGGAGTTTGGTTTCCTGATGCTATGTTTTGTGTGTTAAAGCATCTGACAATGTACCAATCAATACTTTCAATTAAAATTAAGTTTAGACTTCCTGAAACGGAGTGCTGCTCTTCTACCAACAGAACAGACAAGGACAATGCTACCGCTAGAATTAAAAGCCCAGCGCTGGAGATAAAAAAAACAAACCAAAGCTCTGTAGTGCCTGCCTTTCCTGTCTAGTGCACTGTGTATGTTTTACCAGAAAGCAATTGTAATATGTGTGACTGCTTTGGGAGCTAGTACTTTCACAGCAGAGCCGGTCTTGAAAGTCCTGCATAGTGATCACTGCTACTCCACAGCCCTGTGTGCTGGGCTTGCAGTTCCCACAACAACAAGTCAATAGTCTTTCTGGACCTGATCCAAAATGAATGAAGTCAGTGAGAACTGTTTCAGTTGGCTGTAGATGAAGTAAAACATTATAAAATAATAAGTGCAAAGAGAGACTGTTCTGCCGTGGCACACCTGCAAGGATAGCACCATGTAGATTAGTATCTTGCATTTATATAGCATTCTTTCCCATAAAATATTCAGATTATTTTTATAAATTACAAGCCCAGTGCTCATAACAAATTTACATGTGTCCAGCTGTGATTCCAGAGAACTGATGTTTGTTCATGCAGATCCCTTCGGCAGGTTCAGATTCTGCATCTGCTTATACCCACTGAGTCCAGCACTGAAGTGTGCCTGTCTTTGGAGTACAGTTGTAAGCAATTCACAGCCACACTGTACACAACCTTGTGTCAAGCTGAGTGTATTCTACCCAACAGAAACCACAGGGTATGCTTACAAAGAAAGATTCATCTCTTTTAGAGTCTGACAAGGAACCCATGGTTGATTTTTCCATGAATCCTCTGCAAAAATTCACACCTTGAATACAAAATGTGTGTGTATATGCATCTGTAAAAACCATCAAAGTGTAGCGTCATGTGCAGAACTAGGCATCCTCATGTCAAGACACGCTGAGTACAGTTGCAGACGAAAGAAAGTGACTGCTCCGTCACCAGCACAGTGCTTGCAGTCATTAATGCCTTTTCCCCAGCTATCAGTTCAGGTTAACTTGCAGAATTGTCTGGCTCACATTGTTGGTGTTACCCGTGCCAGCTGCAAACATGCTCCTCTTTTCCTTTTAGAGACTTCTCCAGGAGTTGCTGAGGTGACGTTTGTGGAAAAGGAGCCAGCTGAACGCCATGCAATCATTTCATGGGAGCAAGTGAGTGTTTTCCTGATGATACTTCAGTGAGGTCAATCTGAATGTACAGCAGCCCATGGAGAATGTCAAATGCAATGCCTACCTTGTGTTTGTTTGTGAGACAGTCTGCTACCAAGTTTGATGCACAGTGGAGCCTAAACAGATCTTTTGGGGTTTTTTAATCAGATATTACTCTGTCTTCTAGGCTATCACATGCACCTGGTCTGTTAGAGAAACTTCATCGTGTGCATGTATTCAGGAAGAAACCACATGACTGTAGTAGGCAGCGAAACTGGTGACTCAGTGGAGAACAAACATTGCTCTGACACAGGTCTGAAACCATTTTCCCTCTCCCTTTCAAACAAAATGGAGAAGCCCTTTATTACTTGTATCACAGAATTGTCTAGGTTGGAAAAGACCTTGAAAATCATCCAGTCCAACCATCGACCCAACATTAACACTTCCTAACTACACCAGATCCCTCAGCGCGATGTCAACCCAACTCTTAAACCCCTCCAGGGATGGGGACTCCACCACTGCCCTGGGCAGCCCATTCCAACGCCCAACAATCCCTTCTGGAAAGAAATGCTTCCTAATATCCAGTCTTAACCTTCCCTGATGCAGCTTGAGGCCATTCCCTCTTGTCCTATCACTTGTCACTTGGTTAAAGAGACTCATCCCCAGCTCTCTGCACCCTCCTGTCAGGGAGCTGTAGAGGGCGATGAGGTCTCCCCTCAGCCTCCTCTTCTCCAGACTAAACACCCCCAGTTCCCTCAGCCGCTCCCCAGCAGACCTGTGCTCCAGACCCTGCACCAGCTCCGTTGCCCTTCTCTGGACACGCTCGAGTCATTCAATGGCCTTTTTGGGGTGAGGGGCCCAAAACTGAACACAGGAATCGAGGGGCGGCCTCACCAGTGCCGAGCACAGGGCTCAGATCCCTTCCCTGTCCCTGCTGGCCACGCCAGTGCTGACACAAGCCAGGATGCCATTGGCCTTCTTGGCCCCCTGGGCACACTGCTGGCTCCTGTTCAGCCGGCTGCCAATCACCCCCCAGGTCCCTCTCTGACTGGCAGCTCTCCAGCCACTCCTCCCCAAGCCTGTAGCGCTGCTGGGGGTTGTTGTGGCCCAAGGGCAGCCCCCGGCATTTGCCCTCAGTGAAACTCCCCCAGTTGGGCTCAGCCCATGGCTCCAGCCTGTCCAGGTCTCTCTGCAGAGCCTCCCTACCCTCGAGCAGATCAACACTCCCACCCAGCTGGGTGTCATCTGCAAACTGACTGAGGGTGCACTCAATCCCTTCATCTAGGTCATCTTCCATTTCTCATTGCCCCTCCTTCCACCTCTTCTTTGTCTAACTGGCCCAATCTTTTGGCCAAGGCATGTCCCACTGCTTGTTCTAGAAGACTACAAAGGACACATGCTACCTTCACATTAGCTGGCCCCACTGCATTGGACTACATGACCAGAGGGTTCCTGAATTCTGTCGTGTGACTCTGGTGGGCAGAGATGGCACTTCTGGTCCCCTTTTTAAATATACATGTTTTTTTCAGTCCCATGACCATGGGGGAATAACTGATTTCTAAGAATCACTCATATATAGGGAAGGGACAGCAGAAGCTGACTGGCCTTTGGAAAGGGGCACGTCAGAGGACGGAGCTGAGTGAATCATCCTCCCTCTGCTCCAAACCTGGCTATGCCCTAACACACATCCTCCCAGAGACTGCACTTGTTACTCCATAAAATAGCTTCCCCTTTGATGTTGCCTTGCCATTTACAATTTTCTATAAACAGTAGGGAAAAATCTTGCACTAATTTTGGTAACACCCTGTCCCAATTAATGATATTTATCAAGAATTTATAAACTTGGGTCAGAATGGATGCAATGTAAACCTGTGTTATTTACTGAAACTTGTACGGTAGCCAATAACTGTGGTCAGGCAGAAATGTCCATTTTTTCAAGTTCGTGTGAACTGATACCTGATTTCCTATAGCTGTTATTCAGGTATCGAATTAACTGGGCTGGAAAGTCTGATGCACCCTGGCTGTGAGCCAGCTCAGGTCTGGGAGCCGCAGAGTGACATTCATTCTTCGGTTGAGTGGAGAGGACTGCTTCTCCTGAAAACAGCACTGCTCTCATTTTCAGGTGCTGCTACTCCTCCAAACCAGATTGAGTTTGTTTCAAAATCAAGATGTTCTTGTCAAGCCAGACTTTGAAATGCTGTAGCCAAAGCACTTCGCTCCAAAGATGTCACGCCCCACCACCCCAGTGATGGACTAATTGTAGAAGTAAATAGTGAAAATTAAGGAGATACAGTTGATCTGGGCTACTAATGGTGAAGGACTTAGGTATCAGTTTCTTTGCCTTTGATTCCAGCTGCATTGACAAATCCTGGAATCTCCTTTCTCGAATTAAAAGATAACTTTTCTTTTTCCTTTTTTCTCTTGAGCTTTGGGGATAATATCTAACACAGTCCACACAAATGCAGTATGTCCTGCAGTGCTGATTAAGTGCAAAGCACTCAGCACGTCACAAGGCCCTTCCAGGATGAATTTATACCTCACTTTTCCTCAAAATCATCCTTCTTGAATTTAAATGCAAGTTTATGTGTACCTAACGTTTACTCCTATCACTGTTGTTTTTTTTCATAGCCACTAGGTGGCAATACTTATGCACGTAATCATTCTTCCTTAGTGGAGATTTTAACAAGATCTTGTCACAGTACATATTTTTAATTTGCCTCTACTCTTTGGTAATGAAAGTATTGACAAGGCTTTTTGTGTGATGTAGTGAAAACTGGTCAAACTATTCCCAAAATTACATTCTTTTTAAAAAAAAAAAATCCCCCTCTTCTCTTTGAGACTCACCACATAAAAGCTCTATTCTTAAGATTGGATTTTTTTACATTTTTTTCTAAAGGAAATTATTCCAGTTCTACTCCAGTTTTGTAATGAAAAGGTATTTCTGCTGAGGGAAAATCTGTGGTATTCAGAAACTCCTAAAAAGGAAATCAACCTTTTTTAAATTATGAATGATTAAAATTATATACTAGTAATGCTGGCAATATGCTTTTTTTTGTCTCCATCAGCTGCATTTGTTCAATTGGGCTGTGCCTGACTTATGTTAGTATTTCGCTGGATACTTCAATGGAAGTTTTAAAGTCTTACATCAGCTTGGTGAATGTCCATTAGCTGCCATGAGGCTTTGCAGGGGAAGGTGAGCTTCATGACAGGAGACAGTGCAGTAAGACAGTAGGAGAGCAGAAGAGATTTTTTTCCAAGTCTTTCTGTAGAGGTGGAAAGAGCTGATAAATCCTACTCTCAGGAAACCAAACCTGAAATTAATCCTGAATATTTTATTGGAAATCAGCACATTCGCAAAAATATTGAAAGTATATGGTGGTCAAGTATTTACATGGGTAGCATCACTTCCTCAAAACTTTCAAGCAGATCAAAATATTTTTAAAAGTACTAGTTAATTTTTTCACCTTTCCTGAAATTTAGACCTACCGAGATGTTATCTTTTCCCCAAGAAAGTAAGGCAAGCAATAGAATGGGTCTGTAGAGACAGAGTTACCAGGTCACTGGAACACCAGTGCTAATAACTGTATATTGTCCTATGAACCTGTTGCCACTCCTAAAATTAGGCTGTCAACTGCCCTGCTCCCATGCACAAGCAGTTTTTAAAAGTAGGTGTTATATTAAAATATTGCTAGGATGCACTCTGGTATCTGCAGTGACAATGTCTGAACCACATTTTCTTTTTGCCTCAACCAGAAAAGAAGTAAGTCACTCACATCATTGTTTTGGTTTTCAAAAAACAGAAAATTGTGTTCTGTTAGGGGGAGCTGGAGGTCCCAGCGCTCAGCACCTCAACAGTCCAAACCAAATGAAGAGGGTCATTTTGCCTGTTCCTCTATTTGGCTTGTTAGCAGTGTCTGAACTGCCGTGGGCTGGCTGTAGGTGATGCCTGCCCATCACATTGCTGGATATTGATATTGCTTGATTTGATATTCTACAACTCTGTGTGGGAAATTTGTTTCTCCTTAACGCACATTGTCTGCAAAGATTTATTTTTCTCTGATAAAACCATAAAAAACCCCTCAAGCAATCTGGTGCTTTCCTGTTGTGGACTGTCTTAGGCTGCCAGACAATTTAGAAACTCTGCATGTAAATCTCAGTGGGAACTGTGGTGGTGGTTCCTGGCTATTCTGTAAGTCTTTCTTATCGCTTCTACCATATCTCTTTTTGACTCAAAAGTAAGCATGCAGGCGTGCGCATCCACAAGGGTCCTTCTTGCCATCCTCCCTCAGCGTTAGGCGAGCCTGCCATCTCCAATCCCCAAGAGTACAGATCTGCCCATCTTGAACCTGACCATGGGAGAGGTGGGGAGGCAAATCCAGCAGAACCAGTGTGGGAGGAAAGGTATATTCCTTCAAGCTGCATAACAGAGAAGAAACTGGAGGACTTTAGGGAGATAGACAGCGTTTCTGACATAGTGTTCAACTCCTGTGCGGCCTGATTGAAAAACTAGGTACACAACACCGTTCTCAAGAGGATTACCAAATCCCGTTCTCTGCAACAGGCAATCTGGTCTGCCCCAGCCCTGTGCCTTTCAGGGCAGGAAATCCAAGCAAGGTGATCTCCTGGGAGACCCCGCAGATCAGATTTATAAAAGGTGCAACAAGAACATCTCAGTATGTTACATAAATTAACATCTGCATTCACTGGCAGCTAGGGCAGACCAGTTATGAAACAGCATGATGTTAGGGACAGGGAAGGGTGGCTGCTGATTTGGCCTGTTACTTGGTAGCTCTGAGAAATGACATAAACCCCTTCCTTGTCTCCCCAGAAACTGGATAACACTCATTCAGTTTTTTAAAGAACTCTCTAAAGCTATATGTTTTGATTGCTGTCCATTTCTTTAGCTATTTGCTTGGGAGGCATTGTTTCAATAGTGCTTTAAGTGAATTGCCATATGTCAGTGTTTCAGCTCTAGATCCAGCACTGATCAGGTCTTGGCAGCAAAACTACCCTGGTTCTGTCCTCAGTGGACTGTGCTTTCTTGGGAGACTATGTGGGGATATTATGGACGATAAACAAACGAAATAGACCTCACACACCATATTGGGCACTTGGGATATTTTGTTTTATGAGCTGATGAGTGTAACCAGATGACTGGAGTGAAAACAGCTGCTTGCTAGGGCTATGGTTAAGTCACTTCTGGCACATTATTAGGAATATTGTATTTTATGGGGCTGGAGATCACAACCCTGGAAACTACCAGTTGAGCAGGAGGAGTACAGAGCTTGAGAAGCCATTTTTAATATATAGTAGTGGTTTGTTTCTTTGACTCTGCTGCCAGAATTATGGTATGCCACTGTTTTGCTGTCATAGGGTCGTGTGGCTGAGCATAATATGACGGATCAATCAATCCTTTCTGTCAGATGGGAGAGATGGGTATTAGTAAAGCTTTCTATATACAGGCCTTTTCCTATAGACCCCAGATCTGCTCTGCTATAGCAATTTCCACCCATGTATTTTACACCGTTATTTGGAAATTCATGCAAAGGGACATGGTTAGGAGAACCCTAAAATAATTTGGGGAGGGCAGCCATTTGGAGAAACATGTACATGTTAACCTTTTCATCCAGAAAAAGGAGGATTTGAAGCAGAAGGCTTATCCAGACTTGGTTTTTCCTCTGTCTTAATCAGCTGTGTTTGTTAAATTGGGGTGTGCCCAGTTTGTGGTAGTATTTGACTGGATACTGAGGTGGAATTTTTAAAATCTTAGATTTTGTCATCTTGACGGATCTAGTTCTCCTGCTTAGAGTAGAACACCCACTGAATTCAAGAGCTGTTCACGTATGTATTTTTACTGCTGGGGTAGATTAGTTAAAATTGGGGGGTTTGAAATGAACTGAAAGTGCTGTGTAAACATTTGTACTCTTCTGAGGCTTTGTTGCAGGTCTGCCATATTTTCTTTCTTCATAGTTTTATCCCTAATCACTGTGCTTACAGCTACAGCTTGCACCTGGAAGTGGTGAAAACATAGCATGAAATTATAAATATTTAGGACTGAGAAGAACCCACAGAAGAAGGTGTGTTTGTTAAAGGCATTTGAAGAACTTCAGATATGTCCATGTGGTTTAGTAATCTCCTGAAATTTACCACCAGGGCCTCAGCCATCAGCAGGCTCTTATCAAAGGACAATAAATTCCTAGTTTCTGCAGTATCAGATTCTCTGTTTTAATACCTGTTGCCTCTGAAGATTTTCCCTACCTGGGTTAGGAGAGCACTGTGCTAGTGACCTGGCTGCTGACAGTGCAAGTAGAGTGACCTTCCCTATTACAAGCTGCAAATCCATTAATATCTGGGACTCGTCAGTAGCAGTCTGTCAGCATAAATGGTTATGATTAGAAAGTAAGTTAACACATAGGATTGAAGATTGTGGGTGGATTAGAGGGTCCTGCACAGCATATACACCACAGTTTAGGGGACAGGGACTGTAGCAACTCAAAGAAAGTGTCTGTGAGTAAGACTTTAACAGGCAGAAGGGCTGCCGTGGTCCTAGGGAAGGGAGGGGATGTGGACAGGAGGAGGCCAGCGCCTTCCCTTGCTGGTGCCAGTCACTGATGACTCGAAGCCAGCATTGCAGCTGGATGCACAGCTGGCAGGTAGCTCCTGCCGGATAGATTGCACTGAGGCAACATAACTGGATATGATACAAGATAACTGGATATGCACAAGTTGCAGACATGGGGAAGAACCTGATCACCTTCTCCTGAAATGTTACAAATTCATGCCCCAGGTGAAGCAGAGCTACCTGAACTGCATGTACGTGTTTCTTTTCCTTAGCTACTAGTTACCAGAATATTCTTTCTTTATTTTATGAGACTTTGAATGTTACATTTTCTAGTAGCTGTAGGTAAGTAGTCCCAGCAGAGGCACAATATTGGAAAGCTGCTTAACATCTGACTCCCCTGCTTTCTCCAAAGCAATTCTGTAACTGCTCCAAAACCCACACAGGCCGCTGAGCCAGGCTGTGAATGCGTACCTGAATAACATCTTGATCTATGTCAGGGTAAGCCTGTATGAGAGACAACAATACTGACCTATAAATGTTCTTAAAGTTTATAATTCTGTCTTTTCTTGCTTTGAGTGTCAAAATCGCTGCACGAACAGGACACATCCAACAGCATGTTTTTAAAACTGGCTAAATGTAAGGAATACACCTCTTTTAGAAAAGGCTGAAATTCATGTCACAAAAGTACTTGATTTATCAGACATGCTATGTTGCAAATCTTACATTATTTGTACATTTTCCCGGTAAAATGTAGGTAGGAACAGAGGGTCACTGGTCTGCAGCCAGTCCTGTCACCAGGAGCGGTGCCTGCAGTTGCCCATAGATACTTGGGCTTCTAGTTCTGAGGACTACATCTTTATCCTTCCTTCCTCATATTTGTTGTTTATCTGAAGAGTCTGAGTTAAGAAAGACTTCTTCCACAACCAAGATGGATATAGGAAATGGGTTCTGGTTCTTAGAAACACTCTCATCAGCTCACTGGAGATGCTGTTCTCACTGTTGGCTCAGGAGGCAGGCTTATGACCCCCAGCCAAGCACTGAAGTTTGCTGAGATGAAGCCAGACCAACAGGTTTGTGAGACTGACTCTGTGTGTATTTGCACGCATAGCGAAACATCAGACCTGTTCAGCTGTGTGCTGCCGAGTGTGCAGCTACTGAGTCTATGCTTCTCTCGCCTACTTGGAACTGAAATTCCTCAGAAGAAAAGAGTCCTTGTGCTAATATTGTACATGCTTTAGTGGAACAGGTAGGTTTAGTCTGATTGCACTTAGAGCAAAACTCTGCTCTTGTAAGCTGTGTATATGAAAAGGTCTATTATTCTTATATATGTGATCTTCAAGTGGCTTTTAGTTCAAAGGATGATACATCATCTCAGTTAGGGAACAATCCTGTAATGATCTTTTGATGACTGACTGCTGATTGTGAAATTTTCCCAAGTCATCTGTGTTAATACAGTAGCACAGACCCAAGAAATATGCCATTTTCTCTCAAGGTTTTAGGATGAGATCTTTGAGCTGATTTGAATCATACTGGAGTTGAGCAGAACATTTGGTGGCAAATATTTCTATACCAATACTCGTTGTTCTTTGGGATTGAGGCACGTTTTGCATTTTCCAATAGCAATTTGATTGTGATTTGCAGAAAAACTCCTGCATATTGCCAGAGGATTTGAAGAACTTCTATTTGATGACAGATGGCTTCCAGATGACCTGGAGTGTGAAGACTGATGGTGAGTCCATGTATTCCTCTCCACCGACACCCTCATTTTATTGCAGCCAGTCTTTCCTTTGCAGAAACTCTTTAATTTCAAACTTACTTTCTGCTCAGTCAGTACAGGTCTGCCAGTATCCTGCATTAGTCTGAGCAAAAGCACACGCACCAAGTCATTTTGAATGAAAAAATTAGCACCATTCCTCAACTCACAAAAAAATTAAGTAGATTGTTTCTGCTAGGCAGCTTGATCAGTGACTACAGAAAACTGACCTCTGAATTAATAAGTAAATGCAGATCTTCATGGGGTTGTAGCCCATTTTAGAGATGTTTTGTTGAGGAAAAATTATGACTGAACATCAGAGGTCCCTTCCTGATGCAGCAGGGCAAAGCCTATTGCTTGCATGTGATGGACTTCCAGAGAAGAGACGTGTGCAGTGAACACTGGCTAGAAACCAAACAAGTCTTTGTGATATAAATACCATTGTGTAATACACTGGCCATCTGTTGACACTCAGATTAAGTATGTGGTTTAAATCTCATACCCAGACTCCCTCTGTAGTTCCTGGAGAGAGAAGCAGCTCTAGCACATTATCCTATCATAAAGCAGTAGGGTCACCCTCTGATAATGCTTCTTTCTCATTAGAAAGTATATTTATGTGCTAGAGCCTGATTCTGCTTTCCACCAGCTAAAGTCCTTTCGCTGGAGTTATTTCTGGAGTCAGTGGTGGAAGTGAGAACTAGACTGAGCTTTATTGTCCATCCTTGTTTCACAACAATCAGGTGGTTCATTCACTCTGTGCTGGGGGCTTGCAGCTATTATCCTGGCTTTCATTGCCTGCCAGTGAGTTTGTTAAATTGGGCTGTGGATACTGCTTGCTTCTGGGGAGGGGTGTCAAGTACAGGGTTTTCCTCAGGAAGTGGAATTTCATTTCAATGAAGTGGCTGTAGCTAGCCAGGATTTTTAATAGCCAGTTTCACAGGGCTAGGGTAACAGCTGCAGTACAGGCTTAGCCAGAAGTGTCATCCTCATACCTGCACAGCTCTGAGATGATGTCACATCACCTGTAATTGTGATTCAGTGCTTGAAAAAGCCTGATTTTTGCTCCTGTGGAGCTTGACTTCATTAAGTGTTGAGGCCTGCTGGGCATACCCATCTCTTCTCTGCATCTGTGTTTTAGTAGAGGTTGAGTTGATGTATGGAGGAGAAGAAATACCTCCTATGCTTTCCTGACACTGAATGTGATAAATGATCAGTCTTATTGCAGATACCCCAATGCCCCTGGGCTCCATGGTGATTAACAGTGTCTCGAAGCTATGTCGGCTTGGGGGTTCCCCTATGTACACTCTGCCTAATGCACCAACTCTCGCTGACCTGGAAGATGACACAGATGAGGAAGGTAAGGTCCTGTTAACAGGCTAGAAAATGTGCTCTGTCTTATCCCTCTTGCTCTGTTGGGGTAATGTTAGCATATAGCACATGAATATAGCAACAGAAAAGGCCACTCCACATAGATGGGGTTTTCTTTGTTTCCTGTGCTGGATACTATATGTCCTGTTAGTCCCCTAGAGCCTTGACAGGTAGATCTGTGTGCTTTGAATCTCGTGGAGATTGTTAACGCTGCCAGTTGCTAGTATTATTTGCATCATCCTTTAACATCCTGGCAGCCTTCCTGTTCTGCCTTTTCCCTGTTTAAACTTTTACCTGAGGCTTCCTCCAGAGATTCAGCTTCTGAAGTCTTTATGTGGTTATGATGTTACATGAACAATCAGTTTTTGTCTTAGTAGTGAAAAGTCGGCTGGATATGCCCTTTGGAATTGGAAAGGTAACTCTGGTAAATACATACAAGTGTGAGGTAGAACTGGAAAATGCGTATTTCCAGACTGCCTAAAAGTGCTGAGCATCCTCCAGTTTGGAGATAAAAAGACAAAAAAAAAGCCCACTCCTTTCCTCAGAACTCTTAAGGCTGGAAGAATCAAGAAAATAAGAACAGAGCCAGGTGTCATGCTGACTCCTTTAAAAATTCCGATTTGATTTCAGTCTTATCTCTGTATCTCTATAGCTCTTGTAGCTTCTAAATGTGGCTGAAAGTTTCTCTTTGCACTTTCCAGCTTGGCTGCACTCCTGATCTTCTAGCCATTGTAATA
Organism: Athene noctua; assembly: GCF_965140245.1. Taxonomy (NCBI): domain Eukaryota; kingdom Metazoa; phylum Chordata; class Aves; order Strigiformes; family Strigidae; genus Athene; species Athene noctua. The sequence goes on from NC_134077.1 coordinate 9,927,912, forward strand.
AAATGGGCCAAATTCTGCTTCCATTTAACCACTCAAACCTCCACTGATGCACTTAGAAGGTACACGGAGAATATTTACATCCTCGTAAGAGTTCACATCCTGACTTTCATGGAAAATTCTTCTGAGGGGTACAAGTCTTTGTGTCCTCCTTCTTCCTCAGCAGCATTAGAACTGAAAATTATATTCTGTAGGGACTTGCAGGATCTCATCACATCAGTCTACGTGATCCCAAAATGGTCTTGTAGAAAGGCTTTGTGGTGGTTGTGGGTCACAAGTTGAATGTGAGTCAGACTGTGTGGCTGTTAAGGAAACTGATGTCACACTGGAACGTATGAAGAAATGTTTATGTCTCCCAAGTTTATCAAAGTCTTCTGTCAAGAAAAAATGAGTAAATTGTTCTCCCTGTCCTCCTTAGAAAAAAAGAAAGTAGGGCAAAAAAGGGATGGTGGATAGAAGTAATGGGCTTCGGTTGCAGCAAGGAAGATGCAGGATTCACATGATGAAAACTTAAGTGATAACAATGGATCTGGATTGACTGCCTAAAGATTATGGCATCTCCAACACTAAAGAACTTCTAGAAAAGATTAGACAAACACTTCTGAGGAATGACATCTGTAAAGCTGATCATGCTTTATGCCAGGGAAAGACTACAGGGCAGCTTGACGTCTTTTTTCAGCCATCTGATTTTGTCTCTGGTTTGTTTTCCTACTGGAGATAAAAGTTTTTCTCACTTTTTTTTTTTTTTTTTAACAGAGAACTTAATCCTTTCCAATAAGTATAAATATAAGAGTTTTATTGAGTTCTTCCTCAACTGATTTATATAATAAGCATTGAATAGATTGACTCTTAGCAGCTGAGTCACAGTCAGTTTTCCAAACATGTCTCATAAAGATTTTTTTCTGTTTTCAGGTAATGGAGACAAACCAGAGAAGCCACACTTTGATTCTCGTAGTCTTATCTTTGAATTAGACCCATGCAATGGGAATGGGAAAGTTTGTCTTGTTTATAAGCATGCTAAACCAGGTAAGACTGAAAAGAGCAAAGTTAGCCATCTCTTGTTGTGGATTGTATCTGGAGGCCACATGTGTAGAATTGTCTTACACTTCTGATCTTTGCAGTTTCGAGATGGGACTACAAATGCAGGAATGTCCTGTCTCCACTGAAGTCAGGGCCTAAACCTGTCAGAGACTTAACTAGAGCTAACATTTTCCCTCCTTTTAATGTTGGAATCTGAGTTATAACTTATGATTTCTGCATACATAGAAACAAGAAAGCGTTCACATATGTCCTACAGACAATCATGTTGAAATAATAGGGAGAGCTAGAGCTCAGCCACTAACGTATCTCTGGTTACTTGCATGTCTCAGAACAATTCCCTTATGTTTTGGTGAGAAAGACTGTAACTCTTCTAAGAAGCAAGGCATAAATGGTAAAAAAAGGTCCTTAGCTGATTGGAGACAGACTTAGACTGGTTCTTCCACCTTGTGCATGGATGCAGAGCCTCCAAATACTACCTAGGTCAAAATTTGTCAGGAAGGGTTCAACAGGAGAGTTAAAGATGTGAGCTGAGCTGTTTCTTCTGACAGATGCACAGAAGACTGTTACCAGTCTGTGATTAGTGGAACACCCAAGTTGCTTGTAAAGTAGTTTCTGACACCGTGCACAGGTCACTAGGTGTATGTGTAGACACGGTGTGAGGATGTGCAATTGTGATATACCTGTTCTTAAGAAAACTCTTTTCTTTTGTAATCTTGTGTCTTTCATTGGGTGTGACTACAGTTCCTAGGGCAGGAACTTCTTACTTGTCCTCTTGCCTTCTGGTGTTAATGATTTCAGCACATACAGCGCATAACTTGAGCAAGGGGAGGGAGTGTTGTGGGATGCCATGTGTTAAGTTGACAATGTTCAGCATCTCAATTTCCCAAGTAAAATCACTTCTTTTTATGTGACAAAGGATGTCGCCACCAGAGAAATATTTGATCACTGTGGAAAGAGTTTGCAAAATGTGTTTCTGTTGGCAGCGCACACTCCCATGACTTCCAGACTCTGGACTCTATTTGGTAACCCAGATGGCTGACAGTTGAGTTAGTTGCTTTTTACTTTGTGAGGCAGATAATGTTTGCCATAATTGTACTTTGAACTTATGCTACAAAGTTGCTGATGTCTAAGCATGTTCCATGTAGCGCATCAGTCCCAGGTTGTGAAGGAACAGCATTGCATCCATTTTACAGTGGGTAAAGTGAGTGTAATGGCTATTGCACAAGTATTTTTAGTACAGCTGGGAGCAGAACCAAGTCCATTCAGTCCCCATGCTCTAACCATCACATTGCCTCTGGATAATCATCTCTGTTAGTCAGGCATGCTTCATTGTAGAAGCTGCATCCTTTCTGATAAGCGTGTTGTGTCTCCCACCTGACAATGTCCAGGGGTTGATCTTATCACTGCAAAGCAACAGTGTCATTTGTGTTTGTTTTGTTCTAGTTGTCTCCCCAGAGACAGAGATATGGTTCCTGGACAGAGCTCTCTATTGGCATTTCCTCACCAAAACTTTCACAGCCTACTACCGCCTGCTCATCACCCACCTGGGTCTCCCACAGTGGCAGTACGCCTTCACCAGCTATGGAGTCAGCCCCCAGGCCAAGGTAGGACCACAGAATCCAGCTCATCATTATTTTGCATAAGTATAGACTGGGAAAACATCTTCCTACCTTTTGGCAAGCAGTCTGTAGGCTCAAGTGTGCCTCCCTGGTGAGCCTTGGAAGGAGCCATGAGTCTTTCCCCTATAGCATGTTAACAGTCATTTGTTTATGTTAGTGAATTCACTAAGATTGTGTTAACTCTGCTTTTCTCACCTGAATTAGCCTTTACCTTTAACCTCTAATAGCAAGTGATGGAACCCTAATTATTTATTTGTTTTCTTGACTCTGAAACAAACCTCTGTTTCCATGACTGCTGGCAAGTGAGCAGATGTGAAGCAGTTCATCCCCACAGCTATATAAGATTTGTCTAGATCAGTTTTCTGGCCAAGTACCGAACAAGACCCTCCTGCTCTCTGGGTAGAGAGGAAGGTCCAGGTACACATTAGACAGAAACCCAGAGGAAGAATATGAGCCTGAGCCTTGCCAAGAATATTAATTCCTTTGCATCCTCCTCAGTCATGAAAGGATACCTTGATAAAAGTCAGGCCCAAAAAGGGGTAATTTAAATACCAGCAATTCTAGAAGTAATTATAGGAAAGCTCCAGGTACAGCCTCGTGACCATTCCAACGCCTTGTTATTATTAAAATTGCTATTCTGCTCTGCCAAACCCTCCTCTTAGAGACTCCTGCCATTCCTCTGTGTTTGACTGGGCCTCCAGCCCTAACCCTACTTCCACCTTATGAGAGGTTGGGGAACAGATCTGACAATACTACCAAACACAGCACTTGGGGTTGTTCAGCGCAGAGAAGAGAAGGCTCCGGGGAGACCTTACAGTGTCCTTCCAGTACTTAAAGGGGGCTACAGGAATAATGGGGAGGGCCTGTTTATCAGGGAGAGTAGGGACAGGACAAGGGTTAATAGTTTTAAACTGACAGAGGGTAGATTTAGATTAGCTATAAGGAAGAAATTCTTCCCTGTGAGGGTGGTGAGGCCCTGGCACAGGTTTCCCAGAGAAGCTGTGGCTGCCCCCTCCCTGGCAGTGTTCAAGGCCAGGCTGGACGGGGCTTTGAGCAACCTGGGCTGGTGGAAGGTGTCCCTGCCCATGGCAGGCGGATTGGAACTGGATGATCCTAAGGTCCCTCCTAACCCAAACCTTTCTGTGGTTCTGTGATAAGCCTGTGCAATGTGTATGCATGTTGGCAAGGCATGGTGGGACTCAATGAGTGTCAGCATCACATTCCTTGGTCCTGCCACAGATCTGTGCGTACATCAGAACTAGTCACTAAAAAATCACTGCCGATTTCCATCTATCAATGGCTGTAGAATTTGTTTCTTTGTATTTCTGGTGTTTTCCCTGTTATACTGTGCTCTACTCTATCAGTAAAGGCTGTGTACATGCTACTGTAGCATATGCCTGTGCTCTGCCTTCCTGTAACCTTCTTACTAGAATATTTTATTATGTTCATTATATTCACAAACCTTAGTGAAATCATTCATGTATTCCCTAATCATTTGCAGCCTCTGTTAGTTAAAATCCTCCTAGTATGTTAACCATTATCATTTTTAAAGGTCTTCAAGGGTGGTATACTAGAGCTGTTTTCCATTAAGCAGTACACGAATAGATTGCCATCTACATTTTGGTATTGATATTTTGTTTACCTTGTTCAACAGTTTGCTGATGGTTTCAGTAGGATTTGTGATAGCATAACCCCCACAGTTTTATTTCCTGACTTCATCACTGGAAAACTGATAATAAAAATGCTTAAGATATGAGAACTGCAAGGCATAACGTTGTAGTGGCATCTGGGAACCAAAAAAATAATTTTTATGGTCACTTCTAGATGTAAAATCAGGCCGAAGAGAAGCAAACACAAAATCCTTTGTGTAAAGAGTTAAAAAACCCTGCATTATTGTATGTGTCAGGAGAGGGAGGGAGGCTATATTTTGAGAAGTTCAGCTAGTTTGGTTCCAATTTATAAGCACTTTTAAATTCCAAGGTTTTTTAATCTTTTCTGCTTCTCTGAATCTAAATAAATGTGGTTTAGTTTCATCCCCTCCCTTTGCTTTTCCTCCTGTGGTTTAAATCGGGAGTTGCTCCTGACAGGGGTTACACTGCAGGAAAGGTAGTGTTAGGTTTGTGTCTGGTTCTCCTCTTCCCTGTCTGGAATGTGAAGCAGTTCCAGGGCTGTAGCTGTAGCTGTGCTTTGTGTATCCTTATCACAAGACACTCTGCGTGGTCCTGTAAACTGCAAACTGATAAGTGGTGTATGATTAAAATCAGGTCTCAGGGGTGAGGGGGAAGAGGGTAAGAAATGTCTAATTGCAGTTTGATTTTTAACTTCTTTCTTCCCCACCATCTTGCCGTTCAGCAATGGTTTAACATGTATAAACCCATAACCATCAACACAGATCTCCTCTCTGAAGAAGCTGATTCCTTTGTGAACAAGCTGGACCCCAATAAGGTATTTAAAAGCAAGAACAAAACTCCAGTGATCAAAAAGAAACTGCCCTCCCAGCCAGCAGGCTCCCAAAAGAGTCACACAAGCATGACCTCCTCCAAGACATCTTCACTAACTGGGAATTCTTCAAGAAAGTGAGACCCCAGATCTTACCCTGGACAGCACTTGCAGTAAGCTTTGATGTTCTCTGATGCAGAGTCTTGGTGGTTCGGACCAAGTTCCTCGTGCATGAATACATGTGCCTATGGAAAACACATTGCAGCATTTGCATGAAACATAACCACAATGTACTTTGACATGGGAGGGCTGTAGTTCCTGGACACGCTGAGAAAAAACTTGAGACATTGATTTTATTCCCTTCTGCTATTTGCAGCATGTACTTTTCAGAGAACATGAAGAAGCCCTTGATGTCACTGCTCTGTAGGGAAGCTTTTGTTCCTGTGTAGCTGCAGCACTGTAATGAAAGTAATAAATGGTACAAGAGGCCTCAAGTTGTGCCAGGGAAGGTTTAGACTGGATATTAGGAAGCATTTCTTTACAGAAGGGGTTGTTGGGTGTTGGAATGGGCTGCCCAGAGCAGAGGTGGAGTCCTCATCCCTGGAGGTGTTTAAGAGTCGGGTTAACATAGCGCTGAGGGATCTGGTGGGGTTGGGAACTGTCAGTGCTGGGTTAATGGTTGGACTAGATCACAGAATCATCTAGGTTGGAACCAACCTAGATGATTCTGTGATGCTATGAAAGAAAATGTAAGTCACCATTACTTTAATAGACCCGAGCTGAAGTACAGCATATAAAGATATTTATGCCCTCTCCTTTGAAAGAAAGCTGTCCTGACCTTGCTTGCTAAGGGAGCAGACTGCAACACACTGAACAAACATTTTCTCCTTCAGTCAGAATCAAACTCCGCACCTCCCTGTGCTCCTTTCAGCTTCCACTCTGGGATTCATGGTGCAAAGGGACCTGGGGCTTCCATGTCTCTGCACTGGCCTAGTCACTTGTTCTACAGCCCAGACAACTTTTTGGCCTTTGTGCCATATCTTTTTGGATAGCGATGTCTGTGTGATGTCCTTCCCAATAAGCCTGAAGGCAGCCAGAAGCTGCAAGATTCCTCCTTGCCTCTGCTTTCTCCTTCTGGGAGCTGCTGAGCCAGGGCAGGTCAGTGGTGTTAAGAGTCCCATAAGCCAGGAGGACCCCTTGGTTTGTCACACAGTCTTTTGTAAAATTGACCATTCAAACAGCCTTGTCACTTTTTAACTGGGCAGGATCTGACCACTGAGGTCCTATAGACTTAGAAGCCCCTGATGCTGTTTCCTATACCATAAGTTTTCAGGTTAGAACTGCACTTTAACCTATTCACTGCTGGTTTTCAGTTACAACTGATTGTTTCCATTACCTTTCCATGCCATTCTGTCTTCTTACATGTGCTGGAAACACATGGTAGCAACCAACACATTTTGTGCCTAAACTGGGAAATCAAAGTCACCATCTTCAAATAAGCATTAATTATTTAAACAGCATCATCTTTTATTTATGAAACACATAATTACATAAGACAAACCTACCTCACACGATGGTGTGAGGCTTTCACCAGTATTTGTATGGCCTTCAGAAAGATGAAGCCACCCTGTAAGGGCTTAATAGTATTTTAATAAAGATTGTAATATTTTCCTCCAGAGTGATTGGGTATTTGAAGATGCTTTTGGGAGCACATGCACAAGGATATATGGTAAGAGCAGGGTGCAGGCTGGATTGTTTGGGGTTTTTTTTTAATGCAGTGGAGTATCTCTCACTGAGAAGGGATGGGTTACAGTGTCTTTTAGTTAATCCCATCTTGAGGTACTGTGAAGTTCCCAGTGTAGTTCACATAGACCAGAAGAGTCTGCTGTGTGACAGCTGTTCCACATCCTGCGCTCACTATTCAGAGTCCCCGCAGCTCTGGTGCATGCTTTACTGGCTTCCAGCACTGCCCAGGGCCCACCCTCCAGTGCAGCTGCTGCATTGCCTGGCAGCTGTCCTCTGCCACCCCAAAATGTGAGAAAATCCTCTAATACTCTTTAGCCCTCATAAGACGATGTGTGTCTTGTGCCGGGTGAAGATCTGCTGCAGCTGCTCTACTTATATAGGTCAGCTCTAATGAGGAAGCAGAGGTGCCAGTATGTGCCACCCCACCCCATGCCATCGTAATACATTAGTAATTCTTCTAGTAGTGAGACGTGAATGACCATTAAAGACAGTAAATGCCATATTCCAGAATTCTGTATAGTAGTGATGTTCTGTCACTTCCTACTTGTGGAGATCCCTGTGTCGTGTGTTCATGGTACCGAGCCCTGGGACTGCAGTCACATGCTTGACATACATACCGTATTTCCTTAAGCACTTTAAATAAAAATTAAGACTGTTGTCACCCCCTTGGGAACAGGCTATTTCTGATACTGTTTTACTTTTAATGCAGTGATACCTCAAACGTGTAAGGCTGTTTGCAGGCCCACTTCTTATTCAGATGAAGATGGCAGAATTCCTACAGGAGCAGGGCAGCCTCTTTTCACTTTATTTTTGTGGAGTTTTGCATTTATTGTGGAGAAATTGTGGAGAAAAAGGAGGATATTTTTGTTGTTTAAGCATCTGGGGATGCTGCCACAGAACTTGTCTGAATCCTTTCATATGGTGATAGTTGAAGTCTAGCCTGTCAGTTACACACATGGTTCCATCATGCCAACATGTTCCAGCAGAGCTGTTCCGGGATTCATGAGACCTTGTGGTTTGGTTTACTGATTTTTTGGTGCTTCCTGAATGTTTGGATCAAAACTAAACAAATCATGAGGAAAAAAAAAAATCATATTGAAATTTCTATTTCAAACTGCCCTTGCTCTTCTCTTCTCTGTGCTCTGCCAAATAAGGTGTTTGTTAGGGTGGCAGATCAGCAAGTAGAAAGTCCCCATGTCCATCAGTGTAGTATCTACCTCTTACCAAACAATATTCCAGATCAAAATTTCTTTAATTAAGTTAATTGTTTCTGCCACTGTTGGATCCTGTATTTTGATTTTTATGAACATGGAGGTATCTGGAGTCTTGCACCTCTGCTTTACTTTTCTCCAGAATGTGGTGATTTTTTTTTTTCTTTGGTGGATTTTTACACAAGGAGATTGAGTAATTTATTTGTGTCACAGACAGGTCTAGCCCTACACGGGTACACCCAGTGTGTCAGAGACCCAGTTTGTCTGGTTAAGCAGAGTAGGTTTACTGAAGACTAGTCCCTCATTTCTCCACCTGCAGGGTAGAGAAAGGGTGTGCTCCAGCAGCACCACTGCGTGTGCCCTTCTCCACTTGGTTACCCTTTGGCTGTCAGTCCGAACATCCACCTAGGCTTTGCTGTCAGGCCTTTTCCTTGGAGCATGTGATTGTCACAGTGTAGAACTCTCCACCACTGGCTGTCCTTTCTCATTTTCACATTCCAGGACGGGCTGGTTGTGAAAATCAATGAAGAGTTTGTGGATTAAAACACCAGCAAGGCTTCCCAGAGTTGGAGCCGTGAGTGGAACCCACCACCAGTGATGTCCAGCCCTAAAATGAAACACAGAAGAGGCAGCCGGTGAGCCAGACAAACCACTGCCCTGCTGCCGCACGGCACAGGGTAGGTCAGCTGAGTCTGCTGGGGCAGGAGTGAGCTGTCTGAGCAGAGGTGTCTAGTCCAAATTCACATACTGGTCTTAGACAAATTCTCTGTACACCAGTAAAATTGCTGGAGGGAGGGTCATTTTCCCCACTCACCTGGGAAAGTGGCCCTGCACTGTCTGCGGGTTTCTTGTTCTCCTTCTGAAATAGTCTGGGTGATCCTGATGAGTGTGACTGTCAGACAGACAGACATGCACGCCTTTTCCCTCCCCATTTCCAATAATACCTGCACCTCCTCTACCAAGCTCTCAAAGATATTTTCTGGAAATGTAATGAAAGATTTTGAGTACATAATGCACAGGGCTCATCTATGAACAACGCTTGCTCTCTAAGTATGGAGAGCGCTCTCTGCAGCAATACCATCACTTAGTCCAAAGAAAAAGGCTTCATGACTGTTTTGTGTTGGGCTTCTCTCCTCGAGAGCTGAGCAGTGTAAAAGCAAAATGGATCACTCACGTGAAGACGTCCATTCCCCAGCCAGCAATTGCCGTGAAGACCCTGGGGGGCAGGTCCCGGGAGGGGTTTATGGCGTAGCCTGTGTTCAACCCCATCCCCAGGCCGATGCCCAGGACCAGGATACCCGTGAGAAGGGCCTGCGTGCCTTTCAGGGCTGCGTTGTTTTTCTCATCATGGATGATCAAAATGCCCAGGAGCAGCATCACTGTTGCTGTAAACTGCAGGAGAGAGAGAACAGGTCAAGGAAGAGAATGGTGAAGGCAGAAAGATCCTGCTCAGTAGAGAGGAAGAGACTTCCCACAATGGAAGAGCATGTGGGATTCATGATCTGATCAAATCACAGAGGACCCTATTTTTTTTTCCCTCCTCAAAGGGGGACTGAAGAAAATTCTTGACTCATTTCCCAGCAAAAATGTCTCCACCTCATAACCAAAAATGCTCTAGGACTGATACGAACTTCTCAGCACTGCCCTCTCCCTCCACTTTTCAAGTCAGTGACATGGGTTATTTTAAGTACATTTCATCTAACAGAGGCAGAGCCATAACAAACTAGCAAGGGAAATCTGATCCTCCCTAGAGGGAGTGATGTTCTATATAGCCTGTTGTGATAGCCATTTCAGGACTAAAAGCAGATACTGGATTCTCATCTGGGAAAGCGAATCTGCCATCTGTGACAGTATGTAGCTGGCATTTGTAGATCTGCAGTGCCCAAGACATCTGGAACTGTGGTTTGAGTAGAGGTGATGACTCCTGTCTCTGCTTCAGAAAATGCAGCTGGAGAGCCCTGGACTGCTTGCAGAGATGCCAGCAAAAGCAGAAAGTTGCAGCTCTTGGCAGCGCACTGTCACTCTCATTTGCTTTCTTGTGCATCAAGGACACTGCATGCTCCACAGGAGGCTGAGTTATCAGGTCCCCACCTGTAGGCTCCGCAGCTCTCACCATCCTCCTCATCATGCCCAGGCAAGAGTTCTGTCAGCTCGGAGACTAAAGCACAGGCTTTCTCAGGTTTGAATTGGAAGTGAATGTTCCTTCTCCAGTATCCCAGTGCTCCACATCCCCTGAAGCATCCCCTTCCTCTTTCTGGACATCTAGACATTGTGTTTTATGCTGGGAATCAACTGTGCACGGTCTAAATTGGACTGTTCAGACCCCAGAGGTTCAATCCAGGCAGGCTGTGTTCATGTGAAGACAATCCCAGGTCCTCTGTGCCTGTGATGGGCAGACAGCAGAGCTGCCTGGGAGCACGAAGCAAGTGTAGGATCCAAAAAGGGGAAGAATAGTTCAGGGAGCTGCCCAGAGACCAAAAGAGATGGTTCCTGATATAGCTCAGCTTCCCGTTTCTTGGGCTGCATGCAGGAAAGTTGCTTGAAGGGCACTCAGACCACGCTGCAGAGCAGCAGGCATTAACTTTTAGGTTTGCTCAGCCCCCAAGGTGCCTTAGATCCTACCTGTCAGGCATCTGCCTGGATGGTGGGCTCCTTGGAGTGGAGGTTGTGATTCTGTCTGCACACATAGCACTGTCAGTGTCCCCTGACCGTGTCCCCTGACAGTAGCAGACATGCAGTATCACCTGCTACCACCCACCTTCTCCTAGCACACCATGGCAGTCCCCACTGACCTCTGTGAAGAAGCCCCCCACCAAAGATACGTAGGGAGCAGGGTAAGTGGAGAAGATCGACGCTGTGGCAGTTGGTCCTGTTACTGTAAAGTTCCCCTTGGTGTAGTCATACAGAGCATCTAGAAAAGATGGGAATTACAGGAGTTAGCACAGAGTTTATCCCACATGGCACGTATGCAAGTCCACCACTGCAGCCAGCACAGACATCAAGGGGAAGAGGCAATGGGAGATATCATGGAGGTGACGCAGCCCTCGCAGGACATGATCTCACCGGTATCCGTTACCTGCAGACTTCAGTCTGCAATTGCTTCCTTATGCCTACCAGTTCCCTGTCCTTGCTCCAGGAGCCTGGGGCAGGCTGGATGCTCTGGATGCAGTGGAGGACTCCATCCTTCTGGCCCTCAGAGGCCGAGACGTGCTGGAGCCAATGGGTGATGGATCCTCTGCTCACAACTCAAAACCACAGATGACTGCTATCCTGTTTTCCACAGACCAGGAAAGTCCCCCAGAGCTCTAGCTGTACCAATACATGGCAGTCCATCTAACTCAAGACCTTGCAGACCCTGGAAACAAAATGCTGACAAAATGCAGCTACTGGCCTTGAGCTGGGGACAGGTTTTGGCAGTGGGAGTGCCCTGAGCAACAGCAGCTGTGTTCTCCAGGAACTGCACATCCCTCCCAGAGATATCTGGGCCCTGCTCTGGCCTTGAGCTATGAAAGTCTGTCCCACAAGCCAGGAGCTCGCCCTCCTCACCCAGACATCATGCTGGGTACTGTAAAAGGTTTTTGACAAACTCAGTTAAGACTGAAATGGTGCCCACAGCAACCCCTGTCATAAAAGACACAACCATACCATAGTAGAGGGCAAAGACGGTGGCTGCTGCCATAAATGAGCCCAGGAACTGTCCAATCAGATAAGCTGGGAGCTTTCTCCAGGGGAGGTTTCCTAAAATGCAGTGTGTGAGGGTGATGGCAGCGTTCAGATGTGCTCCTGCAAAAACACAGCAAAAGAGAGTGGCCTCAGCCCTGATGCAGCTGTTTTGGAGCATGTCCTACACTCCACCACAACCACCCAGACCTTACTTCAGAACACCAGGACTCTCTCAAGGCAGGGTCTCCCTCCTGCACAGACTCAAAACTGATATGTTTTCCCTGGGAAGCTGAATGATACAGGACAGAGAGCTGCTAGCTTCAGTCTTCTAAAAATTCTGTAGACCACAGGCTGCCTCCAAAGAGTGGGTCATCTCACCTGCAGAAATACCTCTCTTGGCATGGCATGAGTTTCCCTTTGTATGGGCTTCTCTCTATTCAGCCTAAGGGGAGCCCAGAATTTAGGCTCACCACCCACCTTTCCTATGGCTACAGGTAGATGAAGCAAATCTTACCCCAAACAATTGGAACGCCTTCTGAAAACATCTGATAGACAAGCAGGGCCTCATCGTGGCAGAGATGAGCACCCCGGCTGATGGGAGCTGCAGGCCCTTAGCACATGTGTCAAGCAAGGCATAAGATGCTGGGGAAACAAACTGCAAAATCAACCACTGATTCCCCATGTCTTCATGTCTGCAAAGCAAATCTTACACAGGGCTCTCAGCAGGGACTCAGATTAGCTCTTAGATGTCACTGCCTTTAGAAGGGGTTACCAGGATGGTCAATCCTGCCCAGACCATGATTCCTCCCACAAGTGTGGAGCAGATCCTGTCCTTCCCTTGCAGAGTTTGTAATCTTGGTCTGCATTTCCTTACGTCTCTTAGTAGGTGGCTTTCATATATTGCAAGACCAGTTTTCCCTGTTTTGAGGAGACACTTTCTATGGAGGAGGTTGGTATCACAATGGTGTTTTTGGAGAAGGACTAGGTGGATCCAGGTTTAGTGCCCTCATTACAAACAATGTTTGTTCTCCAGGACTCATCTCCCCCTTGAGTACAAAGGAAATGCTTGCTTTTCCTGCCTAGTAGGTGTAAAGTTTGGGTGTCAATAAAAGTTCCAACATTAGGGGCCATCTCCTCCTCCAGACTCAGAAAGGGGTAGGATGCAGACACACATCATCTCATCAAAGTGCAGGACAGAGTGAGATGAAAGCGTATGTACTGCCTGCTATGGTCCCACAACCACAACTGAATGGGGTGAGAGTCCTTTTTCTTTGAGCCTCTGATCCTTTGCAGGTATGACCAGTCATTTCAGAGATCACAAGAAGAATCTTGTGACACAAATGAAGACGGATTACAATGCCAGGAAGCCCCGAAGCTGGCTCTGGAACCAGAGTGTTGCTGACTGATCTGAGACCCCTTCTCCCACTTACCAGCCCTCAGCAGATCAGCTTCACCTCAAATGTCACCTGGAAGTCCAGGGACCTACTTTCCCCAGCCTACTTTCCCCATAATGTACCCACCAGATCCAAAAGGACGGGGAGACCGAGAGCTGACTGCTCACATGGAAAAATTTTCCTCTCCAAGCCATCCCCAGCTTGGACATCTCTTTCCTCCAACAATTCAAGAGCGAGGACTTGCTTTAATTTTCTGTTCACTAGAGCCCTTAATCTCTTCTCCTGGAGCAAATAAATGCAGAAATTGCACAAGGCTAAGGTAATGCTCTGTCATGTGAGAGATACCACCCCATGGTCCTGAAACACCACCTCCTGAGTTCATGTGGGTGTGTGTGCATGGGTGTGGATGATAAGGAGAAAATTTGCATACCATTCCTTGTTGCAACATCGGCAATAAGCTCTCCTTTGCAAAAAATTATTTACTTCCCTGTGGGCCATATTGGCAGAGTGTTTTCAGAGCTCCTTGTCTCCTTGGGCTGTGATGGGATACCCCAAGTGTCTAATGGGGGGGCACTGCTGAAATCTGGCTCTGCTGACCGCAACAGGAGTGGGTAGCCAAGCCTCTGCCACTCTCCCCATCCCACTTGCCCTTGTCCCAGCTAAAGTCACATATTTGAGGTCAGCACACTGTAGGTATCCTGTGCCTGTCTTGTCCTCTGCTTGTCCTGACCTTGTCACGCCATCGCGGCGTCTCAGCTTGACCTCAGACCTGCCTCCTCCCTGCAGACTTGACTGTGAACACTGAGTCATGAGGCTGACCCTGGTTATGGTCACTAGACCTGCTCTGCTCTTCTCTCATGGGGCCCCTAGGACGGCCTTTTTTTCTGTTGAGGGCACTGCTCTGCCTTTCAATGCCATCACCCACCTCTCCGCAGACCAGTCATGCTGCCCCCAATGCATGTTGTCTTTATAGGACATAGAGATGTCCCATGCTCAAGTGTCCCGCTCACCAGAGATTCCCCCAGCTGCATGGATGCCCAAGGTAACACCAATGCCAAATCCCAAATTGATGCTCAGATGCTGCCCAAAGTCTCCTCTTCCTAATACCACTTGTGCCACAGAAGACAAGCCGAAGACCTAGTGCACGGAAAAAGGAAGAGAGAAAGGAGTGTTAAAAGTAGTGTTATTACTGTGGTGGACTGAGCTTCTTTGATACTTTTCCCGCAATACTAATAAATTCCCGAAGACATCAAGACTTTAAGGTGCCCACAGTCAGAAGATGAAGAAAGAATGACCCTTCCCTGCAAAAACTGCAGCAGTACCTGCAACATTCATCATTGGTGCCCATCACACCAAACCAGGCACTCTAGTCATGGTTGGGTATGGGAGACAAAACCCACCAAGATCCAGGGCTCAAGAGGGATCACTCGCACAGCCACAGTAAGGGTGTCTGTACCTGAAATCAGGGATATGAGCCAAGGGAGCATCACTGCAGACCACCCGGAGACGGTGCCCAAGCCGGATGGAAGGAGGCTGCTCAAATTCTGGTTGTCTTTCTTTTCCTGGTGTGCAATTTATTGGCCAAAAATGTACTTTGGGCAGCACACAGCTATTTGCCAACTGATCTCTAATTTTGGTAACTTATTCTGGTGAAAAACAAGGAAGGAAATTCTGGTGTGACTTTTCCTTTCAACATATATACTTTCAATTAAAAAACCACCAAAGTTTCAATATTTTTTTAGTGACTAAATCAGAACCAGGAAATAAATTTAAAAGTAAATACTGTTCAGCAGGAAAAGATATATTCAAGAAATTGCTCTGGCCTGAAAGGAAATTCAATTTCACTTTTTTAATGTGGTCAGAGGGTGGAAAAAACAGTTCTTTGCACAGGTCTTGGAGAGGTCTTTCTTTGCACTGAAATCTGGAGGAGGACAAAGCTTCTCTTGAGGTCTCTGCCTCGAAAACCACTTAGGGCTTGGAGAGTGTATCCTGTTCTCTGGACTGCATCAGTGTTTATCCAGGGTGACATGTCCCTCCATTACAAAAAAGTCAGTATGTTCTCCAGCATCTAAACTTCTCTTCTGACTGTTCTATTTCGACTTTTTTTTTTTTTTTTTTTTTTCCTAGCTACTCTGGCTGGCTCCAAATTTTATTTATCTCATGTGTCTGCTCTCCCTCTTTGCTTTCAGACATCACCAAAATCCCCTGTTCCCCAGAAACGTTGTTCTTATCTCTCTCATATACACAGACCACACTTTGTGTTCTGCACAGAGCTACAACCTTCACAGTGTGAGCCCTTCTCAGTCTGCCTCAGCAAAAGCCCCAAAAAAGCAGTGTTTGGGATATCGCCCGGCATCTGCAAAGCCCTTACAAAAACTCTGCCTACTCATCTCTGACTTCCAAAGCCACATCCAGAAGAAGCCAAATGCATAAGGCACAGGTTTTGCAGGACAGCACGCAGGTGCAGAGAGGGGTGCAGGGCAGGAGACGTGACTGTTGCTGCACAGTATCCTGAAAAAAACACAGGACAGGCCACAGAATGTATTTTTCAGCACAGATTCAAACCTCTGGCCTCTTCCTCTGTTCTTACCTTTTTTTTTTTTTTTTTCCTACTTCCCTACTCCTTGTGCTGTTTACTCCCACTGCCTGGTTTCCTCCTTTATGAACATTGCCAGTCCATTACAGTGATAGGCACTGAGTGCTGGTGTCCAAATAACAGCCATCCAGGCATCCTGGAGATGCATCCAGCACATTCCCTGTTGAGCTGAGGCCCAGGAGGTGCTGAAGAGCTGGATGATGCATTCTAATGCTGGATGCTGTTTGTTGCCAGCCCTTGATGGGGGTCCATCAGCAGTGTCCCTCCTCCTACTCTATTCCCTCATGGGGATCAGTGAAGGAAGAGTCAACGGGAGCTTCAGGGTCCAAAATCTGCCTTGGACTATCAGAGTGCAGGGAAAAGTCTGCTCCCCATGCTGCTTCCCAGAGACAGCCCTGGCAGGACACCTCTGAACTTGTCCTTTATCACCCGCGAACTTACACCACCAAAAAACAAAGGGAATGGAAAAGGAAAAGGGTTTGCTCAGCACCAGCTGAGGAGTCACAGATGCCTGTACTCTGACTTCCAATGCATGCAAAACTGCTTGTGTAGTAGAGTGAAATTCAAGGAGCTGGATGTGCAATAAGATGTGATAAAAAGCAAGCATCCTTTGTACATGCAGTCGTTGCCCTTGAAAATAAGCACCTTTATCTGTACAGACAGCTGTGTGAAAAAGTCCCCATGCTTACACAGATCTTATCTTCCTCCTGTGCAAATCTCCAAGTACAAGTTATCTGGGTTATCCCCAGCCCTACCATTATAGTCTCTGTCCAGTCCAAAGTGTCTCAGCCCAGGCTAAAACCAGGGTAGTAAGTTGGCACAGACAGCTACTGGACTTTTTCAAGGGGAGGATCTCATTTTGCTAAGTTGGTCCCACGCAGGAAGGCTGTGGGCCAGGTGGGCACCTAACCCCCATCGGGCATTAGTTCTGACTGCAAAGCCTTCCTCACCCTGTCTCCAACACCTCTGAAACAGGCAAAGAGCAAAAAAACACTTTGCTTTTTCTGCATGAAACATATTTCTCATAAAGGAAGGAGTTTCTGTATGATTTGGATAAGGACTATTCATTTGCCAGGAAACCAAAACCAAAATCCTGGCATGCTTTACACCCAGTGATTATGTTTCCTAACAGTGGGTTGTGGCTCCAGAGAGTTTCATGGGCATTTATTACCCTGGCAACCCGGGGTAAGAGGATCCCCCAACCACACCATTGCCTCTGGCACAGCAGGAAGAAAATCCTCAATTCACTGCATGGGATCTTTCAGGGGGGTTGGCACAAGTGTTGCATTGCCCCATCTGACCAGATACTGCTCTTTGGTTTCAGTCCCAGACTCTCTCATTTTCCTCCTAGAAGAGAACTGAAAGAGCAGCTCATCCCCAACTGCTTCACCCTCTCCCAGTGCCCACCTCCCACCCTCCACATTGCTTTTTTTCCTCCAGGAGGTTTTTGACAGATGGTCTACCTGATAGGAAGCCACAGCCCCACCAGAAAAGAGGAGTGAGCAATAGCAACCAGCTGCTGAGCAAGCCTGAGGTCGTGGCAGGAAACCACTGACTTTACATATTAGTGCTGCAGTTACTCTCTCACCCACCCTGCACACACGCACACTCACATGCACGGACACACATGGGCCCATCTCTTCCTTACCATGAGGATGAACATCCCCAGTGCTTCTGCCAGCAGCTCCCTGACGGTGCCGCTACGAATGGTGAGCGCCTTCTGAATCTTCTCCAGCATTTTGCTCTCTGGCTCCAGCCTGTAGCCGTGGGAGCTCCTGTTGTGACAGCACACTTCATTGCGCTGAGCTAAGTTACCCTTTGAAACCTGGCACCCTCCCTTCACCCCCAGACACCTTCATTCATTTGGTTAACGATGAACAAGCCAATAAACTAGCAGCCAGCTTCAGAGCCTTCACACAAACACACTTGCCATGCTTTTAAAACGATATGGTAAAGATGCAATATTTCTGCTACTGGGGCATTGCAAACGCTCTGCCTCTGCCCAGGAGCAGCCTATCTCCAGAGCTGTGGATCTGTAAATAGCCTTGGTGTGCTCCTAAAGCCTCTGTCTTTCTCCATAAGCTTTTCCACAGAAATTGAACAGGAATTTTGGCTCTGCTCTGCATTGCAACCCACTGGCTGGTGGTTTGGTGTCATTTTTTTTTTAACAGGTGGGATTAGCCTGTGCTTTGGAGGACTATTTGGATGCCCAGCCTGCAGTGGGGATGCTCTGACTGGAGCTGGTGTGCACCACTGTCTGCAGCTGGGAAGAGCTCAACGCTTTGAGCGTTGCTTCAGGTTGAATATTTGCTCTTGCTGAATGCATCTGTGTCTGCCCCTCCCATCACACCAGTGGAGAGCCTCCCCACCAGCCCCCTGGTCTGTCCTCTCATGGGGGGCAAGGAGACACCAGTCTTGGCAGTGGTCCCCAGAGACCTTCAGTCTCATCTGGCTGCCAGAGCAGAGCCCTCACTGCCCTGATTCCTCCTCCATCTCCTGATTCCCTGTGTTTATCTCCCTACTCACCAGATGCTCTTACCTCTCCACTGTGAAAAGGTTTTAATACCTTTGTTGAAAAACCTGAGCCCACTGAACACTCAGGACCTTTTTCTGCAAACCTTGTCTGGTTCTCCGCTGGTCTTCTTCACCTTCCTCTCAACCTGCTGCAGCTTCTCAGTGTGACTCTGGAGGGTACACAGTGCACAGCTCTTTGAGGCATTACCAGCAGCTGCCCCGATGGGGACATAGCACTCTGATCATGCTGCCCTCCTGTCATCTCCCTCTGCACCACTGCATTGCAAAAGTTCTTGTGCTTTTCTTTCACCCACAGGACACTGAGCAGCTGTATGGAAGAACCTGTGAAGCTGATTCTCCTCTCTGGTCCATAGATGATTTGTCTATCTTGTGGCAGGGAAGGGGTTTATGGACTGGGGTAAATCCTCCTCCAGCAACAGATCAGCTCTTGACCTCAGTGAACACCTGGCTGAATATACAGTAATTTACTAGTCTGTCTCTGATACTAAGGACCATTTAATCATGACGGATGATAACCAACGGGCTGGCAAGGGCGTTCCTACAGCATATTTCCAGGTGGGAAGGTTTTTTGTTTTATGAGTCTGTGAGCCATGCTTTGGTACAGAAAATGTGGCCAATAAATCTTTCCAGGTCACTTCATTCTCTGCCATACAAATATTTATTAGTGGAGCACACAAACACAGGCCCTGGAGCACAAGGTCAGGGTGGTGACAAGAGTTTCTTCTGTACATGGGCATTTCCAGCTGACATGTGAAGCTGAGGTCCTGGCATCAGCATGTCTTGGAGATCTCCCAGCCTTTCTCAGATGGACGAGCTGTGAGTGGGTCAGCATCCCCCCCAGCTGGACCTACAACTTCAGTTTTCAATCCTAGATCTCAGGGAGTCTTCCAAGTGGATTCCTCCCCTGTGGGCAAACAAGAAAGCTGCCTGTCTCTGAAAGGCTTTATCTCCTGCATTTAAACATTAACTACAGGCATCTCCATATTCTAATTTGGGCTGAAAAATGGACAGGCACTTCCTGGGAACACCAGGCTCCTATAGACTTGCAGTCTTCTCAGGAGAGAAAAGCCATCCCAGTTTGCAATAGAAATCTTTGATATTTGCAGCATAATCCCTGATAATGCCACCAAATTCCCTAAAACTCCAGCATGCTTCTAGGATAGCATCAAGGATCACTAGATATGTTTCTTGTTAGTGCTTGTCCTTTTACACAGGTCATTCCACAAGATGGCACTGAGACATTAATTTCTCCCTTAAAAGTTTTCAGAAGGGTTCCTCTGTTGGCTGCTGAAAACGTGAGAACCCTTTAGTTTTAGGGTTCCTCTGGGCATTTTTAAACAAAAGTGATCTGCCAGAGTTCAGGGAGGGTAACAACAACAAAAACAAACATCTTCCTATAGGTCCTGCAGGGCAGACCATCTCTGTTCCGACAGCACTCAAAACTGAAGTGTGTGAACCTGTGGTTCCACTTCATAATCAGCAGAAAGCTGTTCATCCCCACCTAAATAAGCATCTGAGGCCAGACCCATGAGTCATGCTGGATGTTGGCAGTTTCCCTCCAGCTCTGCTCTGGGCCCGTGGAGTGATCGACTCCAGCGTGCACACCCACGTGGAGGTATCTACCGCCAGGTGAGCTGGGCTGCCCTCCCTCCCTGAATCCAGATGTGCTGATCTTGAGCGAGCACAAACAACCACGTGAGTCAGCCAAGGGCTGGAGTGCAAAGATCTGCCAGTTGCCCAACATGACCTGTTTGTACTTGCATGGTTTCACCTACCTGCAGGGCTGACGAGGATCTCTGGTGTCACCAGATATAGTCCCCTATTAAGATAGGCAGCCACACCACATCTTCCCTTTTGTGACCTGGCCAGTCGCCATTTTAGGGATAAGTGCTTTTTGCCCCAACTCCTCTGGAAGCCTCTTACCAGCACTTGCTGCTCTGGAGATAAGAGATTTTCTTTTACTTTTCAGCCAAAGCCATTTGTTCATGTGCCAGTGTTAGACCACCACAGTCATGAGTTAACTTGTTTCTTACAGGTTCTATCCCTGAAGTTTTCCTATAACATTTGTTAGAAGAGTGTTAGCTGCTTGTGCTTAGCCCTGCACCACCTCCTGATGTTTACCTTGACTTGCTCACAGGTTGAAACTTCACTCAACGTTGACCCTACAATGCTTTTACCATGTTTTCCACTGCACATTAAGCAATCACCTGCTAAACCAAACCCATTTTCTTCCCTACGGCAGGTGTGCTTTCAGCACTAGTAATAAAGGCCTCAGTTTAGAGAGGGAAATTTGGCACAGTCGAGGCCCACTAACTGCTGGTGATGATACCCATGGTACTGAAGAGGTGGAGGAACAACCCCCCTGGGCCCTGATAGAGCAGCCCTGGGAAGGATGAGCTCCCAGGGACTCTAGGGCAGTCATGCTTCTGCAAGGAATAACTTCTCTAACTCAGTTTGACAGTGCACATGTTTCCTCTACGCCCAGGAGCTCATTTAACTCTTAATTGCGCTTATCAACAGCTGGAACATCGCCACTCCATTAGCTTCAGCCCTTCTGGTGAAACAGTAACTTTTCCCCAGAGGCTGAGACATGTCTGAGCAGACAGCACAGCAGAGGAGCTCCTCACCGTGGATGAAGACAGCTTGCTCCTCCATCAGGCCAAGTGAACAAGGCACTGAGACATCTCCAGGCCCCTTTAGGAAGCAAGGGCTGGTCAGAGACACTGGTGTGACCTTAGCTGTCCAGAATAGACCCCACTTGACGTATCCTAGAGCACCTGCACCCAGTGGTCTCACATTTAATGCTCATGGGTCTACCTCCTCCTCTCCCTTATGGATGGCAGGCACTGAGCAAGTCGCAGACACCCCAGATATTTGTGTCTCAGTGGAGGCCTTTGCTCTCTGTACTGTTACACAACTCCCCATTCCCAGGATACCAGCCTCTGTGGCCTTTCAGGTCACCCTGCACACCACCACCCCTTGCCCTGAAGCTGGACAAAGGCACATCACCTGCGCATGCTCCTTTCCAATGAAAGCGGGCTAGCTCTTACCGTGCCTGGCAGGAGTGGTAGCTGAAGACACCAACGGAGGAATGTGGTGGCAACGATGAGTAGAATCCTGCTCTGGTCTGCAGTCCTCCACTTCGCTCCCCAGGGGCATGGTGCCTCCCCACCCCAGACTGCTAAATCTTGCTCAGCTGGAGGTAATCCGTGAGGCGTCGGTGTCAGCAGGAGGAGAATTACATGGCTTTTGTTGGTCATTAGGGTGAGAGCAGGGTTGTCCAGGAAGGGGTCGCCTGGGGTGGCACTGTCCCCATCGTTGAGCAACAAAGCAGAAAGCACCTGGGCTCCCCTGGCCAATGACCTACACACCTCACCTTGGACCACCCTCCCCTCATGCCCTCATCTGGCTTACCAGACAGAATCAGGTCATTTTTACGTGCAGCAAAGTGTGATGTTTTTTGAGGCACCCAACTAGCTTCAATCTGGACAAAGCCCTGGAAAGTCTCCCCCATGTGCTGGTATAGGACATTCAACCGAGAGAGAAACAGAGGCACTGGGGCACCGCAAGATCTGCAAGAGACTTGTGGTACTTGTGGGATTTCCACCGAGGTCCTGCCAGCTCCTCACCTGCTGTCATCCCCCATTCCTTGTATCATCCCTGACCTGTGAGCATCTTTCTCTCCTGACCTGCTCAGGGCCAGGCTCCCACCCTACCCCTGTGTGTGGAAGAATCCTCCTGACTTCCCTGGGACCCTGCTGCAGGGCTCCCCAAGACCCAGCTAAAGAGCAGGGGGGTCTGTGGGTGCAAATGCTTCTGCCAAGCTTTGAGCTGCCTGCTTCAGTCTGCTTTCAATCCACAGATAAGGTGAAAGCCAGGGAAACCACAGGGCTCACAGGACATTGTCACCCTAGAGATAAGAGGAACTAGGCTTTCTCCTGGAGTGTGAACACCCACACTCTGAAAGGAGAGATTAAAGGAGAAAAGCTGCAGTCTGGGAAGGAGACACTGGATGAACTGGATGAGGCCCAGAAGTTGCAGAGCCTGGTGGAACCAGCATGCTGATCTGAATGTTTTCCTGCTTCTGACTGTACCCCAGAGACAGCAGAGAATGGCTGTGTCTTCACCTCAGGACGTATGCTCTTACAAACAGTGCCATTGACAAAACCCCTTTTACCTCATCTTGTGTTCCCTCCTCTATCTCATCCCTCCCCCAGTCACTCCACTCCAGGACAGTCTACAGGACCCACCCGCCCAGCATCTCCCTAGGAAGCACCAAAAAGGCATGAGCCTGTGTTAATAGTCTCAAAGAGCAAAACCAGAGCAGGAGCTGGTGACAGGAACACAGCCATGGCTGCTCCCTCTGGAGCAAGGCTGAGCCAACAATCAACAAAGTCATCCTTCACACTACCAGATGTTTAAGGGTGGACTACATCCAAACATTCCACTCACATAAGACACACCTGTAAACCCTTCAAGAGATGATGCTAAACCCAGAGGCAGACCATCTCCACTGCTAGTTATACATTTTGTGTGGTGAGGAACCAACAGGTGACTGCTCATTGTCCATATATAAAATCAGAGACTTAGGCAAAACCCAAGTGTCAGCCACACAACTGTGTTCTTCCATATCACTCCTGCCACGGGGTGTCCAAAGACCATCCAGCAGCTGGCATGACTCACGTTGGTGGTGAGCAGTGTCTGCTGCGTGGGATTTGTCTTTGCTCTCTCCACAGGGGAGGGAAAGGCTGGGATGTAGGTGGCTGGATCAGCTTTCTCAGAGCCAACCCACCCCATCCAAGAGGGCTGCTGCTGGTGTGGACGTGAAGGCATCCAAAGGAAAGCCCTGATAAGCTCCCACTATCATGGCAGGGAGAAGATGCCACAGATTCCTTGCAGACACACACACAAATCCCCTCGGATGCTACCCAGCATTTCAGTGGGGGTGGAGGTTTGCTCCAGCATCTGCCAGACACCATCACACTTGTGCTCCCCCAGGCCCTTTAGTCTCTTGAGCTGGTTTGGGAGATAGGAAAGCTGTGGTGGATCTGGATGATTTTCTGGTCATTCCCATCCTGTCGGTTCATACATGAAAAGCCACTGACCCAGAGCAACCCATAGAAACTGAGAATCCATCTTCTGGTGTTACCTGAACAAGAGTCAGTTTTCCTTGCTCATGTAATTTCTCACCACAAGTTCTGCATGACAGAGTGTCATCTTCACAAATTGGCCAACATGAAGTCTATTTCCCTAAGCACAGAGCACCACATGTCAATCATTACTGGCAGTGCAGATGTTCCTAACCCATGGCAAATACTAGATATTGTCACTGGTCTTTATTGTCCCTATGTTTGTTTTCACATAGACACACTAACACACATCCACATCAGTCATTTCCTAATGAAGAAATAACTGTTGCATACCGTCTTCTCAATTATGACTTCACAGGGACCTCCTTGCAGACAAAATATCAAATTATAATCTCATGAGAATGGCAAAGGATCTATCTCTCGCTCCCAGTGTGAACCAGTTAAAGCTCTCTGGAATTGTCTCAGTGTATTTGGACAGGACCTGACATGATGGGCCCCTGATCACAACACAGTCTCCAGGCTCTGTCACAAGAGCAACATATACACAAACCACAACAGGTCTGTGAAGCTACAGATATCAGGTTTTGCATCTGAAATGTTCAAGCATGTGTCAAACTGCAGCATTAGGCACAACAAATGCCTGGCTGGGTCTCTCACCTGCAGGAGCAGCCAGTCCAGTTTGTAGACTCTACTGGGAAATACGTTGCTTTGCTCACATGGCTTTGACTGCTGACACTCACAATAAGCTCAGACTGCTTTTCATGCACTGGAGTATGTAGTACATCTCTAGAAGTCCTTGAGACAGGACGCTGTGGGCACTACAAAAGGATCTGAAGATGGTTATAGAAATTCATGAAGGTAAAAATTCAGCAGTGACTACTAACCATGGACACCCCTCTATCACAATTGATCTCTGTGTTGTGAATTGTTGGAGACTGTAAAATAATTCTGGAGAAATACATTTGTTCTATTCTCACACTGTTGTCCCATCACATCTAGGATCTCCTCCATGGGTCCTACCTGTCTCAGTGATCGTTGCCTGGCTGACTGTCGTGTCCGTGGAATAGGATGTCCACCACTTCAGTCACAGGAGCAGAAGACTAGCAGTCTTCAGTAGCACATTCTTGAATTGCTCAGTTGTCCTCAGATGACATGAGAATATTTGGAATGTGTTCCCAACTCTACGGCTCACCAGTGTGAGTCCTGAGCATCCACTCCTCCTCCCTGCCCAGTTCCCTGTGCCCAGGGAGTGACCAAGACACCTCATTCAGGAGCAGCTTGGGATGGGCAAAGGAGACATTTGCAACTTCTCACAGCTTACGGTGTGATCTTTGCTAAAACACCTGCCTCAGCTTAGTGCTGGAAGTGCCATCCTAAATCATCCATCTCCTCATTGCTCTCTCTTCCTCTATGCAGTGCAGATAGTGACCCCTCCCAGACCCAGGACAGTCAAGGACATACATGTGTCAGCTTCTATTTTACCACTGGTGAATTCAGTGGTCAGAAGAACAAGTAGGAATTTCCTTCACACACACACCAGGTCAAGCCAGCAGAACAGCTCCCTCAGCTCACCAGAGTACTTACTGTAATGCCTATAGCTGTGTGGCAAATGAATGGCGTTTTAGATACAATAAAAACCTTAGAAGAGGGAGATCTATCGCACTGTGGTAAAGTCTCCCTTCTCCTTCCATTCAGGAGCTGGAGGAAGCCACATCATATGCGTCACTTAAAAGCAGACTAGAAGCAAAAGGCACTTGAACACTCACCATGGGGAACAATTGTGCCCTGCTTTAGGGCACTAAATAGCTGACTTTGCCTTGTTCATCTCATATTTTATTGCCTCTGCTGTTTGTACAGTGCTTCACGGGAGAAAGCGAGCTAACAGAGCAGAGAGCCTACTCACCATTCACCTGCCTCCTCCCCTGCACAGGCACCATCTCCCCTCCTGTGCTTTTTTTCTGCACAGCTCCATGAGATGGCAGCTTTGGTTGTGGCACCACCACACCATGATCACACAGCACTGTCAGCAAGGGCTCGCAGGAAAAAAGCAGTGTCAGGTCCACGAGAGCATTCCAGGACCACTGCCGGGCTCCCTCCTCTGTGCCCAGGGTGAGGGCTCCCACCTTCCTCCTTCCTGGTCAGCCTGGTTCCTGGTCCGTGTGGGAGCTGTGGTCTGGGGAAAAGGATTCTCAGAGCAGGGTTTCACTCCCTTGCAAGTGCCATGCGGTTTGCCATGTCCCATCCAACCACCCATCCCCTACACTGGTGGTGCCTGGAAATTTAGGATGTGAACAAAATCCTCTGAACTCAGAAGACCTCTTTCAAGACCACAGAGAAGCAAAGGGGACATCTTACAACCAACAGTTTTGTGGGATACAGCATGTTTGTTGTATGTAGCCATAGGGTGGCATGGGGGAAGAGACGCCTAGCTTCATAACAATCTTTAAAGTTCTGGTTAGTTGTTATTTCTGTCACACAATTACCCTGTGTTTTTTGGACTCTGATTTGTTTGGAAGCACCACTAAAATAATCCATCACAAACGCCTTGCACCCGTAGGCAACAGCCTGATGGAAGACGTCCTGCTCTGATCAGCATCTGTGCAGAGTGAGATTTGAGCCAGCAGTTGCAAAAACATGTTTTGTTCTAGGCTGTCAGCACTGAGGAAAAAAAAAGTTCATCATTTGCATTTGTTGATTCACACTTGCTAACAGGATAACAAGGGTTGATCAACACAGAGAAATCGAGGTTAATAAATCATAATCATCTTTAAGTTCTCAACAGACTGACCCTAATCTGTAACCCAGGGTCAACACCTAAAGTATTCTGTCTAGTTGTCAATATTAGCTAACTCAGTACCCATCTCTTTCTTGGAATGAAGATAGACCCTTTGATGAAAGCAGCCTCAATGCCTGTGAATTTCTCCCTGCCTGCTGATAACCCACAACCTGTAAGAAAACTGCAAATCCCATGGAAGAGCCCTACAGTGTCAGATGGTGACTGACGTGCATGACCACAAATATAGAACAAAGATGGTGCTCCCATACCCAGTGTCCCACCCAACCAACTGTCTGTCTGAAAGGAGTGTGTCCCTCCCCAGATGCTGTCACTACTTGCTGTAGCACTCAGCTCTAATCAGAGGTTTCCCTTTCAAGCGCTGACCCATCCTGCCGGATTGGTCCTGCTTAGCTTTCAGCACCTGATAGGATCGTAAGCTGAGGCAAACGTAAGCAAAGGATAGAAACAGAGGATAGAGATCTAGAATAGGCAGTTACGCATACAACAATGTTTTGTTATGCACAAAGGTGCATGAAATATGTTAGAGAAGGAAAAAAAAATCAGCATAGATAGGAGAGTTGCTCAGGGTCCAGGATATTATCAGATCTGGAAAAATGCCGTGTGAATGAGTCACTGGAGCATCAGTCATTGGCTGTGTACAGAAAAGGCCACAAATCTGGCTGTTGTAGTCCCTCTCCAGCATTCATACAGTATCACTTAATGGTTTCCATAAATGATTTACTAAAATGTGCTATAGGCCACTTTCTTCCTTTATACATATCTGCACCACTACCCCGCTCCAGTCCAATCCCTACTTACACCCACCTACCCTTTAAGAAAAAGTATATTAATGAAACTTCTTTTTTCAGGTCATCACTGGAGAGCAAATAAAAGCCATTTGAAAAATATTTTACATATTCCTCCCACAGCTGCTCTCCAACCAACCTGCCAGCATGGTTGTGGGGTAGCATGACTCCAAGGAGGGACAGCAAAGATGACTGATCCAGCAAGTTTCTATATGCCCCATTCCTTCAGGAAGGGGAGCAGAGTACCTCAGCTCCCCAGCATTTAGGACTCACATAGCTTAAAAGCTGGAGATCTGCAGATCAAGACTGGAGTCTTGTTGCCAGCAATAGGTCCTAGAGCACAGAGGGCTTGTAAACCAGAGATGATGCCTTCAGCCCTGGCTAGAAGCTGACAGCCAGACTGCAGAGATCACACAGCACTGGCATCATCCATCGCACGTGCAACAGCTCAGCACGTAGGTCTTGGCTGTCTCTCTACTGCAGGATGGGTCCCTGCCCTGAGCTCTGCCCTGGGCTGGCCTCAGACAGGCAAGGACCTTCACAGCAAGGGAATTTTAGGCTCAGTTTGCATTTCAACCACCCTAAATGGGCAGGGGTAAAATAAAAGGAGTCTGGGACTGAAAAAGGGGGGCCAAGGGAGTCTGTCTGAGACAAGGCTGGGAAGCAGGAGGCCCCTGTGCCGACTCACTTTGGTACTGCTTGTGCAGCAACACTATGGACACAGAAGCACATGGTGGGCTCCCGGACCTTCTGCTCTGTGCTGGGAGCTGTAGGTCATACCAGGCTGCTTTTTGCTTTGAGTCTCACAGCAGGACAGGTGGGGAGGATGAAAGGGAGAGGTGGTGCCTGAATCTGTCTCTGCTGTTGCTCTTTGGCCGGCACAGGTCAGGTGATGCCTCTTACGCTGCCCCTCAGAGTCCATCATTACAGCTTGCATCTGGGGGGGATTCCAGGACAGAGACCACCCTCCCACAGGTGCTAGGCCCAGACAGTCCTTCCCACGCCTGCTTCCCACTCTGGGAGAGGCAGCAGGGAAGGTCTGTTTTCTCCCATGTTGCACAAAGCAACATCTCACAAAACTGAAGGTGCTCTCCTCTACCATCACACAGGGTCTTCTGGCCAATGTAGCAGGGAAGACCAGCTCCTGGTCAAGCTTCAGGCTCCAGAACACTCTTCATGACTCCAGAGAGAAGTGTTTTGCATCAGCATGCCCTCACACTCTATTTATTTACTGGGCAGCTGCTTGGATGGCTTTAAATGACTAAGTGACAGCCAGTTTCCCATGCAAATGTGGACATGGGCAATCTAAATGCAAACCGGTCTAGACCTAACACTTGTGCCACGGCGACTTGGCCACTCAGTCACCCTGATCATCCAAGCCTTACTGTTAATCGAGCCAGATCACACCTCATTAGCCTTGTGTCATGGCAGCCTCACAGCCCAGGATCTGTCATGTATGTCTGACACCGATTGGGAAACCAGACCATGTCCAGAGGCAAAGACGGGGGCAGGATTTCACATATACAAGTCAGCTGTAAAGTCCGCCTTGTTTTTTGTGAGGCAGGACCAGTCTGCTGGCACTAGGAAACATTTAGATAACTTTGACTAGAAAGTGCCTTGGTGTTATTTACACACATTTCCTGTGTTTCAGACTGAGGCACAAAAAAAAAAAATAATACTCAAAGTAGAAGTGTTTGCACACACAAACACAGTGCAGTGAAGAAGTAATCATGCTCTGACTGAGATACTTTTACCTCCTTGAGTAATAAATACATCCTTCATGCTCTCTACTGCCGTAAAGACTGTTAATGGAGAATCCATATTTGAACAGAGGTTCTGCCCTCTATCTCTATATCGCCAGTTTCAAATTGATTGTAATAAGCTCTCTGGAACAAGGACTGACTCTACTAATGCGTTTGTGTAGGTCTGGCACAATCAAGCAGAGCCTAGAGGTACTGCTGTAATAACTGTCTGTGCCAACATGAATTCTAGCAAGGAAGATGTACAGAGAGATTTTTGCATCTATTACAGACAGATGAGACTACACCTCATGAGTTCTCTGTGTTAGCACCCTAGAAGAGCTACAATACACCCTAGGAAACATGTTTTGCTGCTGTGGCTTTAGGTGCTGGAAGAAGACCCCCATGTGTCTCACCCTACTGTCACGTTATGTCCCCTAGAAGTGCTGCTGTGTGATCCCATAAGGTGATGCCCATCGATTGTGGTCTCCACGTTCTGCTCAAGTGCCAGCTCAGCTCACTGAGCCAAAGCTCAAATCTGCTTTGGGGAACTCATGAGTCCGAGCATAACATCCATTTCCAGCTCCAGGCCTTGCACAGCTGATGAGCAGTACCACTCACCTTGCTTTGCATTTGCACTAGCTTCTGTTTATGATTAGGAAAGGCAGATCAACCCCACATGCCATGTGGGATTGTCCAGGAAATTAATCCAAGCTGGGGTCCTTGACACCAAGTCCCCATGCTTTTATCCTTGGAGCACTTGGAGAGTCAGATGTACCAGGACCTCCTCTTTCTGTCCAGTCCAGCTGAGTGCCATATAGCCATGACTCACAAACTCAAACCCCACGTTGCCCAATTTCGGTCCTGTTTTGTCCCAGTGAAAGCCAGATTCTCTATTTCAGCATTTCCCCTAAATGAGTATCACAGCTGTACACGTTTACACACCATTCATGAGTATCATGAGATGTTTCTGAGTTCATGAGATCAATCTGGTTGGTATGGGATGAAATAATTCATTAGAGGGTGGACAAGAAGAGTCATGGACAGCTCCATGACCTTCACAGAGGGTGGTGACATGAACAGGAAAGATCAGCAGCCTCCCCTGATGGGCCAAGGAGAGAGCCACAGTACAGAGGATACTGGAAAGAGGTTTGGACACCAACTCCTGAATCTGGTCTGGGTCTGACCAGACACCCCTCTTGACAACCAGGCGAGCAGATCTTTCTGGAGAATTCCTCTTGCCTATTGGACGTGCTCCTGTGCATCTCCAAGCTGTCTTCAGGAGTACTCCAGGGTGGTTTGCTGGTTTTGTCAGTCCTGGTGCTGCCAGACTCTGTCCCCAGCTGCTACGTATTGGTAGCAAACCATCAACTCCTGCTGCTGAACAGATCACAGACAATCAAAGATTAACTCAAGCAGTGAGAAGGTCACCTTACACTCCTCACAGAATCTAGGCCCAGCACCTCCAAATTGTTGACTTTTGCACTTCCCAATTCAAAAACTGCCACTATCATTTGCTGCCTACCTGGATCAGGTGATGTGCTAGTGAGGGAAGGAGGCTTCCAGTTCCCACTCTGAGCCATTACTCCCAAAATAGTGCTTAGGTGAGCATGGACAGTTTTGACTACGGTAGGCTCCCTCTGAAGCTTGGGCTGCTACAAGCAACAGCACCAGCTGCCACTGCATTCTCAGAGAGCAGCAAATCACCTTTGCTCCCTGTTTCCAAAGGTCATGTAGAAGAAGCACAGACTGTCTAAAAGATCTTGTGTCTTCAGGATCACGGCTGCCCTCAATCAGGTGCCTCTCCATCGGTCCTTTGAGCAGTAATGAACTCTGTCCTTCTGCGTAGGAGGAAGAGTCTGTGTGGGTCCAGCCACACACTGTGGAGCAAAATTTCCCAAGAACTAAAAGCCATCATAAACCTCTCTACCTTCTGGTTTACCTCCACAAGCATAAAAGGAGAACTCTACATGTCTGCATGTGTGTTTCTGTGAAAAATCCAGGGAAAGACTGTCTCGGTGCAATGAGGATTTCAAACAAAACAATTTAATTACACATATTTTCCCCCCATGAGCAGGATGAGAACTAAACATGTAACAGCTGTTACGTAATGCATTCCTAGATAGCACACAGATATTATGCTGATAAGCACCACTTAAGAACTGAGATAGCAAAGGAGAGGAAGAGAAGTAATGACGTTAGTTATGCAGAGAACAGGTCGGATCTTAGTGTGACTTTAAAACAACCTGGTTTCCATCCCTCCATTTATCGCAGCATTTACAGTAATGCATATAGCAATGAAGCATTTTAATAGCATTTTAGAGGCAGTAAAAGCTTCATAAAGGTGACATTCATTGCACTGCTCTACAGCTGCCCCTGGAAACTGGAGAAAGTCACATCATATGCACCCTTTAAAACCTGGCTTGAAAAAATACCCTTTGAAAGCCAAATGTTGACGTGGATACTGTGCTGGTTGAGGGTCTGGATAAGACCATATAAATCATATGTATTTGAGATCTTTGGCTTTTACCAAAGCACAGCTTACCAGGGGAAAGACATGAGCAAAATGAAGAGGTCACCACCCAATGCTTCCCACGTGCTGACCTCTTCCAGTGCACCATGACAGTGCCTCCCATGCTGGGCTCATCCGTTATTCCCAGCTCCAAGAGGTGGCAGCAGCACTCCTGCCTTTGAGAAACTGCTCTTGTGTGGGACTGGCATCCTCTCCTGCCCTTGGAACGGAGGGCTGACACCCTGGGGAAAAACGAGCACATACCAACCCACTCAGCACATCCTCAGCATCTCTACACTGGACCACCTGTTGCAGTAGGCCTAGCACGGAAGACAAGCATAATATAAGGCACAGAGAAGGTGTATTTAAAAAATTAATAATTTATTTGCATCTGGCTTATTTTTTTCATGTTAATGGGGGAGAAAAAACTCCTTCTGGGATCGAAAAAAGACCTGAGTCTCTGCTTATCCTTCCCATGGGGAAGCTTGCCAGCATTGCTCATTGCAAAAACCTTTGCAGAAATATCAGCTGCATTGATTCTTTCCAGACATCTCTGATCACTAAAGGTTGAAGACAAAGTCACAAACATATGTCAGAGAAAGAAAAAAGAAAAGAGAAAAGAATGTAGTCCTTGTCTCAAAGACAGTACAACAGACCAAACGTGATGGGAAAAATAATCAAGAGAACCAGGAATAGACAAAAGCTCCTTGCATCCAGGGACAGAAAACATCCCCAGTTCTCAGTACAACCCTGTACTGGAAAGACTTTCACCTGAGAAAATTAGCAATGATGTGCAAGTCATGAGTGACACTGTTGATGACTCCATTACAGTGCTGGAATGGGTGAGCAGGAGCAACACTAACGTGACCATTTATGAACATAGACCTCAAAGACTCACCAGACAGGGTCCTGTGGTCCCTATGTATGATGGCTTCTTATGTTTGGGGACCTCTCACAGCCACAGGATACAACAATATTTGAAGGTCTATATCTGTCAAAGTACTCATGTAGCCCAGTAAATACAGCTTTTGAAATTGTTAGTGAAAGACACTGGCTTTGGCATCTCAGGATGTCTCCAGGCTTATCTTGTCCTGAGCTGATGTTAGTTTACTTTAACAATTGCTAATGGTCAGGTAACTTCTGTATAACCTGTTCTAGCTTTATCTCTGTGATACCATATATTGTAAAATGACAAACATAGGTAGTCACTACATTAAAAAAATAGCCCTCTATGTTAACTGAGGCTGGGAGAAGCTGTTGTGCAACTTTCAAACTTTACCTGGAAACCACCAAGAAGGAGTGTGATGAGAAAAAACATAAAAATAGTCCCAAGTAGACTCCAGGCCTGAGGAAGAAGGGACTGCCACCATGAACATTGTGCTTCTCCTGGTGAAAAACCCAGGACACTGATGACTCACAGAGACAGCCCACCACCTCTCTTCTTGAGAAGTCCTGTGCCATGAACCACAAGACTCAGGGTGACATCAGAAGGTGAGGATAGCATTGGAGAAGAGGATTAGATATTAGTAAGTTTTCTTTTATAACAGTTTTAAGAGTATTATTATTAATGAGGCTTTTCTGTATTAATCTGGATTATAAGTGTTAGTATTATTTCAACTGGACTAATAATAACTTCATTATGGCTTGATTAGGTTAAGATTTTAATTAAGCTTTTGGCTCTGTATGACTACAATGTGTTCATCTTTGTCCATAACATTATTTTAAGTGTAGCATGAGAGAAGCTGTCAGAAACCCAAGACTCATTTCCAGGCAGTAGCAGAGCCGAGAAAGCCTCTCCAGACAGTGCATTCAGACATGACTAACCCTACACAAATCCTTTCCCTCAGTGTATCCTGCCTGGTTTACCTGTTTGAGGCCAACTGTTACTCTCACAACAGACACCAGCTTCTAGATACCTGTTGGCATCAGGAGCCCGAATTTTTGTCAACAGCCTAGGTTATAATTGCTGCAGAGCTGCAGCCATTTGAGATGCCCCCACTGGGCTTTTTCCAGGCATCATCTTAAACAAATATATCATCTACTCCCAACTTGTGCCCACAGATACACATACACCCGTCATTTCTTTGGCTGTACATTTAGGCCTTAATTTATCCAAATTGGTCTTTCTCACAAACTCTTATTCCTCTCAAAGAACCGTGAGCTGAAATAACCAGTGTGAGAGGGATCACTTACACTGAGGGCTGTGCACAGGCTCGCTGTCTTTGACCACCTATAGTCAGTTCATGTTTAGAGTTCTTCTTTGAAAAGGTAATTCACACCAAAGAACTCCAGCTGCAGCTGGAAACACCTCTCCAACAAGAGCCACAGCTTGGAAAGTAAGAGAGGAACATGTTTCTCACTGTCATGCTCATCACATTATCATCAGATGTTTCCTGATAAATCTCTGCTCTAACTCTGCCACCTCCTGTCTGTGCTATGATCAGGCTGAGCATCACTGAAAGTACCTGAAAAGCCCCCAAAATGTCACAGAAATCTCCTCACCTCCAAAAACTCACTGCCACCATGCAGACAGAGGTAGAAACCACAATAGAAACCACAATGACATGTCACGCATGTAAGAAACCCAGCTGATAAGTAGCAGAAGAGGCAATAGCCTGAAATCATTCTTGAAGCTGTGAAGGCTTGAATGGACCCAGATTTTACTGTCAAGCCGACCCAACAAAGTTACTTAGCTTAAATCTCTCTATGCCAAGCTCCTGCTGAAATACATTTTTACCCAAGGAAAATGTTCATTCTGAGAGCATTTCACTTTATGATAGGAAAGTGTAGTGTGGAAATTCAAAACTTTTCAATCACTCTGGATTTGAAAACATAATTGTCAGCCTTGTCCTCCACTCATCATGAAGTGGTTCATGCTCACAGCATTCAACCGAGTGTTTACTCATTTTAAGACATTATTCAAGAATGAAAAGTGTCACTTGTGTTGGAGTTTATTTCAGATTTTGGGGGGGTTTTCTTCCTATGACTTTCAGTCATCTCTACCATATGTAACAGCCTCCAAAGACTATTCTTGATTTCCCAAGGTCAAAGAGGAAACAATTCCAGACTCTCCTTTGTAAAATAGACAAGGAGGAATAGGAATATGGGGAAGGAAAAGTGGAAGAGGTATATTTGGTAGAGGCCCACCACAGACAGTCTGCAAGGAAATGGAGGCATCCTGATGGTTTCAGATTCATCTTTGATGTAGGAGAAATCAACCATTTTAAGTCAAGGAAGACATAAAGGCCCAAACGTTTCTACCTATTTCCACAAATCAGGTTTAAAAACCCAGATTATTTTTTTTTTAATTGCAATAAAATTATGAGATATGATCAAAAAATACTCTGCCCCCAACAGATTGATTGGGCTTTGAAGGCTTCCAAGGTCCCTTCCAGTCACAATAGTACATTGCAACTTGAGATAACCCTCTGGAAATATCCCCTCATCCCCATCACATATTCTAGCAAGCAGCCCCAGAGGAAGAGTCTCTTTTGGTCAGCAGCTGCATCAAAACTTGTTTTATTTACTTAAGCCGACAGTTGTGCAAAACAGCAAGCAACACAACACCTTCTTCAGGAAAAGATGACATCTTCTGCTTTACTGCCTACAACGGATAGCAACATGACCCCTCCCCATTGGATGTACATTCAACTCCTAGTATTATCCTCTTACCTTTACGTCCTGCCCATGACTTCCCCAGTCTGATCCACAGTGACCAACAGACCTGAGAATTGCAAAGCAATTTCACCTGCTGCACGGGGAATACAGCCGAATGCCTTCTGCTGACACACTGCACCATGCCCTCAACAGGAAATAAGTGGAATCTCCCAAGGGTGTGCCGCAACGTCTGAGTAGAGCCAAATGAATTTTAAAAGGGAAAATAATTTCCCAGCTGCCCAGTACCCAAATCTGGAGCAGATTTCTCAAACTGATTAATTGCCATTCAGGCACAAAAGAAGCAGTCAGATATTCAAAGTAGCTCAGCATCCGATGCCAAGAAGGGTCACAATGTTAGCCTTTCAAAACATGTCTACTGGTCTCTTGTTAATCCCCTGGCTTTCAACCCACCTCCCAGTTTGCAGTACATGTGGATAAGCAGCGATTCCATTGGGAGCCAGAGAAGACAGCAAAAGGAGGTGGGGATCGGGTCCAGTAGTGGAGGGGACATTTACAGCACCTCTGTGGAAGCCAGCTTCCTCCCCTGCCTCCAGTCGTACTATAAATTCATTACAGCTCCTGACAAGCTTCTCCACTTTTACGGCTTTTCTCTGTGGCCTGTGACCGCTCTTGGCACCACGCTGCATGCACCGAGTGCAGCGTCCAAGAATCCAGAGCTGACGGAGCTCCTAAAGACACAAGAATTATGTCTGGAAATTGAGAAGAAAAGGAAACTATTATTAGCCTTGTGGAGAAAAGACACTATTAAAAATAAGTCGTTCTGTGACCAATGGAGTTAATAAAGTGTGCTTTCCTACAGTTCCCCCTCCAATCTCCTCCACCATGATACTCCCAGATCCTTCCAGAACCTGCTACCAGTTTGGCTGGAGTTCTGTGTTCTGTGCTGTGGCTGGCTGGCTTGGAGCTATACCTGCATTGCTTCGTTAGCCAGAATATAAGTGCTTCCTAGCCAACAGGCAGCAACACCACAGAGTATATATTGTACGTTGTGCTGAACTCTGCCTTTGGCTTGTGGGGAAGGAGCAGGGAGCAGCAATAACGTGGATGTTTCTGCTCTATCCAGCTGCCAATTTTTACAAAACTGCACACAAATTCAAGTCTTGGAGATCTCTTACTAGATGAAAAATATGGTAGAAATCATGCTATGGGTTCCAAAGTTTTTTGGGGACGTAGTGGAGGAAAGGGAAACAAATAGAGGGAAAAGAATAAATGCAAAGCTTCATTTCCCTAGGTAATTGGGTTTTAAAATAGTGGCAGGCAAATGGCACTGCTATGGACTTTACACACTAATTTAGCACAAGATAGCCTGCAGATACCAATAGGAATCCATTAGGGATACACTGTAAGTGTGAAGTCACACTTGCTGCAACCTGTAAAAGATATGCTGGGCCCATTAAAGTCTTTTTCAAGCTAATTTTAAACAAGTGTGAGTAATTACCACAAAAGCCAAAGAGGGAAAGGGAGAAAGAAAAAACAAAACACAGGAATAAAATCTGGGCTGAAAAACAACCTCTCACTGGCTGCTAAATTGTGTCTGCTCCTAAGCAAAAAATGGACATGGCTGAGAGAAATTAAAATCCCTTTGGTCTGAGTGGGCACTGGCTTGGTGAATTTATCACCATGAGGAGCTGAGAGATTGTAGCCTCACTGGAGTTGTAGTGTGGCCCCATTGGAGAGCCCACCTGGTACCCTGGGAACTCTGATTTTCCTGGCCAATGGCCGTCTGGAGCAAACCAGTGAATCCAGAGCAATTGCAACTTGTGGCACTGCAAAAGTGTTTGGTTTCTGATGAAGATTTCTTGAGGTTCCTCCATCTCTATTTTTCTGGGATACTATGGCTTTTCCTGAAGGGGTTGAACATTCGTCTTTTGAAAAGGAATTCTTTGAAGTGCTAGAAGAGGAGATAGCAAAAATTGTTAGAAAGCTGCACCCTCTGCATCTGCTGCAGCTACCATTACAGTCTTTTTCTGCACTGTTTGAGGGCACAATAAGAAAAAGTAGAATAAGAATAGGGAGGGGACTTTTAGTACCATTAGCACATGGCATCAAGATCTGCCAAGTGCCTAGTCCACATCAGAAAATATTTTGACTCCCAGACTGATTTTTTGTTTGAATTCCTGATTTTTTTCCAGATTTATGTGATGCATTTGTCCCTTCCAGTGAATCTGATCCCAGTTATTTTACCCATTTTCTTTTCTGTCATTGAGGCCTATCTACATAATAGCTAAGAGGTGAATAGTCAAGTTCAGGGCATCAAAGCTCAATTTCTTTCTTTGAATTTCCTTGTCGGCCTCCTGTCTTGATGAAGAACTCCAGCTGTTATTGAAACCCAAAAGCCAAAATACGGAGAGAAAAGGTGAATCTGGTGCCAACCTATGTCCTCCCAGAGAACCCTCTGTGAGAAAGCTGTATTCCTTGTTGCAGTCACCTAAAAACCATATGGGTAGGGAGATGCTGACACAAAAGAAGATGAGAAACAGAGGGATGAGCCTTCCCATAGAGTTGCTGACAAAAACAAAAGAAAAGCATTTTTTCAGGAAAAAAAAAAGTTTTTATTTGTCTCTTCCCTATTTCTCTTAGAGCTATCCTGCTCATTATTTCCCCATGTTAGGCTGCTATTGAGCTGTCATTTCAACGAGAAATCCTGTGCCAGCATAACTGCCTGGATTTTAAACCAGGTCTTCTCACTCTGGCTTTTTCTCACGGGTTGCATTGAGGCATCAGAGATCTGTAAAGCTGAGCTGGTGTGGGTTTGGAGGTTTCGTGGCAGTGCAGCTCAGCTGTGGAGGGTTTGCTACAGGGCTGGGACTGTGGCAGCAGGATCTCTAGATGCAGCGGAAGGAAGAGCCTGTGCCAGAAATAGCTGTGGTGCTCCAGCAGGCCCCACAGACCACCAAGCAGTCACCATTTTTCTGTAAATTACAGAAAAGGGAGTGTTGAGCAGTTCCTCATGTGCCCCAGATGGGCTGCCGAGAGAGGAACTGCTATGACCAGGCTGCCAGGGTGGGTGGAGGCAGGAGAGATGATGGATATTACCAGGAATTTTCCTCACAGAGCCCAGTAACTTCTGATCCCCCATCAGTCCTTCCCCTTCTCCTTCTGAGGACTGTCCTGTGCAGCATGGGAGTCTCCCTCTGGACAGTTTGGGTCCACCATATTTGTTGCTTAACCAGCTACGAAACACCAGGAGAATTCTCCACAAAAAAAGGAGTGAGAAAGACGTATACAAGAAGCACAATATGAGTCTGGTCCAGAATGGTTGGGGTTTCTGCAGGGACTGAACTTCAGCCATCTAGATGCAAAACAGGAATTTCCACAGCCATCTGTCACGGCTCACCCTTTAACCTTTCCCACCAGGCTATGTGAACAGAGCCCACAGGAAGGATTTTCTACACAAAATTGGAGGGAAGAGAGTCTGGAAATGGGGAATGGCATTGGTTAATGGCTTTGTAACACCTGAATGATGCTGGTTAATGACCAGGTCTACTTCTACTTTACATGGCTTTTATACTTCCTTGCAGCTCATTAGTGTCCTAAACATCGTGTGCTTTCAGTCTGGGGCCATTTGTGGCACATGGTATCTGTTAGTAGTTTTGGCAGCTTATAGCAACTCTGGTGCGTAATTTGCATTATGGTCAGTTCCTGTAATTTGACGAATCTCATAACACTAGAATGAATTTCTTACAGCACCCCTCTTGCCATCATGCAAATATTAAGGATCTCAGCTCCCATTCTTAGGAAAAAGAGTTTCCCACGTTTATGTCTGCAAATTTCTTGAGTGAACCATAAAGGTTTGAGACCACAAGGCAGATAAATCAAGCCACAGATACTGTCTTAGACCAAGGAGACTGAGTCACAGTTCTCAAAAACTTCTGAACAGCAATGCTGTGTGTCAGACTACTGTCACTGTATGTGAGTACTTGGTCGTGTAATCAGCAACATAGTAAAGAAAAAGGAGGGGTGAAATCAAGCAACTAAAACATCTCAAACCCATCACTTAAC
The DNA here is from genome assembly GCF_965140245.1 of Athene noctua. Classification (NCBI taxonomy): domain Eukaryota; kingdom Metazoa; phylum Chordata; class Aves; order Strigiformes; family Strigidae; genus Athene; species Athene noctua. Next base: position 9,966,756 of record NC_134077.1, read on the forward strand.
AGACACATTGTAGGGAAATTCAACCACATATTAAAAGCCTGACTTCGTAAGCATAACCTGAACCTTGCACTGATACTATAGATCAGCAGCCTGCAACACTACCTGCTAAAGCTTCCACCTCTCCAGAGGTGAATCAGCTCTTACATCTTGAACAAGTTCCTCCACTGAATCCAAGCTTCCAGCCAGACATTTTGCACAGGCTGTGACAAGCTACTTCCCAAATTTCATCAACCCCTTTGGATCCAACAAACACTACAAGATGGGTCCTCATCTGGAGGCCTCAACAGGCTTTGTACTTTCCTAGAATTGTAACCTCAGAGCTCCCTTCAGCCTGCACAGAGCCCAATACCTACAACCAGATGTACTCTTTTGGAAACGAGCTGCCATTAGTTTTCATGTTTTCTCTGGCAAGGCACACCATCCCAGCAGGTCTCCAGCAGAAACCTGGTTGGAAAACATGTGCTATGATCTGATATTCCCTACCTAATTCTTCTGAAGCAGAAAATTTGAATTCTCCACTGCAACAACACAGGCTTCTGGGCAGGAGGCCCAAGAGCTTGTTCCCTGGAGACAAAATCAGACATGAGGTGTAACTGTGGGACGCAGTCAACTGTGGAAGGAAACCTTCCCTTCCTGCAGTCTGCAACATCCTAAAACAGAGCAACTGTGTCTCCAGTGGCAGCAACCAAGCATCCAGTCCCAGCACTGACATGCACATCAGTTCTTGTCCTAATAACTGGTAAGTCTTAGAGTTGCTTGAAGTGGCTTGTTAGGTGATTCCAAGATAGGTGCAGGGGCAAACTTTATTTTCATTCATTCATCTTCATGAGACCTCTGATAAGTCTGAACAAGATAGTCTACCACAGTCTGGATATGTGTAAGGAGAGAGAGATGCTTCTCCTATGTGGCAGCAACAGAAATGGGCACCAAATTCTGTCTTCACGATATGCATTCCAGAGAAGAGCAAATATATATGAAGGTTTGGAAACAGCAGGTTTTCATCCCGTAGAGGTGTCCAAGGAGTTAGGAGATGAGACCATGCAGCTTTTGACACAAGGTTAGCCTATTCCTTAGTACAGTGGGCTGTGGAGCATTTGCTCTCTGTTCTCCATAGCTTTAAGGTAAAATACGTTCTTCAAGGAGAAGACAGGACCCTGGGGATGGGATCTTAATCCACTTAATATTGTGTGTCTACAATAGAGGTGCCTCTGTCAGTGGTGGGCCTCTCAATACAAATGGGAACCTGCAGTGTAATTAGAGCTAGAGGACCTGATCTCCAAGGGCTGTGGTGACTTAGTTACCCCCAGGAGCTTGACGACAATCGGAGGGACTCACCTACCCATTGCAGAAGCCCACCTTTGATCAGATGGCCCCAGTCCTGCTTTCCTTTCCTGAAAGAGATGGGAAAAAATGTTCAGTGTCTAGTATGCAGCAGGACATACATTCTTCCTGTCTACAAGAAAGATTACTTGTTCACTCACTGTTTGTCTTTGTTTTGCCTTTGAAGAAGTGTAATCCCTAAAATACCTACTGGACCTGCTGGCTCAGGGTGCTGGACAAACTTCCTTATAAGACTCCTGGTCATTCTATAAAAAAACTTAGCAACAACTCTGCATTCCTTTGCAAATACAACCCCAGGCCATGCTCTGGCCAGATAAACTGTGTCTCAGTGTTATGAGTTCCTGGTGTGAAAGTGCTGGGGGTGGGAACCCTTCCCAAAACATGGAAGAAAAATCATTCCCAGCTCCAGATATGCTGGGAAGAAGAAGACAGGGGGTTTTAGTATCTGACAAAAACTGCCTTGCATGGTGCGTGACTGCAGAGAGACACAACCCCTTCTCCCCAGCTTCTCCTGCCCTGCTCCTCCCCGCTCCACCCACAGACCTCAGGGCTACGTCCACCAAGTGACAGCTCAAATCCGCACCTTCACTCATCCTACAAAATCACCAGCCTGTTGGGCAAAATTCCTGCACGTCCACCTCCCTATCTCAGATCACTCACAGATTTTCTGGCTGCCACCAGACTTTCTGGCTGGCTCATCATTTTTGGAAAGAACCAAGACTTCAGAGGAGAGGGAACAGTAGGAGATGGCTAATTTTCCCCTGTCTGGGAGCAAAGACAATGGTCTGAGTCCTCTTCACTATGCAAAGGGGGAGATCAAAGCTGTTGTTGACATGGTCGGTAATGTGGGTAAGGAAGGCAGCAGCCAACCGTCCAGAGCTGCAACTGTATCTCACATGCCTGGTAGCTGAAATGTCTGCAAGATCTAAGGAAGCATCTGGTATTTACATGTCTGTGCATATGCATCTGTGTGGGAGTAGAATTTGTATATAATATAAGGAGAAACTGCAGATGGAAACAACCGAGTTTGGTGTCTAAGACCTGGTTCAAAGGCCATTAAAATCAGCAGGAGTTATTCCACTCACCGTGATGGGCTTTGGCCACATCTCTCCTTGCCCCACCCCAACATGCCCATGAGCTCAGGGCTCCTCTCTGATGCATATCCTCAATTAAACCCTGCAAGCAATGAGTCTTCCCATGTTCACCATGGTGGCTGTTTTACAGGGAATCGCTGGAGATGTGCACTCCTCTGGCGTTCACACCCTACAGATACTTAGACACAAGTGTTGCTCATTCATCACTCCTTGCTCAATATGCCAAGATCCCATTGTTTGATTTGGTTTTGTAAATTGGTGCCACCAGGTTTTTTTCTGTCTTTTGTGTTGCTTTAATGTGAACACACTCCAGCATCATCTCCCTCCCCAGGAGCCAGATTTGAGATCAGAAAGGCTCATCAGCTCATCACCTTCCTCCATATCCCAGTCTATCACATTTCTACCACCTCTGCCTGAACTGCCTATGACCTGTCTGCAACTAAAGCATCCATTCCTGAAAGGCCTTCGTGCTAGATTTGCAGACATCGAAAGCTGATGATCCCTTTGCTCTAATTGCTGCTGTCTATGCACAGTGATGGTGTGACTTTTCTGCTTTGGATTTCTCAGATTTCTTCTGTGTTCTCATGTATAAAAGAGCCCTTTAAGATCTTATCATTTCCATATAAGTGTGTTTATAGCCTGTAAACAAGCCACTGGTCTATCTTCTTTTCAGTAGGATCACAGGTTTATGCTCCTGAAGACTCACTGTAAGGCATTTTATTTCCCACTTTTTAACAGCCTTTTAAAATGTGGATGCTGGAACAGGACCAAGCATTAGTGTATCAGTCATAAAGATGCAGGTCTGTTTTCACTTGTCACTCCCCCATTTATACTGCCACAGATTGCAAGAGCTTTGTTTGCCACAACTTTGAGTTAGAGGTCAAAATTGAGCTGCTTCTCCTTTCTGCATGACAAATCCTTGACAGAAACATTGCTGTCTGTTCTCCTCCAATTTGTTCTCCCCTAAATGCTACCCCAGCACCATGGCTCTTTGGACAGTCTCACCTAAGTCTTGACCAGGCTGAACAAACCCATTTAGCTTTTCTGTCCCGATAACATCACAGGTCAAAGTGGAACAAACAGAAAGTGGAGGACTGAGCCATCGAGGCGGATCGAGATCTGCCATAGGGGTGCCACGGACAGCAATGTAATGTTCTGCATGAATGTACAGGAGATGTGTTCGGGGATAATGTGCTTGCACAGATAGAGAATTTTTTTAATTCCAAGATGTTATCAGATCTGGAAAAATGCTGAACGAGTGGGTTGCTGCAGTATCAGTCTATTGCTACACCATGAAGGGGGAGCTGTATTCCCTCTCTAACATGCACTCTCTAATTGCACAGCCTCTGCAAATAATTAACTGAGTACAACCAGACTCTTTTCCCTGTATTAAATCTGTATTATCAGTTTACTCCCCACCCCAAAAACTAATTTTCACTCTCAGACCCACACCCTTTTATTATAATAGATAATGTGAAATTCTCTTCCATATAATTTGGTGGGAATATTAGGAAGAAAGGAGTTTCAGCCTGTTTGGGAAGAAGAGAAAGTCTGGGGGAGACAGAAATTACAAGAACATTCAGTCCCCATGTGGCAACTTAAAAGCTGATCACATATATATATTCATGTGTACACATGTAGGCGTAGTCATCTCACTACTGCCACACATTATGGTCTAGGTTCAGCAGCCAAGGCTTTCCACAGTGTTCTCTGCCACAGCATTGAACAAGGAGATAAAATTGCGTTGCTTGATTGCTATAACTCCACAACCAAAGCACTGCACAATTGCACTGTGAGGCAGGGCTATTAAGGATAGACACAATCATCCACTTCGCTTAATAATCTTGTAGTCTGATCCAAAAATAGGACGCTCAACTGAGAACAGACACAGAGAGAAAAGTTGAAGTTTGCTAACACGCCTCCTACACTTTACACCCCAGTATCTCCCAGAGCTCCCACTACTTTATCCTTGTGCCTATAGCCCGTACTACCTCCCAGGCATGGTAATGTTGCCTGCTGTGCTGTTTTTAATTCAGTGCCTTCATGTGGAACCAACCTGAGATGAGCCATTAGGGTCGGTGGTGGCTAGAGCAGAATCGCCAGGTGATGGTGAACATAGAAGAGGGGAGGCTAGGCCAGTTACAGGAGTAGTTTGGCCAACAGAAGGGAAATAGGCACTGGGCTAAAGCTTCCCATTACTTGGACTCCCAGCAGTCTGTCACCATAGAAGACTGCCTATTTTTATGAAGGTAAGGATTTATTCCAGCTGATCATGAGACCTAAAAAAGAATGGGAGACTGTCTGGTAAGGCAAGAAGAACGACAAGGAGAAAGGATCTTGCCAGGAGCAGTTTGCCGGTTACTGACTCTTCTCTGAAATGGAGAGCACTTCAGGGCTGCCCAGAGACCAAAAGCAATCCTCTGAGCTGAGGGACTCCTCCTCCCATGAACAAAGAGGATATAAGAGAGGGGAAGAAGGGCAAGCTACCTCTCTAGTCAAAGGGAAACTCTCAGGAACTCACCTCCTGTCCTTTTCAGAGCCTGGAAAAGTGGCTTTGAGACATATAACATCCTGAGACAGAGGATGTAGACTCTAAGACTCAAGATCTAAGTCTTGAGAGCTCCCATTGCCTGTGCAGTCTATGGGCACCTTGTACAGTCTCCCCTGGTCCCACTGTGGAGAAAGCACTGAGAGAATGTAACATAAAACCAACCACAGTTGAACCTATGAAGCTTTAAACCAGATTAAATCAATGAGGAAACAAAGGTGTAAGTAAGTACTGTCTTTATTCTGTGAAAATATAAAAGAAGAGCTAATTTAAAAAAAAAAACAAAAAACACGGGAGAAGCCACAGCAAACAGGTCTCAGTGCAAATCACTGCTGCAGTTTGTTGTGGGCTTTGCTTAACCCAGTACTAGTGAGAGTCAGAAAAGTACCTTCTCCAAGATGAATCCTGACAGGACAGGGAGGAAAAGGGTGTCTAGAGGGGCAAACCCAGAACTCACTCTGGTCAAAACAGAAGCTGGTTTGCATTGAAACCGCCTTAGCTTTATGTCCATCATCCGTAGGTTGTTTTTTCCATCTCCTACAATACTGCATTCAGAGATGGTGGTGCAACCCTTCATGGCGGCTTTCAGCGTCAGTCCACCTACAGAGGAGAAGTACATGCCATGCATCAGGAGAACCTGTTTCCATAGCTATCCCCTCCCTGTCCAATGAGGTCCCCATTTCCACCCCAAGAACTGCCCATTCCTTACATCCAGCTGGCTCCACACCCACCAACCCATTCCTGTCTGTATCCATCCCCTGACTGAATCTGAAGAAACAGCAAGGTCGCTTTGGCTGACTTGAGTAACAAAAGGTTTAGGGTTTGTCTTTCCTTTCTTTCTGCTGAATAAAGATGATTTTTTAAAAAAATCTCAACACTGTAAATTTAAAAAAAGGAGAAGCTTTTAATGAGTTTTCTTTCTCGCATTTAAAGATTCTTCTGTTCAAACCTTGCCTAGCTGCCTAAAGAAACAAGGGCTGTGTGACAGTACTCCAGGTGTTCATTTTCTCCTTCTCTCTCTGACCCTCTCATGACATTTGAACTGGATGACCATTTCTCAGCCTAATTTGACATGGGGGTGAGAAGTCTCAAAGACATTACGGAAAGAAATTCAGGGCATGTGTCAGTTCCATAAACCCAGGTGCCATCTGCGGCACCTTGTAGTGGTTGGCATCTACATGGAGTGGCAGGTATGACACAAGATGACACCAGTGCTCTTCTGGAGCAGAGCTGAAGGACAACTGAAATGACATATAATGTCTAAAATGTCACACAACCCTGGGCATGAGCAAGATAAATGACTCCCTAACTTTGTGGTAAATGGTAGCTGGAGATCAATTCAGCTGTCCAAAGGTCTGTCTACCTCAGAGTAACCTCAGTCACTTCTGTAACTGTCCCAGCTAGATCACCAGTGACCACAGCAGGAGTTTAGACAGACAGTTCACATTGTAAATGCCTACACCTTCATCTGCACATTGGCTCATAGTACCAAAGATTCCTCGAAACCAGTCATGCCTCTGCAGGGCAAATCCCCCTGAATGAAGGGTTCCCATGGCTCAGATGGCAGGAACACCCCCACATGCAGACCTCCCATTCCCATGTCTTGTATGTCCCAGCAGAAGGAAAGCCAGAAGGAAGCTGAGGCCAAGAGACACTCTTATGTTGATGGGAGGTATGCACAGGGAGCTGCCAAGGTTTGCTGAATACAGTACTATGTGCCACAAGAGCTTTATAAACTGGAAAGAAAACAGAGTGATTTTGGGAAGTGGTGGTTGGGGAAGTGCTCTGAAGAATAGAGATACTGCAAAATATAAGCACCAGTGTTTGTTTTCTCATTTAAAGCAGAATTTCTGCCTTTTCCTCTAAATGAGTGTGTTGGTTTAAGCCCTGCCGGGACCGGAGAGCATGTTGCCATTGCCCCTCCCCCACCCTCAGCTGGTCGGACTGGCAGTGAGGCACAAACCCCAGGTTAAAATAAGAAGAAATTTAATACGACAGTGTGATAAACAATCTGAACAACAACAGTAGCAATGATAACAACAATAAACAGCAATAACAGTGAACAAGACAAAAGACATACAGAGAGATACTGCAAATGGTTACGGAACAAGCCTGCCGTGTGCTCCCCGACACCAAAGCCACACAGGAAAAAGTTCTCTTGCTCTGCGCTGGACCTGATGTCAGCATGGTATGAATAACTCGGCTGGAGATCCCTTCCCCCTTCTCTGCTGGGGAAACTTAACCCTATCCTAGCTGAATCAGGACACTGAGTAATGCTGTTTGTCTTTACGCAGTCTAGAGTATGCAGCCTCAGGAAAAGACTGGTTTGCCTGGGGTCTAACAGGTATGTCTCCTGTGCAGACTTTGTCTGAGCAACATTCAAGCTCTGCCATACATATCTGCCCTGGGTTTGGCTAGGATGGGGTTAATTTTCACAAGAAGCTGTGAGGGAGCACAGCCAGGACAGGTGACCCAAACTAGCCAAGGGGATATTCACCACCATGCTGACCCCATGCTCAGTATATGACTAGAGGAGCTGGCTGGGGAAGTGGGGGTGATCATGGCTGGGAAAGGAGCTAAGAGTGGGGTACCGAGTAGTGAGCAATTGCATTGTGCATCACTTGCTTTACATATTCATTTTATTAGTATTGTTGTTGTTATAATTTTATTCTCTTCCTGTGTTGTTCTATTAAACTGTCCTCATCATAACCCACAAGGTTTTACTTTTTTTTTTCCTTCAAATTTTCCTCCCCATCCCACCAAGGGGAGGAGTGAGTAAGTGGCCATGTGGTGCTTGGTAACCAGCTGTGCCTAAACCACATCAATATGAATGATGGAGAAGAAACCATTTGGACAGCCCTGTTGTGCTCTCACGGTTAGGCCCAAAGAAGCAAAGTGTTGCAAGGGCCAGCCGGGAATTTTCCTCACAGCTGAGTTTTCACTGGCTGGTTTCCCATTTCCCTTCCCATCAGACAGTCAGGAGCTCTCATGCTGCAAGTACAGTGGCAGAGCAGACAGTGGCAAAGCAGTGAACTTCGTCTCCAAGATGGCACGAAACTCCTGTTTGCAAAATGACTGCCAATGCGCACCTTGGAGCAGGCTCAGTCAAGGGTTCCTGTGGTTGAATATGTCAGAATTGCAAATCAGGTCCTCCAGGGTGTAGGTTTTGATATAAAACACTTGGAATTTGATAAGAAATTCTTCTACTGTACCTCTGGTCTTTAAATCAAACCAGCCAGCAGGGAGAAAACATCAACATGCCTATGAGACAGCCTGGTCACAGCTTAGGTAATAGCATAGCAGGTTTTCCATGCACTGAGAACTTACGATGAGCTAATGCCAAGTAGCAGTGACTAATTTGCCAGTGGCCCACAGGTTCCCTGTCCTGTGTGCAGGTTTTATCAGGATGTGCTGATGTAGGAATTAAGAACTGGTAGCTAACAAAATGTAAACTGACCTTAAGGTTGGAAGGATGATTGTGGATAACTGAGGCGACATTATGGAACACAGTGTTGCGAGCGTCAGAAGCAGCAGGTCAGAACACTGCCTGCAGAATGCATGGTGAGCGTATGAGCAGTAAACAGATAAAACCTAAAGGTCAGTAGGATGTAAAAGTAAAAACAAACTTATGTAAACAAGTGGGAATAAATTGGGAGCTTGCAGACAGTGTGGCGGCATTTGCTCTTGGCAATGCTCAGCTCCCTTCAACAAACTGGTGTGAGTTTGTTATTATTCAGCACGTTGCCCCAGTCCCAGCTGGTCTGAGACTGACATGCTGCCTCACTAAAACTGTTCCCTACCCTGAAGATATCCTCTATACTCCTGTCCTGCACCAGATCAGACACAACCAATTAGTTTATGGTCCTCGATAAACTTTTTGCACTGACAGTAAGGAAGAACTGAAATGCCCTCGTGCTCCCTCTCAACTGCAGTATCAGCTCTTTGGGTGAGATACTACTCCAGGAAGACTTTTTTCTGTCTAACACAACAGGGGTGCTGGGCTCATCTGGCCTTCAGGCACAAGGGCAACCCAAACAACAAGTTCTCCACAGCAAGCGCATGCACACCACAAACATAGAGGGGTAATGAATCTCAAACACAAGGCGTAAAGACTTTCCGAGGCTCACCCAGTCCATCCTGCTGCCCAGGACATCTCTAGCCCAGGACAAGGGCTGCCTGTGGGGATGTATCATGTAGCAGGAAAATCCACTCTGCGGGGGAGAGGATCTCACCCTGAACCTGGCAGAGCTAGGTGTTTGGTGAAGAGCAGAGAGGGCTTCACTGCTGAGGTTTCCTACTGATGCACAAATGACTTGAGTGATGTTCCTGGCTCTACCAAAGACTTCCTGCAAATCCACAGATCTCACTGATGTGTCCGCTCACTCCTTTGCTTTGATTTTCTGTTTCTCTCTGCTACCTTACTATCTGCTTTTCCCCGTTGGGACTAACCTCTTCAAAGTAAAAGCGGTCTTGTGACATGTCCAAATATATTGAGTCCAGTGGGATCTCTTTTTAGCTAAACCTACAGCACTATGAGAATGGAAATCAGTGCACTCACACGGGATAAAAGCCTAGGTCCCTCAGTCTGTAAAACTGGAACCACAAGAAGACGAGGGAGAATGATATCATCACCCTGAACTTCTTTTTCAACTCAGAAATAGTCTCATGACACAGTAGGTATGTTACAATGAAGTCAAACTTCTGACTGCAGCCAGTCCAGGATTAAAATTAATTCCTCATTGGTCTTAAACCTCAGACTGAATAAAACCCTATCCCCAGGCAGGCTGGGGTACGCAGATCAGGGTGATCCTGCCATTTAACTACATGTGGGACTGCAGATGCAGATAGGGAGATGGGTGGATGCTGCTGTCTCTGGTGATATTAATTTCATGCCCTTTCATTTAAGATGATTACTGAAGTGCCTGGGGAATTTTCCCTGAATGACATGACTGCACTAGCCCCACTGAATTATGTTGTACTCACCTGTTTCCCACCTCTCATGGAGGGAGGGTGTGAAGCTTCAGCCTTTTCATGTGTATTTTCAGAGATTAAACCAAGCATAGCAAGGAGGAGCCACAATCTGCAGAAATAAGAGACCTGGAAAATAAGACTTGTAAAAGAACATGGAAATAATAAAGGCGCTCAGGGACACCTAGTTGTGTCACATTTATCTGCAAAAACAAGGGCTGGGTAGGAAAAACTGTCACAGGAGGCTTACATTAGGCATTGAGAATTTTTTAACAGTGACAATAGTGAAGTTGATTACCTAGGAAGGTGTGGATCCTCCATCCTGGGTGGCTTGGAAAAACAGGCTAGACAAATACTTATTTAAGTTGATAGGATCCTGCTCCAGGGCTGAGAGATGGATTAGATGCTCTCTCTCAAGATCCTTTCTAAATTGGTTCCTATACTTTAATTTCCTGGTGTGCATGAAGCACCTGTCTTCTGCAGCATGCCTGTGTTTCCAGAAGCAAAGGAGGGTGATAATATGATAGTCACACTCTATGGGGATGTGAGGCAGAGGCTAGGGAGATCAGAGAAATTTGTGAGGCAAGAAAAGTTAGAAATCCAAACTTGAAAATAGCATTGGTAGGAAGGTGACAAAAAGGGGATAGTTTAAAAAAAAAAAAAAAAAAAAAAAAGACATTCAGCAGAAGAAAGATGCCCATGCACAAAAAATCGTATGTGAATTTCTCATGGAGGCTTGTGGCAGAAAATGCCAGTGGTTTCAGAGAATCATAGAATCATTTAGGTTGGAAAAGACCCTTAAGATCATCAAGTCCAACAGTTAACCTAACACTACCAAGTCCACCACTAAACCATGTCCCTAAGTGCCACATCTATATATCTTTTAAATATCTTCAGGGATGATGACTTAATCACTTCCCTGGGCAGCCTGTTCCAATGCTTGACAACCCTTTCAGTGAAGAATTTTTTCCTAATATCCAACCTGAACCTCCCCTGGTGCAACTTGAGGCTGTTTCTTCTTGTCCTAAGAGTCCAAACATAAAGATATGTCATCAAAGATGAAGCTAATGAATCAGGTTTACATCATAGCTGAATAACCAGATCAGAAAGTTTTGGGAAAAAGAAAAGTGTAAAAGGTGTGACAAAGAAAGGAAAATATAGAAAGGGCTGAGGGTGCACAGCTTGTGTAGGAGATGTTCGGGAAAAGCCTTATACAGACCGAACTGGGGTTGAAATGGAAGGAGATGCTCAAGAGAGAACGACGGTGACAGCTTTAAGAAAGAAGATGTGGGATCAGAGCTAAGGATAAACCCTCTGATGGTGAGATCAGCAGTGGCTGTGATGAGCACCCTGTTCCTGTGATGAAACCCTTGAGAATGAGCCAGAAGGACAGAGTGTGCCTGGGTCAAGAGCAAAGCCCACACAGCCCAGGGACTGGGCAAGTGCAGAGCAGCCGCAAGCCCTCATCCCTAGCCGTTGCTGAGGCTCTAAGGGATGGCAGCACCGTAATGAAGGCTCCCCTATTAGCAGCTGGGAAGCCAGAAAAGCGCTTTCTGCAACAGCAGACAAAAAACAAGCACCCAGCCACAGGCCTTTGCCATGCAACTACTCAGCTCAGAGGCACAGCTCACATTGGCAATCTAAATCCAACTAATTCATCTCACTAAATCCCACATTGGCAGATATACTGGTCTGCAGACACCCTTTGAGGAAGAACTGGCAATATTTATTTGAGCTTCACTGGAGGTCACTAACTCTGTGAAACAGTATCTAACTCAGGGAGCCCCAACACTGAAGTAGTTGAGGCTGGTAGAGTAGTACAGACACAGGAGTATGTTTGCTCTATTCTTCCTTGGGGCTCTGCTTACATTCACCATTTGGTTTTTGTTTTGTTTTTTTCCAGGTTCCCATCCCCAGCAGGTCATGGGTACTGCATCCTGCAGCCAGCTCTAATGAGCAGCATCTGCTGGGTAAGGGTCAGCCACCTACCAGCTGCAGCAGCAGCTCGATGAGGCTGGGGCAGTTGGAGATGAGCAGAGCAGCCCCCATTGTGCCTGCTGCTTGTAGCTGAGCAGAGAGGGGCAGCAGGTGAGGCTCAAATCAAAGCAGAGACCTGAGGAAGAATATGGTCACGTTCATGCTCCAGGTCAAGGATGGTATAGTCAGATGCATTTCACCGTGTCAGGTTGAAGCCCTGTACACAAGGTCCTTGCATGGCCTGGATGCTCTGCTGGGTCTAGAGAGTCACAAGGGCTAGTGGCAGCCACAGCAGTACTGTCCTCACATTACCAGGACAGAGCTCTAGAACCAGACTGGAGGGGCTATCATGGCCAAAATAGCCATTTTTAACCACAATGTGCCTCTTTTTCTTCTTTGTTAGAGGTCAGTCCTGACTCTTAGGCCTTGCGACACTAACATTTGAGCTATGCTAACACGGGGCTGCCTGTGGCTGCAGGACCCTGTACATCCCCAACAGCTCTGACACCACCAGTAAGAAAGACCAAGTCTAACAATGTCCCAAAAGCCCAAGCACAGCTTTTGTGGGAGCAGTAGAGCAAAAGTCTCCCCCACCTCCCTTTACCCATGGTGCAAGAGGACAGAGCCACAACATGTTGGGACATTTCAACAGTGAAATCATCCACAGCCCATAAAAAAGCTATAGAAGAAGAATAAAACCCACTCATTTTCTGAGCTTATTCCTTGTTCTTCATAACAGAGATTGGCAAAACCTGTCAATCTGGTTAACCAGGCAAGGAAACATAAGACAACAACCCTAACCACACCATGCAGGGATCAGTACGCCTGTCCCAAAGGGTGAGAACAAGAGTCATCTCACTGCTTGCTGGCTACAGGCTGAAGAATTTCTCGATGGTCATTTGTTTCACCTGTGATTGCACAAATTAATGACCCAGCCAGGTTCTGGGAGGTCTGTATAAATCTGATTGCTGCCCCTGATCAGGATTTTCTCAACAGAGCATAAGGTACTGCCTCAGCTATGTTTCTCCCAGTTCTTCACCACGTAACCCTAGGCTAGAGAGGAAGGGATTTATTATCTCTCCCCACAACATTGTTGATGTGGGTTTAGTGCTTAAAACAGCAGCTGATGGCACCCAGGTGGTTCAAAGAGCAAAGCCATCCATGCTGCCTACATGGGAGCTCACAGTCCCAAGGGTTTGTCAGTGAGGAGGTTAGTGCATGCCTGTAATAGGGTGCTAACGGACACACATTTATTTCTTGTGAGGGCTCCTCTATGCACAGCTGTGTATGCACTTTGAAAATGATGCTGCTGTTACTAATGGAGCATCAACAACGCAGCAAGGGGAAACCACACCCCAAAATGGAGCTCAGGCAGAGACTCACAGGGGCTGCAATAGCAAAGGGGTCCCCCAGGGTAAATAGGGTCTCCAACAGCATGGTGCCACCAACTCCAAAGCAGCTGCCCTGAGCCCCATCCTTGCTCCCATCCCCAGCTATGGGTTCCTTCCCACTCCCAGCCAGCACTGGACCTGCCCTGCCTGAAAACACTTTTAAGGGATTAATTTCCAGATAGGTCAGTCCCTTAAGAGGAGAGGTCCTGTTGGTAAGGGATTTGGGAATCAGGGAAAAGTTGAAGGCTGGAAATAATATTAATGTAATAACATAAAGCTGTGGCTTAAATGTTTTCTTCTGTGGCTAAAAAAGATTATATTTAACATGTTATCATGTATGTGCAACACCACTCTAGTGAAAATACACGATTGAATTACTAAATATTATCAAATAATGTAACTTCATTTTTCAAGAGATCAAGACATTTAAAGGCGTGCAAGGGACATTTTATTTTACCTTTGAAGCTACACCATTTGTGGCAACAATGGCATTAATTGATGAATTTTTGATACCCTGGCCAGTAATTATCTTTTCAGTTGAAATAATTGCCAGGGAATCCATCTGGTCTTCAGGCATCCTGGAATGAAGATAGATTTGCATGCACATTAGCATGTTCAACAAGCTTTCTGTTTTGGCATGAATGATCAGCAATGTCATCTTCAAGCGATCAAGACAACAGCAAATACTTAATCCACTGGTGGATGATATAAAAAGTAAGTCCTTATTAATCACAGTCCTTATTAGAGATTCATATTTTAACCTCCTGTTTAGTAAGTTGCTCCAACATGCGACTTAATTAACATTTGCCAGCAGCAGTTTGTTTGCCAAGAGAGTTCCAGGCTGGCAGCTGAGGCAGACCACTTTACCAGTTTTAACTGGTCCATTAAGATAAAGTTAATGCTGCCATGGGCTGGTGTCAATAGACAATGAATGTATAAGAGGAGGGGAAGTCTTTTAATATGATATTAATATTTGTATAATTTACTTATGGCAGTGGTTAGGACCCTCGAAATGGAATAGAAATTCAGCATTTTAGGGATCATTTCTAAGTGGGCACTCAAGTAATTTGTGTCCTCTCTTGTCCCTTGGAAAACCAGCCTGACCCTAAGTCTATGGCAACTTGATTTAACATGCCTGAAAGTCTCTTTCTCTTCTAAATGGCTTTCTTGTTTGCTGCTTTCTACAAAAGGAGTCCCCCCCTTCCATACAGCTGAATCTTGAGTTTGGTGGTGAAGGTCCCAAGTCCTAGGAAACACAAGTGGCTGCCTTTTACATCATGCTGGAATTCATGAAGGAAGCAATGAAGGGAACAGGAATTTATCAACTTCCTTTAAAAGCCTAATTTTGTGGGAAAAAAAAGGAGCCAGCCAAACCCAATCTGGAGATGAGGCATCCATGGAGTGCAGGTGCTGGGTTGATCTGTGGGATTTTTTCAGTCCTTTACTCATCCACTCCTTCCCTCTGGCTATCCACTGCTCCCATCTGGGCAACTCTGGCATGTGAAGCCTGCTTAAGACAGACTACAAGATACTTGACAACACAAGATGTGTAATGGGTAAAGGGGTTCATTGTCCTTTGTTCATTGCCCTTGATTGTGTTTATTCTTAAAAATATGACTTCATAATTTTCCCAACCTCTCTTACCTTTCAGTCAATTACTAACCAAGTCTCACCTGCAGGAAACAAGATCTTATCATGAAAAGTAGTAATCATGGCTGAGTAAGACCTGCCTTGGAAATGGACAGATGCAGCCAAATCAGAAAAATGAAAAATAAATGTGTTACCAATGGTCTCAAGGCAAAATGCTAGGCTGTGGATACAAACTCTTCATATGGTGGGAAGTATTTGCATGCAGGTATTTCTTTGAACCATCACACAGATGCAACGGCTCTGTTTAAACCGGAGGTCTTTGAAGTCTGAAGATCCAGACAACCTCATTTACCACCTTTTCTTAAATTGAAGTGATCTGGTACTGACTTAACCCTCATTACAATTTTTGGCATCCCATCTCTGAGACATGTGACCTCACTCCATTGACGCCGTTCTTTTCTGTTGCAGGATTTTTCCTATGTGTGCAAAGCATACGTCATTTCTAATAAGCCCAGGTGCCGTGTGCTTAACAGTGCCAGCTTCTGTCTCCTCCTTCCAGTCCCTTATTGTGAAGCATGACACATTGCATAAGGAAGAGCCTGTAAAGCCATGCCCTGCAGCACCAAGAGACGTGCTCCCAGCTTTCAAAACGATGATCATCTTTCCCATCACTTTCCAATACAACATTATTCATTGCGTGATAAGCATCATAAAATCAAGGTATTCCTAGATGAGTGTGTCACACAGCACTAAGAAGAACATGGTTGCTCAAAGCCTGCATTGGTTTGAGCAGATTTTCTTGTCAACAGTCACTTTCACAAAGCAAAAGCTGTTCTTGTGTTTGCATAGTCGTTTTTAAGAGCTGAAGAAAACATGTTCTTTGTTCTTGCATTTTCTTACACATTAATGAGGAAATGCATCCATTGCCCAAGGTAGGGTGAGCCCTCAGGCAAAACAACTGTTTGACAAGCTGTAATACTGTGGGATGTTCAAATATTACAGCAAACACCAGATAAACACCAGAAACGCCAAACAATGAATGTCAGGGGGCGAGATCCAAGCAAACACAGCACTCAGCAGGAAACAGCTGTGGTAGCTCAGCACGAGCTGGTAGTTTTTGCCACAGCACCATGTGGAGATGTCAGCTCAAGTCCTGCAAGCAGGTTGGATGTGGGGGTGCTGTGCCAGCCTCCAGGATCCAGAGCAAAGGGTGCTGCCCCATGCGACATGGAGATAGTCACAGCAGCCACCCATCTGGTTACACCAGTGACTGGGGGGTCAGAAACCAGTGGCAGCTGCTGGTGGCCAATGTCCAGAGCTGTGTATGCAACCAGATAAATGACTTTGGCATTGCTTGTCCTGAGCTGGGAAAATTAGAAAGAAAGAGGCAGAAGCGATGATCAGAAAAAGAGGAGCAACCTTGCAGGGGACAATCAAACTGTTTCATGAATGCCATGCTCCTACCTACTCAGGACACGAAGTGGGGTTTCTCACTCCCTAACAAACATCCTGGTTGTGAGTATAAAAACCATACTGGCAAGGAGTGCTCTCCAGGCTAATGTATGATAATAAACACATTTTCACGCATAGGCACTCACTCTGCCACACCAGCCAAAAGGTAACTGGTTTCAGCAAGCCAGGAGACTAGGCTACAGACATCTTGCAGTCCTTTGCAAACTGTTTATTTATATAAAATCAAAGTTTTACAATAATAAGTCCCAATAAAAAGTTTCTTAACATATCAGTGACATAGATGCAAACAAAATCCCCCAAAATATGGTCTTTAATCAGTCTGCCCCACATCTTCAAACCTGGGATATTATAAATATACCTGACAGGGATGATATACTGATAAGTGGATGAGGTTTGTGTCTTTTAGGCCTCAAGGAATCATCTGGGAAACCACAGGATTTTAATGAGCCTACCCCAGAGACATTAGGTTTTATGGAAACACATTAAAAGAATTTTACTTAACAACTTAATCATGCAGTATAATGAGTAAATAAAAAATAATGCCATACGGATAAGACATGGGAAATTCCAGTGGTAGTGATATGAAATGTATGGAAATTATAATTAGGTGGATATAGAATGAAAATTAAAACAAATGTGAAAGAAGAAAGGCAGATATGTAAAACAGGAATTATAAGATTACTAAAAGACTAGGGCAGTTCCATATTAGAGCAAAAAGTCCTCCCTAACGTAACTTTTTTCAAGAGAGTTTTTGTCATGTTAGTAGTTGAACTTTTGCACAAACATAGAGTGAAAGACTGAAGAATACAACTGGGATCCAGACCTCTGCATTGTCTTAAGGAGGTCTTTAAAAAATCTACATCTCAGTTGGAGGAAAGCCAAAATTACATTCACTGCTTACATGGAAAAGCTTAGCGTGAGGGTGACACAAAACAAAAACTGTGTCATGCTGGTGCTGCCTTCTGGGAAAGGCTCTAGGGCAGATTTGGGGGCTACAAGAGGGAACACATTACAGGGAAGGACCTTGGTAAGACCACAGGAGTAATATTCCTCCTCTCCATGGCAGGACCTTCTCAAAGTCACAATTCCAAGGAAGACCTGCTGACCATGAACAGATATCCGACATCTCTTGGTCCATGCCTGGGTGGGAGCAAGACAATAATGCAACTGCTGGAAAGACTGCTCTTCTTCCCATTGCTTCATTTCATTAACCAAACTGATGAGAATAGGGAACAATGCCTTTTGGATCTAGAGAGAGATTCAGCTTCACTTCAAAGGAGTGCCTTAACGCTTTCACCTGTTTTAAGTTTTGACCAATTGTGAAGTGAAACAATTCTTTCTTGAAATAGTCTACAAAACATTACCTTCTCAGCTGTCCTGTCCTATGCCACTCCACCATACACCAGCTCTACATTTCTTCATGAATAGAAAACACATTTCCCCCCTGGGACTTTTACCTGATGCCCATGACAACTCATGCACTGGCAAGTCTGCAACAAGGAGTGGGGAGCTCTGAGCAAGTGCTCCGAAAAGCAGAATGTATCAGGATTTCTAGAGCTCCTGAAGAAGCCCTCCAGGCCCCCTCGGTGGAAAACCAGAGCCCAACACTGTCTGTCTCCTAGTCACATGTAACCAAACCATAAAAGTGTGTAGAGTAAAGGCAAACAAGCAAAAACATCAAGAAGGGAGTTCAGCTTCTGTCTCCAGCCTGTGGATGCAGACAACTAAGAGAAAGGAATTACATGTGCTGGGCAAAGGGGATTGGTGTATTTTCCCTTTTCTCCTGCAAAAGGAAATGTTCACTGGAGGAAAAGATGAGCTTCAACAGGGCAGTCAGACATCCCATTGCCTCATGGGATGACAGCACTTTGGGAGTTGTGGCCATGGACAGAGTGTTAGAAATTATCACCATGACCCTCTTGCCGGGCAGATCAGGAACAGGATTGGTGCAGACCAGCCAACCAAAGATAGTCCATTGACAGGCCCAACACTACAGATCCAGTAGTCCAGCAGCTGAGCTTGTGTTGTGCGGCACAGATCAGGTCATCAGGCCAGGGAGTAATTTCTGAGGAATTGTCTCTAATTAGACTGAGAAATGCTGTTTCTCTCATTCCCTCTTCCCTGCCTGACTCAGACATGAGAGTTCAGTTTAATACAAGTGGGCAAAAACCTCAGAAAACTGTCATAAAGCACCACCACTTTGTGATCTGTTAATTATGGACACATCTGCACTTTGAAGGAGTAATCTGAATATAGTTGCATCCTTAGAAAAGAGTGTGACATCAGTGGTGAAAAATTCACACATGCAGCTCCACATGCAGAGTCAAAAGAGGATGCAAATAAAGATGAAAACAAAGATGAAACTGGGGCTTTGAGAAAGACTTACACATTCTTCCTATCAGACATCACAAGACTGAATGAAAAAGTAGATGAAGCATAGACTGCACACCTCAACAATGGGATCAGGACTTCCCTATCAGTTTTGTGGCTGAAGATCAAGAGAGGTGCTCAGTTTTGGGGCAGACAGTGACAGAGATGGTATGGGAACCCAAACCGAGTTGTTGAGGTAGAGCTCAAAGCTGCTGCTTGCTCTCTTTGAGATGCTGTGCTAAGCTGCTGCTATGGGTTTCCTGTAATTCCTGTGTCAGGTCTGACAGCAACATGAGGATTTTTCAGATTTTGTAGGGTATTTCCAACGGCACTTAAATGCATGAGTCTTAGCCTGCAGGCTGAATCCCATTTTAGGAGCCTGTGCATTGCATTATCCCTGGAGGCTCTACAATGTTCCCCATATCAGGTGATCCAAAGTTATTTAACCTACAGATTCACAAGGTGCTCTGATAGAGCTTTGCCTTATACAATCCCTAGGAAAATATAACTGCAACAAGATCCAGTTATGGCAGCATTGTATGTATGCATAGAAAGAGGCAACACCAGGTCCTAAATGCTTTAGTGATGAGATCTGAACACAGAGAGCTAAGTGACTTGCTCATGATCTCACAGACAGCGTAAGTGCCCCACCAAAAGTGATCCTGCAAAGGACCTTCTGCCTGTACTTACATCACTCAGTCCCCATAACAGTCCCATTGTGGTGACAACCCCGTGTGCCAGGATTAAAGACAGTAAGGTCTCTCCTGCTTTGAAAGCAATGCACAAGTAAGCCAAGGCACACGGCATCACACTAGGGCTGCTCCACCTACTCCGATCTAAATCCATCTCTTGTTATACCACCTGTTGCTAAGGGAATAGCCTTTGTGTTCCACATGGGTTTGCACCCAGCAAGACCTGATATTTATGAACCAGGTGGAAAACAGCTATGAAAATACAGGTCTTGCCCTGCCTTTTGTCTGTGCCATGGAACAGATCTTTCCTGCCATACTGGGCTGTCAGAGCTAAGTTGTTCTGGAGGATGGAGCTTGGGAAGCAGAAAGCCAGTGCCCTCTCTATGCATTCAAGGGTTCAAGAGGGCTCCTAGTATGAGAAAAAGAAGCTGTAACCATATGAAGCAAAGCTCTGACACAGCGGAAGTTGACACTGCTGGCAGAAATGCCTTCCAAAGATTACCTCTGACCTGGCAGGCTTTGTTCTGGATCAGACCCAGCACGTCTGTACTCTGTTATCTCTAACTCAAATCAGATGTCATCTGGCTGCACTAAGCCTCTCTAGTATCACACCATGGCAGTTAAGCCAAGATTACCAATTCCTTCTCCCATGTTGTCTGCTCTGTATGTCCTCCTTCTCCTTCTCCTTTTCCTTTCTCCTCCTTCTTCTCCCCTGCACCATTGCCAGTGCTCTTGTGCTCCTCTGGCAAGACAGTTTGGAGAGTGAATCTATCTAACACTCACCCAGCAATGCAGAGGGCAATATGGTCAGGCCATTTGGCCAAGCTGTCAGGGACAGAGAGGGCAAGGTGGCAGCAGCCCACATTTGTCTTGGCTGTCATTGGCAGGGAGCCACACACTGACTTTAACATAGTGCTTGTGCTGGGTCGAGCATGTACAAAAACATACCTGCTGCCTAAAGACTGTATTATGCATCCTGGCTAATTGAATTTAAATTTATTCAGGACTCAAACCTGGTTTGGTTCAAATCTGTGGTGTTTCATGAACCAGCAGCATTCAGACCTGCTGCTGAGGGTTACAGAAGCACAACCCCATCTCCATCATTCATGCAGTCCCTGGATCTTTTTCTGGGACATCTTTCAGGGTTCCAGGTTTGTCTTTTGTCATTTGGGCACATGTCCATCATGGACAGAACAACTCAGTGGCCCTCCAGCAAGGGAAGCTAAGAAATTAATTCCTTATCACATGAGGCTGAACTGATGTCACTCAGTACTTGAAAACTTGAATACGTCATAGGACTCTTATGATATCCCCATTCCAGAATGATTGGCAATTCCAATTTCTTAGACCTTCCTATGCTCCAGACTGTCCAGGGTTTGGCTTTCTATACATTTAAAGCTAAGAACATGATACTCAAGCTTGTCACCAATAGCACAATGTGCATATAACACGGGGTCACCTCCTCTGCTGGGCTCAGTAGGCTCACATTCACATCAAGAGAAAAAAAGGCTCTTCCTTCTGCTTTCGCTCCTGCAGTTCGTAAGAGGAAAAAACCTGTTTCTTCCCCTTATGGAATGCAGACAAAAGAACTGATTTCCAAGAGGGAGGATGAAGAAAATATGCATAAAACCAAAACCAGGATTAAAACACAGTAATCCCAGACAATAGGCCAGTGCCTACTGATCCAGAATGCCTTTAGCCCCAAAGGAAGTAGCTGTCTAATTAATGTCACTAGAAGGAAAGCATGTGCACAGCTCATGTGCTCTCTGCCAAGGTTACAGTTGGCAAGAGCACACTTTACCAAGAGCAGCCTGCTGACAAAGCCCCATGTTTTCCACAGCCTAGAAGCATATGTCTCTCCTCATTTCAGAGATACCTTCCACCACCAAGTGGACTGTTCCTGACATTTTGAGACCCCCCACCTAGGCACTCTAGTCCCTCCAGTGTTAGCCTCTGCTTTCACTAGAAAAGGGAGCCGAGTCCCTTATGCAATATTTAACAAGTCCTCAAAGCCAGAGATGCTTTCGTCCCCATTTCAGCCTAGAGCATGGATGCAAGACTCAGCTAGCCCAGAACTTTAACAAGGCATCACCAAGATGAATCATTACTACCAAGTTATGTGATTACCTAACATTCTGTATGCATAACTGGATGAAACCAGGTCTCTCCCTTCTCTTCTTTCTGTTTTGTCCAATCTCTCTTATTATCTTAATATATTGAAGCCAAGATCCTTTCAGTACCTCCAGCTTGCCAGGGAGAGCTGCCCCAGCTTGCTAGCTGAATTATAACACACCCTCCAAATAAGACTGTGGCTCAGAAATCACTTAAGTGAGAATATCCCTTAAGTGCCTAACAAGGAAAACACAGTTGGATGAGTAATTGATTCAATTTGGATTGAAATGGAAAAATCTTGTCAGGTGCTACTCTCAGTTTTATCCTCCTGTACTTGCACAGACTGCGGCAGGTCTGTTCCCAGGGCTCAGAGATGAGTTGAAAGCTCTGGGCTAACTTTCCTGTAGAGGTTGGCTGGCTCAGTGTTGTCACCTGGGATTCACAAGCAGCTATTCTCTTACTGCTAACAGAGAGCTGGGAGATGGAACCCCAGGGCGGTATGGGTGAAAAGGAGGTAGCTCTTCTGCTTAGGGTCTTATCTGAAGGGCTGTTTTGCAGTGGGATGATGCCCATAGTTTCAGGACTTGACTGTAAGCTGTAAGGTCAGGAATAGTCCCATGGCACAGCTTAGACATAATTTTTGGAAAAAAAGAGGGTATTCCTGTCAACTGGGGAGAGGGATGACCAATAGGGAGCGAGGTGCCTTCCAGGGGACAAAACAGGAGGATGCCAGCACTGCAAAAAAGTTGAGGACATCTCCAACTTTTTATTCAGGAGAGGAATTGTAGTGGTCCAATTCTTTGCACCGAAGATAAGCGGAGGTAAGATGTATGCCGCGGTGTCTCCATGAAACACCCGGAGTAGTTAAAAGCAGAGGTGGGAACCCCCTGTGGAGAAGCTGTCACTGTCCTCTTGTCCTGTCTTGACTTATCTGGGGCTGTAGGCTCTCTGACAAATCTTTCACTAAATGCACATGTAGCAGCTGGCACAGAGGAGCCCAGAGCCCAGCAAGGCTGCCAGTCTACTAAGAAAAATAATAAACATAGTAGATGTAATCTCAAATAATGCAGATCAGAGAAAGCAAGTCTCTCACAGGACAGGGACCTTTCCTTCTGCACTTCAGGGAGATCTTCAGCAAAACCAACTCATTTTAGTTTGTTTAATGTGTGGGGAGGAAGGACTGTACAGGAATATGCAATACAGGAGCAAGCGTCAGCTTAGCCATGTCTAAGACAGGACAGACCTTGTCCTTCTGACGTGCCTATCTCCAGCTATCCTGGCAGTATTTCTGCTTTTTCCTCTGCAGATGCCATGTTTGAATACTTTAAGAAGGACACAGGATGTAAATGGTGTCAGCTCTGTAATGCAGAGAGTCTGCATCAATAGCCACATTGCAAAAGTGTTGTATGTTCACATTATTGTTGCCCTCTCACCAGTGGTTGCAAGTAGAATACTTTCCTTTTTCCCTAGGGGGGACAGCAAGAACATGGAAACAAAAGTCCATGGTCCATATAATATAACACCTACCAACAAGGTTTGGAGAGAACACACAGGTCTCCTTCATGAGTTTTGTGTAGAGTTTTGCAGAAGGAATTGTGGCATCCCTCATGGGACCATCTAAGATATAATCCTTCGTGATATCACCCTTCTAGAAGCACAGTCCAAGACGTTCAGGCTGGCACAGCTCAAAGCAGGAAATTAGCTCAGGGCTTCCTGGGCAGGGGAGGAGGGCTTTTCCCCAAACATTGATTCTCAGTGGATTTCCATCTTTGCTTCTTAATCTTCTTTCCGTGCACTCTTGATTCCCACCACTCATCTGCCCTCAGGGCATTCATTTGAGTGTTGCCACTCTATTAAATGTGAATTGAATTAGGAGGCAATTATCTGTGCTGGAACTTTCCCAGGGTATCAGAGCTAACTTCCTCAGCAGTATCTAATGAGATCTTTACAGACCACAAGCAATACAGGCATCATTTAAAATGATAGTGCTTCCCACACTGTTCCTTAATATGCTTTTGGGACACTGCACTGCAGAGTAAGTCAGAGGGAAGAGTTAAATCACACCCGTCTTCACAAAGGAACTGGGATATTCTTTGAGATCTCTTTGAGTGAAGGTTTGCTGCTACGGCTTTTTATTCACAGGCGGCTGAAAACCAGTCCTCTGGCATGCACCATGTCTGGTGTGCAAACTGAGCACCCACCTACCATGGTGCTGAGTCTGTGGGGAAGGGCCCACCCTTAATGCAGGTATTGGGGAAGGACATTCCTGCCCTACCCTGGCCTGACTGTGATATCTCACCATATTGTTAATGCCAGACTAATTATGAGCCAATGATGTGCTCTCATTGCAAACCGGGCAAGCCACATACTGGGCTGCATTAGGACAGCTGTGGCAAGCAGACTGAGGGAGTTACTGTCTCCACTGTTGGGCCCCCAGTTCAAGGTAGGTATCAAGAAACTGGGGAGGAGAAGAGGAGGGCTACCAAGATCAGGACACAGAGCGTGTGTTCCAGAAGCAGAGACTGAGGGAGCTGGGATTGTTTAGTCTGCTGAGGAAAAGACTGAAGGAGAGATCTAATAGTAGTCAACAACTAGTTGAAGGGTAACTACAGTGATGGTGCAGCCCAGCTCTTCTCAGCAGGGGCAGGTGATATAACAAGGGGTGAGAAAATGAGGTTTGGGATGTTCAGGTTGGACATGAGGAAAAGCTTTTTAGCTGCGAGGGAGGACCAGCTCTAGGTCTGGTCACCAAAGTTATCTCCATCCTTAGAGCTCTTCAGGACACACATAAACAAAGCCATGGCTGGCCTGATCAAGTGTCGGGCATAGTCCAGCTAGTTGGAGCAGAAAGTTGGAGGGCAAATCTCCAGAGATCTCTTTGTACCAAAGCTCCTGTGGTGTGGTCCTCCTGTCAGCTTTGCCAGCTTTTTGTGTGGCCACACAAGGGGTCAGTGAACTGTTTTAATCCAAAAAGAAACCAGAAAATGATTATTTGCTTCAGGCAGATCTGTTCTAAGAGTTCTCGTGCCAGCCTCAGAACAGAGATGGTCTGTGGCAGATGGTCTCTAAGTTGCCACCACTACCAACAAAATGTTTATGGGACTACTGGTAACCTAAGAAAACATCTATTTCAGAGAAGTTTATGTTTTGGGACTAACACAGCTCGGTAGCTTCCTAACAGAAGCAGTCTCATGTCAATGTAGAATATGAATGAAGGACTGCAGCCCTCAAAACCAAGGTTAGGGATCAGTCTTCCTCAACCAAATCATCCTTGACTTGCTGTTTGTCAGTCTCAATCCAGAGCTTGTAATGAGCCACATGTGTGGTACACGTATGAGAACAAGAGTCCTGCCTCATTGTATGATAACGATTCAGAGTAAGTAATTTCACAGGGAAAAGACGGCCTCCTAATCAAGTCAGTAATGAAAGAGGTCGTTTGTGGGGAGAGGAATCAAGATTTGTACCTGAATAGAACTTCAAACAGACTTTGGGTACAAAAGGAAGATAAATATTGAAATGCATATTTGCTCCTATAAAGGACAATTTAAGGCTGCAGAGTTTGCATAAGAATAGCACAACAGGACAGGAACAGAAAAGGGTCCTGGGTTAGCTGTGTGATGCACAAGAGAGGTCATACAGGCCAGCCTTAGAATGACTAGTACAAAGTGTGGTTTTCTCTTATTCATCTATTCTTCCGGCACATTCAGCTCTTCCGTTTGTTTTGCTTTCATAGACAAATTGTTTATTTTTCTTTAGCTTGGCTGGCATTGCAGTTCTTGTCGAATTAATTGCCACTCCAAGAAAACCATACCAATGGGTGTGATAATGCTCCCTCCTGCCTATAATATTACAATACTTCAGGAAACTAAAGGATTATAAGCTGCACTTCACTTACCTGCATGGACCACACTGTGGGTAGGTAATGGAGAGGGCATGTGGAAAAGATGTGTTCCCCAGGAAAGCTCTTTGCAATGCAGCAGGACAGTGGAGAGAGTCTCTGAGGTCCCCCAGAAAGGCTGTACTGTGAGTCTTACAGTGCCTGTAACCTGCAGTAGCTCTGGCCCCAATTGGAACAGCATCAAGGTGCAAAACGTGGGTTTCTGGTCTCACATCCTTCCTCAGTTTAAGCCAATTGCTCTTCTTTTTACCTTTTGAATAATAGCATTGCCTAACCCAGGAATAGTGGATTGTTTGTAGGTGTTGTGTGTCCTTGGCCAAAGAGATGATGACAAACCACGTCTTGACAGATGGGACAGACCGGGGCCACACAGTTATTGCATCTCATCACAACTCATTAAGCTGTAATATCTTGGTTGCTACTGTTCACACATAGTCCAGGGTGTACCAAGAGGGAAAGGAGAATCAGGAAATCTGAATTCTCATCACGTCCCATGTCTACTATGAGGCCAAAAGCATAAGCCAACAGCAACAAAGCTGCACTATACAGTATTAATAACAGCTTCAGAAATATTTTTCCAAGCTAGACTCCCAAGGAATGAGTGTCTGAGCAGGGCTGGAAGAGCAAAAGTCCGTTGTGAATGAATGGTGCCATACAAGCTGAGCAAAGCCTTTGCATAGTAGCAACCATTCTGGCTGCACTTTCAAGGACCTTGACAACCATCATGCCAAGGACTGAGCACAGAGCTGAAAGGATCTATCAGACATTGGGGTGACAGCGAGCTACCGAGTCACCCTGATGTGCAATAACTTCCTCCAGCTGGTCAAATCCCATGTGGGAAGCCATCGGTGGTCACCAGAAAGAGTTTGGCTCCCAACCAACCTTGGTTATCCAAGTATCCTGTACCATTGCCTGCTGTTTTTCAAATGTATACATTTATCTTTTATGCTATGCCTCTCATTCCTCAAAGATGATCCCTGGAGACCTCACACCCCCTGACTCTCACCTTCTGGCACCCTCCTGTCTTCAAACCACCACTTGTCAGGCTGATCCTTCGGGTCTCACTCCCTTCTTCTGCCCCATGGATCTTTATCCAGTTGTTGTTTCTTTGTCTGCCACCAGCTGTAACCACTATGATACAGACATATGTCCTTAAGCACTGTGAGGCACAGAATAGTCCACATCCATGATTAGGTCACTTACTTATTCTCTATTATGGCAACAGAGAGGAGGAGGTGGGGAAGAAATGCACAAACACTGTGGCAATAATCTAGGAAAACAGGACCTGGAAGAATCCCAAAGCCTCCCTGGTTGTAGAGCCAACATCTAACAGTACAGTCAGTCAACATTTTTACTCAAACCGCTTTTCAGCCAAATGTAGCCTTCTTAGGAAATGGGAAACTTCTGCAAAAAGCTTAACTACACCCACATCTCTAGACCTCAGTGCAGAGGGAGCCAGATGATGCTCCCCGGGGACAATCACGTTAGGCAAACCACCAACTTCTGCTAGCTCACAGTTCTGGCCCTTCTAGCCTCCTACGAAGTCATGCCATGAGGAGAAGCGCTGTCTCGGACACTGACAAGGCTGAAAGACACAATGTGAGTCATCTCATAGCTGTCTCTAGTCCAGACTCTGTGTGTCACATTCATTTTCTACAAGACACTGGAACCACAGCATCTGATAGATAAAAGATGTTCAAGAGCTAGAGACAGACCTGCTCCAATAGGAAACCTATCAAGCCCCAAAGGCAAAGAATAAGAACAGACATGAGATAAGAAAATGGAAAAACAGAGGGCGAAGGGGAGGATGGCAAAGCATAAGGGAACAGCTGTCACCTTACACCAGAAAAATAGAATAGGCTATTTCAGTTGGAAGGGACCTACCTCTCTAGGAATCCTGTTGCAGTGTTTGACCACCTTCTCCATTAAAAAATGCTTCCTAATGTCCAGTCTAAACCTTCCCTGACACAGTGTTGAACCATTCTCACATATCCTATTGCTGGGTACTAGGGAGAAGTGCTCAGCACCTCCCTCTCAGCTTCCCCTCCTCAGGAAGCTGTAGAGAGCAATGAGGTCACCCCTCAGCCTCCTTTTCTCCAAACTGGACAAACCCAGAGTCCTCAGCTGCTCCTCACAGGGCATGCCATCCAGCCCCTTCACCGGCTTTGTTGCCCTCCTCTGGATGCGTTCAAACACTTTCACATCATTCTCAAATTGTGGAGCCCAGAACTGCACACAGTACTCAAGGTGAGGCTGGACCAACGCTGAACACAGCAGGATAATCACCACTTCTGACCAGCTGCTTATTCTGTGTCTGATGCTCTCCAGGCTGTGGTTTGTTCTCCTCGCTGCCAGGGCACACTGATCACTCACACTGAGCCTGCTGTCAACCAGCACCCCCAGATCCCCTTCTGCAGGGCTGGTCTCCAGCCACTCCTCTCTCAACCTATACCTGTGCCCAACATTACTCCATCCTAGATGCAGAATCCAGCATTTTGACTTGTTAAATTTCACCCCATTAATCATAGCCCAATGCTCCAACCTATCTAGATCCCTCTGCAAGGCAATCTTGTCCCTCAAGCGAGTCAAAAGCACCTCCCAGTTTGGTATCATCAGCAAACTTGTCCATGGTGCATTCAACTCCTGTATCAAGATTGTTGGTAAACATATTGGCCCTAGAATTGAACCCTGAGGAACACCACTGGTTGCCAGCCAGGTGTAGCCCCATTCATTACGATTCTTCGAGCTCTCCTCTTCCATCAGTTCTGCAACCAGCACAATGTGAACTCTCTCAATCCCACAGCTGGAAAACTTGTCCAGAAGGATACTGTGAGGGACAATGTCAAAAACCTTCCTAAAATCCAGAAAAACTACATCGACCACCTTCCTTTCATCCACTAGTAGGGTGACCTTACCATGAAAGGATATCAAATTAGTTAAACAGGACTTTCCCTTTGTGAACCCATCTTGACTGTGCCTGATGATTGCATTGTTCTTTAAAAAATGCAATAAAACCAGAGCTTCCCATCCTCACCGAACCATGGCCACAACTGTCAGCCAGCAAGTAGCCATAGGCATTGCCACGTTTCCCCTTCTAGATCATGCATGCATCTTATTACAGACCTAAAAAGGTCTTCTGGCCAAATTACCCTTTGAGCTGTGGGCTGGGGGGCACACTTGAGGGTGTTGCCCAAATACCTGGAGCAGGAGGCCACAGGTTTTGTACCTCAGGCAGAAAGATTAAACACCCTGGAACTGCAGCTCTGCAGGCCATGGACTGAGGCATTCAATAATGGGAAAAGAAGTGTGGAATAAACACACACCAATCCCACAAGAAAAGTCTTTTTCTGCTATAAATTCAGCTGAGACATAGATGTGGTTTATACTCATGGCTTTTATATCTTAAGAGACTGTAGTGCTCTAACACTAACCATGCATTAGCATAAATGCTATCTAAATTAAAGGTTTGCATTACCCCAGCTGCACTCAAACACCTTGGACAACAAGCCCAGCAGAGCAATCCATCAACTCCACAGCTCTAAGTCCCTCAGGCGAGCATCACAGCAGGGCTTGGATGAGGAAACAGCAGCAAGAAAATCACTTTCCTTCCCCACTCCGGGGCTTTGCTTCACTTCAGCCTCCCCAGACAGCTGGCCCCTTCCCAGCGTGATCTCTGCAGCGCCCTGATGACACGATCGTGTTTGCCTCATATCTGGAGGGGATCCACGTGATTCACCCACAGTTCCTCCAGGGCCCTGAAGCTTTGATCGTTGTCCTCATTGTTCATTTTTGTTTTCTCACGAGAGCGAAAATAACAAAGATGACTGACAAACACACAAGATGAGTCTGCTCCATGGTCACCAAGTGCCAAGGATACAGGCTCAGGCATCTACAAGGACTGGCTGGTGGGCAAGTGGATGCAGTGTTGTGCCTGGATCTTTCACCAGTGTCTTCCACGAGCCAACTCTATTCCCTGGAACAGCACACATTTTCTTTTGAAACCAGAAAGACCGATATAATTGTCTTCTCCTTCCCAGAAATGATTAACAGCACAGAATGACAGACACTTTCTGAGCTGGCTTACAGCAGTGAGTCAAGGTTTGGTGTTTGGGCCTAATTTTCCCAAGGGGAAAAATGACACCCTGAAACAGCCAGAAGGCTCTGGGGAGTAGGAGAGTTTGGTGCGGTGCAGAGCAGAGGGGCAAGCTAGTCCGCATAGACCCTTGCTTTTGTGGCTGAAAGTAAAAAAAGTCCTTCACTAATAAAATTAATAGAAATCAGCTGGCAGTTTCAATTTGCAGGGCTGCTGAGAAGCTGTTATCATTAACATTTCTTTCCTTTTTTCTCTTTAACTACCCCCTCTTTTTTCCTTTTTCATTAAGTAGGTATATTTCCACATAGGGGAAAATAAGCAAGAACTGAGCATCAGCAGTCATCAACTGAATATGGAGAAGACTGTGCCTAACCAGATGGAAGCCCTTTGTAAGAACAGCCTACTTAGCCAAACTAGGCTTTCCTTTCTGAAAAGCCCAGTCGCACTTTTGCCAATTCCGTTTTAAACAGGATAAGCTTTGAGAACCAATATTGCTTTCCAAGTTAAAAAAAAAAAACAGACAAACAAACAAAAAAAAACAACTAAAAAATACATATCTTTCACACCTTTAGGATCCTTTTATCACAGATGACAGCTTCCCAATACCATCCTGAGAGACTTATACAAGCATGATGTGATTACTCAGTCTGGTTGGTTCTCCACAACTTTAGGAGATCCAGTGTCACTGACTGAAAAGGAGCTTTTCTGTGCATGTCAGTGATCTGTTTTCTGATGGTTTGCATGCATGTGGAGTCTCTGTCATCTAAGAAATGTCATGCTTACTAATATCCCCTTCTGTGAGGCCAATAACACCATCTCAGTCCTCTATCCAGCCAGAGAATTTTATGAAATTTGTAGGAGTTCTCCACTCCTGCTCCATCTGCCACTGCTGTGTTTGCCAGAAATAGGCCAAGTGGTTCAAAGGTGGCAGGGGAGCAGAGATGCACACACTCACACACCCAGACTGCATGATCACATCGTCCTGGTCTCGTGGGGAAACCAGAAGTGGATAATCATCTCCTCATTGTATGTCTCCAGAGTAGAATTATCCCCTGCAGGAGAGATCACTTATTGTGTGGGTAGAACTCCCTGCCTGCAGAGCACTCATACACTAAAAACATTAGATAAAGAATACAGTGTGAGCTCCAGATCCAAGGCAGAGATGAGGCTTGTTTTGAAGCCAATATCTTGTTTGCACACAGATCACTAGATGATTTTTCCTGGGTCTCCTTTGAAGAAGATAAACAAAACCTCATAGGAAAAATTAGTGAGAACTGTCTGCTTATCTACCTGGTCTACCAATACTAGCTGACACTGCAAGGTATAGTCAGCCCAGACATTCCTCCAGAGACAATTCTCTGCCCTCTTCAGCCAGGGATGTCTGTGATGCTAGAAGGGAAGAGATGAAAGCTACTAGCATGGGCATATATCATGAAAGAAGATCCCCCCTCTCTTTTCATTCATTTCCTTGCTCATGCTTTCACCTGGCTTTGAAGTAGAGTTTTTCAGTGATGTGCTTCATGATGCTCCTAAATGTGCACAAGGGAAAGAGAGTAAGTAAGGAAAAGGGGGTTATATCAGAGAAAACAGAAGTTTTACAACCTGCAAGTCCTCTCAAAAGACCTTGTGAGCCTCTATCTGCTTTGTTTATACATGTGCAATACTTCCAGACAATAGTGACGGGGAGACGGATCTGCAGCAGGAATAAAAGAGTTAGAAAGTGGCCTGGGGGCTGAGGGAAAGTGGGAAACGTGTTGGGAAATAAAGATACTAGCACAAGAACAGAAGCTTTCTCCAAAAACTGGGAGAGTGCAAAGTGACTGAGCTGCACACCAAGGGTGGAGAAAAAAACAGCCTAAGGGCATCAAGTGAAGGAGTTCTGGTCCCAGGCTCACATGGAGCTGCAGGCAAGGCCATGGCATGGTACTTGTGTGGAGCAAAGGCAAGGACAGGCAGGCATCAGGAGACAGGAACTCATCTGCCTCTGTCCCTTCACCTAACTCCACCATGGAAAAGTCCCTTGCACACCGCTGCCCGGTGAAATCCCCATTGACACAGGCCTCAGTGGGAGAGCAAGAGGAAGAACGAGGGAAGGATTTAGAAAGATCTGTGCAAAGCTCAGCTGAAATGGCTGGGTGGCTGTACCGGGTAGGAAGCGAGAAGACAATAAGGACCACCTCAGAGTGGGAGGAAAGAAGGTTTTAGCATGGTAGGAGGAGAAGCCCAGTCAAGATTAGAGGAAGGGAGAGGAGCAGGTGGAGGAACAGAGCCCAAAGGGTCTGTGGGACAGCACACAGGCTGTGTTGCTGAACCCCTGCCATGTCTCTTTCCTCCAGTGACCAGCTCCTGGCTCAGCATCCTTGAGGGCTGATCTCAGTTCCCACATGTTTAGGGCATAGGTGACCATAAAGCTGTGTTACCTTGGCTCAGGAAAAGGCTCTCATTACCACTGCTACCGCTGTAGCTTACTTTCCTCTCATGGCCTGTCAGAGCTGCAAACATTTCCTCCTCAGAAATGAAAGGAAGAAGCCGTGAAGAGACCAAGCCCTGAGAGGAAATAATAAACAAACCCGTGACAGCATCACCTCTTTGATAAAATGCTGGGAATATTTTATAAAAGCTCCTTGGATAAACATGGCTGGCCTCTAGCCTGGAGGAATAGCTCCCAGATCCTCCGTGCCCCCAAAGTCCCAGCTTTACCAGGGCTTGTCCTCCCCCATTGCCTTCATGACCCAAAAGTATAAAAGGGGATGAGGGGCCCTGCTAGGACTGAGGGGGGAGGAGAGGCAAGGGAAAATCACTGAAGAGGAAGAAGAGGAAGAGTGCCTTAATGAAAGAGAGGAGCAGGACAAAACCTGGAAGGCAAATTAATCTCAGAGACACTGAAACACGGAAGAGACGCATAAAAGGGCTGAGTGGAGAAGAGGTCATGGGAAGGGAAAATACGGAAGGCACTTAAACCAAAATGATTGAATAGCAAATGTTGTGTACAGACTGTCTCCATCGGTGCACGACAGTATGTTCAGCATACACCTTCTCCCCCTCTGCCCAGGGGTAGGGTGGTGCTGCTTTCTACTTTAAAGACACACAAGGCTCGTGCCCAGACCAGCAAAGGGTCTCAGGCGTGGGAAAGCTCTGCGTCGTCTCTCCTCACTTCCAGGCACCTGGCATGCGCACTGCAGGAGAGACACAAGTGCCCTATAGCACAAATAGGGAAATCCAGCCCTCCCAAAACAGCTCCTATCTCCTGAGACCAAGGACAGTCCCCGAGACCTTCCGTCCTCTGTTGTTCTCCCCTCGGTTATAGATAGCAAACATAACTTTTTTCCCCTGGTTCTACAGTTCAGGATAGATGTGAGAACCCTGTTTATTTTTTTAAATCCAGCTGCTCTCACTGAAAGTGGGATTCAAGGCTTTAAAGTCACTGAACTAAAATCAAGCAAAACTATTTCTGCCCTTACCCCTTCAGAGCCAGGGTCCCCCTTGCTCTGCTGCTTTCTGTTCCATGGATTTTCCTCCCAGTAAGCCCAGCCTGAAAAGGAGGGAAGGTGGGAAACCACATCACCCAGGGAAGAGCCTTGCATGTGAGTTAATTAGGGATCCCACAGCCCTTCACCTGACCACTTAGCTTACGAATCTCAGCAGGGCTGGTACAAGCACCAGCTTCTTCTAGCCAGGGATCCTTCAGATGTGCTGGAGCAGCATCGCCACTTCTAGTGATCAGGGAGCAGCTGATCTGGGATTTATTGGATTGTGGCTCTCCTGTGGACCATGTACTAGTACTTCTGTTCCCCTGGCTCAGGGCAGGTTTATCAGCATGGTTTCTCCTCTCTGAATGGCTTCTTTTCTCCTGAAGGGCCAATACAGCTGTAAACATTTCCCAAGTGAGCACAAGGTGAATGAGAGGAAAGGACTCAGACGCACAACAATTTGGCTGGAGATTACCTAAAGCAATGCAGCAAGAAAGGGAAAGCAAAGTGAAAGGGCAACAGAAGCTCTGCCTTTCTGTGCTGGGTGGAGTTCAAAGGTTGCAAGTGAGCCCAGGAGGTTTAAGTGAAAATGTAATTGTTTCAGGGACTGAGCTGACGCCAGCCAAGACACAAAATTCAACTATTACAAGTTGTCCCGATGACTCATACATGAGAGGTGAGTGTTACCTAGATATTAGGCATTTGAGTCAGTTACCCATGCTCTGGATTTGAGGCTCCTGGCCAAGGCACAAGGCACAGTGGTAATAAGAGCCTGACATGTGAAATGACATGTTTGTGTGGCTGATGCCTGAGTGTGTTCAGTTCAGATAGGACAGAGAAACCGGTCTGCCTTTTTGACTCAAACTTTTAGCTCAGTAGCCCAGGCTGAGCCTTAGCTGCTGCATCTGGCAGGGAACATCCACCTGGGGCCACTTCCCAGTGATGGGAGCCAGGAACCTGAGCATCTGGGATGTTCCCTGCAAGGTTGTCCAGAAAGATATTGCTGTACTCTCAAGTACAACTCAGAACAGTTGAAGGTCTCCTGGGACAAGTCAAGCCTGTCTGGCAGGGAAGCTGTCTCCCAGCAAGAAAATTGGAGAAAGAAAAGTGTTAATTATGAGACATTGGTGTTTCTCCTTGAGACAGTGAATGAGGTTGCCTCTCCCAGTATAAACCAACAAACTCCTTTCAGTTAATATGTAAATGCAGTGTTACTCTGGCTACTCAGGAGAGCTGTTTTCAACAAACTCTGTCACAAGTCAAAACTAACCAAGAAGAGAATCCGGGAGCTCAAAAGCCACCTCATCGTTGTGGTTTTTATTGTTCCCTGTTGCAGCATTCCTAAAGAGGGTAGGGAGGTCTAAGTGGTTGTTGTTGGACGCAGGGCGCAGGGGTGGGCAGGCATCTGTTCCCTGTGCCATTCTTAAGCTTCTATGGAAATGGGCATCGACCACAAAGGAAATAGAAATATGGAGATTTGTCAAGTTTCTGCCTCTGCCCAGGCCATAGCTTCCTACTCAGGAATTCAGCTCGAAGTCAGCAACATACAGTGCTTGACACAGTTGCACACACATAGGACACCTGAAGGTATCTACGTGGGGTTTGGAGCTATGACACAGAGCCTGCAGGAGACCTCACCCCTTCTGGAGTGGCAGAACCGGGCAGGACTCCCCAGGGCATCTCAAATGGCTCCACATTTACTACACTTAGGTATCTTGAATTGAGCCCATAGTCAGCACAGTTAATGAAGCAATTCAGATCTCCTTTTCAGATAGACTCAGTGAAAGTTCATGCTGTCACTTGCCACTCTGGGCAGAGTCATGGGCTCCCAGACTTCCCTCAGCTGCTATTTGCCTCTCTTGCACTATGCTTGTCTCATGGGCTGCAGGGCTCAGATACAACCAGCTTCTGCACCCATCTCCTGTGCTGGGTCTTCCAACACTCTTACACACTCATCCCTCCACCCTCTAGTCCCTGGAGGCAGCACAAAGGTCTTCTCAATCTTTCACCCTTTGTGTCTGGAGGTTGAAGACACCATCATCTTCATCTCATGTCTTGAGGGACAAGCATCATTCCGGTATCAGGAATATACATCACTGTGGTGTGTTTTTCAGGCTCAGCTGTTCATCTGGGTGGGCACAGAGCTGGGCTGCAAATGCCCGACGTCTGCTCAGCGCTTGGAGCGTCTGGAATAAGAGGCAGCAGACGTGGGTGAGAGGTTTGGCAGTGCGTCACTTCACGTCCCTGTTGCTCAGAGATAGAGGAAACTCTGTTATCTTGAATTTCCACCAGGGCCAGAGTGATGAATTTAAGGAGTTAGTGGTGTTCCAGGCACTGAGCAGTGTTACATGGAAGTGGGTACATACTGAATGTCCCAAATTAGAAGAGGGTAAATCATGTCAGCAGATATATACCTAATCTACACACAGTGCCTTTCCTGGAGCAAAAGGCTTTCTAGGTCAACAAGACCCAAACAGTCCCCCAGCTGTCTCTCTACCCCACCCCATGCTTGCACGTTACAATCACACTATGAGGGTCACAGGACTCAGAGACACATTTTCAGTCCTGGAGGTGGTTGGTAGGAGCACTCTGGTAATTCTTATGTCTCATGACCTATACTTGAGTCTCACATCTTATACCTGGATTGCAGCTTTTCAGCTGCCACCAGAGTAACACAAGAGGGGCACGAAATCACCCCACAGTATCCAAGTAACTGCCTTTGGGCATCTATGGCACTGACTGCTGGGCAAGCAGGGGCAGCAGGCAAGGTGTCCTTATTTGTCCTGGAGTCAGGTGGAAGGTCCCATCTCAGACTCCAGGCAAGGACTCTCCTCCTCTACCCTTGGGTCAAGATGGTTAACTGCATTCAAAGATTGCCTGTTCCCTTGTCTGCCACCAGCTACAAGTGTCTGGTGTCACTTAGCCACACAGGTTCTGTGAGGTAGCTGGCTTGGTCTGGACTCATGGGCTTAGATGCAGATGAGCTGTGTCTCAGCGCTTCAGTTAAAAGATTTTATGCAAGCAAGCAAAAGAAGTCAAAGAATCTTTCATTTGAGACAATCAAAGTGCAGGGGAGTGATTTTATAGAGTCATTTTATAGAAGGTTTCCCAGATCCCAAGGAAGATGTTTCATCTGTTTCAAGGCCAGTAGCAGAAATCAGTAGAAAGCAAGTGGACATCTGAGGGAGTAGAAAATGGGGTAGATGAGAATTCCCTGCAAGGAACTAAAGTAATTCGTGATCCTGCAACCGATGAAACCACCATCTCAGGCAACACATTCCTTGTTATACTTTCACAGGTGTATCCTAAGCAGTAATCTTTAGCCTGAGAGCTTGTCCTTCTCCCATTTATTTATTTATCTTTTATTCAGCTCCTTTGTCAGATTCTCAGCCCCCGCTGGACAGATTCTGTGGGGGAAATGCTTTGTTAATTGCCATTTGTCCTCAGATCAGCTGGCAGATAGACATCGAAGAAAAACTACATCAGGCTTAACTAAATTTTGCTTTCTGGGGCAGTTCAACGTGAAGGCTGCAAGACTGTTTTTTATGTCCTCTGCTATCATCTCTCTGAGCAAAGGGGAGATGTACTGCAACTGGTGGGGCAAGAGCTCTACCAGTTGGTCCCCCAAGAAGACTCAGAGATTTTCCTTCTTCAACTGTAAATGCCACTCAGCCTGTAAGAGAGTAGGTAAGGGAGTAGAATTTGTTGCTGGACAGGATGAAATCTCCATCGCCCTTCCCTGACACTCTCCCAGGGCATTTAGCAGTGTCCCAGTCTGAGAAGGGAAGGAGGGCTGGCTCCTCTCACTGAAAGGATCAGTTCAGGTAGTGGACCCCTATAAAATACTAATGCTTATCGCCACAGGATGTCCCCAGGGTAGAAAGTAAGAATGGATCAAAAAAAGACCTCAGGGCAAATGTGTTCAAGGGTGGTTACTAATTTCCATGGTTTTGATGCAACCTCCAGCTAAGAAAGGCCCTGTAACACAGTCACCAGATGTGGAGAAAGTACAACCAAAGGAGAGATCTCACCAACTTGTCCTTTTCACCACAGCACCAGGACCTGGGAGTGGTGGCCCACTGTGACTGCACAAGGCTGCAGGAGCTGGGGGTGAGATCTTATGTCTTGGCTGCACCCTCCAAACCCATAGACAGTGACGAGGCGGTTAGCAAGCTGTAGCTGCACTCAGCAAGCACAGGCAGCTCAGGCACCAAGGGAGAAAGCTGAGCATGAGAGGAGTGAAACTTCAGCAGCTGAAGGGTAGCCACCTCCTGTCATGTAGGTGTAGGGATGAGGGGGAGATTGGTCTCCAAGACAGGGTCTGCTGCAAGAAGGACCGTTCTAAGGTGGCACCTGAAATTCCCAGTGTGACCAGTGAGCAATGAGGGGATTAGAGGAAACCCCACAACAATTTAGACTCCCACATCACTTGCACCCAGATTTAACAAGATACTTTGTGAGAGTGCAGACACCCACTCAGTGGGATTTGCAAGCACATCTAAAGGGATAGGGCCACATTCCAATGGGCTCCAGAGGTGCAGAAATCTGGTGATATTTTCCACTTGTTTCCCCACAGGTGCTGCTGACATACCACTGGATACCTTTTCTGGTAAGGGAAAGGATCCAAAATTGGCTGTCTTCCCATTCATGTTGATGTAACTATTTAGTAAGTGTTGTTTATGTTGGATTTCATAACCTGCATAAGTCCATGTCATAAAGTTTCTCTGGTGTCTGTATATCTCATTCAATGCCTGTTCTGTGCAGCTGGTTTTACTTCCAAAATACCAGACACCTCTGTACACCTACCATTTGTAAAAAAGAACACAACAAACAAACAAACGAAAAACCCCAAACAAACCCAAGGGATATAGGTACTGCGGGGCTGCCTGAAACTATGGCAAATATGGGATCAAGGGTTTCATTCAGCGATGCAGCAGCTCTTGGTTTGGACATGTTTCAGTAGCATATCTTCACAGACCTATCCAAATGTGCATGGAGACTTTGAGCCCTTCATGCAATCTGTGCTGTTTCATGTGCAGGGGCAGGACTTTGGTGCTAGAGGAGAAGTGCTGCTTTCAGCAAGCAAGTCAATTCAGTATCACGATGGTTTTATGGAGATCAGATGACGATTTTTTTTTAATTCTTAAGAAATTTTAGGAACAACAGATCAAACCCAACTTTTTAGCCCTAAGTTTGTTACACAGCTTAGCAAGAAAATTTCAGCTTTCATTCTTTCTTCAGACTGCTGTTAGAGAGCTAAGGGAAACCTTAAATAGTGACCGTAGTTTTGCAAATAAAAGAATATCTTGACATCTTTCTTGACCGAAGTTTGAATCCACTTCTGCACCCTAATTAAAAATTATAAATACAAGCCACACCACCAAACTTTGCTGGTAGAGTATTTCAGCTGCTTCATGAGAAAAGATGTTACCCTTTAAAATGATTCTTTCGCTCTGTGGCTTTCACACCTTTATGGCATTGAACTTTCCTTTTCCAGTGTGGTTTTTTTGTTATTATTATATGGTTAATATGAAAATATTTTCAATCTGATAAGCTCATTTGGTTGTATAATCATTCTCCAGCCCCCTGGAGTGGGATGGTTGTGCTCACTTCTCCAGCCAAATTAATCTTCTGCAGCGGTGACAAGCCACATTACAGCAACTGGGTTGCAGACACATGTGCCTTGAG
Source organism: Athene noctua (assembly GCF_965140245.1). Taxonomy (NCBI): domain Eukaryota; kingdom Metazoa; phylum Chordata; class Aves; order Strigiformes; family Strigidae; genus Athene; species Athene noctua. Next base: position 10,005,461 of record NC_134077.1, read on the forward strand.
TTCCTCATGTGTACACTCTGCAATTGAGAAGATCCTGAACTGGAGCTTGAAATGGGAAGAGTGAAGAGGAACCTCCCATTCAATGAGGAGTTTGTGGCACCAGGAAAAAATTTTATTCTTCTTTACAAAGCAAATAATAAACAAGGTGATTTAATAAGACACACATGTTCAATGCTCCTACAAGGTTACAGAGGGTCCTTAAGAGTTCAATGCCCACACACTGAGAGGCCCTGGGCACGTCAGGACTGTGGGCATTAACACAGAGCCTAGGGATCTGGTGTAGTTGAGAACAGTCAGTGTTAGGTTAATGGTTGGACTAGATGATCTTCAAGGTCTTTTCCAACCTAGATGATTCTGTGATCCTGTGAACTGGGCAGAGGTCTAGGACTTCTTTCTGCCTTGAGATATAGGATGAGGGCAAAACGCTTGGCTGCACAGGAGACATGGGAGAACAAACACAACACAGAACTACCAAGGACTTACAGAGGCAGCAAGGAATACATTAGCCTTCACGGCCCAGTCTTTGCCAATATTGTTCCTCGATAGACCCCATCCCTCACCTTCTTTCTAGGAAGGCAGGCAAAGACATGTCTTTCACGTCTTGGGTCTGTCCTGGGACAAAGCCCTTTGCAAGAGCTTCAGGGTTTCTCTTTCATAATGGCCTTGGCCCTGTCCCCTTCGCCCAGAGAGCTGCCAAATGGCTCTTTTTGAAGGAAAAGGATGTCAGGAACCAAGATGAAGGTGATGGGGAAAAGAAAAGAGAGCAAGCAGCTGATGTGTCGGTACTGATATCCTTTGGGCACATGTAGAAAGCTGCTCCAGTGCAGCCCCACCAGACCTGCCTGGGGTCAGCACCTACATCCCCAGCACTCACCACTGTTAAATGGAGAGGTGAAACTCATTTTGGGATAGAAACACTGCACTGAGGGAGACTGCATTATTCTCCCATCTGCACTGCAGTGCCCCGCACCACTGATCCTTTGATTCACGATGCCACCTTGCTCCCACGAGGCAAAACAGAGCAGGGTCTAGAAGAGGTCAGCACTGCTGCTGCCATTTTATGGATGGGCAAAGCAAACAGACCTGGAAGAGCCTCTCAAGGCATGTGTCTCAAAGCAGCAGGAGAACCAAAAGTAGGTTTCCCTGGGGCACACCTGATGTTCCACCACATTACAGCACCTGCAGCAAAGACCTTAGACAAGCTGAGAACCAAGAGGAACTGAATACTTAGCCACTTTCAGCCTGCCTTATAAATTTCATAAGTTTTAAAGTCAGAAGGGACAATTCCTGTCAACTTGACCTTCTGTAATACAGAGTTCTGGGAATTTCCTCCAGAGGGACTTGCTCTTAAGAGTACTCTTTGTGGTTTAACTCAGTGACCTTTTTGCAAGGGAGGCAGTCTTAATTTGAAAACCTCACACAATAGAGAATCCACAACGCCTTTTAACATTTTGTTCCAGTGACAAATTACTCTCCCTGTCAAGCATGAATAGTTTAAATTGTAGATTTATTTCTTCCTACAAAGTAAGTATATTTCAATAGCTTGACAGCTGGAGTTCATCTGACCTAAAACCCGGAATGACTATATTTGGCCAGATGAGTCTTACCTCTCCAGTGACTCCAAAAGCAAGGCATTAACTATAAGATGATTCATTGCCTTTGAAATTTAGGTATGGAGAAAAAAAGAAAAAGCCCTTTTGTTTGCATGGATCTGCTAGATGAATAATGCCCAGAAGCTCTCTCATGGCAGCTAAGTTGAAAACAAACAGAACCACAACTTGCAGCAATGTAAGGATGCCTGCTGCCAGGGAAAATGTCATCTGCAATTAACTCCATCTTTCCATCCCCACACTTTAATAACACTTCTAGAGCTCTTGAAATCTGGCATGTCAAACTGTCTTGTGCACTGCCCTCCTTACTTGGATAAAAAAAAGCTGCCCTAATCATGTCTCATATGGGCCAGACCCTTCTGGAGATGATGCTCAGTTCTTCATTACACCCCCTTTGCTGGCAGCAGGCTGCACCTGACCCTTTCCACATGGTAATGGATCTACTCAGCAGCACTTGGTGCTCCTCCAACAGATTCCAGAAAAGCCAGAGCTTGAGACAGTGGAAATATGGTTAAGATGGAAAAATTTAACCTGAAACTGGTATAGTATTTTACTGTAGTTTTAATAAGGGTAATAACATAGACCACTGAGGCACAAGTAAGGCAAGGGTATAGAAGGTGATTAAGTGTTGCATCGACATAGCACTTAGGAATATGGTGTGGTTGAGAACTGTCAATGTTGGGTTAATGGTTGGACTGGATTCTGTGATTCTGTGAAAAAGGCAATTTCTACATGCCAGGTGGAAGCAGAAGGAATGTGGTAGGTAATGTAAAAAAAAAAAAAAAAAAAAACAAACAACAACCAACAACAAAAAAACAAACCAAAACAAAAAAATCTATCAAAAAAACCCCAACCACCAAAACCGCCCATCTTGAATCAAAAGTTGTAAAGTCTGTGGTAAGAATTTTAATATACCGATCAAGTCAGGTGAAGATACGATGTGGTAAAAGAGTAGAAAAAGGACTAACAATCCTGAAAGGAAATGGCGGTTGACCTCTGCAGCTATGTTAGTTGATCACAGCAATATAGAAGACTTCTACACAGATTTTGAGGGATAGCTTTCAAGATAGAAAGGAATAAAGGAGCGTGCTGACTACAGATAGAGAATACCAAAGAAACTTGGCAACATTCTTGTCAAAAGCCATTTGATTTCTAATTGGTGAATTGCAGGAAGCCACATTCATCCAGAGTTCACTGAATTGTTCAGTATGGCACCGTATGGGAAGTTATGAGTTATTTTAAGGCAGTACAATTAATACAGGAAAAATACAGCGGTACACAAATCAGTCAAAAAGCAACAATAATAGTATTTACAGAGGACACAGGCTGGAAGAAAGCTGTTCGTGTAATTCTGTGAGCACTGGGTTCATGTCTGTAATACTTTTCTTTGCATGGCACAGCAAATAAAATAGTGACAAATGAAATATGCTAGGTGATGCTGGGCAGTACACTGAATGCAGAGGAGGGCTGTATACTAAAAATTATGTTAACTGAAAGAAGAGTAAGAAAATTTAAATGTTATAAAAGGCAAGGGACAAATGCTGACCTCTTGGTTCTTTTGCCTTAATAATGCACCTGACAGCAGGACCCATCCCGCTCCAGCCCATACCTTGGCCTGAATACGGGCACTCCCATCTCCTCCCACCTGCCCCAAAAACCCAGCCCAAAAGGGAAAGGAATAAAACACAAATGGAGCATGTAGATGTATTGTCTGAAAGGGTTAATTCCCTTTTGCTTCTACAGGCTGAAGAGGAAAAGGGCTTGAGGAAGCTATTGTTATAGATTACTTCCTTTCCATGGTAAAGTTTACTGACAGCTGCTTAAAAATACAACCAACACGAGAAGTTTACAGTGTGAGTATCGACATTTTATTTTTAAAAAGGCAAAAAAAGAATACATCTTTTTAGTGACTGGAAATGCATACAAAGATACATATTTCAAGGAATTCACACATTAAAGAAACAGGCTTTGAGTTTCTCTAATGTATCAGACTAACGAATTCTTTCACAACCAGCAACTGCTTATTTCAAATACTCTGTAATAATACGGCATTGGGAGAGCCAAAGATCCCCTGAGATGCCGGCACTGCTAGTGCAGGAGGTTCCTGACCTTAGTCCCTCAGCTGTGAGTACCAGGGATACCCCAGTAGTTCTGCAAGGTAGCAATGGAGATGCTCCAACAACATAATGCCATAATCTAAAGCCACCCCAGAAAAATCCAACAGTATCTCACAGCTGTCAGAGACTAGGCAGTTCCCATACATCTTCAAATTAACTCATCCCAACCCTGGTATTTAGTAACAGCTTTAAGGAGTATATTTATATATAAATCTATTCTTTATAAAAAACAACACTATGGTGAAATTTACACAAACACACACAACTTTAGCAACACTGTTTCCAGCGGTACTATTAGCTGCTTGCAGTTTATATACAAAGCTGATTAATTAGAAAGGCTGCTACAGGGAGCCAAGCTTTCTTTCCAGGTTAGCCCCTAGCTAGAATAAGGATTTCCTACATGTTATCTTCTAGGAGTTGACATTATTAAAAACTGATTAGAACACCAGGGTTCAGGGGTGTTTGTCTTAATGTTAAAATGTCTTAATATTAAAACAAAATGCCGTGCATTCTCACTGCTCTGACACTATAGATTAGGTGACTGTTACGATTCTAGGAATTCATGAGAGTAAAAATCTGGCTAATAAAAATCCTTTAGACAAGTTCATTCCTGGTGCCAAGTTATTGACTTTAGAGCAACACCAACCATTAATTTGATCCACAGTAGAATCATAGACAAATTTTTTCTGGGATGTAGGAGTTTCCATTCCATACTAGTAAAACAAAGTTTTGCATGATTGCCATTCTATGATGGGGACACAGATTTGCAGGAAAGCAGTTTGCCAAGCTCACAGGCAAGGCCAGCAAGCAACACAGCCCAAAAGAGCTCCACATTCCTGATCACCTGGTCCACGTTGAATGTGTTGGACAGCAATGCCCACTTCTCTCCTGACTCCTAGTCCTCAATCCCCTTCTACTAGGAAAAGATTACATGATACTGCATTTGGGAAAAGGCTCACAGGAAAATGCCTAAAGAAAATGCGTCAGGGATATAGACACACACACATAAAGAAAAGACTAGAATATCTCAAGACAGGAAAAAACCTCTTCTTGTTGTTCTTGAAGCTCTTAACTCCTTCCTCCTCTTTGTCAACTGCAGTCCTGAGTAATGAATGTCTGCCAGATCTGGGTGGCAGCTTCCTCAGACCCTTTCCTTGTGTTTCACATTAGCCAGCTTGACTGTTTCCTGCTCAGAAGCAGGTGGAGAAGGCTCATCGTGACATCCAATCATCAGCTGATAGACCATCACTCCTGCAATGGCCCCAAGGAAAGGAGCAACAATTGGAACCCACCACCACTGTTTACCAGTCCTAGAAAACAAATAGAAAATACATAAGTTAAGAACTGCAGACTAAGCATTAGGGTATTCATGTTTGTATCTGGAACAATACAAGGTCTGGTCATCTCCAAACATCACCACTGACTTGCAAAAGAAATAGCATCTGCATGTCCACAGCAATTTCCAAGGAAGATATTGTCCCCCCTGCAACTCCAGGTAGAAAGCAATTCAGAACAGCTACTTTCAGGGCTTCCAGGACTGTCTCTCCACCAAGAAAGGAGATAAGCCCTTGCAGTACCTGAACTAGACGCCTTCACTTCCCTCCAACTGCTTGCAGGAAACCAGCCCTTGATAGCACATAGCCTGTATTGCTCATGGCTCCCTTAATTGTCTCCAGCAACAACAAAATCCAAGTATAACAAACACCCTCCATTTTCTATGACCAAAAAAAAAAAATGACAGGCTCACGTTGAAGGTGCACTTGAACTTCTCATGGATGTTCCTAAATATCCTCGTTGATAGTAAAGTTAAGTCGTTTCCTCTCACCACTAGAAACTGTCCAGCTTCTACAATTTCTTAAGTCAGAGCAGAGCAAACTCTATTTTGAAAACATTTATAGAATCTAAATGGGTGCTAAGACTCTTTATAGTTCCAGAGCTACCACCTATTTGGAATCAATATTTTTCCCCTTGATGAGTAAGATCTTCAGTGGCAAGTACTTACCAGAACACTTCAGTGCCCCAACCAGCAATAGCTGTGAAGAGACGAGGCCCAAAGTCCCTGGCAGGGTTGACAGCATAGCCAGAGTTGAAGCCCATGGAGGTTCCAATAACAAGGACAACAAAGCCAACTGTGAAAGCCTCCAGCCCCGTGGGGACAGGGTTGTTGTAGGGATCAACAATAGCCAAGACGCAAACAATCAGGGAGGCAGTGCCAATGAACTGGGGAGAGAGAGGGAACAAAAAGAATGTAATCCAGAGTAACATTTTAACCAATTTATTTAACTCCTCTGAAGTCTCATGCATTTAGGACTTTGTCTCTAAACTGGAAAAGCTGCACTAAGTCATGCCATGGCATTATCAGACCATAGTAGGCTGAGCACCCACAGGAATGGGAGGGTAGAACGTGCTCCTCCTGGCAGTCCACAGGCTCTATCAAGCCCACATCGTTTTCCCTACCCACAGAAGAGCTATGAATAACTGTTTGAGCAGCCAGAAAAGCTGAAGACACCCCACCCTCCCAAACCTGCTTCCAACCTGCCCCAACTGGGTGGCTGCTGTCCCTTTGTGGTTGATGGCAACTTTAAGAAGGAGACAGTCACCTCCAACACCAACCACCACCCCACACTCAGTTGATCTCTGGGTTGTACAACAGCCAGTGGAAGTGAGGAAGAGCTATCCTTCCTAATGCTATGGCTCTTCAAGGTCTAGGAGCAAGTGGTATCCTTTTCACTGGCATCCTGGCCAGTTTGGTGCCACTGGTTAATCCCCCTAACACAAGCCTTCTTGCTGTAAGGGTCTTTCCTGGTTCTGCTCTTCCTATGGGCTAGTGAGATACCTGTGTCAGATCTAAAAACCTTTCTGGATATCTTCCTTTTAATTGCAATTCATTTTCTAACTAAAGGAGAGGCCCAGACCCATGCCAAAAGATTCCTCTTCAGATGTACCTTCATCCTCCTGGCACCCTCTTACCTGATCAAAGAATCCATTCACAGTGTTCAGATGCTGAGATGGGTAGGTGGCAAAGATACCAGCAGTGCCATTCTGTCCTGTTACATACAGCTGGTTGTTGCCAAAAGCCCAGATGGCATCTGGGGAGGGGGGGGGGGGGGGGATGGGACAGAGAAGAAAAAAGAAAGGTAGAGAGGTCAGTCATTTTTCAACACGCACCAGAGAGAGGACCCTGCTTGGAAGATGAGTAAAATGTAGGCTGCACAGAGCTCTGAATATCAAGATGGAATTCCCTGAGCACCCCAGTGTTGCAAAACCATTTGGCGTAGAGCAAACATTCATTTGGAAAACTTAGGGTGTCATCCACCACAGCATTTTGCCAGTCAGGCTAGATACAGATGGCCTGAGTCCCTGTTCCTAATCTTTTTTCTTTGCCAGGCACAGGAAAGAGTTAGAACCCAAAAGTAAACACTAAGGTGACTCCAAATCTCTCCCAGAGGTACACAAGTGCCTGTGGTATCTGTTTTGGTGTTAGGACACAAGGTATTGCTATGGATCTGATACGCAGCAAACAGGATTTGGGCTGATATTGCTCTTTCCTCTAAGCCAATACACAATTATTTTCACCTGTCAGGGATGTCTTGTAAAACAGCCAGCCCCTTGCCTACCACCATGAGGAGCTGGATAACTAACCTAGGTGGGCTGTCTGGATTCCCTCCATGGCTGATGGAGAGAAAAAGACATTTTCTGAATGTATCTCTCCCATGGTTAGGCAGCTAAAATGGGATTAATTATCTTTTGAAGAGACTTCAGCCCACCACCTAGAAAGGTAACTGGTGTTGAACTGGAGTCCTGATGTTTACAGACATAAAGGTAGATCTTTCTAAAGTGAGTAGCAGTTCTAGTGCTGGGATGGCAGTTTCCTCCCTTCAGGCAGAAGATACACTGAATGACCCAGATGTTCTGCTCAGCTACAGGGGACATTGCTCCTATTGCCAGAAACAGACATCAGGAGACAAAGTCCAAGTCAACATGTCATCCTTGGTATTTGAGGAAGAGCAATTTCCAGCAAAAAGAGTCTGTTGTTGCCCACTGAATATTGCCCTGTAATGAGGAACACCACTCAGGAGAAACAGATGCATGAGGAACTGGATTTCTAGAATGCTTTCCAACGTATAGAACCACTCTGATAAAGGCAGCAAAAACTGCTAGATGTACTGTTGTCTGGAAGCTAACACAAAACAATGCAGAAGACACCCATGGCGAAGTTGTGGGGGTTTTTTTAAACCAAGAAACATAAAATGGCTCTGGAACTGTGCACAGATACAAAATCTCCATCACTGCTAGTGTTTCATTGGCTTTTCTGGAAGATCTGGTTTAGTCCAGACAGTAGACACAAGAGGGACCATCCTTTGGTCCAGTGTTCATTACTCAAGAACAAAGACTCACATTGACAATGCTGGCTGACCTTCAGATTGATTTGAGGAGGCCTGAATGCATCATCATGAGAACAGGAAAGCCCTCCCAGAAACACAGTAAGGATGTTTCTCAGATCTCTGCTCTACAAGAAAATACTTCCCTCTGGTATGGAAACCTGCAGTAAGTCACGAAGAGCAGTAGTCTCACCCCAACAAACACAGACAGTTTCTGCACTTACCGTAGTACAGCCCAAAGACTATGCCAGCTCCAAGGAACGCCCCCAGGGTCTGGGCCAGGGCATAAATTGGTAGCTTAATCCAGGGCTCCCGGGCCAAGAAGCACATGGCAAAAGTGACAGCTGGGTTCAGGTGTCCACCTGCAGAGAGGTTGGTGGTTAGTGCACTTTTACAGGCAGAATTCGGGTCCCAGAGTTGAGCCACGGGACTCTGGTTTACATACCAGTGCCACATAGGAAAAGTACAGCCATCTAGGCCTACACAACAGTTGTCACATGTGAAATCCAGCCCACAACATACCTGATACTTGTCCTGAGATCAAAATGCCGAGCATTACAGCAAAGCCGAAGGCCAGGTTGACAGTCAGGAAACCTCCATGAGTCCCTCTGCTGAGCACAATCTGCGCAACGGAGCCACAGCCAAACAGCTAGAGAAGAAGGGATTGAAATTACTCTCTCTGTTTCACATCAGGGCCAGTTGCTAATCAATGCCAGCAACAGCCTCAGTTCACCTGCATGCACCATCACAGCCCACCCATGACTCAAAGTCTTCAAAGCTTCAACCCTTAGTCAAATTATCTAAGCATTATCTCTATGGACAGCAGGGAAGGTAAAAGGCCAAAGTATCTCCTGGCCAGGGGAACCAAAACCAGGCCCAAAATCAAAAGCAAGATTGCACCACAGGAGGCTGGAGTTCTTTGCTTCCTTGAGCTGAGGTACCTACAGTTGTTCCAGCCCCAGGTACACTCTCTGCTGTGGGCACTCTGAGCACAGCCCGCACCATCCCAAACCACCCATATCCTTCCTATGGCAAAATCATGTAAGGAAGAATCGGGGCAATACAGATGACCTGTCTCTGCAGTACCAACACGGCACAGGCACCATCAAGAAAACTCCATATCCCACAGAGAGCCTGCCACCAGAACACTCAGAGGCTTGGCCTTCTGTCTAAGATGAGGGCTACACCAAGCACTTTTGGGGACAAAAGCTGATTCTGTTGGGTGATAGAGGGTGTTTCCTGGTAGCTAAGGGAGGCATGTGCTCTTTTTCAAATATATTTGCTCTAAATGGGTGATCGTTCTCTTCCCTACCACATGCAAAAGCCATCCTTCCTGTGCTCACCCTCAGCAACTCAAACCAGTTTCCCCTAGCAGTTCAGTTCACCACTCATCCAGCTGGAGGCTTTCTGCTTTGCTAAGTCTTTCCACTACCCACCATGTAATTTAAAGAGCTCTAAACCTGATCATCTGTATGCTTGTATCTTCCAATGACTCCATCAAATGTATTCTTGGTGTATGCCAGGGATTATCGTATTAGCAGGTACTGAGAGCATCCTTGAACTAGGACAGGTTTGCTTCTGTCTTGCAGAAACTTGCTCCCAAATGCCTCAAATCTGGGGATCGAGGCTTGTCTTATTTCTTCTGACCACATACCCATATTTACAGAGGCAGATTCTGCTCCTAGGGCATAAGCCACCAAATAGGCATTGAAGCAGCAGGGATAGCCGTCTTCACCTCTCCTGCCAATACTGGACATGTCCACTGAACAACACACAATCCAGATCAGGGACAAAGCCAAACCACACATAACTCATCCCCTCCCATCCCCTTGACAACCGATGAATTAGTAACAAAGCAAACACTGCACTCAGCCTGATGGGAAAGGAGCAGTCAGGTAGGCTGTGGGCTGACTCACGAAGTGGACACTCTGTACACAGGTGCCTCTTGACAAGAAGCCAGGTCCCTAACACAGGACCTTGTATAGAAAGAACAAAGGAACCTGTAGAACTTGTTAGTTAGTGGAGGGGACATCAAGCACTGCTCTCTACCAGAGTGCAGTCAGGAGAGCCCCTTCAATGTCCTAACCCTGAGCTGCCCAGCTGGGATACCGTGGCAAAGAAGATGCCCAGGCAAAGGCAGAAAAGGTGAGTCTTGTTTATTGTGCAGCAAACAGAGACATCATTCCCAGCTATGCCCAAACCACTCAGGGAAGCATGGCTCCAACTGGGCAAATAAGTACTGGCTAGTAACCAGAGTGACATCTGATCCTTCTCTTACCCCAGAAGGGCCTCAGCATGCTTTAGACAGAAGTCTGGAGAGAGTACTTGGCTATGGTGTTTGCAAAAAGCTGCAGTGGGCATTTGAGTTTGGCAGAGTTGACCTCGGGTTATTCCTAGTGATGAAGGTATTTGAGTTATTCGCTCTGAAAGAACTGGCAGTTCTGCAGGTGGATGATGGTTGGCCACATACCTTTAGGTTGCAGAAACCACAGAGTAAAATTTTCCCCCTCCATCTCCCTGTTCACCCACAAAAGTCTTCTCTTAACCTGGAGGAATGCTAGCTCTGCCATTTCTCAAGAGGTTATTCCCCATCCTCCTCTCCTCCATCCTACACCTGGCAATAGCTCTCCATCTTTTCCTCAGAGGAGGGTCTATGGGCCGTGCAAAACCACCCTGGAGCCACTCCACAGGAGCATTACAAGTATTTATCAGATGAGCCCTGAGCACTATTTGGCTTAATTCAGCATAACAGTAGAAAACTTGACCCTCAGTAGATAAAAAGAGTAAGGTGATATTTAGGGACAGGTCTGAACTTTGATATGCATGTGTTCAATTCCACCCTGCACCAGTGGAGTCCACTAAGCATGAACATGTATTCTCACGCATGAAAACCACCCACAGCATTCGACTTTTAGGAACCAGTTCAAATCACGCTCACCCATGTTTTTGTGGCAAGTGGCTTGACATTGCACAGTTTTGTTGCAGTGGCTATTGCACTTTTTAATCACAACATTTCCACTTCCACTATTTACTAGTTTTCCTTCCAATTCCTTTTCCCAGGCCATATGAGACACGAGACACTCAGCATCCATTTTTAAGTCTTTCTTTTCTGGTGCTTGCAGAGAAGCATTTAGGAGCAGCTAGCTTGCGTCAAACAAAAGTAATTCAGTATTTATCTCAATGGCTTTTAAGTCCATGCAATGGATGTAAGAGTTCTTAGGCAATCTTACACCAATATGGTCAGGAGACAGTAGTGCACACCCAGTGGGGAGATGTCCCCTCATTCTCTTTATTTTAATAAGCTGCCTCCAACACTTTTTCTTTTTAAAGAAAACAAACAAACAAACAAACAAACACAAAAACCAAAACAACTAAAAAAAAAAAAAAAAAAAAAACCAAACCAGCAACATTACTAGAATAACCTAGCCAACAGAAATCCAGGTTAGCACCTCACATGTCAGTGGGTGCAGCTGTCAACTACTACACCCCCATGATCCACTAGTCAAGCTCAAAAGCAGTTTTAAAGTGCTAATAAAATGATTGCAACAAAGCATTGTTCTGATGTATTAAAGCCACTCTCCTAGGGATTGAGGTCAGTGCACCCAACCGGGTTAATGGAAGCCTGCTCCCTAATTCCATCTTCCTGGCTCTAGCAAATCAAATCGCTTCCCCTGACAACAGGGAAGCTTCTCGCTCCTCATGAGCTCATCCAACTCTCTGCACTATGAAAAATAACAAAATCCATGTTCTGCAGGATCTGTGAGTTGAACTGGTTCAAGGGTGGAGGGGCTGACAAACTCCAGAGCCTGTACAAGGGAGGGGACAGCCAGAAGCAGCGGCAGCAAAACCACAAAGAGGTAGCAGGTCACTAGGTGAAACTTCACACTCCGGAAAACCTTAAACTCCTTGTGTCCAGGACATGTTTGGACAATGGACATTTGGCTTTGTCATCCAAGGTAAAAAACCCTGTCTCAATGGCTGGACACAATAAAGTCCTGCAGTCAGTCAGGGCTGGTAGGAAAAGACCTTGGAGGACAAAAAAAAGATGAAAAAGCTAATGAAGAATTGAGGCCACCTGAGTTTATAGGCAGACCTTGTGAAATCAGCTCTACAGATGAGCTCAGGAGGAAGGCAGTGCTCAGCACTCCCCTGCACAGTAGCCAGGTTTCTTCCCTTTCTTGCCTCCTCTTTGACAGTGCTTTTTCATGCCTTCAAGTGCAACACAAAAGGCCTGAATGCATTTGCTTTTGGACTTCAGACAGACTGATCTCTAAATCAGGATGAGAAAGTTTTTCTGGCATGGCCCAGAAGGAGTACTATTACCTGAATTACAACTTTCCTCTTCAGCCAGCAGATAAACCAGGGATTAGGCAAGAAGCCTGCTGTAAATCTACCCTAATCACCTCTGTGGACAGGAAGGGCTGCTCAGTCCCCGCTGCCCTCTGGTTAGTGGGGAAGATGACAGAAGGACAATCAAACCATGAGACTAGTCTAAAGGAAGAAACCCCCAAGATACTGATGAAAGATTTTAAGCATTAGACACACAAAGGGACACCGTTCTTCATATCAGAGTAAAATTTAGGACTATCCCGCAGTCCCTTCAAGGAGGGAGTTTGAAAGCAAGGGGATAGAGGACTGCAACTTTACAGCCAGTTCTAAACAACCTCCAACCGCTTCTCTGCAGCTCAAAGCAAGAAGCTGTTAAAGGCACTGTAAGTATCCCCCATGGCCTCTTGCTGCCCTCCTCAAGGAGCTGGATCCAGGTGGGTAGATCTGAAGACAGATCCATCCCCATTGCTCTTTCTACTCAAGCAGCATGCAGAAATCTTCCTCAGCCTCACGGCCCATGCAGCCAGGACTACCTCCACAGCCACAAAGACAGCACAAAGAGCACTGTCCCTTTTGCCTTTTCTCAAAGCATTTATTGAACAACCAGACTGGTCATCATTTACAATTTGGAAAACAAGGAGAAACATTAGATCCCACAGTCTGGCTTCTTGTCCAGCATGCCTGGAGCCAACCTGTACAGAAGCAGTCCTACAACGCAGGGCAGCAGCAGATGGTCTGTGATGTTAGAGATCTTTCTGCACCGCACGCTGCTCTGGAGTCAGGAAGGGCTGCAGGTCTTGAGAGATAAGAGGGTCTAAGGAAGGTTGTGCCACACATACACCACATGCTACAAAGCTGCACAAAGCTGGATTGATCAGCAGCTCTCAGTGCAAGAAACCTGAGCCATCAGCAGCAGAGTTGTGCATTAGAGAGGACTTCACTGTTTTATCTTGTTTCCCCACACACTCAGAAGAAAAAAAAACACTTATTCTGATATCCCTGGTATCCTTCAGATTAGGAGGCTTTAGCTCTTAGTAAGACCCGTAGTTCTGGTGGAGTTTTGGTCACAGGGTTGGGCACTTCTGGGGAAAAACTGCCTCCTCACCAAGGGCAAGTCTTGGTGCCTGAACTGTCCTGTTTGTAGGAAGGAGTAACGTCCCTGCTCCTGCATAAGAACACCAAGGAGGGACAGTTTTGAACAGTTAATGAAGAGCTTCAACCTATTCTGGTGGAAGACATGAGGGAGAGCAGCAGCTCTGCCATTTCCCACGCCTCCACACCCAGCAGCACAGACCCTTTGCAGGGAACAATCAGCAGCACTCAACATGCTTACAGCAAAGCTTTCCAGCCCTTTTTAAACCTAGCAAAGCATTAACAAAGAAAATAAATTTTTAAAATTTAAAAAAAAAAAATCACTTTTTCCAGATGCAACAAACTGCATTCAAGAAAATCGTCACAAATCAAACAGTGACTGTGGGAACTGCCATGCTGCCCCAGATGGCTGCAGGATGAGCAGTGGCTTTAACCTCTGCACTGCCAACAGTGGCCTCCATTCTCCTTGATCATCCCAACCACTTTGATATTTTGGTTTCTGTGGTCTGCAGCACACTCATACCCCAAAAAGCTCTCACCTGGCCACAAACTCAAGGCAGCTCTGATTGTAAAACAATTAGGAATTGTTTTGTTCTTTCTTTGTACCTCAGAAGCAGTGAATCATAGTTAGCCTGACTTGGAAAAATCAATTATAAACGGCAAGTTACTTTTCCTGTGAATGTAAAAAGCACACAGAGCCAGCTTTGGTATTTACAGCCAGCAGAGCAAGGCAAACAGATCAAGCCTTTAAGGGAGGTGCAGAGTCCTGCCACTGGAAATCTGGCTTTAGTGAGTTGCTACAGTACTAACACAAACAGCAAGTGACTTGGAAAATGCCTTCAGCATTTGCACTGCTTAACTACTGCCAGCAAATTGTGCTTCCAACATGAGCATAAAGTTCAAACCTAAAGCACCACTCAGAAAGTGCATTTAGAAGGGGGGGAGAAAGTCATCTTAATTATCAAAGGAAAGGTAGAATCAGCATTACTATTTTTGTAACATTGAGGACACTATCCACAGAATAAAACCACTTTGTGCAAGGTGCTGTACACAGCAAAAGCAGCTTGCAAGTAGGAATCACCTCACTTTTGCACTATTCAAGGCTTGGCTGCCTTAGATTATTTTTCTTATCTTAAAAAAAAAAAGAAAAAAAAAAAGAGGCACTACTTTTCTAACTTTTTCTATCTTTACAACCTCCTTAAAAAATAAGAGAAATAAAATCAAGCATTAGGTTAATTCTTACAGACAAAGAGACTTTGCAATGTTCTGAAATAGCTCTGCTCTAGAAGAGTTTGAGAGCACTGCAGTCATTATGCAAGTGAAAGGGAGGAGGGAAGAAGCTGAAGCTGTGCCAATAGCCATGGTGGGACAAGTTTTACATTACACAGTGAAATTTAAATTAAGCTTCAAACTTTAAACACTCTCACTCCCTTCAGCTCAGGAAGGTGATTTCACTGTGAACAATATGAAACCTTAAATCCATCCCTAATATCATTCTGTTCTAGACATACTTGTTTAGTCAACTCAACTTCCCATGAAGGCAATTTCATGGATCCCAGGTCTTTCCTAATGTATTTTATTGTCTGAAGCCCATAACTGATATTTACTAGGCTCAAATTCAGCTAAATGCATGCAACCCCAGCTCAGCCTGCTGGCAACGTGGGCAACAGGGGCTTTTGCAATGTCTCTTGGGACTACCCAATTCAAACTTCCACCTAGGCCATCTGAAAGGGGAAGAAAGTCGCCTTCAAAGGCCTGATTCAGTCAAGTGATATAATAAAAAGATTAAAAGGAATCCAGGTGGTAGGGAGAAAAAAAAATTAGTAAAATAAAATTAAAATTGTATCACTTCATTAAGAAGAATAGATTGGGACAGTCCCAAAATGGAAAGGGATTGATGCCCAGCAGACCAATATTGCAGGCTTGCTGCCCTGGAACCCATTTCCCTCCCTGCATACCCTGTTTTTGCCTGCTGACAACCCAGGACCAATCACTGTCTTTGGGACTTTCCCATTTCTCTCACCAGCCCACCCCATCTTCTCCCACATGGACACAGAGTACCCTCAGACCTCCATCCTAGGCGACTTTTACAAGACCTACAGGATGGAGTTGAGTGTGTCACTAAAGCCAGCATATTCTTTTCATCCAGACACCAGCTCAGGAATTCCTGAACAAGGTGAGGGGTCTCCTTGTACACTACACACACATGTACAAAATACAGCTGGTGTGGTATTCCCGAGGACAAGGCATGTGTTGCCCACTTTTGCTAGTGCCGATGAGTGCCCATTATGACCCTCATTTTGACTATGATTTTGGACCAAACCCTTCCTCAGGCTCTGAGCACATCCCAACTTCTCTCTGCCCAGAAGAGGCAAGGCTGTAGGGAAAACTAGTCTTTGTTGTGCTAACAAATAGAGTCATCAGAAGAGATAACATTTTTTGGGTCATGAGCCCTTCTGAAAGCTCAGATCCACATGGCTAAAGGCTTGGCCTTATTTCTCAGCAATATTAACGTGGCTAGCAGGAGCCATTATTCCACTTTACAAGTCTTTCTTTGCTTCAGTTCTGAGACTAACTGCAGCAACATCAGTGATTGACAGACAGCAACTTTCTACCTGTTAATCACTTTTCTATCAGTTTCTACACACCTTAATTCCAAATAATCCTCCCTGAAAAATCAACAGGACTTGTTTGCAAATCACCAAAGCTCAATCACTCTAACAATAAAGCCATTGCACTGTGCAAAACTAATTTTATTTAACAGTGGTAGCACTTTACAGCATCTTAACAGAATCCCCTATCCTCCCACACAAGACTCAGTAGCCCTCATAAAAAAATTGTCTTATTTATGAAAGCATAAAATCATGTGTTGGGCATTTTGCATTGTTCCCCAGGCACACATGCAGTTTCATCAAGTTTTCCTCTGCTTTCAACACCTCCAACCATTAGATTTCTCCCCAGACAGTCCATCCTGGTTTTGACCGGGATAGAGTCCATTTTCTTTCTAGTAGCTGGTACAGTGCTCTGGTTTTGATTTAGTGTGAGAATAATGTTGATAACACACTGATGGTTTAGTTGTTGCTAAGTAATGTGGATCCTGTCAAGGATTTTTCAGTTTCCTGTGCTTTGCCAGTGAGCAAGTACACAAGAATGTGGGAGGGAGCATGGCCAGGACAGCTGACCCCAACTAGCCAAAGGGATATTCCATAGCACAGAACATCGTGCCCAGTATAGAAACTGGGGGGAGTTGGCCGGGAGAGGCGAATCGCTAGTCGGGCACTGGCCAGTGGATGGTGAACAACTGATTGTTCATCACTTGTCTTTTCTTGGGTTTTGTTTCCCCCTCTTTTTGTTGTATTTATTTTCATTACTTTTTTAAAAACAAAACAAAACAAAACAAACAAACAAAAAAAAACAACACAAAAACTTTTAGTTCTTAACTGTTCTTATCTCAACGGCTAGTTTTACTTTTTTTTTCAATTCTCCTCCCCATCCCACTGGAAGTGGGGAGGAGTGAGCGAGTGGTTGCGTGGTGCTTAGCTGCTGGCTGGGCTTAAGCCACGACACAGTCCTGCCATCAGTTACAAAGAGGCATAAACCCACAGCCACTCCACTGAAACCTATAGGATTGCTGTGGATTTACACCACTTCAGAGAAACTTTCACCGGCAGATACTCACTGTGCAAACACCAACTCATTTCTGCTGCAATATCAGCACACCAAACCTGTGGCACACTGGGCAGTCCTGCGTTTTTTGGATAATGATGCCCAAAGCTAGATATCCCCCACCCAGTTTTGCTACACCGGTATTTGCTCCCCACTCCTCACATACAACAGTTCTTGCTGTTCACATCTGCCTTTGACTTCAAAGCAAGCCAGGGCCTCTCAGAAGATCTACAAACTAAGTCACTTACACAGATACCCAGTCTGCTTTATCCCTTATATCCCATCCCTTTGAAAACTAAGCACTAAAATAGGCAGAAGAGTTTTGTTGCCATTCACCACTTAAAAACACTTCGACAGTGATGCTGTCACGCATGTGGCAAGCTCAAACTCCCGATCAGCTGCCGGCACCGGCTGCCGTGGTGTTGTGCAGCCCTGCTGATAAGACCTTGGGGAACCTACAGCCAATGGCAAAAGAACACTAGTTTAAATTCTGGCTACTTCTCCGTAAGGCACACAAGGAAAACAAAGTGAGGTGAGGAAAAAGCTTTCACCTCCCTGGGTAATAACACTTGAAGTATTTCAGTGACAAGAAAATAGTCCAGGGCAGACAGGAAGGAAGTTTTGCATGATCTCTAGCAAAACACTTGCTGCTGCTTACACAGAGACATGTTACTCCCCCTGCACTTCACAGATAAACAAAAACCCCCAAACACCCAACAAGTTTTGCAGAGCCCACCCTTTTCCAGCAACCTCAAAGCTCACCCTAAAGCAACTTGCATTAATTTTTTTTCCTGTAGGTAGGGCTTCTCCTCTACTCCCCTTGCAGCAGATAGCACCAATGCTGGGCTCATCCCTGGTGCAAACACTGATAGCAGCACGGCCCCTTCACTGGGACAATTTCCCCCACACCCAGGGGTTAGAGGGCACCCCCATACCACACTGCAAACTCACCACCAGGATCAGTGTCCCCAGGCACTCAGCCAGCGCTTGCCGGACTAATTTGTTTCTGATCCTCAGATGCTCCTCAATAGTAGCAAGAACGTCCTTTTGCCTCCCCATCACACCAGAGGTGCCCTTCAAACGGTGTCAGGGAAAAAGCAGCAGCTGATAAAGCCTCAGCAATATTTCTTCCTCAGCAGAGCTGCCTTTGCTTATAAGTAAGTTCAGCGATGCCTGACACACCTCCTGGGTAACCACACCCCTTCCACCCTCTCTTCAGATCCAACTTTTTTTTCCTCCTTTTCAACATGAGACAGAGTGGGTGGCTTTCTTCATTTTCTTTATTGCCCATATAGGTAAGCAAAAGATTCAGGAGTTTCAGAAGAAAAAGTTTCAGCTTTCTTTCCCTCCCAAGATCCTGCAGGATGGCAAAGTGATGGGTGCTCCTGTGCTGGTTCAGAGGCTGAAGGTACTTCTGCAGCAAAATCATGGGGCAGGAGGGTTTGTTCTCCCACACCAGTACTGCAGGCTGAGGCCAAGGCAACTCCTGACTTCAGCAATTACCCTCCCAGGACTTTGGAAGAGCATTTGCAGCCCAGTCCCCATGAAAGCTGTCAAGAAAAGCATAAGAGATCCCCAGTGCAGAGCCAATCCCCAGCATAGGGGACCTCGACGAGAAGCCCACAGACTGACCCTCACAGGAACCAACCTTTGCTGTCTTTTCACCCTCAGTAACGTCCTGTGTCACCCTGGGCCAATTCTACAGGACAGCCTGAATGAAAACTGTCATAGCCTGTACCATCTGGGGTGAGGGCTGCTAACAGGACGTGTGCCACTCGTGGCATCTGGTTTCTGTTAAGCGAGTAGTAAAAATTCCCCGGTCTCCTTGACTCACCAGGGCTTGATGCAGAGCAGCAGGGTTGAATTTGCAGGACTGAAGGGGACCCCTTTCCTGGATTTGTTCCCCTGCCTGCTCTGTAAAGCCACAGATGCCCAACTTTTCCTCTTTCCCTTATTTAACCATCAACTTTCCTGTTGAAAAAGCAGAGCTTTTCAGGCAGTGGTGAATGGGCCTTTATTTTATACAGAAACTGCAGCCAGCCCAAGGAGCAGAGTCAGGAATGCGGTTAAGAAAGCAATAATGTGTGAGAAATCAAATGCAGGGAAACACTCGGGTCCAAACATAATTACAGGGACAGGAAACTTTCCTCATTACTTTATGCTCAGGCCTGGTTTGGTATCACCAGCATCACTGGGGTCCTCTGAACTACAGCAAGCTCTCCATCAGCCCCATGCGTGCTCACTGTAGCTGGAGTTTGCAAACCAGCACTCAGGACACCCAATTTCAAGCTTATCTCCGTATCTCTCCCCTCACCCTCTTGCTGTGCATCACCCAAGGCATGGAGGATTCACAACCATTCCTCCACCTCTCTTCCTCCTACATTCCCCTCTCCTTTATATTCTGCTCTGTCCTTTTCCCCCGACTTTGTATCAGAAATGAAGCTGTGTGTTGGTTTTTTCCCTTTTGGCAGTTCCTAAGCTAGGGTCTGTGGGGTGTTTTGACATTTGTTGAACCACTGGTGTGCAGGTGCTGCGTTCAGTTGTGTAGGTTTATTGAGGCTTATTTAGAGTGGTTTCTGGATCCCATTCCTTCCCTGGTGCTGGGGACAAGGCCATAAGACCAGAGAGGGACAGGTGAGAAGCAAGACGCATAAGGAGGTGCTGTCGTCCAGGTAGGTAGGTACATTTCTCCTGTCTGCAGCATCTGAGCCCCTCTGGCTATGAGTTGAGGATACAGACATTTCCTCACGACTGGTGAAGGAACAGGAGATGTCTAGGCTCCCAGGTTGACGGTAGAAGACGGCAGTAACACCAGCATCAAAGCTGGTGCTTGGAAAAGTCTAGACAGACACAAGCCCAAGGAGCCTGGGTGGGGTGGGCACTCCGACACTAGCTCTGCGACTGACTCACTGCCTGACCCTGAGAAAATCCTTCACCTTTCCACACCTCAGCTTCTCCATCAGTAAATTGGAGAGAGTGACACTGGATTCCCTTTGTGGGGTGTTGTGAGGGTGAATCACTGCAGGCCAAGATCCAATGATTTAAAATGAGCAATAGGGACTTATGCAATTACTTTCCCAACAAACAGAAGTGTTATTATCTAGGAAGGAGCTTGGGGAAGGCACAGTGGTGCAATGCTAGAAGAAGCGGAAGATCTTTTCAGAAGCAATAACTGATTAGTTAAGATGGGTAAGGGCTGAAAGTTATTAGTTATTAAGTGTGGGTAAGGGCTGAAAGGCTCCAATGATGGAGCTTCTCTGTGCAAAGATGGGAATTGCCTTGCCATACCATTTAGCTGAACTCCAGGGACACATGATCTAAGCACAAAACAATTAAAGTTGTGCGTCAGCAGCAACAGTTTTCCAGACAAGCCTGACTCCCCCAGTAACTGGTGCACGGGGTACTGGTACCCTTTCTGGTGGTCAGAAGGAGTCCACAGATCAGTGTAAGTAAACAAGGAAGGATGTAGCAGTAAGATTAACAGGGTAGGTGCTCAGAGCTGCTGAGCATTCCTAGTGTTGGGTGGACACAATGAAATATCCATACCTTTAGTGTTGCCTTGCACGGGCATTCGAAGATGCTCTTTCACGACATAAAGTCTTGAAGAAAGGAAATTTCCAAAACTCTGCCACAAAAACTCATGCCTGACCTCCTGGTGGTAATGCCAAAGCTATTGAAGCCCAAGCAAAGGACTTCTGTTGTCAATCACAACATGATTCAAACATGTGGTGTCAACGTGCCCTGGAGTGAACTACCCCTATCAATCTGTACAGTGTCAAAAAATCAAGTTGGGGGGAGGCAATTATGGAAACTGCTAGTTGCCCAGAGGAAACTCAAAGAGAAAAGGAAGCTCAAATCAGCAGAGAAATCAGAGACAACATTGTTCTGTTGTGCTCCTTCCATAAATCTCAATCTTTTCTTCCAATATCTTCTGGGACCAACAAATATGGCAATACCTAGGAAGAAACCAAGATTTGAACCATGCCCTCTGACCCTGGCCCAAAAGAGCACTTGTCTGTAATGTTTGTCACTTTTATTCCTTTCCTTTCTCTCCTGCAGTACAACATGCCACAAGAAACTCACTGTGCTCAAGGTGTTATTTCTAGACAAGATCCAAAACTAACACCCAGGCTCCAAGTTTGCTGTTTGTGTTTCAGCTTTGCCACTTGGCTCCCTCCCTTGTCACTCCACTCTAGGGGAAAGACACAGGTGAAATTTTAAAGGAAGAACCAATCCTTCGCTGCTCCCCTTCAGCTGTTTTCCTACTGGCTCTAGTGACAGAAAATAAACTCACGCTCATAAACTCCTCGGCTTCTGCAGAGTGCTGAATCAGCCTCCAGCAATGTAATTTTTCCTATTTAAATCTGAGTTTAGCAAAGTAACCAGACTTTTTCTTAAGCAGCTGAATGGATAAGCCTGGACTGATTGGTTCCACATCTTGTCGAAGCCAAATTGATTCACCTATCCCAGGATGGATGGTGCAATCCAATAAGGAGAAGAGCATGAATCACACAAATCTGTAATGAGTCACTCATTGCACTGATGGCTGGGTCACCTGGTGCAAAAGCCGTTATGCCAAGAGAGGTCATTGGGTCAAAGCATGACAGGATTCATCCTTGTGAAATCTCCCTTTGAAAGATACCTCTGACCATCACCTTTCCGTGATCTACTTTGCAGAGTGATATGGTGACATGTTCAGAAGATTTAATTAAAAATAAAAATTATAGCTTGCCTAGCAAGGCAGGGTAGGAAGTGAGTGGGTAGGAAGTTTATAAGCTTTCTAAACCATTCTAGCTGGAGGGTTGAATGCAGTGATTTCAACATCCTGCCTTGAACCTCCAGATCTGCAGAGCCAGGTTGTTTCATGTCTGGGTCTGCTTAGCCCTCCACCTTGAGTTAGAAAAAAGGATCAGTTCCTCCAGGGAACAGTGATAGTCTACACAGCTGAGGGTTGTTGATGACGTGTTTGGAGAGGGGGAACCTGCAATCCTAATTCAGGTTCCTTGGACATCTGGGAGAAGCCTGGAAGTTGACAAACTGGGTTTGGACTTGAATTACAGTATAGTAATGGGAATAATATTTAAAATCCCTGAAAACAGGTCTTCATGAAGTCCACTGCTTAGGATCAAGTGGAGAAAAGGGGGACCCTGAGCTGAGTCTATACCTCATATCATTCAGAAGTGTCTCATAGGGATAGATCCCCCAGAGTTACACTGAAGCATGGGCCCACAGACTGTTCCCACTGGTGGTTCCTTGTCATGTTTGATTTCCTCCTCATCCCAAAGCTGGACCCAGTTTACAGGAATAAACATTGTTCACCACATGCTATTCCTCTAGAGAAACTGTTTTCCAGTATAAGCAGCTGCATACCAGAATAACTACTGTACACTGGAAAAGCACCAATTGCTCCAGAAGAAAGCTTTTTAATAACACATCTGAAAGGAAAGCTATTACAAACAGCTCCCCTGAAATAAGGTTTTGGCAGCAGCTTCTCCCATAAACTGCTCTGTGTAGACAGTTGTTCTTCTCAGAGCTGCAGAGAGCCAGTCCTGACTTGAAGACACTGCTGGTACTGCACACCACAGCAGGAAAGTTCAAAGACCCTGAAGGCCGAAGACACAGAAATGAGGTGAAACTCTTCTGGCCCGAAGTGTGAGGCAGGGACAATGACAAGAACTTTCCCTACCAGGTGAGGATGTATCCAGGAATGGAGAGTGTACCCATTCCCCAACCTAACCACAGGTAGTCCCAACGTGGATGTCCCTGTGCACAGAAATGATCAGTTTAAGAGCAAATAACACCTAGATGACATTTTAGATGTCTACTCCATGTGTTCACTTTAGAAATGTCTCTTCAATGGCTATAAAGGAAGCCTAAAACAACTAGCCCAGATGCAGACAGCTCCACATAGTCGGTGTAACCCACCCTCTGTCTATAACGAGGTGCAGCCCTGCAAAATGCAATGGTATTTGTACCATGGATGGGGTGAAGTATTTGGAATAGGAGCAGGGAAGTCTTAATACTGTTCCACGATTCACAGCAGGGTCTTTCTCTGCAATGCCACGTGAATTTCAGATCACATACAGAGGAAAGACAAACTGAAATTGGAAAAGAAATATCAGTAGAACAAGCAGGTGAAGAGAGTCCCTCAATCCAGTGTGGGCCAAAAGTGCTCAAATAAGGTAACACAACAAACCCAAGGCCAAGTTGGGACATACCACTGCCAATAAGTACATCAGGAAGCAAAAGAACTGTTTTTGTTGGCACAAGTGCAACTAGGGATGAACTAGCCATGGATAATTTTAGGCTGGAGAGTAAAAACCATAAGAACATGGATGTTCTGTAGATATTTTTCAATTCAGGAAGAATTCCTTTCCCAGGAGATGCAAAGGCAGAAAGTATAAGAGGGTTAAATCTGAAAGGAGGCATGGAATTCCCTGAAGTAATTAACTCATTTTCCCTGATTTCTGTACCTTGACCCAATTCTGTACCCCCAAGTCCTGCTTGCCTTCATACGGTCTCTGCAATGGAATTCCCACTAACCCGCACCCTCAGAGAAGAGAATCAGGCTCCTGAACTGTAAAAACAGCTTTGGAGCAAACTACATTTTCTGTCTTTTATGACTTCTGGACTGTTGAAGGACTTGAACTACCAGGTCACCTTGATGGACCCTAAATCCACCTCTGCAAATGTAAAGTGAACTTGCCTACACTTCCTTCAAGTGAGAACAGAGTCTGCTGTCCTCTTTGGGAGATTCATTTCTTCAGCTGATTTTAAATCAGCCTGAATCCTGGGGGAATTTCCATACTGGCCTATTTTTTTTCCCCTGGGTAGTTTAAGTATTAAACGTCATCCTTAAGTAAACAGGTATTAAGGAACTGCATTGTAATGGGCATTTCTGAGATTCCATAATGCAACAGGGATTTGGCATGGACAAACCACCTGAGACGAGCGCCCGCGGCTGTGGAGATAACAGGGCTGTAAACAGAAGGGCTGGGCTGTGCAGTGGATGCAACACCCAAAGTCTGAAGAGACATAAGCACCTACCTCCCAATTCACCAGGATAGTCCCTCTTCCAAAGAGAGGGAAAATGTCTTTTACTTTACAGCTCCTGCACAGAAAAACATCAGCAGACACGAGGACATGAGATGGGTTTGGGTGACAGCTTTTAAACTGGTTCTGGAGGCTTCAAGTGAAGCCTTGATCTCATAGGTTGGTAAAAGCAAAGAACTTGAATATTGTGGTGATGAGAGTCAGTTTTCCCTTCCCTCTGCTTGGATGGAGTTACATTGGTTGACTGGCCCTATGGCTGACCTGGAAGATCCCAGGGGTATAAAGCTAACATTTCCTTAGAAAAACGTCCTGGCCTCTTTTTCTTGGCCTGCCCAGAAGGAACAAAAGTGGGGATTTACACACTGAAAGCCCTAAAAAGAGTCAGCAAAAGTAGATGACAAAATAAGACGAAGGAGATATTCAGAATTTCAGTCCTAAACTAGGAGCACTGAAACGGGTATAATCCTGTGCCTGGGAATACATCAATTAATTCCCATATATGGACACAAGAAATCCAAGACCCTGTTTGCTTCATGGCCCAAGGCATGGTGAGCTTTTATCTTGAGAAACTCATTATCAAATCAAAGTGTTTTGTGAAAGCAAAGTGGAGGACATGGCAGGGGCAATCCCTCCCCAGACAGGAAGCGCAGCTCAGACCTCCCTGGTCTCCCTGTACGCCTTACATCTGAGCGCAGGGCCGGGTGTTGAGAACAGCCAGTCCGGAAGGCACAGAAGCTGCCTGCCCTGGCACAGGAGAGGGGTCCAGAGATCAGAAACCGGCAGACAAATACAGATGCTTTCCCATGAGTCACCAGCGCATTTGTAGCCATCATTGGCAGCAGTTTCCAATTCCAGTCGTCTCCTCCTGGGGTCAGACACCCCTTTTCCCTTAGGTGAGGAAACCCCCGGCCCTGCTGGCTGCCAGTGCCTGGTGAGGTCAGGATGAGACCCTAAAGCTGCACAGGGTGGAGGTGAGCACAAAAAAAAAAAAAAGGGACAAACATGGGGTCCTCTTCCTCCACCCATGGAGAGCCCCTGCATCTCTCCCCTCTGAAATGCAGAGGGGATGGATCTCATCATCTTAATCTCCCAGCTCGAGCCCTTCTGTCAAATCCCAATAGTGGAGTCTCGTCCCCATCACAGATCCTGTTCACTTCCAGACTGGAGAAGAAGGAACAACAGGAAGGGGACAAGTACAGTAGTGGGTGGGCCAAGGAGCTCAAAAAACACAGAGCAAGGAGAGATTACCCCTCCCCAGACTGGCAGCAGTCCTAAGTCTCCCCATCACAGGCACTTCGTTGTACCGTGTGTTTTGTGGGGTGGTAGGAGAAGGGTAATGCTGCCAAACTACCAAAATGCCCACTCAGTAGCAAGGTATCTTGTCACACACACTGCTTGGGAAACCATTTCCCAGGAAAATCTGTCAATGAAAATCTGTTGTGTGTGGCTGGAGCTTCTCAGGCAGGAGCTCTGGATCCTCTGGGGACAGACAGCATCTCTCCTGTTCCGTCTGTTAACCTACACATCAAGGTACCCATTCTTCAGCTCCAGGCTGGGGGTATCAAACCCCACAGCCACTACTAGGAAGAGGAGGTGATGGGTCTTTGAAGTCCACCCCTGTTTCCTGAGCCCTCCACTCAGACATCACACCCACTTCTCCTGCTACCACATCCTGCAGGAAGCCCACGGAGACCTGAATCAGACTTGAGTTGGGCAACTGGTGTCAGCAAATTGGATACCTATTACTGAAAAGCAAGATAAGATCACTTACACTCATCACGCTTGTGGCTTGGGGAGTATCTATTGCAGGCGCTCAGCTGGGGCATCCGCTCAGCCTTGCAAAACCCTTATGAAGAGGCACCAGCCCTGGCTCCACACATGCTCTCCCACCACTCCCACAATGAATACACTCAGCTGGCAGAAATGACGATGCACAGAAGGAGGGAGTGGGGCTTGGCATGGCCATCGCACCACTCATTCATCCCTCCACCTGGCATACCAAGTCGGCAACACTGAGGGAAGGGTGGAGGGGCAGAGAAAACCTGGTGGGATACCCCAGTGTTGACCACTGGGGAGGAATAAGACATGCCAGTCGCTTGTGGGAGGTTTCCATAAGGGATATGCCAGGAAGACTTGGTACAAGCTGCTGCCAAAGAAATCACAGGAAATCTGAACTCAAGGCTATTATTAACCTACATAGGAAAATGCTTGCCTTGCTTCTCTAGGAGAGGGAGGAGAGGCAGCAGTCTTCCTCAGGTGGGTTTTGCCTTCACAGCACATCTGAGATCCCCAAGAGACAGGAGCTGTGCCACTTGCACGCCCACCGCTGGCACAGGTGGCTTCGCAGCGTGAAGGAGAGCAGCCTGCAGCTTTTCCAGTGGGCATACCTGATGCCCTGTGGCCAAAGCATCAAGGTGTAATGGTGGTACCTGAGCTCATCAGGCCTCCAAGCACAAGCTGTATGGTGTCAGCTTATGTGGAGAGCCAGCAAACAGTGCTGAGTTTTCAGCCAAGGGCCCACAGCTGAGCAGCCCACAAGGATCCAGACCCGGGGCATGTGGGAGGGCAAAACTGTAGCAGAGGGAATCACCTCGGTGGTGGTGGGACCTGCTTCTGGGACTACAACCCTTTGCTGCTGTGTCTCATATTGTTCCCAGAAGCACCCACAGCAGCCCATCCCAGCTCCATCAGAAAGGGGGCAAGACTCTTTGTTAGCTTCAGTCAAGAGACAAGACACACTGCAGCAGTGTGTACCCACATACAACCATGCTGACCATACTGAAGAGGCAAGATGTCCCTCAGATTGGACATATCTTTCATGTCCTAGAGGTGTCACCAAGCCTTTACACCAGCAGTGTCCCAGGAAAGAGGTGCAGACAATGTACTCAGGCTAAACACCTGGTGGGTTACTTAAAGCTGGACCACTGCAAGCCCTGCTGAGGGCAGCCCAGGAACCATGCCAACTGATAGTAACTCCTTCCAATGCCCCGTATCTAGAAAGGAATTAACTTTTGCTCACTGAAATGGAGTTTCATCAGAGGCCAGGGAGGAACTCTGCTCCATTGACACCAGCCCTGACTGTTTTCTGCTTGTTACCATTTACTATAAGGTGCTTTGGAGACATTTCTGGAATGTGCAGTACCCTGAGGAAAACTCTGGGCCATGAAACTCTATACCAGCTCATGGACCTCCACAATGTAATGTGCGTAATGTCCACAGTAAATGATCGCATCTGTCATTATTACCTCCAGCTGCTGAAGCTGTCAAACTCAGGTCGCTGCTCTGTCTTTCCTCACTATTGTTTTTGCCACTTGTTAAGCAGGCAACTTTCCATCCTTGTGTCTGGGACAATACATCATACAATGGATGTGCTCCAAACCAACACCTTAATGTTATTGTTAACTTATATAACAAGAAATACTAGGCTAAATCATCTGTGTGTAAACTGTGGTGTCTTCAGCTTTCAGCAGTAGAGAATTAGGCCCCTAAAACTTGTTTGCCCTGGATCCTGGAATGCTCCCCTGACTGTGTTCTGCACCGTCAGCCAGCGAGCAACACTACAAGTGGTTTAAGATATGTTTGGGCTCTGCCCTAGAATGTGTAAAAGCCCTGGTCACTGCCTGAGATTATACTTCAGCTATTGCCTCCTTTTACAGGAAAGAAGATGGAGGAAAGCACAGACACTATGTGTGTACCAAAGCTGAGTTTCTCTGGCTACAAACTATCTGCAATAAAGTTCAAAGAGCCCTGCTCAGTAGTCTGCATGAACATAAGATGCACTTCTTAGTGCTGGGATTTCCAACAATAGTGATGTTCTGGTTATGCAGAAGAACATCCTGTCCCTTACCAGGATTGCCCTCAGCATGTAATTGCAAGAGCTGGACAGCCTGTACAGAGACCTGCTGTCCTGTGACTTCTGTGGCCACCTGGACCAGCTTTAGAAAGGCCATGGCAATGAAAACGTTGTCACTGCAATGTCTGAGCTCCTCATTGACAATGCTTATGTAGTAGATATCCACCAGTTGGAGGCATGCTGGAGAGTGTGGATGGGAGGGGAAGGGAACCTCGCCTGACAGCAGATCAACAAGACAGGAGTATCTGCCCCCTGTCCTGATGAGTGCAGGACTGTAGGGTTTCAGGTGGTTTTGCTTTTCTGAAGGGTATTCAAAAGTTAAAGACAATGAAGACAGCACCAGGAAATTCACCCAAGGGCTAAAGCAAATACCCTTTGAAGGGAGAAGCTGAGAGTTCAGCATGTTCAACCTTTCAGAGAGAAGATGGAGAGGCAGCTTGATTACAGGGTACAAATACCACTGTGGGGAGAAAAATACAAGGTCTTTAATTTCCAGGAGAAAGGCATGTCAAGTCAAACAGCTTCTAGCCTTGAGCCAGACAAATACAAATGAGAAGCCCAGGCACAGGGATTCACACTTCCCCAGCACTGCGCTGGCTCTCCGGAGGAAAGCAGGCTGGTGGGCTCGGTAGGGACGGTTTCTCTTGGGGAAGAGGGAAGATGGCAGTGCAAAGAGCCGAAAGATTTTTCTAGCTGCCCATTGACTGTGGCTGCTGTTGATCTAGAGCATGTTGTGTCATGTCCCCCTTCAAAATGAGCATACACTTCAGTGGAAAGAGAGACGCGAGCAGAAGTGATTTGTTAGCCTGAGGCTCAGCCAGGCTGAGCCTGTGCCACAGTAGTCATGTTGTGTGGCATCCTTGAGCTCCAGGGATCTGGAGCCAAGCCAGAATAATTAATTGTGCAACACCTTTATGACTGGGAAACCTGCCTCCCCTCCCTTATATAATGGCAGCGCCCGGGGGCGAGTCATCTGTTGCTGACTGCGTGGCACGGAGCAGCCTCCCGACCTGGGGGACCGGCACTGCCCCAGCACAGGGCACGGACACCCGCTGATTCTCCTGTGTGAAGGACAGGATGCATTTTCAGGGCCATGCCCTGAGATAAGAGACACTTCTCTGATCCCACAAGGGGATGAGAAAAGTTCATAAACACCCCGTCCAAGCCCAAAACAAGAATTTCAACCAACCCAGCAGGTCTAGCTGATTTTTCTCCTTATCGCCACTATTGCAGGCTCCTATAATCATCTTCCACTCATCTTCTCTTCCCCCTTCATGGCACACGTGTGCCACAGGATGCGGCCAGACTGCCCACATCAGGAGGAGGCAGCCATGCACACACGTCCCCATGCACTCCCCAGGCCGAGCCGGTGCTTAGCGCTGTCACGCACGATGCTGGCACACGAGTCACACCAGGCGCTGCCCTCCTCCTCCACTGCCTGGGCACGCACGTTGCAGTGCCACTGGTCTCCCTGCCCTGAGCAGGCAGGGCTTGGGCAGGGGCAGTGCCCAGGGCAGGACAGGGAGAGGTGGGTGTCCTGCCTGCGGCGGTGGGAGCCGAGCCATGCCTGCACCACAGGGGCAGGAGTGGGATGCGCTGGGTGCTCCTGTGCCATGGCAGGTAGCCTGGCTGGCACGGGCAGTGGAGGGACCTGTTACAGAGCAAGCAACTTCTGGACAAAAGGGCTGGGGGTGTTTATGCCCGTGAGGCCCAAACACCTGCCAGCACAAGCGCTTTTGCTGTGCCTTATCAGCACGGCTGCCAGCACAGCCTGTTGCTCTGCTGCCAGGTTTGCCCACAGCATTGCCAAACAGACACTGCTGGGGGTTGAACGTTTTCTGCCTTGTTTGTTTACCTCAAGCATATATATACACCTTGCTGCCAATTTCAGGCACTTCCAGAAGTAGGCCAGTAACAAATCTACACTTTCGCCCATCTTAAAATCATAATTGCAAAAACCCTGGTGACCTGGCCTCAAATCTGCAACTTGGGATATGCTTGAGAGGCAGAGTTGTGGGTAAATGCTTCGGCCCATTGGTGAAAATCCACCCATGTGACCTCAGCAGAGACTTAGCAAATTTTTGCTGACAAGATTTCCTTGAAATTTTGAAATTCATTCACCTCTTTTCTGAAAAATTCTTCAGCTCCTAAAGAAGACATGATCACTCACCACACCATCTCCACAGGGGAGATGGATCTGTTCCCTCAGGCTGGTGGCTCCTGATGGCCCCATGGCAGAAAAGGGGCATCAGTGATGAAAATGAGGGACTGGCAGTGTTCCCTGACCATCCTCTTCTCCATGAGATGGTG
Organism: Athene noctua; assembly: GCF_965140245.1. Lineage (NCBI taxonomy): Eukaryota > Metazoa > Chordata > Aves > Strigiformes > Strigidae > Athene > Athene noctua. Next base: position 10,035,873 of record NC_134077.1, read on the forward strand.
ACAAGGAGGAAGGAGTATTATCTGAGATTTAGCAAACCCAGATTGAAGTGGAGCAGCAAGTAGACCATGAGTATTAGTGACAATAGGACTGGGGAGGTGGGGGAAAACTGAGATTTAGAGAAGGAGGAAAGGCAAGGAGATGGAAAGGAAAGGGATGGGAATTGGGATGAGGTTTGGAACGTGATGCAGGAAAAGCCTTTCTTGGAGACACCACCTTATGATTCCCCAGAGACAAACCAAGACAGATAAGAAGGTGGTAGGACACCAAGGTAGCTGGACCAGGTGACAGGGAGTGCCAGACTGTGGAGGACATGTCAAAGGACAGGAGGCAGATGGGAGGGCTACAGAGAGACCTGGCATCTGGGACACAGCATCTGCGGCAGGGGGCAGGGAGGAGGCATGCATGCAGCTGATAAGGGAATGGGGAGAAGCAGCAAAGGGACTGGAACCAGCAAGCTGTGTAGAGGTATTTTAAACCAAGACCTTAGACTGGGAGTTGAGGCTCAGCAGATAAACAGTCTGAGGTTAAGAAAGGGAGAAGGAGGGTATCTCTGCAGAAAAACAAAGAAGAAGGGAACAGCAACTAATTTAGGGCTTAAGGAGCTGAGAGCCTTGAATGGGGCAGGGTGATGTAGAGGAAGGCAGACAGGAGAAGATGCTCCAAAAAAGGAATGATTCTGGGGAAACAAGCATGTATCAACCATGACAGGCTCTGCTGCTGACCCCCAAGAGAACCATGAGTCTCACCATGTCCTCTGCTGTCAGCAAATACTCATTAAGACCTTCGGGCAAAACATATTTTGACCCCATTTCATAAGGAGACCAGGAACTCCCACCAACCAGTCTTGGGCTCCCTCTGCTCTGGTGGAAGGGGGAGGGGTGTAATGAATTATGAGGACTGAGTAAGAACTGGGTTTTGATCAGCCAGGTGGTTTTTTTTAACCATAGAGAACTGCTTCAGATGCATGCATTAAAAGAAGTTTGTTAAGTCTTTTAAGTCCAGCCCTCCATTTAGAAGAGGCAGCCTGAAGCTCACCCACACAGCCTTGGTTTAAAAAAACCCTCTGAGTTTACACATGAAGATATAGCCTCACTATGCTTTCCTCCTTCTGGGTGTGCAACAGGCAGTGCTCAACGGACGAGCAGCTCTTGCATCTTCTGTTTTCCTCTTGCTGCTCCTCACTTGTCTTGAAACAGCTCAACTCCTCTCTGACAGGCTATCATGACTTCGGCTTTCCCAGGTCAGTCACCACCCTCAGTTGGAGCTGTTCATTCAGGTCCCTTCGCTCCTTGTGACGGGAGCATGGGAGGGAGTCATTACCCACTCTTTAGCCAGCCACAGAATAAAACCTTGTAGGTCCCCCATTTGATGCTCCCCAGGTCCATTGTATCAGAGGACCCAGTGCTGTACATTCAAGCCCAGCTCACGTTGACCTCCAGCATTGTACACTGACAGTGAGATCATTAATATAAAGAGCTGTCGATTCAACCCTCTTGGAGGAGGTCAATCACTTAAATCACTGGTGAGGAAGATTAACACTTGGAGAAGACAGAGCCTTCCCATAGCAGGTTGGTTCCCTGGCATACATCTCTTTCTGACTGGGATTGACAAGATGCTCAGGAGTTTCTGGAGAAGAAAGCAAATCTTCCCAGTTCTTGTGTGTGCTCAGCTACAGAGCGTGGGGACACTCAGTTATCGTTGATCTCCTCACACCATTGTCATGCAGACCTCCGCTAACTGGACAAGACATACACACAAGCAAGTAATGAAGTCCAGTCAGTTGTCATTAAAGGAAACCAGGACCACAACTGGCAGTCTTGGGGGACCAGTGTCTGACTGGTTGGTTTAAAATCCTCACGGTGATACTGTTTTCAGTACAGTCAACTCTGGAGTGAGAAAGACACTGGAGGGGAGACTCACTATGCAATGAACCTTAGAGATGATAACAGAGGGCCTGAGAGCTCTGAGGAGAACAGTAGGTCCTGCAGTCACCCTGTTCCTAGTGCACAGGCATAGCATCAGCAGGCAAATATAGATCTTTTCCAAAGTTCCTACATGTTGGGCCTACAAGTGGGAAGTAAATGTGGGAATGGGGCCCAACAAACTGCTTACACCTCTCATCCAGAGAACTTTAAAGACTTTTCAGAGGCTGCTTATATCACCTTACTCAATGTCTGAGACAGACAGGCTACATCCCTAGAGAAACAGACTTGGTTGTTGCGAAACACATGCTGGACATGCACTGACAACACAGACCATTGAGATGGACATCTGGGGCACAACCCAGTTATCCAAAGCTAGATGCCTCTGAAGTGCCCTAAGGTACCTAAACCAAATGGCAGATCTGACGTGGGACCTTCAGGAGAGCCTGGTCCTTCCAAACAGCAGCCAGAGGTCAGGAAGGGGATCCAGGTCATCTCAAAGAGCCCTGAACATCTTCATTTAGGCAATTGAATCAAGCCTCAGATGTGAGACATCGGTGTGAGTTTGTAAATCCTATGCAATGGTAGATACATCTTCCTTCAACCAAATACTTTGGTCTTCAGCTGGCTGTTACGCACTTGTGCAAGGACTTTGGCTCCTAAGTAATTTGGATGGTTTGGCAAATGTTACCTCTGGGTAAATGAAAAAAATGTCTCTAAGATACCAGGCCAGATCCAGCCAAGGTCTAGACCGAGCCCACTCTTTTGGCTCTGTTAGATGCCCATCTCACCTGTTGCCCTGGACTCTAAGTGATTTGCAAAGTATCAAACAGCAGCAGAAGGAGGAAGATCCAAGGCATTGGACAGGCACAACCTGGTAGGAATCAAGGTCTCAGGTAACCTTGTGGGGCTCTGTCCCACACATTGGGGTATTTCAGCCCCAGCTTTGCCTTTGTTGTCTTCAAAATGGGCCTGCAGCACGTTTTGAGATGTACCAAGGCACTGCAAACCCTGCTGACAAAAGGGCAACCTGCCTAATCCTGGTATTGTTTTCTGCCTCAGTTGTCCCTTCTGCACAATAAAACCTTACCTACCTCATGTGGGCTATGCAATGATGACTAATTAATGTTAATTAAGTACTTTCAGATCATCCAATTCAAGGATCTATATGATTGCAAAATACTAATTACTGTTTACTTATTATCAAGAAGCCAATAAGAAAACCAGCTGCTTATCTACCTCAGCCATGACTCAGAACGAGGATGATGGCTGATAAAGATAGAGGTGTAGAGTCCAGTTAATCCTGTACAGTGACACATGTGTATGTGTGTGCATGTGTGTGTGCAAAGGCACCTGACACAGCAGGGCGAAGGCCAAATTAGGCCATACTCATGTCAAAGCCATGCAAACTGAAAGTCAATGGAGATGAGTAAAAACACATCCTGCCAAAGATCCAGTTGGGAAAACAGATGTCGAGCAATGATTCACGTGTTTGATAATCATGTTCATGAGAGAGACCATGTGCCACAGGCAATTAGAATAGTCAAAGCTCTAATAAATACTGTGAATAACTAAAAAGTCATTGTAAGCACAGGCTACCTTCACAACGTGCTTGAAAATCTCATTGCCAAAGATAACAGAATGTACGTGAGGGGCAGGAGAGAAAGAGGCAGGGAGAACAACATCTAGAAATGGAGAACATGGCAAACAGATTGAGAGGAAACTGCGCTTAATAGTTTGCATATTTTGTCAAATTCTTCCAGGATGATAGAAATGAGTTTTGGGTTGGCCTTTGAACAAGCTGGTGGTCAGAGGACTGGAGCAGGGTGCATATTGCACAAACAAGGACCACATAGGTGATACCATCTAATAATAGGTATTTAGGGCTGACCATGTTGATGGAGCAAAAGAGATTGACTCTACTAGAAAACAGACAATTCCAGGCAAACTCTAGTAGAGATATTTAAGAAGGACCTTGAAAAGGGATGAATGGCACTGAGCTTGATGCAGCTTGTTGAGGCCTCAGAGAAGGGGTGAAGGGCTCACACTGTTGGATCAAGAGGAGTTGTTGATTCGGGGAAAAAAAGACTCCACAACTCAAATAGAGTTACACAGCAGGTATGTTTACTCCAGCCGGGGTGCAAGGGGATCTCTCCACAAAGCTTGCACACCCACCACACATTTTACCAAAAACTCACAGAGTGTGGATATCCATATTCATTGGATTACATAACACAAACATACATATGCATGAGTAGGGCTGGGTTAGTTAGAAAGAATGGTGTCAGCAGTTTATGTTCTCTTTGCACCTGCACATTGCCTCCTGGTGGGCGTCTTCAGGGGTCTTTGGGAGGAAGGCCCGTAGTCTTTCTCACTTTGTTTTTTCCCTGGAGCATGTGCAGATTCTCTTGGCCAATTTCTTGAATAACAAGAGTGTTTTTCAGATAGTTTACTTTTTATCTTATCTAAGAGAACCAACAGAACTTCTACCATTCGTATATGGCTATCTTTACTCATTAGCAAAATTCCAACTAGTTAGAGCCACCTGTTAGTCAAGGACAAAAGTATAATATCTTGCTGAACATTGTAATCCTTGGTAGATTTTCACAGTGAACTGCTTTGTTTTGATGAACACAGTAGTCCTTGGTAAAATTCCACAGAACAGTCTGGGCAAGCAGGATTCTCAACAATATTAAAAAAATACTATAAGTAATACTATAACTTGCTATAAGTAAGTAAATGAGTTGCTAAGCAGTTTTTTATAAGTAAATAAGTAAATAAATCTCAAAACAAGTAACCATTTCTCTGTATCATTGTGCTTTGCAAGGAGCACTGGGGAAGGGAGAAGGAGAAAACATGGAGGAACATAGGAGTTTTGGGAAAAGGGTAGACTGGGTTCTAGAGATTGATGGAGGAAAGGAGAGGTTGGGTTTGTGAAATCCATGCCATGGATGATAAAGAGCTTAACATTACAAAGTTTTTCAGGCATTTACAGGTGCCTCCAAATTACCATCTGACCTCCGAGGACCTACCGAATCCCTTACGCATTCTAGCATCCTTAAACACTTCAAATTTCAGCCTAGCATATACACTGACATGTAAAATTATCTTCTCTTTGAGGGCTTGAAAGAGCAACCAGGAAGCTTGTGGCTGTGGCTCCCGCTTGGCTGCTTGCAGAGTGCCAGGTGCCTCTGAGACATGGTGACTTTCTCTGCAGGTCGGTTCAGAGCCAGGGGCATATACTGCCAGCAGCCTCAGCAGCTCTCTTACTCACACACCCAATACATGCAGAAAAGCTGGATAAACTTCCCTCAACAGGTCCTTGGGAGAACAAGAATGGTTCTGACCTACAAAAGCAAGATCCACAAGTACAAGCCCATTTGCTTTCAGGGGTCTTAGCTAATATAAGTGACTACAATGTACTAGTCCAAGGGAGTTATGCAAGTTGATGCTACTCAGTAAGGTGAAAGATGGGGCTCCTGATGTGCCATGAAACCAGATGCAGAGCAGGAATGTGCACCAGTCACTGACAACAGCCAACAGGTCTCTTCACATGGTGAACTATCAGCAGGACCCAAGTTGGCTTATGGTCGGGGGCCCATAGGGCCCTCAGGCTGTTTCTTCTCTTCTATCCAGAGCCCTAAAGCAATCAGGTCTAATCTAAAGAGTGTGGTGATGCAATATCCTCCACACACTACAGAACAAAGGCAGAGGTCTCCCTAGAGCCCATGTGTTGCAGTCTGGAAACAGTGGTGCAGCTTTCAGTGCAGCACTCTCTGAGCAGTTCTGTATTTCACCATGGTGGAGAACCAGTGTCAAAGCTACCATCAAACACTATTTTTTTTCTCCTGTTTTGTGACTTCTGTCTAACTCCCCAGGGGAGACGTACAGCAAACAAGCAGCTCCTATCAGAAAAACACTGCTGTTCTCTGAGACACAGTGACATAATGATGTCTCCTCTCCAATCCTGGTTTTGGGATCTAGCTTCTGATTCTATCCCCACCTTGGACAAAGAGGTCTGGCCTAAGGAAATACACTTAAGCTTCAGGGTGTTTCTGAAGTATGATCAGTCTGGAAGGCCCCAGGGGAATTCTCCTTATATTGCAGACAAACGTTCAGAAAAGTCAGGTATTTGCCCAAAGCTATTCAGAGAGTCAGGCACCCAAATGCCATATGTCTGACACCTGAGCCACCACACTGATACCTTTTGAGTCTATTGTGCTCATTCTCCCCTTCAAAATTGCTCCCCAGTGACTCCTGGCTATGGAGGAGTCAGTCTGTGCAGCCTCAACATCACAGAAGCTCAGCAATGTGTTCTGCTGGTGGATGTAGTGCTTTCAGGAACATTGTTTTGCTTTTAGGAGCAATGTTCTTCCTTGTTACTTTCCATCATCCCCCTGAGATTCTGCTGAGTCTGTTGTATAATACTTTCAGGATCCCCGTGTGCATTTGGGATAAGCTCAACCATTCAGAGAGAACAATTTCAATACGGAATAATTTTTCAGCAGTATTATTTTATACAGCTACAGTCCTTTTTTGTTCCCATCCCTCAAGCTCCTGGAACCACATATTTCCAAAACATCTCAAAGCATCAACTTTTAAAGCCCTGCCCAACCATGTCTGGGCCCAGATCTCCAAAAGTGACCCACAAGTATTGGGGTGCCTTCTTACAAAAATCAGCTGCTTACCTTCATGTTGAGTGCTTTCACTAGCTTTGGCTGAAAATCAAAGTCTTAACAAGCAGAAATTATACGTACAGCCTCTTGTCAGATCTGTTTTGTAGCTATGAATAAATCTGGGTCAAATCCACATTCTAACACTAGCTCAACCATAAAATCTAAGCAAACAGATTTAATGGCTTCAGTATACATAAGACTAAACTATGCTAAACAGAAATAAATTAATTAAAAGGTAGGTGGTGTGCCCCACTCCAGACCTGGTGTCTGGTTGTTTTCTGTCTCTTCTGCCTGGAGGTCCTGAGAGGAGACATAGCAGCGGCCATAAACACTACTGATTCCAGGGTGTGGAACTTGAGATTGTGGCAGGGATCATTAAAGAGGGAACTTGCCAGGTCCCTCGATGAATGCCGAGTCAAAAAGTAAATTGCAGACATCCAATCTGTCTCTTACTGTCCAACAAGAAGCAAAAGTAAATAAATGAGGAGTCACAGCATCTTCCTGTTTATGCTTCTTATCTAAGAGGAGGTAGATTTCCATCTGAGCAACTCCACCCCGTCTGCATCTATTGTCTTATTTGTGCTGGCTCCCACACTCACTACTTTTACACTCTCTCACACCCTCCGCAGCACCGTATCTCCTTCCCCATCTTTACATTTTCTGAACAGCTGACCTCACTTCATTGTAGAGAAGCTAAGCCCCCTTATCACCCTTGCAAGGGGACCCCACCAGAAACAGGGTCTCACTAGTGTTACAGATAATAGTGGCCCTACTTTTAGGGTTTCTGTGTTCCCCAACACAGATCTACTTTTGAGGGCAGACCAGACCTAGCCACACATTATCAAATGACATCTGCAAATTGTCCTATACCCTTGGATAACGTGGGATCATGAAAACATCTGAACTACTCATGACATGGATCTCTGCTCTAACTGGGTTTCCTGCCTTGGTGAAAGCTATAATGCAAATGCATGCCAAGATGAGGAAAGAAGAAAGGAAATACAAGTGGCCATGTGAAGGTGAGGCCACTTAGTCCTCATCTTCCACCATCTGTCAGATCCCACAGCTTCCTCCATGAGATTCCTACTGGCTCTGAATAACTTCACATTGGAAAATGCCTGTGTGTCAAAAGGGACAGGGCTGACAGCTACCCTCAAAGTGTCAGGTAGAAAATCTCCCCTATATTCTGCAGGCTGGAGGATGCCACAGCAGAAAAGACAAGGTGGAGTTTGTTTTTTCTCCATACATACCTCAGTTCAAACTGAACTGCCCTCCACCAGCCTTCCCACGGCACTTGTACTATTGGGTCATGTTTGGCAGTAGCAGAATAAGGACAGTGGTCTCCAAAGAGGGGATTTCAAATAGGGATAATGAGTTTCAAACAAGGAATAGTCAGCAAACTTGGGGAATTGGCCTTAGGGAAAAAAAAGTCAATAATGCAAGTGCAAGAGAGTCTGTGGGCTACTAAAAGATATTATGTATATGTTTACTCATAGAACCATAGAATCATAGAATGATTTTGGTTGGAAGGGACCTTAAAGATCATCTAGTTCCAATCCTCCTGCCATGGGCATGGACACCTTCCACTAGATCATCAGAAGAGATCAATTAATGCATCGGAAGCCATTGCTGCCAATAAACTAATGTGATAATTGACTATATGCAAGACTAATCCATTGCAAATGTGATAAAAAGGGTTTGCTTAACCTGTCCATGAAGGTGTATAAACTAACCCATTTAATTTCACAACCAGGACAGGCTCAAACAGAAGGAGAGAGTCAGTTACTATGTTTCATCTGACAGGTAATAATTTCTCATGATGTGGTGACTTAACTCTCTTGCAATCACATGAACATGCCCTTAATTAAGCACACAAAGGCAATCTGTCCTGATGAGAAGGGGAGAGAGGAAGTACAGTGAGAGATGACAGTAACACCATCAGAAGCCAGTGGTGACCAGGGAATAAGAAAGGAATTGTACAACAAATGTAAATGCTGTCATATGAGTAACGATGATCATGGACAGAAAGGCCAGGCAGGCATGGATAAACACAGATACGCTGAAGAACTTGCAAGGGTTAGTAGCTAGTGAGATATATATAAGGGCTCTCTAAAAGAAGTTCTTGAATTACATTGGAAGTGGAAGATGAAGAAATGCAGGCCTGTTATTTACAGGAAAAGCAAACGCATAGCAAGTGACTAAGTGAAAGATGGTATGTCCTGTGCCATGCTTCAGGTGTAGGAAAAGGTTAACTGGGATGAGCTACCAACAACCAGAAGTGTTAATAAGAGGTGGGAGAACAGTCTAGAATAAGAAAAACATAGGTCAAAGCCCAGTGGGCAGAGTTTAATAAACCAGGGGTACTTAAGGAAGCAGCTGGATACACTTCAGACCCATTAGTAATTATCTCCAAGATGTCTTGGCATTCCCATAGGACTAGTGGAGGGTAAACACAGTATCTATCTTTAAAAGTAGGCCGGGGAGAACACCAGGAATCTCAGCTCAGTCAAGCCACCTTCTGTACCGGGAAAGATCCCCGCCTGCCCTATTAACTGATCCGTTTATAAGTGCTGGGAACATAATGAGGTGATAGGTATAGCCAGGATAGTTTTGTTGAGAAGAAACCACGTCAAATCAAACCTGTTTCCTGGCAGATTACCTCGTGGAAATTAGATGAGATACCACTCTTGGCACTGTCCTGCATTAAATCCTAATACAAAATCAACAGCATGCATCTGCAGTTCTGGTTAAAAGAAATCTGCGCTTGGGAACTTTGTTGTTCTCAAATGTGGGAACGTCTCCACAGGATGCTGAGAAGGGCCAGCCTTGGGCATCCTTTGGGTCTGTATTTCGCTGATTCTCAGGCAGAAAAAAGAGGAGGCTTATAAGTGAGTCTGGATGGCTTTGGAGAACAGGCTCAGGTAGAATATAAATTGCTTTAATAAACTAAAATGCTTGTAGTGCCCAGGGAAAAACAGGTGACTATTGTGTGGGTGGTGAGGAGAGACGGAACTGAGGAATGGGAAGTGATTATTTCACTTTTTCCAGTGCTGATGGAGCTGGAGCTGGAGTCCAGTGCCCAACTACTGGCACTGAGCCTCTGAAACATCACAGGCAAGCCAGAGGGAGTCAGGACAGATCAGGAAGAAGGATTGGAGGTTTCAAATGAGGAGGTTCAGTTTGAGTTGCAACCTGCCTGGGGCACAGCTCCCAGCTGTCAGAAGACCAGCATGAAGACCACAAGCATTGCATGTGACAGGGACATGCAGGCAGGGCTAGGGCACCCATGTGAGTCGGGAAGAATGAGGATCCTGCAGGCATCACTGGGGTGCTGGTGGCAGTGTTTGTGGTCTCCCAGCTCCAGCATGTGCTGGCATCACAGGTCCCCTTTCACAAACCCTCCCCAGGGTTTCATGACAGAGTAGCTGCATTCACTGGGGGCTTTGCAAGTTGCTGCCAAGTTTAGTTTTATAGCACAGATCTTCCTCCCAGTGCTTGGCCAGAATAAACCCAAGGGTGCAAGGCCCTGGCTGGGAACCAGGTCGCTGCACATGTTCAGCAGCATGCATCTAGTGGGATGTCCTGCTTTCAGCTGGGATAGAGCTAATTTTTCTTCTTAGTAGCTAGAATAGTGCTGTGCTTGGATTCAGTATGGGATTTGGTATGATGAGATTGTTGATAATACATTGATCTTTTTAGTTGTTGCTAAGAAATCAAGGACTTCTCAGCTTCCCGTATCTTCCAAGTGTGCAGGTGCACAAGAAGTTAGAGGGAGCATAACCAGAGCAACAGACTCAAACTGGCCAATGGAATATTCCATATCATACAACATCATGATCAGTATATAGATGAGACTTGTCTGGAAAGCTAGGGGGATCTCTTCCAGGACTGTAGTTTTCTGGGATTTTGTCTCCTCTGTTATTGCTAGCTGGGAAAGGACTGGGCATCGGTCAGCAGGTGGTGAGCAGTCCATAGAATCACAGAACCACAGAAAGGTTTGGGTTGGAAGGGACCTTAAAGATCACCCAGTTCCACCCCCCCTGCCATGGGCAGGGACACCTTCCACCAGCCCAGGTTGCTCAAAGCCCCGTCCAGCCTGGCCTTGAACACTGCCAGGGAGGGGGCAGCCACAGCTTCTCTGGGAAACCTGTGCCTTTGGACAACCTGTGCCACCCTCACAGTAAAGAATTTCTTCCTTATATCTAATTTAAATCTACCCTCTTTCATTTAAAAAACATTACCTCTTGCTATCTTTCCTGTAGCCCCTTTAAGTACTGGAAGCCGCTATAAGATCTCCCTGGAGCCTTCTCTTCTCCAGGCTGAACAACCCCAACTCTCTCAGCCTGTCCTCACAGGGGGGGTGCTCCAGCCCCCTGGTCATCTCCGTGGCCTCCTCTGGACCCACTCAAGCGGGTCCATGTCCTTCTTACACTGAGAGCCCCAGAGCTGGACACAGCACTGCAGGTGGGGTCTCATGACAGTGGAGTAGAGGGGGAGAATCCCCTCCCTCGCCCTGCTGGCCATACTTCTCTTGATGCAGCCCAGGACATGGTTGGCTTTCTGGGCTGTGAGCACACACTGCTGACTTATGATCAGTTTTCCATCCAGCAGTACACCCAAGTCCCTCTCAGCAGGGCTGCTCTCAACCCACTCATCCCCCAGCCTGTATCTGTGCTTGGGATTGCCCCGACCCATGTGCAGGACCTTGCACTACTTGGCCTTGTTGAACTTCACGAGGTTCACATGGGCTCACCTCTCCAGCCTGTCCAGGTCCCTCTGGATGACACATCCCTTCCCTCCAATGTTGACCACACCACACAGCTTGGTGCCGTCAGCAAACTTGCTGAGGGAGCACTCGATCCCACTGTCCGTGTCCCCAGCAAAGATGTTAAACTGCACCGGCCCCATCACCAACCCCTGAGGAACACCACCCGCCACTGCTCTCCACTTGGACATCGAGCCGTTGACCTCAGCAATTTGAGTTCAACCACCCAGCCAATTCCTTATCCATGGAGTGGTCCATCTGTCAGATCCATGTCTCTTCAATTTGGAGACAAGAATGTCATGTGGGATGGTGTCAAATGCTCTGCACAAGTGCACGTAGATGACATCAGTTGCTCTTCCCTTATCCACCAGCACTGTAACCCTGTTGTAGAAAGTCACCAAATTTGTCAGGCATAATTTGCCTGTAGTGAAGCCTGTACCCTAGCAGTTTCCAGGAGGATCTGCTCCATGATCTTGCTGGGCACAGAGGTGAGACTGACTGGCCTGTAGTTCCCTGTGTCTTCATTTTTTCTCTTTTTAAAAATGGGGGTTATGTTTCCACTTTTCCAGTCAGCAGGAACTTCACTGGACTGCCATGACTTCTCAGTATGATGGGTATTGGCTTAGTCAGCCACTTGACCCGCCAGTTCCCTCAGGACCTTTGGATGTATCTCATCAGGTCCCATGGACTTGTGCACCTTCAGGTTCCTTAGATAGTCTCAAACCTGATCTTCTCCTACAGTCGGCAGTTCTTCATTCTCCCAGTCCCCACCTTTGCTTTCTGTGACTTGGGTGGTGTGGCTGGAGCCCTTGTCGGTGAAGACTGTGGCAAAAAATTCATTGAATACCTCAGTCTTCTTCATATCCTGGGTAACTAGGTCTCCCATTTCCTTCTGGAAAGGGCACATTTTCCCTAGTCCTTCTTTTACCACAATCGTGTTGTGCATTATTAATTTGTATAGTCTATTATTATCAATAATAATTATTATTGTTGTTATTATTATTATATTTCAATTATTGAATTGTTTTTATCTCAACCTATGAGTCTCCTTACCTTTACCCCTCCAATTCTCTCTCCGATCCCCCTGGGGTGGGGGAGGGTTAGCGAGCATCAGTGTGGCATTTGGCTGCCAGACAGGTTTAAACCACAACACGGAGGCTGATGGAAAGCCAATAAGACCAAGACAAGAAGGGTAAAGGGAAGAAGCAAAGAGTTGCTGTCACCCCATCAGTCCAGTTTTCTGACTAATGTCCCAGGTGACACAACGCAGGGGATTCAGCAGGAAAGGATAGAAGCAGCACTCCTCTGCTCAAGCTCCCCTCAGGGTCCCCATCCCTCTTGCCAGACCCAGCTGGGCTGAGATACTGGGCACCCAGGGCCAGCCTGCCTCCACGCACCCATCCCCTTCCCAGCACAGTGTAACCTCACCTTGTGCTCAGTCACTCCATGTAGAAGGGACCCCACCAACTCATGACACAAGAGTGTTATTCATGAGCAGCTGGGAGAAAGGGAAGTTGGGTTTTACTTTAAGAGTGTTTTTATTTTGCATGCCATTCCCTCCCCGAGGGAATGCCTCCACAGGTGGCGTTGAGTAGGATAAGCCAGGACCATCAAGCAACATTCACATCTTCATGGGGCTGAAGGACATTTTCCCAGGCCCAGGATGCTCACCAGTCATGTCAGGCTGCTACTGCAATAGTATGAAGGGATTTAGGAAGAAGACCTACCCAAAGGTGAGCATGAACTCAAGAAATAGCTTCATGCCAACACTTAGGGCCAAGCCTAGTGTCATCTGTCCCCAGCATGAGCCACATGAGCCACCCCTCCTTTATTTTTTTGTAGCCTGCCCCCAAGCTGCTCCCCCATGCCCTTCACTGCTGGAGCAGAGTCCTATTGGGATGGATCCATCTTTCAGAAAAAATCTCTCAGTCACAACAGGCCACTCAGCACAAAGCTACAGGGTTTGCTGTGCCTCTACTTATGAAATGGAAGCAGTTACCACCTAATCTCAATTTCTTCCCAACCTTCCCCCAGTTTGCAGGCAGAGTATGGGGGACACCCTTCACCATAATCTGCACATCTCCCTGCTCCTGAGCTTGGACCCTTCTTCCTCATGTTGTCTAAAAGTAGATGGTTTTGGTCATTAACCTGGATGAGAAAATTCTTCCCTACCTGCCCAGCTAATATGGCTGCTGGAATTTCTCTCAAGTAATGAGTTAATCAGGCCAACCTGCAGCTTTCTTCCTGCTCTCCATGCTCAGTCCAACATCTGACTCCTCATCCCGTGCAGGGGCAGGGCTGCCAGTGTATCCAGCAAGCTGCTTAATGAAAAGCCCTCCCAGCTCATTTCCTCTTTCAGACTCCTCCACTGCTCATGCTTCCCAGAGCAGCCATGGCACCTTGTCTTGAGCTTCATCCAATGAGTGGATCAATGATGTTCCCTGAGACCTCCCACCTTCACAGTATTGAGTCCACCAGGACATGGCACTTCCTAGGTCTCTCGTGCCAAGTTCTGCCCTTGCTGAGCCTCTTGAGACCAGTCTTTGCCCATCTCAGAGCTGTGTGCAAGCCAGGGCACTGCTGAGAAAGGGTTAAAAACCCAGTGTTTGCATACTGGTGGGGTATTTTGGAAACCATGAGAAATTCAAGCTACTCTGTACCAGGGTGGACAAGGAAACTGAGACAGTGACAGGCAGGTTGCTATGTAGCTTAGGAAGCTCTCAGTTAATTGCCACCTCCCAGCTGAGATGTGGTGCTGGACTGTGTAGTCATTTAAATGCAAAACAGCAGATCAAGACATTCACCTGAACTTGACCACAAGACAGAAAATAACCTATATATGCTACTTCTAAACCTGCTTTACATAGCAGGTTATAAAACCCGGAACCCTTTTGTCCAAAAGGCAAGGAAACAATTAATGTCTTCATATGGAAAAGCAACTCCTACACATACAAGACATCAGCTTTAGTGTAAACACAACATCTACATGAGGAAAGCAAGCTTTGTAAGATATTTATGTTTTTCAAAGAGATATTATTGTGCAAGAAATATTATATGGCTTTTTGGCTGGGAGCAAAGATGTAGGAGGGTGTTATTAGAGCCATTAGCTATGTCAGAAAAACACAAGCCTACGTTCTGCTTGAGAAAGATGCTAGTTTGAGAAAGACACTGCTTTGAGAAAGGCACTTGTTAAGTATGGGCAAAAGACACTGCAGATTTTGTATGACAAGTATGTTTTCTAGATCCATTTTCTATCCTCCAAATATCTCATGCTGATCAATGGCTGGAAAAGTTTCTACAGATGTTGGTTATCTTTCTGATTCAAGACTCTAACTAGCCTTAGTTATTCTGTAACTAATTATGATGACAAAACTCTCTGAAGTTTAGTATGGATTTTTTTCACCTTATACAAACCCTCATGTAATTACTCTTTTTTTTTTTTTTATGTAAATCTGGGAGGGTTTATATTGCATATGCAAACTCCCTAAAAAAACAGTTGTTAGCATATTAGCATCACCACCAGAATACAGAGTATTTCTAAGAATTAGGAAATTATCTGACTGGCAGCACATAGACAAATTCCTTAGAAAATTCAGAAGGATCTGAAGGATGTTAGGAAGGAAAGATGATAGGATTTTTAAAAAAGAAATTGTCAAGAATTTCTTCAGGAATCAATATCATTAAAAAGACAACTTGCATGCTGGAGGAGTTTTATACAAATAGCAAATTTTTCCCAGTTTATCCAGAACAAAATCTCCACTCCTGTAAGAGCCTGAAAAATCTAGAATGGCGTCTCACCAAATCGAAATCCATTCAGATAATTTCCTTACCCAAGAAAAAAAGAGAAACAAAAATAGTTTCTCTAAGAATGAAAAACTCCACGAAGCCATGAACTGAAAATTTCAGTAAGTTAACCCCATGAGGACACTGACTCATTGCAAGGATGTAGAGGCAACACAACAGCTTGCTTCAAATCCAGACAAGTATAGAAGAAATGTATTTTCTTTCTTCTTTGGGTCTTTGGTAAGAAGTGATAGTCAAAAAGCCCTCTGAACTGAACATGTAAATGTGTCCAATATCCTCATCCCTCAGCACTCATCACACCCTCCATGAAAAAAACCCTGACAAGAGAAACAACAGAAATAAAAGAGTTTATCACACAGCACAATTGTCAGACTCATCAAAATTTTGACAAAATGACATATCAGAGACTTCCGTGCTCTGGGTGGGGCAAACCATTCAAACCACTGCCGACAAATCAGATTGACACCTTTATGGTTGTTAATGGGGTTTTTAAACATTCTGGTTCATTCAGCATATCCCTGTTAATCTCATGGCTAGGACATGTTTTCCTGGACATGAAACACAATGAAAATTTCAATGGGAAAGAAAACCAGTAGGATTTGATTGTGCTTTGTCTAGTTACTGAGATATGGTCTCTCAAGACAAGTCTTTAGATGACTTCTTCTGAATAATAGGCTTAGATAATTTCTTTGATTTCATAGGACTTATTAATAACACCTCTGTGTGTCCATTCAACCTAAGAGTATTCTTGACATGCCCATAAGGATTCTCCAACAAGGAAATGGTATTGCTGCCTGTGAACCCTCTTTGATACTGAAGATACTTGCAGCAGCTCTTCTACTAATTAGGGCAAAAGTGTGAGTCTTCTTAGAGCTGTAATCCTTGCAAGACCTTTTTGTAAAGGGGCTGCAACTAGCATGAAACACTGTTTGCTTTCTGCTTGCTTTAGCGCCCTACAAAATAACGTTGTCTTTGACTATGCTGCCACATAAATCCTGGGCAAAGATATCTGGGAAGCTCTCTGGAGTGGAATCCCCCTCTCCACAAATCAGGATTAAAAGAGATAGTGTTAAGAAAAATCAGGCAGCACATCTAAGTGCCCCAAGCTGTGTCTGCAGTAAGGTGAGATGCATTTTCAGCAGCGCAGTGAAGCTAACATGGGGCGATGAGTTATTGCATGCCAGAGACAATGACTGCCCCGCTTCTAAATAGTGCCTCAACTTCAGACACGTCAGTCAAGGATTTTAGATACACGAAGATTTTAAAACTGAAAAATGAACTGCAGTGAATGTAACTGGAATAGAACCAAAAGAGCAACAAAAAAAAAGAAAGTCCTTGTCCTTGCACTGCAATTACAGAGGTCCTGAATCCACCCGTGCAGAGTGCAAGGGTCTCACCTACCTGGCTCACTCTCATTAAATACATTGTCCTCAGACCACATTCCAAGTCCATCAGCTCTTCCTCTCTTTCTCCCGCCTCTTAGTGAGGTCCTTTGCAAGAAGTGCTACCTCTCTAAAAAAGCTACGTATACAGCGAGGCTTTGACTGGTTATCAAACATCTCTCCTCACTAGCAAACAGAGGTATTGCTGTGAATAACTGCAGCTTTTGCTTTCTTCAATCCACAACAATTTTTTTTGAGGAATCGGATCCTTGCCAAACTACAGCAACAGCATCACAGCTAAGGTTTCTGCCTACCATTTGTCTCACTACTACCAGGTAAGACTCAAGACAGTGCCTAATGGGTAGAGATGGATGACATTCAGGAAAGTTTGTCAGCACTGTGAAAAGTTAGGATCAAATCAGATGCTGCAGAAAAAGACTATCTGAGGCCACTGTATTTACCTCCCAGAATCCACATGCCAGTCTTGTGATGCAGAATCATAGAAAAATAGACTTGGGGAGGTCTACCTAGCAATTTGTTGATACCTGGGGCCGGATTAGTGGATTAGTATTGCTCAATATACTTTTACTAATCCAGAAAAGGAAGTGAGCAGTTAGGTGACAACTGGTTCATTGCTCATTCCCTTCTCAACTGTATTTATGAATATATTAAATTACCATGACCATGAATTAGCACTAGTTAGTTACACAATCAGAGAATTGGGATGCAAAGTGACCTTGAGAGAGACAAGAAGGGGTCTGCCCTATTCTTGTCATTATGGAGAGATGTTTATCTAGCCTGTTCTTTGAGATTCACATGCCAGCAATTTCAAGCCTGCCCTGATGACAAATTCCAGCACCTGGCAATCCTACTATTGTAATATTTCACTCCCTCTATACCCATTGCTACAACACACTCTCCTAACTTTCTGCCCCTCCAGCTGAGAGAACAGCTTCTTCCTTGTGTTTTACGCATTTGAAAACCAGCACTGGGGCCCCTTCAGTCTTCTCTGTGCCACAGCAGTGGTTCACTGTCTCTCACTTTTGTGTTGGGCCCTAAAATAAGTTCTCCTGCAAGTGCAGAGCTTTTTAGAGATACTATGTCTGTAGACAGCTCTGAAGCATATAGGAACTTCCTTTTCTTAGTCACCTCTTCCAGACCCTTTACAAATAGACCAGAAGAAAAGACCACAGTCAAAAAAATCACTGCTCTAGACTAAACAACCCTGGTCTCATCAGTCCTTCTTCATGCATCATGTTTCCTCACCCTCCAGTCACTTCTGTTGCATTCCTCTGGACTCTCTCCCACTGGTACACATCTTTCCTAAAGGGCAGTACTCAGAGCTGGTCATATTACTGCCATGTAGGCATGGTCTACACTAACAGATTGTTGGGAGTATCTCATGTGTCCTACAAACAATGCTGCTGTTTATACATCCCAGAGATATTTAACTTTTCCCTTCTTTTTTTGCAACACCATGATGCTGTTGACTTACGGTCAGCTGACAACTACTGTAACCACCTGCAAAGCCGTTTTTATAAAGGTACAGTATACCCAACTGTTTGTCTGCCTGTGCCCTGTTTGTACAGAGGACTATTCCTGCATACATAGTGAAACCTGCACCATTCTTCTCAAATTGCATTCTTTCTCTCCGGTCAGAGCTAACAAATACGGTGAGCAAACAGCTGATGGGGCTGGTCACAGGGATGGTACAGTGGTCTGTAACACTGGCAGATGGAACTCCATAATGCCAACTGCAAGGAAAAAACATCTGAATTATCCAAAACATTGCTTAGTTCATCCTCTTCACAGAGAGACCTGACTATAGTAGACAGGTCATTGACAACCTCTATTCCATCTGTGATGAGTCACATCTTTTATTTTTTAATTAAATCTCTGCTTCCAGGTGGGAAATTCTCCCAGCACCTCCCAATTCCTTGCTGACGGTCTGCAAGATGCAGCCCAAACAGCACAGGTCTCATAACAACCTGCACAAGCATTCACGTGATTGCAATGCTGGCACCACTCAGCTCCAAGTTTTCTCTGGAGAACAAGGAAGTTCAGGCAGGGATTCCCGGGAGCAAAAGCGAAAAGTATTGTTTCCCTAATGTCTGAGCCATTACCCAGCACAACCTGCCTCACTGCAGAGATCTCACCTTGACTCAACACCCATTTTCACTCCACATTTCACCTGTAGAGAGTAGTCATCCTGTGAGGTCCCAGCAAGGTGGAGCTTCAACATATACCCAGGGCTCTATGCCTTGTCTGCTTGGCAGGTGAGGTGGATAAAACAAGTGATGACATCTCTTGAGAAGAGTGACCAGGAAACCCATCAGAGTCATCCTAGCCTTCCAGCTTCAGTGAAAGCTGAAATTCAATGCAAAATAGCATCAATAAACAGGAGTATGGATGAAGGGGAAGTCTCAGGAAATTTTCTAGCTTCATCAAAAGAATTAAGTCTGTAGATTTTTGACTGAATACCTGTACTCTGAAACACCCCATGGACCAGAGCTGTGTGGGTATCTCATGTACAGACCACACTCCCCACTGAGATCAGGGCACTCCACCTCCTGCAGAGGTGGTGAGGACAAGCCAAGCACATCCATGAAGGATCTGGTAATGCTCATCTCATAAAATTTCTGTCTTTTATTTCTCTTCATGTTGAAGAACATTTTAAGTGACATCAAGGTCACTTCTCAGGTTACAGATTAGGATGGAGCAAAAGTCCATCAAATTGTCTGTATATCTTAGTATGAGAATCTCCTAATTACTTAGAGCTTACTAATTAGACCTCAACCAACTGAGGAGTGAGTGCTTTTCCACCCCTGCAGCACATCCCCATAAATCTCAGCATGAAGGACCTGACTTCTCCTTTAAGAGGATGGGAGGAAGGATGGCGAGGACTAATGGGAGTACCAAGGAGGCTCTGGAATTCTGCAGCATCCCATTTGACTGCTCCTTGGGACAACTCATGCTCGGGCCAAACAATGAGCCAGCAGTGCTGCTGAGCCAGAGCCTGTTTCACGAGAGGGTCCCATAGTTATTTTTCTTCTATTTGGTTTCTGCACTGGCTGTTTCCAGACATTAGCTGTTCTATCACAGCCTGGGTGTGGATGCTTCCACTCCTGGGGCACAGATGAGGCCCTATTGATGGATTAACCACCTCAGTGGGCAGTGTGAACAGCAAACATGATTTGTGTGCTCAGGCTGCAGCTGCCAGGAGGAATTGGATTTTAATCTCATGCCGCAGGGGTCATATCCTCAGCTCACAGCCTGAATCACACCCACACCTCACATTCCTGACCCACCTTCTAGCACAGTCCAGCCCCCTTGACGAGGAAATGATGAGGGCTAACTCCAAGCACATCACTGAGGCATAAAAGTGGAAAGACATGCCTGAGACTCCCCCTGTAACTGGTGGAAAGGGGAGGCAGCTGAGCACCCTTTAGACCTGGGCCTCAGGAGGACAAACCCAAGCTCTGCCTTCTTTCTTTTTAAAGAGAATGGAGAGACCTTTTTGGAAATTAACATGGACCGAGAGCCATTGAGCCCACAGCTGCATGAATTTGCTTTCCTGACCCTCTAACACTACACCGTCCCAGGCAGTGAGCAGTGCAGAGAACAACAAACCCATCTGTGCCCCTCCACTTAACCTTCTCCCATATAACAGGAATCAGGTCTGGTCCTTGATTCAGCAAATGACCTGCAAATAAATTACACAAGAAACCTCTGATTACATAAAGTGCATTGCACAATGCATTATATAAAACTCAGGTCACAGCCCAATCACCCAGCACTCAGCTCTCTTACATCAAGAAAAATTAATCCGAGGAGCAGCAAGGAAGGGAAAGAAAGAGGAGGATGCTTTCCTTCTCTTAAGGAGGCGTGTGGTACACACATGGCAAACACGTCCACTAAAAGCATCTCCATCCCTGAGCCGGCCCCAGAGGAGCAGCTCTCATCTTTTGGCTCCAGGCCCACCTGAAGAATACCTGAACTAGAGGGAGATTTATGTGTCCCACAGAAAACAGACCTATAATCACTACCACCTCGCCATTAACCTCTTCTGGCTCTAATCGGGTTGTGCAGAGGTAGAGGTCATCCATTCACTGCTATAACACACCTTGGAGGGGAGAAATGAGAAACTTCTCTTGAATGCATTGTTCAAAAAGGCCTGGTTTTCTTTTCTGACACTTTCTGATTTCAAATGAACAGGAAATAGCCATGGGGAACATTTGAGCGCTGACAGTAATAGAGTAAGTTTCACAGTAGAAGGTGGAAATCAAAACACTTAGTCTGGTGCCAGAGATGCCCCCAAGACATAGGACAGAAGCCAAAGGTTTCATTTCTGTGCCCCAATATTCAGATTTTTTCTGGGAAAGGGATTTTGAATTAATAGATTTTGAAGCCCAGGAACTCCATTAAATTAGACCCAGCATTTCCAATTAATCCTCCATAGGGACGCAGGTGGGACCTGCTCCTTCTCTTGGAAAACCTTGCTCTTGGAGATCCCTGAAACTCCCTGTGGTTTTAGTACAACTCTTTCAGTCAGCATCAACAGATCTTGGACAGGATTTTGAGCTTGCAAGCACTTCAGGGCAGGAAATGTCTACAAAAGTTTCCACCTTGCCTAGCAGGATCAGATCAAATCACAGGGATTTCAGTGAAATTAATTTGTTACTGCTGCTGTTTTTAGTGATAATAGTGTACACTACAAAGGAAAAGCAATAAATCTATAGGGGAGATACACTGAAAATAAACAGTGATGTTTCAGCTATGCTTTGAAGTACCATGGAAAGGCCCAGAGGCAAAGAAATGCTGGGAAGTGCTTGGTCCGTTGTGTCAGATCAGCAGAGGAGATGTTTCTTGTACCAGCAGGGAGACTGGAAGGTGTAAGGAAAGGAGATATACCCTCCCAGGACTGGTTTTGCCCCTGGGCTGGGCTTTTAAATGGAAGGTGATATTCTGAAAAGTGAGATAGGGATGTAGGAAATGGCAACGATGGTGCAGAGAAGTCCTCATGGCATATTTCTGAGCCTTTGAGGGAGACGGTACCTAATAGCTCTTCCCAGGAGAATGACCATAAAAGAATCCAAGTGGAGCTGGGATTTTGTGCACTGGCACACTTCCCTTCAGATACAGAAGCACCAGCTGTCAACACAGGACCACAGAGGTGGGCCAAAAGATGACAGCCAGATGGAGGGGTGCTATACCTCTCTGGCACATCCCAACACAGCTGGCAGCAGAGTTAGGGTAAAAACACCCAGAAACCTTGCCCTGCTTAATAAAATCGAAAGGGTAATTGTGAGAGATGGAAAAGGAAGCCAGAGCACCATTCCCTGTAACCAGCCCTGCCCAGAGAGGGAGTTCCCACCATGTCTCCTGTCGAAATGAATGAGTCAAGGAGAAGTTACCACATGCACAACGGGGCAGCAATTGGAGGGTTGCTCCTAGTTGCTTCTACTCATTTGCCTTTTCTTCCAAAAATGGTGTTGTTTAGGGGTTATTCAGTACACAAAGACTCTTCTGTGCCAAGGTTAGTTCACTGAGTCACTAGATGGAAAGCAAACTCGTGCCACTGGGGAGATAATGCATGCAATGCAAGAGCAAGAGGGTTCTTGCACAAGGTGCTGGGTTCCCGAGGATGACTGGCCCCATGTCTGGCAGAAAGCTGTGGGCTTTTATACTCCAAGGATAATTCCCTGGGCAGACACAAGATGCCAACCCATGGGACGCTTGGGCTGGCTTTGCTTCCTGCTTGTCTGGTCTGGAAACTGGTTCTGCAGCATGACCAGGGAAACCTGGCCCCAGCAGTGCCTGCCTGAAATCCCTGCTTTGTATGAAACAGTGTTGAACAGGCGCGTCCACTCATGCTTTCCCCAAAAGACTGATGTGCCACCCACACCTCTGTCTCACACAGATGGTGGGTTCAGGAGATCCCTGCTTATTACCAACACAAACAGACTTTGCACTGTGACGTCTGCAAGAGAAGATAATCACTGGGTCATGGTATTAAGATCAGGCTTTGAAGATCGTACTACTACAAAGCTCATATCAAAGTCAAACAAAAGACAACATAATTTGAAAAAATGGCCTCATAGTTGGTCCTGGCAGGCCATAGTGAAAGTCTGGTAATCCAGAATGCTATTTGATACACGGGCTGATGCCTCGTAGGGTTTTTTGTCACTGTGGGTAGCAGCACACGATCGCTCAGATGCACAGGTGAGGTGAGACCCTACAGCTGCACAGAAGCCCTCCATGAGCTACAGCAGAGGCGATGCAGACCAGCACCTGCCTTACTGTGCCAGGGTTTTCCTGGGTCAGGGAACCGATGATGATAATGAATATACTTTGCACCAAAGAACGAAGCTCAGAGGAGAACGCTGCAAACTCTCAGCATCAAACCACTCACCAAAGCCAAGCAATGGGAATTAATAATGGCACATCCTTGGCCAAACAATGACTATGTTGTTACAACATAAGTAGTGCGTGAGAAGGGTTCCTGGCAAGGCACTGACCCATCAGTCCATCTCTCAAGGCTTTGTCAAGCCTCAGATATAATGCAGAGGAGTCAGCACCAACCTCCCTCACCCAGTAGCCTTCACCTGATGATCAGGGGAATCCATACTCAAATCCCTTCTCTCCCTGAAGAAATCAGACCCAAAATTGAAGAGATCAGTCCCTGTGCTAACAGCTACCCTGAGTGTCAGATGGCCATGGGTCATTTCCACATCTCTCTGTGGAAAGCTTTCCCATTTTGTGCGAGATCATACAAAAGAGAAAGTGCAAACGAACTCCATCAGAAAGGACATGGCAGAGGGCCTTCAGCAGGAGAGCTGGTGAGAGCCCTTTGCCTCAGTGCCCTCTCAAGCCTACTTGAGCTTTCATGAGAGACTTGGCTTCAGGTCTCTGCAGGTGGAGAGGGAGCTGGACGTGGCTCTCCTGCAACCACAGGGTGGAATAGAAAGGCAAAAAGGTAAAAGTAGGAAGGCAGCAGGGGAAGGAGGAAGCTAGCTGTTAGAGAAGAAAGACCCAGACTCCATATCCTCCCCTGACTGGAATTAAGGGGAATGGAAATGCTGGGTATTTGGCTTTAAAAATGTCCATTCTCAGACTGGAGCATTTTGGGAATTCCCCTGCTGTGCACTGTATAGAAGCTAGGGCAGTTAATACTGTGTTCCCTAAATGGGAAAGGCCACTGGGGTTAGAGGTGTCCCTGTCCCACAGCAGTCCCCTTGCCCAGGCATCCCAGGGTAGCCTCGCACAGGCTCTCCATGCCTTGGTTGAAAATTGCCACAATGGAGCTGCTGTGCCTCAGGGACCAGGGAGGGTCAGAGGGCAGAGGACTGCAAGATGTAGGTGCAGCAACACTCGAGTTGTCTACAGCTCAGTGCAGAAATATTCTGGTTGCTGCTGTGGGGACACTAAAACACCCACTGGAGTCAAGGGTGACTTATGGGGAGCTCCTAGAGAGCAGAGGCAGCCACGTATTGCAACACAATCCCTGCATGAGACCAGCTGCCCCGCAGAAGCTCCGTAGCAGTGTCCACCCCTCCATGGGCTCTAGCAGAATAGAGAACATGTTTCTTCCTCCCCTTGTGTCTGGGGCCCAGTGCCTGGCTAAGGAATGGCAATGGGAAGTGATATACTGGGAGACAGGTAGCAGTAACATTCACAGTGATAGTTACCACCTGACTTAATTATAAGAAAACATTGTATTACTTCTTGCCACAGTAAAACATTTGCCAGCATTTTGGTCATATTTATATAGTTACCACAAATGTTAAGGCATTTCCAGGGCTCTGATCTACATGCACGAGGTCACACACAGTGTAAACCCATGATGGAAGTGGTCCATGCCATGTGAAGGGAGGGAACCCAAGGGATTTGCACCAGACAAGAGCCTGGCTGCCTACTCCAACTCAGCCAACAGACCTCTGGTTTTAGTGCCACTCCTGCTCAGAAACTCTGTCTTATAGAAGATCCATTGCTTGGTGGACACTCTTTGCAAGAAAAAACGTTTATTGCCTGGTTTTGACCAGAGCAGAAGCAGTGGTGTTCACTCCAGGGCCCAGGTGAAGAACACTGTTGAGCCATCCTGGTGATGCCCTGTGCATGGTTTAAGGCAGGGAAGGCTTTCCCTACACCACTCTTGCTGCTTTCCTGCTTGTGCACAGGAGAAACATCAGCATGGAGCCAAAGGCAGAGGCAGGTTGTCAGGCAGCTCTGTAAACAAGTCTCTTGTCATCTTTTTCAACATTCTACCTTTTTTAATCTATTGCTTATCTGCTGCTAGAGCTTTGGGGCACAGCTTGCTACACAGCCACCTCCTTATCTTCCTCTCTACAGCCTCTGGTCAAGGCTAATGAAATATTACAAGGCAAGGAAAGCTGACATCTTCTTGGAGGCATCAGGCATGGGCAGCCACAGGCAGAGCGGACAGGTCATGGATGTAACATGGGAGCACTCACCTTCCTTACCTCGGGTCACCCAGGCACTCCTTGCACATTGAGCTGTTGCTGTGCACTCTCCTACCTCTGCATGTGGGGGTTGGCTCCTTCTCACATTGAGATCAGTGATAAAAGTCGGGAATAAATAAATAAATTGAGAAAGATCAGCTCATCAGGCCAGCACAAACACTACCTAGTCATCCAGAATATGTCTTGTAACGTGCAAACAGGAACTGATAGAGATCCTCTTCCAAGGTCTGAGCCTACTCATAACTGGCAGATTCCCTCGGCCAAAACCACCTCCTGCATATCTGGGTGTGAGCGCTGCTATCGTGCACTGCATCGTGCACAGCCCAGATCTCTCAGGGGCCGTGGGCAGTTCTCAAATTAGAGAGAATGGAAGCACCAACAGCAGCAGATCTGTTCTCCTCGTTAGTTCAACATGTCAGGGAGCATTTCAGGGTGAAAGTGGAGGGAGGAACATGCATTTTTATCTTGCCACATTCTTGCATATGAAGGGGAAGGAAGAGCTGAATCCTTGTGATGACCTCTGCCGAGCAGAGCAAGCCCAGCTGCAGGACCAGCCTGTGGATCTCATGCTAGAGCCCACCCAAACATCAACTTGGGACCATCTCTTGTGATTCACACCACAAAAGGGCTCAGTGGCTGGCAAGGACAACTAATAGTGGAAAAATAGCCTCACTAAGGAGTTAGGGCTGTCGAGGCACTGCAATGCTTTTCACGACGAGTCTTATCTACTCTCTTTTTCACCCTGGGGAAGCTGAGCCATGGGAAGCCACCTGAACCCCCTCATAGGAAGTGCTGCAATGAGGACAGTGCCCAGCAAAGTGAGTGGTCTCACACCTCACTTCCACCACACAGGGCATTGCTGAAGGAAGGGACATCTTAGGATCACTCAAGGGGAGGTAATGAGGCAAGACAGCAGCAGGATGAAGCAACAATGTGGGCAGCACAAGGCATGAGCAGGAAAATCTGCTCTTGGGTCAGATTCCTTAGATCAGGCCAGGACACACAGCTATGTCCCATTCCTGGCAGTATTGCTGCTGACCCCGGCAGACCAAACCCTGACATCCAGAGATCTGCAAGGCAGATGGACTGTAACCATCAAGACTGACCGCTGGCATCACCCAGGCCAAAGAGCTCCAGGCCCAGCAATTCCCACCCAGAGCCTGTCTGTCCTGCTTGGCGGAGGGGGTCTTGTTCTCAGAACCACACCTTATCGTGGTTGAAAGTCTGTGCCACCTGATGCAGAGCTGGGCAGAGAAACCTCACGTAAGCTCTGCTTGATGGAGGATGGTAGGAAGCAGTTACCAGGTAGCACAGGCAGAGCAGCCAGCTAGCAGGGGATGTACAGCACCAAGTGGCCAGTCCTACTTGTCATGCTGGAGAACCTCCTCCCAGCCCCACACACCTCCCCTTCCCCCAGCACTGTTCCCAGCACACACGGGATGCTCAGGGCAGGAGCAGAGCGAAGGAGCGGTGTGATGATGTGACTGCTCAGCTTGATTACAAGGGGCCTGGGTGAATCAAATCTGCTAAGGGTGGAAAACAGGATGGACCTTAAATGTGTAAAGCAATTATTTATTGGCCTACACACACACACGAAACATAGCTAGGACTTTGTGAGCTTCTTGGTTAGGTGCTACTGTGCTCACCACCTCGAAAAGTTACCCAAAGAGCCTTTGCTGGCCAAGGACTGTTTGTTGGTCTTCACAGCTCCTAGGGATGCCCCCACTGTAGTACCCAACAAACCCTTGGACTCCCTGCATTTTTTTCTTTAGGATTTGGCACCTTTCCTTGCTGCCACCTTGACCATCCCACCTCCGCAGTCTTACCTTTCCCAGCGTAGCCATTTCCCCAGCACACAGTCAGGGTATAGCAGGGTCACAGCCAGGACTTCAGACTTGGGGAGCTGAGCCCTGAGAGCAGGGGATTGCCCATAGATGAGCTTACAGAGATGGGGTGATGGTGGAGAGGAGGGGGGGCCTCTCTGTGCCTTTTGCTTGAGCTGTTCCACCTCCTAAGGAAAAAAAAAAAAAAAAAAAAAAAAAGTCCCTTGAGCCAGAGAGCACATAAGAGCAAGCACAGCTCCACCATGAGTCATCTCTGCTCTAAGACAAGAAGGTAAAGTTGATGCTTCCTACCCCCTGAACGCACAGGACAGTCTCCTATTGCCACTTCATGCCCAGGAGCATCTCCCTTGGCATAAGAGACATGTGGCCCTCAGGGACTGCATGAGCCAAAGTTCAGCCCAAGAGGAGCAAACACCACAGCACAGCCAATATATGGTCCCCAGCTGCGTGTCTTCTGTGATATTCAGCGGCAATCCTTTGAAGTCCCAGCTTAACGGGGTCAGGGCAAACCTCCCTGCAGAGCCAGGACCCAACCTGTGCATGTAGAGCACAGGCAGCATCCGTCCATCCGCTGGAGACCGCTCCTTGGACACATTACTGCTGAAATCCCAGGTGGATTAAAGATGAATGCAGGAACTTCTCACACTACGGCCATACATTCACTGGCGAGGTGAAACACAAACTGACCCTCAGAGTAGTCCGTGTCCTTTGTGCTGCTGCAGGGAGAGCAGCATGAGAAGTTAAAACCTGCTCTGCCCTTCCCCATCTCTCCTGCAGTGTCCCAGGAGATGTGACAGAGGTGCAGAAGCAGTGTTCAGGTGAGAGCTTGTGGGACCCACGAGATTCAGGAGCCCACCTAGGGCCCCTCTGCTCCACCCCAGGACCAGATGGTGGGCACCCAGCCACCCTAGAAGGTCAGTGGGAAGGCAGATGCTGCTCTCCAGCTCTCCCAGCTGCTTCCCCTGCCAAGCAGACACACAGGCTCAAGGCATGACCTGGATGGGCATAGCTCGTGCAGGGGGTTCTCCTCTCAGGGATCTGCAGACTTTTTGGGGGATAACACAGGTTCAGGCTGTCCTAGCAGGCAGTGCAAGGGCAACCCAAAGCCCAAGAGTTTAGCTGGAGATGGGTACACTACAGAAGGCAGCATGGAGGCAGCCTGGGCAAAGCAGAAGGCAGTGCAAGCTCTACACCCCTCTGCTACACCTATGCCCAGCACCCCCTGCTCCCAGGTTAGGTACTTTTGTTGGTAATGCACACAGCCTAGATCCATGTCTTCTTGATAATTCAATGTGGGTGATGTCCAAAGAGATCTCAGCTCACCTGGTAGAAGCATGTTGCAACACTCCTGCCGTGCACGCTGACCTCCTCACAAGAGCTGCTCAAAACCTAGCAATCAGGGACAAGCAGAACAGTTTTCTCCTCTTGGGAGCCCCAGATGGCTGTTGTAGAAGTGAACTCACCTTTGCTGTCTCTGGCAGCAGCCAGTAGAGGCCGTTGAGTGTTTTTCTAGGAGATCAACACCTTCCCAAAGGCTGCAGTGCATGCACTGGCACAGCCAAGGTCTTCCCTAGCTCATGCCAAGACCGGTTTGCCCCAGGGGTACCGGTTCAAGCTGTAAATCCCAGCCTGAGCGAGGCCTGCCAGTTCACACAGCCCAGCCAAAATTCCTAAAGAAAAATACTAATAAATAAAGGTTTGCTGGAAGTGCTGGCATGAGACAGGAGGAGGTTGCTGAGCTTTGCACAGAAACCTACCAACAGTGTTGTGGTTTCAGGTGAAACTCAAGACACGCAAGTCCTTTGGCCAAGTTTCACCGCTGGGTTTCAGTGTCACCCTCAGCAGCAGGAACCAGCCACCGCTGCGGGAGGCGGCCCGAGCAGCACCGGGAGAACAGGCTGATGGCTGGGAGCACAGACGGCCCCTCCAAGGCTGGAGGAGTGGGGTTGCTTCAGGAGTCAGAGGGGACCCTGGTCGACCCTGCACCTAGAATAATGGGGTGCCCTGGAAGCCTGCAGGTTCCAGATTTCATCTCACTCCCCATAACGTGGCAGGGAGGCAGCCCAGTCCTCTCCAGCTTGCACTGGGGACACAGCGGAGCCACATGGAGGTGGCACCTGGCTCGCATGCCACAGGATGCAGCTGGGACCTGGGCAGGCAGCCCACGCACCCCTCCACCACCAACCTGATCTGCTGTGATGCCCACTGTACCCTGCAGCACCTCTGTGGCGACCACCCTCTGCGTCCCTGCCAGCAGCACTGTCACCAGGAGCTGCAAGACCAAAGCATCACCCAGCCACTCCATCTCTCACCCTGCATCCCCAAAACACTGCAACTTGTGGATTCAGGGCTGCTCACTGCTGAGCAGGCTGTTTTCTCCATCTCCCACCACCAAATAAATTTTCCCCCATGCAAAACTGCAGCCAGGCCACCCGCTATGTTCAGGGGCCATCACCTTGAGGGGGAAATCCGCTGCTCAGACAGGGCTTTTTGCCCTCATTTGCAGGAGGGACGGCAGCTTTGCAGTGTCCCATTTCCACAGAGCTGTCCCATGCCAGCACCCAGAGGTGAAGGAGAGGCCTCACAGAAGTGTGTTACAGGCTGATAGTTTATCTTGGATTACTCTTGAGCACCAGCAATCCCACACTCCTTGGAAGAAAACGCTCGTGACAGCTTTGAGTGTTATTCTTCAGGCACAGCAGCAGGCTCGTGCAAATATTTCCATGCTTGGGAACAAGGTATCTGTGAGATGCTCCGCTGCTTTTCCCAGCCTGCAAAGCCCCGAGGCAGCACCAACTTGTTAGAAGAGGGGGCAAGAGTGGCTGGAGCCATGTCCCTGCTGGCAACTCACCCTGTGGCTTTTGCCCCATCTCCTCCACAAGCCTCACAGTGGCCAGCTGAGACAGGAAGATAAATGCAGCCGTGTCCCAGCACCACCAGACCATGGCTGTAAGGCATTTTTATAGCACTTTCGGCATGCAGGTGGCAAAGAGCACAGCCATGCAGGGAAACTGTGGAGTTTGCCCCCCACCCTGGCCCTGGGGAGACAGGGGAATGGCTGCTGCACTGGGGCAATGGTGCAAGCACAACAGGGAGCACGGGTTTGGAGAAGGCCGATGCTTTTCTCCAGCACAGTGGCAGCATCAGTGTGACAGTCCCACCCTGGGATTGAAGTACATCACTGAGGCAAGCAGGGAGTACCGCAGTTTTGGATGCTTTTGTTGAAGGCTGAGATGAGGTCCATGTCCACAGCAGGGAAAAGAGCAGGAGAAGGGGCTGTACAAGCCCATCTCACTGCAAGCCAGCATGAGCGAGAAAAGGAACCATCCTCCTGCCTCAGACAACAGAGACAGGCTTCCCCCATTTTTGGGATCATTTCACAACCCACAGCTGTGATGTACCACCCCATCCTTGCCTCGGACCCTGCATTACCCCGACGCTCCCTCCTCGGCTGCTGCTCACACCCTCCATGTCTCATCCTGCCTCCCTACAGCCGTTAGTGCTTCAGGGCAGGCAAAGTATCTCATTGCCTCTTTGTGATGGGCTGCAGCAAATTGCTGGCACTACACAAATTGCAGTTCCTGATGGAAAACATCATGGTCACAGGGCAGGAGCTGTGAGTATTACTCACTTGGGAAATTGCTTTCGGCTGTGTCAAAAGGGGCCAGGGGCAGGAGCTGCCAGGGTGGAGACAGGGACCCCTCGCTCTTTGCTACTGGCCAACGATGAAGTGGCACAGGCCACCGGTCCCCCAGCTACCTCTGCCAGGGAAAGACACGTAGTTCCCTAACACCCTGTCATCCCCCAACAGATAATCCAGGTACCCCAAAACAGTGAAGGAAAGATGTAGACATACTTATATAAATACAAGGTATAGGGCAGGTATAAGGCAGAACAATATATTGCCCTGTGTCTATGCAAGGGAGGGACGTGAAGGTCTATTTTGAAAGGCATAGGGGAAAGGTCTTGGGATGGGTCTGTCAGGGGAAAAAGGGATGAGGTCCTGGCGCCACAGCCACAGGAGGAGGGTTACCCTTCTGCAGCCCCAGGTTGGACTAGGAGGCAGTCTGGGATTCGGTTGCCTATTATTCCACCTGGCTGAGCCTTTAGCAAAGCTAATCCCCGCTGACAAGACCTAACAATAAGAGCTGGCTCAGCCCTGCACTGTAAGGACACCCCTCACCCCAGGCGGTCCTGCTCTGGGAGGTCTGATCCCACTGGATGGAGCAGACATCACCATGTGCCTACTCCATTCTTCCTTCCGTTTGGGGGTGCTCCTTGCTCCAGGACAGGCTCTGCTGTTCCCTGGTGTCACTAGGGAGCTGGCTGCCCACCAGCAATACAACACCCCTCATCCCTCACCCTGTAACACACCGGAGTCTCCAGGCACATGAAGGACACGCTTACCCTGTGGCAACATCTCCAGCCCAGGACCACAGTCTTGCCCTGCATTAACACAAGGCAGGTCAGCATTCAGCAAAACCAAGTTTGGCTACTACGTGTTTTGGCAGGGAAGCGCCAGTGAGCTACGAACTTGCAGCCCAGTGGAACCGCCGCTGTAGTTTTCCTCCCAAACACCGTGATCCTCAAAGTTTTAATATGCACAGAAACAACAGGTCATTTAGCCAAAAGGGAGAGACTCCAGCCAGTAGATCAACACTGTCCCGGGCTCCCGCCATGACCTTTGCTGGCACCTCCCTCAGCCTCTCCAGGCACATCCAGGACCAACATGAACACGAACAGTCTGGTCTGTCTGGTACCTTCATCAGCGCAGGAGCCACCAGCACAAGGTGTGAGTGTTTCCACGCCGGCTCACAGCCAACACAAACCTGTGGCACTTTCATTAGTGACTGCAAATGAAGCCCTGAGGAGCAGATCCCCCCTCTCTCGCTCCCTGGTGGGAAAAGGCAGCAAGTTTGCTGAACCTGGATACAATACTCAGCAGGAAAGTAGAGTAATGAGGAGATCCTTGACACATCCCCAGTCTGTTACTCTGCAAGAGCCCACCACAGTATCCACAGCCATACAGCACCTCCCCACTGTGCTCATGGCTGATGGTTATTTTTCTCCTATTGGTCTGGTAGAAAGACTTCACAGCACTGGAGGCTGCATCTTTGCACTAGTTCATATGGTCTGAGCAACTTGCAGTTTCCTCCTGCTCCCCCAGCACAGCCCCAGGGTGCCAGTGACCAGCATCATTTCCCCCCACTGCCAAAATGCCCTTTCTTTCCCAACTCCAGTCCCTTTCCAAACCACATTTCTCACATTTTTCAATTTCCCCAGCCAAGATTTTGATTTTTCCTTCCTTATGGTGCACCCTGCACTTGCAAAATTCCACCCTCACCCCTTAAACAGCATCACTCTGCCTTTCTGGGAAGACCATGAACGGCAAAAGCTGCTGCCTGCCAGAGGGGCTTCGCTACCGGCACTTCCTGAAAGCTGCTGCCTTGGCTGGGGAAAGTCACTTCAGGTCCAGAGCCTTTTCCTGATAAAAGAAACCCCAGGAAACAAGTCATCCCCCAGCCAAGCAGCATGGCTGCTGTGGAACAGCAGACTAGGGGAGGGTATGCCCTTTCTGCAGAAATAAAACAGCCAGCCAGCTGTTTTTCCCCAACCAGCCATGGAAATTTAGCCTAAATGTTTTGAAAAAATGACCAGCGATTGTGGGTGCCTGAGCAAAATGCTACCTATAAGTGCCATTATTTCCAGGAGACACATGCTTCTTGCCTTCAGGGCATCAGCCACAGAGACCCCAAACCACCTATGAAAAGATCTTGGCAGCGCTAATGAGCAAAGGCTGAACAGTTCAGTGGGCAAGAAAACTTCATCACACTCAACCTGCTCTGATCATCCCGTCATCCCAGCTGTGTTTCATTGACTTGTTTCCCCAGCTTCCTTTCATAAATCTTGCAGTTGCCACTCAAAGCTATCAAGGGCACCTGGCAAGCAGGGGTCTGCTGGCAGAGGAATGGCTCCATCCATCACCCCTTCTTCTGAGCCAGCACCAGCTGCCTCTCAACAACCACTTTTTCAGAGCGCCCTTGCAAAGCACAAGCTGACCCTTTTAGGAGAAAGCTGCGCAAAGGGTGGCTCAGGTAAAGGCTCAGGAGGACACACCAGCTTTTGGAAAGGTCTGCTAGAAAGCAGATACCCCTGAGCCCTGTCTTGGCTGACCCCATCTATCCCCTAAGGGTATCAACTGTGCTCCAGCTCAGCCTTGCATTTGGAAAAACCTCCCTGTTTGTGGTCTCCCCCCATGCATGGGAGACTTGCTGTAAACAGCTTCTAAGGATCTTCAAAGGTGGCTTTGCAAAATCAACATGATAGCAGTGGCAACACGTCAGAGCCCATCGCTATCATCTCAGCTTCGGCTTCCCTCCTTTTCCCCTCATCCCACCTCTTGCAACATGACAAGGCATGGGTTCTCCAGGGCAGCTCTTTGTTTGTACACCTCATGTTTATGGACAGGACCACAGCTAAGCAAACACCTGCAAGCGAGTGCCCACTCACTGCTCTGTAAGTGGAAATCCAGAACGCGTTGTCAAACAAGCGTGCCCTGAATAAGCCAGGCCCTACCCCAGCTTTCACAATAGAAATTAGTCACAGCGCACCAACAAGAATAGTAAATCGGGCAACTGGAGATAAAGTTGCAATGGAGACCTCGCTTGTCCTCTCTTACGGACCCGAGACATCCCTTTCCTTTGGATCCTGCCTTTTCAGACCCCTTAGAGGCACATGCACCCCCTGCTCCTGTGGCAGAGATGCTTTGCATTTTGCTTTAGATATTAAGTAACCCTTACTAAGTGAGATAACACCAATACTTAGTCCCTAAGAGCGTCCCCATGCTTCCCAGCTAAATTTCAAGATGGTTTTGTCCACCCAAATTGGCCACAGGGGTTCTGACTTTAGCAGATGATAAAACATGACCTAGAACATTTGCAACGTTTGATCATACAAACAAGGGCTCCAGAATGGCTCAGAGGTCCCTTGAAATACTTGGATACTGGGGAGTCTGTGGTATTGAGGAGTTACACTTCCTCTGAAACAGGCAGCAGCCCATGGATCAAGATGAGGAGCATGCGAACACAGCTGGGATAACGTGTTACTTGGGTAACTTTTGCTGACACAAATTTATCCCCTCCAGGTGATGTAAACTGGGTTAGCAGTGGTCAGTTTTGCCAGTGTTAAGTGAACTTATTTCAAGGCCTTTGCTGAGATACCGGTATCTGTCACCAAAACGGACCTTTACACCAGCAAGTATCTGCAGCCCAGGCCTGACCTTGGCTCACATCTGGCTGCTGAGCACTGTGGCATTACCCTGTGAAACACTAGCAGGTTGGTACTTGTACAAGGGTTTGGTTTACAACCGTGTTTATTTATCATCAGTCAACATCAGTCAATTTGGCATCATTATTCTTACAGAAGGCTAGCCTGGACACTTCCTGGACCTTTGCTGCATGCTCCGAACAGTGGTGTTTTACCCAAGAATGCAGAAGCAGAGAGGGGATCCAATACAGGGTAGCTTGAAGCTACACAGTTTTATGTCTTTTTAAAGGCAAAAAGGAAGAGTACCACGATACCTGACAGCTTAACAGAAGCAGATAAAAGCAGAGGTGCTGCAGGGCTACCACTGCAGGGTACATCCTTCACATACCCCATGAGCTACCCCACTGCAGGAGCTGGGCTGAGGAGGACAGAGCAGGGGGGATTACAGCACTACACAGCTGAAAAAGCAGAGACGCCTCTCTAAGTATTGCCAGGCAGGGAAGAAGCTGGCGAGGGGCTGCATCCTCTGACAGTCCCAGGGAAGGGGAAGCAGGATCTTCCCATCCATCTGGTGCAGTGGCGGGGCTGGAGGAGCTCTGCTCCCCTGCGAGCTAATGCAGGCTTCAGCACACACCTCTGTCCTAAGGAAAAGCACAGATACACATAGCAAGGAGAGCACCCCAGCCCAAAACAATTTACATCCACAACATACAGCAAGGGGAAGCGAAAGGGCAGGACGGGGCATGGAGGGCACAAGGAGAGCTCTGCCACAAGCAACCAGTGCAGTAACTCAAGTGCTGTCCAACAGTTGTGGTGGCAGATTTACAGGATCCCAATGTCAAACTGCACATTCGGAGCAAAGGCAAACAGGCACAAAGAGCAGGAACAATCTGACTACCAAGGAAAATTACAGCCATTGCTGAAGGCAGATTGGGCAATTCCAACATCTAAAGGATGATAAAACAGAACAAAGTGAGGCTTAAAAACTAATCCCTAATTAACCACTTCTGAAGCCTGTTGAAATCACTGCCTGCATCTTGTTTGCTAATGGACTTGTCAGCAGCTTCTTAGGCTGCAGGGGTCACGGTAGCAACAGAGTGTACTGCTTTGTTTAATATCTGTTTTGCCCACTAAGTGCTTTTAATGCTTTCAGTTTAGGTATACTCAAAAAGCTCTTGCAAGCAAAAGATCGGCAAATGATTTTACCTACAGCCTCCCTCAGCCACTGACACAGGGAAGAGACACAAATGTTTCTTGTGATTTTAATACAGCAGATATATCCCAAAACCAGGGACACTGCACACATACACCTACCCTGTAGGACACACTGTGCCTCCAAACACTGGATCAATAGGCACCAGGTAGACAGCATCAGGGCAGTGCTCCATCTCTGCCACAGCCCACTTTCAAATACTGCAGAGAGAACATTTGAAAAACAAGTTGTGAATCTCCTCCACAAAGCCTCAGACCCACTTCCAACAGCTGGAGAGGTCAGTAGGTCTTAAAGCAACAGATTAAACACTCTATCCAAAATGCTCCTTACCAGGCAACAACTGTCTACAGTTATCAAAACTGTCTGAACACTCACTTGCCTCTCCAAGCTTGATCTAATTTTGGTTTCTGCAATATCTGCTGTCAAGAAGTCTGTTTCCTTTACTCCACACATGATTCACCCATGCTTTGCTGTTAGAACACATGTGCTATCTCCATCAGAAGAGGGGACGGGGCTAGTGCATTCATTCCCTCTTCTTTCTCCATCAGGAGTCCCCATGATCATTCCACGTGAGAGAAATAATCCAACACCCCTGCTCAGACTAGGGTCACCTAGAGACCAGGACAATGTCCAGTTGGGTTTTGAGTATCTCCAAGAATGGAGACTCCCCCACCTCCTTGGACAACCTGTGCCAGTGTTTAACCACCCTCATGGTAAAAAAAGTGTTTTAAGTAGAATTTCCTGCATTTCAATTTATGTCTCTCACCCTGTTGTTTTGGCTTACAATCCCACCATTGGGCACCACTGAGAAGAGCCTGGTTTCATGTTCTCTACGCCCCCATCAGGTATGTAAACACATTGGTAAGATGCCCTTGAGCCTTCTCTTCTCCAGGATGAAAAAGCCCAGCTCTTGCACCCTCTCCTTGTATGACAACAGCTTCAACCCTTTTAATTATCTTCACTGCCCTTCACTGGGCCCACTTCAGTGTCCATGTCTCTGTTACTGGGGAGCCCAGCGTTGGACACAGCATGCCAGATGTGTCTCACCAGGCCTTAGTAGAGGGGAATAACCTGGTCATTTCTGAATAGCTCAGTGTTTCTTTAGTTTTGCTAACCACTAGAAATAACAGCAGCTGTTATGAACTGTCTATTGAACGAGGAAACTGCCTTCCCAATGCACACCTCAGCCAGAATTTTCAGTACTTGACATTTTCACGTGAACACAGCTTTGTTTCCTACAAGGAAAATGAACACTCAAAACCTTTAACCCATCTTTATATTTTCTTCAATATAAAAAGGCATTTGTATTCTTGAAAACAGTGACAGTTCCCATTGCTTTTCTGAACAAGGCATACAAAGATAAATAGAGTAAAACACAGCTTTTCAATTTAAAAAGCCTTTCCTAGGACTGATTTACAAAAAGGAACAGTCCCAGAGTGAACAATCTGCTTCAGGACGGGTCCCTCTGACACCTCTCAGTGGCATCAGATAGTCCATTTCTCTGTACGAGCTTCCACACTTTTCACCAGGCCTTCTCCCAAAACCTCGAAGTCCTCCAGAATTGCCTCCACATTGGGAACACAGACCAGCTCACTGTTCAGAGTTGTCACCATCCTCCCTTTCATGCTGGAGACCTGCAGGACACACATGAATATAGCACAAATGGAAGCATCTGCTCAGAGCTGCTTTGAAACCTCTGCAAGTCTCAAATAAGAGAAGTAGTTTACTCTCTTGCCTTGTCACATCCAAGCCCTGCCACACAATTACACCTAATTTTCTAAGCTTCATTTCTCAACACCATCACTGCTCATTATTAGAGCTAACAAAGTGCAAGAGTGGCCCTTCCAGCCCCTTTTGGGGTTTACCCTGGAGTCCAAAGACCACAAGGGAGGGAGAGAAATAATGACCAGGTGCATGGTGGAGTCTGTGAAACTAGAGCAGATGGAGTATGCAAAAGGGACCACACCATAACGCTGAGTAAGAGCTGCCTGGGCTCTGCTCTGCAATTTGGTGGGTGTCAAGACCTCAAGTAGGAAGAGATCCTTTTGTTCCAGATGAACAAAAACGCTGTTATGTTTAATCAAACCGCACTCAGCTCAGATGCAAGCGTCTCCTCCTCCTGTTTCACCACTGAATAACTGGGTTTCACAACTGCAACTAGGCTGAATGGTCAATGCCCCCTGGCCATGAAGAGAGAGTAGATAAATCACCCAGAGGCTGACAGCAGAAGAGCCTGGGATGCCAACTCTGAGCCATGAGTCACTAGTTTCTTTGCGTCTTTCCTTCATAGAAAGCAGCATGAATCACTCCAGCGTGCCTCACACCTAGCTTAACCACCCGCTGGAGTTTGCCAGCCCACACAGTGTAGCTGGAAAATGTCTCCATATATTGGTAGGACTTAGGCACTATGAACTTAGGCTTGCCACCCCACCTTCTTGTGGGTAAGGTATTTCTGAGGAAGGTGCCCAAAGCCACAAGAATAGGACAGCCTGCTGCACATACCAAACCTCTTTAGCAAACAAGGCATTGCCCATTTCCCAGGAAGGGACTAAAGAAGAGCACGTGGGACAGACAGCTCTATTCTGACTCATGATTATGGTGCTGGGACTTGCCAGGGACACACATTCCCTTCTCAGCTCTGCTGATGACTGGGGGCACTGTGGCCATAGCCCTATCTTGGTTTCACCCTTTCAAAGAAGGGACAGAAGTACAAGCTCCACTTCTCAAAGGGCTTCGGGGCTGATTAGAGTTAGACAAAGCAACTACAATGCAAAAAAAAGCCCTCCAAGCTTTCAGAGCACAAAGGTAACATGAAACTGAAAGTAGAGTCAAAAACTCACCTTAAAAGGCTGAGGCTGAAAGCTCAAAGGTTTCCACAAAACTGCAATCACTTCCCCACCATGCTTGTCATAGAAGAATAAGGCAAGATCGCTGAAGGCATCCTGGGTAGAAAACAGAAGTTGTGCCAGACATTCCAGAGCCAGAGCCATGATTCAGTCTCCTTACACAGGGACACACAGTAGCTCCACACTAGCCCAGACTTCCAGCAGATTCTCAGCACAGAAAGCAACTGGCAGTCCATGGACAAATCCTAGTTGCCTCCTGCTGCCTCTTTCCCCCCAGCCTTGATGGATACAGTGCACTGCCTCCAAGTTCTGCATGCAGACCTCATTGCTGACTACCTCTTGCTGTCCCAAAGAGCAGAAATATGATTCACCACCTCCCACAGACCTGCAAGAGCACCCAGAAATCAGCATCCAGTTTTAGGACACTAAAACCCTTAGGTGACAACCACTGAGTGTTCCGCACCATAGCCTCCCATCAGCTTGATGTGGCACTACCAAGCTGTCCTATGCCAGCAACCAACAGCCACGTCCGAGATTTCACACTGCATCAGATGGCAAGAGGTTGGCCCTGCCCAGCAGGCAATCCTGCCACAATATATTTCACTACATATGGCAGCAAAGCCAACCACAGCAAAGGACCTTTTGCTGGAGGCCAGCATCTCAAGCTCTGCAATCTGTGCCAACAAGGTATCAAAGCTTCTTCCCCCAGGATAAATTCCATGCATTATGTCAGCATGTAGCATCCCAAAAGGAAACGTAACAGCAGAAATTTTAAGTAACACAAAGTCCTGTGAGGTGCAAAGAGACAAAAAGCTCAATGGAGGCACTGCAGGAACCTGCCCTCCTTGCCCCTGTGCTTCAGCATCTGTGTTAATGAGCAGCTCCTTTGGTGATGCTGAGTAGCAGAGCTCAAAAAGAGATCTTTCATAAAGAGATGACTAAAGTCCACAGTCTGGTTTCCTCCAAGCCCACGCAAGCTGGATTTCCAGCACTGCAAGGAGGCAAGGGGTGAGCATTGCAGCAGAAATAAAGAATGCTGCATGCAACCAACTTTTTGAACCCTAAAGTCTGGCCCTACAGCTCAGCACCCAACATGCTGGTACCTAGAGATATGCACCCTGAACAAGCCAGCCAAGAAACTGCTCCTTGACACTTGTTCATCTCAGTGGAGATTAACAACAGGCAATGGCACGTGTTTACCGGGCCAAGCAAACAGCCCCCACAGGACACATGGCCTCACTGGCTTTAGAGCAACTTACTGCAAGAAATGCAGACCCTCTTCTCCCCTGTCAGCCTTCTCCTCCCTCCCCTTAGTAACCCCAGCTGCAACTCTGCCAGGGCCTTAACAAAGAGAGGTCTCTGCTGCCATCATTGTATAACAAGATTTTCATGGGAATGGGCATGAAAAAAAGATCAACATCAAAGGCAAGCTTGGAAGGGGTCTGATACAGACATACCAGGATTACAGTAGGAGGAAGAAAAAGGTGGACTGGGTTGGTATTACCAGTGATCCCAAGAGGTGGGGTGGCATTTTAAGAGTAAAGATCTGATAAGCAGGAAGGGGTGGTGGTGTCTGCAACCTTCAGAGACAGATTTATGAGCTCGGACTTGACCTATCACAAACAGAGGGTAACACAATTAGGCCATCAAGCTGGGAAGATCCTAAGAACTGTCAGCTCATCCTACTTCATGGGATCTTCACAGGGAGAAGGATGGTCAAGGAATTCTCACCAAACTGGTTAGGAAAACCACTGTCTAAAAATACATTGAGAAAGAGGCAACCTGCCCTGGCATTTCTCTGTTGAGAACGATGAGCTGCACTCAGAGCCCAGACAACAAAGACTTCTCCTTTTGCCAAAAAGCAAACAGCATGAGAGGGGGAAAGCTCAAAGGGCAAGAAAGCTCAGGGCACGCTGACTGCCAGCGTGCCACTTTCCACACCAAAGAGGAGCAGAGCATGTGAGAACCTGAAAAAACTCTGCTACTCTACAGGGCAAGGTCTTGAGTGCCATGCAATGCTCCCTACGAGAAAGGTACTATTTACAGGCATGTCTTGCTGGACAGGAGCCAGGAGCATTTGCAGGAAAGGAGCCCTCCCAGACTCACCTCATTTCCCAATAAAACCACTGTTCAGCCCGATACCCATCACCTTTTTTCTAGACAGCAGGGAGCAGAGGGCAGATATTAAAAGGATGGCATCCAGTTCAAAATCCCCACAAAGGGTAACCTTCTGCACTTGTGTATTAGCCACCACATTTCTGTTTGTGCAGAGGGCTTGGGCAGTAAAGGCAAGCAGGATTTGCTTCCCTTTCCACATCCCATGCTCCATGCTTAGTGCCACTGAGCTTGCCTGAGCCTGCAAACACCTTCCTCAAGGGCAAGTTTAAAAGAAAAGGGGGAAAAAACAGGGAGTGCATTTGAACCCCTACTCCTCAAGCTGCTCTTATCTTTGGTTGCAATTCAGCTTTAAAGGCCCAGGGAAAGCCCCCGTGCTCAGAAGGATCCTTGCCATCAGCAAAACCTATGGCTGGTTCCCATCTCACAGGGCCACAGGGGACCTGCAAGCTTGGGGCTGTGACTCAGATGAGCTTAATACTGTGGGGAAGGGGTACATGGCACCGGGAAGAAGATTAGCTCAAGGTCTGTAAGGAGCCATCTGCACTGTTCAAATGAAAGGATGCAGAACAGTGGTGAGTAAAACAATACCCTGATCTAAAAATGGGATTACTGGATTAAGCAGCTCAGGCTGAAGCACAGATTTTGCAATGATGTAAGCACTCATCACTAGTTAAGCAACTACATTATTGTTGTTTAGGGGTGGGGGTTTTTGACTTAACCATTTTTCCACCCATTTTTTCCATGCTCCTACTTATACCCAGAGATCAGGTCCACTGCAACACAGCTGCTGGAAAAAGAAGAGCTGTTTTCAGGAGGTCTCTGCACCCAAAATGTGCCTAGCAGCTCTGCTTCATGAAGTTCAAGTGGCAAATCCATCAAACAACATTAGTTCAGTGCTTAGAACATTTTAAGTGCTCTCAGCAAGCAACCTACCAGTATAAAAAACCCTATTAAAGCTACTTCCAATAAATTACTACATTTGTGGTTAACACTTTAAGGTCCTTGTCATCCTACTGTGACCTGCCCTAATGCTTACAGGTTACGTGACACAGACAGAGCCTTCCCCCATGCCCAAATTGAGCAACAAGCACTGTTGAGAAAGCCAGGCTGCAGTTACTTCTCTGTCAGAGAGGTTTTAAAAGACACAAGAAACTTGGCCATTAGGTTTGGGATTCAGATGATAAAAGCCATTTCAAACTATTCAAATTTTTCCACTTCTGAGTGCCACATCAGAGCCACATGTGCATCCTTGTCCCAAGGGTTTGGGGCAGCAGCAAAGAAGTATGCCGAAGAAAAAAGCCACCCATGTTCTCCTGGCTGTATTAGCAAACATGCTTTGTCCATCAATCCACCAAACCATCAGAGATTCTAAAGTCTTACGTCACTTCCTAGGGGACAAAT
Source organism: Athene noctua (assembly GCF_965140245.1). Lineage (NCBI taxonomy): Eukaryota > Metazoa > Chordata > Aves > Strigiformes > Strigidae > Athene > Athene noctua. Next base: position 10,077,591 of record NC_134077.1, read on the forward strand.
CCTACAGACCTCTTGGAATGCATTACCAACAGGAGAAATGCAGCCACAAGTACCCTGTCAGCTCACCCAAGGAGCACACAAGGCTGATGCCTCGCTAAGCACACACATGCCCATAAGTGTACATACATACACGGGCATCCACCCCCAACCCTAGGCACAATGCTAAGGGTCACACAGCTGCTCTGCAGCTGTAGGAGTGGGTAATTTCCTGCCACCTCTGCCCCTCTGAAGGGGTAGAACCAGACAGGAAGGTTTTCTCCATGCCACATGAGCCCACAGTTTTTTCACTTTGTCATTGCCCATCTGGAGCCACCACAGGAGTCAACCCTGTCAGTCAAAACAGGAAGGGAGTAGTCTGACCTGAAAAGATTTCATCAATTCCAGCTACATCCCATAACCACAGCTTATAAATTGTAGAAGACTAAGAATTTTTAGTATCATTAATTCCTTCCTAACATGCAGTAGCAAGATACACATTCCTACACGATGGGAGGAAGAAATGAAAGGGCTGTAAGTCTTCGAGATAGGTCTTGTCTGAAGGTGCAAGAAATGTAAAACATTGCTTTAGGGGGAAGGATGTTTACACTAAAGCACGAAACATCATCCTGCTCATCCACACAGGAAAGGTTTCCCGTCTACAAGATGGGCAGCTCCTCTGTCATGAGCTCTTCCACAGGCCACAGAAAACTAATCTCAGTGAAAGAGAGCACTTCACATCCAGCGACCTGGTGAGACCAAAGACCCAGTAAGAAGTGTTAGGTCTTTTAACAGCCATTATAGACACGCAGATGGACATGGCACAGACAGCTTCATCTGATTTTCCCCACCATGAGAGAACAGCTCTGTACCTCAGTGAGATGACCAGAACCTCTGGGCTTTGTGAGCTCCTGAATGCATTCAGACAGGCACAGCAAGCATATCAAGTCCTGTGTCTTCTGGATCACCTCCCAAGTCCAGAGGACAGCCAAGCAACCCTGAAGCAAAAGCTGTACTGATCAAACCTTCCCACACCATGGGAATACAGCAAACAGCTGGGGGTGGCTCAACAGCCACCACAACACAGACCAGCAGTCACAATGGAGATCCAGTGGGAACCTCATTTGAGACACTTAAAAATTAATTTAGTCCTGCTGGAGAATCCCTGCCAGGACCCAACCCAGGGTTTGCTTGCTGAGGTACTTAGGACTCTAAGTGGCAGGGAGGATGCTGATGGGCTGAAGCTCCAGGGAAGCCCTCTCTGCATGGCGTCTGGTACCTGCTTTCCCTCAAATGTGTTTGTCTGCAAAGCCTTCTCATCTGGACAGACTCCCAGAACAGGCCTTTTCTATCAGATCTGTCCTGGAATTGAAGAATTTGCTGTCTGAAATCCACAACCAGCCTTTCATCTCTACCCAGAGCCTCCCAGGCACCAGAGCAACTCCATCAGACCAGCTCCTGCAGCACATCTCCACGGAGCAGGAGAAATTAATGCAGTCAGGACTTAACACCTCCCCTCCTTTCATTTTCTCCTCTGATTAAGCTTCTTGGGGAAGGCATACATCAATCCTTCGGCTCCAGAGCACTCTTGTTTTGCTAACCCCTTTGATCTGAGAAGAATAGGGACCTCTCAGAAGCAAACAGGTTGGACAAGAGAAAAGTGGGTCTCCTGGTTATTGGGCCAAGGACACTGGGGAATATGCTACTTCCTGCCCCTGTCAACTCAATCAGTATGTCCAGGCATTTAAATTCCTTTTTCACATGGGAAGCTAAGAAAAGGGCAGGTGTTTCTTTTCTGCCCACAGAAGAGAACAAAATCTCACAGTATTGCTGCATGGCAGATGTCTTCCTTTGTTCCTAGAACCCCACCATGGCTGCACTGTCAGCCTCAGCTATGACCCTGTTGCTCAGTTCTGTGGTTTGTGCTGTTAAGTGAGAGCAAATTACTCGAGTCAAAGCCAGTCAGTCCTGCGTCCAAGTGCCTTCTCATCCAAAATATATCATAAAGATTCACTGCTGTCACCGCACTCTTTTCCAGCACCAACTTCTTGCTGGGTTTGGATCACCCCTGGGGCTTCCAGCCTGCAGGATGAAGAGTTGCCACTTCAAGCAGTAAAAGCCAGGGGAGGAAAAATACAAGGGTGCTGGAGAGGCTACCAACCAAAGCTAGGTCAAAGCACGAAGCTGATGGGAAAGGTCTTGCCTTTAGGCAAGAATATTGGTACATGGAGAAACGAAGACAGATGATTACTGGTGGAGTAGTTTCTACTGACAGCTCAGCATCGCCTGCTTGCTGGTGACCCTGCAGTGAGTGCAAAGTCAGCTTTTGAGGCCTTCCAACATGGATGGACACAGCTAAGTTACCTGATAGTAGGTGCAGCATCACCTCTGTGATACTTCCAGAAGAAACACCTGTTTGTCCAGAAAGAGATCAGTGCCGTCAGGTCTGCCTGCTACTGATCTGGAAGCTACAAGAGACAAGTGAACTGGTAGTACAAGATACCTCCAATAGGACCGCCACAAGGGAACACAACCATACCTACCTCAGAGCCTTCAAGAGGAGGAAAAGCCCTCCAGACAGAAATGCCAGAGCGCATTTCAGGCTCTCTATCCCATAGTTCACTCTTCAGAGAAAGCTGTGACCAGTTCCTACTGTGTTCCCTCTTGCGCATTCTCAGGTCAAAGAACAGGAAACACCAAGTGATCCCAACACAGCTTTCAATGAGGCAACATGATCTCTGCTCATATCCATTCTTCTTCGTTCAGATGTTATGACCACCTGTAATCTGTAACCCAGCCAAACCCTATTCTGAGTCTGTCTCTCTCTGTATTAGAGGAAACAGGCGGTAGAAATTTAGACAGCTTGTAAGTTACTATTGACTGGACCAATTAAGTCATAATTGGTTAAAGATAATGAAAACTGCTTTCCAGGAAAGTCTCCCCTGCACCTTTCACTTCTAGAGCCATTTGCTGACAACAAGTTGACTAGAGGCACAAAAACTATAAAGTGCAACACACCCTGCAAGTTTCCTGACTGACTGCCTCAATACGCAGCCAGAGTTGCTGCAAGCAGTTAAGAGCCTCCCCAAGGAGCCAGCTCTCCTGATAGGCTCATCCAGCGGTCTCCAGTTCTTTGAGCAAGAAATCAGCTTCCTGCCAGGTCTCCATGAGGATTGCCTAGCCCTGACCCCTTCAGAGACACACAGGCTCTGGCCCCATGCATACAGACACCTCCAGCCCCTTGGCAGCAGCTGTAAAACACCCTGTTCAGCTTTAACCCCCACTTCCAGCATGGGGTGGAAAAGAATTTCAGGCTTAAGAAACACCATTTCCTACCCATATCTATGCCTGCTGGTTGAGGTTTCATGGCAGCAGGTCAAATCCTCACCATTTAGGGAATAAAAAGAGAGGGGCTGGTCTTGATAGTCATCCTTAGATGGAAAGACACAAGGAAAGAGAGTGAAATAGAAAACATCTCCCAATCACTATGCTTCCTGCTCCCTTTTAAAAGTCTTGTGAAGGGTGCTTCTCTCCTTCCTTCTTGCATATCCTGGACCTCAAGAAATCCCCCAGTGCTCTCTACAATATGTCTGCAGGACCTCCAGCTTCTCAACCACCTTCTTTCTCAAAGACAGGAAAGCACTGGGTACCTCCTCTCCCCCATGTCCTTCCAGCTAAAGCAGCAGCACTACTTGCAGAGAAGTTGTGGACAATTTTAAGGTCTTCCTCAATTTAAAGAGGACTTGTGTGCATCCCTGTATCTCACTTCCTCACCCCCCAAGACTGTCCCAGCCTGCTGTGGGTAACAGGAGGACTGAGCTTGCACCTTGCTAGACCTAGCAGCTCTACTGAAGCCACAGAGGTTTCCCATGGGCAGAGGTCATCACAGAGCGCAGCTGGCAGGCAGCTTGGGAGGTAACAGGACTGTGCCTAGGGTGAGGAAACCTTCAGAGAAACCCTTGCATGTTTTCTTTGCCCACCTCCTAAGCTGCCTGCACTAAAGTGAAAGGGAATCTCGAACTGAAAGGGCCCAGCATCTTCAAGTCTGAACTGGAGTTTCAATTCAGGTACATCTCTCACAATGCTGGCCAAACACTGGGACGGGAAGGGGGCAAATCTCCATGCCTGGACAGTCGGCATTCAAGAGGACTGGGTTTTGCACAGCCTGCTCTAATGTCAAAGCTGGCTCTGCCCTGACAGGGGAACAGGGTTGGAGATCTTCACCAAAGCCAGCCTACAATTCCTGCAGCAGCTCTGATACTGCTCACAGGACTTCAGTGGGTAAGGGATGATGGTACTTGAAAGTCAAGACAGGTGTTGAAAAAAGAACATCTCAGCCTCACCTCTCTGCACACTAACATTTAACTCGGATATCACACATGAAGCTAGAAAGGGTCAAAGAGGCAGAGGCTGCACCACTGCAAAGCACTGGCTGGCCAGACCCAGTGTGGATCACTGCTGGCACCCAGCATCCTGCACACCTCCCCAGCTTGCTGAGTCTTTGGCATGGCCACACCGTGAAGAGAACAGGGCTGATAACTTTGGATACTGATGTTCTCCATATACCTACATTACCAGCTTCCTCTGCAATTATGCATGTAACCAGACACAGAGGAACCATCCTGTGACCAATATTCAGCGTCTATGGCTCACACAGCCACTGGTCTAACAGCAGGAGCACTACTGGTACCATAGATTCCTATATACCCCCCCAAGAAAACAGGGGTCCATCATGCACCCCGACTGATGCAATAAGCCATGAAAAGTCAATTAACTGACTAGAGACAAATGACTTAAAGATACTTCTGCACTGATATACAATATTCTTCAGCAAAAGCCCCAGGTGCTTTGTATCTGAGGTCATTCTCACATCAGCAGCATTCCCATTTCCATGAAACAGGTGGTGCACTTACCAGGTCTTCTGCTGAAGAAGTGATTTCAAAGGTACACAAAGAGAACAATCCCACACAAAATACATAAAGATGTCACCCAAGTAGGTCCTGCAGTAGCAGGCAACCTAAATGCTAGAAGGCCATTTAGGCCCCCTTATGCAGGCCCCCGATGCCTCTCCAATGGGCTGCGCTTACTCTCAGCTCCTGGAGGTAGCACTGTACAGGGTCATAATCCACCACAGGGAAGAGGATCTTCACTGAAGTGCTGTTCTTCAGCACACCCCGGGAAAACGACTTTAGCGGCCGGTCCACACTCTCCAGATGACGAGGAATCTGAGTTGGATTCAGGTGGATTAGGACATCATAGAAATCCAAAGGAGGGCGGAAGACCATCTGCAGAGAGAAAAGACCAGTGCTACTCAATATAGGACACAGGCTAGCTGAACAGATGAGAGAGATTTCCCAAGTCCTTGCTTGCATTCTTATTCCCTTCTACTTAGAAAGCCAAAATGTTTGTGAGATTGATGTCAGAAGTTTTCCAAAACATCCATATGAAAAACATGGCTGTGGTGGAGCCATAGGAAGCTCTAGCCCTTACTGGCCATCTCATTCCCTCTGGGCTGAAACATGTCCCCATTCCAGCATGGGCTCTCCTCATGTCAGAAGGATGTGACCCTCACTCCCCTACACCTCATGCAAGTGCTGTAACAAGGACTCTGTGAAGCAAACAAGCTGGTTCCCCCATGGTGATCTGGTGGATAGGCTAAGTGTTCTTTGGACCTTCAAAGCACACCAGCAAGGACACGCTTAATTGCCACAGTCCAACTGTACAGCAAGCTCAACACTTAAAGAAGGGAGCTGCTCCCTACCCATATCAGATGTCTAGCCAAAAGCACTACACTCTCCACCCTATTGGTTTCCCTGTTCAGCAGAAAAATCTAACCGCTGTCCCCAGGCCTCAGGGATGGTCCCTGGAGAAGAGCCTTCCACAGGGCAAAGGTGGTCCTCCCCAGCCCTGACCACAGACCCTAGGAAGCCCACCCGAGTGCACAACAGTGGGGTGGGCAGTCAAGAATCACAGAATCATCTAGGTTGGAAAAGACCTTCAAGATTATCCAGTCCAACCATTAACCTCACAGTGACAGTTCCCAACTCCACCATATCCCTCAGTGCTGGGTCAACCCAACTCTTAAACATCTCCAGGGATGGGGACTCCACCACTGCCCTGGGCAGCCCATTCCAATGCCCAACAACCCCTTCTGTAAAGAAATCCTTCCTAACACCCAGTCTAAACCTTCCCTGGTGCAACTTGAGGCCACTACCTCTTGTCCTTCCTATCACTTGTTACTTGGTCAAAGAGTCTCATCTCTTCTCTGCACCCTCCTTTCAGGTAGTTGTAGAGGGCGATGCGGTCTCCCCTCAGTCTCCTCTTCTCCAGACTAAACCTTCAGGTTCCCTCAGTCACTCCTCATATGACATGGCCTCCAGACCCTGCACCAGCTCTGTTGCCCTTCCTTGGACACACTCGAGTCATTCAATGGCCTTATTGTAGTGAGGGGCCCAAAAGGGGCCCAGTCGAGAGACGGAGAGATGGTGAGTTGAGACAGGTAACGGCACCACATGCGGCAGGGTCCCAGAACGAAGAGGGCAGTCAAGAAGCTAACAAAAATGAATGACACCCAGGGGACACGAGGAGCTGTGTAGTAATGGGACTGTCCCGTCTGTCCAACAGGAGTTGACCCAGAGGGCAGCAGTATCTTCCATCAAGAAGACAGAGGGTGAGAGCAAGCCCTATTAATGGAGGGGAGCAATCCCCCACATATAAATATTTAGACAAGCAGGATTTGGCACTGTGGATGCAGCTGTATTAAAATGGAAAAAGTTAAAATCATGTGTATGTTTTCATGAAATAAATGATGCAGAGACATGAACGGAGTCATGGGACACTGCCCAACTTGGCACTGGCAGAAAACCCACCGCTCAGAGCTGGTTTATAGCCAGGCTGGGGAGAACACACATGAAGAACAACAGTGAACAGCACTGAGTTCTAGCTCCGGTCCACACAGACCCTCTTTCCCACACAGACGACCAAATCCATGGCTTATTGTAGCCCCCCTGGGAGCAAGAAACAGAGCTCACAAACCCATGTCTGAATCTGCGTGAGAATCACTCACATCCACCAGTGACCCAAATGCAAAGACAAAAAAACCCTTGAAGCACACTGTTAGATACATAGGAAGAGAAGGCAACTCCAAGTTGCACTGTAAAGGCTTTTCTCTCCTCACCACCCAAAACTTTGCTTACAAATAGATTAGCAGCCCTGGAAACAGCATCACATGTTTATCCCTAACAAACATGATAGGCCTGGGAGGACACTGGTATGGACCAGAGGGATACCCTGGGGAAGGGAAAGGATCTCACTACAGCAGCCAAGAGGAAGGGAGAGGGAAGGAGGACCAAGGAGGCCGAGTCAAGGTGTTCGGAGGATGTTATGGACAGGCGATGGCTCATTTCAGGAGCTAGCCACCCCCAGCTCACACTGCACCTCTTGAATTTCAGTCTTGGGTCTGCACAGTGACTGCAGCCCACCAGGCACGTCTCACATGTACACAGCATCTCATCCCTTCACAGCCCTGTAACACACACTGCTACCACCTCCAGTAGATCTCATCCCTGTAACACTTCCAGCACAAAATGCAGCAGAACTGAAAGCAATGTCAATAAATCCTTTTTATATTGCCTAGGCAGGAAAAAAACCCACTGTATGGGGTGGAGTGTGTGTTTTTAATGTCAATCTGTCATATGTAACCACTGTTTGGTTTTCTGGTCCTCTCAGCTTGAACGGCCTAGGTCGCTACTTGGTACATCAATAAGTTCCCCTCCAAAACACACTATCTCCCTTGAATTGGAAAAAAAATGCATCTACATCTCCCAGGTCTATTTCAGTAATGGATGTTTTAACTTAAAAAATAAAATCACTGAGAAAGTGAAGAGGGTTAAACTATATACAGCCTTGCTTCTCCACTCAAACCAAAATAACATCTTCCTAAAGTGCCTTTTGGCATCCTACCAAAACCTCCACCACCCTAGGCTTGGTAAGACTGGAGCACACAAGCCAGATTTGCACACCACCAAGACAGTCTCCCAGAGGAGCCATTTGTTCCAGCCACAGACAACATGACCGATTCAGCACAGGAAGACTGTGGGTTTGCTCACGTCCCAGGGAAACCAGAATACAAAATAAATTTGTCCTAGTCAGTGATATTTCACCCCAAGTTGCTATGCAGAGCTGCATCCCCCAGAAACAGGGTAGCACAGTGGGGCACTAGCCTCCACGCTCCTATCCTCGCTGCTCTTTATCCCAGGGCAACCACACATGGCCACAGCCTGAATCCTTCTAACACATCCCAGTGATCATCACTGAAGACCAGTATGCTTTGCCAGAGCTTGAAAACACCTGCGCTGGCACCCCAGGGGCTTACCTTCACATCCTGGCCGTTAAGTGGGTCCATGAGCTGCTCCTCCACAGCACGGAGAGACTCTGAGGCCAGCACAAGAAGGCGCTGGAGGATCTGGGAAGGGAAGAAAGCCAGATGGTAAAACTCAACAGTCCTGGATGTAGCAGGCACCCCGATCATGCATGGGGCTGTTGGAGCTGGCTCCAGCACTGGGACCAGGAAACTTCCCCAACCTGGCGGCCACCACAGGACGAGGACAGAGGACCCAGCTCACCTGAGCTGAGGGTTGTTCTTGGGTCCACATGGAGCTCCACTGGTCTTTTGGGGTGGCGATGAACATGACAGGGAGGCAAGAGCGAGCAGCCACAAACCTGTTCTTGATCTCTGTGCAGTCAGCATCTGGAGAAGGCAGGCAAGATGGATGAGATCCACATCCACAGCTCTCCAGCCTCCTCGCCCATGTACTGCAGCCCAGAAAAGGGTAGTACAACAGGCTTTATCCTCTCCCACCCTCTGATCCCACAGTCTATGTGCAACTATAGCTCCATCGCCTTGGACTTGCTCTGCTCTCACACTTCCCTCGGCATCCACCCGCAGGAAGTTTTGTAGACAGGCTGCAGGGCTAGATGGACCTTTGCTCTAAACCCACCCAGGTGGGCCCAGACATGGCAGACGCTGAGACTGACACATCATATATAACCTGATGATAGAGTTTGTACCCAAAGAGTTTTCACAACACAAATGCCACAACCAAACCAATCCTGAAGCCAAGTTAGGCACAGCAGGGCAGCAATAAGAGTGGAAAATCTCCTTGCCCCTGGCAGAAGCTGTGACACCTCCATGTATTCAAGATCTCTGGAGCCAGGCACTGACCAAGGAGAGCTCAAGACCCTCACGCCATGGCTCTCCTGCATGCTGCCTGCTCACCTGTGAGGCCAGCATTCAGGTTGACAATCAGAGGGTTGTTTTTCCAGTCGAAGGTTGCCAGCAAGTCAAGGAGGCGCAGGAACCCCACTTGGGGAGAGCTGCAGGCAAGACAAAACAGTTCAACACTTGATGGCCTGGCAGCAAGAGAGGCTGTGCTTCAGGGCAACTTACTGATGCCCAGCTCACACACAGACCAAGGGATGTTTGTAGTGGGAAAGGGAAGTACAGGACAAGAGTGAGGAACTTCCCCTTCTCTGAATTCCCAGGGAAAATCCTTCCCCCTTGTTCCTCCCTCCCCAAGTGAAAGAAACCAGCAGAAAGTAAAACACTGCCCCTGGTTGCCCCATCCCCTGACGCCCACCCCACCCAGACTCCTGGGGTTGGAGCAAAGGGGAGGTGGAGAGAGATGCTTCCATCTCTTCAGCAGCTCTGAACACCAGCCAAGTTGCCACTGGGCCTCTTCCCCTGCAACACAACACACATGTCAAGCCAGACAGCTGGGAAAATGGGGCTCCTACTGGTAGGATATTTTAGGAGACAGGAAAGCATTCTAGGCATCAGGCTGTTACTCCGGATACTTTCAGGAAGGAAACTGGACCCTGAGTACAGGGCAGAGTAGCCTTTTGGCTCCACACAGAGCAAAACCACTCCCTTTAAGTTCAATTCACTCCCTCTGGGCCACATCCCATCCACCTGCCAGGGGTCAGCAAATAACTGGCCCCACAGGATTATTCATCAGATGACCTCTTGCCCTTCCCTCTGGAGTCCTCTCCAGGAGTAAGAGAGGTTGCAGCTCCTAGCAGCATCATAACATCCCTCCCAGGGAGCCCAGGAGCCCCAGTGTGCTGCTAGACACAATGCAGCCCTCGCCTCTGCTTCTCCTGGCCGTCATCCCCAGGGTGAGGTGTCCCACCAGTCCTCGAGAAGCCACAGGGACGCTTGATCCCATGCTTACCTGCTTCCCCACTTTCTTCACAGCACACAGGGTAGGGGAAGCCACAGCCCCACAGTGTCAAACATCACCATTTCCTCTGGCCAGCCACTCTCAACAGAACTTGAAACAGCACTGTGGCAGCACAGAGGGCTCATGCTCCCTGCTGTGCACACTCCCAGCACCTCCTGCCCTAGCAGCATCCCATCCCTCCATGTCAGGTAAGGAAAAAAGCATGAAATCCCCATCAGGCCAGCCTAGGCTCCTCATGCTCACCTGGGCGGTGTGAAAGGGGCTGGGTGGAGGAAGAGAAACGCCACAAGGAGATCCACACACTCCTCAGAGATGTTGTCACTAAGGAGCTGGGCGCTGACCCAGCGCTTGGCCAGCCGACAAGTGCTGCCAAAGACAGGGTGCTGCTGCTGGAGCCTGCAAGGAGAGAGACAAACCACTGCTTAACCCACACACCCCAGGACCCAAAAACAGCCTTCTGGCATTGGGCAAGACAGAGGAGAGGAGCAAAAATCTGCCAGGAACACATGCGCAGTATCACAGGCACAGGGCACTCTCTGCAGGTGTTAAGATTTTGGGGGAATAAAGAGAAAATGCTGCCACATGCTCCTCTCTAACCATGCTGCTCTTTGGCACTTCTCTCCCCACACCCATTACTTCAATATGACAACAGGGACAACTGGTGCTGCCCCCACCCAGACTTGTCCCTCCATCCTCCTGCAGAGTTCCTCACACGGTGGGCTGAAGGGCCACTTCCTACAGTGAGGTTCTCTCCTCATTATCACCTTCCAACATCCAAGGGCACCTCCACGTTGGCCTCCAGCCATGTCCCGTCCCATACCTTGGTCCCCCAGGCACCACCTGCCTCACCTACCCATGCAGGGAGCTGGTTAAATAGGGCAAATGCAACGTCTCCAGCTCCAACTGACGAGACTCCTCTGTGTCCTGGTACTTCAGCATCCCTTCTGGGGTGACCACTTCCTTCAAAATCAGGGTCTCCCGGTGGTAGGCTACTTGGAGACGGAAAACATAGCCATCCTGAGATGGGACCAGAACATGAAGTCAGGCTTGATGGTAGCATAACAGGCTAGTATGCTATGCTGCACCTCAGGAACACAACAGGAGCAACCTGGACTCATCACAGTCTCACCATGACCTTTCCTAAGCTCACCATCCAAATCTTGGTTTTCTCCAGTGGGACCACTGCCACAGCCCCCCACATGCCTCCCTGGTATCAAGTCATGTCTGGAGAAGGTCCCCATCATCCCCCTACCTTGTACACGTCAGTGTGGGTGACTGCAGGTCTGCAAACCAGCTGGTGCTGCTGCTGGAGGAGCTCAGCCAGCTGTAGGTGGAAAGCCGCCTTGATGCGCTTGATGGCTTCTTTGTCCTGTGGCCACTGGCCACTGCCTTCCATGTGGCAGACAACTGGGGGCAAAGGGACAGCAGGACACCAGTGAGCCCCATGCAGAAATGAGGTGTTGGATGGGGGTGGCTGCGACTAGAGGTTACAGCAAGAGAGCAGGAGGAGCTGGAGCTCTGCTCCTGCCTGCAGCACACCAATGCAGCAGTAACGGAGCCAGCATCACTGCCTGCTTCCGCTTCCTCCCACCAAATCATCTCCTACTCACATCTCTCCCCACTTACTCTTCAAAGGGGCTATGTAGGCTGGGCAGGGCTTCTCCTCCAAGGGAAGCAGCAAGTGCTTGGTCCTGATTCGGTTATAGGAGGAATAAATTGGCTTCATGGGAATGGGAGGGAAGACCTGGAGAGAACAACTATGGACTGAGAACAGGAAACACAAACTGTGGGGCACTGCACACCTCTTCACCCCAAACCTCCTGCCCCAGCAAAGCCCTCCAGCACAGAGGGCTTAGCCAACTTGTGCACAGCCAGCCTGAGGGACAGGGCAACAAAGAACAGGGACCACATCGCCTCACCCCACAGGCTCTCAAGAGCCACAAAAGCAGAGAGTGACTAATTCTCTGAGTTCCCCCCTCATGCCAGGGCATCCCCCCAGCTCCCTGCAGACTCCCAGGCATGGGCCATGCCTAGGGATACTCACATCCGTGTACCGGAGGGCCGGATGGACACCCTGCACGGCTGTCACCGTCAGCGGCAGCCCCTTCAGGTTCCAAAGCTTGCGGCTCAGGTCGTCGTAGGAGCAGACAACGCTGACCATGGCCTCCTCACCTGTACCCGGCACCTGCGGACACACAGCAGCCCTCTCCATTCCTGCCTGGGCAGACACCTCACCTCCCTCTCAGACTGGCACTGCAGCCAAACTCCAAGGAGCCAGCACTGCCACCCCAGGGAACAGCTTCTGGCAAGAGTGCTAAGAAAAACAGGGAGGTGAGAGAGAGGGGGAAGACAAGGGCAAGACTGTCTGCAGCTCCCCAGCCACAGGCATCCTAGAGGCTGCATTTCAAGTGGCAAGTGAAATTATTTCCTGTGCAAGACATTATGGCAGCGCCAGGAGCTGTACTGCCAGCATTCTCCCCAGGAAGGGAGAAACTAAGAGTGATTTGGGAATGAAGAGATCACAAACTGGCAAAACAAGAGCTCTGCTAGTGCCTCCCCATGTTACTGTGATGCCAATAGAGGCAGCAGTGAACAAAAAAACTGCACCGACTACATCCTTAGCCAAGACAGAGCTGTGAAGCATGGCAAAAGCAAAGACAGAAAATATCCAGAGCATTGTGGCAGCTCTGGGGAAGACAGATGAGAAGCACCAAAAGAAGAAGTGCTGCTGCCCTTGCTGCTTCCATCTTCCCAGAGCACAGACAGGAGCAGACATCACTGGCGCCAAACCACTCAGCTCAGATGCATTGAGCTGCATGCATCCAGCCAGGCTGGGCCTTCCAACAGAGCAGCAGCACCCTCTGCGGGGTGCACCACGAATGACAAACCCCGGCCCTGCCTGTCTCTACAGCTGGCTGCACCATGCATCTTCCATCATCCCTTGACCACTGCAAGCTCCCTGGCCTGCCTGCACACAACTGGAGGAGCAGAGACAGACACCCCTATCCACCACTCCTCACACAACAGAGTTTCTCCTTCATTCCTCAATGACTGGCAACAATCAGACTTCTAAATGCCCCTCAGGCTCCAGGAAAGTGCATCCCCTCTCAGCGTGGGGTTTATCAGCCCTGCTCACGCCCAACTAGCTTGCAGGGACAGAGTGCACACAGATTTTGCTGCCTCACCACACAACAGGCTGTACAAACTAACATCTGATCCCAAATGTGACATGCAGCTCTGCCCAGACTGCAACTAGTCCTGGCACAGAAGATTCTTTCTATCAGATTTGCTTTCCTCTGCTCTTAAAAGGGCAAAAGGAAACAACCTTCTCCATCCAACAACAGGTAAAAAGCTGGTTTTACCAAAGACTAGCAAAATGGTGCCAAAGTGCTCATGGTTCATCTCCAGTCTTTAATTTTACAAGCTGGAGAGCAGAAGTAGGGAGAGGGACATTCCTCAGCTCTAAGATGCATATCTTCTGTCTCAAACTGACATTTCTTTGTTTCAGCTGCACATTCAGCTGGAGCACTAGGGAGGGCTTTGGTGGGCATGATCTAGCACTCTTCACCATGATAGGCAAGATCCTTCTGGACTTCCAGCTGCAAGGTTCAGCCAGAGGAGCACAGCAAGACAGTGATATATCCTCAGATTATGTGGACATAGCGGACACAAGCAGAGAGAGACCAGTGGGATGCTTGTAAGGGAAAATAGGGTGTGGGGGCTGTGTTTGAGCAAGAGGACTTCAGCAGCTATGCCTTGGTTGGCATGAAAGGCTTGGCAGATCCGAGGAGAGCACCATGCTGCCCAACGAAGCATTGGCAGGTAGGAATTTTCACTGCCCTTGCTACCTTCTCTTGGTAACCACACACCTGGCTGAGGGCCACAAAGCTAAAATGACCTCCTTGTAGCCCTCCCTATACCTCCTTTCCTTGAGAATACTAGAGCCCCACTGGAGGAACAACCATACCTCTTGCCCAGTCCTGATCACAGACTCCAGCAGGGCTCCCATGTAGCAGATGGAGGATTCGGGAATGTCTGCATGACTACATGGAAGAAAACAACAGAAAATTAGTTATGACATGCCAACCCACCCATCCTGACACTACATGATGTGCCCATAGGCAAGGGTCAGTCCAAGGATGAGGAACCCCTCCATACAGGAAGGTCATGGTGAGAAGACCAATCTCTGTATGTTTCTCCCACGTCCAGGTTATCCATACAAAGCGGCCCAGAAACTCATGCATCTTCACAGGATTCAAAGTCACCAATGTATGACCTTTCCTCACAAGACCCCTCCTTGAGTCAGGATAAAGAGGCCCAGGCAACCCCTTCATCCTGTGCAAGAGGGTCTCTTTTTTGACAGAAGGTATGAACGGCTAAAGGGAGGCTTTCCAACGCTGTAGGGAAACACAGCCTTGTGAACCATTACAGGATTTCATGAAACATCCTGCAAAGTCCAGACAGCTTCTCTTCCAGCACTGCCAACAGTTAGTGTCCCAACATCCCACCTGCATGCAAGGGCAAGACCATGCTGCCTCCCTGACCTTAGCATTACCATCAGCAGAAGCTACAGCACCATGTGCTTGCCCTCCCCAAGTCTTGGTGGGCATCAGGACAACTGAAATGACTTCCAGACTTCACATAGCCAAAATGACACATAATGTGCTGCAAAGCTGACAATGGGGTTACCAGGGACATGGCACGAGCCAGTAGAACAGCAGTGACCCACACAGAGCTGTGGGTCCCCCAGCCTCGGCTGCTGCTCGGTGTGACTTACAGCTTCAGCAGATGCTTGATGATCTGCTCAGGAATGAGGCGTTTCTGGCAGACTGTGTCTGCCTCCCACACCACTGCCTCGCAGATGCTGCCATCCTGGAACCGCCGCAGCTCTGATTTCTCCCCCCAGAAGGTCCGGAAGTCCAGAGCCTGTGGGGGTACATTGGCCAAGCCAGGACAGGGACAGAGGTCACCACTAGGGCCAGCTGAACCACTCCCGTGACCATCAGCCAGCTCCACAGCCACCTGCAACCACAGCATGACACCAGCTCTGCTACACCCTACTCGGCACAAGCAAGGCTCCCCTCACCTCAGGGTGATCGGCCTGTGGTCCCTTCTCCAGTAAGCTGGCAGCAAACTCAGGGACAAACAGGAGTCCAAACATCAGGGGCCCAACATCTTTGTGTTTTGGGGGCTCAGCATCAATCGGCCACTGTGGGAAAATGGGGAACATGAGGCAGAAGGAGATGAGGTTGCTGGAGCAGCAGCTGCTTGGATACTGAGCTGTTAGATGAACCTCCTGCTACATGCTCTCAGGTGCACCGACAAGCATGGGCAAGGAAAGCCTCATTTAATTGGTCTCCCTGATGAGAAAACCAGCCGTCTTCACCCTGCCCCATTACTGGGCCAGGACTTCTGCCCAGACCAAGCCTCCCAGTTGCACCCCACATCCCAGTGAAGGACCTCAGGTCCTGTATTCCCCACAAAGGGGACAGGCCTGTCTCCTCTCCCAGTGATCAAAGATCCCCTCCCCATTCCCTGCAGCGCCACGAGGGACACACGAGACCCCCATGTGCTGTAAAGGATGCAGTGTCACTGCCGAGCTGCATTACCTCGGGGATCTCAGGCAAGGAATGAGCCACAAGCAGCGCTCTCCTGGCCAGCCCACGGGCCAGCAGTGACACAATGAAGGGAAGGGCTGCAGCCACGTAGTTCCCACCCCTATCCATCAGCTCATTCAGCAGTTGCATCTTCTTGCAGGCACCCTGCAGCTTGGAGACATGTTTCAGGCTACAAGAGAAAGAAATAAGCTGGTCACCCACCTCTGCCACCAAATCCTTTCTGAGATATATGCTAGAGGATGGATAAGTGGTGAGCTGAGGGTCCTGGTGCAGGATGGAGGCTACAAGAAGCACTGCACTTTGGCATCTCAGGATGCACCACAGAAGATGCTGGTTCTTGAGACAGTCACCACTTCCAAAGGCTAAAGCACTGCCCTCCTCCTCGGGGGAAGCTCTCTAGACAGTAAAAGCAGAATGGCCAAATGCAAGAGGCACCATCATCTACCTCAGAGCTAGCAGGGCCACCTCCCACCACCCCAATCCAAAGTCAAAAGCAGTCTGAACAGGCACCTCAGCATTACCCCACCAGCACAGCAAGACTCACTGGAAGACATGGTCAAAGGTTCTGAGCATGGGCTTTGCAGTCATGAGCAGCACCTGAAAGCCATCCACCATCCGATCATCCAGGATTTCCATGGAGCGCTTGGCTTCGAACTGGACCTGAGCAAGGAGACAAGACAGAAGAGCATGAATGGGAGTGCAGAAAGAAAGCAAATACCTCCAGCAGTGGTCACCAACGCTCCCCCATCAACCACAGACACCCCAGCTCCATGGTCACCAGGAGACCTGGTCCCAGACAGCCTCTGTTCTCAGCATGAAGTTGAGTCACCAACAGCTGTTGCTGCTGGCCAGACAGTCCTTCCTTGATATCCCTGCCATCAGGGTGGGGTTTTTTTCTGCTCCTAAACAGTTACTTCTGTCAAACAGCTCCTTGGCTTCACCCTAAGGTGCCCACAGAGAGGAAAACAACTTTCCCCCACCATTCAAGCAAGACAGGTAAGGCATCTGTAGGAAAATAATGAAAGATTGGCAAGGAGGATTGTAAACACACTCAAGTGACTTGCAGCTGGGGTGTCAAAAAACACATATAGCACACTAATCATTTAGTCTTGTGTGCTTGACAAGTAGAACGTCTGTGTTGAGGTAACAAGAATAAATTTACTTTTCGCATTTCATCTGTGGTTTTGTGGTTATTCCTGCATCCTGTCTGTGTCAGGTCACACAACATCCAAGTCTCAAAATTCACTTCTGAGCTTCAAAGCTGGATGTTAAAAGCTTAAAAAGCAACACTGAATCCCCTCCCCACATCCAACATCCTCCTCCAAGACATCTAACCACCCTCTGCCTGCCTCAGCACACTCCTAAGACAGCATCTCAGGCTGCCATCACAACCTGCTCGGTACCTGGTGGTATTTGCTGGCAGTCATATCAGCACAGAGGTTCACCAGCCCAGAGGGATCCACAAAGACCACTTCAAACGCCTGGTGGAAGTCATCCAGGTCAGGCTGGAAGAGCAAACACAGTCTTTATGCCACAGTGCAGCACAGACATCAGGGCAACACCACCCTGTTGCCATTTGACACCCCTGTAACAGGCACATCACTGCCCAGGCAGTGCTGGCAGCACAGCCAGACATAGGCACAAGCCTCAGCAGAGAGCTGCTTACCAGGGAGGCATCTGCATCCTTCACCAGGCTGATCCCTGTCACGCTCAGGTCAGTGGTGGCTGTGGGCAGACAGGAAGGAGCAAGTCACAGCACCTTCCACATCTCTTCCACTGGTGACAGTGGTATCTGAGTGTCAATACCACCATGATCTCACAACATTAGCGGGGCTATAAAGCAATGCTGACCTCTGCCTTGTGATGGGACCTACCCACTCCTCTGCCAGCTGCTCCATCCAGACCTGCTCTGCTGCGCATACCCTCCTGTCCATCCCACCCACAGGGTCTCAGCATTAGAGAGAAAAAAGCAAAAATTCCCCCTTCCCGCACTGTGTTGAGACTTCATGCAGAGGGTCTGATGACACTAGCCTTTTCCTACTCAGGGAGGCTCCTGGAAACTCACCCAGGAACTGCAGGGTGCTCCTCAGCACCTGGTACCCACTCATCATCTTGACAATCTTGCGTTTCATCAGCAGATAGGCAACCAGCATGGAGGCCAAGAAGCCGCTGAAGCTACCCAAGCCCTGTGAAAACAGAGGGCTGAGTCAATGAGAGCTCAACAAGGCACCATGAACCCCAGAGCCCACCCCACAACTGCTTCTGTCCTCTGTCACCACCACCGGGGCATCCTCCAAGCCCCAACCCCACCAGGAAGACACTGGACCAAAGCTCTGTATGATGAGCAGAGATATGGATCCCCTTGCAGGAAGGCAACTCCTGAAAGTTCTTTGGGAAATGGGATGAAATCCCAAAAGGAAAAAAAAAAATCATTGCATCATCCCAGGATCTCAAAAAAGCACAACTGTCTGGTACACATAGACTCACTGCAACCTACAGGATAGGATAGAGGTCCTTGAAACCTGGCACAGCTCAAACCAGAGTCATAAGCCCACCACACCACCCACAAAGACCAAAACACCACCTTTCCACGTCTAGGGAGGGAGAGCAGGCCAAAGGCAGGGTAGTCAGGCAAGCAGAACCTGCCCTGTCCCCTGGCACAGGACATACCTTGCTGAGCTGCCGCTGGTTCAGCCAAACTTTGAGAAGGGCCAGGCCATCCTTCATGCCTGGAAAGTCAGTGGCTGCACTAGACAAGAATTGCAGGTGGGACAGCAGCACCGTGTCACAGAGGATGGAGTTGTTGTAGTGAGGGGTTGGGGGCTCAGTGGCTCCTGTGGGGGGAGATGACAGCACATTTGACCCAACCACAAACCTCCTGTTCACAGAAAAGGGCTGCAGCAAACTCACCTCCAGACACGGGGTGCAGTCTCTGTCTGAATTAAGCAGCCTCACGTTCGCCTAGTCCCAGGCCCTACCTTCTTTGGGTGTGCTCTGCTCCATGAACCAGGCTGTCCGAACGTTGTTCTTGCTGGGATAGAAGCGGATGGGTTTGAAGAGACCTGGGGCAGGACAGGCGTGGAGTCGGACAGTGACCATCTTCTCATCCTTGCCTATAAGGACCAGGGGGTAGATGTGCAGGAAGAAGAGATGTCAGAGACCACCTGAGAAAATAGGGAGCATCCCCACCTTGGGGAAAGTAAAAAGCTCCTTCCCAGCAGAGCTCAGCAGCAATGGAAATCATCTCAGAGCACAGAGTGACCACATCCCAGAGCCAGCAGTAACCGTGAGGTCACACTGCTCATGTTCAAGTCCCATCTTCACCCCCACTGGCCAGTCTGGTGCCCCAGCACTCTCCTGCCTGCCCTGACCTTGCCACACAACTGCCTGTGCCACACTCAAACCTGCTATCGCCTGGGGTCCAGAGAAAAAAGCAGCCCAGCAGCCCATGCCATCTCAGAGAAGAGCCAGGCCATGCACAGCTGCTCAGGGAAGGCAAGAGGATGGCAGGGAAAGCAGGAAGGACAGTACGAGACACAGACATGTTTTTGTATGGTCTGCTTTACTCCCTGAAGTACCTACAGGGTTGGAAAGCCAGCAAGGCCAAGGATGGGGAGCCCAGCCAAGATGCAGAGAGGGACTGGGGAGAGGAAGAGACTTTGAAAACAAGGCTGTGTGCGGAGAGAGAGGACAACTGGGAACACTGAAACACCAAAATTTATCACCAACTGTGCTGCCAGCCACAGGCTGACCCCTTTCCAAAGGGCCTGTTATATGGTATAAGACTACCACCACCACCCTCCACCTAACGCCAGTGCCCACTGACACCCCATGCCAGAGCAAGGCTCAAGCACTACCTTGAGGTCTCAGGAGCAGGATGGGTTTGAGATGGTTGCTGTTCATATAGGCAAACTTGACACTCCCAAAGAGCTTCTTCTTAGAAAAGTGATGGGCAATGTGGGCCAGGTACAGAGCTCTCTTCCGGTGGTAGCGCTGGTTCAGATTGTCTTTGTCCTGGAAGATTTCCTGGGAAAAGAAGGACATGGCAATCTCACCTCACCTGCCTGCATTGCCTAGTTCAGCCCACGGCACTACATCACCCACCACTCTCCCTGGCCCCACAGGCAGCCCTATCTCAGCTGTGTGGCTACAGCCCCAAGGGGCTCCAAGTCGGTCAGTGTTTTGCCAGTTATCAGGCCTAGCATAAAGGACACAGCCAGCATAAAGATGAACCAATAGCCAAACTGTATTTGATACAAAAGGGTCAGTACATGGGTGAGCGCTGGGGGTACAAACAAGTCAGTCAGATTATACATAATCGACATCAATCCCACTGACTCCAATAACGACACCACACAACCAACAGTGGGTGGAATAAATGGTGAGATGCAGTCTCCCATAGAAGGGACGGGAGACAACTGAGTCAACAAGCCAAACACATCAGACCAAGGAAGCCACATACTGAATCTCTACACAGCCCACGTTTACAAAAGCCAGACCTGACTGGAGCCCAGTCCCAGGGAGGCAGGAGGTCCTTCCCCAACAGGGAACTCTGCACAGGGCATCCACCTCACAGACAAAAACTCCCAACTCTCTGCACGTCGTCCCGGCTTTTATCCCTCAGTGGGACACCTGACCTTTGCTTACTTAATGCAGACCCCTGGGGCTCATTTACCCAATGGCTCTGTCTGCCAGGCCAGCCGCACCCTGGAGGGAAGCCTAAAGGCAAACTCACCCCCCCTTTGGGAAGGGCTGTGGGAATCACCCACATGTCAACCTTAATTTGGGGCTTGGGGTTGAAACCCCAGCATTTCAGTCAGGACCACTACCCTGCTGCTGGCTCACCAGCTCTAGGATCACAGGAGACAGAGAGACATGCAGCTAAACAGTGTGTTGTTTCATCTCAAACCCAGTTAGAGCACATCTGGGCAGGAAGGGGAGGGAGCTCTAGGGGGGTAACAGCCTGCAGACATCAACCTCCCTGTAACACAGTCTTGGGAACTGGAGCAGAAGTGCAGTGGGGTTCAAAGTTGAACAACATCTGTCTTCACACCCGTGTGGAAGAGGTTCAGCCCAGAGAGAGAAGGAAGATTCTCATGTGGAGGTAAAATCAAAGCAGCAGCAAGCTCTGGTAGAGCAAGCAGTGAGACCACACTCCTCATCTCCTCATGAGAATCACCACACTGCACATCCAGATGCGGTAACCTCATTCAGGAATGGAAAGGATAAGGTGGGAGCTCTGGGGGACAGGAGGGGAGAGGGCTCAGCCAGGCCCCAGGCAACTCAGGAGCAGGCATGGCCAGACTCACCCGCGGCATGGTCACCGCCATATCCACATTGATCTCCGGCTTAATGCAGGTGCCCAGCAGGTAGCTGCCCACCACCTTCAGCTCGGTTGGGGGCACAAAGCGGAACCTCCCCTTCACACTGAATGGCACCTGCAGGAACGGGACCTTCACACCCTTGGGGAGCCAGGCCTGGTCAGTGAGCTAGGAACAGATGGGACACAAAAAAAAAAAAAAATCACTCTAAGCACTACCAACAGCAGATGTGCAGGGACCAGGACCCCTCTCCCCATACAGCTGCAGGTGCTGGCACCCAGGGCTTGGAGACAGAGTGTTATCCTCTCCCCTCCAAGATAAAGCAAAGTTATATTTTTTCAGTCCCTAAGGGATACAGTCCATAAGGACCACTGCTTGCACAGTAACAGCAGAGCCTGCTCCATGCAGGGCTCTTGCCACCATCTCCTCCATCCCCCTGGACCGTACTTCAGTTTCTGGGGTCTCTGGGATGGCACTCAGCAGGCTGTTAATTTCATGGAGGAAAGCATCAATCTTCTTCTTCTTTGTCTCCTTCAATGTCACCTCTTTCAGAAGCTCTTCGATCTGCAGGGGGAAAAGGGAACATCAAAGGCAGTTGCAACACCAGAATTGCCCCTACCCTTTACCTTGTCCTCCAGCATCAACCACGAGCCTGGTGAAGAGGGCAGCAGGTTTGCTGAGGAAAACACCTGTGCCTCTCCACAAACCCTGCCTGGAGCTGGGAGTCCAGTCAGTCCACAGGCAGAAGGACAACACAGATCCTGACATCTCCTGTGAAGGGCTGGATGGCAATCAACTCCATCCCACCAACTTCTGTGTGAGGTCCAGCCACAAAGAACTGGTGTGATTCACAGAGGCACAGCTCTCAGACAGGCTTTTTGCACGACAGAGTATCAGCTGCAGGAAACAACAGTGCAGGTTCACACCACGAACCAGGCCCTAGA
Source organism: Athene noctua (assembly GCF_965140245.1). Classification (NCBI taxonomy): domain Eukaryota; kingdom Metazoa; phylum Chordata; class Aves; order Strigiformes; family Strigidae; genus Athene; species Athene noctua. Next base: position 10,099,691 of record NC_134077.1, read on the forward strand.
GATCCTGCCACCAACACCAGCAGGTGGCCAGATCAAAGCCGCTCCTCACCAACATTAAAATGTTACCACCAGGAGCCATCTAGTCACCAGCCTGACCTCACCCTAACACAGACAGCTAGCTTTACCAGGACATAAAAAAATCCTCCTGCCCCATCCAGAAGCTCGCCAAAGAGCAGCTTTGTTCCTCCCCTAGAAAGCAACAGATCTCCACAGCGAGGGATGCAATGGTTGCACTTCCACCGTACTGAAGTTAAGTGCTGGAGGGATTCAATTTTAATGGTGTAGAAGACACCCAGCGCCTGGCGCAGGGCAGTAATAGGAATTACTGTGGAAGCATCCGTAATACGCTGGGGGCGTTGTAAAGCCTGTGCCTTCTGTCCCTGCCCCGTCCGTGCCGAGCTCCTGCAGCAGCGGCCGCTGCCTAGATTTACCGGGTCAGAAGGGCTCAGGGGCCTGCCAGCGCCCGGGGGTCTTTTTCCCAGGCGGTTCCTGGGAAGCTTGGGGTCCGGGGTCCCGCTGCTCCTCCCCTCCCTCTCCAGTTTTGCCCCCAGCGGAGCAGAGAGCAGCCAACGGCGGCTCCCCGGACCGGCGGGCCCCCCGGCTGACCTGCAGGCGGAGCAGGCTGGAGTGGAAGAGGTCCTCCGTCTCCTTCAGCTGGCTCAGCTCCTCGCTGGTCGGCGGCTTGTAGAGCTCGGCCCGGCTCAGCTTCGCCGGCTGGAGGACGCCGGCCCCGGCCGGGGCGGCCCTCTTCCCGCCACGCGCCGCGCCCCTGGCGGGGGACTCTCGGCCCTGCGCGGAGCCCTGCAAGGAGAAGACAGCACGGCTCGACCCACAGTCCCGCCGCAGGCGCCCTGGGGGCGCCGATCCCCCCTCCCTGAAGCCGCCGCCGCCGCCTCCTCACCGCCATGTCCGCCACCGCCACACGCGCGCGGACCCTGTCACCACGTGCGGCGCCACACACCCTGCTGGCCGCGGAACGCCGCTCCCCATTGGCCGTCGCGTACCAGCGCAGGGCTCCTATTGGCCTCGCCGGCTATGCCCCGCCCTCCTGCCCACGGGGACGAGCTCTCTTGAGCAGGGCTGAGGGGTGGGTGTGTGCTTCCTCGCTTTACGGCAGGTCGCGCTGGGAGCGGCGTGTTTCGCATCAGTTGCGGGTGGTTGACGGCAGCACAGGTCCTCCCTGCACGGCGAGGCGGCGGCGGTGGTGTCGGGGGGCGTGTCTCCCTGGGGTGGGTGTCCCTGCCCTCCGGTCTCATCGCGGGGTACGGACCCAGGGTTGCCCCACTAAGGTGCCCCGTTTTGCCCCGCAGGCCGTTGGCTGGGCCCTCCCGACCGCCTTGGACCTCCCCCTCCCTTGGCTGGGGTGGAGCCCGGAGCCGGACCCGCTGGCTGTCCAGGGCCAGATGGGCTGTAACCCAAATTCACAGCCTTTAACCCAAAACTGTCGGGGCAGCTCGTTGTGGTTTTGCGTCCAGGCTGACCGCAGGTGGGTGCCACAAGCCGGTTCGGCCTGCAGGACAGCATTACCCCGCTGGCCGGGTCCTACCTGCGGTGCCTCTTGGGGACCCTGATTTCAGCAGGACCACATTCTTAACATCGTGTTCAAAAGGGACCTGAAAATAATGAGGGAGGCGGAGATGTAGTATATCAGGGGTTAATAAACATACCAGACTCCAGTTTTCAGTCTGGTGTGACTTTCTATCTAGACAAGGAGAAAATTTAGGGTTGTTTGGGGCTAGGTGAGTAACCAGGGCATGGTCTGAGCTCAGAGCAGCTGATGCCAGCTGTATATGTACACATAGTAAAATAAGGTGCAGTTTGCACAATATGCACGATTCTGGCAAACAGTTGGCAAATCATCCCTCTCCCGTTTTGAGCCTCAGGTGGCTCAGCAGTGGAGCTGCATGTGCCTTCTGGCATGAGGATTTTAGAACAACCCTGAATTACTTGCTGTTTTCAAGACACATTATGTCCTGCATGCAGAAAAGAACTTTTATTTTTCCAAGGCAGCCAGGCTGCAAGCGGCACGGTCGAGTTGATCCTGGGTAGGGTGAGTGTGGAACTGCCTATATGCTGCAGAGCCGGGCTCTCGTGCTTCATGATTAATGAGGGTGGACATCCCGTACGTGACCTGCAGAGAGCTGATGTGGCAGGCTGACCCAGCTTGGCCAGCTCCCACAGGGGCTGGCACAGGCACTGGGAGCAGGGCTGGGCCAGCAGCAGCCTGTGTGCTGGTTACCAGAGCGGGAGAAATATCCCCTTTATATATGCCTTTACAGAAGCAACTCCAAACCCAAGGTCTGACCAGATTTGGGTTGTCAGGTATTTAAAAGCCCAATCCTTGGGTGGCTCTGAACAGGAGGTCACAGATTTGGGGCTCAAATAATTTTAGTTCAGTTTCCAGCTCTTTTGCTGATTTTTGTGTAACTGTAGATAGCTTTTCCCATGAAACAGGGATGTTTTGACTCCAGTGGGACTGTCCTCATTTAGAAGGACTCTACTCTGGGGCAACATCCCAGCCAGGAATGTGTAATCACTATGTTAGATCCGAATTCTCCCTGAACCCTGGCCACCTGCAATTCAGGTTTTTTCCTGCACTGTGGGAACACTATACGCAGGATCTCTTCAAGAGTAAGTGTGTAGGCATGTTAAGACAGAGAGTAGAAGATCATGTATCCATTCTGAAGGTAAATGTAGGGGTTCACAAAACTCCCCAGTGAATTGGGCTAAGCTCTGTCCCCAGCACAGGCCCCCTAAGCCAAATCAGCCCACAGTTCATGGGCTGTGCTTGTGGGAAATACAATCAAGTTTTGGGAAAATCCAGCAGGTTTGGGGGAAAAATGAGCAGGCTGGGTGTTGGAGAGAAAAAACAACAAGCTGGGAGTTCAGAGGATGTTTCCCTCTGCCCTGCAGGCCTTTGCTGCATCTGGCTTATGATGGAGTGGGGCAGGCTCTCACCCTTACCTCTGCTAGGGAAAGTAGAGCAATGCCACGTCTGCGGGTGCCCATGGCTCCCCCCAGCTTCCACCCTGCAGAGCTCGTTTCCACACACTGCGCAGTGTCTCTGCCATGGAAATCCCAGTGCCGGCTCCTGCTTGAAGCCAGTCATCGTTTCTTTTCCCATAAAAGGCTGAAAGGCTGGCATCAGCCTGTGTGTTGCCTGACCTGCTCCTAGCTGGGCACCATCAGCAGCTGCATTGCCAGGAACCTCCTCAAGCCTCCCATACCTGGTATTTAACAATGTCCATGGAGAACAACCCTGCTGAAAGCCAGGTCTGAGCCTTGTGTCAGTCAGGGGACTGGGACTGCTCCAGGTGGGCATTTGGGTCCCACTTTCCAAGGGAAGTGTCCCAAGAGTCGGGCTGGCCTGCTGTTGTACTTGAGGACCACCCTCTGCATGCAAATGGTTGCAGTGGGGATGTGCGAGACAGCTGTAGGTATGAGCCCAGACTGCTGGCCCCTGCTACTGCTTATTGCAGCTCCTGCCTGGCTGCTGCATCACAGACTCTCAATCTCAGCCACCAGCAGCAACATCCCCAGCCCTCTCCAGAGCATGTCAGGAGAGGGTTTTTGCTCATTGTAACCTCTGAATCGCTTCTTCCTTCATCTTGGCGGCTGAGTTGGGTCCGGTAGGCTGCCCCTTGAGGCAGGGAGATGAAAGCCCTTCATCCATCTGCACCCATGCACACGCTGCCCCACACTCCCTTGCACACCAAGATTGCCCCCAAAATTGACCTCCAGTTAGCGTAGACATTCAACTCCTGGCTGGTTTTGCAAGTAATTCTTGTGCACAGCCCCAGTGACTTCGCTGAGTATGAATTACAGCATCAGCTTCTAACTCAGGAGAAATTTATCCTACATGTTCCCAAAAGAAACAGCTCGTTGGCTGGAGGAGCTCCCATTCCTACCCCTTCCCTCCTGCCCCCGCTGGAGCCACGACTCCTGTGCTCCAGCTCTGCAGCTCTTCCCCTTCCGTCCTCACTGTGCCACGCTGCTCCCTGAGACGTGATTCACTGCCCAATGCCTCCGGGTGCTGTGGGCATACCTGCCATGTCAGGCTCCCCTCTGATTTAAGGCAAGGGTAATTGCAGCCTTGCGAAGCATTTTTAGGAAGGCTGGGAAAACCGGTTTGGTCATCCCTGGCCCCAAGGTCACGTCCCTGTGCTACTTGAGAGTGATGGGGGAGGAAGGACCCTCTCAGTTGGGGAATAAATGGCAGGTCCACAGTGGGTCACTGGCGTCCTCACTATGCAAACCCCTCAGCACCCCCCTTGGCCCCTGCCATCCCCTGGATGGGGTGTAATGCCCGGTCAGAGTGACAGAAGGGGCTTAAGGCCTCCCCAGCCTCCTACCCCCCAGCACTCTGTGTCCCCCCACTTCCAGGCTCAAACCCTCAACCCATAGCCTCCAGGGCAGGGCACGTGCACAGGCATGCACACATCCACCGATACACACGCATATGTGCATGTACGCACAAACACACACATACTTACACACACAAAGCTGCACACGCTCATGCACACACACATATGTACACACCACACACATATTGCTCTAGACACACAAGCACATAAACGCATGCCCACACGTATTCATGCATAAACACACACAAAAATACAAACTTACACACATATACATACACATGTATATATGAACACGTACATATACACACAGGCACATATGCACACACACCCCTACACATGCACACACACATACATGTGCACATACATACTCTTGCATACGTATGTGAGGACTTACGTACATATGCAAACACAAAATACAGATGTACACACATGCTTGTTCATACATGTGAACCTACACACTCACACCTACAGACACATGCACTCATGCACACACAGCTGCAGGAAGAAGCTGCCGGGTCTGATGGAGCCAGGGGGGCCTGGGGTGCATTGGGGCATGGGGGGACGAGGGGGGCCAGGGCAGGTTGACTCCTGAATGTGACACTCCAGGGCATCCAGGCAGCATGACCAGCCCTGCTGTGGGGAGCAGGACCGGTCACATCTTTCCCAGGAGAGGTTATTTAATAAAGTATTTCAGCACCTATTTCATTTTAGTGAGTCATTAATTACAACCCGTCCTACAGTGCTAATACTAATACTACTAATAAAAAAATACAGATTTACAGCATTCCACACCCCATGCCCACCTTCGCGAGCATCACACACCTCCGACCATCCCACCTTGCCCAAAGAGCTGCAGCATGGCCCTGGCTGCCCGACAGCTGCCAGGCTCCCACTTCCAGCCACACTTCAACCCCACCACCTGGAAATCCCTGGGAAATTGGAGTAATCCTTCCCCTGGCTCTGTCCCCCAGAATCCAGGGTCTCCTAGCTCAGGTAAAGCCCTGCCCAGACGATTTCTCGCTGAGGGTGAGCATCCCCAAGTTCTGTGTACCGGCATCTTCCTGGCGTGGCATCCCAGAGCTCCTGCTTTCCTGAGAGGTGCAGAGGGACAGCAAGCCGGCATCAATGCACCCCTGGGGAAATCCCACATCAACACCAGCTATCTAGACACCGCCATCAAAATTCAACAGTGGCATCTTACAAATGGCAAAAGTCCCCAAAATAATATGCATACTTCCTTTAAAAATCTACACTGCACTACAGAAACCACAACACAGCCCCTGGCTGTGTCACATAGACACAGCAGTACCACCCAAACACCTTACGCTGTGTCCACAGTCAGCCCCCAAACCCCAGAAGGTCTATGACCACCAACACCAGAGCAAAAACCACAATCCATCCCTTCGGTCCACACGTGAGCACACAACCTGCTGCCCCACACTGGGACAATGTGGTGTGATAAATGCTACCCAAAATATCTCCCATGAGATAACAGCACTGATAGGACCAACAGGCTGGGGCTGAGACTTTTTTTTTCCCCTCTCCGCTGGGTTATTTCTGCTTCCATCTGTTCCTCACTTGGCTCGCCCATGCTGGTGGAGCAGGGCTGTCCTTTCCCCTGGGATGCAAGGAGGGCCAAGGGCACTTTTGAACTACTGTTGGGGATCACTTGTGTCCCAAAAAGGGGGAGTTGCAGAAGAAAAAGGGAATTGCTGCTCCCTACCATCCCTTTACGCTTGGCAAAATGAAAAGCCTGGTGGTGAATTGTGAACATGGTTCCTGTGGGGGCTTTTTTGAGGGAACCTAAATCCATTTGACCTTCCAAAGCAGTTTGCAAACAGGGTGCTAGATACCAGACTGGCAACCTCCTGCCCACAACCCTTGAACCCACTGAGCTAGTGGAGGGGCCACCAAGGGACCATGGGGAGTCACATGGCTGCTTGGCTGCTGCCTTTCCTGGGAGCATTTCTCAAAAAACTGAGCACCTCCAAACCTCAGACCACCACAGTGCTGATGCTCTCAGTGATGAGGCTCAAACTCCTGTGCAGGAGTGCAGACCCGCACGCACTCCCATGTGCACGCACACCCTCTGCTCCTGTCCCAGGAATGCCGCTGACATTGTGCGCAGCCAGGGAGAAGGGGCTGTGCTTGGATGGGGCTGCTGAGCAGGTTTAGCCATCACGTTGACCCCAGCTCATGAAGTGCCTGCCCTCCCTCCCCAAGGTCCCACCCTGGGGCCTTCCTGCAAACAGCTGCTGCTGTGGAAATGCTCTGCTTGCACAGTGGCTGTGGGGAGCTAAACCTTGAGCTAAAACCTTGGCACATCCCCAGGCTTGGCATCACCCGCAGATGTCTCATGCTTCCTCATGAGCGAAGTCAGCTCCTGCCTGGGGCTTCTCACACCAGACCATCCATCCCTAACCCTCCTTGGCCACCCCACAGCCATGGCTGTTTTTTTTCCAAGCCCCTCAAAACCTGACCTCAGCAATAGTTCCTGGACCAAGGCACAAAGCCACCATCCCGCTGTATGGGAATGGTACCTTTCATTGCCTGGCTGATCCCTCCCAGGAGCTTTACACAGATTTGATGGGGTTTCTTGCTTCTCCTGGGGAGAAGGGATTCTGTCTCACCCCAGCAGAATCTGTATTTCATTGTAGGATTAAATAGTTCTTCTCTTTCATTTCTAAAGTACTTTCAAATGCTTCAAGTTTTAATGAGTGGCAGAGTAATTTGTAATTCCCAGGAAAAATAATCTGGTACACAGGGTAATGACATAAGAAAGCACTCCTGTAATGTTTGACTGTCCATCCCAAGTGTGGCCATATCATAGAATACCTCAAGGTTGGAAGGGACCTCAAGGATGATCTGGTCCAACATTTCTTGCAAAAACTTGGCCCAGATGAATCTTTAAAGTGTCCAGTGTTGGGGAATCCACCATTTCCCTGGGGAGATTATTACAGTCGCTGGCTGTTCTCACTGTGAAAAAATTTCCTCTCATGTCCAATCAGAATCTCCCCAAGAATAACATGTATCCATTACCCCTTGTCTTTTCCATGTGACTCCTTGTAAAAAGAACATCCCCACCTTCTTTGTAGCCACCCTTTAAATACTGGAATGTTGTGATAAGGTCTTCCCAGAGCCTCCTCTTCTCAAGGCTGAGCAAATCCAACTCTCTCAGCCTTTCCTCACACAGCAGGCTTCCCAGTCCCTTAATCATCTGTAGCCCTTTTCTGGACCCTCTCCAGCCTGTCCACATGTTTTTGTATAGTGGGGACCAAAACTGAACACAGTATTCCAGGTGTGGCCTGGCGAGCACTGAGTGCAGTAGGATAATGACTTTATCTCTGCTGGTGATGCCCTTGCTGATGCAGCCCAGCATCCTGTTGTCTTTCTTTGCCACTGCAGCACACTGCTCACTGATGTTGAGCTTGTCCACCAGGTCCCTTTCCACAGAGCTGCTCTCCAGCCAGACAGATCCCAGCCTGTGCTGCACTCCTGGATTATGTTTTCCCAGGTGTTCCCTTACACTTGTCCTTGCTGAACTTCATAAGGTTCTTGTCAGCCCACTCTTCCAGCCTATCCAGGTTTTCCTGCAGGGCGGCTCTCCCTTCCAAAGTGTCCATTTCCCCACTCAGTTTGGTATCATCAGCAAAATTCATGAGGGCGCACTTAATCCCATTTCATTTATGAAGATATTAGAGAAGATATTTCACTTATGAAGATATTAGAGAAGATATTTCACTTATGAAGATCCCAGATCCCTTATGAAGATATTAAACAGCGCTGGGCCCAATATCAATCTCTGGGGGACCCACTTGTGACAGGGTGCCCGTGTGAAAAGGAGCTGTTCACCACCACCCTCTGGTGGGGCCTGTCAGCCAGTTCCCCACCCACCACCCACCACTTGTCTAGACCGTAACACATCAGCGGCTCTAGGAGGAGGCTGTGGGGAGCCATATCAAAAGCCTTGGAGAAATCCAGGTAGGCAATGTCCACTGCTCACCCCACATCAACGGAGCAGGTTACTTTGTTGTAGAAGGCGATCAGGTTTGTCAAGCACGATTTGCCCGTGGTGAATCCGTGCTGGCTTTTCCCAGTCATGTGCTTCATTCGACTGGTGACAGCCCCCAGGAGGATTCATTCCGTAACTTTCTGAGGGACTGAAGTAAGACTGATGGTGCTTCCTCCTTTAATCCCTTCTTGTAGATGGGGATATTAGCCTTCTTCCAATCTTCCGGGACATCCCCTGATCTCCATGATTATCACCACTCTCCATAAAATCCAAGATGTGGAGTGGCCTCACAACGACATGAGCCAGGTCTCTTAACACCCTCAGCAGATAACGTCAGGACACACCGATCTGTAGGGGTCAAGCTCTTGTAATAGTTTGTGTACCAACTCCTCCTTCACTGACTGTGGGTCTGTGCTTGCATCTGTTTTGCCAGTTATCAGGCCTAGCATAAAGGACACAGCCAGCATAAAGGTGAACCAATAACCAAACTGTATTTGATAGAAAAGGGTCAGTACATGGGTGAGCGCTGGGGGTACAAACAAGTCAGATTATACATAATTGACATCAATCCCACTGACCCCAACAACGACACCACACAACCAACAATGGGTGGAATAAATGATGAAATGCAGTCTCCCATAGAAGGGACGGGAGACAACCGAGTCAACAAACCAAACACATAAGACCAAGGAAGCCACATACTGAATCTCTACACAGCCCACGTTTACAAAAGCCAGACCTGACTGGAGCCCAGTCCCAGGGAGGCAGGAGGTCCTTCCCCAACAGGGAACTCTGCACAGGGCATCCACCTCACAGACAGAAACTCCCTGCATGTGGTCCCAGCTTTTATCCCTCAGTGGGACACCTGACCTTTGCTTACTTAATGCAGACCCCTGGGGCTCATTTACCCGATGGCTCTGTCTGCCAGGCCAGCCGCACCCTGGAGGGAAGCCTAAAGGCAAACTCACCCCCCCTTTGGGAAGGGCTGTGGGAATCACCCACATGTCAACCTTAATTTGGGGCTTGGGGTTGAAACCCCAGCATTTCAGCATCAACCTGGATTTTTGTTCCCAAGGCCTGGGGCCCAACAGTGCTGATAAAGACAGAGGTGAAGAAAGTGCTGAGAACCTCTGCCTTTTCAGTGTCATTGGTGACTAATTCACCTCTCCTGTTTAACAGCAGGCCAGTGTTTTCTTTCTGTTTCTGCTTGTTGTTTATGTACTGGAAAAGCTCTTTCTAGTAGTTTTTAACGTCTCTGGCCAATTTCAGTTTGAGCTGAGCTTTTGCTTTTCTAACTGCATCTCTGGAAGCCCTGGCAACGCCCTTGTCATTCTCTGTGGGTATTCATCCGCTTTTCCATCTCTGGTATGCTTCTCTTCTAATTTCAAGCAGACTCAGAAGCTTGCATTTAAGCCAAGGTGGTCTCTTGGTTTGACTACTTCTCTCACCTTTAAAGGGTATGAACTGGTTTTGTGCTTCCAGGAGGGTGTGCTTGAAAAATCCCCAGCACTCAAAGAGAGCTAGAAACTCCTTTACCATCACGGAAGCTTCCCACAGAATCCCTTCCACCTGAGCTCTTAGTGAGTTTGAGTCTAACATCTAAAACCTTTGTCTTAGTACTAACCTTCAGCATGTTCAGCAGGATCCCAAACTCCACAATATTGTGATCACTCTAGACAAGACTATCACTAACTGAGATATTAGTGTCGTGATTTGATCTCAGAGTGCAATTGAGCACCACAGCCGTTCACTCACCCCTTCCCCCTCAGGAATGGGAAGGAGAAAATAAAGCAATAGATTCAAGCATTGAGATAAGAATAAGGAGGGATGACTCACCCATTACTGTCAAGGGCAAAAAACAGACTTGTCAGGGAAAGAAAAAGAACATCAGTTCAACTCGGACACTAACAACAACAACATGTAACAGAGTAGGAGAGTGAGAAACTCTACCACATCTTAAGAACACCTTCCCCAACACACCTCCCTTCTTCCCAAGCTCAGCTTTGTTCCCAATTGCTCTACTTCCTCTCCCTTAGAGGCACAGGGGTCAAGAGATGTGGGATGTGGTCAGTCGCACCACTCCTTCCTCCTCAGGGAAGAGGACTCCTCGCATTCTCCCCTACTCTAGTGTGGTGTCCCTCTCATGAGAGACAGTCTTCCATGAACTTTCCCTGGTGTGAGTCATTCCCATGGGCTGCAGCTCTTCCCAAATTGCTCCAGCGTGAGTCCCTCCTGCGGGCTGCAGTCCTCCCAGCAATGGTCTGCTAAAGTGTGGGCTTCCTTCTGAGTCCTGGCCTTCTTTGGGCACAGCCACCTGCTCCAGCGTGGGGTCCTCCATGGGCTGCAGGTGGGCATCTGCTCCACCGGTGATGTCCATGGGTGCAGGGCACAGCCTGCCCTCTCACCACGGGCTGCAGGGGGTCTCTGCTCTGGTGTACCTCCCCCCTGCTCTCCTTTCTTCACTGACCCCAGTGTTTGCACAGGTATATCTCCCTCACGATTCTTCCTCAAAGCTCCAACTCTTCCTCCCAGGCTCCCCTTCTTAAATACATTATTGCAGAAGCTCAGCCACCATTGCTAATTGGCTCGGCCTTGGCCAGAGGCAGGTCCGACTTGGAGCCAGGGGAGCTTTGAGAAGCTTCTCACAGGGGCCACTGCTGTAGCCCCCTCCCCCACTACCAAAACACAGTCACGCACACAAATCCAGCACAATTACAAAGCAGGTTTTTTTTGTTTGTGAGTAGCAAGTCCAGCAGTGCCTCATTCCTGGTTGGCACGTCTACCATTTGTATGAGGAAGCAGTCCTCTACACATTCCAGGAACTTGATGGATGATGTGTGAGCTGCTGTATTGTTCTTCCAACAAATGTCTGAGTAGTGGAAGTCACCCGTAAGAACCAGGTGCTGTTGACCCAAAACTTGCTTAAGTGACCTTAATCACAAGATGTTGGCCTTATTTTGGTTTGGAGGTCGGTAGCAGATGTCTACTGTAAGATTTACCTTGGAGACAACCCCTCTGATCTTGACCCAGAGGCATTCAACAGGCTTTCCACAATCACCATAATTGAATTCTATACATTCAAGGTTCTCCTTAACATAGAGTGCAACTCCTCCACCTCTTCTTCCCTGCCTGTCTTTATGAAATAGCCTGTAGCCATTCATCACAATTATGTAGTCATGTGAGTTGTCCCACCATGTTTCAGTTATTTCTATGATATCCTAACTTTCTGACTGGGTGCATAGCTCCAGTTCCTCCTGTTCCCTAGGCTGCGTCCATTAGTATAGGTACACTTATAATACATATCACAGAAATATGTAGCTAACAAGCAGTCTTCATGATGGCCAAGAAGTGGGAGACCTCACCAGGGCAAAGAAATAGGGTAAAGTTGATGCTTGTAGCCACTGAGACTTTAAACAAAACCCCAAGGTTTTCAGCCTGGGATTCAGGCAGACACACCCAGCATGTTCCTGGCAGCCACCAAAAGAAAAAATCTTCCTGGAGAGCTGAAGCCCAGCTCCTGGCTGAGACATTGTCAGCTCCTTGCCCATGGGATGGTGTCAGAGGGATACCAAGGTCCCTCCTGGTGACTGGGGACCACCCAGGCAATGCAGCACCACGTTGACTAAAATGACCCTCAATCATCACTTGTCACTTGGATAACGGTTCATTAAATCTTACCTGGCTCATTAAATCTCACTTGTCTGCATGGGGATGGAGAAGTTGCTTTGTGTCCCCCCACTAGTGGCAGCAGTGGCTGCGGGACTTTATGAGGGTAAAGCTGAGATTCATGGGATGGTAGGACAGCTGGAGCCCTCCTCGGTGGATTGTATGCTGAGAAGGTGTGTTAAACACTCCTCCTTAGGCAAAAAGAAAAAAAAAAAAAAAAAGAAAGAAAGAAAAAAAAAAAAGGAAAAGAAAAGCCTAAAAGGTCAAAAATTCAGAGAGGACTAAACCAATACATGCATATAGGTCAGGGCTGGAGAGGGAGAGACACTGTCCAAAGTCAGTGGGTCAGGTAGCTTTATCTCGAAACAGTGGTGACCTGAATTACATGAAGGGGGCTGGTGGGAAGTTGATACACTTTGTAATGTGCTAGCAGTGTTTTGCCTCCTTTTAAATCACCAATCTGCTTTTTGCATAGATTGTTTTATGCCCTTGTTTTTATTTTTTGGTTGCTTTTGTTTGCTTTCTGCGACAAGCAAAAGAGCAAATTTATCTGGTTTCCTGGCTGTTGCTGTGGGCTTTACACATAGCAACAAGCAGGAAGAAACGGTTTGGGTTGTTGTTTTTTTTTTTTCTTTTCTGACAGTAAGAAACAACTTGCAGCCTCCAAAAATCACACTGGAGGCACTGAGGGAGGGGAAAAGCTCTGCCCCCTTTCCTCTTGCAGTTGTGCCATGTTTTATCAGCAATGGTTGGTTTGCCTTGTGGGTCCCACCCACCACAGCAGCCCTTAGCAATCTCCCTACAGTAGAATAGTGCTCTGTTTTGCCCCCCAGATATAAAAATTCAATCTCCAGGGCAGCTCCTGAGACTAGAGAGAGTGGAGAGAGCCAAGAACATGCAAATGCAGCTTTTATTTATTCATGGATTGAACCTCCAAGTGCCAAACCACCTGGCAATGCAAGTGCCCTCCCTTCCTCCCTTTCAGCCAAACCCAACCTTCGCAGCACTGGGCAAACGTCAGCAGAGGTAATGATGATGATGATGGTGATGATGACTTAATTAATTGAAATCTTCAAGCACACCTGGCTCAGATTTAACAGCTCTGGCCCTTTTTTCCTTTGGCCCAGCCTCCCCCCACAACCTAATGTCTCTTCAAGACAGGTATGGTCCATCCTCATTCATCTGATGGGGAAACTGAGGCAGGGCAGTGACAGGGTTTGCCAGGGTACAGAAAAGCTGAGTCAGAGCTGACATGGGCATTTGGGAAACTCCCTCACTGTTCTCCATCTTGATCTTTCTTCCCATAGAAACAGAGATTGATTATGCAAATGTATTGTCTGTCTGTCTGCCAGATCCCTCCTTGTTCATGTTTTTTAACCCATGGGGACAGATTCACCCCAGATGTAGGTTTTTCAGAGATACTTTGTGCAATTAGGCAGCTCAGCTGGGACGATAAGAAAAGCCAAAGTCTTCCTCCACTGGGAGGAAGATAGCAGGGCATGCTGACATTACTATCCACCCAAGACTCCACACAAGAGGGTGCTAGCAGAAACCAGGTTCAGAGCTCTGCTGCTTCAGGAACATCTTGCAAAAGTCTTATCCTGTGGGTGTGGAGGCTGTTCTCCTGGGCCTCCTCTGCAGGGATGAGTCCCAGGCATGTGGCCTCACCCCATGGGGTGATTTGGGGCTGGAAGGACAGAGAGAAGCACCCTGGCTTTGGGCTGGGATGAACCCCATTTCTCTGACTCCTACAGCCCCTGCAAGGCTGTTCTGTGATCCAGAGCTGTTTCTGCTGAGGTCAGAGATGTCCTTATCAGGAAAGACCCCTTTGAGGTCTACATGAGGAGAGTTCCACCAAAACAAAAAGTGGGCACTGGCTTTGGGTAATCTGGGCAAATCTGCTTTGCTGCCCTTTAGCCTGGCTTGACCTCAAAGGCTAGGAGTTACTTGCCCTTGCTTAGACACCCAGGAGAGACACGGCCCGAGATGAGTCAGGGGAACATGGGGTTAGGCCAGCTTCCTCCTTGAAGGCACTAAAGGCTGCAGAGGGAGCTGAGGGCTTTGTGATGTCTAACGTCCAAGCGGATCCAGAAATCCTAAATGCCCACACTCAGGGGTGACTGGCATGCTTGAAACTCCCAGCTGGATGCTCTCACTTGGATACCCACAATCCTGCCCTGCTGTGGGTTACCAAGTCATGAGCAGAAGGCTTCCTTGCCCCCCAGGTGATGAGCCTACATCCTGAAACAGGCTGGTTACTGCAGCCGAAGTTTTACGCTGGAGAGGAATGACTCTACTGTCATTTGGGGTTTCCTTTGCCTCCCCTGTGCCTAGTGTAGGAGGAAACACAAGAAGACAGATCCCCCAGACAACAGGTCTTACAGCCTGGGTGAGGACAGCAGCAGCACCCAGGGGAGAATATAGAGGCAAGGGACAATTTGAAATCACCTGCGAGATGGTGGAGAACTCATTTTGGAGTATTTTCCTTTGATTTGTCTTTTAAACAGTTTGGGGGAGTGTACCCAAGACTCCTGGTGCTTATTATGAAAGGGATGGAGACAAAAAGGAAACATCTTCAGGTGACCATAACACCATAAGGTCTCTGTGTCCATAAGAGGAACAGCCGTGGAAGCTGGGACTCTTCTGTCCCCAAAAGACATCCATAGGAAAGGTTATGGTAGAGCCTGCAAAATTACAAGGGGCTGAGTGTGGCTGAATAGAAAAGGACCACTCATTGTCTTCTCCACCGTGAGGATGAGGGCAGCAAAAAAAGTAGCAGGTGGCAAGATCAAAACAAACCAAAGGAAATGATTCTGCACCTAAACAGGTCATTAGACTGGGCAGCTGTTTGCCACAGGATGTTGCAAATGCTTAAAATTTACCCAGCTTCAAAAATAACTAAACAAATTAATGGGAGAAAAATCTACTGAATGCTATTAAATACAAGGACACCTGTGACGCAGGGAGCCTGAGTCACAAAAAAAATGTCAGAGGTTGAGGAAATATTCTGGGAAATTATCAGTTGTCCTTATGACCTTCCAAGGGTGAACTTCCATGAAGAGAGGTGCACAGCTAGATGGGCCATTGGGGGTCATATATAGAAGCACCGAATGCTGAAATGCAGCATTGATCATGATAAATTTGTTATCCACCTGTGTGAATCTGTGCCAAGATCTCAGTGCAGTTCTGTGCTGTGCAAAGCCTCTCCTGGAGGAATGAGGTTCAGGGGGCGGGGGGACATGCAGCACCCAGCAGGTGGGGGAAGGAGATAGCGTCCAGCAGGACCTGTGCAGGCAGGTTCCTGGAGATAGGGTGACAGGGGGGAATCACGTGGTGCAGCGCCTTGATAGAGCACCAGCTGCCAGATCTCAAGCAGAGAAACCAAGCCTGAAGGCCATGAGATAAGGGCAGAGGGAAACCAGCCCATGATGTGGCAGTGAGAATTTCCAAATCTCCTTTTTTGTTCCTGTGATGCAAGAAAACAAGATCAAAAAAGGAAAACATTTTGTGGTGGGTTGACCCTGGCTGGATAGCTGCTTTATCAGTCCCCCTCCTCACCTGAACAGGGGAGTGGAAACATAACAAAAGGCTTGTGAGCTGAGATGAGGACAGGGAGGGATCACTCACCAATTACCATCACAGGCAAAACAGATTTGACTTGGGGAAAATGAATTTAATTTATTACCAATCAAATCAGAGTAAGATAATCAGAAATAAAGCCAAATCTTAAAACACCCACACACACCCCTCTTCTTTTCGGCTCAACTTCATTACCCCCTCCCCCTGAGCAGCACAGTGGGGCAGGGGATGGGGGTTGCAGTCAGCTCATCACACACTGTCTCTGCTGCTGCTTCTTCCTCCTCAGAAGAAGGACTCATCACACTCTTCCCCTGCTCCAGTGTGGGGTCCCTCCCACAGGAGACAGTTCTCCATGAACTTCTCCAAGGTGGGCCCTTCCCACAGGCTGCAGCTCTTCACAAACTGCTCCAGTGTGGGTCCCTTCCATGGGGTCAGAAGTCCTGCCAGAAACCTGCTCCAGCGTGGGCTCCTCTCTCCAGAGGGCCACAGGTCCTGCCAGGAGCCTGCTCCAGCGTGGGCTTCCCACGGGGTCACAGGCTCCTTCGGGCACATCCCCCTGCTCTGTTGTGGGGTTCCCCACGCGCTGCAGGTGGGTCTCTGCTCCACCGTGGACCTCCATGGGTGCAGGGCACAGCTGCCTCACCACGGGCTGCCCCACGGGCTGCAGGGGAACCTCTGCCCCGGTGCCTGGAGCACCTCCTGCCCCTCCTCATTCTTCACCAACCTTGGGGTCTGCAGAGTGGTTTCTCTGACATATGCTCACCCTGCTCTCTGGCTGCAGTTGCCTTTCACAATTTTCTTTCCCCTTCTTAAACATGTTATCACAGAAGTGCTGATGGGCTCAGCCTTGGCCAGTGGTGGGTCTGCTGGAGCTGGCTGGCATGGACTTTATCAGACATGGGGGAAGCTTAGCAGCTTCTCACAGAAGCCACCCCCATAGCCCTCTCACTACTAAAGCCTTGTTACACAAACCCAATACAATATTCAAAACAATTATTTCATACTCTGAGCAGGCACAACCCAGCCCAGCTCAGCTACCCCAGTCCCAGCTGCAGGCTCAGACTCTGAAGGGGTGAGCAGGGCACAGCATGTGCAATATCTTCATGGTCTTCATGACCAAGATGCCCTGAGACTTGCATGGTCAAAGTACTGGTAGGAGCAGGATTCAGAGTCACCACAATGGATGGTAGCACCTTTCCATGTTTTGTGCTCCTCTCATGTCTGTGTCTATGAAAGAGACGTCTGTTGCACACAAAACAGCCTCCAAGTCTTCAATCATCCATTACCCTCCTCTTAGTGTACAACCACCTAATGGAAAGAATACCATTTTCACACCTGTGGCTTTGCAAAGTGTTGCCATCCCTCTGTCTCTGTGTAAAGTATCTCTTGGGGTAGCCAGCATCAGCACCATCAGAGTCCCAAAGTCATGAGTCTCGCTCTGAAGCCACGTGCAGCATCAATAAACTGCTGCCAGCCACGTTCAGCCTGACACCCAAATGACACAGTCAGAGGCAGGATGCCATTCAGAGAGACCTGCATAAGCTTGAGAAGTGGGCTCATGGGAACCTCATGAGGTTTAACAAGGCCAAGTGCAAGGTCCTGCACCTGGGTTGGGGCAAGCCCTGATGTCAATACAGGCTGGCAGATTAAGCAGTTGAGAGCAGCCCTTCAGAGAAGGACTTGGGGGTACTGGTGGATGAAAAGCTGGACATGAGCCAACAATGTGCGCTCACAGCCCAGAAAGCCAACCACATCCTGGGCTGCATCAAGAGAAGTGTGGCCAGCAGGTCAAGGGAGGGGATTCTGCCCCTCGACTCTGCTCTCGTGAGACCCCACTGGCAGTGCTGTGTCCAGCTCTGGGGCCCCCAACATAAGAAGGACACAGACCTACTCAAGTGACTGCAGAGCAGGACCACAAATGGGATCAGAGTGTTGGAATGCCTCTCCTGAAGGAAAGGCTGAGAGAGCTGGGCTTCTTCAGCCTGGAGAAGACTCTGAGAGACCTTCTAGCAGCTTCCAGTGCTTAAAGGGGGCTTATAAGAAAAATGGGGACAGACTTTTTAATAGGCTCTGTAGCAATAGGATGAGGGGTGATGGTTTTCAGCTAAAAGATGGTAGATTCAGACTAGATTCAAGGAAGAAATATTGATGATGAAGGTCGTGAAACACTGGAACAAGTTACCCAGAGAGGTGATAGATGCCCCATCCCTGGAAACATCCATGGTCAGGATGGGGCTCTGAGCAACCTGATCTGGTTGAAGATGTCCCTGCTCATCGCTGAGGGGTTGGACCAGATGACCTTTAAAGGTCCCTCCCAACCCAAACCATCTGATGATTCCATGATTCAGTAAGTGAAAAACTTTTTGCTTTATCCTGCTTTGCCAAACCTTTGGAAATGCCTCCAAGGATGAGAATGGCCAGGAGACTCGCAGAATATGTATGTTCCCATGCCCTGTGTTCCAAGAGCCCCAGATAAAATATTACTCAGATGTTTTTTATTATTTATTAATCATCAGACTATTAAGAGTAACTGCAGGATATTTTCATTGTACTCTTTTATCAGACCCTTCAACAGCTTTCACAAAATTTTAGACAGCAAGTAGATGTGTAAGAAGGATATATGTATATATTTCATATATATGTGAAAGACACGATGTTGATGAGTGTAAACAAAAAGGAGGTAGGTCAGCAGAATGAATGGGACAGTATTTTCACATATATGAAATAAAAACCCAGAAAAATGCCCTATGAACAAGTCAAGCTTGGAAGGACTCTGGAAGGAACTGTTTACTGTTAGAGGACAAGATAGGCATAATGTTGCTAAACCCTCCCTTCTAATTTCTTTTGCTCATAAGTGATCAGGTAAATGAAAATAAGTTTCACTCTAGGGAAAAACTGTGTTTCTAAAGCTGAGCATCTGTTCTGCTGCCAAGGGAAGGATCTGAGTGCCCTGGCAATGCTCACCAGTGCTGCACTTAAAGAAAAAAAAAAAAGAGAGAAATATATTAAAGATGGATGCTGAGAGGAGAACACACTTGAGGTGGAGAAAAGCTTTTATCCAAGATGTGTGGCCTTTGTGGTATTTTGGTTGCTTCTTTGCAAAGAGAAGGATTCACTCCCTGTAAGGTGCTCATTGCTTCCTCTGGTTCCCATTCTGCAGTCCCTGCTCTGTACATTTTCCCTGTAGTGGGAGATGTTTTCAGGCCTCCACCCCACAGGACTTCCCTGCTTTGCCCTGCTCACCCGCCTCTCACACCAGAGAGGAAGCAGCAAGAGAGAAATTGCTAAAACTTGCCCTTCTTGGTCCTCCCCACCAGCTAGCAAGTACATTCAGGGTTTTTTTTCCTCCCCAGGGCAAGATCAGGGAAAGGTCCAGTCATTATCTTGTAGATAAGCAGGGCTCAGACCAGACAGGACCAGGCTGCAGCCAGCTGAACAGCTCCCCTGCAAAGCCAGTGAATGCATCACCCTCTCCCATCCACTTTCCACCCACCTTATAACAGAGACAAGAACAAAAGCATTTTAAAGCACTGCGCAAATGAAGGTCTCTATGCAAAGGCTTAAACTCCCTCCCTCCTCTTCTAGACCCTCAGCGTGTCCATTCAAAGCCATTTGAGATAAAACCCACAGCTGATAGTTTGGGGCAGCATCAGAGACTTCTCCACCTTTAAAATGGGGATGCTCCTGCAGAGGAGGCTGGCCCTGCTGTGCACCCAGATGCAAACATGTGGCCTGGTGCTGGCTCCCTCCATGGTCTACCAGCCCTTGAATTGACAGCCAAAGACTGGAGAAGGGGAATGACCCATCCTACAGGCCAGGAAGAGGATGCTGAGATATGCTAGATGGGACATGGGATGTACCAAACCCACCATGCATTGAGAGCTTCAAGTTGGTGTGGCCAAGAGGTTTCCTGCAAGATGGAGAAGCATTCAGGTAATTAATGGAAATCTCCCAGCAGGTAAACAAGTCTGGAGGAGATTTACCTGCCCCTGAGGGCAGCTGTAGATGGGGATTGAGATGTTGGCACAGCAAACCGTTGAGGTGTAGCACCTACAGGGCACAGCCACTCTTTGCCCTATCCACAGCTCCCCCAGGGACCCTCTCACAGGGCTGAACCCTCCAGCCACAGCCACAAAAACAGGGCAGGGACGTAACTGGGGTTGCCCCAAGGTCTGAAAATGGGTGCTGATGGAGCAAGGGAGACCAGCAAGGTGTGGCTGGAGGGGACATGGTTGCAGGAGAGCTGGTGGGGCCGAGGGGCAGACTTTCAACCTCCAGCTATTGCCTCTTGAGCCCTCATCCCTGCAGGCTGGCTGTGAGGCACCTGTCTCTCCACAGGCCTCCCTTTTCCAGAAGGACATATGAACATCACTCTCCCACACATGCAATGCTGGATGGTTTTGGTCTTGTGAGATCAGACCAGTGGCTTGTTTTTTCCCAGGTCCCTTAGAAGCTCTTTCAAAATTTCCACAGGACAGCAAGCCTCAGGGTGGTGATGACTGTGCCACTCAGCTCATTCAGGCCAAGCAGCGAGGCTTCTCCAGACTTGTTCGCCTGTCTAGGAAATTTGCATTACCCTCCTGGTGATTCAGGCTCCTGCAGGAAAGTTCAGCCTCCTCCTCACCACACATGGGCTCACAGAGCAGTTTGCAGGGCTGGTGCAACGGTCTTCCCCTTCCCAGTGCTGCTTCACACCCACCACAGTGTGGTTTCCAGAGCTCATAAGCCTACCCATGCATACAGAGGAGTGAGACATTGCATCTGCCACATGAGCCCTGCAAACAGTTTTTCAGAGGAACATCTCATTTTTAGGAAGCTGGAGGTGGCAGCTCTAAGGGAACATCTCGTGCCCCAACCCCAATCTGGACCTTCTCTCCCAAGGGATTCTCACTGCTGTTCAAACACCCAAGCCTGTTGCCTGTGCCTGGAGCTTGGTGCTTACACTGAAGTTTAGTTTCCTTCCTCTGAATCTGTTCATATTTATTGTGGGAAGGGTCGTGAAAAGGCCAGATTCAGCCTTGACAAAACAAGATCCAGCTCAATTCACTTGGTCCTCCATTTCCTAATAGAAGCTCTTCTTTGTGATCATTTTTCAAGGCCCTGGGCAGGACCTCAGCTGTGCATCTTCAGCTAAGCCCAGCTGGCTCTGCATTTTAATGGAGCTACTGGTAGAAAATTACTACATTGCTGCTGGAGACCAAACCACAGAGACCACCAGCAGTACAGCAGCAAGTCAGAGTGGTCATAAACTCAGCTGACAGTGACAGATAATGTCCTAGAAGTGAAAGCACGGATCATGGTGTTGATGTGTACTTAGCTCCTGAACCAGGAGCGATGTGAAACTCAGAAAAGCTTCCTCCTCTGCTTCATTTGTCTTCTGCAAAATGCTGTCCCTTCTCACTGTGGCTTCTGCCCAAATAGAAGGAGCTAGCTGCTCTGAAGGTAAAACTGGGGTCTGACAGACCAGGCAGCTGCTCTGTGGGCTCCAGATCCTTCACCCTGCTGTCAGTGCCTGCTTAAGCCAGATGGTTCATCTCCAGGAACAAGGACAGCTGTGAGACTGTGTTTGTTGGTCACCCAGTCTCAAGGGAAGGACAGTCCTGCAGAACTGATACTACAGCAGAGGTGAAGGTGAAGCACCAGGGACGTTGGCTTAGGCTGGTGGCTCTCCCTGAGCACACCCAGGGTCCTGCGCCAGCTCCAGTGATGCTGACAGCTGTGCAATCACAGTCACACCGTAATGCTAGAGACAGTGATGTCTTGTACAGGAAGAATAACCTAAAATGCCAGTCCCCAACACAGAAACTGTTGCTGGGACGAAACAATATGGATATCTCGGTTACATCCCCATCAATAAAGTGAGAAGTCCCTCAGACTACTGCTTTGGAGGGTGACAATGATCACTTCAGGCTTCAACAGAAAACAGATCAGGAGCCTCTGAGGACCACAGCATGTACCACTGCTGCTGTGTGCAGCTGGAGGACTGTTCCTATAGCTGGCAGGTTGAACAGACTCAGGTATTTCTGCACACTGAGCCCAGAAAAGGAGGTGTAAGGTGACCTGAACAGTCAGTTACACAAACTCTTTGGAAATGCAAACCATTCTCTGACAGGCATAAGGTCAGAGCCGTCACCTTCCCCAGGCCCTGGAATCACAGCTGAAATACCATTGTAATGCGCTTATAATTTATTCATCAGCTGAATGAGAGCAGCAGCAGGCATTTTGATAGCACTCTTTTATCAAACCCTATGATGGACTTCATCCATTTTAAAACAGCAAACTAGAGTAGAAAGGAAAAAAAAAAAACCCCTCAACTTTATTATATTCAAATTTAAACAAGCATGAAAAAGGACACATCGAAATAAGGTTAAAAAAACCTCCACTAAAGATTTTTTTTTTCTCTTTTCTTCTGCTTTGTTCTGTGTCTTCCAAACTTTGCATTTCTCTGCTGGTGGCTACTTTGATGCAGGAGTATCCCGTTAACCCGGATGCTGCTGACTGATGCTCAAAAGCATCTTTTCATCCCTGTAATGAGTTCTGCCTGAGGATTGGCTTGCCCCATTTTTAGGTGAAAGAGATGCAAAAGGTCAGTTGCAGACAGGCTTTTGTTCTCAAAGATTCACAGTTTCTTGAGTACTCAGATTCTCTGCTCCCTAAATAGAGAAACCTATATAGGTGCAGTGTGAAGGTAAGGGCTTTTGTACACCCATTCTCTTTTGTGGGAGGTGAGAATTAGCCCATGTAGTAATGCTGTGTTGCTCACTTGGGCAGCAGAGCAGATAATTACACCTTGATTTCCCTCATTAAATGTTTGGGGAGTTTTTTGGGGAAATCTTTCCTTGGCAACAGGGCATTAGTGCCTGGGCTGAGCTCCATCACCATGGTTCTTGTCTGCTCTCCAGTTTGGGACTGAGGTATCTAGTGTAAATAAAACAAGTAACTCCAGATTTCTCTGTTGCTCGTTCCTCTGGGGCTGAGAAACCAGCCTGCAAAGCCCCAGGTGCTGTTTTCCCTTGGCCCATGGGCAGTGTGTGCTGCTGCAGTGGGAATGATGTGTTGCCAACACTAGTATGGCCTTGGCTGGATATATGCATCCAGCCTTGGCAATGGCACTCCAGGAAGGTGAAAGAGGAAATAATCCTGGCCTGTCTCTCTATCTTCCATATCCCTGTATGGTCTGGATAAGAAGAAACAGGATGAGATTTGGGTGAGGGGGCACCTAACAGCTCTCTAACAGGGAAGTGAGCTAAACTCAGGGACATGTTGACCTAGGAGCAAGCAAATCTCCAGTTGGGGCAGTTTGAAGGACAAATATTAAAGAACTGGTTGGGCAAATATGTCTTGGGCTGCTTAGGACAAGTTTATACTGCCTTAGAGAAAGAGGGTGATGAGATGGATATTCAGAAGTTCCGTTCTGCTTCAATACAGCCCAAGGAATAGCTGTTGGTGGTTTGAGTTACAAAGGGGCTCTGGTGGAGGCTGTGGGCTGTGTGTAAGGGAGCTGAGCAGAGCTCCTACCCCCTGCCTGATCTTCTCCATCACAGGACAATCCATCTGAAGTGCTGGGGGTGAGTCCTGTTACAAAGTCCTGCCTAGAGTCTGCAGGATCCCTGCTGATGCCTCGCCAGAGCAGAGGAGCAGGCAGGAGTCAGCAGAAGAGGAGATAGTGTCGTCCTAGGGGAAGGAGCAGATGTCTCATTCTTTGAGCCACTTGGTAAAGTGGATAAAGCTCTGAAGAATATTGTGTGAGATGATCCTGCCCCAAGAACAGAGTCATGTAGGCAGGACCTGCTCCACTCTTCCCACCTCTTGTCCCCTCTCTCTGCCAGCTCATGGGGCAGTAACCCTCTAATGTGATACCAGGAAGGCACTTGCATTTTCAAAGCTTCTGTTGTTGCTAAGCAGAGGAGTTAACTCCTCTGTTTGTCATCCTTCATGAATGTGGCTCGCAGGAAGGAGGAAAGAAAAGAGGAAGAGAGATATTAAAAATAGGTGATGAGAACAAAGTAGAAAGGCCTCGAAGAGAAGTTCTCACCTCAGATTTACATAAGGTGCTGGTGGCATCTTGAGGTCCAGTTTACAGTGACAAGTTCCATTGCTGGGACTTGGATTAATTGCACATGTAGCCTCCTCCTCTCCTGGTGAGACTTCCCCTTCCTGGAGCCATGTGTTCCTACACCAGACCCTATTTCTCGTTCTATGAGCCCAAAGAACAAACTGATTCCTTCAGGTGAAAAATAAAGCACATGAAGAGAGAACAATACAGTTTGTGGCAGAGCACATCCCACAGAGAGCCCTGCTTGCAGGCAGGCAATGACCATCCATGGGAGAGCAGCTAAAGGAGGAGGAGGACGAGGCCTCATCCCTTCATTGTGATATATCAGAGCTGATTATGGGGAGAAATGGCATATGATAAAAAGTTACGTCAGCCCCAGGGCAGCCTGGGCTAAGCATAGAGGACACCAGGCAGATCAGCTGAGTCTTGCCAGGAGCGTGGGCAGAAATGCAGGCAGGAGCCTCAGAGGGGGCTGCCCAGGATGCATAGTGCTCTGTTGCTTTGACAGTTTCTATTTTCTGTGAGCAGTGGATGTTTTTGTAGGAGAGGGGGAAAAAAAATGTTGGGGGAAAAAGACCAATATTTTCTCTAAAAGCAGGGCTGATAGAAAATCTTCAGCCTGCCCTATTGAATACACCAGGGCTTGCTTTACTTTCTGCCTTGCATGATTACCTCTTTCGTTAACATTCGAGACAGGCAGCAGGCGGAGATAAGTTCTGAATAGCTCCAAACTTTGCTTCTTCCATCTCTCCCAGCATTAGGCTGGTTCAGACAAAGCCTGTGCTGGAGGCTGACTGCAAGGAAAGGTGTTTTGATTACCATGGAAATAGGGGCAGCGTGATCCCGAAAGGGCTCGGCTGCTGCACATTGAATCAACAACCCAATATTTTCCTCCAAGCATGAACAAAACCATGGTTCATTGGCAAGCTGGGGCACCCTTAACAGAGCAGGTCATTGCTGGCTGGTGTCAACAGGGAAGGTCAGAGTGTGGCTGTCTGTTTCAGATGTATTGTTAGACTTCTAGCAATGAAAATGGATCACGTAGAGGGGCAGCTGGAAGTGGATGCTGGTGCTGTGGCATTTGGGAGTGATGGTGACTGTGACATTAAACTGGGGTGTTTGGGAGGTGAGGATGGTGATGTGAATGGGGCTGGCAGGGTTTGCAGAGCAGGGAGCAGTAATGAAGCATGGGCAGCTGAGACTGGGCTGTTGGGATTGGGAAGGACTGGGGTGAAGCCAAAGACTCACTGCTGACCCATGTCATGGGGCTGGGTGGGACATGGTGGGCAGAGGTGAAGTGCTTTCTCTCTCCCAGAGGAAGCACGACTGTCTGGAGCCCTCCCAGACGTGGCCCAAATGTTGAGGTGTTGAGATGTTTGGCCAAAGTCAACAGTGATGGAAGTACCTACCACCTGGGAAGCCTGGCAGGAGAGTGAAAGCACAGCTCCTGACCCACGTGTCCTGCCAGTCAACCTGATCCCATTGACAAGATTATGTCCATCAACCCAAGGCAGTTTAAGAAGGATGTGAAGGTCCTTGAATGGATCTAGAGGAAGGCAACAAAGCTCGTGAGAGGGATGGAAGGCATGTCCTGTGAGGAGCAGCTGAGGACTCTGGGTTTGTCCAGTTTGGAGAAAAGGAGGCTGAGGGGTGACCTCATTGCACTCCACAGCTTCCTGAGGAGGGGAAGTTGAGAGGGAGGTGCTGGGCACTTCTCCCTGGTACACAGTGATAGGACGCATGGGAATGGTTCAAAGCTGTGCCAGGGGAGATTTAGACTTGACGTTAGGAAGCATTTATTTGCAGAGAGGGTGGACAGAGATTAGAACAGGCTTCCTAGAGAGGTGGTCGACACCGCAAGCCCGTCAGTGTTTAAAAGGCTTTTGGATGATGCACTTAACAACGTGCTTGAACTTTTGGTCATCCCTGAAGTGATCAGGCAGTTGGACTAGATAATTAGGTCCCTTCCAGCTGAACTGTTCTTTTCTATTCTATTCTACTGTGTTCTATTCTATTCTGTTCTGTTCTGCTCTGTTCTGTTCTGTCGTTCTGTTCTGTTCTCTTGCATTCTAAAGACATAAATAAGAACATGAGTCTGAAATCCCAGCAGAAAACACACCCAGCATGGTACTGCCCAGCTGCCAAGGAGCATCTCTGACAAACAGTGTTTCGGCCACACAAGCATTTGTGATTGAGCCTATCAGCCCCGAGGCTGAGGATGTGACAGCAGAATTAAGCAGCTTTCTGTAAATCTGAGCTCACTCCAGGGTGGTAAGGAGTGAGCGACAGTGGCTGACCTGTGCCTGTAGGGGGGCATGTGTGGGGGAGCACACACTTTTTTGCAGTGTAGCCAGGCAAGCTGGGGATGGACAAGGGGTGTTCCTCCAGATCACCCCTATGGCAATGAGCGAGAGTTCATCCTGGCTCATGAGAAAACCTGTGCCAGTCCCCACAGGGACATTTGCCAGTGTGAGATGGGATTTTGCAAGGGCCTCTGCCCCTGACACATCAAGCTGGAGTATTTTACAACCTGAAGGCAGTCACAAGCCCTGGACCGGGTACCACTGCCAGTGCTGGAGCATCCTTGGAGGAGGTGATGGGGGCCTCCCTGGGGAGACCCTGAGAGGCAGGAGAAGGGGAAGCAGAACAGTCGCAGAGACAAGGGGGAGAATGCTGGGCTTGCCACTGGGACAGCGGCAAATTTATTCCTACTTTCTGGACAATCCCTGTTGACTCTCCCCTTGTTCTCACTGCCTTTGATTGCTTTGTTCATTTAATTATTCTCTAAAGTGAACACTCCTCAATCCCTCTCTATGCAGCAGCATCTCAGGGTCTTTTACCATTTCATTGCTGGACTCCATGTAATCCAACACCGCAGAATTACATTAAGGCATTATACGATTTTCATTTTTATTCATCCCAAATTTTTATTTGACTGTAACTCCACAGACAACAGGGATTTCCTTCAAATAACTTCAACATTTTAGGGGAGACATTATAATTAATTTAGAACTCAGCCTATTATTTATATTAACCCTGTTAGAACCACATTAATTCTTTAATTCAAGGAATACACACCAGATTTTCTCTGTCAGGGCTGTTACATCCTTATTATTTCTCCTGTCCTGGATGAGATAAGATGTCCAGCGTGCAAGTATATCCATGGTGGGTATTTCTCAAGCATCTGGGTGGTCTGTATGCTGCTGGGCAGGTGCAGCATTAACATTTACAGAAGTGAAACCCAGACTTGCACCATCTGGGGTTCTGCTATGCTGTTTATTCTCCCCGTGAATAATGGCTTTGCTGTTTTTGTCTATTTATTTTTACAAAGAATAGGTGCTTGCTCATGTTCTCAGGTCGATATACCTCACCACCTCTGCAAATATTTTTCTCCCTTAAGCAGGCCGGGGAGTGGGAGGAAGGCTCGAAACTGCATTTTCTGCTGGGGGCACCTCACACGTCCGTGGAGAAACGTGAAAGTAACCCCCGGGTGGGGGGAGGGAAAAAGTGCCTCTTCCTCTCCTATTGTGGCTTGGGGGCTGTTGCGGGATTTTTGGGGGGACCCTGGGTCTGGCAAAGTCGCTCCTCAAAAGACATCCTTTGTACAGAACCCGCTGGTTTTTTGGGCCGTGGGTGTCTGTCAGCGGAGCCGAGTGGGACGGCCCTGCCCCGCGTACCCACCCGTGACCCCCGCGCAGCACCGCCCCCTCCGTCCCGCTCCCACTCTCAGCCCACCACGCGGCTTCTCCCGCGACCCCCCGCGCCGTGGGGCCGGGCCTCGCCGGTGGGGAGATGCGGGCCTGGCCCGTGGGCGCTAGCGCGGCACCCCGGGGGCCACCCCCCCCGCAGTGAGTGGGGGCGTGGGGGCGGGCGCTGCCCCTTTAAAGCCTCCGGTGGGGGCGTGGCCACCCCGCGGCGGGGCGGGGCTACCCCCTCGGCGGGGCGGGGCTTGGCGTGCGGCGGGGCGTGGCGCGGCGCGGCGCGCTGAGGTCAGCGGCGAGCGGGCGCCGTCACAAAAGGAAGTGGCGGCGGCGGCGGCCGTCAGTGCGGGGAGGGGCGGGGGCCCGCGGGGCAGCGCGGCGGCGGGGAGGCAGCGGCGGCAGCGCGGGACGGCGGCGTCGGCGGCGGCGGGGCGGCGGAGGCCGCGCCGCGCCATGGCCCAGCAGCAGATGAGCAGCTCGCAGAAGGCGCTGATGCTGGAGCTGAAGTCGCTGCAGGAGGAGCCGGTGGAGGGTTTCCGCATCACCCTGGTCGATGAGTCCGACCTCTACAACTGGGAGGTGGCGATCTTCGGGCCCCCCAACACCCTCTACGAGGGCGGCTACTTCAAGGTAGGGCCTTTCCCCCTGCCACGGCGGCGGACCGGGCCTCCCGCCGCCGCGGTGGTCGCGGGGAGCCGCCGCCGGGGCCTGCACATCCCTCCCACCACCTCTCCCCTTCCCGCCCCCCCGCCATGCCAGGCCTCTTTGTCGGGCTCGGAGGGGCCCCGGTGGGGCGGGCGGGCCCGCGGACGCAGTCGGCCCCTCCGCCCCCCGCCGCGGGAGGGGGTCGGGGCCTGCGGGAGGGCAGGGAGGCTCGGCGGCCGGAGGTGATGCCCCGCCGGCTGCGCTCCCCTGCCCGCTGCTGGCGGCGGGGGCACGGGGACGGTCCGCAGGGGTAAGCGGGCGGCGGGGGGGGCTGCGGGACCTCCCCTCTCCCTCGGGAGGTGCGCTTTGGGGAGAGGGGGCCCCGCCACAGCCGCCTCTGTTCTGTTATTGTCCTGTTTTAACCCCGAAGAAAGGTAGGTACCTGCCTTATGGAAGGGTGCAAATTTTTCCCTTCCACCCCAGGTTGTCTGCTTGCCTCTGGTCTGCGTATGTTTGTTTCAAAGTAAGGGGCTCCCCAAGCATCCCTCGATAGCTTCACTCATCGCGCAGGAGCATCCTGTGTAGGATGACTAATTCAGGGTAAAGGCTGTGTTTTCCACAAAACTTCACGGGCTTCGGGACTGGCTTTCATTATTATTTGCCCCCCTTTTTTCCTTCCTTTCCAAACTTTTAGAGGGCAGCCTTCAAAGGACTACAGCAACACATAATTGTTGAAGGTAGATAAATGCTTTCAATTCCTCTCTCAACCATCCTGTTCATCCAAAAAAACGTTTGTGGTTGTTATTTCCCCTCTTACAAATACCATAAGCAAGAAATCTGGCATTGCTGTCCCAGAAAGGAACTGAAGGGAGCATACAAATTCTCAAAGCAACTGGAGGAGGAGGAATTGCATCTTTTTCTTAAAAGAAGCAATTACCTTGGTGCCTGCAGAAGGAGTTGCATTAGGCATACCCCTTTGCAATTGATGTCTGATTTGTCTCTGGCAAAATACTGTCCCCTTCAGCTCACTTCTCTTGGGAGTTAATCGTTTTAGTAGTGGCTCTTCAGTTTCCCGTTTCATGCCCTTTGGCTTCTGTCAAACCGAAAAAAATTTTCGATGATCTCTTTGCTTGGTTAACATGCATCTTCAGTGCCTCTTGGCCTCTCTGGGTCAAGGTTTAAGAGCTTTGTTCCACAAAACTAAAATAACCTGTAGCTTGGGGAATAACAGATTTGAGTCACGTTCAGTTCGGCCTCATTGTTTTGAAGGAAGGGAAGGCTTTGGCACAAGGCTTGCCTTTTGTAATGAGTTGGCTGGCTTACTCATGTAGGTGTGATAGGTATATTCTTAGACTCACCTCCATTATTACTTATTCAGGAAGTCACTCTAGTCTTTGGTTGGTAAGTGGATCATTTTTACATCCAAATGGTTTGGTGACCTCTTCCTGCACTTATATTACTCATCCATTTTTTCCCAAAGAAATGACAATGGGTCAAAATATTTTTGTTTTGTCTGGACTGTATGTTTGTAATTGTTCCTGGAAAGAAGCTGAAGGAACCTGTGGAATAATCTAGGGATGTGTGTTAACAAGTGTAGATTTAGGTAAGGTTGTCAGTTGCCTTACCCTCAGTATTATGAATGTGCCATTTTTATTGGTATTTGATGTCCTTGAACTGCTGTGCCTTTCTTCTAAATTCTTCTGGCTGATCCTGTGATACTTATTTTGACAGTGGGAGACAAAGGTCTCATGATGCCTTCACCCCCCACAGCAGAGGGATTCCCTCCAAGTGGCATGGCTGAAGTCTGCCGTATTTCTCATCTTTCCTCCCTGAGGAGCTGTGCATGGTGGTCTTTTGTTTTGGTAGTGTCTGGTCTTCGGTCATGCATCCTAACTTCTGAGACACTGAAAACATGATCTTAGACCCTCATTCTGTCCCTAGGGAGGAGGAGTCCTGTTGTCCTGAGAAGTGATGTTCTTGGCTTTCTTTGTATTGGGCCCTACACTTTAGGTGTGTTAAACTTGGTTTACTGAATCATTTAGAAATAAGACTAATACTGTAAACTTTATTTGGTGGGGTGATTTCCATGATATATTCATAGCATATGCAAGGTGAGCACTAGTTCAGATCAGCATTTGATTTATTTTGCAGATTTCTTGGCTGGATGAAAATCCTAGTTTCATCTTGTTTTGTATTTTTAGTTTCCTAAAGTCAGGTAAGCAGCATTAGAAATATGCAATTACAGGATGTAACTTTTTTAAACTTTGTGGTGATGAGAGATGGGGAATTTTCTTCCACTTGAGGTGTGGTTTGAGGATAAGAACCAGAGGGAAGGTACAAAGGCTTATAGTTAAACTTCGATATAAATAATTTGAGGAAAAACCCATGTTTATTGTGACCTTAATAAAGACAGTCTTAGTGATGGTTGATTGGGAATACAAATGCTTGATTTGTGCTTATGGAGCTCTTGGAGCTGGTAACATCAGCTTTTGGCACCTTGTTTATTCTTGGAGAAATATGATCTTTCTCTCTGGGTTGTTGAACTAGCTGAATAAACTGAAATGAGGAAAGTGCTCTCTTTGCACCTCCCTGACAGGAGCTACTGCTGTTAAAAGCTGGTTCGGTATTTCAACAGATTCTGGTTTCAGTTGCTAGTCCTTTATCTAGCATTTGATAAATTGAAGCAGAAAACAAGTGCCCCTGAATGTTTGTTTAAATAGTAGTTTGTCAATACCTTAGTGCTGCCTGTAACAGTCAGGCACTTTTTAAAAATTTGAGCACAGCATCTAAGCATATTTTATCAACTAATGTAGCATGCTCAGATCTTCAGTAGTACTTTATAGTTTAGGACCTCCCAGATAGATGGAAAGGGCAGCAGCCTTCAGAAGCAACCACTTCTGAAGAGCAGCTTCTGCCAGCAAGGGACACTGATAAACCTCTAACCAATGCTTTGATCAATGCTTTGAGCAGTCCTGAACCACAAGCCCCCTCTGTGTGGTCAGTTGAAGGTGCACATCTGCAGTGGAGGTTATAGCAACCTTTGTCTTATCCAGTGACTTTATTCCTGGTCATACTGAATAGCTCCGTAATGTTTTGGGCAACCCTTTGCTTAAGTTCCAGATTTTTGACCCTTAAGGAAGGAGTTGAATTACCCTGGTTACTGCTCATTCCTTGCTGACAAGTCAAAAGTAGCTCAGGGTCAGTGATGTTAAGGCCTCCAAAGAAGTCCAGTGATAAAAGCAAATGTCTATCCTTCAGCTGCTGTCAGCAAGAAATTGCCAGTTAGAGTGAAGTTTCCAAAAGCATGAGTTGTGTTGGGCTACAGGTATTTGACTGTCATAGCTGAACTTGATTTTTGGTCCCTGACTCATTCAGAGTTGAATGAAAGGATGAAAGGTGTGTAGACCTTGTGTGTCTAAGATGTTGATTTGCTCATAGCTGATTCAGTTACAGAGTTTTTTTGAGTGACAAAGGGAATGTTTTTCTTAGAATAAAATGCTTTGTGTCTAGGTCATAGATAGTGCCAGTTGCTTCTTTCTTAGGGCAGCTGGGAAGGATGTTGTGTGGTAAGACAGATCTTTAGTTCAGACTCCATTGGGCTATGTGATGTTTCTGAATTGCTCTGGAAATGATAAGGTGTTTTTCTATTTTTTCAGGCAGTACCTCAGCACTAGAGAACCAAATTGTGCTGTAATCTGCAGAACTGTGTGTGAGCAGTTCATCGATGCCACTTTTATGCCATAGGCATCTTCTGTTCAGACGAGAGGCTTCTTTGCTATGTGGCAGGAGAACTTCACCTTTAATTTGGCAGCTGATACTTAAATGGGGACCACCACATCAGAGGTGATTAAGCTGTAATCTGATGATGATAGGTGCTGGTTGGGATAGATTTCAATGGCTGGGAGTTTTGCGTGGTAAAACTCACCATCTCAGTTGACTATTGAATGGTCTCCCCGCCTTGAAATACAATGTTGTACTTTGATGCTAGGACCTTCACAGCCTGGGCATTGATAAACCTCTAACCCATGCTTTGACCAAGTGATGTTTTCAGGATGCTTGCAGAACTATTAGAAAGTGTTTCCTGATGACTTACTCAAAGCTCTGTGTGTTTAGTGCAATTGCACCTTAGCGTCACAGCTTTTGATTGTTTTTTAAAAAAGAAATTCTTCTCATTTTTATAGTTGAATGGTATTCTTGTGTTGGGAGCCAGCCTTTCAAGGAAGGTGCAAGCGAGAAATTGTACAAATAGAAACTTCATTATTAAACACATAGCGCTGCCCAGAAGCATGCGTTGACCAAGTATGCTGTGTCAAGAAGCATGTTTAATGTAGAGCAAGAGTCAATATTAAAAGCTCCTTCAGAGGTGATTTAGGCTGGGTAGATGAAAATGAATACACCTAACATGAAAGGAAACAAGAAAAATTAACTGCATTGTTAAGAGTTGCTATTTGATATTTCTTAAGGCAATTTTATTTCATATTGAAAGAGCAAGTCTCGACACATAGGTTGGAGGGGGGCGAAAAACCCCAAGCGTTATGATTAGTTTTCTCGAGTAATTTGGGGGCTAAATACTTGTCAAGGCATTGTTTTCCTTGCTTTTTGTAACTCATTAACCATGTGCTGTTTAGAGTTTTGTATTGTTGGATCTCAGCTTTTTCCAAGTGATTTGTTTTGATTTCAAAGCAATTTGCAATATGTGGGAATAATTTTTTTCAGAGCAGGAAATCGATATGAAACTTACAGATAACTGATATTAAGAATGACCACCGTGCTTAAAAGGCTGGTGTTGTAGGCTACTTCCCAGAAAGTTTAAAATTAAGCAAATGGAAGTGTTTTAAGCATTTAGAATTATGTAACTGGTAGAACATTTAACTCCAAAATATTCCTTGGTGCCGAGGAAAAAAACGTGTGGTACTCTCAGCACAAAAGCTGTCTTCTTCAGGCCCCTGTGTTGCAGGGTGCTATAGAGCTTCTCTCTGTGTACTTAATCTTCTATTTTTGTTGCCTTTAGGTATCATTGATGCTAATAAGCAGAGGTTTGATGCAGCAAGGGGGTACGGAACTGCAGGTGAATAGAGCCTGGAGTTACTTGCTGCAGGTCTGAAGAGCTCCCATTCAGAGTAGGCTCTTTCCAGAGCAAAAGAGATGCCAGGCAAGGAGCCAAGAAACTTTTTCTGATGGTTGTTCGCTGATCTTAAGCACAGTTATGATCTCTAGCCCTCAAGCCTGGGGAATACCCAATTGACCTGCACTGCGCTGTTGCAAAGAGTTTTTTGGATGGCTACCTCTGTGGCTACCATAGAACCTCCAAACAACTCACTCAGCCTGTAGCCTGTTTTGGAGAGCAGTCTATCCTCAGGAGGAAATGGGCAAGGTAATGATGTTAGCCAGCTCCCAGTCCTTTCCCCAGGGCTCCTCTGATCCAGGTAGGGTTATTGTGTATGCTAAGAAGCACAGATAGTGATTTCCAGTTCTGATACTGCCTGAAAATCATGTGCAATTAGGTCCTCTTGTAAGCAAGAGGAGAGCTGTAGCACAGCCCACGTCTGCCATTAGAATAAAAATGGAAAGCTTTCCATTTGGAAAGATTGAGCACTGTTGGTTTGCGTAATTTTTCCATTGTTTGGCTCTATAGCCATGAGTTTGCACAGAAGGATCCTTGGATGAGGTAAAATACAGCATGAATTTTTCTCTTGGATAACAATGCAAAGAACTGTGCCTCTCGAAATGTCTTGCCTGTCCAAGAGATAGTAACTAAAAGCATGTAGATGGCTTTAAACCTGGTTTGTATTATAGGAATTGGTTGAAGTTTTTAACTATAGCGTTAGAAGGATGTTCTTTTTAACTCTTTCTGTAAACCCTTAAGGTCTCCAGTATTGCAGTGACAATATGCCAGTGTCTGAGTGTGGGACCACATCTGTAACTTCTCAAAAGCTCAAACGTATTTTTACCTCTTTGTTTCTGAAGTCATGCTTACACTGCCTGATATTTAACATAGTGATATATTCACGTTGTCAATCTTCTCATTAATAGCACTTCAGGTCTACTGCATGATGCTCATTTTATATCTAGAGGGTAGGAAATGCCAGAAAAAATGCTTGCAGAACCTTAACTCTGGTGTTTTTGGCTGTGTAGTTTATGGCTATCATTAGGTGTTTAGAGTAACAAATACTATGGACTAAATGGGGGAGGTGTTACATTGAACTTACCTGTAACTGAGTTGAAGTTGAAAATGTAACAGCTATAGATGGCCTGCAGTGTGGATGAACTAGAGGTTATGTGACTCATAATACAGCCAGTCCTCTTGTAATTTGGGCTGTGTCTAATCAGATGTGTGCATACACATATGCACGTGCACAAAATTAGCTTGCTATTTCCAGAGTGTTGCTTCATTTTTAAAACCTTAATGTTTTATCCAGCTTTATGAGTTAGAGGAATTGCAGTTAATCTTACTAAGCTTTTGTGGTAGTGATTTACTGAGAATGTCTCATCTCACCAGGCTAGTTTAATAGTAATAACTTTGGCATTGTGTACCCTCCCTTGAAGCACTGGTAGCCCAAGATGAGCCAAATTGATGCCTGCCTCCACATTTTTCTGAAATATTTAAAATGCATAAATATTTGCCCAGAGTGGCCTACGAACAGGAGAAAAATTTTAAAGCTACTGAATTGAGGTACACATAGGATATTTTGGAATCCTGCTTGACTTGGAAGAAATGTGACCTTAAGACTTCCTGAATGTTTGGTTTTTTTAATTGAGGCTATCATTTTGAGAACGGGGGGAAGGTAAAGAGGCTCTCAAGTGGGTGGCACTGTCAGATATCATAGTATTTGTGGTTAACATATAGAAGGCTGCCTGGTAGGCAAGCTGTGTCTTATTCCTTAAGATATTAGTACTAAGAGCATGACATGATGTCTTCCCATTGGTCTGTTTTGTTGTCTTGAAATTATACAAGTAATCTAGAAATTCATGTAAAGGACTTTTGCTTGGGAGATGAAACTTAACTTGACAGCAGTAGGGGCATGTTTGCAATAGCCATGTGTCTCTTCCTCAAGTTATGTATCCTAGTTAAAGTATTTAAAACATGTGTTTTAATGTTCATTGTAGAAAAGTATTTGGAGGGTTTAAGATGCAAGCCCTTTTGCCAGAGTATTGGAACAGTGTAAGGACCAGTGTTTAGCAAGTTATGCCACTTGGATCAGTTCTTGTGGATTGGCACTGGTCCATTGTGCAAAAATTCTTGTTTAAGTTAATCCTTAGACATCTCACCAGGTAGAGACCTTTTGCTGTCAGATCTAGGCAAAGGTTGAAACAATACCTTCTTTTGCAGCAGTCTCTTTGGCCTTATCAAAACAAAAGCCATGCAGTGGAGTAGCTTTGACTTACAATACATCCTGTGAGGACACATTTGTTCTTGCATAAAGTCTGCTCGTATAAGCCTCTAATTCATGGATGTAAACTACACTGGTGTGCAAATGTGTGCTTATCTTGGCTAGAATAACTATCCCTAAAAGCACTCACCTTTATTAAAAGAATGGGTTTCTTATAATGTATTGAAGAAAACTGAATTTTACCTCAGTGCTCCTGATTACTTTTGCAGAATAGTAACTGTACCCACATTTAGTAGCTGAATGCCTTTCAGTGGTGCATTAAGCAGTATAACTTGAGAGGCTAAGGTCTCTACTGCACCTTTTAAGTGTTTTGTAGCTATTATCTAAATCCCTTCTAATTTGTCATTCATGTGGTAACAAAATGCCCATACCCAAATGTTTCAGATGAAGGTGCATGGCACTTTTCAGTTAAGGTGGAAAGAAAAGGCCTTGTCTGTTCTTGATGATACTGCCACTTCAGAGGGATCTCTGCCTAACCTCACTTTTTTTTTTGTTGTGGCCATGTTACTCAGAATGCTAAGCAAAAAAGCCTTAAGGCTCATCTCTTGTTGAAAACTTAGTGTTCAAATTCAGTGGATGATGGTAACGTTTCTTCTCTTGTATAATTCTGTAAGTGTCAAGTGACTATTGCTTGAGACAACCACAGTCATGTTTAAACAATTCTCTATAGAGGACCTGTTGTCATTTCTTTTTTTGAAAGAACTCCTAACTGAAACGAGGCATTTTATATTGCTGTATGATCTCCATTGGAGCATATAAAAATGAAAGTTTTGAGACCAACATATGGAATGATTTCCATTTCTCAGTGTCTGCCAGAAACCTGAAGGCTTATGTGATTCAAAATTTGACTAATATGCTTTCTGTGAAATTCAACTGTTTCCCCCCCCCCTGCTGATAGCACTTTCATTTGTGTGGAAGAAGCTTGGCTGCCTTTGGTCTGAAATACAGCAATAGTGGCACTGCTGGTGGAAGTTGGATAGGTGGGATAGACTTCACTGAGGCTGTGAACATTTGGGCTTTTACATTGTGGAATCAGCTGGATTATTTTTGAAAATTGGTTAATACCAAAGTTTGTTTTGACCCTCGGAAGTTTATGGGTAGACTCATCAGAAGCTGAAGACCAGCCTCAGCAGGGTCATTGTGACTCTTCAGCTATGGAGATCTATTTTAAATGGTAATAACATCTGAGTTCATGGTCTTGAACCCCTATCATCCATGGCTGTTCCTCAGCTGGAAAGAAGTCATAGTTGTATTGGCTGCTACTAAGGAGGGATGGGGTAAGAAGGCTTCTGGTCTTGGCCACTTTCTTATGGATATTGTGGAATAAGTCTGGCTTCTAGTGCTGTTAGAGGTGACACTGATTTCACTGATTCAGAGCAGCCCACTTAGTGTTCAACTTGGACAAATGCTTGTTAATTTTCATGCAATTTACAAGCTTATCCCATACTTACTAAGTAGTTGTTCACTTTGGTTCATGCCTCTGGTGTGAGTGGTATGCTTATGCTTGCGCTCTTCAACTAGTTACCGTATTTTGCCTGCAAGGGACAACTAAGTAACATGCTGGCAATCAACAAAACCTTTAAAAAGCCTTGCTGCTTGATGTAATGTCCATGGAGACCACAGCTAGGCTGGCTGCTGTAGGTGTGTCCTGCCTACCTTAGCCAGGGAGCTCCACGCTGGGAGCTGTAGATGCATTGTGAAGTGGTGGATCAGGTCAGGTTGGGGTAAGAGTAGTGACTGACCATCCCAAAGCATGGCACTGCCTGTTCCCAGACTTCATGGGGGTGCACTGAAATGTCACATGGGCATATCTTCAGCAGTCTTTGGTGTGTGCACCATACTTGAGATCTTGCCTGCTGTCCAAGTAGGTAATGCCACATGCTGTGGGGTCAGCTCTGTGCAGTGGCAGAGGCATGGGGGATGGCTCTAGTATGCTTGACCCGTTATCGTGTTGCCACCAGGCCTCTTCATCTGTCTTGGAGTCTCTGGGAGTCTCCCTCTTCCATTGTCTCTTTTCCTATACTGGGCTGATTGTACTTTGGGGCATGACTGAGGCCTGACAATAAGGTCACCACGTGTGACCTGATCAGAGCTCCTGGTGTCTCAGCCTTGTTGTGTTTCATCTTCCCCTCCGCAGCTGTTAGCGGCGCTGAGAGTGTGGATGACTTTCACCCAATTACAAGAGAAGAGTGAAGTACTTTTGACCTTCCTACTTATAACCAATACTTCTAAGATGGCTAGTTTCCGCTATTACAACAAAAGTAAGCTTGCTGGGGAGAGTCTGTGAGTTATACTTCAGCAAATCTAGGAAAGCTCTGGTTGGAGGTTAGTGAACAGAAAGAACCTGAACGGTTCAGGTATTGGCACCTGCATCAGTTTTGTTTGTATCTTCAACTCCTGCACACAGCAATTTACTTGGGATTTCCTAGCTGTTTTATTCAGCATGCATTAGTTCATAGCTGGGGGTATAAGTAAGTATTGGGGGTTTTCTTCCTTTCTCTTGTTAAGTATAGAGCAATGACTTCTGTACTCTAGAAAGAAGAATAATTACAGTATGTTTTGTGGAACAAATGCTAATAAATAGTGGGTTTTGTGTGGTTGATGTCTAAACTGTATTCTAAATCTCTATTAAAAAAATAATCTAAAGGAGTTTTTTTGTGGCATATGAACATAATTATGGCATCAGGAAGGATATTCCCTATTCTCAGAAGGGACTTCAGTTTTGTTAGACTACTTTTATGTGATGCATATCTTGTGCAACAGTAGTAATGCAGAAAAACTGAGGATGGCAAAATTTGGGCTGATCCTAAAGCTTACTGTTAACACTTGATTGTGTTGAATTTGGATCTTAATTTGCAGATTAACTAGGTGATGTCAATTTGAAATAAGAGGGTTACGGGAAATCAGCATCTTTCAAGAAAGGTTTGTACCTGTTACTAGATGCTTTTATGGCCAACCAAACATCATCTTCTGCTAAGTAACAGCCAACAAGCTTTCTTGAGTACTTTTTTGTTGAGCTTTGTTTGGTAAAGCTTTTAAAATCAGTAAAGCTGTGTCACACTTACTCTGAATGTGAATTGCTACAATTTGATGTTAGACTGGGTGAAAGGGATGTACAATCCAGAATTCATCATCTGTTAGGCCCTTTGTGTGGGTGAAGCATGGCACTTGTCGAGAATAGTCTGCGGATGCTACACAAACAGGATGAGAGCCAATGCAATGCATTGTTCTAGATCTGTTGGTGAATGTAAGAGGTCCTCATCTGAAGGACGCAGGTCTAAGATTGGAAAAATAATGTTGAAGTATGCGGGGTTTGTACAGCTTTGAATGTAAGGTAGGAACAGAATGTTCTTTAACAGCAGTAAGAGGCAGTGTAATTTAGTGAATAGGATAGGGACTAAAAGTCTCTTATCTGTAATGGATTCGTATTCATGATCCTTGATAAACTAACATTTTTATGTAAAATGGATATATCTTATAATAGCATGGTTGACTAAATCTGTAGGTAGAAAGTGTTTTGCTTTTTATAAATAGCGCATGGGAAAGCTTTCTTCCAAAACAAATTCAAGTTGTATGTTTACAAGTACAGTATTTAAATTTGGAATAGCTGAAGAAATTGTCAAGTGAATAGCTTTCAGGCTGCTTAAGCACAAAAGCAATGAGTTTTTTAGAATAAGAACTTCTGCTTATTCCTGTTTTTTAAAAATAAAAACCTGAGCAGTTTCCTGAAGCACCCCAGCACAGATCCTGATGTACTGACAAGTCACACTCCTCTGCACAGACTTCGTCCGTGAGGCAGCTGCAGCAGTTTTCTGAGAGCAAAAAATAAAGCTGGGGTTGTGTAACTTAACCTGGGGGAGGAGGGGGACATTCCTAGTGTTGAAGAGAAAGCCATCAAGTCAAGGCCTGGGCATGTAGGCTTGCTGGGGGAGATGTATGCTATGCAGGCTTCACAAATATTTCTCAGAAATAGTGTATCAGGGAGAATCTGGGTAGACTTCTTGTTGGAGGAGCCAAAGCTGTGCCTTGGCTTCCTTATTTGAAATGTCACAGGGATCTGCACTGATTTCAGAGCTACCCAGCTTTTTTTACCTCCCACCTCTGGAATTTCTTCCTTGTGCTGTCTTAATTGCTCCAGCTCCTTGTGCCCTTCTTCTACAGCCACCCCAGGTCTTCTCTCCTGTGCTTTGAAGATTAAGTTCAAAATAAAGCCTCTCAGCGTAACGAAACCGGCATGTGGGATTTGATGTCAAGTGCGGAAGTGTGAAATGGCTTGCAGCTCCATAGCATGGCCAGGGAAACAGCCTGGCGTGGCGCTTTGTGGAGTTGACACCTTTGCGGAGCAAGATTTAGTTTGGCTAAGTTAAGATGAGGTTTAAAGTATATTACTGACATGCCTCTGAGTTCTGTTGTGCTTGTCACCCGAAGTGCAATTACCCAGGCTATGCCACAACGCTGAGCTTAAGACACATGGGCAGAAAGCCAAATTCTACACTTACCAAGCACTTTAAATAGAAAACTACAGGACAACTGACCTGCAGGTACCTTTCCCTTTATAAGGAAAGCTGATGTTTCTAACTGCCAGAGGCTTCTTTGCTTTAATTATAAATGCATTGATAAACGCTGATGTATAATACTGATTTGCTAAAATAATGGTTGGTCACAGCTTAATGTGGTTGCCCTGCAGAGTTTGAGTTTCAGGCAGAATATAAAGTCTTTTCCTGGTCTAGTTTTGTTAACCTTGTATTAATAGGTACTGTGAAAGGAATACTCAGGGCTTTCTCCAATGACACTGTGTCAACCATGGCAAACCACCAAGGTTCTCAGTACTGAACTGTTGAGATCATTTTATAGTGTTTAAGTATTTTTTCATTGCAGCAATGGCACATTCGACCTGTCTCAAGCACAGTAGTGGTCTGGTAGCGACAGCATGATATTTAACACCAGTTGTGAATTGACCCAGCTTACAAGTTGGTTTTGCAGCCCATGCTTAATCCCATGTTGCCATGGTTTAGACTGCTACCAGTATCAGCGCTAATGGATACAAAGCTAGTATGGTTGCAGCTGTAAATTTTTAAGTCACAGCAGTGAGGGCCATGACATAAACTTGGGAAGCTGCTCTCATATGCCTTCAAATGCTGATGGTACGAAGGTGCTCGTAGCTTTGTTGGTGGTAGAACTTAACCAAACCTGGCTTAACTATTTCTGTTGGTTTATCCCATTTTTTATAAGATGTAAATTCTGATCAAAGCTCTTGTGTGATTGAAGTTGTGATGCCTTCTTTTTTTGGGTTTAACATAGATGGACTGTGAGAAGGGGAGTCCAATGCTGGATCTTATTTCCCTGCTTTTACTGTTGTGAAACTCCAAGAAACTGTATTTTATCTCTGAAGACTTAGCTGCTTGCAGAGCTCAGCTGAATTTGCCACCAAGTTTGGTGGCTGCTATGGGGATTATCCATTTATAATTTCTTTGTGGAAGTTCACTGATATCTTTTAGAAAAGACACGTTTATGGGTGTGCACTTCAAGGCCTAACTGAGTTTGATAAGTATTATAAGAAATATTGAGTCATTCTCTGCTTCTCCTGGTAACAGAAAACAAAATAGAAGGAGACTTCAGAGTTATTGCAAGTGACAGCATAGGCATGCATAAACCTGGTTTGGATGTATACCTCTGATCACATCTTCCCCTTCATTGCCTCAGTGCCTTGGAATTTAAGCTATCAGAGTTCTTCCAGCTTTACAGGAAACCTCACTCTCAGGGTATAATTAAAACAAATCTGTTCCTATGAAAGGAACTTGAGATTCTTAGGACAGAAGATCTCAAAGGCTACTAAACGTTAAAAAAAAAAAACCCACCCCAGATTTCAAAATGACTGTTTCTGGCAGCTGATTTCCTAGAAGTCATGGTGAACGGAAGGGAAGCCCAAGATAGATGAGCTGAGGTGCTGGTGTTGATGAAGTGGTTGTCTTGGCAACTGCAGTCACTTAAATATCTCTAGGAAAATAGCTAGCAAATGTTAAGATTGAGAAATGGCGATGGGTTGACAGAAGAACCAGCAGCAATGAGCAGCTTGAGGTTTATACAAGGAATTGATTTGACTACATTAGGAAGTTGCTGTTTTCAGTGATGGGATTCTT
The DNA here is from genome assembly GCF_965140245.1 of Athene noctua. Classification (NCBI taxonomy): domain Eukaryota; kingdom Metazoa; phylum Chordata; class Aves; order Strigiformes; family Strigidae; genus Athene; species Athene noctua. Next base: position 10,141,245 of record NC_134077.1, read on the forward strand.
GGGTGATGCAACCTCAGTGGTTCTACTCTTGTAATGATAGTGTGTCTGGCTGCCCTCTTGCTGCATGAAGCAAGATCCCTGGGGAGAAACAGTGACCTCCCAGTATATTATGTTCATTCCCCAGAAGGTGGCTGATGAATGTGGTGTGAATTCAGGTACTACTGAACTGCTTCATTTTACAGCACTGCTGTTGGATGTAGTCGTACAAATATTGCAGCAAAACCCAGTGCAGAATAAACCCTGCATGCAAGCGTATATGAAAATTCATGTCAGAGAAATTGCAGAAGCTGCAACTGTCAGTGATTGTTTTAGGTCCTTGTAGTGCTTATTGTGGTGAGAAATTGAGACATCTTACCATGTGTGTTTTGCTAATTATGACTGCACATGCTGTTTTGTGGTTCTGTAGGTATAACGGGTAAGTTTTAATCTTTTACTTTCCTTATGGAGCACTTAATTCTCTTTCACGTTGGCACACAAAGCAAACCCCAGAGAAAGCCCAATTGAATAAAATGAGCGGAGTTTGAGCCAATTGTTTCCTGCTGCCACAAGCATATTTGTAACTGCCAACTATGACAGGTATTTCTACAGGCACTGAATCTTAAGCAGAACACCAGGTGCTCAGAGAAGTTACAGAAGACTAAGTGTATCCCTCCAGCCTCTCATCTAATGGCGGGTTTCTGAGCTTCTCTTTGTGTAATAACTTGTGAAAAGTTGTAGTCAAAAGCTTCATTCAAATGGAACTGGAAAACTCATAAGCTACTTGTTGCTGCAAAGGTCAGTAAGTGGTTAAAACTGGTGGCAGGAGAAATTTCCTATCTTTTTTTTCCCTTTTTTTCTAGGAAAAATCCTACCCTACAGATAAAGGAACTATCAGTGTGTGTGTGTATATATATTTTTCCTCTGCACGTTTAGAAGCTACCTGTCTCTACCAGTAGTGGTCAGGATAGTAGGTAGATTTGATTATTTTGTTATGCAGATTCAGTTTGGTACTCTGGTTATTTCATTCAAAGCTTTGATCATTTGGTCAGTTATTTCTGCTTAGCCACATTTTAAGTATAGGTGAAATCTCTTCTAACTTTCCCTACTAGCAGTGTAAGCCAGTGTCAGAATTAATAGTTGTTTGGACTTCTGAAGCCTTGCCAAAATAGAGGGAAGTTTTCCTTGGCGAGTGACATCCGCTTCTGCAGTACTGAAATGTTAAAGTAAAAAGTTGCAGTCCCTGGTGTAATGTAGATACTGATGGCAAGTTCTTTATTTGTGAATAGTTTTTGCTGAAGGAGCAATGGCAAAATACCTATTTAGGATTTTCCCCCTTTCTGGCTCAAGCTTTTTTTTAACCTGTCTCACATGTCCCTCTGACCCTTCAAGGTGTTCTTACAATGAAAGTGCTAATCTCAGATACAGGACTTGGACTTCTCAACAGCTTAAGGTTCACAGATCACCTCTGAAAGTAGAGTAGTACATTTTCCAAATATTTCCTATCATGGGCAAAGGATATTTAAAGTGAGTGAGTATGGAATGAAACCTGAGTCACCTGATGTAAACTCTTTGAATTCTGTATTTATAGTGAGCTGCTCTGCTGTTTGGATGTGCTGTTCTTTATCTGTCTAATTTCACTATTTTAATAGCTAAAAGTTCCAAAAAGACCTGGTACAATCAAAACCACCCTCTTGTCAAAATGAAGCTTGATATAGGGAGCTTTATAAACTAGGCACATGAGTAGTCTGGGTTTTCTATAGAGAGCATATGGTAGCTGGCACTTCAGCTGGAGATGACTTGGTAATTACAGCTCCTTTGTCTGAATCCCTCTGCCATTTCATGGGGCTAATGGCAAACCAAGCTGCTCTTTGTAAGTGCAAGGAAGGCAGACTGCTAAAAATACTTGCTTTCTGCACATTTTCAGTTATTCTATCAGATTTGCACTGGGGCAAAAGCTTGCAGTCCATAGTATGAGGTAGGAGTGGTTAAACTCTTCTAGAATGAATGAGTAGTCCTACCACTAGTGACAAACCTTCTGAATGGAGAAGGATCTTGATTCTCTGCTTTATCTGTTTTAGGACAGGACAAGGCATGCCTGTTCGTTCTTAAAGACCTTTGTTTTTTTCTCTAGCTTCAGGTGATAGCTGGCTACTGAAATCAGCAGAGAATTGCCTACTTAGGTGTTACATTTTGATAGTCTGGGTGTTTTATTGTGATGACCTGGCTTTGAGAGTGAGTCACATCAACTTCTGTGATTTGAATGTCTCAATTCTAGTTTTATGTGTTGTAGCATTTGTGAACGTAAATCAGCTAAAGTTTGTCCTGAGTTGCTTTTATTCCAAGATGAGTGTAATAGACAGTTGAACAAGCTCACTAGAGAAGCTTGAACCTAAGCAAATGAAATCTTAGTTTGATTTTGGTTTTTGTGGGCTGATCCTTGGTGTGATTTAGACAACAGTCACTAGAACAATGGGCATGGTTTCTACTGCTCTATGACAAGCAAAACAATCAGAAGGAACAATTTATCTATGATATAGTGCCTGACTCATGCCACAAGGCTTGGTACTCTTTTAATCCTTTTATAAACTGTTTTATCCTAACTAATGTAATTGTGGATGTTCTTATTACCCATATAATGCCTAATCCCTTTTGAATTCTGCTAAACTGTTGGCATTAATGTTGCTTAGCAATAATTAGCAAAATACAGGTGGTTTGTGTATTGTTCAGCTCTTGATCAAAACCTTTGACATTTTGTTTGTGCTGACCTGTTATGCTTTTATGTTGGTAGTACTTCCACTGCTGAACAGTGAATGGGAACTTGTTCAGACGGATACTCGCATCAGCCTGATTGCCAGCCCTGAGCTTGGATCTTTTCTTACGCTTGTCTTCAAAGCTTGTGTTGTCTTCCCACTTGACATGGCAAGCTTTTAAGAATGCTTCTTACCCTCGTTCCCAAAGTGTGGAGTATTTTGTAGGAAGCTTCACGCTCACAAAGAAAACAAAGCATCTGTATCTCTCTTTATGCAAATCTGAGTTGCATTACTGGATCCCCTTCTGCTACTTTCAGTTTAACCATGCTCTTCTCACACGTGGCTGTGATGAAGGAGGAATAGTAGTTCATGTTCAGACATTGTCAATGTCTGATCTGGAGGTTGTTTGCTGGGATACTGGAGGGGCCTTTGATTCTGATTCCTTGTTCTTCCTTTCTCAGATGCATTTGTTCTGGGCAAGTTTGGTTGTTCAAGGTCAGAGCTCTACTTAAGGAAAATACAGACTTCTTAAATAATCCCTGCTATGCTTTTGTTGCAATATTTTTATCCCATACAATTTTGCCTTGTAACTCTATCACAATTTTAGAACAATTGCTGGTAAGTAGGGTAAAGAACTAAAATTGTGCAGAGGTGCCTGAAGTGTCAACAGCTTCGGTACAGAAGAGTGATAGTAAGGGCTACCCCACTTATTTTAAGTGCCCAGCTTTGTAGTGGGATTTGGAGGAGATCTGCCATCTCTTGTCTGGGGACAACTGTGCCGTCCTCAGGGCTTTGGCTTGTGCAAGAAATTAAATTAGTGGTCCCCAGCCAAAAGTACTGGCCAGCCTTGGCTTATTGCTTGGAGATGTATTCAGTTTCCCCTTCATCTTGAAGGAATTAAGCCCATATCTTCTAGATTTTTGGGGTAATGTATTCATTGGACTGAATTTATACTGAGGAATCTTCCTTCCCATTGTTGAAACTTTTGCCTCCTGGGCTTTTGGCTGCTTAGTGGTGTAGGGCCAAAACCCAGCCAGGAGTGAGGGAACATGCCTCTGTAGCTTAAGGTGCTCAGATGGAAGGAGGGATTGCTCCTGTTTATCAGCTCACTTTCCAGTGTGAAATATTAATAATCCTGACAATTTTTTCCAAGCTCTGTGCTCTGGGCAGTCGTGTTTCTTTTGTTTTCTGGCTTGGGCTTTTGCATTCCTGTCTAGGCAGTGGCCTGACGCCAAGGGGAAAGCTGAAGAGAGCTGTGCTTAATGCCCTTTAGTGTAGGGCATCCACCCAGAAGGTGGAGGTTGCAAGTTAGTGCCTTTGGGCCAGATACCCTACCCCAGTGCCAGCTGACTGAATAAAGTGTCCCAATTTAGGTTTTTTTTTTGAGGAAAAATAGGACAATCATCTGACAGCAATGTGTGGTAAAAGTGGCCATGTACAGGATTTCAGGCTTTGAGTCAGCCTCATACACATACCTGTATGTAATCTTGAGTTCATTATTAAATTCCCAGAGTTCAGTGTTCAGGACACTTTTTTGGGGCAGGTCACCAGCCACTACTGAGAAGGAACATATGCAGAATCCTGGGTTTAGACCTGGAGTTTCACAGGCTGAATCCCTAGTCAGCACTGGCTCCTAAGGTTCACTTTGTAAGCACCAGACTTGTCATGCTCGCCCATGCAATGCTTACCATATCACTCCTGTTCTAGCAGTGTCCAGAAAATCAAAGGATAAGCTACTTGAAAGTAGCTGTTACATAATCTCTTCTGAAGAGTGCAGGATCCTTTTTTCCTGTTTAAAATACTTATCTTTTTGGAGGACACTTCTGTTACATATCAGTTAAGGAGGTAAATTCAACTAACTGGTTCCTGTTCTGTGCTCAGTGCCTAGCCGTGTATTTATGGGAGAAGATTTTTCAGTGTCATAGGAAGATTACTTTTAAATCCATAATTACAAACACTTTGTCATTGGCTGACTTTTTTTTGCATATTCTTAGGTTTTTCTAGTGAAACATTCTTACTAGTTTGCTGTAGTCAGTTGTCTCTTGGATGAAGCTGTGATTTTTAAAGACATCATTTCACATTGGAAGCAACTTTAATGTCCTATGATAACATGTACAAGAATGTCAGATCAGTCAGTGTTTAATTTGCAAATTAAAAATTTTGCTGTTGTGGCTTTTTGTGTTAAACTATTGAACTGTAAGGATAATGAACTAGTGATGCAGACTTCCATGATCATTAATCTGATATTGCACTAGCTGTGTTTTAAAGCTAACTGTTCACAGTAAAAAAGCAAATGAGCTATGTGTTACCTTAGATATAATTAGATATGCTGCCTTGTATGTTATTTTGGAGATTAGAGCAGAAGCATAAAAAACCCTATGATATAGGCTGCAATGCCCAGTGCCAAAGAGATTGTACAACAAATGAGTGCACATAAAGCTTAGTGCACTGTATGGGCTACCCTGCTTTGGATTTGCTGAGAAAAATTATTCTTTTACTACTGATAGGAAAATGACAGCATTTTTGATCCTGGTGGCTACAGCCAGTAGAATGGACCTACATGAAATATGAAGTGTGGTCCACAGACATAGTACCCTGAAAGATTGGACAGCATTGCAGTAAACATGGAGCGCATGTCATTGCTTGGATGCTCCTGAGGTCACTTCCCCATTATCCAACTCCTCGATTTTTCCCTCTGAGGAAGATCAGGACTGTTGAGCCTGAAATGCTGTCTCACTTGTTGTTAGTACCAGCTGTAAACAGGCACTGTGTTCAACCTTTGTATCTCTGCAGGCTTTATATCTTGAAAAGATGACATGAGTTTGAGCAACACTAAACAATAGTTAGTTCTGTAGATGACTTCCAGATACTGGCTTTGAAACACTTTGAAGCCATAAAATATATTTGATCTGCTGTAAAGCTGCCAGTATATTTGCTTCTAGCATGAGAGCCATCTTGCCAGCAGGAGAAAGTACTTTTTCCTACAAAGCCTGAGTTGACTTAAAGGCTTTTTGTTGGTTTTGGTGTGGTTTTTTTCAAAGCACCTGTAACTGACTTTGTAGCTAGTGGTCCAGTGTAAGTTTCAGCATCTGATTCTTCTTTTTCTGCTTTCATACATTGATACTTAATTTGAATGCTGTCCTATTGGGAAGAGGTTAACTGAAAACACTGCAGAGTAACTTGAGCAGTAAACAATCTGATACTCAAATGAAGCTAATTGCTGCATAACAAGAATAAAGGAGCATATTTTGAAACTTGTCTCCTTTTGCAGGAGGCGGTCAGTGCTGTTGGCATATTTTAAGGGCAAGATATGTCTTACTGCTTGTGTAATATCCAGTACAATGAGCCTATGACTTCCTAGGTGCTCTCAAACCTGCAAAGTTATCTCAGGCTACAAATGCAATAAGGGGTTTGTGGCTACTAATGAGCTGCAAAAATGATGATTGCTGTACAGCTTGTGGTATGCAAATACAAGTAAATTAGAGCACTCTTGAAAGCCCAGCATATTCTGATGGGTGGCGATCGGTAATTTTTCTGCTGTAACTAGACTGTAAGAGAGCTGGTGAGTGCTTGCTGCTTCCACTCTCCAAAAAGTTGGGATGCTAATGTCATGCTCCATAGAGGTACATGTGCTTCTGAAGTGATGATTTTGAAATCTACACTGTAAATTAGGTGACCACTAAGTCTGGTCAAAAATTGCTGACGTAGCTATCTTTATCACTAAACAACGAGTAAGTCACTAATTTAACTTGCTTGGATTATTTTTTCCCTTCTGTCATCACCCTGTGCTACAGCTGCCAAGATACTGCTTGGGTAATAGGATAGAAAAAATGAAAACACTACCTATGTTTTTTTCTTCCCAGAGTAGAAAAGTACTGATAGAATGTATATATACATGCATGTGTGCGGTTTCCATATAATCAACAGATTATTAACACTTAAACCCACAATTGACAAAACTGTCCTGTCATGAGTTTTCTGCTAGGAAAGGTAACAGACATTTGTGCAGGATTTCAATAGCAGCTAAAGGCTCCTGGTTGGGATTTTTTCCTATATATGCAATCCTATGCTTGTTGAAAGAACCAAGTGGCTGCTTGGTCTAACTGTGTCCTGTCTAAACTGTTGACACTTCACTCAAGAAATAAAGGTCTAAGTGGTCACTTTGTCCAAAACAAACCATTTAAGTTAAAAATGAGGCAATTCTTGGCTAGTTTGTTACCTGGCTGCACAAACAGTGGTTCTGGGAGGGGTGGGAGGAGGAACCTCTGCTGTGACTTTATTTTGGTTTGTTCTTCTTGCTTAGGGCTTATAGTGCTTGGATGCTAAGGTATTTCTTAAGCTATAATACTGAGAATTTCAGGCCCATAGTTTGATGTAAGAAGTAGGAAACAGTAGCTTACGCACTTTTATTTGGGGGTGGTGGTGTGTGTGTGCTCAAATGTCAGTGACAGTGCTGCCCACACAGTCATTATTCATCTGATTCTTAATAATCTGTTTCACATAATAATTCTGATGGCCATTTGTGGCCTAATGTGACAGCACATCCACTGTGATGCTTGATTGGGACCCTGAGCTGTCCTGCTTCGTGTCTAACTGGGTACCTGCTCTTACAGTACCTACTAGTCCTTACTTTTTTAAAGGCTATAAATCTAAACAAGTGCTGGGACCATTTTGGCATTGAGCTTCCAGTGCTATGCTGTTTCCCTTAGCAGTTGGTACACTGCAGCTGTTTGTGCACAAGTGGAACTGTGCATGTGGGCATCATAATAGCTGCTTCTATAGTGGTGGAAAGAAAGTGTATTGGTAGTGAGCAAATGGGATACTGAGAAGATAATGTGATGTTCTTCAAAGGTAGGTGGAGAAGGAGGGCATTAATGGGGAATATTAGACACAAGCTCAGGTTTCTAGACATGTTTTGAACTTAGTTCAGTAGAAGTTTATCAGATAGTGGTGTGGAGACTTTCTACCATAATTTCTCCTGGACAACTGAACAAAGTTAACAAGGATGCTGCTTCCCCTTTGCAATACCTTCTTGAAACTGAAGTCTTTCTCTTCAACTGAGAAGTCCAAACCATGCCTTTAAACTAGTCTCTACCTGTGCTCACCATCTAGTACCCCTTGAGCTTCCTTGGTGTTTTAATGAGTCCACTGTAACATTTTCTGTTATTATAAAATGCCGCCTCACTGACAGGCTTTTCATGCTACAGCATACTGAGCTGACTGTATGGAAAATCAGCTTGAAAGAATCTCCAGATCTGGCTTTGGAACTTAATACAAGGTTACTTCCAAACAGTTGATATTTGAATCAAACCGTCATATTTTAATTTGTTTTCCTTCCCAATACTGACATGCACTAAATCACAATTGCTTATGTCTGCTCAGTCCCCTGTTTTGTCCCTGATATGCCTGGAAGTTTTTAATAAAAATTAAGGCATCTGAACTTGCATTGTGTATTTTGATGGGGAGGGACAGAGCAACAGAAGAAAGGCTTTAAATATGGCTTGGTTATCTCTTGTAAAAGAATATAGGCATTTGTCTAAACAATTAGCAGCACATGCAGATGAGATGCAGAAATTAATGTGTAGCATACCAGTCTGTCTCCCAGAGATGGACACCACAGGCTCACCTGGGGGGGTTCTGCAGAGCATTTTGATTGAGAAATACCACCGTGCAGCTCAGTACTCCTCATCTTTCAAACAGAATGTCTCAGTTAATCTTGTAAATCTTACTTTCCCCCACAGCCTTTTTTTACCTTGCATTATAACAGTAAGTACCACTTGAACTGTATAGCACGCTGAAAAAATAATACTGGACTAAATAAGACTTTCTGAAAACATTCTCTGAGAAGAATCTAGGAGTCTAAATGCTGACTTCTACAGTGTGAGTAGTTGGTTTGGTGCCTGCTCTGCCTTTTTCCTCTGCAGACAGATAAACACTTAAAGGCTATGAAGTGGTGGACTGAAGTGGTACACGTGGTATTTGAAATAACTTTGGATTTTCAACTGTTCTAGGCTATTTAGACTATTCTAGAATTTAATGACCTAACAGTTCAGTTGGAAGTGACCAGAGCTGTTAGGACATTGAAATTACAAACTAAATATCACCAGGTAGAAAACCTTCCAGCCAATGCCTTTTGCTTACCTTTGGGGGAAGGGCTATATGTATTAATGAAGCTAAGGAAGTTTTCTTGGCTTGGGTGACCAAGGGGTATCAGGGGTGATTACGAAGAAGGTAGCAGAGTGACCATTTATCTTGTGGTACCCTGGCATCACATGCTTCTTTACTTCATTATGCTACTCTGTGCAAGTGAACTAGGTTTTATACTGATGTCTGCAAAGCTTGTGCAGTTAAGCGTCTGACCTAGACATTTCTGAGATGGGAGTGCCCTGATTCCCCAGACATACCATGCTTCTGCATGTGCAGTTCATGCTCCAGATTCTATAGAGGAGCTGCAGCTCTGCTTTATAAACACTGCTTAGCAGTCATAGAAATGCTGGTTATTAGAGCTGGATTGCAGACATTTTTACCATAGTACACAACTTGAACCAAGCAGCTGCGGCTGGTTTCCTGGGATACCAGAGCAGAAGCCACAAACGGATTAGATGATGTTTCCCTTTGGCTCTTGGACTCATTGACTAGGTTGTCAGTGTTGTCTAATCAACCTACATGGCAGGTTTGTTTGAAGTGTATAATATTTGGAGAGGATTAGCAAAATCAATGATGTAACTTATTTTTGTAGCACATGAAGTTGAAGACTGGTGGTGCAAAGGCAGGGATCTCTATCATTTGTTCTCCTTCTGTGGTAGTTGCAGGTCATCTACTTGTGTAGCTCTCAAGTATCCTGTTAGGAAAGTTAAGGGTTCCTGACAATGCTGTATATTAGTGTAAATGTTGTCTGTCTTAACATGGGACACAGGATAACTTGTCAAGCATTCTGATTTTTTTTTAATACCCAAATGAGTTGTATGCTGTGTTACTTTAATACTGATGCTGAAAGCTAGCAAGCTTTGACCTGAGTACTTCAGATGTTGGGAATATCAAAGTCCCTTGAAGAAAAGTGATCTTTTTCAGAGCTTCTGTTTTCAGGTAGTGAATATTTAACAGTAACCTTCAGAACAAAACTTATATACTTTCTGTAAAAGGAGTTTCTAGGAAATCTCTTGCCATTTGTGGTGGTAATTGGGGGGGTGGAGGGGATGACTTTTCTAAACTTCAAAGCATAACATGCTAATTCGAACAGTATTGAATGTCTCAAATCGCAGACTGAGAAACAGATCCTTACCCTGCTGCTAAAATCTAGTTTGGTTTGAACACATATATTTAATATTTGTGATGTTGATAATGTGGTAAAGTTAATAGATTCTTAAAGTCTTTCAGCAGCAGTGTGGCCAGTAGATGAGGAGATGGAGCATCAAGAAAGCTGAAGCTGAAGGTAGCCTGTTTGGAAGAAGGAAGTCCTCGATGAAAAATGATTTTTCACTTCCTCTGATCTTAAATCTGATTTGAAACAAAAACATACATAATTGATGTTGTAGGTAGTGTATGTGGATTCTGCTACTTCCTGGGAATAGTAATGGCTTTGATTTCCTCTCCTAAATTCACATTGTGGCGGGTTGGCCCTGGCTGGATGCCAAGAGCCAACCGAAGCTGCTCTATCACTCCTCTTCAGCTGAACGGGGAGAGAAAATATTTAACAAAAGGCTTGTGGGTCAAGATAAGGACAGGTAGGGATCACTCACCAATTATCATATAGGCAAAACAGACTTGATTTGGGGAACATGAATTTAATTTATTACCCATCAAATCAGAGCAGGACAATGAGAAATAAAGCTAAACCTTATAATGCCTTCCCCCCACCCCTCCCCTCTTCCTGGGCTCAACTTCACTCCTGATTTATGCCCCTGCACCCCCCACCCCAACCCGGCCAGCAGCAGTGTAGGGCAGGGGATGGGGGTTGCAGTCAGCTCATCACACACTGTCTCTGCTGCTGCTTCTTCCTCCTCAGAAGAAGGACTCATCACACTTCCCCTGCTCCAGTGTGGGGTCCCTCCCACAGGAGACAGTTCTCCATTAACTTCTCCAAGGTGGGTCCTTCCCACAGGCTGCAGCTCTTCACAAACTGCCCCAGCGTGGGTCCCTTCCATGGGGTGCAGCCCTTCAGGAACAGACTGCTCCAGGGTGGGTCCCCCTCGGGGGTCACAAGTCCTGCCAGAAACCTGCTCCAGCGTGGGCTCCTCTCTCCAGAGGGCCACAGGTCCTGCCAGGAGCCTGCTCCAGCGTGGGCTTCCCACGGGGCCACAGGCTCCTTCGGGCACATCCCCCTGCTCTGTTGTGGGGTTCCCCACGCGCTGCAGGTGGGTCTCTGCTCCACCGTGGACCTCCATGGGTGCAGGGCACAGCTGCCTCACCACGGGCTGCCCCACGGGCTGCAGGGGAACCTCTGCCCCGGTGCCTGGAGCACCTCCTGCCCCTCCTCATTCTTCACCAACCTTGGGGTCTGCAGAGTGGTTTCTCTGACATATGCTCACCCTGCTCTCTGGCTGCAGTTGCCTTTGCACAGTTTTCTTTTCCCTTCTTAAACATGTTACCCCAGAGGTGCTGATGGGCTCAGCCTTGGCCAGTGGTGGGTCTGCTGGAGCTGGCTGGCATGGACTTTATCAGACATGGGGGAAGCTTAGCAGCTTCTCACAGAAGCCACCCCTGGAGCTCCCCTGCTACCACAGCCTTGCCATGCAAACCAATACACAGTGAGCTGTCTTGCTCTCCAGCAGGTTTCAGAGTGCAACAACTTCTGCTGACCTAATTGATGCCAAAGGTTATGATTAAGCTGTTTGAAAAGCTGTGGAGACAGTCCTTTTAGAGTGGGTATTCATGCCTGTACTACATAGTAGGTGGGTGCAAAGTGGGAGTTAAAAGGTATTCCTTTTATATGATTGCTTAGCTATACAGTGGAGGAAAACTGCTGTCTTACTGCAAAGCATCTTGTAGTAAGGGCATGTTCATATTAAAATACAAGCATTGTGTCTGGGTGTGTTCAGGTGCACTAAAGTGTGTCTTAAAAATAAGTAGGTGTTACACTTTTATTTTTGTACTGCCAAGAAATTTGTCCATTTAAGAGCGCTGTGAGGATTTTCTTTAAAATTAACAAATTTAAGATGGTAGCGATTGTATGAATATTAAAATGAATCTAGTGATATTCCTTGCCCATGGGGTTAGTACATAGGAAAAGGTGCTGCCATTTCATTGAACCATTTTCTCCTTGAAAGTCTGATAGAGTTGAGGTGTTGGGCATTAGAAAAAGCAAGCTTGTTGGCCTTAAATTTTCAGTAGCATGGTGTAAACTTCTGCTTCCAGTGAGACAGTTAAAGGCTGAGTTTTGGATATCTGCAGGTTATTCTGTATTGCACCAGACTCGACAGTATTGGATATAAATAAGTATAATGCTGAGCAGGCAGGAAAAATTTTAAGGATCAGATATGCAGAAGTCTTTAGAGACAGTTGTGCTGCTTGGTTCATGTGCCTGATGCAGAAAATGTATGGTGGCATGGTGAAGGTCACTGGCTGTTGACCCTTCCTTGCAGTGGGCACATAAGTGTATCTTAGATGGGTCACCCACAATCCTGTCTTGATCTACCTTAGAAACAGCCCCCCTCAAGGCCTGTAAGATGTGCATAATCTTTGTTTCACAGGGCCTGTTCAGGGTTGGTGGGACTCGGAGGCAAATTGTACTGATCTGTGAAATACATAATCCTTTTGACAGAGCAAGGGAGGCTCTTGGATCTGATACTCATCTTCCCAGACTGCCAGTCAAGGTTACAGCTGTTGCACTTTCTGATGGAGACCATTTTGTTCAACTGAAAATGCTTGTTCTTAGAGGCTGTCAAAACTGGGACAAGGTGGGGTAGGAGGGGCTGAGCAGTGGTTCCAGTGAATAATGCTGAATGTCCAACAATGGGAACAAAGGGAACTTTGTGTTTTTATTTTCTGGGAGAGTGCTTGCAATCAGTACTTGCAGTTGTCCTGCATGCCACTACCCTTGTTGTAAGTGCAGGTACTCCATGTGTTACTTGAAACTCTTTGGAATGTAATAGTGCGTAACCTGACATGTTTTTTGTGAGCTGTTATGTTCCATTATTGCCCCTTGTATGGCTAGATACTTTTAAAACTGAAAATATAAGTATACAATAAGTCTTTTCTTAGACTAAGTTTACCAGCATGTAGCTGCTCCTGTGCAGAAACACAACTGAGAGAAGCGCAGAGTAAAGCAGCTAGAGGAGAACAGTTGAATCCTCTTGGTCACCTTGCAGCATTCTACCCTAGTCAATACTGTGATCTCTCCTGAAATCTGCCAAGACATAGAGCTCTTAAATACATGTCATTTCATGTTTACTCCACAGTAGCATCTGGAGAACTTTTTTTTTCAGGAGATTAATTCCATGGAGGAATATAACCATGTAAAAATACAGCTTTGTAGGCTACATATGGGGGAAAGAAATTGTGTTTGACTTCCAGTCAATTTGCAGCGTAATTTCTATCTGGAGAGCTAACACAGCAGCATGGTTTCTTATAATTTAAATAATTGTATTGGGTTTATGTGACAAGGCTTTGGTAGCATGGGGGTGCCTTCTGTGAGAAGCTGCTAGAAGCTTCCCCGATGTCTGATAAAGTCAATGCCAGCTAACCCCAAGGGAGACCCTCCACTGGCCAAGAGAACACCAGCAATGATGGTAGTGCCTCTGGGATAACATATTTAAGGAGGGAGGGTGTGCAGGAGGAACTGTACAAGAGCAACTGCTGTGGGAGAGTGGAGTGAGAATGTGATTGAATGAACTCTGCAGACCCCAAGGTTGGTGAAGAATGAGGAGGGGCAGGAGGTGCTCCAGGCACCGGGGCAGAGGTTCCCCTGCAGCCCGTGGGAACAGACCAGGGGGATGTGCCCAAAGGAGCCTGTGACCCCGTGGGGGACCCATGCTGGGGCAGCTCATGAAGAGCTGCAGCCCATGGGAAGGACTCACGTTGGAGAAGTTTGTGGGGGGCTGTCTCCAGTGGAAAGGACCCCACACTGGAGCAGAGGAAGAGTGTGATGGTCATCCCCCTGAGGAGGAAAGAGCAGCAGAGAGAGTGTGTGATGAACTGATCACAAACCCATCCCCTGCCTCATTGTGCTGTGGGGGTGGAGGAGGAAGAGAAATCTGGAGAGAAGTTGAGCCTGGGAAGAAGGGAGGAGGGGTGGGGTGTGAGGGAAGGTGTTTTAAGGTTTAGTTTCATTTATCATTATCTTACTCTGATTTGGTAATAAATAAAACTAATTTCCCCATGTTGTGTCTGTTTTGCCTGTGATGGTAATGGGTGAGTGATCCCTCCCTGTCCTTATCTGGATCCATGAACCATTTGTTATGTTTTCTCTGCCTTACCCAGTGATAGAGCAGTTTTGGTGGGCTTGTGCTGTCCAGCCAGGATCAAACCACCACAATAATATATGATGATACTTAGCTTTTTATATATTATTTATTAGGCAGAGAATGCCTTGAGGGCTGTACTTTTTATTTCGTTATATCTAGGTCTTCTAAAGCAAACCCTCTCAAGTGGCAATTATTGTAGACATTCTGATCATGTGTAGATAGATGGCTTAAGTTAATTTGCAAAAAGCTGTATACCTTTTGGTGATATTTGAAAAAAAAATTCAACATCAATTCTGTTAATTACTTGATTTGGGGGAAATTTTACTCTTCATATCAGAATCATAAGGAAGATTGAGACCTGTGGTTGTCAGACAAATCTTTGAGCTGCCAAAAAACCTCTGAGGTATTTCCACAGTGTCTGGTCTGCAACTGTTGTTGCGAAGTGATGAAACAGCATTAACTCTTGCAGTGTCTGAACTTTTTAACTACCGATGAAATTGGTTATTTTGTTCAGTACCTGATGGCCAGATAAGCCTTTAAGTCTTCCAGTCCCTTAAGGGCTCTTACTGGAACCGAAATGATACATGAGTTGATGCAGGCAAATCACCGAATGTGATGTTTTCTGCTTTTCTTTTGTGCTAGGGTTCTATCACTAGAAGAATAGTGATAGAAGAAGAGTGAAACTAGCTTTCCAGTTTTTATGTACCACATCTGTGTGGCTGCAACAGGTTGCAACTGGAGAAAATCCATAGTTAATGATACCTGCTTTCAGACTTGCCAAATGAAGTATGAACAGAACTGCTTCTGGTTGATTGTGTCAGACAGAGTTCATACTTTGGAAGAGTCCTTGTCCAGCAGCAAAATATTCTCCAGTCTTGTTACCAATGGAATATGCTGCTCTAATGTCTGTAAAATTGCTCAAAGGATGTGTTTCTGCAATGCAAATCTTAAACATCTTTACCTTCTGTGTGCATAAACACAATTTATTTAAAAATAGGAGTCTACCTGTGTCAGTGTAACGGTGTAAAAATTAGGTAAGGACACTGCTTCCTGTTCTAGGAAACTTTCTTTATTCAGTTTATGTACTAAATGTTATTTACAAACAGAAGAGGACAAGAAGCAAGCTGGGCTGTTCCCTTATTGAACCAAGGCAAGGTAAAACTTGTAGGTGGAGCACTATTTAAATCATCCTACTTAGTACCAAGTGTGTGTGTGGCTTTCAGATGCTGTTTGCTGGTAACCTGACTAGGAGTAATGCATCTGTAGGCTAGTGTGAATACCAGCAAGTCTGCTAGCTTGTACGTGATCGTCTGTTAATTCATAATCACATCTACTTTATCACCACTAGAGGCTCCTCCAAGTCATGGTTTGGATAAGTTTCTGTCAGGAAGCAGCTCGTGCTCTTAAGTAGCATGCAGATGTCTGAATCTGTGTAACACCTCTTTACAATAATGAATTTTTTAAAATTATCAGCCATCCTCTTGATGGTAAAGTTGAACCTGAATCATCAATTCCGGATAGTTACTGATCATTAACTAGTGATGAACTGTAAAGTGATGTTGACTAGAAGCTTGTAGTGGTGCTTGGTTGTAACTGGAAAAAACAAGTTTGAAAATACTTGTTATGAGTGTACCATCAGCATATTTTATCCTAACGTAGATTAATTACTGACACCGATTATTTTAGGGTTCAGAAACTTTCATGTATGTCTGGGGTAGGTTTCCCATGACAGGACTGTACTTACACTTGTATACTCAACACACTGTCAGCTTTTGCTGCAAACTGATTATTACTTTATTGTAATTTGATAGGGTGTAGGTATCTTGCATCAGGTGCAGTGTTTCTGAGATACAGGCTCTGATCAGAGCCTAACTATGTTAAGAATAGGTTTTCAAGAACTGATCTTATAAGACAGGAAACAATATCATCATGGGATTGTGGCTAGCATACAAATCTGGATTAATTTTCTGTTCTTTGCCGTTTCTGCATTTTGGTACCCTCAGCTTAGCTTAGTCCATATACAAGCAAGCAAATCCTGTGCTTAGGTTTTAGATTTTTGCAGATGTGTGGGTATGATTTTTCTCTGAATGGAGTGAGAGATTGTCTAGTTCCCAAACAGACCCTGTGGATGCTATGATTTTTGAGCATGGCAGTGTGCTGGAGCACTATACTGGAGCTTCTGGAGACACAGCAGGCATTTTTCACAAATACTTACATGTGATGATCCTGTTTAGAAAGTGGAGGAGCTTTTAGATGAGTCTTGCAGGAAAGCAACATGGCTTGTTTCTGTGGAGGCTTCAGAATAAGAAGGGCTGTGCAGCTACTGGAATGTACATGAGGACTTACTGGAAGGTTAATTTTTGTCATCTGTTTCTATAGCATTCAGGTAGTGTTCTTAAACTTGAAAACCTTAAAGGAAGTAAAAGGCAAAGATGAAAAATAAGTTATCCAAAAATCACCAGAAGGTAGATACCAGAGGGTCAAAGTAGAAAGTGATGTCTCACAGTAGAAATCCTACTCTGTTTTGAAGTTCTCTGCTTTTTTTTCTTGACATATCACCAGTTCCTACAAATATCCATAGCTATAGATGCAGAACGTCTTGCGAGAGCTCTTACTGTCAATCTGCTACTGCATTTTATCTTGTTGTTCAGTTAGACTGCTCTGTTTTTTCCACACTGTTGTGTTCGGAGGCCTTTCTTCATCCACACTCCAGTTCTCACTAAAAGCAGACTACTGACTTACCATAGACCTTGTCTTCTCTTCCCTGGTATGCTACTTAAGGGTGATCACTTCATCTGTCATACGAATTTCTTCTAAAGTTAAGTCACTTCAAATCAAGAATAATATCTATGACATGCTTCAATACAGGAAGAAAATTAGTTTTAATTTCCCACAGTTCCTTTCTTGGTACTGGTAGGCAATACTGCACAATGTTAGAGCTACTTGTGTTGCTTTTAGTCACACAACTGTGTAAGTTTCCTCTGACCTTCCTACGAGACGCAGCTTTCTCTAAATGATCAGATTCCTTGCATGTATTCTCGTCTTTTATCTGCCTCATTAAATTTCTCTTGACCTTGAAATCCTCTTGACCAGTCGTAGTCTGAAGTGGTTCTTCCTGACTGCTACTCTCACCCTGTATGCTTTCAAGCTTAATGTAAATGGTTATAATTAATTAGATACAAGACTGAATTTCAAGGATGTTCATTCAGGTACCAAGCCTAGCTTGATTGCACTGGGTCTGCTTTTATCAGATATACAAAGGGTACCTTAAATAGCTGTGCTGCACTAAAGATGAATCAACCTGCTTTGCACCCTTTTGCTGGCTCTTTCATGAGATACTTGACAAAACTGAAGATTCTGGCTTTATCTAGGTGTCCTATTAGTCATTGACATGGCAACTAGTTGGAATATAGGTAGAATCCATGCTGGTTTCATTTCAGTGTTGTATATCTGTCTGGTCTGAAAGATGTCTTTAAGCATCTGTGTATTAATGATGGTCAAACATTTTGTAGGTGTTTTTTGTCTAGCGGTGTGTTCACTAGCTTTTTAAATGGAGCATGGTGGTTATAGCAGGGAGGTGACTTCTGGTGATCTGCAGGAGGTGAGTACTGTGTGTGAAGGGCTGTTTTGTTCAGTAGGTGTTTCCTTAGGGCCATGCTGGAAGTGTAAGGTCTATATGGTACCTGACACAAGGCGACTTGAGATGTGCTTCAAACAATGGGAGTGCTTTGGAGACACTTGAAGGCCAAAGCACTTTATCTTGTCCTTGTGACTACAGCAGCAGTGCTGTCTGATCAGCTTTTTTTTTTTTTAAGCAGACATGAGGCATAAGAGCTGGTCTTTTGTCTCATGTAATTCAGCTGTTACACATATAATTGCAGGTGCTGGTACTGTGGCAGATTTGGGCTGTCAGGAGCTGCTTTTATCCCCCAGCCCAGGCAAGAGTACTTTGTAGTGCAGGAAGTTGCAGCTTAATACTCTGCAGGCATCAGTGATCTGCCTCTGTGTTTTGATTTTAGGCTTAAGGTGGGTGTCTGTGTTTTAAAGTTACTAAATTAATTAAACGTAACATTTGAACTGTACTCCCTTTCCTTAGCAGTCCTCTTAGTAGGCCAAAGCTCAAATTGAGGCTTATGCACTTCAGCAATAATGTAGAATCTGGGGGAGTTTGTCTTGCTTTGAAAAACTAAATCTGAGATCTGAGCTAAGATTAATATTTCTTTAATCCTCATCCCTTGTAGTGCAGTTTACTGGCAACCATATCATTGTTGCTCATGAGTAAAGCTACACTGATTGTAATGATGTGATCTCAAAATCATCTAAAGCACAAGGAAAGGGTGAATAGAAGTAGAGAATGATAGAATGCTGAATAACTCTTGAATTTGGCTCCTCACTAGCAAAAAACTCCCAAAAGCTGTTACTGTAGAAACAATAGCCTTAGGAGCGAGGATGAGTATGTATCAGACGTCACAGGCTCACACAGGATAATAGACACTTTGCAGTCCAGTTATATACTGGGACTATGTATAATACAGCTGCATTGTATACAATGATAAAACTAGATTAGTACAACACTAGGAAATGGTACTGCTGTATTTAGCCCTTTGGTTGCAAGTGGAATAGCCCAGCAGACTTGCTTACTACTACTGAGTAAATGTTATTTGCGTCTGCCTAGACTTACTGGCTGTGACCAGCTCCAAACAGGAAGATTTACAATTAGTAATTCGGTGGCTGAAAAACAGATTTTGACTGCAATTCCTAGGTGCTGCCATCCAGCTTCTAGAAACCTATGTCCCTTGTTTAAATACAGGCTACTACGCCAGCCTGAGAAGTCTAGTCAGAACTGTTGCCTGCTGTGCTGAGAAAGGCAAAGTTGTGTAACACTGCAGTACAGTGCTATGGTTTACACTTACAGTGCTATAAATATTCCTTTCCCCTTGCTGCTTATGAAAGATGTGACTGCATGAAGACCTGCCCTGTGTTTTAGCAGAACATGTGACTGGCTGTCCCTTGAGGAGAGCTTTCCTCTTGCATCCAGCCCGACTTGCATACGAAGAGAATCAAGGCAATTAGTCATTCACTGACTCATGAATGGTGCTTGTTTAAAGAATTGTCTAAAAATACTTAAAACAAGCTGAAGGAAAGGGTGTTTTTGTATTGAGCTATCTTGGACATATCTTCACTCAGTAGATGCAAATGGTATGGCTTGCTTCACCAAACAATGAAGCAATCTGCTGTGTTTTGGTGAGTATGCAAATGAGGGAATGGATAGGTGAGATCACAGAAACTCTTGTCAAGCTTGATGCAAAATGCTGTGAAACTGGGGTATACTTTGGTTGTGACTACTTGAATTTGAGCAAACTGAACTACAGAAATGGCCAGGGTAAGTCTGAATTATATCCTGCTGTCTTACGCTGAAGCATTCCATAGATGTGCCTGTGTGTAAACCTCCTTCAAGAAAGTAAAGTACTTAGCCGGGTTGTGAAAATTCAAGAGATGAGATTGAACAGGATGCTGAAGATGTTGTAAACTAATGCAGTTCTTAAAGACAATCTTCTGGAACCTGAAGCCTGGCAAGTGGAAGCAGGTGCCCAGAGTGTCAACCCCATACACATTTAACTGGTGGACTTGCACACATGCTGCCAGAAATGTCAGTAATGTGACATGATACTTTGAATAAGCAGTCTCAAATATTTCTGCCACTGCTCCAGCAAAACTCTATTAATTTTTACAAATAGATGGAAAATTGCTTTCTCTAGATATGGTTTGTGTCCACTTCAGAACAGCTACACTAGTGTTAGAGCTTCACCAGTTCAGGTACCAGCATCCTCAGTTATACCTGCTATTTCAAGTGCCACCTTCTCCTTTAAAGCACAGACCTAAGAGGAGATGTATATGTATGATTTGGAGTAAACTTTAGGTGCTGTATTGGCAAGTGTCTTTGGCTCTTTCAGCAAGTATTAGACACTATAGGGAGACTTAAGTTTCACACATTTGGAGTTATTCTTCCTATTTTGTCCAAATGGGGAAGTGTATGCGTACAGATATAAATAAGAACTGAGTCATCGGTTTCTGCCTGGAAAATTGTCATACAGACCAGCCTCTCTGCATAACACACACCCAGTGAGCCTGATTTCAAGCCATACAACTCATATACAGTCTGTGGGCAATGAGAAGGTGTCAGACCAAAGAGCACAATTTCAACATGAGGCCTTCAGTGATAGCAGAAGTCTCCTCACACCTGGCATCTCACAATCTCTAGTATTTTCAATCTTAATTTTGTTTTGCTCTTAAAATCCAGTGTGTTCCTGGAGTGAAGGTTGATTTGGGGGCACAATCTAGTAATATTTCAGCGTAGGAGTTCCTGGGAAAGTACAGAAACCTCACTATGATGTCACCTTTCTCGCATGGAAATCTGAAATTGCTTCAGTGCATGGCTCCTGTGGTCAAAGCTCAGCAAAGCTGTTGGGCTGGCATCTTGCCTTATGGAAGAGGACCAAGTAGTTCTGTTTGGTGTTAGTTCTTACATAGCTTCTGGTAGTTGCCTTTTTTGTGATGAGGTGGCAGACAAATGCAAAAACTGAGTGAAAATGGACAGGTTAGAAGAAATACTTGGATGGCTCAGGATGCCACAGTTTCCAATGCAGTACCTCTTGCTCGATGCTACATCTGCAGTTGCAATGATGGTGTTTTCTGTAGCATCATGTAAAGTCAAACTGGCAATAAAAGTAATGGAAGTGAACCTGGCAGTTGCTAGCCTAATGTAGGTGAGTGTTCATGTAATCTCTTCCTTTGCTTGAGCACTGACCTGCAGTTTCAGGAAAAATGTCAAAGTAACATAGCTTTGTCTTGAGGGTTTATACCTAGGAGTTCAGAAGTCTCGCCCTGTCTGGAAATACTCTTGCTTTGCCATTATCAGCCTTGAACATAGAATCAAGGCAGGAAAAACCTCTCTGTCAAGCCATGGGCACTGCAGGACTGACCTGTGCACAGATGAAGATGGGCACCGGGCCCTGTGTTGGTGGGGCCACGCTTGGTTGTGTGACCAGGGTGGAGAACAGCTTCAGGAGTGTGCAGGTGGCCTCTGGCCAAGGGAAATAAATGTCTTGTTCATCTTCCAGCCTGGCCACAGCTTTCTGTCCCCAGCAAGCTCTCAACACAAAAACGTTAACAGCTGCCCTGTCTGAAGGTGGATGCTCCCTGGCTCGAGAGCACAGACAGTGAGTGTTTCTAGCCAGAGCCGTAGTGATTGTCATGTGGTTCAGACTGAATGGCACAGTTAGCTGGGCAATACCATGGACTGTCCCTGCAGTTATCCCACTGCAAGAAAGAAGTATTTTCTTAACTGCTGAACTGCTTGAGATCCTAAACACAGCAGATGTGTGCAGGCTAACTCAGTCTCTAGGTGAGCAGGAGCTTCCATGAACAGTTACCATCATGCAGGCTTAGAATCTCCAGACTGAACTTCTAGGTTATCAAAGGGAGACAATATTTAAAAAAAAAAAAATCCTTTTATTTCTTTTGAGTAATGTTAGAAGAAAATGGTTTGGTTTCCAGGCACTACTTGTTCTAACTTCATTGTTCAGAGCAGGTTTATTTACTCAGATCCCTTGAGAGATGGCCCAGGCAGCTCAGGAGTGTGAACATATGAGATCGTAGGACCTTGGATGTAAATCAGCTTAACAAGGCTGTAGTGAATTCCCCAGATATCATTTGGCTCGACTATGGCTTCATATTTATTGTTAGTCCTGATTTCAGATCTAAGGAGCAAAAGACTCAATATGTGTGTGAAAGCCCTTTCTTTAAAGGTATAATTGTAGCTTTGACCATCATATCACAGGCTTTGTGCTTTGGACTGGGTTGGGTGATTTAACAACAGTCCCAGCTTTATGAAAACATAGCTATGTAGACAGATAAATATTTAATAACAGCAATTTACTGTTAAAAGAAGTTTTGGGAAAAGGAAACCTAGTTTATACCAGAGGAGTCTTCCATTGCAAATGACAGATTTTACTAATGCCCCAGATAATTAAATTTGGAAGAGTATGCAAGATATGATTTAGAGTGAAACAAGAATGGGGTCCTGCTTGTCAAATCAGTCTCTGATTGTATAATTTAACCTCATTCTTGACTCATCTGTGCCCTACTGACTGTGGTTCTTTCTTGAAGCTTCATGTCCTTTTAATGAGATCTAGTTCCCTCTTCACATTCAGGTCTTTGTGATTTAAATTCCTTACGAAACAGTGCATGTAATACAGAATATAAAGGGTTTGCTGCTGTTAGTGTTCATATGGCCATTACAGCAGCAGGGGAGTTTTCAGGACTCACAAGACTTTAATTGACCTGGTCACTCATCTCCTAACTTCATCAGAGATGTGGTGCCAGTTCACTAAAAGCACAGCAGATGTCAGTAAACACTGGCGTGGTGGTGCTGGGAAATGAAGCCAGAACTGGGCCTATAATACCAAATCGGACCCCAGGTCTGTCAGAGAGATTACTTATGTCCTAAGTCGTAATATCTGGAGATGAAATAGTGATGTTGATCCTACATTCTTTTTCACCTTGTCAAATATTAAAGTCAATGTGGCTGGCTGTAATGCTGCTTTACAGGTTCTGAAGCTGGATGGTATTGAGGTGCTTTAAACCTCACTGATGTGAGAAACAGCCTGCTAGTACTTACTGCTGACCTCTGCTGAATGTGTTTTCTGGCACATAGTATTTAATACTGCATGCACTAATCCAGGCTTAATGTAGAAGAGGAGAATCCATTAGATGAATTGTATAAATGCTTGATGCGCTAGAAGCAGTAAAGGGCATTTTGTAGGATTAGATATTAACGCTTAACCCAGTAGTGGTCTGTAGTTCCTGCTCTTGTTGGCTTTCTTGCATGTTAAACGTATGGTGTAGTTGGCAGCACGCTGGCAGGAGCCATTCATTAGATGTGCAGTTACGGGAAGTGATGATGTGCACAGCAAGGAGCCTGGTTATGCCTGTTACAAAGAAAAATTAGGAGGTCTTGTGCTGTCTGCAAGTGTTGTTACTCATACTGGGACAGGATGGGTGATCTGTAGGAGACTTTGGTGGCACCCACACAAGGAGTCAGTAGGAGCTTGTCTGCGGGCTGGCTGTAGCAGATAATTATTAAAAAAAAGCACAGAATAGTTTAAAAACTAAAACACTTCCTTTGTGTCTGATCTTCAATAAAGTTTGCAAAAGATGCTCAGTTTCACTGAAGCTGCGTTTTCATAGTGCTTGCATTAAGCTTGTGATGTTTTAAAATAAAAAGTATTTTTAACTGGCACTTCCATAAACACTAATTGGTGCAGTTTGGCCACTGTGAAAGCTGCTGGTGCTCCTGATTTCCCCCAAATCAGGTCAGTTGTGATGCTGATAGCTTTCCAGGAAATGTGTTGTCTTCCCCTTGTTGCCTCTCTGCAGTGAGCAGGTAGGATGCATTCACCATTCCTAACCTTGCTGCCTGAAAATCTGGAATCTGTGTTTTGTCAGCTTGAGAAAAGTAGAAGAAATCAATGTCAGACTACAGAAGTGTCATATACTGCTAGGCTGGAATAAATACTGAATTTCTAGGCAGCTGAAGCTTGGAGGGAGTCCTGCCTGCATTAGTGCTTGCCACTGAGAGGGAGATGATATTTATATGTAAATGTCAGTCAACTGCATGGCAAGATCTCCAGAAACAAAGTCATTGTAGTAATTATTCATAGTGATTGAATCAGTACTTAATTCAGTGGTTGGTTAGGAGCATTAGGTTTGTATTTTTATTTTTCTGGCACACCTGTATTTTGATATGGCTTTGCCTTATCCATGAAGTAACATGAAGTAGAGTCACTAATGAGGGTGCATGGGAGTAAGGCAATAAAGTAGGAAACAGAGTGACTGTGCTGGTAGCAATATTGTCAGTGTTGTGATGTAATTTAAGAGGTTGGAGCTCTTGTGCAGTAGCTGTAAATGGCTGAATTTTCAGTCAGGATGGTCTATTTGATGTAACATCAGAGGAGTTTATTGTTTTTCTAGCGACTATAAGTAGTTATAAATTGGGAAAGAGGGGAATGGGTTGATAACTGAACTGGTTTTCACCTTTCTGGCTATTGTGTATGTTCAGTGGTGTCAAAGAGCCACGGTGAGCTGGAGGTTAAAATCTGTTCAGTTTAAGCTCAGCTAGAGGAGCCAAGCACATATCAAGTGCAGTAACAGTTGGGTACTTGTAGGTGGGGGACTAAGCTGCATCTGTAGTCCTCCTGAATTAGTTTGTCTAGCTGTAACTGAGCTAACAACAAGCTGCCCTAAAACTCAGCCACTCTCTAGTACCTAGCAGCCTGGCTGATGTCAGAAATAAGATCAGATCCCTGATTTGTCTAACATCAGTGAAACTGTAGAGAGGAAGACTTTCTGTGAGCTCTAAGTTTATTGCCTAATTTGGTCTTTTTTTCTCTTAATATGTTTAGAACTGGGCTTTCAGTGAAAAAGCTGACCTGTAATTGCTCTTGTTGCATCTTTGCAAGCAGTCTTGTAGCTTGTCTTGGAAATTCTTGGCTTAACCCACAGAAACTTAAATAGCATTCAGTGAGAGCAGAGTGAGTTTACATAATTTCCCATGATTTCTCTCACAGAAGAGGTGTGGTGCAATTCTCTGGGACCTCTTTGTAATGCTCTGGCAAAGCATTTGGTTTCACTTTTCAGATACTGGATGATCTCAACACAGGGACCTAGAAGTGATGTTTTCTGTTTTGAAAAAATCCCTGCCTGTAACGTGGGGTTTCCTAGTTTGGTGTCTTTTGTCTCTGAAATCAGGTTTGTAGAGGAGCTTCACTTGCTTTCTGTTCCAGTACAGCATCTCAAGTGTGCCAAACACTTGCAGGCTAGTTAGCAGTGGCTTATCAACAAGTAATGTGCCTGATTTCTCTGAGTATGCAAGCTTGGGTCTCAGCTGCCTCCACACGAGAAAAAAAGATTTCTTTAGATTCTCTCCAGTGGCATTTTCTGGCATCAGAGCTCAAGAGACATCCTTCATGTGGCAAAATACCAGCTTTAATTCTGTAATGATTGTTATTGCAGGCAGGAAGATAACCCTTTTTTTATTAAAGAGTTGTGGCTGCAAAACAGGATTTAGAAGTTTGAAAGAGTCTTTGTTACGGATGCTCTCAATTAAACAGCCAACCACCAAAAATTATAAAAAATTCATTAACACAGTTAACTAGCTCTCCGTAAGGTACAGGTTTGAATGTCTGTGAGAGGAAAACAGAACAACTTTCTAGGGTTTAATGGCAACCCAAAACGCAGACAAAACCCTGCTCCCAGGTGTTTGACGACAACCCCAAACGCTTTCTCACCTGACAAGTGAGGGCTCTCAACCTTGAGGCCCTGCTCAGGGCAGCGTCCCAACCCAAGGTACCTTGAGGAGTTTCCTTGGGCAGCATCCTGACCCAAGGGGAGAGTCCTGACTGCAGCTGCTGCTCCAGGGGACGAGCTCCAAATGGCCCCCCCAGGGGACTCCACTGATACCCAGGATGAATCTGACCTGTAGTCGATAGCGGCTCCCATTGCCCAAAGGTCCCAGTTACCACGAGGCCCCAGGAACAACGGCAGCCCCGAGCTGCTGCCCTTCAGCAGCCAAGAAGCTCTGCTCTCATTGGGTGGATGCACCTGCCACAGTGTTACAGATCTACAGCCTCTGTGTGAGTCTGCATCACGGACAGAGGCCGTAACTGGTGGTCCAGACTCGGCTTTTGCATTGGTCATCTTGAAGCAAAACCCTCAGGGTTAGGCAATTTGAGAGCAGAGCATTTTTACTGGGAGGAATGACACCTGTGTCCTCCACGCCTTGACTACGTGTGTGGGATATAAACATGGTAATGCTCGTACACTACTGGTAGTATGAGCTTTTTTTGTTGCTTAGAATCTCTACCTGTGTAGAAGACACATAGGTTCTGCCAAGAAATCTTGTAGCTAGCTCAACCCTGAGTTTTGTTGTCTCTTGTGGTTTTTTTATCTCAGTCCTTGGGCTGTTTTATGTCTTAAATCTCACAAAACTGCACTTCAGCACAAGAATGGGCTTTCTTGGGGAAAACTCCCAGTGGTCCAGAGGAGTCTGCAGCTACATGATGTAGCTTTGACCTGAAGTGAATCTGCTCTGCCCTGGGTAAATCTCTGCTCTGCTCCCAGTGCAGAGTGGCATGTTGTAGAGTCAGGCATGTCTTTGCTGCAGGAGCTGCTCTCTTCTGAGGTGGTGTGGTGACATTTCCTTGCTCTTCTTGGAGCAGTGCCATTTGTGTAACTGACCTTAAACTGTGGACTAGGATTGTTTAAATGGTTCATAAATCTTTTGGTTGTGAGCATGCTGTGGGAAAGACTGTGGAGTCAGAACTCAGTGCTGCTGTAACGTACCCACATATAGGCAGTATGACAAGCAGGCACATACAGAATGTAAAGCCACATGAGCAGCTGAATTTGTTTCACAAAGGTGAACAACCATGTTTTCTCAGCTATCTGGCACTCTCTGCACAAAATTTGGTTGCAAGACAAAGGCATATGCTGTTCTATAAGTGAAACTGCAGCCAGGTACTTAATGACTCAGTAATCCAGTTTGTTTTGTTGCCTACTTCTGTTTCTGGGGAATAAAACTTCTCATAACTTGTCCTGTTGAACAAGGTCAGCACCCTGTGTCCAGGTGGCATGGTTAGATACTTCAGTGGAAGGAGGTGACCTGGGATTCTGCTCTCATCATGTGCATCTTGATTCTGGGATCTCTTCTTGCAGTCTCAGTGACATGTGAGCCTGGCTGTGGTGCAGGGGCCAGGAGGTGCTTCTCTGGAGATCCTGTGCTAGACTGGTGGGACTTTCTTGGCAAGTTGAGCCAGTGTCAAGGGAAGGGTCTGTGCTCCACAGTGCAGCAACCAGTGTGCAAGTCCTCCTTTGGGGGTGGTGGTATTTAATCAGTACAGATTCAACCTGACCCTCTCCTGCTGGCTGACTTTTCTGACTGCTGTGACTAGCAGGACAGCACAAAAGTTAATATCCAGTGCTTGGATCTCTGCAGCTTTCCCACAACTGACTCAGCTCAGTCTTGCCTCCCAGCTGGCTGCTGACCACTGGAAGGTAATGTTTGCTGTCATTGCCCATCAGTATTTGGTTCATCAAGTTGCACTGATTTATTAAACAGACACAGATGGCATTCAGGTGTGGGAAATGCTTGTAGTGGCAAGAAATGTAGTATTAGCAACACAGGTAGGTGGACCTGCTTATCTCTTGCACAGGAAAAGCAAAAAAAAAAACTTTGGATCACAGTAAAGCAAGTATCTAACAGTTTGGGGTTTTTTTTCCCCCACACAGAAACAGTAATTTAAAATATTTGCCCTGGCAAATGTAAAATAGGTCTATTTACCTTAGCCAAACTGCTAGCCTGCTTCCGAACCCAGGAAGACAGCAGTAGTATCTTGTGTTCTAGCTTTCCAAATCTTATCTTACCTTGTTTAACAACACTTGTTGGATCGTGCTTCTTGAATTAGCACATGGCAGATGCCTTTTGGCTTGTTTTCTGAGGATTACCAGCCCAGGTCAGTCCAGGTGTTTAGATTCTTCTTGTTCAGTTGGTGTTTTGCTCATAAGAAAGAGTTATACTGTGGGGGCCCCATGAGCACTGGTGTATAAAATGAGAAAGTTAATGGCCTTAATTGAAAGTTTTTTCCAGCTTTTCACTGTAATGGTTTCTTGTTGATCTCTTTTTTTTTTTGTTCTGTTTTGTAACTAAAATATATTGTTTTTTTCCCAGGCTCATATTAAATTTCCTATCGACTATCCATATTCACCGCCTACCTTCAGATTTCTGACCAAAATGTGGCACCCCAACATTTATGAGGTAAGGTGATTTTTAGATAACTTCTCAGGCATGTGGGAAGGTGTTCTACTTCCTTAAACTTCTGGAAGTATTGAAGGTACTAAATGTCTCCAGACATAACTAAAGTGGCTAGCTGTTGGTGTTAAATGTCAGCTTCATGGTTGAACAGTTAAATCTAAATGTTTTAGGACATGCTGGTCTTGTAGGCAGGGATGGAGCTGGTCTCATAACTGCAAGTGCAGCAGGCAGCCCCAAATGAAGTGCCATGTCATAAGTGTTGGCAGTTTTAGGGCGTTCTTAGATTAAAGCTGGTGTGCAGAGTCTTACCCTGCTGTAAGTTTAGGCAACTAATCATTGTTTGTACACAGTTCAAGTACACTTTGAGTATATATTACAAAAGTGTGTGCTGAGACAAGAAATAATGGAAAACAGTCTTTTGCAGAAGATAGCCTACAAATGAAAGGGTTTGGACTTGGGGTGCTCTGCCTGCAGAAAGAACTGGAGCTGGGCTGGAGTCCAGCGTCAGGAGGAATCATGCACAGCCCGGTCACCCTGGGACCAGAGTGAACAGATATCTCTATGCTTGCTCTCTGGTACCCAGTTTAAAGTGGCCTGTAGTTCAGTGCACACAGCTCACATTCAGAGGGTAATGCTGCAGGCTTTCAGGTCCGTAATTGGATGTACAACATAATGGGGATGGTACAACTACATAGCAGATCTAGAAGGGGAATTATTTTATATAGAAGTAGTCGGTTCAAAATTACCAAATTTCATGTTGCTGTACTTGAAATTTGAAGGCCTGTTTTGGCTCAAAACTTCACTTTCAGTGCATGCCAGATATCCTAGACAAGTGTCAACCTCCTAGGAGTACTGGTTGAACAGTTCAAAGAGCTAAAGGCCTTTCAGACTGTTCCCGTTGGTGCAGCTCTGTCACCTTATCATAGATCTTCTTATGAGAGGTTCGGCAGACTTCCTTTGGGCCCACTTCAAAACAAGAATGCCACTTCTCTGTCTTGCTGCAAGCAAATGATGGCTTCGGTTGATGGGCTTGGAAGGCCCTTTTCTAACAGGTTGTTGCTACTAAATGTCCAGCCTGGAATGAATGTGCTTCAAATGTGTGGTGGTTTGAGCCCAGAGTAAAACTGAGCACCACTCACCCTTTCATTCTCAGGAATGGGAAAGAGAAAATAAAATAAAGGCTTGGAAACTGAGATAAGAACAGGGAAGGGGCACTCACCTTGGCAAAAGACACACTCCTTAAGGCTAGAAAAAAAAAAAATCACTTTAATTCAAACAGTAACAGCAGCAGCACCTAGCAGACAGTGTGGGACAGTGACAAGCATTGCCACATCTTAAAAACACCTTCCCCCCACACTTCCTTTCTTTCTGGGCTCAGCTTTGCTCCCAGTTTCTCTGCCTCCTCCTCCCTGAGGCACAGGGGACAGGGAAGGGGGGTTGTGGTCAGTCCCCTGCTCCTTCCTTTTTAGGGGAGAGGACTCTTTGCCTTCATCCCTCCTCCACTAACGAAAACCCTGTCACACAAACTCAGCACAAAATATCATAGTGAAAAACATACTGATGGCTTAGTAATGAATGGCCAAAAGACTCTAAACTACAGTGCAGAACAGGATAGTAATCACTTTAATTACTAGATGCTCAGGAGGATTGCCCTAACAGTGACATCCCAAAATCAGTCATCTGACAGTCTTCTCACTTGAGTTTTGGACTTGGCACAGAATATTGCATGTAGCCAAGGATGATGTTTCTTGTTAAGGGTCTATTTCAGTTACATGGGAGTTTGATCTATAAATAAAGACAACTTTGAGACCTGCAGATTACTGCAGATCCATACTGTGGATGTTGATTCTGAATCCAGAAATTCTCATGCAGGAGGAGAGTGGGAAATAGTTACCAAAATGGTATGTACAAAATGAGTCTTGGAAAGGAGCTCTCCCAATCCTGGTGGGAAAGATGAAAAATTGGCTCTAGAAACAACTGAAGGTAGGAGGAGAAACCCAAAACTTGATGGGTGTATTTTGGGGTTACTCTTCAAATACTCCAGCTCTCAGCTTTGTACTTTATGTTCATAGCACTATTTCTTGGAGCTGAGGGAATCTGAAGCAGCTTGCAGGCTGTTTTGGAAACAACATTTAAGCAGTGAAGATGAGGCACTGGGATAACTCCAAATGAAACTGAGAATAAATCAGCAAAGGTCTTGAGGTTTGAGGCTTTGTCAGGAGGAGAAAAAAAATCTTTTAGTGCAAGGAAGATGAAAGACAGTAGCAGTTTACAGAATCTGCTGGTGGGACTGGATGGTGAGGTTGGGGCTGACATTCCAGTTCTGAGAAGTCAGGGTTGAGTAACATGTGTGTTTCCCCATCTCCAGTTTACTTGGGTCATCTAATTGAATTTTGGTAAAACTGCATTAATCTGTTCTTTATTTTTGACATAATAGTTTTCAGTCTTAATAGAGGCATAGGCTGTTTCCCATTGGCAGGTGAATGCCCTGTTCTCCTTGTTTATATCTTCTTAAAAATTAATGTAGGGAGAGGCTCTCCCCCAGACCATGCTGATCCCTAAAACCTGGTGCTGATCTCATCAGGCCCCATGACACCTTTGCCCTTCCAGACTCCATAATGCAGTGCTGCCCCGCTTGAATTTCCAAGCATGTAACATTGACTGTTGAGGGAAACTTCTCACATCCTTCCTTCCCTCTATATATTTTCATATTATCCTTGCTTCCCTCTCTGTATTTTCATATTTCCAAATACCTGCTCGTCCACATGCTGCTGATCTGATTGCTCAGGAAACTTCCCCCAAGTGCTGTGATGCTTTCTTCTGGACACCAGCACTGTATACCAGCCAATGGTTAAAGGAAAAACTGGGTAAATTAATGGAAAATTATTAATAAAACAAGAATTCAGTTGTGAATATAATCTAACATTAGTATGGTTAACTTCACCTTAAAATTATATTTCTAGATTGCACAGGCCTGTTGGAGTCCTAAAAAGGAAACTGCCTTGTTATGGCAAACTGTTCCAGCAACATAAGTGCATGCTTGGGTATTCAGCAGCTCCAGGTGCTACGCTGCTGTGTGTAGTTGTGTTCTTGACAAAAACCTGCTTCAAAATGATGAGGACTTGCTAGATTAGCATACCTGGCAGGGTTGCTGAGCCACCGAGATCTGGATACCGATCATAGGCCTCCAGTGTTGAAGTAAGATCTCGTTGGGCTATAAAACAAATGTCATTGTTAATCAAGGTGAGTTGAAATGTTTGGGAGGCCCCTCGGGTTTGCTGTTGCTATCTGTAGCTGTGATCACTGGCTCGGGCTCAGAGGTATGGATGCTATTGCTGTGAGCAGCACTGCTTTGTGCTCTGGATCCTCTGTGTCGAGCAGCACTGGAGGGTCCTCAGGATGTAGCTGAGACCAGGTGCGTGGGGAGCTGCCAGCCTGCAATCTCAAACAGAAGTGATCTGCAGCTTCAATCCTGTTCCTGTCATCAACCTGTGCCCTGGGTGCAGGTGACAAGGACAGCGTGAGCGCTGCCCATCGGCTGAGGCTGTGCCACCTGAAGGCATGGGGGGCTGCCTCTAGGAACTTGTAAGTCATCCCAGCAGCTGGCTGCAGGAGGCAGCAAGCCAGCAGAGCCTGGAGAGGCCAACATCTGCTGGCTGGCCTTGGGCGCTCTCTGTACCTTCACCCCATCCTGCAGTAAGGCCCTGGGACCTCATGAGTCCCTAGAGTTGACTTCAATGGTGAATATCAGCTGTGGTGAATACTGCTACAGCACTTCTACAGAGTAACTGTGTCAGAGTGCTGTTGCTGATGGAGAATTGGTTTTACAGGCTTCTTAAAGTGTTTATAAATGGTCGGCGTTACGGAGCTTTAAATCTATATTCAGGCTATAACACTGGTGAGTAAAATACAGATTGAGGATTACGTGGCTGTATGGTTTCCATATGCTGCCAGAATATTCTACCTCTTGCATGCTGGAAGGGATTTTCAGTGAAACCTTCAGAGAGCATCTCCTGCCTTTTCACCTGATACTTCAAACAGCTGTGTCCTAGGAGAGCAGTGTAAGCCGGCCCCACGCCATCTGTTCAACCTCCTTGTGTCCTCAGAGAAGCGTTCTTTTGATACCTGAGCTAGTGGAGTGTTAAACCCTTCAGTTCAAAAATCCCTGTAGCTAACTCAGTTACCGCTGGGAACAAAAAAAATTTTTTTTAACCCTACTTTGGGTCTGCTGTGACTAAAGCTCACTTCAGTCACTTGACAGTACTTGTTATCTGAAGACCAATTTAGTTTTATGTTACTTCATTACTATTTTTGCTTGCTTTGTACATATTAAAAACTGTGACTTGAGATTGTTTTGTACCAATTTGCAGACTAACCCTGTTTAGCCAGGGAAACTTCTAAGCATATAAATAGAGTAGACCCAGGAAGAATTGAGAACCATTTCCAGTTCTTGCATATTTTCACTGGTACTTGGGGTGTCTGTATCAACAAGGTTAAACTGCTCAGAACATAGCCAGAGTGGTGGAATTGAGTCATCAGACCTCTGCCTCAAACCAGGCTATCCTTAACTTTTGTTTCTGTCTTGCAGAATGGAGATGTATGTATTTCAATTCTTCATCCACCTGTAGATGACCCACAAAGTGGAGAGCTGCCGTCTGAGAGGTGGAACCCTACTCAAAATGTCAGGTAACTGTGAATTTGATGTACAACAGTGACCTCAAAGGCATATCACCCCTCTCCAAGACTAAGGCCTGTGTTGGGAGAGGTTTGGAAGGGAATTTAAAATGTGGGTTTGGGGGCTTGAACTGAAGAGGAACTAGACCTACCAAGCTGTCTGGAGATACTGGAGTGCTGTGTGTCCTGATACTGGGCTAACAAGGTGGAGCCTTCTGTCCTTTCACAGTGTTCCATGCTCTCAAAGCAAATTGTCTCAAGTGTTCTAGCCTTTCCCAGTTCCTGTTATCCTACACTTCAGTTTTTAAAACTCATCCAGGATACCACTGGTAGAAAAGAACACTTTTGAGTATTCAAGTCCAGTAGGGAATGCATAATCGTGCCTACTGCTTGCTTTCCAGTATTTGTCTCTGTCTCCTGTCCTGCAGTGTGATATCTTGAGCAGTTAGCCAGGTGATTTTCTTCCTGCCAAAACCCCAAAGAATCACTAAGTACCAAAGGCATGCAAGGCTAACCTCTCAATTTTTTTTGAAATACCATCTGAAATTCATTCTCTTTACAAGACACTGCCAATAAAGAACTGACTCAGTGACAACCTCAACTTAGTTAGGAAACAGCTTTGGGCATTAATTACTTATATTGCACACACGTTTTGAGTATTTAATTATATATGACCCTAAAAACTGACATGAAACTTTTCAAGGTGCTAGCTGATCTGACTTCTGCTCTCCCTTACCACAGTGCAGTTTCTGGTCCTTATTTTCTTGGAATGTGTTGAGCTTCAGGGTTACATTTGGGGAAGAGACATTCCTCAGTTGTATCAATGGAAATAAAACTTGTCCTTAACTGCTAGCCTGTTACCAGCATCACCCGTTGGGCTAAGTGCCGACAGAAACATGTCCTGCTGGGCTCCCATCTGGCTCTGCAAGGCTCCAGAGTGTCAGACAGGAGGCAGCAGGGCTGGAGGTGTGGGAGGGCAGCATGCTTGTAATGAACTGCCTGTATAACTTAGGGCTTCTGGATTTTGTAAATCTTGCCGAGTATTGGCTGTTTACTACATGTGACTCTGGCTGAAGTGTCTGGAGGGGGGTGATGTCCTCAACTTTGAGAGCACCTGTGCTTCCACCTCTAATGGTGTCGAGTGCTCATTATTTTTTTTAAACACAGTCAATATGGACTTTTCCATCACTTGGAGCTAGATGAGGCAGGCATAAGTAAATATGGCAAACATCTAGCAAGTTGTAAAGGAATACAGCTGTGATCTGTGTGGCAGAGAATGCTCTTCTTGTCCTGAGTCCTATAAAGTTGAGGAAGTGGTGCCAGGGCTTAGAGTTGAGGCACTTTGATCATTTTAGTCACCCTTCTCCATATCTCCCCTGTCTTCCCTGTGAGGGTGAAGGTGTCTGTCCTTTGAGGTGCACTGGCCAGAACTGAGCACAGTATTCAAGATGTTGGTACACCTGTATCTTGTGAAGATAAGCAATGCCCTGTCTCACTACTGCTCTGTTTACTGAGGATGCCCTGTTGCCTTTTTTTTTTTTCCGGCTGCCTAAGATCTAGACAGTTTCTGCAACCGGCTCAGTGCATGACTGGCTGTTGGGACAGCCTGAGACAAAACTTCTTACTTTATCCTGAGGGCAAAAATACGCTAGGAGAAATCTATACCTACCTCTAAAGGTGGCTCTGAGAGGCTCAAGTGTGTATAACAAATGGACCAAAATATTTACCTTTATTCCACAAGGTATATAAGAGCGTGTGCTGGTTGGGAGCACCAGCCAGTCTACATAATGTCAGTTTTGGGTGGAATTCAACTGTGTCTGAGCCTTCTGTTGGTACTACACGGAGAGAAAAAGGCCCTTAACAGGTGTGCTTCCTTAAGCCTCTGCTGACTCGTCTCCTCTGCTGGTAAAGGGATGTAGAGGGACTCACTCTGAGCACAGCAGCATTGTAAACACTTAAAACAGTTCACTGTTCCCTAGAAGGGGGGTTGTTAGAAAGCAGGAGGCAGGCTTGAAATCCACAGTCTTAATACAATCAGCTTTCATGAAACGACCTGCTAGAACAACCTTTCCTGAGACAGATCCCTGACAAGAGTGCAGAGGCTCAGTCTCTATCCAGTCCAGTGCAGTTTGTATCCAATGCTGAGGATATTTTCAGTCCCGTGTGGGTTGAACAACTTTTTTCATGGTTTTGGTTTTGTCAGATCCCATGTGCTGAGATCCCTTCCTCTTACTGTACCTTGTTTACTTCATTTACCCACAAAGAGGATTTAGTAGCAGGGTTTGAGTCAGAGCAGACTGTCCAGCTCTTTAAGGTATCAGCAATGATGGGGCTAATCTAACGTGCTGGTTGGGAATAAGGAGCGCAGAGGCCTCACCTCCAGCAGGCAGTTGCCTTGGTGTATTTAAGCAGCTTTGCAGTGACTCTGGAGTCCGGGCCACCACCGTGGAAACTGGCTTCTCCTCACTTTGTTGATGGAAGTGTGGTGAAGCAGATGTTAAATCCAGACATGAATTTCTGTCCTCAGCCTTCCCTAGACTTTGCTTGCTCTACAGTAAAGTGGCTGTAGTGATGCTGGAGCTGACATGCTGGCTTTACAGCCTGTTTGCTGAGAATCAGTCTTTTAAATGAATTATTGAGATGAAGTAGAAGACAGTCTCTCTTCTGCCCTCATTCCACTCTGACCAGATAGTGGTTTTTTTTTTTCCCCTGGAGCTGCTTGTTCTCTTTTCCTACTGAATTATGTCATTTAGAAAATAAGTTGTACAAGACTTTCCTGATAGCTGTACTGAACAGTCTGGCCAGCCAGAAGTGTTTAGTTTCAAAACCCTTGAAGAAACTCAGCATCCAAATGACCAAGCATTTTCTGGGGTTGTATCCCAGATAGATGTTCTGATAGATGTGCTCAGCATGTGCCCCTCAATCAGTGCAAGTACAGCGGAGGCTGTAGTGTCCTTTAATCAAGCTCTGCAAAGCAGTTGCTATGTACTGCTGTATTTCAAGATGTATTCCTTGTCTCTTGTTCTTCCCTTCCACTTAAGGCTGTTGCTAGCAGGATGACCCTGGACATATGAAGCTGTTGAGGTGGTAGCTGCCCCCAGCTGGCTGGGGGTTTAGAGCTGCCTGATGGGACTTGCTGTTGAGTTTTGTGCCAGTTGTGGCACTGAAGAGCAAAGGGCTGAATGACTGGATTGCAGAGGGTTGTAGGAAATGCAGAAAGGTCTGAGTGAGGGAGATGGTGTTTGTCCCTGGTAAAATGCCAGTGGAGTGGGGTGTCTGACTGTGCTGCTGCTCTAAATCCAGGAAGGCTGTCTGTCTGACAGGGGCTACATGGCTGGCTTGTGCTGGTTTTGCTGAGTACCAGCAGCTGAATCCTGCTGGGCCCTTGGTGGCCTGCCTGGGTATTGAAAAACATCTGGACTGTCTTCCCTTTGCTGTGCTCAGCCTTAGTGATGTAAGGAGCTGAGGAGAGGTGAGACCTGCCCACAGCTTTGACCTCCAGACACCAGCTGGAGCAGGGAAAGCAGTGCAGCCTTTTCTAATGGCCTTAGGTCGTGGTGGTCCTTCTCCCTCCACAGGGCAGGCAGAGAGCCTGGCTTTCTGCTGGGAGGCTGCATGTCACCAGGAACAGGCTCACAAAGCAGGTTTCCAGCCCTGCACCATCCATGGGTGGTGCAGACAAGACGAATTCTGGTCTGATCCTGCTTTGCCTGCTGCAGACATGATGGTCTGTAGTCAGGTAAGATCCTTGAGGTTTGTGTTGTGCCGCCTTCCCTACACCCATGGCCAGAGTCTGAAGTTCATACATAATGTGCTTTTGCCTCGGATGTTATCCTTAGTTATCCTTAGCTTAAATTTTGGCTTCAAACAAGTTTCTGAAGTACCACCTAAAGAAGTCGTGGGCATCCAGAAGCTGTGAATGCGTTAGCTCTGACTGCTGTTGTGGTTACCTTTTTCAGGACTATCTTACTGAGTGTAATCTCTTTGCTTAATGAGCCCAACACATTCTCTCCTGCCAATGTGGATGCATCAGTCATGTTCAGGAAATGGAGGGACAGTAAAGGAAAAGACAAGGAGTATGCTGAAATCATAAGGTAAGCTTAGCCATGAATGGTGCTGTGCTACCAGCCTCCTGCTTTGAATCCTGTTAAACAGGCTGCCTGCAAAATCTGCTGAAACCAGCTTCTTGCTGTGGTTGCTTCTTTGGAAATGAATTTTACCATCTTATTCCAAGTCCACGCTTCTGGTCCCTCTAGGATTTTCAGCACACAGGAGCTGTACAGACTTCTGGAGCAGGAGGACTGGGCTGATCCGTCTTTAAACTGTTTGTTTTTCAGTCTAATCTGCGAAACCTATTGGCTGCTAGTAAATCCCAAAGTCCCCTCTTGCCTTTGAGCACTGCCTGCATTACTTGAGATGTGGTTAAAACTGACTGCATCCTGCTAATTCTGTGCTTAAGGCATTCATGAATCCTAATCTTGTCCCTCCCATTCGAAGGAGAATCAGCAGGGTTTGGCAAGTGCTTGCAAAGCTGGGTTTGATTAGCTGGAAGTGCTGTTGGGTCTTGACTGTCCTTTGCTGAGAAGTTGGGGGTTCATCGGGTGCTGGAGGGGGATGATGTAAACTTGAGCCGGGGTTGCTCTGGGGCAGGGGGTGCGCAGCCCCTGCTGCGGTGGGACGGCCCTTGTGCGTGCCGGGGGCGAGGCCCCATCTGCGCTGGCGCTGGCTGGGCTGCAGGATAGACCCTGCAGGGCAGTCGGTCGGTGCGAGGAGCCTCGCTGGGAGGTTATCTTAGTCCCCTCCAGCTCCCTGGGCTTTAGCGGCGCTGGATGGAGTCCATGAACGGAGTATGGCAGACTGACAAGCAGGCGGGCGGGGGTGAAGGATGGGCTGCCATCTGCTCCTCTCCCTGCTGGGAGGCAGCACGGGCCGGCAGCCGCCGACAGCCCGAGCGCTGCCGGGAGGCAGCAGCCAGAGCCTGTCCCGGGGTGACGGGAATCGCTTGTCTTCTGCCAGCCCCAGGCAGTGCCGGGGTGACGGCTGCTCTCCGGGTGCAGCCGCGTGCTCCAACTGCTCTCACCCTCTGGTGGGAGCTCAGACCTGCCAGATGCTTCTGGGAATTGCAGTTCTGAGCATGCTGAGTAGTCACCAGTGGTGGAGTCACCTTAGGAAATTCCTGACCACCCCTTCTCTACCAAATGTCATAAAATTTGCTCTGAGCGCTGCCGGATCTCTAACGCAGAGCCCTGCAGAGTAACTGATTTCATGTGTTGCTGAGGGCGTGTGTGCTGTAAACACCCTTGGAGCGCTCCCAAGCCCCGGGGCTGTGGGAATTGAATCTCTAGAGCTGCTTGTGTGCTTCAGCCAAACATCAGCTCTCCTGACTGTGGGCTGCCAGCAGGGCTGGGCTGGGGCTGGCCTGGAGGTGGGGAGTGGAGCCATGCTGGTGCTGGCACAGGGCCCTGCTCACGCTGCTGTGTCTTCCTCCCTGCAGGAAACAGGTTTTGGCTACCAAAGCTGAGGCAGAGAAGGATGGCGTGAAGGTCCCCACTACACTGGCAGAGTACTGCATCAAAACTAAAGTGCCTTCCAATGACAACAGTTCAGATTTGCTTTACGACGACTTGTATGATGACGACATTGACGATGAAGATGAGGAGGAGGAGGATGCCGACTGTTACGATGATGATGATTCTGGCAACGAGGAGTCGTGACCTGCTCCCTCTATGCCCCTGTACTGCCCTGCCAACTCAGGCCAGAAGGGAGCAGCGGTAACCTAGCAGCAGTCCAGCAAAAAAGTGTGGGGGGGGGATCAAAAAAAAAAAAACAAACACTTTTTGTCTCCTGCTGTCTCCTGTTGTATGGATCTGTTTGCTCCTTTTTTATGGACCTTTTAGAGACCCTCCACAGAATGTCTGAATTCTTGCATTCTTAACCCTTTCATCACTGTATCATTTCTTTTTAAGAAAGAAACTCCCCTTTTAACTTCTCTACGAAATGCTCACAGCAAAACAGGTTTGCTCGCGTTTAGATTCTTGAATCAAATACAGTCTTGCATTGAGGTGTTTAATGTATTTAAAGCTGGAACAAACCCATTGGAAGCTGGGGTTTCGGGAGCTCAAGTGCTGCATTTACTGGGAAGAAAAAAAAATCCACACAAAGCAAATTGCCAAGGTTTAGCTGCTCCATTTACAATAATAGCGTGTGTACATTCGTTTAGCCTTGTGGTGGTGGCTTTTCCTTTATAAGGTGTGGGGCGGAGAGTGTAAAGCTACTGTGTGTTAAGCTTGATGGGATGTCACTGAAAGGTACAGTATTCCTTTTCAGCCTGCTCAAGTTAGGAAATAGCTGGCCCCTGGAGACCCAGAGGGCACAGTCAGCTTTGTCTTTGGAAAAGGCTTGTGATATGAACCCTAAAATAAACACTTAACACTTCACGTCTGTACAACTGAGGCCTGGGTTTTTTATTTTTCAGACTAGGTTGGGGTTGAAAAAGTCCAGTTTAGCCATGCTGCTGAGATCTGTTGCCATCTGCTCCTCTCCTGAAAGAGGAGAACAGACCTGCATCCCCCTGCCCAGCAGGCCAGCATTTGTCCTGAACTTCTTTCTGGCAGTGGTAGAGACCAATAGCCTCCTGCCCCAGTGCTTGCTAGCAGCTCTTGCCTCCTGCAGCCCAAGTCCAGTGCTGGCCTGAGCCTTTTTCTATTGCTTATGTAGGTCATGTGTTGGAAACACAGCCCTGCTGTAGCTCTGTGGGCATTGTGAGGTGGGCAGAAGTCAAAGCTGCTTTTTGGTGCCTGCCTGGGGTGGCCAGGCTGTCCCAGTGCCAGCTATGGCAGTGGGGATGTGTGCTGGACTCCTGCCTGGGGAGGGGTATGCAGTGCTTCTGGCCTGGAAGAGAAGGCCAGCGGTGGGGTTTGATGGGCTGTTTTAGCAGCATGCTTCAGCTGTTGCGCTGAGCCAGGCCTCCTGCATGTTTTCGGAGCTCTTGGCAGAGCTTAGTGGCCTCCCTTATGGGTAGGTGGGACCCTGCATGCTCGTGTCCGCAGAACCCTTGGCCCCCTACCGCTGTTGCAGCGTGCTCCTCTTGTTCAGCTGGGCTGCAGTGCTCTGAATTCACCTTCTGCATGATCCCGCGCTTGGCAGCCCGCCCTGCCCTCCTGTGCTGGGCCCTGGCCCCTGCAGGAGCAGCTCTGAGGCTCGCCCTGCTCGAGTGAGACCCTCCATCCTCACAGGTACAGAGGCGGTTACCCTGATAGGAGCTGCAGGCTCGGGCATTTGTTCATGCCTTCCCTTTCGTCTATCTCAGGGTTTTCAATGGTACGTCACCAGCTACGATCCCTCAAGGGCTGCTTTGTTGGGAGTAGACTTTGTTCTCGGTCAGCTGGGTGGCTGCATCCTGGGGTGAGGAGCGGTGTGAGATTCAGCAAGCTCCAAGTGTGCTGCCTGGAGGAAGAGGAGGGGAAGAAGGCTCACAGGACTCTGAAGTGTGCAAGGCAGGTGTGTGTGTTTTCAAAATGTTGCTTGCCTGGGCTTTGCTGCGCAGGGACAGTCACTGCTGCTGTCACCCAGGGGGTGCTGGTGGTGCATCCCTCAGCCCCTGTGGGATAAAGGCAGCCCAGGTTCTGATATCTTGTGTGTTGCCGTCCGTCCCCCCCTGCCCTGTGCTCCCTGCCATGGTCTGCCCTCCTGCTTGCATGTTACCCTCAGCCCCTGGTGCTTTTTGGAGCTGTCAGCAGGGCTCCCCTGCATTTAGTGATGGTGTGGGGCACCCCCAGCTTCGCTCCAGCCCTGCGAGGGCAGCGCCAGTGTTGGCAAAGGGGTCCCTGGGCCTCCTGCTTGCAGGACTGGTCTTGGGGCCGCAGTGGGACGGGGTCAACAAATTCCAGCTTTGAGGGGGCTGTTGGGGGTGAGGGAGCAGAATGTGGCAATGCTGGCTGTGCTGATGGCTTGGTTTGAAATGAGGATACTGCATCTTTCAGGTTTTCCCTTGTACTCTTGACCTTTGACCGTCTTCACTGTATACTTTCCAGTGACTCGTATTTTCAAGCTTGGTGTTGTAAGATGCATTACCATGACTCTTCTGTTCCTTTTTTAAAGGTAAAAAGCAACCTATTTTGAGAGCTCCTACATAAACCAGACAAATTTCTCTTCTCTGCTGTCCCGTGCAGTGTCATTGCTTGTTGACTTGCTGGTTTCCTTTCTTTGAGATACAAACTGAAGTATGAGGGTTTTTTTGAAACTATTTAAGAGATTGTGGAAAAATGTTTACCTGATCTGTGTATTCTGGTTTTTTTCTTAACCCTTTTCTCATGTCTCAGCCAATACTAGCGTTTACATTTGCAACTACAAGCCCCTTCAAATGCAGTTTTCAACCATTCTGAAACCAGCAGGGTACACTAGATTTCTTAGTAGTTTTCTTAGCTGAAATCCCAGCTGTTTTCCTTTTTTTTTTCTTCAGTATAATTTACCAGAAACAATTAACTGATGCATTTTTGTGTTGTCTTCCCCTTCAGTAGTTATATTTTGTCTTTTCTGCACATCTGTCTACTAATAAAAATGTGAAATGAAAATATCCCTGTGCTTTTACTTCCCTGTTAATTGGGCTGGTTTATTTGCATGGGTTACTTAAAGATTTACAGAAGAGCTGTTCACAAGTTCAGAAAATTGAACATACCTGTAAAAAGATTTATTCATTCATTTCCTCTTTGTTTACAGAATGGGCACTATACAGCCTGACTAAAGAGCAGACTGGTTTAGAGAAGTACTTTGGCAAAAGCCCCTGGGCTTTGCTATTACCATCTTCCTAAGTCCAGAGGGGGGACCAGTGGGATCATGGTTTACGGTTGGGGGGGGTGGGGTGCAGAGCTGCTGTTGGCTGGTTACTCGGCAGAGCAGAGGGGGCTCTGACCCGTGGTGTTCCCTGCGAGCTCAAGAGCAGTGAGGTTTGTTTTTGCAGCACCTCACTGCGCTTGAGCCAAAATTAGCTGGACAAGTGTACAAGAGTTGCAGTCGCTGCACTTGGCATCGTTTGCGGCACAGCAACTGCTGAGTCAGAGAGGGTTGTGGCCTGAGTCCTCTGGCTTTGCAGCCGTGTGGGAGGAGTGGCGGTGGCATTCCCGTGCTGCGTTCCCAGGGTCTGGGAGCAATGGTGCCACCCACACCTCCTGATGGGGTCAGGCTGGCCTTCATCTCCTGCCCAGAGCTGCCAGGTGTGGCACCAAAGGCAGGACAAACTCTCCAGCCCACCCTGACGTCCCTAAACCCATCTGTCATTGCACAATTCTTTTTTTTCCACACACACACACCCCCCCCACCCCCCCCCCACTTTCCTTGGTGGGCAAGTGCAGCTGAGCAACCTTGGCGCAGCTTGGACAGATTAGAAACTGCTGCACTTCCAGCTGCTTCTGGACCTGACACACAAGCAAGGCGAGACCTATACCCATGGGGCAGCAGTGGTTTTCTATAAACAAATAACTAAGCATGGGAGGATGTCTTTGGGGGAAGTCTGTTTTTCAAAGACTAGCTCCTGTCAGGCAGCAACTCCGACTACAAGTAAATGAGGTGCCGTGGGCTCAGCTGCTGGCACATGAGCTGGCCGCAAGGCCTCAGCCCGCAGAAACAGTTTTGGCTTCACTGACATGCAGGCCCCAAAGCTGGCAGCAGGGGGATAGCAGCAGCCAAGGGCTTGCAGCAGCTGCTCATGTTCGACCACTATCAGAATCCGAGCTGGGGCAGAGGAGGGCCAGTGCAGCTGATGCTGTGCTGCTGCGGGAGGGCTGGGTGATGTGCTGACTTCTTCCAAACCAGCTGGGTTGTCAGGACCCAAGAACTGCGTAAAGTGTGACTCTAAGAAAGAAAAGTGGTTCTCAGGGTAGAAACTTTTTTTTCTCCTGGAGGTCTTGAAACAGGACTGGGAAATGCAAACAAGCCCCTCTCCTGCTGCATGGACACAGACGGCTTCACACTTACCCACCTCCACTGCCGCGCAGGGCCTGGATGCTCAGGAGGATGAGGGGGGCAGGAGCCCTCACCACTGACCCTCCCCCTGGCCAGGGCACGGTGAGGGAGGGCAGCGCTGCAGCTGTGCTCCCTCCTCACTCCTCCCCGCTGCCCCAGGACACCCAAGGCAGAGAGGAGACACTGCTGGCAGGAGCCAGGGTGCAGCCCAGGATCCCACCCCCGCTGCAGGTGCCCGTGAGCGCCCAGCACCGAGGTGCACTCACCTTTGTCAGAGAATTTGGCCTCACCTGCTGCTGCTCACCCACCCAGCCCAGCGCTTGCCTCAGGAGCAGGTGGGAAGGGACAGGGTGCCAAAGCAAAACTGCTCCTGCAACCTTTGAAAATGCAGACAAACACCAGTGGTATGCTCAGATCTTTATTAGGTGGAGGAAGGGCTAAAAAGAAATGAAACTCCTAAAACATTCACTGCAGTGGTGCAGGACAAGAACCAGGAGTTGCCTCCAGGGTCTTTGTTTTAGAAAAAGTGGGGAGGGACAGGTGAAGTTTCCATCCAGCAGTTCTGGCTTTCCTGGGCAGGGTGGCTCATGGCAAAAAGAGGTACAAGACACAGCTTATACTTTTATTTAAGAAACCGCTACATAGTTTTTGCCTTTAATGATGCAAAGGAGGTTCCAGGACACACTGAGCCATCCAAAGTCTCTTGCTAGAGAAACAAACAAAAAAAACCCAACCCCAAACAAAAAAATAAACCCCTGTTGTTTTTGTTTTTTTTTTTAATTATTCTAAAATTGAAAAATAAAAAGGTGAGGCTGCAGCTCAGAGCCACAGTGACCAAACTGCCCATGAGAGTTCATCTTCTGCAGCAGGAGGGAGGGGAGAGACAAAAGAAAGGGGAAGGCCCACAAAACATTTTTTTTCTTCCTTTTTTTTTTTTCTCTCTTTAAAGTAACAGCTATATTGGGGGCTGAGGGCAGAAATCAAACCAACAGGACACATCTTGATTCAGTTTTTTGGGGGGAACAGGCCTCCTTCTTTGCCTGAATTATTTGAACTGCATTAAATAAATGGGCTCCAGCTCCAAAAAAATGGTGCAGTTTCTCATTGACAGGGTTATAAAGCCCATAGAGCTTAAAAAAAAAAAAAAGGAAGGATGCCCTGGTGCAGATGGGAAATGAATAATTAGTTTTCCTACAAAGAAAATAAAACAGGCTGCAAGATGCAGAAAACCACATTTAGGCTCTATTACATTTACAAATACATACATAAATATATTACATACAACAGCAACTCAAAGAGGAAGCGGGCGAGTCACACAGAGGATGGCTGGCTGGCTGGCTGCAGTTCTCCCCGCACAGACGTTTGGCTGAGCAGTTATTTTTCCTTTGAATTCCAGGAATGGGCTTCGCCTTTTTTTTTCTTTTTCTCTTTTCTTTTTTTTTTTTTTTCTCCTCCTCTCCTTTCATTTTCTCCTCCCTCCCCGGTTTCGGATTTAGTTTGTCCAGTATGGAGAAGTGCCATAGGCGGTTTTGGTAGCCTGAGACTTTTGCTGCATGGTGCTGGGTTGGTTGCGTTGGCCAGATCCACCCTACAAATTGGAATGAAGGAGACAGGGGCGTCAGCTGCTCCCAGGAAGATGAGCCCCTCCAAACGTCAGCAGAAGAGCTGCCACCGCTGGGGACAGCCCTGACACACACCAGCGTAGCAATGCTCCCCCCCGAACGGACCCACGGATCCATTTCTGCCCTGTGACATCTCCACGTCTCACAATCCAGGACAAGAGGCCACAGAGACACCAAGCAGGAGCGCAGGGACGCACCATCCCCCCCCACCCCCCCCAAGGCAGGTTCAAGCACAAGGAAGGAGAGGAGCAGGACTGGGGACAGCGAAGGAGCTCTCAGGTGAACAGAGGTGGTGCACCAGCCAAGGATGTCACACATTCAGAGAGGGAAGCCATTGCCTATTTCCAGACTCTACGGCAAAACACTCTGGTTTTGCAGGGAACATTTACAGTGAGGAAAGGCAACGCATGGGCTGGTGAAATCAAATCAGAGCCGACATGCCACCTGCAAGGGGATGCTTGATTTTCCCCTGAGTTACAGTACAAGTGTCCTCACGTCCTGCTTTCCTGCCACAGCCAGGGGACAGCGGCAGCTGCCTCAGCTTCACACCTCACAGCCCATCTCTCCACACCCCACATCAGGATGGCTCTTC
This sequence comes from Athene noctua, assembly GCF_965140245.1. Lineage (NCBI taxonomy): Eukaryota > Metazoa > Chordata > Aves > Strigiformes > Strigidae > Athene > Athene noctua. The sequence goes on from NC_134077.1 coordinate 10,186,094, forward strand.
CCAGAGTCACAGGCTGGCTGAGGCTGGCAGAGACCTCTCGAGCTATCCTGTCCAAGTCTATCCTGTCCTCTGCTCAAGCAGGGTCACCTAGAGTCGTTGCCCAGGACCATGTCCAGACAGTTCCACAGATAGAGACTCCACAACGGCCTGGGCAAGCTCTGCCAGTGTTTGGTTACCATCCCAGTAAAAATATTTCCTGATGTTCAGAGGGAAACTTAATGTGTTTTGGTTTGTGCCCATTGCCTCTTGTCCTGTCACTGGGCAGGGAAGGTTTAGACTGGGTATTAGGAAGTCTTTCTTTCCAGAAGGGGTTGTTGGGCGTTGGAATGGGCTGCCCAGGGCAGTGGTGGAGTCCCCATCCCTGGAGGGGTTTAAGAGTCGGGTTGACCCAGCGCTGAGGGATCTGGTGTAGTTGGGAACTGCCAGTGTGAGGTTAATGGTTGGGCTGGATGATCTTCAAGGTCTTTTCCAACCTAGACGATTCTGTGATTCTGGGCACCACTGAGAAGAGCCTGGCTCTGTCCTCTTCACACCCTTCCTTCAGGTATAAAGATCCATCTGAGCCTTCTCTTCTCCAGGCTGAACAGTCACAGTGCTCTCAGCCTTTCCTCACAGGAGAGATGCTCCAGTCCCTTCACCATTTTTGTGGCCCTTTGTTGGATTCTCCAGTACATCCATGTCTCTCTTGTACCGAGGAGCCCAGAACCGCACACAGCACTCCGCCTGTAGCCTCACCAACACTGAGCAGAGGGGAAGGATCTCCCCCATCACCCTGCTCGCAATACTGTGCCTAATGCAGCCCAGGATCCCACTGGCCTTCTTTCAACTTGGTGTCCACCAGGACCCCCAGGGTCTTTTCTGCAAAGCTGCATTTGCCCCCAGCATATACAGGTGCATGGAGTGTTCCCCGCCATGGGCAGGACCTAGCATTTCCCCTTGTGCAACTTCATGAGGTTCCCTCCCCAGGCTGGTTGACAGCATCGAGTCTGTTAGCCTGCCAGTCATTGCTAAGGCCCTTTCCCAATGAGCAAAGCAAAAACCAGAACGAAGCAAAAACCCTCAAGACCCTGCTGGGATGTGGGTGGGAACAATCTGCCCTCAAGCACGCTGCAGAGGCAGAAGGGGCCAACTCACCTGCCCATCTTGCTGAAGATGGTGATGCAGCATCTGGGAATGAGGCTGCTGATGTGCAGGCAGGATATGGAGAAACGGGGCTGGAGCATAACCCGGGGCAGCACCAGGGTTCAGAGGCCCAGTCGATCCAAGAGCAGAGGGCAGGCTGAAGGGAGGCGGCGTGCCAGCATGGAATCCCTGCTTGTCAAACGTCTGCATAGGAGGCGAGGGGGACAGCATCAGAGACAGAGCAGCCCCACAGTGACCAGACAGCAAGAAGAGTGGCTCACACACACCCCACCTGAACCTTTCACCAACGCCATGAGCAAGCCAAGTCACATCAAAAACCTACAAGTACTTCAGCAGATGAGTTTCAGCTCCTGTTCTCACCCCTATTTCTGCACTAATGCCTCCAACATTTTATTTCCATGGCTACTGTGTTCCTTTTCTCCCTGGCCTCTTTTTACTCACTGGGACAGGGGATCGCAGCAGCTGCCTGAAATCAGTCCCTCACATATTGCAGGGGCTAAGCCTGGAACTACTTGACCTACCTAGGGCAGCGCAACAGAAACACAAGAACTTGCAATATGATTTTCCTCCCCCTGGCCAAAGCCTGACCCCTAACACCAAGTGTGTAGCGGAGAGCTGACTTCCTACCTGTAAGCATGGACCACTGCCAGACACGGATTCCCCTGGCTGAGGGTGCAAGGAGGAAAAAACAGGAGCTGGACAGAAGCCCACTAAACACCACAGCTTGTCAAAGGGGTTTCTGCTTTCCCTGGAAAGCTGTACACCAAGCAATGGCCACAGGAGAGTGTGGGACAGGGTCCCTCAGGTGTCAGGGCTGGGCACTACTGACTGATCTGTGTGGTGAAAAGCAAACAGCCTCTCAACTCACCTGCTTTGGGGGCTATTTTGACTAAAAACATTAGTGCCATAACATTTTGTTTGCACCCAGGACACAGCTCGTGTGGGGCAGCACATGGCAGCATAGAGTGCTGTGCCTCTGCCAGCAGCTGCCGTCAGGAGCTGGCATGGCAGAAGTGGTGGGACAGAATGAGAGGCTCCACTCCAACAACAGAACCAGCTTAAGAAATGCTACAGCCTGCTGACCCTGAGAATAACTGGCCTGGGAACAGCAGGGGAGCCATCAGCCTGGCCACAGGCCACGCAGAGAAGGGTCCAGTGTTCCTCACCTGAGTCTTGTTATAGACTGAGCCACTGATATCAGGCACACCTGTGTTACTTGAGGTCACAGAAACACCTGAAAAACAAAAACCACTGACAATGAGAAAGTCAACCACCACCCAGCATGAGCCCCCTGCTTTGCTCCCAGCACCTCTGTGGATGCATTTTTGTCTGTGCTGCACCACAGGCCCTGCTGCTGCTGCCAGACAGCCCGGCGGGGTTCTCTGTGCTCTCGGACCCACAGCACCCCACATGGCAATGGCAGAAAGGGCTCGGTTCTTCGCTCCCATTGCAAAGTGGGAAACCAGCCCACTGGGATAAATCACCCACATCCATGACCCAGCGGTTACCACTCAGATTCAAATGCACTTCACCAGGCAGCAGCTGGCTGCACCGAACACTCATTTAAACTCATGAAAAGCCAGCTTTCCCCTAGGATTAGGGATGCATTTGGCTCTGTTTTGGCATTCAAGAGCTTTCCAGTAGTGCGCTGAGTGATGAGACTCAGCATCTGCTACACATTTGAGCCCTCGTCCTTTCACATGCTGCAGAAGGGCAAGGTCTGCAATGCTCCTCTGCCCCAAGAGAATTAGTATCACTGATTCAGGCTGGCTTCCACCTGGACCAGCTGGTGCCACAACAGGCTCAGAAACACTCACCAGTGAGGTGGCTCTCAAACCAAACACTTACAGTCTTACAAAGACCAGTTCTAATTATTTCACTTGGATCATAATAAAACCAGCATTTCCTTTGACCAGTGAATCAAAGGACTGGGCTCAGAGGGTGCAGACTGCTCTAAGGTTGTACCCTTCCTAGGACATTGCTCCTTGTTGGATTGCTCTTCCAGAGAGGAGAGTGTGATCAGCTCTTGGCTGAAAACAGTCCAGCTGGTGTTTCAAATGCACAGTAAATGCTTGGTATTTGCTTAAGCCCAAGGGTGAACTAGTTAGTGCTAAGCAGTTCAGTAGACATTTCTCAGGTCTAACCAGCATGTGCAGAATAAAGCTTTCATATAAGCTGTATGAATTCTTCAGCCTTTACAGTCACAAAGGAAACATTTCCAGGCATGAAACAATGTGATGAGGTACAGGGTGTACAGACAGCAGCTGAAACAACAGCCCAGAGATGTATGAACTGCCCTGCTGCCCCCAACAGACAGCTCTCTCAGGTGCCTACCGAGAAACTCAAAATCTAGTCATTTGGCAGAGGACTATTTCAGCAGCAGCATTCAACCACTTCTTCTTCAAAAACACAGCACTGCTGCAGGACCACTGCTCTTCAGCAAACTTTGGCAGAGGAAAACAGCTCACCATTTCTCCCATCTGTAATTGTGGACAAAGCTGTGCATCAGCCACACAAATCCTTATGCAAAGTTCAGCCATGAAGTTTAGAAGGAACGTTTGGGCCATTAAAAAAGCATTTTGTGTACGGGAGATGGAGAAACAGCTTGGATTGTGACCCTGTTTAAAGCTGGCTGCTGTGTTGACTGCACAGCACTGGGAGTTTGCCCTACTAAATCCCACTCAAGAGCAACCTCAAGTCTCATGTGTTACCTTTCCCAGGTCCAGTGCCAGCAGATTTGTTTTGTGCTTGAGATGACCCACTGTAGCCTCCTTTGCTGTAATCTCCAGCTGCCGTTCCCTGCGTTAAGTCATCATAGCCTGCCGGTGTGTACAAGACAGGGTGTTACAGTGTGCAAGCAGCTCTGCAGATGCTCACGTGAAAAGCGCAGCGGTAAGCATACCTCCTCCATAGCCATGCTGCCCGTAGCCACTCGCTTGCTGGAAAGGAGTTGATGCGGTGTTCAGGTTGACTCCATGCTGTTTAGCAGATGCTGGAGGTACCTGGACAAAGGAATGGAACAAAAGGAGCTGTTAACCAGGGAACAGCATGCAAAATGCAAGCTCCCTCTGCCATCTAGTGGGGGATGGCACCTCCACCTCATATGGGAAATTTAATCTGGAGTTGGGAGCACTGGCATGGTGTGGGACATGGCACTCACGCTTCCAGCAGTAATTTGCTGTACTGGCTCTGTGCAAGCACCAAGTTTTCTGCCAGAGCCACCCCTCTGATTGCAGTGCAACCCTCTCAGAACAGGCTGCATGTTTCTTTCACCCACTGAATGTAAACAGCAAATTCTTACCCACAAACCCAAGGAGCAACCACAGTGCTCTCCCTTCAGAATCAAACAAAACATGAATTCCTGCCTGAGGCTGTTTCATAAAACACCGTCCTACAGGGCCCTAAAATAGACTTACCTACCCTTCTGCCTGAAGTATCACCTCTTCCCAAACAACCTTCTTCCACCTGAGACTACCAGCACTGCTCTCTGACTTAATGGGGTCTCCTCCATCCTCAAAAGTATCTACCTCCTAGGCACTCTCATCTCGCTGACTTAGCTTTGGGTCTCCCCTTGACTCTCCAGAGACTGGTAAGGGCTTTCAGAAACACTGAGTCTATGAGCTGCAACTATCTGCTATTTATAGCAACCTGCACAGGAGTCTGAGTTCTGGCCTTTTAAATTTCCTGTTTTCTCGGGGAAGGGACTGCAGCCATTTTCTCATGCTTGCACATTTCTGGAGATCCCCTGCAGACCAGGGAAGACGAGTCTACTTATAAGATCCCACCCAAATACTGTGTCCAGCTCTGGGGTCCCCAGCACAAGAAGGGCATGGACCTGTTGGAGTGAGTCCAGATGAGGCCACAAAAATGATCGGAGGACAGGAACACCTCTCCTGTGAAAAAAAGGCTGAGAAATTTGGGGTTGTTCAGTCTGGAAAAGAGAAGGCTCCAGGGAGACCTTCTAGCAGCCTTTTGATACTTAAAAAGGGCTTGTAAGAAAGACAGAAAAACTTTATATCACGCCTTGTAGCAAGAGGACAAAGGGCAACGGTTTTAAACTGAAAGAGGATAGGTTTAGACTGGACATAAGGAAGAAATCCTTTACTATGAGAGTGGTGAGACACTGGAAGAGCTTGCCCGGAGAAGCTGTGGCTGCCCCCTCCCTGGCAGTGTTCAAGGCCAGGCTGGACGGGGCTTTGAGCAACCTGGGCTGGTGGAAGGTGTCCCTGCCCGTGGCAGGGGGGTGGGACTGGATGATCCTTAAGGTTCCTTCTGACCCAAACCATTCTGTGACTCTAAGATGTAAGAAGGTTTGGGCAGGAGAGAGCAAAAGCAGAGAGGCACAAAGGGAGTGTTAACAGTTCAGGCTGTCACACTTACAAACATGGTTGGCCCATACTGGAATGCACTGGGTACACCGGGCACACCAGCGTAATAAGGTAACCCGGTGTAGCTGTACCCCGGGGGCAGGGTCGGGTTGAGGAAGGGCTGCTGAGTCGTATGGTGAGTCTGTGTCTGGTTCTGCTGCGGCTGGGCAAGCGTGGTAGCAGGAGCAGGAGAGGCAGAATCCCCACGGCCAAATTTTGTTACGTCACCTGCAAAAGAAAGAACTAATCAGAAAAGCTATCAAAGACACTCCAAAAGTGTAGGACTCAAAGGATTCAAATCCTTTGAGTACAGGCAGACAACTACAGAAGAGAGCGCATCCTACACTTGAAAGGCTGCAGTTGTTCATGGGAAGAACTCTCCCGGTCTCTGTTCCTGACGGCCACAGGGACATTGCCTGTTCATGGCACAGAACTCCATGCCATGGCTAATCCATTGATAAAATGGAGATACCAATACTTACCTATCTGACACGGTCTGAGCAGATTCATTACTATCAGATCATTGCAATAAAACACGCTAAAAGCAGAAGTATGGTAAATAGCCAAAGAGCAAATGGTTGTTGGGTTAAAGTGTGACTCTCCTGGAGGTTAAACTGATTAGCTAAGCTTCATGAGCTGAAAGCAAGTTAGGATTTATAAGCAGTGATGGGCATATTTTTGTCAATATCTGTTTATTTGTCAAGCATGACTAGTTATATGTCCAGTTCCTCACACCACCAAAGTTCTGGAGACAGTAGCTGAAGGCCAGGAAAGCAAGGCTTGCATCGCGGGCCACCTTATTGAAGAAGTAGGAAGGGAAATTCAGTTATTAACCCAAAAGCAGCCTCCCGAGAGAAGTGATTATGCAGCAGAAAACTCCAAAACACTTGCATTATCTGGCAGCCTACAGAGCAGCATGTTCATGTGTTTTTTAGGGAGGTGACGTACATCAATCACATCTACCTCAGTCCCAACCAGCATACATTTTTGTTGGTTACCAAGACGTATGACAACTACCACCATTACAGGAATTATAATGCCTCTTGGCTACAGTTTTAAGCTGTAATTAGACAGCAGTGAATGAGAACTACTGACTGAAAATCCTGGATGGCATTAATGTCATCTCTGAACAATGATAACTGACCAGCAAGAGCAGGAATGAGGAGGGGCTTCTTAGACCACATGCTTTTGGGAACGAAGTCCATTAGATTTGGGGAGGGTGAAGGAGAGCCTGCTAGGTGCAGCTCCTGCTGGGAATATACAAGTGCTAAAATTGCAGTAACAAAGTATGGGGAGCTGCTGAAGGGGCTCTATTCCAGTGCCAAAAAAGGAAAGCAAGCCAGCTCAATGATTAAGGTATGGAACATTTTTCAAGCACCTGTATGTGCTCGTGAAGGGCACTAGATGACAGTTTACATCTGTAACAATTTTGCACTTATTCTCAAAGGCTATCCAACTTCCTCCCAGAAGATGTCACATATGAATTACTGACCAAAACCATGAAGAAATATCATTGTCAGGGATAAGAGGGAGATGCTCACTTTTTGACTAGTTTGGACTGATGGGTTTAACTGCTTACAGAAGGGAAAAACAATTGCTCTTTCCGCAATGGCAGGATGACCTGCATTTCAAAACCAGCACATCTCACTTACCATCCTCATCTTTAAATAGGACTCACCTGAGTACGGGTTGTTAGCAAGGCTCCCATCTCTGCCTGTCAAGGTTGCAGGAGCAGGGAATGTAATTCCGTAGTAATCCTCAGAAAGAAACAACATCAATTATTAATAACTGAAATAGTAACAGAGCTGGACAGCTTTCAAGAACCCTGTATTATACACATAAGAAAAATTAAAAAGGAAGAACTAAAGGATGTTTGAGCAGAAGCTGAAGATTTACCCAGATCCTCAACTTCAAAATAAACCTACATTATAGACATTTTAAATACTACATAAAAATACTACACCTTTTAATGGTAAGTTAAAGGCACCGACTAAATGCTCTCCCCTCCCAACTCTCAGCTCTGAGCTCTCATCTTCCAGAGAGACTGGCACCTGGAAGAGCAACAGAGCATGAGGGGCCAAAGACCTGGTGGTCAGGCCAGGACTGTAATCACAATGGGGATGTAGTCTTAAAGTTTTACGCTTGTACCATGCTATGTTTTCTAAAAGTGGAAATGTCAGCTAGGAAAACAGTACGAACATTTTTTTGGGGAAAAAAAAAAAAAAAAAAAAAAAAGAAACAGGAGACAAAGAGTCACTCCCAGAAGACTGGAAAATTTATTTACACTACGTTACAGCAGACCTCAGATCAGTAGTTTCCAAAGTGGGGTGCACAAGACAATCCACTGGGGTGCATGTAAAAAATGCTTTCGGTACCATTAAGAAGTAAAATTTTTAAAATTTAAAAACAGTGTTTAACCTTTCTCTCATACTTTTTTAGTTGGGTTTTTTTTGTATGTTTCATAACACGCATTAGTACAGTAGTATATAATTTAGAAATAAAAATATATTGGGGGCAAGTCCTCAGATTTTTTACTGATGGAGTGTGTGATCAAAACAGGTGGAGACCACTGCCTCAGATCATTTTCTAGGTCCTCTACAGGAAGGTAAGACATTTCTCATCCTAGAAAGTTTTCATTCTGAGATGACAAGACATGTCAGCAAAACCAAAGCACCATTTTTTCTTCAGTTTGGGAGAAAAAGATAAAAGTTTGCCCTTCTCTCTCTGGGTGAGCTCCACACATGGGCCTGGTACTCTACTAAGCATTTTTCCCCCTAGTTCTCATGCTTTACTCCTCACCACCTCCAATCCATCAAGAGTTAATGCTTTAACCACTAACATATCCATTTCCACACCTTCTCCAACATGGAAAAAATACCCTCCTTCTTCATACCCATCTCTGCACATTCCCCAGCACCTTGAATGCTTTCTCAAGAGTTGACAGCACCTTCCCACCCTGCTGCAATTTTGTGCATCACCCCTGTTTCCTATACCAAATCCTCCATCACTGAACACAAAATAATCCAGATAAGATTTAGTATTGCAGGTGCTTTCTGTAACTTGAAATGGTGCCATGTTTCATCACCCTTCTCAGGTAATTCCACCATATCAACTCTGGCATGAATCACTTCACAGAACACAACCAAATTCACATTAACAGCCTTAGAAGCTCACTCAAAAGCAGCACTCCCATATCCTTCCATGAAAAATGCCACAAAAAGCAGATTTAGAGAACAGATCTGAACAGGATTCAGTGGACACGAACTGGAACTGACACACTAGCCTTTTCCCCTATATAAACTAGACAAAATACAACCAAATCTGCATGAGAAGAGGGTCTAAGCATTGCAATTATTCCCACTACCCCTCAGGTGGAACCACATCAGCACTGTGTATCCCTATCCCACACACCTGAGCATACACACATTCAACACATAAAATCATTATAAAATACAAGTACAAGCCAGTTATCTTTGCACTTCACACCCACCCACAGCAAAACATCAGAAGAGATACTCTGCTCTTCAAACACAGGTATTTCCTGACCTACAGAAAGCATGCAGTAGAAAGTGCCTAAAGTCAAAACTGAAATATGAGGAATAGACTAAAAAGGTGAGACAGAAAAGGACTGAAAAATTATTATCTGACATAATAAGTTTAACCGCAACCAAGCAGCTCGCTAGGTACCATGTACATCAGCTAAAGTGTTTCTAAGATCTCTGCTACACAAGCAGCCTGCAACAGACTAAGAGAAAAGACAGAATATCCCAATGTAATACACGCACACAAAAAAACACCCCAGAAAACACAGCGAGAATTTACAGCATCAACATACAAATTAATTAATTGAGTTAAATTAAAAAATAAACCCCTCCCAAACCTCAGGAGAAAACCCCGTTCTTGCTGTATCAGCAGTCATTGGCACCGCCTGCTGCTGGAAGCTTCACAGGAAACAGTGATGATTTGGACTTGAGAGACTGCCCACTTTCACTTTCTAGATATAAACTGACCTCAAAGAAATATTCACATCCGCTCCTGCCTCCCAAACACCAAACATAGCATAATTTCTACAACAAATTCAAAAGACAATGAAAAAAAATATATAGAAATCATAATAACTGCATGAATAGTTGATGAAAAATCCTTCATGACATTTATGCATTTATTTCTAATTATTAACATACTGAGGACAAATAACTTGGGGGCCAAATGTGATGACAAGTGGCCCCAGAAATACTCTGCAAGATGCTTGCAGAGAGGAAAAACTTCAACCAGGAATGCTGCAGATACTACAGAGAAAGGAAAACGAATAAAAATAATAGACTGACAAACTAAAATTATTTGTCAAAAAATAAAGGAAAACATGCATTAACTCATATATACAAATAATATTAGAGAACAAAATAAGAATAGATGTTGGCAGACAGAGAAACTTGAAAATAAAACCCAAGAAAAACAACTCATAGATAGAAAGGAAACCCTGAAACACATCCTGGGCACCAGCTGCCCCAAAAGCCTCTGTGGCAGTGCTTTCACATCCCCAGCTGAACCACAACAGCACAGGAGCTGGGCTCTCCCCATGCCCTGACAGCAGCCCTGGGAAAGAACCAGCTCCCCTTCCACTGGGCAGTGCCACCTCCTGCTCACACTCTGATAATCACAGTAAAAGCCCTAGGAAAAAGTAAACAGAAAGCAAAACTGAAAATGAAAACAGGGAAATTCTGTCTAGATGATGATGATGAAAGGAAAGCCACCACACCACATAAAGCCGGCCACCCGGCAGCACCCCAAGCACAGCGCCTGCCCGCACCGCCACCAAGCCTGAACAGGCTCCTGCCCAGCACCGCCCACGGCCCCACCATGGCTGCGCCCGCAACCCCACAGCCCCGCCTGCGCCCCAGCGCCCCGCCGCTCCTGCTCCTCCTGACGGCTCTCGCCACCGCCTTCGCCTGCCACCACCTGCCTCCCCGCCACGACACCTTCCCCTGGGACAGCCTACAGCTCCTCCAGGCCATGGCTCCCAGCCCGACACAGCCCTGCCACCCCCACCAGGCGCCCCTCTTCCCCGACACCCTCCTCCACACCAGCCACCCACAGCAAGCCGCCGCCAACGCCCTCCGCATCCTCCAGCACCTCTTCCACACCCTCAGCAGCCCCAGCACCCCCCAACACTGGGACGCCCAGGCACGACACCACCTCCTCAACAGCCTCCAGCACCGCATCCACCACCTGGAGCAATGTGTGCCAACCAACTGGATGCTCTTCAAGAGACAAGGACCGCGCAACCTGTCACTCACCATCAATAAATACTTCAGGGACATCCAGCACTTCCTCCGCACCCACCACCACAGCGCCTGCGCCTGGGACCACGTCCGCCTCCAAGCTCGCGCCGCCTTCCAACAGGTGGACGCACTCTTACGGCAGATGAAGAGCCAAGCCACGCCTGCCCTCCGCCAAACCCACCTGCTCCAAACGCCCATGCCCAGACCACACCGGCAGCCACAGATCGAGCAGAGGGAGCAGCAAACCGGGCTGGGACTGCTCAGCATTGCTCCCACCTCTTCTAGGCCGGAGACCACTCTGATGGGGAAATGGGCATGACCGCGGCGAGGCTGGGGCCAGGCTGTGGCACAGACTGTACACCCACGCTGCGTCCACACCTTCGCTGGAAGAAGGAGGAAATTGCTGTGCTGCATGCTCATGGACAGTCATGAGGTTCTGGGGAGAGGGGTGGTGTTTATTATCCATGGCGGGCTTTAGCCCATCCAGAAAAGTCCCTATGGACACTGCGGGACTCTCAGATCAATGACTACTTATCATGAACTCTATTTATTTATTTATTTATTTATTTATCTATCCAGCCATTAGTTTTTATATTTATATATTTATTTAATTCACTTGTTGGAAATAAAGACTTTTTGCAAAAGCAAGTAAGAAGCAAAAAGAAAAGGGTGGTCATCATGCATGTACCTGACAGGCAAAGACAGGATCTTTGCAGTCAGGGAGGGAGAGTCCCTCCTGCAGCCTGTCCCACCAATGCCTCCTGCCCTGGTCAAAGGTTCCAGACAGCAGGCCACTCGCAGGGATTCACCATCGTTCTTCAATCCCACAGGCATCCCGTGTTGATATCAGACCCTTGGAGCACCTGCTTGCCCAGAAGATGTGATGCCTGCCCTGTGCGCTCCTCCTCCCCCCCCACCCACCCTCTCCCTTCCCAACCCTCTGCCACTGCCAAGACATGAAAGCCACCCCCAAACCACCACCTCATCACAAAAAACATCCAGCAATGGGGATGTTGGGACCAAGCAGGGCGGCATAAAACAAGGTGCAACTAAAGAAGCAAGGAGGGGATCCACCAAGGCCTGCTGAGGTCTTGGACACCAGTGCTACTAACTCCACCCAGGAAACACCAAAAAGCCATAAAAAACACAGGAGATGCCCAGGACTGCTCTTTCCTCTCTTACAACCACCACAACTGGCCCAGGATGCTCCTACCTGCACTCACACACCAGTGGCCATGGGAACCTGCCTCTCTACACTCAACACAGTGGTCTAGGCTTTTTTCGCCCCAACACATTCTCAGCAAACAACAAGATACATCCCCAAAATACCACCACCCTACACAGTGCAAACTGACCAGCACACAAATCCCCATAAACTCCTCCCACACCACCAGCTATTCCTTTGCCCTCCAATCACCATGTCAAAAATATCTGTTCAAGACACTTTGCCCTCTCCAGGTAAGTCTGAGCAAGATAACACAGAAGCTCAGCAATTCTGACCTCCTCCTACACAGGACAAAAAGGTTGTTCTTGATGCTCAGTCACACCACATTGATCACCACCTCACTGCAAGAACACTGATCTGTGCAAACACAAATGGGCACTATGCAAGCAGCTGGAGATCGAGAAAAGAAGTGAGACAAAATATGTTGACGTAAACAGCAGGACCCCTCAAGACTCTACTTCCAGGTGTCACAACAGTTGTCCTGATACTCTTTCTAACCAAAAACACTCTGTGATGCCAGGCAGGGAGGGGCCTCATTGGCAACTCAATGGTTGCTGAAGAAAGCAAACCCTTCTCAGAGAAAAACATGAGAGCAAATGACACAACCTGAAACACATGTAATTCAAACATGAGAGACTAAACACATTATTATTAACTTTGCCATGAAGGTGATACAACCACTGCAGAGAAATAAGGGAGGGTTGTGGGATGTCCAGTCCTGGAGATATATCGAAAGCATAACTAGACAAGGCCATCAGCAGCCTCCTCTGACACCATCCACCCTCAGAAACAAACTGTACTCGGGACTTCAAGAGCAAAATCATCAAAAAATAGTTTTGAAAAACTGAAAGAACTGATGAACAAACTATGAATAAAGATAAAAAAAAGAGAGAGAAATTAAGAAGTTCTAATTGTATGAGAGCATAATACAAGAAACAAAGATTTCACCCAGCAAACACTGGAATTGGAAAAAATAAATTTTTGTAAATGGACTTCTTCCTCTCAGAAGCTCAATGAGACAGTGGTCAGGAAAAATTCATGAACCAGTAGAAAGAGCAAAACTCTTCCTATATAAAAACATTTCTGGCTCCGTTTCCATTACTCAATAAGCCAAAGATTAAAGACTTCTCCTAGCATATCCTGATGAGGTAAAAATGAAGGAAAAGGAAACAAAGAAATTGTAGAAGTTTCATCAATAAACATTCAGTAGCTCAGAAGCAGAAACACATCTTCACAGGATGTAGAGATGCTGTGGGCTTCTGAGATTCCTGAAGAAACACATGACTGCACAAATATCCAAAACTGCAAGAGAAATGATGTATACAGAAAAAAAGAGATGAAAACCGTAATGATTACAAAAACCCCACAAACAATACCAGAGCATTTACATAAGCGAAATAGGAAAGAGAAAGAAGGGAAATTCGATTGAACAGCCATAATAATTAACCAAGAAAGGGAAAGAGAAAACACCAAAAAAGACACATCATCAACAAAAGTATCCCATTCGACGCAACCCATTGCTGTAACATCTCCCAGTGAACCACGACAACCAAAATCTCCAAAAACTGTCAGGTGCAACGCAGCCCCGGCAAAGCACCGCCACCGCCCTCCCCACGCGCGCCCACCCCACCAACGCACTTCCCCGACACCACCGCAGGCCACCAGCCAAAACTGAAAACCACAGCCGGAAACTCGCTGCCACCAGAAAGCGAGCGAGGGAAAGCCGCCGCACCACATAAAGCCGGCCACCCGGCAGCACCCCAAGCACAGCGCCCGCCCGCACAGCCCACGGCCCCACCATGGCTGCGCCCGCAACCCCACAGCCCCGCCTGCGCCCCGGCGCCCCGCCGCTCCTGCTCCTCCTGACGGCTCTCGCCACCGCCTTCGCCTGCCACCTCCTGCCTCCCCGCCACGACACCTTCCCCTGGGACAGCCTACAGCTCCTCCAGGCCATGGCTCCCAGCCCGACACAGCCCTGCCACCCCCACCAGGCGCCCCTCTTCCCCGACACCCTCCTCCACACCAGCCACCCACAGCAAGCCGCCGCCAACGCCCTCCGCATCCTCCAGCACCTCTTCCACACCCTCAGCAGCCCCAGCACCCCCCAACACTGGGACGCCCAGGCACGACACCACCTCCTCAACAGCCTCCAGCACCGCATCCACCAGCTCCACCAATGCCTGACGGCCAACGGCACGCTCGCCCAAGGCCCAGGGCCCCGCAGCCTCACGCTCCCCCTCGACAAATTCTTCAGGGACATCCAGCACTTCCTCCGCACCCACCACCACAGCGCCTGCGCCTGGGACCACGTCCGCCTCCAAGCTCGCGCCGCCTTCCAAGGCCTCCACAACCTCACCCGCACCATGCCCAACTAGCCCAACGGCCCCCACCAACCCGCACGGCCCCACGCACCCCCACCGCCGCCCCTCACCCACCACGACAGGCGCCGGGGCAACGACGGCCCGGCACCCGCACCCTCCACGCACCGCTCCTTCCCTTACACCACAACTTCTATTTATCTTCACAACGGGTTTTAGCTATTTATTCCACTATTTATTCCACACAAAATAAAGACCTCTTGCAAAAAGCCCGCCTCCGCCTCTCGTCTCAGCAGCACAGGAACGAGCCCCTGGGGGTGGCGCGGGCGGGGGAAAGGCACCCCGCCGCTCAACACCTCCTACCAGCCCTGCTCCAAACAGGGCTCCGCACATCCCGCGCCCGCTCTTCTCTTTGACGCTTCCCCAACGAGGAGCCGCTGCCCTCAGCCTCTTGGCAAAACCTCTCACGGGGTGCAGCCAGCGGCAGCGCTACCGCCTCGTTGGCCCTCGTCTCCTCCGCGTTCCCCACCGGCCGGCCCGCCTCACACCGCCTCACCATCAGCTCCGCTCTCCTCGCGCCAACCAAGACTCGGGGGCCTGTTGGAGCGCCTCCACACCAGGGCCACAAACGGGACGGCTCGCTGCCTTGCAATGCCTCTCCTGGAAGGAAAGCCTCACGCACCTGGGCTTCTTCAGCCTCCACAACAGCAAGGCTCCGAGGAGACCTTCTAGCGGCCTTCCGCTCCTCGAAGGGGGCTTAGAAAAAAGATGGGGCCGGGCTTTGAACTCGCCCCACGCAGCCGGTCCCTCGCCCTTCTCCCCCGCCCAGGGCAACAGGGGAGTTACAACCAGAAAAAAAACCCCGTGGCTTGAAAAGAAAAAAACAAACACTTTAGCGACTGCAACAGAGCAAAACAGTAACGCAAAGTCCAAACGGGTAACGCACAATGCGCTCGCTCACCACCCGACCAACGATACGCAGCCCGCCCCCGGCTGCCATCCCCATCCCGACCCCGACCCAACAAAGATGCCGCCGTCACGACCAGAAGCCAGAGAAAACCCGCCACCTTTATATCCTGACCGTGACGTCACAGGAGATGGAACACCCCAAGGGCCAAACCCGGCCCGGCCCGGCCCGGCCCTCCAACTGCGCCTCCTCCCACCTCAAAGAAAGGCAACTCCCTCCCATCTACCCTGGCCCAAACCCCACCTGCCAAAGCCCACATGCCACATTTGCCTCGGGCGCTCCGGAGATGCTCTCTCCCAGCTCAAGACCCGGGACAGAGCCTCTCCTGACAGCCAAAACCAGGACAGCTGGGCACAGACTTTGCCACGGGGACTCTGCCAGCAGGACCAGGGCTGATGGCTTGCAACTCACAGAGCCCAGATTCACACCAGATACAAGCAGCGAGACGTCTTCTACCACCAGCCTGCTCCTCAAACGCTGCAGCAGCTTGCCCCGAGAGCCGGGAGCTGCCCCACGGCGGCAAACTTTCACCGTCACCTTGGACGGGGCTCCCAGAGACCTGAGCCAGACCAAGACGGCCCTGCTCGCGTCCGCGGGGCTTGGACCGCAACACCTTTCACGGTCCCACTCAACCCAAAGCCGGCAAGGCCTCCACCGAGGACAGGCCCGGCACAGATCCCTTTGACTAGGCTGGCCTGGGCTCCCCTGCCCGCGTCAGCCATTTCTCGCGACAACTCTCGCCTTGCGCCGCTTGCTCCAACACACCTTGCAGCACCAGCTCTTCTAAGGCCGTGCGAACAAGCTCCAGCCTCCCACCTCCCAACACCAGCCTACCTCCTGTACTGACGGCACCCAGGGACGCCGAATCAGCACGCGCGTGCCAACGCCCCAGGCACGGCACCCACCAACACAACGGCGCCTGGCCACACACCACGGCCGCCGCCGCCACCACACTCCCATTTCTTGCCCCGGCTCCAAAAACTCCCAGAAAACACACGGCGGCCTCTCTCACAACAACACAACACCATCCCTGCTCTTCCCGGGCACCCCAAAACCTGGGCGAGCGCAACCTCCGCCTCCTCCCTGCTCCCTCTAGAGCTCGACAACTCCATCGGCTGGCTCGGCGCCACCTCCGCACGACTCCGGGACACCCCTCGTCGAGGGGCCCAGGCCATCCCAAACCCAAGGCCCTTCCTTGGCTGACGGCAGACATCTTCTTCTTTGCTCTCCAGCACGCTCAGCCAAGGAGGCAGACAAAACACCCGACGACCCCTGCTCCGGGGCCACGCGCGTGGCACCACAGCCGCGGTCCCAACGCCCCGGCGGGAGCAGCACCGAGAACGACCCTTCCCTTGCTCCTCTTCCTTCTTCCTTCCGCAAGCCTAGCCTCCGGCCTTTCTTGCCCGTTCCCATCAACACCCCAGCTGCGGCAGCTCCAGCCACCAACACAGCCACCGCTCAGGGGCCTGCACCCACAGGCACCTCCTCGCCATGCGCCGCCGCCACCCCCAGGCCCTCGCTCCCAGAGGGGGCTGCCCAGGCTCTGCCGAGTGACATCACTTCACAACCCTGCCCAACACGAAAAGGAAAGACCAGACAAGATGAAAACAAAGGCGAAAGGAAAACGCGCCACAGGCCAGCACGGGGCGCAAGGCGCACTCGGGCAGGAAGGGAAACTTCAGCCGCAGCCCCTTCACAGGGAAACCCGCACACACCTCCCCGCCACAGCTGCCCCCAGGGGCTCTGCCCCAGCGCGCGCTTTCGCATCCCCCACTCAACCACTACAGCCGACCTGCCCCCGACGCAGCCCCGGCAAAGCACCGCCACCGCCCTCCCCACGCGCGCCCACCCCACCAACGCACTTCCCCGACACCACCGCAGGCCACCAGCCAAAACTGAAAACCACAGCCGGAAACTCGCTGCCACCAGAAAGCGAGCGAGGGAAAGCCGCCGCACCACATAAAGCCGGCCACCCGGCAGCACCCCAAGCACAGCGCCCGCCCGCACAGCCCACGGCCCCACCATGGCTGCGCCCGCAACCCCACAGCCCCGCCTGCGCCCCGGCGCCCCGCCGCTCCTGCTCCTCCTGACGGCTCTCGCCACCGCCTTCGCCTGCCACCTCCTGCCTCCCCGCCACGACACCTTCCCCTGGGACAGCCTACAGCTCCTCCAGGCCATGGCTCCCAGCCCGACACAGCCCTGCCACCCCCACCAGGCGCCCCTCTTCCCCGACACCCTCCTCCACACCAGCCACCCACAGCAAGCCGCCGCCAACGCCCTCCGCATCCTCCAGCACCTCTTCCACACCCTCAGCAGCCCCAGCACCCCCCAACACTGGGACGCCCAGGCACGACACCACCTCCTCAACAGCCTCCAGCACCGCATCCACCAGCTCCACCAATGCCTGACGGCCAACGGCACGCTCGCCCAAGGCCCAGGGCCCCGCAGCCTCACGCTCCCCCTCGACAAATTCTTCAGGGACATCCAGCACTTCCTCCGCACCCACCACCACAGCGCCTGCGCCTGGGACCACGTCCGCCTCCAAGCTCGCGCCGCCTTCCAAGGCCTCCACAACCTCACCCGCACCATGCCCAACTAGCCCAACGGCCCCCACCAACCCGCACGGCCCCACGCACCCCCACCGCCGCCCCTCACCCACCACGACAGGCGCCGGGGCAACGACGGCCCGGCACCCGCACCCTCCACGCACCGCTCCTTCCCTTACACCACAACTTCTATTTATCTTCACAACGGGTTTTAGCTATTTATTCCACTATTTATTCCACACAAAATAAAGACCTCTTGCAAAAAGCCCGCCTCCGCCTCTCGTCTCAGCAGCACAGGAACGAGCCCCTGGGGGTGGCGCGGGCGGGGGAAAGGCACCCCGCCGCTCAACACCTCCTACCAGCCCTGCTCCAAACAGGGCTCCGCACATCCCGCGCCCGCTCTTCTCTTTGACGCTTCCCCAACGAGGAGCCGCTGCCCTCAGCCTCTTGGCAAAACCTCTCACGGGGTGCAGCCAGCGGCAGCGCTACCGCCTCGTTGGCCCTCGTCTCCTCCGCGTTCCCCACCGGCCGGCCCGCCTCACACCGCCTCACCATCAGCTCCGCTCTCCTCGCGCCAACCAAGACTCGGGGGCCTGTTGGAGCGCCTCCACACCAGGGCCACAAACGGGACGGCTCGCTGCCTTGCAATGCCTCTCCTGGAAGGAAAGCCTCACGCACCTGGGCTTCTTCAGCCTCCACAACAGCAAGGCTCCGAGGAGACCTTCTAGCGGCCTTCCGCTCCTCGAAGGGGGCTTAGAAAAAAGATGGGGCCGGGCTTTGAACTCGCCCCACGCAGCCGGTCCCTCGCCCTTCTCCCCCGCCCAGGGCAACAGGGGAGTTACAACCAGAAAAAAAACCCCGTGGCTTGAAAAGAAAAAAACAAACACTTTAGCGACTGCAACAGAGCAAAACAGTAACGCAAAGTCCAAACGGGTAACGCACAATGCGCTCGCTCACCACCCGACCAACGATACGCAGCCCGCCCCCGGCTGCCATCCCCATCCCGACCCCGACCCAACAAAGATGCCGCCGTCACGACCAGAAGCCAGAGAAAACCCGCCACCTTTATATCCTGACCGTGACGTCACAGGAGATGGAACACCCCAAGGGCCAAACCCGGCCCGGCCCGGCCCGGCCCTCCAACTGCGCCTCCTCCCACCTCAAAGAAAGGCAACTCCCTCCCATCTACCCTGGCCCAAACCCCACCTGCCAAAGCCCACATGCCACATTTGCCTCGGGCGCTCCGGAGATGCTCTCTCCCAGCTCAAGACCCGGGACAGAGCCTCTCCTGACAGCCAAAACCAGGACAGCTGGGCACAGACTTTGCCACGGGGACTCTGCCAGCAGGACCAGGGCTGATGGCTTGCAACTCACAGAGCCCAGATTCACACCAGATACAAGCAGCGAGACGTCTTCTACCACCAGCCTGCTCCTCAAACGCTGCAGCAGCTTGCCCCGAGAGCCGGGAGCTGCCCCACGGCGGCAAACTTTCACCGTCACCTTGGACGGGGCTCCCAGAGACCTGAGCCAGACCAAGACGGCCCTGCTCGCGTCCGCGGGGCTTGGACCGCAACACCTTTCACGGTCCCACTCAACCCAAAGCCGGCAAGGCCTCCACCGAGGACAGGCCCGGCACAGATCCCTTTGACTAGGCTGGCCTGGGCTCCCCTGCCCGCGTCAGCCATTTCTCGCGACAACTCTCGCCTTGCGCCGCTTGCTCCAACACACCTTGCAGCACCAGCTCTTCTAAGGCCGTGCGAACAAGCTCCAGCCTCCCACCTCCCAACACCAGCCTACCTCCTGTACTGACGGCACCCAGGGACGCCGAATCAGCACGCGCGTGCCAACGCCCCAGGCACGGCACCCACCAACACAACGGCGCCTGGCCACACACCACGGCCGCCGCCGCCACCACACTCCCATTTCTTGCCCCGGCTCCAAAAACTCCCAGAAAACACACGGCGGCCTCTCTCACAACAACACAACACCATCCCTGCTCTTCCCGGGCACCCCAAAACCTGGGCGAGCGCAACCTCCGCCTCCTCCCTGCTCCCTCTAGAGCTCGACAACTCCATCGGCTGGCTCGGCGCCACCTCCGCACGACTCCGGGACACCCCTCGTCGAGGGGCCCAGGCCATCCCAAACCCAAGGCCCTTCCTTGGCTGACGGCAGACATCTTCTTCTTTGCTCTCCAGCACGCTCAGCCAAGGAGGCAGACAAAACACCCGACGACCCCTGCTCCGGGGCCACGCGCGTGGCACCACAGCCGCGGTCCCAACGCCCCGGCGGGAGCAGCACCGAGAACGACCCTTCCCTTGCTCCTCTTCCTTCTTCCTTCCGCAAGCCTAGCCTCCGGCCTTTCTTGCCCGTTCCCATCAACACCCCAGCTGCGGCAGCTCCAGCCACCAACACAGCCACCGCTCAGGGGCCTGCACCCACAGGCACCTCCTCGCCATGCGCCGCCGCCACCCCCAGGCCCTCGCTCCCAGAGGGGGCTGCCCAGGCTCTGCCGAGTGACATCACTTCACAACCCTGCCCAACACGAAAAGGAAAGACCAGACAAGATGAAAACAAAGGCGAAAGGAAAACGCGCCACAGGCCAGCACGGGGCGCAAGGCGCACTCGGGCAGGAAGGGAAACTTCAGCCGCAGCCCCTTCACAGGGAAACCCGCACACACCTCCCCGCCACAGCTGCCCCCAGGGGCTCTGCCCCAGCGCGCGCTTTCGCATCCCCCACTCAACCACTACAGCCGACCTGCCCCCGACGCAGCCCCGGCAAAGCACCGCCACCGCCCTCCCCACGCGCGCCCACCCCACCAACGCACTTCCCCGACACCACCGCAGGCCACCAGCCAAAACTGAAAACCACAGCCGGAAACTCGCTGCCACCAGAAAGCGAGCGAGGGAAAGCCGCCGCACCACATAAAGCCGGCCACCCGGCAGCACCCCAAGCACAGCGCCCGCCCGCACAGCCCACGGCCCCACCATGGCTGCGCCCGCAACCCCACAGCCCCGCCTGCGCCCCGGCGCCCCGCCGCTCCTGCTCCTCCTGACGGCTCTCGCCACCGCCTTCGCCTGCCACCTCCTGCCTCCCCGCCACGACACCTTCCCCTGGGACAGCCTACAGCTCCTCCAGGCCATGGCTCCCAGCCCGACACAGCCCTGCCACCCCCACCAGGCGCCCCTCTTCCCCGACACCCTCCTCCACACCAGCCACCCACAGCAAGCCGCCGCCAACGCCCTCCGCATCCTCCAGCACCTCTTCCACACCCTCAGCAGCCCCAGCACCCCCCAACACTGGGACGCCCAGGCACGACACCACCTCCTCAACAGCCTCCAGCACCGCATCCACCAGCTCCACCAATGCCTGACGGCCAACGGCACGCTCGCCCAAGGCCCAGGGCCCCGCAGCCTCACGCTCCCCCTCGACAAATTCTTCAGGGACATCCAGCACTTCCTCCGCACCCACCACCACAGCGCCTGCGCCTGGGACCACGTCCGCCTCCAAGCTCGCGCCGCCTTCCAAGGCCTCCACAACCTCACCCGCACCATGCCCAACTAGCCCAACGGCCCCCACCAACCCGCACGGCCCCACGCACCCCCACCGCCGCCCCTCACCCACCACGACAGGCGCCGGGGCAACGACGGCCCGGCACCCGCACCCTCCACGCACCGCTCCTTCCCTTACACCACAACTTCTATTTATCTTCACAACGGGTTTTAGCTATTTATTCCACTATTTATTCCACACAAAATAAAGACCTCTTGCAAAAAGCCCGCCTCCGCCTCTCGTCTCAGCAGCACAGGAACGAGCCCCTGGGGGTGGCGCGGGCGGGGGAAAGGCACCCCGCCGCTCAACACCTCCTACCAGCCCTGCTCCAAACAGGGCTCCGCACATCCCGCGCCCGCTCTTCTCTTTGACGCTTCCCCAACGAGGAGCCGCTGCCCTCAGCCTCTTGGCAAAACCTCTCACGGGGTGCAGCCAGCGGCAGCGCTACCGCCTCGTTGGCCCTCGTCTCCTCCGCGTTCCCCACCGGCCGGCCCGCCTCACACCGCCTCACCATCAGCTCCGCTCTCCTCGCGCCAACCAAGACTCGGGGGCCTGTTGGAGCGCCTCCACACCAGGGCCACAAACGGGACGGCTCGCTGCCTTGCAATGCCTCTCCTGGAAGGAAAGCCTCACGCACCTGGGCTTCTTCAGCCTCCACAACAGCAAGGCTCCGAGGAGACCTTCTAGCGGCCTTCCGCTCCTCGAAGGGGGCTTAGAAAAAAGATGGGGCCGGGCTTTGAACTCGCCCCACGCAGCCGGTCCCTCGCCCTTCTCCCCCGCCCAGGGCAACAGGGGAGTTACAACCAGAAAAAAAACCCCGTGGCTTGAAAAGAAAAAAACAAACACTTTAGCGACTGCAACAGAGCAAAACAGTAACGCAAAGTCCAAACGGGTAACGCACAATGCGCTCGCTCACCACCCGACCAACGATACGCAGCCCGCCCCCGGCTGCCATCCCCATCCCGACCCCGACCCAACAAAGATGCCGCCGTCACGACCAGAAGCCAGAGAAAACCCGCCACCTTTATATCCTGACCGTGACGTCACAGGAGATGGAACACCCCAAGGGCCAAACCCGGCCCGGCCCGGCCCGGCCCTCCAACTGCGCCTCCTCCCACCTCAAAGAAAGGCAACTCCCTCCCATCTACCCTGGCCCAAACCCCACCTGCCAAAGCCCACATGCCACATTTGCCTCGGGCGCTCCGGAGATGCTCTCTCCCAGCTCAAGACCCGGGACAGAGCCTCTCCTGACAGCCAAAACCAGGACAGCTGGGCACAGACTTTGCCACGGGGACTCTGCCAGCAGGACCAGGGCTGATGGCTTGCAACTCACAGAGCCCAGATTCACACCAGATACAAGCAGCGAGACGTCTTCTACCACCAGCCTGCTCCTCAAACGCTGCAGCAGCTTGCCCCGAGAGCCGGGAGCTGCCCCACGGCGGCAAACTTTCACCGTCACCTTGGACGGGGCTCCCAGAGACCTGAGCCAGACCAAGACGGCCCTGCTCGCGTCCGCGGGGCTTGGACCGCAACACCTTTCACGGTCCCACTCAACCCAAAGCCGGCAAGGCCTCCACCGAGGACAGGCCCGGCACAGATCCCTTTGACTAGGCTGGCCTGGGCTCCCCTGCCCGCGTCAGCCATTTCTCGCGACAACTCTCGCCTTGCGCCGCTTGCTCCAACACACCTTGCAGCACCAGCTCTTCTAAGGCCGTGCGAACAAGCTCCAGCCTCCCACCTCCCAACACCAGCCTACCTCCTGTACTGACGGCACCCAGGGACGCCGAATCAGCACGCGCGTGCCAACGCCCCAGGCACGGCACCCACCAACACAACGGCGCCTGGCCACACACCACGGCCGCCGCCGCCACCACACTCCCATTTCTTGCCCCGGCTCCAAAAACTCCCAGAAAACACACGGCGGCCTCTCTCACAACAACACAACACCATCCCTGCTCTTCCCGGGCACTCCAAAACCTGGGCGAGCGCAACCTCCGCCTCCTCCCTGCTCCCTCTAGAGCTCGACAACTCCATCGGCTGGCTCGGCGCCACCTCCGCACGACTCCGGGACACCCCTCGTCGAGGGGCCCAGGCCATCCCAAACCCAAGGCCCTTCCTTGGCTGACGGCAGACATCTTCTTCTTTGCTCTCCAGCACGCTCAGCCAAGGAGGCAGACAAAACACCCGACGACCCCTGCTCCGGGGCCACGCGCGTGGCACCACAGCCGCGGTCCCAACGCCCCGGCGGGAGCAGCACCGAGAACGACCCTTCCCTTGCTCCTCTTCCTTCTTCCTTCCGCAAGCCTAGCCTCCGGCCTTTCTTGCCCGTTCCCATCAACACCCCAGCTGCGGCAGCTCCAGCCACCAACACAGCCACCGCTCAGGGGCCTGCACCCACAGGCACCTCCTCGCCATGCGCCGCCGCCACCCCCAGGCCCTCGCTCCCAGAGGGGGCTGCCCAGGCTCTGCCGAGTGACATCACTTCACAACCCTGCCCAACACGAAAAGGAAAGACCAGACAAGATGAAAACAAAGGCGAAAGGAAAACGCGCCACAGGCCAGCACGGGGCGCAAGGCGCACTCGGGCAGGAAGGGAAACTTCAGCCGCAGCCCCTTCACAGGGAAACCCGCACACACCTCCCCGCCACAGCTGCCCCCAGGGGCTCTGCCCCAGCGCGCGCTTTCGCATCCCCCACTCAACCACTACAGCCGACCTGCCCCCGACGCAGCCCCGGCAAAGCACCGCCACCGCCCTCCCCACGCGCGCCCACCCCACCAACGCACTTCCCCGACACCACCGCAGGCCACCAGCCAAAACTGAAAACCACAGCCGGAAACTCGCTGCCACCAGAAAGCGAGCGAGGGAAAGCCGCCGCACCACATAAAGCCGGCCACCCGGCAGCACCCCAAGCACAGCGCCCGCCCGCACAGCCCACGGCCCCACCATGGCTGCGCCCGCAACCCCACAGCCCCGCCTGCGCCCCGGCGCCCCGCCGCTCCTGCTCCTCCTGACGGCTCTCGCCACCGCCTTCGCCTGCCACCTCCTGCCTCCCCGCCACGACACCTTCCCCTGGGACAGCCTACAGCTCCTCCAGGCCATGGCTCCCAGCCCGACACAGCCCTGCCACCCCCACCAGGCGCCCCTCTTCCCCGACACCCTCCTCCACACCAGCCACCCACAGCAAGCCGCCGCCAACGCCCTCCGCATCCTCCAGCACCTCTTCCACACCCTCAGCAGCCCCAGCACCCCCCAACACTGGGACGCCCAGGCACGACACCACCTCCTCAACAGCCTCCAGCACCGCATCCACCAGCTCCACCAATGCCTGACGGCCAACGGCACGCTCGCCCAAGGCCCAGGGCCCCGCAGCCTCACGCTCCCCCTCGACAAATTCTTCAGGGACATCCAGCACTTCCTCCGCACCCACCACCACAGCGCCTGCGCCTGGGACCACGTCCGCCTCCAAGCTCGCGCCGCCTTCCAAGGCCTCCACAACCTCACCCGCACCATGCCCAACTAGCCCAACGGCCCCCACCAACCCGCACGGCCCCACGCACCCCCACCGCCGCCCCTCACCCACCACGACAGGCGCCGGGGCAACGACGGCCCGGCACCCGCACCCTCCACGCACCGCTCCTTCCCTTACACCACAACTTCTATTTATCTTCACAACGGGTTTTAGCTATTTATTCCACTATTTATTCCACACAAAATAAAGACCTCTTGCAAAAAGCCCGCCTCCGCCTCTCGTCTCAGCAGCACAGGAACGAGCCCCTGGGGGTGGCGCGGGCGGGGGAAAGGCACCCCGCCGCTCAACACCTCCTACCAGCCCTGCTCCAAACAGGGCTCCGCACATCCCGCGCCCGCTCTTCTCTTTGACGCTTCCCCAACGAGGAGCCGCTGCCCTCAGCCTCTTGGCAAAACCTCTCACGGGGTGCAGCCAGCGGCAGCGCTACCGCCTCGTTGGCCCTCGTCTCCTCCGCGTTCCCCACCGGCCGGCCCGCCTCACACCGCCTCACCATCAGCTCCGCTCTCCTCGCGCCAACCAAGACTCGGGGGCCTGTTGGAGCGCCTCCACACCAGGGCCACAAACGGGACGGCTCGCTGCCTTGCAATGCCTCTCCTGGAAGGAAAGCCTCACGCACCTGGGCTTCTTCAGCCTCCACAACAGCAAGGCTCCGAGGAGACCTTCTAGCGGCCTTCCGCTCCTCGAAGGGGGCTTAGAAAAAAGATGGGGCCGGGCTTTGAACTCGCCCCACGCAGCCGGTCCCTCGCCCTTCTCCCCCGCCCAGGGCAACAGGGGAGTTACAACCAGAAAAAAAACCCCGTGGCTTGAAAAGAAAAAAACAAACACTTTAGCGACTGCAACAGAGCAAAACAGTAACGCAAAGTCCAAACGGGTAACGCACAATGCGCTCGCTCACCACCCGACCAACGATACGCAGCCCGCCCCCGGCTGCCATCCCCATCCCGACCCCGACCCAACAAAGATGCCGCCGTCACGACCAGAAGCCAGAGAAAACCCGCCACCTTTATATCCTGACCGTGACGTCACAGGAGATGGAACACCCCAAGGGCCAAACCCGGCCCGGCCCGGCCCGGCCCTCCAACTGCGCCTCCTCCCACCTCAAAGAAAGGCAACTCCCTCCCATCTACCCTGGCCCAAACCCCACCTGCCAAAGCCCACATGCCACATTTGCCTCGGGCGCTCCGGAGATGCTCTCTCCCAGCTCAAGACCCGGGACAGAGCCTCTCCTGACAGCCAAAACCAGGACAGCTGGGCACAGACTTTGCCACGGGGACTCTGCCAGCAGGACCAGGGCTGATGGCTTGCAACTCACAGAGCCCAGATTCACACCAGATACAAGCAGCGAGACGTCTTCTACCACCAGCCTGCTCCTCAAACGCTGCAGCAGCTTGCCCCGAGAGCCGGGAGCTGCCCCACGGCGGCAAACTTTCACCGTCACCTTGGACGGGGCTCCCAGAGACCTGAGCCAGACCAAGACGGCCCTGCTCGCGTCCGCGGGGCTTGGACCGCAACACCTTTCACGGTCCCACTCAACCCAAAGCCGGCAAGGCCTCCACCGAGGACAGGCCCGGCACAGATCCCTTTGACTAGGCTGGCCTGGGCTCCCCTGCCCGCGTCAGCCATTTCTCGCGACAACTCTCGCCTTGCGCCGCTTGCTCCAACACACCTTGCAGCACCAGCTCTTCTAAGGCCGTGCGAACAAGCTCCAGCCTCCCACCTCCCAACACCAGCCTACCTCCTGTACTGACGGCACCCAGGGACGCCGAATCAGCACGCGCGTGCCAACGCCCCAGGCACGGCACCCACCAACACAACGGCGCCTGGCCACACACCACGGCCGCCGCCGCCACCACACTCCCATTTCTTGCCCCGGCTCCAAAAACTCCCAGAAAACACACGGCGGCCTCTCTCACAACAACACAACACCATCCCTGCTCTTCCCGGGCACCCCAAAACCTGGGCGAGCGCAACCTCCGCCTCCTCCCTGCTCCCTCTAGAGCTCGACAACTCCATCGGCTGGCTCGGCGCCACCTCCGCACGACTCCGGGACACCCCTCGTCGAGGGGCCCAGGCCATCCCAAACCCAAGGCCCTTCCTTGGCTGACGGCAGACATCTTCTTCTTTGCTCTCCAGCACGCTCAGCCAAGGAGGCAGACAAAACACCCGACGACCCCTGCTCCGGGGCCACGCGCGTGGCACCACAGCCGCGGTCCCAACGCCCCGGCGGGAGCAGCACCGAGAACGACCCTTCCCTTGCTCCTCTTCCTTCTTCCTTCCGCAAGCCTAGCCTCCGGCCTTTCTTGCCCGTTCCCATCAACACCCCAGCTGCGGCAGCTCCAGCCACCAACACAGCCACCGCTCAGGGGCCTGCACCCACAGGCACCTCCTCGCCATGCGCCGCCGCCACCCCCAGGCCCTCGCTCCCAGAGGGGGCTGCCCAGGCTCTGCCGAGTGACATCACTTCACAACCCTGCCCAACACGAAAAGGAAAGACCAGACAAGATGAAAACAAAGGCGAAAGGAAAACGCGCCACAGGCCAGCACGGGGCGCAAGGCGCACTCGGGCAGGAAGGGAAACTTCAGCCGCAGCCCCTTCACAGGGAAACCCGCACACACCTCCCCGCCACAGCTGCCCCCAGGGGCTCTGCCCCAGCGCGCGCTTTCGCATCCCCCACTCAACCACTACAGCCGACCTGCCCCCGACGCAGCCCCGGCAAAGCACCGCCACCGCCCTCCCCACGCGCGCCCACCCCACCAACGCACTTCCCCGACACCACCGCAGGCCACCAGCCAAAACTGAAAACCACAGCCGGAAACTCGCTGCCACCAGAAAGCGAGCGAGGGAAAGCCGCCGCACCACATAAAGCCGGCCACCCGGCAGCACCCCAAGCACAGCGCCCGCCCGCACAGCCCACGGCCCCACCATGGCTGCGCCCGCAACCCCACAGCCCCGCCTGCGCCCCGGCGCCCCGCCGCTCCTGCTCCTCCTGACGGCTCTCGCCACCGCCTTCGCCTGCCACCTCCTGCCTCCCCGCCACGACACCTTCCCCTGGGACAGCCTACAGCTCCTCCAGGCCATGGCTCCCAGCCCGACACAGCCCTGCCACCCCCACCAGGCGCCCCTCTTCCCCGACACCCTCCTCCACACCAGCCACCCACAGCAAGCCGCCGCCAACGCCCTCCGCATCCTCCAGCACCTCTTCCACACCCTCAGCAGCCCCAGCACCCCCCAACACTGGGACGCCCAGGCACGACACCACCTCCTCAACAGCCTCCAGCACCGCATCCACCAGCTCCACCAATGCCTGACGGCCAACGGCACGCTCGCCCAAGGCCCAGGGCCCCGCAGCCTCACGCTCCCCCTCGACAAATTCTTCAGGGACATCCAGCACTTCCTCCGCACCCACCACCACAGCGCCTGCGCCTGGGACCACGTCCGCCTCCAAGCTCGCGCCGCCTTCCAAGGCCTCCACAACCTCACCCGCACCATGCCCAACTAGCCCAACGGCCCCCACCAACCCGCACGGCCCCACGCACCCCCACCGCCGCCCCTCACCCACCACGACAGGCGCCGGGGCAACGACGGCCCGGCACCCGCACCCTCCACGCACCGCTCCTTCCCTTACACCACAACTTCTATTTATCTTCACAACGGGTTTTAGCTATTTATTCCACTATTTATTCCACACAAAATAAAGACCTCTTGCAAAAAGCCCGCCTCCGCCTCTCGTCTCAGCAGCACAGGAACGAGCCCCTGGGGGTGGCGCGGGCGGGGGAAAGGCACCCCGCCGCTCAACACCTCCTACCAGCCCTGCTCCAAACAGGGCTCCGCACATCCCGCGCCCGCTCTTCTCTTTGACGCTTCCCCAACGAGGAGCCGCTGCCCTCAGCCTCTTGGCAAAACCTCTCACGGGGTGCAGCCAGCGGCAGCGCTACCGCCTCGTTGGCCCTCGTCTCCTCCGCGTTCCCCACCGGCCGGCCCGCCTCACACCGCCTCACCATCAGCTCCGCTCTCCTCGCGCCAACCAAGACTCGGGGGCCTGTTGGAGCGCCTCCACACCAGGGCCACAAATGGGACGGCTCGCTGCCTTGCAATGCCTCTCCTGGAAGGAAAGCCTCACGCACCTGGGCTTCTTCAGCCTCCACAACAGCAAGGCTCCGAGGAGACCTTCTAGCGGCCTTCCGCTCCTCGAAGGGGGCTTAGAAAAAAGATGGGGCCGGGCTTTGAACTCGCCCCACGCAGCCGGTCCCTCGCCCTTCTCCCCCGCCCAGGGCAACAGGGGAGTTACAACCAGAAAAAAAACCCCGTGGCTTGAAAAGAAAAAAACAAACACTTTAGCGACTGCAACAGAGCAAAACAGTAACGCAAAGTCCAAACGGGTAACGCACAATGCGCTCGCTCACCACCCGACCAACGATACGCAGCCCGCCCCCGGCTGCCATCCCCATCCCGACCCCGACCCAACAAAGATGCCGCCGTCACGACCAGAAGCCAGAGAAAACCCGCCACCTTTATATCCTGACCGTGACGTCACAGGAGATGGAACACCCCAAGGGCCAAACCCGGCCCGGCCCGGCCCGGCCCTCCAACTGCGCCTCCTCCCACCTCAAAGAAAGGCAACTCCCTCCCATCTACCCTGGCCCAAACCCCACCTGCCAAAGCCCACATGCCACATTTGCCTCGGGCGCTCCGGAGATGCTCTCTCCCAGCTCAAGACCCGGGACAGAGCCTCTCCTGACAGCCAAAACCAGGACAGCTGGGCACAGACTTTGCCACGGGGACTCTGCCAGCAGGACCAGGGCTGATGGCTTGCAACTCACAGAGCCCAGATTCACACCAGATACAAGCAGCGAGACGTCTTCTACCACCAGCCTGCTCCTCAAACGCTGCAGCAGCTTGCCCCGAGAGCCGGGAGCTGCCCCACGGCGGCAAACTTTCACCG
This sequence comes from Athene noctua, assembly GCF_965140245.1. Classification (NCBI taxonomy): domain Eukaryota; kingdom Metazoa; phylum Chordata; class Aves; order Strigiformes; family Strigidae; genus Athene; species Athene noctua. The sequence continues at coordinate 10,215,965 of NC_134077.1, forward strand.
TCACCTTGGACGGGGCTCCCAGAGACCTGAGCCAGACCAAGACGGCCCTGCTCGCGTCCGCGGGGCTTGGACCGCAACACCTTTCACGGTCCCACTCAACCCAAAGCCGGCAAGGCCTCCACCGAGGACAGGCCCGGCACAGATCCCTTTGACTAGGCTGGCCTGGGCTCCCCTGCCCGCGTCAGCCATTTCTCGCGACAACTCTCGCCTTGCGCCGCTTGCTCCAACACACCTTGCAGCACCAGCTCTTCTAAGGCCGTGCGAACAAGCTCCAGCCTCCCACCTCCCAACACCAGCCTACCTCCTGTACTGACGGCACCCAGGGACGCCGAATCAGCACGCGCGTGCCAACGCCCCAGGCACGGCACCCACCAACACAACGGCGCCTGGCCACACACCACGGCCGCCGCCGCCACCACACTCCCATTTCTTGCCCCGGCTCCAAAAGCTCCCAGAAAACACACGGCGGCCTCTCTCACAACAACACAACACCATCCCTGCTCTTCCCGGGCACCCCAAAACCTGGGTGAGCGCAACCTCCGCCTCCTCCCTGCTCCCTCTAGAGCTCGACAACTCCATCGGCTGGCTCGGCGCCACCTCCGCACGACTCCGGGACACCCCTCGTCGAGGGGCCCAGGCCATCCCAAACCCAAGGCCCTTCCTTGGCTGACGGCAGACATCTTCTTCTTTGCTCTCCAGCACGCTCAGCCAAGGAGGCAGACAAAACACCCGACGACCCCTGCTCCGGGGCCACGCGCGTGGCACCACAGCCGCGGTCCCAACGCCCCGGCGGGAGCAGCACCGAGAACGACCCTTCCCTTGCTCCTCTTCCTTCTTCCTTCCGCAAGCCTAGCCTCCGGCCTTTCTTGCCCGTTCCCATCAACACCCCAGCTGCGGCAGCTCCAGCCACCAACACAGCCACCGCTCAGGGGCCTGCACCCACAGGCACCTCCTCGCCATGCGCCGCCGCCACCCCCAGGCCCTCGCTCCCAGAGGGGGCTGCCCAGGCTCTGCCGAGTGACATCACTTCACAACCCTGCCCAACACGAAAAGGAAAGACCAGACAAGATGAAAACAAAGGCGAAAGGAAAACGCGCCACAGGCCAGCACGGGGCGCAAGGCGCACTCGGGCAGGAAGGGAAACTTCAGCCGCAGCCCCTTCACAGGGAAACCCGCACACACCTCCCCGCCACAGCTGCCCCCAGGGGCTCTGCCCCAGCGCGCGCTTTCGCATCCCCCACTCAACCACTACAGCCGACCTGCCCCCGACGCAGCCCCGGCAAAGCACCGCCACCGCCCTCCCCACGCGCGCCCACCCCACCAACGCACTTCCCCGACACCACCGCAGGCCACCAGCCAAAACTGAAAACCACAGCCGGAAACTCGCTGCCACCAGAAAGCGAGCGAGGGAAAGCCGCCGCACCACATAAAGCCGGCCACCCGGCAGCACCCCAAGCACAGCGCCCGCCCGCACAGCCCACGGCCCCACCATGGCTGCGCCCGCAACCCCACAGCCCCGCCTGCGCCCCGGCGCCCCGCCGCTCCTGCTCCTCCTGACGGCTCTCGCCACCGCCTTCGCCTGCCACCTCCTGCCTCCCCGCCACGACACCTTCCCCTGGGACAGCCTACAGCTCCTCCAGGCCATGGCTCCCAGCCCGACACAGCCCTGCCACCCCCACCAGGCGCCCCTCTTCCCCGACACCCTCCTCCACACCAGCCACCCACAGCAAGCCGCCGCCAACGCCCTCCGCATCCTCCAGCACCTCTTCCACACCCTCAGCAGCCCCAGCACCCCCCAACACTGGGACGCCCAGGCACGACACCACCTCCTCAACAGCCTCCAGCACCGCATCCACCAGCTCCACCAATGCCTGACGGCCAACGGCACGCTCGCCCAAGGCCCAGGGCCCCGCAGCCTCACGCTCCCCCTCGACAAATTCTTCAGGGACATCCAGCACTTCCTCCGCACCCACCACCACAGCGCCTGCGCCTGGGACCACGTCCGCCTCCAAGCTCGCGCCGCCTTCCAAGGCCTCCACAACCTCACCCGCACCATGCCCAACTAGCCCAACGGCCCCCACCAACCCGCACGGCCCCACGCACCCCCACCGCCGCCCCTCACCCACCACGACAGGCGCCGGGGCAACGACGGCCCGGCACCCGCACCCTCCACGCACCGCTCCTTCCCTTACACCACAACTTCTATTTATCTTCACAACGGGTTTTAGCTATTTATTCCACTATTTATTCCACACAAAATAAAGACCTCTTGCAAAAAGCCCGCCTCCGCCTCTCGTCTCAGCAGCACAGGAACGAGCCCCTGGGGGTGGCGCGGGCGGGGGAAAGGCACCCCGCCGCTCAACACCTCCTACCAGCCCTGCTCCAAACAGGGCTCCGCACATCCCGCGCCCGCTCTTCTCTTTGACGCTTCCCCAACGAGGAGCCGCTGCCCTCAGCCTCTTGGCAAAACCTCTCACGGGGTGCAGCCAGCGGCAGCGCTACCGCCTCGTTGGCCCTCGTCTCCTCCGCGTTCCCCACCGGCCGGCCCGCCTCACACCGCCTCACCATCAGCTCCGCTCTCCTCGCGCCAACCAAGACTCGGGGGCCTGTTGGAGCGCCTCCACACCAGGGCCACAAACGGGACGGCTCGCTGCCTTGCAATGCCTCTCCTGGAAGGAAAGCCTCACGCACCTGGGCTTCTTCAGCCTCCACAACAGCAAGGCTCCGAGGAGACCTTCTAGCGGCCTTCCGCTCCTCGAAGGGGGCTTAGAAAAAAGATGGGGCCGGGCTTTGAACTCGCCCCACGCAGCCGGTCCCTCGCCCTTCTCCCCCGCCCAGGGCAACAGGGGAGTTACAACCAGAAAAAAAACCCCGTGGCTTGAAAAGAAAAAAACAAACACTTTAGCGACTGCAACAGAGCAAAACAGTAACGCAAAGTCCAAACGGGTAACGCACAATGCGCTCGCTCACCACCCGACCAACGATACGCAGCCCGCCCCCGGCTGCCATCCCCATCCCGACCCCGACCCAACAAAGATGCCGCCGTCACGACCAGAAGCCAGAGAAAACCCGCCACCTTTATATCCTGACCGTGACGTCACAGGAGATGGAACACCCCAAGGGCCAAACCCGGCCCGGCCCGGCCCGGCCCTCCAACTGCGCCTCCTCCCACCTCAAAGAAAGGCAACTCCCTCCCATCTACCCTGGCCCAAACCCCACCTGCCAAAGCCCACATGCCACATTTGCCTCGGGCGCTCCGGAGATGCTCTCTCCCAGCTCAAGACCCGGGACAGAGCCTCTCCTGACAGCCAAAACCAGGACAGCTGGGCACAGACTTTGCCACGGGGACTCTGCCAGCAGGACCAGGGCTGATGGCTTGCAACTCACAGAGCCCAGATTCACACCAGATACAAGCAGCGAGACGTCTTCTACCACCAGCCTGCTCCTCAAACGCTGCAGCAGCTTGCCCCGAGAGCCGGGAGCTGCCCCACGGCGGCAAACTTTCACCGTCACCTTGGACGGGGCTCCCAGAGACCTGAGCCAGACCAAGACGGCCCTGCTCGCGTCCGCGGGGCTTGGACCGCAACACCTTTCACGGTCCCACTCAACCCAAAGCCGGCAAGGCCTCCACCGAGGACAGGCCCGGCACAGATCCCTTTGACTAGGCTGGCCTGGGCTCCCCTGCCCGCGTCAGCCATTTCTCGCGACAACTCTCGCCTTGCGCCGCTTGCTCCAACACACCTTGCAGCACCAGCTCTTCTAAGGCCGTGCGAACAAGCTCCAGCCTCCCACCTCCCAACACCAGCCTACCTCCTGTACTGACGGCACCCAGGGACGCCGAATCAGCACGCGCGTGCCAACGCCCCAGGCACGGCACCCACCAACACAACGGCGCCTGGCCACACACCACGGCCGCCGCCGCCACCACACTCCCATTTCTTGCCCCGGCTCCAAAAACTCCCAGAAAACACACGGCGGCCTCTCTCACAACAACACAACACCATCCCTGCTCTTCCCGGGCACTCCAAAACCTGGGCGAGCGCAACCTCCGCCTCCTCCCTGCTCCCTCTAGAGCTCGACAACTCCATCGGCTGGCTCGGCGCCACCTCCGCACGACTCCGGGACACCCCTCGTCGAGGGGCCCAGGCCATCCCAAACCCAAGGCCCTTCCTTGGCTGACGGCAGACATCTTCTTCTTTGCTCTCCAGCACGCTCAGCCAAGGAGGCAGACAAAACACCCGACGACCCCTGCTCCGGGGCCACGCGCGTGGCACCACAGCCGCGGTCCCAACGCCCCGGCGGGAGCAGCACCGAGAACGACCCTTCCCTTGCTCCTCTTCCTTCTTCCTTCCGCAAGCCTAGCCTCCGGCCTTTCTTGCCCGTTCCCATCAACACCCCAGCTGCGGCAGCTCCAGCCACCAACACAGCCACCGCTCAGGGGCCTGCACCCACAGGCACCTCCTCGCCATGCGCCGCCGCCACCCCCAGGCCCTCGCTCCCAGAGGGGGCTGCCCAGGCTCTGCCGAGTGACATCACTTCACAACCCTGCCCAACACGAAAAGGAAAGACCAGACAAGATGAAAACAAAGGCGAAAGGAAAACGCGCCACAGGCCAGCACGGGGCGCAAGGCGCACTCGGGCAGGAAGGGAAACTTCAGCCGCAGCCCCTTCACAGGGAAACCCGCACACACCTCCCCGCCACAGCTGCCCCCAGGGGCTCTGCCCCAGCGCGCGCTTTCGCATCCCCCACTCAACCACTACAGCCGACCTGCCCCCGACGCAGCCCCGGCAAAGCACCGCCACCGCCCTCCCCACGCGCGCCCACCCCACCAACGCACTTCCCCGACACCACCGCAGGCCACCAGCCAAAACTGAAAACCACAGCCGGAAACTCGCTGCCACCAGAAAGCGAGCGAGGGAAAGCCGCCGCACCACATAAAGCCGGCCACCCGGCAGCACCCCAAGCACAGCGCCCGCCCGCACAGCCCACGGCCCCACCATGGCTGCGCCCGCAACCCCACAGCCCCGCCTGCGCCCCGGCGCCCCGCCGCTCCTGCTCCTCCTGACGGCTCTCGCCACCGCCTTCGCCTGCCACCTCCTGCCTCCCCGCCACGACACCTTCCCCTGGGACAGCCTACAGCTCCTCCAGGCCATGGCTCCCAGCCCGACACAGCCCTGCCACCCCCACCAGGCGCCCCTCTTCCCCGACACCCTCCTCCACACCAGCCACCCACAGCAAGCCGCCGCCAACGCCCTCCGCATCCTCCAGCACCTCTTCCACACCCTCAGCAGCCCCAGCACCCCCCAACACTGGGACGCCCAGGCACGACACCACCTCCTCAACAGCCTCCAGCACCGCATCCACCAGCTCCACCAACGCCTGACGGCCAACGGCACGCTCGCCCAAGGCCCAGGGCCCCGCAGCCTCACGCTCCCCCTCGACAAATTCTTCAGGGACATCCAGCACTTCCTCCGCACCCACCACCACAGCGCCTGCGCCTGGGACCACGTCCGCCTCCAAGCTCGCGCCGCCTTCCAAGGCCTCCACAACCTCACCCGCACCATGCCCAACTAGCCCAACGGCCCCCACCAACCCGCACGGCCCCACGCACCCCCACCGCCGCCCCTCACCCACCACGACAGGCGCCGGGGCAACGACGGCCCGGCACCCGCACCCTCCACGCACCGCTCCTTCCCTTACACCACAACTTCTATTTATCTTCACAACGGGTTTTAGCTATTTATTCCACTATTTATTCCACACAAAATAAAGACCTCTTGCAAAAAGCCCGCCTCCGCCTCTCGTCTCAGCAGCACAGGAACGAGCCCCTGGGGGTGGCGCGGGCGGGGGAAAGGCACCCCGCCGCTCAACACCTCCTACCAGCCCTGCTCCAAACAGGGCTCCGCACATCCCGCGCCCGCTCTTCTCTTTGACGCTTCCCCAACGAGGAGCCGCTGCCCTCAGCCTCTTGGCAAAACCTCTCACGGGGTGCAGCCAGCGGCAGCGCTACCGCCTCGTTGGCCCTCGTCTCCTCCGCGTTCCCCACCGGCCGGCCCGCCTCACACCGCCTCACCATCAGCTCCGCTCTCCTCGCGCCAACCAAGACTCGGGGGCCTGTTGGAGCGCCTCCACACCAGGGCCACAAACGGGACGGCTCGCTGCCTTGCAATGCCTCTCCTGGAAGGAAAGCCTCACGCACCTGGGCTTCTTCAGCCTCCACAACAGCAAGGCTCCGAGGAGACCTTCTAGCGGCCTTCCGCTCCTCGAAGGGGGCTTAGAAAAAAGATGGGGCCGGGCTTTGAACTCGCCCCACGCAGCCGGTCCCTCGCCCTTCTCCCCCGCCCAGGGCAACAGGGGAGTTACAACCAGAAAAAAAACCCCGTGGCTTGAAAAGAAAAAAACAAACACTTTAGCGACTGCAACAGAGCAAAACAGTAACGCAAAGTCCAAACGGGTAACGCACAATGCGCTCGCTCACCACCCGACCAACGATACGCAGCCCGCCCCCGGCTGCCATCCCCATCCCGACCCCGACCCAACAAAGATGCCGCCGTCACGACCAGAAGCCAGAGAAAACCCGCCACCTTTATATCCTGACCGTGACGTCACAGGAGATGGAACACCCCAAGGGCCAAACCCGGCCCGGCCCGGCCCGGCCCTCCAACTGCGCCTCCTCCCACCTCAAAGAAAGGCAACTCCCTCCCATCTACCCTGGCCCAAACCCCACCTGCCAAAGCCCACATGCCACATTTGCCTCGGGCGCTCCGGAGATGCTCTCTCCCAGCTCAAGACCCGGGACAGAGCCTCTCCTGACAGCCAAAACCAGGACAGCTGGGCACAGACTTTGCCACGGGGACTCTGCCAGCAGGACCAGGGCTGATGGCTTGCAACTCACAGAGCCCAGATTCACACCAGATACAAGCAGCGAGACGTCTTCTACCACCAGCCTGCTCCTCAAACGCTGCAGCAGCTTGCCCCGAGAGCCGGGAGCTGCCCCACGGCGGCAAACTTTCACCGTCACCTTGGACGGGGCTCCCAGAGACCTGAGCCAGACCAAGACGGCCCTGCTCGCGTCCGCGGGGCTTGGACCGCAACACCTTTCACGGTCCCACTCAACCCAAAGCCGGCAAGGCCTCCACCGAGGACAGGCCCGGCACAGATCCCTTTGACTAGGCTGGCCTGGGCTCCCCTGCCCGCGTCAGCCATTTCTCGCGACAACTCTCGCCTTGCGCCGCTTGCTCCAACACACCTTGCAGCACCAGCTCTTCTAAGGCCGTGCGAACAAGCTCCAGCCTCCCACCTCCCAACACCAGCCTACCTCCTGTACTGACGGCACCCAGGGACGCCGAATCAGCACGCGCGTGCCAACGCCCCAGGCACGGCACCCACCAACACAACGGCGCCTGGCCACACACCACGGCCGCCGCCGCCACCACACTCCCATTTCTTGCCCCGGCTCCAAAAACTCCCAGAAAACACACGGCGGCCTCTCTCACAACAACACAACACCATCCCTGCTCTTCCCGGGCACTCCAAAACCTGGGCGAGCGCAACCTCCGCCTCCTCCCTGCTCCCTCTAGAGCTCGACAACTCCATCGGCTGGCTCGGCGCCACCTCCGCACGACTCCGGGACACCCCTCGTCGAGGGGCCCAGGCCATCCCAAACCCAAGGCCCTTCCTTGGCTGACGGCAGACATCTTCTTCTTTGCTCTCCAGCACGCTCAGCCAAGGAGGCAGACAAAACACCCGACGACCCCTGCTCCGGGGCCACGCGCGTGGCACCACAGCCGCGGTCCCAACGCCCCGGCGGGAGCAGCACCGAGAACGACCCTTCCCTTGCTCCTCTTCCTTCTTCCTTCCGCAAGCCTAGCCTCCGGCCTTTCTTGCCCGTTCCCATCAACACCCCAGCTGCGGCAGCTCCAGCCACCAACACAGCCACCGCTCAGGGGCCTGCACCCACAGGCACCTCCTCGCCATGCGCCGCCGCCACCCCCAGGCCCTCGCTCCCAGAGGGGGCTGCCCAGGCTCTGCCGAGTGACATCACTTCACAACCCTGCCCAACACGAAAAGGAAAGACCAGACAAGATGAAAACAAAGGCGAAAGGAAAACGCGCCACAGGCCAGCACGGGGCGCAAGGCGCACTCGGGCAGGAAGGGAAACTTCAGCCGCAGCCCCTTCACAGGGAAACCCGCACACACCTCCCCGCCACAGCTGCCCCCAGGGGCTCTGCCCCAGCGCGCGCTTTCGCATCCCCCACTCAACCACTACAGCCGACCTGCCCCCGACGCAGCCCCGGCAAAGCACCGCCACCGCCCTCCCCACGCGCGCCCACCCCACCAACGCACTTCCCCGACACCACCGCAGGCCACCAGCCAAAACTGAAAACCACAGCCGGAAACTCGCTGCCACCAGAAAGCGAGCGAGGGAAAGCCGCCGCACCACATAAAGCCGGCCACCCGGCAGCACCCCAAGCACAGCGCCCGCCCGCACAGCCCACGGCCCCACCATGGCTGCGCCCGCAACCCCACAGCCCCGCCTGCGCCCCGGCGCCCCGCCGCTCCTGCTCCTCCTGACGGCTCTCGCCACCGCCTTCGCCTGCCACCTCCTGCCTCCCCGCCACGACACCTTCCCCTGGGACAGCCTACAGCTCCTCCAGGCCATGGCTCCCAGCCCGACACAGCCCTGCCACCCCCACCAGGCGCCCCTCTTCCCCGACACCCTCCTCCACACCAGCCACCCACAGCAAGCCGCCGCCAACGCCCTCCGCATCCTCCAGCACCTCTTCCACACCCTCAGCAGCCCCAGCACCCCCCAACACTGGGACGCCCAGGCACGACACCACCTCCTCAACAGCCTCCAGCACCGCATCCACCAGCTCCACCAATGCCTGACGGCCAACGGCACGCTCGCCCAAGGCCCAGGGCCCCGCAGCCTCACGCTCCCCCTCGACAAATTCTTCAGGGACATCCAGCACTTCCTCCGCACCCACCACCACAGCGCCTGCGCCTGGGACCACGTCCGCCTCCAAGCTCGCGCCGCCTTCCAAGGCCTCCACAACCTCACCCGCACCATGCCCAACTAGCCCAACGGCCCCCACCAACCCGCACGGCCCCACGCACCCCCACCGCCGCCCCTCACCCACCACGACAGGCGCCGGGGCAACGACGGCCCGGCACCCGCACCCTCCACGCACCGCTCCTTCCCTTACACCACAACTTCTATTTATCTTCACAACGGGTTTTAGCTATTTATTCCACTATTTATTCCACACAAAATAAAGACCTCTTGCAAAAAGCCCGCCTCCGCCTCTCGTCTCAGCAGCACAGGAACGAGCCCCTGGGGGTGGCGCGGGCGGGGGAAAGGCACCCCGCCGCTCAACACCTCCTACCAGCCCTGCTCCAAACAGGGCTCCGCACATCCCGCGCCCGCTCTTCTCTTTGACGCTTCCCCAACGAGGAGCCGCTGCCCTCAGCCTCTTGGCAAAACCTCTCACGGGGTGCAGCCAGCGGCAGCGCTACCGCCTCGTTGGCCCTCGTCTCCTCCGCGTTCCCCACCGGCCGGCCCGCCTCACACCGCCTCACCATCAGCTCCGCTCTCCTCGCGCCAACCAAGACTCGGGGGCCTGTTGGAGCGCCTCCACACCAGGGCCACAAACGGGACGGCTCGCTGCCTTGCAATGCCTCTCCTGGAAGGAAAGCCTCACGCACCTGGGCTTCTTCAGCCTCCACAACAGCAAGGCTCCGAGGAGACCTTCTAGCGGCCTTCCGCTCCTCGAAGGGGGCTTAGAAAAAAGATGGGGCCGGGCTTTGAACTCGCCCCACGCAGCCGGTCCCTCGCCCTTCTCCCCCGCCCAGGGCAACAGGGGAGTTACAACCAGAAAAAAAACCCCGTGGCTTGAAAAGAAAAAAACAAACACTTTAGCGACTGCAACAGAGCAAAACAGTAACGCAAAGTCCAAACGGGTAACGCACAATGCGCTCGCTCACCACCCGACCAACGATACGCAGCCCGCCCCCGGCTGCCATCCCCATCCCGACCCCGACCCAACAAAGATGCCGCCGTCACGACCAGAAGCCAGAGAAAACCCGCCACCTTTATATCCTGACCGTGACGTCACAGGAGATGGAACACCCCAAGGGCCAAACCCGGCCCGGCCCGGCCCGGCCCTCCAACTGCGCCTCCTCCCACCTCAAAGAAAGGCAACTCCCTCCCATCTACCCTGGCCCAAACCCCACCTGCCAAAGCCCACATGCCACATTTGCCTCGGGCGCTCCGGAGATGCTCTCTCCCAGCTCAAGACCCGGGACAGAGCCTCTCCTGACAGCCAAAACCAGGACAGCTGGGCACAGACTTTGCCACGGGGACTCTGCCAGCAGGACCAGGGCTGATGGCTTGCAACTCACAGAGCCCAGATTCACACCAGATACAAGCAGCAATAACTCTTCCAGCCAGCATCAACCCATCACACCAGAGGCCCAGAACTCCACTGGCCCTAGAACTGCAAATATTTTGTCATTTTGCTGCTCTGAAAACAATTACATTCATTTCAATTGATAGTTCTGGCAAGGATCATTCCTTCACTGGGCAGTTCAAATCTTAATTAATGCACTCATCTTTGTTTTTTTAATACAGGATGTACAGGTGGACAGGGTTTTGCCTGGGACATCCCTGTACTCAGCTCTGAATACCTGATTCTGTCTGTCCCTAGACTCTGGCAGACCTGGCACTGACCATCCAGTGACTTCTTTTCCAGATTACTGCTCATTGCTCCATTTCTGCTTCTACCGACATCATGCATCACTTCATCCTCTGACTTTTCCCAATTACATACTACCAAACTTTCTCTCCAAGATCCTTGTCCTAGTCTTCTGTAAACAAAATTGTTTACCTTTTTGCAATCTAGGCTGAGGCTCTTTGTGAATATGTTTGGTAACTCAGCATCTATCACACACCATTTACACTTGAGATCCAGGTAACGAAAAATCTTGGTAAACTGTCCCTCCTGTAGCTCACCTGCATTTGCTGCCATGATGCTTACGCAAAGATCTCCACCTATAAGCACCTCCAAAACCTCTCAGATGCACCTACCGGCTGCCTGTTTGTGTACTTGCTGTTCAACCCTAGCTCTTGGTAAAAGGAAACATTCACACTCAGATTTCACCTAGATTTGACAGATGCCATAGCGTTGCTACAACCGTTAAAGAGTTTTCCACTCAAAAGCACAGAGTATGCTTGCTTGTACGTACAAAATCTGCAGAGCAATCAGCACACATGCAACAAGTTGCTCTGTATCAATCTGCACCACCTAGAGAAACTCTTTATGGATATTTAAGAAGACATAATACAGAAAGTAAGTTAAAGTTCTTAATCACCATTAAATTAACTTGTTTAAATTTAAATAAAGCCCTTTACTTACCATCGGCAGCCTGGATTGAAGCATCTGGAGATCATCATAACCATAAATCTGCTTAAAGACAGATTAAAATACAACACCATTATAACACTTTTTTCTGACACTGACTAATTTTGTGCTTTAAACAGTTCGACCTACACCCAGTTTATTTTAAAGGTGTACTGGCACACTGTAGCATTTTAAGGCTAATATGGCTAAGCTTAAAATGGTGTGTGACTCTGATGCTGCTTCTTGGTGACAGCAGTTCCCTGAGGAGAGTATGACTGTTGCATCTCAATATTGGTTTTCACAGACAGATTATTCATCGACGTGAAAAATCTACAGGGCGTTCAGATTTAGTGTAAGAGCAACAGCTTTCTTTGCTGCAATCACTACTTCTGTGAACAGCAGGATTTGAGATCTGTTACTAGACCACAAAGCAATGTAAGTTATCCCCTTGCATTCAGTGTGATACAGACAGATGATTTAATTTTTTAATTTGCAAAGCAGATAACCAAAAATACGTTGATCCTGGTCAGACATCAAAAAGCTATATACAATTTTCCAAGAATGACAGACAGGACACATGCCGTATTTCGTATTTCAATCTATTCCAAATTTATTCCAATAATACAAACCTGAATTAGGCTAGTTTTACTCAAAGGGCCTAAAATATGATAGTACTAAAAACCATAACAATACACATGCTTAGCATCAACAGCAGCCAGATCAGGCCTGTACCAACAGTACTGCAGTTTACTATCAATGGTAAACCCCCACGGAATGTATTTCATATATTCTTTACCATTTGGAAGAAGAATTCCAGGTGCAACATGTACTAACAGAAATACCTTGGTATAGACAGCAGCAGGTCTGGAGGGCCCACTTGGACCAAGGGTTAAGCAATCATGGTCAGGAACAATTAAACTGCTTACTGGGTAGGCAGGCAGAAGTCCTCCAGGTCCCACAATATACTGGTTATGCAACAAGGGTGGTACACCTTGAGGCAGGTTTGGAGGAGCTTTGCCTGTAAAATCAAAATACAGACATTTTAACAAGACTTTAGAAAAGAAAGGGCTTCAGCCTTGAGACAAGATAGCTCACAAGCCCTGGTAGCTGCACTGTCATTGCTTTAAAGAGCAGAACTACATAGAAGAATTTTGTGCTGGTTGATGAAAGTGCTCAAAATAGCTTGAATAGTTTAACCATGCATCAAGGAAGGGAAAGCACAGACTATTTAAGACTGAGAACAATCCCATCAGACAACAGTCTGATTTTGTCATTTACTTTGTCCAAGAGGTTACAGAAACTTCCCCTTTCCTCAATCCTCTCCTGAAGGCAAAATTCAGGCATTGCTCTCTAAGAGAGAAAATTATTTCCTTTCATTTTCTGCTCTGTCAACACATTCCCTGTTATCACCAGCAATAGATTGGAAATACTAAATGTTGCCAGACTACTTTTTGTGGGTGATTTATTGCAGTTGAGAATAGCAAAGAGAAGATTAAAACAGTTTCAGTTGCCTCCATGAAGCAGTGACAGGAAGCAGAAGAGTTTAAAAAAAAAAAAAAAAGCACACTTTGGCCAGTCATCAGACACTTCATTTACAAGGTATGGGAACGATACATTTACAGGGTATGGGAACGATAAATGAGAAATACTTCTGTAAGTGTTTGATCTTAGTATTTAAATCATTCACTACTGTCCATAAGATTTCCTTTTAGAAGTTCACGTTGATTAGAGAAGCAAGAGAGAATTTAGCATTGCTTCCAGTTCTGTGCAAGAAGCCTCCCCACCTTATTTCTCTGTGGACCCATTTTCTGAAGTGCTATTTGCTGTGGAGTGACCCAGACATCATACACTTTTTTCTTTCTGTAGATGTGGCAGTAGGGATGTGGCATATGATAATGAGGACACTGCAGTATATTTTGATACAGCCAAATGATTTCAAGTCACAGAGAATGAAATTAAAGCTAATATAAGCCAAGAGCTGATCATAACCTGGAATACAAACTGGGCAAACCTCCTAGCCCAAAACTTCCAAGTCAGAACTGCTCTAGTATCTTCTTTATAAAGCTCTTGAGGATGGACTGTGCTATATAAATGCCATATAACACCTTAACAAATATTTCAAATATAGAGATCCAGGCAACTTTATTTTATAAGACAGCAAATAAAGCCTGCTGAAAATGCTACTCAAAGAGTGTGGTTTTCTTAGCATAGTTACGGCTGGTGAGATGCTCAATTGACAGCCCTCCTGACTCAAGTCCTCTGTCTATTCACATGATCTGTCAATATTCCGAACCTGAAGACACTAAGGGAGCTGCCCGTGTGGTAGCAGCTGGTATAGACACACTGGTAACGCTCAGGCCAAGGCTGTTTGTAGTGTTCATACTGCTTGCCATGCTGACAACTGAAGAGGTGGTGCTAGTGGCTGAGGTTGAAGCAGTTGAAAAGGTTGTTGAGGGCTGGAGCGAAGTTGTGTTCTCAACACTAGTGTGCTAGAAAGGAGACAAAAAGAATGAGGATCACAGAGCAAATAAACCACAGTGGGAGATGCTGGGGGCAAAAAAATAATCAAAAAAAACCCCAACAATCTTTTAAGTAACAGCAGCACATGCAAAAGATACGCATTATCTATACACCAAGCAAGCACCTAAATTGCATGGTTGTGATTTTTAAGTATGCAAAGAAAATTACATGAGAGTTAAATTTAAACAGCTATATCATCACAAAATTATACCACAGTAACTCAAATGTCACTACCTTGTATAGTTTCTTGCCCCTTGATTATATATTCCTTTAAGCTAGTACTTGTTATGTTAAATAAACTCCTATATTCTTCCAAAAGACAGTATTTGCTTTTGAAATACATGACACACTACAGTGATATCCTCAATGCACTGATGGAGCTTAGAAAATTAAAGCTGTAGTGTCCCCCAACAGAGACAATGTGGTCAACTCAAACGCAAACCAGATGCGTTACAAGACCACATGAGGATAAAGCAGTTCCTGGTTTGAATTCAGCACAATACAATGCCTTTAGCTGCAAGGTGATCACACTTCCGAAACACTGTCATCAGCACACAGAAGCCAAAACAACTCTGACAACAGAAAGGTATTTGGGTGTGAATTTTTAAGGTACATATTCAGTAGTGATGGAGCATTACAAACCAAAATACAGGCAGAAAGAAAAGCAGTAACCTATCTGCACACCCCAACTGGGATTGTACATAAGTATCCCATCACAGAACAAGGCAGTGCCTCTCTGACTTTCATTTGTGCAACCTCCTCTAGAGCACCGTGTTCACCACCCTTTGCCTTGTTATCTCAAATGCATTAAATACACAGATGACAACAATGACACGTAGTAAACTCTAAAATCATGTTTTATGAGGCATTTGTCATGACACCTATCATTCCATCACTTGTGTTTTTGCCACCTAACCTCTCCAGTGGAAACTGCTAACAGTGCCCATTTTGGAGCAGTTTCAGATAGTCACTTGTAAAGATTTTTTTTTAAATTTATTTTCCTTGCAAGAAATTCTTTCTTTACTCAATTTCCCCTTGCTGGCATGAAAATGTTATCTGCAGTTGTGTGACTGCCAAGTCTCTGTAATAGCTGTTCTTGATCTAGTACAAATCCCAAGTGGTAAAGACCTTTTTTACCACTAGAGGGCTGGCAGTCCTCCTTCCCTGAAATTAGGCTCCTGTTTCAGTTCTCAGTGTACTGGGACACAATGAACTTTAAGTCTTAATCATCAGATAAACTCACCACATGTCAATCATCTGTTGAAATTCAAACAGAACTTACTGCATGTGATGTGCTTGAAGACAACACTGAGGCAGGGGAGAGGCTGCTCTGATGATTGGAAAGGGAGCTAGAAACAAATTGCAAAGAATTAATTAATTTTTCCTAGAAACATTTTTTATATATATGTATGTACATATACACCTATATATACACGTATTAAAGAAGAAAAATTGTAGGTGTCTGTATATACATACATACACACAGTAGGATATTTAAGAAAAAATTGTCTATAGGGGTATATATATATATATATACACATACACACACACATATAGCATTTTTTCCTTTATCTAAAATCCTGATAACTTTTAATGAAAAAAGTTGAAGCACAGAGACAACTATTACTAACAAAAAAATCTAAACCAACATTCATTTGTTTTTATAAATTTACTATATTTTCAGAAAAACAATAGTTGCTTCAGGAATTACATAGCAATAACTCCAAGACACAAAATCCAAAACCAAAAGAAAGTTCACAAAACACATGGGTTGTTTCTCATTCTTGCCCTTAGCAACTGCTGCTGGCTGCCACAGGGCACAGGTATGAATTAGGTGAGGCAGTGCTCTGGTTTGACTCACTATGCTATTTCTCACATTTTAATCTGCATAACATTAGTTCAACTAATCAGAGCTGCAGGATACCTGCCCCATAACTCTGCCAAAAGCTCCAACACACTCTCAAAAGTCAGGGCTCAAAAAAACCCAGCAAACGAAGAGCATCTGTGAAAGCCTCAAAATTAGCCATACTACCATCAAGGCTGGTTCATACCATTACAAACCACCAAAAGCCATTTCCTCTTTGAAAAGGTGAATCAGATCAGTTCAGTTTTATACATACACTCTAAAAAAAAAATAAAGAGCCTCTGCTCTGCAAGTAATTTCATTTTAGGAAGCAACTCTGCTAGCACCACCTTTTTTCCCTAGCTGACCATGGCTGTGAGCTTTTGGCAGTAACAGTAGCACAGACACGTATCTCTACTCCAAAGACCTTTAAATGTCTCTCTGAAAAGTGACTGAAACCAGTTCTTGAACATTTACACTGACAAAAGTTATACTTTACATTTGAGGTCAAGAACATAACTTACAGTACAGAATAAACAGAATGAACACTGAACAAAGGCAAACAAGAAAGAGCCTTAGAAAGTTTGTATGGTTTGGTATTCAAAAAACCCTTTCTGGTGTGAAATCAGAACCAAGACAGATCCTAACCATAACAAATATTTTAGTGTTCTCTATGGGAATAGGCACAAGAAAATACAGCCGTTTTCATAACAAAGCTGCAGGCTAAATTATATGCCTTCGTTTAAGGGCAAACAATTCTGGCAGCCCTTTGAGGTGTAGGACCAAAGTCTTGGCAGTTTCATAGATCATTTCTACTGCAACTCTTTAAAATTGTTCCTCATTTACAGGAATTGCAATGACACCACTTCAGGCAGCAAGAACAGAAATAGTTCAGTCCAACATAAAGTTTTAAAACACTCCCTTGCCCACTCTCCTCAAATCTTCTAATAAGCATTAATTCACCATCTGACCTATAGCAGAGACACAGACAAGAGCCACCAGCACAAACAAGGCAGACATGCTCGGAATTCAGGAATCATCTTTTTGTGGCACTTGGTATCTGTCCAACAGCATCAAACCTCCAGTTAAAATTTCCACCAATGGAAATTTCAACAGCTTTTCAACAAACGAATGTGGGGAGATGATGTTTCTAATGTGAAAGGAATAATTTGTGTTATTTGACATATTTACCATTTTATTCAATAGAAAACACTAGTATATTAAAAGAGAATCAACCATGGCCTAGCTATGAAACAGGAAAAAAAAAATGGTATTCCATCAAATTAGTTCCTTACATTAACAAAGAGAGTACAAAGTTATTAATAATATAACTCAAGCAGTATAGCCTCAAGATGGTACCTGCCTAAGGATAAAGCTCAAGTTAACAGACACTGAGAAAGACAGAGAGTGCAAATGAGCTAAGCTGTGCTAAATACACTTCCAGGAACACCAATCTGATATTTAAAAGTATCTTACAGAAATGTCTTAGAAAAAAACCTTTCCCTGTGGAATTATTTCTGGTTTTTAATTTTAAGCAATACAAATATAAGTGGAACTACAATATTTCAAAATTAGCCAGCAATTGTTAAGGGATTGTTTCAAACATACGGCACTAAACAAACAGCAGGTACTGTGGATAAAATGGGAAAAACATACTGGGTAAATTAATTTAGCTGGCATGACTGAAGCAAGAGCCCCTTGAAACACAAACTTGTTTATACACCACGAAAAGCTGAAGTCAGCAGCTGCTCTATCATTCAGAGGCAGCCCAGAGCTCACACTTTGCAACCAGAAACATCCTGGTC
The DNA here is from genome assembly GCF_965140245.1 of Athene noctua. NCBI lineage: Eukaryota > Metazoa > Chordata > Aves > Strigiformes > Strigidae > Athene > Athene noctua. Next base: position 10,233,536 of record NC_134077.1, read on the forward strand.
GCTTCTGAATCTCTTTCGTAATTTAGTTTATGTCAGAAAAGGGGACCCTGATATCTGACAGACCCATATGCAATCACCCTCCTGTTTGCTTCTTCCTCAGAACTGAACCACTTTCAGTTTATCACAACTCCTACTGTACCTGCTTAACTGGGAAAGTGAGCTGCTGGCCAGATCACTGGACTGAGGCAAGCTGGGCAACGTTGCTGCATGTTGTGATGCTGAAGGCAGAAGTGAAGCAGTGGTGGACACCACGCTAGGCAGAGATCCAGCAGAAGGTAGTGAGGGAGAAGGCTCTGTCTTAGGCGCTGGAACTGATGAAGTAGCTGTAACAAGTTAAAAAGAGGCATTCAAAGGTAAATTCCAGCATACCTAACATCCCAGGCTAGATTCTGGAACACAGTATTCTCCCCTTGGTTTACAAAAACCTGACCATTAAGAACCAGTAACAGTATTGAACAATCTGGCTACTAAGGAAAATTCAAACAGCAACAGAATTATCAATTTTTACCTTTAAACTCTTAATCTACAATAGACTTACAATTTTCACTGCTACACATGTAGTGAACTACAGCCTTCTGCACTTCACCTCTCACTCTCTGAATTACTAGCTTTTGCTCATGAGTCAATACTCATTTTAAATTCCTCGCATTTGGTTCTGCAAACAAAAGTCATTTGTGCTTTTCAAGGCACTCTACAAATTTACTCTACCTACAGCTCCTTCAACTACACAGCACCTTTGACAATTGAGGCTGAAATCACTGAAGTACAAGGGCACATATAACTTAGGAGTTTGGAGTACTCAGTCAAATGTGTAATGCAGTACAATAAAATAAGCTACAATAGAAGGGCACAATTGAGCACAGCATTAAGTAGTTTTAATGGCTAAAGAGTTCTCAAATATTGACTTACTTTACTTGAACTAGATCACAAAAAGTGTTTAACTTAAATATTACTTTTTAGGCTACATGGAGTAAAACTCGTTTATCACAGATGTGCCTTTCCAAAAGATCACTATAGTAAAAGACACTAAACAACTCTACTGTCCAACATAATTCCCAGCTGTTTCTACACTTGCCTCTTGTCCTGCAAAGATAATATAAAGAATTAGAAGCACTCACCCACCAACAAAACTCAGAAATAGAGTTGAGCCCTCCCTTCTGCAGGGCCATGCTTCCATACCAGACCAGACCACTACCCAGTGGATCATCACTAACTTGTGCAACGCATGTGAAGACAGTTTTAGAATGGTGACCAAATAAAAGTCAGATAAACACTTGAAAGTTACACATCACAGTTTGTTCACATAATTGGTTTGGTATCCTCACTAAATGACCCAAATTCAGTTGTTGGATCGGGTGCTACGCGAACAAAAATCAAGAGGTCTTGGCCTTGGCAATAAGTATGAGGGTAACTGACAACAGAGAAAGAAATTCAAGTAACAAACAGGAACAGAGTTATGAAGGTGGCAACTATATCACTTCATACCTCGTGGCAAGATTCATATAAAAATAAGTAAATAACTGTTATAACTCTAAAGACATTTAGAGCAAGGTTCCCTTCTTGAAGTACATGTCCTCAACACAAGGGACAGAAAATCACTGTCTTCATTAAGACCCCTTACAAGATGCCTGAACACAATGCACAAGACAAAGAAAACCAGGAGACAAGTAGGATGGTCAGAATCATAATGTATCAGCCATGCTTTGAACTAAGGGTTTAGAAGCATGAGGTCTTATTGAAGGACAACAACAGCAAAGATGAGAGACAAACAAGTAAGAATATTATCAGCACATACAGAAGGGAAAAGGTCAGCACTTTCAAAAGTTGAGAGAATTTCAAAATCGTTTGGATGCATGAAACAGATACCTGGAAGAAGACTGATTCCAGTGTATGTGCTTGATACAGAAAAAAGAAGTGTTTTCAAAGAGAACTGGCATAGAAAAGGGGACTAATAAAGCTGTTACACATTAATTAGAAAAATACTAGGAATTCTCAGACGTTTCTTTTCCATAGCAAAAGTCCTGCAGTGAATTTCAAAAATTGTTTATTAATTCCACACACGACAGTAAAGTTTTCTACTTGAAAAGTTGTTTCCATACACAACAATCTTTCCAGTGGTAACTCTTTGGGCATATACACTCCTCCTGCTCCTTTAAATTGAACTTGGCACTAACAAAACACTGTTTAAAGGTCTGAATAGTCTAATTATTTCTACTCAGAAATAAACAAAAAAGAAGAAAGGCTGCCCCACTAATAACCTACCTGAGGCAGCAAGTTACTCAGCAGAAGGAGCATTAGTAACCCTTATTCCTCATGGGCTTGTAACAGGGTGTAAGTAGCACTATACCCAGTGAGAAGTAGATTCACAGAATCTGACTTTGTTTTATTACAGGTAAACACTACTCACAGCTTCCCATCTGAGAACTGAAAGAATTGCTAATAAATTTCAAATTAATTTTTAATTTTGTATTTTAATTTTATATTAAATAATTTTTGGCAAGTAAATTCAAAAGAAAAAGAAGCAAACTTCTCTAGTTCTAAGACTGTTAAGTTTGTAGATTTAATAAAGCTGCTTTCATACTTCAGTTTTAGTCAAGAAGCAAGCAGTATATCCTATGCAAGTACAAAATAAACTCAAATATATCAGCCAAAAATTAATCAGGGAGAACAATACAAAATCTTAAACCACATGTCACTGCTACGGTTGTGCACACAGCAATTAGTAAAGAAAGATCACAAAGTCCTGTGCACAACCAAGCTTTGCAAACTTACTGTCAAGAGTTGCCTGTGTTCTAACACCGCTGTGCCCGTTCTGTAAACAAAGGAGAAATGAATGAATAAATCTTTTTAGAGATATGTTAAATTTTCTGACTGAATCACACATCGAACATGCTTCATGCAATATTCTATATTCATTCTAAATTGAAAGACAAAAAAGGCAGAAAATTAACTTCGTACTGCCTTTAATAAAACCACATAATAGTTGTCTCAAGTGCAAGGTGTCCTGAACATACAGAATCCCATACACTGCCCATACTACACCCATCAGCTGGAGACCTTCCCATGTACTCTATATAACATAAACTTCAGGTTCACACCAATATGAAAGAAAGAATTGCATTAACATATAGGAAACGGTTGTGCTTTTGATCTAATGCAACTCACAATTTTAACTATCCAAGTTACACAGAGACGCCAATTTTTTTCCATTGAAAGATAAGACTTGAGAAGCACCAGTTGTTTTTTGGATAACGCTGGAGTACAGAAGTGGATAGTCTACGCTTGATCCTCACCAGTACATACGAGCTAGTGCAGAAGACAAGTGTGACTGAGCCGTTACATAACAAAGGCCAGAAGTAAATAAACTTAAAAACTCTCACAAGTTCCTAAAACATTTAATAAATTCTCTTAAAACAAACCTACATTCCATATACAAAGAGTAGGTGCTTTTGAATCTCCCAAGAGAGATCCCCTCTGTCCTAGATAAGACCTCTCCCTATGCTTTTTAAAATTAAACTTGAAACCAATTCCCACTGGTGTTTAAATCCAACATGAAAGTAATTCTGGAGAGGCCACAAACAGTTTAGGAACCATCGCTATAAATTTAATAAATAATACACCTTTGCATAAAAACTGTCTTGTTACAGCAAAATACCACGACTAACATTTACATACAGAGATAGTTCCTTTTTTAAAAGCTAAGCTTCAGGGAAAGAAACTCAACTAGAAAGTTTAGTGTAACTAAGGCAAACGTCAAACAGCAATTAAAGATGTCAAAGCCCATAAAATCAGAGCCTCTTTAGCCCAAATACAGCACAGCCAAAAATGGCTACACAACAGGAAAAGCAAAAACAAATAACAGGGTGGGCTCGTGAATCAAAAAAACCCCACTTGGCGTAGTTAAAAGTATTAACATAGCAGGGTAATACAAATCTAACACGGATAAGAAAATTTCACCTTTCCAAGGTCTTATTTCTGAAATTTACTCACCGTAACTGCAACGGGGGTTGATTCAGATGGAACCATGGAGCTTTGGTAGGCTATCCTACTATGCACAGAAGCCTGGTCATAGGAGGAAGTTGTTACTGGGCTAGTGCTCTGGGATGAGCAGGTCAGACTGGAAGAGGTGATGGCAGAGGTTGTGTAGGTGGACTCCTGTACTGTATTGGATATTGGCAAAGAGGTATTCAAAGGATCACTGGAAAAAGTAAAAATTATTTATCATCTCTGTAAACATCATCTCAAACATCTTCACAAAAATACCTGCTCCTACATAATTAACTAGAACTACTTTAAACATGCAGTCAAATCTACATTTTTTTATACTATTAAATCTATTAAATCTAATTAAATCTAACTGCTTTGGTCCCCAGTAATCACTGCTTCAAAACCATCAGCTGCACTAAGCACCATTCACATTCCTCCTGCAAGTCCAATCAAAACAAGAGTTTATATACAAGCACTTTTCAGTCATGTTATTTCCACCTTCTCAAAGGATAAATTAATGATCATAAACTCTCTTTTTTTAACAATTAGATCCATAAAGTCTGGTATGTGAAGAGAAACACCCAGTCTCTTTTTACAACAGAATTCTAATGTTACAGTATCAGTCAAACAGAATGAACCATGCAAAGAGGAAAAAATACTTCAAAGAATGCAGGAGTGTTTCACTTTCTAAACAGCTTAAACCATTCCAAGAACTAAATGTGAAACTTAATTTTTACTAGTGTTTCTGAATTACATTCAGGAAGCTTTTTATTGAAGCCAATTTTTGAATGAGTAAAGAAGAAAAAAAAAGGTTATCGGTATGGTAGCACTGATCATTGGATAGTTTAGTATTTCAGTAAAAGCTTCTGCATACTAAAAGCCTGTCTTCTCATCCCCTAGAAGCATAAAGTCTTTAATCTGGTGCCAATGTACTAACACAGATATATGGTATAAGGGTCATCTCTCCTGGATCAAGAGAGGAAAAATTTGGGTTGTGAGGAACAAATCCTCGAACAAATTTGAAAATCAGGACAAGCAACGAGAAAGCAATTCTACAAAGGGTAGTTCATCATACGGTTATTTACATTCATATCATCTCCAGCTTCACACTGACTTTTCCAGTGAGATTCTGATTGTCATTAGAAAAGAAATTTCTCATTTAAGATGCGATTCACAGAAAACAGCCTTACAAGTCATCATATTTCCTCCTATCATTATATGGTTAACTGTGCCTTGATGTTTTTGGCACAAACTTGATCCCCTAAAGAAGACGTGTAAGAATGCACAAGGGGAACTCAGACATACTTTACAGATTTTGAGTACAAGCAGTTGTTGGTTGCCTGGCTGGTATTCTCACTGCTTGAAGTTGATCCAAACTCTGGGATTGCAGGGTCTGATCCAAACTCCAGAGCTCCAAACTGAACATTTAACCCTGTCACATCTGCTGATCCAGGCATCTCTACTGCAGAGGCAGGAATCTTAAAGGAGGAAAAAAAAGCCATAATTCCTTTGCATGTACCATCTGTATTAAAGATACTTATAACTGACACTCTCTCCTCCCTTAACTGAAGGCTTCTTCAGTTACTGCCTTAGCCTTTGATGCTAACTAGATCTGCAACAACACCCCAGTTAATAACACATAAATTAATTATATTCTTGTAACCTGAAATGAAATAGTACTGTGTCCTGATCTGGAGTTGAAAAAGTAAGCCATAGTGTTCTAGAATATCGAAGTACCATCCATATGCATCCCCCTTCAGTCAGCATTTCTCTTGAGGCTACTAAGTCAATCCAAAATCACTCAGCAACAGTCAGCTTCCACACAGAGCAATCAGGTATGTGCTTGAGAAAGACACCATCACTGTATTTTGGACTTAAAACTACCCAGCTTAGAACTTCCTGCTTTATAAACAAGAAATTATCATAGTCTTTGCTCTCCTTCTCCCTAGCAATTTATATATAGAATAGAATCATAGCATCATTTAGGTTGGAAAAGACCATTAAGGCCATAGAGTTCAATCATAAACCTAACACTGCCAAGTCCACCACTAAACCATGTCCCTAAGCACTGCACCTATATGTCTTTTAAATACCTCCAGAGATGGTGACTCCACCACTTCCCTGAGCAGCCTGTTCCAATGCTTGACAACCTTTTCAGTCAATGAATTTTTCCTCATATCCAGTCTAAACCTCCCCTGGCCATTTCCTCTTGTCCTATTGCTTATTATCTGGGAGAAGAGACAACCCCCACCTTGCTACAGCCTCCTTTCAGCCTCCTTTTCACCAGGCTGAACAACCATGGAAAGTGTTCACCAAACCCTTCACCAGCTTTGGCGCTCTTTGGATGTGCTCCAACACCTCAGTGTCTATCTTGTAGTGAGAGGCCCAAAACTGAACACAGTATTTGAGGAGTGGCCTCACCACTGCCAAGTACAGAGGGGTGATCATTTCCCTGGTCCTCCTGGCCACACCACTCCTGACAAAACTTTCTGTATATTTTTACCTTTAATAAGGACAAGCCAAACATGCAATTACCCACCTTGGATGCTGGAGTTATCCTCCGTTTTGGTGGTTTTATCTGTTTCTGCTGGGTTTGATGGGCAGTCACTGCCTGGTTATCCATAGATATAGTGGGGAGCTGTAACATTTTGCTCACAGCTGTAGAGGCGTCTATTGCTGATGGCTCGCGGAGTTTTACCTGGGAGGAGAAGGACTCCAGCCCAGGAGGAGGAACAGGGATTGCCTGCGCTTGTTGCTGTCGCTGGGTCAGCTGGCTCAGAACTGGGGATGGTTCAGGCTGGGATTTAAAGTCTGGTCAGCATTGGGAAAAAGAAATAGCAAAATTAAAGGATTGAACTCTGCTGTTCATGCTTTTACTCTTTCTGAAAGAATCTGGGTGACCTGACATACTCAACACCTATGATTTTATAGCATGTGCAAGTCTCTTTCAGACACCGTATCAGTTTCACATTGAACATTACCACTGGAATAATAGGGCCAACATCTGATATCCTCTACTTCAAATAAACAGCTGTGGGCAAGCATTATGTAGCTTTCTACCTATCTATACAGTCACATAATACCGTCACACATTAGTTCTCAAAAACTGTTACGGATTATTTTAAATTGTCCTGGTTTCAGCTGGGATAGAGTTAATTTATTCCTAGTAGCTGGTACAGTGTTGTGGTTTAGATTTAGTATGAGAATAATGTTGATAACACACTGAGGGTTTAGTTGTTGATAAGTAGCACATACTAAGTTAACAATTTTTCAATTTCCCATGCTCTGCCAGCAAGCAGGTGCACAAGAAGGTGGGGGGAACATGGCCAGGACAGCTGACCCCAACTAGACAAAGGGATATTCCATACCACAGAATATCATGCCCAGCATAGAAAATAGGGGGAGCTGGCCAAAAGGCAGATCACTGCTTAGGCATCAGCGGGTGGTAAGCAACTGCACTGTACGTCACTTGTCTTCTCTTGGTTTTTTTCTTGTTTTTTAAAAATTATATTCTTTTTCATTACTATATTATGTTTTGTTTGGGTTTTTTAAAATTTTATTTTAGTTATTGAACTGTTCTTGTATCAATTCCTGAGTTTTACTTTTTCCCCTGATACTCCTCCCCATCCCACTGAGAGGGGGAGGAGTGGGGAAGTGGCTGTGTGGTGCTTAATTGATGGCTGGGGTTAAACCACAACATAATCAAACAGTGCATGTATCACTGTAATTAACTGTGCCAATAAAATGTGATTACTTCCAAGGGGTCTGGAGTAGCAGTTTAGAGGTATTATGAGTTAGGATTTCTCACCCCTACAAAGGAGATTTTCAACACAAATAGGAAGTAATGTACCATCTCAATCTGGCTGAAAGTCAGGAGATACTGGACACTGACAGGTTTTTTTCCCATGTCCTCCCCTTTCATATTTTTTAGATGCTGAAGGGCAGGCAGTGGCTCAGAGCACTGGACAACAATCGTAAGAGACCAACAGCATTTGCAGTGTGAAGGTTTTTTTATTCAGTTGGTAAAGTGCATTAGAAAGCAACCTAAAACATATGTAAAATTTTTTTCAGAATGGCTGTGTGTAAAAATTCTAACTACTACCAAATTGGCTGCTTATCTATCTGGAAACAATACACAAACATGAGATAGATACAAGAGCTATCACTCTTCACAGTGAGAAGACTGCTAGAAACTACACTGCAAAAACCAACTTTGTGTCCTTCTCACCATTCACTAATTTTACTCAATTAAATGATAAAACCACACAATTCTGAAAAGACAAAATGGGTAACCTGCATCATTCTCATTACATTAGGGAAAGAACATTGAGATGTGATGCACATTATGAGAAATGATGTAGTACTTATTCAAAATCCAGGTAACGGTAAGATGAGAAAAATTTGGGGAAAAACACAAAATGTGATACAACATTATACTCAGCTAGAAGCAGCATAGGCATATGAAAATAAGTATTTTCCAGGATTTGTTGAGAAACAAAGTAACATCAAAGCTCCACCTAAATATTCAAGCACATTAAATCAAAGATGCCATTACAAGAAAGTTCAACAATTTCTGAAGATGCAGTGACATTTATGGATAGGCTTAAGCCTGTCAAAACTTAGTTAGTGATATACTCATCTATTACCAGTAAGTGTAACTTTTACAATGTTGTAACCAACTGTACTATTAGGATTACATATTTTAGACAGTCTTTCATTAAGGCCATTCTAAATGGTCATTGGAATTAAGGAATCTTCCAAGCTAATAGAGAGAGAAAGCTAAGTCAAAGCACTTACCAAACTGACTAAGAACTGAGGACTGCGTAATGGGTGGTTTTAGATCCCAGGATGATGTGGCAGTTGTGGTAGTGGTGGTAGAGCTACTATTGTTTTGTTGAGAGGTAAACTGACCCAATCCTGGAGATTTCAACTGGTCCAAGATTTGGGATCCTGTAGAATTTGCCAATTTAGAGGATCCAAGTTCTCCAAATCCAGAACAAAGAACTGCAGACTAGCAAAAGACAAAAAAGGAGAGGGAGTGAAGTATTTAATAAATAATTTGAACATAGCCATAGGGTCAATGCCTACAGCTGCTATCTGGCAGCAACTAAAACCTCTTCAGCTCTAGATTACTAACAAATGACCAATAAAAAACTTCAGCAGCTGTAGCATATGGCCAGATCCTCTCTGATTATCACTGATACAACTTCCACTACTATGGTGGCAACAATACTGATTTACCTGACTCCATGCATCTCAAGATAGCATATATTTACTAATAGTTGAATTAATTCTCAGCAGCAAATATTTAATTTCAAGCCCTCACAACTGACTCACAAATGGGCAGGTTTTCAGAAAAATCAGTCAAGATATCTGCTTGGAAACAGCACATCATAATTTCCTGGCATAGAACTCCTCAATATAAACAAATCATTTAATCTTAAATCAGCATGCAGTAAACTCATTTGTGCTCTCTCAAAAATTAATACAAGTACTTCATGTAAACCAAGAAACAACTACTTACCAAAACCAGAAGAAACTTAATTTTTTTGTGTGTGTGTGTGAACAAAATTAAGAATTCCATCCCTTCAACATCTGCAACCTGAATTTTACAATGTACTGGGTCTGGCTGAGCTGGAATTGGTTTTCCCCTATAGCAGCCCTCATGGCGCTGTGGTTTATGCTGGGAGCTGTCAGGGTGTTGACAGCACCCTGGTGGTGTGGCTGCTGCTGAGCAGGGCTTACACAGCACCAAGGCTCTTTCTGGTATTTTTTTCCCCAATGGGATGGGGTGGGCAAGATCTTGGGAGGGGACACAGCCAGGACAGCTGACCCAAACTGACCCAAGGGATATTCCAGACCATGTGACGTCTGCAGTATAGAGCTGGGAGAAAGGAGGAAGGGGTGGCGTCACCCTTGGTCCTCCGAGGCAACCACTACACGTATTGGAGCCCTGCCGCCTGAGAAGGCCCGACAGCGCCTGTCCATGGGAAGTAGAGAATAAATCTGCTTTCTTTTGCTTCCGCGCGCACAGACCTTTGCTTTGCTTATATTAAAACTGCTTTTGTTTTACCCACAAGGGCTGGTCTATCTTATTTTCTTTCCCCTCTTTGCCCTGTTGAGAAAACAAGGGGAAAAGGGGGGTGAAGTGATAGAGCGACTTGGTGGATACCTGGCATTTAGCCACAGTCAAACTGTCACATACAAATACTGAAGCATCTCATGAAATGATCAGTACTGGAAAAATTGTTTAACCTGAAATATTTACTCATGAAGAATATTTAAAAAGCATAAATAATTTTACCAGACTTTGAGGAGAATAAGAGTTTACAGCACTGGAGCTGCCAGTTCCTGATGCCATCTGGGTGCTGTGCTGAGAATTTGTGAAGACTAAGGCTTGGCCAAAGGTCTGCTGCTGGGAACCCTCAAATGAGTTGCCTTCCATCTCTGGGGTGGAAGTCACAGGCTTTTGAAGCAGCGTTACCAAATCGATGCTGTCAGAAAAAGCAAAATTTGGCTGGAATAAACATGATGATTAGGCTGTGATGAAACTGAAGAAAGCGCTAACAATACTAAAGCTGCCACACAACACAATTATTACTCATTAACAGTCTTTTCAAATACTACTTGTCTGTCATACAGAAGAGGTTTTTACCAGAAATTAATATTCCACTAGATGAAACCTTCCATTACAGTCCAAATATAAACTCGTTTTGCACTTTTCAAACTTTATCAAATTTATAACACCATGTATCCCATAAATTACTTATATAATTAATATAGCCAAGTAACCAGAGACAAGTCATAAAAGATACATTAAGTTTAAGTGAATACTGCTAGCATACCTATTACATATATTGATAATTCACATTCTCTCTATATATCACACTATCCCTTTAAAAAGAGCAAGGGATTGAAGTCCTACCTCTGTATACAGTGGGTACGAGGACAGCAAAGAGTAAAGTCACACATGCAATAACCGAGTGAATATGTGATGACATGTGTGAGAGACAAGAAACCAGGCTTGTGAGAAACTACGACAAACAGCCTGGGAAAGCAAAGGTTGAGGCTGATCGAAGAAATGCCTCAAACACTCGCAAGGCAAAACTATTGAGTCCCAGGGTGCATTCTGTGGAGGCCGAAGCTGATAACGCTGCCCGATGTAGCTGGGGGAGAGAGCCCTGTGGAGACAGGACGGCTCTCCTCTGGGGCACATGGGCAAATTTCAAGGGCCATGTGTCCAGTGAACGGACTTTACTTCATTATTCATGAAATGCATATTAAAGTTAACACCCCTCAATATGCTAACGAGGGCTGACATGATCGTGCTAATTACATCATCCCATGAAACACCTTACCCCTCCCCGTACATGGGATACGTAGGTCTGTGGGTCGACCTAGGGGACGGACCCAAGGAAAGTGGGTATAAATCAAAGGGGGAAAGAAAGGGCCCTCTCTCTCTCTCCGCCCCTCTCCCTGCCCCCCCTCCGCCCCCCGGCTGTCTGGAGAGAGCAGTGACGCAAAGAAGACGGATGCCAGCAAAAAAGAGGGCCGCCTCCTGGAACCCTCACCGGCGGGATCAGGGCGGGAACCCAGACCGGTGATCTGTATTCCCCCATTCCCTCTGTCTCCCTCTTTTCCTTTTTCCATTAAGAAATACAAGGCATATTATATTGCTCGCCACAACTTGCTCTGTACTTAGCCAATTATTGTGTGTTCAATTAGTACATTGTAGGTAGTTAATAAATGCTTGAACTTGGAGACTTGTTGTCCGCTCCAACTGGGGATTTGCGAATCTGAGTCACTTGTCCCCCTCGTCTGAGAGGGACGTGTCAACATGGAAGTCACAAGAGCAACAAAAACAGAAGTTAACTTTCTCAGATAGTAGGCACATACCCAAAATTACTCTACCACACATACCTGAGAAGGATGAGAAACATGAATTTTCTTTTCTTTAACATGATTTACTAACCCCTAACATGTATTTAGCACAGGTTTATCCAAGGAAAAGCATAAGAAATCTACTCCAAAAGTTCTAAGTTTATCCTAAACGCTTTCATTAGCGTAGATTTTGTAATGCCCAAACCTTTCTTATGGCAAGAGAAAGAAAAAAACCAAAAAAAACAAAGCCCACAAACATAAAAAACTCCAGCAAAACAAAACCCAAAAAACCCAAAACACCAGAATTTGAGTTGATGAAATTTTTTTTAACATAATTTGGGGGACATCCATTGAAAGAATATTTGCATTAGAACAATGATCATGTGAGCATATCACCTTTAAGAAGGAAAGGAATATAAAATGTAGACCAACTGACAGCTTGCCTCCTCCAGATCACATCCATGCTATATGGAAAATTTTGCTGCACACTGGAGTCCTGCCACACAGCTGTATCAGGATGTTTGGGACCATTAGGCCATATAGTTTTCAGGTCTCAGGCTATCCAACTACTGAAGTCTTCATCACACAAGTTTAACCCGCTCTCCTAGGACCTGAGGCTAATGCAGGCAAATGATTCCACAAGATCATTGGCCAGACATTTGGTAGAGACAAAGGAAAGTAAAGGAAGGCAGCAACTGACATATTTTTGATTCTCTATCTGAATTCCGTATCACCAGTCAAGGCAAGTAATTGTGATGCTTACTAGGAAATTCACCTTCTCACCAACACGAGCTTTTCTGTTAACGTGTCTGTCAAAGCACTACGTTTTGAACCCTTTCTGCATCGACAGAGGCAGGCTTGCCATTTTCTGGACAGCAAAGCCAGAGCTTCCTTTTCAACAGCAGAAAACTTTACGTCCCAGCTAATTTTGTTCCTGCCTATAAGCAATCTTTGTGCAAAAGACAGTCTTCTCAGTATTATCCCTGTGGATTTGCTAAGTTTGGCTCCACTTCCGTAGAGAATAATAGGTAAGAGAGGACGCACAAAACCAACGACTGGCAAGCGAGGACTTTAAAAATTTGAATTTAGTTTGACCAATCACTGACCTGGGCTGCCTTTGGGTTTTTTTTGACATTTTATATGCACAAGCTAACATTGTTTCACCAAGCAGGTGGTTTTTAAGGGAGAACGTGGAATAAGAGCTTACCTTTGCCCAGGAGTCACATGATTCTCAGCTGGAACAGAGGAAGCAGTGAAGACTTTTGTTTCAGAAAGCTGAAAAAGAGGGAAGGGGATGGAAGGTATTTTAATCATGCACATGCTTACACTTCACTGCTGCAACACCTGCAGAAATTCCATCTTGGTCATGGACTTTTAAGGTAAAAGTAAAGTCAAACTACCATTACAACTAGTTATGTGGGACAGGAGATGATTTGACACAGCCGTCATGGCTTCACCAAGGGCAAGAACTGCCTGACCAAACTAGTGGCCTTTTATGATGGGGTGACTGTATCAGCGGACAAGGTAAGAGCTACTGATGTTGTCTGTCCAGACTTCTGTATGGTCTTTGATACAGTCCCCCACAACATTTCTTTTTAAATTGGAGGGACAGGGATTTGATGGGTGGACTGTTCAGTGGATGAGGAATTGGTCGGATGGTCACATCCTGCAAGTAGTGGTCAATGGCTCAATGTCCAGAGAGGGATCAGTGACAAGTGGTGTCCCTCAGGCATCTGTACTGGGACCAGTACTGTTTAATAGCTTCATCAATAACACAGATGGTGGGATTAAGTACACCTTCAACAAATCTGCAGATGACACCAAGCTGAGTGGTGGTGTTGACACCCCTGAAGGACAGGATGCCATTTAGAGAGGCCTGGACAAGCCCAAGAAGTGGGCCTGTGTAAACCTCATGAGGTTCAACAAGGCCAAGTGCAAGTCCTGCACCTGGGTCAGAGAAATCCCCAATATCAATACAGGCTGGGGGATGAAGGGATTGAGAGCAGCCCTGCTGAGAAGGACTTGGGGGTACTGGTGGATGAAAAGCTGGACATGAGCCAATGTCCTGGTTCAACTAGGATAGGGTTAAGTTTCCCCAGCAGAGAGAGAGGGGGAAAGGATCTCCAGCCAGGTTATTCATACCATGCTGACATCAGGTCCAGGGGTGGAAGCTTTTTTTACTTTTCTCTTTGGCTTTTTGGTGGCGGGATGCACACGTCAGGTTTGCTCCGTGACCATTTGCGGTATTTCTCTATATATATTTTGTCTTGTTCACTGTTATTGCTGTTTATTGTTGTTATCACTGCCACTGTTGTTGTTCAGATTGTTTATCACTCTGTTGTATTAAACTTCCCCGGGGTTTGTGCCTCACTTCCAGCCCGACTGGCAGAGGGTGGGGGAGGGGCAACAGCAACGTGCTCTCCGGACCCGGCAGGGCTTAAACCAACACAGCCAGCAATGTGCACTCACAGCCCAGAAAGCCAACTGTATCCTGGGCTGCATCAAGAGACGTGTGTCCAGTAGGTCGAGGGAGGGGATTCTGCCCCTCGACTCTGCTCTCAGGAGACCCCACCTGGAGCTGTGCGCTCAACAATGGGGCGCCCAGCATAAGAAGGATATGGACCTGCTCAAGCACGTCCAGAGCAGGGCCACAAACAGGATCAGAGCATTGGAATGCCTCTCATAGAAAGAAAGGCTGAGAGAGCTGGGGTTGTTCAGACTGGAGAAGAGAAGGCTCTAGGGAGACCTTCTAGCAACCTTCGAGTACTTAAAGGGAGAGAAGAAAATCAGGCACAGACTTTGCCACGGGGCCTCTGCCAGCAGGACCAGGGCTATGGTTTGCAACTCACAGAGCCCAGATTCACACCAGATACAAGCAGCAAGATGTCTTCTACCACCAGCCTGCTCCTCAAACGCTGCAGCAGCTTGCCCCGAGAGCTGGGAGCTGCCCCACAGCGACAAACTTTCACCGTGACCTTGGACGGGGCTCCCAGAGACCTGAGCCAGACCAAGACGGCCCTGCTCGCGTCCGCGGGGCTTGGACTGCGAGACCTTTAAAGGTTCCTTCTAACCCAAACTACTCTATGATTTTGAGTGATTTTATGCCACAGCTGTGCTTAAAAGGACAGAAATACACAGTGAAACTTCAGCAAAGTCTTCTCCACAGAATCAAATACCATTTTAATTAAAGTGTTAGGAAATTTGATCTGCAGAACACACACAATTGTATACCAATGTAACTACATGAGCTTGAGCAGCAGTTCACCTGAAAAACACACCAGTAGAAAGTAATTAATGTCACAGCTTGTGTGACACAGAGCAGATCTGATATATCTTGTTGTAAAAGTCTAACACACTGCACTGTTCCCACTCATTTCATGTATCCCTCTTTTACACTGCAGCTCACTCACATCACTAGTGGAGGCAGGTTTGCACTCAGGTATGTACAGTGAACTAGCATTCACAGTTCCTTCTTAGCATTTCTGCTAGGGGTGGCAGTAACATGTTAAATCAACTGCTCTACAAGAATGAGGTAAAAAACAGTAATAAAGGGAGAACCATATAATTGCTTATACTAGTATAAGCAGTCAGCATCCACAGCAGAAAACTACTGCTTTCACCATGCTGTTACAGTAAAGATACACACACAGGTAGCTGGGGAGGGGGAGCTGGTTGGTTGGGGCTTGGGGGAAGAGGAGGTGATTTTGGTTTGTAAGGAGGTTGTTTGCTTTTTTAATAGCTTTTCTTTTTTTTTTTAGAAATAGTTAAACAGTTACAACGTCCCAGGGCTAATTCACTTCTATTGACAGAAATACCTGCAAACCAGAACACATCTTAAGCCAGTACAAGTTAGGTTTAACAAGATGCGTGGAACAGAAGGATCTGGGGGTTCCAGCTGACAAGCAGCTGGACATGAGCCAGCGGTGTGCCCGGGTGGCCAAGAAAGCCAACGGCATCCTGGCTTGTATTAGAAATAGTGTGACCAGCAGAAATAGGGAGGTGATAGTCTTCCTGTGCTCTGCACTGGTGAGGCCACACCTGGAGTGTTGTGTCCAGCTTTGGACACCTCAATACGAGAGAGATCTCGAGGTGCTGGAGCGAGTGCAGAGGAGGGCAACGAGGCTGGTGAAGGGCCTGGAGAACAGATCCTGTGAGGAGTGATTGAAGGAGCTGGGACTGTTCAGTCTGAGGAGGAGAAGGCTGAGGGGAGACCTCGTCACTCTCTACAGCTCCCTGGAAGGACACCATGAAGAGGTTGGTGCTGGTCTCTTCTCACAGGTAATTGGTGACAGAACAAGAGGGAATGGCTTTAAACTCTAACAGGGGAGGTTCAGACTGGACATTAGGAAAAAAATTTTCCCAGAAGGAACGGTCAGACAGTGGAATGGGCTGCCCAAGGAGGTGGTGGGGTCACCCTCCCTGGATGTGTTTAAGGGTCGTTTAGATGAGATGCTGGGGGATGTGGTGTAGGGGAGAACTTTGTAGAGTCGGGCTGGTGGTTGGACTCGATGATCCCAAGGGTCTTTTCCAACCTAAATGATTCTACGATTCTAAGATAAAGATAGGCACCTATAATGGTTATATTTTAAATTAAATTTGCACAAAATCACCCTTAACTAATTTGGTGTAGCTTTGTATTTAGACTAAAGAATAACTGACCTATTCAAACACTCACAAAGAATCCCTTTAGAATGTGACATTTGAATACAGTTCTTCCAGGACATTATCTATTTGTAATTGCATACTCTGCTAGCAGCCCAGTTTAAAGGACATCACGGATGTGAGCCAATTTCATCTGCCACCCCACATGCAGCTCTACTGGAAGTACACATATTCCTGAACACGGTCATCTGACTGGGATTTTCCTGTGAAACACTGCTGATTTAAGTAGGACACAGAAGGGCTGACTAGGAGCAATCACTTATCACTGAGGCAAAGTTCAAATATTTCATGTACTCCCCTAGCACCCAGTTAGATGCAACACACTGTGTCATGAAAAAATTAACACCACCACAGTTCCTCCCTCCATTTCCTTCCCTTCCCTTGCTGCCAATACAACATACTTTAAGCCCATCTTTCTGGAACACAACTCTGCCCTGTGCATTATGCTGTCAGACTGCAACTCTAGGTACTGACCAAAATGAAGAAAAGATTCAGGTCAAGAACACTTCCAGTTAAAAAGGCTGCTTATTGTTCAACCCTTTCCCCGCTGTGTTATTTTAGAACAACATGTACTGTACCTTTTGTAGTGTTACAAGACTCCTGCATTATATAGCACAAGGAGGTCAGCTAATGGCATGAGCAGCAGCCCATGGTCCGCAATCCCTTTGTTAAATTATTTGTAATGTCAACAGTTTCTTAGGCTCACACAATCTAGGACAAGACTAACCGTGGCCAACACACTGATGAATCCAGAAAACTAAACAAATCAAGGAGCCTGAGGATGTTTGCGACAACGCAAAAGCGTGCTTGATATATGAGAGAGGAAATGTTCTCTTCAGCTGAACCAGCATGCAAAACACAAGTCCCCAGCTACCAGCTCAGCTACACTGAAGTTTACACGACACCCTGTGGCAAACTCACTGTCACAACCTCCAATTAAGCACCTAATACAAAAGTCTGCTGGGATTACAGCATTTGTCAGAACACACACTTCATTCAGCAGCAGCTGAAAAGTTTTATTACGCAGAAGTATTTAGTATTTCTTAGAAGTAGTATTATCAGCTCCTAACAAAGTTATTTACACTCACCATACACTACATCTTTCACTGAGGCTCTAGCATTTTCCCAGAACTGAATGAACAATCGTGAACTATTTGCAAGCATCAGCCTCGCAAGGATATTTCCTCCATCTGCAGTGAAACACCTGTGCTTTTCAGCTCCTGTTCCTATGATGAACATCATCCTCCAATCACCAAACAATACAATGTATTTAACAACTAGCTACCAGCTCCTATGACCAGCTGATAGGTGAGGAGAACAGGAAAATACACACCAGCATCCTCATAAAAATTCAGCATCAACAAATCAGAAGTAACAAAACCTTACCACTGTTTTGATAGGATGTACTGAAGTTAAAGAAAATAAAACAAGTTCTCATACTGCTTCCTGATAAAGGAAACACTCCCACTAAAATGCACTTTTTTTTTACAGTGTTGCTATTGTTTCAAATAAAAACTAAGACTACCAAGATTGTACAGAAAATGTTTGCCTTCATCCACTTTCCAGCAATTTGTATGTATTCTCTTTCTTTCCTTCTGATAGTTTCTGTTGTTGAACTTTATTTTCTTTGGCCAGGAGAATATGACCATAATTTCAACAGGAAAAGCCAGAGCCATCTACGGTACCTCAACATCTGTCTGATCCATCACCGTCCATGCTGTGAACACCCCTTTAACAAAACACAACCTCCTATTTTCACTGCATCTAGTTTCCATCTGTTTAAGAGCCTGTTGACAATGTATTATACTCGCTCAATATTCACTACTGAAGAGAAATGCCTGACAGGACTATTAGATCACAAAAATCTAATCCTTCTCAGATCAAACATTAAATTTCACTCACCTGCTCGTAACTTGTATCTGACTAGAGAACACCACATTTAAAGAAAAATATTCTTCAGAAAAACACCTGGTCATTATCTGCAGACAGCAAATACATCAGCTTCCTCAGCTGTTTTAATCATTAGTCATGCTGCTAGAATTGTTTATTATATATTTAAGTGTGCAGCTTCATTTTCCAGCAATAGGTCCATATTATGCCTTTGTCTTATAGACAAAAAACACAGTCAATTATATGTTAATAAAGTAATCTTTTCAGATTCAGTAAACTAAACTCTCACTCTCAAGGACTTCTTTATCAGTAAATAATGTTCAGCTATTTACCACAATTTTTTCTTCAGAAAAGTAACAAATACTTGGATGCAGTACTTCAGAATCAAGTTCAGAAGAGTCCACATTCAGAAATACAAATCAAGAATGATTAAGAGACATGGAAGAGTGCCTACAGACAAAAAGACTACAATAGGGGCTTTTTTTGTCACAGCATAAGTCCTTTTGGAGATCATGCTGAGCTGTTCTTTTTTGATCATCAATCATATAATCCTGAAAATTTTTCAGTTGCTGCTTTCCAGAAAACAGTCCCTTGTTCTGGAGGTGTGCCTTTATTCCTATAATACAAATGGGCACTTGGCTATATTAAAGCATTTTTAATTTGAACTGCTCAACTCTAGCAGAGGTCCAGACTTCTCTGCATAACTGACTTATTGGAATGGCAATTAATAGTTTTTGGATTTCCCACATGAAGACACTAGATGGCATCTGGCCTAACACTGGATTCCTTTACAGTCCTTGTTGAAATGCCCACATTCAGTAAGGGTCCTCCTGCAGAAGATTTATTTGCCAAAATTTGCAAGGCAAATTTTAATCCACTTAATGTGTTTTGTGATAGCATGTAACTGTTTTTAGAACAAAAGACACAGATCAAATCTCTTACAAGGACATGATCTGTCTTCACAGTTACGTCGTAATTTACTTAAAGACCAAGATCAGGTTTATTTGAAGGGGAGCTATTTTCCTACACTGAATGGCACACGCTGTATTCTTACACTTTTTTTTTTTTTTTTTTTTTTCAATCAGAGGAATCAATTTTTCCTTTATTTTTCTCCTATGTTTTAGGCTAATATGTCTGCAGCTTGCCATTTCATTCACTTTCTGAACATCATCACATGAACAACGTTCTCCTAGGTTAAAAGGGATTTTTCCAGGACTCCAAAAGTAATAAAAACTATCAACAGGCTAGATATTTCATCTGCTGCTCTTTCAAGATTCATGTGCAAATTAGTCAGGTTTAATAATTAACTAAAAACTCTACCCCTACTCAGCACTTCTCAAGTCCCCTCACATGCTACAATTGCTGTATTGTACCAGCAAACAGGGCTAAGAAACAAGGCCAGAATTTTTCAGTATTCTTACCCCTTAGTCTACCTCTAGCATACACTACAAAAATAGAGGACGGGTTTAAAAAAAGATGCCAGCTTTTGATAGCAGTCACTGATACAGAAAAACTAGGAATTTTAGAGTTTCTTTTAATTTTCTCAAGACACAGCCCTCTCATTAGGTAAGGACAGAGTTTTCATATCTATTATATGAGACGTTCACACATTTCTAGGGATAACACTGACATGCCACCCTACAGGAGGCGGCAAAAGGGATGACTTCCAAGGCAATCTCTTACTCTTCTGAAAATAAACTTGAAATAATGGATATTCCTACAAAAGATAAAAAACTTCTTAAAAGTTAAGTTTTCCTTTCCGTAGTTCTTCCTACCTTGTCTTCTAAACTGCTTAAGCTTTAATGAAATAACTGAAAACTTAAGATCACAAATGCAATTTTCACACGTTATCACAAATGCCAAATATTTTGCAGACATGAAGACATCTCTTGCCTGATAAAGAACAAGAACCAAAATTGTTGTAGTACTTTAGACAACACATCATGATGAAACAACAGGAATGAAGCCATTAAGTGCTAATTTCAGTATACAATTAGCTCCTTTTTTTGGTATTATGAACATGAAGTGGACTAAGTGGAACAATTAAACAGATTTCAAACAAAAGCATCCAATAAGGAGTCTAAAGTTGATAGTAAGCTTCAGCAGTTAATTACATAAAAGTCTTGTGATAAGTCTTTAAATCCCTACACAATAGTAGGGGAAGTATGCAGTTAACACTCATCAGTGTTGAGCAGTTGAGAACTGTAATTCACAAATACTTAATTTGGGATAAAACTTTTACTATCTATGTGTTGTCCACCCAGCAAAATAAATTAACACTTCTTGATTCAATTTTATTTAAAAAAATAAGCTCATCTAAATATATATATATATATATTTTAAACAGGAATTACAATAAGAAACACAGTACAAGTATTGCATGCATACAGCAAAGTGTTACTTCAAACATTTAGTTTTGAAGACAACACAGGAACTCGGAAAAGGGTAATTAATTGGTCTATCCAACAAGGTATACTTACATCTTCATTCCAGTCTTCTGCTGTCCATTCTTCTATTGAGTTTTTCCATGCTCCTATGGTAATTTGGGGAAGGAGAGAAAACAGTTACAAGCTAAAAAGCACAATGTTGCTTTTCAACCATTCTGATTTATAAGCAATCATGTTTTCGTTATGAATGGAACACAAAGTGAGGAGATGGCGGCTGGAAACATGAGAAGCTCTAGAAAACTGATCCGCAGATTTAAAATTTTGGGAGGGTTTTTTTTTTTTTTGTTTGCCTTTAATTTTTGATTTCAGGAATTTCTTAGTCACTATGGTACCAGATGTAATTTGCACAAACACAAGTCTGCAATCAGTGATTAACCCCAAACATTAGAAGAACTTCCTCCGATGACCCCAACAACAGTGCAAGGTTACTCGACCCCTGCCATGGGATCTCCCCATTTCATGCACAAATTCATACACAGCCTGAACAAAACACAACCACAACACCCACTCCAACATCCATAATCCTACTTTCAACATATTCAAATTCCAGACCCAAGCTATGCCCCAGGAGGCTCCTTTCCAACCTCAGAGCAGAACAAGTCCATTCCCTTCCCCTGATACAGCAATTGTATTTTAAAACATATATAATTCATAAAATGGCAGCAGAAGAGTCAATAAGCTCCCACTGTAGAGAGAAAACACTTCTTCCCATAACTTGTGGCAGAGTTTATGTGGCAAACTCTGAAGCACAGTGAGCAGCAATGGGAAGACCACTGCAAATGGTCCTACAGATGCAAAAACCTGTACCCTTCCATAGTAAACAGCAGACAAACATGCAAGAGCAATGAATCGACTTAAGGCCTTGCCCACTGGTGTAAGCACGGGGAAGGTTACCCAGCAACCACCAGAGCTTTCATTTAAATGACATAACCACAAGCAAAGAAAACCCCACCTGTAATGTTCCTGCTACTGTCACCTTTGATCAAGTAGAAAAGCAGAAGAACTACAGCTTTAATCATCTCCTTTTACTGAACCAGGAACCCTCCGAGACACATTGACCCAGAAACAAGCCCCCCAAAGACAGCATCAAATCCAGGTTGTACTAACGCCATCACTACGTTAGTGCATTCTTTTGTACACCGTTACAAAGCAGTCTTGGGCAGAGGAGGGTCAAACGGCACTAACCCAGTGAGGTGAACAGGCCTACCACAGAGGTATACACGCAGTGGGGAGAAGAGCGAGGATTTATACCTTGGAATCCGAAATTATTTGGCAGGTCCTGAGCAAGGTAACATCCACTCTGTGTTGGCTCTGTGGAGCAATATAGAGTTGCCTGAAATATCTCATGCTTATATTTTATGAAACAGTCCCTAATCAGAAGGTCTCTACAAGCCGCAAAGTAACTAATAAACATATCCAAGCACAGCACAATTACTACAATGCCTAAAATTTCTAGAGTAATCCACACATTTCCACAGAAATTTTGGTAAGAAAGAAAAGCCCAATGAGCAGCAGTTTTTAGATAAATAGTTGCTTTCCTTTCTCCTGATCAGCACAAGATTCCTTCCTCTGGTATTTCTTCTGTAAAGAAATACATCCTGCTATTTGTCCTGCTTATATTTATTTCCCCTCAGTCAGAGCAAGGTCTGCCTGTGTAGAAGACAAACTTCATGTCGGTGCCAGAACTCTTAACAACAGAGCTCAGAGTCTGCTAAAGCAAACAGAAAAAGAACTCAGACAAATCAGCCCAACTCTCAAGCATCCCCCACCACCTTTGGGAGACCAAACCTGTTTGGAATAATACCTGGAACATCTTCCTGACATTGTTTAAATGTTTATCTGTTATTCCTACTTATGAGCATAGTTCTGCGTCTTTACTCTTTTTAAATACTGAACACAACACTTCACCCTTTTATTAGTTTACCCAAGCTAAGTTTATTATTATGGCTTATTAACACTCTACCTTCACAAATCAGTCCTTCCAGCCTCAGTTATTTCACTGCTCTTCTCTGCATTAAATTGAGTTTGCTAACACTTTCCTCCTGTTGATGGGATTCTAAGTGAGATCTTGCCACAAGCACATCAATTTCCTTTTAGTCCAAAATCCACCTTGGCATTATGTCAAATCCATATATCCTCTCCCCAACCTTTCCCCCATGCCTTACAAAGCATCACAATTTAAGACTTCTCTGTTTTCCATTGCAATTATGCCTTGTGTTTTCAAGGATCCACGTCATAACAACTGCCACCTAGATGGCGATCTCCTGTTTCCCTTTGTAACAAGTGCAGCATTAGGAAGTTCTAAAGCCAAGAAAAAGTGTATGGTATGTAAGTCTTCAGCTATTCTCTTCCAATTCCTCATTCCCTGTCATACTATTTGACCTTCTTTTTTCCTTTTTTCTGAATAACCAGGCATAGATATTATCCCCAAAGTACTAGTCATTTCAGTCTGGATTACATTCATGTTCTAGAATGACCTGAAGGTTTCCTTAAGACATTCCTTCCAACTTTTACAGCCATCTTTAAAAAAAAAGCCAAACAACTTCCTTCTAACTTCCAAGCTACACAATTCCCTCCTTCTCCCTTGACAGCTACACTATAATTTATTTTTTATTTCTTGTCATTATTCAGTTTCAGAGACATTTAAGACTGCTCGTAATTAAGACAAAGGAAGGTTTTCTATGAAATTTATGAAACTCTATCAAAGTAGAGGTATCAGCAAACTATCAAGAGCACAATATCATTTTTATACCCTACTTTGGGAAGTGATCACCTCCAACATAATTTATTTACAAATCTGCTATGATTTGCCACTCAGGATCTTCCACTGCCTTGTACATTACAAAAAAGTTAAGAGGTTGAACACTCAGCATGCCTGTAGGAAAATATTAATCACCCTGTTCAAGTTTATTCCCTTTTGGATGAGGACTGATCATTTTGTTTCCTCCCACCTATACCTTCTCTTTGCCTTTCAGTTGTACATTATTTCTATAAAAATTAGGATGCAGGAAAACCAATGCTGAATTATTTGAAATACAATTACACATAAATGTTGCAAATCATTAAAAGGCTCACCTTTCACTCTCTTTATTTCAACCAAACCCACAAAACTACTAGCTTATCTATAAGATTACATGATGGTGCACCTAGAAACACATCTCATTTAGGCTACTGCGATTCCTCTGGCATCTGCAACAATCCAGGACAAGAGGTTCTAGAGCACATTCAGAGAACATATGGGGGCAACTACATTTTGGAAACAAGTAGTGTATTTCTTTTTAACTGAAAATGTTGATGCTGATCATTTCCCATCAATGGCTTAAAGAGGAAATACTTAGTAAACACTCAAAACTCCACAGTTTATATTTGCATGATGTCTTCAGAGAACATTTTGATAAGCAAAGTTGTTTTCTTTCTCTAGTTGGCCAGTTATCTCCTTTTTAATATAACTGCATATGAAAGACACTAATTTTTCAAGTAGCTAGTATGAGCTAATTTTGGTTTCTTTGGGTTTAGATGAAAGAAGAAACAGGACTGGGTAATAAGGAATAAAGAGAGGAATTTCCATCCTGCCCTTCCTCTGTGTATACTCTTATCCGACATCTTTCATTAGTCCACTGCAGGCTTTATGGACTTCCATACATATACATCACCCTCATTCACATCTTGAACTCCACATTGGGAACTTACTTATTATCTGGACTGCTGAATCGTTACTAACATAACAGCACTGCAAATTAAGAAAAAAAAAACAACTGAAAACTAGTATTTGTGATTAACAAGCCAAATCACCAGCTGAACGTTGTACAACCTGCTTCCAATCCCATACCTTGTCTGCCACTCCTTCCCCGTATGCCTGCTTCTCCTTCCCAGCACTCTCTCTTCTGCTCTACAACTACTACTCCAGCTGAAGCCTCATCTAACAACCCTCAAGATGCTTTCAAATCACAAGGCCGAAAGTGCTTCTCACATGATTCAGTTTTAAAGAGATCTCTTTGGCTCGAGGACTTATTTCAGACATTCACTACGGCTTGTCTAAAGAAGCACTGCAAAATAAAACACTCTTCCTACAGTCATATATACATATAAAGACATTTTTGTTTTGTTGGTTATGGTGCCTTTTCCATTTGCACTGAAAGCAAATTAAGATTAGCAGCAAAACCAACATTTAGCACCCAAAAAGAACATTCACATTTATTAAGTTTACTTTAGATTTCAACCAACTAAATTATTCTGCATGAACTCCTCACACTGACACTTGCTCATTCATACTCCTAAGAATCATTAATCTGACAATGTCAGGGCAAACTCCCAAATGCCTTCTCACACCTTCTCCATATAGTTTTCTGTACATCCCCAACTTCCCATACATGCCTTAAGTTGCATCACAGAAGTTCAGTGCAGTTCTCAGTGACATGTGTGCAACCTACCAGCAAAAACGCACTTGGCATTCAGAAAGAAGTTCCACATGTCAGCTAGTACACCCTGAATTTCCACCAACCCATTTGCTCAGCAGCAAACCCCTCACGTCGACACATTTGTACTCTTATGTGGATCTGATTACCAACACCAAGCTACTCTTATTCCCAGCAGAATTCTTCCATTATTGAAGACTGAGATGTCTACAAGAAGGAACAGAGGTTGCAATACGGGAGGCACGTGAACGCTATCCAGAGTTAGCAGGGAGGGTCACAAAACATTTGAACTCACTTGGGAAGCAGAGCACAAATCAAAGTCATTTGTAAGCCACAGCCTCACAGTTGCATTCATTAATAACTAACCTGTGAATCTTCTACCTCTGGTCCAGTCTCCTCATACCTTTCTTGTGCATCTTCTTTCTTTAGTTAACCTATTTGGTTCTCCAATACTTGTGACAACATACACTGCCCTCCGCTACCATACAGTGAACAGTATCAGTACTCCTAGGCGAATTTTCAAGTCATTAGGTGTCCTCCTAACTCATGATCTGATAAACTTATCTGAAAACCTAAAATGAGTGAAAGTAAAAGGTGCATTTCTGTTCGTATCATACCAAGTCATTTCAAAAGTAATTCCTTCAAAAGATCCTTATTTGGCAGAACAGATCCCTTCCAATAACCATTAATATACTGAGGTCCACCCTCCCACACTGGACTGGAAGGCACTCAGAGTGACAAGACAACTGCCTAACAAACCCTCCTAAACTCTGAGCTTGTAATGTTTTCTCTGGTTAAGTGGAAAATGGCTTGTATGAAGTATAGAAAGCTGCCTCTAAAGCAGCTCACAGCAGAGCTCAATGGATCACACCCTGGCCTCCAGTATCAGTCTTTTCCTTCCACACTTGACACAGGATTGATGAAAAATCATCTGAGTACGCTTCAGCAATGAAGAAATTGGAAGAGTTACCCTTTGCTGGGGTTAAAAAAACCCCTCAAACCTCCTATCACTTGATGGTTCCCAAGTGTGGACAATGACATATGTGGATTTCTCCATCCTGACACAGGGTTTCCTTTGTTTTCATCTCCTGTCACAGAATATGGGAAGCAGCAAGGTATCCTGTTTTCCCAAAGACAAGCAGGTCACATTCATCATTTCTGAATCACCAGGAGACCACTGTTAAATGGTTCCTTTCCAAACTATGTTTGTCTCTTGTCTTTAGCCAGGAGGGTGTACTTCACACTTGAAACTTCATACAGAAGCATCTTCAGACAGGCAGACTGCTCTTTTGGCTTTCGTTCAAGTGCCTACTCATACTATAGTTAAGAATTCTTATCTTCAATGTTGAAAGATCTTGGAACTCTCCTCCATCCCAGAGACTCACATCCTTACATTCCTGCATTGTACAGATGAGGCTTCCAAAGCCATCCCAGTGTCACTGAGTGGATTCATATTTGTGAACAGTTTTTCTTTTCTTCTTCTTCTTCTCCTGTTTAGATACTCACACTCTATTGCCCAATGCCTGTGGACTAATCACTTTTAGTAGGACTTATACTCCTTAACTACATTAAGTGAGATCTTAAAAGCAGTACTTAAGATATCTAAAAAACAGTTCTTCACATAAAAGGTTCTTCCAATAACTCTTCAAATCCCTTCGTCTCTCAAGGGATTGTTAGCACTAAAACAAAACAAAAAGCAAATTGCCTTCCTTTCATTCTAACCAGATAGTCACTTAGGCCACAGCATGTGCTCTGCACATTAGTAGCAGTTAAACTACAAAAATGAACTCCTATCTGTGCCATGTTAGATGTGTTCACGTTTTCAGAAGTTAACTGAACACTAACAGACAATTTGCTACAGTTCTTCATTCCAATCCTTCCACTTCTTGAAGCATCTTACCAGTTCCATCATCTGCATCATTCTGACCAGTCTCCCAAATGTCTGATTTTGTCCCAAAGCCATCAGTGGCAGAAGACTCCGTATAGTCTGCAGGGTTAAATGTCCTAGAGTTTTAAAGGTTAAGAAATGGAAGAGAACACATGGGTCATTCAATGAACACAAGTGTCATCATTTTTAGATGAAGTTGTATTAGATTTAACATCTTGATTTCCACATAATTTATCTTGATAGTTTTGGTTTCAAAATAATTTTTTCCTCTACAAGCAGACATAGATACAAACAGGGAGAAAAGAGAAAAGAAGTAAAACGAGCAAAAAGTGAGGAGACTGGAAAAAAAATTACTTTAGAGAAACTGAACCAAAACAACAATTCCTGAAAAAGCAGTTAAACAGCATACCTACTCCTCCCAGTCTTATAAAGCATTAGTTTATATGCACGATAAGCCCCTCTCAGCTGATAGTTTCTCAGCAGGTGGCTGACTGATGAGAAACCAGTATCATGTCCTTTCAGAGCACCAGACCTGCGCAGGACAGGAGTCGGAACATCAGTAAAATTATTTCAGAATGCACTCCTGACACCAATGCCAAAACACACAGATGCAGCTAAAAGGTGAAAAAAAATTATTGAAGAAAAACCTCTTTTCAGTTTATCATCTACAGGTATGAACAAGACTGATTATTAGAGAAGTGAAATGAGCCTGTTCATCATGACATCACTGATATTACATGAAATATCATTACAGGCAAACACTGAGTGAAAGTAGTGGAGGCTACACTTCTATGAAGCAAGTTATTCCAACAAAACTGAGAACAAACTTTAGAACTGCTGAGTAACTTCTTTTAATTCTGTTTTAAGGTCCATGTATGTCCAAATAGCTAAAGCATGAAACCTCAAAAACAGGAGAAAGTTTATAACTGCTAGACTTTCTAGTTTTATATAGAACTCACACATTCTACATTACACTGAAACAAATTTATCTTTAAATTGAGCTAGGACTATATGCACCACACAGAACTTTCAGCCTCCAAGGCACTATGTGGCTGCTACTGATAGGTACAAACAGGTTCTCCAAGTTTGAGATATGAATATTGAGTGAACATATATTAGGTTTGTATAGATGATTCTAGCTAGAAATACTGGTTTAAGACAAAAATAATCATCTAACAGATTTGTGAATTTTTGCATCCACATTGTTTTATCAAACATACAGCAATATTATTACATGCAGTGGCAATATTGTCAATTAATATTGCCACCGAGTTTGATCCTTGCCAAAATCTGTGCTCTGTATGTTTCTTACCCCATGCCTTGGGCTGAAAACCTCCCCGCTCCTCTCCCTCTGCCACGTCCAAACCCTAGGAGAGAAAACACCATTTAACAGCAACAGCAGAGGAGCCGCCAATCACTAGACTGTCACATTAGAAAATACTATGGTTGAAGGAGAAAACTACCATAAAGTTAAATACCATATACTTCCCAAATTTCCTCACAGGAGAAGTAAGCCACAGTTCATCTGAGACTACACATTTCAGTAGGACTTGCAATGCTTTGCTATCTTTTCTGTACCTAGTGAAGTAGCTCTAAATGCCAAGACTTACCTAAAGACTCATTCTACAAGAGACTCTGCTATTGCCAAACCATTAGACACTGCTCAAAATTTTGTCTCTAATTTCTCAGTCCTGCCCAAGATGCTCTAGAATTCCAGCATCCCTGCATACCCTGATCTCTCAAGAAATTCCCTGGCACTCCTCCTGAGGGGAAAGGTTAAATACTCCATTTGTTTCCTTCTCTGACTCAGCCCACCTGTCTACCCCTATCCTCCTGTGTTTTCACCAACTTGCAACCACACATTCCTCCTCCTTCCCCCTTAATCATAGTTACTGACATGAAAATAACCCTATTCAAATTACTCAAACAACTTCCTTGTTATCATCACCCACAAGAATATTCATTTCCATTTTAACGAAAACAAATGCTTCTTATCTCCAATTTTGATTACCAGCCTCAGTTTACAAGCTTCTTGATACAATGAATGGCTTTATTTTTCCGTGTCATACAGTACCAAAAAGGCATGAAAACTTTTGTGTTTCTTAACCATTCATGAACTGTCTACATAAACTGTTAGAAACTATTTTTTACAAGCGGCATATTTCTACTGAAAACTTTTGTGTTTCTTAACCATTCATAAACTGTCTACATAAACTGTTAGAAACTATTTTTTACAAGCGGCATATTTCTACATTGACTTTTTGTTTTTCCCTTTTTTAGGTCCTCAATACCTGAGGCTTTTACAGTTTGTTGGGGCTTTTTTTGAGGAAGACTATGAATATTATTTTGTATTACAAGAACAGAGAAGGTCAAGAGCTGCAGACTGAGATCAAAGTAATGTATGTATATTTTAACAACAAAATTATGTGGTAATTATAAGTCACCAAGGAACTACAAGTTTACTAGAGCCTGAAAGTTATAATCCTAAATCACCAAAACACTGGTTGTCCAAACATCACAATCACCCATGACAGGCTGTTCAAATTCAGATCAAAATTACTCACCTCCTTACTATGTCAGTAAACAGAAAAGTCTACTACCTACATTTTCAAAGACTTCTTAGAAGCATCAAAATAGCAGGATATTTTTACCCACATTTTGATGAAAGCATTTACCCATATCCGAGACAAGACGACAACTGCTAGCTGCAGAGGAACCACAGAAACCTGGAGAGGAAGGATTTCCATCCAGCAACACACAGTATTTTGGTGGGACAAGAGCAAGAACTGAAGTGTTGACACTAGGCCAGGTCTGCTATCTCTACATTTTTCCCCTCTACTCTTTTCACAATCGGTTGGTGAGAAGACAGACAGAAGTTAAGAAAGAGGTAACAACAGCTGCAACCTGGCAACTGCCACCCTTCTTCACCAAGTCCACGTGTGAAGCTGTGCTTTTTGCTCTGCCATAAGCAATAGTGCCTCAGACCCTGCTGTACTCAATTTACTGTAAGTCAGCTTCTGAACCATCTTGCTCAGCCTACCTATTCTACCACTCTTCTCTCCTTCACCCACCTAAAATCCCCAATCTGAGAAGCTGATCCATGGCATAACAGGGTCGCAGCTCTCAGATGCACAGAAATCAATGCACTCAGGATTATCTTTCTGCCCGGTAAATAACTTTTTTTTTAAAAGCAGAACTCAGCTAAGAAAGTTTATCTGGGGACACCATAGGGGCCATCTATGTAATAAATTTACTTCCTACAGCTACCAATACAGCATTAAAAACCATTTACTAATGAGGCACAGAAGAGAGATCAACAGTTTTTCAACAAACTCAGCTACAAAACAGATTGGGAGCTGCAAATCACAGAAACAGTCAATCGGTACTACTTTTGAATGAGGCAGACATTAGGTGGACAGATTAGCTGGAACGGCTAGTGTGAAAGTACAAATACATTTTAGAAGAGGAAGTAAGTCTCCCCAGCCTCCCACAAGCGCAAAAGTCTGAAACAATAACATTAGCATATTGAACAGAAGATGAAGAATTTTTTTGGAAGCAAGGCATAAGTGAAACAACTATAAGAACCTCTAACAATTTTAGAACTTGCTGGAAGGAAACCATGTTGTTCCTGAAGTTCCATGCACAGTCTTAGACTACTAGCCAGTAATGGGTTTTTTATGTCAGATCACCTTGAAAGTTAAGCCTGAACTTGAACTGCAAGTGGCTTTCCTTATACTCGTAAAGCTGTGTCTATGCTTCCTGTCAAAACTGAAATTATATAAAGTTTAATCAACACATGCAACAAAAAGCATTCTAATGAAGACAAAAGGGAAGCACCAAACCAGCTGGGTTATGAAGAGCACTAAATTCAAAGCTAGAAAAGACATGAAGAAGTAATTAAAAATATGGGACAGCAAGTACTCACTACTGAAAGACCACCCTAACTCAGACATGGAAGCTCATACATCATGGTCATTAATGCAAGATGACAAGGTGAAGGACTGATATTTGACCCAACCAGATCACTAATACGTTCTTAAGTTCTAGTGCTAGGAAGGTTACTTCTCTCAGCTGTCAAAATTAAAACATGGCTTTAAAACAATTAGAAGGCACAGTCTTTTAACACAGATGTTGGTCATGAAACAACCACGAAAAGTCATTAAGTATCTGCAAACTTTTGATGCTTTTTAACAGTGACTAAAAGGTCAGTGAGCAAAATGGGGCTACACACTTCAATTCAGAGCAGGGACACAAATTCTGAGCATACAATTCCACAGTAACTTAAAATCATTTAAGTCAGAAATACTGCAACCAAGGTCTTCCTCACCAGTGACCACAAGCTCTGCTCTTTCCTGCACTGATAGTTTTGCCTGTACCAGTGAGTGAGCACAATACCACTACCAGAAAACAAAACTATTAGTTCATTTTTGGATCAGCTCTCTAAACCAACTCCCTGCTTGTTCAACGCCAGCAAACTAGTCACCTTTACACAAGGACAAGACGCCCAAAAAACCCTCTTGTCCCCAGCTAATATGCTACCTTCTCCCTTTCTAATGTTTTGGCTTGGTTAGCTTTAAACTTAGATTGATCCTCTGATACAGTTTAAATGCACCAGGAGAGACAGGACCAATTCATCCCAGCAGTAATGCCAGTTTATACTTCTAACACACAAAGTACAGCTTTAACACTACTCTAAAAAGACATGTATATATGGTTTAGATTGCAACAGTCAATGTCTACAGAAGTACTTTTTTTTCCTGTGGTAATTCACAACTAGCAATTCTTCTATAAAAATTTTTATCTACCCACAAAAAGAGAACAAGTGACTTGGCAGGAATTAACTGAACCTTCTAGTGAGTCTAAAGGAACAGATTTTCTTAAAATCAATCATTATGTGGAGCACAAAAGCAAATGACAGACATCAGGCAAAGAACAAAATTACTGCCCTGCCTCCTATAAACCCTCATAACATTTCTTCACATTCCTTTACACTTGGATCTATAAACAGCCACCTAAAGCACTGCTTACTCCTTGCTGTTTGAGGAAACCATGCTTAACACTGATTCTGATCAGCGTTCCTGCTACTAACCCTATCCAACATCATTTAAAACAATGAACTACTTAAAACATGCTTTTCTTTTCTTTAACATTGTAACTGCTCACCTGTGTATTGTTGGGGTTTTTTTCCTGCTCTCCAGCACATCTCATTCAGTTGACTAGGCTCACATCAGCCATCACTTATTCAACTTACATTTTTCTTTTCTGGAATGCATTCTGGAGACATCAACACTTATAACCAGGCAGGTGGCAAGATTTTCAACTAAAACCCATCAGGAGTTCAAAACATTCATAAACCACACAATCAAGGCTTCACTCTCGTACCATCCATTCATGGAAAAAATTGTTCATCTCATTCACAACATTCCTTCCCCCAAAACAAACCACACTACTTGGGAGCATGAGAAAAGCTGTAGCACCACAACTCAGTACAACACAGTGCCAATGAGCTTAGACATTAATAGCCTATTCTGTAGAAAATCCAGTTTGTTAAGCTTGAAAACCTAAATCCTTCCAGTACAACAGAGGTGCTTTATTTCAAAACTCAGATTTTCACACTGACAAGTTTAAATTAGATGAGGCTTAAGAAAAGAAAGGGGTCTAAAAACAGTTGAAAGGAAATGGAAACACAGATTGGTAGGGCAGGCAACACCCTAGATCTGTGCTTATCTCTGACTACACAGTAACTGAACAGACCTGGTCTCTGCTCTGGAAATGCAGAGCCAGCCATCCTCCCAACAGACACCAAAGTGACAGAGGCTTAAGCCTTATGAACAGCTAAGGAGACTAACTATGGAAATTCTATTTGTATAACTCTTTGTATTCTAGGTATTCCATACTGCCAAAACAAACACTGTATTTATATTTATTAATTCAAATAACTTTTGACTTCTTAGTCATCATAAAGTAGAAGCATTGGAACCGCTTTATATATTGCATGTACTCTATTAACCATTTCTAGAAGCATGTGCAGAAAACTTTCAACTCTAAAGTTATGTTTAAAACAAAATAAATAACTGAGGTTAAAGCCAAATTCTGTTCAATTTCAAAAAAAACCCCAACTTTACATGACACACAGAGCCTTTAACCAATGCAGAATCAACTACAGCAAGCTAAATGGACTTCAGATTGTGACCTCCTGAAGGTCTGCTCTACATTCATGTTTTAGAAAAAACAACATTGTTACTAGTTTTGGCAGAGGAAATTCAAAATACATCCTCTGCCAACTGTGTTAAACTTTTAAAATAAGAAAATGTTTAGACATGCAATTCTGGTTAAAGCTCATATTTTTTTCAAGGATAGCATACAAAAAAACCTCCAAAATATTTTTAAAAAAAGATCAAGAACACAAGCTGGAGTATAGTCAGATATTTAGAAAAAGTCTAATCTTATACAGACAGTAGAAAAAACGAGAGTCTGAAAGGATCCTTTTCATGTTGTTTAAGTCTGAAATGAAAACATAATGGTTCTCCTTTTCATTTTTATTTGTTTTGCGAAAAAAAATTCCCTGTCAGCATCCACATTTATGGTATGCTCATGTTGCTGTGGAAGAATGAACAGGAAGAGAGTAAAGGAACAGAAGTAAAAGCAACAAATCTGTTTTCACTTTGTAAACCAGGACAGTTGTTACATGTAAATCTGTAAAAATTTCTCTGCTGAGTCAAGTCCAAAAGTTTGTCTACCTGCTATCCCATTATCAGCTACAGTCAATTAGATATCTAGGGAAGAATAAACATACTGAAACCATAGTGCAGTTTCTCTGGATACTCTTCTGGTCTTCCAACCAGCCAAAGATAATTTACATATTACAAAACCCTCAGTGGTTTTTCCTTTTCTTGCTGTGGTTTGGGGTTTTTCTTTAGGATGAAATTGTCAACTCTCTCTACGTCTAAATTTTCAGCACCCACATCATCTTATGGAAAGGAGTTCCTCAGGTTAACTACACACATGAAGAACCATCTCCATAAGTTCATTCTGAACCTGTAACCTACTGATATCATTTAATATTCCCTCATTTGCACACTTACTTGGAGTGATCAACTGATTTTTCCACATAAATTTTATAGATCTCTACCATACAACCCCTCAGCCCTCCCTTTTGAAGGTGGAAAAGTCCTAGTCTGCTAGTTCCTTGTGCCCCATAAATGCATTCATCCCAATACCTTCAAAAGCCTTTTCTAGCTCTACCACATCATTTTCAACATGGGGTGGAGGACAGTAGGAAAACCAGACCCACACTTAAAACTGAAGATGTCAGAACAATTAAAAACAGCAGCATAAAAAAAAGAGTCCCTGTAAAATTTGTCAATTTGCGTATAACACTGCAACTGATAAAAACACAAATAAAGAAATATTTCGTCCAGAGCTGATAATCCTAAAGACATAACCATCTTCCTCCACATTTCCTTCACAAGATGACATTTCATACAGTTACAAATCCTTGCAATACTGACACACAAATATAATAATTTTGATGCAATTATTATGATAGTATTTTTTACATCTAAATTAAGCTCATTCAAGAAATTCAGTTCTGAAAAGAAGGACAGAAGGGAAGGCCATC
The DNA here is from genome assembly GCF_965140245.1 of Athene noctua. Taxonomy (NCBI): domain Eukaryota; kingdom Metazoa; phylum Chordata; class Aves; order Strigiformes; family Strigidae; genus Athene; species Athene noctua. The sequence goes on from NC_134077.1 coordinate 10,268,327, forward strand.
TTAAAATGAGAAATTCCTTGACTCCTTTCCAAACCAAGGTTTACACCCTCAGTTTAGCAAGCAAAAATTAAGGGCAGACCAATTCCAGCTGGGATGTGCCCTGAAACACATCCTGTGATACATTTCTGCTTTTGTTAGTCAGTCAGTAACACCTATCTACTTCAAATCCCTGATCTCCTGTATACCAGCAGCCAGTGGTGTTTCTACACTGCATAGCTACTACCCTATAAAGCTGAAAGGAGTGTTCCACAGTCATTAATGGGACAAGGAAGTTAGTCCCTACAGCACCAAGGCTGAAATACTCTGTAACAGGATTCTTTCCCTTCGGTAAGCAGCACATTACCACCCCAGTGTTAATCTCATTTCTGCTACTTTCAGTGCATCTTATTTCTTAAAATTAGCTTGTTCTACAGTGAAGCAGTAATACGATGGCCCAGCAAATCTTCCCACAGAAAGCAGCTGGTAAGAGAAGTCCAGTCTGAGAAGGCAGCTTAAAATAGACAGTGTGTTACGTGGGTATTAGCTGACCCCTAATTTTGTCTCCAATGCCTAGATTACTACACACAGAGTCGGCATGAAACATTTCTAAAAAAGGGTTCTGTGGTGATTTCCAGCAATCTATTTACTTTCAGCTGAAGTGCTTTATCCCACATTTGACTATTCTGTGTAAGAGAAAAAAAGACTACTGAATGAAATGGCAGGAAGCTTTTTATTTCTACTAATATCTAAAGAAAGGTCAGCCATCCCTGAAATACTGCAAAGTGAATTACACAGCTTTATACAACTCCCTGCAGATTTCAAGGGCTCGCATTATAAAACTAAATTAGGTATTTCCTGACACATACCCTTGTAATATAATGATCCTGAAGTTGTTCAACAGGTTTATCACAGACAGCCAAGAACACTTCATTAAGATGCTTTGGTCACATGAAAATACAGTCTAAAATATCTGGTCGAGAGATACAGTAATACTATGTACACTAAGCCAGTGAACAGAAATTGGCTGAAGTCGTTCCTTTTTCTTCAGTCAGATGTGTCAGTTTGACCTGATGATTAAGTGCTTTGGCTTGAGACATATGATATTCATCTAGAGAGCCACAGTGTTGACAACAAAAGCAGTGTGTTGTTCATACAGTTACAAAGCAAAAACTAGGCTGCATTTGAAATTAACCTCTAAATTGCACCCAACAATTTTAAAAATCCTACCTTTATATTTATAATCTGAGTATAAAGGATAAACTTACAAACCAAATACTCAAAGGCTTACATTCCATCTATTAACAGGGCTAACGTATAGTTCACAGCTACAGTTTTTGATAGCACACCCTCCCCTGCAGAGCTACCTCTCTGCACACACCATTTGCCCTTTGCTGATTCACAGGCACAACCGAGTCATTCTCACAATCCTCAGGAAACTACATGTCTTTGCATCTTTCCACTCCTTCAAGATGCAGATCTGGAGACAATGAATTTGGATGTGCTTGCCTTTGAATGCCTTGTTACTGGATATTCCAAAGAGAAGGGAATCATCTGAAGGTAGAATTTTTCACGATTCAGACATTTCTTAATTACATTAGCTCTGCTGTGCACTTTATCAATTTAATTCATTTGATACTTGCTTCCCTACACAACCTATGCTGTATCTAGATTACTCATTTTCATTCCTCCTGCTCTAAGAAAAAACAATCCTCTTTTCAGTCCATCCTGTGAAAATCCAAACCAACTACACATCTATTCAATTTCACATCAAATCCATTATCTTTCCTATCTCTTCTACAGAATAGAACCAGAATTGTACCTAAGACTCTACAGTATTCTTTTTCCACAGTTCTTCTCACCAACTCTTCCATGTCAAATTTATTCTCTAACCAAAAATTCTCTAAGGTGGCTTGTACTTTCTCTGATTGGCTACTGAAAACAGAAGGCAAGCCTGAGAACTGGATCCACCCCAAATAAACGCACAAGTACACATCAAGTGTCTCCCCGAAAGCCCTACAGGTGGAATCTTGTACTCTCGTGCTGCCAAGATACTTTGTGGCAAGCCCAGTGCACTCCCACTCACGGGAGTCTGGCATGAGTCCATCTGAAAAAACAGGTCTCAATGGCCAGAGCACACCAGCCTGCTACACAGGAAATTACCCCAAAGGTGATTTGTGTTAATTGTTTTTAAGTTGTTCTGAGACCGAGACGCAGCAAGGCATAAGGGAATGGCAGTTGAAGTACTTAGGGAATCAAAGGATAACCAATAAATGCTTAAAAAGAAGTGTTTAAAGAAAAATGGGAGAGTTCCATTTCAGGACATGAAATCAGTGCCAGTCCCACACCAATGCCACCATCTCACCTCTCCCACGGCCACGTTTCCCACGGTCTGAAGGCCTGTCTCCTTGATTGCTGTCCACTCCATTCTCTTCAGCTCTAACTGTGGAGAGAGGACAGCTTAAGAGAAGCTTTAGAGACGCATACATGAGACAGTATAGCCATCTGCTTCAACTTAACCCCAAAAGAAAAGGCAAGATTTTGAAGTGGGCTGGTCAACAGATCTCCCCCTCTTATTTGGGGGCCAAACTACAAGCAAGTTACATTTACTTTGCAGTGGAAAATTAAAAAGCAAAATACCTAATAAGAGGGAAAGACACACTTTTTTTTTAAAAAAATAAACAACCAAAAGTCAGTGTTTTGCAGCCTACACTATTATATTAACTATGGTTTCATCTCTTTAACGAGGTAGGAAATACCGCTGCCTCATACTATGCTTCCTAGATAACATGCAGGGTGGCAACAGTAAAAGAATAAGGGATAATCAAGAACACTAACTCTCCTGTCTGCCCATACCACACCCCTGTTCAATCAGGGAAACTTAAAAGAACTTTCCTCTGTATTTAAATCAGAGGGATGATGACTGGGCAAATGTGAGGCATTAGAAAAGCACTGCAACTTAATTAATTTGTGGAAAATTCCTGAGGAGGTACTCTGAAAGATGGCTGGCTCCTTAAAGAAGAAAAAAAAAAAAAGACTGGCCACTTAAAAACACTACTGAGATTTTGTACTGCACCACTTTTCCTAAAGGCAGCAACAAAATCATTTATGCTTGAATGTAAAATTGGAAAGAGAATATCAAGATCTGGTGACCATCTGAAAAATCTTTTATTTCCAGATTACAAGAAGAGACAAGCAGCATCTGGCTCTGGCAAAAACTCTGCCCCTCACTTTCACTTTGATGGATCCAATTTCAATTTCTTCTAAGCATAGCTGCAAGTTTTATTAATATTTTTTCATATATTGACATTACTCTTCTACAGAGATTCACAATGTCCTTACTGGAACAATACCTGAATATATTCCAATAATGAATTAAAATAGTTGTCCAATATTATACGTATTTCTCCTGCTTTTAAGTGAAAAGCTAAATATGCTATTTTCACTCCAGTTTCTCTGCTCACCTATCAGTGCTGTGTACGGTGGCCCTTACAGGCAAAATACACAGCTTTGATACTGCTGATAAAACTTAAGAGAAAAGAGCAACATGTATCAAATGGTGATATAATGTGATTCCACCTAACTTGGAAACACCAGTTTGTTTTTGAACAATATATTACTGCATCTATACAAAGTATGGAAAATTTTTAAGTGTTTCAACTCAAAGAATTTTCTCTGTTGTGAAAACTCACCTTTGGTTGGCTTATGTAATACATGCTAGAGATTAATAATGATTCCAGTCTTTTCATTCCCCTTATGAGAAGATGAGAACATCTTCAGGTTCTCCCACTCATAAAGGGAGTTGGAGTCAAAGCTGGATAATTGTTTCATTAAAAGAAACAAAAAAAGTATCAGCTATGCAGCAACATACTTGTTCTCAAGCAGTCTTACAAACCATCAATTCTAAAATGTACACGAAGAACAGCAATTTTTACAAGATTAATCAAAAAAGGACAGACATTTAATTTAAACTGTGTGTCTCTGAACAAACACAGATCATCCCAAAACCATGCCACACAGACAGATCAGGCATACCTGTCGCACAAATAAGTTATGATCCCTTCAGTACTGAGCTATAGCTCAGACAAACTTCACTCCATTAAGAACACACTCTTAACTCAGTCAGTTTCAGCTGCAAGAAAAGTGTCTGAATCTTTAAAAACGAACCCCTATACGTACACTCTCGGCCACGGCTGCCTCCTCTTCCCCGTCTGTTGGAACTTCCCCGTCCACGACTCACTTCTCTGTCCCCTCGTTTTTCTCTGTTCTCTTTGTTTTCTGAACTTTCCTTTCCAAGGCTTTTCTTCTTTCCCCCTACAGTCTCCCAAGAGGTCTATTTGGGTAGAATAGAATTAGATACAAAAGTCAAAAAGGAAGAGACAGCTCTCAATGCATGCTTCCACCTCACACCCCTCCAGTTCATGGAAAAAAGCCAGGTATGTGCGTAACATCACATACGTAATACCTTGCAAACTACACTGATACAAATGGAAACACAGGCTGTATTTTTGGGAAAAGATGAGAAAGAAACAAGCTTTAGAAATTGGATTGTCTTATGGAACGTGAGAATCCCAAATATTTCTGGCTATAATGGACTTCTGCTATTTCAAAAAAGTCTAGATACAACTACAACACAAAAAATTTGCAAAGTGAGCAACTGTTTCGCTCTCAACGACCTCCACAGAACTAGCAAGGGAGCATGCAGGCAGCTATATTTTTCTCCTAAGGAAATGAAAAAATGCTTATAAGCATCACTGAACAAGAGAGTGGTAAGTGGCCTAACCAGTAAAAAAAAAAAAAAAAAAGGAAAAAAATTTAAAAAAAGAAAAACTATTATACAGGTGTACTAGAATTCAAGCACCAAGATATAGTATGGCAGAACAATAACTTGGGAAAACTAAGACCATAAGCCAGACCATCCACTTAACAGCTACAGCTCATCACACGAGCAAAATATAGGAAAAACTGTGTCTAAACAAGACAAGGGACCAAGGTCCAGACATCAGGCTTCAGCTTTAAACTCCATCTTTAAAATAAATTCAGGGATGGTATCGGCTCCATAGGAGTATCTGTAGGAGTTGAAAATAAAATGACTAAAACACTTCCTAAGAATAGCACAGCACCTCATATATTATGCAACTGCATGGTTAGTCTGGTGAGCCATAGTTACAAAGAAAAGAAGAAAGGTACTATTTGCAAACCATTAAGATGGCAGATAGGTTTATATGTATGTCCCCATCTCTAGGAACTTATGGTCTGGGTAAGGTATTTAAGCAGGACATTTGCATATGTAAATAAGGTGTCATCAGCTGTGAAGCACTAAAGCCATGACCTCTGACAACAAAAAAGGCTGGCTATCAGTACTTTCAGGTCCTGTCCTTTGTTCTCTCAATTCAGAAAACAGCAACTCAGAAGCCTGCACAAGACAGGCAATGACCAGCTAGTCCAAGCTGCCTAGAACTGAGAAAACTAATGCTACTGAGAAAACAGGTTACAAAACAGTTTACAAGTATAAACTCAATGTTTCAACATCTCCTTTAAAAGAGTAAGTACTAAAAAAAATGGTTAACCTCTCAGTTTTTGAGATGGTATGGGTGAGAAAGAAGGCTGAAACCAATCCTCAATTTAATCTCCAATATAGAAGACCACAACACCATAAGCCAACTTAGGCAAAGCACAGATAGCACAGACTGGAAGTACAAAACTATGTGTTTAGAAACACCATGTTATCTGTGCGACAGAAAACTGTTTTCTCCAGTAACTATCATATGGCTTCACCTGCTGCACCCTGTGTAACTGCACTACACGATAGAACACTCCTAGAACTTTAGAGACACTTCATAGTAGGAAAAATAACTGCACTGACAACTGAAAAACCAAGTCTGTGTAGTTCAGAATGCACTATTTCACTGCTGGGCATGGTGCCTAAATATCTTTGAACATTTTAAGAAATACCAAAAACTGGATGATCCTACAGTGTTAAAGGGGAAGCAGCCTCTCCTTAGTAAGGTTTTACATGACCTGAGAAGGATCAGCAAAAGAACAATGAAAGCATCAGATCCATGCTTTTAATTTTGAGGAAAGCCTTGAGAAGTTGGGCATGTTCGCTAAGATAGAGGATGGTACTACCCCTGGGCATGAAATCCATCACAGACTATTGAAGCTGTCTGTTTTTGTAAGGGAGCTAACTGATCACAATTTCAGTTGACAGTGTGTGAGGCAACCTGAATGACACTTGTGGGTCTGACCTTCGGAAACATGTAACAGGAGCCACCTTGCTGGCCTGCTCTTAGATGGAAAAAAGAATAACCTGAAAGGTCTCTTTTGTTCTGCCTTCAAAGGTTTAGGAAGTAAAACACTGTTGGGGATAAAACGGATCTTACGCCTGTAGGAAGCTAAACAAATAGAAGTCTTGGGCAAAGAAATATGCCCTTCCCTACTCTCATCCACAAACCTCTATCTATTCAAAGCCAGACTGCCACAACTGTTGCAAGTGAGAAGTCTTCATAAGGACTAACAGTCACACAGCATAAAGTCTTAAAGATCACAGCATTTTAAAAAAACCCAACAGTCAAAACTGGCAGATTACCACAGAAATTATATATAGACATTCTAGCTATCACTCCTTACTCCTAATTCCTCAAACTGGACAGACATATTCTTCCAAATGAGGTAAAAAAAAAATTCTAGTGCATCAAAGCAGAGCAAAACTGAAAAGAGATTTGGGAATCTGCATTCAGACCTAGTAATACCTCTGCTTCCAACTTTATAACAAATCCACAGTTAAACTGTTCTGAAGTATAATGGCCTTAAAACAAACCCCTCAAGTGGGAGGCCCAGAAACTTCTGTAAAGAAAAATAAATTTCTTCACACCCTTCAATTAGTACTCTTTCCTCCCGTGAGTCCTTTAAGTTCTCTGTACTTGTTTCGAAGTTGCATTTTGTCTACAGAGAGCAGTGGGTTCAGAGAGACTTATCAAAAGAGCAGAATGTATAACTCTGTTGCTTCTAAACGATGAGTTCAGGAAGTTTTTTCATTGTCTTAATCATTTATACCAATTTGCTAAAAGTAGGAAAGCATTTAACATTATCAACGAGAAAACGATTATCAACTAGAAAATGGCAAATATAAGAAGTACAAGAGAACATAAAACCAGCACAATACCCCAAGGCAGATTTAATCATGGTGACATATTCTCTCCTACTCCCAACAGCTCAGTCAGTGTTACATACTTCTGTGTTTTAGATTACCTCATCTCTGATAAATGAAAAGGGGATAGAAAAGATATTCCCTTCAGTCAGAACAGCGTGTGTCCTAGATCTGGGGAGGGGAGGGGGTGGGCGCACGCAGGTCAAGTTTCCTCATTAACAATAAGCCGGAATACACATCCTGACAAATCACAGGAAATACTGAATGTTCGGCATTAAGAAAGGAAGTCCAGGTTTCTTTCCCAATTTAGATGAGATGGAATCTAGTTTACTCCATTGGATAAACTCTAAGAAATCCCTCCAGCAAAAACTTCAACCACAGCCAAGACATTTTTTCTTGGTATCTCCTGGGATAAAAAATTCCACTGTGCAACATTTTAAGCAACATTATTTGTTGTTATATACACATTGTTTAGTCTCCTCTTTCTGTTTTTCAACAACATCATGCAAATGAGCAACAGAAAGGAGCAACTATTTGTATCCTCTTCTGCCATTAATAGCGTTGTCAATGCAACTTTCCGATGTGGAAACCTCCTCCAACTTCAATATTGGCAATGCACACCTATTTTTGCCTGCCTTTCACGTTTATAAAGATTAGCCTTGGTGGCAAACACTTAGTCTCAGGTCTCAGGATTGTAGAGGTGCTATAGGGTAATTACAAACATTGCAGCAAAACACAGGTCTGTGACTGACAGAGCACCGAGTTCTGCTTCAGTGTTAAAACTGCTGCAGGTACATCAAAGCCAGAGGACTCTGAAGAAAATCAGCTGAACACCCACCTCATTTTCACTGTTCAGCCTACTCTAAGGTATACATGCAACAGAGATGCTGCCACGCCCTTCATCTCCTTCAAAAGAATTTGAATGGAAACACTGAAATCAAAAGCTTCCAAAATATGACTTTCCCAGTCACTTCTTAGAAGTAGAAAGACTCAGCAAACAGAAAAAGCGGTTTAATATGAAAGCAAAACCTTACCGTGTCTGAACTTCCTTCCAGCAGTATGTTGATTGCTCTGTTCACATCCCCATTACAATCATGTAGTGCCACTATGCACTCATCCTGGTTTTTCCCCGTCACTTCCATAAGCTGGCAGTAAAAGTCAGACATGTTAAAATACCTAAATTATCATCACAAGAAAATATGAGCTAGTACCACCACAGATTCCAAGAAAGTGCATAGCTACTGTGTCAGAGCAAACTAAAATCCTAAATAAAGATACCCACACTTTACAGATGCTTGGGAGTCAGTCAAGAGACGGGATTAAACAAAAATTAAATGGTAATCAAGAAAGCACTCTCACACCTTTTCTTTTTCCTTTATGCATCCAATAACTACTGTCACCACAGAGCAGCAGTATATGAGGGTAAAGATGTAAAAGACCAGGATGGCTTCAGTATTATCAGGTATACCCCTGAAGGTAAGGCTCCACTTGGAGCAGGTACAACCCTAAGGGACTGCAGACTGCGAGTAAGTCAAAGCCGTAGCAGGGGCAAGGGTTGTTCATTGAAACGTTAAACCCAATGGTCTGGTCCAAAGGAACCAGGGGTGGACACTGCAATGGAGATATCTTTGAATTGTTGTAACCTGGGATTTAAGGTAAACATTATGAGAATTACTACAGCAGGAACCCCTTGCTGCTAGCCAGCTAGAAGTAAGGGTAGGACATTGACAAGTGTGTTCCTCAGGGGTCGTTGTTGGGACTGGCGCTGTTTAACATCTTTGCTGGGGACACGGACAGTGGGATCGAGTGCACCCTCAGCAAGTTTGCCAACGATACCAAGCTGTGTGGTGTGGTCAACACTGGAGGGAGGGGATGTGTCATCCAGAGGGACCTGGACAGGCTGAAGACGTGGACCCAAGCGAACCTCATGAAGTTCAACAAGGCCAGCTGCAAGGTCCTGCACATGGGTCGGGGCAATCCCAAGCACAGATACAGGCTGGGCAATGGGTGGATTGAGAGCAGCCCTGCACAGAGGGACTTGTGGGTATTGGTGGATGTAAAAGTGATTGTGAGCCAGCAATGTGTGCTTGCAGCCCAGAAAGCCAACCATGTCCTGGGCTGCATCAAGAGAATTGTGGCCAGCAGGGCAAGGGAGGGGATTCTTGCCCTCATGAGACCCCCACTCCGCCAAGGTCAACCCACCACAGAGGCATAGCAGTTTTAAACTGAAAGAGGGTAGATTTAAATTAGAAGGAAGAAATTCCTCATGATGAGGGCTGTGAGACACTGGCACAGGTTTCCCAGAGAAGCTGTGGCTGCCCCCTCCCTGGCAGTGTTCAAGGCTAGGCTGGATGGGGCTTTAAGTAACTTGGTCTAGTGGAAGGTGTCCCTGCCCGTGGCAGGGGAGTTGGACTAGATGGTCTTTAAGGTCCCTTTCAACCCAAACCATTCTATGATTGTGTGATTTCCTTTTCACAGTGTAATTCTATAATTTTGATGTATACACATATCTGGGAGGTCAGATTAATTTTTGTTAAAATAGCACTTCAATGCACCTTCAAGTTATGATGAGATTTTTACTTTTACTGAAACACAGCCAAGATATTAGCAAACTCAGTTTACACAGGTGACATTTTTCTCATGTGCATGTACATGTGGACAAGCTGAATGCACTTCTTATTCTGTCAGTCATTAAGCATCAGGACCATACTACATCAGCACAGATGAGTTTTGGCTTAAAGGCTCGTCTATAAAGGAAAATACACCAATGTAACTACATACCCAGAGCTATATTACCACACAATTTCTTGTAAACAGACTTTACAGTGCAGTAAGAGCGCCTTTTCCTAGTTAAACTTATGTCCTTCTGAAAAAGGTTTTATCTAAAACAGAAACAGACACTTTAGCTCCAATATGTAAGGCAGCTTTGGAGCACCTTACCACAGGGCATAAAAACTGTATCATAAGAAACATACTTGTTTCACTTTATCTTCAAAATCTGCGTCGTTCTTATCATAGATCATCTGAGCAAGGCGAATCTGTTCTGCTGTTGCCTGAAAAATGCAAACATCCAATAAAGTACACAAAAGGTAACTATATATTTTTTTAGAAGTATCTCCTAGTGTCACCATATTTTTTCTTCAGATTTTCAGAAAGAACATACACAACAAGCACAGAAGTGCCATGAGGAAGGGATTAATATCACCTCTATGCCCATTTTATAGTTAAAAAGTTAGCTGGGACAGAAGCAATTCTAATGTTTGAGCCACAGCTAAAGGTCAGCACATAGACAAGACAACTATAGAATAAAATAAAACTTACAACAGAAGCCTACACTTTGATATATTACTTTTACCTTTATGTTTACCTAGTGTCTACTACTCCAGAGTTAGAGTTTTATCATAACTGGCAACAGTATTTCTAAACTGACCACATCTCTGATACCTGCTCACATCACATTCCACAACTCTCCCAATAACGACCTGACTCTAGTTTTATGACCACTTAACAAGAGACTGAGTCATGCCTCAAGATTCTGCATATGAACAGCTGTGCTTATTTTCTTTATAAGCAAACAATAGTCTCTGAAATCTGCTAAAGGATCTTGCTATTCATAAAGTATTTGGTGCTTCTGTAACATTTCTGCACCACAGATCCATGCTGGCAACGCCTCCAAAGGCTGAATGAATAAAATGGATGTATGCAGTAGTGCCATAAATCCAAACAGGCTATGGCTATCAGAGAAAAAGCAACTCAAGAACATCAATGTAGCATCATACAGACCACTCTTCATAGTGCTGCATTTGCAGTATACTTGAACAGCACTCCCATGAAAATACTAAAGATCACTATGCTACATGATCCTGGATCTAATTTGATTTCTGCTCAAACAGAAGAGGATTCCATCTCACGCTAGAGAAGGTTGATACCGAAGAAAGACAAGACCCAAAATGTGATTTGATGTGCTGTGGAAGACTTCTTCATTGAGAAGGGGACCACCTCATCCACTGAAATTCTTGACAGCAAGGATTCATCCTGGGCAGCTGGTTGAACCACCTTTCAAAGTCTCACTTCACAGGATAGCCACATGGAATTCTGTGCCTCACAGGTTCAGACTTAATCAGCCTCAAACTGCTTTGCTTTTGGAGTTTACCACAAATACAAGCTCTAGAGGAGGTCGCCAAGTGTAAATGCTGAGAAGAGTCTAAAAATTATTCCACCATACACCACCAGCTGCTTATTTTCTGAGAATTTACTGCAGCTGTTCCAGTTCCTTGAGGGAAGGAACATTTGCTGTGCTCAGAGTCAAGGTTCCAAGACAATTAGTGTTGGTACAAGAGTTAAGTACTCTGGGCTACTTCACATTTTCAAAGTGTCACGCTGACAGCTTCATACGTCACTCAGTAACACACAGGATAACTGCTCTGGAATTCCACACAGCAGCCCTGGTGCTAACCTCCACAAAAGCCTCCCAGTCAGTGCAGTGCTCTGTGCAAAGGAGCTCACTCTTGGTGTCTGCTGAAAGCTGAGCAGAGAGCAAAAACAAAAGGTCTGCTGGTTTCAGGAATTAAGCCTTATTGATCCATCTTCTCACTCTAACTTCAGCTTCCTCAGGCCCTTTAAAAGGCAACTTTTAAGACAGCGAAAAGATTTCCTTTAAAGATATCCAGAATAAAAACATTCAGACAATGTAATTTCTGTAGAGGCATATTTAACCAAAAACAGGAAGACATTAAGATTCACTTTTTCCATAAACCAACTTTTTTCCAAGTCCATGTTAGAAGACAAAAATATACCAATTTTATAACGATATCAAACATGTGACTATCTTCAGTTTTCTGATGTAAGCAGAGAGCTTACATCAGAAACAAGGGCGTGCAGTATCACTAATATTTATGCCAGTGAACTACACCTAGATGAAATTGAAGATTCAGAAGGAAAAAAACAACAAAAAGCCACAAGATGCATTTACTACACAAACACCGAATCGGTGTCACAAAGTTTTGGCCTTTTGTCTAGTGAGTGGATCTTCTTTATTTTTAAGGCACCATCATTATAAGTAACATTGTAGTATCCTATAAAAGACTATTAATTACATTTTAATTGCAACTAATAAAATAGTAGCATCTTAAGACAGCTAAAACTTTACTCAACCTTACAAGATATATTATATTTGTGGCATAATTCAGAGAAGGAAATTTTTAACTAACAACTTCAAACTACCAGAAAACAGAAGTGTGCAAAACACCATATCAAGTGACAGTAATAGGTCCAGATCTTACAACAAAATGGTTTATTTACTACCCAAAAGCAATGCAAAAGAACTGTGATGTAATTTCTTAAATAACTTAAATGATGATCAATGTGATACTATGACAATCTCCATTTGGAAAAGCAACATTATTCTACATTCAGAAAAATGAATCAGTGGTGATTAAACAGTAAAATCCCACACATTTCTGTTGATCTGTAAAGTGTGACTAAGTAGGACAGTCCATCTAAACAATAAAAAAACATGGTGCAGTAAAACATAATTGCTGTATATTACATAACCATCTTTTCCACTGAATTGACTAAACCAGTATCTACTATGCAAGAAGCAGAGTAAAGTGGACAAACTGCAGAAAGAAGTCTCTAAGATCAATGAATCGCATAGGTTGGAAAGGTCCTCCAGTGATACTCAGTGCAACCTCCCACTGAGAACACCTCCTGTCGGAGGAGCTACTTCAGGCTAGACAGAGATCCCACAACCTCTCTAATCCATGACTGTGTTCATGGTAAACATTTTTTTTTCCTTTTAACAGCTGCAATTTCCAGTGTTTCAACTTACATCACTGTCTCTCTGAGAAGACTCAGGCTTCACCTTCTCTATACCCTTTCATGAGATATCTGAATAGAAGATATAACCTTGCCTTGCCTTCTTAGGGCTGAACAAATGCAGTCCCCTCAGCCACCCTCATTCATCCTGTGCTCCAGCCTCTCAACCATCCTCACAGCTCTTTGCTGGACTTGCTCCCATCTGCCAATGTCTGTCTTGTGCCAGGGAACCCAAAACTGAACAGAGTACTCCACTGCTGTCTTGCAAATGTCAAGAAAGGAGAACACTTCTGTCAAACTGCTCACTATAGTCCTACAGCCTTACTCGCTCTAATAAAAAAAACCAAATTCAACTTAATCTGTTGAAAGTCACTTTCCAAATCCAAACATTAGCATAGAACAACATTATGCAAAGCACTGCAACACAAGATAAGGGCTTGAGGTCACACAATTAGTACTGTACAAAACAGAACAAGAGCCCCTCCACATTAAAGATCAATCTAGAAAACAATAAAAGACAATTTCTCAGAGGAGCACCTCTAATTGATACACTCTCTGTCAGCAGAGAACTGAGGCAATTCTTGAATTGAGTCCAATTTTGAGAAGTACCTGATAAGAGAATAATGAGTTGCCAGGAGCAGAGACATTCTGCACTCTCTGTAACCCAAACAAGCACACAACTTTACCCTGCCACTGAGAATCAAGACAATGGGGTAAGAGCTTAATTTCAATCTCACAAATACTCAAAATAATTTTAGTCCGCTAGTGGATGGCCATCTTCATTTCACTTTGTGAGGAGGTTGCACAAGAAGTTTAGGCTTTTATGACTTGCTGGTATGCTGAATCACGCTGTAGAACACAGCACGTATCTAACAAACCTTTTCCCATCCACCCTATTTCCTCTATCAACCAGAAATCTTCTAGCATCATGAGGCTGGCATATGGAAGAGCTGAGATCTGAGGACATTGAGGTCACAGGACAGAAATCCTGACACAGGCATAGGCACAGAATTCCTCAGTGATGGGAAATGTTGCTGAAAAAGACAAAGCTCCTTTAGAGACAAGAATGCAGGAACAACTTAATGCCGTGTTGGATTACTGAGTAATTAAAACAAGATCTCAAACATGCTCTTCAGAAATAGACCATGACTTTTCCTCCTGACTTTTCTCAGTTTTTACTGACTTAGGGAAGAAAGGCAGATCATTACATGGTCACTTTGAACTCAAAGAAGATTACATAGTATCACATACCTGTACTACTTGTTTCTGTGGTTGTGTTGGCTGTGTGGTTGAAATTTGCGTTTTGTCCCGAGTGCCCCGGGTACGTTCACTGCCGACCGAAGTCATCATATACAGTATATACAAAACAACGTATGTACAAAATAGAAAATCTGAAAGATAAAAAAGAAAAAAGAGCGTGAGTTAAGGCAGGGTACTGATTCAATAGATTCAATATCCACGTAATATACAAATGCAGTAGCCTGAACTCTGCCTGTATTTACCACAAACTATACAGAGACTCTGAGAAAGCAGCTTTGATACACTATTATTGGATTTGTCGCAGTCTTTAAAGTAAAGAGAAAAATCCAGTGGACAAAAAGCATTTTTGTCAGCTGATTGGAATCTACCTTGAACAGTACATCAAAATCTCGCAGCTTTTCCCAGTTATTTTACATAAAGACTTTACTGTCTTCTACTCTGCTGAAATTTCAGCTCCAGCAGTATCACTCCTTAAATTTCTGTAATACCTGCTGTCCTGTTCTGATGCCTGGAATTTAACCACTCTCATACCCGCTCAAAATAGTAATACAAAAATCGCATTCACAAACTAGGCAGTTCCTCTTCCCTGTCATCACACTGCTTTTCTGCACATATATGGAGGTCATGGCCAACACCCACTCTACTTCTCACCTCTCATTTATAAGAGAGATGATGCTTGTCTTTAAATCCAGCCTCCGTAGCGAGTATTTGTGCTTTGTTCTCCATCATACTTACAGAAATTATTTACAAAACTACCTATTACCCTGCTTTAAACATGCCTTTGTTGTATGGCAGCAAAGAAACCCAAAAGAAAACCCAAATCACACACACATCGCTGTTATCCCCTTTGTGGCAGCCAGCTTTCATTTTCATTCATCCTCTAGCATTAAAATTTGAAAACAAGAAATTTGTTATTCTCCCTGTATCTGTACAGCATCTACCAGAAGGTTAATTGATGAGTATGGTTTATAGTGGGTATGATAACTAGAAACAGATCTTTCAACTGGTCAGAACAGTCACAGTCAACTGCCTGGCTTTTGTCCACATGACACTGTGTAAGTAAAACCTGCAAGTTTAGGGAAACAAGGACAACCCCCAAGTGGTGCACCTGGGCAGAAGATGTGCAAACAAACAGCAAAGCACTTTTACTGCAGCCCCAATATATGAACATGCCTCAGCACGCAACTTGTCAGGGCAGGACCTTTGGTGCAAGCTGGCTAGCACCAAGCTCAATGCATGATAGTGCTCTGATGAACAATGAGCAAACTGCTGTGATTGCATGGACGAGGATGTGTTCAATACCCAACTGCTCACTAGCACTCGCAAGTAATGGGTACTCAACAATTAAAGCTGCAATAAGATGCTTCAATTTAAACACTGATTCATGCTGCTCAGCAGTCTCATTTAGAATCAAAAAGACAATTAACCCCATTATCATCTAAACCTCTTCTTCACTTTAGAAACTTTTTTGTTGGCCAAAATTGAACCCCGACATCGAATTTCTTTATGTGCTAGTTAAAGCATCCAATAAAGTCTGAGCAGAAAGTGTATTTCCATGAACTCTTACATATTTAACAAGAAAAGGCCTGCCTTTACCAGGAACTGACTGTATTATGAGCTGAAATGGAACAGTGTTTCTCCAGCTTTATGAATATATTCACCAAAGCCAGTATGTCTCCCAGTCTCTTAAGGTAGTCTAATTTTGTTGTCTTTTAATCCCTAGAACACACAGGCCTTCAGAGCACTGCACCTGACACCATGAAAGCCAGATCCAGTCAGAACAGAGACTATTTAATCTCACGACATGTTCTATGGAAAGCAAAATATTAAGTAGATGTGGAGATGCTCAGAACAGCAAGTTCGACACTTACTGCTGACATCTGGTTGTGGCTGTCCCACTGATATTTTAAAACACATTAAGGACAGTTTTCAGTTCAGTTTGCAGTAAAAATTACTTTTGCTCTTTTGTTTTAAAATCTGCTTTATAAGCCTTACTGACTGGACTGCCAACGTCCAAAAAACTTAAAATGTATATAGACTAATAATGACCTTTAGGTTGTTCTTTTTTTCCTTAAGTATTGGTCAGTTCATCACAATTTGAACCTAGCACAATGAGCAATGAAAAACAGCCCTGAACAGAGAAAATTACAAGATAACACTAACCTCTGTGAAAGACAAACTAATACTTTCAAATATGATTGTCTGGAATTAGTCCATGGTGATTTAAGATATACTGAGAAATAACCCCACTGAGTCTCAATTTCTTCATCATTTCTGAATTAACATCATGTTTGCACAGATTCTTGTACCTAGGAATGCTGACATACACATCAATGCTGTTTTTTCTAATTTCATCAAAGCTATTCAAAATACTGCAATCCATGTTTTGGACATGACAACAATACACACATATTAAAACAGTTTTCCACCTGTTTGTAAAGCACATTCTGAACTACAGCCTACACTCCCGACAGGCAACCTACAGGTACCTGGAGGACTGTGTCTTTCCTCCCTCACTTAACATGTATTTTACAGTGTCTCTGGCACCACAGCTGTTTAAGTCATTTTCAGGATGAAAGGATACTTTAAGGAAAAAGGCAGGCACACAAATGTTTGAAACACTGCTGGGGTATGAAACAGCACAGCAAGATCAGTCTGCTGGTAGGAACAGAGCCAAACAACCTGAACAGGATAACAAGACCTTTGAAGATCCTCATCATGCTGACCACGCAGCCCACGAGCAGCACAATTTAGGAACAGGTCCAAAGCAGAAAACCAGTGTAGGTGAGGGCTTCTTCCTGGAAGCAGTATGGACTTGTACTTGCTTCAGACAAGTGTGGAAACACACGCTCAGTTTAAAATTCCCCATCAAGCCAACATGGACGTGTTATAAACCATTTCAGGTACAATTTAGTCTTCTTAAAGCACAAGCGGCAGTTTGATATAAAGAGAGCTGTCAAAATAATGTTGTTTTATTCCTCCTGTTGGCTCCACTACCTACAGGCAGTGTCCAGACACAGCAACCAGCCCAGCCCCAGCATGCAGAAGGATCAGCTGAAGGGCCCTGCTCCACTGCTGACCATGCAGTGATGAAGCAAACATCACACCTCCCTGGTATGGGCATGCCTTCACCAGGCTGGGCTGAGGCTTCACACCCTACCACACCTACTCTTAAGAGTACCAAAGCAGCAGGCAGAAGGGAGGCAGACAGCCACTGTCTTCAAATTACTATAGTGACTACAATTTTCAGTGTTAAGTGGGCTATTATTAATTAATAAGATCAGGATGAACATTTCCTTACTCACAGAGCAGCTTCTTATTCTCTCCAATTCTTCATATTAAAGTCTGTTTGGCAGGCTGTTGTCATAGCAATGAGTAGGATATCACAAACTGATGAACTTAATTTTAACTGCAGATCAAATGAGGAAAGAAGGTTTGAGACTAGGAGGAAAACAACTCTTAATTAAAATTTGCTTAATAAAGATCAAAAAAATATTCAGTCGGGCAGAAGTTTCAGTTTTCATGTCAGGGTCTGGCTCAGTGCAAAAGTACCTCATCAGCAGTTAATAGTTGACCTTGTAGAGATATTGTGACTCTATAGTACAAAGCCAAATCAGATGTATCTTGAAGAAATAGGAACACATTAAATGAAACAGACCCCCAGAGCACTATCAAAGAAGGAGGAGAAAAAGAGATTGGATTTCCCAAAACTGTTTCATAAAGAAGGTGGTCATTCTTTCTTTCATGATAATAAGAAAAAGAAGCACAAGATTGCTGTAAACCTTTTTTCACTCATGTAACCTAGTACCTCTAGAGGAAGGCTGTCTTTATTTCCAATTAAACAAAAAAAAACCCAAAACAAAACTCAAACAAAACAAAAATTAAAGAATTCCTTCACTTGTAGTTAAAAAAATTGTTCGCTTCAAGTAAGTTTAGCTTCTCCAGCTCTAAGGAATTCAAATAGCACTTCCTCATAAAGCAAATAACTAGACTTAAAAATGGAAAGTAACAGAGGCATTTAAGAGGAAAATAATCCTAAATCCCCAAATTTTGTTTGTTTTAGTGTTTCTGTCTGTACAGCAAATTTAGCCCAAGGATGTACACTACAACAGTAAATACAATATTGTACAAAAAGCAGTCATGAGACTGGTGATGGAATGGCAACAATTACTCTCGTTTCCAAAAGCAGTACCAAAGTATTGGTATCTCAACACCCAACTTTCCCAGAGACCACATCCCACCCCCTCCCAAAGTCTCCATACCATCAGTCTTATCCAGCACACTTAGTTGGATTCTTGCTTTGGATTTTAGAAAGAAAAGGGCAAAATAAAGTATCAAAGAGTTAACTGAATGCTTATCAACACAAAAAGCAGGTTTTTAAAGCTATCATAATGCTTTCTCTGATCTTTTGTTCAACTTTCTTTTGTCAAGAAATCTAGTCCTTAAGACTCAAAGAAGTCAGAAAAGCTTGAGATACACACAATATATATTGACTTGACAGGGTTGCAAGCCCCACAAGACACAGTAAATCAGCTGCTGAACTTCCAGGGACAGACCATGCACAGAAATACCACCTAACTTTCAAGAATCCTTCTGAAGTTAAATATTCAGTTCCATCAGCTGAACAAAACATGGCTTTGATTCTTTGAGGTTGTCTCAAGAAAGTTATCTTCTTGACTCTCTGGACAAGGAGCTGTGATAGAACACTGCAGAAATCTCTGTGAACACCTTAGAAGTGTGACTGTTTTTTTATAGTCTAAACACAAAGCTACTCAGTCAAGGATTTCTCACAATGACAGAGCTGGGAAAAGGCTGCAGGACACTGCCTCATGACGGCATGACTACTGTACATGTACAACAAGTCTAGATTTTACTGCTACGGCAGTAGCATGACATGAGCATGAGGAAAGAGTGGAGAAAAAAATATGTCTGCAAATCATCGACATAATGCATTTCCCTCAAGTGTTGTTGTCTAAAGTATCTCACCACCTTTATTACTTCTTGAAAGGGGAAAAGAGTTTGCAAGAGTCAGATGTTCCTCAGGAACAGTACTGACGACTCCATGTCTGTACTGCCCCAAGCCAACAATACTGAACCTGAGCTTATGGATCCTGGGAGGATTCATGTCTCATCTTACGGTCTTCTACTGTAAACAGGAAAAATACTGATGGCCAGGAGCAGACCTGTATCACTGGCAGAACACCACAGAAGAAAGTGTACTATGTGTATGGTTTCATGTTTTACCGAGAAAAGAGGATTGCTGAGAGGGGCCAGAGTACCAGTGCAAACATACGAACTGATATACACACTTCCAGTTGTGTTAGCAAAGCATACCGAATAAACAAGTGAATACTCTTACCCACCTTTCCTAAAACCCATTGAGGTATTAGCTGAAATTACTATTCTGCCAAATCAACATATAATTAGCAAAAAACATACCCTGATCTACAGATACCAGTAATTCTCATTACCACAAAAAGAAGTTAATTTCAAAGATTAGTATTCCTGAGCAAATGTTGTACAAAGGAAGAAAAAAAAAAATACACAAATAGATCTTAATCTTTTACACAAAAAGATCCTAATTTTTTTGCTGCTTTTCTGCAAGAACACCATTTTAGATAGCAACTGGCTGGACCTACACATGCATAAGGAATAAAGCCTTGCTGCCTGTCCTAATTAGCTACAAGCCCCATCTTTGCAAGAACCTGTAAGACGCACTGGTTACCAGCACTTAACATTGTAATGAAACTTTAAGTAACAGAGACCCAATTAGACTAAAAGTGCATGTTATTTTCTATCTAAGCATGACTCTCGGGACTATCAGAACTAGAGGATCTTACTGACCATAACACAGACCAGACCACTGTTGTTGCCATGAACTAGACAACAAAAAAAAAAAGGCTGCACTGGTCCACATCAAAATATAATATATAAAAAATAGGAATCCTCATTGAAAACCAAAGATTGTGGGGATCTTGTGAGGAAGGGGCAGCAGCAAGTTCAGCTTTGAAGTATGTTTCTCTGCTAAGGAATATCTTAAGAAAAGTTCTGGACTGTCCTGGTATTATTCTAAAGCCCGAAGGAAAAATTAAATTCCTGTTCCTGTCATCTTTGATGGAAGGACCTCATTTCTTGCCCTCTGTCACAGAGAAGTTTTTCTTATGCGAACCCTCTCTAAAAGTCATCAAAGAGGTAATGTATTCCTGTCACTGACCATATGCTGTCCTGAACTGTCAACTGACTCAGTATCTCAAGGAAAAAAAGTATAATATTTTGCTGAACATTGTAATCCTTGGTAGATTTTCACAGTGAGCTGCTTTGTTTTGATGAACACAGTAGTCCTTGGTAAAATTCCACAGAACAGTCTGGGCAAGCAGGATTCCTAGCAATAATTAAAAAAATACTATAACTTGCTATAAATAAGTAAATAAGTTTCTAATCAGTTTTCTACAAGTAAATAAATCTCAAAACAAGTAATCATTTCTCTGTATCAGCTGGTTCCCAGTGCTTGCACAGTCATGCACACACTCTACTTCCTCTTGCTACAGTAGAAAAGGAACACATCCATTTCCGTCCTCTGCTCTCCGATTTTTTAGCCTAAGGAGATAAAACATTAGCCAAGTCAATACACAGTTACTCACTGTTTATCCCACCAATGCTACATTTAGTTGCAAAGAACCATCAGTATTGCAAATTTACTCCTCATACCTGTTTCTCTGTGTTTGTCCCCCCCAAAAAAAGGAACAATCAATGAAGAAAAACAGAAGAGGTAAGCCCTTTGTGTTTTCCCTCCTAAGGTATCCTGGTAAGTGCCCAGTGAACGGGCACTACAGTGTCTACAACTTCCATCACAACAGCAGCTAGCAGAGCTACAGCCTAGTCACACCCTGCAACAAAATACTCACTCTGAATTATACACTGAATTAACTAGAAGGCTTGTAAAAAACATTAACTAGTACTTTGCAAAAGGAAAGGTTTATTGCAGCTGAGGAAAAAACTGAGCTAGCAGGTTTTTCAGGGTTGAAAATCATTACCCTCTGCAGCCAGAACTAACACAGTCCTCCTGGTCACACACAAGTGAAAGATGGCTGAGCAGAGCTTGGGTCATAATGTTGACTAGCATTTTAGTTCCAATTTGGGACCTTTTTTTTTACTCATTCAAAGTTCAACCCATAGTGCAGGTAGAACCAAAATAGTTTATTCCATTAAAATCATGTTTCAGCTCACATCTAATACCACACAACTGTGAGTCGTCACCAGAAACTGCATTCCTGCTCCCCCACGCCTTAACCACATAATACTGCTATTTCCCTTCAATCAGACTTACAGTCCTGCAGCTGCAGAGGGAGTAGGTTTAGTGAGCTGACCCAAGAGCATACTAAACCCTCTAAAACAAAACAGTGAGTCAGTTGAATAAGCTTATCCAGTGGAAAACTATGTGGCTATACAACTGCTGAATCTGACACGAGGGATAGGGATCAAGTTCATGAGGAAAGGGGGAACTTGCATTTCAGCAGCCACACACCATTATAACATCGCCAAAATGTAAGTTTTCACATTTTGTTTTCCTGGGATCCAATACAGCAAGACTTGATCCTGGTCAGGCCCTCCACACATGACAAAAAAGCCCAAATATTAAAAATTACTTATAGGCATTTTAAAAAATAAAAATTTCCCAGGAAGGGACTCTGCCAGCAGAGTGACCTTTAATATATCACTACCTTATGGCATATATAGTCTTTTGATCACCAGGAGCAAAATAAGACACTTGTACCACTTTTACCAAGGAACACTCCTTAATGCCCAGCCTCCTGAATACCTGTTAGCATTCAGTAACTTGCAGTGAAGAATACACTTACAAAAATTTGGAGGTCTTTCTATCCAAATATGAGGAGGCTATAATCAACCAACATTAGCCCAGCCTGACTAACACAGTTTATGGTAATCTAGAATACAGTCCTTTCCCCCAGCCAGAGAAGTACCTGTCTGCATTCAGTTTCACACATTAGAGACCCAAATTACCCTAAAGCAACTTGGCCACCAAAAGCAATCTTTAATGATTTTGTACACACCACTAAATATTCAATGCTTTCACTGGTCATTTTTGAATTTCACTTTCACAGAAATAATACACTCAAACAACCACCCTTTCCCTGTCAGAAGCCCCACCTTGAGAAATCTGGCTCCCTCTGCCAGCTCATTAAAACTCATAGCAGTCCCTTAGAGGAGGAAAAAGAGGAAATCCAGACAGACTCGTCCAGGAAGACAGGGCTGGGTGACTTCTAAGTTCTTTAGATGGCTCCCTCCCCCTCCCAAAAATCACAAGGCAAAGCCTCTGCAGACTGTAATAATTTGAACAGCTTTCCAGACTATCTGGGATGAACTCAGGGGTTAACTAGAAGCCTGAGTAAGCTCAGGGCACACATACACACATATATGTAGGTGAGGAAACAGCTGCAGAGTACGAGCTAAACAAGTTATAGATGTTCTGTTCAAAGAATACATGGAAGGACATATGATCTCAGGTAACACTCTGGTTGAACTATCAATACTACAACAACAAAAATATATTTAAGTTGCCAAAGCATCTCAGATAAGATTCAAGTGCATCACCAAAGTTACACAGGACTTACAACCTTCCCATATTAACTGTGACTGACTTGTCCCAAAACTAGTATTCCCCACACGCCTCTAGTGCCAATGTCAGCAGGACAGTTTAAAAACAGTTTAAGCTTGGGCTATGTCAGTATATATATCAGCTACAAGCATACATCAAAGACCATAAGACACAACAGTTAAAAACCGCCAACTTTCAGCGGATCACCCTCCTGTCAATCATCACTGTTACATCAACAGCTAGCTGTACCCACAAGATGAGTAATTCATGCAACAGTAAACAAAGGGGAAAAAACCCACCAAACCTAAAAACTAAAACCAGCTGTTAAATAACAAAAAAAACTTCTAATAAAATTTATTAGGAAAGTTAATCCAGATTAAACTGGTCTCAGAACAAAGAAAGATGCTGAACTGCAACAGGATCAGGGAAAATGACATGAACTGAGAACTGTTGGTTTTGGCTGTTAAACTCCAAAAATGTGTGTTTCAGCTATTCTCTCTGATATAACAGCCCATATCTAAACAGCCCCTAAAACTACTTGCTCTTTACACAGAGAAACAAACCCAGTAAGAAGATTCAAGCTGAAACCCAGGTACTCCCACTGGCAGACAGAGCTAACAAGCGGGGACTCTCAGAGCCAGGACAAGGCGCAGAAGAGGGAACTCGGTTTGAGTGGGTCCTTGTAAACAAGGTGGCACACAGGAAGCAGCACTCGGCGCCGGACATCTCGCCGCCAGATCACGAACACGCTCAGCGCTTGTGCTCTCCCTGCCCCCTCCGGCTCCCTCCCGCGTCGCCAAACCACACTCTCCTGGAACGGCTTCCAAAGAAATCGTCTGAATAGAAACAGATACAAGCAACAGGACTAAAAATAGCTGAGCAAGAGCAGAGACATTTGTTACATTCTGACATTAGCGGAAACACACTCGAATGCATCAAAAAAAAAGGGCACCTTGTTAATTCACACTAGAATTGACACGAGGAACAATGTAGAAAGTGCAACCATAAAGAAAAGTTTTGTAGGGGAGGATTAATTCAGACTTGTGACACTCATCAGATCACATTACCAACACTCACAACAAAGCCAATGGTTAAAATACAAGCCACAAGTGATATAAAAGCAAATGCAACCAAGTAATCATGAAGGCTGTATCTATAAAATGTGTTAAAAACCTTGTGGTATCAGATTTTTTACTCTAGCTTCAGAGTTTTGGTAGCAACATCAAAGAGCCCAGGTATCATTCCTGCACCTGTACAGAGCCCCACTCTTTGAACTAGGTAGTGAAGGAAGAAGACCAGTACAGATCACTGCTCGTGATACACTCACATAATCGAAAAAACAAAGAAAATCAGGAGTCTTGCTGAAAACTATTTTTAAACAAAGCAAGATATTCTAGAACACCTTTCTATAATTTTCCTTCAAGTGATGATACTTCTAAAGGTTCATCTTAGGCAAGAGGAGAATCCACCAAATTAAAAACCTAGCTTTCTTCACAGTTATGCATACAACTGAATATAAAGTTCCAGGAGGACAAGAAACAATAGTTTCTAAGGCAGTATTAAAGGCTTCCTTCCTTCACAATCTTATGCTTTTACCATGCATAAAATCTTGATGAAAATTCACAGCTATTTGGTTTACTTTAGCTTTCCAAAATGAAATGCTGAAAGAAGCGGAGTCCTTTTTTCTACCTTATTGTCAGGTGCTCAGAGACAAGCAGCCACTGAAACAGCACCAAGAACTGAAAGCCCTAAGAGATGACATTTATTTCTCTACCTCCTCTGGATTGCTCCTTCTATGGTCAATACTGTTGGTTAGCATTTTGTCTAGTTTTAAACAAGGTGGGTTTGATTAGTTTCCTTTGATACTAATACTCATCTTGATCTGTTTCAGTCAGAAAACTTTTGTTTTAGCCCAAGCTTTCCCACTTGATTTTGAGAATTACTTTCCTAACAATCACAACTTCTCAACTTGGTGTCACATGTAAAATCACTTATCTTGTTCCACCATTCCAGAAGTTTACCTGAGGGCAAGTCTATCTGATCCACACCAAAACAATACCAAATTATCCAAAGAGATGAAGGACTAACAATCTTTACAACTTCAAATGTACAACATGCTAAAAAGCACCAGGTAAATAAAAGAGCCCACCACACAGATTTCAAATCTAAAAGCAAGAATAAAGTCATCCAGGCTGTTCTCAAGTGTTTAATATTAAAAAATCAAAATGAAATTCATTTTCCACTTCTTATTTCTTAACCTTTTAGGAGAAAATACCAAAGAGACAAGCTGCTCACATACGACGTCAAATTCCCCAGAGGTTTATTGCACTCAATTCAATACTTATTTTCTCTCCAACATAAGTGGGACACACACACACACACACACGACACCACCCATAGGCATCTTCTAAGACCTACAGTCACTGTTCTGGCTCCTCATCTTTATCTTTTTATGAAAGTCTGGACTGACTTAAATGTTGTTTGGCTGCCATGCATTTTCTGTCTCCAGCAGGAGGTTCCCACTCTCCTCCACCATTTCTTTCCAAGCCAGATTAGTTTATAATGAAATTGAAGAACGGTGCAAAGAATTTTTTTAAAGCTTGCAAAATCTGAATGAGCATATAAAGTTGGTTTTTTTTTTTTTCAGAACTTCCTTCCTATTGATAGACCATTAAGAAAGTCCTCTTCCCAGAGATTTGCTTATTTTCTTAAAGCTTACTTTCCCTTTTAAACAAGTCTTTGTATTCTGCTGAGTTAGTTTAGTACAGCACAGTAATCAGTAACAGCCCAATTCCACAGAGGTATGCCTCTGGGGTTTATATACTGTGCAGTATTAAAATGCCTAAGCAGAAAATCTCTTTTATAAAACATCCCAAGAAGATATTGGTCACCTGTCTTTTACCATCAGTCTAAAAGACCAAGCACTTTGATGCAAGATGAAGTTACTCGCTTCTGAGAGAAAAGGGACTTTCAATTTTCAAGTCTTGGTTTCTGAAACAGCTTATTTATATTAATTGCAGCACCTCGCCCTCAGTAGACATGTGAATTCTGAGAATGCACCTGGAATACACATTTTGCTAATTGCAGCATTCAACTCTATCAGCAGCATCAAAATATTACAGGTATCAGCTTTAAAGATCACACTGCACCTATAAAAACTTCACTGAACAAATTGCTTCAGTGAATGGTTCGGCAATGACAACCTTTAAAAGCATTTCAGCAGAAGATGTGTTGTAAACATCAATTTTCTCCAAGCAAACCAAAAAGCTGTATGAAAACAGAAGTCAATCAAAGGATAAGCCAGGGATAACCAAGATAAAATATTGAAAGTTTTAAGAATTGTATTACAAACTTAAGTAACATCTTTTTAATCACAATAATAATTTTCAGTCATTTAAAGAATCTTATTTAAAAATTATAACAAAATAGGGGATCGTTAAGCACACTTGCTGTAAAAGCCAAGATGACACTGTAAATAAATTGAGAAACCAACGGTAGGCAAGTTTAAAATGCAGAACAGTATGATGCCCTAAATGTGTTCTCAATTTAATACACAAAGACTCTTTTTCAAGTTCAAGTATACTGCCCAAATCATGGCTTTTTGAAAACTAGTAAGACAACCCTGACTCACTACAATAAAGTGAAAACAAAAATCATAAAAGAAACAATGCAACTTGTCATTCTCCATACCTGCTCTGATAGGAACAAAAATACAAACACACACACAAGGCAGCATTTACCTAAAGCTGTAATCAGCAGAAAGAAACTTCTAAAAAGCTGGTCACCATCTTAGTTTCAGGACACTGAACTTGCAGTTCTGCAGGGGTTTAGTGTGGTTTTTTGAAAGTGTAGGTTGTGGTTTAAGCCCAGCCAGCAATTAAGCACCACACAGCCACTTGCTCATTCCTTCCCCCTCCCAGTGGGGAGAAGAATCAGAAAAAAAGTAAAACTTGCAGGTTGAGATTAAAAGTTTAATAACTAAAATAAAATAATAATAAAAATAATAATAATGAAAATAAGTGTAAAAGACAAACAAAACCCAAGAAAAGACAAGTGATGAACAATCAGTTGTTCACCATCCACTGGCCAGTGCCCGAGTAGCGATTCGCCTCTCCCAGTCAACTCCCCCCAGTTTCTATACTGGGCACGATGTTCTGTGCTATGGAATATCCCTTTGGCTAGTTGGGGTCAGCTGTCCTGGCCATGCTCCCTCCCACATTCTTGTGCACCTACTCGCTGGTAGAGCACGGGAAACTGAAAAATCCTTAACTTAGGATAAATGCTACTTAGCAACAACTAAAACATCAGTGTGTTATCAACATTATTCTTACAGTAAATCCAAAACACAACACTGTACTGGCTCCTAGGAATAAAATCATCTCTATCCCAGCTGAAACCAGGACAGCATATGAGCCTTATCTAAGTAGGTACTGACCTTTTGGTCCCTCTATTTTCCCCTGTCTAAAATTTGAAGAACAATACTCATCAAACCTGTTGCTGTGCTCTAAAACTCTGAAGCAGGAGGTGTTAGCATGACCTTAGTTTTGATACCCCAAAAGAACCCTGCCATGAAGTCTGAGTTTTTGAGATTTGTTGTCATGGAAGTTACCGTGGGGTCACAACTACATGACAGGAATTTCTTTGCAGGATCAAATGCAAGAATGATAGAATGGGATAAAACAGCTCTCAATACACTACACTTAAACAACACTGAGTATATATGCAACTGCTGAGAACAGCAACTTTAAGGTGAAGAACTTCCACTTATTTATGAATATTCATATTCATTCCATTTGAAGAGTTATAAATACGTCCAAGAAAAACATTGTGCTCTTTTCAGAATTTTCTGCCAGAGAAAGAATAAAGGGAAGGAAAAAACATGTTTAAATAATCTCATTCCCAAAGCCAGAGACATAACTTCCCTTAAAGTCATTCTAAGTTCTCAAATGCTATATACACAATGAATGAAACCCAGAAAATTCCCAGAACACAAGGCATCAAGAGCAAGACCTTCCATATCAGAGATGATCAGTCAGATGTTAATGTATATCCTAATATACAAGCACATTTGAGAACAAAATACTTTAACTGAATCATCACAATTCATATCAAATTTAAAAAATGAATAAATCAAAGAGCTCCAGGAATGCAATGATATTGAGAAGAAAAACTAGGATTGAACCTGATGAGTCAAAAAAAAAAGTCAACTTTAGACATTAAGTGAATTCACAAAAGGCTGTAATTTTACTTCAGAGGCAACTAAAACTAAATAAATGTTTATCTGGAACTTGCTTGTCAACAGAGATTTTAACGTGACTGAAATGCAAGTTGTTGTTCAAGAGTTAGAAGTACACTGATGTCAATCTGAAATTCTCATGCTGTAAACAAGTATTTCTTTGGCTGAACTCTTCCAGAACTTTAGATAGAGATCCAATTGCTGTGAAAGACTTAAGTCTAAGTTCCAGAAACACGTAATGTTTTGGTTAACCTTGAAAGTCTTGGAGCTGTGATGGTTTGGATTTAAATTCAATTGGAAAATATTCCCAGCATCTTCTTTAAGAGGAGCTTTTAAGGAGCTGCTTTTTTTTTTTTTTTTTTTTCTTTAACTGGTCTGAAGTTTAATAAAAATCTTGCTTTTATACAGTTTTTGGAAAAGTAAATTGAGGGCATCTTTCCACCTTTTTTTTTTTTCTTTTAATGAGAAATTTGGGTCATTTTAAAAATACATACAACTTCTGAAAAAGAGGGTGGAGGCTAAATACTGTCGGTTAGTTTTCAGCAAGCTTTGATATGTCCCAGAAGCTGAACTGCTTGGAAGGTCAATTCATGACAAGTCCTGGGAGAGCTAAACATACCATTATTCTTCCAAGCTGGTCTTTAAGATTTCAAGAAAGCAGAGCTCCACACCTCTCTAGCCATAAGTATTATATTAGCATTAAATATGAGAAAGTCATAATACCCAAATACACATTTGGATAAACAAACTTGGTGTAAAGCTCTATTTTCAGCCTCTTACATGTTGTCTCCTGTTGAATACTTTCAGGCTTTAATAAAATAAGCATTGTTTAGACATACATTTTAGCAAAGTCTAGCACAGTGTTTGAGCTATGCTTATATGAGGTCACTTCACCTAGCAGAGAAATTGAGAAGTCTGAAGTTGACATTTTTCAGGAAATGTAAGAAGTGGTAACAGTCTCATTTTATTCAACAGAACAACTAAATGAATCTCTAAACAGAGCTAACTTTCCTACCATCAGAGTGCCAGAAGAGATACCTTATCCCCTTCAACATTTCTCCCTTAAAAAAGAACAAAAAGATTATTTTAAAACACTTTCACAGTATTTCACAGCATATCTGTTCATATACATACTTCTGGGAAAGAAGGGAACTCGTCAGTGCTGTATTGCATATGCCCATAAATGCAGATCAAAAATGCATTTATAGGAATACCAGATGATGCAAAACAATCTTGCAGCTTTCCAGTTCGCATTACTGAAGCCCCAACAACCACCACACACTGACAGAGCAACACTGTTTCAAAAAGGCTGAAACACAGTCAGTGTCAAAAAATTCACAGCACAGATTAAATAGCCAAAAGGGATGCGGAGAACAGAGACCCCTTCTCCTCCCCAAGTACTTCACCAGGTTCATCTTTCCTGAAGTTATTTCCTTACTCACTTCCAGCCCACTTCAACAAAGCAGGAATTTTGTTTGTTTGTAAAGACACACCTCAGGTTCCCCAGCATTAATCATTTGATTTCTACTCCTATGAGCCAGACTCCAGATAATTTAAACAAATCAAAGTAGCAACCTGTCATATCCATGATCAAGAATACCAAACCACTTCTTTCCCCCCTCTGTCCCAAACCTGTCTTGTAACTACCCCCAAGCCACATCTTCCTCCTGCGCCTCCACAGGCAACTCATTCTGTCCCTCTCTCTCTACATACTCCATCAGGACCTGTCAAGTCAAGGAGAGAACATACCATCAAAAGAACAGGCTAACAACTGATCCCAACTTTTCTACAATACTGTGGAGCAACTCGAAGGGGAGGAAGAGCTGGATGTCAGTTTTTCAACCAGGGTCTGTTGATAAAGGGGACCTACAAACATAAAACCAGTTCCTGGCCATCCACCCCTCCTTAACAAAGTCTGAGTGAGGAAAACAACACTGACTCCAGTTGCTGAACTCTTTCATTTGTTTTCTCCTACATTGAGCTCCAGTCTCAGCTACTTTTTTTTTTTGCTAGGTAAAAAAGGTTTTAGTTACCACAGTCGACTCCAGTGTTCAAAACCTGCTTGCTCCGGCCTGCAAGGTAAGATGCCTCACTCAGCATGTTTTTGTGTTCAAGTTTTGCTTAGACATTAAAATCAACTGAAAAGAGATGGCTCTGTGGTTTCTTGCCCTATGTTTTATATTTTATAATAGGTGGGTCATTTCATAACTGGTGAAACGCTTAGGATGCCTTCTGCTAATCAGTTATTTTAATGAATTTGTTTATTGAGAAGAAATGTAGAAGTTATACATTTTCACCTCCCTCTCTCCCATGACTGAGGTACTCAAAAGCACTACCTAGCAATCAACACAATCAGCAAGGGAGACAAGTCATAAAAATATTTCAGGTAGGTTTCCCTAGCAGAAACTAAATTTCACTGATGTTTCATTCAGGACGGTACTGAAAGAGCCATCCCAGCACTTCTCAGATTCAACATCCCTAGCTATGAAGTAATTTTAACCATCTAACTTTATTTTAACCTCTGTCTACAATTGTGGGGGTCCTAGGGATTTGGGATAGGGGGGCTGGATTTGCAAGAATAGGAGAAATAGGCTGATCCAGTTCACTTCTAATTTACCAGGAGTCATGTAATTCTGCAAAGTTTTGGCTTTACTCTCATTAAAAAGTACTTAAAAAAATATTTTTAATGCACATAGCTTCATAAAATGAATTGAGCAATATGCAGAAGTACAGTAAGTACTCGGCCTAATGTCTCCTAAACGCTGTATGTACATTAAACCATCATTTACAATCCACACACTTCCTCAACAGAACATATATAGGACTTGGGCAATTTTATCACTATCAGACAATCAAATGTTTGACCTGTTTCTTCTCTACAGAACTGATGAATTATAGCTTTCAGCTAGAGCCCAGACAGCCAATTACTTCTTATTTGCAAGCACAGAATTATTTGGGTTTGAAATATGCATCTTACTGCATTTTCACAGAACTTTCTCTAAGCACATATCCCAAATGCACCCACTTCTCCACCTATCAAGAGTCATGAATTACTGTTACCAGCACCCCTACCAAATTCAATACTTAATCCACCTCCTTCTCAAAGGCATGTAAGAACATGTTGCCCGAAGGACTACAGATTTGACTATGTCAAGTAGTTTAACGTAGAGAAACTTTTTTTTTTTTTTTTTTTTTCAGGGGGGGGTGGGGGTGGTAGTGGTTATGAACACCCAAAGTGAAGGTGCAAAGACAAAGCCAGGGTCTTTCCAGTGGTGCCCCGTGACAGGACCAGAGGCAACAGGCACAGACAGAAACATGGGGAGGCCCCATCTGAATATCAGGAAACACTTTTTTACTGTTAGAGTGACCAAGTAATGGCAGAGGATGCCCAGTGAGGTGGTGGAGACTCCATCCTTGAAGATATTCAAAAGATGTCCAGACACAGTCCTGGACAACCTGCTTGAGCAGGGGGAGACAAGATGAACTCCAGAGGTCCCTGCCAACCTCAGCCAGTCTGTGATTAAGTGAAGTAAAAAGGGAAGGAAGTCCTATAACAGAAAAGCTGCTATCAAAAATGCCCCACAAGCTTCAATAAGGACATCTAGCATTTCTGCTCGAACAGTCACATGAAGAAAATCAAGTGAATGTCTATCTTCAATTAAATCAGGTAAGGTAGAAGTCACCAGGACTTTAAATCCAGCAACACACATCAACAGGTAAAATGGTATAAACAATGAAAACTGGAGCACCAGTATAAAATTGCATGGAGTTTTATACTTGCAGTCGTAACAGAGAACTATTCGAGAAGGATAAGTACCTTTTCCTAAGATGCAAAGAAAAGTTCCTGAGCATAGCTGCTATCTGGACATCAAGAAGCAGCAAAGAAACGCAGCAGGTTGAAGACACGTATCAGAAAGCATAAGGATTTCTCAAACACTGAAAAAAAAAAATAATAATCTCCTTTTGCTTACTCATTAACTTGCCTTCACCAAGCTCATAATACTACTTCAATCTTTCTCTAACCTGCATTTCAGACATCTACCCTTGGCACTTACCCCATGTCCAAAACACTCAGAAACTAATTCAGTGCCTATTAAAAGAAAGTGAAGCACAAGACGGGGACATGCAGTACTGCTCCTCATCATCACATTTAGTCACCCAAAGTCAACATCAGTAACTTAGGCCCATCTTATGGCAGTCTCCAAACTGATCACAAGTGATCTGAAGAATGTGGGACTTAAAGCTGAAATAAAAGCCCAGCAACAGAAGACATCTGTCCCTTGGGGTACAACCCATCAAAAGCATGGACCAGAATTTCTAGAATACAATATATTATGTACAGCCTGACAGCACAGCAGGGTTTGGCATCAGGATTCCTTTCAGATTCATGCTGCTGAAACTGCATCTAAGACAACACGCAAGTTTGAAAATCAAGAAAGAATGTAAATACAGAAAGAAAATAAGAAAAAGAAATCAGCAATAGCCTTCAAATACAGGGAAACACAGGCAACATGATAATACAAGATATCAGTCAAGTGTTTACCATAAAATAGCTATGATTCAGTTAACATTTAAAACCAAATAGAAACAGGAAAATAGAAATGCTTTCAGAAGCCATATGCTTCATTTTATATCATTATATCCACCATCCTCAAAACATATAGAGTAGGCAAAAAAAATTCATTTTTCTTTGCTCAAAAGCAATCTCAATATGGTCTCTAAAGCATCATCCTACTTCCAGGAACAGTATTTTAGTCGTAAGAAAAACAACTAGATTCTAGGTGAAACCTACACCACACACAGTAAAACTGCAAAAAGACTTCCTCTTATATTTAGGAATATGATCATAGTTGCTGAATTTAAATTTTACACCTTCAACCACAGGGCTGCCTAACAGACTAGAAAGACTTTGTTTCCCCTCATTAAACCAGGTTAAAAAAGGGCAACCTGATGATTCAAATCTGGAGGTTACAAAGTATTTGTGTTTTCTTCATTTAACTTTGGATTCAAATACTAAATGATTCTGTAACACAAATTGTGTTGAACCCACATATTCCGCAGGTCTGGAATGAACTGTGTTTGCTGTATGATAAATAAAAAAACAAAACCATGAAGTTCACTGTAGGAGTACTACTGCAGGCAAACCTTAAGTCTCAAGAAAGATAAAAGCTCTCTCGATATGGGAAATATTGTAAAATGCTACACTCAGATTAAGTAAGCACTTCTCTAAGCTCATCTGTTGGAAGACTGATTTAAGAAGTTGGGGAGGGAGAGGAAAAAAGCTTGAGAAGTTTACCTTCAAAAGAAGCCACAGTATCTTGCAGCTTTCACAAAGATAGCTAGACAAAAAATTTCAAGAAAACTGAGAGCAGAAACAACTTCATTCAAGGGAACTGCACAAAGTTGTTCACATAACCTATCTTACAAGTTTTACAATCTAGAGAGAACATAAATAAAACAATATGCTCAGCAAAAGAGTTGTGATGTAGTACCAGCAAGCTGAGCAAGCGCTGAGATCTCAGGCAGACTGTATCACCTCCATCTATCTGCTTTTAGTCCCTGTTTACTCTTTGCAGCACTGAGAAGCAAGGAGGGGGAGAGGGTTGAAGGGATGCATGCAAAATGGAATGCAGGAGCTCCGGGTGGGCAGGGAGTCCCAACAAACTGCCAGTTTAAATGGCCAAAATGAAAGAGCATGGACTTTCATGTTAGAGAAAATGAAGAAATCCTTTTGTGCAATTTTTGTAAAACATGAACTTTAAGTAATTGCAAAGAAGCTACTTTACAACCTTTCATCCTGACTCTCACTTTAATGAGCATAACCTGTTTAGGGATGTTGTATGAAAAACAGCACAAGTTCAAACTAGGTCTTCTCCAAAAAGCAAAGAGGATGCAATGGGCTACAAGTGAGCAGACTGTATCAGAAAAAAAAACAAAATTCAACAAGAAGCTCCAGCAGAATAACAACACTGAAGTGGATATTACTTGTATTTCCTCTAGCACCTTCCACTCAATACTTTTGAAGTAGACAAATACAACACTGAGTTTCTTTAATCTGTCACCTTATAAAGGGGACAAGTCGCTTGGCTTCTCTTTTGCCAAAGTCATATGAGGCTGTTGCAAACCCAAGCACAGAACACTGATCGTCAGAGTCCTGCTCATGTGCTTTAACCAAGTAAGAGACAAAGATAAATAGATAAAAGATTAATAAAATATATAAAGTTGTATTCCTATTCTTTCATGAAGAATCTATTCCAAGTACTGGTATTAAGCATTACTGAAATTGCAAGTAAACATTACTATTAATAGTAATACTATCAATACTAATTATTAACAGGGTATTAACAGTGTATGATACATACATTTCTCAAGCACTATTACTCAGCATACTATTCTGCTGTGATCAGTATCACTAAGGGGACACCAGCAACAAATATAAAAATACCAAAATATGGCATTCTATGAGGAAAACATCACATAAGAGTCCATGGAATAAATATAAAACATAAAAAATGTTTCTAGGTTCTAAAACAGCAACTTAAGAATTGGAAGAACTAACCAAAAAAAAAAGCTTCTATAGCTTCCGTTAACAGACAAGATTTTTTGTTGGGTTTTGCCTTAGCTTCCTTACATATTAGTGACCGGTCTATAACTCCAAAGTCCCCTCTAATGGTCAAATCCTTTTGCAAGTCATGACACCAGGAGCTTTTTTGAGAACTGGCGAAAACAATGCAAGTGAAATGGCCTAAATTTCTGAATTTCCATGCCTCTGTTTTTATTACTATGAACACTTTTTTAAATCAATACACTGATAAAACTGCAACTAGAACAAAGCAGAATAGAGCTTGCCCAATTCCCACTCCTTCCTCCCTCAAGTTACCCAGATTGTTGAGGTTATAAACACAAAAGCTGGCTCATTTTCCAGACTCTGCATCAAAATTGGTTTACACCAGTTAATCCAGTTTCTCCATGTATCTCTCCAGGAGTCCCAAAACATCATTAATGCTGGAAAGTGATTTAGCCTTGCCTGCTTTCAAGTTAGCCATTGTAAGGTTAAAAATAAATTCTTTAAACAAGTTAGGTCAAACCACCACAGAGAGATTGGGCCCAGGTATAAATACTGAGTCAGCCAGGTAGGAATCCAAACCCAGATTCCAACAGAGAACATGATATAACCAAGGGAGTCACTAAAAGGGCCTGGTAAATGTTAAAAAAGCAAAGCCTCAGAACACGAAGTCATTGCTGTTTGCTCTGAAGGGACTCCGTTTCAATGGCAAGCACTCCTCCTCCAGGCCTGCACATCCTCCCCCTCCCTTCCCTTTGCACACATCCAGCTCCAATTTCTCTTCTTGAAAAACACAGCTGCTCTCACGCCAGGAAGGCCCCTCCATTTCACCAGCCACCACGGCCCCAGACGCTATCGCCTTGATCTACTACTCTATTATAAGTGTTTCAGCATTTACTCAAATTGAGACGACACGGGACCGACTGCTGCTTGGTAGCTAGGGGCGAAGCGAGCTGGCCCTCTTGAACCTCTCCTTACACAGCTCCACACCAAACCCGAAGTTTCTGTTCCAGAAGACTGCATGTTCTTCTGAACATAACTGAGAGGGCTCTGCACGTCCATGCTCCTGACGTTAGCACACCTACAAGAGAAAAGCTTCAAACAAGGTTCACCCTGAGCAGCGTCCAGGTGGCATTCAACAGCACTGCAGACATTTCAACACGTATTTTTAAATGTTTCACATCAGAGTTAAGATCCTCACCATGAGGCTCAAAGGTGCACCAGCTTCATTTCTACATCCAGTTTCTTGCAGGAGGGTTTCTACCAGCTCACTTTATTGCTCTATTTTTCTTCAGCAACAAAAGTAAACACAGAAGAGCTGTCTTTTTTTGTTTTGTTTTAAATGCAACCTAAACCAGCCCAATAGCGAAGCCCTGCCCTGACTTCCAATTCTCTGCAACCACACATGTTCAGGGGTGAGGAAGGACTAGGTAGAGAAGGTTAACAGAAAGAACAGCGCATTCACTGCCATGTCCTCAAGTAACCTACTGTTGCTGCCGAGATGTTATTGTCAGTGAATTCTGTAGCTGTGACCGTGACACTGCTGCCCTACCCCACCCCCACAAGCGAGGGAGCACCCGGGAAGGAGACAGGGAAAGATGACATGGATGCAAAACCCTACACAAGGCACAAACCAGTAGTTAGTCACCCACTTGTTCCCTTCCCGTGCTGCCAGCCCTCCCGTGGCCTGACTCGAGATTAGGAAGGGGCCCAAAGGCACGCCCCCCCTCCCCTAGCCAGCTTCTCCTCCGAGGGGTCCAGCTGCACCCCGCTTTCCTCACAGCCCCAGCCCAAAGAGCCAGGAGAAGCACGAATCCGTGGGGAGGAAAGTAGCCAGCTCTAAGGAGATGAACAAGGGGGACGAGGTGCAGGACCCCCTCCCCCGAACGGGAGAAGGCGGAAAGCTAACCCACCTCTCCCCGCACCCACCGGGGGTCGGGTCGGGTGGGCTCCCCCTCCCCACACGAGCCCGGGCAGGAGCGAGGCGGAAGCTGCCCGCAACGGCGGCCTACTCCGCGGTGCCGACCCGCGCCCCTGAGGAGGGGGACCGGGGGGGGCGGTAATCTAGGGCAGGACGAAGCTTCCCCCGGGCGGCCGCCAGCAAAAGTAGGGCACAGCCACCTCCCCTCACACGCCGCCACCCCCCCAAACCCTCCGCGGACGGGAAGCGGCGGCCGGCGCGGCGGGGAGGGGCGGCCCTGGCAGACACCCGCCGCCGGACAAAAGCTGCCGCCGGGACGGGGAACCGGCCCCGGGACAGGTCCGTCGCCCCGAGAGAGGCGACCAGGGATGAGGGAGGGGATGCGGCGGCGACGGGGTCCGTGCGGGGGCCCCGGGCCGCTCGAGGCGGCAGCGGCCGCCCCCGAGCCGCTGGGCGAGGGAGGGGCGCGGGGCCTCGGCCGGGCGCGCGGGCCCGCCGCCCCCCGCCGCCGCGCGCGCGGGGCGGGCAGTGAGGGAGGGGGACGCGCCCCCCCCGGCCCCCCACCCCCTCGGCCCCCGCGGCGCGCGCGGCCCCGGCCCCCCCGCGCGGTACCTGCCCAATGTGCTCACAAAGCAGCAGCGGCGCCCACCACCGTCACGTGACCGCCCCGCGCCTGCCTCGCTCCCTCCTCCTCCTCCCCCCCCCTCCCTCCTTCTCCGGCTCCGCGGGCGCGCGAGGCAGCTCCCCCGCCACGTGACGCGCGTGACGCGACGTGACGTGACGCGACGCGGCCGCGCTCACCTACCGCGCCCCCGCCCCGCGCGCGCCACGCCCCTCACACACCGCTCTTCCGCCCTACCCCGGCACCACGTGAGCAGCGCGGGGGAAGCCGGTCCCTTCCCCCTCACGTGATCGGGGCGCCTCCGGCTCCGCCCCTCGGCGCGCGCGTGCACGCGGCGGCAGGGCAGGTTTTGGTTCCCGCCCATCGCCGCGGTGAGGGCGGGCGGCGCCGGGAGCGGCCTCTTCGCCCTCGGCGGGCGTCAGCGCTGGCTCGTCGCCACGAGAGGCCCCGAGGGAGGCTCCTGGGGTCGCTCCGCGCCCGGCGGGACGGGTTTAGGAGCAGGGTGAACGTTCAGAGTCCTGGCTCGGTTCATCTCTCGCTGGCCGAAGGAGGTTCGAATCGGGAGCCTTTTTTGGGTTTTTTTTACGCTTTCCTTCTTATCTTAGGGTGGCTTTTATTTTCGGCCCTACAGGGTTTTGTCAGGACTCGTCATGAGTGATTTATGTCACAGATCAAAGTGTGTTCAGGTTGCCAGGTTAATTTCATCATATTTGGTGTCTCAGTGCCAGGCAAGCTGAGTCAACGTGGGTTCTGGGCTTTCTAGAGCTCCCTTGTTCCTTCTCTAGCTATTCTCCTGGGGGGTTTATCTCAGACCTTTGATTTGATACCCCAAACAATCTGCATGACCAGCAAATCCAAAGGCTCATTCACCTTCTCTCTCTCCACAGTTGCCGAGACCAATTACTGAACAGTAAGGGGATTGGAAACATTTCTTCTATGGGTTACGCTCTTTTGCCAGGCTGGACACAGCCCCGGTTGACATGGAGAATCTCAGGACAAAGGATAGCTGCACAGCAGGAGGAAAAGGGCAAGGAGAGTGTACTAGGGACTAACAGAGAACAGCAAGGGGTTGGCAGAGCAAAGGTGTGTCAGAGCACTTGGTGCATCTTCTGGCAACCTAAACTGAACAGTGACAGGACAGATGGCAAGAAAGGAAGGTTGTTTGACTCCCCAAGAAGTGGAGTTTCAGGTTGTGAGCCAGGGAAAAAAATAAATTTTTCCCTTTAGGCTTTTTTCTGCTGTGCATTTTCCCTGTTTTGTACATCACCTCTGCTTGCAGTTGTACCCTTCTGGTATCCCTTCTTTGTAGGGCCTGGCATTTTAAGGCAGGGCTCACTCAGCCTGTGTGCAAATGGGTCCCTGTTTGGCGCTCTGCTGAGTAGGCAGGGTGGGTGAAGGTGACAGGGGCACTAGATAGCAGACCGTTAAGCCCCTGGAGCCTCCAGTCGTATGTCCCATGGTTTTTGACCTTTTCTGTGGCCTTATTTCCTTTGCTGCTGTTTGCTCATTCTCTGTCCCTTGACCACATAGTCTCCACATAAGTAGAGAGGGCATCAAATTTCACCTTACCCTGAGCATTATATGAAAATTTATCAGTGTTGTTCATGCTTCTGCCTTCTCTGCTTGGACAGAGTAGACAGATTTAAGTGATCAGCATCCTGGACCGACCTTGACATTTATTAGGTAGATGGGCAGGAGCTACAACAGTTCCTACGGCTCGGAAACAGCAAGACCTCCCTATTCCCAATTTTT
Organism: Athene noctua; assembly: GCF_965140245.1. Lineage (NCBI taxonomy): Eukaryota > Metazoa > Chordata > Aves > Strigiformes > Strigidae > Athene > Athene noctua. Next base: position 10,307,243 of record NC_134077.1, read on the forward strand.
CCCAATAAGACAGAGTGTCCTTTAGAGCTAAATTGAAATTCAGGCCAAACAGCGCACAGGTAGTGTTGATTTTCTTGAGGCAGATGTTGATATTTTGTTTTATTACTACTGGGGAGAGGGTATTAATTATAGCTCTAAACAAAGTTTCACAAGCTTTGTGACAAACATGTCTGCAGCTCCATAATCTGTGCAGATTTAATCAGCATTATTAGCATTCTTTCATCATGACTTGGCAATCCTTTGCTAATCAAGATGGATATTTGATGTGCAGCATGAAACAACAAAGGCTGAGAGCTCTTGGGATGCTGCAGTCAGATGGTGTGGTGCCAGCTGGAGCGTGTCTCCGAATATCGCAGAATCCAGCCCAGGAGCATTTGGAATGGGAGAAAATCAAACAAGGATACCAGGACAAAAACACTGTAGACTCCCTTCTGCTGTACAGGGAGTAGATATAAATGAAAAAATGGCATATTTCACTGTCAGTGCTTCCAGAGGAGACCTAAGTGAAGGAACTGATGGAGACTTGGAGACAAAGACCCCACTCCAAATATTCAGTACATCAGGCTTGTAGAGGAGATCTTGCACTAAACACAATGAGGGTCTGACTAGGCCCTGGCAGGTAGATTCTAGATACTGTCTGTGTCAAGACTTTATCTGCTGTTACAAGGATCTGTGACCTTTTCAGTTTTCCATCTACTGAAGAATAATCCAGTGCAGGTGCAAATCCCACTGGAGTGTATGTTCAAGTTTACTTCAGGAGTGCTTTTCCAGAACGTACTCCAGTAGCCTCAGAGAGACAACATAATCCAGTTATACCCAGACTCTGTAAGGGAGAGGCTCCACATGGAGAAACCAAGCTTGACTTTCAGGTTTGAATTGAGTTTGCAGGGAATTAGGAATTCTCTCTAGTTACAGTGGAACAATTGAAAGTCTTGGATGCCAAGTGGGGTTGCCTCAAGAGATGTTACCCTTGGGCATACCAGGGATTGCTGCTGCATTTAAACTTGGGGTGAAACTCATGATGTCTAGAAATGGGATCCAGTGCATTCATTTGTCTTAATACGCATGTAGAAGCAAGACTTCAGCAACAACTGTGATTGAAAGGGCTGCCATTTCAGCTGTGGAAGCAAGCCCTTCTGTTATAGATGCCATTCACAGCATCGAAGGTAGGAAGGGTGATGATGTCACTGTGTCTAGCCTTCATACAGCCCAGGCCATTACAATTCCTAACATCTGTGGGCTGCATTAGTTCCTCATGTGTCAGCATCATCCTGGAAATTCATGTTGGACTACTTGATCATCCTGTAGAGTCAGCGCATGCCTGGAGACAGACCCTCTTCTCTACATGCCCACTGAGGCCCTTGGTCCAAGTTTTCTCACCTTGTAATTTGGCTGTATGAAAAAGGTGATGCATTTTCATGTGACCAGAATCTGAAATTGCTCTGTACAACTACATTAACCCTGTTATTGTTTTCCAATCCTTCAATTTTTTTCACAAAACATTTTATCTGTGATACTTTGTACTTACCTCCAAATTGCTGAGACAGATCAACACATCTGAGCCTGATATCGATCCTGCAGAACCTCGCTATAAACACCCGTTGCAGGGAGGATGTTGGCAGTTAATCGGTGTAGTGGGTGCTCTGCTAATGGTGAGTGCTGAGTTTGTTCTGTCATACTCCCTGATTTAATTCTGTGATGTGCCTATTGTTAACTTTATCAGCCAAATAATCTCTAATAATTAAATAGTCTTTTGTTAAACAGACTTATTTTCCACGCAACCCTGTTGCCTGGCATTAACTGTATATCTAGCCTTGAATTCTCTATTAATCAAGTCCCTTATCAGTTTTCCATTATTTTGCCTGTGACATCAAGGAAAGTAGTCCACAGGTATCTGGTCACCCCTCTGTGCCCTCCTCAAACAGTGGCATGCTTCCAGCCTCTTAAAATTTCCAAAGATTAAAATTATCTCCGTGAAGCCAGGAGTTTCCCTGGCCAGCTCTTAGAGACCTGGGGGGGCGGGGTTGGACTAGATGATCATTAACGGTCCCTTCCAACCCACAGGTCCCTTTTGACCCAAACCATTCGGTGCTTCTATGAGCTCTTGGGTGTAGACACCTCAGGGCTGGTGATAGAAAACCGTTTCTGGCTGCCAGATGTTAACTTCACACTAGTCAGTCCATAAGCTAACAACCAGCTATTTCTTCTGTCCCACTGTGACTTTACTAGAGCTTCTTAGTGGAACAAGAAGCAGGTATTTTCGGAAGACTTCTACTTTTCTAATCATCTGTGCTTTTAAAACTTTCTACATGTGCGCCAATACAGTTGCTAGGAATTGTTCTTTAAGAGGGTGATTGAAAGTTCTTAGAAGCAAAAATATCCTTTTGCTGGTTTAGCTTATCATAGAATCAGAGTACCACATCAGGAGGGACCTCAAGGATCATCTAGTCCTTGCAGAAGCACAGTCTAGACAAGATGGCCCAGCACCCTGTCCAGCTGAATCTTAAGTGTCCGGTGTTGGGGAATCCACCACTTCCCTGGGGAGATTATTCCAGTGGCTATTCCAGCAGTGCATTGTTCTCCCTGTGAAAAATTTTCCTCTCATGTCCAATCAGAATCTCCCCAGGAGTAACTTGTACCCATTATCCCTCATGTTTTCCACATGACTCCTTGTAAAAAGGGAGTTTCCATCTTCTTTGTAGCCACCCTTTAATTACTGGAACATGGCAATAAGGTCCCCCCTAAGCCTTCTCTTCTCAAGGCTGAACAAACCCAGCTTATACCAGTCTATACCAGAATAAATGTAGAGGAATTTATCTATTCCTTTTCTAATTTAAGTTTCAGGCAACTCAAAGTTTATCAGAGACACCAGTTGTTTATGTGCAGAGCTAGTTCTTTCTGGGATGGCTGATTAGCTCAGCTGCAGTGTCCCACAAATGCAAAGCCAATTGACTTATTGGGCTGCATCAACATCCTCATGCCCTGATAGACATCGTTGTACCATGTTGTACAGTGCCTCTTGCAGTGCTTAGAGAGCATATGCCTTTATCAGCTGGATTTTAACAGGCCTGTTAACCCTCCCCTACTCCAGAAAAATGTAAACGTTCCTGTAATTGATTGGTAAAAAACTAATATTGTTGTAATGTGGAAGCTGGATATTGCACCATTTGCTGTTTTCCCCCAAACTTCATTTTAGGATAAACTATAAGCATTTTTATCCTGTGATATATTTTAGGAAAATGTTTTGAATAGCATGTCCGAGGATATTTGCCAACTCTGGTTAAATGTCAGTCATCTGCTTTAAATTATAAAAGGGCTGTTTTTAGATGCAGCAACTGGTAATAGCAAGAACAAATCAGTGAGCCTGAGAGACCTTGGGGAACGTTCTGAACGTTCTCTCAGTCCCTGTGAAGGAAGTAGCGCAATAGTACTGAAAGCCATTTCCAAACACGTTGAGGACAAGAAGCTGGAGTAGTCACCACAGATTTACACTGGGGAAGCCATGCCTGACCAACCTGATCACCTTCTACAATGAAATGACTTGCCATGGCAGATGAGGGGAGAGGAGGCGATGTTGTTCCCTTTGACTATAGCAAGGCTCTCAACAGTGCTTCCTGTAACAGCCTCACAAACTGATGAGCTGCAGGCTAGGTATATGGACAGGGAGGCAGACTGAAAACTGGTAGAACTGCTGGGCTCAAGGTGTTGTGATCAGTGGCACAAAGTCCATCTGGAGGCCAGTCACTGGTGGTCCACCCTAGGTCCTGGGGCCAAGACTGCCCAGTATCTTCATTAATGACTTAAAACAGTGGGGCAGAGTGCAGCTTCAGCAAGTTCACAGATGGCGCAAAACTGGGAGGAGTGGATGATACCTCAGAAGGTTGTGGTGTCATTCAGAGGGATCTCAAGAGGCTGGAGAAATGGGCCAACAGGAATCTTATGAAGGCCAACAAAGGGAAATGTGAAGTTACACACCTGTGAAGGAATAACCCCTGTTGTGGTTTAACCCAGCCGGCAGCCAAACACCACGCAGCCACTCACCCACCTTCATCCAACCCAGGGGAAGGGGGAGAGAATTGGAGGGGTAAAGGTAAGGAGACTCACAGGTTGAGACAAAAACAATTTAATAATTGAAATAAAATAAAATTAAAATAATAATAATAATAATGATAAAAATGATAGTAATAATAGAATATACAAACAAGTGATGCACAATGCAATTGCTGACCACCTGCTGAATGATGCCCAGCCCATTCCCAGCTAGTGATCCAGAGGAGAGAAAATCCCAAAACCACAATCCTGGAAGAGCAAGAGAGAGCAAACTGCCCAGCCAACCATCATCTATACACTGAGCATGATACTGTATGATATGGAATATTCCATTGGCCAATTTGGGTCATTGCTCTGGCTGTGCTCCCTCCCAGCTTTTTGTGTACCTGTGCACAGGCAGAACATGGGAAGTTGAAAAGTCCATGATTTCTTAGCAACTACTAAAAAGATCACCGATTATCAACATTCTTCTCATACCAAATCCTATGCTGAATCCAAAACACAGCACTATTCTAGCTACTAACAAGGAAAATTACCTCTATTCCAGCCAAAACCAGGACAACCCCATATGCCAGTGTGAGCTGGGGCCAACCATCTGGAAAGCAGCTTGGTAGAGAAGGACCTGGAAGTCCTGGTGTACAAGTGGAACATGAGCCAGCCATGTGGCTTTGCATCAAAGGCCAACAACATCCTGGGCTGCATTAGGAAGAGTGCTGCCAGCAGATTGAGGGAGGTGATCCTTCCCCTCCTGTCACCAGTTCAGCATTAGTGAGACACATCTGGAGTGCTGTCTCCACTTCTGGACTCCACAGTTCAAGAAGGACATGGGGCATACTGGAGGGAGTCCAATAAAGGGTCACAGAGATGATTAAGGGACTAAAGTACTTACCATACAGGTATAGGCTGAGAGAGCCAGGGTTGTTTAGCCTGGAGAAGGCTCAGGACAATTTTATCAGTCTCCTAACTCATGGCAGTGAGTAAAGATGAAGCCAGGCTTCTCAGTGGGGTCCAGTGATGAGCCACAAACTGAGAAACAGAAAATTCCATTTATACCTAAAACTGAGTATGGTCAAACACGGGCACAGGTTGCCCAGAGAAGCTGTGGAATCTCTAGCCTTGGAGATACTCAAAACCTGACTGGCAGTGGTCCTGAGCAGCTTGCCCTAGCTGACCCTGCTTTGAGCAGGGGTTGGAATAGGTGATCCCCAAAGGTCCCTTTCAACCTCAACTGTTCTGTCATTCACAGAGTACAGGCACCCAAGCATTCAGGGATATGACTTGACCTCTCTGACCATTTCTTATTCCAAGAGTGTGTTAGTAAGTGGAGAAAGAAAGGTGACAGGGAAATCCATGTCACATGAGCCAGACTCTTCCCTGTAGTCAGTTTCTATTGCTCTGCACAGAATGTTCAAACTCCAGATGTTTCTCTTCGCCTTAAGCAAAGAGTTGAATAGCCTTTAGGAGTCAAAGCCTATTTATACAGGTAAAAAGCAAAAGCTGGCTTTCTGTGGTGCACAGGAAAGAGATACTCCTATAAATACACATGGCAAGTCATCATTACTCCTAGAATTTCTTTCCTGGAAGCGAAAATGTCTCTGTGAAGTGGTTTTATCAGAGAGCAAGATCAGAAGTAGTTATAGCTTAATAGCTCTCTACTGGCATCCTTGCTGGCCCAGCTGCTGCGTGTGTCCAACAGCCCTCAGCAGCAGGAAGCAGGCTGCCACCACAGCAAGTGCAGAAAGGCATCGTGCCTTCCCAGATGTTTTTCTTAGTGCTGATCAACTGTTCCTCACCCTCTTGGCTCCAACCCTCTTTTAGGGCTCATACACAGGGAGAAATTAGCCAGCACTGCTCCCTAGGTGAATACTTGCCTATAATACAGCAGCTGTATGGGGAGGAGTTTTACAGCAACAGTGGCAGTACCCTTAAATACAGCCACAACTGTGGTCTAGAATCTCTAAAATTTCTGTTGTAGATGAGTCTATGTGCTTAATGTTCAACATACACCAGGCACTGCAGTGCGTCTGTGGAGAGAGGAAAACCCTGGAACAAGGAGACTTCACAACACGGGAAAAAAAAACGCAGGGGCTACAAATATTTCTGCTGAGACTTCAGCATCCCAGGAACATGAGTCTCGCTCCATCTAGCTGGCCTTTTGACCACAGCTGTGCACTTAGGGCCTGTGGCTTCTCTCTTACCTCTCCCAGCTTGTGGTACACCTTAATGAAGAGGGAAAGCTAAGACTCTCCATGCAGAGTGCTACTTTGGGGCAGCTGATCAGTAGCTCCCAAATGCCATGTTGGCTGCATGGTCCCTTGAGCCCTGCAGGAGGCTGAAGCCATCCTGACGTTTGTTCTTCCAGATGAGGAGGCTTGGAGGGGACTGAGAAAGTTGGAAGACAAAGCACAGAGGTTCTTATTTTCTAATACACTGTGAACTTGCTCACTTTCATTCTCTTGAAAAAATGGGCTGCCCTTGCCCAAAGAACAGCTCAAGCACTGCATTTCTGGCATCTCTTTAATTTATTAATCCATTTACTGGACCTTGAAAGCACCTTGCACTGGGAAAGACTATCCTGATCCTCTGTTCAGAAGCAGACAGGGTGAGTACAGATATTTCTAGGAAGAACTCAGAGAACCAGTACAAAACTATTCCTGAAGTGTTGTTGTCCTGGTTTGGCTTCCTTGTTCTGCAACAGTGGTGCCACCAGCTGGCAAAGAGCTGAGAATCCTAAGTCACAAAGATCAGAAACAAAATACGCCCAAGAAGGGAAGTGATGACAGCCAAGCAAACCTGCAGCAGCTGGGCTGGGAGTTGGAGGCAGGCAGCAGATTGAGTGTTGAAAGGGATAATACGCACTGCCACCGTGTTTGTAGTGTACAGTAAAAGCACAGTCGATAGCAACGTAGACCTGCTGCAGACTGCAGGCCAAGGAATGCAAGGGATCTCGTCTTTGTTCCACACCCAGAAATAACAATGGCAACACACACACATGGCAAGCACAGCTAGCAAGAAAGCCCTGAGGGAACATGGACTGTTTGGTATAAGGAGTGAAGACCATGACACAATTAAAAATCCCTTCCCAAAAAAAGAGATGAGCTACCCCACAGAAGGGAACAAATTGCTTCATCTGCACAGTGAATGGGAAAGCAAGGGGACCTGCAAGACAGATGATGGGACAAAATATATGAATGATAGAATTAGTTGGTGGGGGAGGATTTGGACTCTCTATTGATGAGATTTGAGCTGGACCCACATCTAAGAGGAGCTCGATGTCTCGGTACTTCCAGAGATCCTTTTAGGTCTTGCAAGGCAGCTGAGAGGTCCCACACCATCTGAGTGCTCTATGATGGAGCATCTGATGCAGCTGAGCAGTTAGTAACCCTCACTGCCAGAGACCTTTCTAGCCTATCGTCTCCTGCGTGTCTCTAGGGCCAGGGATAATTTTTTTTCCATCTCTCAGTTTTGGTATAAGGCTCAGTAGGATGACAGTATAGTATCCATATGCCTTTTCACAGTCTCCTCTTCCTCTTTTGGTATCCACAAGCATCAATAATACCTACTACAGTACTACAGGGAGCAGAGATGGTGCAGCTGGAGACACAGTCTCCCATAGCTTGCATAGAAAGTGGTCATTTATCCATGACCACAGAAATGAGTACCTCAGGGTGAGGCCAAGTGTGAAGACGGGGATGCAGGAGCTGCTTTTAGGCGCATGATTATAACCTCCAACATAAAGCTTAAATCTCTTAAGGGCATTTCTCCTCTCCAAAAAATAACCTTCACAATTCTAGGCAGGGAAGAGGAGGCAGGGAAATAGGACAGCTGGAGAGGGGCTCCCATGCAATAAAAATACGTGGAAGAGCTAGTGCTACAGATACAGTTTTGTTATGTAAAGTCTTGCCGAAACCCTTAGTCCTAGACCTAACTGTACCTATAGGTATCTGTACTCCAACACTTCCAAGAGGTATTTCCTTAGAAAAATAAGGTGGTTGAAAAGAAACCTTTGCCTCAGCACAAATGAGATACCAGGAGAAGAGAACAGGAAGGAGATGCTTTGAAGAGTTTAACAGCCCCAACTCTGCCATTAGATACATTTCCTATGGAAGCAAGGAGTGTCACTGCAGCTGTGCAGAGAATGGGACTGATATTTAAGCCACGAAAACCAGGAATAAGCTGAGAACCTGCCCTTGGGATGTCAATCCACACACTGGTGAAGGAAAAACAACAGTTCACTTTATTTCCTTTGAATCAATCATGTCAACAGAGAGGCTGGACTGAAACCCAAGCCTACCTGCTCAAACTGTCCTGGATTTACTTGCAATGGGATGATTATCAAATAAAGGAAACCATCAGCCAAGCCAACACACTATACAAATACATTTTATTTAGAGATACCCATAGTAAGATGCACAAATACTTATTTGTTCACCAATTTTCAGATCACACAACTTCAAGTAGTGGAAAAAAGAAACTGCAGTTAATTACAATTATCTATATAACAGGGCAGTAGTAAAAGATCAATTTGTCAGACTACAGCATAGTTAACGATACTCAGGTGAGAATGTACAGGTCTAGGTATTTAAAAAGTGCATGGGTCATTGCCACATACACTAACATGCTTTTTCAAAGAGCAACATCTTTCTGGCATGTGCACAGTAACCCGGTTAATGCAAGATGGAAAATTAGGCTCTTCATTTGATCTGGAAATCTATTAACAGTTTTCCTCCAAATGGCAAATTAAGTTGTTTGCAACTGACATAGGGAAAGCAATCTGTAAAAATCACTGTTACATTGTCCATGTAGTCAAGCAACATACAGATGACCTAAAATGATCAGTTCCAGCCTACACCTTCACAGCTCTCTACCACAATCTTCTTCAGAAGACTCCAGAGTACTTGACTGCATTTAGCAAGCTGGCAGAAGAGCTGTAATCCAAGATCCGAGCTCTTGCACCCACACCGAGTTCTTCCACAAGAGAAATCTCAATCCTCAAATTTCAAACCCCCCATGTTCCACCTGCAAGCACGTCAACTACATCACATATTGCTGAAGCTGTAATCCCCAGCTGGCCTGTCAACTGCATCACATATTGCTGGGTTTACTTTTAAATTCCCATCTAAAGGGAGGGAAAGGTAGGAAGTGGTGCTGATCTGAGAGACTAGCTGCATTGGTTTAAAGTTGTATTTAAAATGCATGGAACCTGGACTCCTCTTCAGTGTCTCTCCTAAACTAAGGAAGTTCAGCAGGTTCCACTGCTCAATGCAATCCCCATTTTGCTTTTAAATGGGGATAGTGCTGTATGGTGCTTGGGAAAAAACAGCAAAGACTGCTGTGGATGGTTACACATAAGAGCAAGAAACATAATAAATCAGTCTTCAGTTAAACTTCTTCCATTGCAAACAGAGAGACAGAGACTGCCTTTTGCATTATTGTTCAGAGGCACATTTTGCATTGATGAATAGAAAACCCCAGTTTACATTGCAACCTTTTGCAAATTAGAACACAAACCTCCTGTTAAAGCAATTTTCAAAAAAAAAAGAACCCAAAAAACGCAGTTACTGTTCCTCTATTTAAATTCTTAAAACCTCTCCCTCACCTATTCTACCCAGAGATACCTTTCCATTTGTGTGTATGCAGCTGCTTTTTCCTCCCTAAAGTCTGTGTAAGAGATCCTTGTTTCTGTGCACCTTAGAAGTAGACAGGTAATTCTGATGCCTCACAGGGTGGGCCCCTGTGTGACATTCAGGAGAGTTGAGAGAGTCAGTACGATTTTGTACATATGCAGGGAACCCCAGAATAAACAACAAGAAAAATAAAAGCCACCAAATAGAAATAGCCAGCAATAGAGGAATCAACTCCTTCATGGAACAGGAATGAATTTGGAGCAAAGCCTTTCATACTGAAAGATGTGTACCAGACCAGGGAGATATATCCAGGGCTGAGTCAAATGAATAGAGAGACTGTGAACAAGGCCCCAGTTCAGCAAGCTACTGCCTAAGTGAGTGTATAAGTCTCAAACTGTAGTACAGGTTTAACAGGTGCCCCCAGGCTTTGCAGAACTGGTATCTAACCTAGTAAGCCATGAGAGGACAGGGAACATGCCCAAGTCCCAGGGGGTAGAGAGGGTGGCAAGACAGGAGTGAGGCCAGGACAAGAGGTTGAGAATGAGGAAACAGCATTTTGAACAAGAGCGACACAGCCCATTAGAAGTTACTTATCCAGATCTTTTCATAATGGTCCCACTATCACACCTGCACTGAGAGGAGGCTAGAGCAGCCAACTGAAGCTGTAAACCCCAGCTGGCCTGTTACACCTCTGCGTATCAACCACCAACCAGGTGGAGGGAGCTGCAGACAAGGCCCTTTCACACCACCATCCTGGCAGGAAGCACATGGAAGTGGCTGGTGGCAGCTGTAAAGCATGCCAGTCATAGCCAGCCATATAAACAGAGACAAGTGCATTGGTAACCTTGAGTGATGAGAGGGAGAGTGAGCAACCACGGAGGAAACTGGTTCTTCCCCATGCCATCTTCACATCTCATCTGAAGACGGATGACCAGCAGTTTCACAAGCTCTCGGAGCAACTGATCTTCAGTCACATAAGCATAAGGCATGATGGAGCAAATTCTCAAGGCTTCCATTGCTCAAACACTCCATTACCAGCTCATGTCTGAGTGTGGTCAGACTTTGGCATTACTCCTGGCCAAAGCCTGTTATAATAATTTTTGCTTTTTGAGCACAAGGTTAAATTTAGCTCATAGCCCTACTATTTTTTTTTTCATAATCCATCAAATATGCACAAGACAAAAAAATGTGCAAAAAAATAATTTAAATGTCATCAAGTCAGCAGTAAGTCAGCAATGCACTCTCCTTGCTTTCCCCTCAACGAAACCTTTAGTTATGACATTGAGTAGTGGCCAAAGATGCCAGTTCTCTGGTTAACTGAACTACCACTGATGAGTTTAACAAACACACTGGGTGCAGATGCAAGGCACATCCACTTCCTGATCTGCTGACATGCACAATACAATATGGACGTGAAAGAATTTCAGTTCTGTATACTGTGCAGGAGTGAAGTCTCCACTTTTGAAGCAGCTAGTCAGCCAATGAAGTTTTGGTAAAAGCACAGTGATCTTTCTACAGTGGGCTACAGGTTTTCTTTTTATTGTGACTCAGTATTTTTCAGACTAGGCAAGCACCTTTGAACTGATTGTTAAAGGTGAATAAGGAAAAAGTCAGAGAAGAGGAAGATGCTAAAGGTTAGAAAAAGTTAAACCCATCTGTTCTACTCTGAAAAGTGACTGTGAAAAACAGGACCTTACTGAATTTGAAGAAATTCTGAAGTTAGCAAGAAGTAAAAAGAACTCCAGATTAAGTCTGCACTGGGGTACAGAGAGAACAGATACAATTAGCACAGGAAACACATACATGAGAGCTCCTTGGCCATGTATTAATGTCAATGCACTGATGACTAATTAGGTTGATTCTAAAACCAAAAATAGCCTCATGGATCAACAGAGTGCAGTACTGTACTTCAGTTCATTATGGATATGCATGCCCACTGAAGGCCACAGTGAGTGAAATGTTCCTGTTTCCATGCTCTTATGATAAAATTAACCTTACAGCTGGGAAGGGACATCTTGTATTAATCACAGCATCCTCAGCTATCTGCATAAGAGATGGAAATTCACTCCAAATTACAGATGTTAGTTTAAGAACAAAGGTATCCTTTGCCAGTTCAGAAAACAAAGCCAAACATGTAATGTCTTTGTATTAAAAGAAAAAAAATCAATTTTCAGAGAGAAGAAATAATTTACGAGGTAACAGAACACTAAGCCCTGCATGCAGACAGGCTGGTTTTGCATACTATCTGCAATTTCCCACTGTTCCATTTGCAAGTTGCATCAATAATTTTGAACAGTTTTACCTTATAGTTAAAAATGTGCACTGTAACACTTGAAGAGAGCTGTTACTACTTCACTTGACAGCTTCTGTGATAGTTCAGGACCCAGTGCTGTTTCTGACACAGCTCACAACAGAAACAGCAAGCTGAAAGAGGATCTGTTAAACGGGTGGAATTGCAACAGTTATTAACAAACATCAGACCCTGGATTCAGAACAAAAGCCAGTGAGTATCAGCAAGTCCTGATTTATTTTTCTTCCCTCCCAAGGCTTGGGATCTTATTAAATATATTTGGAAAAAAAACATTGAAAAGTTCACTGTAGGACATCCTACCCTCAGGCAACAAGTTGTGATCACCGCACATTTTAAAACACCTTGTGTAGTTGGTGTATCATACACATCACAGGCAATGGGGAAGATCCAGCATTTGTGTACACAATAACATACAAGCAAGCACTGATAGATGTCACAGGTAAGACTGATCCCAAGACAAACCAGTGCATTGATTTGTGTCTACACCACATCCTAGAACACATGGAACAAGTCACAAGTTAACAGTACAAACCTGTTGCAACTTCAACACATACATCTTAGAAAAAGACGACGCACATACCCAGCCCTAAGACAGTGACAAGTTTGTGAGATAACAAAGATCAAGGTACCAGAAGAGGAAGGCACATTAACCTCTGGTTGGTCCATTTCACAGAATCACAGAATCAACTAGGTTGGAAAGGACCTTGAAGATCATCTAGTCCAACCATTTCAGTATTATTTGGATGAGTCATAGTGATTTATACCCTGAGACTGTGGGAGGCCTTGAAAAGGAAAGGAGACCAGGTAAATGGGCAAATAAAAAGTACAAGTTTAATGAGATTTCAAGATTCAGCACCTGAATTTTCCCTTTTAATAAGGGAATCTAGAAAAGCAGTTCCTAAGAAAACAATGTATTTACTCCTAGATTTTTATTCTAAGGTCAAAGAATCAACATCTAGGACTACAGAGACATCACACTATATTGCAAGGGGCTTTTACACACCCTCTCAGTGTCAATCCAATGACCAGATTTTGTATACAGTTAATTGTTTCACTTGGTATTTTTCTGGGTACAGAAATAGTCAGGCAGCCCACATTTTCCCAACTCTGCCAACCCTGGCATCCTGTTTTAGATCTGTGTGGACTTTCTTAGACCATACTGCTCCCAGTAACATACTAGAAAATGGCATTCAATTTTCAATTGGGAAGATTCCTTTCAGTCAAAAAGCATTCTTTTAATTAGCCAAGTACCACAGGATTTTGATAAAGAAACAGCATCACAAGCAAAAAGACACTTTCTAATTTAAACCCTTGAAAAATAACATGGAGAAACAAGAATGACAGTGATATCAACTTGGTTGCTCTGAAACTGTTTCCAATTAAGCCCTTTCACAAGTACCTCCTGAGCAATGAACAGGAGGAGGCTGGACAGCAGTACCAAACACTGCTGGGCTTTTACCTTTTCTTTTGTGCCCCCTTGCCCACCCTCACCACACAAAGTCCCACTTGCAGAGGCAAGGGAGAGCATACGCAGGAGACCCCTTCAGACAAGATGTGGCTGCATTCTCCTTTCCACAATCCCTTGTCTGCAACATGCACAAATTGATAGTGTCTGTGCTTCACAGACTTTCAAGTAAGTTACTGATGGCACTACAACACTCAGAAATGCATTTTAAGTTGAGGTCACACCATGCGTTCTAACTGTGGGATGGCCAGCAGAGCACACTGGGATTTTCACTTGGCTTTAAGGTAGAGAGCGTGTGCCTGGCCAACAGTCCTCCGGGGCTCAGCATGAGCTGGCCAGAGGATCAGCTCTGCCTGCATCACACACAGCTCTGCAACAGTATTACTAGGAACAAGCTGTACCCGAACTCAGTAACGGAGTCATAACAGCAACTGCAACAAAATCTAGGGTAATCACACCTTGAAAAGTGGATTTATGGAAAATTAGGGTATCAGACCACCACAAACAGATCTCAGCATTCCTACCTGTCTGCTGAAAGATGCTGCTGCTTTGCCAAGATGCAGTGACTGACAGCTCCTCTGTTCTTGGTTTCTTGCAAACAAACACAACAGGTGACCTCCATGAAGGGTCTAGGCAAGCCTGCTTTACTTCACATCGGCACCAGCTGAGGGACATCACTAAGCGTCTCTCAGCTGAGGGGCAGAAATTAAAAGACACCAAAACACTACTCAACATAGCTGAATCATAACTTCAATCTATTAACTGCAGCTGCAAGCTATATACAAAGCAAGTGAAATTCTGAACAACAACTTGATACAAAAGTATCTTAATCCTTAAGATACAAAAAGCTGCCAAAGACTTGAAATGGAGGCAGCAAATATATCCCCATAAAGAAGTTCATGAGTCCCCCTCATTAAGGGAGTCACAAGAGTCACCCACAATGTGAATGTAACTTTTGTGGACAAAGTCCAGTAAGATCACAGAGCATTCTGGCAATGAATCTTAAAAATGGATCTATGTGGAAAATGAACAACTGAGACTAGGAACAAACACCTATTAACTATTCTTTGGTAATTTACTCACCTTGGACTAACACCAGCAGCACTGATGAAGGAGCCAAACAAACGGACTCACTTCTTTACAGCAATCCCAGAAAGCATCCAAGGAGAGTACTAGTAACTCTCCCTGGCTGACTTGACTGTACAAGGAAGAAAACTAGAGGAATTACCAGGAATAAGGTGTTCGGTGAAGAGGGTGAGCACCACCCTCACTGCTATGCTCAAGACAACCCTGCAAAGTAGCTTCTGCTTCCTTAGAAACGTCCATCACATAACACCCAATTGTTACTGAGAGATTGCTACCTAGTACTTACCAGCCGGGTATTACTGAACCCATAATTAAATCACTGGTTTGATTACCTGTGATTATGAATACTGAAAATGTAATACCCAAAGATACCCGAATGAACATGACAGTCTACTGAAAAGAGCTGAGCGGTAAAATTAGCTGCTTCCTACACTCACCAGAAGCACTAAATATCCCACATGACTGAAAAGTCAATAGCAGGAAGAAGAGTCTGAAGGTCTATGTGTTGTGTTCTTTCCTCTCCTTCAAGTGCTTAATGCAAAATAAACCAGAGTCTGTTCCACCCAGCAACAGACTGTTTTGGTGTAATCTCATCAGGCAAACATGTACAAGGCCATCTGCCCAGTTCTACAGTCTGAGCCAGCCTCGAAGGTCTACCCAGTTTAAAACAAAGCAAATTGAATGTCTCAAACATAGCTTGACAAAACGCCAGCAAGCCCATTTCTGCTCGACAGAGGTCATCTCTGCAAGTATGATATTGCTACAGTAAAGACTTGGATGATTTGGGGTGGAAGAGGGAACCCCAAACAAACCATTCTGGAGGGCAGGAAAGAGCAAGGGAGGGAAATCATTAAGAAACACTGGAAACAATAAAACTGTCTAAAAACATGCATGTCACTGGGTCTCATCAAGAGTAGAGTGAGCCATTCACGAAGCTACCAAAGTGCAGTGGACCAGACTAAATTCCATCCATCACAGGGGTGTATCTGCCATTTGAACAACGGGGTGCAGCCAACACACCTCCATGAGGAGCCTGGAATTTTCCTGCATACAGCCATTCCTGCACTTCAATGGGAAACCCCTGCATTTCTCACCATGACCCTGGATTTCAGTTCTGATGTCTAAACCAGTAGGGCAACAAAATCAAATCAAGTAAGAAAACCTGGCTTTTTCTCCTATCACTTATCTTTGGACAGCTAGCAGATCATCACCTTTCTCTGCCTCGATTTCTAACACTGTCTGGACCAAAAGTGACATACGACCACCACAAAATATTCAGAAACAACATCTGGATTGCTACAAGCATTTAAAACCACTGAAACAGGCTAGAAATCAAGTTCTCTCTGGCCCAGTACTGCATGCTTGCAGTACTATCTAGTTTGTTTCCAGTTTTTGAGGGGATTTTCATACAGCAACAGGATGGCTCCCTCCCCATGAGAAGTTATCTTTGCAGGAAAGCACTCTGAAAGCAGAATACACAGAGGCATGAGACCTAAGGAATTTTACATCACTGACCAGATTCTTCTGAGAATTGTCCAAAGCTTCCTATGCAGAAAAAAGGAGGAAAAGGGCACTCACACTATCAGGACCACACGTTGAGGTACTTTGGAAGATCAGAGTCAGCAGAGGGACGCTTTCCAAGGGTGCCTCTTCAGTAACCTAGAGACTCTGCGGGAAGATCAGCCTCTCTTCGGAGGCTGCAGCTCAGGCCATAAAAACACTCTTTTTGCCCCCTCACCCAGACCTGGAATACGCTTTAACAGATCAACATTAGGGCTAGTATTTCCAGACCAGGAGTTTTCCTATGGAACTGGTGACACGAAGTGCCTAAGTAGTAACTGTTGATTCATCAGAACCAGAGGACACTCAAGTTGACTCAAGTGTCTAGTTTCTTTTTTTTTTTTTTTAAAAAAAAAGCAGCACTTTAAACCAAGACCAAGTAAAATAACTAAGCAGAACATGCTCCCTGTGACAGTGATCTTACTTCAACAAGAGTTGTTTTCCTCTGTATACTTCCACTGTTCAAACCCCCTAAAATAACCAAAGCAGTATGTTGCCATCACAGAAGACCACAGACACCATTATAACATCTTTAAACAAAATTTGAGAGTTCTTTAGCTACTCCATGGTATAGAAATTTCCCCTTTTCAGAAAAGGGCCTGAATAGCCACACATGCAGTGCCACTAACTGATTCAGTTTAAGCAACCAACCCACAAGGGAAGTAGAATTACAGAACAGAAGATCTGTTCGTGAATCACCTCTGTCTGATCAGTGTGAGTAAATTATACTTCTGGGACAGGTGCACATCTGGGAGAGCTCTTCTCTTGCCAAGACTTCCACCCAGATGGGAGGGAACTGCATTCCCTGCAGGATTTCCATCCAAGTCTCCACTACCAACTGGAAATTAAGCCTGAGGCTCACTGCTTGGCATTACTGATGAAGATACTGAGTACAAAGACGAGAAGCACCACAGGGACACATGCAGACCAGCTTTAGGCAGTCTGGCAGGAACTGTGTAAGGGACTAGAACTACTCTGCAGTGTGGCTGTGATCTCCAGAAGAGACAGAACAAAGCATATCCCAGCCTTGTCTGTCTTCTCAGCTTCAATCAACTGCCCATTTGGCACCAAAGCAGTGAGGTCCAGGCACACTTTGCTCCACCGGTGACCCGGGCAGAGAAAAGGCATTCATCCCAGCATAGCTCAGAGGTGTCTGTAACAACCTGAAGAGTTTGGGACCTGCCAAAAGGCTAGGAGGAACACCCTGGAGTCCTCCAGCGTTTTAGCTGAGTATTAGGTAAGACCCGTCACCCTGGAATGCACACACTTCACAGCTGGACCTGAAGGGTACCAGACCTTTTCTTCCCATCCAGTCCCACATGAAGTTCAAGGGAGTTTGAATGCAGAAGGCACCAGGGCATAGGGGGGAAGACTGAGACTCTCCCATAGCAAGCAGGATGACAGCAGATGCTAGCGCAATGTGAGCTAACAGCAAGGTATCTTGCTACAAGGAAAGCTTCCAGCTTGTGTTAGTTAAGTCAGAGATGACCCTTTAACCTCAGAGAAAAAGAAGTGTTTATTTATTCCAGTGATTTATTAGAGGAGATCGCCAACCAGAACAGCTAAAAATGGGAAGTTTCCACAACCTGGGACAAAAAAGTTCCTGGGTTTTAGGCAGTTTATGAAGCACCCATGAGCTACCACAGCAGCATACTCGGGAACCTTGGCTCATCTGGAAAATGGACAGATTTAGTTCATTTCGAATTACAAGAACATTCACGTCCCTAACCCCCCTTTCCTCTCAGCACCTCTGCAGGACCTCAATGTAATGTCACTCTGCAACAGCCATGCTGCAGAACTGACTATGCAAACTCCTGTTGGGCAAGCTGATACCTGGGACAGGCAGAAAAGAAACAGAAGATCAATTTTTACTCCTGGGACTGCTGAAAACCACAATTCAAATACAAATGCACTTTTGAGAACCCCTGCACTTCTGCAGTTTGGGCTTAATGGGCAATACCACTAGGGACTCCATCCCAGGGCTTCAATGAGTACAGCTTAAAATTATCATATTCCTCTACATATAAACAGTGTCATTAGACTTGTACTTTTAAAAAATAAGATCAACCCAGGCCAGGGCCAGGGCTCTGCAGATAAAAGTAGTAGCTTATCTCTTATAAATATTTTAATATTTTTTAATTACAAGTAGTCTTCACTCCAGGTAATGTAACTGACACAAAGTACCTGCACACACACAGCCCCTAGATTTTCACAGAAAGTCCAGGAGCAACCACTCTATAAGAAAGGAATCCTACCTCACAGCAAAGTAGGGGAGGGGGCACGTGGCCAAGATAGCCTAAATGTGGGGGGAAGAGTCATTTGGGGTAAATACAATAAAAAGGGACTTCAAAAACCCTTCATACAAAGGATCAAGGAGGTTAAAGCAAAAAACTGGTTCAAAAAGATGTACAAAACTGTTGGAGACCAACAGAAAACTCTGCCAAAAAATAATTTGTATTTAAAATCAGAAATCAATGGCATCACACAATTTTGTTGTTAAAAAAAGGAAAATAAAATGGAAATCTGTGTAAAGATCAGCATTTATAAAGAGTTATCATTAGCTCCAGAGACCAGCATAATTCCCATGAAGTCCTGATGGAAGAGGGCCTCCTGCCACAAACAGTTTCGTCCCAGAAGAGTCGTAGCAGTGCGTGTAAACAGCATTTGGGAAGAAATTTATGTCAGAAAAATAATTCCTCCAGGTTTCATCATGATACTGTTAAAGGAAAGTTTAGATTGTTATTGTTTCCAAACAAACACAAAACTTGTTTCACAAAAGCAGAAGTAGCTTCCAGATCCTAAAAAAGGATCTTTTCTGCTAATAATCCCCCAAGCTTCAGCCAGATCAACCTGAAGACATCAGATATCCCGAAGCTTTTTCTGAGGTCATTTGGGCCAAACACTGGAGGGGGAGGGGGGCAGTGAACGGTAGAGAAGATATCAAGTTACATCACAATGATAAATAAGATAATGGAGAGAAATGAGACAAAGACATTTACTGATTTATGATAACATACAGGAAATAGAATGCAAGTTCAAACTGCTGTGGCATTACCTCGGGAAGCCAGTTTCTAAAATTGCACACAATTAAATTGAATCTCTTACTTTGAGCACCATGTTAGAGTAGCAGTTTTAAAGAAACACGACGTATTTTGTGTTTGAGGTTCTGAAAACCAGAAGTTAGACAACATTCAAAAATATGAAAATATAAAATCTAGTTAATCTATGAATCAGTGCATAAGAACAGTAGTCAGTATGCCTTACCACTCAAGCAACCAACCTCCAATACTCTTTCATGAAGCTTTTTGTAGAAAGCAATTCTACAGCACTTCTTGCCTTTCATGATTACAGTTATCAGTTACATAATCGCTGTTTCACTGGGACACATTTCATACAATAGCTCCCACTACTATAAAAAGAACCGGTCTTGGTCCTACAGCACACCTGTGTGAAGGGTCTCCTACAGCCTCAAGCTACTCACCAGCCAGCCTTTCCCAGTAGTCAGCTTCAAAATTTCACTTCCTCCTAGTTTCTGCTTCTGTCCATGGCAGGCACGTGGGGGCTTTTCATCCAGGAACCTCTGGGCTCTGATATCATAAAACAATAAGGAACCTTGCCCTGTCCCCACTGTGATGATGTGCTCGTAGAAGCTCACTGATCGAATACCTGTCAAACAGAAAATGGACATAAAATGCAGTAAGCAAGGTGGATGCTTTGGCTCTGCAGTGCTGCTGCTCGATGTTTAATATTTTCTTTAAGAGGAACAACCTACTAGAATTCACAACACCTAAGTTTCCCCACTGCTATGGAGCAATGCAGACAAATTGTATTGATGCTTTTGAAACAGCAGCTTCAATTACATATACTACTTCCCTTCTCCTCTGAGGCCATTGGCTACACTGATGGTGCACAGTAAAAAGTTTCACTCTCAGCAGGCTCCAGCTCTGCCAGATAAGTAAAGATTATAAGCCATTTAGGATCCAGAGCAACTTTGGTCTGCCTACCACAAGTCTCTAAGTGAACACACCATGAGCAAGTACATGGCAGCAACAGGAAGGAACGTCACATTGGTTTCCCCCACAAGCTCACACCCTATCTAGCTACCTGCCAAGCTGCGATAAGTGAGCATGTGAGAAAAGTTACTATCCTAACTGCCACCAAGTGGATTTTGCTGATCAACAGGCTAGCTGTAGGCGAGTATAACCACAATAATCACTAGTCCCTTTGCTGCTAAAATAGATCAGACTCTTAAATAATGTTGGAGCTATCTCCACCCAGATACTCTCACCCAAGCACACCTTATTCTTTGTAGCTGGCACATGGAGCACTTCAACCAGCAACGAAAACAGACTAGGAATACTGCAACCTAAGCAACACCATGCTCCACCAGTACACAGGAAGCTATAGCAGGTTTCTAGTCTAAACAAAACTTTCTAGCACAATTCAGTTATGTCATTAGATTGAATAAAAGAGTACATTTTATTTTCACAAAATCTAAATCTGAAGCCTAGCTAAACAAAGATCTTTTGGAAATAGTCTTGGGGAGATCCTGTATGTAGCAATTTGCAATGTGCACAATATCCTGTCATCTCGTCTCTGTTTATTGTGCAAAAGGTTTGTTCTGTGTAAGCACTCTACCCCAAACAATTCTTCTACACAGATTAAATCCCACCACATCTACGCTTCTCCTTCCTGCACAACACAACGCCAGGTTACAAACTCCAGGGCTTTCAAAGCCTCTTTAAAGTACTGCTGAATTACAGCCTAAACAAGCACTCAAACAGAAGGGGAAGAGTGAGTTATGCCAGCTACATCCACATGCCAACTGCTGTCACTGTACCAAGTGGGACTGAATGTCACAAAACTTGTAGCAGACTGGAATACACCCAGCAGTACACGTGACAGCAGGCATCTGAGAGATGCGGAAGCAGCCAGGGAGTTTCCCTTTGTCTAGAGTCCTAACTAGAAACATATCCTCATCCTTCCACCTCCTCATCCTGACGTTACATCCACAGCCACCAGCATCTGTGACACACACTTAGAACAGGTGAGGCCACGTTGTCGTGCTGCAGCTGTGAGGCGAAGTCTTCGCTGCACACTTAATAGGTGGGAAATCACTGTGCAAGTCTCACACCTGCTGAAGTAGATTTGCCAGATTCATACAGGAATCTCCATTTTACTTCAGAGAACTACAAATGCATCTGACAAGTCAGAGGCATCTCCTCCCGCTCAGATTACAAGGGCCTGGCTCTGGCAAATACATACAGAAAGCTTTAGCCCTCTACAATCAGCACAAGCAGTCACTTGGATAAGAGGAGAAAGGCACAAGAGGAGACCTGCTCTTATTTTTGCTCCAAAAGTGCTCTTGACAAGCAACTCAGCAGAACACTTAACAAACAGGTGATGGGAGTACAAAAGCAGATGGCATGTACTTTTCAATGCAATTTATTAATAAAAAGCTATAAAATGCAAAACGACTGTGGATCTAACTGAAGGAATCCATGATGTACCTACCCATTACTAAGAGGACGTTTAGAACAGGCTTTCAAGAACAGCATTTCAAATTGGCTCCTAATGGGCTGAAGTACCTCCAATTAATCATTCCCATCAAACTAAAAGCACAACCTGTGCCTAGAACTGATCACAGTAAGCTCTCCAGCACAGCCAGCACTCTACCACCTGTGGATCTGGAATATTTGGATTAGCAAATGGAGTCTCATTCCTGAAAGGCAGAGCTCTACAAATCCCAGAAAGAAATGAAGTCTCAGTAGCGTGTCCTACACTTGGAGCAGACACAGAGTCCATGCCGCTCAAGCCCTGCCCACTACATCAACATTGCTACCTTCAGGATATAAAGCCAAGGCCATGTGACATTGCACTGCATGCCAGTCATCCAGAAAGCAGTTGCTCTCACTGATCAAGAATTAAGAGTCCAGAGCCTGCACCTCCCTGTACAGCTGCTAAGAAAAGCAACACTTACAAGATGCACTAAAAAGTATTAGCTACCTTCTCATGTAGAGCAGACAGGTTACACTGGGTAAAAAACTGTTGCAGTCTTACTAAGTGACAACCTTTCCTGACCTGCTTTTGTATACAACACCAGTGATCTTAAGTTAAAGTGGACTTACCACATTCAGCAGGTGCATTTGGAGCTGAAAGCAGATTCAGGTAACAATTCAAAGCACTAAAAGTCAACTCAAATTTTAGCTTGCAAATCAATAAAGAGCCTGCCTTCTAGAGGTGCTGAACCACTCCAAGTTCCAATGAGGTCAACAGGAAGTTGAAACACTCAGTATCAGGAATTAATACTAAAGTACCTTGTCCTGCTTTCAGCTGGGATAGAGTTAATTTTTCTTCTTAGCAGTCAGAATAATGCTGTGCTTTGGATTCAGTACTGGATTTGGTATGAGAAGAATGTTGATAATACGGTGATGTTTTCAGTTGTTGCTAAGAGATTAAGAACTCTACAACTCCCCATGTACTGCCCATGTACAAGAACCTGTGAGAGAGCATGGCCACAGCACCAAATTGGCCAGTGAAATATTCCATATTGTGTAAAGTCATGCTCAGTAGATAAAGGAGGGGCGGCCAGGAAGTAGGGTGGTTCTCTCTCACCTTCAGGATTGCAACTGCAGGATCTTGGTATTTCAGGATTGCTAGCTGGGAACGGGCTGCATATCAGTCAGGAGGTGGTAAGCAGTCACATTGTGCACTACCTATATGTACTTCCTATTATTGCTATTATTTTATTTTATGACAATTTTAAAACTTTTTATCTGAGCCCATGAGATTTCCTTTACCCCTCCAAATTTGTCCCCCATCCCCTGGGCAGGAGGAGAGTGAATGAGTGGCTGCGTGGTGTTTGGCTCCCAGCCGGGTTTAAACCACAACACGCTTCCACCACCATCGGAAAAAAAAAAAAAAAAAAATCATCTGCCTCCTATGCAGAACAGAAAACAGTGCTGAACAAAGGCTTTCTCCAGACATGAAATGGAGGTGCCCCAGATACCCTACCTACACATAGATCATCCTCCCAGCAGGGACGATCACATATGCAAGGCAGAAGCTTTCAGCCACCGCACTCCAGTGTCTTGATATTTCTTCCCTATGACACTGAAGGGTGACAGTGTCAGGACCTCCACAGAGCCCTCACTGACAGCAGGTCAAGACAAGGGCTGTCACTGGTAAGATGTTCAGATGACAACACAGGCTGGTGAAGCACCTTTCCTTGTAACTCAGAAACCTCTACTGTGTCTGAAAGGAGCAGATCCTGACATTTATCTAGACAGCACTGTCTAGATAAACTTCAATAAGCACAGAAATAAAACTTCCCTGATTCCTGCCTGCATGCATTCTTTTGCTAATGTGCCCAATAAAGAGATGGATTCCTAAAGCCAAGCTAAATAAGGGCTGCAATTTATTAGTACAGGATTAATATGTTTTAAAATGGCCATCAGAGCACAGTGCTTGAAAATAAAGGGTATAAGAAGCAGCTTATGGGACCGTCCACCCTGCAAGCTCTCATGCTGGCCCTGGTGCAAGGTTCAGTTGGACATATTGCATCCACATCAGAAAAGGTAAACAGCGCTCAAATCTGCACTCTTTTTTTTTTCTGGAGTGAGCCTTTCTATATTTAAAGCACATAAATACACACTGAAAATTAAGAGTCTCACTCAGTTGTAAAATTACAAAGCAAGCATTCACATTACAAAGTAAGAAAAACCTACACATAATATTAATGATTTTGTCTATCAAATGAAAAACCCTTCCAATTTATTAAAAGCTTACCTTACTGCAGTCTTAATAGCTACCTCTGCAAGCAAACCATTTGAAGCACCCTTTGACAAGTTTCTTACCACTGCCTCGTTCCTTAGAGCAGACAGATTTAACGTTGTGAGAAGGCTGCCTGGGATCCAGAAAGGAGACATGTGCCTGTGATCCTACTGCATACACTGACCACTCCTGACCATAAGCCAAACACACGTTCTCCCTGCAGTATGGCAACTTTGTGGAAAGTAACTGGAAACAGAAGAAATAAAAATCAATCCATTATGAGGAAAGAGCAAGATGTTAATAGAACAACTCTGTAAACTATGTTCAGGGAAGTTGCAGTGAAAAAAACCAAAATATAGCTAAAAATACATTCTCCACAAAAATAGAACTTTAACAGAAAAGCAACAGCCTGACCTAGATTAACAAACCTGAAGGAGATGGGATGCCTTATCTGAATCAAACTGAGATGACAAAGGCTGAAGCCAAGTATTACGTAAAGAACAACTGACATTTTGGTGAAGTTTTACATCTTTCTAAGCTGCTGTTACTCCTTCAGCAGGCATACACAGACATCATCTCTCAGTTCAAAAAGCTCATCTCATACAGTAGCATAGATATGTCTTGGTTAGATATGCAATTACACCTAAATAAGTGCAATTTCCATTATGAACTCTGCTAATCAAGTATCAATCATACTCTATGCAACAGCTCACTTCAACTAACCCAGAACTAGCCAAAAAGTTAAGAGCACTTCCCACCCTCCAAAATAAGGGGAGTGGGAAGTTTCTCTCCTCAAGTTCTAATTTTTAGGACATTTCATTTTAAATTAAGCTTTTAAGTGTTTTACAAACACTGCTGCTCTTTCTTCAAGCATTTAAAAGGAGATGAAGAATAGTGACAAGCCTTAACTGCTAGGCAATTTCTGAAATCTAACAACAACAGAAAAGCACCTTTGATAGTGTGTGCTCTGCTTTCCAAAGATGAAAATACCCATCTAGAGACACAGCTCCCAGTTCCTGTTAGAAAAAGAAAGTAACAGAGTTAGTTTCTGTATTATAGATGTCCTTACAAATGCAGACTCTCTACTAGGCAGGCTGCATAATCTGGATTGAATTTATCCCTAATCCTGTATCTGCTTATCATTTGTCATTTTATACTGATCTTGATAGAACATAACATTGCACAAAGGTACTGGGTAGAATAAGAATTAAGAAAACAATAAATAACAAAAAGTAACTTGTGAAAGTACAGATATTGTTAGGCAATCAAATAATTAATTATTGCACATTACAATCTAGTGTTGACAATGCTTTTCAGCAGCTCCCACACCAATTCTGACCCTGAAGCAAACATTTCTGTCCAGGTACTACTCTACTGAAAAAGCTTTATGAAGTCTCTGTCACAGAGGAGTAATTAACAGCTATAGTGAAAAATAAAGCCCACAGGAGCACTGTGCTTTGGAGAGCACGCCCACCTTTGCTTCACAGTTTCTTTGATTTTTGAGGGCAGAAAGGAAAGTAATGGAGGATGAATTGCTACTCCCACCAGTAATAGCAAGAGATCAGCACGGGGGAGGTTAATATTTACTGTCTGCCAGACGTCAACAAAATAACACCATAGCAAGCACTTTGAGTCAGTCACCTGGCTGAGCAACCCAGTAGTGATTCAGCCATCAAAATGTTAGGTGGTCTTCACGAAAAATGAAGAAAAGCAGCAAAAGCACTCAAGAGTGGGATTCAAGGAGCAAGAGGTGTTTTGGTGCTTGATCTGCTTCTTGTAAACATTCCCTGTCTCCCCTGCTTAGGACGCAAATCTACAAATCAAAATGCCCAGGAAAATTGTTTTGTTTAAAACATGATTTTTTTTTTCTACTTGACTTCTCTGTTCACTTGCGGCAGAAGCAGACATAGCAGACGAAGACTACCATCTCACATGATAAGGATGCAAAAGGATCAGGGCAAAAAATATCAGGTTGCTTCTCTGGTATTTTTGATTTACATCACTTTGCTCTTTTTCTAATACATATAGACAGTTTTAGGACTTCTCAACTGTCTTGCTCATCTTACTGACCTTGTTCTTATTGTTGAAAGCCAATGCTCGGACTTTGCAGTTGTCAGGATTGGTGTTCTCCTTGGGGATATCCTTCAGAGCCCTGTGTGTTATGTGGGCATAGACAGGAACTTGAGAGAGATTATGCCTGGCATCGCTTCTGGACAACACATCCTCTGTGACTTCCCAGAGACCCATTGAACCATCCCGGGAGCCTGAAAAACAGTCCATGAATAAATAGTCCATTTCACATATAACTAACTCCCCTTTTTAAAAAAGGAATAAGCAACAGGGTCTGAAAGAAAGAAAGGATACTATTAATTTAATCTAATCTAACTGAATACACTGTTGGTGCCTATATATTAATTACTAACAAAATCTTGATTTTACTGAGATGTAAAGTTCGTAACATTGTGAACTTTGTCAACTGTTTTGTCTATACCATTTCCAAGCAGCCAAATCACCTTGTCTGTTTTCAAACTGATTATGATGCATCAAAAAACAGTCCTGTACAATAACCATTAGATATTCACATGTAGAATAAACTCAGAGGTGACTGAATAGCCTATGCATTCAGCCTGGTTTATCAAGGCTGTGACTAGCAGTCTGTTTATCCAATACAAAAACCTCAAAGAAAACTCAGTTGGGTTTATGCCAACTTGAGTTAATTTGGTTTGTACCTGTATACTTACAGGTATGTACACACACATTTCTGAACTGAACAGAAAAAGCTATTTGAAACCACAATTTGTATCAATTTGGATGAAATCTATTTATAAAATTACTTTCCTTAAAACCTGTACAACTTCTTGGTTAAAGAATGAAACACAGGAACTGAGGTTGAACAAGCAAGAACTTGTTTTATTTTTCTATTGAATTTGAAGACATTAATCCAAAATGTGAATCAATAAGAGTAACAATAATGGATGAAGAAAGCTGAATTTCTTTGTTCATAGATCAACACAGGCTTAACCCAAGGCTCTATACCCATCCCTTCTGGTGTTTGGGCAACTCACTTCCATCTAAGTTGGCTCTGACAGACTTGACATGTTCCTTAATTTCTTCCCTACACAATGTGAAAAATACATCACTCTCTTTCACACGGAATGCATAATGAGGATACAAGAAAAGACTAAATATCTACATCGGACTATTAAATTTATAGGCCTTGGTACCTCATCGGGAATAAGCTGCAAAGAGAGCTAAGCAAAACATCTTATTGCCATACGTGTGGTCCAGCACAGCAAAGATGGCTTTGTCCCCTCACAGATGGACTCAGTCATTTGCCCTTATCACCTACTACAGCCAAATACAAAAGGACCTTCCTAATCTCACTTGCATAGCAGCAGGCAGCACGTGTCACAACATCCTGATACGCAATTTACATGTTGATAGTTTTTAATGACACCCAATTGTGTTTGTTATGGAGGCTGAATACTCAGCAGTAAAAATTCTAAACATCTTGACATACTTTAAGAGGAAGCTGTCCCTTTTAACAGACCTAGCAGGGGGAAAAGTCAATGTATGTTGTTCATGTTCATCTGCTTAGCCCTAAAGCCAAGAAAAATATCATTTGTTACCCTAGGCTCATGTCATCCTGCGATATATTCACCCCGTCTGAAGCTTCTGCCATGGAGATCTTATTCCCTGAGTGCAACTGACTGGACCGATGCATTCTCCCTCAGCTATGGCCCCTTAGTCAAGAGCTTAATTTTATGCTTATGGACTACTGAAATACACTGCTGCAAGTTTCAGAGGCAGAGCCCTGCCTTTTTCTTGTTGAAGCTGACACAAGCAAGAGGAATAATCAAGTCCCTGCTCCTCTTTGTACTCTCTCAACAATTCTAACAGCATGAGAAAGTATAGTGCCAAATCTCTAACCTCAAGCTGTATTATCAGTGTGATCTGCCATGGGACCAAATGCTCTTTTTAATTCCTGTGGCATTTAACCTGCCCCAAGAAAATCACAAAAAATTTGCATTTAGTTTCTTTATTCAGATAAAGGTATTTGCTATATCCTCAGTGTCAGGAGTTCAAGTATTTCGGCTTCACACTTTCAAATATAAATGTAATAGAAATATTAAGATTAAAACATCAGAAATTACTTGTCTTTGTTTTCACAGAATCAGAGAATTGTCTAGGTTGGAAAGGACTTTAAAGATCATACAGTACAACCATTAACCTAGCACTGACAGTTCCCACCAGATCCCTCAGCACTATGTCAATGTGACTCTTAAACCCCTCCAGGGATGGGGACTCCACCACTGCCCTGGGCAGCCCATTCCAACGCCCAACAACCCCTTCTGGAAAGAAATGCTTCCTAATATCCAGTCTAAACCTTCCCTGATGCAGCTTGAGGCCATTCCCTCTTGTCCTGTCACTTGTTACTTGGTTAAAGAGACTCATCCCCAGCTCTCTGCACCCTCCTATCAGGGAGCTGTAGAGGGCGATGAGGTCTCCCCTCAGCCTCCTCTTCTCCAGACTAAACCCCCCCAGTTCCCTCAGACGCTCCTCGTACAACCTGTGCTCCAGACCCTGCACCAGCTCCGTTGCCCTTCTCTGGACACGCTCGAGTCATTCAATATCTTTTTTGGGGTGAGGGGCCCAAAACTGAACACAGGAATCGAGAGGCGGCCTCAGCAGTGCCAGTACAGGGGTCAGATCCCTTCCCTGTCCCTGCTGGCCACGCCAGTGCTGACACAAGCCAGGATGCCATTGGCCTTCTTGGCCCCCTGGGCACACTGCTGGCTCCTGTTCAGCTGGCTGTCAATCACCCCCCAGGTCCCTCTCTGACTGGCAGCTCTCCGGCCACTCCTCCCCAGGCCTGTAGCCCTGCTGGGGGTTGTTGTGGCCCAAGGGCAGCCCCCGGCATTTGGCCTCAGTGAAACTCCCCCAGTTGGGCTCAGCCCATGGCTCCAGCCTGTCCAGGTCTCTCTGCAGAGCCTCCCTACCCTCGAGCAGATCAACACTCCCACCCAGCTGGGTGTCATCTGCAAACTGACTGAGGGTGCCCTCGATCCCCTCGTCTAGATCATCAATAAAGATGTTAAACAGGAGCGGTCCCAACACCCAGCCCTGGGGGACACCACTCGTGAGTGGCCACAAACTGGATTTAACTCCATTCGCCACAACTCTCTGGGCCTGGCAATCCAGACAGTTTTTTCCCCAGCAAAGTGTGTGCCCATCCAAGCCATGAGCAGCCAGTTTCTCCAGGAGAATGCTGTGGGAAATGGTGTCAAAGGCCTGACTAAAGTCAAGGTAAACAACATCCACAGCCTTTCCCTCATCCAATAAGCATGTTGCCCTGTTGTGGAAAGAGATCAGGTTTGTCAGGCAGGACCTGCCTTTCATAAACCCATGCTGACTGGGCCTGATTGTCTGGTTGTCCCTCATGTGTTGTGTGATGGTACTCAGGAGGAGCTGCTCCATCAGTTTCCGGGGCACCGAAGTCAAACTGACAGGCCTGTAATTTCCCAGATCATCCTTCCGACCCTTCTTATAGATAGGGACCTCCTCAGTCAGCCAGGACTGCTGGTAAATGATGGAAAACAGCTTGGCGAGCACCCCAGCCAGCTCCTGATTAGGATCATCAGCAAAGGTCTGAAGAACTCAGGTTAGCAATCAGACTCGCTAATTGCTTCCAAGAAGTTTTCCCTAGTGTCTCAGGTCTGGTGACTAGAACCTACATCCTGCTGTAAGCATTATACAACAGAGAATATGGCTGCCTTCTACTCACACCTCCACCCTCGAGCATGCAGAAAACACTGAGAGCAACCCAGTCTAATCTCACATGCTCTATTCTACTGGGTCCTTATCTTTCCCTTGGGTATCTCTAATCATCTCTGCTGTTCTCTTCACACTTACTAGCTGACAATTTTTGGGGGGTTGGAGACTTGCAAAGATAAACCTTTATATTAAATTCAAAATCAAATTCCAGGATTAGCTTTTTGGTTTTTGGAAAAAAAAAAAAGTCTTACTGAACTAATAATTCAAGCATTTGATTTTTATATAAGACTGTTATGATATTCTGTCACCTGCAGTCTGACACCTCCTTGTACAGAATACTACAACCTGTCAGCACAGAAAGACAGTAAACTACTAAATTAATGCTACAGGATATTAGTATTGCCGCCTTTACTAAAGTAGTATTTTATGAAGTTACACTGATTATCCAACTAGTTGCTAAAAAGTCAATAATTGACATTTTCTATTACAGCCTTCTGTATTAACTGCCATAGTATATGTGCATATACATATATACAAACACACAGAGCTGTTCTGCTAGCTTGACAAAACTGAGTTTTCATTAACTCAGAATTTTGGGAAACCAATATTGCTCTGTTGTATTCCAAAGTTATTAACTGATAATAAACACCTCTCTTGAAATTATTCTTCTTGTGTGGAATCCTTCCCTGTAACTCATTATGTTTAAAGATCCTCTCATGGCAATACCAACTGGAAAAACAGGAATATTACCTCTGATACTAGAAAAATCAAATCTAGATCAGAACCTTACAAATAAAACAAAGTGAAGCACTGTACTAAGACCAAGAAGGGTTTAAATAACAGAGACAGTTCTGAGTGGTTTCAAATGCCCTGACAAAGTGCTTCCCTAAGATCTACCAAGTGCTGTATAGCAGTATAAAATTCTGGAGAGAAGGAAAGAAAAAAAAAAGAGAGAGAGAGAGAAATTTACTTTACCAGAAACAGCCATAGTATCACTGATCCATGCAATTGAAAATATCCAGTCCTTATGTCCATCCTAAAAGAAAAAAGAGGGATTTTTCTGTGCCATTATGCTCTTAGAGTAGCTTCAAAGCAAACAATTATTCTTCACTCCGGTTTTTAGTACAAATTCAGGACAGACTTACATTAAAACATTATCTACATTAAGATTTCTGCATCAAGCTGGAGCAGTTTAAGAACTTAACAGTAATTTTAACTTTTTTTGATTTTGAAGTCTATACTTAATAGACAACAATTAGTTGATGGAAAAACAGGTCTCTGACCAAGGACAAATTGATTTCAATTCTAAGGACTTAGATTTTTCCATTTTGAAATCAGGTTTCTTTATTTGTGTAAAGTAGCTACATACTTTTATTTCCTCAAATGCACATTCCTACTATGAAAAATAACCAGAATCTTATGCTTACAATATATAACCTACAGACTAATATGTCAAGATATTACTTCAACAAGTTTTTATTTAGCAGGTGAGAAACCTGTGGGGAAAAGAACCCCATAAGGCTCCAGTTCTGTTTGAAAAGCTGCAAAGTCACCACAGGATGCAAATGCATAGCAAATCATACAAATCTTCAGAGTCAAGCCGTTCTGCAGCTGGTTATCTGCTACTCAAGAAACTCTGACCTGACTTCTGCTGCTGTAGTTAACGTCTATGTGAAGTCTGAATAAAAAGGAGAAATGAAAGAGAAGTACTTGCAGGACACACTACACTCATTTCAACCTTTTTTCTTTTTAAGACTGGCTATTTTAAAAAGGTCACATGATGATTCAGAACTATAAGCAGTACCTGAGTCTATCAAACTGCCATAAGCCACTGAGTTAGAACTAATCCTCAAAGACAAGTTCCACCTCTGGAATAATACATACATAAA
The DNA here is from genome assembly GCF_965140245.1 of Athene noctua. NCBI lineage: Eukaryota > Metazoa > Chordata > Aves > Strigiformes > Strigidae > Athene > Athene noctua. Next base: position 10,338,779 of record NC_134077.1, read on the forward strand.
TTGCACTGGTGAAGGGGAAACTGTGAACAACTTGTATCGTCTTTTCAAATTCTCAAGTTTTTTCACTAAAACTAGCTTCAGAGCTCATCACCACAATTAGACTAACATCTGGGATTTTGTTACATTTTCAATGCCTATAAGTGATCTGGTAGACCTGAATGAGGGTGAGGAAGAAGAAATCTGACTTGGAACCTTAAGAATCTTCTCACATGTTTACATACTTGCTAGTATTTAAAATATCTTGTCAAAAAAATCAGGAATGGTTTCAAGCTTTCAGAAATTCATTCTCCACAACAAGATTCCCAAATCTTAACCTTGCTCTGACATTAGGCACTTCAAAGTAGAAAGTCTTGTAAGTGACAGAATAAACTTTCCCCACATACTCCCACTTACATCTCCCACACAGACAGGATCGAGTGTAGGCAGACGATAAATTGCAAGACTGTTGGGGTTGTCTCCACCTGTGGCCAGAAGGGTCCTCGATGGGTTGAGCTCAATGGCATGAATACCACATCCCTGCTGGTTCACCATTCCGGGTTCACGATCTTTCAGAATCGGAATCTTGGTAATTTGGCCAGTTTGGACATCTACTACAAATAACTGCGGGAAAAGAAAAAAAAAAAAACAAAACAAAACAGGAGATATAAGTCATCATCGAACAGAGAAGAAAAACAAGATGGTAAAATATCCTCCCTATTTTGAATTTACATTCTTTTCAAGTTGGAATCCATAAATGCTATAAATATGGCTCAAAAATGCATAAATTCATTCTTAAAACAAGTAAACTAGATTACTTACAGCAGGGTTTTTTCAATCATTTCATTTGGTTTTCACAGCAATGGAAGAGAGAGGAGAGAAATGTGTCATGGGAGGTTTTCTGTTTAACAGAACTCTTGAATCTAAAACTCTTTTCTGTTTAATATAATGAGAAAAAAATGCTGGTTTTCAGTTTCCCCATACCACAGTGAGAAAGAGACCCACATCACAACAGCCACTAAGCTTCAGGAGGCTTAGCGCAAGTCTCATGCCTCCCAGATAAGATAATCATCATGAAGTTTTGGCTTTGGCAAATTTTATAGATTTATATATTTGGAGTTTATTTTCTGGTGATACACAGAGAATATTAAGTAAATATAATACTGTCAGTGTGAATATCTGAAAAAAGATATCTAGCTACATACCTTATCCTGCAAAAAGACTAGAAGTTGGAGCTCTATGTCACTGTTCCCTTGGCAAAAAACTGTATAAGGCCTTACAACTCTCCAGAAATACATTACACCCAGTTATGTCAGTTCAAACATATACCATAGGGTTACAATCTAAACCAGAACAAAGGTTTACATCACCTGCCAAAGTACACTTTCATTTGGGAGGCTCTTGTGCTGGATCATTTCACAGATGTTGTTCAGAGCACAGCTGCACTAGCAGTCAAACAGGTATAGCAGAGGGGACACAAAGCCCTGTGAGGGAACGTAAGTGAAGCAAGGAAGTGGAGGATCTGAAGCTGACTTACACTAAAGAAAGTGATGTAGAGTCATAGCCCAGGTTTATAATTATATTCCTCCTTAAGTTTGTTCCTTCTATAACCAAAGAACATTTTCTCAGAGCCTCTGGAAGTGAACTGAAGATGGTGAAGACAACAAAAAAAACTCAATGCAATTTTAAAAATACACACCTTGAGGAAGCTGTTCTGAAAGCCTGTCAGACATTTTTAGAAGGACAGAAGAGAAATCTAGAGGTTCTCAGAGAGAAGTTATACATATAAGTTGCTTTTGGTGAACTCTAACAGACTGTAGATCTGTTCTTTAATAAGTGTAAGAAGAACCCAAGAAAATTTAACAGCATATCTATTATTCTTGATGTACTGAACTAGCAGAATATTAATGTCAAATCAAAAGCTGGTAAAGTATGGCATGTTAACCCCTTTCTACAGAGAAGGCTGAAATCTGTTAACCCCTTTCTACAGAGAAGGCTGAAATCTATTGATGGCTATTTGTGTGTTGTGTCTAGAATGATTTATCCCCTTCAACCTGCTAATGATCTTCCTCTGTAGGCAGCAGTCTTTCACAAACAGATGACTGTTCCTACAAGGCCTGAATTTTTGTGATTAGTTCTCTATTTTGCATGCTGGTGTGGGGTCAGGTAACAGCTGAAGTGAAGCTGATTAAGTAGGAGGCACTGCAGTTCACTGCCTGAGACAGCTGGTAAAAACAGGATGCACACAGACACCCCTTTGCCCTAACCACATCCCTGAAAATTAACATCTGCACTGCAGGATCAAGACCAGTAATCCCCTCCCCTCTCGTGCTGTCCTTATGAGTGCATATCCTATCTTTCTCTTCAGTATTTCCTTCAAGCAGAAACACCTAATTCTCCCTCCTATCCTCCTTCAACTATTAAAAAACCCTAAAATCAACATTTAAGTACCTCCGACTAAGGCTTGCAGGTGTCATCTGCAGGTCCTAAAGCTGGCACCAGAAGTGCTAATTAGAAAACCACATCCACACCTCAGGATGTCCTCAGACTCAGGAAAATTGTGCTTCAGCTGTAACAGATCCACACTTCGAAGAGCATCTCAACAGGTATGAGGACTGAAATTAAAAACCCTTCACATCCTCCAGCCTGACACCACTGTCATACATCCATGTTTGATGTGTTAATAAAGACTTACTCTAATGCAAAATTCCTTTAGCTAACTCTAAACTAATTAGGCTGAAAAAGTAAAGAACCTGGAAACACACAATACTGAAGCATCAGATTGCCCGCATTTGTGTCCTGGATCTTCAACCTCTTTCTTAGAAGAGGTTTCCAAATTAAGATATTCTCAGAAGTAGCAACAGGACATAATTTCCTGCAGTGCTTTCATCTGCTCGTACCCCACTTTAATCCATCATCAGCCCCTGAACTGCTTTGTCATTTCCTCACTTTTCTCCTCCAGTTGCACAGTCTTACTCTAACCAGAACAGCAACTGCTCTTAGGTCAAGAAACTTCACACAGTTAAGGGACTGGCTTTGTAGTTTCAACCATAAAGTTCTAAGCAGTAACATCTCCCCTTGATTGGTAAGGAAGTTGGCACACTATGGGTAGTTTAAAAACCACCACCACCTCCCTTGAACAAAACAGGCAAGCACTGTCTGCATATGTTAGGACTCTTGCATCACCTGGGCCAGGACAGGAAGCCAGAAGCTCACACTTGCAAGGTGCACCACTGATTGCCAAGAAATCTTCCCTGTAAATCCAGCAAACAGAAGCCAAGAGAAGCCAAACAGCTGTTAGATACTTCTAAAACCAAAAAGGGAGAAATGTTAAGAAAAACAATAGGCACCAGCTAAGAACATAGCAAATTTGAATACAGTTTTAAGAGTTTTAAAGTTTTACTACAGTAAATAAAGTATGAAATATCTGACTGCTTTTAAACAAGTGCAGCCAAAACAGCAGCATACAATGACATAAATCTGAAGAAAACAAAGTAATTAGCCTACGTCTTCCCAGCAAACTGGCACCTTCACTACTCTTGAAATAAGCACATCTGCAAATAGCTCCGAAGTAGCCTGGACCCTAAGAATCTTGACAAAGTCCTGATAGATGAACTGTACATTTATGTTTTTCTTTACCTCAAGCAGGAATAAGAACTTCTTTTCCAGCTACTCATTATATAGAAACTAAAAAACAGCCCCAAAAACTCTTCCTGGATGCAGCAAACCCCAACACCAACCTCCAAACAGTGAATGGTGCATATTTGTCCCTTGATTTTAAGCTTTGCACATAATTCAGTTCTTCCTGCTAGTAAAACGTATGCAAGTCATACATTAGCATGTCAAATAAGTTAACATGCAGGATTCACCAAGCCAGGACTGCTTTGGCCATCTGCCAGAAGACCAAGGACAACACTTCATCTGTGAGAAACAGAGCAGACTCAGCTATTGTGTTCTCTGCCAGACAACCTTGTTCCAACAAGGAAACAGGCTGAATGACAGAGAGAAATCCATCTTCCCCCCCCTTTTTTTTTTTTTAAAGCAATTCAGAAATACAGCTTGCAACTTGCTTTCACTCAAGGATCAAGGTAGACAGGCATGGCTAGGTACTACAGATGTCACAGACATGAATCTTCATGATCTGGCCCTACTTTTCACACCCTGTGAGATTACTAACTGTAAGCTTATTTTACTTTTTACTTTGCAGAAGTGGTAAGAAGTCATTCCGGCAAATGGCTCCCATAAAATGACTATATGCCTGTCCTCTTTCCAAACTGCTTACAATCAAGTTAATCACAAAACTGCCCCGCTTCACAGACTAAGAAACTTCAACAATCAACTTGCCAAAAGTAGAGACTGTGGCAGAGAATCAAGTATCTGAAGACCAGTCTGAACAGCAAAATCCATCCTTCTCTTATATACAATACTGAGAGCAGGACAGTTTGCCAGGTTCTTCCATCAAGTCTACTTCCATTTTCTGACCTGCCTTTCAGAGACAACAGCTTAACAGGTGGAAAAAAAAGCACTACCAATTCATTAAAGTGCCCTTCCCATGCATCTTTAACTCAAAGCATTGACTTTATATAGCAAGATTAAAAAAATGGCCTGTGGAATGCCATCTCAAGGCAGCATGTACACTTTCACGTCCTCCGCTGCTGTCCCCACACAGAGAACAGAAGATGAACAGCCAGCCCTATTTTTCAGTTGATCGTACAAATCAGTCAGAACAAAACCCAGAGCTACAGCATGTTTTCATTACAGAAGTAGGATGGACATAGATTTACAAGGCATGAAGAACATACATGAAAGAGATTGCTTATTCTTCATGCAAGAAGTGCTCATGACATGGTCTGCATCCCAGCTCTTCACATACTGCGCTTGGAAATCACAGGCACATTCTTGTCATTCATACTACCATTTGAAAGAAACCCAAGATAAACATATTGCCTTGCTAAAAACAGAATCACTAAGAGAGAATCAATTGCAATAAAGTGTCACAATTAAGCTTAAGCCAGTATTCAAGAACCCACATGCTTTTTCCTGACCCACTCAAACAGTCTCACCAGCCTTGTGACAACAACTAGTGCTCAGGTAGCTGCAAGGTCAGCTAGATCATATCTCTGCCTTTGGTGAAAACTAACCGTACAAGAAAATCTGTCTGAACACAAAGCATCAGGCTGATCCAGCTGACACCCCAGCCACACGGACAATTAGTGCTAGCAAGAATGAGCAGGTGGGAACATCTTGTTCTGTAACAACACAAATCCAGGGCAGCTGAAGCCGGTCACAAAAATTTCACCCTCAACCAAGATGGAAAATGACATCATTGTTCTCCTTCAAATTTGTTTTTTGCTAACAAAACCACAAAAGCAAGACAATGCTTACAGTGTCATTATAACAATACAATTGCTGGTCACACTAAGTCACAGTGTTTGATTTTTCCCAGTCTCAGTCTTGTCTTTTATTCAGATTGTAAACACCTCTCTCTTCTATGTTCATAGAACTCTCAGCATAAGGTTCCTTGGTTCTACAGCAATACAGATTTCCTAATATATGCCAAGTCCCAAAGAAACGTGGACTCTTTAAAGACTAAGCTATCAAACTGGTATATATCCTTTCCAGTGGAGACCAGAACATAGAATCATAGAATAGTTAGGAAAGACCTTTAAAAGTCTCCTGGTCCAAGCCCCGTGGCCACGAGCAGGGCCGTCTTGGTCTGGCTCAGGTCTCTGGGAGCCCCATCCAAGGTGACGGTGAAAGTTTGCCGCCGTGGGGCAGCTCCCGGCTCTCGGGGCAAGCTGCTGCAGCGTTTGAGGAGCAGGCTGGTGGTAGAAGACGTCTTGCTGCTTGTATCTGGTGTGAATCTGGGCTCTGTGAATTGCAAACCATCAGCCCTGGTCCTGCTGGCAGAGGCCCCGTGGCAAAGCCTGTGCCTATCTTTCCACTGAGCCCTCTGTCAGTACTGGAAGGCCCCTAGAAGGTCTCCCTGGAGCCTTCTCTTCTCCAGGCTGAACAACCCCAACTCTCTCAGCCTGTCCTCACAGGGGAGGTGCTCCAGCCCCCTAAAGCATCTTCATGGTCTCCTCTAGACCCACTAGAGCTGGTTCATGTCCTTCTTATGTTGGAGGCCCCATAGCTGGACACAGCACTGCAGGTGGGGTCTCATGAGGGCAGAATCCCCTCCCTTGACCTCCTGGCCACACTTCTCTTGATGCAGCCCAGGATGTGGTTGGCTTTCTGGGCTGCAAGTGCACATTGTTGGCTCATGTCCAGCTTTTCATCCACCAGTACCCCCAAGTCCTTCTCAGCAGGGCTGCTCTCAATCCCTTCATCCTCCAGCCTGTATTGATATTGGGGATTTCTCTGACCCAGGTGCAGGACTTGCACTTGGCCTTGTTGAACCTCATGAGGTTTACACAGGCCCACTTCTCGAGCTTGTCCAGGCCTCTCTAAATGGCATCCTGTCCCTCAGGGCTGTAAAGAGCATCACTCAGCTTGGTGTCATCTGCAAACTTGCTGAGAGTACATTTGTCCCACTGTCTATGTTCTTGATATTGAACAGTATGGATCCCAGAGGGACAACACTTGTCAGTGATCCCCCTCTGGAGCCACTGACCACTACTCAGAGGATGTGACCATCCAACCAATTCCTCATCCACTGAACAGTCCACCCATCAAATCCCTGTCCCTACAATTTAAGAGAAAAGTTGTGGGGGACTGTGTTAAAGACCTTATAGAAGTGTAGACAGACAACATCAGTAGCTCTTATCTTGTCCACTGATGTAGTCACCCCATCATAAAAGGCCACTAGTTTGGTCAGTAAGGACTTGCCTTTGGTGGAGCCATGCTGGCTGTTGCAAAGCACCTCCTCATCCTCCATGTGCCTTAGCATGACTTCTAGGAGGATCTTTTCCATGGTCTTCCCAGGCACAGAGGTGACACTGACAGGTTGGTGGTCCCCAAGATCCTCCTTTCTACCCTTTTTAAATATTAGTGCAATGTTTCCCTTTTCCAAATCACCAGGGACTTCATGTGACTGCCATTACTCTTCAGGTATCATGGTGAGCAGCTAGGCAAGTACATCAGCTATGCACTAATCTTCACACAAAACCTACTCAGAGGTTGCGTGGTATAGGGGATGCAAGTGGGTAATGGCCTTATACTTCCTCCTTGAAAGCATCCAAAGCAAAACAACCCAGAATATAAGAAACCACTCTGAGAAATGAGCAGTGGTAAAAACTAACAGCAACTTGACTGATTCTGAATTCACATTTTCAGAGACAAGATCATGTAATCAGGCACTCCATCTTGCTATGAAACTCTGAAGCACTACTAGCTAATGGGCACACCTTTGATGTCACTGAATTTGTTCACTTCCAAAATCACATTTGTCAGTTTTTACTTGTGTCCTACCCTCCATGTTTAATTTCAGGAGGCTGCATACAGTTAACACATGCTGACAGATGGCAAAGGATGCAGAAGTGAGAGACTTTGTCTGCTAAAGGGCATCTCTACCATCCATATCATACCTGGCACAGAAACTACCAGACTCTGAAGACGTGGGTATTGCCTGCAGTTGAGAGAAACCCAAATACTGTTGAGCCAGACACCTGGCTATTTACTCACAAGCCACTGAAAGAAAGGTGAATGGAGGTGTCAGTGACAGACATAAGAGGTTTATTTACACTGATTTTCAATCACTGTTCAGTGGACTTTGATAGAGCTACAAACTGCGGGAGCATGAGTTCTCATTCCTCCCCAGGATCAGAAATGAGCAGTCTTGTTGATTCTTCATTACATGTGGAAAGCCAGAATGTACTTTAACTTGCAAAGCAAGTGGAAATCATTTTCCCTGCAACAAGTCCATATTCACAGATGGAAGCGTAACTGTGCATTGTATTCTCACCACTACAACCCCGGGACTACAAGAGTAAGTTGTCATTTTATGGGATGCACAGAACAGACATGGGATCTCTTCAACAAATTTAAAACCTCTAAGAAGAAACAAGAGCTGGTGATTTACAGCAGGGCATCCAAGGCAACACAAGAATCTATCAAAGAGAGAAAAAGTAACAGCTAGTGTTCAGAAACCAACCCATTCATGCCTTGAAATGCCACCTGTAAAACAGGAGAAAGCATTCAGTAAGGAAGTTTTAAAACAAAAATACATCAGTGAGTCCTGCCTGGAAAAAAAAAAAGAAACCAACAAACAAAAAAACCCAAAGGCAAACAAAAATATTAGATTCCAGGCAATTTTACTCTGAAGCAACTGGAAACTAATAAGCTTCTTGTATTTAGGGAATGATTTACAGCAGTTGTATTTTTTCATCCCTAACTTCACAATTAGTAAAAGAATTATGTACTGAACACATACACAAAACTAAAGGAACAAAAGAAGCTGGAAAATAATTATTGGAACTTATTTTTAGAAAATGCTTTATTCCTCCTCATTTTCTGATACAGTAAAAAAATTAAAACTTCAGCAATCTTGCTTTCAGTGGTTTTGTTTGCCATAAGCTTGTCTCCTGCATGAGACTCAAAGTTTCTCTAAGAAGCTTGAAGATGCTTATTACAGACATGCAGTGGTGACACTAAACGTCTGCAACACTCGAGGTTTGCCTGCTCCTTCATTTGAATCTGAAAGACACTAGGAAGCCCACTTGCATACAAGGTCTAGGTGATTCCTGCAAACATGAATCCTGCCTCTGGTGATTGTGTTTGAATTTTTAGAAACTTGAATGCTTGTATAGATTCCTTAAATCTGAATTTCTCAGAAAAAGCATGCACCTTTAACAAACGCAAATATTTGATTTACAGCCGGCCAACTGTGAACACCAGGATCCACCAGAGAACAATAAAGTTATTTCATATACACAATTACACCCAGGGATATTTTTAAGGACAAAGTTACCCCAAATATTTAAAGAAGGTATAATCGACATTAAAAATGAGCAGTTGACAGCGAGCTCCATATTCTCTTCAGTGTTTATAGTGACTAGTACTGTCAAATGACTAGTACTGTCAAATGACTAAAACCAAACCTACTCCTCTATGACTGAAGTGTATTCTTGTGTTGTCATTACAGTGAATCCTTCTGGCACAGCATGGCCAAGGGCAATTTATAAATTAAATGTTAAAAGCTTTCAGTGCCACATTTAAGCTCTGATTAATAACTGCTATGGTTTATATTTTTCTGTTGCATTAACTTAATAATTACATGCAACTCCAATACAACAAACCCCATTAAAGTCAACCAAGTTGTTTTAGATTTACTCCCAACTTAAATGCCACAACTTCAGTGTATGAGAATCTGCAAAAGAATTCTGCTTTATTAGGTGGCTTACTCAGGAGATGAGAGAGAAAAATCTCGTAATTAGAGTGTAGAGTTTAACACTCTGCTTGTTCAAATGTGAACACAAAGCAACCAAACTAAAGCTATTACAATATTCATAATTCATATACAACCTTCCACAATGCTGAAGTGACTTCTTTTGTAATCACTGTATTTTGCTTAATAAAAGATGAGTTCCATCTGTAACGTTAAGGCTAGCTGTGGAAGCATACACTTCGTTGCAGAGTGTGCAGTGGCGACAACAATATGGTTGAATCCCTCTTCAGTTCTGCAATTGTTTGGTCCCAAACAATTTTCTGCTAGGTTGCGTTAACAACGCACTTGCCCATTTATCTTCGCTGCAGCAGCACTGGAACTACAGAAGTTACAGAACACAGCAAAATTGTTGCAGCTCTGTAAAACACTCAGTCATCTTGCTAGAGTAAGCAAGATTTTTGAGAGCTTGTGTTTCAGCAGGAGTTTGTCTCCTGTAAGCTGTTCCACAAACAGTGCTGGCTGCTGACCAGCCGAGGTGATGAACACATGTGGAGAAAGAAGGCTGAAAGATTCCATCTCAGGCTTATTCCTGTCAAAAGATTGTTTTGTTTATACAGCTAGGCTTTGCTTCTTAAGAGGTACTGCATGAGTTTCCAAGCTGTCTAACTATGAATAACAGAACATCTGAAACAAAAAAAACACCACAAACGTCCCTTGCAGATCAGACCCCTGAGCGCAGTTTCTGCACAGAAAAACTACTGACAAAGAAACAATCACATCAGCTAATATATTTTGAGGTTTAAGACCCACTTGATCTACATTCCTTACAACACTTGATTAGTATCTGTGGCACGAATCAACTTGCAATAAACAAATTTATGATTTTGCACTAATTCAATCAGAACTTCAAACATGACATTGCAACCTCGCCCAATGAAGTTGGGCTAACTCCAGCAGAGAGAACATGACATAAGAAATATAATTTCTTCCATTTACTAATCACATAGAACATTATTTTGATATTCCCCTATGATGTTTCACATTGAAAGCGTCACTTTAAGAGTCTGAAGACTCTTGCTGAAACATATAAAGCTACATAAACAGGAGAAGTTATCTGAACACTGGAAACAGATTTAGTGTAAAAATCATGAAGTCCACAAGCAAAGGATACTCCTGAAAACCTGAAATTAACTTTTAAGCTTGGAACATTTCTAGTTACTTTGACAAATATCTAGTTTAATTTTAGTTTTGCAGAAACTTTTCAAAATCATCAGCACAGAACCATACATAAAAAAAAAACCCTCAGAAGACTGAGCATAACATTAAAGTCTTCCTAGCCACTTCCGCCAGGCATGACAGTTACCATTTAGCAAAGCTATCGTCGTTCATTAACTTTCATTTGCAGAACAAGAAGAAAGATCCAACCCCCCTGTTGCTCTCCATCCTGCAAATAGATGTAAATCGCTCTGTGCAGATGAGGCAGATGCTGCATGAGGTCAGCCACCTGCACACTGCTATATTTTCAGATAAGAACAGATCATCTTTAAGACTTACCTGCGTTCAAAATTAACTTTGGGCGATTCTAACTCTGTTCCTAATACTTTCCTCGGCAGTCTACACACTTCGATTACGGTAAGCATCATTTGCGGGTGAGGGTGGAACAATTAACAGAGGGAAGAGAAACGGAGAGGTGGCACTTACTGTGTTGCATTTTGTCCCACACACCACTTGTCGGTGGTTCAGCCACTGGGAGGCAAACACTTTATTAAGGGTGCCGAGGCGAAATTCTCTCTCCTTCAGGATGCTGGGAAGCTGCTGGGCTGCGTATCCGTGCAACAGGCGGTAATAGCTGGACTCATTCTGCATCCTGACCTCTCTACCTTTCAGGTAGTACACCAGAGACCTTTTCACCGGGGGGAGTCTCTTCCTTTTGTGAACTGAGTGATCCCACTCATACTGTGGAAAATAAATGTGGAAATTAGATAAAGTAATCCGAACAAACTTACACACAACCCTTCCAAATTTAAAGATACTCCCACCAAAATACTGCACTCCTCCAAACTACCCATGGAATACCACAGACGAATATTAATTCGGAAACGCTCATACAGCCTTCAGCAACATAAAATTAAACATATATATTTGCTAAAGAAGTAACACTGCGATGATACTAAAATCCGTCCACAGCAGTTCGGCAGCGCTCAGACGCTTAAAGTAACAAGACGCCGCCGAGAAGCGCCTTTAAATAGGAGAGGGCAGTCCCGACAGCCCCCCGCCGTGAGCTCGGCAGGTCTGGGCTGAGACGGCGGGGGCCACCCGATACCGACCGCGCGTTCACCGGCCTCCTCCGCCCCATCTTGGGCTAGCCCCGCAGCATGGCTCATCCTGGGGGCGGCGGGGACCCGACAGTTACGGACCGAGCGGCTGAACCCAACGGGGGCGGCGGGCGCCAGCGGCGCGGGGACGGGGGGGGGAAGCTGCCTGCTGGACCGCACCGAGACAAGCCCCGCCACCGGGGCCGAGAGTGTGCGCCCCCCCCTCCCCTCCCCGCCACGACATCTTGCCCAGGCACTGGGAACCCCCCGCCCTCCTTCCTCGCCCCAACCGGGCGCCGGGACACGGCAGCCCCCGGTCAGGGTCACCCCTCCCCCGGGGCACCGGCACATTCACCCCCACCGGGGACAAGGACTTCTCACCGCCACCTTCCCCCTACCCCCCACCCCCGTTCCCGCGCCCCCAGCTCTACCTGCTCCCCCTGGAGCCCCCCGGCGGCGGCCGCCGCCGCTTTCCGCTTCCTGCTAACTGTTTTCCGGGACATAGCAGAAGGAGGAGAAGGAGGAAGAGGAGGAGGAGAGGCCGAGATCCCGGCCCGAGCCCCACATGGAGCAGGAAGGTGAAGCGGCCGCCAGCGGACGGGGCATATAAATGCGGGGAGTCGGGCCCGGTCACTCTCCGCCGCAGGCCCCGCCGACCGCGCTTCACGACATTTTCCCCAGGATTTTTTTTTTTTTACGACAGCCGCGTCGCGCCTTTGCGGCGGCTTCCCCGCCCCGCCCCAGAGCCTCGTTTCCTAGCAACCGGGGGAGGCCGGGCGCCGAGCTGGCCCGCCCCCTTTGCCGTTGCCAAGGCAGCGGGGGGCGCGTGGCGCCCCCTAGCGGCACAGCGGGCCGGGGGCTCCCCGTCCCGGGCCGGCCTCAGCCCAGAGGAGGCGCCGGATGACTCTTCCTTTTTATTTATTTTTGAGCAACCTCCTGCCTGGAGGGAGACTCATTTGACTACAGCTTGGCTTTATCACGCGGCTCCTCCGAGCGACGACAAGGGTCGGCTGCACATCGTGTGGTGAACAGTGAGGCGCTTTGTCAAACGCTGAGGTGATCCCTTCCAGCAGGAAACTCCCGTATTGCGGAGGAAGTAAAGAGCATGCGGAATATTTGTATTTCGTTGTGCTGCTTTAAAACTAATGTAGATGGAGGCATGCTTTTTCCTTGTTTCCACAGAGTTTATACACGCTTTTTCCTAGGTGAGGCAAAAATTAACTCCAATCTGGTGATGGCTGCCTTGCAAACAATCTTGTAAAGAAAAAGAATGAGAAAAGAGAGAAACGTGTAACCTGCAGGCAGACTGCAAAAAAAGCCAGCTCCTGACCCCTTGAAATCCGCTGGCTCCTCGAGTCACATGAAATCAGTAAACATACTGTTTTCCTGACAAATAAGGCATTTCTTGCATGTTGTCTTTTGTGTTTTCATCTACCAAACCCCAAAGACTAAGGGTGCTGTGAAAACCCAAACTGAAAAAAACTGTGAAATAACCTCACAGGCATTCCAGCTTCCCCTGAGGATAAAAAGCCCAAGGGATAAATCTAGTTGGGCTGGTTTCAGCCACGGTTTACCACAGTCAATCCCCCTCTCCATGTCCTCCCTCACACACAACTGCCGCCTGTATTTAGGACAAAACTCCTCCATTTTGGACCAAGGCGCTCTCAAAAGGCTGAAAATCCACTGCCAAAGCTGCTCTCGGGGGAAAGCGCCGTGGTCCAGTGCATTCCTGCGGGAGTCCCCCCCCTCAGCTCTGTCAGGCGAACGTGAAGCCCCTCGTGGGAGGACGAGGGAGGGAATCATCGCAGAGATGACTCTGTGACGGGACCAGAGCAAGGTGTCGAGGCGGCCATGGCCGCTGCGGGAAGGGGCTGAGGCGTATGGGGCAGCATGCCCGCTCTGGGCCCGGCTCGCTACCCTCGCGCTGCCCGCAGGGGAGCCTGTCCCTGTGCTCAGGCGAGGGAGCGGCGGGAGGTGCTGGAGGAGCGCCCGGGCAGGGACCGAGCCGCGGACAGGGGCCGGGAGCGGGAGCGGGAGCAGGACCGGCCGGGGCACCGCCCCGCCCCGCTGCGCCCCGCCCCGCTGCGCCCCGCCCCGCTGCGCCCCGCCCCGCTGCGCCCCGCCCCGCCCCGCCCCACCCCGCTGCGCCCCGCCCCGCTGCGCCCCGCCCCGCTGTGCCCCGCCCCGCTGCGGCCCCGCCCCGCCCCTCTCCCCGCGGGGGACGTCACGGGCGGCGCCTCCGGATTGGGCCGGCGGGGGGCAGGTGACCTGGCGGCGTGACGGCAGCGCGTCGCCGCGGAGGCCAGGCCGAGGGCAGGCAGACAAGATGGCGTCGCCCGGCCGCGGGGCTGGAGGTGGTGAGGCGGTGCGGGTTTCGTAGAGGCGGGCGGTGACCGCGGGGACGGCCGGAGCTGCCAGCCGGGGGCCGCCAGGCGCCGCGCAGGTAACGACCGTGCCGGGTCAGGAGGGGTCGGGGGTGGGGGTGCCGCTCGCCCTCGTAGCCGGGCCTGGGCAGGGGGGCGCAGCTGGCCGCTCCCGGGCCCTCCGCCCTGCCGCCGGGCCCGAACTGCGCTGCCGCTTCTGCTCCTCGGGGGCGAGGGACTTTCCGCCCCTCCGTCGTGATTCAGCAGACGTGAAGTGCCGGCGGGGCGGATGTGGGGCCGCTGTCCTCCCGAACGGGGGCGGGGGGAGTTCGCATTTGGGGTCCGCGGCCCTGGAGGGGAGCGAGCCTGTGGGCGCTGCGTTAGCGTGTGGCCTTGTTCCGCCTTCGCGGCGCTCGGTACAGCTTCTGAAGGTACCGTTTAATGGAGGTGAGGACCTGCGCGGTCAGCTCGTGGTTGGGCCGGGGCTGGACCCGGGGAAGCAGGGGGGCGTCAGGGGAATAGGGCGACAGCCCTTTCCCCACACAGCTGCTTTCCGTCAGTTTTGGGGACTGCCCGAGTCAAGGAAATACCTTGATGCTTAGTAACTAACCCTTGAAGAATTTGCCCTCTGAGAGCTGCTTGCCATTGAAATCTGAGAGAGCGGTTAGTGTCCATCATATTTGGAAGTAAGTTCCTCCCCACGATAATGAAATCTTCTATGAAGAACAAAATGTCTGCTTTTGTTCAGGCAGGGATATGTGTGTGTTTTTTGTCAAGCCTGCCTTCAGGTGATTTGTTAAATTCTGGTTCTTGTGTCATGAAAGTAGTACTCATCTTCCCTGTACCACTTGTGACTTTAGATTTCTACTCTGTTCGTTCTTTGGCTGCATCTTCTTGTAGGCTGGAGAGCCAAAGGCTTGTTTACATCATGGGTCATAGCCTTCCACATTTCTGTATTTTTCCAGTTAGCTCTTCTGCTTTTGAATGGGAAAGAGGATCATATCTTTCTCTGCATTTGAGATGCAGACATACCATGGATGTATACACTGGTGTAAGAATACTTCAGTTTTGTAGCTTCTAACTTAACTTTCTAGTATTGCCTTGTGTTCTGTTTAGCTCAGCACCTACTAGATATAAAACATTTTAGGCTTTTTTGAAGCTGAACTGCCTGAGTTTTGATAGCTTGAAGCCTATCATTTAAAAGGGAAAGTTAGGATTGCTTTGGGTACTTTTTTTAATTAGTAAAAGAAATTACAACAGATGGAAATGAGTAATTGCCTTATCAAGTCTTTTTATTCCCACATCATTTAAAAATTCCAAACAAAGCAAAGCAAAAAAGTCTTACGGAAATCTTATGACGTTGATACTGTCTCATTAAAATAGAGATAAGTAAATGGACTCTGGCACTTGACTGTGCAACTAATATCGCTGCCATTGTAGATTCAGTAATACTGCATTCATGTTGAATTCAAGCATTTTGAGGTGGAACAAGTGAGTGTTGCCAAATTAAGGAACGACTGAGTTGTGGTGATGTAACTTTGGTGGCTGTGCTGCTGATAGAAGGCATACTGCCTGCTATGAGGTTAAGACACTTTTGGGGGAGCTTGGTGAAGGGAATCTTAACTCCAGTTGTGATCTGGGGTGTTAAGGAAAAAAGGAAGTACTGCAGTTCGCCAGACCTCTTCCCCGCCTGCCATGCCTTATCATCCTTGGAGCATGGGAGATTCTGCCCCTCTGCAGGCACTCCTGCAACTGCTGGCTTCCTAGGGCTGACCCTGCATACCTGGGATCTCACCTCTGCGACACCATTTGTCAGGGGAGAGGGGAAAAAAATGTTTTGACCTCCTCTTCTCTATACAAAACAGAGCTATATGTACTGGCCGTGGGGAAGGGAGTGCGGCTGAGACAGTACATATGGTAGCAGCACAGCACAGTTGCACAGATTTATTCAAGCCCATGTGCAGGACGGTGTTAGGTTGCAGTGCTGTGGTACTACTGCTGCTTAATGACTTAATTTTCCTGTACATGCAGAGCTGTGATTCAAAAGCAGCAGTGATGCTTTGGATCGCCCTTTCAATTGAGTGACTTAAACCTTTTAGGCAAAACATTAATTTTAAGGATAGAGGCAAGAGAAAACATAGTGTTTAAACTTAGCTTTTGCAAGCTCATGGTTTTAGTTTCAGAAACAAAACTGAAAGTGATTGCACTGTTCTTGTCTCACTGGCAGTATCTGGCCTGCAAGTTTGATATTTCTTTTTCTTGTTGTGAGTGCACTGTGCAACAAAGGAGTCAGTGAAGAGTTGCTTCTGCGAAGATCAGACACTGCATTAAGTCAAGTGTAAAATAAAGAAAAGGTACCTGAAACTTCAAAGGGGAGACCAAGGAAATCTCAGGCATAAGATATGCAAATGAATATATGTTAAGTTTTTCTTTAATAATATTCTGAAAATTGAAGTTCAAGAGTATACTGATTAATATAAAGAATATAGTGATCAGTTGGGAGACTTAGTGTATAGTATCGGTTGATGGACAGAAAAGCCCTAACGGTGAAAAATTATCAAAAACATGAAGAGCTCCATCTTCACCGTTCACATGGTGTTTTGCGATGCCCAGTACTTGTTATCCTAGAGGCGAAAATCTCTTAACAGAATAGCAGTCAGGTTTCCAGATCAATCCAGCAGACTACCTCATCTAACTCGGTCACACTGGCGGCCAGAGCTGGTTTTGCTGGTGGCAGAAGTGCTATAATGCTACAGAAGGCATCACCTTACTCATCCTCCCTTTTATTTGTATAATCTTGTAGTTTCCTGTTGCTTCCACAAACTTTAAGGATCGATAATTCAGCACATGCAATATTGTTGTGAATGTTCAGTCTCTGTATTGTAAGTTTTTGACATCAGCCTGTTCCTGTATTTTTCCGTTGGTGCTGGGCTGAATATTTTGATAAATTGATCTGTGAGAAATTTAGTTTTACTTATGAGGCAGATCTTCTATCCAGTCTTCTCTGGCATTTTGCTTCTAACATAATCACTCCCAGTCTTTTCAATCATAAATTCCAGAGCTTCAGCTGTCATTTTGTAAGGATCTCTACCTAAAGGCATTACTATTTAAAACTGATCAGTGCAATGTGAATCAATATCAGTGTAAAGAAGGTCTAGTGGAGTTGTAATTGAAAAGCTCTGAAAGATGTTTTCGAAAACTTGTTTGAAGGAAAGGCAAAGAAGGGTTGTTTACAAATTATGAATAGCTTTCTTGTTTGAAAAAGTAGGTCTTCTAGTGTATATCAAAGGTTGGTTTCTCTTCCCTGTATTATGTCTTGCTCTGATAACTAGGAAGGCGGTGCTATTGATTTGACCACATGTACCACTCCACAATCGATCCTTGGGATCGCAGTTGAGGATACAACCCTGAGCTCACAGTTTTTCTGTTAACTACTTAGGCAGGTAATCCTCTCCGGTATGCAAGTGCCGTCTGACTTCGTTTGAATAAGCTCATGCCCTGTGTCCCTAATGACCTTTCGCAGTCAGTGTAGTCTTGTATTAAGGTCTCTAAGAGAAACTGAGCATTGGGGTTTTTCCCTCTCTTAAGTGATCAGATTTATTCCAAATCCTTGCTTTCACAGGAAAGGTATTTTTTTAAATGTTAAGAAATACTGTCTTTTGTGTGGTTGGGAAATTTTGAAAGAACAGCTCGTATGTCCGTACTTTAGTTGTGGGGTTTTGGTTTCTGTTTTTTGTTTTGTTTTGTTTTTCTCTTTGAAGGCTACATGGTCTTTTCAGAATCACTTGTACTTGAAATGCAAAAGTATATCAAAGGGGAGACAAAATGTCATTGCTCTGGCCTAGATTTAATTCTCCTTTTCTAGAAGGGAAAGCAGGTTCGTTCAAAATACCATGTTACATTAGTAGTATTACAGTTTCTAACTGACCAAGTTCAGATAGAAATTCTGAGATTGTATTTTTCGCATCTGCATTTTGTGTCAGAAGCTTACACCGGAGTAACATTTCTAGTAGGGAAATCAGAACATGAGTCCTACCTAAGAAGTATTCAGTTCATCAGCTGGAAGATGGCCTGAGTATGAATATACTTGAGCTACTTAGCTATTGCTAGTTGGTATAGTGGAAACTAGTAATAAGGAGTTGTGAGCTCCCAGCTAGTCTGGTCTGTGTTGCTGGAGATAAGCATTCATGGTAACTATCTACTGGATTATGTGAAAGACTTGATTTAAGCCCTTTCCTGATGCCTCTGACATCTCTAGGCAGCAGATGAAGCTGTGACCGAAATGGCTGGTGAGATTTATTCCCTGAGTTTGGGAGGCTGGATTTCCAAGAGTATGTGTATTACCGGTTATGCTATGTCAAATGTTAGCACTGTACTTAATCTATGGATACAGACATGTGCTCATGTGTTCAACTCGATTTACCTCATCAGTTCTGAACTCTGAAATAAAACTAGATTCCTAGTTTATAAACACTCTGCAAAGTAATTGTTAAAGCATATGTATTTCCTTTTCTGATACAGTAAGGCCACACTGGGATCCACCCTAATGACTAATACCATCATGTGGTATCCTTACACAGTAATATGTAATAATTGGAAATAGGAATATAGGAGGCACATGTAGTAGGGAAAGGAGGTTATATGAATAAAATCACCATTAATCATCTGGAATAAAATTGTGTGTGGCAAAAAAGGATAGAAAATCTTCATGCTGCCTAGCTTCTGCAAAAAGAATGCCTTCTAAACCTTTTAATTAGGTATTAGGTCACCATGAACAGTTTTTTGCTAGTCTGTTTGACTTCTTGGTAGAAAAAAAAGCTGAAAGATTATTGAGTTCCATTTTGCTTGCTGTGTACATAATAGTGTAAAAAGAAGGGGGTTTATTGTGCTTTTCAGAAAGTACCTTGAGGTTCTTTATTGGGAAGAAGGGGAATGAGTAAATTAATATATCCCCTAAATCGGGTGTGAGTTGAAATTTTGCAAACAAAAATGGATGGAAAAATTATGGTAGTATAAAATAACTTTGCACCCAAGGGGGTGATGAACCATAAAGATTCTGCGGGGCAGGTTTCCGTATTACATGCCTCTGAGATTTGTGGGCTCCTTACAGACCTAGATTTGTTAATCAAGATGTAATTCTGTCAATGGTTATTGGTTGGCAGGACTCCGTACTGGCAATTATTTTTACAGCTAAGCAAATAACTATTTGAATTATCTTCTTCTAGATAACCATTCTGAGAAATACTTTAAAGAAAATGTTTGGGTAAGAAAATTCTTTACCAAGTTATAATCAGCCAAATATTTGTGTTACCATTTTAATCTGAAGAACTGCCAGACTGATAAGGAGTCTTGTGCTTGCACAAATGCAAAATGCAATTTCTTTAAGTCATTGAACTGTCAATTACTAGATTCTAATTAGTGTCTTAGCAGAGGGCAATTTTCAAAATATCTGCAGTTACAAGCTTCCTTCTGTTCGTAGAAGGGAGTATAATACATTATTTCTGTTGACTTAACTGGAAATCTTTTGATAACTAGTAAAAAGCTTGTAATGTATTCCTAGACCACTGAATGCCTGTGCTTAGTAATATAATTTCTTTGAAAAGAAAATGCAAGTAAAGATAGCAAAAAGCTTATTGCTTTTAACTAGCACTGTTGAATTTTTCTTAATTTGTATGCAAAGGGAAAGCTAGTGAATTCAAGTGTGGACATAAATGTAATACTGTAATGTTCTCCAGTCTCTTCTACACAAAAATCTTCAGTGGAAAAAGCCTTAATAAATACAGCTTAAAGAATCCACCAGTGTATTATGAGCTGCAAGACAAATTAAGGTAGACAAAGGTGAAGAAGTTGAATGTGACATGAATGGATAGGTGGTCTAAGCTGTTTGTGGAGATGAGGATGGGCTCTAGAAATACACATTTGGTTGATAGAGTGGGTGTGACATCAGTTTGTGTTACACAGTATTATCCTTTTCATACCTGAGCTTCCATAATGCATATACAAGTAGTATAAATTTCTGACAGTCTCTTGAGGTGTTCTGTCTGTGTTATGATATTGGACTGATTAAGAAGTTCTCCCCTCTACCTCTCTGCCTTCTCTCCCCTCTCCCAAGGAGATGGATGCTTGAAATACACCAGTATTTAGTGCAGGAATCTAGCTATACTCTGGATAAATTGATTCTACCAAGTAATGTAAAGGTCTTCCCATCTTGAAGGAAAAGAGAGAAGTTGTGTATTCATTTTACGACAAGCCTTCTTCAAGCCATAGTTCTCCTGTAATTTGGTGTTATGGCGAGAATGTAAATGTGATGTTCCTGTCCTGTCTTACGTAGCACTGGATTTGTTTGCTCAAGTAAGCTAGATTGAGTCAGACATACAGGGTTAAAAGAGACAGGCTAGGACTAATTCTCAGGTTACAGGAGAAAATCTGGTATCTTGGTTGAGGAATGGTCAACCCATAGTCTTTCCACTTCTTTAAAAAAAAATCTTGCTGTTTTGTCACAGTATTGATGGTTCACTGAGATCTCTGTACTGTTACCAGTCTCATATTGTTGCCAATCTGTTAGATGTTTGCAGAGGAAAAGCTGTGGGTATGACAGTTGCACGGTCATGGTGCAGTATCATCCAGCAACCTACTCTGGTCGAGTTACAAAATAGAAGGAAGGGTAGACTGCTGAAGCTGAGTCAGATCTGTCAAAATGTCCTGAGGAAATGAAGCTAATGCATCTCTAAAGGCTGCTTTTGCACATGAAATGAGCTGTTTCTGTTTAGTTATTCATTGCTTTAAGTGTTTCAGAGGTTGCATTCATTACTGTAGCTGCTGAAGACATTTCTAATTTGCAGGAAAAAAGTTTATACCGCTGAGTGAGACTGGATATATAGTGTATAACAAAATTGCAGACTTAAACTAATTCGAATTAGTAACTTAGAAATAAAGTTTGGACTAAATCTGATCTCATATTACCAATCCAGAAGAACATCCTTAAGACTCTTATAGTAAGATGTAAAGCTGAATAGGAATGATTCAATAGATAATATTGGAGGCACAAAGATACTGATCCAAACTTGAGAGAATGCAGTGAGATTCCTGGGGTAGCTGTGGATTTGGAGTTCAGCAAATGCAAGTTCCTTTCTGGCTTTGCCACTGGCTGAGCTGCATGACTGGGCAAACTGCTTCAGCTGTGTGCCTTGTTCACCACACCTGCAAATCAGGGATAGTTTTACTGCTGGTTAAGTGCCCTGAAAACTATTTTGAAGTCTCATATAAGAGCTAGGCAGTGCTGAAGGCATAAGGGAATTTTGTCAAAACTGCTTTCCGTTCAGAGGAAAGGTAATGAATGAAAAGTGTGTGTGTGCGTAAGGGTGTTTAGTTCCTGGCAGTATGAACATCCTGTAGACTTCTGGATTTCATCTGAAACCAGTGTCTTTCTGTGGGTATGGTTTCTTTTCCATTTTCCATTCCACTTGAATGTGAAACTCTAGTTCAGTCTTCATACAGTCATATCATTGGGAGGCTTGTAGTTGTGTGTGTGTCTGTTGCTCCCAATACCTCGTGAGTTTCTGGATTTTGCTCTCTATGTTCGTGATAGATCATTCTGTGTTTGTGGGGAAGTACAAGCTTCCAGTCTACACTAGTCCTTAAACTCATCTGCTACAAACATTGATTAAAAGTGTAGGATTGCAGTGTTGGGTGGGCAGCCTGTATTGTTGTCTTACACAGAGAAAAAGCAGAACTTTTTAGTTTGTTTTTAAGTGAGGAAATGTAAATCTTGAAACTCATTTCATATGGAAACAGTTGGAATTAGGTTAGGTGGGTGTAGAGTTTATTTTATGACACCTAGGGATCTACCGAGTATCTTGTCTGAATGTAGCTGGTGACTGCTGCATAGCAGGGAGGGAGGGACGATGCTTCTGACATGGAAAGGCTTTCTGAAGCAGTATTTAAAGGTGAGTGTAGCACTGGAGCATCCTTGAAAATTATGTCTCAGGGATTGGGTAGTTACTCTGATTTTCTTCTCAGACGGTAAGGATCATCTGCGTGTTTGTGTATCTTCACTGCTAGTAACCTCAGCTGTGGCAGTTCCACACGCAGAATGAACCTTGTTTAATAGATGTACTGACTCTTTGGTTTTTTTCCTGTTGCTTGTGACTTCCATTCCTGAACTTTTCAGTCTATTGTTGGACTGTAGGCTGAACCTTATTTTCATTTAAGCAGCCCTAAATACAGGGGCCTTTGTTTGAAAACTGCAAAACCAAGAGATTGCAAGGAAGATGTTTCTGCTCAGGACTGGAGTGTGCTGCTTTCGGGTGGTGTAGGCCATTGAAGTTGTTTAATATACAACACAGCAAGCAGCTCATTTGCTTACTGTATTCTGTGGGGTTTTTTTGGTAATATCTCCACTGTAGCTGAGGGCAACCTCAGTTTGGCTTTTCTGCTCAAAGGTAAATTTCTACTTTCCTACACTAGACAAGCTCACTTAAGACAACTTAAGCTTCCTGTCTTCTCAATGAATTCAATTCCAGAGGCTTACTTGGGGTGGGAACCACCAGTTTGCTGAGCCTGTTCAGATGTCTGCTAGCTTGCCTATGTCAGAGTATTTTTTCTGATAGCTGGTAATGATACTTCTGTTCCTGTGTGTTTTAAAGAGCAGAACTTAATGTTTGATGATACCTCTGGCCTTCTCTAAAGTTAGCAAGCCTTTTCAAGATATATTGAACATGTGTTCACTTTAAAACCGTTTCCTGTTCTTTATACCCTGTTATGCACCATTTCTGCATTTAATTAAACAAGTGGAACTTGTTCATTTAAAATATGACTTCTGGTAGTGGAATTTAATTCAGGGTTGACTAGTGATAGTGTTTCTCATCTAGATCATCTTTTTAATGCAGTCATTCAATCCTGTTTGGACTGTGTGGAAAAACATGAAAGCAGGCTTTACCGATACTATATCTGGAGATGTAACAAGATTGATTCTTATTTAGGCATCACTGCAGTGGAACCATATCTTTATTTGCTTGATTCACTTTTTTAGATTTCAGTTTGATTTCTTTGTTCTGTTGAGTTAGTCTGGGAAAGAGTATATCCTTGCTGTGACCTCAGCTCTGCAAACATACGAAAATAGCTGGAGTGCTCACCTTGAACACTGATGAGGCTTCCTCTTCCTTTGTCTATTAGTTTTATCCTTCAGTGCAATCTGGGATCTTTTCAGGCATGTATTTCTGTATATGCTTATTTTCTTGTCTCGAAAAGAAGGGTTGGATGAAGACAGATACCTGTTGGCTTAGTAGGAGTGACACATGAATTAAGGACAAAATGAGCTAACACTGAAAGCTGAAACTGTACCAGTGACATCTTGATGGGTGGAAAACGATGTATAAAACCTCAAAGTCAAGTAAGTGTGTGAAGAATGTCACATCTGTAGCACCTAAGGTGGCATTCACATTTCTTACATTAGCACTGTCAAGACAAAGGCAAAAGAAATTTAGGAGGTATATTTTGAAAATCAGAAAGGTTTGAGAAAGTGTAAGTTTTATGTTGTCACTTCATAGAAAAACGTTTTGGTGAACATGCTTTTCCAGGTGTGCTGTGATCAGCTCTTAGGTGCTTCAGGAGTAGGCAGTTTTTAGAACTTCTGCTTTCGTGTATATCACTCAAAGTGTGTATTTGGTAAAAGAGTAATTTATGAATAGGGATGTTCCTGGAAAACAGACAACACTGATTGATAAAGCTGAAAGAGGGTAGATTTCAATTGGATTTAAGGAAGAAAATTTTTTTACAGTGAAGGTGGTGAGATGCTGGGGTTGCCCAGAGAAGCTGTGGATGCCCCATCATTGGCAGTGTTCAAGGCCAGGTTGGACAGGGCTCTGATCAACCTGGTCTAGTGAAAGATGTTCCTGCCTGTGTCAGGGGGTGTGGACTAGATGATTTTTGAACATCCCTCCCAACCCAAACCATTCTATGATTGGTGGCTTCTAAATTAAGTGAATTTACAGGGAACTTGCATTCTCAGAATGTGGTTCTTTTAGTTGAGAGAAATGAGGTATGTTAGTGGGAAACAAGGACATCGGATATCAGGAAGTTCATCAGTTTTAACCGCATTATGGGAGAGATCCCTTAAGGAGTGGGAGAATGCTGTTGGTGGCCTTGTGCTTTTTTTTAACGGCTTGGACTGAGGGTACAATCAGGATTTGAAGCAGTGGCTCCCTTGCGGAGTTCAAGGTTTTAGCCTGCTTACTGCAGGACAGGCAGAGTTGTTCGTAGGTGGAGTAGTTATTTTCACAGGCTGTATTTTCTGTCAGTACCATACTGAGTTTTGCTGGGAAAATATTAAATCTGTGGTGAGAGTGGGTAGTGCATGTGACCCTAGTATAAGAGGAAAAATTGATGAATCTATAGTAGTCTTAACACTGGTCCCATTATTCTTGTACAGCCACATATTCTGGCTGCATTCAAATGTATGAAATGGCAATTGATGTTTGACCTGCTGGCAGATTTTATTTTTCCATTTAAAAACTTCTGTCCAACTTGATTTCTTGCTAGGTATTTTTTGTCTCCTGCTTTGAAGTAATTCCATAAGCATTCATATTTCACCAGATTTCTAACCAAAGCCATAATTGTCAATAAATAGTACCATTTCTCTTCAGAGCTTTAATAAGAAAAATCTGACAAGTTGTATAGCTTTCTTTAGAATGGGTTTTTTAGAGTAGTCATTTAGTTTGTGGAGTGTATTTAAATGCATTAAATTCTGGTTAATTAATGTTTATCAAAAGGACACAAGTTGCTTTCTGCAATAAAATAATTTGAGTTCTTGTGTTAGTATTAAGGGTAGATCCTGATATGGCCAACAGAGCTGAACTTGTTTGTAGGTAATGTAAGATCCACTACCTGTACACCTCTCTTGATTAAAGAGCATATGAAGAAGAAAGCTTGAAACTGCACATAACATGTTATTTTCAGGTGAAAAAGGGGATGTTCTTATTAATGGCAAAAGGTGGTTTATGTTGGCAGCATTTGGGGCATGTTTTCTAGCTCTCCTCATTCATAACTGGGACAAGTCTGAAGTGTTAATAATATTCAGGTACTTCAGAGTCAGCTTGTTACATACTGAAGTATCACTGCAATGAATAGAGCAGCATTTTAATTAGCTGGTGCTGCTCTGAGCTCCAGACATACATTTTAAATGTGCAGGATATTCCATCTTTTTTTCATACGTCTTTACCAAAAAAACAGAATAAGTGGGCTATTTTATTGTTGAAGTTAGCAACTTTCTCTAACTAGCAGTCTCTCTCATTCGAGAAGGGTTGTATTGAAATACTCACTTTCTTCTAAAGTGCTAGGATTAACTAGAAAAATTAATGCACATACCCGGCTCTGGCTAGTGCTAAGATTACTGTTTAAGATCTGACTTGTTTGTAGTAATAAGAAGTCTTGTGCTAATTGAGCTGGAGTAGCTAAATCTGTTAACAGTTACTAGATGCTCTCCATCCAACTACTTAAAGTTCTCAGAAGTGGTAGGTATTTGCCATCCAAATTTTAGATACAGGAAAATAGTTAAACGCAGTTGCTATGCTCAATATTCTGTTTCATTACTGCATTGTGAGATTATTGGAGCCTTCATTTGTGGTACGAGTGCTGGATCATCTTTTCTCGCTTTTTTCCTAGAATATAGGAGCTGCACAGCACGCTTCTATTTTCTGCTATGGTTTACCATGCAAATGTCTGTCTTGTTTCTGTTGTATCTCAAGGAAGGGAAGATGGTCCTTCTATTTCTAGTTTATCACTTTTGGTGATGTAGCTTCTATAGATTAACGAGGCTGATCTTTAGAAGCAAAAAAAGATGTACACTCGTGGGTTTTTCCCTATGCTTTTCTGTTTAGATGGTCTTTAAATAACTTGGGTAACAATCACTGGTAGGAACTACACTACAAAATCCACATCTGCTCTTGGAGTTGACGAAATCTCAGCTATCTAGTTTGCTGAGTTTGAGAGTCAGGCCAGCCTTAAATGTTAGTTGCAGGTGATTTTCTCTTGTGACAAGACTCTATTGGAAAGAGTCCATTTTAAAAAGGTTACCCATTTGCTGCAACAGTTAAACGTGAATTTAGAATGGGTGCTTCTTCTATACTCTTGTTTGGCATGTCAGTCTCTGGCTGAAGGAACTTGCACTGATCTGCCTTGACCGCTGGCTGTCTATAAGTAATTTTAAGTCTCGTTATGCTCTTGCTTGTGAAACTTGTAGGTCTAGAGGCTTATAAGCTTCAACTTAATTATAAACTTGTATGTCTGGTAAATGATTCAGTGATTAAAAAACCTGGTGCATTAGTGTACTACATTTCCTCAGCCATTGTAGTGTTTTTCCTTGTTTTCTGGGTGAAGTGCATGGGAAATTACCTTCTGTCCCAAATACACAGGCAGGATCTTAAAGGAAGAATAGAGCTGTACATTATCAGTTAAGAGCCTTAAATCCTTAACCAGCCCCAATAGTATGTGCTTTTAACAAGTGCAATGTCTTTAATTAAGAAAGTGGGACATGACATGAGGATAGCTGCTTAACTACAGGTGTCTAATATTAATGCAGTGAATCCATATGGAACAAAGGGTGAGAGGTGCTGTGCTTCTCTGAGAGCATGTGGAAGAGCCGTCTTCTGCTTCCTGTTGATTGATGTATACTGAAGCAGAAACTCTAATTGCCCACTTTGTCACATTAAGCAATGACACAATTTGAAGAATCAATTTCTCCTAATGTTTATCACTGCTAGGAAGACGCTATCCAACATCTGCATTTAAAGCGGCATAATGGATGTTACTGCCATCACTAAAGAGTGTTGCCTCCTAATCCAATAATGTGATCCGCACACAGACCAACTCTTCAGGGGCTCTTTTCTCCCTGTCCTTCCTACTCATGTATTCTGGAAGTGGTTTTAAAAGTGGCATTTCATTGTTTCCTGTACATCTGCCCCTCAATCATTGCACTGGAAATAACAAATGAAATTAGTTTGATGTTCTATGCTGCCCTTCAAAATCTGCATCTCTTACCACAGTTGCTTGGATTGTTGATCCATGGGGTGTGTATGTAGCAGAGATACCTCATCCCTTGCTTCACCCACCTCTCATTGTTAGTGTAGTCCTGCTCTGCATTTGATTAAATGCAGAGTGATCACTTGTCTTCATCTTATGGAATATAAGTACATGTCATTAGATTTGTTTTAACCAGTGGCCATTGAAAATTGAATGGAAACTCCATACCTCTGTTTGCCTTAAGGAGGGCCTGGTTTGTACTTGTTGATCTTAAAATATATTAAGAACCTTAATGTACCTTATCTCCTGGGTTGAAGTAGCACTTAAAAGGAGTTACTGTAGAAATACTTTTTTTTTTTCTGTTAAGACTAGTGAAAGTGATGCTTTTTGTTTCCCCGCCCCCCCTTTTTTTTCTGCAGGGCATGTGTTTGCGACATGTCAAATCTAGTTTTGCAACAGCTTTATCCAAAGAGCTGTTATCAGTGTCTCAACATGATTGTGCTTAACGAAAGGGGAATACCTCGATGCAGCTGACTATGCTCATTGTTTGCAGGACTGTTAGAGGTACAAAGCAGAAGCATTTGCTGCAGATTTTAGGGTGATGTCATCTATTTGGAGACTGCAGTAAATGAAAATGGAATCTATTTTGTACTGTAGTAAACTCCTGTGATCAGCTTTTTACTGTCAGTCTACGTAAGAGATCTCAGTTGTGTAGCAATGATTGTATACTTACATAGGTGGGAAGTTTGATATGAGAATCTTAACTTTTGTTTTATCTTAGCAACAGACAGTGCCTACTTCTGTTTTTGTTGTATGAGGCTGTATTACAGAATCCTTATCTTGGTTATAGCCTTTCACTGACACTGAAACAAGTGGTTACAGTGAAAACTTAAACCACTGTCTAAATCTGCAATACCTGTGATGCATTAGAAGTAAATCACTTGAATCAGGCTGCTTTTCACTGTTCCTCGATGTAAAGTCAATAGTAGTTCATGAATGTAATATAGGGAGAAAAAATGGTCCTTTCTTTTTGAAGTTTTTTCTGTTCAGAGTGAATGAATGCTCAGTTCTGATGAAGTGGTGAATGCTCAAAAATTCTCAGTTCAGTGTACTTAGACTATACAATGCGTCTTAGCAGGCAAAATGGAGATTGCAAGATCAGGTCTCTTCTCTGAAATCATAGAAGTGCTGATTTGGTTATGGTTGATAACTTGAGTCATTTTGGTTTCCTGTGACCCGTAATAAGTACATTTCTTACTCGGGCAGGAGTTAATTCATCAAATTCATGTGTTGTTGAATCTAGGCATACTTGCATCCCAGTAGCAACAAGAGACCAGTTCTTCTTTACAAATAGTTAAAGTGGACTGAGTTACCACTGAGAAAACTGTTCCATGTACCATTAGTAGTAGGATGCTTCCAACTTGATGGGTCAGAGCTCCTTCAGAAAAAAAAGAATGTAGACATAATCTTCAGGGAAAACACCAATAGAAGGAACATGGAAATAATAATTAAAAAACACCCCGACTTCCCAGCAGCTCCCCATGAGTCACTCTTGGTAATGATTTTTTTTTTTTCCTCATCTGTTGATGAGACTGTTCCTTTGGTATTGCTTGACTGCACCAAGTCATGCTCCCCTGCATTCTCCTTGTCGTCTGGCACACAGCTAAGGAGTCATTCAGGTTTAAGTGGTGATGTGCCAGGTGGACTGTCTTGGTCATCTCTGTGCTGTCCCTTCAAGATTTTCCAGCTTGTCATCTATCTCTTTGTGCCAGTTGTTTCTGTCATAAGTTTTGTCTTGTCACTTCTCTGTTTCTTCATCTTTGTGTCCTTTTTGTTGTTGTGGAGGTTTCCTTGTCCACCTCTATCCCCTTCTATCAGTCACCCTGAGGTCCTCTGCCCTCATCCTGGGCTCTGCTGTACTTTGTTCTCTGGCTGGCTGGTTTTGAGAGTGTTGCCCTGTTTCCTGTGTTACTGTGTGAAAAATGAACATACAAACAGGAAGAGCTCACATCAGGTTGCTTCAGTGGCTGCTTGATGTTAAAGTTGCTTATTAGCTCTGATCTTCTCTTCAGAGGGTTAGCCACAACCAAGAATGAGGGAATGGAGCTAAAGAGGTCGACATTTATAGAAGAGAACTTGTAGGTAGCTGTAAGAAAATCTTGTAGTATTATGCAACTAGCTTGTTTCCCTAGCCCAGGAAAGGCATTGAAAAAGTTTACATGCAGTATAGAGCATGTTCTTTGTCAATTTCAAATGTGCAGCAAAGCATCAGATAAAAATGTGTGCCCCCATGCACCTTTCCCACAGATTCCCTTCAGCATCCTGTTCTGGAGATCAAAGGTAAGAGTGATAGGGCTACAGTTGTCTATTAGCTGGTTTCGAGTAGGGCTTTGGGAGCAAGTCCTTTAAATTTTTGTAAGAGCAGTTAATAGAGGTAATCAGATCTTTACTGGGTGGTGTAAAGGCTTTGAGTAAGCAAATACAGTTCCTATAATGCCCAGAAACACAGTAGCAACATCAGTTTCTAACTGGCTGCAGATATATTTTCCAGCCAGCAGAACAGAGCAACAGCAAGATACTTGTAACAGTGGTCCCTAAATAGCCTATCAAATCTGATTAGTCACATGACACTGTTTTAATTAAACCCTCTTTGGAAAGGAGGTGACTGAACGTGGCTGGCAGCCTGTTCTCACGTTACTGGGTGCAGTGCTTAACAATTCTGTTTGCTGACAGTGCCTTCTGCAGTCATGGTATTTTAGTAAGTGCGCACTAACAGGGCATGAGGAAGAGCTAGTGTGATACAAACTCAAACACTGCTTGATTCTAAAGTGTGACTGTCTCTCTGGAAATGGTCCATTTCATTATTAGCTTGCTATTGATGTGCCTTAGCTAATTCTATAGTTAAAATAAGGTGTTGCATATGGCAGAGGAGTTAATGCCGGTGCATTAGGATTTTACTCCAGGATTGCCAACAAAAGCAAGATACTTACTGCTTACATGGGGTATTGTGACACTGAGGATACATCCAAGGCTTTTTGCAGATTAACATACTGCTGCAAAACTCTGGATGCTAGATGTGCACATCTTTGTTCTGCGGGATTTGTACTCATTGCTACTGATGTCCTTGGAGCAAACTGATAATGTCATAGTAACTCACTGTTCAGTTAACTAAGATCAGTGCTGAAGAGGGGATATAAATTATCATTCTAAAACTGATCTCTTTGAATTTTCAGTCTCCTTTATGTCAGTACAGTCTGGAATAAGCTACTTCTGGTGGATGAAGTAGACAGCATGAACTGTGTTGCTTGTAGATAACTGGGGCTGCATTGAAAAAAATTCCTTCTCAGTTGAGTTGCAGAAGTGAGGAGGTTACTTCCTCTCATCAGAAGTTTTAAAATCCTATAGAAAAGATGCACTTGCTTTTCAGTCTGAGTAAGTAGAAGAAAGAAGAACTCGAAGCAATTAAACAAGTGTGTAGAGGCCTTGTCACTAGTTTAGCTCAGCTGTAATAGTGGTGGATGATGGGCAGCCACAGCACATGCTAGCAGGCCATGTGTCAGTCTCTGGTGACATACAGAGGACTGGTTGAAGTATGTTAAGGCTGTATCATTTCACACGTGGCCTGACTTTTTCAATAATAACAAATCAAGTTGACATCTTAATTGCTACTCTTACACAGAGGAACTAGGATCATAGCAGCTTGTCTGACAGTGTGATCTGGGTATGAAAGGTGCAGCCTATTTTATGTACTGTAGTCTGCAGTCTGGTCTCCTTCTCTGCAGCACTGGGACCAGTAAAGTCCATTCAGCTCTAGTAGCTGACATGCAACTGTACTGTGTGGTCCTGTGGCTTTGCCCTTGACAGCTTTCCTGATGGCAGGCTCAGCATTTTTTACCTTTATTTCTTATGTCTTTAAAGCTTTGATGTTTTGTTTGCTTCTGAGAAGTTGCCAGGTAGTGCCAAAACCAGTTCTCTGGCTTAGTGGAGTAGCTTTGGACATAATACCAGTGTTGAGAGAGTTGGTGAGATGTGCTGAGAAGAACCTGACAAACATTGAGCAGAACGACACAGAGCTTTTAGGTACAAGGTACTGGAGTTGCCTAGCATGACTCACTTCCCCATAGCCTAGTTTCTGCTTGCTGTGTTTCACGCACCCAGGTAATCTTCATATGGCTTTGGCTTTAGCAGTGCGTTGAATTCCTATTAGCCAGTAGGCTTGGTTCACCCACTGATTCCAAGGTAATGTTGAAAGGGACCTTCGCACGGCAAAAGGTACTTAAAGTACTTGAAACTGACTCTTCCCAACCCCAGTCACAGCAGTAGCTGCCAAGAGGAATAGCTAAACTGTAATC
Source organism: Athene noctua (assembly GCF_965140245.1). Taxonomy (NCBI): domain Eukaryota; kingdom Metazoa; phylum Chordata; class Aves; order Strigiformes; family Strigidae; genus Athene; species Athene noctua. The sequence goes on from NC_134077.1 coordinate 10,370,130, forward strand.
TTCACCTCACTATACCCTTTTGTTAAATTAACATTTGCAATTGGGATCTGCAAGTGAAACAGTGAGGCTAAGAGTTAAACCTTGATTGAGGAACTGAGGAATGATGGGTGTGAATGTTAGATCTGCTCCAAGTTGTGCTTTGAGTGCTGTCTGCTGCTGGTGGGGGTACCAGAAAACTTCATGTTTTTGAAGAATGGCTGTTGGGCATTTCAGTCTATGAGGTGGAGGACTTCAGAAACAAAGGGCAGCTCTGATTCGTTGTCATGCATAATATCAAAGGAGGATTTGCAAATTCAGTTATTTGAAGAATTACGCTTGGTGTCTTGAGATAGATCTTGTGATGCACTTCTAATCTAGCAGAAGAACCCGTTATGTTATTGAACACACCGTAAGCATCCTGGAGCAGGGTTTTAGCTGACAACTAACTAGACAGCTAATTTATCTTAACTCTCAGGACAGGCCTGCTCTGTGTTAAAAGCTGGTGAGGCATGTTGGTGTTTAACACCTTGGCCCTGTGGGACTTGCATCCAAATTTTTAAAGCTGTTAGTAAAATTCTCTGGGCAGCGAATGAGGACTGTTAGTGTCATTTTCTTGTATGTATCAAAAAATACCTTCTTAAAGTATCGTTATCTGTGCATTACCCAGTGTGTCTAGGCAAGTGCCACGCTAACTCACTGCATACTCAATATGATAATATCCCTTTTCAGAGCAGCAGGGATTAAACTGAAGATGATCAGCGTGGCATTTCCAGCAGGAAAGACTATTCTTAATGCTAAGGGAGGCAGGGTGTGCTCCATGGGACAGAGTGGCCTCTAAGCACTGTGATCTGGAATACTCTGCTTTCCTGACCATCCTGGCTGCTTCTTGGCTGGTTGTTTGGGTTTTTTTTTTTCCCGCTTCATTTTGCCATTTAGATTGTCAGGCCCTGGGCCAAGTTATTTGTCTGCTCAGTCAATTCGGAGAGTTATAAAATAGCTTTGTTTATCTGTCTTGGGAACAGGACAAACAGCAAGTGTTTGCAACACGTTCCATAATCTAGATATAAGATGCTGTAGAACTGCATAGCCATATGCTATGCTACATGTATAGATTTTTTTAAAGCTGTTTTAAAATCTTTTTCAGATTCTAAATGGCTTCTAAGAAGTTGGGATCCGACTCTCATGGTAAGTGAAATTTGGTGTCTTTGTCTTTTCAACAGGATGAATCCTACTGTTGCTGCTGACTAATGTCCAAGCCTAGACACTCTATAGAGACTAATCTGTTTAGCCTCTGAGTAGGTTTTTGTTAGGAGTGAAGTGCCTTGGCTTCCTTCTTGCATAGTTGTTTGCTGACGCTGTGCCTGTTCTGTGATTAGACTGAAATTCAGTCTGTGCTGTTCCCTACTCCTTCATGGTAGAATAATACCTTCCCCTTCCCCCACTTCCCCCTTCAAAATCAAAGCTGAACTGCAGTTGTGATACTGATCTGATGTTTGCTGAAGTGGACATTAGATCTGTAGCTCCTTTCTATAGAAGTCACATGAAAAGTTGGATTGAAAGTGAAAATTTTAATGTATCATTGTGCTATACATGCTTTTTGCTCAACAGTGAATTTTTTTTTCATAAATTGGGCTAATCCAGTTCAGCAGGTAATGAAGAAGAGAGTATCATCTATATTTGAGATGCATAGTGTCATGCAGATGATTGGTATCATAATAATAATAAAAATTATTTGCCTGTATATGTGCTTATCTTTTAGAAGGTGTAATTTGAGGGGATTAGTATTTCTGTGGAACATTAAAAGTTCAGTTTGTTGTACATAATGTTGTACATAATGTAGCTTCTTTAAATCAGTAGTCATTCAAGGCAGTACTGGGAGGTTCACATGAAACTTGTAATGTGAATTTTCATGCCATAATAACTTCTGCCTTTAGAAACTCAGCCTTGATCTTCCTGGATAATCTTTCAGAGAATAGCATCCTCGAGAATTCCATCGTTCCTTGAGCTTTTTATTTATCCTGCAAGTGTAAAGTTGAAGTGCAGAATAAGAAATACCTCACTTAAATACATGGTTAAGGATTAATAAAAATTACTATCAAAACTTAATTTTTGGATGGTCTCCTTTGCTGTGGTCCAGTAATTCTACTGAAGACAATTAATTTCTTTATTAGATGGCTGCCAGCTCTTCAGCAGTTGCTCTTGTATCCATGAATGGTCTCTATGAGCACTTTGAACTACTTATGTTTTGAGTCTTGTTTTTATTTCTCTCTGCTTCCTAAGCCAGACTAGCAAAGACACTACTTGGAGCTGGAATTCGGCCTGTCTTAGATATTTCTCAAAACAGCATAGTGTGGTGGAACGTGCTTCTGGCTTCAAAATAACAAAATCAAAACAAATGGTGCTGTAAGCTGTCTGGTTAATTTGTCTACCCTTCTGTGTACTCTCTGTTCCAAAGACACCAGCAACACTGTCACACTGATGTTTCTGAGGAGTCGTGGAGCAACTTCCTTGGCTTACTATGGCTTAAGAAATCAGTGGGGCAATTGTTTCAGTCTTCTCTAGGGTTGTTAAGAATTAACGCCACTGAGTGAATTTTGGCATCTAGCCTAACAGCTACCTTCAGCTCAGTGTCTCTGTCAGGCTGATTAAATTGGTCAGTGTAGTTGATGCATCTCTTATGTTGAGCTGCGTATTAGAGGCTGGGACTTACTAGGACTGTTGTTGAATCACAGAATGGTTGAGGTTGGAAAGGACCTCTGGAGATCATCATGTCCGAACCCCCCACTCAAGCAGAGCCACTTAAGAGCTGGTTGCTCAGGACCATGTTCAGATGGAGATGAAGATTGAGACATAAGGCATGGGTGGAGGTAGAGAAGGGAACCCTTTTCCTGTCTTGAAGGGTATTCTTAGCATACACCTGTAACTATTCCTGACCATGTAATTTCAAATGCTCTCCTGTCACTTTAAGTTCTAGTAATTAGTGGCATCTAGAAATGCAGCTCTCATCTGTTGGACAAAAAGCTTGGATTATACAAAGTTCAGTATGCTAATATTGCTGTCATATTGTCACTGTCACTACACAACTTGAAAGCTTTTAACTCCAGTTTCTGAAAATTGCGTGTCGTTTGTGTGGCCACAAAAACTAAGTTCCACTTGGTTTCAAAACTGTTCCCCATTCATAACTGGTAACTGGTTTTATCTGAAATGTTCCCATTTTGCTGTCAAACTGGAGGACACTTCTGTAAGTTGGCCAGTGATTTCCACATTGCTAAAGCTGAGAGAAATCCTATTTGTAGTAGTTCCTTGGCCCTGGAGTATCGTAGGGCACAGTGTCAGAGGTCAGACTGACAGGTACAGTTTTGCCAGGGCTATTCTCAAAACTTCCTCAATCTACTTTTAATTGCTATTAAAAGGATGAAGTAGCTAACAGCCATATGAAATAACAGTTCAAACGAACCCTTTAATTGCTTCACTTGAACACGTGACTGTTGAAACAGTGGCTTGCATAATGCTTTCTATATGTAGGTTTTGCTTATTGCTTTAGAATTTGCTATTTAAAAGAATTTGCGCACTTATTTGTCTGTGTTCAGGCAGAAGGGTCATCAAAGCAAAGGGTTCTTGACTTTCTGGATCAGATTTTAACTTCACTAGACTAGTACTGTTCTCATTGGGCTGGAACAAAGCGAATACTATGTGCATCGGCATTTTGCCTGAGAGAGACTTTTTACCATTAAAACACACTCAGTGTGTTTCTTAATGTTTGCTTGCAGGTTTTGTAGCAGAGTTATAGTCAAGATAAGGTTATAGTAGTGGTTGTTACTAACAAGTCAGTATACTGCGAAGAAACTAGAAGGTTTTTATTCCTTAGTCCAACTTCTGAGGTAAACTATCAGTTATCAATGCAGCTCATCTAGTCTAGGTGTGTTTAGGTTTTTCTCTTTATTCCACCAAACCAAAGAGTATTGCTAGGTAACTCCCACAGTGTATGCTTGTACCCTCTGTGGCTAGTATTTATTTCAGGCAATGATGGCAGCTGTGCAAGGGGAGGTGTCTGCCGCTTACTGTGTCAATAGGTCTAATAAGTACTTGCACACTGTCACAGCACATTCGGGCTGTGAGATCGGTGCAGCGAGGTAATCCTGCTTCGCTTGGATCATCCTGCTTAGAGCAGGACTTGTGCCAGTGGAACTAAGCAGGACATAGTAGCAGCAGTCACACTGGACTCTGAGCAGTCACGAGATCTGGTTGTCTCTGACCTGGCCATGATTTCACCACGCTCAGTGCAGAGGCTGCCACAGTTGCTATTTCTGCATAAGCAAACATTCTGGCATATCCAGTTTCTCAGACTGCCAGCTCAAATACAATTTGGATGCTGTGTTGCAAATAGTGGTGTTGGTGGCCAGTGAGGTACCATCTGGATGCAGTGCTGTGTAATGCTTGAATGTGTGTGTGCTTCTCAGACAGCATCAGTGCAAATACTACTATATTCTCTCTGGAACATTTTTTCATCCTGGTGGTGCAGGTGGGATGTAGGTTATTCAGCCTGATGGTTTCAAAGCTGCAGGAAATACCACCTGTGTTCTAACAGGACTCGGGGACCAGCCAGTGTGGTGCATAGTATGAGAGCTCAAGTGATGACATCACATAAACATTTAACTCCAAATTAACAGGATGTTCCTGTTTTTGAAAACTGGTCATCCTTTTGGAGCCTGTGGCTGCCTTGTTGTAGATGAGTCAACAGTGAAGGAACACAAAACAGTACTTAAACTGTCATCTGAGTATGAAAATGGGTCAGATAAAAACAGCAAGTCACAGCTCACTGAGCAAGAGGTTAGTCACTAAACACCATCTTAGGTGTTGCCGCTAATGTCTTTTTTTGGGGGTTGGAACACTCAAAAGCAAAGTTACAAATGAGTGCTAGAGGAACACTTCAGATTGTTATACGCAGCCAGAAACCTTCCATGCAATTCCAAAAGCTTAAACGAGTGATCCAAGAGACCCCTGCCAGTTAGTCAAAAAAATGAGTGGAGTTTATCTTGCAGGTTTTCTAATATTCTTCACAGCAGCTCAAGGCAAATAAGCCCGTAGTCTGGCTTCTCAGAGGTGTTTGAGCTCTAAATGATTCTGCCACATGAGTTTGCAGCATTCCTGAAGAGTTTCATCCCAAAATACTTTTTTAATACCACATGTAAGTCGCAGACACAAAAGGACAGATGGAGGACCATGAAATAGGTGTGAGATCCCTCACTGGAGTGATCACAAATCTGATTAAGCTCGATTGCCCTGTTTCAAAAATCAGAATTGCAATGCTAGTCAAGATATTTCACTGTGTTTTGGTTAAAGCAAAGTGTCTAGACTTTGGGCCACTTTGCCCTTGTGACCACTTCTGTCCAAATGCTACTTCCTACTTGAATGCCAAAACTTGGATTTTAGTTTCTCTTAGCTGCTCTAGAGCTGGGTTATTTTAAAGCCTGTTTTGAATATGACAAAAAAGTGATAGATCTTTTTATATAACAATGCAGTGTTCAGGAGAACTTCAGTTTCCAGTTGTGTAGGCATCATCGTGTCACAAGGGATGCTAGGATGTTGGGTATATTGACTTCAAAATCAGTTCAATTGTTGGATTATTATGTTGTGGGTTTGTGGTTTGGGTTTTTTGTTTAAATTGTTATGGGCTAGAACATAAAAAAAAAAAAGGAAAAAGAAAAATAAACCACCAAGAACAAAACAGAGGCAATGAAGACCAAACAGATTTAATGTGTTTCTGATCAGGGAACTCTTTGTATTGAGTCACCTGATGTAGTTGGAGCGGCAGAGATAAAATAGCTCCCAAATACAGAAATGTGAGTCTTAACTGAATGCATTAAACTCCGAAGGGGTTTTTTTGATACAATTTCTGCTTTTGATCTTAGGGCCTTTCAGTTATCTTGATGATGTCCCATTTAAGATAGGCGATAAATTCAAAACCCCAGCGAAGGTTGGATTACCCATCGGTTTCTGCCTGCCTGATTCTTCTCAGCTTGTCAGAGAAGCCCAGGTAAGTGATGTGTTTTGTCCTGCTCTCTTCCCTTCACCCCTGGCTCCCAAATGTGTTACTATAAATTGCAAGTAGTCAGTTGCACACGTGTTCAAATGTTACTCTTGTTACTCCTGTAGTGTCATTTTGTATGCCAGGCAGTAGTTGCAAAAGATCTATTAGAATGTACAGAAAGATAAAAATACAATAGGCCGTGCAAAAAGCTTCTACTTGTTATCACTTTAAAAAGCTTAATAGCATTTATTTTAGTGTATCAAACTTTTAAAAAGCACAGTGGTTTTGTGTAGCAGTTAAAGTCTAAATGTTACCCTAACTAAACTTGAAGAGCATTTTTAAGAGGAAGAATGTCAAGAACCGATAAACCCATGCTACAGCATACTTAGAGAATCTTGTTTGAGGGTAACAGATGTTTCTATGACCCTATTTTATGGGTTCTTACAATAGTGTGATGAAGAAATAAATTCCCAGTTCTTGTTTTCTGTGCAGTTCTGCGTGGGAATTCTTTTCCAGCAGTAGAGCAAACAGGTTACAGCTTGGTATGGGTGTCTTCCAGATCTTTAGAAGCATGTCTCTGTTACCATAAACTGTTGATAGTATAAAAACTATAGCTTTACTGTAACTGTTGAAAATCTAATTTCCAAATGCAGGTCGTAATACAGAAAATCAAATTGAACTATGATTTCTCATTTGGAGTCATTATTTTCCTTGATCAGTCCCAACTGGTGATTGTTTTCACTTCAGCTGTGACAGACTGATGTAGTTGGTTCTACCTTTTCTTTTTGACTGTTTTATTTCCTGCCCTGTGTATTATTACCCTGTTACCTTACATCATGGCTTTTTCATTATAACCATCAAATGTGTACCTGATTGTCCTAGTAACACACATTTCCACCCAGTTAAGCTGGTGTGGGAGAGCTAAAGGAGACCAATGTTCTGTTGCTGGCTTCATTATGCTATGTCTCCCATTTTCCTGCCAAGCTGAGGCCCAAGTATAATATACCCGGTTGGAGTTCAGTCCCTTGCATAAAATGATGCGACCATGTAGACTGTGCATCTCACAGTGCAATTTGACTTTTTTACAGCTGTAGTGAGAGCTGTTAAAAAAAAGTGTAGGGAAGCAAAATTGACCAAAGCCAAATCTTCTTACCTAAATACCCACCTTTTTTTTTAGCATAACAGAATATATGGCTCTGGTCCGTTTTGGCCATGTATGATCGTATACATATACACACACATAAAACTATAATAGTTCTGCTCAGACAGGAAAATGTGTAGTCAGTGGTGCCCAGCACTTGTGCCAGCAGGTTGTTTTTCAGAGTCACCTTGCTGATAAATTGTGTATCTGATCTCCTCTCAGAGTTTTAGAGCTAAGGGAAGGGAAAACTGTTAATACAGTTGAGGCAGCAGGTCTCTAAGGATCTCACTGGAGCCCACTATAGGATGGGATGTGACACAACACATAGCGAGTCCTAGAACGGCCCAGTAGAGGCCCAGCATGCCTCACTGGCATGTTGCTCTTTAGAGCTAGGAATTGATATGGCCTAGCAGTCCTATGGCTAGTGCACTCCTGTTTGGTTATGTGCCATTATCCTGGCAACGATATCTTATGACTTCTTGTGAGTCACAGGTAAGTTACAGCCTGGACCTATTTTGTAGGCTGTGTTCTCTGAACATTTTGTGATCATTTAAAGACCATTTGAGGCTCTTCACTCTTCATAAGATATTAAAGCTTTAAGCAGATTTAGTCAGTTCAGAATTTTGTCCTCTCAACCAAGCCACTATGGTGGCCAGTAAACTGGTAGTGAATAGTTTATAAATGCCTTCCTGGCTAACCTGACCCTGAAGGAGCTGATGTTAAATTAGAAAAGCTTATGGGATCCTGTCATCACTTTTGGCTGGTGAGTCACTGGCATTGGGGTAAGAACCCTCCTAAACCAGTAGATGTAAAACTCAAGTCCCTTAGGAATATTTCAGGGGGAACTGAGTAATACCGTATTGGTCTTTGGATGCAAAAATACTCTGCCATAGTCTTGAACGACTTGTGGACAGGGCGTATTTCAGTGTTGCCAGATTGGGGTATGTTTGTCCCTCTAGTAATGCATTAGACTTTGCCTTGATACATCCATTGTCTTGAGGAGAGAGTGTGGAAGGGCTGTGAAACTGATCTTGGGGTGATCAGTAGTTGTAAAGCAAAACTAAGTGCAGGAAGGAGGCAAAATATGATACTCTAATCAAGACCAGAGTCAGGTTTGGCTGCTAGAGGCAAAATGAACTATTTCTGCTGTCCCTCTAGCTTTACCAGTCTGTAGGTTAGAAGAGATGCTGGGAAAAAATGATGATTGTGAATGGTAATTTATGGAACTGTTATTCCATGTTACTTGTGTTGCTGTTAGAAGTAGCAGCTATGATCCTTATAATTTGTCTTTTTTTTTTTTTTTTCCTCCTTTTCTCTCCACCCCCGGTCAGTATGACTTCTCACTGGAAAAGAAAACAATCAAGTGGGCTGAAGATATAAAAAAAATTCAAGCTGCCCAGAGAGAAGCTGAACGTAAGGCAGAAGAAGCACTAGCGAACTCAAAAGCTGCTCCAGAGGTCAGCAACAAAATGGGGTTCTCAGAGGGACCTTGTCCTGAGGCCATGCCTCCTCCTATTAACCCCATCCTCGCTAGCCTGCAGCACAATAATATTCTTACTCCCACACCAGCCAACAGCAGCTCTGTGAAGCAAAAGGTTCTCAGTCCACCTTGTCCAAAAGCAGATTTCAACCCAGCTGATTTTGAATGTGAAGAAGACCCATTTGACAAACTGGAATTAAAAACTATCGATGATAAGGAAGAATTGAAAAATATTCTTGAAATTCATGTTGGTACTACTGGGCCAATTGTTGCCCAGCTGTTAGATAATACTTTGCCCAAAGGAGGGTCTGAGTCTGTGCTACAAGATGAGGAAGTTCTGGCATCCATAGAAAGGGCCACGTTGGACTTCAAGCCCCTTCACAAACCCAATGGCTTTATCACTTTACCGCAGTTGGGAAACTGTGAAAAGATGTCCTTGTCTTCCAAAGTGTCCCTGTCCCCTATCACTTCAGTGAGCAATATCAAATCCCTGTCCTTTCCTAAACTTGACTCCGATGAGAGCGATCAAAAATCATCAAAGCTCACGAGCACTTTCCACAGCACTACCTGTCTCCGCAATGGCACTTTGCTCAGCTCTTTGCAGACCTGTGCTCAGAGTAAAGCTAGTGAACTGAATGGACACCACATGGTTGGTCTTTCCACTCTAAATGAGGACAGTGGCATGGAGACTTCAACATTATCCTCTTCATCCAGGCTGCCTTCCCTGGCTGTGTCGACAGTTTATACAGAAGAAGAATCATCTCAAAACACAGTGACCACGGTAAAATGCAGGGTGTTAGAATTGGGGTTGCTGGGGAGACATGCAGGTGCAGAGGCAAATAGTGCTTCTGAAATATCCAGTGGTTTTGGTTTTAATTAGTTGGGAGTGATGTGTAGCTCCTCCTAATTTACACAGCAAATTGATCAGTCCAACAGGTCTTCATGCTGGCAGTTTTGAACCTCAGATTATTGCTCTGCAGGTTTCCTGCAAATCTGACATTTTTAGACCAGTTCTGGTGGTTTTTCTTTCAGCTTTTCAGCTCTTGTTCATAATTGCATGCCTTTGAGCTAAGCGTATGTCTTCTTCGTAAGGGCCTGCATTCCATCTTCCCCAACTGTGATCTATCAGATTCTGAAGCACTATTAGGTTTTGAGTTAAATTGCTTCTAGATTTGTTCCTTTGCTTGCTTATTTATTTGCTGGAAATAATGGGAAATGCAGACAATGATAGATTAAAAAACACAGATGTGCTGTGTCATTCAGGAAAGAAAAAAAGTCCTTGCAGTTGCCAACGGTGAAATAAATACCTTTAATTTTCTTCCTGAGATCCTTTTAAAAACTAATATCTAAAAGGAAGAAAAATTTGATGATCTGAAATCTGGTATTTAACCTCTTCCTTGTGAAGGAGGGTGGAAGGATGGCTTGGTGGATACTAAAACCAGTCGTGAAGATCACCTTGGATCACTGATATTACAGTTGGTTGCTCTGTGACTCCGAGACAAGAGGTTGATGCTTTGTTTCCTCAAACTTGTAGCAAGTTCTACAAGCTCTTAACATTACTTGAGAGATACTTGACTTCATGCTATCTGTTGTCTTTGTCTCTTTGCGAATAAGAGCAGAGATTTCAGTAAGTGTGTAAGCTTTTTTCCAAAGAACCCAAGATCTGGATACCAATACTCATGAAGACTAGTGAAAACTGTGTAGTCAAATCCTCTACCTGGCTCTAAAATAATCTGGTTTCTTCTGTCCAATATAAGCAGTTCTTCAGTGGTTCTGTGGTGTTACTGGCATACTGTAAGTTTTTGTGTGACACCATGTGCTCCGAGACAAGTGACACTGCTTTTCTTCTGTTGTTCTTTTACCTCTTTTCAGGCTTAGGTAAATGCACTATTAATTGTGAAATACAGTATTCTGACAGCCAGCGTATTTGTTGGTGCATGGCAGAACAGCTGATTATTGATCACTAGAACAAATTTGATACAATAAACTTTGGCAGAAGCAGCAATGTGATGAACAACTGCTTACTGCTACAGATCACAGGGTTTAGAATCAATTGTATGATTGTACATAGCTCAGAGGTGAAACCTCAAAGTATGACACATGACAGATCTCAAGAGATTAACGTGAAAGATGACTTACATTTAGATAGATGGGCATTGAGATGGCCAAATTTTCACTCTTAACTATTCAGATATCTATGCTGGATTGAAACATTAAAGACCAAGAAGGAGGGTGTATTGTCAGGAATGCTGTAAGGGAAGATACAAACTCATAAACAAACAAACAAGTAGACTTACTAGGAGAAGTAATAAAGATCTTAATTTCAACCTATTTCTGCTTTTGAAGTAGCAAACCAAGAAATAGGTATGCTGACAGAACTTGTTATTTCTGTTTAAATTCCAAGAGTTCAGGCTATACTTGTTTCACATTTCCACAATATGGTCCCAGTGGCTGGAAAATGACAGCTGAGCTGCAAGATATTGAAGTAAATGCAACAAAAGTATTGAAGTAAATGTAACAAAATTCGTCAGAGTATGAAAATGATAGAAGGAAGTTGCAGTCATCCCTGTGGCTGGGAGCAGAAGGGTCATGTGTCCCTATTCTGCAAGGTTACACAAGAATAAGCCTGGCTATTTTCATGGAACCACAGAATGGTTTGGGTTGGAAGGGACCTCAAAGTTCATTGAGCTCCAACCCCCCTGCCAAGGCAGGAACACCTTCCACCAGCCCAGGTTGCTCAAAGCCCCGTCCAGCCTGGCCTTGAACACTGCCAGGGAGGGGGCAGCCACGGCTTCTCTGGGAAACCTGTGCCAGGGCCTCACCACCCTCACAGGGAAGAACTTCATTACGCATAAGGAAGCGTGGCTGCTGTGTGACAAGTCTTGGCTTTGTCCCTTGCAATTCCCCCATGTGTTTGCCTTGGCTGAAAGTCACTGACCACAAGCACAGGTTGTCAAGCTCAAGCAGTCTGAGGAGGAGTTGGTTTTCCCAGACTCTTGCATCTCTTGTGTCAAAAGCAATTTTGGCTTTCCTGGCTGCAGCATCAATAACAAAGCATCATCCTTCAATTTAATAACCATATGATTTGAGAGCTAATCCAGATCCCCGTTTCAGTGTATCCCATAGTCTAGTGCTTTTTTGCTCTGGCAAAAGTGTCTGGAGACAGTGTGTGTGTTTGAACCCTTCTACCACCATGAGGAGGGGTTCTTCAGTAAACCAGTCCATCAGGCTGAATGTGATTATTTAGGCTTTGTCTCCTAGAAGAGAGATTCTTACCCTAGAGATGATCAGAAGTACAGAACCAAACCTCCCAGGTGGTGATTTGGGGTTTTTTTTTGCAAGTAAATGGAGTTTGTCAAAATCCTGATAGATTTTCTCAAAATTGGTTTTCTATAAACAGTTTTTCAGGCCCAAAAAGGGCCCAAAGAAGGTCTTTCTGAAAGAAGTGGACAGGCTTTCAAGCAATCTATGTTGACATAATAAGTATTTAAAAATGCCAAAAACTGAGGCTCCTGGTCCACAGTGATTTCTTGCAGTCTTTTCTAATTCTATTTAAAGTGCAGAAAGACTTGTAAATGGCTGAATTGAAGTGTACAGATACGATGGTGCAGTTCTGCCTTTGCACTGGCTATCTTGGGCGAAGTAGTGTGAAGTGGTGAGTTGGTTCCGCCCTCTGGCAGCCAGGTTCTGCAGGAACAGAGCAGCTGTACAGCAGGGAACATTACCCAGCCTTGTTGGTGTAGAAAAATCACATGCTCTTTTTAGCCAGTGTGCCACATTGCTTATATATGGCATATATATGAAATACAGTGCTTTGAGAGTGGAAAAGGAGTATGTGTTTCTCTTTCTCATGGTCAAAAAGTCAGGAGAAGTCTGTAGGCAATAACTTCAAAATTATCAGTGTCATTTAGGCCATGTAGTACTGGATCAAGAGCTGAACACGAGCCAGTGTGTTACACTGAGCTTATATGAGCAGGTAACTGTTACAGTGACAGAATAAATAAGCTTACAGTTACTATGAAGGAGGACACATACTTCATGGAGTATAATCAAGTTGTAGAGTGCTAAGAGAAGAAACAATCCTTATGATGGATATTGTGTAACTAGACACAACTGTGTAATGTCTGCTCTCATAATGTGGAAGCCTGATCAGACCACAAGTCTCCCTAATATGGTAGACTTATTCCCAGATCTTTCCTATAAAACCCTTCTTACCCCCTGTATAAAATTCTGCTCACTAGTACTTAATGGTTATAGTCATCGTATTTGTGTGTTGTCCAACAGGTACACCCAGACTACAAGGAAACAGAAGTCCCTGTGGTAAGTTCCCAAATACCTGTGTGCTTGCACTGGATCATGTTTCTGAAAATCTCCAGAAGTAGTGTTCCTTTGAATACAAAAAATTGTAGGTGACAGGTAAAGTAGGGGTGAAGTAAGCAATCTCCATGCTTCCTCTGAGGTACAGGCTTTGGCTGTATCATGAGGACCTCACTGTTGCAAACATTGGGTATCGAAAGGTTTTGGTCCCACTGGTAGGAGAGGGTATATTGTGAAGAATCTGGGGTGTTGTTTGTTGCTTTGAGGGTAAAAGAGTATGGTGGGAGTCAGCCTATGTGTACTGCTCGGTTTCATCCTAACAGTAACTTCCCAAGGGCACTCTAGAAAACCTCTCAGATTAGTTACCTGAGGTATCCTGGTTCTGCACTAGCCAGAGAGAGGATGTGGGGATGCAGAAAATGACCATCACCCCAACCTCTGGATTTTTCCCTTTAGGTAACGCACCAAAATTTCCCAGTGTCTAAAGTGCCCAACAACACCAGCTGCACAAAGTGGTTGGGTGGCCCCACTCCTGAACTACAGCAGGCCCTCTCTGCTAGCGAGAGGCAGTGCGTAGAGACAGTCGTCAACATGGGGTACTCGCCTGAGAATGTCCTGAAAGCCATGAAGAAGAAAGGACAGAACATAGACCAGGTAAGAGCTTGTGCAATGGGGAAGAAACCCTTAGTTGGATGCTGATTCTGCTGAGAAACAACCTTGGTTTTGCAAAATGGATAGGAGAGAACACCTTTATTCTAACAGGGTGTTGCAGCCTGTATCTGCTGCAGTATTAACTGCTAGAGACGTTGTCACCTGGCAATAACAACTCCTAAAACTGAAGAAAAGAGCATCAGGGCATGTTTCTGATGACAGACTGCTTGAGACAGCCACACTGTGGGTGCTTGCTAGAGCTGACTGATCTTGTGATGGGCCCTTAGCTCCAAAACCATCCAAAGGAAGCTTAGTGTGGCTCTACTTATGCTTAGTGCTGTGTGACAGAAAAGGTACACCAGCTTCCCTTGTTCTGAACACGAAGGGTTCTAATGCTGACCTCTCTCGTTGTAGAGGGATTGGCCCCTGTAGGGTTAAGACAGCCCTGAAGGGCTCTCACAAGGCACCACTGACTGACTTTCTTGTGTGCGTTCTGGTTGTGGTGCTTCCTGCCTTGTGTGGCCTCAAATGCTTGCTAAAAGCAGGTCACAGAGCATAAAGGGCTGCAGGGTGAAGCGTGGCTCTGGGTCTTGGATCCGCTTCAAACAAATGTTTTAAAGCAGGGAGCGCATGGCCGAACTCCCCGTACTGACCCTAGTCAGGCTGTGCGCTGCACTGAGCGTCGCCTGGCGGGACTCTGCCTGGGGAGGAGGAGTGTCCCCATGACTTCTGCTTGAGCTGATCTGCGTGCCCGCTACCTGTGCTTCAGGAGTGGTTTAAGCTGTGCACTGGAGTGAACTGTAATATCAAATGGAAAAAATGTCCCTTAGGAGGATAGTTTTAAATCCTGATGTATTTGTAGGCTGTGTTCTTTTGCATAGCTAGCGTTACTGATCTGACCTTTCCCCCTGCCTCTCAAAGCTGAGGACAGATCGGAAATTTGGCAGCAGTTTCTGGGTGTGTGTGCTGGGATTTGCAGCTCACTCACCAGTATGCTGAGTTGATCTTAAAAGGCTGACTGCTTTCAGATTGCATCAGCTCCTGCGGCTGTCTGAGGAAGCTAAAAGCTGGCACATCTTGACTGCTGGACCTACAGTTTAATTTTAAAAACTTCTAGTATAAAAAGCACAGTTAAACTTCTGCCTTCTGCTCAGTGATCAGGCACGGAAGGCTAAAGATAGTCTTCTGAGACTACTTTGACTAGAGTGGAAGATGATGTTCAGAGCTGGTGGGAGAGCACAGGAGGACAGAAGGGCTCATCTGTTTTCTCTGAAGCAGGTCTTGCATAAAGAACATTTCAGCTCTGCTAGGAGGGACTTTATCTAGGTCCCTGGTGAAGCCTGGGGTAGAGTTATGCTCAGCCCCTCTGCCTGGACAGAGTTGGTACCCAGCCATGTGCTACAAATGCTGCTCTGCAAGCTGTTGTTGTTTTTTTTTTTTCTTCATTCCCCCCAGGTTTTGGATTACCTGTTTGCACATGGACAGCTTTGTGAGAAGGGCTTCGATCCACTTCTTGTTGAAGCAGCGTTGGAAATGCACCAGTGTTCAGAGGAGAAGGTGAGGGTGCAGTGTGCTAAGGAGTAGAGAGAATGTGCTGTGATGGGCAATTCCAGCAGCAATTCCACTGGCTGCTGTAACTCCGGCTTTCATGGTAATGCTGCCTTGTTTCCAAAACTGACCGCAAGGAGCATCCTTGCAGTGAGAGAGCGAATATGTGTTAAAGCATTAGATTTCTGCATTGGTTTATTACTCTCACTTGCATGCATATTTATGGGGACAGGATTTCTTAAAGACCCTGCTTATTCTGGTTGTAATGTTTTGAACCCAGAGTGCTCTTGTTGGCAAGATGCTTGGTACAGAGACAGTAAAATTCAGAAGCAGCAAATTATCTTTCAGACCTGCCAGCCTGGCTTGGTCATGAATTTTCTCCCTTGTACAAAAGCATCTGCTTGGCTGCTCAGCAAATGGGGTTTGGGCACGCTCTGGAAGAAGACATAAAATATGTTTCTTTTGGGGTCTGGTTTGTTGTCTAGCTGCTTTACCAGCACCAAAGATACAGAGGCAGGAGCAGGTAGCCAGGGCAGAGAGGACAGCAGGATCTTCTAATGTCTGCCAGCCTGTTGTATGCTAGATCATTACATGACATCTTTAGAGGTGCAACCCAATGCCCTCAGATGTAGATATGCCTTCCTGCTTTTATTGGACTTAAGTGATGAGCTTCAAACAGAAGAACAATGGTGTGAAGGTGGGAGAAGTAACTGAATTCAGGAACACATTTGCTACTGGCTTAGCCCCAAAATTGGAAATGGGTAATCTCCTAATTGCCTATTTCAGCCTGTTTGCTTGTTCTTGTTTTTCCCTTTCCCGTGGAGGCACTGTAAATGGCACAGGGTTCATAAAAGTCTTGATCAGCTGATTCACTTCTTGTCACCTCATATTTTTCAAAGCTCAAGGAGGATTTGTGGTTGATGTTGGTAGTAGCATGCCCACTAGGGTTTGTGCTAATCCCCCGAGTTTGCCCAGGCCAGTTGGTAGCAAGGGCTACTGTTCCCAAAGTCAAAGTAACTTTAAAAAAATCTAGATGCAGTGGGAGTAGGGTGCTGCTAATCAGCATTGTGGGGAGCCCAAATTGAGCCAGACTGATAAATTTCCTACTGGGAGAGAGACATCCCCACAGACTGAGCTTTGGTGCACTTGCTGAAAAGGATTTTGGAAATGCAGGACTGCAGACAGAAGGGACTGAAGGTGAGGCCCTGTGGGCTGCTGCACCCGGAGCTCTGCTGGCTCTGGTCTGAGTGGACTTTCTCAAAACAGAGCTGGAACAGGCTGTACTTGGGGAGGAGAAATCCACCCCGTGGGGTGCCCCATCGCTGAAGACAGGATCTGTACTGAACCTCCACCAAGGGCTGATTCTCTTTTCTCTTGCAAATAATGGACTGTCTGTGTCTTTCAGATCACAGAACTTCTCCAGCTAATGAGTCAGTTTAAAGAAATGGGCTTTGAACTAAAAGACATTACGGAGGTCTTATTATTACATAACAACGACCAACACAATGCTTTGGAAGATCTAATGGCCCGTGCAGGAGCCAGCTGAAAACACATTCCTGGATTCTCAGTGTGCAACAGAGCAGGACCCCGCCACCTTCACACCCAGTGTGACTTGCTCCTGGCAGGAAGGAGTCCTGCTTTTCACATACATGGGACAGTGACTGAGCAAGCCCACCCGCGTGCATCACTCCAGCATTTCTCTTTCCACTGAGAGCCAACTTTCTTAAATTTTTAAAGTGTCCTTTCCTAAGTTTCCTTTTTCCAGCCTGGCCACGGAGAGTTTAGGCTGCCCAGCCTCTACTGGAATTGTACATAGGTAGAGATGGGAGTGGTTCCCCCCCTCACTGTTGCACTGGAGTTGGACAGAAGAATACTGAGTTGGTTCTAAAACTAGGATGCTTTGGTTCTTTGAAGCTGCTTTCATGGTGTCTGCTTGTACTGAACTACTTGACTGTGTCACGGTCCAGATTAACTGGTTAAATTTGACCTTAGTGCAATGGAGTTTTATTTTTTGGTTGAAAGTTAGTCTGTAACTTAGTAAAACACTGGTTCAGAAACTGTCGCTATGCATAAAGAAAGAAGCTGTTCCTCGTGTGTTTTTTTTTGTTTTTTTTAACCCATGCATCCAACACTTCTGCCAGACATGAGTGTCCAGTGCTGAGTGGTGTGTAAGTTCTCTTGAAACAGGTAAGCTGTGAACTCTACCTGGATGTGCAACTTGTGTTGGTTCTTGAATTTGAAGACAGAGAGCTGGGGCTCAGTATTCTTAATCCCCCAGGCTTGTAGGATATTTAAGACAATGCCCTGCTAGGAAATCAGTTATCTTTGTTTTAAATAATACTCAGTGTGATGCAGGAGGCTTCTTTCAAGCACTTTCTTTAAAACAAATATACTCACTGCATTAGGTCCATTTCTCACACTGCTATAGAATTACACAATAACATCTAGTCCTAGAAGTCAGGTTTTGAGTTGGTTTTGATAGTTTGAAGTATTACATTGTACACCGTTCAAGTTCTGAATACATGAAATATCAGCAGTCTTGAGGAATCTTTATAGTAATTTGCTAAATATTTTGATTCTGCAGAAGAACAACTAATAAAACCCTCAAATATAACTCCCAGTGTCATGGTTCCCATCTCTCATGCTCTTTGGCTTCAGCAGATGAAGAACTTGCTGGATCCTGCCTGCCCAGGCGCTGCCATTCCTGTAGGCACATGTGAACAGAGTGTTGGGTAGAACAACCTGGTGTCCAGGCAGGAGACTGCAGTGGTGAAATATTCTGCTTTTTTCTGTGGCTTATTTTTGTTTTGTTGCAAAATCCAAGCCTGAGGGTCCAAACTCATGTTGGAGCGTGGAGCTGGGAGCACTGGATTTGGGGAGGGGAAAACGGCTTGGCTTGTTGCCTCCGTTCAGGTTTTTCAGTAGAAGGTTTTAACTCATCAGGACCCAGAAGGAGATGGCATTTGTCTCCTGTAATGTTGTTAACTTTACATGACCAAGCCATTTGGGTCCAGTGTTAATTCCTGGAATTTTCTGTGAGGTGCTCAACTATGTTAATTTACATACCTTTACTTAAAATAATGCTGAGGAGAGATGTAGCTAGCACATGTCTACGAGATGTGGAGATGGGTGATGAACAGGACCAGGGCAGATTGCTTTGTATCCTATCCTGTAGCATTGAGCTTCACCAGTTTCTATTGGTGGGGCTGAAATTAAAACTTGTCTAAGGACATCCAGCAGCTGCTGCCTCTGTGGGTGCAGGTGAAGCA
Source organism: Athene noctua (assembly GCF_965140245.1). NCBI lineage: Eukaryota > Metazoa > Chordata > Aves > Strigiformes > Strigidae > Athene > Athene noctua. Next base: position 10,388,546 of record NC_134077.1, read on the forward strand.
GTTGCCCAGCTTTCCCAGGTGAGAAAGGTGACAGTCTGAAACAAGGAAATGATGCTCCTGATAAGTCAGAAAAGCTTGAAAACTAAAACTGCTTTACTGTCACTGCTGGGAGCATTCAGTTTTGCTGCTTGTTTTTTTTGTTTTTCTCAGAACTAATATCTAAACAAGTCCATGTCTGGTACTAGGCAGTCCTGAGGGGTCGTCTTGCCAGTGACTAAATAACTATTTAGACCAAACTTCTCAATAAAACAATCTTTTTGGTTGTGTAAATGTGTGTTTTCTCACAGTCCCTCTGTGGGGGCTGGCTCTTAACCCCACTGCTACTCTGCTTGTGGAGCAGAGGGTGAAGATGGGAAGTGGCCCCTGTGAAGCTGGTCTGCCGCCTCTGTCTTCCCTGGCGACCTTGCTCTTGCTTCAGCAGCAAGTTTTCTGGCTGCACCTGACTGAAGGCTGAAAGCATGTTTTGGAGCAGCTTCTCACAGAGGGAAAGACCAGGGAGTGAGGGGATTAACCTGGTGCCTTCTGGGAGAGGCACTTCTGGGGAAACACGTAACGACACAACGTGAGGAAGCTTGAATGTCGCTCCAGAGGCTGTGCATCGCGTGTTACTCTGGTACTGTTGTTCTGTCACAAAGACCTCCCCAGGTCCAGGCTGAGCCTGCTGACAGCTGGTGCGAGGCTGGGCTCTGCCCTGCTGCTGGCTGGTGAAAGATGACTGGAGACCTCGGGGCTCTGCCTTCCCTTCTCAGGGCAGATCGATGTGTGTACCTGGCACTGGGCAACTTTGTCAGAGGTTCTGCCTTCCTGCACCAGCTGCCGCCAGCTGCCTGGGTCTGGGGGCAGGCTTGTGAGGGGACGCGTGGAGGCAGAGCCAAGCTGGTGCTTGAGAGCCAGAGACCCAGCCTGCCTAAGCGGATTTCCTGCACGGCGTGTGGCTGGGGAGAGCACAGGCTGCTGCCGCCAAACCTGGCGCGAGGGTCTGTTGAGGGCGGCAGCTTCTGAAACACCGGCCTGCCAGGTGTGAGGGGATCTCCTACTGACTCCCAGCCCCAGTTAATCAAACAAACAGGAGTTTTGATCACTTTGAAATAAATTTTACCAGAGTTATGTAGTAAATTGAATTTTATTTTATTTGCATAATTGACATTATATAAAATATCAAGCATCTGCCATGAGCATTAATAGTCTTTGTCACACCTGAGGACAAAAGTAAGCCCATTTTAGTTCTGTATTTATTTGATTGTACACAGCCAAGATCTCTTAATCTCTTAGACTGCTGTAACGACAAACACTTCCATACGCTCCTCAGGCTGAAACGAAAACCATTCATAGCAGGTGTCAGTGCAATATCAAACAGCTCATTTAGCACATTTTCACACAAGAATTAAAGCAGCATCTCGGTAATAACCATAAGAGCAGAGAGAAAACTGTTACCATTTTTGACAGCAGCTTTGGTAGTTTTCATTGTGTATGAGGAGCCCAGCTCTGGTATCTCCTGGGACTGCAGCACTTCAAGCATGTCTGTAGCCCTATTGCTAAGGCTGGGTGGATTTTCCCAGCCAGGACTGCTGTATTTATTTTTTTTTTAAATTTTAGACAAGTCATACATTTTAGCAGGGAAAATAAAACTCTGAGAACAGACTGATAAATCTTACGTTTCATAAGGTCTAGTCTTGTGGATTGTCTGGATTGCTCCACTTCAGAAAAGATCAGACCTTGGAAAACTGCTTTTTTGTTGTTTTGTTTATTTGTTGTTTCTCAGTATTCCTGGCCATTCCTCCAGGGAGGGAATAGTTCCTGCTCTGGGAACTTGCACTGAGGCTCTGATCTGCCAGATGCCTTTTTCACAGTAGACCAAACAGGAATCACAGGTGGCTTGAGTTTGGTAGCTGACTTAACTCCCCTCTCCTGCTCATGGAAATTTCTGGTCACTTACCTGTCTTAACTACTCTGAAAATACTGAGGTTAGGACATGGCACTGTTGGTTGTGCAAATGGTTCTTCCATGTGTGTTGCTTTAGAAATGGCCAGCTTGGGTAAGAGACAAAATGCCTGTGAATGAAGTTTGTTGAGCTGCTCCTTTAAAAAACCTCAAAGTACAACCAACCCGTACTCATCTCCCAAATGTCAGAGTACACGGAGGGGAAGTTTTCCTCCCTAGCACTGTGTTACTGGCTGAGCATCTCATTTTCCTGTGACATGTGCACCCATCCTAACAGCCTCACGTTTTCCTTCGCTCCGGGCAAAGTCTCACACCCCTCAGCAGCTCCCCAGAGCCCTGTTTTCTGTTCGCTTGCAGGTAAAAGTGCTGGGAAACGGCTCTAAGTGTTCACGTCCATTTATGCTTTCAGAAGGCACATGCACTACCCAACCGCCACATCTCCTCACCTTGTGCACAGGAAAGCTCTTCCTGGCCCCAGGAGGTGGAGGGAGGCTTTCTAAGAGTTGCTGTTTTTAAAGGGGAGCTTGGTTTAATATCTGTTCTTCCCTCTATGGCTTTAAGGTGCCTGGGAGTCCCACTGCTTTACAGCTCTCTGGTGCCTGTCACCACGCTGTGCACAAATACCACAGTGCCCCTGACACGGAGCCTGGCTCCTGGAACCTCATTTCTCCAGGCAAGGAAGGCTTCTGAAAACGGGGCTGGAAGACCTGGGTTCAGGCGTGACTTGCTGCTGGCCTGTAACCTGCACACAGGAACCCTCTGGAGAGCCGTAAACTCAGACCCTGGAGGGCTCTGCTCTGCTCCACAGAGTAATCCAGTCTCGAGGGCAAGACAGACTAACCAGTGCTAAAAAACAGCCCCAGCAGTCAGGGCACTGATGTGGGACTTCCTTCTGTTAGGAGTCCTCCCCAGGGCTACACTGTGTGACGTTCCTGGGAGTGTTTGCCCCAGATATGCAGCCCAGATAACAGTGTCACTGCTGCTGCTGCACTGTGGCTCAGCCTGACCTGGGCTCCTCGGGGTAGCTGAAGATGCAGGCAGTAACGTTCACTGCTGGTCGGACAGCAGTGTCCCCTTACCCTTGGCATTTCTGGCTACTGAGCAGGCTCTGATTCAGCTAATGCAGGCTACTGAGGGGACACTGGGGTGGCTGAAGGTGCTGCGACAGCCCCAGTTTTGGAGCGGGAGCACTTGCACAGCACGTTGTCAGCTGAGCATCTTTCAAGTTCACTTGTGGCTTCAGCAGGTGATCTTGGTTTGTGGTTCTGGTGTGATGCATGAAGCACCAGAGCTTTTGCAGGGCTCCAGATAATGATTCTGTAGTTCTTGATTCAAATACCAACTGCGCATAACAGCACCGTGAGGAGTTTCTGAAATCTCACTGCCTCTAGCCAGACCCTCTTTTGCTGTGAAAAATCAACTCTGTTCGCCTGGACAACGAGCACTGTACAGTTGTGCCACAGTGCACAGATCTCGGGTTTGTAGCAGGTAAGCTGTTGGCAGCAGTACGAAACCCACATCATTATTAACATGCTAGATGCACCTTTGGTACAAAGTCCCTACTAAACCACCCATTAACCATGACCTAAGCCACCTCTTTCAAGGACCTCTGGAGCCTTTGTCTCAAGCAAAGAGCAAATGTGACAATGGCCTGCTGCTTTCTGAAAGCGACAGCACATGCTCTGCCTTGACTTCTGTTTACTTATGGTCTAGTTACGTTCGTGTGCTTAAGAGTGGTTCCTCTCTTTCCTGGCTTCTGTTTGCAAACACTTTTCTGGATAGCATTTGAGCATTTCTGTTCAGACCTGTGCCTGGCTACAAAATGTTTTTCCCCCTCATTTTCTTGGCCACACAGAAGCGCCTTTGACATGTGAGAAGTTGGTATGAATACTGTAGACAGGACTGCCTGTTGCTTGGTGAGATATTTAAAGGCTGCTGAATTGTTATTCTTAAAAACATGGCTTACTGGTATTAAGGAAATACAAAAGCTTGTGGTGCCAAGTAGTCATCTCCAATTTACTCAGAATTCTCTCCATCCTCACCTAAAATACACACTAATCACAAACATCAAACCAAAAGTTATCCCCTAATGATCCACACTTTGCAGCACCAAGTGTGGCCAAACCCCAGCTGTAGCTGTTCCTGGGCATGTGCAAGCAGAGAAGGTCTAAACAGGCAGAGCTGTTTGCAGGGACATGTCAGTGCCAGGAGCAGCTAAATAGAGCTGGAGCTGGGCTCGCATCATTTGGATACACTTCAACTTCAGTACCAAGACTTCATCCAGCTTGGTCACAAAATTCTGAAAATCCTGGAGAGGAAGGCAAAAGGAAAGTTTAGGGAACAACAGTAACAGCAGGCTGGAGAAAATCAGCGTACTCTATGTGCTGCAGAAGTACATAGATGCATGTTTTCTATTCTGCAGTATAGTAGATTAAATCAGTGTTTCCTTATTAAAGTCCTGACCCTCACAGACAAAAGTCAATGCCTCTAAATGCTGAGGCTTACTTACTCTGGTAGTTTTAGCTGTTGGTGAAATTACAGCTAATACAATGGTTTGAAAATAAAAATGTATAAAGCACCTGTTATCACCCTTGTAGACCGGTTAGCTTTTCAACAGTTTATTATAGGGACTATCTGACGTGCAGTGTTACAATGTACTGAACTCTGCTCCTGACAACCTCTCCTGTTGGATCTAGCAATCAAGAAAATAAACGGTGAGTTGGGCCACTCACTGATCAGACATAACAGCCCATTCCTGAGAGACAGAAGGGTTTATTTCACATCAGGTCACAGGGCCAGTCCCACTGCTGCATGGTTACAGGTCTGCTAGATCTGACATGAGAAACACCAGCAGTGTATATAACCTTGGCCAAGGGGCCCTCTACCTTCCAAAGAAACCTGCCACACAGATAAAAAGTGACATGAAACTGTGATTAAAACTGAAATGGAGGCAGTTATTTTTAAGTAGGGCTTGTATTAATAAGGCAGCACTCAGACTCACTCTGCTCTCACTGAGAGCAGAGTTTGGTGCCTCTGTTCAAGATCAGTGGCTAAGCAGCTGGGAGGAGTCAGCATCCTCAGGGCTGGGGACTTCAGCTGCCACCACAGGGAAAATCCATCATCCAGCAGCTCATTTGCCAGGACTCCAGTTATCTCCTGCACTGTATCTTTGTCTTGCAGGGACATCAGGACTGTAATGAAAGCCAGAACAGCTGCCACGGCAGATTTTTCTTAAGCACTTTAAATACTGCTTGGTTCAATACGTGGTCGGTCTTGGCAGGAGTCTCTCCTGCAGCCAGAGTTTCATGGCTGGAGAAGTTGCAACTATCTGAAGGTGGAAGGAGAGAAACCAATAAGGGAAGTCCAATCGGAGTTCATCGCCCAAAGAAAGATCATGCTGTGAAATAACACTACAGGTTGTAAGTTACTCACACACTGCTGGGAGGCCTGGCAAGCTTGTCATAATTCTGCTAGCCAGAAAATGATTGCTTGCTGCAAGGAGCAAATAAATGGTGGGGGGGAGAGAAGGGCAGAGGGCTGGTATCCAATGACCAATCTCAAAAGATTTAAAAAAAAAAAAAAAAAATTGCTTTGTATCACTGCATTCTCTGACACAAAACTAATTCGGTTTATGGCTCTTGTGTTTCTTTGTGAACTTCTGTATGTTGTCTGGTAACTCATCCCATGCAGCTGGAAATGACAGCCAATAGGCCGTGTAGTGGCTCTGTTCTGAAATCCCTGAGGCAAGAGTCTCTGTAGCTGTACTTCAGATCTGAGCTGATAGAGTTTAAAATGGCCTGATGACATACTGCAGTAATGGAGCTTGGCTTTACTGATAAGATGAGGGAGCTGGGAAGGCAGGTTCTCTCTGGGAAATGTTAATGGTCTGGGTGAGCAATGAGGGTGCTCACCCAGCTGTGACATGCATCTATCTGGATGCAGGAGAAACAGAACTGGGACTGCCCGGCTAGCAGTGGGGCCATGCAGGTGCCAGTCTTTAGGTCCAGCCTGAGTCAAGGTCATCTGGGACAAAGATAAGCCAAGAAACACTTGAGTGCCAAAAGTCAAAAGCCTGCGAGGGTGCAAGTCACCGTGGTTAGAGCCAGGGGTGGGCACATCCACAGTGCAGCATCCCAGCGCCGTGCCGTAGGGCAATGCTGTTTGCTGGGGTAGGGACTTACTTGCTCCAGCCTGTAAGGAGAAAAACGTCATGTGGAAAGAGGCCCTGTTTAGTACAGTCTGGCACCCACGATGCAAGGTAGGAGAAAGCTGTTTTATCCTCAGAGACAGGCGGTTCAGAGTTGGCCCATCAGTCCCCTTCTCCCGCGGGGACCTGGCAGTGTGGAGACTGGCAGAGACACAACAGGTCCTGAAACGAGCAGCCTCTCCTAGGACTCGGGGAGCCATCAGAGAACGAGACGAAGAACCGACGAGGAATGTCACTCAAGTTAATCATCTCTAAGATTAATTTATTCAGGTTCAACAGGCACTGAAATCATCATCTGGAAACACTTACCATTGCAGACATCTGGTTTATCAAGCACTCCTCCTTGAAGCACAAGGATGCCATCTCATCCAGCTGCTGCCGATGGGCCCAAATTACAGCCTGTCTGATGAACATAAAATACACCACGGTTACACAGCCGGCTGCGCTACCTACAGTTACTGTTGGCCTCCATAAACCTTTAAGAAGGAGGAATGCCCCAGAGGAAGCTTTGCTGTCCTGTGTCCCAGGCACTCAGAAATTGCACACCAGTGGTGCTTCAAGTGCAGTGGACTACACCAGTTTGGGGTTAAAGATGACCTCGACAACTGAGGCTATCTCAGAGAGGAGTGACCACAGTCTCTCACTAGCATAGGCAGCACAGGGGCACATACTCCTTTTTACCATAAGGATATCCAGGAGCAAAAAAACTGTCTAATTGGCGAAATGGTCAAATTAATTTGGTGAAAAATGGGCAGAGCAAGAAGGCAGTGCTGCTGTTCATTCCTCTGAGCAAGTTTCTCTGAACAACAGTGTGTTTTCAGACCTGTGAACACAGGCCAGTCCTTGGGAGCTGACAGTATTATCTTCAGTGACTGTCCAGCTGCTCTAGCTGGTTTACTTTCCATAGGGATGGAACAGCTATCACCTGCTTCTCGATGGGAGGTTTTGATTGGTTTTAGTTAGTTTACAACTTACAGGAAGCCAATTAGTTACTGAGAACTGCAGTTTGTATTGTGATACTCATTCCTCTGGCATTATCCTAGAAAGCTCTAATAGAATAATTGGCTTCCTGTGAGATTTTAAAATATCACTAAATAACAAGCAATCAAATATTTATGAGATAATTACTATAAATGATCATTAATCTTATTAAATAATTATTTCATAGATTGATTTCCCGTCAGTCTTTAAAGTACATGATACACAAATAATGGCAAATGTGTCACACATCTAGAATTTCTAAACTTCACAACAAGCTTCAGTGATGAGCAAGACTTACTGTGCCTTTTCCAGGGCTTCCCTCTGCCATTTTCCCATCTCGGATGTAGAGCTTGGAGAGCTGCTGATGGACATGCCTGAGGGGCTCTTTGCATTTGCTGATGGCTTATTGTCTTTGGTTGGAAATCCTGAATCTGCAGGAAAAGTCTCTTGTTTAAAAATACTCTGTGTTAACTTGTTTTTTAGCAACCCCATTTCCCCATTGCTGAACGATGACTTGGCTGGGTCATCAGAATGACTGAAGTCCTTGTTCCTCTGACCTGATGTGGGCTGCAACAGCAGGCTGCTTTCTTGAGAGGGGGACTGGACTGCGTAATCTGTATGTCCCACACTGAGAAAGCATGATGCACCTGGAAAATAGCTCTTCTCAGGTATATCAGCATTTAATTCCTGAGCCATGGGCTCCACATGGGGTCCTTGATTTGAGTTAGATTTTCCTGAATTACCAGTGTTATCTTCAACATCAGCATCACACTGTCTGCCACCTTTGTGTGTTGAGTTACTGAGAAACAAACCACCCTCTCTCTCTCCCCTGGAGCCCGTGGATTCAGCCGGAGATGTTTCCGTCAGGTCACGTCCAACAAATAAACTGCGAACGACTCCTTGCTTTGATGAACCCGAGCCCAGGAGGCAGCAGCATGGCTTCACACCACAGCAGGCAGGTGAAAGCCACTTGTCCCCTGTTTGTGGGGAACACAGCCGAGCACAGGGTCTTCCACCACGACGCACTTGCTCCCCCAGTTCCAGCATGCTGTCTGTCAGAGCTCTGCTTCTCGTACACTGCCACCTCTCTTCCTCAAACCTGTTCTGGCAGCCTTGCATGTTCATGCCTGACATCGGCTTCACATGGGGGGACTTCTCTTGGTTAGAAGACTCTGTAGCAGTTGTTTCCTCGTAGTCAAGGAGGGATAGCGTGTGAGAGGCCATCAGCTCAGAAGTGAATTCTGAGGAACAACTCGAAGATCCACAGTGGTTAACTCCATTTTTTCGAGCTTTCCATTCGACATCTCCTGCAAGGGCAGCCTGTCTATCCAAAGTAGATTCTTCCTTCTCTTTGTGCTGGAGGTCGATCTCTTTGCCCTCTGGAGTTTCCGATTTCAATACAGGAGAAACATATGAGTTTGAAGCATCCTTTTCTGGAGTTACGGTGGCTTCACTGGAGTAAATGAGACATCTGCGTTTGGATTTGTACTGTTTGTGATCAGCTGGGAGATCTTTGCCATTTTTCCAGTTACAAGCAGGATCTTCCTGCAAGCAGTAGGGTTTTTCTGCAGTATTGCTTGGAGAGGACTCAATAGTTAAGTCACAGCTCCAGTCTGATGGAGTTTTGCTGCAGCCTGCATTTTTAATGGATTCTTCTGCCTTTGGGCTGCCCCCACTATGATTCCAGGTGTCATCTAGTTCATGTTCTTGCATGGATACTGCATACTTAAAAAATAAATCCTGACGCTTTTGGCCTTTTTGCTCTTCTTCAGTTCCTTGTTCTCTTTGATGAAGGAAAAATGAATGTTGACTGCATTTGCTGGCATTTCTTTTCATGCTCTTTTCACTGCAGACAGGTGAGAAAGAATCTTCACTGAAATCACTGTCATCCAGATCTTCCAGCTGCATCCCCTCTTTGCTCTGTACTTCTGTGGGAGTAAGGCTCAGCTCCTGCTTCACTTGAATCTCCTGGGGCTTGTACTGTGTTAAAAACCTCTCAAGAGGTTGATAGTTCAAATTTTGCTGTAGAATAGGTGGCTGCTGAAACTGCTGGTGATAAAGGCGTAAATGCTCTTCCCTTTCCTTCTGAAATGGAGGCATATTTGTCCAGGTTTCAACACATTGTTTAGCAAAGGTGTTTCCCCATTCCTGTCTGCTGTTAGAAGGCAGATTTCCATCTCCAAAGGAAAAATCATCTCTAGAAACAAGCTGTTTCTGAACAGGTTGCACTGTTTGGACTTTCAGGCACTGGACAGGTGATCTGTCTTGCATATACTTGTCTCTCTGGCCACTCTCTCTTGTTTCTGCCATGGCAGCATTTTTGATGACGAAATCCTTCACAGTGGGGTTCTTTTCAGAGTGTGGGGACAGATCATCAGCCTTCTTCTTCAGGGGATGTGCTATCCGTAGAACTCCCTTAACTGGGCTAGTGTGGTGGAACCAGGGTGAGCTGGGATTTCCTTTGTAGGCATGTCCTTTGTTGATTCCTCTGGGGCTGGAGGCAAAAGGGACACTCACTGGCTGGAGTGCTGCAGGACATGCCTTTGTTTTTGTAGAATTTAAGGGATGCTGGAGGCCTAGCTTCACTTTCTTTGGAGAGCTCTTCTCACCAGGTGGCAAAGAGGGACAGTTTTGGACACGTTTTGGAGATAAGTTTCCAACTGTCCGCTGCCTGTTTGTGACAGGGGTCGAAAATTTAATCCCTTTCTTCAGCTCTTTGACCCTGTAAGTGAGACTGGCTTTAGATGTCATGCTTTCAGATAAAGTAAGTGTCTTCAGAATGAACTAATGCTTTCACAGATTAAGGCTAAACACTGAATTCACTGTCATGATTTCTGGTTTAATTGTCAGTGACCCACACAGGTATCAAAACCCCTCTGCCAAAATGCCTGAACTTCTGGAAAGGTCTACAGCAGTGTTTTGAAGTGCTTCCTTGAACAGAGCACAACAGGTCCAATGAGTGAAGAAGGCCTCTGCTTCAGTGCAAGGGGGTTGCACTTCCACACTTTATAATGCAGCATTGCACAGCACCAGCTCAAGACAAGCTAGTACTCTCCACAGAACGTCACAGGGTCCCACAAGACACAAATTAGGGTCTTTTGAGTAGTTGCAGTGGGGCTAATTAGCTCAGGTGATACATGTACAGGGCTACAGTGCTCCTGGATCATACTTCAGAGCATCTGTGAAGAGCTGCTTCACTGGTATCACCCTATCCCCTCAACTGCTTCCTGTACTCCTCTTCCCCATAAGCATCTCTTGTTTCTTAACCCCAGCACTGCACAGCCTGTAATTTACCTCCTCCTGTATAGCAGGGAAGGTGAAGGACTTGCACACATTCTAGGAAGAACTACAATACAAAGTTAAAACAAAACTTTTGTCTGCTGAGGTTAGTAATCCTGCAGCTGCACAGTGATATTTTTATCAATAAAAGCTGTCATCAGAAAGGATTTAGAAGGCCCAGAGAATTCCAAGAGTTGGAACATGTAAGCATTTTATTTGCATTGTGAAAATTGTATTTCTTGCCTAAATTGACATTTCCAATATAACCAAACTCAAATATAACCACAAACATCATATATTACTTTTTTAATTTGTCTTATTCAGCTTGGCAAGATTGAGTTTCATCACCTACCTGTCAGCATATCGTAAAGTGTTCAGGGTGTGCTCTGTAGCTATGTGGCTAGGTGATACATTGGCTATCATACATGTCTTGGAATTGCCAATGAAAGAATCTTTTAGCACCTAGGGTTGGAAGGAAAAAAATAAGATCCTTAGCAATTCATGTACCTTTCATTTCCTGCAAACTAGCAACATGTACAGAGGCAGTTTAACTTGAGTCAGGTGATGCACAGTTGCTCTTTTTTTTTATTAAATGTAGTCCTCTTGTCTCTATTTGTCTTGCAATCCTTTGTTTACAATTTAAAATAAATATGAGTGTTAATCAAGCCTCTGAACAAGCCCTTGCAACAGGTGCCCATATGTCTGAGTAATAAAGCATATGTTACAACTGGAATGAAGAAATGTTGATGAAAACTCCCAGGACTGTAACTGCACAGAAGATGCAAGATTGATTGCAGACCGTGTGGAGATGGATGGTAACTCTGAATGAGTCTGGCAAGTGGGTTTGGGGGTTTGGTTTGGTTTTAGATTTTGGTTTATTTGCTTTTGACCACACCAGTCCCCAGGATTGACTGGAGGAACTGGCAGTTGGCCTTTATTCTGTGATTACCTTTAAAATTAATGTTTGTAAGAGTTATGCATTTATCTTTTCTTCAAGAGTTTAATAGCAGTTATTGAATTCTATCCTTTTTATTATTTATTTATTTATTTATGTAGTCCTCATTAGGGAAGCCTCTACTGTTGCTTTTCTGCTCGTTTTACCTGAGTTAATTTGCTTTGCCGGAAAGGAGTATGTGCATGTTCCTGATCCAATGCCCGAATGCATTCCTTTAGCTACCAAAAGGAAAAAAAAAAGAGTGGGAAAAACATATCAGTCACACAGTGGCAAGGAAATGAATTGCATCAGACCTAAACTGCAAATGTACTATTTCCCTCATGCACCTTTGACTCCTTCTATGTGATGTCCCTTGCAAGGGAGTTTGCTGCTGCCACAGCCACGAGCAGCCAGCTTCAGCCAGTGCAGCTGTCAGCAGCAGTTCAGCTGCACTCACAGAGAGCAAAGCTACCACACAGAACACAGCTAGCCCCGCTTGACAGCTCTCTGGGCTATACAAAATGTAAGAAGCTGGGTAAATAACACACATTTAGCACGCACAGAGCTCCACACTGCTGTGGAAATGCTGCTGCCTGCACCGTAGGTAACTAGTTTGAAGCCAGATTGGGTGTGCTGCAGCTTACAGAGCACGTGGTCCCTAAGAACAGAGGTTTTTGAGCTTCAGCTCTTAGGAAGTTCTTTCTTCTAAGAGAAGCTCTTCCCCTTGCAAAAATACCCCAACACTTTGGACAACAGCAGTGCAAATTTCTTATGCCACTCTGACAATATTTCAATACCTTAGTCAGGGATAGCATGAGCTAGTGAGTGCATATTCCTCCCATACTGACTAGAATCTGCAGTCTGGATGTCCTATCTGTGCGTGGGTACACTCGGCTGTTAGAAGGCAGCTGACCTCAAGCCATTTGCTCTTCAGAGCAGTACAAGGCACCAAAACCAACCAAAGTGGGGAGCACGGACCAGCACAAAACAATTAGGTGTGACGGGAGCTGGATTGAAATCCAGGTTCAAGCCCACGCTCAGAAGGTAGTAATGATACAGCCTGTCTGAATGAACATGTCACTGTGACCTTTGACAGGCTAATAAGAACTATAACACAAAACACCAAGAATGAATTAACAGACTACCCAGGGAACGGAGATAGAGCTACAGGATTCCAATTGAAACTAACAGGACATGAGCAGCCAGCTACAGCTACGCCTTTCACAGAACTCATTAGATCTTCTTATTGTTAAAAACCACCAGAGGTAGCCTGTAGTCTTGAAGAAACATCCTGTGATTTATTGCCCGCCTTGGAAAAAGAGGTCATGTTCAGACTCAAGGATGTGCATCTTTTTTGCCATGTTTCCACTGGAATAAGCATAATAGCATCACACTCCGTATCAAACCTGGATAGTCTCTAAAACTGGCAGAAATAGACTGTATAGCCATGAGACAAGTAATTTAGAGCAAATATCGAAGGAAAAGTAAGATTACAGTATTGTCATGGTGATACTAGCATGAAGCAGCCTTTCCACATTTAAAGCCTTACTACATTCTACATACACCCACTTAAAATGACACTTATTTCTCACTTTTACTGCATTTTATTAAAAATTGCACCTCTAACAACTAAGAGATCAAACTATTCTAATTTTTTTATTCTGCTTCTCATAATTGCAGTGTCTGAATATCTTCTACTTGAAATCAAGGTGAATAGTCAAACTAGCAGCAAACTTCAAATTTCATGTCTTTTAAAGCCTGAAGAGAGCATTATGATCACCGAGGGCAGAGCTAGGTTTTACAGGCTGCAGGTCATGTAGACTTACCCGAAGTTGCCTTCTACAGTTAATTCAGTCACTTCTTGTAGACTGCCTAGGAATTTACTCAGCTTCACACAATACCAAAAATACAGAGTGTGACTCTGATTTTAAAGTTCCTTTTAAAAGAGTTTCATGACCTTAAATTAAGCCTTACTTCTCAGGAATCCTTTCTATTCAGGTCCTGACTCCTCATGCTACTCAGTTATTCACCAGCAAGTACTCAAGAAAGCATGAAGTACAGAAACACATCCACTTTACAGGCTGTCTCCCAGTATGAATGCTGACATTCCACAGCAGGAAAGTCTCTGCGGTAAAGAACATTCTACACTCTCAAAACAGAGCAAGCCACCTCCTGTTTACAGCACACTAAGAGGCAAGTTGTGTGCACTAACTTCTGCACTGTTGACTCATACTCGCTGATTGCGTATCACCTTCGTTTCACTTAGATATCAGTGAGTTTTGCTCATTTGAATTAAAGGATGTGCAAAGCCTTCTGCAGTTTATACTTAAAGACACTTCTGCTTCATCTTCGATGGCATTTCTCTGCTCCTTGTCCCTCTTTACGTCACTGTGTACACTTATAAAAGACAGTTTGCATTAAGGGTGCACTTCCTGTTCCTTCTTCCACACACGAATTGCTAGTTTCTGTGCTCTTGAGTATTTAAGTACTTTACTCTTGATCTGAACACCACTGAGTTCAAGTGGTGAAAATAATCAGCAGGAACTGATGTGCTTTTATGAAACAAATATGGCTATCCCAAGCCCATATTCTCTGGAACTAAAAGGGACAAAACTTTCTATGTAAAATATGAGACACTTATTATACTATACTATAATATACTCTACCTAACTTTCTCTGTGTTGTGGCTGGCTGTAAGAATCGATTAAAAAAGACTTTCTATTCATCACAAAAATTTAAGAGGGAAAACCTTCTTAAATTGTCTTTCAGGCATGAGACAATTTAAACTGGACATACTTAGTACTCTGGTTACTTTTCCATGGAATACATACATATAGTATTCAGTTCATTTTTTCCTAAAACACACACTTATAACTAAACACAAAACATTCCCCAGACACGCTAGTAGCTTACTGCTAAGAGACTTTGGTTTATTTCTGCTCCTTCCATTTTTGTTTGTCGATCCGAGTCTCTGGCATCAGCTGCCCTTTCACTGCCGGCCAAGTCAATGAATGATATCCTAGAAAAAGCAAAGTTGCATTTATCTTACGGGCTTTTTTTTGTTTGTTTGTTTTTCTTTTTTTCCTTTTTTAAACCAGAGGGCTGCAACACACAACATCAGAAGAATGATTAGAAATGACTACTTTTGAACAAAGAGAAATACCCACCAGAATTAATTGAGGCACCAAAATAAGCATAGCAGCAGGAACAGTATTAGATCACCCTGGCACTAACACAATCATAATAGAAAGTGTAATTGCATGTAATGAGAGTGATCCACAGTTTAATGGGTACGCTGTTTAAAGTGCAACACAGTCACCTCTCCAGATAATCACTGTGCAGGCAGTTTCTGATGAACGCAGTTAAAGAAATTGTAAGTTTCTTGATTCTCCTTTCACGTAAAACAGAAAACTGCCCTGTCAAATGGGAATTCAGGACACTATGAACAGAAATTTCCAGTGCAGTAAGTAATACACTGAGCTTTCAGTGTTCCTTGTCCCTTCCTTCCACAAAACTCCATTAATCCCATTCACATTGCCTAGCTCTGGGTGCCAGATGTTGTACTGACTGTTGCACTGTATCTTTGTCTTTGCCCTGCTTCTTCTGGAACAGTCCTGACTTCTCTTATAGGCATATCTTGGGATCCTTTCCCCACTCCAGCTCCACCTCATTTTCAGTAACAAAATGGGGCACACATGCCACACCTACATGACCGCATACACTTCTATTTCTGTGCCTGCCTGTTCAGCCTTTCCCTCTCTTCACTATTTGTGGCTCTTCCTTTTTGCCTTGTATTTAAAATAAGATCCTTGGAAACAAGACTGCATGAT
Organism: Athene noctua; assembly: GCF_965140245.1. NCBI lineage: Eukaryota > Metazoa > Chordata > Aves > Strigiformes > Strigidae > Athene > Athene noctua. The sequence continues at coordinate 10,403,718 of NC_134077.1, forward strand.
AGTTGCTGGAAGGGTGTGTCAGCATGGGTTTTTGACACTCAGCAATAATACAGATACCTAGACCTCTTTCCTCAGATCTATTTCTTGGGGTTGTTTAGTCTGGAGAAAAGATGACTGAGGAAAGGCACAATTGCAGTCTTCAAATAAGTAAAATGGCTGCTACAAGAGGAAGCAAACCGCTCTTTTTGTCTGCTGCAGATAGCATCAGAGTTACACTCTCAAATTATCAGGGAGGTTTAGGTGAGGTACTATGATTCCTCAGGCCAAAGGCAAACATCTCTAATGAAATCACCTCCACCTGAGCTAGTCATCCCAGGTTCCCTTTGTAGTCAATTACAGGACAGAGATGCTTTGAGGGGCAAATCCATCCAACTAATTTAGGTTGACTCTGCAGAATGGTATGAATGGGATCACAGAAATTACTATTTCTTCCTACTGACTTCAAAGGCGATGAGCTCACATGTGGATGTGCCCATTGCAGACATCTACCTTTATCCAGACGAACACAAGGCAGGAAGAGCTTTCTAACACTGAAGATAAAGGGATGGATTTGATTGCCAAACTCCTTCACTGGAAATTTTTTACAAACAAGTTTGACAAAGCTCTCACATATGTGGCTTAAGCACTCTCCCTGGGAACAGAGAAAGGACCGTGAAACTTCTCAAAGTCCCTTTGAACCCTATCTTCTGATTTAACCCACAGCTGACCACTAACTCAACACCTCTTTGCCTCTCGGATGTCCCTGGGCTTAAGTTCCTCATCAGTCCTGAGCACTCCCACTTCTAGTCTTACCTTCCAAATGTCCTGTTGGCTGTGTCTTTAATTTGGATTTGGATAATAGCATGAGATCGAGAGGAATCTGAGTTGACTCCAGTAGCTCCTGTGCTACGTTCTTTTCCCCCCTTCAGAATCACCTGCAAAATAAAAGGGACAAAATCCAAGCAAATTATAGATAAAAACACAGTCTCTCAGAAAAAGATCTTGTCCTAAGATGAGGAAACATTAAGAGGAATGGTTCATTACAGACTTAAAATTTGGTGCAAGGCAGACATTCAGTTAGACTGCATCCCTTCCCATGTTTCTTTCAGAACGTTGTATATGGAATTCCTTGTCCTGACACTACAGAGCTTAGAGAGGTAAATTGTTGCATTGCACATTCACTCAGTTATGCAAAATATCCAAAGTATAAAATTAAAAAAAAGAAGTATGGCAAAGAAAGAAAGTAAGGCTGCAGACATGACCTAAGAGACCTGTGTGATTGATTATTTGTTGTGTTCCTTTAAAATTTTACTTTCTCGTGTAACAGGTGGGTACTGTTATCCAGGAAGTTACACACAAAGTGCCAAAACCTTTCTCCATTTCCATAACTAAGAGAAACTATGCGGAGTAAGGAACAAAGTTTAAAGATCAGTTATACTCAATACAACAACAAAATAAGAAGAGAGGCAAGGCAGAAGGACAAAGGCTCCTTCAAGATACAAATCTGGATAATTCTCTTTTGAAAACTGTTAAGGACTATCACAGAAAGTCTAGCAGCAACTGCAGCAGGGCATTCATAAAACAGTCATTAATTTTTTTTGTGGTTGTAAGAACAAATTAAAATATATCTAGCAAAATCAGTATGTTCTCAGATGTGCATTATTTATGCTTTTCAGTGGCCAGTTCTCAACCAGCAACCTAAACAACTGCTGCAGCTCCCGAGCATTCTATTAGTGCTAAACACAGATAATTTCAGAACCAAAGCCAACATCAGTGAATAACAAGGGATGTATTCAAGACTCTTCCCACATTATCTGTTGCAGACTATTCAGAAGCTCTGAGTCAAGCCAGTGACATTTCTGCGTTCAAAAGGGCCTGTGGACAATATCAAATTATTTTTTTGCTGAGATACCTGTAAGAATTAATAAGAATTTCATGCCTTTCTATGTGTGGAATGTGATAATACAAAGGAATGTGTCAACCAACCATACAGCAAATTTACACTCTAATTTGCAGAAGCATGACCAGCATGTCCTGAAGCTTCGAGTTAATGGTAAGATGAAGAACAAAATTAAATGGAATACAAGTGGGCAACACCATACCAATTTCAATGATTCAATTACACTATCAGGCACTTGTAATTTACACTTCCTTGTTGAGAAAGGAATTAAACTACGCAGTCATGCTAAATTGAAAGCAGATTTAATCAGCTTGTTTTCTGCAGGACAATGCAGAAAATTTGCCAGTGCCCTTTTAGGGCTCAGCCAGGCAGGGAAGGAAAACTAAATCTTTGCTTATGCTGAATGTCAGCTACTGTTTAAAGATCCTAATTTTGTTTGGCTGTTATCACCATCATTATCTAAGCAGTGTCTTAATCCTAATTCAGATCAATACCTCAACCTTAAGTATTTTCTTATTTCTAGTTCTATTAATTTTCAAATTTCAAATTTCTATCATTGTCCCACATCCACATACCAGAAAATTTAAGAGAAAACATTTATCCAGTTTTCAGGGTCCCTTGCTAGGACATTATTTAATTTCTGGAATAGTGATGGCAGTCTATCTCTTGGCAAAGATCCTACCATAAGGAGTGGCAGCAGAAGCGACAGCTGTAAATCAACACCTTACACATCGCTAACACAAGTCACAGTGACCCAGGAAGCTTACTGAATGAATGCATGATGACTAGTGCTCCTCAGTGCTCTGCTGGGGCTGAGAATTTCAGAACCTTGAACAAGGAACATACATGTGTACTACACAACAAGCAACAACCTCTATAAATGATGTATCTCACAAATCAGCAAATCAGGCTTCAGAAGACAAAAAAAATGCAAGCATAGAGGTTACCTCCAACAGTAGATCTACAGAGTCCACCTGAACCTCCCGCAGCCCTACTATCTGAACGACATGCTTGCTGTCTTCTCTTGCAAAAAGTCTGAAAATGAAACAATGCAAAACGGAGATTTCTGAAATCTCAAATTGCAGCAATATAAACACATGGCAGTGCTATGACACTGTGAAGAAGCAGTCAAGGCTACTGACTGTGGAGAGGCACCACTGCCATTCATTTATTTTCAGAGCTGAAGAGGTATTTAATTTATAACATGTACCACTGATATTTCACTATTAAAGAGACATTAGCAATGCATTTCTGCTAGTTCAGGAATATAATATATAGGGAAGTAAATTATCATGCCTACATTTTAGAGTTCCTGTCCCTCTTTAAATGGCATCTCAGGCTTCTCTAGGAAGTTCAGACTGTAAGTTATGCTCTGTTCAAGTTCTCAAGAGTTTTGCACAGGATTTTAAAGCAACTCCCACAGCCACAGTCAGATTTCAGAGCACCTCTGCTATGAATCACACGGAAGTGTTACAGAATGCAGGAAAAATATAGATACAATGCACGTGGGACAAGTTTAATCTTCTTCTTCAGTGACATGTAAGATAGCTAATGGACATGCAGAGAATCTAAGGACACTCTTTCTTCCTTAGTAAATTGACTCCTTACATAACAGATTACACTACCTGTTCCTTAAAGAATGTTTTGGAAAAAGGGAACACACATGCACAGAAACAGGTGCTTCCTTTTTGAACAGATGCTCAAGTCCCCACACAGAAATCCTCTCAAGCCCTCCAGTGTCTCTAAGGATAGTGCTCTCAAGGCTGCTACAGGCCTCCAGCTGACAGGTAATGTTCCTTCAAGATCATTGAAAAGATTTCACTGCCGAGATCTTAACTCACTGTTATTTTATTTAGAGATTTCAAACCATGGTGATTTTTTTCATACCAAGTATGTACTGAGTTGTCCCAGTTTCCATTCTGGATGGAGCTCCTATAGGAATATACATCCATCCAAATGACTCTGGGGCTGAGGTGCTACTACTGAAGGGTTGGCATCATCACTTGCAGAGGCTTGCTCCTGTTGGGTCACGGGGCTGCCAGGAAAAGGCACTCAGGAAGAAGGTGAGCAGACTGCAGTGTCAAGCACAAGTGGGAGATCAGCAGGATCTTCAGAGACTAGAGTGGCAAGAGCCAAAGCTCCGCTGGCACAGCAGGAGGGACAGAGGTTATGTTTGAGCAGGGAAAGACAGGGACTCCACAGTGGTTGGGGCAGGAACTTCTGACCACAAGAACGTTTTTTCTCTACCTTTGGATGTTCAGCTATTATATTACAGCGTAAGAAAAACAGCATGAGCTCATATCTCAACCATAGGTCCTTATTCTTACTTATTTCCCCACCCTCCCAAATACTAAAAACCAGGAGCCCCTATCAATGCCATAGTATTTTAGTGTCATGTTCTGCCTTCCTCTCTAAGTAGCTCCTAGCAACAACCCTAATTAAATATGTAACATTTAGTAAAACCAGTAATGTTAAAAGCAGTTGCATGAAACAGTAACTGATTTATAAGCAGTAACTGATTCATAACCATAGGTTTATAGTAAAACATATTTTTATTTAAATACCTCTTCCTTCCATTTAGCAGGTCATAAAGCTGTCCACAGTAGATCTCATAAAAACTGATCAAAACGATGAGATCTTTCCTTGACTGTGATGCTTCCAGGTGTCTAAAGATGTCCTTGGCAGCCAAGGCGTAGAGTCCTGGGTTCCGGTGAGTACCTATCATAGTGTAGGTCTTGCCAGCACCAGTCTGCCCATATGCAAAGCAGGTTGCATTGCCTCTGTGAAGATAACTTACATTTTTAGTGTCACAACCTATTTATTCACATCTATTAGAAAATATTTTGCAGTGTCGATATCTATCTATAGTGGCCTCTTGGCAATAAAGCTTGGTTTGCTATCCTATCTGGGAAACAGTAAAACATTTAACAGTGATTCCCAAGCATGCCCTATGGAGGTCTGGCATGTCACAGACTGCTGGATCTCCTTCCTTCTTCCCAACGCTAAAAATGCATTTGAGGAAACTAACAATTCATTATTGTTCTTTTAGCTGTTTAGATCCTTAAGTATCATAGGATTATGAATGGGAATCCTACTGATTATGAATCACAGAGAAAATGACTGTGACACGAGATGCAAAACAGTCACAAGTCAGGTTCTGTATTAACATGTTGTACTGGATGAAAACTAGCACTCCTGCACTATAATTTTCTGAGCAAGGTTACTTTGTCTCTGGCTGCAGTCCTGCACGCAGCTAAATCAACCTGAAGAATTGTTGTTGCCTAGGGGAAGGTCTTGCTCTTCCTTTCCTCTGCTCCCAGCTGTGTGACCTACCCACTGACCCACCCCTGCATGTGTCGGCCCTGATGTTTGACTTTACTGCACTGAAAAAACAGAACGCTTTCCAATTTTTCGCAAGCTAATTTTCTGTTGTTTCAGTGAATTGAAGTACCTCACACAGGATCACAAAGTATTCCCAAACTGGCTTCATGTAACCTAAAGGAATGTGTCTACTGGGTGTAAGGAAGAGATCATCCCATTTCAGTGGCAGAAAGTTGTTTGGCTCACACACTGCAGCTAGCGAAACTTGAGTCTTGGCTTATTCCAGATTGTTCCAGCTTTGTCATCATATCATTTTAAGATTATAATGGCAATGTATGTAAAATGTCAAAGAGGTCTCAGAATATGGCCCCACTACCCTTCAAGCCCATCTAAATTGAGATTATTGGATGCCTACTTCTCCTTCCCCATCCTTGCTGTTACACAAGCACTGAAGCCACAAGTATGATATGAACAGATTCAGGGAAATGAATCAGCTAAAAAAAGAAATACTACAGAACAAATTATTTATTCCTCCCCCACCTTAAAAAAAGACTTTTTAGCTGGCTCAGTACCCTGGCAGAGAAATGGGTAAAAATGTAGGGCTGCAGTAAGCACAGTGAACAATTTCTTGCCAGGTTGTATTGCAGAATTAGCTCACTATGGTGTCAGATTAGACAGATGTCAGTGAAGGGGATGCAGCAGGAGGGACAGAAAAGTTAGGAAAAGCTGAGACAAAACAGTGGCGTCTCTTCTGGTGGCATTACTGGTTTAACTGTAATGTGAATTGTGCCTTTAGTGATTATTACACAGCAAGTTACAAACCTCATTCTCCTTTTTCATTTTCCTTCTCTCAAGAGCATGATACTCTGATGATGATACTTGGAGATTTTCAGTAACAGAATGCTCCATTTTGTTAATTTTCAGCATGGATATGTAATCCCTTCCTTCAAAGACTCAAAAATGTAATTATATTCAAGTTTGATATTTTGTGTGCAAATAAGATCACTCATGTAAAGCCACCATCAATTTCCCATTAATCAGAAAGTATGTAATTATGATTAAACCTCTAAGCAAATACAAATCAATAAAATAAAAATAAATCACAAGGTTATTAATAATTTCTCTTGCCCTGTGAACTGTACAAATGCATGCAAAAATATCTCACAGAAGTCTCATGAAAGAGGAAATATTACTCCTCTACAGATGAGTGTGATATATCATACAGAAGCCTTTGTTAAAGTGGAAATTAGACCTCAGAAATCTGGCACACATTTTTTTGTTCTAGGCTGGCCATGACGTCTCTTTGTTGCATCTGAGGTGCAGTTTTAATTTCCTCTGTGACTTAGATTTCTCACCAAACGTGAAGAAAGTTTTCCCTGATTTGTTTTATCAAAATTGCAATCAAAGACATTCTAAAAAGGGGAAGGTATGTGGAAAAGGTGAAATGAATGTATTTTTCAAAAGACAAAAAGTGTAAAGGAAAATAAAAGTATATGAAATTGGAAAATAATAAGGCAAAAAAATAACAGATGCAATCAATGATGCCCTACCCGTTAAAAATATGCTGAATGAGAGGATGAGCTGTCTTCATATACACATCCTGATTGGTACATGACTCCCCAAAGACTTCATCAAAATAAAAAACATGCTGAAAAAGAAATATGATCCTTACATGAAAATGAATGTTTCACGTCCCCTTCACCCCCATTCAAAAGTAAATAACAGAAGTCTTGCCAGTGACTTCATATGGCTTTGGATCAGGTACAAAATGATCTAGCACATTTACCATGCAGCATGACATATGCAGGAACACATCTTATGACTAACCGAGACTAAGAGTAGGAAAAAAAAAAACACAAAGGGAAGAAAAGATGCCTTAATTTCCCATCGTTCTGAAGCAGAACATACCACAGCTTTCTGACAAGAAAAAAAAAAAAAAAAAAAAGGGTGCTAATTAAAGGAAACCTATTCTTGAAATGAATCAGCCTGCAGATGTACAGTAAGACTGCAACAGTAAAAAGAACTCAGAGTCAATTCTTGACACCCTCAAAATTAGTCCTCAGTTGTGATTAACTTCTGCACTTCTGCAGACTTAAAACTTTCTGCACCAGAGAAGACAGAAGCTGTTCCTAAGCAAAGCTGGATTGTATTATCTCGGAAGGGGGCAAGAAAACCCAAAACTTCCCACACCCCAGATCTGACCCAAAGCAGCAGGGTCTCTGAAAACACTGCAACAGAGTAGGTTAAGAATAGTGTTTGTAGGGACAGTCATAAACATCCCATTTTCAAAGGAGCCTCCATGGACTGGTGTTTAACATTCTAATAAATTCAGTGCAGTGCAAATTAAGGTGGTAGATCTCTAGGACTGAGAATCATTTCAGCAATGCACAAAGCAACCACACTAGCCCACAGCTGGTTAAACCAGGGAGTCTCAGCAGCTACGCTCAGCTCAGAGGGCAGATGTGCTCTGTGATGGGCCTGTAGTTTGGGTCCCTCGGCTGTGGAGCTGGAATATGTCCCACCACCTCCCATTTGCTTTGTACTCCTTGCTGTGCTTTCTACAGGAGCCAGAGATGGAGGCAGGTGAGTAACCAGACTTGAAAGCAGAGAAGTTCTCCTGAGTCCTATAGAAGAGACACAGCCTGTGCCATGGCATACTTGTGTTTGGACTGTACTGACTGATAGATTTAATTTGTCTGTATCAACATAACAAAATCAATTCACAGTTATTTCAGCACTGAGATACTAAGGTTATAAGCACTTCACAAATGCCAAATATAGGTAGTCAGATGGACGGAGCGGGGTGGAGTTGCTGCATATGTCGCACCGTAAAAGGTGGTACATGAACCAGGCCCAAGAGAGCCGCAAACTGAATTTTACTGGATACTCCAAACAGTTGTTCCTAGGACCCAGACTGTAAAAATAACACCCAGTAGAGTGAGAATGGCTTGCTGCTCTCTAGAAATCAGTTCTGTTGCTGGTGCTGTCAGTCAAAAGTGAGAATGTGAACTATGACTGCACAAGATATTTGGGATTAAGAAACAAAGACCAAAAGGGAACTTAATTTTCAAAAGCATTTGAGAACAAAGGAAGGGAGGGGGATGAGAGTGTATGTGATTCATTGAAACAGACCTACAGTGCTGAAATAGTAAAAAGTGAACTCCTCACTGAAGTACCCTGGAAAGCTATCAGGAGACTCTGCAGGAGGCAATTTTCCTGCAGCAACAGCACGTAGCAAAGGGTTTTATTTTGCCACGTGCTAAGAAAGCTGCAAGAGACATGCTTTTGAGGCTTAAAATTCTGGGCTCGTGTTTTCTACCACAGGCTGGTGTAAGTCAGAAGCAATTCAAATACAGTTATGCTGAGCTCACAGAAAAGCCCACCACCTATTTCAGTCCCTTGGAGTGAATGGAGGCAGCCCTTTTCTGTTTCCCCTCATGGAAACTCCAAGCACAATTTGCTTTATCCCACCCATACATGTGACTGGCCCATAAACACAACTTCCAAGTGACGCATGTTACCTGCAAAATATATTGTGTGAGATCAACTGCCTCCTTCTTTTCATGAAGAAGCAGGGTTTCTTTATCTTTCACTGTGATGATATTAACCTCTCCACGTCGCTCCTCTCTCAGGCCTAGAGGACGTTTTCGGACACACACTCTGATTTTTTCACTCTCTGTCCATGGAGTCTCTTTCTCAGAAGTACTGGATCTACAACAATAGTGTACATTTACATTTTTAAATCAGGTTACTACAGAATCTAGAATATGCATAAATTTGTTAGCTTTATCAGATAAATGTTTCTGTCTGTAATGGTTTAGCAATAAAAACCCAAAACATGTCTCATCGTTACACAGTGAAGTTTCTGCTGTTTTTTCCTAAATAGACTGATGCCTTTTGCACACTTCTGTTAAAAGAATAGTTGTGTTAATACAGCTACATTCCTGAACTTGTTGCTGGACTGGCATATTTTCGGTTGCCCACAAACATATGATTGAAGCTGGCATAGTATGCAAGTTAATTTAATGAAATCTAATCTTACTGAAATGATTTGCAGTCATGATTAGTCAATAATGTACAGATGCAAGTATGAACAGATCTTGAAAATGAGAGGGCATAATATTTAGTAGGTTTTCCTCTTATACTGACTTTAATTCTTCCTATTATAGACTGTCAAAGAGGTTACAAATAAATGATTCAAACCAGGAAACAAGACAGTACCACCATGTTTCTATTCAGGTCAAAGAAAATTTGAAATATTGATCTCGTCATTATCTCCTCTTTGGTCTTTTCTCAGAAAAAATTATGTCATTTCAGACCACAGGCAAAATTGTGCTGTTGTTTTGGCAAGTCTACTCTAGATCTCTTCCAGACACCTGAGAAACATCAGGTCATTTCATGTTTCACTGATTAACCCAATGTGTAAATCATTTTGTGATGCAGCATAGAGAATATGCTTGAATTCAATCAAAATGTATTAATTCCACCTTTCCCATTTTCAAGCTGTCTTCAGCCAAATACATAATGATTTTCAGCCTGGATTTGAATGTCAATTTGTGAGAAAAAATAATTTTAATGAAGCTCCAACTTGCCGAAAAGTAGTGTTTCTGCCATGCTGCCCAAATGCCTTTCCACAATCTCTTAATGTAGCAACTGAAAACTAACATATACTAGTTGTCTAATAATTAAAACAAACCCACAAGTTACTCAATATCTCATTTCAACTACAAGCTTGTAGCATCATTGCTGTTGTGCTGCATGATTCCCCAGAAGCATAGGGTATGCAGATATAAATCTCAAGATGCAGTCTTCAAAGAATACACACGAGTAATCTTTACTTGTAACTGGAGTTGCTTTAATTTTAGTATAGCCTTCCCATGCAGACCAGGATCAGGCCCTGCATTTAGATGGAAAATTCTTTCCCCTGAAAAGAAAGGCAACAATACTTGAAATAAGATGCTTCGTAAGCTAGTGTGAGCTTATGGATATCACTAGGCACCAAATGTTGTCCAACAAATGATCAGAGGCTCTGAAGTTTAATTCTCATGTCAGAGGCTGGATTTCCTGACCTACATAAAGACCCTCTCGTGCTCTAAGAGGTTGAAGGAGGAAGGACTGATTGCAAGATTTGGAGAAAGTAAAAACTGAAGACTTGGGGGCTCAGTTTATGAGCGAAAAGACATAAATTCTTTCTAGTACAGAGGCACATTTAGCTGAATACGTTTTGTAGGGGAAGAGAATGCATTTTAATTCTATATGGTGAACCTGAAGTTTAGATCTTCTATTAACCTTTCTTAAATAGAAATTGTATTTTATAACAAAATATATTTTTTATTATTAGAAAAAACAAAAATCTTGACACAGATCATTAGAAATCTGATTAGACAATAGGTCAGAAGAATCATGCCCTGTTGGCTACTGCCAAAATCAAGCCATTTGCTGTGGGCAAGTGAAAAATATATTTAAACATAGTAAAAGACCTCTTTGTCTTTCTGCCATCTGAAATCATGCCAGTGTTTTCCCATGTTTCTCACAGATGAGACTAGATTAGCCTTCACAGTGGTCAGATCACAGGTGACATGGGAATGGATGGATTCAGCAAAGGAGTTAGGCACTTGCAAAAGAGGAGTCACAAACCCAAGTGTCAGCAGACTGGCCCAAGCCTGGAATGTGTAACACATACTCTGTGGTCAAAACAGGAGAAAGAGAAACTCAAGCATGTCGGGAGGAGGATGCAGAAAGCCCAGAAGATGAACCATAATGCTAGGCACAGAAGAATGTGCTTAGAAATGAACAAGAAAAGAAAGTGAGGACAATGGAGAACATGGCTCTGTCACAGGATTAAAAATCCTGAACCCCTCTAGCTGAGCCATTAGATTATATTTCACTGTTTTTTACTTGCCAGCACTATTAATCCTGCCCTTCTAGTTGTCCCTTGGCTAACTTCTAGAGAAGACAGAAAATGTGCTAAGATGTCAATATATGTAGGATGTTAGTGCACTTCTCTGGAAGGTGGGTATGAATTTTTTTCCAGCAAAGGGGAGTTCTAAACCTCTGTCTTGCATTTCACAGTTTGAGTGCTCTAACTGCTATGTCACCAGTATTTTCCCACTGTGGCAACAGCATCTATCCCTCCAGGCTACATGAATGCTCAATGAGAGTTGTAACTGACACCCTGACTCCTCGGATCCTCCCATATAACAAATCCTTCCTCACAGCCTTCCCTGATCAAGCCCCAACCTCATACAGCTACCTCTCTTCGCTGCATTTAAAAACAGAGCTGCCATGACTGCATTGAAATGAGCTTGATACTGGTAGTATGAGTGCAGAGGGGCACGTACTCTGCTGCTGAATCAGGAAAATATATTTTGTACTTTAAACATGTTGCCAGGGTAGATTTACTGGTGGTTCAAGATAACCATAGCTCCTCTTTTACCAAACACTGAGAAAAGTATGAAAGTTACAGGTCATGTGCTTGGGGAGCAGCTGCAAGGCATCCCTCTCACCATCACATCTATATTCCATCCCAGTCGTATTCATTCTGTTTCTTTTTAAAGCTCCAGTTAAGAAATTTCTTTATAAAAAATTAAGCCATCACTGTGTGTAACTTTTTTACCAGGGAAGGAAAATGGGCCAAAACATGAAATCACCAAAGCCTTATATTCCAAAAGACAATAAAGACTATTCTTAGGCAACCTTAGTGAGTAGCAGCTGGTGAAATTCAGCTGATTCCTTCTACCAGACTTGGAGAGTTGCAAGTGCTTATTAATATCCCTCTTCTCTGTAAGATTTTGCATTGCTCTGTACTGGTAGGATTGCTTATTTGGAGGTGATGAACACAGATTCTCCTCCACAATGAAGAAAAAATTAACCTGAAATATAGCAAATTAAAGGTGACTGATTATTACCTGATGCAGGAATGAGGTAGTCCATAATTATACCCTGAAATATGAGTTATTCTTTGTATGATAGGAGCTTCAGAATCCCCCAGGAAAGGAGCAATATCATCAGAAACTGTTGGACAGCTCAGGCCCTTTTTTGTGCATACTCCAGAAGTATTTAGGTCTCTTCTACTTGATCTGATCAGCTCTGAATCATGTGGTTGAATGTGTCCCAATATTTCCCCTGCACTCTTCTTCTCTTCGTTGGCACTGGGATCAGATGAACCATATGATTCAGATTCAGAGTCTTTAACTGTTCCATCCTTCTCTTCAAAGAAGGACTCAAAACGCAGCTGTCTACAGGGACCTGATCTAGTCACCTGAGGCTGAATGAAAAGGCCACTTGTTTGAAAATCTTGCTTGCTTAAGTCTTCAATGTCTTCCTCTTGCATAATTTTGATTATTCTAATGAGCTGAAAGAGTCGTTTGCGGTCATTCATGTCATGGACCCCCAGTTTGGTATAATCTTTCATGGAAACTTTGGCAAGCTCATCAATCTTCTGAAGACCGAAGGCAGCAAAATGGGGATAGTACTTTTCAAGTTCTGCCTCACAAAGGCATTCATAAAGGCATGATGCCATCTTCAAGCTAAAGTCTACAAGAAAGCAAAAAAAATAAATATTAGAGCCATATGAAACATAACATCTGACAAAGTTACTAATGAAGAAAGTACAATTCTTGATGCCATTACCTGCAGTTAGGCTAGAAGATTGTTTAACTCCAAGTTTACAATACACTAGACTGCCAAACACTACAGAATATAGCAATAGCAACAATTAACTAAACGTGAAACAAATATTTTAGAATTATAGACAATACACAACAATGTGTAAGAAATGCCCAAGGCAGTGTTACTTACTGCTGCAGAGTTCCTACATGCCTGATGTCTACTTGATGAATGCCGCAGCTACTGAAACCCTGTCCTCAAGCTACAGAATGTAAAATGCCTAATTTTAGACACTCAATTTAATATCAGAGCATGTGGTCTAGTGTGGTTCAGCTATCCCTGGTTAACTAACCAAAGAAGAAGAAACTGCATTTGTCCTCACCTCAAGCTGAATAAAGACCATTCAGCTTATACATGTACTACAGCAAAGTTCTAGTTTTGTCACATAACTGTCTCTTGTATGTCGTGAATCTTGTGCACGTTTCTAAGTGTTTCTGACAGAATAACCAAAACATTCTGCGAAATACGAAACACAGAATTTATATGGATCTTTATATGCCACTGGAACAACATACTTGCATTCTTGGGAAACCCAAAAAAGAAATATGCATCACTGAAAGGTATGCCAAAAAACCCTCAACTCTTTCACTCATGTCTCCCTAGCAATGCATTGTGCAGCTGTCTGTATCCAGATGGATTAATATCTGCAGATATTTTTACTTGTTCCATAAAATGGAAAAATGATAGCACTTCAAGTATCTGTTGCCCACTGCCTTCTTATATCTTTGTTCAGTCTAGGACCTTAGCAAATACAGCTCTTACTCATGTTTGGAGGCTACAATAACATGCAACAAAACCAAGCTATTTAAGACTAAGTTTTTCCCTCTGTAATTCAGGGTAAGTTCTTTGACAGGATTTTCACACATCTCTACAATAACATTGTATAAGAAAATAAGGTCACCAAATATCACACCCAAATATGATTCCATATCATCAACTAACATATTATGTGGAAATAATAACAACAAAACTGTAATAAAGATTATATTAAAATGATGATTGTATATTACATAAGAGGTCAAAAGGAACAGTAGAGGACATCTAAAATGACTTAGAAGCTAGAGTCTAAACTGTAGACAGCTCAAAGTACTGAGAATCTGTTAAAGATTAAAACAATTCAGATTTCTTTTGTCTGTTCTCACTCTTTACCCTAGATTACACCTAGATCTTTATATATGCTTAAGTTAAATACTGTGGCCAAAGACCAGTGCAAGAACTAATCTGGTGTTAACCTCTGTTTGAATTATAATGTTGAACACAGGAGAGAGAAGGGAGGATAAAAAGAAAACAATAAAATGGAGACACTTCCCAAAACAAGAACAGCAGACAAGGGGAGAGAACTGAGAACTTTAAGATCAAAGTTCTAATTAAAAATTAAACAAAATATACTTAAAATACCTAGAAATTACTGTAGAGACAGGTTTCCATTATTTGGTGCAACAGGGGACTAGGATTCTCAAAATATGGAAAATCCAAGTAATATAGGTACTGCAGAATATACAACAAGGTTAGTAGTGAGACATGTAAGCAGCTCTGTGTAGCTTATAGGCTGAGGTTCTGTGCCACGGGAAAGCAGCTAAATGGCTTCTTAATAAGAGCTGGCCCAGGAAGTAATATAACTGCTTCTGCTTCCCCAGATAAAATAAATCTTACTGGATTTAAGTGGTTTCAGGAGATAACTCAAGTGTCTCTCCATCCATGGCACAGCGATTTCACAACATCAGAAAATAATGGGGTAACAAATTAATTAACCACGGAAAAATATTAAGCAATCAGCATGGTGATGAGTTGCAGCATTTCTGATTACTTTAAAACTCAAGAGTGGACAATTTTCTAAAAGATTTGGTCTGGTTCATAAATGAGAGAACTCAGAGGAAATTGCAGTTGTCATTGAAACCCCTCTAGCCTTTTAATCGGAGATGCTCTAAAAGAAAGGGGTGTCTTTTTTCTCATTAAAAGAATACTTTAATTCATCCAACACTGTAGAGTTCTTTGTGTCTAAAGAAACTATTTCTAAAACAGATAAAAATTCTTCAAAATACCTTGGCTTTGTAAAGAAATGAGTATTGGTAGGTTTTCAAGAATCCTAAATTGTTAATGCCATCTTCTGGCAAAAAAAAGGTAAGACACTTTTTCACAATAAATAACAGCCGTGATTCCCTCAGTTATTGTCAGGATCGAATTTTGTTTGTTCACCTAAGAGAACATTCTTCAGTGTGCTAGTTTTATATCCAAGCCCAGGTCTTGTTCCCTGCAAAGCTATGGGTGGCCTCACTGAAAACAGTATTGAGACAAAAGCCTAAGACTTCTTAAAATAGTTGGATATAACATATTTTGAGAAAGAAGTGTGTTAGTATGGAGGTATGATTCTCCAAGAGCACTCAGTTATAAGGTCAGTCTCAGGACTAAGAAAAACTTCTCAGTCAATCTCTATGACAACATCACTTGTAATTCTTCGCTGTTCAGTGGTTGCCCTTCTCATTTTAGCTGGTAGAAAGACTCAGCTTCGCTTTGAAATTTTCACCTTCTTCTCACACAAGGGACCTGCTTTGCCACTGACAAAAAGATGCTGAAGCTGGTCAGTGAAACAGAGAAGTCAAAAAAGTCCAGAGCATCTTTACTTACTAATACATGTGTTAGCAATGAGGGAGAAACAGTTAGTGGTGATGTACCTTACTGCTGGAACATGTGAGATGTCTGAACAAGGGACCAGTCTACCACCTTTATGTGGCAAAACTGAGTTCTCTACAACTTATTTCTTATGCAAAGAAGTTTTATGAAGCTCTTAAAAGGTTGACTGATGCTGTTTATTGGGTAAGTACTTTTTGTAAAAAAGCATTAGAATTTATATAAAGGGACCAACACAAAGCACAGAATAAGATCAGAGTTTGTCACCCCAGAACTCCTCCTTTGTTTCAGTAATAGAGGGTTTTTACCGGTCATAAAGATGGGGAAAAAAGAAAAGTCAGGCATAAATAGTAGAAATAAGCGGTTACATTTTACATCTTCTGAGGGAAATCAACTTACCACAGAATTATGATCTAGGAGCTGATCCTTCATTTTAAAATGCTTTTAATTATTAGTTAGGTCTTACACAGATCTTTTCATTCTCATGGCACTTTTCAGAGTGGATAAAAGGCTGGCCTTCGAAGATACTTACTCAGTGAGTGTCAGTTACTATGGATAAAATAAATCACATAAAATCTCTACATAGACTATTTTAAGAATGAAGCAGCCTTAGACCACTATACTTTGATCCTCATTGACCTCTGATATAGTAACGATCTCAGTGCATCGTTCACCTGAATAACGTTTGCCTGGTTCGCCTGATAACATGCCCTGTTATCCCCCTGTAGCTCACTCATATTTACCTAACAATTGTAGCTGACTTCCACTGATACTCCTGAGCATGACCACTGAGACATGACACAAGTATCACTATATTCATAATTTAAACTAGAGAAATTATGTCAAAGTGAAGAAATCTTTTGTGGCACTCCTACAAATGCAAACCACGCATTTAATTCTGCAAATTAAAGATAAGATAATAATAATATATAATAATAAGATAATCATTCTGAATCATAAACTCCGGTCTGATCATCAAATAATTTTATCAGACACAATTTTCAAGGGTATATGATAAACACAGTAATTGTTAATCAGTGTACAAAACCTAAACAGTACCTCATTTTCCTTGGTATTAGGTAAATAATTTGGCTTTACAACTACTTCATAAAAACAAAAGTTAAGAACTTATACAATCTGTAAATGCATGTAGCAGGTAGGTATGTTTCCTCTCCTGACCACAACTGTAGCAGTGTATCGTACATATTACTTGTGACCACATCACCCCAAACAGCACAGGCTCTGCCCGTGCCAAAGTGTCTGCTGGTTTTTGAAGTGTTGAAGCAGAAGACCAGAATGAAATCAATCTGGTGATAATACAACAGAAAAAAGGGGGACTTATTAACTAACTCATGTCACCAGTCATCCATCTTTATTTCTTATTCATCTGAACATTAAGCTCTTTTTTAACTCTAATCCAAAACCAAATCTGACTTAGCTCTCCAGAAGTCAATGGTTAATTTGCTCTCCCAGAGCATCACACAGAATGCTTTACCTTTAATCATTCTGACCCCATTCCTTAGAAACTAGGGTATTCCTGTGAAGAACGGGATTAGGTTATGGTTGTACTTTTATAAACACGAGCTCCATAGTAAAAGATAATCTGTATTGTAACACGAGGTCATCATTTCAGTTTAATGCAGTAGGTAGGGATCTATGAAAGAGTGAGGTTGCAGCAGATCCCTGTGTAAACTCATAGGATTACACTATGCAACTCCATGTGCACGTACGCAACACAGTACTAAATGTTCTACTACTTGTCAGAACAAGTGTAGCAGCCTGTTTTGAAGGAACAAAGCTGACTACAAGCAATAGATAAACAGTTTTGGTATAGTAAAACTAATTGGAGAGGAGGGAATACTTCTAATGTTAAATGACTGTTTTACTGTTGGACCACGATGCAGATCTTTTCCTTGCAGCAACACTCCCTACTTCCTTTCCTACTGACATACCTAACACAGAGCTGGTTATTAAAACTAGTCTGCTCTTTGAAACAGACTTGAAAACAACTAAATATTGGGGTTTTTTTGTTTTCCAACAGAGTAATTTCAATTGGCAAGAGACCGCTATTTTTTATAATCAGCCCTTCATACTAAGTATAGTTTGGTGACCTCAGCAGAAGAGACTCCATCCTACAGCTGATCCCCGACAACTGCTTAAAACAACAGCTGCATGGAAATGGGAAGTGTCTAATATTCAACCACACGCTAAGAAAATAATCTATGAGTTATATTGGGATGCTGATTATTTGAAAATTGTGCCTGAGCTTCTCCTGCCAGTAAGATTTACCAAATGGCTTTCAAAATTTATTTTATAATTGTATCAAAACAAACTGTGGTGCATCTGGAGTTACACTGTGTGACTGAGAGGGGGCATGGTTACTGAATTTAGCCCCACTGGGATTTATAGCTTCTCTCACTGAATTTAGTCCCAGACTGAGGAACTGTATAGCTTCACCCCCTGGATGAAGGGATGCAGGGCTGAGACAGGGGCCTCGCACCCCGCTGCCAGGCCCCTCCCGCAGCGGCCGGCTCGCCCTTGAGTTCCGCTGTGTGTGGGCTCTCCCCCCACCCTTCCCTGCGCTTATCCACCTCGGGTTTTTTCCTCTCTGCCCCGCACAGTCCAGAGTCGGGCGGGGCCCAAAGGAGAGGGCGGCCCAGCAGACCCCACCGCAGCCAGCTCGGGCTCCGCGAACGGGACAGGGCTGAGGGAAGCCACGGCGCTGCCCCACCGCGCCCGGGGAGGGTGACGGCCCCTGGGACAAGTCGCCCCCTCCCTCAGCACGGCCGTCCCCTTCACCTCACGGCAGACACCCCCCGCCATCCGCCGCGCCTCCCCACTCACCTGCCGCGGCGCCGTTCGGCAGCAGCGACTAGGCCGCGTCTCTATAGCAACAACGCTTTTCCCGCTTCAAACGCTCGCGCGCACCGTCGCACCGCAGCCAGCGAATCGAAGGAGGGAGAGGCGCGGACGGGGCGTGTCTCGGCGGGGAGAAACCAATCCGAGGTCTCCGCGGCCGGAGGAGGCGGAGCCTAGAGGAAGGCGGGCGGCGGAGGGAGGACGGAACGCCAGGAGAGGGGCTACAGCCCGCGCTTGTGCCGCTGTGATTGGCTGAGGCTGTCTTCAGTCGTGCGCCGCGCCCCGCCTACTCCCCGGTCCGGAAGCGAAGGTGAGGGCGGGGGGCGAGGGCGGCTGCGCTGGGGGTGACCTGGGCTCCGCGCCGCCCTGCCCGGCTCCGCCAGTGTCCCGGCGTGCGTCGGGGCTGTCCCGCTGCCGCGGCAACGCCCGGAGGGGCTCCAGGCCTGGTCCCCCGCCTCAGCCCGCTGCCGGAGGGGGCCTGTCCGCTGGGAGCGGCCCGGGGGGCACGCTCTGCGGCGGGAGGGGAGCGGGGACCTGAGGTGCCGGGCAGCGGCGGGGGCGAGGGCCCGGGGCCGCTGGCCTGGCGACCCTCGGTGACGTTTGGCCTTCCAGGCTCTTGGCTTTTGAGCGCGGCGTTTCCAGGCGCGTACGGGAGGTGGTGCTGGTCTGCTGCCTTGGGCGGGCTCTTGGCCCCGAATCAGCCGGGTTTGGTCCCTGCGCTGCCCCGGGGCCTTGTTGGCTGGCGGGAGGCGTTATCTTGGGCATGGCTGATCAGAGAATAATTGAGGCAGTTGAAGAGGGATTAACCGAGAGAGCTGAACACTCTGCTGGGGCTTGGTTGATGGTGAAGGACTCTGCTGTGGTTTCCCGGTTTGGAAACTGGAGGTGTCACAATCTCTTAATGGGCATCCAGGGGAAGAACAGTGTTGTGTAAATTTAATACTTAATGAAATGCGCAGCTCTGTCAAAACGCAAAGCTTTGGCTGGAACTGGGAGCTGCTGTATTCTTTAACGTGGATTTCTCATCTCCATTTGTCACTTAAGAGGTGTGTTCCTTTCTGTTTATGTCAAATTATTGCTTAACATGTATGCCAAGAAGCTTTTAGTTTTGTATCACAGCCTCGTGTCTAGTCCAGAGAAGCAGAGAGCCCGTCCTTTGCCATTCATTTTCTTGGCTCTGCCACTGCCGTCTTGAGGAGTTCTCTGCTGCAGGGAGTCTGTCCTGGGCAATTATTTCTGTATGTCACTTCCAGCAATGTTGAGGTATTATCTTTGCACAGAGCCTTTGGATTTTTGCAGGGGAAACACTTCAGAGTGTTAATCAGTGGGTTTCCTTTTGCTTTTTTTTTTTTTTTTTTTTTTTTATCCCCTCCCTACAGTGTTGTTTGTAATAGCAGCAAAGAAATGTCATGCAAGTCATAGTTCATGCTTCTTGATAACTTTTTTTTTTAAATTATATAGGTTCCCATTTCCTTGTTTTAAAAAGAAAGGACTCAGTTTTTTACAATTCAAAGATAGTTAATAAGATTCAGTTTAATTGTGTTGTAACCACAAAGGAATGGACGACTTCTAGCACGGGCTGAGATATGTTTGCTGGCTAAATACAACTAGTCTGTTTGACCTTCCTGTTGTATGTTGTTCCTACTTGATCCTCTGTGCTTTTCCACAGCTCCCCGTGCAGTTAACAGAGGGGCATGGCTGTGAGAGCCTGTGGCTTGATCATCTACAGGAGGCTGCAGTCAGCACCATCTTCTAAGGTCGCTGATGGTATTGAATACCTCCTCCTTCAGACATCCTACGGGACCCATCACTGGACCCCACCAAAAGGTGATGTTTGTTCTGATAACACACTTGAAGGTCGTTTGTGTCAGGAGTGAGTGAGATTACAGACTGAACTTTGCCTTAACACTGCTAAGGTCAGTTTTGAGGGCCAGTTAATCAGTTGACAGTAACCACTGATCATGCTGTTTGTGCAGCTGAGTGGGGAGTTTTGTGGCTGAAATTCTTTGCAAGTTGTGACTGTATAAGCTATTGGGCACAACTGATTGGAGTTGGGGAGGGGGTGTCACACAATCGTGCTCCTCAGATATCTGATGTTTCTGGCAGACATTGAGCAGACAACTGAAATCAGGTAGCTAGAGGAATTTTTACCTTCTCACTGAGGTTCAGCCCTCTGCCAGATATCTCTGTTGCCAGTGCATGGTTGTTTGGCCCATATACAATCGGCGGGGTCACAATTTGCAGTGCAACATTAGTAAGCAAACTGAAATCGATGATTATTTACTTTAAAATACTTTTCTTAGAAGATGCAGGAGTTTCTTTAAGTTCAGGAAATTGTTAATGAAGAGCACATACCTAATGCAGCAGGGTTGAGAGGGACAACTAGGAGAAGTAGTCTTATCAGCCATCTTCACCTAAACCATCCTTGCTCATCAGTGAGGCCCCAAAGGAGAAGACAAGCCCAGTGCCCCAAGACATATCACAACACTTTGCCTGTAAAGTCACATGGCAGAGCCAGTGTTTGGTAGTACATAGTCACAGTGTTGGTACTGGGAAAAGTGCAACCTGAAGAAATACTTCAGATTCCTTGTAGATCTTCTTATATGCTGTTGCTTGCTCTCTGAGACTTCTTCCTGCTAGTTTTAACTTCTTGTTTTGTAAAATGCAGTGCTCCTAATGCTCCTAAAGCATAGTGCAGAAGCAGTTTGTAAACAGGAAATTGCAATTGGAAAAAAAAAGCTTGTAACAGAATCAACTGTGCTGTCCTATTAAGGGAAAGAACAAAACTTTCCAAACCTCCCCCTTTGTCCACTTTACCAAAAGCCTAAGGGAATAGCATTTGTAGCCTACTGGAAGGCTAGAAAACATGTGCTGGGACACGATTGGTTGTGAGAGGAGCAATCCATGTGGAAAGGTTCACTGGGAGCACAGTAATTCTGGATGAGTGATTGAAATGACTTGTAGGTATTTTGTTAGGGAATGAAATGACTTGTAGGCATACATCTCATGCACTCAAAATCATAGAATCATCGAATGGTTTGGGTTGAGTGGGACCGTGAAAGGTGTTGCGGTCCAAGCCCCGCGGCCACGAGCAGGGCCGTCTTGGTCTGGCTCAGGTCTCTGGGAGCCCCGTCCAAGGTGACGGTGAAAGTTTGCCGCTGTGGGGCAGCTCCTGGCTCTCGGGGCAAGCTGCTGCAGCGTTTGAGGAGCAGGCTGGTGGTAGAAGACGTCTTGCTGCTTGTATCTGGTGTGAATCTGGGCTCTGTGAGTTGCAAACCATCAGCCCTGGTCCTGTTGGCAGAGGCCCCGTGGCAAAGCCTGTGCCTGTCTTTTTTCCAAGCCCCCTTTAAGTACTGGAAGGCCCCTAGAAGGCCTCCCTAGAGCCTTCTCTTCTCCAGGCTGAACAACCCCAACTCTCTCAGCCTGTCCTCACAGGGGAGGTGCTCCAGCCCCCTGGTCATCTTCATGGCCTCCTCTGGACCTGCTCGAGCAGGTCCATGTCCTCCTTATGCTGGGGACCCCAGAGCTGGACACAGCACTGCAGGTGGGGTCTCACCAGAGCAGAGAAGAGGGACAGAATCCCCTCCTTCACCATATTTTTTAAGGTTTTATAGATCAAAAGCCACAATCTGATGGCAGCCTTTAATAGTAGCTTGGCGCAGGTTTGCGGGCAATAAACGAAGGGGAGCTATATATTCTCTGTGATATGAGTGGCCTTCAAAGGCAGCCTCAGGTGTGATGCAGTAACATATCTTGTATATGATGCAGACATAGATTTAATGTGGCAGGAGCCAGAACGAGAAGTTGTAATCATCTCTTCAAGAGCACGCAAAAGGCAATTTGTAGCTACAGCTATACATTGATATTTCAGGAGTTCCCTAAACAGCTGCAACCCTTATGGGATCAAACTGGACTTGCTTGGATCTCCCCACCTGAGCTTCATTAGCCTTATTTCTAGAAGTGTGACTTTGCAGTAGCCGAGGCTGATGGTAAGGAGTTGCTGGGTTCATTTTCCTCCTCAGCATATTGGGATTGTATTTGTTTAAACAGCTGGGAGGATCTGGAAGCTGTGGTGTGAGGTGCTGCTGCTATCAGTCCTCTTTCTGCCCAGTAGATAGACTGTACTGCACGAAGTTGGAAACTTACTGAGTTGAGACTTGAGGTTATCAACAGCAGGGTGAGGTGGTTGCCTTTCGCTGTGCTGGAGGGCAGGAGGTTGCACTAGTGCCATTTGTGTTGAAATAGAATCTCAGCCCTCCAGCTTTATTGCTACCTCAACTCATTGCGCATTTGGTGACTATGATCATGACTACCATAAAAATCAGTGATTACTTACTGTTTGTGGATGTTCTGTGGGCATTTGCTGCGGCTACCGTAAAAGTAATCCAGCTGTGAAAGGCCAAGTGGATTCTGTTTCTCAGCTGTTAGTAATAAGTCTCAGATATGGAAATATATACTTTGTCAAAAAGGAGACAGCTTGACTTGCAGTGCTGAGATTCAGGGGAGAAATACGTTTACTTAAAGCCTCATGTATTTGATGTCAAATATCTGAGATGTCAAGTGCAAATCAGATGCTGTTTTCTGCACAGTTGCTGCTTGAAAGAGAAATGTATTTTACATTTGAGATGATGTCATGTTGTAAGAGGTGTTTAAGTTTATCATACGCAGACAAAGAAATGAATGAGACCTGTTGGGAAAGCCCACAAACCCCAGTTCTAATACTAAAGGGTGGCTTTGGGTACCTGGACCCTGTGGAAAGATTCACCTCTGTCATGAAATTACAGCTGTTTGCAGCCAGCTGCATAGAAAATAGAGTACACCAGGGGCAAGATAAAGCATAACATTTTTTCCGCCCTCTTGAAACCTCCCAACTCCTGCTATGTTGCTTTTTTGAGGTCTTGCTTGGCTTGTTCTATTTATGTTCTGGTCTGGAGCTTTCATGAGAAAACCAAATATGACATTTCTCAACAAAAGTACAAACAGCTGGGGATATGTTATATTTATCCATTGTTTGTAATGGCACCTCTCATTCTGAGCAATGTAAGATAAATGACGTGTCCTAGCAGAACAACGCAGCTGGTGAAAGGACTGGCTTTGAGACTTGCTGTGTTTCAGATGGGAGTATGGGAGAGAAACAAATTACCTTTAACCACCTAACTGAAAGCCACCTTTTATATGGCTTTTGTTGGTGCCTGGTCCTGTTGTTTCTGGGCTGTTAGCACGAGCAGAAGTTTTGCAGAATTGAGCCTTAAACTTCTGTGGGAGGGAGGGGATGAGAGAGGACTAAGAGTCTTGCAGATGATCAGTCTCCCCTCTAACTGGGTAAAGGAAAGGCATTCATGAGGCGCTCAGTCCTCGGTATGATCTAAGGTGGAACATCCCTGGAAACGTTCAAGGCCAGGTTGGAAGGGGCTCTGAGCAACCTGATCTAGTTGAAGATGCCCCTGCCCATTGCAAGGGGCTTCGACCAGATGTTTTTTGGAGATCCCTTCCAACCCGAACGTCTGTGATTATGGGTGCAGAGTGCTGCAGAAGAGGAGAGGAGCACCAGAAGAACAGATGTCTAGTGTTGACAGGCTACTGGGATTTTCAGAATATGTGGTATAAACAGTGATCCTAAAAGCCATGAGACAAAGACAAATCAAGACATAAGAGTTGGGAAAGCAATCTCTGTTCTCAAATTTTCGTTTGATTCTGTATCAGCTAGTGTACTCTGACTTCCCATGTTTCCTAGTTGTCAGCTTAATAAATAAAATCTGAGTTTCCTTCTCAGAGACTTACTTTTTCGCCTTCTTGACAGGCCATGTGGATCCAGGAGAGGACGACCTGCAGACAGCCTTCCGGGAAACGCAGGAAGAGGCTGGTCTTCAGGCCAGTCAGCTCACCCTTGTAGAGGGGTACAAGAAAGAGCTGCACTATCCTGTCCGTGGCAAACCCAAGACCGTCATTTACTGGCTGGCAGAAATGAAGGACTGTAACACAGAAATCAAGCTCTCGGAGGAGCACCAAGCTTTCCAATGGCTGAAGCTGGAGGATGCTTGCAGATTTGCAGAATATGAAGACATGCAAGCTACGCTAAAAGAAGCGCATCAGTTTCTCTGCTCCAAAGTATAAAAGCTTTTGTGAAGGATAAGCAGGCTTTTTGAAAAAGCACATACTGGTTTTTTTGCTTTGGTTTGTTTTTTTATTAACTAGGAGAACTGCATGGCTGCAGAAATGTAGATTTCTTTTTTAAACCTACAAATTCAGTGAAGAGCTTTTAAAGAGCTTGTCCTTTTGTCTCCCCTACCTAACACAAAAAAGCGTGGTCTGATTGAACCATAAGCCAGAGATGTCTGAATTGAAACCCAGAGCTAACAAAGACTTCCTTTGTCCCTGTATCCTTTTCTTTTTCCTTTTTTTTTCTTGCCCCTGAAGTGCTGAACGGGTCCCTTTGAAAAATCAAACACTTTATTTCTTGACTTGCTGATGTAGAACTACAGAGTTGAGAAAATGAGCATATGGAGACTTTTAATAACAAAATGTTTACTGCAGGAGTTTCACCTTGCATTTCAAATGGGGAAGCAGTAGTTCTGTTCCCAGCTCCTCCACTGATATTCTGTGATAACTTGTCAAATCATTTCAAGTCTTGTTTGTTTGTATCATTAATTTATGTACATCACTAATGTACTGTTATGAAAACATTTTCCATCCAAAGAGTCTTAGTAAACAGTTGATGTGCAGTATTTCAATGGTAAACTTGAAGTTCTTTTGCCTCTTTATTTTCCTTTTTGCTCTTTATCAGACACCTTAGCCATGTATTATTCAGGGAGTTGGGAAAGGGAAATCATTCTGCCTAATACAGCATTTTCTGCACAGAATATCTAAACTGATGTGCAATCTTGCATCTGTTGGATAGCAGCTGTGTTTGGCTGCAGCCTGCACACATGTGTGGGCAGCAGGGCCCCGTGCACTGGCAGCGGGGTGCTGTAGGTACTCACAGGAGGATTGCAGAAGCCTGTGGTGGTACCGATGAGCTTGCCTGCATCACCTTTCCTGTGGGCTTTTCTTTTGTCACTGATGTTGGTGGGAGCTGGGGTTATTATCACTCTCTATGATTATGCCTGTTCAGTTATAACAGTTCATAATCTCTTGGATGTTTTGGTACATAAAATACCAAAAAAGCATGATGGCATTATTAAAATTTTTAATGAGGAATGAGGTTTTCTGAATCCCAGGCAACTGGCAGAGAACAAGTGTCTGTCCTTCCTCTAGCCTTTGCTGCCTAGCACTGGGAACTCGCAAAGCAAATGAATATATGACAAAGCGGGTTCTACTTCAACTTTGTTTTCCTCTCCTTCCTTGCTGCAAGAGTAAAGTGAAGGTCATCAGCATCACGTCAGCCCTGGAGGAGACCTGCACTACCAGAGGTGCAGAAAAACTGGGCTGAAAAATAAGGGCAGCAGTTTGGCATAGTGTTACTGTCTGCACTCATCCTTCAGTGCAGCATGCATTAACAATGTCAGTACTGCTGTGACAGTGGTGTCTTGCTCATGACTCCATTATCTTCCTCTGGAGTGATTTATAAAAGCCCTCTTGTGATGCATCCTTTTGTGTGTGTGTGTGTGTGTGTGTCTACACACACACACAAAAAAGGGTACACGGTAAGGGGGCTTTTAATTTGTATATATACACGCATAAACATTTTCAGTGCTTCTCCACTTTACAGTCAGGTTTTATTTTGATCATGAACACTTTACAAGCATTGCATTCAGGTGATGGCAGAGAGTGAACAGCACATAGGTTGTGTGATTGTTCTGAGTGTTTCTCGGCTAGCTTAAGAAGCAGAGGATAGAAAGTGTCTCCCACTGTCACCAGGTCCAGCCTTAATGCAGAATCAATATTTTGGAGTCTTTCCTGATGGATATTTGGTTAACATGCTTTTTAAGACCTCTCCTGATGAAGACTCACACCTTCAGGTCCTCTGTCCATACCTTGGAAAATTCAGTCTCTAGCATCTAATGTAGGTAAACCAGTGAGAAATAACTAAAAGATAACAACCAGTAAAAGAGAGGGGGAGACAACAGTTAAAAGCTTGTGCTGCTTCACAGTCTTATTTTTTTCATTATTGTTTGAGCTATCATTTAATCAGTGCTTTGTAAACAGTGGTGTTACTGCCTTCATGTTTATAAGCAAGATTATCACATTAAGTATGAATTATAGAGAGTCACTAACAAGTCGTCTGTTCTGCCTATTCAGCAGTAACGATCCTAAGCACTTGTTGCTTTGGAAAGCACATTAGCTGAACTCCAAGTAAGTATTTCCATTTTAATAGCACGGCATACATAGTGTTCTCAAAGTGTGTCAAGGTTTTGGAGGGTAACAAGTGCTGTAATCACTGTGAGGTGATGTGCTCCTTGGGCAAAAATTCAAAGGAGGGCATCTTATTTGTAGTAGAAAAAGGTACAGGGGATATAACTGATAATTGGTGAGCCACCATCTGTGCATTTTGAGCGATTTATGTACGGAATATATTCTCACAAATTTTGTGTGTAAAATTACGCTTATGCATTTGGAAACTTGACCCAAAAGTCTTTGGATTTGTTTTAAAGTGGAAACATTGGAAAGATGGAATTTAATTCTGACTCTTGTTTGTGTTCATTGCTCACTGGTGAAGAAAGAGTTCTTACTCTGCCCATGTCTAGTAGTAAAATATTTTCCCAAGAAGCAAGTGGGAAGCCCTCCAGTAAATAATTATGGAATAATCTGCCTGGGGAAGACATTTACTTCCAACCTCTATGATTTTTATGCCCTAAACCAATAAAGTTTTTATTTTCTTTCTTGAGACCAGCTAAGTTTCTGGTCATAATAATATCTCATGGCGGTTAACTTTTTGCCAGGCTGTGGACCTATGTTTAAAAAAAAAAAAACAAAAAAACCCAACTTTAAATTCCCTAGAGACCTTGCTTCTGCCTTAGGTTAAATAAAATCAAACTCTGGAGAAGTCCAAGCTCCACTGAAATAGCACAGAAACTTAATTTAGGTGGTGGAAAGCCTGAGTGAGAGACAGGTTAGAATATGGTTCCCCTTGCTCTACTGAACAAATGCACTGATGCAGCTCATACTTGTAATTTCCTGGTGTTTTTCTTTCTCCAACTAGTGCCTGATTTATAGCCATGACTGTGGTTTACATCATCACAAAATCAGAGAGAAGGAAAGCATAAATTCATTAATATTAGGAAAGCACGAAGACATTGCAGTTTTCACTGAGAAAAGATCAAGATTGAGTGTGACTGTCACAGGTAATTATGTTCAAACAAGATGCGTAAAGGCTGTAAACTGTGCTTTACTGCTTTCTAGCAAAAAATCCCCACTATATTACTGCTCTAGATGGGAGCAGTATATTTGTCCATTGACTATTCCATATGACTATAGGAAATCAGGGACTGAAACTGGTATAAAATGGCTGGATAATGTAATATCCCTGACAAGCACCACTGACATTACGTGTCATTCTACATAAAGAAAGAGGATGTGTGTTATAATAAGGTCCAATACATCCTAAATATGGAAATATTTTGAGAAACACATTCTCTCAGCAGAACTCTCACAGTGGTGCGGAGAGAATGATGGAGTGCTCCTTTTAAGTTAGAAAAATTGCTTTCTATTACTTAATTGATAACTTAGTGGGAGGAGTATTTTGGCAGATGTCTGGAGGAGACTAATCTTTTGAGTCCTGAAGGCAATGCTTATTATCAATGTTCTCACATTGACAAAGTAACTGACAGCCTTCTGTGTCTGGTGGCAGCTAGTTTTAACTTAAAAAGGATTTAAGGATCATCAAAACTTCCATTTTTCACCTTACACCTTGGCTCTGAGGACTTACTTTTTCATATGCTCAGTAACTAGAATTTCAGGCCAATGGACAGTTGCAGCTGGTGAGAGACTCGGCTTCATTTAGCTAAATCTGGGTTTTGTTAGGGGTTAAATTAGCTCTGGAAGAGCTAAGCAGCGTGTGCCTATGCAAACCAAACAATCTGCTCTGCTTGCTTCAACCTCGTGCTGTGCAAGGAGATTGTTCTCAAGTGTTAAAAAAACCTCAAACAGCGCTTACAACTCCCTGTCAAAACAAGTCTAGGGAGGAGATTGGCTATGGTGGCACTCTTCCTGGTGGGAAGAGTGACACAGGATGGAACAACAGCTCCGCTAATTTGGAGCTAGTCCATTTGATAATTGGCATTATCAAAAAGGGGAGTGACAGTCCCATCTTTCCACTCAATGAGGATCTCTCCATGCCTCAAGGAAGGGGAGCGAGATGGTGGAAGGTATGGCTGGGGACCTCTTCGTAAGGGAGACGGCTCCCGTAAATCAGCTCTGCTGCTGTTGTCTGGGGAGCTCTTCAGAGCAGAGAGAATTTTCTTTTTCCTAGGAGAAGAGAGAAGAGGGTACATAATTGCATCTGCCTGTCACTTGACTGCTTCCCCATGTCAACTGCAGCCATAGTACCCACATTCCCTAAACCTTCAGAGACTGTGCAAGGTATGCAGGAGAGCAGGAGCCAACATTAGCAGCTGCATTTGGATGGGATAGTGAGTGGGAAGGAGAATCAGGGTGTCAGAGAGGAGAAGTCATCAAGGGTGACATCATGGGTGAGCAGACCCGTCTGCTCAGAGCCAGACACTTCAGGTTGTGGGATGGGGAAGGGTGCTAAGATCAAGACTTGTTTTGAAATGCTGGACAGGGAAGTGGCAAACTGAATGAACCTGAATCTCACTTACTTGTTGTAGTGTACATTGAGTGTCAGTATTATTAATCCCAGTATGAATGCCAAGGGGCTGAGAACCAGCATGGCTGTTTTCCAGTTGGTGCCTAAAAGCATATAAAAAAAACCCATCATGCGTTTGCTGTATTCTTATGCAATAGCCATGATTGCCACAAAAAACACCTGTAATGTCCCTAAAGACTAGCAGATAACAGGAAAAGTGTTTTGTCCATGAGATCAATATCTTACAGCTGCTTTACACTGCACCGCATCCCTCTATTGAAAATGGCCACAAAAAGGTTTTCTTTCTTGCCAGGAGGACAATAACTATTCATGCTTCTCTGCTCTGCAGCTCTGTGATATGAAATAAGAAGGGCTGGGGGAAGGCACCAGTGCTAATGGCTATCTATTTCTCGTGGTGAGCTGGGACAAATCATTTGCATGTTTTTAGTCACTTTTGTACTCCAGGCCTGGGGAGATTTGTTTAATCTTTAAAAGGAGTTTTTCTGAAAGGTAATTTGGTGCCCTCGTTCCCTACCGAGCATCCTCAGCGGGACAAAGGGGAATGTAACTCTGCATTGATGGGAAAGTCAGGGGCACTGATGAACCTTCATCCACTTGTTCTCTTCCTCCTTTGATTGATCCCCAGACCTACCTGCAAGCCTGGCCCCAGCATTTTTCCCTCGATTTCCATGGTGCTTTTTAGAGTGATTGTGGGATGCATCTAGGGGAAGAAGCAGAGAGACTCAGATTAGCAGCTTCCTCTGTTGGAGTGGAGGAAGCTCCAACTTCATCCTGAGGCACTGTAAGTACAAATCCCCTTTGTATGGAGCTGAAAGGGAAAAGGGAAAACTTTCTTGTTCCTCAACGTTCCCCAGCCACAGATAATTTTTGCTCCTAGAACATATGATGGCTGTGTCTCCATATTAAGACTATGGCCATATCACTGAACTGCTTGTCAAGGCAAGCATCTCAACATGTTGTGTGAAAGCAAAGCCTTGAACCACTCAGTGGTACACATGGAAATTCTTCAGAAGTGCTCAGGTACTTACCACCACTGAAAATACCTGAGTAATCTCTAGATGCTTCTCACATTTTCTTTCCTGCTGTTCTTGCATATGTATTCAGAAAAGTGCTCACCCTCATTTGCTGGGAGGTATGCCTGTTTGGTCTTCACTGGAGACACTGTGCTGTTAAATTTGGTAGCCAGAGGTGGGTCAGTCAAGCTCACAGAAGTTTCTCTGTCCATGGCATCAATCTTTGATGAATCAATGGTTTTAGCTTGGAAGGAAATAAAGCAAAGATGTGTGTGATTGTCATTTACATTTTGTACAGAAACCTGGATATGGTCAGGGCCCAGCAAGGGAAGGGAACCCAGCGCTGCTGTGTTAGTCCTCTACCCCACAAAAAGAACAAGACATGGTACAATAATGATCACCTCCTGTGCATCAGGGGCCTTCTATTCTCACAGATTTCAAAGATGAAATGAACCACTCAAGATGGAATCCACAGCCAAAACAGAGCTTGTTTTCTGGTGTTAAATAAGGTCATTGGTCTGAAAAGTATGAGTGCAACACCAGCTGTTAAAGGACGAGGTGTGAGGAAGAGGCAAATGGAAGCATCACAGGTATTGCCAACTCAGTAGAAGATGAACTGGGATGAAAAGGGTGATAAATATTCCATATCTCTTTCAAAGTTCAATGGCATCCTTTGCCTTGGCAGTCTTACTGCAGAAGTAGGGGTAGCAACTACTGCTAGAGGGGAGGTTGTGGGAAATCTTGTGGCAACAACAGTCACCCCTTTCCTGTACTGATGCATATGGCAAGATCAAGTAACCCATGTCTGCAGGGCTCCCCGCTGCTTATCCCAACCCCATCCATTCCTGTCACACGAGCATCCACAGGTACAGGGGTGTAATTTATTGAGCAAATAACCCACTGAAGTGAAAGTTGTCTGTTGATGGTCAACTTGGATAAGAAAGGCCTAAACAAATACACAGGTTTTTGATGTCGTTACTGAGTAGTCAGAGTTTCCCTCCAGTAGACTCTGAACCATGGGTTGATAGGAAAATTATCAGTTTGCACAAGACATGCCAACTGGCACAACCTGATTCAAAGCCTGCTCTGTGTTTACCATCGAAGCCTTATTTGGGGAGCCTGGCTCCAAGGCAGCCCTGGGCTGCCAGGAACATTGCCTTGGGGAATGCAAACGTCCTTTTCACATGCCTTTTTCCCATATCTTAAATGTTCCACGCATTTCCTAGCCTATATTTAACTAGCTTGTTATGGTATCTAATTTGTATTGGCTATATTTACCTTCATATTAAACAAACATTAACACTTGTGACTACTGTGGTAATTACATGTTAACCTTCTAGTTGGTTAATTAAAAGCCTCGGTAAAAAGGCCATCTTACCTACACATAATAGCCAAAAAAGTATTGTATCTCTTTTAATTTCAAATTAGATAAAGCCTCCTTGTGTCAAAAGATTATACTCGTAATCCATTTGCTTATGCCAACCACATTTTCTCTTTACTCATTTCTGCGAAGCTGAAAATCTTGTTGGAGCCATCAAGCCTTAAGGTAAGGAATAACCTCATGTAAAGGAAATAACTTTCCCTGAGGAAGTTTGGGAACATCAACATTGGCAGAGCAGACAAACGCAGAAGTGTCATTACAAATGCCAGCTCTTTTCTGGTCCTTGGAGTGGAAGAAGGGGGAGGAGAAGAGGACAATGGTGTGATTTTCAATTGAGTGTGATTTTCAGATGTCAGTTCTGCACACAGCTTCACAAGAAAAGTCCTGAAACCACCTTCCTTTTCATAAGGGACTAAATGAAAGGGAAACAGACAGGACTATGATTTATCAGTGGTCAGCAATGGGCTTCACTGGACATCTGACAAATGATGACAGTCACATCTTGGTGCAGTGACTATGCCTGATGTCTGTTAGCCTGGTGTCCAACACATAAAACTCTGACAGGACCAGGGTTTCTGCCCATTTTGTGTCCAGTCTAGGCAGAGGATAGTGAAGACTCATAAAGGCAAAGATCAGATTCTTTTTAGCAGAGGCCAAGGCCATAAAACTGATAATATAAACCAGATTTTTAATAACTTTTGATGTCATGTTCTAGAATTTTTTTTATGCCAAGGGCGAGCAGCACTTTAACTACTTCCCACTACTTGCTGTATTCACTAATCTCTTTATGGTTACATCAGGCACCAGGAGAGAGGTTCACTTTTGAGGATCATGAGAGCATGGGAGGAAGGTTAAAACTGTGGTTTCATTAGTGATAGGTGCACTGTTGGGGTCTGGCAGGAGATAACTATAATGTGTTGCTTAGAAACTGAATCGGCAATTTCTCATCTCAAGTGTAGCTGCTTCAATAATTCATACAAGTTTAGAAGAGGCTCTCAGCTGCCTTCTGTTTTGCTGTTACCAAAAATGACATCCCAAAGCACAAAGTACCAAAAGCCCCTTCAAAATCTTAAGTGCCTGACTTTATGGGACTTCCTTTGTTGTTTTGGACGTGGGAGGCTCAAGCAACTCCAACTATTCTTAGCCTGGGCACCAATTCAGGTTAACTTTCTAAAATATTTGACTTTTGCCTGTCATCAGAAATGCAGCTGAGGTTTAGAGACCTGATCCTGTAAGGTCTTGCACTTTTTCTGGAAAACACTGAACAGCAACTAGTGGAAACAAGTGGTACCAAGTAGCTGGGCTGACCTGGAGCCATTTGGTATTTCTCAGATGGGGCTGAAGTGAACGTGAGTTAGAATGATGGATGCAAGCCTGGTGTTACGTGGTTTGGATGACATGTAAGGTTAGATGTTGTCTGATGCTAGATCTTACTTTCATAGATCCACACATGTGTCTCTACAGGTTGTTGTGGTGGTTTTCTGGGCCTCGGAGCTGCTATCTGGGCAGCAGTACAAATGGTTTCATCTGCTAAAGTCTTCCACCTGCTGAATTTGCCCTTCTCCCTTGAGACAAAGAGCTTGTGGCCTCCTTCCTTGGCGCTGAGATGGAAGCTCAGACTCTGCAAAGTCAAGTGTCCCTTCTTGCTGCAGGACCACGCTTGGCGTTCCCAGTCCCCACAGGGCTCCATCTTGACCAGGGCATACTCCTGTGTCTTGTGGGCTGACAAACACTGCTTTGTTTGAAGGCTGACGATGGTCCTGGTGGCAGGGTCCCAGCTCCACTGCTGCTTCTGGGACTGCACCTTGCAGTCAGTCAGGCTGATGCTGTTGGTCTCGTGGTGGGAGATGCGAATGCACTTTTCCAGACGAGTGTTCCTTATGAGGAAGCCTTGTCCCTCTGCTACTGCAGTACAATCAGAGCATGTGCATGTGTGAGGCAAATGCATCTTCTGAGACATTGTAAATTCCCTGGGGAAGGGGAGATGTAACCCACCAGTCCTTTCCTGGATGGGCATGCCTAGATGAACAGTTCCCACAGCTTCCTAATTCCCCAGAATGACATTTCTTTAAAATACAGGGTGTGCAAATAGCCAGGAGCAGTATTAGAGAAAAATAACAATGACATAAGTAACCCATGTAGCTAATGGGCAAAAACTCACCATCTTTGAAAAGTTGTACTGTTATGAAATATCTGCCTACATAGATTTAATTCAGTATTTCAACTGGTGATAGCTTTAAATAGGTACCCATCCTTCTCTCCATCCAAAATAATTAGATGATTTGGGGGTTTTTTGCCCCTGTCTGGATCAAATCTTTCATATAAAAATCAGTTGAAACCCCTGAATTCCCCAGCTGCTATTCACCTGGGGAAAATTAGGCCACCTTGGGCTACTGCTTCCATTAAGTAGCTTCTGGTGATATTACAGCAATGCTGGGATAAAACCATACCCCATCAGAAGTCTGGAAGTACTTGGCTGACAGAGTTCATGTAAGTATTGAAATAAACTTGAATTTAGCACACCTGACATTGGTCTGTGCTCCCCAGGCATGAAGGTACCATTTTTAACGGTTGCTTTGTAAGAGAGCGACATTACAGCTGACCCACAGCAGGCACACAATTTGAAGCAATTTCTGTAATTGCCTGAGGCTTCTAATAGCAATGAGTCTCAACATCTCTGATTACTTGGGATAGATATCATCCTTTTAGCTGGACAAATGCCTTCGTTTTTAGTAAAAAGTCATTAGGTGTGGCCTGTGAACATCCTGAGCAAAATGTTAAATGCTAAACCATCTGTTACTGACACGGGTGTACCTTCTGCTGTGTATTTTATGCCTGAAACAGAGGATAGAAATAAAAGTTTCAAGTTTCTTCACATTGTGAGAAATCCTTTAATTTTAATTACAATTGCCACATGGTAACTCCAGCTTTTGTGGTGACTTTTATTTTCCTCCTTTCCCCAGGAGCCACAGTTATAAAAGCTCCATCAGCATACAGTATTGAGCAAGAGAAGGAAGAGGAGACTGAAAAATGATGTTAGACAAGAACACTGATGTTTATCTAAACAATTCTTTCTGCAGTTTCCCCTCCCAAAGAAAAGAACAATACTTTTCCCTGGCAGCAAGTATTGGCTCAGTACCTAAAAAAACTATTGACGATGTAAACAGAAGACAATACACAATACGAAGGGTGTGAACAATAGCTTAAAAGAGCTCTTATGTTTTCTCTCAGGAAATTTTAGGGGTCTCCTAGATTTATAGTGCCTGGGGATTGTTAAATCAGAAACAGCTCCTGGCCTTCTGCTCAGCCTGAATGCGTGGGGAGAGGCAGCCAGAAACCATGGTATGAACCTTGCACTGGCTCTGCGATGAGGATGGATGCATCCATGCTGGGATACTGAGTTTTGTGGACCTGTGATAGCCACTGATCAAGGCAATTCCTGCCAAGCCAATGTGCCTAAATGGAAATTAAATTCCAGAGCGATCTGCGGACAGCTTGTGAGTCCTGTCTGCTTTACCCCTTATTGAGAGCTGAGTGGAGGGAGGATGTTTAATGCAGCTTCGACTTGAGTTTCTGCCAGTTTACAAAGGCAGGAGGAATGCCTCGTATGTAATCTCCCATAATATTTAGAAAATCAAAAGGGATGATACAATCCCCCCACCATGTTTTTTTCTAGGACCTTGAATCCAGGATTCTCACCTTTTTGCTTCATCTTAACTGGGAAAAACCCATTTCCAAAGTATTAATTTGAGAGCTGCATAAGCATGGAACAGGGGAACATGAGAACTGTGCTGGGTCAGATAAAATATCAGCTGAGCCCAGCATCCTGTCTCTAGCACTGGGCATTAACATTTGTTAATAGGGGAAGAGGGTAAGAATCAGTAAAGAGCTCACTCAAGAGAGCAAGGATGCCAGTGCCTCCTTCCTAAAACGTAACAACTCGTTAAGAGAGCATCACTAGGTATTTATGGTTAAAATTGTTTTGCCCATGTACACTGTATTGTATTTTTCAACTCTTAAGTTCAAAAAATAATTTGTTCCTCAACAAGTACCATGAGCTCCTTCTGTAGCTCTGCCCAGTCAACTTCAATTTTGATTATTCTTAATAACTTTGTGCCACCAACAAACTTAATTGCTTCATTATTCACCCCTTTTGATCTTTATTGGCATCTGCTGATACCTTCACTCTGCTGTCATCATTGCCAACTTATTCCACCTCTTTGTTTCAGCCTGTGGGCTAAGTCTCTCTCTTACTCCATCAAAATGGAGTTTCTCAAGGGCCTTGGTGAAAGAATCTTACCAAAAGCCTGTTGCAAATGCAAGCACAAGGTCTAGATCAGCTCACCGCATTTATGTGCTCACTGATGCCATCGTGGGTGTCAGGCATTCCCACTACAAAAGCTGTGCTGACTTTTCTTGCATTTATCTGTGTGTCTGAAAATTCTGTTCTTTGTTTCTACTGACTTGCCTGATGACAAAATCAGACCAAGTGACCTGTGTTTCCCCAGGCTGTGCAATGATCCCTCTTAAGATGAACATAATTGATATAATGCAGTCTTTTGGTGCTGAGGCTGCTTTAGGTAATAGTTTACATACTTCTTAGAAGTTTTAAAAAAAGTCACCTTTACTTTCCTGTAGCTCAGTGTGAACGCCATCTGGGCTGCTCACTTTCCACAGATTATTTATCTTTTTTTTCCCCTAAAATTTTATCTGTTGACAATTTTGTTTGATTACAATCTTCAGACTGCAGAGTGTAAGGACCTCATTGACCATGCCTGAAGTGAACACATCAATAAACCACCCAGCTTTTCAACCCTACCCTGCTTTGGTTGTTCTTACATTTACGTCAGTTAGTTATTGGCCTTCTTACCCCCACTGACTTCCTACTTCAGATATGTTTGAAAATTTCAATTAGTAGTTTTTTACGCTATCTCTAGGTTGCTCCTCTAAATCTTTTCTTCATATTTTTTTTATGGGTTTTGTTATTAAACATGCCAGCTTCTCTGTTATTTGGGTTTCGTTTTGTTTTGGTTTTTTGCTTTTCTTTGCTTAGCAATGATTGTCCATTTGAAAGTTTCATTTGTTAAAAAATTTTGAAGCGGATTGCTGTTTAACCCAGCCAGCAGAGTTGTGTTTTGTTCTCTGTGTAGAGTCCCTGGTGGTATACATTGCCCTCTAAAGAATCACTGTGTTACCTGAATGTTAGCAGCAAGCACCATGTGCCCCCATGTTATTTACCAGCCTTTTGCACTTTTGAGCTGACCCTTTCTACTAGCTTTCTTGGTTTTATTCAGGCCTCACATTGCAGAGACTCACCCCGCTGAAGGTTCAGGGCAGCCCATCTGCCAACGGAATTACATGTGATCTGAGGAACCTCAACAATGCAACTTTCCTTTGAGATTTGTACAGCTCCTCAGTAGCATATGACACCAAGTTACTGATAAATTTTTATCTTCATGCCATAGCTGAACTCCAAATTATAACTACCATTTTACAGCTGGGGAACAGCAGTCTAGCTTGGTTCAACATTACATGGGAGGGTGGCAGCAAACCTGGGGCCATAATTCTCCTCTGAATTGTGGTCCAAGTGTGGTCTCTACCGACAGTGACACTGAGCTACCTGTAAAGCTGGCTACCAACAGTGGGATTTTTCTTGTGGTGTTTCATGTGATCCTTGCCAACCAAGATGTGAGCCTGTGTCCACTGTACGCAGACAATGGGTAAACCCACATAGGAAACTGGAATATATTTACTTTGGGATACACAACAGGCACCAAGAATCCTTATTCAAGAGGGAAAATGACCTTTTTCTCCCCAACATTGCCAAGTCCCACTGTCCAGCAGCCCAACAAATAAGGCCATCAGCCCTAACATTTTGGGAATGTTAACCAGGAGTAAGCAGAGCACCCAGTGTACTCACTGGGGACGGGACTCTGTGTCTTCGGAAAATGCCAGCTTTACCCATAGAGCCTGAGTAGATGCCTACTTTGAGCTGCTCATGCTTGAACATTTTGGCCTCTTCATATTTTTAGGAACAAAATAAACAATTTCTAGCAAAGGCAGTTGATGTCAGCTCATTTGTCCTATGATACTGCCATTCCGTCTGCTTACAAGAAAAGCAAGCAAATACAGCCCCCGCCCCTGCTTCTCTGCAGCATGGACACCCTTGGGACATGCTGTTCCTTGTAGGATTAGGAGAAAAAAACATGCAGTGTTCCTAATTAAGGTAATGCCACCAGCAAAACCTTGGTTACCAGTGATCCCAGTTTGGCTGGGAAAGTTTTTGCTGTTTCTAAGCAGTGCCTGTGATGTCTTGATCAAATCCATTTGCAAACCATCTGGGGATGGGTTGCTCCCTCTAAGGGCTTTCTGGAGGGAAAGGGTAAGTCAGAGCTGAGCAAGCACAGCTTCCCAGAACACTCCAGTCACTTGGGAACCTCAGCATTTGTTCTGGCCTCTTTTGCCATCCCCGGTGGGGTTCCTGACTCTTGGAAAAATCCTTCAATTAACTCAATTTCTCTTGCCAAATGGGTGTCTTCTGTAGGGAGAAGATGACTGCTGAGTCACAGTCAGGGATTTACCTTTTCCTGCCTCTACCTGTCCTGGAAGGCTGGCATCCATCTGTGGCAGCCACAGCACCTTGTAGGGACTGCTTCATGAGGACATCCCACAGCTCAGAAGAGCTCCCAAATGTGGCTCTTCTTGGGTACCACCATCTGACAGCAGGTCATCCCGAGTCACCCAAGCAGTGGCAACAGTGGCTTGGAGAAATGTCTCCAAGCTGTCTCTGCTGCTTCCACCCAAAATGAGCACAGCACTAGGGGCACATGCACTGTGGCTGAGAAGACTTGGAGCCAGCAGTGCCACAGCCTGAGTTATGGTGAAACAAGCCGGAGAGTTTCCTGCTCAGGTTAATCTGCCTCCACTCTTCACTGCTGCAGTAGATCGTATCTTCTCTATGGAGCATGCACCCATGGCGACTGACCTTCACTGTGTTCATATACGTTACATATGCTTGCCTCCTTGCATAACTGCCTGTGAATATTAGTTCTCCCAGGATTTAGGGTCCCCTTGTCTTGTTGGACTATTACAGCAGTTCAGAGGGCATCAGGTGGGAAGAAGCTTTGGAATACTCCCATACTCTCAAGTTGTCCTGCCAGAAATGTTGGTCTCTGCCCTAGGTCTAAAAGCAGCCATGAGGGACTCCAGATCCTACCAGAAATGGCCTCAGCCCAAAAGAAGATAAATTTAACTAGAGAATGTAGGGAAAGCCATTTTTAACTGCTCAGACACTGTGGTGATGGGGGCACCACCACTTCCTACCCTGCTACTAATTGTGGGACGTTCTCCCTTCAGGAAAGCACAGCGTCGAACCACCCCTGCCATCCTCTCCTCACTGCTGGGCCTTGTGCTGGTAACACAGAACTACCACATTTTCTATCCAGATCCCTTACCAGGATTCAAATTCGGGACTAAATGTAGAGTGGGTTTTTTGTATCACATCTACAAAACCAGGGAGACGTTGGATGAAGGCAGAAGGGACTTCCATGTGACTAGCCATATCAGTGGGCATAATTCACTGCGATGGCCTAAAATTATGATTTCCTGCCATAATGTCAATTCTAAACAGGAGGGGAAGCTGTTTCTGAGCTGCGCTGGGGCAGGCAGGCTGTTTCCACCTCCTGCAGAGGGCCAGGACCAGATGGAAATGAGATGATGCAGTAGCAGAAGAGGGAAGCGCCCATTTAAGACAGGAGGGTTCCCTGTGCAGATGGAGCTCGGGGCAAGACATTGCCCTGTATGATCCCTTTAGGAACATTACATGGAATCTAACTGAAGCAAGCATCTTGAGATGCTTCAGGTATCAACAAACAAGGCGCTGAATAAGTGAGCAGGAGCAGACTTGAATGCAGTCCAGCAGTAACTCCTTCTTGTGCAAAGATCTCCCTCCATTCAAGAGAGCAAGCCCCTCCCTGCTGCCTGTGCAGAACAGCCCAGGGCCATGGGATGAAGAAATGAAAAACAGCTGTAAGGCACTTGCTCTCACAGGAGGGATGTGGTGACGCACATGTGTTTGGTTAAAGACAGAAAGTCCAGATATGCACAAGGAATCAGAGAGATTTACACTCTGTTGTCTATTTTGCCTGAATTTATGCCCAAGAACAGCATGGCAGAAGATGAGATTAGGTATTTTTTTTGCAAAACAGACTGTTGACTAGAACAAACATTAGCTTTCTTTTGCCCTGGTCCTCTCTCAGCCTGACTGTGCTTACTCGGATGTAAAACTTAGAGACACAAATGTCTGTTAGAGGTCAGCAGATGTGGCCAGTCTACTATGGAGAGGATGGTGGCAGATGGAGCCTGGTGAGTCCCTGTGGGTGAGGAAACAGGCACCTGCCCATCAGGCCCAGCAGAACAGGCAGAACTGGAGCTGAGTAAGCAGCTACCTGGCAACTAGGAGCTCTGGGTTTATGGGAGCACAGTTTTCATCACTTCGGGCAGCAAATCGTCTCTTATCAAGCTGTGTCATTTTTACAGAGAAGTCAACAAAGCCTTCTTGTAACTGTCAGTAATTAGCTAGCGAATGGCTTGTCAGTGCAAGTACCTGATTGCAAATACTTGGTCTGCACTCAGATTATTTTCTAGTCACATGTCGCTCCAAGACTAGTTCCCAGCTGTTGCTTCTAGCAACCACATTGGGCTGTGGTTTTTTCCTAACCATTGCTGCTTTCTTAAGAATATCTCACCTTTGGTTGACCAACAAGGCTTCATAGTTTTCCATGTTACTGCAAGGTCCACTTTTGACCAAGTATCTCAGCAAAGGCCTCTGAGGGAGCAGAGCACCCATAGGAAAAGAAGGAAAGTTTTGGCATGGAAAAACACATGATGGGAAGCAGGGGAGGTTGGTGAAGTCAACATGAAACTGATGCATGTGGGGAAAACCAGTCCCCGGAGGGATATGATGGAGATCTATAAAATCCAGAGGTCTGGAAAAGATGTGCAGGGACTGACTGGTCAAGGACTGATCCCAGATGGGACAAGGGGTGCCAAGGGAAGGCTCACAGCATGCAGGAGGTGGCTCTGCACCTCAACAGCCATGCATCCTTGCTGCTAGGCAGAGCCTGCACAAGCCAAGGGAGAAGATTTGATAGCTGCTGAAGATTTAAACACACCGGGTTCAGGAAATCCCCCAAGCAGAAAATAGTTAGAGGCTGGAAAATTATATGGGGGAGGAGAAGTATCAGATAAGCTTGGCCTTTCTCTCTCTTCAAAGCAAGATGATTAGGGCAGCTTTAGGAGAGCAGGGCACAAGTAGTCAAGGAGCAGCCAGCACTGCACGTAGGCTTGACGGGGAGGAGAGTGGCCCTGGGGATATGAAATTGGACCAGGATGCCAAGCAGAGCCACCACCAGACTCACACTCAGTGTGTGAGAATTGAGAGTCAGTGTTAAATGCAGTATTATTTCAGCAGTTTTCTTTTTGCTTGTATATGTACAGGTTCTGATAGTACCCGACTTCCCACCACCCACTGTACCTCACTGGGTTACTGTTAGGCTTGACTTCTTAAGAAATCATTCCAGCTCCTTCCTTGTCTGCAGGGACTTTCCAAAGAAACCACATTTTAGGCAATTCCAGGAATTCGTTTCCAGCAGAAAACCGAACACTCTAAGGTCTGTCAAAAGCAAGCACCTCTCAGTTGCCTCAGGCAGAATGGGATGGGGAGAGCCTGCTGCAGGGGGAGATCAGCCCCAGGCAAGAAAATGTTTGCTTTCTGCTCTTTGAGCTTGCTTTGGGCATTGCTGGGTATTGGGAAGATAGATTTTTTTCTTGCAAACTTGTTGTGGTTTTATTAGTGGTCTAGCTGAAATGCAGTGGCTGATCATGCAATTACACCAGAAGCATTTTGCTGGAAAGGAAATGTCCTGTGATCCTCCTTCATTTACTAATAAAACAGCCATGGGGCTCCTGTTGTGTGGCAGCAGTAAAAAACACTTTCTTCTAACACTGGACAAGATCTGTATTAGAGTGAAAGAGCAAGACCCTGAAGGCATCCCACCACAGTATCACCTCCAGGTCCTAACCAAATCTCCTGTGACTTTTGAAAGATGCACATGTCCTTACCTCTAACTAGCATAGTGACATACCTTCAGCCTGGGGCTTTAAAAACAGAGAGATTTAATTCACTGTGTTTACTTTAATTGGCAAGATTTGGGGTGCAAAAACGAGCAGTAGATGGAGCAAAAGTCAAATCTGTAGGAGTACAAACCTCTCCTTTGAGCTGACTGCAGAACAAACTGAGAGCTAGCTGCTCAAAGCAGCCCAGGGAACACGCACTTAGAGGCTGTGGAGCAGGGAATGAAAATAGCTGGTCAGAGCTGCCAGTCTGAAGTTTGTCTTTAAGAAAGAAACACCCCAGATGTGCAGCCCAAATAGTCATAGTCCTCTGGTCTAGGGAGCTTGAAAAACTCTTAGCTGGTAACCTGTAAAACTGCAGGGCTGTCCTTGCAGTTTCAGGGATGGAATGAGCCTTGAAGAACTTCAGGGAGCTATTGCAATGAATCCTTTTTAACCTGGCATCTCAGACACAAGGGAAAAAAAAAAAAAAAAAAAAAAAAAGGGAATTAGCTCACGGGCTTCATCCATTTCTAGAGAAAATGATGCTGCCCACTGCCCATGGTGGGATGGGTGAGACCACGGGCAGCACCGCTCCCAGGTAGCTGTTCCTGGGTAGCACCTCTCTGGCTCTGCACAATAATGCTAGGCAGGACTTCTGCTTTCTGCATCTACCCATGCATGTCAAAAATAAGGCTGCTTGGGTTCAGAATAATGCTGTGTATGGGCAGGATACAGGATTTGAGCGAGCTCAGCAAGCAGCTGAAAGTTAACATGAGCCACTACAAAGTTTGCTCCACAGAGATGAGCAGTGAAGACTCTGCAGCTCCCCAGCATATCCCACTTCCCGCTGAGTGCCACAGGAGCAAGACTAATGCAACGAGGTCCTGCTGTCCTTCCACCACCCTCTCTCATGCTGCCAGCATGCTCTGAGCCCACTCACCTCTGCTGTGAAGGAGCAGCTGAGGCCAGGAGCAAAGTGCTCAGGAGGTCACTTAGTGCCTGACTCACCCCCAGAGCAGGATTATTCATCCGCTACTCTTAGCAGTTTAAAAGCACTTTATAAAAGCAAACAGCATGATGCCACAGTGTCCCTGGCCAAACCATCCCAGCACTTTGCCAGCCTGTCCTTCACTCTACTGTTCCCCTCCGTTTAATCCCATTTTGAATGCTGCCTTGAAATGTGCCCATTGGCACTTGTTTTACAGCTGGTAGGTTAAGAGCTTTGCAGCCCAAGCAGCACTTAGCCGGAAAGCAGATTAAAACCTGGGAGGCTGTTCACTTCCCACTTTCCAGCTACCCCAAAGGAGGAGAAACTTACCCTCAAGCCAAGGAAGGAGGCAAATACAGCCCAGGCTCAGCCTGAAAAGCTCCATGGTCTGCCACCACAACGGGGGGGAAGAAGCCCCCAAAGCCTCTTGCCCACAAGGATTGCCAGGCAGCTTGCTTTTCCCC
The DNA here is from genome assembly GCF_965140245.1 of Athene noctua. Taxonomy (NCBI): domain Eukaryota; kingdom Metazoa; phylum Chordata; class Aves; order Strigiformes; family Strigidae; genus Athene; species Athene noctua. The sequence continues at coordinate 10,446,800 of NC_134077.1, forward strand.
CTTCCTCTGTCATTCACAGCAGAAAAACCTGCTGGGAAGAGAAAAACTCTTTTGTCTTAGTGCTGGAGACTTGGCAGCTGTCTTATCAGCAAAGGATCAGCTTGGAGATGTGGTCCCGCTCAGCAGTTATCCCTTAGGAGAAATCATATGACGAGCCAGGATGGGGGGAACACTGGACGAAGATGCTCGGAGCCGCTGAGCTCAGCTCTTTAGCAGACGCGGTTGCTCCCAGCAGTGAGAGCCGAATGCTAAGCAGGCTGGAGGGCTGCCTTCGCCAGGGCTGGGAGCAGAGGAGGATGCGGGGCTGGCCTGGCAAGAAAAGGCAAAGTTCGGCAGGAGTGCTGGGAGGGGCGTGGGATGTGCCTGCTGGAACCTTGCACTCGGCCGTGCCGTCACAGGGTGGTTTTTTCTTTGGGAAGAATTATTCCCACTGACATGAGTTTAAGCACCGTTATAGGTCATGGTGGAGATAAAACCATCTGCCAGGGTCCTGGAGCTGGAGGGTGATGGAAGGGAGAGCTGAGCTTCTGGCCGGGGAGCAGGGTCCCACCGTGGGTCTGCCCTAATGCTTGCTCTGAGGATTGCTTCAGCTGAGTTTGAATTTTCATGCATCAGTTTGGACTCTGCACAGGGGGAAAATCACACACCCCTCCCCAAGGACAGCAGCAAAGGCTGTTGAATGAAATATCATCAGGAGAAGACAGAGTTGTAAGTTTGATAACGAGATGCTCCCATGCAGTCATGTAGCCTCTCTTCACTGTCCTGTCCCACCTGCTTGCTGGGGTCATTCTCACCCAGATACATCATTAATCCTTTTGCACAAAAACACATGAAAGTGATGGCTTCACTTTTACTTTTGGGATCCAGTCCTGCATGTTACCAGTGTCATATCTCCCAGCTCTGCTCATGAGACCAAGAGTTGCTTGGAGAGCTGGGAGCTGCTTCATTTAGTGGTCAAGCTGTCAAATTAAGACAGCACAACATTGGCATGGGTGCAAGGTCATGGGGTTGGGTCAGAGCCTTGAAAAGGTGCACTTCCCTCTTTTCCCCTCTGAGATGATGGCTGCCAGCTTTTCCCCTCTCAGAGGGGGGATCTGGCTTCAGACCAGACCAGCTTCTTCCCAGGCAGGTGTAGATCCGGTGAGTGATATACTATGGCCAAAAAAAGGGAAGGTTGGGGTAAGTTCTTGCCCTGGAGAGGTTGTTCCTGCTTGCTCATAGCACTGTACTCAAGAAGAATACTACAGAGCTGGTTTCTTTGGGATTACTGGTTTCTTTTCCCCATGGGAACATGTCAAGTTGCACTAAATACCAAGCATTTTTTAATTTTAAAAAGCACATATGTTAAACTCTTCTCCACATGATGGGGGTTGAAAGTGCAAACACTCTCCACCATGTTTACTGAGTGAGTGTGTCTCTCCCACAGGAGAAGGAGGAGAGGTAAGAGCTCAGGGTAGAAGTGTCTCCCCTTCAGATGAGGGGCATCACAGCGAATATCTGTGTGAAAAGGTCACTGTGCTCTTTTACCATGGATCCTGCTATTGCTCTGACCCTGGGAGGTGCTACATCTCCTGTGTTTCTCCTCCAGGCCCTGCCATCCATTTCACACAAGGGAAACTGAGGCATGTAGAGACTGTGATCTGCCCAAAGCCATGAAGTCTGTCTCTGAGAAACACTGAGAAATCCTTTCCCTGTATGTGCAAGGAAGGTGTCCTCCTCCTGCCAGGTGGGCAGCTGTCAGGGGTCTTTGCTGCAGTGTTAGTGTGGGAAGGACCATGCAGGGTCAGCCTACAGGTCTATCCCTAGGCCCGAATCCAGCAGAGACTCACAGAGGATGCTGAGGGAAAACTTAGAGAATAGTAAGTATGTCCCCTACTCTTTTCCTGCCATTTTCAGCTCAGGATTTCCCAGTAGCAGTATGTTTAGCAGATCTGCCTCTGTCTGATGAGCAGCTCAGATTCAACTTTTCTTCTAAAGGGCATGTGCTGGGGCTCCCCTTCCAATGTGATGTCTTGAAGCATCTCTGCTCAGCTGTCCCCTGGCTGGCACTGAGTGTGACAAGGGATGCCACAGCACAGAATCCAGCTGCTCTCCTTGCTGCCCATCACCCTGCCATGGAGCACCAGACCAGAGGTCTGCTCCATCTGGAGACATGCTTCAACTGGAGATCTGCTCCATCCAGAGATGAAACTTAACACTGCATCCAAAGGCAAATCCTTTTTTTTCTGGCTTTAGCAATCCCTTAATGAGATACAGGACTTTCAGGCTGGCACCGAACTCCCTACTAGCACCTGGATTGAGGAGAGCCTAACCCAGAAACTGATGCCATACTTAAGCCCTGGAGAAAAGTGGTCAAAGTGATGTGTCAGCACAGACCAAAATGAATCAGTTGAGCATCAGACACTGAGATTTTTAGGTTTTCAGAACACCACTTTGGCCTTATTTCTTATATATGCAAGAAAATATTTGCATATAAAATTTCTCTGTAGCCTTAAAGCACATTATTCTGCGATGCATTGGCTTGCTTATGTCATTGTGTAGCCTCATGCATAGGGTTGCTTTCTTCAAATTGTTCCCACAGCTTTTCCTGGGCTGCTCTTAGGAGAGATCAAGCTACTTTCCAGCTGTGGTCTCTCCCACGTGGAACAGGATAGTCCTGTAATTGCTGGCTCTCAGTCACGTAATTTCCACATCGGTTACTTGCTGACCCAAGACCCATGGAGCAGCTTTGTTCTTGGATCCATTGTCAGTTTGATGAGTGCATTGCTTTTTCTCAACATTTTGCAGCTCATGGTGAATTTAATGAGAGTGAAGTGATGATCAACTGAAACTTCATCTCCTGATGGGGACATGGTACAACATCTTCAAACACAAGGATCACTCGCCAGACACCCAAATGCAGCCCTGTCTGGTGTGGGACAGGCACTGCTTTCTGGCAACACAGCAGCTGGGAGAGCAAGTGGAGACAACTATTTCACCAGTCTAAAATCCATAGGATGATCAGGAAAAGCACAGCCTTCCATTAGGCTTTCACTCCAACCTTGGAGCCAGCAAGACTCTGTATGACACTGGGGACATCAGCAGGCATCTTAAAATCTGAGCTCAGTCCTGTACCCTCAGTGCCACCCCAGGACAGGAATGGCAAAGCCTGCACTGGGTGCCTGGGGTGAGGAGGGCTGAGTCTCTGGGGGGGCTCTCCAGTTGTTCAGTATTTTACGGATTAAATCTTCCCCTCTCCCTGGGTAACCTCCTTCAGGCAAAGTGCAAATGCTCAATAGCTTTCTTTACAGCTGTCTGGCCTTTTGCAGGTTCTTCCTTCTGGGTGCCTAGTTCAAAGTGCTTGTGAAAGGCTCAGCTTCAACCATGTGGGGTAATTTCTGAAAAAACAGGGAAGTATCTCTTACCTATGACCAGGCTGAGTTTCAGTAGTAAAACCCCTATCACATCCATCTGGCTGCTGGCTGGCACGAATCATGACTGATTCCTCCATCCACATCTGCTTTGAAGATGGGATTTCATCGCACTGGTCAAAGCTGGGTAAGTGGTGAGGCAAGCCAAGGGGTCTGAGCCTAAGGGGGAGAAAGCCCAGCTCAGAACCAGGTCGCTTCCAGGCTTATTCCTTCACCTGGCATAAGCCCAGCTCACAGACTTCATTCAGAGCAGCCTGAGATGAAAGCACCCTTTTTTCCCCCCCATTTTCCTATATTTCCACTGTGCCCCAACCTGCTCACATGATTACAGCTGCAGCACATGATCTTTTTCACCTTGCCTGTTGCTTTGCTTATCACTCCTTGCTTGGTTTGCTTCTTCATCAGGGGAAGGCACCTCAGAAACTCCCTGGTTCTCACAAGCATTGATCCTGATGCAACAGGGTCTGACGCGCTCTGTGCTGCCCAGGGGATGGTGCCCGATGACCAGTCACCCCACAGCCGTGGGACAATCCTGGCAACACTCCCTGAGTTTCATCCTGGGCCACTGGCTCGGCAGATGGAGCTGCTGCCCAAGGATTCGAGCAGAGCGGCTCTCGGCGTGCAGCAGGATGCTGTGGCCACTACTTACAGCTTGGAGCAGCAGCGCACGGGTACTGTGTGCGGGCTCAAGAGTCAGAGAGAGCCCTGAAACGGGGAAAAAGTTGATTTTGCAAGTTTGACTTCTTTTTTTGTTTGTTTGTTTGTTTTTTGTTTTTTCTGCCAGCTTGGGAAGGAAGAGTTTGTGTAATAGGACAGGTGTGGGACTTTCCACTGCCTGCTTCTATAGTAACTAGGACTGAAAGACCTATGCACTAAACTCCCCTTTATTCCCAGTAGCGAGAGACTGGGATCCTCTGGATAAGGAAAAAAAAGAAGGTAATATTTCTGCTCTAGTCCTGAGCTGGACTTGCATGGCTCCAGGGGGCTTACAGCACTGTCAGTCTTGCATGGGATTACCAGCTTTGCAAGCAGCACTTTGTACAGGCAAAAGCCAGCAGAGTCTGTACAGCCACCTTCATGCTGAGATGAGCTAAAAACTCCTCCAGGCATCAGGAACAATGGAGAGCAGTGTGGAGACCCCCAGATCAGCGTGGCTGCCAGAAATAAGCCTGCACAGAGCAGTCTGGTATGAGTGAGCTGGTCTCTCCATGCTGCTGGTACATCCCTGCAGGATACAGCCACAAGCCTCCTGGCAGGTTGGACTCTGCTTCTTTCTGGCGTAGGGTTAATATGAACCAAACTGCTGTTTCAGCCCAAGAACCCAGGGAAGATCCCCAGGGGCCAAGGGTCGAGGCGGTGAGGCCAGCCATCACTGTTGCCCTTGCTAGAGCTATCAGGAATTGTTCAAAGCCCAGAGCTGGGGTGAGGGGTACACACAGAGCTGTGGCTAATATCCTCCCTGCTTTGGGACACAAGGGTGCTTTTCCCCCAGGAGGAGCAGGATCCTGCACCACTTTGCAGAAGGAACTCTGGCTGCGTCCCTCCTCGGCCACCTCCTTGGGTTGCTCTAGGTGCTCCCTAAATGCTGGGTGTTGCTGGTGGGGATACTGGTGCCCCTGCATGCACCACATGAGCTGCAGACTAGGCAATGTCACTTCACCCTCTGCATCCATCCCCCAGCCACTTCCCCCTTGTGTTAAGCCTTCTTGGCTTTGTAGCTAATCTGTGGCAGCTCATGTGATAACCTTGGCTCTCCCTTGCTCCTCCTCTTTGGCTGCAGCGATAGCAGTTACCTCTTTTCTCATGTCATCTATATGCAGAAAAAGTGGTGAGCAATTCTCCCTGGGGCCCTTTTAGCAATAAATCCCCCATAAGACGCCTGTGTGTGCCAGGCTGCTATGGGAAATGAGAGCTGATGGGAACTGCTTTCTGCTTTGGGTGTGTTTTCTGTTAAAAAAATCCCATTTGAAACAGTCTAAAAGGGCTTGGTAAATGATTAATAAGTTCTTGCAGAGTTTGACAGGGCAATAGATTGTTTATGACCATGGTACAGCTACCTATGGTGCTTTCTGCTAGAACATGTTGTATACTCTCCCTCTGAGCACCTGATAGCAACTCCTAAGTGTCTGATAACCTGTTATAAAAGGAATTTTAATATAGAAAGCTATTTAAAGACAGGATTGTTTCCTGATGGGTTATTTGACAAGTGATGCTGTCTGTGCACCAGCAGGCAGGTAAACACATTGGAAAGGCAAAAGTCTAAGGATTAAGGAACCACACAGCTTGGACCTGAACCGAGGCCTGACAAACTTGTGCCACATGTATCAAGAGGTCAAGGGGGTTGCTGGGGATAGATTTGGTCTGGAGAAAGGAGGCTCTGAGGGTAGGTGCACAAAGGGGTTTAGGGTTGCAGCTGCCCTTCGAGCTGGCTGACATGTGTTTCATCACTCAGAACCCTTGCTTAGCTCCTGTTTAAGAGGGTCTAAAGTCCCAGCTCATTTTCTGCATGTCACGGTGCTGGATAGGTCAATGTTTAATCAGTGCATGCTAAGGGCTGCTAAGATCCTTGGAGTGAGCAATCCCAGCTCACTTCGGAGAAAGGGCTGGGGGACTGATGAGGCCAGATCCATTTGGGACGATAAAACAGTGCCTGCATCCCTGGGGCATCTGACTTTTGGAGAGCTATGGGAGCATTCAGCCCATCCTTGCTTGGAAGCAGTTGCACTTTGCGTGGGTTAATTAAGTACTCACCAGTCACTGGAGCAGAGAGGCTCTGCAAGGACCAGTTAAATATTCATGGGGAAGGAACACTGTGATGACATAACCCCATGGATGGAGCAAGGAAAAGGTTGGACCTGGGCTTTGGGTCACCTATGTGTACCCTTTGGCAGGACCCTTCTCATCACTCTGAGCAGGCTGTCTGCTAAGCCAGTAGATGTTTAATGCTTCCATAAGACATAAGCCTTGAAGGGCAGGAGTTAGCAGCTTCAGAGACTCCCTTACCCTGACAAGATCTGTCCTGGGAATCCCAGTTTCATCCTGCTTTGCCTCCAGAAGTGCCAGCGCTTGCTCTTCTCTCTGACCACCCACATCTCACCTCTCTTCTGTGAGGGGCAGGGCTGGGGTACCAGTGCAGCACCCTGCCACATCACAGGAGGGAGGAAAACCCAAAAGGCACTGGGGAAAGGACAGCTTGGCCTAGGAACCTTGACTCCCTTGTATACCATCTTCCTGCCACTGATCTTCTGCCCCTGTGGAAGTTGAGGGATTTCAAGCAGCAATTGTCTGGGAGAGAAGTTACTGGATAGAAAGCTGGGAATCTTCCCACACATCCTTTATTCTTGCAGAGATTTTGGAGTCCTGATGGCCCTGTGGGGTTTGTTTTTTTTTTTTTTTAATGTGTTGTTTAATATTAAAAAAAAAAAAAAAAAAAAAAAGCAGAAGTCCTGGAAAACCTATTTCCCTCTCCCTTTCCTTTACTTGTTTGTTCACCCTTGAAAACGGCTGGGCTCATCTTAAAGGAGAGTCCTGTCTCCAGGCTGGCTGGGAGAGCAAAAGGACGAAGCAAGGAGGAAAACTCTGAAGGCAGCAACTGAGGACTGACCCAGCACATAAAAACATCTTCAAAGCAAAGAGGTTGTTTTTGCAAAAACACCAGGGTTTTGCTGGAAACCCCCTGAGCTGGAGCCTCAAAGTCATGTCAGGAGCGAGGCCAGCAGCGGGGAGGCTGCCAGGTCTCAACACTTTGGGGCTGGCAGAGTGCCCAAGCGTGTGTGTAACCAAACCTGCTCCCCAAAACCATCTCTGTCCTGGCTCACCAGCTCTTTGGGACAGCAGCAACTTTTCTTATCTCATCCCCCAACCTGGCCAGGGCTTTCCCAGGACCACTTTAATCCACTCCAGCAATTTTTCTTGGCAAAGCCTTGCTCACCCTAAGAACACATTATAAAAACTGACTGAGCAGCTCATTGGGTGGTTGGGAGGCTGCTGCAATCGATCCCAAATGTGGTGACCTCTGGTATTTTTAATGACTCCCTGGGCAGCTTATCATCTCTGTATACTTAGATACTGATGTCATGGTGGCACGGGTAAATACACCCAGCATGTGTTGCTGGGCACAGCTTGGATGAACAAGCTGGTTCTTTTTTCCTCCTCTCTATGCAGACTGCTCCTGAAAATTTTCATCCTGTCGGAACACACAGATGCCAGGACTCAGTGAGGAAAGCTGGGAGCCCAGTTGCACAGAGTGAGTTGCCTCGAGCTACCTGCCTCAGTTTCCCATGCCATCTGAAGGGCTCTGCCTAGCCACCCCAGAGCAGTGCAGTGCTGGCCACAAAGGGTGTGCATTCCCAAGTCCCCATGTCCCCATACAACTTGGGGAAGGAGCAAAATGCAGGGAGATAAAACATCACTTGCCAGCTGCATCCCTTGGGGTAGTGGGGAACAGAAGTCAGAGGCTGGACATTTCAGCACAAAACTTCTCTGCCTGCACTTGATGCAGAGAACTTGTGGACAGGCAGGGAAATCCATCAGGGTATATAATTATGTAAGAACAGATCAGCTTGTGATGGCCAACTTGTATGCTCAGGTACCAGCCCCTTTCACTGGCCCCATTCCGCTCCAGGCTCTGGCCTGACTTTCATCCCTTTGCCCTTGCTCTGCGGGACGCAGTGAGGCTGCAGCCAAGAGAGGGTCATGGGAAAACTGGCACAGCCCCGCTCCTAAAAAGCTCAGCCCAGCTGCCAGTGAACAGGCTGCCACCACACAGAGCAAAGCAAGCCAGAGCCGCTAGGCCAGGGGGGCTGCAAGGCTGCAAAGTGCAGGAGGGGAGCTACGGCTCTGAGCAAAATTGTTTATTTGGTGTTTATAACCCTCTGTTTCATGAAATAACAGTGCAGGTGTGAGTGGCCGGACATTGGAAAGGAGACAGTGAGTGTTTTCATGCAGCATCTTGGATATTCTGTTCACCAGCTGGAAAAAAAGCAGCAAAGTTTCTAACCAGGTGTTGACACTTCAGAGGAGTCATGGACAGTCTGATTACCTACCGCGTGAGAAAACATGGAAACACTCAAAAAGGGGATGCCAAAGAAATGTGTTTGCCTGGAAATGTCACGCCGGTGAAGCAGAAGCCCTCCAAGGAGCTGAGGCCCATGCTCGGGGCCATCTTGCTGGGCCTCATCCTGTTCATTGCCGCGGTGGTGGCCTGGTGCTACTACACGGTGTCCCTGCGGAAGGCAGAGAGGCTCAAGACGGAGCTGATGGACCTGCGGGCGGACGGCTTTGTCATCAGGAACCAGCATGGGGAGGTGGTGTTCCGGCTGGCCTTCCGCTCGGGCAGCCTCGACCTGGAGTCGTGCTCCAAGGAGGGTGAGATTTTGAGCTGCACGCGGTCGGGCAGGGGGCCGCTCAACTTCTTCATCCAGACGGTGAAGCCCAAGGACACGGTGATGTGCTACCGTGTGCGCTGGGAGGAGCTGGCGGCCGGCCCGGCGGTGGAGCACACCATGTTCTGGGAGGACGCCCACTGGTACGGGGGCTCGGAGATGAGCACCCAGCACTGGCCCATCCGCCTGGCTGGCTACCAAGAGCCCGTGCCCTACGTGACAAGTGACGTCTACTCCTTCCGTGACAGCTTTGGTGGCATCCTGGAGCGCTACTGGCTCTCCTCCAAGGCGGCGGCCATCAAGATCAACGACTCCGTGCCCTTCCACCTGGGCTTCAATGCCACCGAACGCACCCTCTTCTTTCAGGCCCGCTACAAGGACTCGCCCTACAAGCCGCCACCGGGGCAGCAGCCCTTCCCCGAGCTCAGCTACCGGGTCTGCGTGGGCTCCGACGTCACCTCCATCCATAAGTACATGGTGCGCAGGTACTTCAACAAGCCCTCCAAGATCCCTGCTGAGAACGCCTTCCGATACCCCATCTGGTCCACCTGGGCCCTTTACAAAAAAGATATCAACCAGGATAAAGTTCTGGATTTTGCAGGAAACATTAAGAAGAATGGTTTCAACTGCAGCCATATTGAAATTGATGACATGTACACACAAGCCTACGGGGACTTTGACTTTGACCCTGCCAAGTTCCCCAACGTGACGGAGATGTTTGCAAAATTGAGGGAAGATGGGTTTAAGGTCACCCTGTGGATTCATCCTTTTATACACACAGATTCCTTCAATTTTGGGGTGGGAATCGAGCGTCAGCTTTTCATCAAGGAGCCGTCAGGGCGGCTGCCAGCCATGGTGGAGTGGTGGAATGGTATCGGGGCCATCCTGGACTTCACCAACCCAGCAGCCCGCGACTGGTTCCAGAGCCACCTGCGCCAGCTTCGACACAAGTACGGCATCTCGTCCTTCAAATTTGATGTGGGTGAGACCAGTTACCTACCCAAGCAGTTCAGCACCTTCCGCCCACTCTCGGACCCCAGCATCTGGTCACGACGCTACACAGAGATGGCCATCCCCTTCTACGAGCTGGCTGAGGTGCGGGTGGGCTACCAGTCACAGAACATCTCCTGCTTCTTCCGCATCATTGACCGTGACTCCGTCTGGGGCTATGAGCTCGGCCTCAAGTCCCTCATCCCCACAGTGCTCACCATCAGTATGCTGGGGTACCCATTTGTACTTCCAGACATGATTGGAGGAAACTTCCTCCCCAACAAGACAGATGGGGCAGTGGAGATCCCCGACCGGGAGCTGTACGTGCGGTGGCTGGAGCTGTCAGCCTTCATGCCCTCCATGCAGTTCTCCATCCCACCCTGGCTCTATGACAAGGAGGTGGTGGAGATTGCGCAGAAGTTCACGGAGCTCCACGAGTCGCTGGTGGCCCCACTGCTGCTGGAGCTGGCTGGGGAGGTCACCGACACGGGAGACCCCATCATCCGGCCCATCTGGTGGATCTCGCCCCGCGACGAGGCCACTCACAGGATCGACTCCCAGTTCCTCATTGGGGACACCCTCATGGTGGCACCTGTCCTGGAGATGGGCAAGCAGGAGCGTGATGTCTACCTGCCAGCGGGCAAGTGGCGCAGCTACAAGGGGGAGTTGTTTGAGAAGACCCCGGTGCTGCTCACGGACTATCCCATTGACCTCGATGAAGTTGCCTATTTCCTCTGGGTTTCCTAACAGGCTCCTCCATCAGCTGTGCAGTGATCTCTGGGATTAATGAATCAATGACTTTAATGACCTGGGAATTTTAATAGTTTTTGAAGTAGAACTACTTCAGTATGAAATTTGAAGGAAACACTGTGACCTCTGTTTTGCGTGGCAATGCTGTAGAATAACTTACATCTTAAAATATATTGAATGTCTGTCTTTGTTATTGTGGTATGACAAATACAATGTATAGAAACAGTCCCTGCTCATAATCTTCTCCTAGCAAGAAATGCCATTCACGCTTCTTGTTTATAAAGGAAATTATATGTACTCCTTTGTTACCCAGTTTCACAGATTATCCCTTGATATAATTATGATTTAATTTACTTAGTTAAGGGGAAAATTGCAGCAGAGTACTTTTTTTTTTTTTTCAAAAACCAGTCTGTGATTATTTTGAAGAGGAAGGCACCCAATTTTCAGCCTGTACATCAGATGGGTGCTGATGGGGAATTAAGAGGAGTTTGCATTTCCCATGCATGGCCTGAGCTAGCTGAGTAAGGAGAAAGAAATCATAGCACTTGCTAATGCTGTGGCAACTGTTTTCTCCCTTTTACTGGAAGAAATTATTGAGATCCATGTCCATGTTGTGGATTCAGCCAAGCCTGTGAGCATGTGGTGAAACCTCACATCAGACAAGATTAAAACCTAGCACTGAGTCAAGCATGGGTTAGGATCTAATAGGATCCATGTGTGTTTTGGGACCACACAGAGCCAAAGGATACAATCTGTCAGGTCCTGGGAGAGGACTCAGCCATCGTCCTCCTCAGGGAGTTCAGGCAATTAACAAACAAGCCCAAGTGCCTCAGTTTCCCCATGGAAAGTGTTCTCCCATGCCACCACTTATGTTGATGGAAATCCTTGTCCATGAGCCAACATCCTTCTGCCCATGGAGGTAACTTCTCCTGGGTGAAAGCATCTCAGCAGCACCTGCAGGCTTGGGGTGGGCAGGCCGGCTGTGAAATGCTCTCCACTCTTGTTCCAACCTTCCCTGTTTTCAAGCAAAGAGCAGTTTAAAGGTGACATGAGTGAGCGGTTTAGGAGAGTCCTGGGGTCTCTGGGCTGCAATGCGCCTTTGGCTGCAATGCACCAAAGTGAGAAAATGATTCCTTTGCTGATCCCAGCAAAGGCACTTGGGAGGTAAATCTGGGTGCGGCCCCAAGGCAAGAGAAAGCTCCTTTCTTCAGGGGTTTGCCCCAGTGCTGATCCATATAAAAGGTAAACAGGGACTGGATAGAGCTGGTTTGGTGCTCAGGTGAGGCAGTCCTCAAACTGGCTCAGACCCCCGTTACGCATCAGTGGGTCTGTTATGCCACAGGGATGCTGCATGATCATGGCACAAGAGCAGTGCCAAGTGAGATGACTCAGAACGTGTTCTAAATGTCCCTGAAAGTAGTTCGAGCTTCAGTAATGCTGTCGGTGGTGTGGTGATGGAGACGGAAAACCCTGCTTTAATCTAGGGACATGAAAAGGAAAGCAATGCTCAGTCTGGCAGTGTTTAGTGTTAACAGATCGTCTCTGGGTCTTTACCATGGGCTTTCTCCCACTGCAGGATGAAGGTTTCCACCAGTGTATCTTCCCCCGGGACAACAAGGCATTTGTGAAAGCTTTCTCTCTTGGTCGCTGCTTTGAATCCCTGAGGGATCCCTGGCAGCTGGGCTTGGAGCAACCAGAGGGTCCCAGGGGGCCCCAGCAAAATTCCCCTGGTGTTTGTTGCAGCAAGACACAAGCTTTCTGGAAAGCTGATGCCCACAGTGCTGGGGAGAAGTGGGAGAGCCATGCTCCAGCCCCCTCATAGCACACCTCTGCCCCTGTAATCAGTGTGCTCTGTATGCACATGCATGGCTCTGCCGTCCGCCTGCACCACAGGCTGCGGGGGAGAAAAAGCATCGCGGAAACTTTCTGCAAACTCTGGGGATGATTGCGAGCTGCCTGAACCTGTTTGGCTGCAAAAATCTCTCCCCCAAACCCCCATCCCTTCCCAGTTTTCCCCCCAGTGCCTTTCCCTGCTGCCCAGCTGAGCTGCAGGGAGTCATGAGGGACCAATGCCAGAGGCATCCTGTGAGCAGGTGGCACCATGGCTGCTTCTCCACACCCTCCGGCCATGCCAGGGCTGTGCTCTGCCAGAAGGACATCTTGTTTGCCTTGCTAAGCTTCAGTTCTGATTGGTTTATTGCACTCCCGGTGCCAAGCAAGAGTTGTTTGCTGTAGGTGCTGGTGACACAGGACTCTCCCCCAGCCCATCACTCACACCAGGCTGCCTGTTTTTTGTAGGGGGAGTTTATTTCCCTTAATCTTTGATGATTGCTGAAGCTAAAAAACACCCAGCCCTACTGGCACACAAGAATAATAAAATAAATAAAAATCCCTGCTTTTCTCTCCTTGGACGCTGAGATTTTGCATCAGCCCAGACCATCTTTATGGCTCTCCTGACATGAGGGATCTGCAAGCTGGCAGTTCCTGCCTGGCTCAAGATGAGATGCAATTGAGGAGATCTTTTTTTTTTCCTGAGGCTGCCAGCCTGGCCACGTGTCCAAAGGGACTCTGCTGCTGTCAGCTTGTCCTTTCACCATGGTTCTCCCCCGCCTTAGGCTCTGCTTTCCTGCCTATTGTTTTTTTCTTACTTTTAATAAAAGCTGTGATTTTGGGCAGGGATGGACATGCTCCTAGCAGAGACCGCATGGACCAGAGCCGCTGCTCTGCTATCACCCATAGGCACCTCCTTGAAATCCAGTTTGAAGTTAATTGGGCTTTTGCCGTGGCCCCGCTGGGGTCTGGACTTTGCCATTAACACTTCTCCCCATGCTGTACACAGGACTGCCACTTAGCTGGACCCAGCACAGAGTAGACAACACTCACTGTCCCCAGGTCCTGGGTGAGCCTCACACACTCTCCCTGGGAGGATGCAAACTCAAACCCAAACCCATCGATTCCTGGGAGGGCTCCTAGATTATTGAGGATTTGCTGCAAGACTGAAAATGCTGCAATCTGCCAACCTCCAGCCAGTGCCAGCTTCCATCTGCCATGTGGGCCTCAGCCAAGTGTATGGATGCTGCTTGCACTCAAGGAAGAAGGCAAAGCGTTGGGAAAATGTCTTTTATTGCAAAAGGAGCAAATCGAAGTCCCTCTCATTCCTCAAGCCAAGCTGCATGTGTTGGCCAGTGCTAATGACGCCTGGGTGGCACAAGGCAGGCTGTGGTTTGTACAGTAACAATGAAAAGGTTTGGAAAAACATCGTGTGGGGCAAAGCAGGCAGCGTGGGGCAAGGCAGGCTCCTAATGAGTTTCACATGCTCCATTTCTTGCACTCCCATAGCCACAAACTTCTATTACATCCCCGTCCTGGCCATCAGTGCCATCTGGAAAGTGGATCCCCAGGGGCAGTGAGGACAGCCAGGGCCCTGACAGACTTTCTGAGTGCCCAAGGAGAGGGGGGATGTAGAGCAGGCTCTTCTCCTTCAGTGCCGTCAAACCGTCCTGAAGCACGTGTCCTCAGAGAGCAGCGTGGACCAGACCCCCCACAGTTGGTGTTGATGGGCCTTTTTTGGATGAATGTCAGTGAAAATAGGAGCATGATGGTCTAGTCCTCACCCCTGGGGGCGGATGCAAGATCGGGGTTCACCTGGACATGATCTTCTCCAGGCCAGCCCTAAGGCACAGCTATTCACTTTTTTGTTGGGACCCAAGGGAGGGTGATCCATGATCTGGTGGGTCATCTCCATATCCCTGTCTCCTGCCACCACTGCAAATACAAGAGTGGGGTGGCTGTCAGTGTGTCCCTTTAAAATATACATCAAAGCTGCAGGCTGCAAGCTTTAAATAAACCAACAATCTCAACTCTGATTTCAGTGAAGTCTAGGGTGAAAAAAGCCTCAAATCTGCCTGAACCACCAGCCCCATGTCTTGGTAGAGATGGACATTGTTAAACTTCCTTTTGTTTTCCAAAATTTTATATCAATCAAGGTGATTCATGTTACAGTTCTGTCTTCATTACAATTAAGAATTAGAAAAGTGGTTAAAAACAAACCCACCAGCATTACAGTTCAATGTAGGACGGTGTGTGCAAACACAAGCATCCAGAAAACCCGATACATGACAGTGCAAGCTTCAAAATTCAATCACATGGGCATCACGCTGACCTGCTGCTCGTCAGCTGCACTCTGCTGTGGGCTGTGGTAGGAAAGGCTGAATCCAACTCCCAAACCTATTTTGGGACTTTTCCTTGGCTGAGTCGAACGAAACCCTGCATTGGCCAGTGACCCATGGTGTAAATCAGAGAAATCTCACTAGTGTGACACACTAATGTGTCACACACCAAGGTGTCTGTGCACAGAGTGCCTGTGGTCTGTGAGGTCCTAGAGATCCTTGCGTCCTGCAGCACTACAGCATAGTGTTAGAAATAGTATTTTTGGTAAAAAGTTGGATGGAAAGGGCACCTAGAAGACTGTAAGATAGCTTGAGGCAGCACTGATGAGCCTGTTCCCAACATGCAGGGAAGGCTTGGTGCTACGGACCCACAGAAAGTCACCCATATGGACCCGTTCTTCAGCATCATCCCTTTTGTCCTCCCAACAGCTTTAACATTCTCCTAGCTGGAGCACTGAATAGCCACAACCATTTATGCCCTAACTACAGCATTTAGAAAAATAAGGGTACTCTATTCATATAGTTAAATAAAAAGATAATTAAAACTTTGATAATAAAATCCTTTTCTTTTGAGGGGAGGGGAAGGAAGAAAGTGTGTCTAATGGAGAATTTCTGCCATGACCTTCCTGACAGCACCTGAAACCACTGTGAGGAGACTGAAGGCACTCAGCCGGCTGTTCCCATAATTTTAATAATAAAGAGACACTAACAGGCATGCTGTGTTTCTCTTCATGTAGCCTCACCCCTTACTAGTGAGGGATATGATGAGTGGCACAGCAGAGACGGGGGGGGGGGGGGAGAAGACATGTGACATCTCCTGGTCATGCTGGGATCCTTCCCATGAAGTCCTGTGCCAAGGATCTCACTTCTTCACTGGCAGCTGAGTCACACAGCAACATCTCCTCCACCCAGTGACTCCCATGCCAAGGGAGGACAAGTATTTCACAAGCAAAGGTTGAAATGGAAGAGCTGGAGACACTCAAAGCATAGCCTTTATGCATTTCTGAGGCTGGAGAAGCCCTCTCTGCACCCTGTCCTCCTTGCAGGCTGTGGTCAGACTCATCTCCAGGAGCTTGTCACCTTCACCTCCACCCTCCAGTCCAAGGGCCAAACCCTGCCAATGCCCTGATGACTGATGCTGGGGCTCCAGGATTAACTGCTTGACAGAGGGTGTCTCTAACTTGTAACATAATCACTATTTGCCCTGGTGGCAGGGAACAAACCTGAGTTGTTCATAGTTAAAAGCCACAAGAAACAGGCTTTGGGACACGTTTGTGGTCTAGCTGGGCAGGGACCTATAGGGCTCCCCTGCATCTCATTTTGAGGCTGAAACATCAAATTACATAGGGCAGATTAGACTTTAAGGGATGCTCCAAAAAGTCCATCAAACTGAACTTTCTCACTTCCTTCCTAACTGTGAAAGCACTTCAGCTTTTGCCCCAAACACCTAAATTTCTACCCCTGGACCCCATCGCAACCCTCAGGTTAAGTACATCTCTTTTCCTATCTCCTGCAAAACCCAGTGGCAGGAGATAGACTTTGAGAAAGATCCTCACTGGCATCCAACCCTACTCAAAACACAGCACCTACCTGGGTGGCAGACTCATGCTGGACCCACTCTCAGTCCTGACACAATCCCATGGGAAACCCTGCAGATGCTGAGCTCTCCTTGGCTGGCTGTACCCCGGGCAGGGTGCCCCAAACCTTTCCAGCCAATGCAGCTCAATTCTGCAGAAGCTCATTAAAAATTCAAGGGCAGAAACACGCTCCCAACCAGGGCACAGCCGGGAATGTCCTGCCCTGGGGAG
Organism: Athene noctua; assembly: GCF_965140245.1. Classification (NCBI taxonomy): domain Eukaryota; kingdom Metazoa; phylum Chordata; class Aves; order Strigiformes; family Strigidae; genus Athene; species Athene noctua. The sequence goes on from NC_134077.1 coordinate 10,463,311, forward strand.
GAAGGCTGCCAGACTTCAATCCTGTTTGCTCTGTCTCGGAGTGGAGATTGCCCACAGCTCTCTGTAAATAAATCTTCCTGTACAAAACCAAAATGGGAAAGCTGGGAAAGAAGCATCTCTGCAGCTCCATCCCAGCTGCCTGTGTACCCTCCAGAAGCCTCTGACAGCAACCCTACCTCCAGCACCACAAACACTGCCCCTATTTCTCCCAGGGAGAGAGGTGGGCTGCTTCAGAAAAACTCTCAACAAAATCATCACCTCTAACTGCGACCTGAGATGGAGATGGGTATTAGCCTAATTTCATGGTAGATGAGAACATTTCCGCGGGTGCAGTGAGAACACCCGCTGGCACAGACCCATCAGTGCAAAAGCCGGTGTTTTCCACCCACCAGCAAGCCGGCTAGCAGCAAACGTCACTGTCAATCCAAGACGCGTGCCACTCGCGGGAACTGGCTGTTCCCAGGAAAGCGCCACACATACTTTTTGAGAACAGCTTTGCTCCAGGCAGTCCTTCTGCTAGCAACAAACCTGAAAGCTCATCTGTCCTTAAAAACCAGAAGGATTATTATCAGGAGGATAATCATGTAACAAAGCAAGGCCATAACTGCTTTAAGAAGACTAATGGGGCATGCTGGTATGGACGGTGCTGCTCAAGGAAAGGCAGTGTCGACACCCAAGGCAAAAGACACAGGCAAGAGGCTTGCAGCAGGTGTTAAGGAGGTGGGATACTGCTGCCCCAGCAAGCAATATGCAGCCCATAGAGTTAAAACACCTGCTCATCACTCGGGTAACCTGGCCTGCCTGGTACCCAGGAAAGCAGGAGCATGAGGCAATGGTTAGTCCAGTGCCATACTAGGCCAAAGGGGGAATAAAATGTGATGTATATATATCCTCAGTTTGTTTCCTGCTCTTAAAAAAGTCCTTTTAAATATATTTGCCATATTATAAAACTGATGGCAGGCTGTGCTGTAGCAAGCCTCCCACATCACACACCCCCATGCCCAGCACCGGGTCTTCCCACGAGACCAGAAACGCTCCTATTGACACTAACCAACCTCCACCTCTTGAAATCCTTGGGAACTGAAACAGTACTGGGTTTATTGCGTGTCTGCAGACAGACTGACAACTGCTTTCTGACCTACACAGAAAAAATTCTGCCTACAGTAACCCAAATGGAGTCTCCTACTTGCCCCAAATTAAAAAAAATATCAAGACCCCTCCAAATAAAAAAAAAATCCCCAAGGAGAGTGAAGTCTATTTAAGTACCTTCCTCAGCCCCAGTCTAAAATAAAATGTGCAAATAGAATTATTATTTGTTACAAAGTCCTAGATAAGGCATGGTTATCCCAAAGCTGATGGAGGAGCCTATTAGGAAACCCAGAGGAAATAGGCAACTTCATCGAGGTCAACGGGATAGTCCGTGAGCAGCACCGGGGTCTTCTCAAACAACTCCCCCTTGTAGCTGCGCCACTTGCCCGCTGGCAGGTAGACATCACGCTCCTGCTTGCCCATCTCCAGGACAGGTGCCACCATGAGGGTGTCCCCAATGAGGAACTGGGAGTCGATCCTGTGAGTGGCCTCGTCGCGGGGCGAGATCCACCAGATGGGCCGGATGATGGGGTCTCCCGTGTCGGTGACCTCCCCAGCCAGCTCCAGCAGCAGTGGGGCCACCAGCGACTCGTGGAGCTCCGTGAACTTCTGCGCAATCTCCACCACCTCCTTGTCATAGAGCCAGGGTGGGATGGAGAACTGCATGGAGGGCATGAAGGCTGACAGCTCCAGCCACCGCACGTACAGCTCCCGGTCGGGGATCTCCACCGCCCCATCTGTCTTGTTGGGGAAAAAATTTCCCCCAATCATGTCAGCAGATATGAAGGGGTACCCCAGCATACTGATGGTGAGCACTGTGGGGATGAGGGACTTGAGGCCGAGCTCATAGCCCCAGACGGAGTCACGGTCAATGATGCGGAAGAAGCAGGAGATGTTCTGTGACTGGTAGCCCACCCGCACCTCAGCCAGCTCGTAGAAGGGGATGGCCATCTCTGTGTAGCGTCGTGACCAGATGCTGGGGTCCGAGAGTGGGCGGAAGGTGCTGAACTGCTTGGGTAGGTAACTGGTCTCACCCGCATCAAATTTGAAGGACGAGATGCCGTACTTGTGTCGAAGCTGGCGCAGGTGGCTCTGGAACCAGTCGCGGGCTGCTGGGTTGGTGAAGTCCAGGATGGCCCCGATACCGTTCCACCACTCCACCATGGCTGGCAGCCGCCCTGATGGCTCCTTGATGAAAAGCTGACGCTCGATTCCCACCCCAAAATTGGAGGAATTGTAGTTTATGAAAGGGTGAGTCCACAGGGTGACCTTAAACCCATCTTCCCTCAATTTTGCAAACATCTCCGTCACGTTGGGGAACTTGGCAGGGTCAAAGTCAAAGTCCCCGTAGGCTTGTGTGTACATGTCATCAATTTCAATGTGGCTGCAGTTGAAACGGTACTTCTTGATCTTTTCGGCAAATCGCAAGAGTTTATCCTGGTCAATGTTGTTCTTGTAAAGGGCCCAGGTGGACCAGATGGGGTATCGGAAGGCGTTCTCAGCAGGGATCTTGGAGGGCTTGTTGAAGTACCTGCGCACCATGTACTTATGGATGGAGGTGACGTCGGAGCCCACGCAGACCCGGTAGCTGAGCTCGGGGAAGGGCTGCTGCCCCGGTGGCGGCTTGTAGGGCGAGTCCTTGTAGCGGGCCTGAAAGAAGAGGGTGCGTTCGGTGGCATTGAAGCCCAGGTGGAAGGGCACGGAGTCGTTGATCTTGATGGCCGCCGCCTTGGAGGAGAGCCAGTAGCGCTCCAGGATGCCACCAAAGCTGTCACGGAAGGAGTAGACGTCACTTGTCACGTAGGGCACGGGCTCTTGGTAGCCGGCCAGGCGGATGGGCCAGTGCTGGGTGCTCATCTCCGAGCCCCCGTACCAGTGGGCGTCCTCCCAGAACATGGTGTGCTCCACCGCCGGGCCGGCCGCCAGCTCCTCCCAGCGCACGCGGTAGCACATCACCGTGTCCTTGGGCTTCACCGTCTGGATGAAGAAGTTGAGCGGCCCCCTGCCCGACCGCGTGCAGCTCAAAATCTCACCCTCCTTGGAGCACGACTCCAGGTCGAGGCTGCCCGAGCGGAAGGCCAGCCGGAACACCACCTCCCCATGCTGGTTCCTGATGACGAAGCCGTCCGCCCGCAGGTCCATCAGCTCCGTCTTGAGCCTCTCTGCCTTCCGCAGGGACACCGTGTAGTAGCACCAGGCCACCACCGCGGCAATGAACAGGATGAGGCCCAGCAAGATGGCCCCGAGCATGGGCCTCAGCTCCTTGGAGGGCTTCTGCTTCACCGGCGTGAAATTCTCAGGCAGGAAGGTGTACATGGTGCTGTTTTCTCTAGAGGTTTTTGCAGAGGAATGGGAAGGAAGATCTCTTTGTGGCAAGCCTGGAGCTCTCAGAAGAAAATGGACTGTTAGGAGAGTTCCCACCTCCACCGAGTCCCAGAGCACCCATCTCTGAAAAAGAAGGGGATATAAATAGTCTCAGAAGAACCTCTGAATCAAGGGACTGCTTGTCACCCATTTTCCTTCTCAATTTCAATAGCTCCTCCCAGCCCCCCCTGCCAGGCTGCGACGTGCCAGGTGCTGTACGCTGAGTACCAGTCACCATCTCCAATTACCCCGGGCAGAGAACACGTGCGAGAACAGCCTGAGCTCCATGTGGAGAACGACCCCAGGGCAATAATGTCCAAATCATTGCCATAATTAATTATTTTGTGGGGAAGACTTTCAGTGAGGCATGAGAGGAGACTGGGAGGGGTTAGGATTAGCCTGAGCAGGAGCTAGATCAGCCCACTGACTATCTTTAAGGGACAGGGCTAACTAAGAGCCATAAAAGACACCATGTAATTAATTCCAGTCAGCCACTCCTAATTTTAATCAAACTGGCTCCCTGACAGATTTAACTCAGTTCATCCACAGCACTGTCCCTTTGCCGTCCCCAGCTGCTCCAGCCAGGCGATGCTTTGCAGCAAATGTGGGTAAAACCCTGCTTCTCTGCAGCTCCCGGACAGCCAAACAGGGTTGGGGTACTGGTGGTTTTGAGGGGGCCTGTGGAGGTGCACTGTTCAGCAAACAATGGTTGGGGGATGTGTGCGCTAGCAGCCCCGAGCGGGAAGAGAGCAGCTCGCCCCTGCCATGCACGCAGACCCCTGTAACAGCTCCATTTGGGAGTAAAGCTAATTTTGTTGGGAGTGAGTGGAGCAGGACCTCCAAAGGGCTACTCCTCCATCTGGCATGGCTCTGGGCTGTGTTTCGGCTCCATCCCTCTCCCCTGTGAGGCCCCAGGGAAGCGGGCTCTGCCAGGAGCCTAATGGCTTTTCCTTGGCCACGGGCTGGCTGGGCTTGGCCAAGCACAGCGCCGGGGATCCAGAGGGGAAAAGTAAAGTAAGGACACGGGAGAGCAAGAAACAAACCCAGCCGCAGGAGGAGCAGGTGTAGGAGGGGAGCTGCAGAGTCACAGACCAGCTGGCCAGTACCTGCCTAGCACCAGCAAACCACCTCCTCCCGAAGCCCTGGGGGCTGTAAGCCTGTGGGATCCAGGCAAACTGGGGGGAAAAAAATCCCTCTTTTTCATCACAAATGAAACTGGTTGCAGCAATTCACTCTAAAGTGGCTGGGTTTCTTTTTTTTTTTTAAAAAAAAATGAAGAAAAAGATCCAGAAAGAAACATGGAAGCCCCTCCCTGCCACAGGTGCAACAAGCCAGAGCACATTTTCCTCTGTATCTCGAACAGCTTTTTCTCCCCAAAACAGGACACGTGAAGTGGAAAGTGGTCCTGAGCCACCTAAACCCTGCTGTGGCAGTACAGGGAGGCCCAGGTGTAAAGCCAGAGCAGCATCTGTGCACAGGCTCAACAAAACGTGCAGCATTTTCGATTCATCTTCAAGCATGTCTTGGGCCAGACCTTGCAGCTGGGGGAACTTTTTCATTGCCGGCTTTGTCATTTTAACCTTCCCATGGGAGCCAGTAACTTTCTAGGCTGCCAGTTGCTTTAAATGGGATTACAGTGGCATTAGGAAGCGATTAGCCTGAATGGGTGATAGGTTTAGCTAAACGACCTGTCCAGTGGCCAAGTACCACAGAGCCCTCACCCGCCGCGGGGAGCTCTGGCACAGGATGGGGGCAGCTCCAACCACCCCAGCTGTCACCCGGGGCCCGATCCTGCCCCCCAGAAGAGGAACAGAGCCCTCACTCACCTGCAGGTGTGATGCAAGGCCAGCTGAGCCCAGCAGAAATTGGGTAATAAAGGCAGGGAGGAGATGGTGGTGGGAAGATGTATTTGGCATAAACCTTCATCCCCTCTATCAACCCCTCCTTGGCTTTAGGGTGAACCAGAAGCAGTGCAGGATTGTACTGGGGATGGAAGGGAGGAATGTTTGCAGAAGGCTCTCATTCAAAACCATCACAGCTGAGTGAAGCCACAAGTGGCAGAATGCTTCTGGAAATACAGACCAATATGCTGAGCCCCAGTGAGCTCCCTCCCTTTCAGCACTGGGAATTTCTGGGATGCCTGAGAAGGAGATGCAAATACCTGTCACTACCAGAGGCATGCCTGTGTCTCTCGTGTAATTTATCTGGGGACTGCAAAGATCAAGGGCAGGGGGAAATAACATGCAGCCTCCACCAAGCAGGACTTGCAAATTATTTGGAAAATAATTTTTTTAAGTTTCTGTTTTCTGAAAAAAAGAGAATATAAATGGTGTTTTCTTTCCCAGCTCTCATTTAGGATTTTAAGCCCAAGAAATGGCCAATAGTGCTGCTGTGAGAAAAGCCACCTCCTCACTCCATGTAAAATTGACAGCAGCTTCCAGGGCTTTAGGGAGTTTCTGGATTTTCATCTCCCTTACAGGAGGCCGGTTTATTATTTATGAACTACTTCGAAGCTGCTCTATTTTTAGGCTGTTTCTTTCTTTTCCCTCCATGGGTTGGAGCTCATGACATACATGAATGAGCCATCACTGCCACTGCCAGTAGAGAAAGAAAGTATTTTTTAAGAAAGGTTTTGCAGCCTTTTGTGGCCCTTGGATACTGATCTGCCTCAGAGGGATGTGCAAGCTGTGCATTCAAGCTAGTGGATTTAATCCTGCTCTGGTTGCTCTGGCTGGGCCAGGATCAAACTCCTGTGGCTGCCCTGGGCTGATGGACGTCACCCACTCAGGTACTACTCCAATAAAAATGCTGAGAAGGGTGTTTGCAGGCCATTGCCCAGCACACCAATGGGCCAGGGAGGTCTCTGAAAGCAGGATCTCATGCTCATGCTGTGCCTGTCTGGCTCTTCCATTTTTTTTTGTCCTGGTAACAAAATGTACATTCTCGAGTCAGTGATTTGGCTCTGTCCCAGATTAGAGTTAAGTCTCCCAAGCACCCCAGAGACGCCTGCCACCTCACACACACAAGCCGCAGCCTGTAAAGGTGCCTGCTCATGCAAAGCCTGTTTCAATATGTTTTTTTAAATCCAAAGTTGTTATTTTGCTCCAAGATGACATTGCGGTGACCTTTATTTCCTCAAAAAAAAAAAAGAAAACATGAAGGCAGGGTGTCAAAGCCAAACAGCATGCTTGCAGTTTGTTGTGCTGGAGCTTCCCAGATGACCCATAACAAAGCTTTTTCTTCCTGTTCTGTGGAAACAGAGAGTTGCCTTGCCTCAACTCGAGATGAAAGCAAAACATCTGAGCAGGACACACTTTATGGAGTAAAAATAAAAATCCATTTTTTGACTGCTTCTATTTTTACCAACATCACCTCTAACCACGGGCTGCGAGACCCACAGCACCACTAACCCCAGCAACTTTGCAATTAGGACATCCGTTTAAAGAGGGTCAATAACATTTAACTGGTCCCTATTGCCCTGGCAGGGTCAGGTCTGAACCACAATGGGGGTCGTGCGGGGGACATGGACCCATTTCCCACAGGAATGCCAGGAAACCCTCCTGTCCAGTGCAAAGTGCTGCTGCCTCCTCCCCAAACATCTTGGCAGGAGTTGAGCTAAGGAAACGCCGCGTATTTCACAGGGAGGCATCTCCAACCCCATAAAAAAGCAGGGAATTAGGATGGCAAATTAAGGGGGAAATTACTTCTCTGCAAAACAACTGTGGAGGAGCAAAAAGACTCCCTCTGCAATCCCCTGTGGGGGACCAGCCCTGCCACAGAGACTTTGCAAACCTAAGATGAAGGACAAGCAAACCCTTCCTGGGGATTTAATTTCCCTTGGAGGAGTCTGCAGCAGCACTGGAGTTCTCTGTAGGGATTTCTGGAGTCATAAAGAGTGAAATCACCATTCCAGATACTTGGTGCTGATGGGAGTGGGTGGGACAGGCAGGGGCACCCTGCGGCAGCACTGACACGGGGTGCAGAGCTGCTCCCCGCACACCTCGGCCTCCCATGGACCAGAGGTGCCAATTCCTCCCCCAGCCCTGCAGAGCCACCCACAAGGACCCCCCATCACCGCACTGGATCACCCTGGGGTCCTGGGTTTATCTCAGCAGTGCACAAGCCACCCTGGGGTTAACGGGGGTGGCAGAGACCCCTGGCCCCCGAGCCAGGGCAGCAACTCTGCCTCAGCAGGACAGGGGGTGCACGGTGCCTCTGTCCCAGGGGACCTCTGCCTTCACTGTCACCACCACGGTCACAGCAGGGACTGACACGCTGCCTGGCCCAAGGGGCTCAGCAAAGGCTGCAGTGGGTGTGGGTCTCTGCATCTCTCCTGCAATGTGGCAGACGCTTGCTGCTGGGGCTGCTGCCTCTGTGGCAAGGCAGCAAATTCCGCACCGTGCCTGGCTGTCAGGTGTGGACATCCCTGGCCAGGAGGTAGCTCATCCCACCAGGGACATGGTGCCGCTACTTACCTGTCCACCACCTCCCGGCGATCCCTGCCCGCCGCCTGGCTCCCCCACAGATGGCTTTTTAAGCACATGAAAAATAAGCACTGCTACATCTCCACGACCCCAACAGCTTGTTCCTCTCCAACACACAGGGGTGTTTCGGGGCTACGAGCTGGCTGTGCCCCGAGCAGCGTCTGTCCGCAGGCAGGAGGAGGGGACCCAGCGTGTCACCGGCGTGTTTTCGCAGGCACCGTGACGGATGCGTGAGCAGCCAGCCCTCCGGCCGGGGTGTGCTGAGCCAGCGGCGCCCGGCCAAGAGGCGGCTGTCGTGGGCATCGCGGCGGCATGAAGGGTGTGCGCTTTGCCAAGCCTCGGCTCCCGGAGTCGCGGGATTTGGCATCTCACCCCCCTGCCAGGCGAGCAGGAAGGGCTGGCGAAAGCTCGTCCCCTCCTGCATTTGCAGGCTGTCCAGAGTCAAAAAATAAAATAAAAACCAACCCAGGGTTTGTTTATGTTTTGTTTTGTTTTTCTTCCCCAACTCTTGGATTTTAAGCAGAGTCATGATTCAGCAGAGTAACAAGGCTGCCTTGAGCAAAAAGAAACAAGCATTCCTGCTGCTGCTGGCTGGTTCATAAGTCACAATTAAACAGCACCGGGCACCCAGAAGATAAACCCCAAATCTGAGGGGGCCACGTGAATAGAGTGCATCTGCCAAGTGCAGACACGCTGTCAGCACCTTGCTCTGTCTGCAAGAGCAGACAGGAGATTTGAATCTGCAGCATTAGCTCTGCCCAGTCTTAAATATTTTTACCTATATTGTAGGGATCATCACTTTACACCCCAGTTGTGTCCCTTAAATCTGCCACTGTCAAGTGATGCTCCAAACCCATTTAGACACCTTATCCAGTGTCTGACCATGAATATAAAAAACGCCACTGGGAGTCAATTCTGGCAGCAGATGACTTAATATTTAACACCCCTGACAATTCCCCCTTTACAACATTGTCCTTCTTTGTTCTTCACCCTGTGCTAATTAGCTAAATGAAGTTTTAATAAGCTGGATTTTCACTTTAACCCTGCACACCACTTGTGGTGCTGCAAGCTCATGACTAACCAATGACCAAGGGCTCTCACTTTCCCCTGCCTGGAGGCATATCACAGCACCTGAATTTGCCTGAGCCACAAAGATTTTTGGAGACTTTAAAACAAAGTGAGCTCTCCTGGTCCACTTGTATCAAAGTGCACTGGACACATGGGAAAGAAAGCTCCAGTGCTCTCCCTTCGAGGACACCTCTATATCCATCTTGGAGATGTTCAGCAGCCCCTGGGGGAGCAGAAGGCAGCCTGGCCCCGAGGCCACTGTCCATGGGTAACCCAGAGCCCAGCAGCCAGCTCCTCAGCACCTGGGGGGCCAGCAGCTCTTGAAGAGGCATCCACTAAAACCACCCAGCTCATGCCCAATGACGGCAAAAGCAAAACACCAAATGTAAGTAGTTCCACATGCCAGCACACTGGAGTGATATAAATCTCTGCCCAAAGAAAGAAATGAGAATGACAACTGCAATAATTAAATCGTTCCCACTGAAGGAGCCAGCACCAGGGTGGGACATGGCCCAGCGGGGCTGGTCCAGCGGGCAGGCTGGGCCCTGGTGTGAGGCATCAGCCTGCTATTAACTTATTTCATTTGCCACACGTGCCATACAAGACACATGGCCATAAAGATTTTGGTGACTTTGATGCTGTCTTTTGGTCCCCCAGCCCAATTCCTGCTGACAGAAGATGTGCTGCACCTGCCATCCTATAACTCCAACAGTGTCTCTCCCCAGTGCCCCCATGGGTGTTGATCTCACTCCTGCCCATCTCCATCCTCCAAGACAAACTGCCCCACAGCAGGACCCAGTGCTCTGTTTTGCCCCCATAAATTCTTTCTTAAAGGAGCTGATTCATCACTTTGGGAGCACTCAACATTTTGTACGCTGAGTCTTGCTGAAACCTGAGCCCACCCCAACACCCAAGTGCTACAATGCGATATGGTGAAGAAACGGAAACCTAAGCACATCCCTCTGGCACAGCCCCTGCGATTTTCCAGACACTGAGTCACCATGAAACTCCAGGTGCTGGGAGCTCCAGAGAGCGGCAGATGGCTCATGGAGCTGGGCTGGCGATTCAGGACTCTGAATTTCCATCTGCATCCAACACCTAACAATGTTTGGGCCAAATGCAATCATCATCAATACCTTAAAGGGCTCCCTGGCAGCTCTTCCATGTGCAGATCTAGCCATGCAGACACAGCTCCCTGACCCTCATTCCCTGCTGGGCCTGCTGTGTCTGCTGTGCCGCAGGCACGCTTTAAGCATCACGAGTATCCCAGCAGGGAGAGGGAAAAGAGAATGAAGGATCTGTGCTTTCTAGAACAGCTTTGGCCACTTGTCGCCACCGCTGGCACTTGCTGATGGAGGGGCTGTCCCAGAAACCACTCCAAGCCCAACCCAGTACATTGCACAATGCGCTGCCTAAAACCATCTGCTTCAAGTTTTCACTGCCAAACATCTGTCTAGAGGCAAAAGTTGAAGCTGCACCTTGCAAGTGGAGCCGGGGACGCGCCTCTGGGCTCTCTTAATCTTCTCCGGGCGGCAAGCGCAAGGAAAAATTATGCGGCCCCTACACGGCGGAGCGCGCAAGGCTTGCACCCCAAGGTCAGGGTGCAGGATTGCACCGACACCCCGCTCCCCGCGGGCCTTTCCGAGCCTGACCCTGCTGCCGGCTGCAGCCTGGGGGCTGCGGGACCGGGCACCCCCTCCCCAGCCCCGCGCACCCCGCACCCGGTCACCCGCCACTCCCCATGCCGGGGAGGGACGCCCCAAACCTGCCCCGGGGGCTGCTCCATCCTCCCCCGGAGGGCAGCCCCGGGAGCGGCAAACTTACCGGCGGCGCCGGGCCATGGCTGAGCTCTGCCCCGCACCGGGGACGGGGCGGTGCGGACCGGGGCTGAGCGCTGCCGCCCGCCCGCAGCGGTTCCGGGGTTGGGCGCCTCCCCGCCGCCCCGCCCCGGCTCCGGCCCCGGCCCGGCCCCCCCCGGCCCGCTCCCCGCTGGGAGATGTAGTTCGGCCCCCGCCGCTCCCACGACGGCAGCGGCACCAGCCCCGGGGGGTTGGAGTCGCTGGGGTGCCCGGGGGTACTTGCGGGGGGTGGTGGGGGGGTGGTGGTGTGCCCCCAGGGCACTGGCCGGGGCTGAGCATGGGTGATTTTGGGTCGGGATGGGGTTTTCATGGGATTTTCCCCTCGCCCCAGGCAGGGTTGGGGTGCTGCTGGGTGTGGGCAAGGCACGGCAGCGGTGGCGCCCCGCAGGAATGTGAAATCTCTGTGCTGGAGCCTCCCTCCCGTGGGGACCGCGGCCCGGCGGGCTTATCATCTGCAGCGCACGTGGGAGGCCCTGTGGGGTGTTCCCCGCTGACACTGGGCTCCCAGATCACAGTCAGAGAAGGGCATTTCATGCCTTCATTAGTTACATGCTGGTTTCAAATCCCCCTCCTTATTTAGCCTGTGTCTGCACTCAGCATCCCAGATGGATGGCAGCTCTTCCCAGATAACTTGGCAAAAGCAAGCAGGTCCTAAGCAGCCCAACACGAAACCGACAAACACGGCTATCAACGGCTGCTTCTATTTCTGGACGCGTTACTACGTGCTGAGAGCTTTTCCTTGTGCGCTTTCTTGGTCTCCAACTTGTGGGTGGTGGCAGGGTACCAGCCCCTGAGGGCCATTAAAGTGCCCACCAAGCCAATAGTTGCCAAAGTTTCTCCCCCCTTTCCCGAGAACTTCCCCAGCCTGTAAAAAATGGTCTGAGGGGAACAGTTGCCCAAGTCAGTTTTAATGCAAGCCTGTATTTGCTCTTCACCAGCAGCATGGAGCAGAGTAAGCCTCTGAGGTAAACTCAGGGTAGATGGTGTAGCTGTCTCTCTGGACTCCTCCTGTCTTTTTGAAGTGTCTCGTGCCCCACCTAGGAGAGCAAATAAAGTTATCAGCCATGGGAGTATGAAACTCCAGTAAGGAAGAAGAGCAGAAAACCTGCTTCTGGCTGCCAGCACTGCTTAGGGGCGAGCAGTGGACATGCAGCTGCCCCCATCCACTTTGCTGTGTGCCTTTAGACACTGAGGCCAAAGCAAAGCCCTGGTAGAACTGCTGAAGGTCCTTGGCACTGCCATCTCAGCAAGCTGCTTGCAGTGGGTCTCCCACCCTGCAAACAGCTGCTATCTCTTGCAATGTCATTTTCCTAAAATCGTCATTCCCAGATCCGTGTCTGTCCAGGAAGATCTGCATGTTTCTCAGTAGAGAAGACCTTGAGAAACATCTTGCCAAAGCTCAGGCACAGGCACATCTGTAGGGAACGCCGTGCTCCCTGCTTGTTCTTGTTGTTTGCTTTTTGTTTCTGGGATCAGGAATTTAAAGCCAATCACGCATTTTCTGTGGAGCCCGATGCGTAATTTTGGCCCGCAGGGGGTTGATGCAGCGGCAGAGTGATGACTAAGCTGGTTTGAGTAGCCCCCCCCTCTCCCCTTGCTGCTTCCCCAGTGCTGAAAAAAGCTGCCTCAGCAGTGAGACATCCTAAAGGTAAACATGCAGGGATTAAAAGGTGCTGCTGGACCTGCAGTGGGTGAAGGACAGGGCTGATTACCGCATAACGAACAGCGTGACCAGGGAACGGGTTCTTGGATAAGAAGAACAAACAATGACAACAGAAAATACAAAACCAGCAGAACAAACACTGATGTGCCCCCAAAATCTGGGAGGTGCTAAGCTACATGCAGCCAGGCTCAGGGGTGCCAGCAAGATTTCAGGTGCTGTACAGTCCCAAGGACGGCTGGATGAGGCCAAGCATAGAAACACCCATCCTGGAAGTAAATTTGACAACTGCTTCTCCATGGTTAGCAACAACATGCTCCACAGCTCAGCACTGCAATGGTCATGTCCATTCAGCCTGTGAGATGGAGAAGCAGCAGCTGCATCACTGCCTGTGGGCACTGTGATGGGACCCACTACTCCTCGAGATCTGCACTCTGCACCATCATCCCCAGAATGAGCAATTTTGCATGAAACCTTAATGAAAAGAGAGCTAGTTGCTAGCTGGCATTAGGAAAAAATAATAAGCTTTTGCCCCAGGGCAACTGATTTGGAGCACTCCCCCCACTGAACCTGCATGCACCTAAGGCTCCTGTACAGAGAGAATGACTGGAGGCGGTGTGTAGATGCACAGAACATTGCCCTGGGGCTGTAAGTGCAGCATGGGATACTCCTGCAAGAGACAGAGGAGGTAGGGTGAGTGGTGGCCCCAAGGAAAAGAGAGCTCATGTCCATCCCTTCCCATCCCATCCCATCCCATCCCATCCCATCCCATCCCATCCCATCCCATCCTTACAGCCCTCTCTTCTAGTGTGTGGACTTGTCCTCTGATGGCAGAGGCCCCATCAACGTAATAGTCCATCCCTCGCAGGCAGTGGTGGCACGCAGAGTAGGGGCTGTAGTAGCCCCAGTAGGGTCCCCTCCCTGTCACACTGTACACAGGCAGCCTGGGCAGTATGTCGGTGGCCATCTCCCTCTCTGCAAGTGGAGGGATGGCGAGGGTAAGGGCGAGGAGCAGCCAGCCCATCACCTGGATGTATGCCAGCACAGCACGGGCACAGCTCCAGCTGAAGTACAGGGACAGGGTGAGGGTAGTTACCACACTGGTTGATGCAGGTGGGATTCAGGGGGTACGACACAGGTATGCTGTGCAGGAAGGTCTCCATCCTTGTCTCCTGCAAGGTGCGATGGCAGTCCTTTCAGGATTGTCACCCTTTTGCTGCAGAGCCTGAGGTGCTGGCAGCACCTGAGGCGGCTCCAGTTTGGGGAGGCCAGGGGGGCTGGACTCTACCTTGTGTGGGAGAGGGAGGCAAGAGGAGTACCTATTCCAGACTGTGCTGCTGTAGGGACCTGTTCTCCAGGTGAGGTATTTGTCCTTGTTTACAAAAACTGACTTGCACTTGTCTGCAACACAAAAATGACAGGCAGGGGTGTCCTGTGGTGCTGGGGGACAGCTGGAGGGTCCTGACTGTTCCCCCTCTCCCCAAAATGCAATGCCACAGGGCCAGGGGTCATGTCAGAGGTGCTGCTCCTGGGATCCTTGTTAAGGATTTCTGCTGGAGGTGACACCCACCACTTCAAGTTCGTTGGTCACTTGTCCCTGCCCATGAAGCCTTCATCCCCAGGGACTATGGAGGGGTGCCAGGAGGGTGACCCCCAGGCAGCACCTACCAGCAGGGGCCTCCGGGGGAGAGAACCCTGGGGACCTGTGGACATCCCTGGGACAGGGACAGTCTCAGTGCAAGGATGGGGATGGGTGGCCACGGCAAAGACACAAGCACAGATGCCAAGGGAGAGTCCCTCTGCCACAGTGGGGGATAGGCAGTATGAAAAAGGGGGGAAGAACAGGGCCACTGCCAGCACCCTCCAGCCCCTGACTCCACGGGGATGTGCTCCGTGTGACACAGGGGGACAGTACCTTTAGACCTGGCCAGCCAGTACTTCTCGGGCCAGTAAGCAGTAGGGTCAATGGTGTTCCTGTAGTTCTCCTCCGCCTTAATCGGCACCTCAGTCTGACCTTGGCTCACTGAATTTTGCACCAGGGGCATCGTTAATCCCTACAGACAGTGGGGAGTGGGGAGAGACACCCAGGCCATGTGGCAGCATCTGCCTTCACCGCCATCAGGGCACACAATGAAGCCCATTACCGGGCAGGGTCTAATGCTGGAGATGCAGCTGGAGATCCAAGCACCTTCGCAGTGGGCGCACATGGGGTTGTAGCAGCACTACGATACCCTCCACAAGCTTCCCACTCACCCGAAACTGGGGAACAGAGGATGGCTGGGCATCACTGGCTCCTCTCCCCCTGCACCCCAGGTGTCCATAGGTATCCAGGCACATTGCAGAGTGGGAGAAGGGGTATGGCCTGCCAGGTATGGGGCCAGCAGAGGTTGGGAAGGGAGTTAGAGGACCAAACTGTAGATGTCCTACAGCTGGCAAGGCCCAAGAGGGCTGAGGTCTTGCAGGGCAGATGGGTGCCCTGGCTGCATGAGCCATTTCTGTCCCTGCAGTGGTGATGTCCCTCTCCATGACCTCTGCTGGCTCCCTCTTTATAGTGCACATGGTAACGAAGCTGGATGAGCCAGTTTGCAGCATGCTTTGCATCGGAGCCTGCATGCTTATTAGCCTGTGTGGGGAAAGCTGCATGTCCCACAGACACCCCCTGTAGTGAGGTCACAGTTCAGGGATGGCTCCTCCTCCAGAACCAGGATTTTTTGGTGCTCAGATCTCCCCCAGTCCTTTGCACAGTCCCCCTGGCACGGAAGACTCCCCAGAGAGAACTGAGCTGAGCCTGGGGGTTGTGTGTTGGAAGAGCAGTCAGAGCCACCTGATCTGTCCCCCCCATTGCCACTATGTCACACAGCAGTCCTGCCACTGCCTCAGTTTCTCCTTCCTCAGCAGATCCTGGCCCCTGTGCATTCTGAAACCTACTGATGGACAGGGCTGACGTGTGAGAGCTTGTGCTGGTGGCCCCCGGCCTGCAGGGTGCAGCTCCAGGGGGCAAGAAGCCAATGAGCACAGGCCCTGGGGTGTCAAACATTTTTCCTAAACAGAGAGCACGACCCCCCCACCTCCATCACACACATGCAGTAGGCACCTCATGAGTCCATGTGCCACCCCTCTGCCTGGCACGGAGCATCCGCAGCCAAGCAGGGGTAGAAACCCTGAGGTTTCCTCATCCCATGGCACTTACCGGTGTCACAAACCTGTTCTCGCTACAGATCTGCTGTGAAGTCTGCTTTTGGATGATCTTTCTGACAGAGCATGGTGGGCGGTAGGAGTCGGTGTAAGTGCTGATGGGGGTCTTGTGTGTTTGGAGAAGAGGAACATGGTGCAGCAGCACACTGGGATGGGAGCACTTGGAGTCCCAGGGGTGCCCCACTGCATGAGCAGCACTGCCTGGGGCTGGGAGCTTGCAGCCCAAGCAGGAAAGGGATCGAGGCTAGTGCCACTGCTCTTAGGTGATCAGTGATGTCGTAGTGTGTGAGCAGGGGGATTTGTTTCCTGTCAGTCCCATAACTACGCTCTGGTTCTAGACCAGAGCACAGCAGTTGCTACCTACATCCCTGTATGAACTGCACCCTCGTGGCTTTGTCCTGGCTCCGGGCTTCCTCCCCTCCTGCAGGCACCTTAACAATGGCAGGAAGCAGTTTTAGCTGGTCCTAGTCAAGATAGTTTTATTTTGGGAGATGCAGCACTAGTGACTGTGGTTTTTCCAGCTCCTCTTCTGTATTTCCTTGGAAATCCTGCAGCAACCCATCTGTGTGCATACAGCACCACACCAGTGCAGCCAATGCCCAGGGCACAGCACCAGGCACTGCTCTCCCAGCCTGCTAGGTAATCAGGCGAATTATTGCCTGCTCTGTCTCCTGTTTTTAATTAAAAAGTTGTATTTAGTGCTTTTGTGTTGCTTGTTTGCTCTTCTGTCCTGAGTGATGGACTCTTCAGTCAGAGTGAGTGATGCTCATTCATTTCAGTGCAGTGAGGCAGCTGGATTACAGCAAGGAGGGATTGTCTTGAGCTGGGTTTGTTTTACCCTGAGCCGGGGAGTCGAGCAGAGATCTTTGCCCCTGCAGAAACCCCATTCTGGCCTGGCTTGTCACAACAGTGTCAACTCAGAGCCCTGCTTTGCTCCTGGCTCCGACCTCTCTGCTGCCATGTTTTTGGAGATGACTGGTGAAGACCCATGTTCATCTTGGCAAGGTGGATGCCAGCCCGCCCCCCTGAAGGGCTGCAGAGCCCTGCTCTGTTTGCTGCAGGCAGTGGTGGGGCTGGGCAGCCTGGGGCACCTGAATACCTCCAGGCAAACGTGATTAATGTGTCATTAGAGATTAAATGAAGAAAACAAGTTGCCATTCATTTTCACACCCCATGTGTCTCTGCTGAGCCAGGCTTAGGCTCTCCATCGGCCCTGTCCCCTCCTAGTCTCCCAGCGGCTAGAGACTGGAAGGGAAGGGTGGACATGGGCGTGCCTACCCCCTGCGCCCTGTCTGTGGCCTTGGAGCACCCCAGGGCACACATCTGGGGAGCACCGCTCAGCAAAGAGGTGAAGTCCAAGCCTCTCGGTTGCAGGGGGACTAATCCTGCACTGGACCAGCTGCTAGCATGAGCCACTGGCACCCCTTGATTTCAGTATCTGTGACTGCTGGGGGCTCAGAGGAGATGGCACAGGTTCGCTCCAATGAGAAAGGCTGGCAGACAGGTTTTCATATGTATGCTTTTTAATATCATTAATTCTGTTACACTACACACAACCAGTAACAATGATAAATACTGCAATGGAAATGTTAAAAAAAATATTATACGTGTTTTGTGTTTTTGAAAAAAACCCCCACATTTTAAAATAAATTAATGCATAAAACTGATGGTAGAAAAAGAAAACCTAAAACAAACCACAACACAACTGATCTGTTAAGGCAATACTCTACGCAGACGGAAACAGAAGTACAACAGTGTGCTACATGTTCTGAACGGGAAAAAAAAAGAAAAGAAAACCCATACAAGATGCAGACTGATGCTTCAGGAGTGAAAAAACTCCCAAAACCAGATAATAAAACCAATGGCCAAGTTAAGTGCAGCATTAATACACTCTGCATGTCAAATGATTAGCAAGTTCCTAACATGGACTAAGGTCAAGCTACAACAAATTTATCTTCCTAATTAAAAGGTTATTCAGGTCAAACCCTGCATTTAACTCTACTTTGCATTTGGCTGTTTCAGCTATGTTTCACTATATGCAAGGACAGCGGAAATTCATCTCCTGCTCTTGAGATTAACGCAAAGGTCAGGAGGTGTCTCCTCCTGAAAGATATTTCCATTAAACACATCCAAAAAGGATCTCGCTTTTGGTGATCCTGAAATGCCTCCTGCTACCGCCTCCCCTGGGGTGCCAGGCACTGCACGGGGAAAGGAGACCCGGCAAGCATTTTCTTGGTTTTTTTCCAAGCTGAGGACGCGAAATGGAATCGCAGATTTGATCCGGACTCAAAGGAGTGATGTTTCCCTGTCTGCCAAAAATGTCTATTGGGAGCCTGCTGAAAGCTTTCTGCCAGTATGGGAGAAACCCAGCCTGAATCCAGGCTCTGGATACAGCCATGACGTTTGCTATTAAGGTTGGCGCAAAGCTCCATACTTGCCCAGCCAGCCAAAGAACCCCAATTATTAATGCAGCCCAGAACTTGGCCACTGGAAGGTGGACAATAATCATAATGCCAAAAAAATCCCCCTCTCCATCAAAAAAGAAAAGAAAAGGGACAGTAGCCACTTTCTGCCAGCTTCCCCCAGCATATCCCCATCAGCTGCCACCTACACAAGATTGGCAGCGCTTGATCTCACCAGCATTGACACAGTACCTTCCCAATAAGGTGCATGTCTGCAAGGTGCTGCCAGGGGGAAAAGTAGCTTCTTGGGACATGGTCAGAGCCTCCTGTACTGCCCTGCTAGAGCGCGTGCGGAGGAAACTATGGTACACGAGGAAAGAAACCCGAGTGGAGTTACTGCACTTGTGATGGCCGACAACTGTCGGGGCTGCCTTGGGTTCGGGTGGGTTTAGGGGATGCAGAACCAGGCTAAGAGTCACTTTGGTGCAACCGCCTCTGATGCTCATCACAAGTGCATGGGGTTGGGGGGAGGAAAGGTGATGGCTGCTTTGAGGAGTGGAAGGAGGACGTGTGCAATATAACAAGGCTTGCAATTCTAGGACTAATCACTGGACACGGATACCAAAGATTACCTGTAATAACTAGCTATCCTTCTACTGTCGCTGCACCTTCCCCGCTTCCTGGTCTGATTCTTCTTCAGTTTGGGAAGCCGTGTCTGCTTGGCATGATGGCCAAAGCTGACTCTCCCACCCCAGTCCCTGTTGCACAGGGTGATTCAGCTACAGGATGTACAATGAGGTCTGAAAGTTGCATGTCAGGCACAGACCAGCTCTGCATGCAAGTAGCACCTGCTTTCAGACCCTTCAGAAAGCTATTTCATGGTGGCTCGTTTCCTTTATTAAACTGAAGGTTCAATAACCTCTGTGGAAAGAGTAAAAATGGTTAAAAATACGCAAAAGGGTAAAAAAAAACCTTTCTGAATTTTCTCCCCTGCAAAGACTATCCTCCGCAAGAGTCTTTCTCCCTGCAGAAAGACAGCCCTACCAGTGTTCTACAGCACCCTGCCACAGCACAGCAGGAGCACAGCCAAGAGGCATCCCACCAGTGCCTCTGCTGCAGGTCTCCAGCCTGCACCAGGAGCACATGGGCTGGCAGGGCTGGGACCTGGGGCTTGGGTCCCAAACGTCCCGCAGCACTGAGAATGGCAGGGTGAAGGTGGCCGGCTTGGCCTGCTGGATCACACCAAGGTTTTACAGTAGCGTGGGGAACCCTCAGCCCCACAGCCTTCAGGCAGGTGAAGAGAAATCCCAGCCTGCTCTCTGTCTCACCCACCATCACATTTGTTGGATCTCCCGCTGGTCTGACATTCATTTTGGGTTTGTCACAGGACAGAGGCAGCTACAAGCCAAACACAGCTGCTACTGCAGCTTTTCCGTGCAAAGAAACTGAGAAAAGAAATCTGTGAGCTGGGGATGGAGATGAAGGTGATAAAAACCAGAAGGGCTGTTGTGAAGAGAGCTTGTCCAAGTTTTCCAGCTCTCTCCATATATCTGTATTACATCTCCCAACAAACTTCCCATCTCCCAAATCATGCAGGTTCGAGAAAGGTGGGTAACAAATAGAGGTGCAGCTTTTTTGGGGTGAAGAAGCAATAAGACAGCCGGAGTGGAGAGTAGTGCTTCCTGGTGAGCTCATCTGGGGCAGCTGAATGGGCAACTAGGGGAGAAATCCTGCCTCACGACGGCAAACAATCTTGGCAGGTAATGGGACTTATATCAGCACAGCCTTTCGGTGGCCTTTTCTTTTCCTGGTGCCTACTGTGCTGGCTTCCACTGACACATCTGAGATGGTCACATGTTAATGAGGCTTCTTTTGTATCTTCCACTACCGATGTAATCCCACCACCTGTAACACAACTTGTAACTATGGAAATGGTTCCACAGACCAGGCACAACCAGCTAGATGGGCTCCTTCCAGGAACAAATCCATCTTTTGCTGGAGTAGCTTTTAGAGAAAGGCTCAGAGACACCACCAGTGGTAAATGGGTCTGGGAAGCGATGGGAAGGGCTCTCTCTACAGGCACCATGGAAAGCTGCAATCTGTCCTGCCAGTGTCTGTGCTGGTTTGCAACATGGTTTGCTGCATGGTAAATGGGCCACGGTGCTCTGCTTCATGTAATCTCAATTAGTCCCCAGCCTTTGCCTCCTCAGTGCTCAGCCAGGCGGCGTTCAGCTGCTGTGATCCTGAGACTGCCACCAAAGACACACGGGGCAAAGGAGAGGATGTAGGTATAATTTTCTGGAAGCAATGCAGCAGCTCAGATGCACAGTGCAGTGAGTTAAAATATAGATGCCAGCCCCTGTGAGAAACCTGCATTAATCTTCCGTGGTAATCCCAGGTCACAACCTCTTCCTCTATGCTAAACTGCTAGCTTTTCTGCTTCAGGGCTTGTGTGGCTCTGTAACAGAAGTGGGTTTGTCTGATGAGATGCAATTCAAGGTTTGGAGCAATCCCTCTCACAGGAAAGCCTTGAAAGGAAGTGACAAGGATGCAATGTTTTCCTAGAAGTGAAAAGCACCTGAAAATGAAGATCTTCCCACACCTTCCCCTTAGGCTCAACCTAGCCCATCTCGCCCTGTGGCACTGCCCATCTGTGCAGGTGTTTCTTCTGAACGTGCAGCCTGTGCTTGCTGAGCCAAGCAGCAGCCAGGTGACAAAGCCTACTTCATTCTAGGTAAGAGTGGCCATACCACATGTGAGCTTAGAAGGGAGAATGGAAAAGAAAAGGAAGAGGCCAGGCAAAACTGCCAGTTTAAACCCTCAGATGATTACACAGACGCTAAAAGTAAGAGTAGGAAATGGCCGTGGGAACATCCCAAATGAGCCCTCCACTGATCTCTTCCCTCCCACCAGCACTTGCTACCCCAGTTGCACTCCTAAATTCCTTAATTCTACTAGCAGGGGATGGTGCTGTTGGGCCACCAAATCTTCTTACATGTTCCCTGTGGCAGCATGCAGATCGAGAAGCCAGTTGTGCGAGAGCCAGCTGCCAAATAACTGGGAAACACATCCTTGCCAAACACTTTCCCCAAATGCTGTTTAATCTCTCTGTTAACCTCCACCCTGCAGCCTTCTGGCACATGCAAGCAACATCAGAAGCCGGTAAACAGAGGGAAAGCAGAGTAGTACTTTGAAAATAGGAGCAAAATTTCTATAGCATGCTTTTTGCATCTTGCTTGCAGAGCTATGCTATCAATGGTGCCCATCACACACTTGGCAACATCCATGCAGGGTGGTGGTAGAATCTTGGGAAGGAAGGTTTCTCCCCTGTGCTGCAGAAGGACATAGACGTCAAGAGGGGATGCGACTTGCCTGAGGTTAAAGCCAATGTGTATCATGTGCCAACAGCAGCAAAGGACCCTGGATCTCATTTCTGTGCTCTAACAGTCCAGCAGATTCTCCGCAGGAGTATTTGGCTGCAGCGCCAGCTCAGGGACACAGTGTTTCTGGTGTGTGCACCTGAAAGAGAGCTTTGCTCCCTGCTGGTATCAGCACTGCACTGAAATAGATTAACTCCAACAACTGGGATCTGCCCTAGGCCAAGATAGCACTTGGCAACCTTTCTAGTTACTGCTTGTTTTCCTCTTCCTGTCATTCCATCTGGTGCCCAGCTGGGTCCTTCTTTTCTTCAAAAGCATCTTTATGTTTCTGTTGAGACACATGCAGGGCACTGTACTTTTCAAGCCTCCTGCATCCCACTGCACAGCTCGCAGGCCAGCCTGAGGACACTCTGCATGGAGAGGAAAGGATTCTGCTCCAGATCTCAGACCAGTGTGTCAGCCAGCACACACCTGAACAGAGCTGGTGCCTCCTTCTGGGAAAGGAGCTGGAGAGACATACCAGAAACAGCAGCTGAGTCCATCCTGTCCATGCGGGAGCATCCTGAAGTCCCTTTCAAAGTCCATGCAGCAGGCTTGGTCACCTGCTTTTGCAGTTGCAAGGCACCTGCAGCCAAGACAGCCAGGACAGCATAGCAGAGCTAATGGCCAAGCATATATGTTGGGGGTAGACATGCAGTCAGATAAGATCCAGTGGCTCTTCCAAAGGTTGGCTTCAAGATATGTCCGATAAGACATCAAATGAGCCTTTGGGATGGTCACCTAGACACCAGCCTCCTTTCAGCCAAAATTTATTTACAAACACCAGAAAAGCAGACTAGACCATGTTACCTAAAGACCTTCCTCAACACTAGGAGGATGTTCCTCCTCACACAGACATCTGGAAATGGGGAGTCTGCAGACCAGAGAGACAGAGTTGAGAGAACTCCAAAGTTCAAAGCCAGCTCACATTAAAGGGCAAAATTCACATCTGATGAAAGGAAAGGACTTGCTTAAACTCAGGTAATTTGGTGACTGAAATTAAATAAAATCCTAACAGAAAGCCAGTCTCAATTTAAGAGGCATCAAATGCAAATTCCTTTGTGGAGGCATCAGCATCAATATCCTTAAATCCTGTTTGCACGGTAATTCAGATGGACAGTGATGCTGCCTTTCATACCCCATGGTGTTCCTCCCCTTGGTATTCTGTACAACTTTGGACTGAAAATGGGGCCTGAGAAGACCATCTGGTTTGGTGCAAAGACTGGAACAAGGAACAATTTGCTTTCTTGCATGCAATCTGCATTTAGGATAGGGCCCAGAAGCTCTGCAGATTTTAGGGCTGTATAATGCTGCGACAGGGAGTCAGGGTCCGTGTTCTTTGCTTTTGCCTTCTCTGGGCCCTGGCGGCAGAGACTGGTCTAAGGAGAGCAGTGCCAGAATGGCCATGTATCGGTACACCTTCCTGGGAAGTCACCACAGTGTAACCTCCAACAAGGGCACAAGGAAAACCTTCTGGCTGAAGCAAAGGTCTGAACACCACACCAGACAGGCAGAGCCAGCCCACCTGCAGTTAATATATACTGACAGACTGTCCACCATATTCCATAATGAGCCACCACGCCACATGGTCATAACCTGCCCAAGGGGCTGTGGTTCAGAAGGGTTAGTGTTCAGTTTTCTGTGACTGCCACATGTGCATTGCCTTAATCCATTCAGCCTTCCTGATAATGACCCTACACAGGTAACTACTTTTCCCCACCCTTTCTACTTTATTCCCCTAATAAAATATATGAACACAAAGCATAGAGAGGAGAAGCCAAAAAATTGCCATTTTATGGTCCTGTACTGTCATTCCAAACCAGCTATTTGTGCAATCGACTCCTGTGCACAGGAAAAAACACTTGACTTGCGCTTGCGCTTCGATCTGTATTTGGAGGAAGCATTGAGCGTAAAATTTAAATTCATCTCCCTCCCTCCCTAAAGGGTTGTGCTAGAAGCAGATGCACATCACACAATGCAAAGGGCTGAGGGCAGTTGCAGGGTTGCAGGCTTGAGGAATGCCTCACTGAACATGGCAGGCAAAAAACAGCAACAAGGGCAATAAAAGGACTTGGCTGTGATGCTGTGGGGCAGTGGTTATCAGGGAAGGTCTGTCCTTCAGAGAGGAGGCATTAACCCTGGGAGATCCAGTGTCAGCAAGCTTCATTCTGTCTTAGACCAAACACAACAGCAGCATGACAGAGACCTGTGGGACCTGCAGTCCTTCATGACTGACCCATGTAAGCAGATGGCTTGTTGCTCTAGCAAGCACACTGAAATGCTCCAAGCTCCTGAGCAAGGGCTGTGGGAAAGGCTGAGTGTGTGCAGCCCGGCTGGAAGGCACAGAGACTGACCCAAGAGGATAAATGTGATGAAGATGTTGCATGGTATCAGTACTGAACTGCAAAGCACCTCTTTAGAAGAGTGAAAATTTAAGGAGACTCAGTCATGTCCTGTAGGATTTGGTTTGATAACAGTGTTTGTTACATTCCCCATTAAAGACTCCTTAAGGAATGTTTATCCCCTTTTATCTTTTCTCTCTACACAGTGTTATTAAAGTTCTTCCCACACCTCTAGACAGCTTGCTCACCTCAACATGAGCTAGCACTGGAGAGGAAAGCAGGCATATGAAGGAATAAGTGAAGATTTGGAGACCTGATGCTTTATGTTTCTTTACAAACATTTCGGAGACATTCTCCCTCTGCATTATCAGGTGGTGAGAAAGGGAGAGGAATTCACTAGAGGAAAACACTTGTCGTAGAGGAGCTGGCAAGTTAATCAGCATTTCTGCACGAGGAGGCAGAGATGCTCAGTAAACAGCACCACTCAGTCCTCTTTCTATGGCCTGGAGCCAGGGCAGCAGCGTGCTGTTTTGGGGTGGGGTGGGGGCAGCAAACATCGATTTAACAGTTGCCCATACCAGCTAGTGAATAAGAAGTCCCAGGAATCTTGTGTGCCTGCTCTTTTACTAATGCTGTGGATGGTATCATGCTTTGTACTGCACAGCATGAAACCCCAAGATTTTAAATAAATCTCCTCCTAATCATGAAGAGGACTTCTTAAAGACTCAGCTCACTTCATGCAGATTTCAGATTGAGAATCTATCTGGTGGGGTGGAGCTCAGGCTCTGACTTGTGACTCAGGAATTCTAACCAGAAGCTCAGAATTGCCCTCACTTTTTTCTTTTCCCAGGCTATAAAGCAAGTGATGACCCAAGGCAGGCGGTCCTTCCTCCTCTAAGGGGAGGAAAACACACAGTCGTGCCTGTGGCAAAAGATTTCAACACCGAGAAAAATGACAGCCTATCCCTTGCCTGAGACCTGCGTATGATGAAGCCAGCAGTGTAAGACTGGTCAGGGATAGGATACACTTCCTAATTCCAGAAATGGTTTTGCATTCAAAACAATCTGCTGTTGAACTGGCAATTCAGTCCAGCAATCTAATGTGATGCCAGGTTTCCTGACTGTTTCAGCACCAAATAAACACAATTGCTCCTGACATGGGGCAGCTCTAACACAGACAAAGCCTGGTTCACAAATGGGCCAAGATGGGATAAACAGTAGTTTCCTCTCATAGGTTTTTTTTCAGATGAAGCTGTTCATAATCCTGCTGTGGCTGAAAACTCCCCTGAAGTCTGACACCACCACACAGATACCTTCAGCATTAATCCTCTCCCACAGGCACCAAGAGACACAGTGTCAAGAGAGTATCAACAGTCCAGCACTGTAAAAATGTGCTTTCTTCAAGTAGCTTTTCTAGCGCTGACATTCAGACTGTACAGTTCTAGTCCTGTCTTGTGTAGGACTCATTTTTTCTTAGCTGAACAAAGTTTAAGATTTTTGGAAGCAGATGGGTCTCACAGGAATTAAGTATATGCTGAAGTCAGTATACATGACGACTGAACTCAGGAGTGTGGTATTCTTGGGCAAGGACTGAATCCCTAAAGAGCATGGATGGATTGTAGATTTAATCTGATGTGTTTGGTGGTAATTTAATGTGGAGTTAAAGGCAGATTGCATTGGATATGTGACACGACAGCTCTAGCTAGTACTGACTCACAGTGAAATGCCACCTATTTATCCCCTTCACAAGTGAATGAATTGCGTCATGCTAGCCCTGGCTAGCCTTGCCATAAGAAAGCATGCCCTGCTCCATTCTTATTTCTGTGCCCAAGTTACGGTATCATTTTGGTTATGCAAATGAAACAGGTTTAGTGAATGAACTAAGAACTGACCTCCTCTCACTGGTAGAAGTCCAGACCTCAGACTCACCCCTTGATCTCACAGATGGATTATTTACAGTGGGCAGGATTACCTGCAGCCCCGTCTGACCCTTCCCATTCTGAACAGACACCATACAAAATATCCCCGGTGCCTACACCAACCAAAGAGGTATATCTGGACCCCTCTGCATTTGCTCTCCAGACCAGTCAGTTCTGCCAGGCACTGCCTGGCACTTTGAGCAACTTCTCTTTTGTTTAACCATAGTTTAATATAACTTATCAACCAATCATAAAATGAATTTTTTGGTTTCTCCTGGCTCCATGAACACAAAGAGGTGCACGTCCTACCATAGGAGGAAGCAATGGCTGTTAAGTTTTACAGTTATAGTGGAAAGCACTGATCACAGCCTGCCGGCCTCACTACTGGATGTGACAGGCGGTGGAGGAAGTGGCTTGGCAACACATGCAGGTAGGGTTGACCGATTTAGGGGGGATTAGGTCGAGGTCCTCGTCATCTGGGATCTCATCTAACCGGTACCCATCCTTTAGCAGCTGGATGTTCAAGTCTTGGTTGATCTGCTACAGACAAAGAGACAAACAGTCAAACACTTGAGACTTCTTACTCCTGATGGTCAGAAGATGAAGGAGGTCCCTTATTCTGGAATATATTTCCCCATCATTAGCAGCTGCCCCACCAATGAAAGAGTCCCAGTTTTTGACCATAGGTGAGGGCTGCCTTCTGTTCTAGCTTCTTTCAGAATGGGAATATCTAGAGTGAGATATTCCAGAGTAACAAATCCATAAACTGTTTTATTCTGCAATAATCTTCCTATGAAGACAACCCCTCATTTAAAGTAATGTAATAATAATGTTAATAAACCACCTGGCAGCTGGGCAGTCCCTCCTCTCAGTCTAGGGCACACTATGGCAGCTGAAAGGTGGCAAAGCCTCTTGGCTCTTTGTAATCTCAGATTCAAGTGCTGTCTAACCAGATCTGGGTGAACAATACTTCATCAGGGCCCAGATCTGGCCCAGATCATTTGATCTGGTCCCTGCTCTTGGCTGTTTCTCTGTGTTTCAGAGAAGTATTTTACGCAAGGAAGGGATATAAGGGGGAAGAGCTCCCAGCAACTTGTGTGCCGAAAGGCTGCTCAGCACCCTGGAAATAAAATCAGATCCCAGAGGCTGAGCAACTTATTCAGGAGAGAGCTTGGCAATATATTCAGAAACAATGCAGAGGGACTAACAAGTCTGAGCTTCCTGCCTTTTTTCTTCAAAAGGGCAAGAGTTCATAACTGCAAGTCCTCCCTGGAATTTCTGCCTGCTCCAAGTAAACACGCATTGGGTGACCCTGACCACCCAAAGAACTAGAAAACACAGCACACCCTCAGATCCTTTATTTGTGTCCTTGGCAATCATATGGCTGCTGAGCTGGTGTGACAGACAAGTTGATGCTTTTGCACCATGTGGGCCAACACTGCAGGACTAAGCAGAACTGGGAAAAGCTCGAGTGAAGCCAAAGGTAGCTGTGAAAAAAGCCAACGGGCAGATCTCTGCGCCATGGCAGTGTGGGAATGGAGCCAACCGGATCACCAGGGAAGAAGGAAACATGATACAGTTTCTGCCACAGCCCCTTCCAGACTTACAGAGTCTACACTACTGGTAAATCCGTTGTGTACCCATTTCCAGCATTACAAGGCCACTCTAAGCTGTTTCTGGCTGCTCTACTATTAGCATTCATGGCAAGGATGGCAAGAGAGAGTATAACTCACCTCAGCTGATGAGTATCCCGAGGAGGAGTATCTGGACATGTCAAAGTCATCATCACTGCAGGGAAGGACAAGATATAGCAATGAAGGAAACAGAGACACCTGTATTCCCTGGTTAGCCCTATCTTTCTTGAGCCATGAAGCTGTCCTTGAGGCACACAGAAGTTACAACAAGGGACCCTGGAGAGCAACTTCCATCTGTGACCCTCAGATCTTTCCATCACAGTGCTCTTTACTCATGTCTCCTCCTCCCTGTTTACACACACAGACCAGTTACAGCATATGCCAAAGGGCACAGCAAGGAAAAGTGTGAGCGGCCTACAAGAGTGGTTTAGCAGGAGTTAGCTTCAGTGCTGCAGTCTGGCATGAAAACTTGCTTGCATTGTAATGTATGTCATCTTATTAATACTTTGCATACCTGTCCGTATCCAGGGCTACCAGTGGCTTTTCATCTGGACTCTGGTCTAACGACGAATAGCCCTTATTGGGAACGACAAGCCTGAAATAATTAAAAGTTGTCTGTTAACCACACAGTAAAGCTCAGTACCACACACAGTCCAGGGCAAAGCTGTATGATAGTTAGGCGTTGCCCATTTCACTTTCTTGCAAGCTCTCCCTTAGCAGTGAAGATGTTTAAATGTGTGCAATTCAGAGGAAGTGAGCTGTGCCTCTGGGTAGCTTACAGCAGTTTCACAGGGATGAACGCTGGACATGCCTTGGGAACATGTTCCTCCCTAGAAGAAAAAAACATTGGGACACCCCATGTTCCATTCTGGTGAACCTCTTTGTCTAGCACTGATTGTCACATCAGATTGTTTATTTTTGCATTGCTTCTCTTTCCTAGCAGAGTGCATGACAGTAGCAATAAGTAAACAGGAGAAGGAGGCTAGGGGAAGGCTCAGCGGTCCTACTATTCTACTACTGGAAATCAGGGATCTGGTCTTTCTGTCTGTGTGCCTACACCACCCCCCCCCCCAACACTCTTGAGGTCTCAGTCCTAAATTTAGTAATATAAGAAATATGAGCTGGTGAGTGAAACGTAAGAGCCCAGTCAGACTAGCACTTTTTAAATCCCATTATTTTATAATGACTTTCACTTCATCAGAAGTGCTACAAAGGCTGACGATGACTTAGCACCTTTAATTGCCTGAGAGAGTTTGTGAAATGGAATACAGGCTTCAGAGCTTCTAGGATAAGGAAAATGCATTAATACAATGGTATCTATCTCGCAACAGAGTTCTTTCATCCACAAAACTGCACAAAGACTTTGGTTCATATTTAAAATAAGATCAACCAAATCAAGCAAATGGAATAAGATTCTGTGTTCAGCAGGTGGGAACTGTAAGAGTGATGAAAATCTCATTCAGTGGGTTAACTCAAGTTTTCTCCCAAATGAAGAACTGGTCTTTAATAACATACAATGATGCACAATTATGCTTCACTAAGAGTTTGGGAAATACAAAGTAAAGATGATAATCCATCTCATCTATGCTCCAACTGGTCTCTAACTACCTGAAATGTTTTTCTGCACAGAAAATTTCAGGCAGCCATTACAATTTTAGCAATACAAAGGCCTGCCAGGCAGTAAAGATGGGCAGGCTCAGGGAGAGCAAGATAAAACAAATGTTATTACAAA
This sequence comes from Athene noctua, assembly GCF_965140245.1. Classification (NCBI taxonomy): domain Eukaryota; kingdom Metazoa; phylum Chordata; class Aves; order Strigiformes; family Strigidae; genus Athene; species Athene noctua. The sequence goes on from NC_134077.1 coordinate 10,492,478, forward strand.
ACAGATATATAAGTTCATGACTACTTGTATTTTCTTACTCTGTTCATTGAAACACAGTATTAAAGAAACTATTTCTAAAACTGATGCAGAATTTCCAATCTGCTGCACCAGGGGACTAGAGAAAATGGGATCCTCTTGCAAAATCCAATACTCCTTCTCATAGCAGTGGGACAGCCCTTCTGCCCCTGAAGCATTTAGGAAGTAGTCAAGAAGCAAAGATGTCTGGAACTGAAGCTGTGACTTACAGCAGCAGCTTGCCCATACAGGTATCAGAAGTACTGACTTCCATTCTTTTTTTCCAGTTTTCAAGTCACTGCTCCATATATACTCACTGACAGTTCTTAGCATATCATGAGTGAGCAAATCACTATCAGGGAATCTGGGAGAAGAATGCTCTGTGGTGCTATTTACTTGATAAAACAACTCCAAACCCCTACATCTTTTTTTTTGATAAATGTTTTTTTTCGTAATAAGACAGAATTTCAATTTTTCTGGCCCTGATTTAAGTCTTCCCCTCACATCCTAATTGTCCTTATTTTCACTTCCCACTGCCCTTGGAACAAAGTCCAGGTAGCAGTCGTGACTGCTTTCATCCACTGCTGTCCCATCTTGGTGTTTTTGCTCACTTAACATGAAACATGTTACAACACAAATCCAGGTTTAGGTTATCCTCAGAGTGGACTGTAATATCTGGCTGTGCCCAAGTGGTGCAGATAGTGGTGTGGGCTCTGCTTGTGCTGGCAGCCACTGTGCTAGCATCACCCCAACCTTGTTCACATTTTATCTGCTCTTAGGGAAACTGAGTGTGTTATGGATTCAGATCCTTTCACCTTTAAGGCTGCCTGTGTGCCTGCCCCAGAACGAGACCAAATGTTGAAGTCAACCTGGTACTAGAGCCTGGATGTCAGAAATTCATATAGATAATACAGAAGAACAGAAGCCTTGCGATAGGAGGAGGTGGAGTAGAGACTAGGAGAGGCCATGTGGTTTGCCTGTATGAAGGAAAACATATTTGATGAGAACAGCAGAACTGTTAAAAAGGGGGAAATGCTTTTAGCTTATTTTCCTCTTGCAGACATCAGAAGAAACCAACAGTTCCGACTTAAACCATAACCTGGATGTTTTGCAATATGTCCCACTGGAGTATCTCCCATTATACCACAACCGCTACACTGTGAAAAAAAGCTGCCTGAATAAGCTTGTGGCATTTCGGCCTTCCTGGGGTTGCCCTGTCTGTGGCAAGACAGACTGAGCCATTCTGCGGTGTTACTAGGGCTGTACATGTGGGGCAGCTTGGTTCCCAGAAAGCCAAGGGACCTGAGGGATGAAGGGACTTGGGCCAGTGAGACCCTGTGCCAGACACCTCCCAGCCATATGGGAACAACAGAGCTTGGCTACATCTGCTACTGAAGCAATGGCTGCAAACCTCTGTGTTGCAGATCCCAAGGGATGCTTCTAAAAGCGGTGTGAAAAGAAACTAAGAAAAGGCAAGACTACTGCCAGGAGGCTGTGCTTGGCTGTGGAGGGGTCCACACGTCCTCTGAATGGTGCTCAGAAGTCCACAAATGCAATAAAACTGAGCTGGCTGTTCAAAAGCTTTTGTCAATAGATGTCACTGCTCTGCTCTTACGTACTCAGATCACTCTTCTTTCCATCGGCAGCTCAGAAACAACAACCTCTCCAAGCAAAAGATACTGATTTTACAGGTAAGCACCTGTACTTACCTATCTTCTCTCCCTTACCATCTTCCACCACTAATTTCAGTGTTTCTAAATATCTCAAGCAGCAAATCTGCTACCGTTCCTCTTGGGAAGCTAGCACACAGCCTATTGCCAAAAGAAACCAAGTCTTTCCAGCTTGTATTTAGAAGACAAGGAGGAACAGTGGGTGTGGAAAACTCAGCTGAGAGCATTTGCTGAATTTCTTGCTGCCATGAAAGGTCTGGCTCCTTTATATGGTCTCAACAACGAAACACAGAGCAGGGTGCAATGCAACATGTTCCACCAACATTGCAGAGGCTTACAAAAAAACCTTTACAAATTCCTGGCATGATTTATGACTACTATTTTGGGTTTTGGGAATTAATGTGAACAAGGAACCTCATCTGTTGGATGTGTTGCATACAGAGAGGCTCTGACCTGCAGTTCCTGTCTGCTTAATATATGGTAATCCATGCAACTTTTCCATTCATCAGTAATCACCCAGCATTCACTCAGATTTTTCTGTCATTCTAAATCAGGTCCTCCCCTAAAACTAACACCTTTCTAGTAGCATGTAAAGCATGCAATCCTGTGGGCTCAGGGGGGGTTCCTGCCTCCTGAATGCAGGTAAGTAATACACTGGTGTACTGAAGCTTGCATGGAAAAAAATAGAAATACTATAAAAGAAAGTATTCAGCTAGGAACATCTTTGTTTACAGCGGTTTGTAGCACTGTCTGATACTGCCATGTGGAGATGTGCCAAAGCAGTTCCAGCAAAGTATGACCATGCTGTTCAAAGTGTGGAGGAGGTGTATAGCAAAGCACACAGAGATGGATTATGTACACGCCTTCATTAAGTCAGCCAGTATGGGGAAGGGGTCATCATCAAAAAGGAGCAGGGGAACTACTGCGATAAAAGCAGCGAAGGCAGAACTAAGCTCTACACCAGTTTGTGTTAAATGAAGCAGCATTGTACCTCTCCTGCTGACAGGATTATGGATTACATGAGGCTACCCAGAACATGCAAGGCAGCTGTATCAAACCCCTGATCTCGACCAGGCTCTGCCTCCTGCAGGCTGCACTGTCACTGGCCCTGGGCTCAGCTGTCCCTGCATCTGCCTGGGGTGTGGGACGCACCACAGCACAGAGCATTTGGGCCTGCCAGCTTTGGGAAGGGCAGGCCATCACTGCTCTCATAGAGTGTTTGGCAGTAGGAAAATGGTAATGAACATCGTCCTTGCCCATCCTAATGCCGTTAGAGATTGCAGTTTAGAGCACAGCTGAGTGCTTTTCCAGTCCTTTACCTTGTTCGTGCCATCACATTGTTCTTCTTGGGCTGCTGATTAACTGGGCTTCCCATGTTGCCGTTCTTCAGGGAGCCCTTCCGAGCCAGCTCCCTCTGCTTCTCTGCATATGGGATACAAAGGGGAAAAGCAAAATTAGGGCAACAGCCTGGCTGGCTACCATACAGCTGCAGAAATCCAGATCTGATAGTGGCAAAAGGCATAGCAGAATTAATAACAAAGGACATGAGCTCTCCATCTCCCAAGCAGGGACACTGCAAAGGCCGGACAAGCTGTATCCCATTGCCTCCAAGGTCTCCAGGGCCTAAAACTAATGTACCATGACTCAGAGCAGCTGTTAACACACACTAAGATGGTCATGGAGCTTCTGGATGAGACCCAGCTGAGGCAGAGAAAGGGCAGAGACCCTGTCTTTCTCTGCACCCAGCTCCTGCATGGACCCTAGGACTGTGCTTTGTGCTGGGCAAGGGCATTTATCCTTCTACCTGTTCTCTTCCTACTGAGGCTGCTACTTAGTGGCCCAGTGGGGACAGAAAATGTCTCCATCATTTGGTGTTAGTTCAGCCTAGCTTGACACCAGGCCGGAGTTTCTGCTGCTTCCCTGGACAGCTGCTCACCAGACTAACACACCCTACAGCAGAAAGTGCTGCTGCCTTCTCTGTCTCTCTTCCTGGCAATCTGTGATGTCCCCAGTGTGTCTTTTTCTTTTATCTCGCATTGATTCTTGGGAGCTTGCTTCCTTTATTTTTTAAGAAAAGAGAAACATTTTGCAGCTGTATTTTTAAACAGCATATTGTTTGCTTACGTTTTCAGAGCGTGTTCTACGCGCTCCATCAAGCTTTCTTTACGTATTCAAGCACAAGAGGGGATTTAAGTTAGCTTCTCCTTTAGGAGAGACTGTTTATCTTAATAACTTCTCACCACAGGATAACAACTAGAATTTGGGTCCTAAAGCTAAGCCTTCTGCAAGTATGCAGTGCCTGTGCTGTATTAATATGGTCCTGCCTCCAGCAGGGATAGGAGCACATGGATGATGAGTTTTCATACAAACTGATATTCAGTTTTTTGATTTAAACTACTTCCTTGTGGAAAATCAGTTGGGTTGAGTTAGCAATTAGCCACAAAAGTTGAGCTAACTGCCCCAGTCTCACTGTGCAACGCCAGGCAAGGCTTGTAGCAAAAAGTTGAGCATGGGACGAGTAAGGCAGGAAGGGAACCAGGTGAAAATGTTCTCCGGAGTGTGAGAAAATGTTGGGAACTACTATCGTGGCATGTCCGAATAATAGGGGTTTACCAGACTGCTTGCTGGGGAACCTGAATAATGAATTAATTTTGCTTCTGCTATCCCTGTGGTGTGTGAAATGTGTTGATACATTTTTTCTCTTGCAGATATTATTCCCGTCAGAGAGAAAAGCACATTTTTTCCCACTTGATGTGGAAAAGCAGCATGCCTACCAGGCTGTGCAAGTGCAAGGTGGGCCAACTCCATCCCTTCCACACAAGTAAGAGCAGGGGGACACATGTCCAAGGCTGCCTTTTTTGAAGGACAAATAAGCAGCAGAGATGCCTAGAGACTGTGATGATGAGTGTGGCTGAGAAACCTGCAGAGAAGATTACATGGTCCCACAAACCATGCCCAGCTCTGCTCCTGCTGACAGCAAAGGTGAATAAATGTTCATTGAACTAGGCAGGAAAAGGATTGGATTAATAACTCTCTCTGGCATGAGCAACAAAGAGGCTGATACAGGACCAAAGTCAAAACCTTAAATCAGAGTAATTTCTCAGGACTGGAACTTGCAAATGTCTTGGTTATCTTTGTCTCCAGAATAAAAGGCAGGTATTTTGCAGACCACGTGAATTTTGATATTCAGACTCAGGGATAAAGTGGGGTTTTATGGAGGCAAATGTTTACAAACCCTAAATACAACCAACTTCCACCATCTACACCAGAAACTCTAGCATTGACCACAAATACACAGCACTGACACAAGCTGCCAACACTTTAAGAGGCTGCATAATTCACAAAAGGCACCTGACTCAGAAATGAGATTACAGGTTTCATTTTCTGTCAAGGCAGTTAAGGCCTACCTGAGCCTTTTAAACAGGCCAGTGCTCTCTGCTTTCTGTTGATTGCTTGATACAAGAACTAATTCTTTTCTCCAATTCAGATTATTTATTTGGCTGATGAATCTGGACTTCCGCTGTTTTTTCTCCAGCAGGTCTCTCCATGACTACTTCTATGCTGTTACTGAGTTCTACTGCAACGTGTGGGTCTGAACGATGAGATTTTATATTTAACCCCTTCTTTCACTTATTTAGTGGCTTAGAGCAAACAATCCCAATGCAATGTAATGTGTGATAGGAACATCTATGCCTGTGTCCCCAGTCATAAGGGGGGGATAATTCTTAAGCATGAATCAACAGTTCATCTCCCTCTTGGATGTTTTGAATCCTGAGTCCCTGGTGACCAAAATGTGATAGCTTTCAAGTGGAATGGGAGGCATACTCAGCCCTCATGTGTTAGGACAAACTCCTGGAAGGTTGTGGAGACGTGCATGAGTCACGTCAGGCTTTGAGGCAAGGAAAACTAGTATTTGAGCCTCACGAGTATTATGAACTACTGCTACTTCTGCCATCACCCAAGGGAGTTTTCTGGTGCCAATCTCTTGTAGTAATCCTGCCCTGTAAATTCCAGCCTCACACACCATCAGGTCCATCAGAATGAGGGAAAGAGGTTTTCAGTGTCCATTTTCTGCATGGTGCTTCCTCCTGGTATAGCAGGTGGAGTTTGTGAACCCTGTTTCTAGGTAGTGAGCTCTTTCCCTGGCTTCCAGTTCAGCTGCTTTTTGTCACCAGATGTTTGTTTGAAGACCAGGTTCCTAAACTCTAAGCACTGAGTTCTTCTTAGAAATGTGACTGATTTAGGCAGTACTGAAGATGTCACTTTCAGGGTCCAACATTTTAACAAAACCCTCTAATTTCGCCAATTAAAGTATTTCTCATAAAAGCTGCAATCAGGCACATAAGCAGTATGGTAAAGACAAGTTAGAGAAGGAACCACAACCTAGCCTTATAAGTAAATAGCATTTTTTTTAAAGTCTGCCCCATATTGGCTGATGCTACATCCCACATGAGCATGAATCCTAAGATCACAACCCTCCACCGAGCCAACTGTGCTAATCTTTGTGTGAAACTTGGCAACTATGCACCTGGGTAATTCTCAGGGAATGCTAAGATGCTCTTTCCTTCTGAATCATCACTTGAAATGGTAGCCAAGTATTCCCCATTGGACTCAGATGAGACCAGTGTTCCTACAACTCCCCCAGCCTCAAGGCTGCTGCTTAGCTTGAGTCACTGAGGGCATGGTCCCACCAGAGGGGACAGGCACAGCTTGTCCTCAGCACTTGGCGGTTTCTGGAGCTGGCTATGAAAAGGGTTTCCATGTTCGTGACTGCCTATGCTGCCTGCAGCATTCCAGAATGTGCAATGAATTTCCAGGAATGCAACATAGCCTCATGGGAAATCAATGCTGACCCTACAAAACTGCCTAATTCTGGGCAGCTCCTGGGCACCAGAAAAATGACAAGGGTTAACAGGCACTCTTGACAAATACAGAGAAAATGGGACATACAAGAACAAATGAAAAACCAGAAAACTCTGATTTCTAGCCACTGGTTCTTTTATGTCTGGTGAGTTTGCTGTTGGATGATCAATGAAAAGCTAATACAGCAGAGATATAAGGTGAAGGATGGAGATGAGGAAGCCAGAATGAAACAAGGCTGCTCTCCAGCTGCTTCAGAGAAATCACCAATTTGTGGCAGTAAAAGAGCTCCAATGATGCTTCTTTCATGGTATTTGCAAGTATTTGAAATAAGTTGTTCAGCTTTCATTTCACATGGCACCACTGTACCTATGAAATACACCTGTGGTTTGTCATCCCCCTTCCCATGACACAGTTATGGGTGACTGAGCACACTGAGTGCAGGTATGATGGCTTGCAGACACAACAGGCAATCACTATCAGCAGGGCTGGTACAGTTGTGGGAGAGACAGCTATAGCCAAATCCAGGTTCCTCTTGGCTTTTCACTGAATTTTCAGACAGACACTTCCTTGAAGAAGCAGGACAGAGAAGAGGAGGTTGGGAGGGCATGAAATAGCCTGCACGTGCCTTTGACATTAAGAAGTATGCTCAATAAGGAGCATGAAGATCCTGTCTGATCATTAGCAGGACTGCCCTGTTGGGTAACGCATGAGGTTTGAATGGCAAGGTTTTGGTAGAGGGAGACTGCAGGGGTGGCTTCAGTGAGAAGCTGCTAGAAGCTTCCTCTATGTCCGACAGCCAATGCCAACCAGCTGTAAGGTGGACCCACTGCTGGCCAAGGCTGAGCCCATCAGTGATAGCGGTAGCACCTCTGTGATAACATGTTTAAGAAGGGGAAAGAAAACTGTGCAAAGGCAACTGCAGCCAGAGAGCAGGGTGAGCATATGTGACAGAAACCACTCTGCAGACCCCAAGGTTGGTGAAGAATGAGGAGGGGCAGGAGGTGCTCCAGGCACCGGGGCAGAGGTTCCCCTGCAGCCCGTGGTGCAGCCCGTGGTGAGGCAGCTGTGCCCTGCACCCATGGAGGTCCACGGTGGAGCAGAGACCCACCTGCAGCGCGTGGGGAACCCCACAACAGAGCAGGGGGATGTGCCCGAAGGAGCCTGTGACCCCGTGGGAAGCCCACGCTGGAGCAGGCTCCTGGCAGGACCTGTGGCCCTCTGGAGAGAGGAGCCCACGCTGGAGCAGGTTTCTGGCAGGACTTGTGACCCCATGGAAGGGACCCACACTGGAGCAGTTTGTGAAGAGCTGCAGCCTGTGGGAAGGACCCACCTTGGAGAAGTTCATGGAGAACTGTCTCCTGTGGAGGGACCTCACGCTAGAGTGTGTGGAAGAAGAGTGTGAGGACTCCTCCCCCTGAGGGGGAAAGAGCAGCAGAGGTAATAGGTGATGAACTGACAACACCCATTCCCCATCCTCCTGTGCTGTTGGGAGAAAAATCAGGAACAGAGCTGAGAAGGGACGGGTGGGGGGAAGGTGGTTTTAAGATTTACTTTGAGTTCTCATTACCCTACTCTGATTTGATTGGTAATAAATTAAACGAATTTCCCCAAGTCGAGTCTGTTTTGACGGTAATTGGTGAATGATCTCTTCCTGTCCTTATCTTGATCCACAAGCCTTTTGTTGTATTTTCTCTCCCCTGTCCAGCTGAGGAGGGGGAGTGATTTTGGGTCCCTGGCATCTCGCCAGTGTCAACCCATCATAGGTAACCTACCTGGCTCCATGCTTGAGTGGAGCAAAGCAGCATGAGCTTGTTTCAGCATGGAGAACACAGACAGCCATGCTGTCAGTCTGATGCACTGGGGAATTTGGCTGCACCAGTTCCACTTACACTACTCCTGGACGTTGTGTCAGAAGAGGAACAAATGGAGTGTCATGTGTGTGCATTCATGTGTGTGTGTGTGTGTGTGTGTGTGTGTGAGGAGGGGGCCCAGGATCTTTTTGACAGTATGCTCTGAACAGCATGCAGCACTGCCTTTCACCTGAACCTGCTAACCACATCACATCTCATCCCTCCTTTCTTGTCCACGTCACTTCATCTTTAAGACAATTTGTCCCATTATGACATTAAAATAATTCAAAGGAGGAAGATTAATCTGCTCAGTGAGCAACCTGCTACCTTTGTGCTAGCCTCACACTTGCCTGTTCTGCTCACTGACCCCATCTGAGCCATTCAGCATCTGCTCCAAGTGCTCTTTTAAGGTAAGCTCTACTGGTGACAATAGCCAAAGGCAGCAGCAGCAGAGCTTTCAGTACAGCAGAAGTAACACTTAAGTATAAAGGGGCAAAGGAAACGCATGCTGCAGACAGAATCAGGACCATACTTGCCTCAGCTTTGCATCCTGTCTGGCAATGGTATCACATTATAGCTGCGCACAAAGGGCCTCAATAGGATGGTGCCCCAGCATGCTAAGCACTTAGCAAACTGTCCCTGCCCTGGTGTGCTTTCACCTGCCTGATTTAGGATGTGTCAGAGGACAGGAAAATAACTGCATGATGACAAATGAAACATGCTCCCACAGGGAACCTCTGCTAGAGAAAGTCGTGTCTAAGTCGAGAGGAGATGAATTCTCCCCTTACCACTGGGAACAACTACAGCACTAATGAATGATTTCAAGCAGCACTTCTGTATTAGTGCAATTTTAAATGGTTACCTGTTCAGCTGGCTGGATATGTCTAGCTGCTTTATGATGGGGGAAAATAGTAAAGGAGTATGTGAAGCAGAAGGGACTTAACATGAGTGTGGTGATGTTAAAAATCAGATTTGAATAAATCTTTACAATTATTCCTCTGGTTTCAGTGTATATCAAAATCACAACCAGCAGCCTGATTGGCACAAATGCCATTCAGTGGCAGACAAGGCTGATTTGCTTCCTTTGCACTGTGGGTTGGAAGCACGCAGATGCTGACTGCTCCTGTCTCTTTACTGAGAGCTGCTGGCTGAACCTTGCTAACTCAAGCTTGTGTTAGTGAACCTCCATGACCAAGAGGAGTTGGAGCTTCCTGCAATGGGGACAGTACAGTGTGAGTCCATGGGATCTGCTGCAGTGGGAAGACAATGAGAAATTAATCCGGTGTGACAGAGTTGTATTTTTCCATCTTCAATGTCTATGAGATAAGATTTTGGGATGTATTTGCCTCTCTGTCCCTCACGGTCAGATGAACTGTTTCAGAGGCTGAGGACTGCAGTGATTCTGATTCTACCTTCTCAAGAAAGCCAAGAATTTAAATTACACAGTAAATAAAATTAATCTGTCTGTTCAGATACCACTGAGTGATGAACAGAGTCGTGAGCAAACAGCAGCAGAAAGAACGAAGTGCTGACTACAACTTCCACTTCAAGACAAAATCCTGATTTCAGCTCATTTGAATCATTTCACTCAGGGACATTAGCATGCGTCTAGTTAACACTGAAACCTTCACTACGTTTCACCTCTGACAGAGAGTATTTGTCAGTGAGGACTGTGTCACTTCTTGGAGAGATTTCAAGGTATGTACATCAATAGGGGCTTTGCTGGCAGGCTGTATAGAAAGGGAGGTATAAGAAAGCTGTCTGCCAGAGCCATGCTGATCCTGGTGAGGGCTATGCTCCCTGGGGAGATCTGGAGGGTGTAAGTGTGACCATGTGGGTGGCATTAGCGCAGCTGATGGCTGTGCTTCCCTGCATTGCAAAGAAAGGCAAAAGAAAAGAGAATTTTACTAAGCAAGAGCAGCAGAAACAAAAAGGATCCGTCTGCGGCCAGTCCCCTGCTCTGAATAAACGGAGTATGTTTCAAGCTGATATGCACTGGGCATCAGCACTGATTATTCAGGACAGGCCATCTGAATTACCCAGCTTCAGACGTCAGGTAGCTAAGTCATCCAACTACCAGCTTGGGCAAGACAGTATTTTTAGCTGAAGTATGTCATTTTTACTGACCCAGACAAACTTGGAGAATCTACTGAACTACACCTAATTGTGAGAACTGGCTAGCAAGAGCAGTATGAATCTGTCTTCCAAGGTCCCTCTTGGACCATGTTTTAAGCATCCAAGTAGCTGCATTTCCTTATGTTTTGTTGATCTGGCTGCTGCTCTGTCCCTTTGGCATGGCTGAGAGCTGGCACAAACACCAATGGTCTTTGAGTGGTTTTAAGCTCCCTTCAGCTCCCACGAAGGCCTGACCAGTCAAACAACTGGTAAAAGGGAGTTCAAAGACAATGACTGAATCTCTTATTCAAGGATGAAGCTCTTTATTTCTCATACAGGGGCTACTGCAACAAGTTATGTAGAGGTTTCTGATGGCCTGGATGATGTTACTATTTGCATTTCCTTTCAGAAAACATACACCGAACAGTAGCACCATGCTATTCCTTAGCATAGAGGACAGGTAAATGAGTGCTCTGGTCCTGACCAAAGCGATCATCTACTCAAGCCACAAGCACCTCCAAAAGTGGCTTTATGTTCCAGCAGAGTATCATCATCCCTAGCCACACTAGCCTAGACCCAAAGTTCATTTATCTGACCCTCATGTGATTATAGGGAGGAACAACTTCCATTTATATCCTCGATGGGTGTCGATGCATAGGAGAGCAGAGCATCCAGTGCAGTTAGCCATCTAGAGAAGATGGCTGTCTAGTCGACGGAAAAAAAAATCTATTTTGAACACAGAGCGTTTTACCTCTTCATGGCACAACATAATCACAAATTATCTTTGTAAAACAGTAAGTGATATTTTTCTGCTGGGAGAAGCTATTAAACTGGTTTACCTTAAAGCCAAACAGACCATCTGTGGCAGCAGGGGAGGAAAAAACCAGGATTCCTGGCTCGCAGTCCTCTGCCTGAGCTCTCTCCGCAGCCATTTTATTTAGACAGGTTGCAACTATGCAGCAGCAGGCAGCAATTCATCTCTTTTCATCTCTGAACATCTTTTTGTACTGATTTCAAAGGCACCTATTGTCACAGCTTCCAGCTCACAAGCGCATTTTGTTGTGATTCAGCCTGTGCTTTTTCACTTAATTTTTAAGGACTGTGATTTTTATTCCTGCAAAATACTGCACATAAGGATCTCATCTATCACTGTGAAAAGTGGAATACATGAACAGCATCAGTTTTATTTAAATGCAATTTTATTTGTTTTTCATATTTACCTTCAGAAAGGGATTTATTTGGTATTTTCATGTACTTTTCAAAGAGTATTTTTTCTGACAGCCAGAAGAACAAGGGTAGATACTGGGGAAGTGTCTGCATCCTGACAAGCCAAGCTCAAAAGTTTCAGTTTATAAACTGAACTCCACGAAACTGAACTGCTCTCTCCCTCAACGTATTTTAAAGGGACAGAGAAAATTAAGTTATTTCACCTGGAAAGAACTTCTGCAAATTTCCCCTCATCATTTCTATTCAGTTGAACACAGGTTTAAGGAAAAGTCATTTGCTTGACCCTGCTATATGGTGTAGTGGACAAAAAAAGAAAAGACAAAAAAAAAAAAGAAAAAGTATTTTATTAAGTGCAATTTAACTCTCTTAATTTAAATAGTTCTCTTCATTTAAAGCATCACTTATGCTCAGGGCATAACCTACCAGATAAACAGAGTTAATATTAGTGCCCATATTACAATTGTCATGGGTACTGATGTTCTGTGAAGAAGCATTAAGGTTACCGATGCATGTAGTAAGTGTGATGTATATTTACGAAAGCAACAGTACAGACTTGATTAGCTGAATACTCACAGCCTTCAGTTACACAGGAGATCATAATATAGTGCATATTTCTACAAAAAATGCTTGAATAGAGTCTCACATAAGTAGGCTTGAACTGCATACACACTTAGTAAAATGTCCATGCTTGCATGAGTCTAAAACACACAAGAAATGATTGGTCTATGTCAGACAGTACGTGTTTTATAGCCTATATAAACTACAGATTTAATTTATTTTTAATATGTTGTAATTGGGAAAGCTTTCACTGGCTGGCAGATGCCACTGCTTGGAACGACTTGTTGAGTTCCCATCTAGTAGCCAAAACAAATAAGGACAGCAGTGCTAATGCCACAGGCAGCACGTGAGCCTGGGGACTCACAAGCTCGCTGAATTCAGCATCCTGCTTGGAAAGGACCCTTGGACTTTTCTTGTTCCCAGGACTGGACTGCAGCTGACAGTCTCAGCTGTGTTTCTGGCTTTGGTTTAGAAGCAAAATGTCATGTATTTGATCCACTCTCTTTTACTATCCACTGCACTGGGTTTCTACAACGCTATGCATTTCAAACAAAATTTCATATATTCTATCTAACAAAATGAAAGCAGATAGGGAAAGGCAACCAGGCTGGTTAACACGCTGAATGGATGGATACTCCTCACCCCACCATGCTTTGAGAAATCCCTGCTCTGTAGTATTGATACCTACTGTTTTCTTTCTTGGAAAAGGGAAAGAAAGAGTGTTACTAACTTAGCATGTTGCCCTCCAAATACTCTGCTCCCCAGAAGAGGACTTCCATGCATTGTTTCACTAGATGAATAACCTGTTTACTATGAATCTCTATGGGACAACAGGATATGTACAGCCCAGAGTGCCTCTTCCTGCTATTCAATTTACCAGCCCCAGTCCCAGGTACCTGGATTAGCAGCGGCTCAGACAGAGAACCAGCCCGCACAGCAAACCTGCTCCCTTAACAGGATTAGAGACCTGATCTCTGCCTTAGCGAGAGTGCCATTGTCTGGAAATTTGACAAACGGCTCAATTAGTTATTTAGTAAGTTTAGGATTAACCAATCTGCTGCTAAGCTTTCATTAATTAGGTTGGCAGGAATTCTATTTCAGAGGGAGAGTGGCCCCTAATTCAATAAATTTCCTCTTGGATCAGGGTTGGGGATCTCTGTGTGAACCCTAGTGCACAGCATGTCCCAACACTGACAAGGTTGGAAGGGACCTTAAAGATCATCCAGTTCCAACCCCCCCTGCCATGGGCAGGGACACCTTCCACCAGCCCAGGTTGCTCAAAGCCCCGTCCAGCCTGGCCTTGAACACTGCCAGGGAGGGGGCAGCCACAGCTTCTCTGGGAAACCTATGCCAGTGTCTCACAGCCCTCACAGGGAAGAATTTATTCCTTACATCTAATCTAAATCTACCCTCTGTCAGTTTAAAACCATTACCCCTCATCCTATCCCTACACCCCCTGACAGAGTCCCTCCCCACCTTTCCTGTAGCCCCTTCAAGTACTGGAAGCCACTATAAGATCTCCCTGGAGCCTTCTCTTCTCCAGGCTGAACAACCCCAACTCTCTCAGCCTGTCCTCACAGGGGAGGTGCTCCAGCCCCCTGGTCATCTCCGTGGCCTCCTCTGGACCCACTCAAGCAGGTCCATGTCCTTCTTACACTGAGAGCCCCAGAGCTGGACACAGCACTGCAGGTGGGGTCTCATGACAGTGGAGTAGAGGGAGAGAATCACCTCCCTCACCCTGCTGGCCATACTTCTCTTGATGCAGTGCAGGATATGGTTGGTTTTCTGGGCTGCAACTGCACATGGCTGGCTCATAGTCAGTTTCCCATCCACTACTATTCCCAAGACCCTCCCCGCAGGGCTGCTCTCTATCCACTCATCCCCCAGCCTGTATTTGTGCTTGAGATTGCCCCGACCCATGTGCAGGACCTTGCACTTGGCCTTGTTGAACTTCATGAGGTTCACACGGGCTCACCTCTCCAGCCTGTCCAGGTCCCTCTGGATGGCACATCCCTTCCCTCCAGCGTGTTGACACAGCTTGGTGTCACTGGCAAACTTGCTGAGGGAGCACTCGATCCCACTGTCCATGTCACCAACGATGCTAAACTGCACCAGCCCCATCACCAACCCCTGAGGAACACCACCCGTCACTGCTCTCCACTTGGACATCGAGCTGTTGACCGCAGCTCTTTGAGTTCAACCACCCAGCCAATTCCTTATCCATGGAGTGGTCCATCTGTCAGATCCACGTCTCTCCAATTCAGAGACAAGAATGTTGTGCAGGACAGTGTCAAATGCTTTTCACAGGTCCAGGTAGATGAAATCACTTGCTCTTTCCTTATCCACCAGTGGTGTAACCCTGTTGTAAAAGGCCACCAAATTTGTCAGGCATGATTTTCCCTTAGTGAAGCCACATTGGCTGTCACCAATCACCTTCCTTCTCTTTCCTGCTGCAAAAGCTGTTTGGGTGGCACCTGGGGCTGCTGCTAGACCACTGGGGTATGGTGCCCCTTGGGGACAGCTTGGCATTGCAGCCCAGCTGTTATAATTGGTGTATCTCAAAGACTCCTGCTCCTCTCTTCTGAAGTCTTGCCAGACGGTGAGGAGAGAGGCAGACAGGGTTTATCTAGGGCAGACGTAGACCTTACAAGTAGTTTCAAAGAGCCTAGTCTGTCATTTTGATCTCCACACTGCTCTCATCTAGATTTGGATGGGTGGCCCACCCCAGGGAGGAGCAGGAACTCCTTTCCTCTTTCTCTTTGGAAAGAGTTTAGAGAAAGCTCACAGCTTCATCTCTGACTTTGTCCTTCGCTGCATGCTCTGAAGGATGGGGCTCACTGGGTGCGACAATCTGTTCCTTGTAGGATGTCTTGGCAGAGGGGGCAGGATGCTACCACCTTCTTCCTCCAGCTCAGACCCTGCTTTGGTAGAGAAATCAGAAAGGGACCCAGGAATTAGTCCCAAACTATCATAAATGATTAAACCTTTTCCCATCCTCAAGGGATGTCCTGCCTCCTTTCTAAGGTAGGGCTTCTATCTGTCAATGTTAGCCAGTAGAGGATGGCAGAGGGGATGGTAAGATGCTATTGCCAACTATTTTATGTTCCCTAATGTCCTCCTCCTTCCAGCTGTAGGGCTGAGGGTTTGGCAACTGCCTTTTCCTTACACCTCTCAATGGGACTGGAGGCAAAACACAGCCATGCCTCAAATGTCGGAAGGAAACAGGACTGGACAGAGAAAACTTATGTCCCTGCTGAAACCCCTGAGAGAGGGGCTTGAAACACAAGATGAAAGACAAGATGAAAGACCAGGTTGCTGATTGCAGCTGCTTTGAGTGCAGCAGGAGGGTAAGCAGGGCTGGGGGATGAGAGATGTCATCCCAAACTGCAGAGCCCCGCAGCTGGAAATCAGATGTATGCACTGCTGAGCTGCTGCCTCTGTCAAAGGAACAGCAGTTCCGGTGGAGGGAGAGCTCAAAGGGACTCAGGGAAAACCTGACTCACGCTGAAGACAGCAGTAATGTACAGGTAAACATGATGACAGTTCTCCAATGTCAATGGACTGGTATAAAATTAGTAATTTAATGCTGATTATTTCACATCTTTGTTACCCTCTGTCAGGACAGTGTGTGGGGCAATGATGCTCAGAATTGGTCTGCTAACACAAGCTGCCAGGCGCTGGCATGACCATTCAGGGCTGTGCTTGTGGCACTGCCATCCCAGCGCTGCTCACTGCTGGATCACAGGCAGCCCCAAAGGGGAGATGATGGGTGCTAAAGCACTGCTGGCCTGAGCAAGGTTTAACACTGCTTCTGGGGGGACTGTAAAAGTGAGTCTAGGCGAAGGGGAGCCAGGCATAACAGAGACTTACTTGTCAGGCCTTGCGTCTCACTCCACACATTACTGATCTTGCAAAGATTCATGTTTTTCTGTCTCTTGTTGCAGCTAAAGGCCTGGTAAGATCCCACTGATTAGCAAATGCATCCACTTCCCCCTGAGAGCAGGCAGGAGAGGTTTCCCACTGCCTACCAGATGCCTGCTCTCAACACCGTAGCACTGAATAAGATTGCTGGCAACAGTGCAGCTGCCGAGTCCCCACTATCTGACCCACTCTCCTAAATGACACAGTGAGGCAGAAATTCTGGCAAACCAACATTCTTACCTCCATCCTTGATGGCCAGATGTATGCACTGAAGGGAAGAAAAATCCCAGTTTGGATTTGCTTATCAAAAGACCAAAAGTCAAATGATTTTCTACAGTGCTAAGGACTTTCTACAGCTTTTTTAAGATAAAAGCGACACAAGCAAAAGCAATACAAGATTTAACATAATTTCTGTGCCCCTTGCATGCTTGTGCCAGGTTTGTGTTGGGCCACAGTGCACGCATGTTCAGCTTCACTAGGCATATACATATTTGTTAGCTAAAACTGCCAACTGCTTAAGAACATAAGGCTTACTGTTGCATAGTTACCTATTTGGCTGCTCAGCTGGAGCTGGAGGTGAGATGAGAGGAACAGAAGAGTTGTAAGAGTAGAAGAAAAGGGGAGAGAAACAGCCTGAGGGTCTCAGCAAGCACGGTTTTATTGCAGTAGCATTAAGGGACTAGGGAGTGTGTACACAGTGTAGTTCCTTGCCTAAGGAAATTAAGACAGAAAACATACTGTGCATAAGGAGTACAGGCAGCTAAAATGGTAGGTGTTTCAGTGATGTACAGTTCCTCTTGTTTCCAACTTCAGTTTGAATTATCTTTCAATAATTAAGATTTACAACAGGCTTTAACTGGTATACACAGACACTTAAGTGCAGTGAAAGTGGGTTGAATTTGATGATGAAAAAGTGTTATGAGGAGAGTCAGATTTTTCTCCGTGATAAAAACTTTGTCAGCGTCTGTGCCAATTCCAATCCCTTTTAAAGGACTTTGTAAGAAATGACCTGCCTGCCCTTCAGCCAGGTGGTGCTGCCAGGCAGACAGGCAGAGGTGAAGGGGAGGGAAGAGGAGACGACAGTGGGGAGATGCTGGCTGGGTACTGCACATCTGCCGATGGAGCAGGCAGCAGGATGTGCAAGGAACAAAACCCTATAGACTCCAATTTAGAGCAAAAGATGTGAAGAGCACGGTGTTGTTATCTTAAGGCACGGTGGGATTTCAGAGAGCCTTTGCAGAGATACAAGCTTGTTTTGTTTATCTTTTTGCTATGCATTTTTGTAAAGAAACTAATTTTCCTGTTCATAATCTGTTCTGAATTAAGAACACAGATTTCCGTTGCCAACCAACTGCATTCAGGGCCAGTAGTATCAACTGTTATCTTTTTTTGTCTTGTTATTTCTCTGCATACAAGCATCAGCAACTTTTAGAACATACTGTATCTCAGATTACCCTGGGGACAGAAAATAATAGTGACAGGATTATCTGTCCTGAAGACAACTTCAGTGTGAAGCAACATCAGAAACTCTCTCTGAAAACACAGGCTGGGGAGTCTGCAGGAGACTGGGGAGTGGGAATGAGGTACTGCTTCCCTTGAGGCAAGAAGTTCAAGCAAGAGCAAGGAGGATGAAGGAGCTGTGGTGTGTGTACACACACACACATATACACGTTCAGTGACTCTCTCAAGCCTGGAATCTTTCTCATGCACAATATGCTGGAAAGAGCCTGGCTTTTGCCAAGACCCAAACAGAAATAGCTTTAGCACTCAGATTTCCTGACAGTCTCTCCACCTTACCGAAGCTGGCACACTCAATGCTCAAAAAGGACAGGGAAAAGCTGTGAGCAGAGAGAAAGGGTGGCAGAAAATACTCTGCTTTCAACAAGCCTTTGTGGCTGCTAACAGCTGCACCTGTGAGGTGAACAGAAGGGCAGCGCCAAGCTTTGAGAAATAAAAAACTTTTAACTTCTCTCCAGGTCAGCACCAATGGAGAAAGCCCAGGGACTAACAGCCTTGTCCTTCCCAGGGATAGCACTTAAGCCAAAATCTGGGGCACTAGAATCTGCTGAGCTGCCTTCAACAGAGTCTCTCCCTGGGCAGCAGGTGCACTGGGGGAACAAGAGGAAGAATCATCATTTATTTTCCCGATACACAACCCAGAAAACTAACTGACTGAGGGGATGTATCCTGACTTGGAGCTCACTGGGATAAAAAATGAGAAGAGACCGAAAAACAACTCAAGCTGACATTCCTCTACCCCCTGCATCTGCTCCCTGGGTGCCTTAAGTCACATTGGCTCAGCCCAATGACAGCAATGTTTCTTCCTACCAGGTCTCCAGGATCCAGGAAAGTATAAGGGAAAGCAAACTACATCTCCACTCCTGACCACACTGTGGCAAAGCTGTGAGAGCAGCTCAGATGGCATCACCTCTGCAGCAGTGTCTGGTGGGCAAGGCATGGAGAGACATTGCTCTTCCACATCCCTCTGGAGAGTGCAGTATTGCCAAACAGAGATAGAAAGTATTTTCTTCTGTAAATCAGATCAATTTGACCCTTAAAAGCAGTGAAATAGAATAAGCAAGAACCCCAACAAAATTTCTGCTGTTTCTGTGCTGGTGAGAGTACCTTGCAACAGCAAATTCCAGTAACACAGAGAGGTAAATTTGGGGGTTAAACCTACCACTCTCTGCTCACTGGAAAGGCCTTGGTAGCTGGGACAGTGACTGTATGGTTTTCTTACTTCACTTGCAGTGTTAAATGTAACCTGCTTACTTTGGTTGACCTTGTGAAGAATCATACTTAGAATTCACCACTGGCTCCATAACCTGATCATCTGAAACAGACCTCATGAAGGTCAACCAACATCTACCAATGACAGTGCAAGGTGCTGAGGGCCTGGCAAAGCATCACCCTGAGAGACTTTGTGTTTACCAGGTACATC
Organism: Athene noctua; assembly: GCF_965140245.1. Taxonomy (NCBI): domain Eukaryota; kingdom Metazoa; phylum Chordata; class Aves; order Strigiformes; family Strigidae; genus Athene; species Athene noctua. Next base: position 10,511,638 of record NC_134077.1, read on the forward strand.
TGACAGTCTCTGCATGAAGCCAAAAGTCTCCAAAAGAAGGAACAAAGCAAAAGTCAGTGCTTGGTAGATGATGCCCATGGGGGACTCTGCCTCTGAGAATCTCTGGGGATCAAGACCACCACTTGAAGTCACTTGGGTGACTTTAACACAGGGAGCTGTATCTAGCAAACCCCAGAGGCTTTGAAGGACTGCCCCAAAGAACAGGTTTTACAGTGGTGTCTGTTTACAAATCGTGATAAGCCACCGTTACCTCCGACCTAACAAACCCGTTTCCTCCACAGAGCACAGCTCAGAGCACTCAGCCTTTTAACAGCCCTGTTTGTTAACCACTGCTAAGGGCCCTCTTGAGCACTAAGTACATGATGAGTCCTCAGGAAGCCAGAGCAAATAATCTGTTGAGGTGAAGGACCGGAACAAATGTACTCACGAATCTTCATTTTTAGAACATCAAATATTCTCTGATTAATTTTTCACAATTCTGTGATTCTGCCTCTGGATTATAGAGCTGGTCTGTGAGGTCTGACAAGTTGCTTTTTTGTTGCATCCTGCCTTTGAAAAGTTTTAGTATTGTTCTGTAACCTTGTTAGATGTAACAATCAGCTTTTTATAAGCACCTCTTTGTTCCAAACTCCAAGACCATGAAAGAGAATTTATTTCTTCTGGGCTACAGGCAACGTATCAGCTTGCTCCACAGCAGCATTCATTTTTTCCCAAGGCAACCTCCCCACCTTTAACAGGCTTGAACATCTGCCCACTGTGTCCACTCCTGCCCTAAAATCCTCATAAGAACATCAAAACTGTTTCTCAAGTTATTAAAATAGTAGACCTCATTCTCCAGGATAGATTTTAACCTTCTCTGCTTAAAATCCATTCCCTGATCCTACAGAAAAAAATGCATGGGATGCAAATGGGAAAAAAACATGGGATGGGAGGATTAATTTGTTTTTTTCTTTAATGTTCTTTCTTGTAATTATTGGTGGCATGCAGCAGGTAGGGATTTGTGTGTGACAGCCAGCCTCTGGGTCATGATCTTTTCCTGCAAAGTCCCCTTAAAAATCCAAATCACAGCAGAAAAAAATCCCTCTGCCAGTCTAAGATTTAAGTGAATTTTCCAATGGCTGGCTGATATATCATCAGTGCCAAGAAGAGCTCAAACTGGTCTCTGAAATGGAGGTGTTGTACAGTCACCTTAGCAGCTGCTTGACTGTCACCTGTGCTGTACCTCACATGAACACATGCACATCACCTGGTTCTGCTTTGTAACATTCCATCACTATGCTCTGTGAATGCCCTTGTTTTGCTAGGACATAGTGGGTACAAGAAATCAGCTGCTTGCTGGTATTAAGAGACCACACAGCATTGAGAATCACACATAAAATGCAAGTCAGGAAACACAACTGTAAAAGAACAATTTGCCTGTCCATGCACTGGAGTCAGTAAGAGATACAAGCAAAGGAAAACATTTGTTCTAATATGTCCTTAAATTCAATCACTGTACAATCAAGGTTTGGTGAATTAAAGTGAAAGAACAGAGAGGAATAACTAAAATATAAAAAGAAGAACATTTGTAACGAAGTGAAAAGAAAGTAGCAATTGGGCTTCTCTTGTTTACCAGTGGACATACTAGTGCTTGTGGAAGAGGACGGCTTTGTGCCAGTGCATGTAAGTTACCTAAATCTGTCTCTGCAAATCCTACTGTAAATCCAAGAGAGCAACTAGATAGGACTTGCTAGACTTTTTCAGTAGTGAGCAGAAGGTATATGACATCTAAAAAAATAACCGGAGTCCTAACAGAGAATAGGATCAGAGGATACTTCAACCTGGAAAAGACCTCAGGAGCTTTCTAGCCCAATGTCGTGCTCAAAGCATGATCAGCTATGGGATCAGACTGGGCTGCTCAGAGCTTTATCCAGTCAGATTTTCAAAGACTTCAAGGATGGAGATGACACTACCTCCCTGGGAAATTTTCTAGTGTTTGACCGTCCACATAGTGAAAAAGGATTTCCTTAAGGTGGTTAAGGTAAGAAAACAAACAGGTTTGGAATTATGTACCCACTAGATGCTACAGGCAATTTACTGCCAACCCAGGCATGTTGATATCATTCCTCACTAGCACAGTGGAATTTTCATATGAAGCTTTTCCACTCTTGCAACTCTCCAGATTATCCTGGTCACCTCCCCTCTGATGGTCATTACCAGATAAATACAGACAGCTGGCACTGTCTTTTCTCCCTTTACTCCTGCCCTCTTTCAATTCTCTCTCTGGCCTGCCCTGAAGCAGAGGAGATTACAGCCTGGTTCCAGGTCAGATGAATGTCCTGGAGATGATCCAGTAGACCCCCTGGAGATGCTTCCAGTTACCTAGTCAGTGTGACCCCAAAGCAGCTGTAGCCTTTTCCTTTTCTAATGCAGTCATGACACTACTTTCTAGGGAACTGGAAACTCCAGGGTACCCATGAATGTTTAACTGAAGATAGAAAGAAGAACATTGACAACAAGGGAGCTAAGATCACCTCCCTGTGCTACTAATCATCCCCTTTCAATGAAGGATAGCAAAACCCAAAGGACTGTCCAAAGGACCCAAAGCCAAATTCAAGGGCTGTCTATCATAGCTCTTCTGCACACAGGCAGAAGTGAGTTGGCTATGTGAGCTGTGAGGAACTGTATAATATGACATCTGCCTGCACAGAAATAAGTATATCAAAGTTTTGCTTTCACATTTTGCTTTACCCCCTGCCCCACAGATCAGAGGCTGTGTAAAACCACATTTCAGACCTGTAGTTGAAGCATTCAGACAGAAAAAGGAATTGAACTTGAGTCTTTCATGTTCAGACTGAAAGTCTGTAGCTAAAAAAGGCACAGCTGCTTTGTGACTTAAGTTTCTCAAACTTTTAATAGCTAAAAACACCTTGTAAATTAGTCATGAATTTGTGAAGTGTTTTGGAACAACTATTCACATATTCTTCTAATGAACTTACAAAAAAAATATAGTGCTAGGGTTTACTAGGGTGTTTAAGCCCAAGATACTTGTTTTTTCTTTAAATCTTAATTTTAAAAGTGGCCTTCATTGTGGACTCAAACTACTCATGCCTGACAGCATCACTTTAAATATTAAATATGCTAGCCTTGTTCAACACATATTTTTAGCACAGTGTCATTTAATGACAAACACAGTTTCTCAGATGAACTTAAAGTACAACTGTCTCACTTGTACTATTCATCTCTTCTCTCAAGTTCCTAGTCCTACAACCAGTATTTAAAATAAATCACAGCAAATCTTTCTTTTTTGAAAATCTGCTCTTACTTTTGGGCCAGGTAGTGATGGAGGCAGAGAGAGGCTGTTTTCTGGCAAGGAGTGGCAATGGTGCTCCATTGCAGTGAAGGGGCTGTCAGCAGCCTGAAGTTCTGAAATACCTGGTGTGATTAAACTTTCTTCTCATCACCAACTCACAGTTTACTCATGGCAGAAAGCACTTTTAAGCTCATGAGCTTCAGACTATCACACTAGACAGAAGAACTGCATCATTCCTCCAAAAGACATCAACACCTACTGCCTTAATTGTGCCAGTTTCATGGAACTGAGAAAAAGAGAGGATATAGAGGGTGTTTGGAGTAAGTGGGGATTGTCTTGCATTTAGTGGAAGGTAATAAAAAAATCAAAATATAGCAAGCATAACATGATGGGTTTGGGTTTATGGTAGAATTGCCTTAAAACCCTGTAGAGGATTTATTTTATTGTTGCAAGACATAAGAGTTGAAACAGTTCCCCATTCACAAAGGCTTAGATTGAATCAGTTCAAGCTCTTCTCAAAGGAAGCAGCAACAAAGAAAAAAAAAAAAAAAAGCACAGGGTTAAGAAAAGGGAAAAAGATTTGAGTAGAACTCACAGGAGAAAGAGACATGAAGAGTAAGGCAGGAGTCAGTGAGAGGCAATGGTTCAGCTGTGCAGTCTTAAGAAGTGCGGATGGATGATTTCACTGATATGGGAAGTGGGAGGAAGCCTGGGAGAAGAGCAGTTTGCAAAGCAAAGTGGAGAGAACAGGAGTCTACTATTTGTACTGCACTGTGGCTGGAGGCAGAGACAAATAGATTGCAATGGTTACACAGGAGAAGCTGGAGATAATTCTTTGAGCAAATACATGAAGACTTGGATCTGTCTGCCAAGAACGTACTTGTTATCCCTCCTCTCCCATCGTAACTGGACCTGGAGAAAAGACATAAATGTTGTCTATGGGGCTTGCTTTTTCTACAGGTTGATTTGGAAAGAGGGTTTGGGGGATGCTCAAACGTTTTTAAATTTGATGAACAATTCCTGGTTTTCCTTCTGGAAGAAATTTCAAAAGGGGACTACAGCTATTTTACACAGTACCAGACTGCAACGTCTCATTTCTATGAATGATGCAATAAATGCATTCCCTTAGTACAAGCCATTCAGCTGTGACTCTGGCAGTAAATAAAGCTTTTTGAATGATAGCTGTGTTTAACAACTGTAGAAATGGGATCAGACTGTCCAGTTACTGCTGTGACGTTACACCTTCTTAAATAAAATCTTATCTTGGTAAATCTTGGTTCAAGGCCAGGCTGGACGGGGCTTTGAGCAACCTGGGCTAGTGGAAGGTGTCCCTGTCCATGGCAGGGGGGGCTGGAACTAGATGATCTTTAAGGTCCCTTCCAACCCAAACCATTCTGTGATTCTGTGACATATGTGGCATCTATATAAACAGCTTTACTTTCCTTCAGTGTGACCTGCTTTATAGAGAATGACTGCCAAGCAGAACAAGAAAAGAATTGTGCCAAAAGCTTGAGGTTTTAAAGAAAAGGAGAGGTGCCAGAAGGCTTTCTCCACACAGGAGAGCAGAAAGGCTGTGACTAGTACAGGCTGTAGTCTTTCCTGGAGAGGCCACTGCCTTGTTACTGCCAGGGTGAAGCAACTGTCAGGAACAGGGAAGGCTCCCTCTTAGTCCCTGCCAGGACTCGCAAGATCCAGAAGCCTCTTTGCACAACTAGTCCTGCCATCTTCACTGCAGCTTAATTCCTGTTCCAAAAACTTCTCCATAAAGCAAGTGGTGTTGGTTGGTCTAAGAGGCTGGTGGTATCTATGACCCCAAGCTGAGATGCTAATAGCTGAAGCTGCAGCAGAGTTGCTTCTACCAGTTTGTGAACCCAAGCAACAGCCTCTTTTGCCTATGCCCAGCATAGGCCCATATTGCTCCATGATCTGTTTCAATCAGCCCTCCCTCCATGAAGAACCACAGAAGAAACCTCTGTTTCTTCTGTGCTGTCCTCTGCTTTTGGGAATTGCTCCTCCCCAGACCTCTGGATGAAAACTGATGGACACAATTAAGTCTGACTGTCGCTAACTGGGCAAAAATTGCACTCAGTTTTTGCTGCTACTTCTATCCTACCTCTTTTCCACCATTTCATGTGGTATATCTCCCTAACTGCCACATTAAAAGCTTGGCCACACAGGTGGTGCTTTAGCTGCATCACTTGCTGGGCCTGGCACACTGGGGCTCTGTTGTGCACAGCTGGGTGTAGTGCTTTCTGCTATACTTGGAGCCAAGACCATCCTGGGTTCACAGGAGAGGGCTCCTTGGATGTTTCTCTGTTCATGTTCAGCTGAGGTCTGCATCCAAGATCACCATGGCATCCTCACCTCACAAGGACCCTGCTACCAACAGGACACATGATATTCAGGACATCCTCATCTGTTCTGCTCTCCGGCTGGTGAACACCAAGGTTTATGTGTTTTTCTGAGCTGTGAGTCTCCAAAGGATCATTTAAGATCTCAGAGGAGCAACACAAAGTTGTCAGAGTTCTGTGAGCATCCTCGGTGCGTAAGGATAGCAACTGAACAACAAGAATTGCAGTGAGCTTCATTTAACAGCACAAATCCCTTCCCTTTGAGAAGTGTGTGTTATTTCTCCTTAATAGAGCCTTATCTCCTGACGGAGCATTTTGGCCCCAACACTCAATAAGCAGACAGTAACCTTTCCTGGTTAAGAGCTGAGTGTGCAGCACAGAGAAGATAAAGGGGGAGCCCACATCACTGAATAGTCAGAATGAATTCAATTAACCATCAGGCGCCGTTTAAGGCTCATCATTAATAAATCAGACATATTAAAAAAATGAATCATCGAATACTGTCTGTGGATGCTGTGGTGTGTTCTGGAGCCAGTTTACAACCATCACACTGGGCTTTACTTGCTTTCCTGAAGTGATATGCAGAAACTCATCTACATATGCAGACATCAGAAAGAATTACAGAAATACAGTAACACCTAAGTCATTCAGAACTGGGGAAATGTTCCCCTGCAGTGGGCTAGAGGATCAGGTGGAACCTACATTTAAGGACACAGGGCTCTGAGAAGCCAGAAAACAGTGCTATAGCCCCTTTCTGTGTTGATTTTGTCAAAGATGCCAAAACCTGAGCAGGCAGCCTTGTCAACTCAGCTAGTCTTTTTAATGTCAGAAACAACGTGTAAATCACCTTTGGGGACATCATTCTCTTTTAAACCAGTTCTCTATGTACTTCATAGAGAATGGTGACAAGAGTAATACATTCTGTGTAACAAGACCTCTGAACAGACCACCAGCCTATCACTGCTGTGGTGCTGCCTGCTGGGGTTAGGCTTTGATAGACCAGGTAGTTTGTATTCTCATCACTACTTCAATTATTTAATTCTTCCTCCCTTCTATCAGAGAATCTCAATAATATGCTTATTTTATTTTGCCTCACAACCTTCTGAGCTGCTTCTCATATTTGAGGCGACAGATTATGGTGGGTCAGGGCAAAGAAGAGAACTTGTAATTTGCAGTTCTGGTCTTCTGCCTCAGGCACAAAACCCCCATTCAGATTCCAGATGCTTTGGCCGGTTGTCATTATCAAGTAAAATAATTTATGTAGAAGCAGATCTTCAGGATTAGCTCTCTTTCCTAGATGATATATCAGACTTGTAGGTACTGTAAAAATTTTGAGTAGTTAAAGGATGGCTAGATAATGCCCAACAAAATGATTCAGCTACTTTACAGCCTCCTCCTTCACGACTTTTTATCTGAAGATGTATTAGCCAAGAGTGGTGTGTGCAACACAAGATGTGAGTGGGTGTGTGTCTATCGGCTTGTAAGGTGCGTGGGTACCTAGTAACTTCTCACAGGCGAGGTGCATGTATGATGATGGAGGGCTGGGAAATGCAAGTAAAACCCCGGCGGGGTGACATAACACATCAAGCAAATTGCAGTGACAGACAGACTAGGCTCATTTGGTGAACATCATGCCACATCATGCTCATGATCTGCTCATACTTCGCTCCTGGGATTTGCTGACTGGTACCTCCCCTCCCTCTGTCTCACTCACTTACACACACCCCCTGCCCAGAGCTCTCTGCTGAACTCCAGTGAACTGCTCTGTTCCAGTTTCCCTTGATGGCTTTACTGTTTACCCAAGCCTGTGTCAGCTACAGTGTCTCACACACCTCTTCCTTTCTGCCCCTTTGTTTTTCCTCTAACTAATCTGCAATAATATGTCTCTCACAACAGTTCTTCTGCCCTCATCTTTGCTGCTCTGTCTGCAGACAGCCCTACTGCCCTTAATGTGATGTAGCAGTTCTCTCTCTCATCCCCCTGCAAAAAAAACCTGGAGATATCCTACAGGAAGGATGCTACAATAAATCTGTGTATGCAGTTTCTCTTATAAATGGAAAGAGTAATAACACATGAAATAATGTTTAAATAAATTCCTCCCAAGCCCCAGGACACCTCCAAGTGGTAGGCTGCACTTCTATCTTCATGACAAAAATCAATAGCAGTGCTATATTGCTACTGCGCTTTGGCTTCCACATTACTCATCCCCCCCATACAAAGTACAGACTGTTCAAGGAAATGGGTGTTCCCAGGGGAGGAGAATAGCTTTGTGCACTTAAGGTAATGATGTCACTTGAGGTCACCATGCAAACAGTTATGGATATGGAAATCTGCAGTTTTGTCAATAGAGCTGGAACCTGGGGACCTAGCCTAAGAATTACAGCTTTTTTATAAGATGTTTCCCTAATTTACCTACAGAGCTTCTTTCCAGAAACAACAGCTGCTGTACCTAATTAGCATTAATTGCCTTGTTACAGAAGAGCTACTGGGAACAGTACAGTACTTGAGGTCCTGACAAAAGGATACACTAATGGCACTGATTTGTCCAGTCTACTACTACAACCTCCCCTTATTATTCTGTTTTCTGTATGAAACACTTAGAAGTCACAAAGCTGTGAAGCAGACTGTGAAGAGACAACACAGAAAAGGAGCCATGGATGCGGGCAGGTACCAAGCCATTCAGCCTACACAAGATGCTTGCTGACTGTTCTATTTGGGACTGCATCTCCCAGCGCCAGTTTTTCATCTTGACCTGTGGCAAGAGCAGTCCTGGAAGGGGATCTCTGAGCGAGGCATCCTTTTGAACAGCACTGGGATAGGATGCTCTGGCATGAGCTTTGTGGCTCTTCGATGGAGATGCTTTAAAATAAGCTCTGAACCCACACGCAACCCTAGGAGAAGGGGTTAAATAACTAAACAAATTGAAAGATCAGTCTCAGGAACCACATGGGGAGATAAAGGCAGCCTGTTCTTTACTGGGATTAGAGACCATCTGTAAAGTTGCAACCAGAAATGCACCAATTTTGTTCTGTTGAACCCTGAGGGCTTTGTAGTTCTCCGCTCACTGACTGATATACCCAGTACTATTCCTCCCTGATCATACAGCAATTCAGTATCTGCTATGAATGCACAGCAGCAGGCTGGAAGGCAGGAGTTAACACCACAGATGTGTCATCAGCCCCTGACCCCAAACGGATTATCTCCTCTCTTCACTTCAGTCTCCACCAAGATGGGGCCCAGTCATAAATTAGATCCTCAGTTTTGTCCAAGTCAAGTACACACCAGGGAACAACATGTTGTATATCCTTGTGACAGGGTTTCTGTTGCTGTTTTAGCCCTACCAGAGTTGCTTTCTCTAAGCGAACATCATTACAGTTAATTGTTTGAGATTTTGAGAATGTTGTTTGTTAACAAGTAAGAATTGATCCAATAGCACAAGTAAAATAATTCAGTGCTTGGAAGTGCACACACCTAATTGGTGTCTCCATGCAGAATCTCCTTACCCAGCTAGAGACTGGGGAAGACAGAGATATAAACTCCTGTGCTGTCACCAAGTAAAATCTCAGGATGTTTATACATTTTAAAATGGAGAGGTGGAACTGATATAGGAAGAAGCAGAAGCTGACAAGAAGCCTTGGTGGTCTCATCTGAGATCTCTCCTTGGAGGATGAGCACTATGGTTATTTGTCAGAGAATGGATTTTTCTACTACGATTTCCTTCAGCTCCCCCTGAGCCATCTGCTTGGCTCAGGCCCCGCTATGGCCATTCACTTGCTCTCATCTCCTTCTTGTCATACAGGAAGCCAATAGGCCAGGCTGGGGTGACTCAAAAGGCTTTTATGCTCACCCTACCAATAGGTCCAGGCTCCTGGCAAGCTGAATTTCCTTCCCAGCAGTAGCTGGGCTGTGGCTGACCTGCTCTGAGAGATCTGCACTGTGTCTCCTAGAGAAAAAAAATAACATCCTACAATGCAGCTGGCAGGAGGAAAGTGTTAGTATCCTATTAATGAAATAGCTCTGCTCTGTTAGCGTTACAACAGCTTCCTGCCTCTTGAAGCAAGGAAAGTTTCTGGTTTGGCTGGTGGATTATATGTGCGAACTGCAGCATCTCCTTATGGGGCTGACTAGTATCAGCCACTGTGCTTTTGGTATTAAGATAAATAACAGCATAAGATCTAAGCTGGAAGGGGGAAAAAACAGAACAGTAGCTAAGAAAGCAGGAGAATTATCTGCTACATTTGTAATTCCGGTAATTTTTTTTTTACAAGAAGCTTTGAAAAGAAAATCTAAAAAAGCGTAAGCACTTTTAAGCCTGCATCGGTATGAATTAGGTTTCCTCTTGGTCATATGTCAGGAGACTTCATCAGCATGTAACTCAGTCTTAAGGTGGGACCCAAACTGCCTAGCTTAGACAGTAATTTTTCACATCCTTTTAGGCACCTCCCTGAGCAATCTTCCAAAACCAGTGCTTTATTCTCTATCGAGTCCAAGGAGAGGAGGTGCTTACATCTAAAGCAACAGGTATCTCAAAGGAATGAAGGCTGCTATGAGTGTCTCTCTGTCTGCCCCTTTGTCTTATGTTCACCTGCAGACAGGGATGAGGGAGATTTACTGCCAAGCACCTGGAGTGGTGGATGTGCTGATAAAGATGCCACTGCCACAATCCCTCATCACCATTACAGCTTGTTCTGCAGCACTCCAACCAATTGCCATGTTGCCCATTCTGTTTTAACACAAACTGTAACTTCACTGACTGCCAGGTAAGACAGACAGACTGTCTGGATGGGGAGTTAAGTGCAGAGAAGGGAAATTAAAAATGCAAAATAGAACAGATGGCGTAAGCTTCATTAAAATAATATCTTGTCTCCTGGGGATCCCATGAGGATCTGTTGCCTTCCAGTAGATACGATGCCCCTGAGATTTACACTTGGGGATTATTTTGTTCCTCCTTATCACAACTCTCTTCTGCTTTCAAACGGCTTGTGGTATGTGCTCCATCTGGATATGCCTCCTAATAAGGATGTGCTGGAGACATGTCCTAAGCACTAATGTACACCCAGTGCTGTTGGGAGCCTCCTTATCAAGTGATTTGAAAGAAAGAAAGAAGCATGGCTGAGCCTTGCAATTCCTGACAGAAAGACAAGTGGCAGTGTTAGAGAAGTCAGAAATACATAATTAATATGGATATAATATCAATATATGGATATAATATATGGATATGGATATATGGATATAATATCAAAGATTATGAACTACACAAACTGGGAGATATTATTTCCCCTTGGTGTGAGGTTCTCCTCTTTTTTGATGTGGCCCCAGCAGCAAGCTAAATGTTTTACTGTTGCACTTATATACCAGATGTAAACTTTAGGAAGTCACTAGAAACATAAGCCACCTGTGAAGTCTCTCTTGTATCTAACTGACCACCCAAGCAAGCACGTGGCCAAATGTACTTATCCACAGTGGGAGAAACAACCAAGGAAAAGACCATCCAGGCAGCAGGATAAACCTATGCGCACTGCATGTAGCACAGCTCATTCTGTCACACTTCAATCACTGCGGCCTCTGAAAGCAAAAGTTGTATTCATGCTGTGTTGGTATTTAATTGAGCTTGCTGGAACCAAGCTTTTTAAATGAATCTGCACAGAGTGAAAAATTACATTTATCAACCTTCCATCAGAGCATCTGACATCTGAACAATTGATTCTGATTTAACAGTGAAAAATGCCACTATATCCATATGAAAAACCTAGTCACTACCATGCCCAGCAATGTCTGTGCCAGTTAAGCTATTAAACATTTAACATTTTAGATTATATATATTAAATATTTAACATTTATATAAACCTTAGATTTGTCTAGTCTTAAAAGAGATTAAAAAACCAATCCAAATCCTTACAAGTTTAAAGTGGAAGAGACAAAAAAATCTAGTTGGAAGAATGGGAGCTGGAGGCCAGAGCTGGGAGATGCGAGCCATTAAACTGCTTGAAAATCATAAAGGCTGGCCAGATTTTAAGAATAACAGCAGCAGGAGCTGATGTGGATTAAAGACATGATACACTGGCTACAGACAATACTGTCAATCTCATTTTGCCCCAGGTAACCTGGAGCTCATCTGGGTATAGCTAAGAGTAGAGAGGCAATCCAAATGCCACTAGTTATGTGTTCACCTAATTAAAGAGGCACGCTGTTTCCACAGGCAGAGAGAGGTTGTTGATCGGACTTCTCTCTGGAGACAAAGCAGGAAGATGCTCATCAGCCTTGCGAGACAATTCCTCTTAAGCATGTGAGTTTCACCCACTTGTGGTCAGCACTGGGTATTCACTGGGGCAGCAGAACTAGCTGGAAAGGAAGTTCTGGCAATTGCACACCTCTATCTACTGAATTCAGACTCTTCCCATACATCCCTTTGACTCTTTACTGATGGATAGTGGCATTCAGCAGTGGCTACATGAAATAACATTTTCCCTGTGTTGAAAAGCAGAAGTTCTGGCAGAAAGACCAATCATTCTGTTCTATCTGATCCTTGGAAAAAAGCTGCTAAGCTCTGCAGAACTGTGACTATGGCACATTTTCATGTATTAGTCCATTTTAATAGTCACCTTGCAATCAACTAATCTAATAGGCTTCCTCTTCCTTAGTCACCTCCAGTTGGCAAATTCAAGTTTACAGCTGATTGGGAGTTTCTCCTGTCATATTCTTCTCATTTCTATTATTCCTGTTTTCACGTTTTTTCTTGATGGCTTTTCTGAGTCTTTGTTGTACTGATGTCTCCCAAATACTACGACTAAATTTGCTTTGCCGGCTCCCTCTTTTTGTATTAGTCATTAATGAACACATAAATGAAATGACTATTGGAGAATCCCATTAGCAATGTCCTTTCCCCTTCAACACTACCTGATGTGTTTTGAGTTCCTGGGTTTCTCCATCTATTGGCTTTGCTTAAGTACTTAGTTATAAAACTGAGTTTTGTTACAGATTACCTCAAATTACCTTTCCATTTAAACTGCATGAATTGAACTAGCTGTCCCTGAATCCAAATCTATTTCCTATGATCAGATTTCCTATAACGTCCTCATGGCTTACCAAAGCCAAGTCTAAAATAGCACCATTTCCTGTCACGTTAGCAAATCTCTGAGGAATATTTTTATTGCCCAGAAATGCAAGAATATCTCACACTTACCAATAATAGTATCAATTGCTCTCCAACCTGATTCCTGATGTTAAATTATCCAAAACAACTACTGCAGTAGTAATTATCTCTCTAATAACATTACAGAACTCTCTTGGCAGTGAAAAAGGATCCTGGTGGCATATGGCATGCTGGCAGTGATAATCTTTTGCCAAACTGTTGAGTTGTGCTGTCACTAACACATATTGTTGCTCCCTGCATTTTCCTGAAAAGCAGCCATGGTCTTGCAGTATTCACAACTGCTATTGCAGGACAGATCTACTGTCCCAATGCACCTGCTCACATCCCGTATCAGTATCTCAAGGTCCTGTACTTTGCTGCATGATCTTGCTGTGTTTGCACAACCAACTTTCTCTCTTCTCCTTCCCAGTCCCTCTTTCAGCGAGACCTTGCCTATTCAACTACTCTATTTTCCTTTACCTTTTATGGGTCTACTCTGTGACATTCTCTCCTGCACTGCTATGACCAGATTTGTCTGATTGTTCAATTTACCACATACTCAGGCAGACCTCTGAGATTTCACAAAGGCTCCCCAGCCTTTTCCTGGTGTTTTCTTAAGGCTCCTCTCATAAATGAGGCCAACACTAGTATCTGCAGTAGTATTGCATGTCCTTGGGTAAAGCCTGTCTACTGAGAACATCTCTTCATAATCATACACCAATGCCCAAACTTTCCTAAATCTTCTTCAGACCTTACCTGTCTGCTTACCTTCCCTATCACTCATTCAGTAGGGGACAGAGCTATATTCCACTGAACATATGGGCACCCAGTTCTTTCAGAGCCTTTCCTGCCATGGCATTGTCACCCTTGATCAGCTCCAGCAGCATCCTCTCAATGTCATTTTTTCTGATGTGAAGGACAACCAGGGACTGCTTCCTGCTCCTACTGGGAAATTTTCCAGACCTAGATTCCCATTTTTTATCTGCGTTACAAGCAAAAAGCACACCATTCCTTTGACTTGTCCTTCATCAGGTTCTTGAGGCTGTGTGGCATAACAGTGGCTCCGGTTCTGGAGGCAGCACAGCCATGTGTGGATTGCTGTCTTCTTGTAAGAATCAGGCTTGTGAGGAAGCAGTGTATTGTGCTAACTGGATGATTCTGCTTCTAGAACTTAAAAAATATTGCTCAGAAATAGCACGAGCATTTGTATGTGAACCTTTACAGACTTACAAGCCCTCCATTTCACAGTAACACAGCTCTATCTTTTCCTGGTAGTGGTTCAAGTCTCTAATCCTTTCCCTTCTGTTTGCAGTTATTCTGTCTTCTCTTCTTTTTACAGTCCCTCTGTATTTTCTTCATTCTTTATCTGGCCAAAACTCAATTTTAGCTTGATAAAAATCTGTAGGTTTAAAAAGCTATGCCTTCCTTTCAAAGCATAGCTTCCTTTCTCTATCACAGCCCAAGATACAGGGTCCTTACATGTTTGTAGGTCAGTTCACTCAGCAGCAGAACACAATGACAAAACTACTCTGTGAGTTGTTTGAGCCGAGCTGACATTCTCAGTCACATGCATGAAGATCTGCATACAATCCCATGAGCACTTCACTGCATTTCAGACCTTGCATTCAGACTTTCCACTCTCCAGCAGCAACAACTCACCTAATTTCACCTGAAGTGGGGACGGCTTATAGTTCATGGCTACAGTCTCTCCCTCTCTCGTATCACAATCTCTGTCCGAAATAGATGCAGCTGTTGGATCCTGTTAAGAAAGAAAAGGAAACAAAACAGAATGGTTTAGCTAGAAGTTATGCAGTCTCTTCTCTAACTGGCTATTAGGCGAGTCCATTCCCACCCGCACTGAGAGAGCACAGAACATGATGGTGTTTTGAATGGCTGAATCCCAGGGCAAAACACAGAACTTCGGAAGCACATTTAGTCTGCTAAAAGTCCCTCTGAAAACACCAGATTTCAACATCAGACTTAAGTGATGGATGATACTGGGAATATAATGTGAACGGTGGGTCATCAGCTCAAATCCAGCCTGGGTTGGCACTGGTCCCAAACCATTTTCATAAGATGACTCTTTGGGGTGTTGTATGAAGCGCATTTACAGTTTCAGCTGAATTCCAAGTGGATCAGTCAACCTCATGATTAAAACTAAAAAGCTTGTGACCAGCTCTGTGTGAAAGTCCAGCTCAGAAGGAACAAGGACTGAATGAATAGGAGAATTCAATCTGGAGTCCCTCTTGGGAGAGCAATGAAGAAGCCTGTACTTCCGATACTGAATCTATTTTGTGGCTAACTGGAAAGATTTAATTTCAGCATCTGTCAGCACAGCACCTTTCACTGTCACTAAAATCCCCCTGAAAAACAAAGGTCCCCAAACACAGAGTTCGCTCCATCACGCCCACTTGCAGACAGCCTAATCCAGGTAATGTTGTACCCTATGGTATAGTGCATCAAAGGATTTAGAGAGAGAGACAAACTACCAATTCAGGCAGTTCCACCATTGCTAAAAATATTTAAAGTCCTTTCACAGCAAACTTCAAACCTGCTGGAAATATCTCTACTTAGCACCACAGTGAAAATTAAAACTGGTTTTCAAACATGTTCACTTGTTCCCACCTACAAGCTAGACATTAAATTGAACATGCCTATACATATATCTATATGTGTATGCAAATTTGGATTTATGATAGGTAGAGCTGCACAGGGAAACACCCAACATTAGGTCCAATATCTGAAGAAACCATCATTTTGTAACAAATGGAACAAAGCAACAGAAACTAAATACTAGAAAATACCATTCCAAACTGGTGAATTGATATTGTTCATCTCCCATTTTCTAGCGTTTGTATTTTGAACACAATTTCTTATAAAAATGCAACTCAGCATTTGACACTTACAACTGTATGCAAGGCAGAGTCACTGTGTTTCAAAGCAAGGTATTATTACTCTTTGCTCTCAATAAAAATTTCACTTGGTGAGTCACTGTCCTTTCTTCCCCAGTGCCTGCCTTCTCTCTGCAGTGCACATTAGCTCTTTTTCATACACTGTGCTTATGAGATAAAATGTGATTCTTGAATTAGGCTCTACCTTCACAGAAACTGGTCAAAAAATATACGCAGGGTTACAGTGTTTTATCAAAATTCTGCTCCTTGCACTATCTAGTAGACTTTGACAACACTTAAAATGGATCATGCTAACAAGACCTTGCATTCAATGACATTAAACAGATAATGCTGCACTATATGCAATTTCTTCTGCTTTCCTCTAATGCAGTCACTGCTGTACCTTTCCTCTAATGCAGCAGTGTAATGACTGGTTAAAAAGTTTCGTGCAGGTTGAAAACAAAAAGACAGTCTCCATGAGAACACAGTTAGGCATAAATGATGAATCACATGCATTTTAGGTTAAAAATCCTACTTTAATAACTATACTAAATGACAAAATACAGCAGTTGAATGGCAAAAATGTAGCAACTGAAATTAAATGAAGCTAAAAGTGAAATGGTATGCAGAAGAAAAACAATCCCCACTTTATAAATGAAAATGATGAGCTGTAGCTAGCTACTGACATACAAGGAAGAGATCTCAGATGACAGGTTCCATCAGATGATCAGCTTGATAGACCAGGACTCTTCAGCCAATGAGAGACAGACAACTGGCAGGGCTCTGGGAGAAGTCTAAATAATCCTGAGTAGGGTGAGAAGGTGAATAGGGATCATCTAGCCCTTGCTTTCTACAAGCATGAGAAATCAAGTGGCAATATGCAGTAGCTGGAAACCAACTTTGTAATTCTCCATACAGTAGTTGATGTGCTGCTGTCGATGCTGAAAGGGTCTCAGGAAAGGGTGAGAAAAATGAATGGAAGGAATATCTGTCCAATACAACCCCTAGGCACAGACTGCCGGGGGAAGGGAACCAGGGAGGCATCGCCACGGGCTCACCCTGTTCTTGTCCTGTTGGAGACACGACACAGGGGTAGGTGAGACCTTTAATCTGACTTGAAACAGACACCCTTATTTTCTGTGTCAGAACCTATTCTATGATCTCAACTGAAGACCAGCTCTTGCAGCATCCTTGTAACATGGGATCGGTCTCAAACACACCCCGATGAAGGGGCACAGAGGGACCACAAAACACCAGCAGAGTCTGGGTGGCCATCTCTGTGTGCACAGGCCAGGCCCAATCCCTCCAGAGAGCAAAATGGATCCGAAAGAAAACTGAGCTGGGTCAGAGACAGTGTCCCCCATGCCACAGGGTATATAGATACCCAGGAGTGCTGAGCTACTGGCATATGTCCCACCTATCACTCCATATATGTTCTACAACAAAGCACAGGACTCCATAGTAACAACCTTGGCTGCAAGAACAACGGCATTCCCACAGCAGCTTGGCTGGAGCTGCCTCTTTGCGCGAACACACTTTGCCTCTGTGCATACTGAATGGGTGCATTGCTCTCTCTATAGCTCATCCACCCTGAGAAACGTTTACTTGACTAATTAGCCTTTTGCGTGTGAATGCCTACGAGCACTCTGAGACTCACCATGGGCTTTTGCTATTGGAACTCACTTGGCAATTTTGTGCTTTTTTTACACGACTCCCTAAACCGATGCATTCAGCTCCAAACCCGACATCAAAATCTCAGCTACACGGTGACCAGTCCCAGACCAGATGATGTCCTTTCTCTCTGCTCGCTGCAGGGAACACAACACTCACAATCAAAAGGCAAGTGTTGAGATGTGGCTGTAGGGGCTATAAATGGCTATGGGAATTTAATGCACTTAAGGAATTTTTTGTTCCTGAGGCCTCCTTACGTCTTCATTCCTAGGGAAAAGATACATTCAATCAGGCCATTGCACAAATGTTTGGCTGGGGCCAGAGTTTAATCAAAGTTTTCTCCCCACATACTCACAGCTTAATTGGGCATGCACAGCCACGGCATTCAAACAGTGAGATGGTTCCTTACTAGTTTGATTTTTTTCTGTAGGCTTGACACAATGGACACTGAAAACTGCCCTCCTGTTGGGTACAGCTGTGTCCTATAATGTGTGTAACATGTGCCATTTCTGAAGATCAGAAATTAGTTCCAGTGAACCTTCATGAAGCAGGAGTCTGTGAATTCTTGATATGCAGGGGCACAGAGAGATGCTGAAACCACTTTAAACAGAAATCAGTGGTTTAAGGAAGATGGCATGCTCAGCAGGGTTTTTATCCTTTCTCTTTTTTTAAAATCCCTCCTTTCCTTTCTGCAGTACTTAGCAAGAAACACATCTGCCATAATGCATCAGGTCAATAGCCTTTTTACTCTTACTGTCTACCTCTCCCAGTAACCCACACTGACTACAGGGGGGGAAATAGCCCCAAACAGACAGCAAACTGTGCAGTTATACCCTGAGCAACGGAGTTGGGTGCTGGGTACACCCTTGCAGCACCTTGGAAAATGCAGCTTCCTTTGCCTTCCTTAACAGTCAACACTTCTGACACGTTGCAAGCTTAACAAGCCTTTGCTTTCCACCCTGCAAACTGGGACCCCAGTGCGCATCAGAGGGAATGGGCACACAGAGTTTCTGTGACTTTCATCTGCTACGTAAAAACACAGCTGCAAATTGAGATGTCTCTATCTATCCACCCTTCCCAATCCTAAAAATCAGTCACTTTTACAGCCCTAAGAAAATGTTCTCCACTTCACTGTCTGTGGGAAATTCTATGATCATTAAAGCAGCTCTGCCTTTTGATTAAAGCAGAGAGGCATGACTGCCATTACCCTCTAATCTCAAGGAAAGATCCAGTATACAGGGCTTTACCCACTGCTTCTCTCCACAGTTCAGAGGCTTTGGTCTGATCATCATCAGCTGAATCAGTGTGAGCTGACTGCTCAGGAGTACCAACCAGGTACCTTGGTCTCCCTCCAGTAGCCACCAAAGATGTGCTTGCTGTCTTCTGTCCAACTTAAAGATGTGGGAAGTCTCAGTGCCAACATGTGTATGACAGCCTACAGGGAGTGCTTGCAGCTCTGCAGGCTCCTGCTTTCTGAAGCTGCCCATGTGGATCACACGCTGCAAACAAATGCTAACAGGAAAAGACAAGCCCAAGTGTTTTGCTTCTTTTCCACATCAAATACTGAGTCTGGAAAATCTGACAGATGTTCTGTGCATGAGAGACTGACTTAGTGAGCAGAAAAACAAGTGAGAAACCACATGCATCCCAAATACGGGGACACATTCGGGTCACAGAGAAGTTTCTATCATTCCCATGTTGTCATGCCAGACTCTCAGACTAGAATATTGCTCCTGCTAATAAGTAGATATTTATGCCTTCAGTCTCTCTGCCCTGGGAACAGAAAATCCTATGCCTTTTGCAGATCCACTCTGCCTCAAGCTGTACCGCACTAGGTTATCCTGAGGCAGCAGGCTTTTGGGGAGGGGACGCTGATGTGCACAGGTGGGTATGTAAAAGCATGATCTCAGTGTTCTGGACAACAGACCGCCACAGCCTCTATATATATCACTACAATATAGACATGAAATATCTATGAACATAAAGTGCTTAAAAAAATGACTGGGAACAAAACCACTGTGAGAGATGACTTGTAAAAACAGGTCCTGAAAGAAACAGGCCTGTGAGAAACAAAGACAGAAAAACAGCCTGAGGAAGAGATAAAGGATAGTGGGGGGAGAGGAGGCCCTCCATGCTAATGAATGTCTTAAACACTCACAAATAATGAAATACAGTCACAGGGTAGATTGTATGGAGGCTGGTAAGGCTGCCTGGATAGCACAGGATGGGCTGGAGGAGGGAGCCCTGACGAGATATGATGGTTCTGCTCTGGTGCACTTGGTCAAGGACCATCTGTCCAGTGAATGATATTAAAGTTAACACCCCTGAACATGCTAACAAAGATCAACAAGATCATGCTAATGACATCATCCTATGAAGCACCTTACCCCTCCCCATACATGGGATACACAGGTATGTGGGTTGACCTAGGGGATGGACCCAAGGAAAATGTGTATAAATTGAGGGGGGGCAAGGAGGGGGAATTCAGAGAGTGAAGTGAAGCAAGGAAGACAGATGCTTCCTTGAACCATCACTGGTGGGATCAGCACAGGAACCTGGACTGGTGATCTCTATTTCTCTATTCTCTCTGTCTTCCTCTTTTCTTTTTTCCCTTTTTCCTTCACTACCATTAAGTAACACAAGGCATACTGTATTGCTTGCCATAACTCGTTATATACTTAGTCAATTATTGTATATCCAATTAGCACATTGTGGGAAGTTAATAAATGTCTGGACTTGGAGACTTGTCTCACCACTGTCCACTCTGTTGGGGATTTACAAATCCAAGTCACTTCTCTCTTGTCTGCGCAGGACATGACATTAAAATTGGTGTAGTCAGCAGGACCCCCTTCGGTGTTGTAGAGTCCTAAGAGATACTGATTCTCTATTCGATAAACTCGGACAGGAAGCAGCGGGAAGTGTCCCCTCAGCTAAATGCCGGGATAGGGTTGTAGGGACAACGATTCTCTATTCAATGAACTCAGACAGGGAGAACTGGGAAGTGACCTCTCAGCTCTAAACCAGGAGAGGTTTGAGCAGTGACAAGCCATGACTGGACGGGAAATGTCAGTGCTTGACTGCTCCTCTGTTTCTGAGAAACTGAAGGGAGTATAAGGCTTGTCTTACTCCTCCAGTAATGGTCTGGGCCCATGTTAACTGGCATAATCCAGAATAAGTGGCAAGCCTTATCACTGTCCTTGTGAAGGAACAAAGGTTGAGCCCAGGCAAAGGAAAATCTATAGTGTGTGCTGTATAAGGGGCAGCACTAACAGCAGCATGAAAAGATAAAACACTTGAACAGGCAAACAGAAGGGGAGGTAATCAAATCCTTGCAAGATCTGGTAAAAACTCTAAAGGATCAATTGGCCAAGGAACGTACTGTTACTGAAAAAAAAGCTAAATTCTTGCAGAACCAAACTGAAATTTTGCAAAGTCTATCAGTTGCTGAGCGTAACACCACTCAGTAACTCCAACACGGCTCTGCCGGATGCTCTGAACCGAGAAAAAATTTTATGGTCAGAATTAAAGGAGAATGAACAATAAACCTGCAACCGGACAGATCTCAGCTCTGTTCCAGATAGTGAACCGGGATTTATGAGTCTGGCAAAATTGGCAGCTAGACTCTTGTAGCCAACAGGAGTTAGAGCTTTACTCCCAAAACAAGGGGGTGAATTTAAGACCATTAATTAAAATAGAGACCACCGATGACCAGGGTAGAGGAGCTCTTCAGGTCACCGTTTGAACACCACCATATCCAGTGACTGAACTTGCAAAACTTCAGGAGAAATATACCAGACGAGCTCAGGAAACAGAGACTGAATACATGTGAAGGGTATCCTTGACTGGTGGTGACTGAATCTTGTTATCAGAAGATGAGGCCCAGGGGTACTGGGGCCAGGGGTTTTCTTAATTACTGATGACCAGAGAGAGCCGTGGTCGTTAACTCAATGAGCTGTCTATTGGGCTGGGGATCTGGACCCCATGGAAAGGGGGGATCCAGTATGTACTGAGACCCCAACCATAAGGCATTTGACTGAAACTCTGCAGAAGGCTGCTTGTCTCCTTCTCTGACGCTATTAGTTGTTAACCCTGATGGAATGACTTCCCTGATTCGGGGACCTGCCAGAGACTTTGAAATTATATGCAGTACAGCTACAAGATCACTTGCAGGATGCACTAACCCCATGGGGAGGAAGACAGAATCAGCAGGGGGGAGCTGTGACCTGGGAGGAGGTGGCCCAAGAGTTAATAAATTATGGGGGAACAGGAAACCTAGACCAGGTATGTAGAGTGGAACAGGAAAATCAATCTCTTCCCCCTCCGCAAGTCTTAGGGGCAAAGAGAAACCTATTGTGGTCTGAAGGAATTGAACAGGTGATTCCCCAAGATTTAATGAAAAGTATGTCTGCTACAGCTTTAGAAAAGCTCATTTGGGGGTGGAAAGGCAAAAGGAAGGTGAGCCTCTGAATTAAGCAGATCTCTGGAGACAGTAGGAGGGCAGAACCCTGACCTGACTAACTGCCCCTCAAACACCTACTGCCTTTGAAAAGAACTTGATTGATCTGGGGGGGAGTGGGGTTGATACTCCTGTATTTTTTGAAATTATGTCTCCAGGAAATTTTCTACTCTGCTCATTCTGAACTTGTAAATAGAACAATGACAGGGTCAGTTACTGATTTAAGATTTTTGCAGTCAAAAGAAGGAACCAGGAGATAAGGGAGTGAGTCACTACAACTTTGCATAAACAATGCATGCCTTGCTATGACTATACCTTTGAAGAGGAACTAAAAAACTGATAATCCTGCCCCAGAAGCTGCCCAAGGCTGGATGTGAGAAGCAAAGTAAAGGCAGCGGGGTGGGGGGCAGCGAGACCATGACCATCAACTCAATTCAAGACCAGAGACTTGCCCCCCTCCATGCCCATAAGGAGCATGCGTGCTAATTGACATAGCAAGCAAGGCTGATGGAATGGTAATTACAGACCAATGAGTGTAAATTTAGATAGTTTTTTACTAATCACATAACAAGATAAATAGGCTGTAGTTCCTCTGTGTAATGTGATAGCTTTGTGCAATTACCACATAGAACCCATCTGTGTGCAGACACGGAATAAACAAATACTTCTGCTCTGCGTGTATATTGGCTTTTTGCACACCAAGTAGTAAAACCTGTTTGAGGGACAGTTTTGGTGACCCAGATGGGACTGAGCTGACAGCCCTTCCTGGATCATCCTGACATATCAACAGGGAGAGGCAGCCTGACCGGACTCCAGCATGCACCGATCTGTTGAGCAAGGACTCCATCGGCTCCTCTCCCATGGTCGGGTGGCAAGTGACACAATGGTGCAATGTCACTAAAAAGTTTAATATTTAATATTTTTATAGTATGAGAAAGAGATGGGTGTAAGCTGAGAATTAAGTGGCATTTGGTAAATTCTGTTTTGGTAATGAAATGGGCACCACTACTTCCCAGGAGACATCCTTCTGCTCTCCTCTAGGATGCAACCTGAAAAATCAGAATAAATTTGGAGGGGATCCCCTGATTAGAACCGAACTTAAGTGATATTGTGATCAGTGGTGGCCACAGTATTTTTTGGAGGATGATGAAAATGATCTAAAAATGTATCTTCAAAATATAATACTATATTGATACTACAAGCGCATACCTTGGACACATTTCTACAAGATCAGCATGTACATGCTTAGATTTGGTTGGCCTTTACTGTAACTGATTCATCTGCCTTTTCTTCTAAAGGAAGACTAACAACTACGGATCTTTTTACAACTTGTTTCACTGGCATGATAACCTCAGTAGCTGTGTTACAAAATTATACTATACTAAGTGATGTTGATATTAATGTCTCTCATTGCTATTTTTCCTGAGTAGGAAATGGCTGCATGCCAATGAACATCACAATATTGATTGACAGTAGACTATTTCCTCCTTCCACAACATAAACACTGCCTCAGTTTTGAAGACAATGTGTTGCTTCAACATCACTAGTGGATCAGCCACCGTACAGAACAACATTCAACATCCTCAGGACTTAATGCACCAAGTGAAACAATCTACTGACGGTGTCTGGCTGACTTGAGTTGTTGAACTCACTGATGAGATGAATGGGATCCAAAGCATTATTGTAGAGATACGTTTATTCTTTCTCATGTTTCATTCTTTTCCTTTCTTTATTCTGTGTGTTTATTGTGTGCCTCTACCCATTACTCTGGGCTACACCCCACAAGCCCAAATGAACACCTCCAGCTTTACCAGTCCCAGCAGAAGTAGTTGCTTGAGTGAGAGGGTGAAATTTGGGAATACAATGGAAGATTGGCAGGAGAATTGTAAACATGCTCAAGTGACTTGGAGCTGGGGTGCCAGAAAAGACGTGTATCGTACTAATTATTGTTTAGCCTGTGAGAAACATGGAGGGACCTTACTGAACATCCTTGAGATTCCTGTCCTGCTAAGGGAAAGATCAAAAACAGGCAAAAGCAGCAGGCCCGAGATGTTTCTTCTCCTTTTCCTGACTAGCAAGGACTGAGTTATGCAGTGCCTGTGACCCTGCCTGTGTGCCTCTGTCCAGGTGATGCTGCAGAGATCCCCCAGGTCATGGGTCACATCACTATTAAAATCCTGAGGACTCACAGGGTCGGGAAGATGGCTTGTAAATATCAGTCCTATGATATTATGTGAATTTAATGAAAGGCCTTGCAGGAGTTAGATGTATGTTCTCTTGCCTTCTGTCTGCTCTTCCCTCTGTACCTATTCGCTGTGTACAGACCAGAACGGTCAAAGAAGTACTTGGAGTCTTAGAGCCACGGGGTGGGGTGTGAGAGACAACTTGTAACTCCCCAAAAATGGGCCTAAGAGAAACAGGCTTGTGAGAAAAAACAGCCTAGGAGAGATAAGGAATGGGGGAGACTGGAGGCCCTCTGAGCCGAGGAATGTCTCAAACACTCGCAAGCAGCGAAACTACAGTCACGGGGTGGATCATGTGGAGTTTGGAGCTGATAAGGCTGCCTGGATAGCACAGGGTGGGCTGGAGGAGGGAGCCCTGAGGAGACAGGAGGGCTCTGCTCTGGTGCATCTGCTCAAGGTTCAGGGGCCACCTGTACAGTGAATGACCATTGCTTCATTATCCACAAAATTAATATTAAAGATAACACCCCTGAATATGCTAATAAAGATTATCAAGATCATGCTAATGACATCATCCCACGAAGCACCTTAGCCCTCCCCATGCATGGGATATGTTGGTATGTGGGTTGGCCTGCCAGGTGGAGCCAAGGAAAGTGAACTGAAAAACTGAAGAACATGGATGCGATCCTGATGAACTCAGACAGGACCAACACAGGAATCTGGATTGGTGATCTCTGTTTATTTATTCTATCTCCCTCTTTTCCTTTTTTTCCGTTTTCCTTCACTACCCTTAAGTAATGCAAGGCATACCATATCACTTAACTTGACTTTAGTAAGGTCTCTGACACTGTTTCCCACAGCATTCTCCTGGCAAAACTGGATGCTCATGGCTTGGACAGGCACAGGCTTTGCTGGGTAAAAAACTGTCTGGATGGTTGGACCCAAAAATTCGTGGTGAACAGAGTTAAATCCAGTTGGCAGCCAGTCACAAGTGGTGTCCCCCAGGGCTCGGTTTTGGGGCCACTCCCGTTTAACATCTTTATTGATGATCTGGACGAGGGGATCGAGGGCACCCTCAGTCAGTTTGCAGATGGCACCAAGTTGGGTGGGAGTGTTGATCTGCTCGAGGGTAGGGAGGCTCTGCAGAGAGACCTGGACAGGCTGGAGCCATGGGCTGAGCCCAACTGGGGGAGTTTCACTGAGGCCAAATGCCGGGGGCTGCCCTTGGGCCACAACAACCCCCAGCAGGGCTACAGGCTTGGGGAGGAGTGGCTGGAGAGCTGCCAGTCAGAGAGGGACCTGGGGGTGTTGATTGACAGCCGGCTGAACAGGAGCCAGCAGTGTGCCCAGGGGGCCAAGAAGGCCAACGGCATCCTGGCTTGTGTCAGCACTGGCGTGGCCAGCAGGGACAGAGAAGGGATCTTACCCCTGTAATCCACACTGGTGAGGCCGCCCCTTGATTCCTGGGTTCAGTTTTGGGCCCCTCACCCCAAAAAGGCCATTGAATGACTCGAGCATGTCCAGAGAAGGGCAACGGAGCTGGTGCAGTGTCTGGAGCACAGGTTGTACGGGGAGCAGCTGAGGCAGCTGGGGGGGTTTAGTCTGGAGAAGAGGAGGCTGAGGGGAGACCTCATCGCCCTCTACAGCTCCCTGACAGGAGGTTGCAGAGAGCTGGGGATGAGTCTCTTTAACCAAGTAACAAATGACAGGACAAGAGGGAATGGCCTCAAGTTGCGCCAGGGAAGGCTTAGACTGGATATTAGAAGTATTTCTTTACAGAAGGGGTTGTTGGGTGTTGGAATGGGCTGCCCAGGGAGGTGGTGGAGTCCCCATCCCTGGAGGGGTTTAAGAGTCAGGCTGACCCAGCGCTGAGGGATCTGGTGGAGTTGGGAACTGTCAAGTGTTAGTTAATGGTTGGACTGGATGATCTTCAAGGTCTTTTCCAACCTAGATGATTCTGTGATACTGTTTACCATAACTCATTATATACTTAGCCACTTACTGTGTATCCAATTAGTACATTGTGGGAAGTTAATAAATGTCTGGACTTTGAGACTTGTCTCACTGTTGTTCACATCACTGGGGATTTAGGCATCTAAGCCACTTGTCTCCCTCATCTGAGCGGGATGTGACAACCACTGGGAACCAAGGTGCACACAGTCTGTCTATGTATGAAGCAGCATAAAAGGAGAGGCTCAAAGACTGTCAAATTTATAGTGGATCAAGCTGAACCCACCATAAATTAAACAGTGATCAGTAATGGCATGTTCAGCAAGAGAAAGAAAAGTGTCACAGGGGGATGTATGGCAGGAATGGAACCTGCAAAACTCACAGAAGAATCTCTCATGCTCTCCTCTCCATCCCTCAGGCTTCAGCTTAAACATACAGTTTTGGAGCCCATTATTTCAAGGAAGAGGTAATCCTCTCAGCAGTGCTATAGATAAAAGCTACAACCATCCAGGAACACTGGAAGAATGGGGTTGTTCAGAAATGAAAGGTGAAAACTAAGAAGAGATACAATAGCTGTCTTCAGATACAGGAAGGGCTGTCACAAAGAAAAAGGGAGTAAATATTTTTTTCCTTGTTTCTGGTCACCAGAATAAGAAATAATTCGCTTAAATTGCAGCAGAGCTACTAGGGAATATCAGAGAAAACTGAAGAGGTAAGGCTAAGTTGCTGTACGGTTGCCCGATGAAGTTGTGGAACTGCTGTTGCAAGCCTGGGTTAGTAAACGTGTCACACAGGTGGTTAACAGAGCTGAGCTGGTTTTGGGGCAGCCTGATCCAGATTTGGCGCAAGCTGATAAGATCCCTGATCTTTCCAGGTTCCTTTCCTCTACCTTCTTAAGCGAGGAGCTTGCTTCTAAACCAGACTCATTTAGGCAGAACACCACTTTATTAGGTCCTCCAGGAATTAGAGGTTCTCCAAACTCCCCCAGGCACTGCCAAAGACCATGGCTGGCCTTCACCTTCACTCTGGGTGAGCTGAAGAAAACCACCTTTTTTCTGATTCTCACATGTTGAAGGAACTCCATAATCACACAGTGACCAGACCAGAAAGCTCCCAGGAAGACGTGGTTGTCACTTTTCGTCAACATGTCCATGCTGCTGGATCCAGAGCACTAACCGCTCATCTCAGCATCATCACCCCATACCAAAGTGAAAATAAATGGCATGTGGGTGACACGGTGACTGATGCACTGAAATACATTCTGATAGCTACTGACTCAGTTTCAACAAAGCAATAAACAACAACTGTTTATTGACTTTCTACTGACTCTGCCAATGTACCAATTACAACATTGCTGTTTTTCTTTTCTGAGCAACTGCTGAACAGATCCTATTTAACAGTAACAAATTAGGCTTGCAATATCCACTATAAGATTCAGATCTTGAACCTGATTTATTTATAATTTAAGACAATTTGGTATTTGAAGCCATTTTTTTCAGCAGTTGGAAAGCCAGCATTGTTAAGCCTGCATGATTCAAACCTCTAGTCATATTAATTAAATTGAACCAGAACATCACTGAAATTACTTTTTACTGTGTACACCTGCAGTTGGGGTAGCTCAACTCACTGGCAGGTAACAAAGAGCTTGGATCTTTGCTTTGTTTCAGATGGGGGCAGAAGAGAAGTGCCAGCTTGCCTGTGTGTGCTGCAGTGCTTGTGCTGAAAGGCTCCCTCAGAGCCCCACCACGAAGGGTCTGCCCGACTGCCACATTCAAGCTGAACAAAATGCAGCAAACAGAAAGGCGTAAGCTGTGGAAAGGGAACAAGATGTTTCAGAGGTCTGTTTTCCTAATCAAAAATGACATTTGCAGCACAGGGAAGAAAGTCTCTTTTTTTAGATGATGATGTATGACTAATCCTGGGAGTCTATGGTAACAGAGGAAGCACCAATACAGTAAGTAGACCAAATACTTTGGGAAAGCAACTGAGGGACAAGGAAGAAAAATGGGAGTAATTACATGATTTCTGTTAGAATTCCCTCCAAGAAACCAGCAGCACAAGCAGCCCCCAGTCCTTCCTTTCCTTTCAATCATGATCGAGTATATTTAACACCGCATTTCCCTGCAGGCTCTTCTCATGCACATAAACCATGACTATTATCGCATGCACTTATAAGTTTGGTATCTTCTGCTAACTTTACATGACTTAAATTGGATCATTAACATTGCAAATTAGACAAATGCCAAACTGCAAGTGTGCACTTGCATACCATAGCACTTGCCAAGTGGACGACATGCTATAACTGTTTAAAACCAGCTATTAACTGAGGTATGCTTTCAGGATGCTTCAATACCAAAACATTTCCTTCCTTGTAAAGGATATATACATGAGGACATCACACCTTTCCTTTTGTATTTCTGATTATACAGCTACATGTCTGAGGTGCAACATGAGACATATGAGTATTTAAGGAAATAAAACATCACAAATTCCTTGGTAGGTATTGTAAGAGTCAGATTAGCAACTGGCATCACCCAGGATCTCAAGAACACCCAAACAACTTTACAACTGCTCTTTAAACCTCGACTCATGAGTGAGAATACTCTCAAAATGATTAAAAACTGAGAAACGTCTCAGAACCAAGGTCATGGTACTTTTGGAGGATGAGGTAGGAACAGGAGCCCAGGCCCTTGGTTACATGCTGTAGTCAAATCCTATAGAAAATTGCAGTGCTCTAAACAGCCATAACGTGGCCCATAAGGGACCACAGCAGGATCTTGTAGTGACTGAGTTCATGTTCGTTGGCTAGTGTTTGGAGCTTCTTTCAAAGGTGTGTCCCATCTTTACTCCTTGAAGGTTTTAAAGGAGCCTTGCCAAGAGGAAAAATCTATTTTCAAAGAGAGAGTTGAGTTTTTCACCTTAAATGAAGATGACCAAAGACTCTCCCACGTGGCGGAGAGGAACTGTGCTTCCTTTCCATGGACAAAACCAACACCTGGAGAGACTGGCTGGGAAGGACAAGTGGTGCTATCACTGCTGAAATGTCATGTCTGTGGGCATATACACAATGGTTTACAGATCCTCGCTGCATGCAGCTAGGTTGTTCCAGTTGTATGTGAAAGATAAGATCAAAATTTGCCTGAAGGAAACGCTAAAAATGTTGGCTGGTTCTGGCAGATACTGCAGAAATTATATATTCTAACAAAAATGTCCTGGCACAATACAAATGACAGTAGGAGAGTCCTGTTCCAGTGATATAAGTTCCCTTCAATGTCCTGGAGATTGGATAATTGCTTTCATAGGCCATGGACTGGATCCAGCGTGGCAAATACGATGTCAATAAGCTTTAAGAGCCTCTGACTGTAAGAACAATAGTAGGAAAAGCTGAGACAGCTCCACACCCGTACCTTTCAACAAACCAAGGGCTCCAATCAGTGGCTCAATGTCACAGCTATTACTAGTATACCTCTGGGGCCACTCGTTCTTTTCCAGTTAACAGGACCCTTTTTTTAAGAAAGATGGCTGATTTTTACATGTTCAACTCATATACGTGTAAGATGAATGAGGTCTTGCTTTTTGCTCCTGGAATACCACTGGCACCTTTAATTCAATCCCTCAGATACTTTTCTGAGCTGTTTGATTGCTTCTCCTGTTCACTCCTCCAACAATCATTTTTCACCCTGCCTAGTAAATCCTTTCTCCCAGAGGAAAGGGGTGTCTGGCTCTGCAGGCTCTCTGACTGAGGTCTCAAGTCAACGACAAGACCTACACAGTGGACAATGACACCTGCCAAGTATCAGCTTGATGTCAGACATTTCTGGAATGAAAATGAGATGTGTGCAGACTGCAGAACTTTTTTTCAGCCTTTGGCTTCCAGCGGATGCCCTCCCCGTCACACACCTATTTCATGTTTGCTGGATCTATTACCATCAACCCGAGGCAGCTTGGGCTAGGTGTTTGCTGTCTATACAAGTTGAGTTTGTGTGCCTACACTTTACACAGCCTGCACTCACAATGAAGGGCATGGACGCATCTTGTAAGTGCTTTCAGCCAGGAATCACAGCATTTCCCTTCAGGTACTCAGCCAAAACTGTCTCAGAAAGAGTTAAAGTCATCATCACTTTCTAGGAAAGTTGAAGGTCTGGGAATGCTGCATAGAAAATGCATCCAGGACTGCTGAGGGAAGCGCAAATACCTATGCATTTGTCCAAGATTAAAGCTACTTCTGGCTGCAGGAAGAAGGGATGCTGAGAAAACCAAGGAAATGAGACGGGCTGTAAGAGGGATTCAAAAAAAGCCCTGAAGAAGCACTGTGGGGGCCCACCACTCTGGGATGAATGCTTCAAGAGATTTATCCAAAATAATAACGGACAGCATTCAAAGCTCTTTAACCAATCTAGAAACACAGACTCCTCCAACACAACCCAAAAGATGAGCAGCTGCCCAAGGCCCACACACCAAGCATACCTGTCACACTGCAGACAGGTGAGGATCTCAGCAGTGGACACCAGCTTAACCTGGACAGAGTAGGGGACTGTGCCATAGCCCATGCTTTTGTACCCACCTAGTGCTGCCTCCCGACACCACAAACCAGGCTGATGGGTTCAGTCAGGATCTTGGTGGGTAACGCTAATGGCTTTGAGAGGGCAGCACCGGACAGGCAGGACTGCTCTTGTCCTCACTCATCACGCTTCGTGTGGCCCCCAGTTCAAAGTCTTCAGCTCTCTGCTGTGAGCATGGTCACTTGCTCACCCTGCAAAGGTGAATCCCAGCATTTAAAACTTTACTGGTTTCTCTCCACTAGTAGAGAAAACAAAGCCACCAAGATGAGTGCTCAGCAGCCCTTTTCTCTTCAGCACAATGCTTTCAACTTGTCCCAAGAGATGGGGAGCTCAATCATCAGATTTCCATATTTATAAGGAGAGAGTTTCTGTTTAGCCAAGCTTGTGACAGAAATAACCCCAGCAAACATGTCTGAGGGGTGGGGATGTGAAAGCCGAGGGAGATCTCAAGTCGCTCTCTACCCTGGCACGCCTTTCCAGCCCTATGCGAGAAATTGTGAGGGCACAAATCATTTTGGTTTCTAAAATAAGAGCTCGCCTCACCCCCACCCCCACCGCCTCCGTCTCCGTGACTAATTAGCATCCGGGGGGATATAGATTCTCCTCTGATAAAGAGCTGTTTGGCTCCCTTCTCCCCTGACGCATTTGTATTAGAAATATCCTCATTATGTGACTAATCAGGGAAGTCGAGACGAAGGCACAAAGCTGACTTAAAGGGAAATAGCTGATTTTTATAAATGTGGCTTATAAATTATTGTCTCCAAAGGGCAGAGATTCTTCCCCTCCCAATCCTGAAAGAAAAAGTGGAAAATTGAGGCCACTGAAGAAAATCCTATTCTTATTCCCAGCAGTGGCAGCTTTTACTGTCTCCCCTATTTGCTAAGCTTGCTCCCAATTCCATTGGTTACTGCAGGGTTGCAGTTTAATGCACTGCAAAGGTCTTGGAGAGGCTGCCAGTCCCACATCACCCATGGGGGCTGGGCTCAGCAAGGTGTCTGACAGCCCCAGTGCTGCCAGATGCTGTGGAAGGGAAACGACAAGCCTGGTTAGTGTTTTTTACCATGCTGAGCTTAAAAGTCAGGGGCACACAAAATGCCAGCCACATTCCTGGATGTCCCTTGAGAGTATCTGAAGATATTTAGCACTGTTACCTTTCATGTAGCACAGAGGGCTGAGCAAAGACCACAGCATACCTTAAATATTGAGGTAAACTGAGCTTGGCAGGCTGAAATAAAGGCAAGCAGACATCATTTAGCAGCACAATGAGAACGTTGTTAAAGGAGAATTTGTTTCCCCTCCGTGCTCCCTGCAATGGAGCTGGTCTCTATCAGGCTCCAGCGTGTGACCTCAGCCTCCCACTGACAGCACCAGAAAGAGATATCAGGCCAGACGGCTTCCGCCTCGTTTCTCCTTTGAAGGAAGCCCCTTTATCAGCCAAAATCAAGCCATCTGTCCCTGGGCCCCTTCAAGGAGCTGCAGCAGATCGTGGAGCATGGGAGGAACAAGGTGAGAATAGGAGGTTGAGAGAGTTCACAGCACACACAAAAAAGCCAAAGCAGATCCGTGGTTGAGCTGGGAAGGGAGATGAAAGGGTGACCTGACAGCAGCATCAGTGCTCCCTGGGACAGGCTCAGGCACATGCACACCAGCTCTCGCTCTTCATTCAGCTCCCTCCAGGCTGCTGCTCCTTCTGCTGTGGAGACACGGACCAGCCCTAAAGCCCTGCCCTGGGGCTCCCCAAGGCCTTGCTGGAAGGCAGACTGCTGTGAGACGTGAAGGGTTTTGCCTGCTATGCTCTCCGAGTGTGACTGCCATAATCTTTACATTTTGACAGTTTTTTTCATTTGCCAGTATCTATTCTTAGGGGCAAAATTTTCCACTCTGGGCATTTCTCTGAGCCTGATTTGAAATACATATATATTTATGTATGATTTATGGGTTTTGTTTGGGGTTTTTTTTTGATGAGGTGGGGTGCTGGGAACACATTTTGTCATCCTGAGCCCTCCCCTCTGAGTGTTATTCCTCTCAGCATCTGCAGTCCAAGGCTAGGGCTGATGAGGGAAGGGGATTGGCAGGGGATGAGATTGGAGGGAAGGCAGGGTCTGTCAGGAGGACTAGAGCTAGCTGGAGAAGAAGTTGGGGGAAACAGACTGGATGGGTAGGCAGGAGGGAAAATGGGAATGGCTGAATGATGTTCCTATAAGTCCAGAAAGAGACAGGACAAGGACAGTGAAAGGTGGTCAGGGTTAAAAGCACTATAGAGGACACAGCTGTCAGACATCTGTGATGTGATGCAGCTCTGTGCTCTGCCAGGGCTTGCGCACACGAAAGACAACCTACGACTGCTGTTACCTCCCCAGGTGGTCCCAGATTACCTTTGAGTGAAGCTCCAGAAGCCTTCTTGCAATTAAGGTATTTAGGAACCTAACTGGCTCTGTGGCCTGGACTCAGCTAAGGCTGATGTCATGGAACAATGTGCTCTGATAGCCCAGAGCCATGCTGGTGCTGCTGTGCCAGGCCACACTGGGGTTTCCTTATAGTCCAATTCTCCTCTATTAAAACTGCAGGGAAACTGACATTAGAAAAAAAAATAGCAGAGCTGGTTTGCCAGGCTCTCAAATACAGCCACTGCAGCATAATTTGAGCCCCTGCACACTATGTGCTACAGAACAGTCTTTAATGACAGGCTTATATAAACCTTTTCCCTCAGTAATTCAGGAGCTATCATGGACCTACACTGGAGATGAATCAGGGTTACACAAGGAAGAAACGGAAACCCAAGTATGTGATTTCTTGCAGAAGTTGCAAGTGATGTAGGGAACAGGGGGCCAGAGCACACAGGATGAAAGATGATCTGGTTATACAACATGGAGCTGTCCTAGAGAACTGGGACCTTTATGCTCTTACATGAAATGTGCCAAGTCTCTAAAACTAGATTTCCCACAAAGGGTCAGTAATAAGGTCTCCGTCCTCTGCTGGGCTCCTGGATCACAGCCCTACAGTGTGATATGCTGAGTGTTCACAAATGCTACCAAAGTGAGCAGAAGCTGCGCTTTGAGTAGGTGAAAAGATATGAATCAGGAGGGGGGAAAAATAATCAGGCAATAGACACGTTGCACCAAAACCCCCAAATAATCTTCTGGACTAAATCATCTCGTTAACATGTTGTATCTGCATAGATTGGTCATGTCTTTCTGCATACAGTAAACCTATCCTTCCCTGTGATGCACTGGCGTGTCTTGCAACACTATTTGCAACCCTGCCAGTTTCCTTGCCAGCATCACGCTGCTGCCTGTACAGCCATTCTCCACTGAGAGCTGTGAGAGTGGGACCATTTGGTGAAGTAAGAGCAAGAGAAGTATTATAACAAATCAGAGCAGAAGCACCAATCTTTACCTCAATCTTACCGAAGGTCTGTGCCCATTCACCAGAAATGGGGTAAGAAAACTCTTTTGGGATGACCTGGCACTTGGGAAAGTTCCCTTTCAAGCCCTAGTAACATGAGGACTGCTAGAGGTACTGGAAAAATAATGACTATTCCTTCTCATACCATTTATTTTCATTTTGATGTAGATCTCTGCATCCTCCTTATCCATTAACTGGTGTCTTGTACCAGTGGGACCATAAGATGTAGGAATGGATTCACATCCCTGCCTCTTTCCCTTACCCCACTGACTCAGCTTTGGGATCAGTGACTTCAGTCCCACAAAATTCTTAATACCTTGTGTTTTGGAGTAGGAGTTCAGGATCTACTAGCCTCTTACCTCTTTTTTCTACCTCCTGATCTAGAATGGCTTCACAGTTTTTTGTCTGTATTTTAATCTCCCTGAACTTTTGTTTGCCTTTTTGTCTCTGTCGCCACACTGCACAGATGGCTTTGTTCATGTTCCCTGCAGTGATGTTATTTTCCCAGTGTCTCAGCTTTTCTACCCTCCTTTTCATCTTTCAAAGCATTTTTGCAATAGAGGTCTGGACCATTATCCCCTATTCTTTATTTGGGAAAACTGAGACACTGAGAAGTGAAGCAGTTTAACACAGGAGCAGGAGAGAAGGGTCCTCCTCCAGGGTTCTGTCCCCTGCGACAAGAAGATCTTCGTAAATGTGTTTCTACTGAATACATTTGATAGCATGCACCAGCAAGCAATAAGTACCAATATTACACTTCAAACTACACTGCAGGGGAAAAAAAAGTGGTCAGGAGTTGCAGTTCCAAGAATATATTACAGTCCTGAAAAGTGGTCCCTTCCTGCAAGCACTTGATATTAAGCAGAAAATTACATAAACAAATCACAAGTCTCACAGGCCAGGCTGTTCCCCAGACATTTTAAAGGTTGGTCTCAGTATACAGGCTTATTTCTTCATCCTATCATCTTCCTTTTCCAGCAAAATGTATTTCCAGAATTGCCTTGTGAATGGTTTCATGCTCTTTGCTCAGTTAATTTTCTCAGGAACTTACTCTTTCTCATTATCATCCAAACTACTGTAATTCAGACAGAACTCCCCAGTGTTTAATTTATGTCACACATCTGTGATCAATGTAAAGAGTTGCCTCTCTACCAATCTGTCACATCTGACAATTTCTTCTCTGTGTAAGTCTCGTTCATGTAAGGAGCTTGCAACTAAAAAGTTGAAGATCTTAAAAAGTAAATAAAAAATGCATAACTTTCCTCCTAAGGTACCTTCTCAGTTGTAAGTTTGGAGGCTAGGTCCATGTTTGTTTCTTCTGCTGTGCACAGTGTCTATAGAAAAGTGGAGACCAGAGAAGAGTCAACAAAATGTAAGAGCAGTATCTTCAGCAAGGGTTTCAACTTGGTTTGTAGGTTGCCTACAGAATTAACACAAGTGGAAGCATTAAGAAGACCTCTTATTACCACTGAAGCCTTTCAGCTAAGCGAGGATGGCTTAGACAATACATTCAGATACAGGAGAGATGGTTCACATAAAGTTTATGTAAGAAAGGTCCCTTGAGCCTGATTCTAGCTCTGTGTCTTCATAGCTTTCAATTAACACTGCAGGTGGGCACAGAAACACTTTCAGCTCATTATTCTCTTTTCAAATACCGTGGACATAAGATATTTAGCTGAAATAGACCTTTGCAGATCTTTTAAATTCCATTCTCGTTAAGAAGACATGGGAAAGAGGTACTGTTTTCCTTACCTATTAGTTCCATCTTCTGCAGGGCAGAAGCAGCTTTGTGCATTAATTTAAGGTTTGCAACATCTGTACTGCTGGAAAAATCTATCTGAAATGTAAATCTTCAGAACAATGATAGATTGAAGCTGAACACAGACCAGGAATGTTACTGGCTCAGATATCCAGAAGACTCCCAATGAAATAAAAAATGGTAAAGAAATTGCAGTCTCTCTGGGTGATAATTCTCATTATCTGGCTATACAAGATAACAAGAGAATCACTGAAGAGACACTGTCATTAGCTGTTAATTGAAGGCACTTTCAGAAAGTGCTGCTTAAACCTTGAAAGACTGACTGTCTTTCCAACCGCTACCTAATGTGTATGTTAGAGCTATATTAAAGCAGTCTTACTAGGTCCCTGACCCCAGTACCACAGCTCAGAGAGAGCTTCTGATGCTTTAGATGAAACTCCCGTTTTAAAAAGCTCATCTACATATAGCCTAACCCCTGGGCATATCTTCAACATCCTTTGCTGCATACAGATCTATCTAATGACGCTTGTGTTGTACAAACACAAGATACCTAAGTGTGTTGTAATGACCTTCAAATGAGGCAGCAGAGTCCCGGCCCATTATGATGTATAATCACATAATGTACCAACGATGCAAATCATAACGATTAGCCTGTAAGCTAAATGCATCTATCTCAGGACACGATTTTAAGTTTGCCTGCTCTTCGCTGCTCTTTCGCATACCTTCTTTCGCTCTTAACATCTTCCTCTCCTTATTCCCAGACCTTTTATTTTCACTCACTAATGGGAGCCCATTAGCCTTAAAGGGGGTCTTCTGTCGAGATAATAATTCCTAGGTGAGACATCTCACTTTCTGTGAAGCAGCCAGCCTCTACCCTACCTGTAACCTGTGCTCTAACCTGACAAAACTTGAGAGGCTTTCAATTTACTTTAAACTGGTTATATTTCCATTTAAACTCTTCTCTGTCTCTGAAATCATTGAAGTAAAAATCCATCCTTTACCTACTTTATCTCCAAAGCAGTATTTTCAATCTAAGTTATGGGACCATCTATCATCTCTGGAAACTGGGCATCACCACAAGAGCTTGTGTGAAGTGCCTGCAGAACCATAGCTTTTAATTGAAGGGTGTGACATGGGGCAATCCTGAGACAGCACACAGAGGTGGCCTGAGCCCAAAAGAACAGGGGCACAGAAACAGAAATAGGGTCACGCCAGAAAACAGTCAAAACAGTTTAAGTGGTTCATCTGTGCCAGAGATCAGCAATTTAATTGTAATCTGTGTTTCACCCAGCTTGCACAGCCAGTAGGATAAATATATGCAAAGAATGACATTAAGACTGTGTTACGTTTAACCACAGGATAGCTGGTATACATCTACCCTGTCTCTATCTGGTTTTTTATGCTTCCACTTCTGCAGTATTTGCAAACATCTGAAGCAGAGCAATAGTCAACACTGAGTACACACCTGTGCTTACACAGGGAAAAGTAATTCACTCGAATTTCCCACCTCAGTCATTTCAGAGTTATCAAGAAGCTGTGAACTATTTCCTGTTTGCAGGAGAGCTAATAGACTTTAACATAGCAAAATGAAATTATTCTGCTCTTGCGCTATGTAAAATCCCTGCAGAATTGCTTTGAGCAGAAATAGATATTAAATTGCACAAACAGTACAGTTTAGGGCCATTTACTCCAACTGCTCCAAGGGCTTTTCAGATACAACTAGTCCCTGAGCTATAATGGGGCAGAGTTCAGGGAGTTTGTGACTGCTTTTGAAGTTTCCCAAACCATCTGTATGGCTGAACTGCAGTTTGAGCTGCTAGGTCTCAGGTCCAGCTTTTACATCAAGCCAATTATGGAGGTAGTTGCTTCCTGCCATCATTGCCACGATAATCCTGAGGTGCTATCAGTGACCCATACACAAAGAAACAACGTGTGGCATTTTAATTAGACAGGAGACATGCCAAACAGATTTTAATTTACAACTATGCCCAGCACCTTGAATTCAGAAACTCCTGCTCATCCTGCATAAACATTTCAGTAATTGTTCTACATTTCTATTGCACCAGTGGGTATCCAACTGTATTGACACAACATGTTTTAAATCCAGAAATTAAAAGTACACCATGTAAAACAGAGGCTAGTATAGTGGTTCATAGAGAGCCAAGACGTATCTCACAAAAGCGTGGCCATGTGGAGAACACAGATGCTGAAGCCGCATTCATCCTCCACTTCAGTTTAACTCTTCACTGTCTCTACTCCCTGCTGCATCCAGCAACTGTACTGTATGACTTCTCTCGAAGAACATAATTTTGTAAAGGCCTCCAGAAGTAGCCTAGGTCTTATAACATCAATACGGTCTACAGGAGGTAATTATCACCGTGAAGGTGTTTTCTTATGGGAGAAGAACCCAAGCCACCAACAATTAGTAAACAGGGTTTCTTACTGAGCCCCTGGAAAGAGGACCTCCTGCTCCTTCTGTCACTGTGACTCCTTTAGACTTCTACCTGTAGATGACTGATAAAAAGAGTTTGGAAAATCACTTTCCAGTCACATCCCCACAAAGAGCACGAACTAACAGATGCAGTTGAACACAGAACAGTATATGATAATGACCTGAATCAAGACCTCAGCTATTCAGAGCCTCTTACTATAAATCCAATGCCTTCCCCCTTCAACTGTAGTCAACTGCCAGGCTGACAAGTCATTCACCCACAAATTGTGACATTTGCTGGCAATATGCTTTTGTATTTCTTCCCCCACTTAAAACAGCACATTTCAGCTGGCAGCCAAGGCTGGCACGCTGCTTTTTCCTTGAAAGAGGAGAGTATGGCTCTTCTGGCAGCATAGGCTGCCTTATCATCTGATTGTCTCCTCAAAACTGTGGTGCTCACCAGCCCAGAGAGGCTCAGCATCTGCTGCAATCCCTGGAGGGATGGAGTGAGATTTGGATCACAGCACTCTTTGCACAAGCATGCAGGCCAGCGCTTACTGCTAGAGTCATGACTGCATCAACTGGTCCTCAAAGGCAGGATCCAGCTTTGTGGAGGCACTGCAGCTGGGCTACACTGATTCATGGAGTCTGCTGGCATAGCAAAAGGAGGGGGTTGGTGCATCTTATGTCTTATTCAAGATGACTGTCACAAAAACACCACAGGTGAAAAAAATAAGTCTCTAAGCATGAGACTCCTACATCTGTTGAAGTCTGTGAGGTGAGTAAGCGTCCACACATCTCTGCAATGTGAAGACTCATCCCTGCTTCAGAAACAGGAGATTAAATCTTACCTGAGCAAGCTTTGTATTTTATATGCAGACTATTAGATGGTCCAAACATATCTTCTTTTTAATAAACTTTCAGTTGAGGCAATGGAGGGAAGAAAGTTTCAAGGTCTAAACCAAGTGTATTTGGCGTAACCGCCTCAATACCTCCCTTGTAAAACCATTTTCAGTTGGAGGAACTTCACATTTCCATTCAGATCTCTCTAGCTGAACGTGCTGCACCAGCATTGGGATTTAAGAAAAAAAGGCAACATTTTTGCTCTCTGGTTTTAAAAGAAAAATTTTAAGTGGGGGGGAACGACACAAGACCTCAATGCAGAATCACTGGAGCAACACTGTACTTACACTGCAACGAAAACAGCAGCCTTACTCAAGCCCTGTCAAGATATCAGGATTTAAGAACAACAGACAAGTCACACCAGGATGGAAGAGGCTGCTTTCATCTCAGCCAGTAAGAGAGCCATCTGTTAAGAGAGTCACTTATGTTGTTAGAGTAACAATTCCACAGCTGTTCTCCATGAATTAAAAAGAAAGTACAAATCTAAAATAATTGTGTGTGTTTCAGAAGATGGTTAAAGAGACTCTATTTCATTTTGCTGCATTTCAGAACAATACAAGAAGTGAGATGCCATTAGCAAGCTCCTCTTCTTTCTCAGGAGAATACAGGAAAGCATGTCACTTTAATCCAAAACATACCAGTGGTTTTCTACATCTTATAACCCAAGGAGTTTCATTACATCCTGTAACAGATCATTTGAGAACTGTATTAGGGTATTGATTCCTGTCTGCTAAGTATACCTCCCAAACAAACTACAGAAACATTCAGAATTGAAGACCCTGAATATTATGTGTTACCTGCAAATAGAGGCAGAAGTAACTGAAACGAAGGACCTCTTCCCTAGCAAAATCTCCAAACTCTTCCCTAGCAAAAGAACCACTTAACCAGAGCTCTTCTTTTTAGTCAAGTGAAGGCTCCTCTCCTGTTTCTATTTATTTTAACGACTAGGACAAGCTTCATGCAAACTGGCACCTATTCAAATGCTGCAGGAGCACAAGATGTCAGTTTTCATTTCCTGTGCCCAAGCCAACTAAAGTAATTACTGAAGACCCTACTCAAACCATTTCCCATGCCATCTGAAATGCCCTTGGCTCCCAGTGCAACAAGTGGATGAAGAACAGTCTGTATTCAGACTGCTGGCTCCAGATGTCAGTGTCAGCCAGTGAGATGACTTCTTTTCAGAAGCCAGGATATGACAGCTTTAGACAGTGAGTACCCTGAACTGTTCACTGCTCTCTTGAACCCTGGTGCACATGGTCCCAGTCTCTACTCGCTCTTGTGCAGCTTTAGCTTGTTTCTTCCTGTGCCAGCTGTGACATTGCCACTCTTGTTTCTCCATGAACATTGTGATGAATGAAGGTGTCCACCACAGCCTTTAATTAGTACAGTCAGCAAAGCGTTTTCATAAAGCAGCAAACCTTGATCGTCAAGGTGCAACTCTGCATAAAGAGCGGGATTAAAATCCAAGCACAATTGTGGAACTCTAAATTACAATTACTATTATTCTTTCCTGTACAGAAATCTACATATTTTTTTTCCCCTGCAGGTAACAAAACCATGACAAACTAATTAACTGTAGCTCTTTCAGGAACATTGCCTAACAGATCTTGGTAAGGCAAAGATAAATTACTTTCTATTTAAACCAGACTAATGTGGAAAGACCTAGGAATGTTATAAAAATAATAAACATAAAAGAATGTAACTGACTAAGTTTTTCAAAAAGCTAAACTGTTCTGTTTTTAAGAGACTGTCTTCTCAACTTTATGGACTCACAGAACATCACTGGATGTGTAGGCTGTGCAGCACCATAAAGTTCAGGGCTACTGCTCCAGGCCACCAGTGTCATTTTCCACGGAATGTTTTTCATTTACAATTCACCTATGCTATCTGGAAGTCTAATTGTAGCCAAGTACATTTTCAGGTTGTTTAAGGTATAATAAAGAATCAAATAACTTAGAAAGGCAGCTTTAACTTTATATAATCAGACACATTTGCTATTTCAGGTGGCTTCTCCTTCGCATCTTTATAAGCTGCCTATTATACCTTTCAGCATGTTGTAAAAATAAACTATGACAAGCCGCAGAGTGATTCACAGATACAATAAGAAACAGGGAAGAGGAACTACGCAGGAGGAGCCTGGATAACCCCGAGACAGTGGAGAATCTGGATATTCACAAGCAAAATGCTTTCCCTTAGGAGTGAGGATCGACAATGAGTATGAGTGTCTGCACTTGATTCCCAGGAGGCCCATTAAACACAAGGTGGCAATGGAAATCAGTCCCCATTTCCCCACGTATGAGATGTGAATAGGTTTATCAGTAGTTTTCAGAGGCACATGCAAATACTACACATTGGCAGCCACCATCCCAGCGTAGCATGGCAGCTACTACCCCCTGGAACAGCCAGAGATGCTTCTCCAACCACTCCATAGCCCCATTTAATCCTAAAGCTCCAGACCCTTCAGTGCTGCTGGCAGCAACCCAGCCTCTCATAGGAAATGTCAATGATAGCAGCCTGCAGTGCTGGGGACAAGGCAGGCCAGTCTGAAGAGCCATGCAGTCCCTCCAGGTTTAAGCATTGACATGTGAAAACAGATCTATTGCTAGCAAGGGATGGCAAGTTCACCATCCTGAGGGAAGACCAATATTGTTTTCCTTTGCAGCTAGCTTGGTGAGATCAAGAGCAAGATTAGTACAAGGTGTGTTTCATAAATAATTTTTTATATGGGCTCTGGTACAGCAGAATTTGGTCTTCATTAAAATATGTGGTTTTCTGTCCAAATAGCTTTGTAATGACTCTTGGTCATTGTCTTTGCTGGACTGGAACTGGCAGTTCAAATACAAAAGGTTTTCTACCATCTCATCAGCTCTCAGACTCCATAATTTGCCTCTTTGAGGAGGACTATGAAAATCGTGCTAGGGAAGACAGAAAACAGAAGCTTGAATTTAAAAAGCCCAGAGTTAGTTGTTCCAGGATGAGTGGAAGGGTCATAAATAGGTGGTTGAATGAAAAAATGAGTTTTCTTTAACTTTATGGAAGACGTTTCTTTATGAACCCCTTTCTACTGCTGCCCCTAAACTGGATGTTAATGGACAGTGCTGAGCAGCAAACATTTCCAATTGCTGTATTTTCTGCCTTGTATCAATGCAAGTTATTTTTTTTTAAAATGTACAAGATTATGATTACTGTTCCAGAATATTCAAGCAAGCACCACATATCAACTCTTCTAAAGACTCTTTCTCCCTCCTCTACCGGTTAGCACTTTTTGGACATTGCTACAAGCATCCTGAATGACATGGGTGATACAGATAAACCCTCCTTAAGTCCACGTGTCACAAATATCCTCTGAACAGTCACAAAAAGGAGGTCCAGGAACCTACTAAAAATAAGAAAGCAGAGCAGGATATAAGCAGATGATCGGACAGCACCTCTTCTGAGAAGTTCTGTGTGGCTGTTGAATCCTCCTGCTGCATCGCTACAAGCTGTACCAACAGCCAGCATCCTCCTGTCCACCCCGTGCACAGGCAGCTGCCAGCCAGCTGCACGCTGATGGTGCTGGGAGTGCAGCTCTGGATGCCAGCAGTACACGGGTCACCCTGGTCAGGCTGCACAGAAGTTCAGTGAGTGTAAGGACGTGGCTTGGAGGAGGTTTCCTTCC
The DNA here is from genome assembly GCF_965140245.1 of Athene noctua. Classification (NCBI taxonomy): domain Eukaryota; kingdom Metazoa; phylum Chordata; class Aves; order Strigiformes; family Strigidae; genus Athene; species Athene noctua. The sequence goes on from NC_134077.1 coordinate 10,554,282, forward strand.
CTTTCGTTATTATTTTTTGGGTGTTCTGTATCAAGTGGACACATCACTGGTGGCTGTTTTTTCTGTTTTGTAGCTTTTGTCAGCACAAAGATTTCCATGCTTAAGATGCAACACAAGATAGCAGACCAAGCTCTGTTCACAGTTCACCAAGGAAACCTGAAGAAAAACCTTTTCTTTTAATGGCATTGTTTGAGTTTTACATTAGTATAACAGCATGCCTCTGCAGACCCCACTGCCTTGTTAAGCACTCCCGTCACTGTCAAAACAAAATTACGAGAGAGAACGTAACATCTAAGATTAAGTTATCCTCTTTCTGTATAAAAGAACATTAATGTCTCTATACAATCAACGTTTAAAAGGTATGTTTGTATTTAATATCTTTTGTATTAAATTCCCATTAGGCTGCCTAGCCAGGTGATCTGTTAGAACATGCAGAATATTGAAGAGATGACAGGAACCAGCTATCTTGGCTCTTACGCCTAAAAAGTGAGAAATCCTGAATCCTAAAACTTCATTTACATTTACTGCAGAGAAGAAAGGAAAATACTGACTTTGCAACCTGAGGAAACATTAGTTCTGGCCTAAGGAAGCAAGCTAGGAATTAGATGATTGGATAAATTCTGTGACTCTGTTGATTAGGAATGTTTAACAAGAGATTAAAATTAAAATTCTTCTAAGTTTCAACATAAACAAGGGGATCAGAGAAGCTATCATATTACTGCCTGTCCCACTAAACAGGCTGCAGCAGATGGACAGGCTGGGCAAAAAAGCAAAGATGCCCAGGGCTTTTGCACTGAGCGATGTTGTCAGCTCTCCCTCCTGCAGCATCCATGTCTGCAGTGCTCTCTGCATGCTGGACATTCCAGATCACATTCTTCCAACTACAAGGGTTTAAAAAAAATTAAGACTTTTATCTATTATAAAATACTCTCCTGGTGTAATATGACTAGCTGTGTGATGAAACTATGTCCCATATGCCTTGCTGTCTTCATATCTGCTTTAACACAGCTCTGCCCACAGCAGGTACCAGTAGTGTGTGCAGAGCAGCGAGATCCATCTACAGAACAGAGGTACCTAGATCTCACCTTAGGCTTAGGTACACAATCCTCATACACAGAACAGCAACTGAGTGGCCATCCACTCATTACATGAGATGTGTATCAGACTAACTAGTATCTCCTCACTAATACTCTGCAGAGAAGGATTCAATTTATTATATCCAGACAGCACAATTGGCTCTAGTGTTGAAACTCAATCAAATGTGACAAGTTCCTCCTGTGCTGTGGTCCTTCCAAGGATCATCACCTCTCTGCCACACAAATGACCTTTGCAGGCAAAGGATCAGCCACATGTCCCAAGAGAGGTGTTTCTGCTCTGAAGTAATTTATTTTATACAGTTGTCAGGTTAAAACTTTCTGCAAGATCTCCTAAAGCAGACGCAGGTGCTCTCTGCAGTTACTTTCTTCAGTAGTTAGCATTGCCTTGCGTGTTAGCTAACATGGGGGCAGCTTTATGTCTGCAGTGCTTGTCGTCCTCCTTTTCATCCAAGGCTCCAGTAATTTTCCCACCTCCACGCTGGCCATGGTGCTGCATCATCGCACCAGCAGCTCCTAGCTCACCAGCAAAAAAGAAATTGAGGGTTTTCTGAGGCCTTTCAGGTTCTCCCCGAGCTTATCTCTGAGCCCAAGAGATAAAAGACCTTAAAATAAAGTCAGTGTAAAATGTTGCAGATAACATGGTTGTGCTAGCAGACTCCAGTCAATGGGGAGGAAAGGATAACTCTAAGCCATTTGAGAGTTAAAATCATGTCACTGAGCCTGGAAGCGTTTTAGAGGCATAATAATAATGATAGGCAACAGACACCTAACCGTCTCAACTACAGAAGTTTACAGAGATGAAAAAAGAAAGAATTTTCTTTCAAGCCTGTGGCATCTTTAATAGGATTCCCAGGCCTAAGGTAGAGAACAAGAAATGCAGGGAAGAGAAATGGAAATGCTAGAGATTAACTAATTTTAGAATCAACCACATGCTGTTTGCTTGCAGCTGGTGAGTGACCTTTGCATTATTCTCAGCTAGCAGGAAATTCCAGTCTACATCAATAAGCAGAATATTGTTCACTGTTACAACAGCGCTTGCTTTAAAGGTTTTCTTGCACACACAGTACTCAGTCATTTTCTATCCACTTCTTCACACTGTCTACTCATCTCAATGCATCTGAATCAACTCAGTGGTTTGCAACAGTGGTAACCACCAACAGTGGTGGCTCCCTCAAATGAAACACTCTGCTTTCATTTATACAGGAATGGAGAAAGAGGCTATGCTGCAACAGGCATTTTCAGATGGCTACTGCTACAAGACAGTGACTTTCAACCAGAGATTCACCCCAAATGTTCTGAGATTATTTTAGCAGTGGAGGCTTTCATGGATGACTAGATGAAGACAAATGGGGTGCAATTTGTTACAGATATACAGTTCTCATTAAACTCAATAATGGCTGTACACAGACCTGACTGGATTTCCAGATTGTGGCTGCAACCTGCTGAAATACGAATTCAAGCTTCGGATTGTTTTCAGCCACAACCAAGCATTTAAAAAGGAAGCTGCAGCTCAGTGATGAATCACTGTCTTCAAAATGTAATTGGAAAAAGGTTCTAAATTACTATTACAGAAATATTCTTCTCATCATCTTCCTACTACAAAAAGCACCTCTGTGCAAGGTACTGAAGGGTTCTCTCCTTGATCTCCTTGAGTGGGAAAGCCCTGTCCCAACTAACTGAAAGTGATGGCAATGATCCTGTCCACACAGCGCCTTCTCCCTGCTTTGCCCCACACACCTAAGGCATACTGCTGTCTCCAGTGGTGGCCACATTTTGGCAGAAGGGAAAGCGGGTGTCACTGTAAGAAGCACTGAATGAGTTTCTACAGTTTCTCCAGTTTTATGGGTACTTAAATACAGACAAACAAGTGGGGTTTAGCATAGCATCCAGTACTTTAATGGACTTTCTAGCAGATAGTGGGGAACATTTGGATGCTGGGGAACATTGTTTGGTTCCACACACAAACTCTAGTCACCTTCATCTCATTTGGGAACATCAGATGTCATCTTACATGCCTTGGCCAACCCTCTTCCAAACACAGGCTGCTGCCTGCAAATGTCCTCCTCCTCCTCTCTGGTCTGCTGCACCTCTGCTAGCTGCTGACTCACATCATGCCTTACTGCAACGGCAAGGGTGCATCCCTGCCCTGTCTATTTTTCCGGCTGGTAAGACTCACAGGATGGCTGAGGTTTGCACAAACCTCTGGAGGTCACCCAGTCCAACCCCTACCCTGCTCAAGCAAGGCCACCCAGAGCTGGATGCCCAGGACCACAAGACGGCTTTTGAATAACCCCAGGGATGGAGACTCCACCTCCACAGGATATGCTCCATCAGAGAACAGTATGTTTCTGTTGCCTCCCACAACCTGCATTAATCTCAAGGGAAGAGCAAACCGAGGCAGGCAAGCGAGTGCGTGCTCCACTGCGCTGAAGTGGAAAGTTGCCTTGCAAAGGTCACCGGTTAAAATTTCTGCAGCAGTGTTAAGCACAGGAATCCTGGCTTACTCTAGGTCTGAGGCATTCAAATCCCACAACCATACACTCTTCTTTTCTAGTAAGAAGACATTTAACCAGCTAGGGAAAACAGCCAATTAAACATTTCCCTGCAGGTCATAACCATAGCTAGAAATTCTTAATTAACAAGTTGAAACTCATTTACAAAAAGCTTATTAACATTTTCAGGACTAGTATACTCATCTTGTCAATCAGAAAGTAGCCTGAAACACCACACAGGAGTCACCAAATTAGAAGGTGGTCAGGAGGTTTACCTCTTTTACATTTGACTCCTTTTTCTTTTGTATTCATCTCAGCTCACATATAGCAAGTTTTGGAAAGAAGCATCTAATCTGCGGAAGGTACATTTATCTCAGGTTTGTTTTTTTTTTTTTTAATAAGAAAAAGAGTTTTTAGAGCTGTAGTTTATGACTGGTTTTGGAAAGTATGTCCAGGTGTTTACTGTCCAAGACATTGACTTGAAGGTTTTGACTCATTTAAGGGTCAGTGGCACCACCTGATCATCAAAATGCAAGAGCAATTAGATTTAAAAGAACTTGTCAATTTGCCAATTCCTTTCATAAAATTAACCCTGTTGCCTTCATGTTGCAAGGCACTGATTTGAAGGACAACAGCTTTTCACCTCAGTGCCTTGGTTTTCAGTTGTAGATTTTATTAGCAGTTGTTTACGTAGGCCAATACAAAACAAAACAGCAGCCCAGGACTCCCTAACAGACAGATGACCACACCTGCCAGAAAAGCAAACTTTCCATGTGAAAGCAGTAAATCCCTGACGCCACTGCTTCTGCATGTGAGGCAATGCAATGCTGTCCTCCATCTGCAGACAGACAGGACTTCTGCAGCCGATTGTGCTCTGTCCACCAGCAGCACAGTGGGAACAGACAATCTGAGTACTTCTGTTAGGGTGGAGAAAAGGATCATGAGCAGCAAAACTTAACAAAACTAGCTCTGTTTTACTCTGCTGATTTTGGAACAGCCTGATGGGCAGCTATCAGTTACTGAAAAAGACAGATCAAAAAAAGGATGTGGGAAAAGACAATTAAAATCTCTCTTGTTCACAGTCCAAACAACATGGCTTCAAAGATACAACATTCCTCCTTTCAAGCAATGAAACCAGCTGGAAGATCTCTTTCAGATACCTTACTTTCTGAGGTACTGACTAAATGGGATTTCACCCTACTAAAAAACATGACCATTTTAGCAGGAATCCTGGCATCTTCTAATTCCAGCAGCAGCCATGGCAGACAATGCAATGTCTCTCCCCCAGTCTCTTGTCCCAGCTCTGAGATATCAGGTGCATTAAGGATGTTTCTTGAGACCTGTATGAGCGCCAAGACTGTTGTGTTACTGTGCCACATTCAAAACCTGCGTCCAAGTTTCCCAAAGCCTGTGCCCTTTTTCGAAGGTTAGACGAGTGTGCAATCTTGGAGAAGAGGGAGATAGGTTTCTGGAAGAATGAAACTGCTCTGTTGTTCTCAAGCACTGTGTCTCCTCTCCTCTCCCTTCACCACTATCCTCAGCCAGCTTGGAGGACCCTGCCCCACTCTGGCTGTGCATACACAGAAAGAAGGACCCTGGGAGGATGAGGGTTTACAGATCATGATGACTTACATTTCATAGTGCATCTGAACAGAACAAGATGAGCCTCCCCTGCACTGCAGCGTTACAGAGAGCAGCTCTGAAATCTAAGATAATGGGAGAAAAGCCACATTCCCCAAGGCCCTTCCTTCTCTGTTTGATTGAAATGAGCAAGTAGCAGTTAGCAAAACCATACCTAGAGCTGCAGGCTGGTGGCAGAAACCAGAGAGGGCTGGGAGAGATGCCCTGGGCTGTGCTGAGAGAACAGCTTGTCTCCACAGGGACAGGCACAGTGCAGTGAACTGCCTTCCCTGCAGAAGTGGCTAAGCAAGCGAAGCTCAGCATGGCAGGGCTCAATCTATCAGCACCGTGTGCAGTAGACTGACTGTTTTTATTCCAGGGCATCACCATCTCTGCCGACTGCCGGCATCTGACCCATACCTCATTCGGCTACTGCTTTCACAGCTTCTCTACAGGCTAGAAATGTTTAGGACTTTCTTGTTATCCACCATATGAGAATGTGTTTGCACAAAGTTCCCAGAGCACGCTGAGATCATTACCCAGCACTGCTGTAAGAAGCAGATGGTTTGCACTGAATCTGCTGGCAGGCTGCTAGTCGCACCCGTCCCTGCTAATGTCAGGTAAGGGGCCTGAGGAGGGACTACTCTCGAAGCCAGGCTTACCAAGGCATAGCTCTCCTGTGAGACTCACACATGCTGGCAAAGTCAGGTGACAAGATGACTTTGTGCAAGGGCACAGTCACTGCACTTTTCCCCAGAACATTAGACCCGCAGAGAGGAATGAATTTTTATTTTGATTGAGATTTTGAAATGAATTCATACAAGCAAAAGAAGGAACTCTGCTAATGAAAATGGAGCACAGCAGGACCTGAGTGGCTACACTCTGTTGTGATGTGATGGACAGCTAATTCATTTAAAGTATCTTAAGCACTGGTACAGGTTTCTCCAATACAATTCTCCCAAATACATCTTCCACTCAATTGAAGTCTGTGTGGGAGAGGGAAAAACCAGCATTATTGTAACTGACGCTTTCACAGAGCAATTTAATCTGTTGCTTAGGTTTTTGGTTTTTTCTTTTCTTCTTTTGCCTGAAGGAAATTGCAATCTATCATTTAAATGAAAAAACCCCACGCCCCAACCAATATACAGAGGAACATTGGGCTACTGGGGACAATAGGAGAAGCATTAGAGAGCCAGGAGCAAAAAAGCCAAAGCACAGGGTGGAAGGAATAAGCTTACAGCCTTAAAAAAAAGATGAAAGTTAACATGATGCTCAGAGAGGCCTCTCTGAATCATCTCATAGAGTCATAGCCCATAAGTGCTGTGCTTCCATGTGGTGAAAGTCCACCTTTCACTAACATGCTTTGTACCTTACAAGTTGTTACTCTGTTGGTTGTTAGATTTCACTACCATACCATTTTTTTTCCTCTAAAAGTCAACCCTTCTGATTTCCTTCTAAAAAAGTAACAGGCTGTTCTATGACCAGGAAAAGTAATGAATCTTGGTTACACAAAAATTTGTTTATTTTGACTTTTAGCCGTCCTCTTCCCAGCTCACTGCAATATCCCTCCCAGACCATCACTGTCAGGAAGCAGAAAGCATCATTTGGACCAGGCGAGAGCCAGGAGTGCATGGCCCAGCTTGCAGGAAGCTGCCACGCAGACCCCAACCTGCTTGAATTCGGTCCATCCTTCCCACACTGGGGCACTCATTTGGGTCTCTTCTACCCTACTCCTGTTCTTCAGTGAACCTGCAATATGGCAACCTAATTATCTTTGGCAAAGAGCTTTAAAATTGGCTTGTGTCCACCAATAAAAATATCTGTCAGGAGAAAATGGACAGACACACTGTCACATAAGCCTCCTGTCCTTCTGCAACCAAACTACCTTATGGAGGTGGGCTCTACACTTCAACAATTGTCTCAGGACACACCTTCACGTTTCCATGTGCTGCTGAAAATACGCTGTCATTATCTTGTGTGCCACAGAGGTGCTTCGACGCAGCACTTACCACAGCTAAGTGAGGCAAATCAATGGCATTCTGGGCATTCACCTGCATATTAACCAAGATGATTAAATGTTCAATAGCATACTGCAGACATTTTGTGCATGTGCCTCAAAAACTGGAAGAAATCAGTAAGAGGTTTCCCAGGATCACCCTTCTTTGACCCTCCGCCCCCTCCCATTGTGCATGCACCAAGACACAGCCTCTGTATTAAAATCCTTTTCTACTCACCCAAAGCTATGAAAATGCAAGTTTTTCACTTCTAATTAGACTCATTAGACACAGATGTGATTCTTCCAAACCCACTCAAGCATTTATAAGGGTCAGCTGACATGGTATTCCAGTCTTGCATAGAAATTAAAGCATGGCTCCACATTTGGAAACCAATTCTAAAAATATCATTGCAGAATTCAAAGTTAGCAAATCTCAATGGTCCAGATCAAACACGCTCTACTTAAGTTCTCTAGGAACATTTTCCTAGTGAGCAATGTGCAATGTAACCCTGTGGCAGGATCCTTTCCCTCACCTAAAACTGAAGTGTTGAATGTTTTTAATGACTCACAACCATATTCTGCCAGAGTTGGTGGTGTCAGACTGCATGATTTGGCCTGCACCACTTCCATCATAAGTGATGCTGCATGAATCAGCATGATGATCTTCAGTGACCGTCCAATTCTGAACTCCTACTAAGGCAGATCAGAGATAACCCTGCCAGCAAATGTGGAAGAATATCACCACTACAAGTCAGGACCACTCTCTGGTTGAAACTTTCAGAAGTCAAAGTCATCCTTTCTAGTTTAGAGATCCAGCTCTTCATGCCCAATTCTCTTCCTTATTATTACACAAGCCAGTAAGGCCTCACTCCTCAAGTAAACCAGCCTTTGAATCACAGAAGTGTTGGTGGTAAACATTTGTTGACTCAGTAAGGGACAGTGGGAGGCTTCCTGGAAGAACGTGCCTGCCCTATATGCACAGCTGTGGCCCTTTCCACTCAGTTTCACACAGGGCACTGTATTGTGTTTATGGTGGTGTTAACAGAAGGATTTTCAGGTCTCAGACTCCCTAGAAAATTCAGCCTATTTTCCCAGCACTGCAGTAAGTCAGCGCTGATAAACTTTATACCTCAAGTTTAGGACCAAAACTATTGAATAATACAGTGAATAACACTGTATAACAGAATGATTGTCAGTCCATGGGCAGCTATTTCTAGGAAGAAAGTTTATTCTTTTTGCAGTGATTCCATGAGTAGACATTCTTCTATGGTGAGAGAAAGCACAACTCTATTAGAACAGCTGAATCTTTAGCAATGTAATAAGCTTTATGAAACAGCAAGTAGTGCAAATAAACAGTCATTAAGTAGAACAACAGAAACTCAACCAACAGAACATGATGAAATAAGGGTCCATCAAGTTTTACAGAACATTAGAGTGGAGATGCCGCTGTGCTATTACTGATCAGAGAAGCATGAAGGCACAGGGCTTCACCAGGTCAGCATGACCTGGTACATAGGACTGGCAAGGGAAAATCTTTGTCTTCTGCCAGTTTATCCTTTGCAGCACTGGTTGTTTTCATTGCCTTGAACTGCAAGGTAAAGATAGCAGGATGACTTTAAGTGATTTATACCCTTGTTAACATCAGTGACTTAAAAATAAAATCAGCAAGCATGGAACATAAATTTAAGTCATTGACTAACTTTCTATTTATGCATTAGTTTTACTCTGATGACTGGTCTCTTCATTTTTCAGGCAAGGTTAACTTTCAATTTGCAACTAAACCTAGTCTTACATCATAGTTACTATTTTTGCTACTGGTAACAGTCTGCATACAAAAGTAATCACCCATTGTCATGTTTATCCAGTCTTGGTGTGATGATACATTAATCTGATTTCCCTCACCCCAAATACCTACTCTTCTGCTGAAAATACACTCAAATACAAACTCCAAGTCAAGTGCACAAATCAAACTTTTAAAAAGCAATGAGAACTCTCAAAAGCACTGCGCATCTAAGATTATAAATGCAGATTTTGAAGCAACGTGTTGCAAAATTGACCAAATTTCTGAGCACAGGTCCAACAAGATTTCAAAACAAGATTTCTCTGCCTCAGACCTCCTCTGCCCCCAGAAAAGTAAGCTTTCTTCCCTTTTTCCAACTTCAAATTGATTTCTCGACTGTGAAATTATTATTCAACTAGTTCAGCTTAACCTGAAAATCTTTCTTATGCCCCTGAAGAGACAATTACTAAAGAACCTGGTGCTTTCGACGTCAAACGTAGGCACCAAGTGCTCAGTTAGTGACTTTTCCAGTTTGCTGGTTTGACTGTGAAGTGTTGATATGACGTGTTCTTCTTAATGTTTTATTTATACAAGCTTCCTTCACACAGGTCGATTCTGAAATAAATATTTGTCTTTAATCTTTAAAATAGCTGATTACATATTTTAAAACACTCAATTACATTAGACAGTAAAACGCCTGGCAAGATCCATGATTACCTGTTACCATCTGACAGACCTGAGTTGAAACTACAACTGTGAGCAATAATACCATAATCCAAATTTCTCCAGCAAAGCACTGCATGTCTCTTCACAATTTCCCTTCCACTACAACCCCAAGCATCTCCCTCTCTTTCCTAAAGTGTGTAGTAACCCCTACATTCACTGCTTTTGCAGTAATATTTCCAGAAGCTTTCTCTAAACTTGGATATAAAAGCGTTTCTCTGCTTAACTGTCTCTTCCACACAGAACCTCGATAAGTGCTTGATTGAAAGAAGGGGAGTTGAAGAGTTATCAGAAAACAGACTGACAACTAACCAGACATCTCTGAAGCTATCTGTCTCCAGGGTGCAGAAACATGTCTTGCTCAGTGTGGTGCAGGACACACATATACCTAACAGGATGCTGCTCTCTCCTCCAGCAGCAGAAAGCAGGACTGCTTACTCACAGAAGTGATAAAAGCAATGTGCAGCCTTGAGTATCTGTAGGAAAAACAATCCTCTCCACTTTTGTAATTCTGTTCTGCTGATGACCAGGTGTTGAGAAGTGCACTGCAAAATAAGCAGGTATCCCAAAATCAGTCATTAATGCTTTAAGTGATTAACTGAGTGACTTATTTACCCATTAACGTATTGACAAGAATTTCTCAAAGTGCCATTTAAAATGCAGCAGCCAAAAAAGCTGGATGTTGATCAAAATCAAAGGTATTTTTTATGCTGCAATTGCTTTTGGTTTCTATACCTGTACTGTGAAGGGGCTGGCACTGTCTATGCAACCCACTTTACAGGGGCAGGAATATAAGAGGGGTCTACCAGAAGGCAGAGGCCTCTTCCCCTGTAAATTCGGAAAAGGGATGAAATGATGCTGATTTATTTAGAAAAAGAGGCTGGTGCTGAGAGGATCACTGCAGTCATCAGCAACAGCTAAAAGTGCACTCCCAACGCATATACCAAAGTGTTACATTTAATGTTCCCTGGAAAAGCTCTCTCCAACCCACCAGGTTTTAGTGGCAGGTTTGTGTCTACCAAGGTTTTAGAATTCTGACTTTGGAAGAGATTTGACTTTCAAGGGCTGTGCCTTCCTATCAGAAGTCTTGCTAGAGGTCACTGGCCTCTGGCATTTCTTCCTCAGCCCTATTGCTGCCTAATTACAGCTTAATTGCTGCTTTCATGGCAGAAATCCCATCCCACTGAACACTCAACAAGCCTGTGGCTCCCTCTTCTGTGTGTGGGGCTGATGGATGGGTTGCTGCGTTGAAGTTCACCAGGGGTGCTTTTTCTCTGCTCTCCTACAACTTGTCATATATGTGACAGCCCGCATCACATCTCAGGTGGTCCTATGACCTGCATGCTGGTGCCTGCTGTCACCCCCTTGCCAACAGCTACACCTTGTCACAGAAAAACCCACCTCCTTAAAAACCTCTGCTGGGAAACTGCAAGCCATCTTTCCTTAGCTGTTTCATCTGCAGTCTGCTGCAGGCACACACAAAGCTCTATGGCTCTCACACTAAGGACAGAAACTTGCAATTGCACACAAACACATCTTGCTGTGCCCCAGTATTTAAAGTAGGATCTGACCCCACGGCAATCTGAAGTAACATAGGGGGACAGCAGCAGGAGGGCTGGCAGTAAGGAAGACTGCTTAAGAAAGGCATGTTTAGTGATACCTCTGAAACCAAACTGGCCCATTTGCAGAACTAGGTCATGCAAAATACCTACAACTTCATCAAGAAAAGGTCTCAACCACAACAACTCCCTGTACAGGAAAGCCTCAAATCTCTGCTGAGCAGAACTGTATGGATGTTTGTGAATAAAAGGGCTGCATCATGGACCTGAGTGCATTACAGACTGGCCAGGAAATTACATCTCACCTTCAGTGCTCTGGGGCTAACAAGCCCTTGAGAGACAAACCCCTGCATAGTAGCTCAAGGCCAGAACAAAGCCACATTAATACTACAATCAATTGGCACCAACTTTTTACATCTTTTTTTTTTTCTGTACACCACACTGACCCAGCATTCATCTAGCAATAGTTTCTGTTTTAGCTCACACACTTATTATATTTGATGTGACTGTCCTGAAACAAATATTTACTAGAAAAAGTCCTGTGTAATTGCTCCTTTGAACATAGCCCTCCAAAATCATCTGGAGGAACCTTCACATAAGCCTCCATATGCCCACCCATTCACTTATTTTATAGGCACAGCCAAGGCATACAGGTAATTTAAAACTCTTATCTGATGGCTTTTACAGGGGAATTGTAGAGGTCTTCCATTGTTTCCAGTTGCCTCCAGAGCCTAGTGCACCACAGCAGCATAGGAGTCACCTACAGAAATCACCAAAACTATCTGAAAAAGGTTTACTGAGCAAAAATAGAACAGATACCAGAGGCAAATCCACACAGCTTGCCCTGTTCTGAAACTTTCCCAACAGCTGCAGGATGCAAAAAATCCTCCTCTCAAAACACCTTCCAGTCAGTTTTTTAGAAGGGGATGGCAATATTGCTGGCAATCCCCTTTTACTCTGCAAAAGCTCTAGAGACTACTCCCAGTAATCATTGCTTTTCAGAAACCAGGAAGATATGCAACTCTATGCAATATTCTGCAGCACTTAGAGGTTGCTTGGTAATTTAATTTCAGTTTAGTTCAGCAAGTGACTGTTAATTGAAATCAAGTTTTCTTCCCTGTTTAAGCAAAGATACTAGTACCCAGCTTTCCACACTGCCACCCCTGCAGAGTTACCTATAAAACACATCCTTTAGGACACATAAAACTAAAGTCAAATAAGTGAACATAAAAAATCTTCCTCCAGACTCTCTCTTCATAAGTGACCTCACTGCAAGCAGCTCAAATGTGTTAGTAAGTGAAGACATGTAACCAAGAGGCAATACAACCTCTGCATGACTGGCACACACCCTTGCATAGCTTAGAGGCAAACCTCTTCCATCTGTCTAAAAAAAATAAATTCAGTGTTCTGAGGGACTCACTACTATCTAAGTTACTGCATTGCAGCTGAAAGACAACTCCACTTCGCTTTCAACAAGATATCTAAGGTATAGTTTCATCAGGAAAGCACAAAGCTCACTGAAGAGGGTAAATTACCTGCCTTTTGGAAAAGACCTTGCAGTCCCTGTAGGGCTCCACGCTGAAATGCCTGGACAGAGATGCTTAGTTTAACATTAATTCAGGCATCTCCATAGTATGCTGGAGTTGTTGACGTGGTTACAGCACAGATGCATCCTCAGATGTTCCTGGAAATGGAGAACAGTACCGCATACCCATTCATTTTCCCATGTGGTTGTAACAGCCATCACCACCATAATGCCAAGGACTGACTACATAATATCCTATCCCAGACTGGACAAGAGGTTCTTTCTATGGAAGAGACTTAACAAACCCATTAGAAGAAAAAGATACATAGCTCATAATGAAAGAGATAGATCCCATATCAGTTGAAAGATACAACCAAATCATTAAGTTGTAAGAGACAAAAATTGTTATAGAAATATTTTTTTATTTTTGGTAAAGGCACATTCATATACTTTTTGTGTATATAAAAGTGAAACCATTTCCGAACTGCAGGTCCTGTACTAAGCCAGCTTGTAATATCATGTCTGTAGGAACAAGAGGAAAGGCAGCTATTCAAGCAGAACAGGGGACGTGGACATCATACTCATTGCAAAATGATGTTTCTAGCCTACAATGGCTGCTGACTAACATCTGACAGCAGCGAGAATCACCAGAGGGTATAAAGACAAAAATCAAAGCTGCAAGATCCCATTAGAGATCATCTGTGGAACACAAGCTTCTAATGCTCAGAAGTCATTAGGTTCCCTACACTATTTCATTGCCACGACAGGATTAATTTTTCTTCAGGTTGTTTTTGTTGGAGAATTCCCACTGCTTTCAAGAGAGCAATGAGCTGCTGAGCATCAAAGGAAAGTTGATGTGAACAGCCTATTCATTTAGTTTTGTTTCACCCTCACCCTGTCTTGCTGGTTTCTTAGGTGGCTAGCACCTCCACGGGGAGACCTGCTAGAATCTAAGACATTGCTGAAGTGTAAACTCAACATTTATTTTTTAACTTCAGGTACGCAGGGTAAGTCTTGTATGGTTCGAATGTATTTGCCTCGATCACCCAGGAAGCAAAGGAAAGACAGGCTTAAACAGAAAACCCATTCCACAGTGGAAAGACATTTTAAAAATAATCAATTGAGAACACACATCTAAACCCCTGATCTTGTTAGCATTGCTTCTGTGTACTCACAAGGCTGTCAGAGCTCTCTTCATCTATGAGAAGAAATCTTGTTTCTACCAGAAAGACCATGGAAACATTAAATATAAATCTAATATCCAGTAAGTTTACAATGTGTTGGTTGCCTATAGCAACACAAGGGCACTATCATCAGACTCTACTTAACTGAGACTGCAATTTTAATCAATATTAACTGAATGCACACCAATCAAAGGTTTTGTCTTGACACAGAGCTGACATTTAAGTAAACTATCTAGTTCAAGAGCTATTTTTCTAACACCCAGACCTGGTTATTTATGAGAATACTTAAAGATAGTGGTACAGCACCTCAAAATTGTCATGTTCTTAATCAACACTGTATATAGAAAATTTAAACCTTGCAAATAACAATAATTTATTCTAGAGAAAAGCCTTTAAATTTGAGGTTTCTACTGTCTCCCATATCCTCCTCTGGAAAGAAGTCGTCACAGCATAGCTTCTTATCTATAGCTCTCTTGAGAGGCAGAAGGGCCCATGGAAGTCCTGTGTGCCACCGAAGGGGGCTACAACAGGGACTTCCCAATGTATTAATATGATAGCTTTCACAGTAATGGGGCACATCACCCCAGGTGGACCGTGAACTTCTTTCCTGGAAGTTTGGGCAAAAAGTCTCTTCCACAGACCAGAAAACTTTACTGATTTTGGCTCATCAGGAAGTTTCTGAGTCTTACCTTCTACATATTTTGGGAGAGAAATAAAACCTTCCACCACCAGTTATCCAGGTTTTCCCCTTTTTCAATACTTCTTCAGTAGAGACAACTTCACAGATAGGATAGACTCAAACAGTTTGGGGGAGAGAAGAAAGATTTTGCTTTGTTTTCAAAATCCTCCTTTTCAGCAGACCACAGTGGATGGAACTTGAATGTAATATTCATCTTAACTAGGGAAGAATCTTTCCTCATGGCAAGTCCAGATAGATGGACACGATCTGTCAGCTGCAAACAGCAATGCAGGCAAAGGTGTTATGGACAGATGACATGGGCAGGTACAATAGTTTTAGCTGGTGACCACAGATCAGACACACACCGCCTACAACCTGTGCATGTCCTTTTGGAGTGGCTCACAATCTTCTGATCTCTTTGTACAGCTAAATGCGTACCTGCTACACAAAACTGAAAAACAACAGTTTACAGGAAGGCTTTATTTTACAAGCCCTGAAGTACTCCAGCTTACCCAAACTTGTCAGAGGCCTGCAGGTAGCAAAAGGACCACAACATACGCCTCCCCCCATTTGCTGGATAATTACCCAGATGTCAAACCTGCAGCAAAGCCACCACGGGATAGTCCATATTCCTGTTCACTGGACCTTGTAATGCAACTTAATTTCTACAATCTAAATATCAAGCCATGAAAGCTGCTATTTCTCATGCCCATTTTCTAGATAACATTACGTTTCCAGAAGGGAGCTGTTTGCATTAAAAATAGGATGTGTCACATTAAGCCATTGTCATGTTCTTTAAAAGCCAAGGAAAAGTTCTTTAGGTAAGCACTCTAAATAATATTGGCTTTTCTCCTTGCTGGAACCTGGCCTTTGCATTCAAGGGGCATTCAGTACAGTAAAGGTTACCCTGAAGTTGAGTTCTAGGGAGAAAAGTCCTGACCCAGCATCACAAAAGTTGCTAAATCTGTAGCAATCCTTCTCGAAGCTATGAGAAAGATACAGACTTCAAAGAGCAGCTCCTCTGGAGATCAGAAAGAATCCCTGCTAGCTCTTTTACCAGCAACTTTTAACCCAGCATCCTGGATTTGTTTGCTTAACCTTTAGCACAAGAGTCACTCGTGCAGCATGAGGCACAGCCCAACATCGGGGCTGGTCGGTGTCCTGTGATGTTTCTTGGCATGTATGGCCACAAAGTCATCTCTGGCTGTAACATTTAAGACACTAAGACACTGATCATAAAACTTGCTGTGGAATGAATGACAGAAGCACACAGCAACAGCACGCCAGGTGTGTGGCAGCTAACTTTACACATCCGTGTAAACAGATCTTAAACACATGCTGAGGATGTTACTGAAGACTGGCCATTGCACTGGAAGCATAAAACTTGGTCGTCCTTAAAGTGAAGATAATTATGAAACTCCTTCTGTTTTATCAGAGCAATGTCATGCAATCATTTCCTTTAGATACTTGCATCGACACTTAAAATCCAAATATTTTACCTACTACGGTTACTGATGGATGGGAAACATCTAGTGGCCAACAAAAGCCTGGTGCAGTACCAAAGCCAGCACCCAGTACCTCAGTGAGCAAAAACTGGAGCGGTGCTCAGCACCTCAAGCAGAACTAATGACATTCTTCTTACCAGAAGTTACTGCAGTTTGGAACAGAATGAAAAGGTAAAGGTTTCTCCTTTATTTCTTATTTTTCAATTTGTCTTCAGGGGCAGGAGGGGAGGAAACCAGAGACAGAAGCTGAAAGAAAACCATCCATTCAATGGCAAATCATGATAGCTAGTGATATAATTTTATCAACACCACAGAGGGGAGACATCTATAAAAAGAATGATAAAAGCAAAAGGGTTCTTTGGAGTAACATAAAATGGTATCAATGCTAGGACAGTTGGTGAAAGCACTGAGACCTCACGGGTTGCAACAGTAGAGCAAACTAGCCTCAACAGTTCACAAATACAACTCTGTACAGCTGGTAGTAAGTTCCCTTCAACGGTAAGTATCAAGGAGAGTGGCACAGTATTTTGTGTTGCATACACACAGTAACTTTCCCCACAGAGTTCAACAAATTTGATTAGAGTTCTTGGAGGTGTTGCAGTTTCCAGCATCCACTTGTACCTGTTTTATTTACATACAGATTCTGCCTACTAATGAACTACCCTGTGAGGACAGGCTGAGAGAGTTGGGGTTGTTCAGCTTGGAGAAGAGAAGGCTCCAGGGAGATCTTATAGTGGCTTCCAGTACTTGAAGGGGCTACAGGAAAGGTGGGGAGGGACTCTGTCAGGGGGTGTAGGGGTAGGACAAGGGGTAATGGGTTTAAACTGACAGAGGGTAGATTTAGATTAGATGTAAGGAATAAACTCTTTACTGTGAGAGTAGTGAGGCACTGGCACAGGTTCCCCAAGAGAAGCTGTGGCTGCCCCCTCCCTGGCAGTGTTCAAGGCCAGGCTGGACGGGGCTTTGGGCAACCTGGGCTAGTGGAAGGTGTTCCTGCCCGTGGCAGGGGGGTTGGAACTGGATGATCTTTAAGGTCCCTCCCAACTCAAACCATTCTATGACATGCAATTATCCTCTGAAACTGGAACTATAACAAGGTAAGACAGTAAGACTAATATTGATACAGATTAATTTTAATTGCAAAGCAGCATTTACACTGTCATAGCAGTCTGATAAGAACTGTATCACTCCAATTTCAGAATAAAATCTGATTTTGACTCATCATTTCTACAAATCCTGGGGAACAGACCTAAACTGCCATTTCCTTCTCTCCACTTCAGTAAGAGAAGGTGGTATAGAGAGCTGTTACATTTAACCAACAGTCCCAACACAGATCTCAAAGCTACAACCTTGTCTATTTCCAAAAAGTGTCCAGTTGCCATTACTGAAGGTAACTATGCATGGTGATGCTAATTTGCACCTTTAAGAAAGTATGGCTGAAATTACAGCTAGAGTAATTGATTTATTTCCACTAGTGTGTTCCTGAAGTAAAAGCTGCATCAGCGCAACACTAATGGCGCACCACTTTTTAATGCCCCTTTTTAAAGGTTGAAAACAGGACTTAGATGACACTTGTACCTGGCATATGACCGATTCAAAGACGTTCAGTGCTCTGCCTTGCCTCATACCACACTCACCACTTACTGATGCAATGGTCGTCTTCCAGGAGGACTGTACCTGCACCCTCCTTCCAATCCACTCTCCCCTTACACCTCCTTTCAGTTCCTCATCTATGCCTGGAGCATTACCCTGCCTCAGTCTCACTGTGCTCATACCTTCCTACTTAGGATCCCCCAAAAATCTGCCACTTGTTGGTTTGTAGAGTCCTCCTCTGTGGTTTTAAGGGAGATTTCCAACAGCTATTCTATCCCAGAAGCATTAGCCGTCCTGATGGTCTCCCTGGTTACTCAATTTTAAGCTCTTCATAGACCACAACTTAGTGATGCAAGACAGGACAGAGACCAATCTCAGTAATAACTAAAATGCTTCCCACCTACTGACTCAGAGGTATGATGTCCTCAAGTGTGTAGCCCTTTTAAAAGGCTTGGGTTTTTTGGTTTTGTTTCATTCGCATTTTTTTAAGGTATGTAAGGAGACTGATATAGAACTTCTTCATACTGGGGGACACACAAGTCTCTATCAGAGTCCACCAACTTTGTGCATTTCATCCAGGTCTGAAGACAGCCCAACATCTTCAGCAGCATAAAGAAACACCAAGAATTCCACTGACCTGGAAGCACAGCATGGGATAACAGCTCCTCAAGACTCTTTAAAATGTTATTCTCTCTCTCCCCCCATCATTGGTAATGAGATCTCAGGGATCAACACTTCCATCCCAGAAGCCACCTTTACTTTCAATTTAGAGCTTTCTGATGTACGCTCATCACTTAGCACACCCCTCTGCCCTAAAGCTTTTGCTCCTTGCTGGTACAAACCCAGGTGAGCTTCAGAGCTGCAACTCAAGTCAGAAAACTTTAATTAGGCTGAAACATTCACAGGACATGGTTGGTAGTTTTTCAGGTGCTCTGCCAAATTGAAAGAAGACCAGATTTACAGAACCACTTACTTCACTTACCACTTACTTCAGCAAGCAGTAAAACAGTTTTTAATAAACCCCAGTGGTTTATTATACCTTTCTCCATCCTACTGTAAAGGAAAAACCAAGACACCTGTATAAGCTAGCAGGTAGAAATGGGCTAAATTCAGACAAAACTGCTAAATAAACTGGTAAAAATAGGGAACAATTAATTTTTTTTAAGATTTTGTATTACCACTTTTTTTTTTTTTTTAGTTTCTGCAAGACAAAAGTAAGTAGTTTTAAATAATTTTCAAAGACATCCATCTGGTCACCCTAATCTTTAAGAAGTCTGTAACTTGAACTGTTGACACCATTTAAAAGAGGGTTAATCTGAATCCTAACCATAGTTTTTACCCCATGTTAGCTATGTCTGTTAGGTGACTCTTGCCCTGTGAAGGGGACTGTTCATCCCACCCGCATTTCAACTGACCATAACACAATCCCCTCTTCTGAACAGTAACAGAGGTACAGAGGACTTGGCTGGAGCTTTGCACAAACCTTACTGAAAACTAACCAACTACCTCTGGTTTACAGTGCTATACTGTAAACCAGCTCACTGCCAGAGCACTGCTTGCAATAGTTGATTGACAGTGAAACTCAAGTTCAGACAGTGTTGGCTTACAATAGACTTTGGCTGTGGGCAGGCACTTGAGCTATTAACTGAAGGTCATGCTGACAAATACAGCAAAACTTACCTGGAAACTCAAAGAAAGACAATAGCTAGCTTTTGAAAAATATGACCCAGCATTACAAAATGGCAACTGACACTTCTATTGACAGACTGACTGAGTAAAGCATGTTATTTCCACATGCATACCACTATTTTGAAGTTTGAGAGGATTCTGGTGGTAACGACAGATGCATAACAGCATTCATTACTCACTGAAAAACAGGATGTTTTTAAGGAAGCAGTCCTGCCTTTGAATAACAGTCATATGTCCACCTAAAAACTACTATTTAGACACAGTGTCAGTTATTCCAAAAGAAAAGGCAGAAGGAGGACTACTGCAATTACCAACATATTCATTTGGAAATGATCCCCATTAAATTTGGTATGATTTACCAGGTAAGATGAAGGGTTTTTTATCATCGTTGGCCATCAACATGCCCTAGTAATGGCCAAGGAAGAGCACTTCTATCTTTGCATAATAAAAAGGATTAACTGACTTCAGCCTTGAAAAATTAACGGATTTGTCCTCTTTATCAATTAAGATCACAGCCTGAAGTACAGCTTCAGACTATTAAGGGCAAGTTCTTCAGCCCCGCTAAACCAAAAGAACAAGTTTGCAGTATCGAGGGAATAAATCTCAGCAAGGGTCTAATACACTTCAGAAGGTCAAGCCTGGAGCCGTATTTAATAGGTCTGCCTCAACCATGCCTCCTGACTCTCTGTGTGTCACCATGAAAACATTATCACCATTGCAACCAACTGCTGGTAATTCCCTGTGATGTTAATGAGTTTTGAATTTAAGCAAAGTCTCCCGGCAGGTTCTTCCGCAATACCTACCAAACACCATACCAATGGAGGATACGTGCGGTAAAAGCATTTAGCTTTCTCCTAGTTATTAATATAGCAAGCCAGACTTCAGTGGCCATTTGAAAATCTTTCAAAAACCCAAAATCAACTGACCTGGAAAGGAGTCATCAACAAAAATGCACTAGGACTTGGTTTTGAGTTATTATGTATCTATAAAAAAATTAATCTCACAACTCATTCCTATAATCCTGACTAATTTTCCACAAAAGACAAGTCAGAAACCAAAAATAAAGTGTTTGAGCCTCATACCAATTAAGATTTGCAAGAGCTGTCAGGACCTTGTGCAATCAAGTGAATCTGCAACACTAGAATAACCTCACAGCCAGATGTGGACTTGTCCATAAGTGGACAAGTTGAGAAGTCTGAAAACTTAGCGCTGTTTTTTTTTTTTCTACTTTTTACAAAATTATCAATGGTCATTCAGCATCAGAGCCACTGTCAAACTGCCACAGCATACTAAAAACCAGTAAAGTTTCTTGCTCATAACACAGAATCATAAAACAAATGAGGAAATTAAGCAAGCCAGAATCAAACACGTACCTCTTATGCCAGTAAAAGCACCTTGTGTCTGTCCAGACAGGTGCTAGGATATTAGTCACCAACTCGTCAAATCAGGACCACTACATAGGCACATAGTACTAAATGTGGCTTCAAGGGTTAATAATGATTATTATTGGACAAGCAAGGGGAAACTTGGGCACTATTACAGTCTGTATCACAGACTACTAGTTTCCAGATCAGAGCTGAAAAGAGAGCTGGTGTCATGGCAACACACACACATACTTTCTCCATCTCATATCCATACTGAGCAACACCCGGGGTCCCAGCCCGTGAAAAGAGGTTAAGCATGCAGCTAATTCATGCGTCTTCATGTGTCAAATCAAGCACAGTCTATGGCCACAAACCAAGCAGCGAACTGCAAAATTCACACCTCAAACTCAATACAGAAACACTTCTAGATTTAATGTGTGCTACCAGTTAACATCATGGGACAAACTTTTTTACTGGGTTTGTCTCTACCTGAAGAAATATCCCCTCCAAATTCAGATTAATCTTTAAGAATTCAATGCTGCAAATACAAACTTTTATTAAATCTATGTTCTGACATTTCCCACTGCAGCACAAGGGAATGTTTTTTCTGCAGAAAGCACGGATTATAAATTCTACGTACCTACATAATCCAAATGAAGCAGTCTCCCATAACCAGATAATCTCTTTATAACAATTCTTACATGCACAGCATGGATCATCTCAGTTATTTTCACAATCACTTTGCCCTAATTTTGCAAGAGGTACAAGAAAGTCTTTTCACTGAGAAGTGTTTTTGTGATACACTATCTAAAGTACACCCACCCAAGAGTTTGGCTCTGGCAGAACAGATGAAGACAAGAAGCAGTATGACTTTTTACTCCATTGGAGCAGCAGAGGAATTGCTAGTGCTTCACAGAATTCCTGAAGTGGCAATTCCTGCCAGTTAAACCTCAGTACAGATGTGTTACAATGCATTTTCAAGAAGAGTTGGACATACTCTAACTCCTTTACCACACCCATTCCCCTTAACCCTAGTGCAGTGATCAAAACTGGAATCTAAATCCAACTTCTGACACACACACATATTTACAGAAATGGAATCATTAGCTAGCAGTATCTCCTAGGCTTACGACCTGCCAACAACTCAAAGTGAAGTGCAGCTTTTACATGCTCCAGTGGGCTAAGTGACCTCCATTTTCAAAGCCTGTGAACACGCTGTTCCTATAACTATTGCCAGAACCACTATCCACATTTTTCTTTCTTATATAAAGGGAAATTAAGATTAGAGATCTTGACAGACCCACCCTGAAACGGGTTGGTAAGAGGATAGAGGAATGGTTAGGTCTTTCCCTGGACTACAACACAATTTTTCTGCAAGATTCTTTGAAGTTTAAGAATTCTAAGCTTAAAAAAAAACCCTTTTCCTGATGCTTCCATATCACACAGATCCTGTGAAAGGCCTGTTGCACACTCCCACCCCCATCCTGTTCACATACCCATTGGGCTTGTCTCAAGAAATATCATGCTTGGCTTCCTCTTACTCCACATGTATTCCACAGCTAGATGCTATGAGAACCAAGGTTCAGGTATTGTTCATTCCCTTGTGCTTTCAAAATAAATGCACATTTGCAACCACTAGGGCTCAATGCTACAACTAAAAAGACCCTAAGATATTTTGATGATGCAGGCTGTACTTATACTAAATCTACTTTGCCACTGGAACAAAGCTGTCCCACAGAAGCATGGGACTGGAAATGTTGCTGCAGAAGGGAGGTTATGCTGACAGAGCTGGTCCCTGTACGAACACAGGAGCACTGCACGTTTCTCTATACACCTGAGACTCCCTCCTCCACACTACACAAGCCAAGTCTGGAAGGATGAACCTTCACTAGTTTTGTTGCATCACTGCAGTCATTCTTTCCAAGCCTCAACTGACAAAGCAGTGCCTGCAGAATGTCTATGTCTACGTGGTGTTCAACTGGAGGGTCTGCTCTGGCCATCAGAGACAGTTTGTTTTCCATTTCCATCACATGCATGCGGTTGGGAAGAAAATCATGCTTTCATACAAAGGAGTATATTGTTTTTAGACACGTCAGTCACAAGATCCTGCCAGACAAAAGCTTTACAGTACCATCTCTGGCCAGGAACACTGCTATTTGTTTTTTCTTTTCGATTAACAACATGCACACCATGCAGTCCAGACCTTTCTCCCTCCCTCTCCCACTTCTCTGAAAGTGAGTCTGCTCAGACAGCTCCTTGGATGTTCTCCTTCTGCAGACTTCAGAAATTCTGAAATTTGTCTTTTACTACACATCAAGCTACTTGCAACAACTGACCACAAAACAAGTTTCAGATTACAAATTAAACCCCACAACTGAGTCACTATCAATGAAGATAAGCCCCATGAGTATTAAAAGAGTAAGTACATTCCTCTATTGCACTAACCACTGCAGGTGAAAGCCTGTATACTCAGAGATTTCTAACCACGGCCACAAACATCAGGATTTGACATATGGTACTGCTCTACTACTACTGAATTCAAACATCTTCTAAATAAATGAGCATCACAACTATGGCTCCTGAGCATTTTGTTTGTTTGACAGTCTCTCAATATAAAGAACACTCTGAGTATCAAACTGGATTTACCATACGCTGGTACTTCTCTCTCAGTGGCATACAGATATGATTTTTTTTCTTTTTAAAAAAGATATGGTGACCTTAAAGAACATCTCACACCACTGCAGATCAAGACAGCAATAATAATTTATTTCAGTTAGGAACTCAGCTAGCAATTCAGCAGAAATGGGAGGTAAATTAAGAGTGGATTTGAATCCTTTTACCTCCTCATCTCTAACAGATATTAGACCTGCATGCTCTGACATGCTCCAAGAAGTTGCTTTCCTAGAACTAGCTTGGCTCAAAACATGCGAAGTCTCATCTGCTTCCCTTGTGACATCATTAGTCTGCTGTAAGGCTGGTACCTCAGCCCAAGAGTCAAACCAACAGAGTTCACTGTATGGTGGCATGATTTAAGCAATATAAAAGAGCTTATGCAATCATAAATTAATCTCCTCCGATTTTACAAACATGCATCTAACCAACAAGTCCTTTTAAATACTACAATATACTGCCAGTGTGCTCTTCTGCAAGAACCAAAGCACTTTCTCACTTTGAGGGGAAAAAGGATGCCATAGTACCTTATGTCTGAGAACACTATCACAGAGGGTGAACACAGAAACACAAAACATCTCAAGCTACCTTAGACAACTGCGCATAGGAGCAAAATGAAGAACTGAAGACGACACAAAAATAATTGCATTTAAGGAAGCTAAAGACACTTTGTCTACCAGGAAAGAAGATCTACTACTGGCCAACTGTTTGAAAGCAAGAAGCAGGAGAGGCCACCATCAAAGCAGGCTGTCTCATCCCAGCTCAAAAGCTCTTCCAATGCCTGTGGCAAACTTAGTGAATGAACAGACACCACCATACCCCAAATTCATCATGGGACAGGGAAGGAAACGATAATTAGCTCAGCATAAACATCTCTTGACACTGAGATGGAAACCAAGATTTGTTTTCACCACATACAAACAAAAACCTGAAACAAGACATAACCTAAGCAACAGTTTATCTGAATATGGGTGTACTAAATCACTAACCTACATTCCCATGCAATCAGTAAAATACAGAAGACAAACGATCATCATTAGAATACCACTGCTGTGCTTGGCTTAGGAAAAGAGATTGTCTACAGGATTTATTAGACTGAATGCTGCAGAGCCCAAAAGGTCAGCTGCTGATATTAATGGACTTTAGTTCAGGAAGGGCACTGAAAATAAACTGAGACAAACAGTGTCAAAGTATGAGGCAAGACACTGTACCAGGCCCAAGGAGGAATGATTCATGTCTGATGGTCCCGGACACTGAAAGAAACAGAAGCTCAACAAAAGAGCTCTAACAGAGCCTAGTCTAGAAGAAAGCTTTGGGAAGCATGTGGGGAAAGGGACTGCAGACTGGTGATGAGGTTGGTGCTACCTGCTTTAGCACGGCACGTAGTCTAAACAACGTGCTCTGGCAGGCACATGGTACTGGGTCACAGGAGTTACTTGGTGGCTAGTTATTTGATAGCCTGACCTATACTATGTCTTTGTTGACATGTTTTCTCCACTAAAGCCTGACAGACAACTTGTCAACAGCTGTAATAAAGCTGCAGCTATGCAGCAGAATTTACTAAGCTCAGGAAGAATTCAAAAACGTTCTAGCAAAGTAACTTGTTCACAGGCAGAAGCTGCGTCTCCGCTAGACAGCTTGCCAGCACGCCAGCACAGCTGGAATAGCTTTTTAAGACATAACAAATAATACTCTCTCACTTCCCTTCTGTACAGAAAATAAAGTCCTACCCATCTTTAGAGAGCAAATAGTCTTCTCAGCAAAAGCAGCGTGTGCTACCTTCAGCTTTACTGAAAATAACAAACTTTTCTCAGTCCACAACACCTAGTAAAAGCAGTTGGGATGCAGCCAGTATACTCTGCATGTATTTAAGAGAGCATTTCTTTGCAACGAAGTTTCCCAAAGTGATAAACCTTCCTATCCTGTGAATCAGTGATGGATGTGTCCCAAAAGCTGAGCAGATTCCCTAGCAGACACTCTTTAAAATGAAGAAAATTTACACCTAAATTTCATTCACTCCAACTCACCATGCTCAAAGTCAAACCAGTGAAGCAAATTGCTTGCTTTCTATTGCATACTACAAAATGGACACCCATCCATTGCACAAGATTACACTTTAAACATCAGAAAAAATAACAGTCTGGGAGACTACACAGGGTTTGAGCTGGAACTCGGATTTACTAGCTGCAAGTGGCTGCTTCACTACAATGTCAATTTTATAGTGACAGATACAGAATAACCTCAGAGGGACCTTAGATTCAAAATGGCACAAGACTTCACCGAAGATGCATGGCATGTGCAAGTGTGAGGGGAAAGCATAGACACATTTCTACAGACTGTCTGTGGAAAGTGACAGATAATTGATCTGTGTAGAAGCTGAACAACAACTAATCCAGCCAAGGTCTTAAAATGTCTCGAAAAAACAGGCACACCATCCTGACTGACTGCCTCCCAGTCCTGCTGTTAGCCAGCTCTTAATCCCCTGCCCCACAGATCAAACCAGTGATGGGGTCTCCTCCTATATTCTTATCAAAGCTGTCTGCAGTTCCACAGAGAGGAAGATGTAACTCCAGGGAGACCACATTACCCCTACAGCCCTGTTGGTAAACTGAGGGCTTTCCTTGAATGAAGGCTTGGGGAATTAAGGGCATGCATTGTTCTCCTCTTTCACACCAGCATTTTTCTCATCTTGTCTGACTCTACACACCTAATACTATCTACTGGCAGAGAGAGTATACAGCTACATTGGTAGCAGAAATTGGTATCTGAGTAGATGTTAATATCAAGCTACAGATAATGAGCTCTTGAGAGTTACGTAAGAACCCCAAGAGGGGACTGTGAAAGTTTAATTCTTCACAGAATTCAGTGCCCCTTTTTAAACACCTTTCTTCACTCAAGAACAGATTTGCAAACATGACTGACAGAACAACAGTAGCCAGAGCTTGTACAAAGAAGTAGAGAAGTAGAGAAGAGGAAAGAGTGTGCCTGCAGAGACAGGCAGAATATGCCTCTGTGTCCCGACAGATCATCTTCTAGCTAGAGCAGCCATATCCCTCACCATTCGGGAGCCTGTGCTGGATCACTGCTGGAGTTTCAGCCTGCCCTGGGTGGTAACAAAAATGTTCCTATACCTTTGCACCAAAAGCCTGATACATGACAGGAAGGGCACAGGACAAAACCCCAATGAATTGAAGTATTCTTGGAGGTAGTCTTTAGATTACTGCTGTAGATGACATCAAAACAGGCTTTATAACTAAAACCAGCACCATCTGAAATACCTCTATTTCAGAACCCATAGTGCTGTGACATTACAAATCTCATGTACTGTAAGCATTTACAAAACATATAGCAGTGTAGCCCCTGGGCTACATTACAATGAATATACATAGGGATGGGATTTTCATTTTAAAAGCTTTTTCCTTCTAGAAATAAGAGTTTCTTGTGTATCTGCACTAGAGACCTAATGTTATATTAACGTACTATTTCTAAGACCTACGGGTATAACCTTTCTTTTAGCTTCCTTGCTACTTTTGGTTTCCCCCAATTTTAGGGATGCATCAGACAAAACAAAGAGATCTTAACACACAGCACAACTTTTCTAGGATAACACGGTCAATATTTTCCAAAAATAAATAATGCAGATCTATGAACACTCATGCTTGAGCGCTCATACTGTCTGCTGACTAAAATTACAGTTTCTTTTTTAAACATTAAGCATCCAGTAGATAATCTTTCTTTTTTTGTTGTTTTTCTCTTCTACTGTTCAAATAAAGCTGTAGAGAAAACCACCTTCTGTATTTTCAAAGTTTCTAGAAATTTTACACCTCCAGGACTAGCACAGATTTAGCATCTTAGCTAAAAAGCCAAGAGCATCACTGTAGGATGTGGCTAAGCAACATCCTTAGCTTGGCTGTTGCCATAAAAACTAAAGCTACAAGCCTGAGGTTCCACAGCCTGGCAAACATCTGCAAGGAACCAGCCTGGACACAATGCTTCAGAACAAGATATAGGAACCATCAGTTCAATTTCTCTGGAAAGAGCTCTCATTTTTCACATGGGCCAATAACTAGGAAACTGAATACTGCATTCCAGCTGCCACTTTTAGAAAGCAAGCCAAGGACTCAAGAGTTTGTGTCAAAGCTGCTCTGAAGCTGCTGCACTTTGACAGGTGCCTTTTCTTAGGAAAAGCTCTACTGATGCCATGTGGGCAAAGAGCACTTTTACTCTAATTCCATTTTTGTGCTAAGAACAGAAACTGCGTGTGGTAACGTATGGGAGCAACGTGTGATCCAACACTGTCATCTGTCAGTTTGCCATCATATGCCAGCCAGTGCTTGGTGTGTGCTAGAGAAACAGGCTTAGGAGGGTTTCATGTACCAGCAGAATTCAAGATACAACCCCACCGCATCATGCTCAGTACATTTCATTTCAATGAAAAAAGCAAGGACTTTGCAAGAGCTTAGCTAATAAGACAGAACAGACTCCAGTGCTGAAGAAAAGATGGGCCTACATATAATTACAGGCTTCCCCATTCCTATTTCAAAGAATATTTTAATTATTCTTCTCTGCAGCACCTTCACAGTGCAAGTATCCCTTCATCTCTCTCTCCCTTTAATATCTACCTTTGTAATGAGAATTAATGTTAGGAAATCTGCCTGACAAAAAATGTAGAGAAAACAAACCAACACCAATCATCACAACAATGCACTATCAATAACAGACTGGGAAAAATTGTCTAGTTGGAAGTTAACACATCAAATACCAACCCCACCAGCCAAGATAGTTACCTACCAACCAAGCATTAAGCATCCCAGAAATAATGAATTATGAGCCTCATCACACCATGCATCCCTGAAATGATGGGAATTGATTTTATGTGAAACAAACCCATTACCCAGCAACTAACAAAGAGAGCCCTTTTTGTGAGTGCAGAAGGACTGTGACAAGCCAAGTCAGAGATCAAACAAAAACTAAGTGGAACACGGTTCCGCAGTTGAGCTTGCATCATGCTGATAGGGAAGACATGATACTATGCATTAGGAGTAAACAAAACCCCTTGTAAATTAGTTTATGTTAATTTGAAGAGGCAGGCATTTTTGGGATGGAAGCCAAGAGCAACCAGTATCCAAGACGGGAAAGGGGGATCGGACAGACCATCTCATTTTCATGGAAAGGCATCACGTAAATGTGACCACGTGCTGGTTAGCAGCCTTCCTTCCCTTCCACCACGAATATGTATACAATTGTGCCACCATACCAAAATATGCAGAGTAATGTGTCTTGCAAAGATGTGAAACAGTGGGCCTCATCCCATACTACAGCCTCCCAGTGTTTAACCACAGTCTGTATGCCATCCTGTTTACGGCAACTCCCTCACCAAGTCCTGTGCTGAACCTTTCCTTGGGTCTGCATTAGCACACAGCATTTCTCATAACAAGTGTTTGCAGATGTTAAGCAGAGAAGCAGAGTCAAGACAGCTTGCTTGACCCTGCAACGGTTATTCAAACAGGCTGGAGAGAGGAGGAAATGATTGACCACTTTCTCAACTTCATGGCATCCAATGCGAAGAGTGGGAGGTCACATATGACAGAGCTAGCCAATGTGCAGCCTGCAGACCAAATGCTTCCCAGCTTTGCAACATAACCCCTATCTGACTTGTTATTAGCAGAGAGAAACTTGCAGCAACCAGAAATCCTGATAGGCTTTGTCAGAGCAAGCAGTAGTCCACACAGCTCCAGTCTGTACCAGTTAGGTGCTGCCCTTAGCCTTGCAGTGAGATGCCAATGCAGCCCTTGGCTGGACAAGGCTGTCAAAGAGAGAAGGTTCCCCCACCAGAAACATTTGAGCTTTACAGAAATTACTTTTGCAAAAAGCCATGTATGTGTCAGGTTCTGTGTCCCCACTCAGTAAGTACAAAGCTGGTTATTGTCAGGATGTGCACTCAATGGACAACCAGACATCAGCACGCTATCATCCTTGACAGACAGCTGATCAATAGTGCCAGTATCAGTGAAGATTTGGAGCCTGAGGGGCTCAGAAAGTCTTCAGACTGCTTTCTAAGAATGGCTTCCCTTCAGCATTTAACAGCTGTACCTATCTCTTAATTTTGAACATTAGCAGATCAGCAGGCTTGTCTTGTCGTATGGTTTCTCGGTAGATCACTGGTGGTTATCCTGGAGTTCAGCATGAAGACATCAAGAGCTAACATGACACTATCTACACAGATGAACAAGACACTCAAAAGCACGCATGCTGGTCAATAACACAAAGTTTTTAAGGATTTCAAGCAAAGCCTTAGCTTCACAAACCTCACTTCAGGAGCGTTCTCATACTGTCAGGTACTGGCCAGACTCAGAGGGAACAGTGCTCTCCTAGGACACCCTCCAGCCTGAACAGGATGAAAAAACATTTCATACAATGTATGCACTTCAAATCAAGCAAGGCACCTTTTCTTCTTTATTTCCTTTCAGCAGGGGATCGATCACATTTTAAAACATTTTTTAATAGCTCCAGTGGCAGTTCACAATGACTCTTAGGTCTGACCTGGAAAACAAACTTCTACCTCAGCTCTTTGGATGTGGAAAAGGATGCCAGTCTCATCTCTCCCTGAGACCATGTAGAATTGAAAGCTTTTACACTGGGAAAAAGAAACAAGAAGTCCTGAGATGCTAAGGTTATTCCATACTTTAAAAGTATGGGATGGGAGGGAGAGGGAAGGCACAAATGGTAACTGTAATGGAACAAAGAAACACTACTGGGCAAAACGGTATTACTCAAGCAAACCAGTATGATAAACCCAGCCAGCTTCTGAACAGCAAGATACAGACCAGGAGCTACAAAGCAGAGGAAAACACTGGAAGTGCTGTATCAGACTTGTTCTGTCACACTTCTGAGCCTGATACCAACATTTTCAGGCACATGGAAGAATCCTACACACCATCACAGTCACAGCCCCTCACACACGTAAGGTTTCACTATGAGCTCCACTAGTTAAAAATCAGCTGAAACCCTGAAGCACAGGTTCAGAGTATTCTTTTAATGCAAATGTTAAAGCTCTTTGTGAAAATTTCCTAATTCTTGGCTGTTGAAGAAGGAAGGAAATCAGCTTCCTAAGCTTAATATCACTGCTGCACAATATACCATCCTATCCTGGGACAGCAGGGTTGGACTGGACATTGGATTGGGTTCTGTTCACGTCCACGCAAACATGCATGTTTGTGCCAATTCCACTTCTCTACTATTATCACGGGGCTTCTAGAAAATACTTGGGAGTTTTCTTTGTCTGCCAACAGCCTTTCCAAACTTGCTAATCTCACTATGCCCACTGCCCTCAACATGAATAAAGAAGGCCAGCCTTGTCACATACGTTGTCTCTGATAAAGACATACATAACAAGTACGCCATGCAAAAAGTCCACATCAGTTTGTATGGACAGTTTTCTTCCCCACCACAAAGGTTAAAAGTTAAATAACCAAACAACAACAACAAAAAACCTAAAAATATTTTCACAATTTGTCAACGCTCCCATCATAAGAAAAGTGGTTTTCTTGAGGGGTAATTTGAGTTTGTAGGCCTTCACAAAGAGTATTTCTGTCCACAAAACAATTACTGTAGTCTCAACTTTTTACAAACACCAGCTGCAACAAGAAACTGAGGACTGGTACATCAACTCTGAATAACGTACAGTTTTATATACTAGAAATCTCAGTAGTATCTTTGGTGCTAACCTGAACCTGCCAATAACCTATCCTCACCTGCTGTCAAAAGGATCTGTGTGAGCATTTCATTAAAGTTCTTTCCACCTCTCCAAACACTTCATACTCTGATCTCACACAATCAGATGCTGAGATGGAATTTGCTTACTGCAGGTACCAAAGGGAATAAACATCCTGAGTGAGTCAGCCCATTATCCAGCTTTCACTTTAATGCCAAGGTGAACTGCATTTCAACAGGTCCCAGG
This sequence comes from Athene noctua, assembly GCF_965140245.1. Taxonomy (NCBI): domain Eukaryota; kingdom Metazoa; phylum Chordata; class Aves; order Strigiformes; family Strigidae; genus Athene; species Athene noctua. The sequence continues at coordinate 10,585,718 of NC_134077.1, forward strand.
TTACACATAACAACACACCTTCAAGCAGAGAGTGAGGCAGACAGGAGTAAGGGGAGAGGAACAGACAAGGGAACCTCTCCCTGATGGGGAACAGAAATGGGTAACACATTAAAGTGTTCTGTGCCGTGCAGCGGGAGCACAAACACATACACAAGCAAGCCTGTTGCATCAAAGCAAAGCAGCTACATGCTCATAAGAAGCCTTGGACTACTTGGTGATGATCTAACATCTCCCATGGCTGCCAGACATCTGGCCTTCCTTCGTAAGTGTCACTTCAGAAGCTACGAAAAGCCCAGGACCACTCTACCTGGCCACTTACACAGCCGCAAAGTCCCGCGAGCACGCATACTTCCTTCTCTGCAAATATTCCCCCAGGGTCCCATACAGTAGTGTAACCATTATGTCAACCTCTTCAGAGCTCATTAATTGGGTATAATTGTGTCTGTGAAGTGAAAAAACATCCCGGTGACAAAAGCACATGCCCTGACATCAGGAAGGGGGTGGGGGTGGGGGAAATCAAACCCTCACAGATGGCTTTTTTTATGTAAATAATTTTATGTGCGCAAAACTAATTTGAGAGAGATGATTCTTTGCAAAACACCTGGACTTTTCGCACGATGAGCACCTAACAGCAGGTTTGCACTAGGAGCAAGGGCTACAAAACCAGTCACGGAGAAGGTCTTGCAGCTTCGCACCACAGGTATTTCACACCCACCGCGGGCAGCTACCCCGTCCCTGGGGAGCCCTGCTCCCCGCAGCTCCCAGACCGGGCTGCGCACAAACACCGCCTAATTCTTTCTCCCAGATCTCACGTATTTTGTTAAAGTCGGCTGAAACCCCACCAGTGCTCACTGCCTTCAGCTGCCCCAGCATCACCGCCGCTTCCCAGCCCGCCCCGGGGCACCCCCGTGCCCGCCACTGGAGCCACCGGCCGAGGCGGCGGGAAACACCCGCCCCACGCGCCCGCCAGGCCGGGGTGCTCCGCGCCGCCGCTGCGCCCGGGGAAGCGACGTTTCCACCGTGGCAGGAGCGGAGCCGCAGCCGCCCGCCCGCCCCCGCCCTCCCCGCCAGCGGCTGCTGCCGCCGCTACCGACGGCGCCTGGGGAGATGCCGGGGGAGGAGGAGGAGGAGGGGGAGGAGGAGGAGGAGGGGGAGGAGGACAGGACAGAAGGGCCGGGCGGGCAGCCATGACCACGAGTCGCCCCGAGATGACACAGCAGCCGCCGCTGGGCACGGCCCCGGGGCCCGGCGGGGATGGCGGCGCGGAGGGGGACGGCCGTTACATAACGGTCGCAGCGCGCGGGCCCGACCTCGGCACCGCCGTCTCCGCAGCACCGACACCCGTCCCCCGCCGCCGGGCCCCGCGGCGAGGCGGCGGCAGCTCCCGGGGACAGCGCGGCCCCGCCCGCCCGCCCCTCACCAGCGGCTGCATCTCGGCGCGCACGGCGGGCACCTGGAACCGGTCTATCTCCTCCATCATGGTGGCGGCGGGGCTGGGGCGCGACAGGCGGCGCGGGCGGGAGGGAAGGAAGGAAGGAGGGCGGGCGGGCGCGGGGAGGCTCCTCAGGACGACGCCGTCGCCGCCCGCCGCGGCTGCTGCCTCATCGCCGCCGCCGCTCGCCGCCGAGGTGACTCAGCCTCGCCGCTTCCGGGTCCGGCCGTCACCGCCCCGCCCTTCTTTGCATATTCATGAGGCGGGGCGGGGCCGCTGTCAGTAGCGCCGGGGCCCGGATGCCCGAGATCCCCCTCCCGCCGCCTCCGCCGGGACGTACCATTCCCTCCTCGGGGGGCGCGCGGGAGGGAACAGCCGGGGCCGGCCCCGTTCTGCGGCCGGGTTAGCCGCGCGCCGCTTCCGGCACGTTGCCATGGTCGTAGCGATCAACTTCCGGCGGGCGGTTGGCCGGGAGGGCGCGGGGCTGTGGTGAGGAGCGGCCGGTGGCGGAGAGCCGCCATGCCAGCCAAGGCGGGCGACAGGCACCGGCAGGTAAGGGCCTGTCCCGACCGGGCATCGCAGCCGGACGGCGCCGCCCTCCCGTGTGACAGCGCCCCGGTGGCGTCATCACCGGCGCCGTGGCGCCAGCGAGCCCCCCCCTACCCCTCATGGCGTCACGGTGGTGCCTCGGGTGGCGGGAGATGGCGGTTGACACGAGGGAACGTCGCCCTGCAGCCTGGCTCTGGCTCTGCCGCCCTCAGCTCCTGCTCTGGGTGGGTGCCACAGGGTCACGGCACCAGGCACACGGTGACATCGCCGTTCCCAGCATCGCCATGCGCAGGCCAGCTCGCTTCCCGCCAGGGTGCCCCGCAGGGCCGTAACCCCGCAGGGCTGGGTGGGACTCGGAGCTCTGCACAGCCCCTCTCGGCACTGCTCACCGCGTGGTGGTTACGTCCTGTTGCATCACTCTGTCCCCGCACTGAGGTATCTCGTCAACCTGCCAGTGACACCCAGTGTGTTCTGTGGCGTTTCTACGCACCCCATTCAGGCAAACCAGCCTGTGTACCCCACGCTGTGTCACTGTGTGTTGCAACCCTGTAAGAACGCAGATTCCCACACACATCATCACCATGCCATTTCATCACTGTTACAGCATATGACACTTCCTTTCCAGAGCAGGTTTTAGTGCACTTGGGGTGTCCCTAGTCTCCCAGAGAATCTTTCAGGGATGCTGAGCAGACTGCTTGAAATCCCTGGTTTTAAAAAGTTTTTTAAATTCTTTCGATTATACCTAGCTGTAACTTTTATCACTTTCCTTTTGTTTTATTGTTTAGTCTTAGTTCAGACAGTGAACCTCACTGTCTACCTTTGGGCTCTGCATGGGCAGGATAAAGGGCTCAGTCAGATTAATTCCTGGATCTCATTTACTACTGGACTATCGAAGTGTTTGACTTAAAACAGAAGATGACCTGACTCATAAAACCCCTTTCATAACAGGTTTAGGTCAATCCCAAAGTATTTGATCTTTGAGGTGTTGAGAAAAGGGTTGGCAAAGGTGGCCCAGAAGTGACCAGGAACAAGCAATCCTGCCTCTTCAGTCCAGCATATGTGCCACAAAGCCGTAACTGATCAAGGAAAGCAAAAGGAAAAAAAGGAGGGTCCTATGTGATGGTCCAGAGCTGTGAGGTGGTAGCTGAGTCTGCTGGGCAATCCTCAGTGGTCTGTGAGGGGGTCTGGGCAGCAGGAGCTCTTTCAAAGAGGGAACAGCAACCCTTGCTGATCATCTGATCCTCATCTACTTACCCAAGTGTGTTCCGTCTTGTCCATGGTTTATCCACACCACACCTGTATAGACTCTGTACAGAACTATGCAACTTCTGAGGCCTGAACTAATAAACTCCACTGAGCGTGAGCTGACTTTTCAGAGCCCGATCACATGTCTCTGGCCCATCAACTGAGGGCTGGGGCCCAAAATCCAGAAGTACTGGCCCCCGAGGTCTCTGGGAGCCATCTGGGTGTTTCTGAATACATGGTAGGAGCCCTGTGGGCTTTGGGGTAGGGAAGGGTAAGAGAGAGGATCACTGTGACATTCCTAATCTTCTACCAAGAAGTACTAGTAATTATCAAGTTACAAATAGCTTTATAAAGTTTGCAAAGGGCACAAATTCAGAACCAAAAACCACATCAGTCCTAGATAATGAAGATACTTATGCTAAAATTGTAAAACTCATTAATAATAATGATACAAACTAAACCTGGGATGAAATGCTTGCTTTGAATTTCAGTTTCTACTATTTTTAGAATGTCCACATAAATATTTTAAATCATTTTCAGTAGCCATTATCTCAAATATTCTGAAATGGAGAGGCTTTGATTCACATGTTATTTGAAAAACTTAATCAATGTGCTGTAAAGGCATTAATTTTATTTTAAAGCTCTTGAAACAAACTCTTAGGATTTTTGACTTCTAGTAAAACTTTCATTGCAATAACTTAAAAGACAATAATTTTGACCTGTCCTGTATTGCCTCTCCTGTATTTGTCTTGAGCTTGTGAAATCTGATTGCTGTTTCATGTCCTTTTATCTACTAGAATATTCTTGCAGTGGAGGAATTGTGTGGTTGACTAGCTGGCTCTGGAGTCCAGAGGCTTTTGCCTCATTTTCCCTGGCTCAAAATACAGGCCATATCTCAGTGGCTTTGGGAGTCCGGGCAATGGACAGTTGTGCCTTTGCACTACTCACCGCTCAGTCAGGTCCTGATGATTGGTATTTACTGAACCCTGATGGCCACTGTAAAATTAATGGGTGAATCAAAGTTTAGATGCCAGTTCTTGACAAGAAAATTTCCTTTGAAAATGAGTAAGCTCCTGCACTTCTTCATACACGTTCCTCCTCTCTGCCAGTGCTTGTAGTGAGGCAGGAAGCAAGCCTGCTACTTGCTGGTGAGGCTGTTTTTTTGGCTGAGCATCATTTCTCCAGGCTTTCTGTCTTTGTCATTGAGAATCCTACTCCAGCACTATGCTCCTTTCACCTGTTCCCATGCTTTTCATTCCTCTGTTTCCTATATATTGCTTTGTTCTGTTCTGCCTCCTAGGTTTTTCATTGCTGACTGCTTTCTCTTTGAAAATTTTCTTCCTGAGATTGTTCTCAAAGCTGAGATAGTTCCCCGAACACTACCAGGTCCTTCCTTTTTACTGCGTGTCACTTCCAGCCCCTCCTCTGCTTTCATGACTATGTTCTTCAAGTACTTTGTGATCAATTCTTTTTTTCTGCTTCCTTTCCCTTACAGGTGGTGGTTGCCTGCCCTTCTTCTGTGCCTGTTTTGTATCTGCCTCCTCCTCTGATATCAGTCTTTATTTCACTCTTTTTTCTCTATCCAGATGACTTCAGACTCCAGTTCAGTCTCCAGCCACCTGATGTCTTTTTCTTTTTCTTTGAAAGAAACCTCCCGTATTCCTGGGTGAAAATATGTCAGAGTCCACTTGACCATCAGAGACAAAGTCTGTGCCCTTCCAGATGAAACATTTGATCTGAGCCTTGATTAGAAGCATCTGTGGCTCTTTGTGTACATGAATAAGAAATGTGTTTCAGTGTTCAAAGTCTTAAAATAATTGGGTATGTCTGCATCTTTGTTTTCCTGATGTAGCTCTGTAAATAATAATACTTATATACACTCTGTACATCAACAACATCCTTCCTTTCGGTCTGAAATGTGTTATGCACAACTGAGCTCCACAGCACTTTGGGAAGATGTAGATTTATGGAAAGGCATAAGCCAACATCCCTGAATAAGACTGAAGGGAATGGAAAAGTTAGATTCTCAGCTCCCCTGAAAATGACATCTTGTGTATGACAAATAGGATATTCAGAAGTTTAGTATTCCCTAAAAATACTGACCTGTGTGGCATGTGCACAGACATGCAGAAAGTTGTTGATAGAGCAGGGAACCCTGATAGCCTGGTGTTGGTCCCGTGGATGGTCCTGGGTGGTGAAAGAAAGTGGCCAACAATTTTGAGATTATTATTTTAAACATGGTTACCAGGTATGCTGTTGGAGGTGTTGGCTCCAGATTTCTGTGTCTTTGTTTTGTGACTCAAGGAAGAGCCTTGTGTGAGCAGTGGAGAGCACCCTGTGCTGCTGGGTACCTCTGTGGCTTAATCCACCCCAAGGAGAAGCAAGATTTGGTTATGGTTTCTTAACTGACACTGCATACATTTCTTTGCATTTACAGCATGAAAACTAGACTGACCGGTCTTAGCACTTAGGGTCAACCCCCCTGTCAGCAACAGGTCACTTATGCAGTGTTAAGAAAACATCTGAATTTGGACAGCAGGGTATTTATTGCTACACTCAACTTGCTGTCTTGCACCCACTGACATATAAGCAGTTTATTTGCTGTTTAGCAAGTTGTCAAAAAGAAACAAAGAGACCCCCTCCCCAAACACAATCAACAATCAGACACATTTCATTTTTTTGCCAGCAAAGGCTTTTAAGGTGCTTACTGGCTCTTAAACATGCATTAAACCATCCATGGAATATAAAATACACATGCGGTTTAGTGTCTCTCAGGAAACGTTATAAAATGTATTGGCAAGTAGCTCTCAAATTGGCATCCCTAGCGTGTGTAAATGGATGTCTGCTGCAGGGCAGGCTAGAAGTCAGTTTGCTTCCTTTGGCTTTGTTTCCATTCTGTGCTTCTCTGTTCCTTGTGCTGAGTGGTGGTTTACTATGGAATTTGCTAATATTCAAAGCAAGAATAAAAATCTGGCAGGAAATTATTAAATAGTTTTACAGAAATGTTAAGCTTAGCTCTTAGAATATCTCTCCCTCTTCCCATTAGAATCCTACAAGCATCTGTTTTTTTCAGATTATGTGTTAACTTCTGTGTGTGCTCCAGAGGAAGCGGGAATGATAAATGTCTCTGCTCAGGAAGATGAAGTAAACTTAGCTGGAGCATTCTGTGATGGCTCAGCCTTGTAGTCTGTCTTATAGTGACAACTAGAATAGGGAACAGAGAGGCTCTACGAATGTTTCTTTAATAATCTTTAAAAATATAGTCTGGGTTTGTCATTGCCCTGATGAGTGTTTCATGAATACATAATCGATTTTCAGCCCTTGGAAAATTTGCTTAATATGAACTGACAGTTCAGCTTTGCAGACTAATCAACCTGCATTATCCTTGCCTTCTGAATTTTCTGGTATTTTAGGATGGATCTGCAAATCCAGTTCTACTCAGCTCACCTTATGCTTTATGCATAGGGAGAAATCTCACATTATGCGAGTAGTTACTGTATAGTGCTATGTCTGGCTCCTCACCATGCAGTGACCACTTTCAGGAGCTAGTCTGGAGGGGGCAGTTTATTCTGACAGTATAGGAGAAGGATATACCACACAGCAAAGGCTATAGTGAGGAACATTATCCTGTTGGCAGACAGCACATGTGTTAGCATCATTGCATCTCCTACCTGATTAGTCAGGACAGGTCTTGGATCTGAATGTGAGGGATGGACACATTTTTTCCTGAAGGATTTCTGCAGTCACAGGTTTGTGTTCTTAAATGGACATTTGCTCTTGAGGGTAAATCTGTGCTTCCTAGGACACCAAAATTATTTATTTGTCATCACTGTTGCCACTGACAAGTCAGAAGTTTCCTGCAGTGGAGGATGAACTAGTTGAAAGGTACGGCTGTAGCAAATAGCTGTTAAAAAAGAACCAGACATGACTGATTCAGGATTTGGAAGAAGCTTCAGAGCTTTTGCTGTTCAGTCAAGAAGACAGGTACTTATAGTCTTGTCTCTTTTGTATAAGTTCAGTTAATGAGTCTTAGATCAGCAATTAGTGGCTGTCACATCACCAACAAAAAGAGAGAGTAATGATCAGTGTAAGCAAGAAGGACAAGACGTGAATGGATGGTTGAGTATGATTCTTTATTTTTCTCTTTGCAGGCCAAGCTGGAAACATATTATTAGGGTGTTGAGGGCAAAACTTGCACTAGACATTCCATCCCTTTGATGCTTGCCTTCCCACTATATGCTTCTGGGATGCAGAAATAAGATAGCTCTTATGAAATATCAGCCTGGTAGTCTTTTTTTTTTTTTTTTATTTACAGCAATGTCCTTTGGAAAGTAGCCAACAGTTTTTTTCTTATTTTAGTTTTCCTGTTTTATAACTCAAAAAAAAAAAAAAAAAGAGAGGAATTTCATTTGGAGACAACTGAAACATTCTACCTAAAAATACAATTAGAAATGCTTGTTGGATAGGTGAGCAACACGAAAGCTGCACTGAAGGACTTGATTTTTCAGCTATTTGCACCTCTTGATGGCTTGTCTTCATTAGATGGAGCTGTGGCAAGGGAAAAGAAGATTAAAGGGCATTTAAAGCATAACTTTTCAGCTGTTTTCTCTCTTCAACTGTATTATCCTGTTGGATTACTGTATCTTTGCCTTAGTCAATCGTCAGTTTGTCTTGTAGCATACTTGATGTTTGGCCCCAAGAAGAATTTCTAGGTGCTGCTATCATAAACACATCCTGGAACAAAGGTCCAGAAAAGAACAGTTACCTGGGTTCTCTATATCCTTAATTTATATATTGTGACTGTTATGGGCTTCTAATATCTTTTCAGTGTGGGAACTATGGTCATCTGTTCACTTCATGTAAGACAGTCATCAGAGTAAAATGTGTTTAGCGTGCATAAATTCTCACTCCGGCATTTTTCACTTTAGCAGTGGAGCACCTCCCAGGATGGTCAGAGTTATGATGGTAACCTGGAGGTGAGAAACTCCTTATAAATCCTTAATGCCTCCTACCCGTTCCTTAGTTTCCTAGCAACAATGTTTCTTTTTTCTTAATACAAATTCCTCATAATTATTTCACACTCATCTTCTTGTTAATTATTATTATTATAAGGGCAGGGATAGTACCATCATTTATTAGGAAGATTTAGGAAGCCTGTTGATTTGTTGTGTAGCAAGACCATCTTCAGTTTATATAGGATGTGCTAAAATATAACTGTTTGGATTGAAATGGTCTTTGCTGAGTCTCTGACTTAAGCTTGCATTTTAAAAAAAAGACTCTAGGACTATTGACAGCAACTCTGTGGAGAAGGGTTTGGGGATATTGGTGGATGGGAAACTGACTATGAGCCAGCAATGCGCACTTGCAGCCCAGAAAGCCAACTGTATCCTGGGCTGCATCAAGAGAAGTGTGAGCCGCAGGTCAAGAGAGGGGATTCTGCCCCTCGACTCTGCTCTCATGAGCCCCCACCTGCAGTGCTGTGTCCAGCTCTGGGGCTCTCAGTGTAAGAAGGACATGGACCCGCTTGAGTGGGTCCAGAGGAGGCCACGGAGATGACCAGGGGGCTGGAGCACCCCCCCTGTGAGGACAGGCTGAGAGAGTTGGGGTTGTTCAGCCTGGAGAAGAGAAGGCTCCAGGGAGATCTTATAGTGGCTTCCAGTACTTAAAGGGGCTACAGGAAAGGTGGGGAGGGACTCTGTCAGGGGGTGTAGGGGTAGGACAAGAGGTAATGGTTTTAAACTGAAAGAGCATAGATTTAGATTAGATCTAAGGAAGAAGTGATTTACTGTGAGGGTGGTGAGACACTGGCACAGGTTTCCCAGAGCAGCTGTGGCTGCCCCAGGGTTCAAGGCCAGGCTGGACGGGGCTGTGAGCAACCTGGGCTGGTGGAAGGTGTCCCTGCCCGGGGCAGGGGGGTTGGAACTGGATGATCTTTAAGGTCGCTTTCAACTCAAAACATTCTATGATTCTGTGATTCTATGATTCTATGCTGAACAACATAACCAAAACACTAGTAGCAACTTACTGTCTGAACACTGTCCATACCTCTAAGCCTGGGAGAACTTAAGTGGGGCAGGGAACCTAAAAAACCAAGGTGTATGATTATGGAGTTGTGTGTCATAATGCCTGTGCCCAATGGGATGAATTGAAGGTTGCCCCAGCAACCTTAGTTCTTACATTTTCTAACTTATGAATGCTTCTCTTTGAGATACTAATAATAGTCTGTTAACATATATATTTTTTTTCCTGTAGCTAATTATGTGACAGCAAAAATATACTTGAATTTTAGAGATGCATATGAAGGCCAGTCATTGTGGTGAGCATCTTGATAGTGAATATAGTCATTATGTTGATTCACTTTTATAGTTTGTTTTTTATTTGTATTGCGAATGCGTTTGTGATGTCCTCCATGTTGTAGAAACACTGTGTGATGTGGAACAATGAAATAGTTATCGGAGAAAAAGGGTGACATCTTGAATAATAGTTTATGGATAACACATTGATACAGTAAAAAGAATAATGAGGGAGCGAGCCATGGTGGCAGGACACCAACTACCTGGGTGCTGTTGTGGACTCTTTACAGCTAGTCATAGCATCATGGAATACCAGGTTGGGAGGGACCTCAAGAATCATCTGGTCCAGCCTTTCTGGCAAAAGCACAGTCTAGACGAGATGGCCCAGCACCATGTCCAGCTGAATCTTAAAAGTGTCCAATGTTGAGGAAACCACCACTTCCCTGAGGAGATTATTCCAGTGGCTCATCATTCTCATTGTGAAAAATATTCCTCTCATGTCGAATCGGAATCTCCCCAGGAGTAACTCGTACCCCTTACCCCTCATCTTTTCCATGTGACTCCTTGTGAAAAGGACGTCTCCATCTTCTTTGTAGCCACCCTTTAAATACTGGAACATGGTAATAAGGTTTCCCCTAAGCCTCCTCTTCTCAAGGCTGAACAAATCCAACTCTCTCAGCCTTTCCTCATACGGCAAGATTCCCAGTCCCTTGATCATCTGTGACCCTTCTCTGGACCCTCTCCAGCCTGTCCACATCTTTTTTGTATAATGGGGACCAAAACTGAACACAGTATTCCAGGTGTGGCCTGACATGCACCGAGTAGAGTGGGATAATGACTCTACCTCTGCTGGTGATGCCCTTGTTGATCCCAGCTACATTCTAAGTATACTTCAGTTCCATGTATGACCTCAGTGGAAAGATTTAAATCTCTTACTAGGGAGTGTTCCCATAACCCTCATATACTTAACACAAGCTTGAGACTGTGGGCACTCTAGGGTTCTTTGGCCAAAGCTTAGGAAAAGCAGCATTGTTAGGGTTTGGAATAGTAACATGAACCCAGCATTTCTGTTTGCCATCCTGCAGGGTGCTGTAAGAAAAAAGAAACTTGTTTTGGTGGGGAAAATCCAAACGGGTTACTACATTAACAAGGGAAAATCCATTGTGCACTAATTCTGTGTTTTGCACCACTACTATCGCTAGCTTTCCAGGCATGTGGACCAGGAGGTTTAGTTAAAGTTAAAGGCACAGTACTGATGGATGGTAGATGGACCATCACGGACTGTCCTGGCTGTAATGTTTTCAGATACACTCTTTTCCCAGTAAGTGGAGTGCTGAGCTCAATTTTAGCAAAGAATGCTTGGCTTACAGGGCTTCTAGTGTGCCTGTACAGATTATTTAATTGATGGAGTGCTTTGGGAAGTCTCATCTCCAGCTGAGTCTCATGTGGTTTGAGATCCCTTTTTAAGAGGCCATTAGCCCTTTCTACAATCCCATTTGATTGAGGGTAGTATGGGATGTGGAATACCCATTTAATTCCCTCTTATTTTACCCTGTCTTGCACTTCCTTACACAAAAACTGTGAGCCATTATCACTTTGGATAACATCAGGAGTAGGTAGCTTTGAGAACCAAAATGATAGCCCTTGCACTGTATTTTGCCCATCACCTCTCTGACACTTAGATGCCACAAGCCAGAGACTACTTCCACTCCTGTGAGGATACATTGATATCCTGCAGAGGATTTGCATGGTTCGATATAATCAATTTGCCATGAAGACCATAAATTTTTCCTTTCATTGATATGCAGAGGTAGTGCTTTAGCAGGATTATCTGCTTGTAATTTCAATCTACACTGGGGACATTCTGTAAGAATAGTTTCACAAGTTTTTCTGTTCATAGGCTTGACTTCATGTACTGCAGTTGCTCCCGAAGGGGGAGGAAGGAGTTGTTTCCCTGTCTAGGGACTAGCACTGCAGGAACTGAAATATGCTCCTTCCTTTCACCGTTACCTCATTTCTGGAATCCATCAATCAGACTCAACGCCAGTAGGCTGACCTTGCACTGCAGCTCTGGGGATGCCTATGGCTAATGCATTTCTCCATAATTCATTTCTCTGTTCTTGAGGTTCTGTTTGCAGGTTTTTATATTTGTTTACCTTTGATCTAGTTTCTGTTCCTTGTTTCAGGGGTCTTACTTTGTGATCTCCTCCCCAGAGCCTCAGGTTTTGTTTCTCAGCTGGTTCATCGTCCCAGCCTGTTTCATGGCTGTAGTTAACAATGCCATGCATTGAGTCTGCCCATGCAGGGAGTTGTTCGGGAGCATTATTGTCCTGGTGTTTGTTATGTTCCGTATCCCTTAATCTCATTCTGTTTTGCAACTAGATAGGGTTTAAGAATTGCCAGGGCTCTGCTAGTCAGTGGTTTTAGCATTGTAAAACCTACTGTAGCAGATAGTGGAACGTCATAGGCCTTTGTTTGTGCATGGCTTGTATTGAAGTGGCTTTTGAGGCAGCTGTAAAGAGCTAACTTAGAGATTTAGTGGGGATTGTGGCAGTTTCACCTCACTCCATGGTGTCTATATTCTAGTTTCACCTGCTTTTTTGTTATATCATTCCGTCAAATATGTTAATTGCAATGGATCCCAGGGTATGGTTCATGTAGTATATTGTGAATGACCACCCCAAGGTCCCACGGTTGTTTCTGTTTTAACAACAGGTCTGGCTTCATTTTCAGGAGGATTTGTGGAGAACAAATGTTCATTTTCTTCTAGCTTGCTATCATTGGGATCACCCCAGATATCTCTATCCCACTCTTCAGCAGATACTGTTAGTTTCCTGATCTGTATGATAATAAGAGGGGCAAGGAGCCTGCATAAACATAATCTCAACCTTTTCTCCCTGCTTTTGTCTTTTCTCCTTTTCTTCCTGTTAATTGTTTCTGCAGTTGTTCAATTTTTAAAGACAGCAATAACTCAGATGCCTTCCTACCCTCTAATTACTTCTCTAAGTCCTGCTCCTTCCTTTTTCTATTCTCCCTTTCTTGATATGCACCTAAAAAGATGCATATCTAAACAGGTACCTAGCATCTTGTAGATAACTCGTTTCCCTTTTCCATCCTTTGTGCGGCCTCTAATTGCCTTTAAGTGGTGTTCAACGACTTCCCAATTATACCAATTGACACAGACCCATTCTTCTGAGAATTTGGGACTCAATTCCCTCCATGACTCAGTAAATAATCAGTGATACCACTTGCCATCCTGCCGACTGCCAATTTGTCATGGATGGAGTGATGCAATTCACTCATAAGAGAGAAACAGCAATATGTTTATTGATATAAACCAGTGATTTAACAAAGTTCAATAGTAAGCGACAGTGGTTTAACAGGATTCAACATCAAGGTTCATTTGATACTTACTGCATAGAGGATAGGGTCAGACAAAACTGTCAGGAAGTCCCTCCCATTGAGTCACAAGATTCAGAGTGGGCCCTCTTGCTTTCTGAACTCCTTCTCAGAGAGGAGTCTAGATGCATCTGGATCCACTCCTAGTCCCAGACTTGGTCAACAGTTCGTGTCTAAAGGATTATATGTGCACCATCAATCCTTTACATCACTTAGTCAGAATTCCAAAGTTTAGCATGCCATTAATCACTTACAAAGAATCTGTTGCAGCAAGTAATCTCTCAACCTTGAGAAATAACCTTGAGAGATGTCCCTACTCAAGGGGATGTCCTGGTGTGCCGCCTGCTGCTGTGCAGGAGAGTTCAATGGGCCCCAAGCTGTCTACTATTTATGGAATAAGATAATTGACTCATAGTCATATTTGCATACTGACTACAGATGTTAGTTTCTTCCAAATTTGGCTTGAGGCAAACACTAACCAGCACTGTGGTTAGGTGAGTGCATTGTTCAAATTAGCCCTTGGCTATTGTATTGTAATCTGTCTCCACTGAATCCACTTTGAGTCAGATGCTATCCCGATCCAATGTCGGGGGAAGTTTTGATATGATCCCAAGAGTGAGATTAAGATACAAGCAAAGTCAAATGCCGTATACCCAAACCAGGTTTTTATTATTTAAAAAGTGAAGAGGGGTAGCGATAGGACAGAATGGAAGGAAAGGGCAGAAATAAAGCAAGGATGCGGGATAGGGCTACAAGAATAGTCACCACCATGGATCCAGCAGCATCCCATTGGTCCTCAGTCTTCAGTTCTTTGGTGGTAGGTGCACACAGATCTGTCTTCAATGGTGGATGCACACTGAGCAAAATTTTCTGCTGCCTTTTTAAGTTCATCATATCTGCTGATTAACATATCTGCTCACCTTTAGGGTTTTTTTTCTCCGATCCCACAGGTTTTGTTGCATCTGGCTTCAGGAGAGGAAGGTTTGCCTCCTGTCAGTTTATTAGCATGCGTGGTGTCTGGCCTACACAATAGAGCCACAAATGGCTACAGGATGGGGCCAACTCAGTACAGTCTGCCCCTTTGAGGATTGTCTAAGGAGTCCGGAAAATGCAACCGCAAACAAGTGGGGGGGCTGCATTCTTCAGTACACTCCCGCTTCTCTGGGAGACACTCCCCAGACCAATTCACAGGCCGCAGCAGCTTCTCTTGGAGGTTTACACAGACACAAGCAAGCTTTGAGACAGTCATATGACATCTCAGTCTCTCACAGATGCAGCCATCACAACCAGACACATCCATTACAATTGCTGGTGGTTATCACTTGAATAAGGTTATGGGAAATACAGATCAGATTGGAGGGAGATGCCTACAGCTGCATTCCTGGATTATCTTTTTCCAGGTGCAAGACCTTACACTTGTCCCTGCTGAACTTCGTAAGGTTCTTGTCAGTCCATTCTTCCAGGTCTTCCTGCAGGGTGGCTCTCCCTTCCAAAGTGTCCACTTCTGTTGCAGGACGAGGTTGTGAGACAAGATACACACCAATATGGTTAACAGTCAAGCTCTGAAGTTTATTAGAAAAGCAAGTCCTTATATATTCTTGTACATTCTAAAAGTAACAGCAAATCTGTGTGTTGCTCTTCCGCATGCTCATTTCAAAAACTAGTTCCTCTCAGCACTTTCGATAAGGACTACTAACCGTGTGTAGCCGGTAGATAAGTTTCTGCTTTGTTATTTTAAGGAATCCCTCTTTATTTGTTTCTTCCCTAACAAGCACAAATTCTTCTGCATTTAGTCATTGTTAATCTAGACACCGTTAGTCTTCTAACAAAAATGCGTCATTAATTTAGATGTTGTTCATCTTCTAACCCAAATGCTGATGATACTTTTACATTGTCAGTGACGCAGAAGGTTTGCGACCCAGCATATGCACCCACACACTTCCCTGCTCAGTTTGGTATCATCAGCAAAATTAATCAGCAAAATTCTTCAGGGTGCACTTGATCCCACCATCCAGATCCCTTATGAAGATATTAAACAGCGCTGGGCCCAATATCAATCTCTGGGGGACCCACTTGTGACAGGGTGCCCGTGTGAAAAGGAGCTGTTCACCACCACCCTCTGGTGGGGCCTGTCAGCCAGTTCCCCACCCACCACCCACCACTTGTCTAGACCGTAACACATCAGCGGCTCTAGGAGGAGGCTGTGGGGAGCCATATCAAAAGCCTTGGAGAAATCCAGGTAGACAATGTCCACTGCTCACCCCACATCAACGGAGCAGGTTACTTTGTTGTAGAAGGCGATCAGGTTTGTCAAGCACGATTTGCCCTTAGTGAATCCGTGCTGGCTTTTCCCAGTCATGTGCTTCACTCGACTGGTGACAGCCCCCAGGAGGATTCATTCCATAACTTTCCGAGGGACTGAAGTAAGACTGATGGTGCTTCCTCCTTTAATCCCTTCTTGTTGATGGGGATGACATTAGCCTTCTTCCAATTGTCTGAGACATTGCCTGATCACAAATTCTCAAAGATTATGAAGAGCGTCCACACCATGACATGAGCCAGGTCTCTTAACACCCTCAGCAGATAGCGTCAGGACACACTGATCTGTAGGGGTCAAGCTCCTGTAATAGTTTGTGTACCAACTCCTCCTTCACTGACTATGGGTCTGTGTTTGTATCAACCTGGATTTTTGTTCCCAAGGCCTGGGGCCCAACAGTGCTGGTAAAGACAGAGGTGAAGAAAGTGTTGAGAACCTCTGCCTTTTCAGTGTCATTGGTGACTAATTCACCTTTCCTGTTTAACAGCAGGCCAGTGTTTTCCTTCCGTTTCTGCTTGCAGAAGCTTCCAAAAGAAATAGCAAAAGGACAAAGCACAGATACACCAATAAAAGGGAGTGTCACAACTGCCTTTTTCAGCAAGTGGCACAGCTGTAGAGTTTGTGCTATTACCTGAATTAAGAGGCTATGTAAAAGATTTTGTATTCTTGACTGACCCATGTTTGTTCCCCACTTTGCTTCTTGTAATAGTTTTAAATAGATCTACTAGTTTTGGTGAGTGTTGCCTAGTGTTAATATTGCCAGAATACTAGGATCTCATCTCTTCGTGTTTGTGTAACGTTCCACCTGGATTCCAAGGGTTTTAGGTGCTTTGGGATGAACTTCTGCAGCATAGACTTCAGTATCACATTCTCACAGGAATGATGCTTGCATTCTGAAGGCTGCCTTCTGCTTTTTATACTGACTTCTTTAGAGTATTGAGTCAAGCAGTGCTTCAGTCTTCACTGGCCAGAGACCAGGATATCCAACAAATAAGATACTCAGCTTTCGTGGTTGTTGAAGTAGGTCTCTCTGCTGTGAGGGATGGTTCATCTAGGCAGGAGACGAGAGTTTTGCTGAAGGACCCTGGAAGGAGCTAGAGGACCAACACCTTCCTAGACTCTACTACCACCTGCTAGACAAACCTGTGCTCACCTGCTCCAGGTATGGCTGTCCTGTCTTTGTGGAGTACATATGGAAAAAAGCCCAGGGCCTACATCGGTCAGTGTATGCTGACTCCTGTCTTCCCTGTTCCAGTTTAGCACACTTTTGGAGTGGGCTAACTGTGTCCATACTATGCAGCACTTGGCCAAGGATATGTGTGACATCCAGGTAGCTCTAAGGCATAACTGTTCAGGATGGAGTCAGCAGCTGGAGTTTTTTTAGTTCAAAATACCAGAGATAGTAAGTACAATTTTATAACTGTCCTGCCAGTCAGTCATGTTCCTGCTCTGGGCTGTGGGGAACTACTTCACTTAGTTCCCAGGGAGCCGCAAAACAAACTGCCACAGTCAGGGAGTGGGGTCTGACAGTAAAGTAGGAATGAGGCAAATGGAGAAGGGTGGTAAATCCCACCAACAGATGCAGTGAGACCCCTGCCTTTAACACCCTCTTCCAGTCATACACAGCTGAATGTGGTATGCTCAGCTACCCTTTGATTAAGGGTAAAAACATGCATGGAATGAAAGTTAGGACTTTCAGAGCCTGTTGTTTTGGGTTTTTTTTTTTTTTTTTTAAATAGTCTGTAAACTTTGTTACACTCAGAATCTTCTTTATCGGCAAAGAGGAGGCACACCTTGTATATATAAAACTAAGAATTTAATGTTACTGTGACTGAAATCTTAGTCTAAACTTTATCAACAGTCCAGATGTAATTATTACAGAAAATAAGTAATTCTGTGCAAAAACCTCCAATATTAATAATAATAATAATAATAATAATAATAATAATAATAATGATGCAGTTCCAATTGTTGCATGCAAGCTTCTCAGTTTCTACCCCTTTTCTGGTACTGTGCTCACTCTTCTTCTTGTCCTCTGGTTCCCAAGGTTGATGGTTTCATTTTGATGTCGTTGGTGGGAATGTTATGGAAAGTTGTCAGTATCTGGGATCTTTCACTTGGAAGGATAAGATGTCCATGTTGATGATTTCTTCTTCACTCTAAGACCCACTTGGAGTTTCTTTTATATGTTAGCTAAGACACTTCCACATGTTTCTCTTTCTTCATTGGTCTGGTGTTCCACATTACATCTGACGTTACTGTATATGATGCTTTTTAAGTGTGCTAAATACTATTATTT
This sequence comes from Athene noctua, assembly GCF_965140245.1. Taxonomy (NCBI): domain Eukaryota; kingdom Metazoa; phylum Chordata; class Aves; order Strigiformes; family Strigidae; genus Athene; species Athene noctua. The sequence goes on from NC_134077.1 coordinate 10,603,252, forward strand.
TGTTTTCTTTGTTACCCGTAAAAACAGCTTTTTCCAGTTTCCCTGTCTGCAGATCTGCATTTCTCTCACTGGCCAGTGATAAGATGCTTACAGCTGTGGGGCCTTCGATGTCAAGCCTGTGCCCCATCTCTTAGCATCCCCTGCCTGTACTTCTCTATGCCACATTCTGGGTCTCCTCAGGGTCTCTCTGTCATGGCAGGTCTGTACCATATCATTAAGTTACAGTTGTAAAACCATGATGGTACTGTACAAAGACATAAGAAATAAAGAAAATTAGCCATAGCCCCTGGTTGATGAGAAAAGTTTTTCATGCTCTACCCTAGAAACCCTTTATGGTGTGAGGAGCTGGGCAGGCTTTGTGCTGCTTCTTTCCAGTGCACTCTAACTCTAGCTTTTCTTCAGTGTCACTTTTGGATTTTAATACAGTTGCAGATATTATTCACAGTTGGCTCTTTGGATTATGTTAATTGAAATCTGTGCAACTGCCAAAACCAATTACCCTCATATTGCCTACTCAATGCCTTTGCGGCAGGATAAATGCTTTTATAGACTCATTTACAAAGGGTAATGGTGAGTAGGCTTTGTTTCATCTTTAAAATTAAGAGTTTGATTTTTATTTGGATCTAAATAAAATTCTGCTCTGAAAATTTTGTTGTTTAAATCACATCTAATTCACATGTAGTGTGGTTCTTGTATGATAGGATGCTCTGTTGCCCATTGGCCAAGCAATCGCTTGGGGGAGACAGGCCAGCTGTGTAATCCAGTGGTCTCAGTAGTGGTTGTGACACTGGAGCTCCTAGGCTCTCTGCTCTGCTACCAGCCCACTGTGGGGTTATAAAGGAAATGTTATAACTCATTATTTTCTCCACTTGAGTCATAACAATTTGTATTTCAAAGTGAGCCATATTTTGTAAACATAAAAATGTATTGGTCTGCTAATTTTTCATTCTTTTTAATATGTATCTTTTGGAATAAAAATAATTCCTGACACCTTGTTAATAACAGTGGTTTTACATGGCTTAGCTTGTACAAAGAGGAACAACACTGAAAGTCACAGCCTCACATCTCTGCTACAGTTTGTTCTCCTCTAAAAATATTTAATTTCTGAATTCTTATTGTCAAGTCAATAAGTAATGGTCCTTTAGAAATAGGGCTTGAGAATACTGGGTCAAAGTCATGATGGCTGCTTCATTGTTTAATACACAGGAAGCAGATGGTCGAAGTGAATAGTTAATTTTCACAATGAAGGGAATCATGAGAGGAGTATAGGAATCTCTGTAGAGACTTGTGCTCCTTAAGGTGTTCATAACAGGTATGGAAATGGGGATGAGCAACAGATAATGTGATAAAGCTGGGCTTTCCAGCAGAACTAGGAAAACCAGATGAAAGCAGCAAGTAGCAGACTTAAAAAGCAAGCAGAAGTTCTTTGCATTAGCATGAAGTTATACCATGGGAGTCCTTGTTGTGAAAGTTGTGCATGCTAAATATGTGCATGGATTCCAAAATGACTGAACAAATTTGTGGAGAAAAAGGTTCAATGATATTAAATAAAAAGCATAGAGTTTATGGTTCAAGTCCCTGTGGCAAGCTGAGAGGGCGTCCTGGAGAAAACTCATAAATATCTGCTTTTGAATACTGTTGGAGAGAGATATTCAGCTAGGTGGACCTTTGATCTGAGCTGAAAGGCATACACTAATGTTCTTCTAAAGAAAATCAATAAACCTATGGGAGCTCGGTCCCCCAGCCCTTCATTTTCCTTCCTTATTCTCTAGTATCCCCTTCTTTCCTGTCACAAAGTCAAACACCTTTTCCAAGTAATTCCTCTGCTTTTCCCATCCATCCCACCCAATGTTATCTGGGATCCATCCTAAAGCTGTTGCCAATGTTTCTAATGCTGTCTCCTTTGTTTGATTTATCATCTTCCTCTCTGTCCTCTGGGTTATTTGTCCTGTCTGTCTCTCAGTTCTCAAAAAGATTGTTGTGGATTAAACCCAACCGGCAGCCAAACACTGCGCAGCTGTTTGCTCTCTCTCCCCTTCCTGGGGATGGGGGAGAATTGGACAGGTAAAGGTAGGGAGACCCATAGGTTGAGGTAAAAACGGTTTAATAATTGTAATAAAATAAAACAATAACAATAATAGAAAGTACAAATGGGTAGTGCACAATGTAGCTGCTCACCAACTGCTGACTGATACCCAGCCTGTTCCTGGCTAGCGATCCTGAAATACCAAGATCCCGCAGTCATAATCCCAGAAGTAAGAGAGCACCCTTCCTTCTCGGCCACCCTTCATCCGTATACTGAGCATGATGTTACATGATAGAGAATATTCCATTGGCCAGTCTGGGTCCGGTGCTCTGGCCGTGCTCCCTCCCAGCTTCTTGTGCACCTGCACACGGGCAGGACAGGGGGAGTTGGAAGGACCTTGATCTCTTAGCAACAACTGTAAACATCACTGTATTATCAGCATTCTTCTCATACCAAATCCTTACTGAATCCAAAACACAGCACCATTTAGCTGCTAAGAAGAAAAATTAAATCTATCCCAGCCAAAGCCAGGACAGGAATCTTCTTCATTTCCTCCCTCACTTTCTGTAAAGTTTTCATAAAGCTTTGTCACCAGTGCCCTTCTGTTATTCCTTAACCTCTGGGTAATCTCTCTTAGAAATATTCTATAAGGCTCCCTGTAAACGGCTATTTCACTGTTTTCCTTAAAGGCTGTCATACAATTTTTTCTGTGCTGTGATGTGCTCAGGGAGGTTGGCAGTTGTTGACTTCCCAGCTCCTCATCAGTGTTTTCCATGTTTATTCAGCACTTGTGGTTTTGTAGGTGTGGATCTGCTGTCTTCAGGCTCACCGTGACATGCAGGCATATGGGGCAAGACCAGCCTATCTGTGTGTTTGTGTAAGGCACTAGAACCCTGTGTGTGTGACATTTAGGTATATAAGAGATAGGCAGTAGCAAGGATAGAGTCTAGCATTTCTTCATGATGATAAACTGCTGTCTTGTATAATGAAAGTGACTGCCTTTCATTCAAATGATTTGTAGACAAAATATTTGGCTTTTGAAATATATTGCTGAAGGAAACATTAATAAGCACATAAAACTTTTATTCTGCTTTGGTTAAATTAGGAAACGAGGTGCTTTGAAGGTTTACACTGAGTATGTTCTCACTTCAGGGCCAAAGTGGACCTTCAGGAGGAAAGGCAGTACCACCAAGACCTCCTAAAGCGGTATCTAGAAAACGGGTAAGATCCACAAATCCACAAGTCCTAAAAAAATATTTTTTTCCTTCTTTATCTATGATATGCAGTCTGGATTCATCTGAACAATGGCTTGTTTTATGGAATTGGTAAACATTCCAATTGATTTAACTGTAAGAAGTTGCTCTAGATTTCCACTGAGAAGAGAATTACACCAGCAAGTTAGAATGAAATTGGCAGCTAAAACAAGGCACAAATTAAGTAAAATGCAATATGAACAGATTCAAATGAAATGTTTGGGATGTAAATTCCAACATATAAACTGACACAGACTGTGAGAAAACTTCCTGCTCTGTTTAAAAAATTCAAAACATAGCCCATATTAATTTAATGAACATAGAAATACAAGCATTTGAGGAAATATCATTAAGTTTTTCACTGTAAGCCTCATGATAATGTTTTTACTGTTGGGCAAATAAATGCTTAGAATATGCTTATTTATTCTACCCAAATCATGGTCTTGCTAAATATTCCTCTTCTGACCCTTTAAAAATAAGAAGTTACTTACTTTTAAATTAAAACCATACATAAAAATGTTAAACCCAAACCACTTTTTATCTGATTCACTAGGGAAAACAGCCACTGAACTAACTGGCATTGACTTGTGTATGATAAATGTCCTATAAGCAGGTGTTCATGTGGGGATAGGTAACTCACAACTGTTTTGCTGTCATAGTCTCTCATGTATCAGAGCGCCTCACCTTCCTTACAGCTTGGCTTTTTTCAGTTCCCTTAGGGAAAAAAACCCAGGCTGCAGCCTGTGAATTTCCCTGGGTGCCTGGCATATGTAGAACTCTCTTACTTTCAGCCAGTGCACATTTTCACACGGCATTGTGCTTTTGAGTTTGTGGTGCTCTGCAGATAGCAAAGCTCTGCTGTGTCCAGTTTCTGTACCTGCCATCAGCCTTCAGTTATACCCTGGATTTATCAGCATCTCTGTATGGGTATAAAATCCAGCAGACCTGAGATAACTGTATTTAAAAGAATGTAATCAACCCATTACACATTTTAAACTTAGGGAGAATTTTTGCCTGGAGCAGTAAAACACTCTAATCAACAACTTTGTGTTCTGACAGTTTATTTGTAATGAAAATTAGTTGAAATTCATTCCTGTGGTGTTTAATTTCCCTGCTAATGATATCATTAACATTAATCCAAGCCCAGCCCAAGGAGAGCAGCTCTCTGTGTTGGGAGAATGCAGACCTGCTGGCCTTTGCAATAAAATGGTTAACATTCATCCAGGAGCCAAATCCCTGCAGCTTTGTGTCTTTAACTATTTTCTAAGTGTACCTTATAGAAAAGCACTTCAGAAGTATCACAGAATGATCTCAGTTGGAAAAGACCTTGAAGATCATCCAGTCCAACCATTAACCTCACACTGACCGTTCTCAACTCAACCAGATCCCTCAGTGCTGGGTCAACCCAACTTTTAAACCCCTCCAGGGATGAGGACTCCACCACTGCCCTGGGCAGCCCATTCCAACGCCCAACAACCCCTTCTCTAAAGAAATGCTTCCTAATATCCAGTCTAAACCTTCCCTGACACAATTTGAGGCCATTACCTCTTGTCTTATCGCTTCTTACTTGGTTAAAGAGACTCATCCCCAGCTCTCTGAACCCTCCTTTCAGGGAGCCCCTCAGCCTCCTCTTCTCCAGACTAAACCCCCCAGTTCCCTCAGCTGCTCCTCGTATGACCTGTGCTCCAGACCCTGCACCAGCTCCGTTGCCCTTCTCTGGACACGCTCGAGTCATTCAATGGCCTTTTTGTAGTGAGGGGCCCAAAACTGAACACAGGAATCGAGGTGCAGCCTCACCAGTGCCAGTACAGGGGTAAGATCCCTTCCCTGTCCCTGCTGGCCACGCCAGTGCTGACACAAGCCAGGATGCCATTGGCCTTCTTGGCCCCCTGGGCACACTGCTGGCTCCTGTTCAGCCGGCTGTCAATCACCCCCCAGGTCCCTCTCTGACTGGCAGCTCTCCAGCCACTCCTCCCCAAGCCTGTAGCCCTGCTGGGGGTTGTTGTGGCCCAAGGGCAGCCCCCGGCATTTGCCCTCAGTGAAACTCCCCCAGTTGTGTTCAGCCCATGGCTCCAGCCTGTCCAGGTCTCTCTGCAGAGTCTCCCTACCCTCGAGCAGATCAACACTCCAAATCAACAAGTAGTTGCAATTCTTTGACTTGTGCCATTGAGTAGTCCTAAAGTATGGCTTATTTGGGTGTCATATAGTCAAAAGAAACAGAATTGCCAACTTTTAAACTGAAATTGAAGTGAAGTTACTTGAGTTTTGTTGTTGGAGTTACTCCAGTTTTGTTACAGACCAGGAATTATCTTCAGACAGTATGTCCTCCAACCCACTGAATTCTTGATGGCAAGTGTAGCTATTCAATAATCTTCAGATTTTGGCCTGCCATTTGGGTTTATCTGCTCTGCTCAAACCACAAATGAGTAGGGAAATGATGTTTTTTCCTCCTTGCTCCATGCCTGGAGAAGTGCTGCTTTGGGAAGGAGCAAAACATTCACAGTCTTGATGCACTAATGAGCTTGTCATTCTTGTGCTAGGATGAAGATGTCTCCATGGAAGCGGGAGATGGGGTAGATGAATGGGCAGCAGCAAAGACTCTAGTCAAACCCCCAGATCAACTGGAGCTGACTGAAGCTGTGAGTAAAACAGTGCTTGTAGCTGTCATAAGAAATGTACAAAACTCCAAGCCAAAGCCTACCTCTCACCTGTTTGTTTGGGGGAAATTCTGTGAGTAGAACTCCAGTAGTTGCTGAAGTACAGTGTCTGCAGCATAAACTGAAATGACTTTCAGCAGAAAAACAGGGAGAATGTGCTTTGAAACACAGTTCTGGGCTTAAGACAATGCCACTGTGTGGAATTGATTCAAGAGGGGAATGTGGCTGGGGCTTCACTCAGGTAAGGAGGACTTCAGAGCCAACCTTGAGCTTTTCAGGTGCCTGTGTGTGATACACGGGACAGGGAGGTGTCCTACAGTTTTATGGCCATTTCTTCTCATCTTTGTTCAGTAGTATTGCAGACAGTCATACTTCCAAGAGCAGTTGTCTCTCTCTTCTCACAGCCTTGTAAAACTCTAGCATTGCTCCCTGTTTTCTGTGTAGCTCTCAAAAGGAAGCTATATTGAATTGCTCCTGACTCAGGTTGTGAAGACAGTTAACACCAGTACTGGTTTTTGTTTGCAGGTCAATCCTGCAAGCACTGCTACTGAGCTTATTGTTTACTCTAGTTTTGGACAGTGTACTCTTCAAGACACAGATTGTCTTTTTTGCCCTATAGAATGCAGCTAGCATTTTCCAAGTGCTACCATATCTTAGATAAGAATTAACATGACAGTTAAAGAATTCAAGAAAGTCCATTGAAATACTGTGGTAGGAAGTAGGATGACTGTTCAGGATTCCACTCTGAGCTAGCTTGGCTCCAAACATTGTTCTTGTGGAGGCATCAGCTGTACATGAGGTATCTGCAGTGAACTGAACATCATAGAACTGAGCATAAACCTGCTGATTTTTGCATGCTGTAGGTTGAATTAATAGCGGAGTTTTATTTATTGTATTTGTTTCCATTCCAAAGGAATTAAAAGAGGAAATTACACGCATCCTGACTGCTAATAATCCCCATGCTCCCCAGAATATCGTCAGATACAGCTTTAAAGTAAGTGTGGCATGACCTATAAAATTAGGATGAGATCTTTTGCAATTAACCAGTTCTGTGTTTTCCTTTGATTTATAACCAGGTAAATTTCCTTTTAATGTGGCTTCATCTTGTTACATATTTACTGCCAATGGTTCCTAAAGGGTTTTTGCGGAGTGTGAAAGTCTGAAAGTATTGACGTATTTATTCAGAGGCAGGATATAACAATTACTCAACAAGATCTGGCAGTGAACATAATTAGTGTGGTTAATCTCAGATGATAATTTTTCTGCATTATGTGGTGGGTAGAGGACAAAAGGCAATGCTTTATTCAGTCTGTAAGACAGTCATGCTTCAGTATCCTCACATCAAGATTCAGTTGTTTGAATTATAGGAGAGCTTAGAAATGTGCTTTGTGAAATCACTGACGAGAGCTGTATTCATGATGAGTAGGAGTGAGCAGGGGAGGGTGTATCAAAGACTGGCAGGAAACATCCAAGAAGGTGTGACACCTTCACATTTGTATGTGCAGAGCATATGCTGAATTACTGTGGAGCGGCCTCCTCCTCTGCTAGCATGTACAGCTAGCAACACAGGCTGCTGCAGGGGGAGAGTGGAATGATGGTTTTGCCTCCTGCTTCTCCCTGGGAAGGGTTACACCCAAAAGAAAGGACACAGGGGCAGCTCCTCCAGCTCTGGCATTGGATTATCCCCAATTTAGACAGGGAACAGACAACCAGGTGAAATATTCCTGAGCCTGTCTCATCTCTGTCCTACTATAACTAGTTTGACCAATCTCACTATTATGTGAGATCCCCCAAGAGAAGAAATCAGTCTCATGGAAGTGAATAAGGCCACTTTCTCTTCTGTTTGGAGTTGATGTTTTCCATGTTTATGGGATAAAAACAAGTGATGAATGATCCATATCTTCAAATCCTCCACAGCGAATGAAATGGGCTCAATGCTATGCTGTGACTGATACAGAAAGCAGTCATATTTTTAAGAAAAAACTTTTGAAGCATCTGTGGTCTGCAGTGGCTTGTGTTTGCTTTTAGATGCAGATAAAAATCTTGATACAGAGTTTGATCCTAGGTGTGTGCCTGCACTGTACACTGGTCCACAAGCAAGTGCCAATCAAGCTGACATCAAACAGCTGAATTAGTACAGTGCTTATAACCTGGGCATGGAGCTAGCAGCCTGTACTGTCTCCAGATCAGAGCTGCTCTCTATGTATGGTGCTACTCTTGTGTAGGTACAACAACTCACTCAGGGATCTCTGCCCAACAGGACATGAGAGTCTCTTAGGAAGTGCTGTGTATAGAGGTCCACTAGAACTAAGTTTTAAGCTCACTCATTGTGGTAGTGGTGGAGAACTAGAGGTTTCATGTTCTTGCTTCTTTTTGTTGTATTTTTAATTTATGACTCTCAAAGTCCTGAGATATAAGTACCTGCTGGAAGAAATTCAGTGTGAATATGCCAATAACAAACATATGTTTATCAGTATGGATCTTCTTAGCTTAGCAATTCAGGCTTCATTGTATTTCTGGTTTAAAATAAATTTTTTCCCACACTGGTTTTGTTGATTTTTTCCTATTTGTAGAAACGAGCATACAAACCAATAAACTATGTGGATCAAATGGCTGTTCACTTCTCTTTGAATGGAAACATGATACCTAAAGATTCAGATGAAGGCAGACGGCAAAGTATCAGATTAAGCACTGCTGCAGGTAGGTTTATTATCTGAAACCACAATAATTTTCAGCTATGCACAGGTACTACTTATTCAATGTGAGGAAATTAATATGCTTCACCACAGAATTTAACAGCTCCTATTCTGGCTTGCATCCTTCTCAGGAAACAAAACCAGAAAAAAACCCCAGTCAGTCAGATGTTTGCCACAGTGTAGGAAATGGTGCATGCGTTTTGAGCCATGTGAACACTAACACTGAAATTTTCAGAGCTATTTAGAGTCTTTTAAACATCTGCTACCATCAGTTAGACATACATGTCTAAACTCCTCAGCCTGCCTTGAAAATTTCAGCCATGATTTCAAGTATTAAAGCAGAATTGTTTGGAGGCTGGGTGATCATTCAGGAAACTATCATATATTTGACTAATTCTTACACTCTTACCAGGACATCTACTTCTGGACAATGTGTGATACAAGCTATTGAGCTAGTTGTACCATTGATCTGAGCTATCACTATTCTTAGGTTTTCAGTTAAAAAGACACCTTAATCAGAGGCTGAAAAGCTCTGTTGTTAGCAAAGAGCTCTAGGTTTGAATTTTCATCAGGAAAAGATGTACTGCCTAGTGATTATCTTGTATTTCTGCTGTATGTGAAAGGAGAAGTTGGGTCACCAAGAGTGTCCTTTCAATGTGGTAACTATCAGGCACAATGATAATGTTGAATAAGCTCCTGTGAATGGTTGTTACTTGCAGCTTCTGAGGGTCAGTGCTTCTTATTTTACACTTAACAAAATGTTCACGATGATTGGAAGTAGGACAAAGTGCTGAATGGGATCTTCAATGCCATGAAAGCATGTATTGTTGTTGGTAGCAGATTCCAAACCAGCTAGTTTCAAGCACCTTGATCCTAGCATGACTACACACTCAAGGCAGTGATTGGAATGTAGACATCCATCATTCTCTAACAAGACTAGTCTATTCATGTAAATACAAACAAACCATGGTGTAACTCCTGTGTGCCTTGAAAGTACTCTTTATGGCTTTGCATAATTGCAGCCGTTTTTGAAGGCCACAGAGGTCCAGAACTGAAGGGATACCCAGAAACAAAGATGCTCAGATCAGGAGCTGATTTCAGAAGTCTGATCTGAGTCAAAATCAGATGTTTTACTTCAGCCCAGCCAGAATTACAGCAATATCGTTCTAGTAGTAACCTTGTCCCTTTTGTGGCTTTGAACAAACAATCACCCTTCAAACTGAGGATTGGTTACTGCGTTGTATAATGAGATAGCACTACAGAAGGATGCATCTGTATATTAATGCTTCAGAAGTTAGAAGGGTCTGCAGAATATGGGATAATATGTCCTATTATCCCAGGCTTATTCACTTAACCTTTCTATCATCAGAAAAGGCTCCTGTTGAGACTTCGGCAGTAACATCTGAAGAGGCAGAGATTAAAGATGAAGCAAGCACAGGAAATACTCAGGTAATTTTCCATAGTCAGCTGAGAGCTGTCCATTTTGTTTTTAATATTAGATTTTAAATTCTTTTATTATAAAATGGCTTTGCTGAGAAGCTTCTGTGATTGATTCTTTTATGCCTGAGACGTCTCTGCTGTAGGTAAGATCCTGCAGATTCTACTGAACAGCTGGGGTTCTCCTGCCATTTTTAGTTTTGGATAATCTCTGTAAGGTGATGAGGTCCCTCACACCAGATCTGTCTTTATCCAGATATTATATCAAGATACAGTGGAATTCACTGGGGTCTGGAATCCTCCTGGACAGTATGTTCATTCCTGAAAGAAAAGTTGGTGAAAAACAAAGTGTGGAGGAATCAAAGCAGCAGGCATAACTATGTGAAATAATCAGTGGCCTGATTTAAAGGCAGCTGGCTGATCAGGAACGGAGTATGCTGTGAGAAGTTTGTTCTTATCTACACAATCAAGTTCAGAGAAGTTTCAGATAAAGCTCACTGTCTAGGAAGGAAATGAAAACACAGGGTAGTGGGACTTTAATACAGTCTTCTTGTCTCTGAGTCCATTTTATCAAAGGCAGTCATGCTATATTATCTCACTCATGTTAGTCTTTGTTTTAAAGTAACTTCAGTTCCTGGTTTTCCATATTCCCATTTAGAGACTGTTTCAGAATTTCTTTGCTTTGATTGCTGGAAGTCTCCTAATTTCCATCTTAAATACTGAATTTTCAAATACAGTCTCCTTCACTAGGCAGAGGAAATCTAGCAGTCTAAGAAGAAGTACTTCTGAAGAAAAAATGTCTGGTTCTTTCAGGGTGAAGTCACTGCTCTATTTTCTTGCAGGCTGCAGGAGAGGAAGAGGCAGGGGGGTCAGGAACAGCAGAAACAACTGAGAGAGCAGAAGCAGAAGAGCCTCCCCCCTCAGGAGTAAAGGAGCAGAAGCTTGCAAACCAGTTCAACTTCACTGAGAGAGCTTCAAGGACACTCAACAACCCTATGCAGGTGTGCTGTCATTTCCTCCCATGACTTGGAGGATCTTTGCTTTGGGAAGGCACATGGGTCTTCTATGTTTATGTCATATACTATGTTCTCTGTAGGTACTGTTAGGGGAAAGAAAAGCAGTTTTTATCTTAGTAAAACATTTGGGGTGATGGAAATAGTGACAGGGGAATTCTTGCCTCATGGATTCTTGGACAACCTATGAGAAGTTTTGGTGCTACTGTAAATCCTTAAACCTCTACTTAGATATAACATTTTTCATGAATATTTTCTCATCTGAAGAAGTGTGGAGCAATGGTTTGGGTAGTAGCAGAGGTCTTAGAATCATGAGTTCAACTTCCTTTTGCCACAGAGTCCCTTTATGGCTTGTACTTCAATTCTTACCCATGGAGTGGGGATATAAGTACCCCTATATTAAAAGGATAAAGGTATTTGCGCTTGTGTTAAGCACAGGTACTACAGTAACAGATTCATGTAAATGTGACAAGTCTTTACTGCTGCTACATGGTACATCTCCCTCCCACTCTTTGCATGCACTTTCCAGTCAATACAGACCCAAGACTTTATGTTCATTGCCTAAGCTTTTTGCTGAGCCTGCAACCATTCTCAGCGAGTTGTCTTCACAGGGCCTTCTGACCAAGCAATACCAGTGATGTTGGCCCCCGGTTGAGTGTTCAAAAAGGAGCTTTCTGAATTGGAGATACAGCTGTCAGAGAGAAATTTCTATTGTTTTCCTTGCTGCCCTGGAATCAGAGTATATACAGCTTAGCCAGAGAGCCTGCCTGCCTTCTTTCAGTCATTACACCTAAAATGAGATGCCTTTAACATCTGGTGGGCTTGGAGAGATCTAAGAGTTACTGTGTTGCTGAAGCTACTAACTCCTAGAAGGAATACCATCCCTGCCCACTAGTAGAGATGGAGGATCTCAGGAGAGTTTATCAAACAGTGGGGTGCTTACTGCAAAGTCTGAGCTAAGATTCTGCATCTTTCAAAAATCCCTGCAGAGGCCACAGAGTATTATTCCTCTGTCCCCAGATCTGCATATTCTCTTCTCATTGATTTTATGGGAAGAGGCTTCTGTGCCTCTGTGTGATTCTGCCTTTGAAAGCAGAATATATAGACCTTAAATAGCTATGAAGTACTGCTCTGTGCTGTACAGTGTGTGCAGTTTCCACCTCTGAGACTGCTTCATTTCAGAGGTCAGTGAAATGCTACAGGCAGCTTCTTAAAAATGTCCTGACACAACAGTTTTCTGAAAGAATATGCTGTTCCATGAAATGAAAGTTTCACAGAAATACATCAATTTATTTCAGAATGTTGATGTAAAAATATTATTTCAGTAACATTAAATGAATTGTTTATAGGTTATCATTCTGTTCAACTCTTTTGTTTAGACTGCTGTACCCAAGTAGGGTTTTCATATATAGGTCAAAACTTTTCAAATTTGGTAGGATATCATAACTGATACCATAATTGGTAGCAGAATGTTTCACATGGTAGAGGTGAAACAAACCATTTCAACTCCTTCAAAATGAAATATTAAAATTAAATATTTTCAGTATGTGGGAGAAAAATCAGAAGGTCTTGTGAATCTTCTTTTTGTCCACAAGGAAATCTATTTGTAATTGCATGGTCACCGATAATGTTTGTGTAATGCTCTGGGAGTCATTTGGATGTTGAATTAATCTTAGATCAATATTATTCTAACTGACCTAACCTGCTATGAGAAGGCTGTTTCCACAGCTGGACTATGTCACTGCAAATCAATACAAAGATTATGCTTCTTTATGCTTTTTTCTTTATTCAGGAAAGAGCATGTCAAACGGAGCCGACACCTTATAAAAATTTCTCTGCCACTGCTAACCAGGTATATCGTTGTTACTTTTAAAGGTTTTTAGAGTATATTTAGGAAACTGAGATGTGAGAAAGGCAAAACCAAATTGCTATGTTTGCATTCCTTGCAGTAGAGTGAACTCCCATGTGGGTGTTGATCTCTGGTTTAAATCTGACAGCAAACTAGTGTGGCCCTCTTTTCTGCCGTAATGGGTGAACTTGCTAATGGTTTATATTTCTAAGGTAAAGTGTCTTGGTTTAGCTGCTTTTAATTGATCTATTGTTTGCCAGCCACCCTGGCCAGTCTGCTTTAGAGAGTCTTAAACAAGTGGACATGGGGAAACCACAGTGTGAGAATGGTTCTGGACTGAGCAAGAGGTGGGCTGCAGCTTGCAGGCACTGACTTCTCAGGGGACACAGCTGTCTTTGGGGTGGAGACTGTCCCATTACTGAAGATCTTCCATGACTGTGGTGGGTGAGCTGGTTATTTAGGAGGAGCTGTGATCCAGCATTCAATACCTGGTCAGCTGCAGGACATTTCCATCAGCGGATCCCATCAGAGGCAGGTTCAATTGGATCTCAAAATGCAAGAACAAAATAACGAAAAAGCACTTAGGGCATGTCTGCATGCTAGCTACACCTTGAGCACTGTGTTTAGAGAGTGGAGACCTCTGAAGATTTTGTACAGCTGGAGATTTACAAGGGTTCATGGAGTTTTGGGGAGTGTTGCTAAGAATTTTATATACGCAGTCTCTGTTTTTTACTTTGTCTAAGTTTAGCTATATGCTAAAGCAGGTTTCTAAAGCCTGAAGCTGAACCCAGTGAGAACTACAGCATAAGGAATGTGGAAGGCCCACTTTAAGCCTGTTGCAATAGACTTAGCTCTGTTTCATGTAGTGGGAATATGCCTATTTATTCATGATGAAGAAATCTACAGTATTTTCTCCATCTCTTAAAAACATAAAAAAAACCCTTTACATGACATTTTAAACATGAAATATGCTATAGCTTTCATTGGAAAGGGAATCCAGCCAATTCTGCTGATTAATTCTTATAGATATTTGTGAAATTTATTTTGTTTTTCACTGATGCAAATATTGTTTCAAACCACTGTACCAGACTGGTATTGAAAATATTGTTTCATTACCAGTGCACCACAGAAACACCCAGGAGAAAGTAGAAGGTAATATCAGCAATTAAAAAACTCCTGGTTTAGGAATGTGAGAGTAAGGGGAGCGAAAGTGTCTCTGTTAAGCTGAAAACTGTAACCCAGTCTATTCCCAAACTTGAAATCACATTGGCCTAAGATCTTTCCTCCTTACAGCTGGAGCTTTCTTTTATTTTTTCTGACAGGAGATGATCTGAGAGTTAGAGAGAACAGAGCTATTTAAGATAATCAGGCTGTTGCTAAAATTTTGCATGAAATGCTTGAGAACTAAGAGAAGAAGTTTTCCCTTGTTTTCTTTTTATTCTGTTGAAATTTGGGGTGGATATAAAATAATATTTTAATGTAAGCTCTATATTTCTTCAACTCTTTTTCCTTCTTGTTCTTCCTTATGCTCACGATTTCCTATTCCAAAGTTTTCTATTCTCCTCCTTCTCATACACTTCTCATCATATCTTCTTTGTCCTTTCCCTGATGTTTGGAACATCTTTCTGTCTCATTTCTCTGTCTCATTTTCAACCGGGTTGACATAGAGCTTAGGGATATGGTGTAGTTGAGAACTTCCAGTGTTAGGTTAATAGTTGGACTGGATAATCTTCAAGGTCGAAGGATGATCCAGGAAATTACAGGCCTGCCAGCTTGATTTCGGTGCCTGGGAAGCTGATGGAGCAGCTCCTCCTGAGTACCATCACATAACACCTGTGGGACAACCAGATGCTCGGGCCCAGTCAGCATGGGGTTATGAAAGGCAGGTCCTGCTTAACAGTTGGATGAGGGAAAGGCTGTGGACGTTGTTTACCTTGACTTCAGGAAGGCCTTTGACACGTTTCTCACGGCATTTTACTGGAGAAACTGACTGCTCATGGCTTGGATGGTCACGGGCTTTGCTGGGTAAAAAACTGTCTGGATTGCCAGGCCCAGAGGGTTGTGGCGAATGGAGTTAAATCCAGTTGGTGGCCGGTCACGAGTGGTGTCCCCCAGGGCTGGGTTTTGGGGCCGCTCCTGTTTAACATCTTTATTGATGATCCAGACGAGGGGATCGAGGGCACCCTCAGTCAGTTTGCAGATGACACCCAGCTGGGTGGGAGTGTTGATCTGCTCGAGGGTAGGGAGGCTCTGCAGAGAGACCTGGACAGGCTGGAGCCATGGGCTGAGCCCAGCTGGGGGAGTTTCACTGAGGGCAAATGCCGGGGGCTGCCCTTGGGCCACAACAACCCCCAGCAGGGCTACAGGCTTGGGGAGGAGTGGCTGGAGAGCTGCCAGTCAGAGAGGGACCTGGGGGGTGATTGACAGCCGGCTGAACAGGAGCCAGCAGTGTGCCCAGGGGGCCAAGAAGGCCAATGGCATCCTGGCTTGTGTCAGCACTGGTGTGGCCAGCAGGGACAGGGAAGGGATCTGAGCCCTGTACTGGCACTGGTGAGGCCGCCCCTCGATTCCTGTGTTCAGTTTTGGGCCCCTCACTACAAAAAGGCCATTGAATGACTCGAGCGTGTCCAGAGAAGGGCAACGGAGCTGGTGCAGGGTCTGGAGCACAGGTTGTATGGGGAGCGTCTGAGGGATCTGGGGGGGTTTAGTCTGGAGAAGAGGAGGCTGAGGGGAGACCTCATCGCCCTCTACAGCTCCCTGTGATAGAACAAGAGGGAATGGCCTCAAGTCGCACTAGGGAAGGTTTAGACTTGATATCAGGAAACATTTCTTTCCAGAAGGGGTTGTTGGGTGTTGGAATGGGCTGCCCAGGGCAGTGGGGGAGTCCCCATCCCTGGAGGGGTTTAAGAGTCACATTGACCCAGCACTGAGGGATCTGGTGGAGTTGGAAACAGTCAGTGTGAGGTTAATGGTTGGATGGGGTGATCTTCAAGGTCTTTTCCAACCTAGATGATTCTGTGATTTCTGCCTGGAAATTTACAACACAATACAGGTTTTTGCTAAAGATTTCTGCTACTTTTCTTTATCTGGTCTATATTTTGTGGTTGAATCATACTCCCTCTCCTAAGCTGATGTGTCAGAATTAGATTGCCTTTTGTTTTGTCCTGAAAGTAATGTACCTGCCTCAGATACAGTACCAGCACTCCAATACTAATGAATAATTCTTAAATAGAAAAATTACTTTTGGATCTACTCAAGTAAGACATTCCTGGCATGTGTCATAGCAGAAGATATAAAACTGCTCTCAGCTTCCATTTGATCATATGCTACAGATTTGGAGTCCAAGATTTAAATTGTGTTAAGCAGCTACAATTTAATTTTCCAACACCACATGAGAAATGTCATAAAGCAGATGTTTAATGCATGTTTCCTGTTAAACACTGGTAAATTAGCCAAACAGAAAGTCCTACAAAAAAGATACAGAATCAAAGCACCAAGAAGAGTATTGGGGGAAGGAAATTGTAAGAATGCAATAATGTGTCCTTAAAAAGTAAGACATGCCCCATCAAGCTTTAAAAATCCTAGGTTTCACTCCTTCACTTTTTGTGCAACAAGCCAGCTATCTTCAGCTGATTCCAGTGACAGCATTACTGTTGTGAGGACTGTCTTTGTTGTGAAGACTATCTGTGATGGTGTAGATGGCTGTTTTCTGGAATGTAATCAGGTCCTGATAAATCCTTCCTCTGTCTGTCTCTCAGTGGGAGATCTATGATGCCTATGTGGAGGAGCTTCAGAAAATGGAAAGGTCAAAAGAGAAAGAAAAATCAAAAGCCCAGGTACCAAAGAGAGAAGAGGAGAAGAAGAAGGGAAGAAGGTTAACCTCACTGGAGTCACAGGTATGTTTCATAATGCTGGAAGAAGCCTGCTCAGAGTGGTGGTGGATGCATCTGTAATGCATGTCAGGTGAAATTTATCAAGTCATGCTGGCAGTGTAGCTAGTTGTCTCAGTTGGCAAGTAACAATCTTAGGAAATGCAAAAATTAGTTTTTGCTAGAACCTGTATTTTCAAAACAGAATTTCCATTTTTCTGTACTTTTTATGGGAATACAAAACAGCGTGAAGCCATAATCTTGTCTTCAAACCTGATTTCCAATTGAGATTTATGGCTTTTTTCTTTGAACATGTTTGTGTCTCATTTTTTATTAGCATGTGAGGGATAAAAGAATGAGGAGAAACACTGTGTGATTTTTCAAAGAATTCTAAGTGGTGCAGAGGTTTTAGGTACAATCTTCCAATATGAAAGGCAAAAAAATTTAGAATCCTTTCAAAATATTACTGAAGCACTGCAGTGAAAGACATTTCACTTTTTTATTATTTTAATGATAATGTTATAGAATTATAATTATATATTTTCTAGTTATATACATATAAATGACATATAATATAATTTATATAATAGTTAATAATAGTTAATTTAAATCAAAGCCTACATACTTAAAAGTGAATAACGATCCTGGGAGGCTTGACCTAATTTGTAGGGGGATCTTTGATACATCATTTTTTCATTTAGTTGGAAGGTGACAGAAGCATCTCTCCAGTATTTGCGGTGCTATGTTGTGGTCAGTCATTAAACAGCATGGTGATACCTCAGTCACGGTGAGGTGATCATCTCAAGAAGAGGCCAGCCACTCTGAGTCCTATGGAGTAGCAGAGTAAATGGCAAGGACTGCTGAACTGGAATAGTCTCCATAGTCTGGCTACTCAGAGTAGCAGGTATTATAGCTCTGGCCAAGCTCTGAGCTGGTGTTGCGATCTTGATGTGAGGGTGATACTGACTCCTAATCAAGCCTTCTCTGTCAGGAGTAGCCTAGGAGTGCCTTGCAGGGATGCCACAGTCCATTCCTCTAAAGTGACAGTATCCTTTTCTAAAAATGTGATACCACTTCAAGCACTGAGAATACAATATGGCAAGCCTGAAAGATTTTCTTCATGTTCCAGAGTGTGTTCAGGAAGGTTCTATTAGGGCTTAACAGAGTTTGATCAATGCAGAATTGTGGGTGGTTCTTTCCCCCTCAGTCTAAGTTAAACCATTTAGAAGGCAAACTGAAATAATTTCTCTAACGACTGGAGCAAAATGCACTGAGAACTATAATCTAAAAACATGGAAGTCAATTCTTAGCTTGCCCCTAGAATAGGTGTAGATATATCAACATAACTAAGATATATTTATGTAATAGAAGCTGGCTCCTGAAACTGGCTTTAGCACTTTCATACCATATGGCTGATTCAGCTGTAGAGGATTTGGCTGGTTAACTACCCCAGCAGCACTGTGCCATCAAAAGCCTTATAGTGTAAATAGACCAGGAACATGTTCTGACAGGCTTCTTTCTGTGAAGAATTGTGCTATTGAAATTCACAGTCCTTTCAACAACTAATAAACCTTTCATCTGAGTACATTTTGGAGAATTAAGCCTGAAGACAATGGTACAGTTGTGAGCTTAAAGGTGGACTGCTAAAAGCTGATAATGAAAATGAAATAACAATTCTACTAATGAAACATATTGTAAAAAATCTGCTGCATTCTCCACTGACAAGACTGGGAAGCTGAAATCCAGGCACCCATGATCCCTCCCTTTGGTGCTTCGCTTTTCACTCTTAGCACTTTCCAGTGGCTTGTAGGAAGGCCAGAAGGTCAATACACTGAAAAAGCGAAAGGAAAAGCTTCTTTATGCAGAGACAGTGTCTCAAATTGAGGCCCTCTGTGAGGCTGGTGGACCAGCTTGAAGTGTATGAAAAACCTGCTGAATTTTCCAGTCATTAACTGGAAAATGCAACCTCAAGTAATCCAAGGCTAAAATCAGACTTAAAACAGGCATTAAATCTGGTCATCTGTAGGTCTATGGAAATTAAAGGTTGATGGCATCAGAATTTGTACATCTGGTCTCAAGTCAGCAAATGGAGAAGTGGGTTTTGTGGATCTTCCAACTCAAAGGTTACATACTTTTGACCACACATGGTAATTGAAACAGCTTTTCCAGTTAAACACTTTCAGAGGACATACTGCCTTTGATCACTGCTAAAGGGGAACTGTGGAACATCAAGAAGGAGATGTGGCTGTGTGATGGTTTGACTCTGGCTAAATGCCAGGTATCCACCAAGTCGCTCTATCACTTCCCCCCCCCTTCCCTTTGTTTTCTCAACAGGGTAAAGAGGGGAAAGAAGATAAACGAACCCTTGTGGGTGAAACAAAAGCAGTTTTAATATAAGCAAAGCAAAGCAAAAGTCCGCGCGCGGAAGCAAAAGCAAACAGATTTATTCTCTACTTCCCATGAAGAGGCGATGTCGGGCCTTCTCAGGAAGCAGGGCTCCAATACGCGTAGTAGTTGCCTCAGAGGACCAAGGGTGACCCCACCCCCTTCCTCCTTTCTCCCAGCTTTATACTGAGCAGACGTCATATGGTATGGAATATCCCTTTGGTTGGTTTGGGTCAGCTGTCCTGGCTGTGTCCCCTCCCAAGATCTTGCCCACCCCGTCCCACTGGGGAAAATATCAGAAAGAGCCTTGGTGCTGTGTAAGCACTGCTCAGCAGCAGCCACAACACCAGGGTGCTATCAACACCCTGCCAGCTCCCAGCATAAACCACAGCACCGTGAGGGCTGCTATAGGGGAAAACCAATTCCAGTTCAGCCAGACCCAATACAGTCTCCACCCCTTATTCCATACCATTTATGTCGTGCCCAGGTCCCACATAATATTCATTTATCTATTCCATAAGCTTTCTTCACTTCTTCAGATGTTCAGTGTCTTGGCTTCCATCTGTCAAGATAGATGCTCAGGACAGAAGTATGCTTGACCGTTGGACTCCAGCACCGGCTAGGTTTGGGTCGTCATTGCACGTGTCTGGTTCACTCTTCATCGTTCCTACTTCCTCAATCACTTCCTGCAACATACAACTCATCCCACAGATTACTTTCCCCCCATGGTTAAATGTTCTTGAGGCACACACTGAGTAGTCCCATCCTCCCGCATTACCCACCAAGTACATCCAGGTCCCTGAGCAAAGACAATCCCACGAGTGGGCTTGCCTTTTCCCAAGGGAGGAGCAATCCACACTGCCTTCCCCAGCCACCTCCCTGTGTGTACTACAGGGACCTTATCTCCTCCCACAGTATGAAGGGGGTTTGTTTGGGCAGGCCCAGGACGGTTAACAGATCCTCTGGTATTAATTAGCCAAGTGGCTTCTGCTGAATTTATATCCCAATGCTTCCATCCCCCATTGTCCAATGCTCTCAACATAGTCTTCAACAGTCCATTGTATCTTTCAATCTTTCCAGACGCTTGTGGGTAATAAGGGATGTGATACACCCACTCAATGCTGTGTTTCTTTGCCCAGGAGTTTATAAGATTATTTTGAAAATGGGTCCCGTTGTCTGACTCGATTCTTTCAGGAGTACCATGTCGCCATAAAATTTGCCTTTCAAGACCCAAGATGGTATTTCGGGCAGTGGCATGATTTACAGGGTACGTTTCTAGCCAACCCGTAGTTGCTTCTACCATGGTGAGTATGTAGCGCTTGCCTTGGCGTGTTCGTGGCAGTGGTCCAATATAGTCAATCTGCCAGGCCTCACCGTATTGAAAACTCAGCCATCGCCCTCTGTTCCAGGGAGACTTTACTCGTGTGGCTCGCTTGATTGCAGCACACGTTTCACATTCGTGAGTGACCTGTGAGATGGCCTCCATGGTCAGGTCCACCCCTCGATCACGAGCCCATCTGTACGTTGCATCTCTGCCAAGATGCCCTGATGTTTCATGGGCCCATCGAGCTACAAACAGCTCACCCTTACGCTCCCAGTCCAGGTCCAGCCGAGCTACTTCAATTTTGGCAGCTTTGTCTGCTTGCTCATTGTTTTGGTGTTCTTCAGTGGCACGCCTTTTGGGCACATGAGCATCTACATGACGCACCTTTAGAGCCACGTTTTCCACTCGGGCAGCGATGTCCTGCCACAATGCAGCAGCCCAGATGGGTTTACCTCTGCTCTGCCAATTGGTCTTCCACTCCTGTAGCCACCCCCACAGGGCATTAGCCACCATCCAGGAGTCCGTGTAGAGATATAATACTGGCCACTTTTCCCGTTCAGCAATCTTTAGGACAAGTTGGATCGCTTTTACTTCTGCGAACTGACTTGACTCTCCTTCTCCTTCAGTGGCCTCAACGACTTGTCTTGTGGGACTCCACACAGCAGCTTTCCACTTCCGATGGCTTCCTACCACACGACAGGATCCATCAGTAAAGAGAGCATAACGCCTCTCATCTTCTGGTAACTCGTTATATGGCGGTGCCTCTTGGGCACGAGCCACCTCCTCAGGCCGCACTCCAAAATCTCTACCTTCTGGCCAGTCCATGATCTCTTCCAGGATCCCTGGATGGTTGGGTTTCCCCAGTCGAGCCCGTTGCGTGATTAACGTGACCCATTTACTCCAGGTAGCACTGGTTGCATGGTGTGTGGAAGGGATGTTTCCTTTGAACATCCAATGTAATACAGGCAGCCATGGTGCCAAGAGGAGCTGTGCTTCTGTACCAACAACTTCTGAAGCAGCTCGAATCCCCTCATATGCTGCCAGTATCTCCTTTTCAGTCAGAGTGTAGTGGGCTTCTGATCCTCGATATCCCCGGCTCCAAAATCCTAATGGTCGACCTCGAGTTTCACCTGGTATCTTCTGCCAGAGGCTCCATGTGAGTCCGTGCTCCCCAGTTGATGTGTAAAGTATATTTTGCACAGCTGGTCCTGTCCGAACAGGCCCAATAGCTACCGCTCGAGCTATCTCTTGTTTGATGTGCTCAAAGGCTTGTTGCTGCTCAGGACCCCACTGAAAATTGTTCTTCTTTCGGGTCACTTGATAGAGAGGGCTCACAAGCTGACTGTAACCTGGAATATGCATCCTCCAAAATCCCACAAGTCCTAGGAAAGCTTGTGTCTCCTTCTTGTTGGTCGGTGGAGACATAGTTGCTATCTTGTTGACAACATCCAATGGCACATGACGGCGTCCATCTTGCCATTTTATTCCCAAGAACTGAATTTCTCGTGCTGGTCCCTTGACCTTGCTTTTCTTTATGGCAAACCCAGCTCTCAGAAGAATCTCAATTACTCTTTGTCCTTTCTTGAACACTTCTTCTGCCTCATTGCCCCACACAATGATGTCATCAATGTATTGTAGATGTTCAGGGGCATCACCCTTTTCCAGTGCAGTTTGAATTAGTCCATGACAAATAGTGGGGCTGTGCTTCCACCCCTGGGGCAGTCGATTCCAGGTATACTGGACACCCCTCCACGTGAAAGCAAACTGTGGCCTGCACTCTTCTGCCAAAGGAATTGAAAAGAATGCATTGGCAATGTCAATTGTGGCGTACCACTTGGCTGCCTTTGACTCCAGTTCATACTGGAGCTCTAACATATCTGGTACAGCAGCACTCAGTGGTGGCGTCACTTCATTCAGGCCACGATAGTCTACTGTTAACCTCCACCCTCCGTCAGACTTTCGCACTGGCCATATTGGGCTATTAAAAGGCGAATGTGTCTTACTGATGACACCTTGGTTCTCCAGTTGACGAATCAATTCTTGGATGGGAGCCAGAGAGTCTCGGTTTGTACGATACTGCCGTTGGTGCACGGTCCTCATAGCAGTTGGCACCTGTTGTTCTTCAACTTGCAACAGTCCCACAACAAAAGGATCTTCTGAGAGGCCAGGCAGATTAGACAACTGTTTTACCTTTTCTGTATTCACCTGGTACTTCTGTGGATTTGATGTGCCAGGCCATCGAATCCACAGGCTGATCTGGATCAAGGACACAGTGGCTAGATGCAGCAATTGATTTCCGTCATTGTTTCTGCCAGGCTAGCTACTAGGAAGAAAAAGACTGTGATAGCTACTGAGATAGCACTGGATTCAATCTAAAGGGAAGAAGAGGAGAAAATCAGTGGCTTTTACCAGAGGTGGATCTCTGATGGAAGCTCTTGCTATGGTAGGAGGCCATGAAAGGGAAGATCCAGGAATTGGAGCTGCAGCTGGTGTTGATGATAGGAGTCAGGTGAGGAACTGAAAATATAATGGATGAAAAGAAAGACAAAACAGTACTCATACTGAGTAAGAGGTCAAGAGAACAGATGACTGGGAGAGGAAGAACATGATCCATGTAGAGGGAAGGGAAGGGAAGGGAAGGGAAGGGAAGGGAAGGGAAGGGAAGGGAAGGGAAGGGAAGGGAAGGGAAGGGAAGGGAAGGGAAGGGAAGGGAAGGGAAGGGAAGGGAAGGGAAGGGAAGGGAAGGGAAGGGAAGGGAAGGGAGCGTTGAAAGTGGAGTAGAAGCCCTCACTAGGGGAAAAGAAGTAGAATAAAGTGATGCACTGCAGTGAAGAATGAGGAGAAGAAAGGAAGATGTAGTTTGGCAAAGTAGAAGAGAAAGGCAGCCAAGAGAAAAAGGAATGGAGATGGCCATGGATTCCAGCAGAAGGAAGGATGAGAATGATGAACAATATGAGTGAATAAAAGTTGGAATGACAGAAAGCATTTGACTGGAGACTGTGATGAGGGGCTCTTGGAAATCTCTCATTATGTCCATCACCCAAATGGATCTAGAGAGAAGAGGATGTGCTACATCCATGAGCAGTGATAAAATGTTTTAAACTTTTCCTCAGTTGTCAATAAAGGCAGCAAACAGAACACAAAATACTAAAGAGGAATGATATGAAATTTTCTGAGCTGAAAATAGTTGGAAGCAGAGAGAACTAGGCAGAAGTGTTTTATCTGCTTGTCCTGTTCTTGCTGTTCCTGAGCCATCTGCTTATGGCTCTGATTATGGAGAGGATCCTGGCCCAGAAATACTCTTGGTCTGACCCAGTATGGCCCTCCTCTTGTTGTTGTGTGAGTGTAGAAATGACCGTATCTGAGGTGGAAGCAAAATGGAAAGAGCTTAATGCAATTAAGTTGATGCAGGCTAGCTTGTCTCACCCTGAGATGACAAGGCATAAAATCACAAGTCTAATAGTAAGGATTTGTAATCAATCTATCTAAAGAGGGGTAGAGCTACATAACTGGAGTATAACAAGGATATATTATTATATATAAGGGAAGTAAAAATGGTTCCATTAGTCTGACCTTCAACAGTATATGAGGCAATAGAATTAATATGGAGGGAAAGAATTGTGAGTAAATATGAAAATAAAATAAAGTAAAATAAAATAAAATGTAATCTTTACTGAAGGTAGGCTGTGTCCAAATAATCTCATCTCTTTCTTTGCTAAGAGAGAAATTGTGGTTTCCTTTAACAAGGAAAGTATAGTAAGGGTAATCTAGCTGAAATTCTGTAAAGCTGTTGGTATAGTGCCTTTAGGAAATGATTAAATAAACCAGAAAAGTTGTTTCTGGTACAGACTGGGAGGGACCAGTGGAGAGGAAGACTGTGCATTTTGTAGTATCAGAGCAATCTTTGTTAAGGTGAGGGCTTACAATCTGAAACAGCAGGGAGAAATGTGAGTGTATTGATTGAGTTGTGAGTTGTGAGGTGGCTGTGAAAACACAAGTACATTGCTAGAATATATTGTGTGAGGGATAGCAGAGCAATACTATTTCTGTTATGTAGGGCTGGGTGATACCCTATCTGGAGTAGTACAGGGATATATGATTTTGATCACCCCTTTTCAAAGATGGTAGATTACAAACCCGCATAGGTATGGAAAAGAATATAAGAAATGGAAAACTTGAATACAAGAGACTAAAAAAATCTTAGCATATTTATCTGGTAATGCAAAGCTCGAGAGGGAATCTGAGGTAGATAACAGAGAGGAAAAGAATTACTAAAGCAGAGAATAGTGTTGACAGAAATACAGATGGATGTGAACCAGTTAGGAGTATGTTAAAGCTGGAATTTACTGCACTGGAACAGTCTCTAATCTCCTCTAAAGCAGAAGTGGTTGAACAGTTTCTTAAAAAATCCATACAAAATATATATTTAACAGAAAAATGTGCATTCCTGAATTGGGTGAGGATCTGTCTGACTTGTCTAACTCACTAGAGGATTATCCCTTTCTGAGATATGCGTAGTGAGACAGCCCAGCTCACAGGGTCTTAATTATTATTTGGAAGCTCTTGGATGACCACTGTTATTTTTGAAATAACAGCTGAAATTTGAATGCAGTTAATCTTCACATGATGGTTCACCTGTTCCTGGTCATCCCTAGAAGTAGATGTGTTGTTACTGACTCCCTTGTCTTCAATCTGCTGTTTAGAGCTTATCAGGATTAAAAACCAACAGTGAAAATGACCATATGAGTACAATTCTGGCAATTAATAACTACTTGACAGGATTCAACCTGAGGGACTTTATTTGGGATATGCAGTGGGTGTTTGCAGTGCATGGAGGTGTTGACTGGGCAACAGATGACAACACCCCTGTACCATGCTTTTTTCTTTGCAAGCCAGGAGTTCTTCTAGTCATAGTATATATATTGCCAGAGGTATGAGCAGTTACTGCACTGGTTTTAGGGTGGGGTTTGTCTTCAGTTTATGCTGCTGTATACCATGTCATGGCTTGAGCTCAGAGGGCAACTGAGCACCATGCAGATGCTCACTCCCCCCTTCCCCCTCAGTGCTGAAAAGGGAAAAATAACCAGACACAGCTTGCTCTCTTCTTCCTCCACAGCGCTGAGAAGGAGTGAAGCAAAAGACCCAGAAACTTGAGATAAGGAGAGGTGATGTCATCCTTTAAGGCACAGGCAAAAGACAGACTCATTAGGGGAAGGAAAAAAAAGAACATATAATTAAATATAGACACTAACAACAACACCAACACATAACAGACAGAGTAGGACCATGAGAAGCATTACCACATCTTGAAGACACCTTCCCCCACACTTCCCTTCCTTCTGGGCTCAGCTTTCTTCCCGATATCTC
This sequence comes from Athene noctua, assembly GCF_965140245.1. Lineage (NCBI taxonomy): Eukaryota > Metazoa > Chordata > Aves > Strigiformes > Strigidae > Athene > Athene noctua. The sequence continues at coordinate 10,629,128 of NC_134077.1, forward strand.
TGCCTCCTTGTCCTCAGTGGTGCAAGGGGGGCAGGAAATGGGGGGTGCAGTCACTCCTCCTGCTTCTTCCACCTTGGAGTTGGGGGGGAAACTTCTGGCATTACTCCCCTGTTCCAGCATCGTTTTCCTCTCACAGGAGACAGTCCTCCACCAACCAACTCTGATGTGAGTCACTCCCACGGGTGTGTGGGTCACCCCCAAGTGTTGCAGTCTTCCCAGTGCTGAGTTACAACAGCTGGGCCTTCTTCCCATGGGGTCCTGGCCTTCTTCAGGCGCAGACACCTGTCCCGGCGTGGGGCTCCCCATATGCTGCAAACTGGTGTCTGCTCCACCAGTGACCTCCATGGGTGGTGAGGGGTCAGTCCTGCCATCTCACCATGGGATACAGGGGAGTGTCTGCTCCAGGGCACCTCTCCCAGCTCCTCCTCCTTTCTTCCACTGATCTTGATGTTCACACAGATATTCTCACAACTCCCCCAAACCCTCCCAGGTTCCCCTTCTTATCACAGAGGCGCAGCCACTGTCACTAGCTGGCTGGGCCTTGGTGCAAGGGCAGGTCCAACCCAGAGCTGGGGGAGCTTCAAGAAGCTTCTCACAGGGGCTACTGCTGTAGCCTCCTCCCCTGGTACCAAAACCCCTGCCACTCACTCAAACCAGGACACACCAGTGGGAAGCCTTTTTTCATGCTTCAGCTTTCTGGAGTTGTACATTGGAACTGGCCAGCAGCTGAGAGGCAAATGTGAAGCAATTAGTGTTAATGAATAGTAGAGCAAGACCAAGGCATTTATTTTCAAAGTACTAGCCTGCTATGCATCTTATATATGATTCAATTAACATTACTCCTGTTCTAAAAATAATTTATGCACAGGAATAAATGAAACAAATTTGTTAGCTGATGAGCTCTCATAACATTTGGCTAGCTAGCCCAGAGTTAGCCTACAACAACAACAACAACAAAAAAAAGTGTTTCAAACATCTTTTAAAAAAAGATAAATTAGGCCTATCACTTCCACTGAAGATTTATTTCACATGACCTAAAGAATAAATCAAACTTGAAATAGGACAGGATCCAATGAGAAAATAACTTACTCTGATCCAGTTTAATGCCAAAATGTAGTTATTCATGGCTGCTCTGCTAACAGCATAGCTACCTAAAAAGAAATCTGACTTAAAGCTCTTTCGATTCATCTGGAGAGTTTCCTGCATTGCAGGAAAAATTCCATTCAATAATACATTCTTTCTGTATTCACAGGTTTTTTTTTTTTGTTTAAAGCCTACTTTCTGCTGGAAAAAAAAATAGAATCATAGTATCATAGAGTCATAGAACCACAGAATGGTTTGTGTTGTAAGGGACCTTAAAGATCATCCAGTCCCACCCCCCCTGCCATGGGCAGGGACACCTTCCACCAGCCCAGGTTGCCCAAATCCCCATCCAGCCTGGCCTTGAACACTGCCAGGGAGGGGGAAGCCACAGCTTCTCTGGGAAACTTGTGCCAGTGTCTCACCACCCTCACAGTAAAATATCTAATCTAACTCTCTTTCAGTTTAAAACTGTTACCCCTTATCCTACCCCTACACCCCCTGATAAAGAGTCCCTTCCCACCTTTCCTGTAGCCCCTTTAAGTACTGGAAGCCACTATAAGATCTCCCTGGAGCCTTCTCTTCTCCAGGCTGAACAACCCCAACTCTCTCAGCCTGTCCTCACAGGGGAGGTGCTCCAGCCCCCTGGTCATCTCCGTGGCCTCCTCTGGAACTGCTTGAGCAGTTACACTGAGAGCCCCAGAGCTGGACACAGCACTGCAGGTGGGGTCTCATGAGGGTGGAGTAGAAGGGGAGAATCCCCTCCCTCGACCTGCTGGCCGCACTTCTCGATGCAGCCCAGGACATGGTTGGCTTTCTGGTCTGCAAGCACACATTGCTGGCTCACAATCACTTTCCCATCCGCCAATACCCACAAGTCCCTCTGTGCAGGGCTTCTCTCAATCCACCCATCACCCAGCCTGTATCTGTGCTTGGGATTGCCCCGACCCATGTGCAGGACCTTGCACTTGGCCTTGTTGAACTTCACGAGGTTCACACGGGCTCACCTCTCCAGCCTGTCCAGGTCCCTCTGGATGACACATCCCTTCCCTCAGGAGTATCAGTTGCAGCAGTCACCTAAGTGTCATCAGAGATGAGGCAGGATCTAGCATTCATCTTTGAGAACACAGGTAAGCCTTATCTTCTGATCTTTGGTCCAGAATGATGTCTCCGGTGATGCAAGTTTCTTTGGATGTGTAAGAGAACAAGAGCCGTGATCCTGCTCATGTCCGTAGGCTACAGCACTGCCATTCTTTCGCAGCGCCTTCCGGTAGCAGGTGCATGTTAAAACAGAAGAGAAATTTTTGCCTTTACGTAATAGGTGAATGGAAGCTAACACACCAGATGAACAAGCAGGACTCCAAGGGATCTGTTCTTTATACCTTGTCACTATGACTTGTAACAATGTGGGAGAGAAAACTGTTCATTTTGCTTCTTTTTTTCTAAATCAAGTTGTAAACTTTTCAACATTTAACCTCTGTCAATTAAGCTTACTCGGAGCAATATGTTAGCAGCAGCCAATGACATTTTTATAGTCATGATCCTAATATTGCTGGTCAAGTGTTAGCAAAGGTGAATTGCTTTTTAAAGAGAAAGACAGATCTTATTGTGACAGAAGCAATAATGGCAACTTCAAGTACAAAGAGAGAAATCCCAGCAATTGAGAATATTGATTTCTACTTGAGATGTTTCAAGCATCCTCTCTCTCTTTAATTTCTCTTAATACTTATGAATTCCTAAGGTCTAGGGAATACCGTACTGTGTTAAAGTTTGAAAATTTTTTCCTGCGCTTTCTTAAATTCTGAACATGACAGTAAAACTCTGTGCTGTTGTCAAGAAGCCCTCCCACAGAGTCAGGAAAAACCTGAAGAACGTGAGAGTGGCCACACTGATTCAGATCAAGGCTCTAACCACAAGTGAATGTGTAAGGAAGGGTAAGAACACAGCAAGAGTGTATTCCAGTCCCAAATATTCTTCCAGCCTTCAACTATTTTCAGCTATTTCCTAAGCTTGATGTGCCTTGGCACAGAGATGGAAGTAGTTGTGCAGTGTTCCTTGAAACTGTGTAAAATTCTTGCATCTACAGCACCCTTTGACAAGGAGTTGCACAGATGTGTCATCCTTCTGTAGGAGTCACCTCCTTTTTTTAATTTTGAACTTTACTTCATCTAGCTTCACTTGACACCCCTACTTTTTATATCAGAAGAAACAGTGAACAGTCAGTCACTGTCCATCATCTCTGGGCCATTTAGGATTTTATTGACCTGTCTTATATCTTCCCAAGCCATCTCTTCTCCAGACTGGCGGGTCCCAGCCTACTCAGTTTTTCATGGTACAGGAACTATTCCAGATTTGGACCATCCTTGTTACCCTTCTCTGAACTTGGTTCCAAGTTCTACTTTATGTTTTCTGAGATGAGAGAAGACAACTGCACGCATTGTTGAAGGTGTTGGCAAACTATGGATTTATAAAGAGTGTTGCAGATTATAGAATTGCTTTCGGTTTCCCCTTTTTCTGTCATCTTTCTGTAGTCCTTTGAGTTTCATGCTCTCTAAAGCAAGACTCTCAGTCTCCCCTGAGCCTGTGTAGAGCCTAGGAAAGAAGCAGAGAGCTGGGATGCACATAATCTGAAGTCATGTTCTTGGTTCTGACTGTGACTGTGTGGTGTAGTTTTGGCAAGTCATTTCACTTTTTCTTTTCACAGTTAGGACACTCTCAGATGTGTCAAGGATGACAAGCTTCTTTTCATTGTCATCACTGTGGAGGAAATCATGCTGTGCTAGCAGCCATCATTCCCTAGCAGGAGACTGAAGATGAAAGGCTTCAGAACCCTGTTGGGTTTTGGGGCAGCGGTAGTAGATGAGGATACAGGTCCTTGTAGCAGCATGCTCTCAGAGAACTTTGCATATGCCTTGACATTCTCACATCATCACACAAAGCTGTGATGGTACTATCCTCATGGCCCAGCACTTTTAATCTCTGTCCTTCCAGTTGCTGGCACCCAGGCTTCTTGTACTAGCCAGTTAATCCAGTCTGGATTTTGCTGTGTCCACACCCAATTTTGCTAACCCTGGCATAGTTTCCTAGACAGTCTTAGCCTTACGTATTACTGATACGCTTATCTAGAGACTGTTGGCCTTGCAAGATGCCACTCCGCAAAAAGTTTCCAGTACTTGTGTACATGCAGCTGTTTATCTGCATACTCCACATATGCAGGCTTGCCCACTTATGGTGTTCCCTGGCCAGGAAGATGGGATTTTCCACAGTATCAAAACAATTTTCACAAGAGGTGGACAGCAAATTGCCCTTTGCATGTTGGTTGCATATTGTATGAGCTTATGGATCTGTGAATGCATCAAGTTGGAATTAACTGGTGATTGACTGCAGGTCTCCTAAATCCTGTGATCTTTAGTTAACACATGAGACCTTAAATCTCTCCAGGTAGAGATGAGAGGATGCTCATGCATGATCAAGCATCTATGTTTTAATTACTGAAACTAATGAAATATCAAGTGAGATGGAGGAGGGATCACGTGTGTGACTTTAGCTCATCTCATCACAAGGTAGCTTGGTGAGCTGAGGAAGACAGTATCTTCCAGTTGAGCTAAATCAGGAACAAACACTGAAGTGACTGCAGCTCAGATGCGGATGGCATATTGCTAAACTTATAATAAAGTCATTGCCTTAATTCAAGTGCCCTTATCATTAGATTCTGATGTGAGGAGCTTCAGATTATCCTGTATTCAGGATTAAAGGACTCAAGTTTTTCAGTTACACAAGGTCTGAAGGACTTGTAAACAGATAGGAAATGCATTGTCTTTTCCTTGTTTTTCTTTTCAACAGAGTGATGACATAACCAAGATCTCAAAGGCTGCTAAAATAATGGAGCGGATGGTGAATCAGAACACATTTGATGACATTGCACAAGGTATGGCTCTGATGGGAGGTACTTCTCTAACTCACGACAGAAGTCCTGCTGATAGTGGCCACAGCCATAGCAAGGGTGGAATGGAATGGAATGGAATGGAATGGAATGGAATGGAATGGAATGGAATGGAATAGAATAGAATAGAATAGAATAGAATAGAATAGAATAGAATAGAATAGAATAGAATAGAATAGAAACCTGCTGACTCACACATACAGCAGACCATGGGCATGCAAAGGGCATGCCATATCAGCCCTGCTCTGAGCTGGCTGGGCACAGCAGATCTGGTCACCATTGCCCTCCCTGCGGCACTTCTCTACCTCAGGAGGTACTTTCCTTCTGGATGTAGGTGCTGGTGACAGCTGCCAGTGCTGAGCAGCTCCCTGCTGGCATTACAGGTCCAGCCATGGCAACATACTCAATCTAAACATAATTTTGCAAGGGTTTTACTGTCTCTGACCAGCTCCCTCCTGAAAGGCCACATCTAGCTCTGGGAGTGGCCTGAGGTCACTCCTCACTCTGGGCTTCTGCTTTCTTATTTATTCTTTGTCTGCTTTTAGATCATCAGCCTTTTGTGCGTGTGTGAGGAGTTGACGCTTGGTAAAATGCATTTACAGAGCTTGGAGTTGAGGCTTAAGGTCTGAGACAGTTTTTATATTAACGATTGTCTTGTGCAGAGGATGTGAGGATAACAGTGTCATTTAAAGCTTCCCTGGCACTGCACCGTGCTGTTTTATTTCCGCTTTATACACCGAGACCTTTTCCTTGATTTTTTTGTTTTAGATTTTAAATATTTTGAGGATGCCTCGGATGAATACAGAGACCAGGAAGGAACCCTCCTCCCGCTCTGGAAGTTCCAGTATGACAAAACCAAGAGACTTGCAGTTACTGCCATCTCCTGGTAAGACTCTTTATTGCAAACGTACTTTCGGCTGTGCACTCGGGGGAGTGGAATTGAGTGTCATGGCATTTTACAAGGCAGGGCTGGTTTCTCTGGGAACAGTGTTTTCAGTAATTACCGTCAGCAGCAGCTAGACATATCTGGTGCTTCTGGATGCAAAACACCTTGTGTAAGGCTGAATGTGCCAGGCTTGTGCCGTTCATTGAAAGGTGAAAGCACTGCAGGCTCTGTGCAGCACTAGGGCAACGTGAGTGCAGTTAATAGAGCAAAGAAGAGTCCATTCTGGGGAAAGCTGGAATAGACATGTCATATCTCTGGACAATATGCTGTAGGAATCAATCCTGAAAACCCAGGGGAAGAGAAGGGATAACGACTGTATTTTTGACAAATATCAACACAGGAGAATTAAAGCAGCAGAAAGGGAAATGCAGACATTGCATGTGCCATACAGGTAGCACCACAGACTATAAGGTGCTGATGTACTGATACCAGGCAAGACCTTTATGCACGGTACATATTCAGTTGTTGCCCAAACAGCAGTGTGAAGTGCTAAGGCTTGGACAACTGTCCCAAACCAGAGCTGACCTATAGATGAATCCTGTATATTTTATAACTGAAAGCCATTGTGCTAGTAGGTATGGTACTAAGTTATAACAACACACTTATGCTGATGTAAAAAGTGCTAAAGCTTTGAAGTACTGAAGCCTGAACAACAGGCCCCAAGCCGAAGCTGCTTAGTGTGTAATCATTAACAAAGTATGTAAACTCACTAGTGAAAGATGCAGCTTAGACAAAATAGAATCAGTAGTGAGGAGAGAATGTCTCCGACTTCCCTTGTTTAGCCTTGTTCAAGGCTGAGAGCCCAAGTATCTGGCCTTGTTAGAAACTCCCTTGGTTTCCCCCCTGAGCCCTGGCCAGGCTTTGGGTGGAATCCAACAGGAGAATGAAACCAGAAATTTTCCACTCAAAACAAAGGTGCCAGCTATTCTGGCCTGTCGATCTCTGGTATATAAGGCTGGGTCTGTTTGCAGCGACTTTGGCAGCCTCACCTATGGGTGGATGCACTGTGTAGGATTTCCCCCTTGCCGGGACAGGCTCTGCAAATCCTTGCTGTAACCGGGGCTGCCCAGCCACTGCAGGGCTGGGTGATGGTAATATATGCAAGTGGTGATGTATTTTTCTTAATCTCCATTCTCTCTCTCGCCTGTTTTTTCCTGTTTGCTGCTTTAAGTGCACTATTCTGTTTTGGTTTTTTTCCTTACCGCATGTTTTCTGTATTACACTGTTACATTGGTTATCACTAGTAAAATACACCCACTCTTTTCACTCTGGTGTCTGAGTTTAATTGGTATCCTTAATCAGCAAAACACAGTGGTATTTCTGTACTGGAATCCTACACACTTCAGTTTAGTAGGCATTTGCCCTGCAGTCCACTTCTGCATATTTATCCTTGGTCAATCCCAAAATGATCACTGATACTTTCAAAACAACTGTCTTTTTCTGACATGTTGTTACCGTAGTTACTACCATGAAAAAAGCACTCATCACTGACCTGAATGAGTCCTTTTACATTTTAACATGCTTGATCTTCCCCAGAACTGGCTTGATTCATGCACTGGGCATGAGACATACATAGTCAACTCCTGCCTTGTGCTCCCCTGCAGTTAGGCCTTCTCTCACTCATTTTTGGGGCAGTGTGACACATCTGTGTCTTGCCAAAGAGGATTTATGGAGAGACAGAGCAGGATTGCAGTCTTCTGTCCTTTCAAAGCCACAGCAGTAATTATACTTTAATAGAAAATCAAGGATGCAGTTGTGTGAGAATTACAAAATAGCAGTAAAATTAGATGTAAAATTGGGAGAAAAGGCATCTTTTATAGGTAGTGTGTGCTGCTGTTATTCTTGTCTCCAGGAAATGATAACAGAATGATGGCCCTGAAACTGGAAGAATTACTCCAAATTATCTTATGCTATAAACTTTTCTAATTTAATTTTTATTCTCACATTTTTAGCAGTGTTGGTGCATTTAGTGGGTAGAGCAAGAGCATTAGGATGCCTAAGTATTAGCCCAAATGAAAAACGAGAAATTAAAAGAGAAGTGGTTTTAATTTATCAATTCATAATAGCACATCAGAGAAAGCACTCATTAGATAATGTTCATATACATTAATTTCACAGAATTGTTACCCACTGGCTGTGCTGTGTGAGCTCAGGGACAGCAACAGTACTGACCTTTGTCCCATGTAAACCCTACAGTAACTGTCCACACACAGCAAAAAGTTGTAAAGAAGGTAGATGTTTTTCAAGTAAAGAGACTTTAGAAGACATAGTAGATGACTAATAGTCAGTATGCCTCAGCAAACATACTGTTCACCAACTGGGTCAGAATGGAATTTCCCTTCCTGGTCTGGAAATGATCATTAATTTATGAACTGATAGCTGTTTCTTGAAGCATCCCTCATTATTTAATAACAGGTAGGGAAAATAAGTTTATTTGGATACTATTCTGTTGTGGTTTAGAAGCTCCTTTATTCTTGCCCCTGAAAGATGGACACTGGCACATCTCTGCCTTTTTCCTTTCCTCAAAGACCTCATATTTAAAAGTAAACTTTCCGTGATTTAGAAATAGATAAGCCAAGAACTGCTGAAGATTGACATTATGTCTGTCTGTGTGCTTTTTATCCTTTTCAGCTACTGCTGTGGTCTTCTGATGTTCTGTTTTTTTTAATGCATCTTGAGTCTGAAAGAATTACTCATACATGAACTTTACTACTGAATATGTTCACAGGGTCAAGCCCTCAGACTGTATGTAGTTCTGTGAGGATGGACTCTGATATCAATGTATGAAACACAGTGCATTTCTGTGGAACTACATGATTAATAATAAATGCAATCTTCTATATATTTTCTCATTACAGGAATCCAAAGTACAAGGACCTATTTGCAGTGGGGTATGGCTCTTGTAAGTAACAAGTGCAAAAGAATCATGGAGAAATTTAAAATATTAAGCAGGTGCACCGAGATCAAATCATACAATACTCTGGGAGGAGGATTGCATCTCATAGCAAGAACTCACCTAATTTCAAAGCAGCAAATTAAGATTTAACTCAAGATAGGGGTTAGGCCTTTCATTCCATTTCACAAACATTCAGAAATTCATAGGCATTGGCAGCCTTAGCCAGGGCTTTTGGTTTATGACAGTGCTGACTCTCCCTTTGGTCACGGACTTGCCTCTAGAAGCACCACTTAATACATTTTATCTTACTTGATGGGCTCTGATTTTTCTGTTCCTGCCCTTCTAATTACTGGAAGACTAGATATGATGTGTTTTGCCAGAAGCTAATCATGAGAGACTTCTCTAAGTGTAAACTCATTGCTTTCTTGTTAGGAGACACCTTCCAAGGATGTCTCAGAGGAGCTCCCCATTAGGGCACATCAGGCCTGGATGTTGTAAAAAGGCACTTTCCCTGCTGTAGTGTCTGGAATTGGACATGGGATAATTTTGAGTAGCGACGAACATAAGGTTCAGGGGTTGCTGTGTTACTTCATATTAATCTCTAGCCAGTATTACTGCTGTCACATTCAGGAAATGGAAAAGAATTCCAACAAGTTGATGTTTTCTCACCTTTTTTGTTGTGGTTTTGTTGTGTGCATTACATCTACCTGCTCAGGGTTTTTTGTTGGGTTTTTGTTTTGTTTTGGTTTTTTTTTAACATCATGGGAATCTATATTAACAGCCTTGCATGTTGACCTTTTCAGTATGTCTCGTTGCTTACAGACACTCTGACTGTTGAATTCTTGACTTCACGTATCCCACTTTACTCCTGTGTAGATGAGATAGTAATGTCACTGTGAATAAACATTTTCTCTTCTGTTCTTTCACTTACTTCTACTTTCTAGCTCTACCTGAAGTGCTGACTATCAAGAATAGCTTCTTAGGCAGGAGATAGGATTCTGGTAGTTTCCCCAAGGACTACTGCTTTCCAGGGAAATTCCCAAAGGGAGGAGATGAATTGTGAGACAAGTTTTCCTGGCATCTTTCTCACCCAGGTAGTGTTGGCTTCTCAATGTTTTCTTCTCAGCAGACTACTCAATACATTTTTCAGGCTCCTGACAGTGCTTCTGGGACTTGCCAGGACTCTATACTTCTCCACTGCTAGTAGCTGGTGTAGTCACATTGCTGGTGTTCTCATGTTGTGAACAGTTACCTTAAAGCCTCAGCTCTACAGTGGATGGTTGGTGCTAATTAACAAGGGAATACAGATGAACGACCAAAATCCCAAACTATTTTAAGTCTCTGCTGGCTTTTACTCTGAGCTTGTGTAGATCACAGCAGTACACCATCTGCACATCTCCAGGGCATTTGCTCCTTGTGAAGATGTCCCCTCAGGTCCTACCATTAACTCCAACACAAATAAGAGAGGAGCTGAGAAAAGAACAGTATTGCAAAGACAGCAGAGTCTTCATTCTCCTTGCTGCAAGAAGAGGACAGACTACAGAACAGTCAAACTACAGTCATTAGATTTGTGAGAAGGACTAGGTGTTTTGGCCCAGTCAGTCATCCCATTGTCTCTAGCAGGAGAGTTCTTTCTTCTCTATTAGTATTTTATTTATTTAAATAAAAGCTAACTCTTCTGTAGGGCACTAATAACTCTCTGTTTGTTTTGAAATAAAGATCAGTCATGGTGCTACATGTAACCAGTGATTGGGAATTTCAGATAACATGATTAGGCACTAAAATTTTTACCCTAAATACCCTAACCCTAGGAAATCTTTGTGGAGAACACAGTGTGGGAGAGCCAAAGAAAGGACCTGACCAGTAGCTACATCTTTGCGCACCAACCATTTCAGTTGGTCCATATGTGCTTGCAAATTACAGGTGGATATTTTTGCTAGTGTTCTTTGTGCTGATAAAGTTACACTCTGTTGTGAATGTTTTGGACTACCAAGACAAGTAATCTGGTATTTATTTTAAGGGAACACCTTTTTTTGAATGAAACCTGAAGGCTCCCAGTTGTGATAAAATGACTAATGAAATTCATTGTTGAGAGATATAGTGCATGTGAGATAAAAAGCTCAGTACTGGTCTCCAAGGAGATTGCTGTTATTCAGGAAAGTGATCTTGAAGACATTCAAGTACGCATTTCTTTTCAAACACTTTGTAGTGCTCAGCAATAGTCAAAAAGGCAAAACACAAACTGATGAGAATTACTATGAAAGAAAAAGAAAACAAAGCTTCTGGATACAGTGGAAACAAAATAGAAAACTACATATAAAGCAGCAGTAGGAACAACAATAGAAGACTAAAAAGAACAAAACAATATTCATGATAAACTGACATCTTGATTACTGTGTGCAGTTCTGGCTGGGAAATCTGAAGAAGAATGACTTAGGCTGTGGAAGGATTGGAAAAGTTCCAGAAAAGGGCAGCAAGATGAACAGAAATATGTATGATGACTTTTGATCAGACAGCATAAACAGCCTAGGAATCTTATAACAGACAAGGGAGAGGGACTTGGTATGGGTCTGTAGAATCCTAAGTGGCATGGGGAAAGGGAAAAGGGACCAAACGTTCATTATTGCCCATAACACATGAATGAGGGAGACCTTATGAATTTATTGAGTAGCAGGATTAAGAAAAATTTAAAACAGAATAATATGATACATAATAAAATTGTGGAACTTTTCTTCATTCCTTTGTGATCTGGAGGACAGAGGTACACATGGATTCAGAATAGGTTAGATAACTTCATGGGGGGCCAGTTTGCTGTTGGAAGGACAAACTATCTGATTCAGTAAGTTCATAAGGTCTTGGGAGTAGTAGTGGATGGAAAATTGACTATGAACCAGCAATGTGTGCTCACAGCCCAGAAAGCCAATCACATCCTAGGCTGCATCAAGAGAAGTGTGGTCAGCAGGTCAAGGGAGGGGATTCTGCCCCTCGACTCTGCTCTCGTGAGACTCCACCTGGAGTCCTGTGCTCAGCTCTGGGGACCCCAATGTAAGGGGGACATGGAACTGTTGCAGCAAGTCCAGAGGAGGTCACAAAGATGACCAGGGGGCTGGAGCACCTCCCCTGTGAGGACAGGCTGAGAGAGTTGGGGTTGTTCAGCCTGGAGAAGAGAAGGCTCCAGGGAGATCTTATAGTGGCTTCCAGTACTTAAAGGGGCTACAGGAAAGGTGGGGAGGGATTCTTTATCAGGGAGTGTAGGGATAGGAAAAGAGATGATGGTTTTATATTGACAGAGGGTAGATTTAGATTAGATGTAAGGAATAAACCCTTCCCTGTGAGGGTGGTGAGACACTGGCACAGGTTCCCCAGAGAAGCTGTGGCTGCCCCCTCCCTGGCAGTGTTCAAGGCCAGGCTGGACGGGGCTTTGAGCAACCTGGGCTGGTGGAAGGTGTCCCTGCCCATGGCAGGGGGGTTGGAACTAGATAATCTTTAAGGTCCATTCCAACCCAAAACTTTCTATGATTCTATAACTGCAAGTTGCTGGAAACTCAGAGTACATACAAGCGGGTAGACCTATATTTGCTGAGGTTCTCTCAGTAATTAAACAGTTGGTACTCAGTACTCTTGGATGTAAGATACTTGGCTACGGGGACCTTTGGTGTGGTCCTAAATACTCATTCTTACATATTTCTTTGTTCTCAGACAATGAAATCAGATGGGTTGTCTTCATTTTTACAAGTAAGGAATGTGTTCTGCTCGCAATATTGCAACATTTCATTTCCCTCCTAAAATGACATTTTTCTCCTGAAGTTCACTCCATCTGAGCCCTGAAAATGTTCCTGTTAGTTTGCCAAGAAGCCTAAATTGGCCTGACAATCTCTTTAGTTCAGCAGGCAGCAGCTATTCTAAAGAGCAGATTAGGATCAGCCTTTGCGAAAGAAAGCCTGGTGAGAAGTGCTCAGGATATTCTTTGCCTTGTACAACACAGCAAAATCTTAATGTGCTCACAGCCACTGTGCTCAGAGAGTGTAGGAACTGGACAATGCCTTCCCACTGCCCTTTCACCCAGCTACAGGAGGAGAGATACAAGCTCAAGGATGGTAACCTTCCCTGTCCAGACAGTTGTTCTAACTTGTTACCCTAAGCAAGACCCTGATGCCTGTTTTCTGGGTTGTGCAGCCGTATTTGTTGCTTGTGTTAGTTCCACCAGGGTCCATTGTGCCCAGGACAATACATAGATGCAGAGGAAGGCAGACCCTATTTCAGTGGTTTGCCATCTAAGTGGGCAAGAGATCCAGAAGACTTCTTTTCCCATTTTTATAGCAGACACAGAGGACACAGATGATCTCAGACAGCTGTAGCCAGTTGACAGCTAGAGGCTGAGTCTCTTCCCTAAGCATCCCCTTTAGTCAGCAGTGAGAGATCAGCACACCCAGAGGCCGTCCATCCCGTAGTAAGCCTGGTGTCCAGGAGAGGAGCTAAGCAGCCCTCTGGAAGGGGTGGTCTCTCCCCATGGACTATCGAGTGAGCCTAGGCAGAGCATCTAGCATAGATGTCTGTCTCTTAGATGGCTAAAGTGAGGCAAGATGAACCCTGGCCAGAGGAAATAATCCTGGAGTCACACGGGAGCTGGGGTAGAGCCAGGAGTAGAACCCAGTTCTTTGGGTCTGCGGTGGCCATAATTACATCACCGGTATTTTGTGCAGCATGCATTTGGGAGCACTGCCAAGGTACAAATAACACATTTGTCCCACTGCCCAAAGTATACTTTCTGAAACAAAAGATCCCTTGTTTACTGTGCGTCCATTTCACTCCAGCATGGTGAGTTCTTTACAAAGAGAGCCCTAGCCTCTCCCTTGCTTTTGTATCCTATTTCTGGAGTTTTCACTAGTGATTTATTTGGATGGTGTTTCTGATGCTAATGACATTTCTTTGGCATGAGGCAGTCTCTCCTGAACAAGGAAATATTGTCATCGTAATTTGCAATTCAGGATCTATGCTGCTTGGCTGGAATTAATTTTTATTCCCATCAGGAGGAGTTGTCTTTCTGGTTTTGCTTTTACATAAATGAGGTTGCTGGGTTTCTGGCTAGACTGACAGCCTGCAGTGCAGGGTTCAAAGAGGCTGTGATGGCTGTTGGGCTTGTGTTCTACCTTGCTGATGGAAGCACTACTAATACAAGCTCAGGCCTTAGCAATCACCCCAGTTCATGTTGGGGAAGCAAGTGTGCCTCTGACAGCCTTCAGAGATGGCTTTTTATGTGCAGCTCCATCTGTCAGCACATGAGTTGAGTAGGGAAAAACAGTATCTGTGAGGCCAATGTATTTTATCCTACTGTTTCTTTGCACTTAGTGGAATGTAACTTGCCAGTCACAAGAATGCGTGAGGAGTACGGATTCACACCAAAAGCATTGGCAATCTTTCAAAGGTATCTACTCAGTTCTTCACAGATATCAGTCTGAAATGAGGCCTCATGTAGACAGAAGTAGACCACATAAAGATATCTATGCTGCTCTAGCTTTCTTTTGTAAAATCAGCATGAACAATTCCATTACAGGTTCCTTATACTAGTGTGACTGCATCCAAAGTAAGAGTTGTTATGATTCTGTGACTGAACTAAACTGGTATAAAATCTGGGCCAGTGTTTTCAGAGAGATAAGCTGGTACTTAACAGATGTCCTGAGGCTCCCTGCTGCTGAGGAGTAATGGTTAAACACTGTGATCACAGGGCAGCTCTTGTTGCACTCTTCTGCAATGTAGTGACAGGTGGACACAGGGAGACTGGGTGTATTTACTGAGCAGTCTTGTATCTTCCCATTTATTAAAAGCACTGCCCAATGAACACAGACAGTCTTTTACTTACTGCCCTCCACTGACTGAGTCTGATGAATGGTCACTGCAATAAAAATATTCCCAAATGGGACATGCCTGGGTGCTTTACAGGGAACAGGGAGAGGAGAAAATGAGCCAAGTGGCTTTAACAGCAAAGTACTGCAGCTTCCCACTCACCTCTGTGCTTTGTAGGCAATGTTGCTCTGCTGGAGGTCTCTCCGCATTTCTGCCACTTTTCAAGTCAACTGAATCTGTTCATACTCAATGCTCCAAGAGCACTTAACACTAAAGGATGAAGCTCCTCAAGGAGCTAGCTCCTCAGTAACACTGAGAAACATTCTCTTCAGGAAGGGTAGTGAAGAGAAGATAGCAAGATGAATGTCAAAGAAAAGAAGCATGGTTAAGGAACATGCTTTTCTTAGCTTGCAAACAGCTTCTCAGCCAGGATCTGATCCTGCACAGACAACTGAAAGGAGGATTCATCACCACACACCATAACTAGTGATATTTGCAGAATCAGACATTAGAGATTAAAGAAGATGACTGGTAACAAAACTAGCTCATTTACAGAGGGGAAAAGTCATCTTGCAGGGACTGAGAGAGTATATTTGGAGGTATGTAATTTTTCTCTCCCCCTTTTTGTGCAAGAAGCCTGGGTGCCCTCTGTCTATAAAGCAAATAGTGGAAAAAAATATTTAGTAGGGTATTGCTAATCCACTATTCACTCCAAAGATTTGATGAAAATTAAGATAAGCTCTATATTACACACCACTTAGGTTCATACACAATGTTCCAAGCCCCAAAGGCTTCTGATAGGCCAAATATTTCTCTGCCAGATATGAAATTAAGAGGCACAAGTAAGGAATCATAGAATCATAGAATGATTTGGGATGGAAGGGACCTTAAAGATCATCTCGCTCAACCCCCCCTGCCATGGGCAGGGACACCTTCCACCAGCCCAGGCTGCTCAAAGCCCCGTCCAGCCTGGCCTTGAACACTGCCAGGGAGGGGGCAGCCACAGCTGCTCTGGGCAGCCTGTGCCAGTGCCTCACCGCCCTCACAGTGAAGAATTTATTCCTTACATCTAATCTAAATCTACCCTCTGTCAATTTAAAACCATCACCCTTTGTCCTATCCCTATACCCCCTGATAAAGAGTCCCTCCCCACCTTTCCTGTAGCCCCTTTAAGTACTGGAAGGCTGCTGTAAGATCTCCCCGGAGCCTTCTCTTCTCCAGGCTGAACAACCCCAACTCTCTCAGCCTGTCCTCACAGGGGAGGTGCTCCAGCCCCCTGGTCATCCTTGTGACCTCCTCTGGACTTGCTGCAACAGTTCCATGTCCCCCTTACATTGGGGTCCCCAGAGCTGAGCACAGTACTCTAGGTGGAGTCTCACAGGAGGAGAGCAGAGGGGCAGAATCCCCTCCCTCACCCTGCTGGCCACACTTCTCTTGATGCAACCCAGGACACGGTTGGCTTTCTAAGCTGCGAGTGCACATTGCTGGATCATAGTCAGTTTTCCATCCACTACTACTGCCAGGTCCTTCTTCACAGGGCTGCTCTCAACCCACTCTTCACTCAGCCTGTGTTTGTGTTTCAGATTGCCTTGAACGATGTGCAGGACCTTGCACTTGGCCTTGTTGAACTTCATGAGGTTCACACGGGCTCACCTCTCCAGCCTGACCAGGTCCCTCTGGATGACACATCCCTTCCCTCCAGTGTGTCAACCGCACCACACAGCTTGGTGTCGTTGGCAAACTTGCTGAGGGTGCACTCGATCCCACTGTCCATGTCCATGGTAAAGATATTAAATAATTCTGGTCCTGCTACAGACCCCTGAGGGACACCACTTGTCACTGGTCTCTACCCAGACATCGAGCAGTTGACCACAACATGGAGAGCAAACATCCAGACAATTCCTTATCCATCAATCATCTCTCTGTTTTCCCTGTGCTGTAGCAGAGTTTCCAGGAGGATCTGCTCCATGATCTTTCAGGGCACAGAGGTGAGACTGACTGGCCTGTAGTACCCTGAGTCGTCTTTTTTTTTTCCTTTTTAAAAATGGGGGTTACCTTTCCCCTGTTCAGTTGGCGGGAACTTCACCAGACTGCCATGACTTTTCAAATGTGATGGATAGTGTCTTAGTAACTTCAGTTCCCTCAGGACCCTCAGATGCGTCTCATTAGGTCCCATGGACTTGTGCACCTTTAGGTTCCTTAGATGGCCTTGAACCTGATCTTCTCCTACAGTGGGCAGTTCTTCATTCTTCCAGTCCCTGTCTTTGGATTCTGTGAACTGGGTGGTATGGCTAGAGCACTTGCCAGTGAAGTCCAAGGCAAAAAAGCTGTTGAGTAACTTGGTCTTCGTGTCAATTTTATACATCTCTCCCCTTTCACTCATCAGGGGGCGTTACAGTTTCTTTCATCTTCCTTTGTTCTATGTACCTGAAGAAACCTGTCTTCTTATTTGCTATGTCCCTAGCCAAGTTTAGCTTCAGCTGTGCCTTGACTTTCCTGATCCCCTCTCTGCACTTTTTGGCCATGTCTCTTTAATATCCCCAGCATGTATATCCCTGCCTCCACTGCTTATGCATTTTGATTTTGTGTTTTAGTTTATCTAAGATGTCTTCACTTAGCCAGGATGGCCTCCTGCCTCCCCTGTCTGGCTTCTTGCACATGAGGATTGAGAGGTCTTGTGCCCTAAGAAAGATGTCTTTAAATCCAGCTCTCATTCACTCGTTTATCTCTGAGGGCAGTTTCCAAAGGGATCTAATGCTCTAGTACCCTAAACAGGTGAAAGTTTGCTTTTCTGAGGTTTAGGATCCTGACTCTACTTTTTACCTCTGTCCTGTACCACTCAAGATTAAGAATTCTACCAGGCAATGATTGCTGTAGCCCAGGCTACCTACAGTCTTGATGTCTCCTATAAGTTCTTCTGCACTAATGAACAACAGGTCCAGCAGTGCCTCTCTTCTGTTTGGGCTCTCCATCACCAGTACTAGGAAGTTTTCTCAACATACTCCAGTAGTTTCCTGGACTGCTTGCAGTTTGTAGTGCCATTTTTCCAGCAGACGTCCAGGTAGTTGAAGTCGCCTATCAGGATATGGGCCTGTGAGCCCTCTCCTGATAGGAAAGGCCAGGGTACCCTGCATCGAGGTTCTTTCAAGGGAAGGAAGTTTATTAGGTACCCTGTACCCTGATGGTTTCCAAGGCTGGTTCTTACCTCATGATGCTGTAGAGAGACATTAAAACATTAAAGTCTTGGCAATCTGAGTTAGGGTAGATACTCTCTGATACAGAGTGTAGGATCCTGAGCATGTAAACAAGATGCTTGTGCCAGGCAGCAGAAGGAACTTAATGTATTACTGCAGAATTGTGCCCTTGCCCTGCCAAGTACCTTCTATTCAGCTATGGACAGTCTGCTGATTAAAATAAACTTGCAGAAGATGTAAATCTGGGAGGTGGGTTATGTATCAGGAAAACGTTCTTTCCCGATCCTGATGCAAGAGCAATCAAAGCACTGAAGGATAAGTTGTGGTCATAACTTTCCTAAGGCAAGCCTATAGGTGTTCTGAGTATGGGGAGGACAATCTTCTTCTTGGAGACAAGAAAGAATGTAATGGACAAAAGGGCTGGATCCCATCCTACCTTCCTGTGCTAGCTGGAGAATTTTTCTTAAAAGCTGGGTAAAATATATTTTAGAATGATGCTCAGTTTCCTCTCCAAAACTCCATCTGATGTTAAGTCCTTCACCTCCCCTGCTATACTGTTCCAACTTTGAACTGGTCTGCCCTCTGGTAAATTGTATTTCGTTTCAAGGCTGAATTTGTCTAACTTAAATTTTCAGCCATTTAAACTAATTATTTTCTTGGCACAAGCTTAAAAAACCTTTCCAGCATGTCCGTTTTCCATAAGTGGTGTAAGTGCCCATACGCATCGATGAAGATATCTCTCATTTTTCTCTTCTTTAAACTGAACTCATCAAGCCATACTCAAGATTTGTTTTCCATCTGCTATGTTATTTCAGTGGACTTTTTCTAACCCTTCTCCAACTCACCCACACTCTTCCTGACTGCAAATGCCATAGCAAGGCATACTCACCTAGTTTCTGTCTTATGCATGCCACCCACCATTGTGTCATCTTCAGGCTCTCTCAGCAAACATTTTATACCATTATGTAGATCAAACTGAAAATAATAACCAGTGCTGAACTAAGAACTGATGCCTGGGAATCTGCTCTAGAAACGATCTCAGTTCATTTCTCTTTCTGTTTGCAGCTCTACTTGAGTCTCTGGCAGTGAACCAGTTTTTAATCCAACTACTATGTGCTCTGCTAATTCCATGTCATCTAAGTTTTTGAATCATATATTATGATGTACTTAATTGAATGCTGAATGAATACGCGGATATATTCTTGTTAGCACAGTTATTTCGTCAGTCATCTTGACAAGAGGGATGGTAGTTTTGACAAGACCTTTACGCTCCCCATAGGTCTGGGTATTGAAGTAATGGGGGAGATAATTGAGTAGGACTGGGGTCCTCACACTGAAAGAATCTCACTGCATATAGATAAGGTCTGTGATCTTTAGCTGATGTTAACTACTTGTTAGAAGCTATAATACTTTATCTGATCTTGAAACATAGATAAATCCTTCAAGTTTTCTACAAGATCTCGGTCAAATTATGAAAATAGCAACTTATAAAACCCAGCTCTGTGAAACTCACAGATAAATTAGAAAGTAATAAAAAATAGAACTGAGAAGGATTTCAAAAAGTTATTAGTCCATGTCCATGCAAGATAGTACTTTATTTAGAACAGGCTGTGGGCTTAAGGAGAGTCAGTGTTAAAAAACTTGTACCAGGTATTTGTGGGTAATTTTATTCTCTACAGTGGTAGATTTAAAGGTTGTGATGCAGCATGTGGAAGGCAGTCTGGACTGGATTTACATAACAAGCTGCTATTAAATTTGGTATTTTCTGATGAATGACTGAAGAGCTTTAAGTAAAAGCACTAAGTGGTTTGAATACTGTCTAACAAATTCAGATCTCTGAACCAGCTCACAGAAAGTCTCTTCCAGGTGGCTTTGGAGATGTTTAGATATTTAAATTACGTTCCCAGAACAGGCAGAGAAGACATCTGGGAGCAAAGATCAGTGCTAATCTTTCTCTAAGCTATGTGAGTTTATTTTTATATTGGGAATAGAGATTGAAGACCTTGTCAGAGAGAGAAAGCATTTTAGATTAGATTTCTTAGATGAAATTCCTTGGCTTGTGCACATGCTGTGTGCACATGAGTTTCATATGAGTGGGCTGCACTGGAGAGTCGGGGCTGGCAGCTCCCCAGTCACATAATGACCTGTGTGCTGGACCAGGTCCAGCAGCGAGCTTCAGCCTTTTGGGACTCCACAGTCAAGCTACTGAAGTTTTCTGAGTGCAGTACCACAGAAGGCTGATAGAAATTCATGTGGCCCGTACACCACAAAGAGAAGTTCGTATTGCAGTCTGGATTCAGTTTAGTATTTGGCCTACGTTTGTATAAAGAACTAAAATGCTATAACAGCTCCCAGCTTTGGGAAAATGTCTCCATGTCCATTCAGAGGCATGTGCCCAGCACTGATCTGAAGTTGATGTAATTAAATACGCCTTCAATGATAAAAGACCCAGGAGGTTTCCTCTGACTTTTTGGTAACAGGTTTGAGAACTCCATTGTGCCAACGTGGTGGCTGAATGTTTCCTTTTAGCTGTGAATGTATTGTTTACTGATGTTTTGGATATTTGTACTGTAAGTTGAAAGACTGTCACCTTTTGTGGATGCTGGTGATGACAGTTATTAATTATAGTTGATATAATAGTTAGTGATACCTAACTATCAGTAGTGAATTTATGTTGAGAAAAAAAAAGAGAGAATCAGAACTAAAACATAATGTTTGCTTAGTTGCCAGTGATTTTAATTGATTATATTTGTTATATCAGGGACACTGAAGCCCCACTAAGTAATATGTGAAGTTGTTACTGTAAGGGAATACTGCAATACAGAAAACAAGCATCAACAAAATAAACCCAGAAAAATTTAAAAGGAAATATTTGTGAATTGTTGAAGAACATTTATATGGACACTGAGTACCCCCACAATCAAAAAGAAAAACCCTGGAGGACATGGGCCTGCTCTGTATTAATTTATGAGTGCTCTTTGTGCTAAGCAAGTTTTTAATAGCTGTAAGGAGTTTTCCATGACTACATTGTATTAATTAAAAGAGGCTGCTGGGGAAAAAGAAGTCAGGAAAGAAAACATCACGATCAGATGCCTCTGAGGCAAGCATATCAAAAGTCATTAATAACTAGGTCTAATGCTAATCTATGTTTTCATCCATGAAGAAGAAATAAACAGAAAATCTCTTCTGATAAAATATTTTGATGAGACAAATATCTGGGAGTTGGTAAGAAATGGAACAATCTGATCAAAGAGCAATTTAGATCTCTTTGTTGCAGAGTACAAGGCATCACTCCGTGTTACAGTGTCCAACCATATGTTCAAAGAAATTCAAGACATGCTAACATACCAAGGGGAGGCCTATTTGAGGAGCAATGGTTGAAAAAATAGCTCGTGATGAAACCCCAGAGCTGTACTGCATCAGAGATCCTTTGGTCTATAGAGAGGGTGCTTTGCAGAGGAACTGAGAGGCTGAAAGAGCCTTTTTTATTTAGTGCTGGAATGACCACCCTGGAAATGCTCACCACTGGTGACATGCCAAGTAGAAGGGTGATAAACAGGGAAGGATTCAAAAAAGAATGAAAGAATGATCTAAGAACAAGACAACTGACCTGGGAAACAAATTCAAGGAATTCGATTTGTTCAGCTTGCCAAGGAAAAGCCTATTAGGTAGTTGGATTGCAGTCTGTTAACTCCCTGTATTGGGAAAGCAGATCATGTAATGAAGGGATCTTTAATCTGCCAGACAAATGATGTAACAAGATCAAAGAAGCTGAAGCTACATGAATTCAAGGCAAAGTGTGACTTTTTAATAGCAGATAATTGAGAATGATTAATTTTGCCATGTGGTAAATTCCCAACCTCTGGAAATTTTAAAATGTGGAAATTTTAAAGTTGTGATATTTGTCTCTAAGTTTTGGTCAGTCGCGGCCATCATTTTTTCATTTAAAACCAGATTTAATGTAGAAAAATACTATGTTCTTTATATCTTATATTCTTCAGGAGTCTGATTTATTCACTCTTTTAACCTTTCTAGAGGTGCTTTCTGTACTGTCTCATGTTGGAGGCTTTAAAGTTCATTTGCAAAACATCTGTATCCTCCTCCATGGTCTGACAGTCTTTGAAAAACCTCCCTAGTGTAATCAGTGTTAAAAATTTAAGCCATCATATATCCGGTTTATTGAGATAACTAATTGTGGTCAATTAAACGTAATTACACTGAAAATTACAACACTTTAAAATCTGTTTTCCAAATACCGAATATGTCTTACCACACATACAGTTCTGGGAGTGTAAAATTGATGGTACCTATTATACTGTCAACTCTGTTAGTAAATATAACCTAATAAGTATAATACATTAAGTGAATCATATGAAAGATTAATTTCAGTTGGTGACTTAATTACTGATTTGTAATTTAAATTCTGTAAGCTTTGCCTAATTTTTCCTAGCCTTAACCTTTTAATTCACTTAATTTTAAATCAACTCATAACATCATCTTTTGCAGTAGCATTTTGTTAAGCATGAAACAGTAAAGAGCTCTGTTGATGAGTTTGGGGAAAAAGATGTATTAACAGATTTTCCAGAGCCTGTGGATCAAAAGAGCTGCACAGCCATCGTGTTGTGTCTCTGGTGTATTGCAGGCCATTAACTTCCACCCACTTACCTCTCTGTCTGGCCCAGTTGGTTTGATTAGAGCATTTTTATCCACAGGAGACTAAACATTTGTGTGCCGTTGAGTCTTACCTGTTTGATAAAACCAGTCTGACACCTTCCCCTTCTTAGCTTTGTCCCTGAAAATAGCTACATTTAAGTTACAGTGGAAATTCTTTTTTTAGCATTGGCACAACAGAAACCAAGGAGAGATGGGTTAACTCTCTTTGTTATTGATGTCAAGGCAAAGGCCTCATAATGAAAATCTGCTAAAAGACTTTCCAACCCTCTGTACTGAGAGACCCCTTGACAGAAGAAGATGATCAACAGATATTGAGGACAGTCAAAACAGCTCTACACACTGTCATTTAAAAGTACTTTATGCTCTATTTTAAAGATTCATTTTCTGAGATGCAGATGTTCTTATGCCCATGTTCTATAAGCCAAACAGTATTTGTTTGGGTTTGTCTTTCATATTCATGCCAAATACTAAGTCTACATTATCATCATATCTTGACTTCTCCATAGCAAAGTCACAGAATCAGGTCTACTTCTCAACACTGGTCTAAGTAGCAAAAACACTGTTGGAGTCCTGAGAGCAATAATAGACTCTAGTGGCCCTGATCACCCTCACCAGCAACACTTCTCAAGAGCCGTGGGACGAGCTCTGGCTGCCGAGGCCCCGGCACCTCTGCCTGTGTTACTGTGCTTGGGTGTCAGCTCCCCATCTTTTATGGAGAGCCAGTGATTCCTGCAGCCAAACCTGACACATATTCTGATCACCCGATAACCCAGTGTTTAGCTAGATAAATAGCAAAGTAAAATCTGGATAAAACACAAGCCAACATTACTTAACCATCATGTATTTACTTTTGCTAGATACTTAATTATTTTTCCATATTGTTGTACTTTAAAGTACTTGTTTTTCTTCTGCTTGCTTTATTTTTCATTGCTAAAACCTTGATATGGGCTACAAAGCAGATTTCCTAATCTGCGTGCTGTGAGTTCTGAGAGATAACAGTAGCAAGACTGAAGATCTGGCCTTGATTTAACTCTTTGTGTTAGGACTTCAAGGATGAAGTTTGCTAACATGGGTAGATTCACAAAGGATAGAAATTTTACCAAATCCTTTTACCTGACAGTAATCCAGATTTATATAGCAGTTTCTTCAGAGGAATTCCAGGCCCCCATGCAAGGGAAGACTAAATGAATTGATTTATTTAGCCTCCATAGTGCTCCATAAGTATATTGGGGCTGATGAATGCCAAGGAGGCATAAGAGCTATTTAAGGCTAGTGCAGGCACATATATTAGTTTAAGGGAAAGTTTGGTATGCTGTGGATTTGCTCTGGTTGCCTGCCAGGAACAGTCTCTGGATCCAGTGACCTGAGAGATCATTCCATTTCCTCTGTTTCTCAGATACAACTGGTTGTGAAATCAGCCACACAGATAAGGAATGCTGCTGACACCATAAGTTTATCACCCAATGCATAGTTTACTGTGATTAATTACTCAGTAATATTAAAGCTCAAAAGTTTAAAATCCTTGGCAAGAATATAGAGCTTTTGTTAATCTGTCATGACTACAGCAATGCAGCCTCTGTAGTGAAGTGTTGCAGTTGAAAAACACTGATCATAAAAATAATTTCTACAGAATTCTGTTATGATTGTTTTAAAGTTAACTGTTGCAGGCTTAGAGAGGATCAGGTGATATGCATTTTTCATTTGTGTTCTGAGTCTTTCAAGCTAAGGAGTACTTCAATGTTGAATCCCTGTGTGGAGTCTGTAATTTACAAGCAGTTCCCTGGAAGTAAAAGAGGGGGATTTTGTGTATTGAGGGGGTTGCTGTAGAAAACATCCTTGTTTCTGTCCTGTGATGTGGATGGCGCTGCAGGTATTCTTAATGAACATGTTGCTGTGTGGCTGAGATGTAGTGGATATACCAGCTTGAAATAAATTTTAATGTCTTTCAGCTGCAATGCTTAAGTTCCCTCAAACATGCTGCTCCAATCAGTTTGTTTGGGTTAGATTACTTTATATTGTGACAATACTTTTTTGTCTGTGCATGGAGATGAAATTCTCTGTCTCCTCTAACTCAGATGGGGGAAAAATAAATCACTATACATGAGTTCAGCAGAGCTTGTGATCAGTCCTTCTGTAAGACATTATTAGCAGTGGTGTGACTGTCAGTACCACACTGGCCAGATGGGCTGGTTATTAACCCAACTTCCACTTTCATAGCTTTATTTTTGAACTGAACTGAATGCTAAAATGCTGGGCACTGTAGAAGAATCTATGCAGAGAATGTAAGTTATACAGCACTGCTGTGTGAATCAGCGTGAGGAGCATGCATATCAGTTAAACTCTGTTGTCACATTATAGTACAGAAAACTATCAACATGAACGTAGATTATAAAGCATGCAAAATTTCCTTGTAACTTCTCTCTATGACTTGATCTGCCCCTTGCTACACTGCAAGCCATAGCCACCTTTAAAGGCAAGGCCATGTATGTAAATAATTTTTCTTACAAACCACTTCAGGCAAAATATCTCTCTATTTGTATGTAATAACAAGTATATTAACTAGTAATTGTTTCTTTTGATAGATGCCCTTAAAGTAAAATCAACTAGATTACTAAAGCAGGCTATGGGACAGAATTTAAGGAGATGGGGAGTGATGTAATATATATGTCCTTGTCTATGATAAAATATATTTTAAGTTGGTTTGGATGGAATGTAAGAATTTATGATGTCTTCAGCAGGAAGTTATTTGACATATGAAAGGGAGAAAAAAAAACTAGAAGTAGAAAAGGTGATACTAATAAGCATTGGGAGTTGATGTTTCAGGGAATAGGAAAGACTTCTTTGGTTGTTAGGAAATTTTTCCCTGAGGGTGTTATGGTATTGCCAGGTCTGATCATTCAGAGATCACAAGGCAGGCTCTCAAAATTGTGAGATTATTACAAATTATGACACCTGACTTCTTTTTTTTTTTTTTGTCTCGTGTGCTTTCAGGGTGGAATCTGTTTGGTCTTTTAAAACTTTCCTTTATTTCCATGAGGGCTAGCAATGTTTTGTTCTGAAACAAAGCAAAAGCAGAACTTGTGTTTAAGTAATGAAGCTGAGGCTTGGGAAAAAACCCTCCTGCTATTGCAGCACTCCTGATAAACTTCCAGGAATTGACAGCCCTGTTGTGGCTCTTGTCTATAGCATGTCTTGCACCACTCTCTAAGCAGTGTCCCCTCATGAAGGTAGAGGCAGTGGTTCATGAATAAATGTACATCTGTGACCTGAGAAAAATTCCAGTGGGTTCATGGCTATGCAAATCTGATGACTTGCAACTTTTGCCCTTTCACATGTCTTGTGAGACCAGCTTGCATCTCCACTCTGATCCCTGGAATACAATAGGAAATCACTGGTAAGCCACTAGTCTGGTCCAGCTTTGCTAGTTTGATGATCCTTGCTGTTCATTTGCTTCCTTTAAAGCCTTATAGTTTATCTGTACTGATTAGATTGCTGTTGTGTCTGAACAATATATTTATGAGTTTTTAATGTAATTTTCCAAATTTGTATTCCCACTGAGAAGAATGAATTAAGTTTTGTGAAGGAAAGTTTGAAATACATCTTCTGATTTGCAAAAGGGTTTTCAAGGTTTCCAACCAAGCCCCACTGGGATCTCCCATACTTTAAAGGCATCAGAGCTTAACTTCTTCCTATACGCTTCTTGTACTGCAGGAACTCTGACAGCCTCTAATCCTTCCAGACTTCACAGCATGCTCTGAAAATTGCAATTTCCTTTTCTTCTTTGAAACAAATCCTTATCATTTCTTGCATATGGTATTTCGGCGGACAGTATGCAGTCCCAGCCTGAATTCTAAGACTGTAATGCTGTTTCCTGAGTTGTGCTACAGTGTATAAATGACTTCAGCTGGACTCTCAAGGTAGGTACAAAAAAGAAATCTCAATTCATTTACAAATGACAGTCAGTTGGGACCATGTTCTATGTTGACCGCCAGCTGATCTACCTTTTAACAAGCTATTGTTTTCCCACTTTGATTTCCATTTTTTCTTAAATTGTCAGCTTTCTCCAAGGCTCAGTTGGTGCCATTTGCACTATTAATCATGCATTTTGTCTTTTACTTTACACATGTATTTACATAACTGCAGAATTATTTAAGAGAAAGGAGGGAGTGTGACTTCCACCTGAAGTGGAAAAAGAAGTTGTTGTCAGTTTGGCCAAACAGCTGCAGAAAAGGAGTTCTGAAAACCACATGTAATAGCTGAGGTAACTGGGCAATGAAAGCTTTACTGTCAGCTGGGATGATTGTCACACCTTACGGGTACCTTCTGTGTTGGGCAGGAGATGTCAATCAGGCAAGATCTAAAATACTGCTAGGCTGTATTCTGATTTCATGCCTAGGTTTAGCAGCATGTCTGGCTATGGAATTATATCTAATTTATTTTTACATAAACAAGATCAGAATCAGCCCACTGTCTTCACTGGGAATTTGATGAAGTCTGCCTTCTGCATTATAACATAAGGTTTTCCCTTGTTTGTTGGGAAGAAACTGTAAACTACCATATTGGTTTGATTTAATCTTTGGCTATTGCAGTGTTAGTTTCATACAAAAGCCAAAGCATGAAGAATGATATGAAATCAGGCTGGAGCGGGCCTCTAGAAATCATATCTTTATATCAGGACAGGCTTAATTCTGTTTAATGGCTTCTGACAAATGTGTGGCACTTTTAGGACTGGTGTCTTAAAGCTCAAGAGGATGGGGGCTCTTATCTCCTCTTAAGCAGCTTGTCCCAGCATTGTCAGACTCACTTGCTGGAGAAAAAATCCGCAAGAGTGCACCTGATGCCCCTTCCCAGAGGGTTTGTTACTTCTGCAAACCTGAAACTCAGAAGTAAAGGAACACAGCTTGGACTGGAACCCAGATGAGGGATTTCCTACTTCAGCCAGGTGGGGAAGCAAGGACACATCCTTCCTGGAGGAGGGTTTCCTTTCCTGTGGTAGTGGGCAGTAGGGACCTTTGAACCTTGTGTGAATGTGCATGCAGAGGGCCTTGAAGCTCATCACAGACTATGCTCTACCGATGTCTCTCTCTTTGGGGAGAGACACTGCAGGGGAACAGGGTCCTGTTGACTAAAAACATCCACAGAGAAACATGCATGGCTTAGCGACTGCTCATGTATTTTACTCCTTGTTGGGGGATTTTCAAACTACACTGAATACCAAGGAAGGAGGGCTCATTCCCACCCCCAGCCCTGTCCCCTATTTTGATTGGCAAGGAAAGGGCCAAGTGTGTACACACAGGGTCTGAGGATGCTCCAGGTCCCTCCTTTTTGTGTGCTGTGTAGAAATGGAAAAGAACAAACAGTGTATACCCCGGAAACTATGTCAGCTCCTGTCAATCAGCTGTTTGCAAACTGGATCTCTGCAAATGCTGGCTTTGTACAGGCAGAGTTGCTGGTGAAGGCATTTGGTGTACTACCACATGTATTAATGTTGGCTGACATCACCTCTCTACTATAAATATCCCTACTGGATAGTGGTGCAGCATCTTGTATGTTTTCAAGCCAATTTACTTGCTTTTTCTAATCAAATATTTACAAACAATCCTGCCGTGCTCTCTGGCATCGTGAGGCGGCTCTCGGAAGGAAACCATTAATTTTCAGCTGTACAGCATCGGCTGATTAGATGCTTTGTGGAGGAAGAACTGATATGAAAGCACAGAAATGAAAACAGCAATACTACTGCCAAGCACTGTAGCCTGTTGCTACATGTTGCTCTCATTCATCATCTGGTTTTATTCATTTGTCTGAAGCAATGCTAGTGAGTGAATCTTTGATCAGAGAACTACACAGACTGTGAAGCAGTGCTCAGGAGCACAGGAACTTGCCTTCCTTGCTGTCTTCTCTCTATACCCCTGCTCCCAACACCAGAGGTCAGCTTTCAACTGTTCATTTTTCTGCTCCAGGTCTGGCATCTAGCTGTTACAAAATCTAAAGAAACCAAGGAGAAGATCCAACCCTCCTTCAGGCCAAATATGGTTTGCAGGAAGGGTTAAGGCAGAAATACTTATGGGTTGGGTGACCTGTATTGCCCTTCTCCCTTCAAAACTAATTTCTAGTTGCCTTTGCCTTCCAGCCTGGTGCTGCAGTTACATGTTTGTTGTTTAGACTGACTTCAGAGCCGATGGATGTGACAGCTCCTCCACAGTGACCTGGGATTGCAGAGGGGGCAGGATCTCTACCTGCACGTTCTAGTTACTTAAATAGTCTCTATTGCTGTGGTGTCTGAGTTCCTTTCTGCCTTGACTGTCTGTGTCTTCCCAGATGAGATCAGGCAATGCTGTTTCCATTCTTACTGATGAAAAAACCAAGTCAAGGCACGCACAGAAGATAGCATGTATCCAGAGCTGAATTCATCTCAGATCCCGTAGGGCAGTCCTAGAAACAGAAAGCTCTATTCCAGCAGTTCCCACAGAGAGACAGTGGCTCTAAAGGCATTTTTTTCAGAGAGGTCATTCAACGTGGAGTGCTGCTTCTTCAGACTTGTGCCATCACACTGTGTCACATTGTGCTCAGACAAGAGAGACAAGTGACTTAGTTTTTTAAATCCCCAACAGAGTGGACAACGGTGAGACAAGTCTCCAAGTCCAGACATTTATTAACTTCTCCAATGTGCTAATTGAATACAAAACAATTGGCTAAGTATATAATGAGTTATGGCAAGCAATATTGTATGCCTTGTGTTACTTAATGGTAGTGGAGAAAAAAGGGAAAAAGGAAAGGAGGGAGATAGAATAGAAAAATAGAGATCAGCAGTCTGAATTCCTGCATTGGTCCCATCCAAGTTTGTCAGGGACACATCCGTCTTCTTCACTTTTCCATGTCTTCTTTTTTCTTTCTCCTTTTCACTCCTTGCCCACTCTCAATTTATACACACTTTCCTTGGGTCCGCCTCTAGGTCAACTCACATACCTGTGTATCCCGTGTATGGGGAGGGCTAAGGTACTTCATGGGATGATGTCATTAGCATGATCTTGATAATCTTTATTAGCATATTCAGGGGTGTTAACTTTAATATTCATTTTATGGATAATGAAGCAATGGTCATTCACTGGACAGGTGGCCCCTGAACCTTGAGCAGATGCACCAGAGCAGAGCCCTCCTGTCTCCTCAGGGCTCCCTCCTCCAGCCCACCCTGTGCTATCCAGGCAGCCTTACCAGCTCCAAACTCCACATGATCCACCCCATGACTATAATTTCACTACTTGCGAGTGTTTGAGACATTCCTCAGCTCGGAGGGCCTCCAGTCTCCCCCATTCCTTATCTCTCCTAGGCTGTTTTTTCTCACAAGCCTGTTTCTCTCAGGCTCTGTTTTTTTGGGGAGTTACAAGCTGTCTCTCACACACCATGATTCTGTTTTGGAAAGTCCCCAATTTGTCCCAGCCTTCCCCTGCTCTTTGCAAAGACCAGGAAGCTTACTAAGTCAGCTGCCTGTCTTTGCTGGCTAGTATCCAGTCAGAGAGCTGGGTCACAAAGCAGCTTTAAAGACCTAGTCCTCCTTAGATTTCATTTAAGAACTGCTAATTACATAGATTAAGTGTTACATGCATGTAATACCACCATCAGTACCCAGAGATGACACTGCCATTTAAAATGATTGGGTTTTCAGCCAGATCAGCAAGCACAGGGTCACTGAGGTTAGAACACAGAGGGAAAAAAAACAGCAGAGGGAAAGAGAGATCAGCATTTTAGCAGCAGTCCACAGTGAGATTGTTTTGTGTCAGTCATGAATCTGGACTTGAAAATATTGTCCTATCTTCACTGACACTCAAAGAAAGAAAATTTCTAGCTAAATCTGGAAGAGCAGTTGCAGAAGTTTGTCTTATGAGGCCTGACATGGCGTGCTGTATGTATTCACATAATAGAGAGTAGCAGAAGGGAGGAGATGTCATACTTCTGTGTATGATGCTGGTGAGTCCTTTACTGGAATGTTGTATCCAGCTATTAAAAGTTCAGTCTTCAAAAAGGATGTTAAAATTGAAAAAGGTTCAGAGACAAGCCACAGCATGACTTATGTTTGGAAACTGCCTTACAATGAAATACTTAACAGCTCAACTTAGCTTATTAAAGAGAAGTTTTAAGTAGTGATTTGATTACTGTCTGTTAGTTACTTAGAGGGAAAGGAAGGATATATCTTGCAGAACAGAACTCTTTCATCTTACTTTTTCATCTAGGACAGAATCTAGCAACTGGAAGTAGAATCTAGAGATCTCAGAAAGCTGGAAATAAATTGAATTTTTAATGATGGAGGTAATTAAGCATAGGAACAAATACAGGATTTATTCATCACAACGATCTCCTTTGGCCTTAGAATTTATAAATCTGTGTTGGGCTCATTCCATCATTAATTCTAGCGATACATAGTTACTTTGTAAGCTCCTGAAGTTAGATAGCGTGTCATTATTCCTAAGGCAGAATGGTACAAAGAAATTGTATAAAGCCCCATTAAAGACTTTTTCTTCAAAGACTTTTCTCTTCTGTCTTTTGTTCTGAAGATGAGTGAGGATCATTTTTCAACAGAGCAGATCAGTAAAAAGCTGAAGGAAATCTATCTAATTTAATGTTTTCATTAGAGTTTGAACTTGTGAGATGTCCAAACTCTTCTTAGCTTACCTTTGGTTTCTTGCTGCTGCAAAACAAAATATTCTTCAATATAACATTTTTCTCCCACTTCGGGAACTCATAGTTTTCAATTCTCCCCTTCATGCTTGGTAATATTTGCTAGGCTGACAAACTGTCAGAATATACTCAGGAATATCTGGATGCTAACTTCCACTGACTCATATTATAGGCCACTTCAGGTTAAGACTCTGTCTAGAATACTTTAAAAATTCTGGCCATTGAAGAATAAGTGCAGACCAAATTTTCAGTTTTTAGAAACTTCCAACACCATAACAGTATAAAAAACTGTTTTGTGGTGGGATTTTTTTGTTTGTTTTTTGTTTGTTTTTTTAAATTATTCTGAGTGCTGCATGTTTTTTTCTCAAGGATATCATTTTACTGTAATATATGTGAGAGAAGATAAAAGTGAGTATTAGGATATTTTGGGATGAAGTCAGCTAGAGAAAGCAGGAAAAAATTATTCAGGTATGCTTAAATCTCTGTATCAGTGAGGAACCTAGCGAATCATGTAACTAGCTTTGAGTTGTGTCTTCAGCAACTCCTCTACACTTCTATTTTTCTGGCTATAAGATAAGGAGAATACAACTTTCCTGTGTGAAGAGCTGTGTGTAGGACTGATTAATCAAAGCATCCTTAATTTTTCAACATTATCACACTAGATTTAGATCATTGCTAAATTCTGGCAACTGACGGCTGTTGGAAAGAGTCTCACCTGCCATAAAAAACAGGTAGCAGGTATTGCTCCAAGAGCTATTGCCAACTCATTAAGGCCCGAGTTACTCTCATGAGATTCCTCCAGGTGTAAGAGAGCTGGATGGGGTTCACTTGCATTCTTCAGCTCCTCCCGTCAAATGGTGCTTGATGAAGCGCACTGTGTAAGAGATCTTCATAGAGGAACAGTTGTATCAGCTTTTTTATTGTTTGGTGAGTTGTTAAAAGAGAAGCCAGCACAGTAGATTTTCAAGATGCTGATACTGTGCATGCTAGGTTGTGGATGCCAAGGATTTTGAAGTTTGGAGATGTTTGGCTGAGCCATCCTGGGCACCCTTGGTGTTGTATGACCATATCTTTGTGTCCAAGCTGTAAGTCTATGCTCAGAACAGGATCAGCCCAGCAAAGGACTGGGAGCTGTTTTTCACATTGTAACATGGTATTTTCTCTCTGAAGCATCTGAGTGTTTTGCTGTGTTCAGTTTCCCAGGCAGTTTAGCTCTGTCTTGCCCAGGGCCCAGATGCAACCCCTTCATGTAGAGGGGAGGTGCCCAGGTGCACTCTCTTCCCCCACCTTGGCTCACACAGGACAGGAGAGTGACACTCTGGAACAGCACATACTTTCTAGATGCTCTGCAGTCCCAGGCTTCTCCCTCTGCTGCAGAGATGCTGGAGGGAAGCCAGACTGCCCAGCAGCAGCCTGGCTGGTGGGGACAGGAGGTAACGGGGAGCTAAACTCTTTAACTCCCACAGCAAATCCATGGTGTTGACCAGACTTGTAGTCTGGTTTGGTTTAGGTAGTGGTTGGCTTCCTAGAGCTGAGAGTATATGAAGTTGGCTATCACGGGAGAAAGCTGGAAGTTTGGTTGTTTTTTGTTTTGTTTTGTTGTTGGAGTCTTTTTTTCAGGTTGGAAAAGACCCTTAGGATTATCATGTCCAACCATCAGCCCTACTCTACAAGTTTTCCCCTACACCATATCTCCCAACATTTCATCCAAATGAGCCTTAAACATAAGATAGAACTTACTTACTGTGAGTGTGGTTGCAGGAGAGCTGAGCACGCACATGACCAATGTGATCAAGCAATGCCCGTTTATTACAACTAAGTAAGCCCTTTTATAATGTTCTCCCACACACGTGAGTAACATGCAGTACAAGTCCTCAAGATTGGACAGTTAACTTAGCCCGCGCTTTAAACCTTTGTATGATTGGATAAAAAGTGCCACATCAGCCTTGCCAGGCTTCCTGCCTTGTGGAACTTCCTCTTCCGTCCCAACCCCTTCCAGGGGTTGTTTGTCCCATCGTTTCTCCCCCCTCATTCAGGGTTATGTCCTTATCCCATTCTTGCTCAGGCTGAGGCTCTTATCAGTCTTGTTCTCACACAGGATTACTCGCCTGTCCATTCTCTCGCAGAAAGTCTTCTTGAATCCCAACAGGTGGTCAAGCAATGTAACAGTATCTCCATAGAGATATCTCCTTGAAGATATTAAAAATCTGACTCAGCAAGTGTTCGGCATCATGCTCTAGATGACCCTCCTTTAAGCAGGAGGGATTGGACTAGATGATCTCCAGAGGTGCCTTCGAACCTCAGCTATTCTGTGATTTTGTGATTTATTTATTTTTTTTGTCCTCTATCCATCATATCTAAATGTGAGCCAAAATTTGGCCCATGGTTTGCATAGATACTTGGTGCTTTATATCAGCCTTTTGGACCAGTTTCATTCCCTTGTAACAGCTAGCTGCTGTTTGGAATTTCACTCTGAAGGATCCTCTCTCTTCTTGCCATAACTCCCTTTCTTCCCCCTGCCTTTGTTATCTGATCAAAGGACTGAAAGTTATTGCTTTGTTGTCTTATACATTGTGAATTGGCTTTCTTTGAGACTAACAAATATAAAAGTTCTGTTTTCATTAAGTTTTTTTAGAAAAGCAATAGTTTTCCCCTAAAATCTACTTTTAGTAGCTCTTAAAAACCACTTGTACTAACCACCAATCATATGCTTCACATATCTGTTCAAGATGCACAGTATTTTATGTACTAAAAATAAAAGCAAGACTAAAAAAAATTACTGTGAGAAGAACTGAATATCTGGTTTATATTCCAACCTTATACAAAGAGGAATGCTGAAAGATACTGTCCAGATTTCATGATCAGTAGCTGGATGCACAGGGGAACAGGAAGAGGACCATTAGGGACCTGGGAGGTACTTAACCACAAATTAGTAGGGACATAGACAGTATTCTACATGAAATATCACTGGGTTTATGCCCTGTTTTTATACACTTCCCTAAACATTTGATGTTAACCACTGCTGCAAATGAGATAGGGACAAGTGTCAGAGCTGTAATGGCAGCTCTTAATATTCACTGTTACCAAAGTACGTGCCTGTGCAAAACTGACTGCAGGTTGGCCTGTGTGTAATAACTCTGCTTCTTCTTTGTTCCCCAATCAAATCTGGGTCTTCTGCCAAACACCTTCAAAAAAGTTCTCTGAGCTGCAGTATCATTTCTAATTGCTTCCTCCACAGTCTGGGCTGTACATGTCCATCTCATCAGGTATCTGCTTTCAAGAAGCTGCAGCACCATCATAAAACTCTAACATTCCTGTCCTTTAATTATGGAATACATAAGCATCTCCTGCAGTGTGTGCAGTGCCCTCAGACCTCTTCAGGTCAGGAATACTGAGATGCTGGCAGCCTGGCTTGTTTCCAGTAACAGCAGGCTTGTGTGATTATCCAAAGACAGCACATTTGTAGATGTCCATTTGTGGCATGATCCTGGGGATTTCTAAACCATGTGTGCCTCCTGGAAGCCCCCCACTTAGCCACTTGATGGCACTCTTAAATATTTAGTTGGTTGCAAATGCTATCAAGTATGCCAGTTTTTAGAACAGGGATAGAGGAAACAGAGCCTCAGGTATTAAATGGCAAACCACTATCAAGACTGCAGCTTAAACCATCCAAAACAAGAAAGGCAGGAGTAAGCGTTCAGCTGGTGCTGCCAACTTCTCTCAGATGTGTCTGTAGGATTAGCACTTGTGCAGCTTCCCAACTCCAGAATGCTCTGCAAAGGCAAGTGCTTCCTCCTGGGTGTTGGAGCTGGGAAGTGTCCTCTGCTCCCTGGTTTCTGAGGGGCTATGGGAGCAAGTTATGTGAGAATGTTTGTCTAGCTGAGGTTCAAAACATAAATGCATTCCTGAAAACAACAGGAGCGTTGCTTTTGATATTATTGATATGCGAAACTTTTATAGCCCCTTTCTGTCACCCTCTTCCTCCTTCATCTTTGATGTGTATCCTTAGAAGTGCTGCAAGAAGTATGGAGAAGAAAGGACTAAGACCACAGTAGCTGGTATTGGCACAGCAGGGTTTGGAATACAAATCTCCCTGTTGCTCCCCGGTTTCTGAGGAGCTATGAGAGTGAGTTATGTGTGATTGTTAGTCTGTCTGTCTGAGGGTCAAACATAAATACATTCCTGAAAACAACAGGACTGTTGCTTTTTACATTATTGATATACAGAACTTTTATAGCCCCCATCAGTCACCCTTTTCCTCCCTCATCCGTGATGCGTATCCTCAGAAGTGCTCTAAGAAGTATGGAGAAGAAAGGACTAAGACCACAGTAGCTGGTCTTGGCACAGCAGGGTCTGGAATACAAATCTCCCTGTTGCTAGTCTTGTACCTTTATCATACAAGATAAAGATATGGACTCTCCCCTTTTTATTTGAGTATCTTCAGAGTGTAAGTTAGCATTCATAACATACAGCCAGTTGCACAGTTACTATTTACATTGTAAACCCAAGCCCTTTTGAATATCTTATTTAAAGAAGAAATTTTTTTAAAAAATTGTAGTGCCTGCTAGATCTATCAGGCAAAACCCTGCCTGATCAGAATGAGACAACTCTGGTTTTACCTACAGCATTGCAAACACGGCCCAGTCACACATTCCTTCTCTTGCAGTGCTCACCTGCTTGCCTTTATGTGAACCAGGGGAGAGCTGAGCTTCAAGCCAGATCCTCCTGCTTTTTCCAGGAAGGTGCTACATCTTTTCATCCTCTTCTCCCCTGTTCTTGTCTGCTTCTGATCCTCTGCTCTTGCATGCACTGACAAACAGCACATTTTTCCAGGCATTTCCTAAATCTTTTGGTTTTGTTGGCCCAGTTGACTGTGGTCTCTCTTGTATTACTTTGCCAGACTGTATTTTAGAGTAAGATGCAAACATACCTGACAGCTTGTTTTCTTAAAGGCAGTTTGTATCTATCCATCCATGCTTCAGAGACATGTGTCTTGCCTCTGACATGTTCAGAGCCCACAGCAGTTATTAGGACTGCGACACGGCCTTAGGACATGCATAAATTACAGCTTGCCTTGTCACCTGTCAATTTCATCTTTCCTAAAGTGTTCAAAAGACCTAGTAATTCTGGTTTTTTCCCTCCCCTATCCAAACTGCAAGTTCTGTGCTTCCTAAACAGAGCCCCAGCTAATAACATGAACTTGATCAGGAGTACCGGGAATTAGTCTAGCAGCAGATGAAAGGTGTCAAGCAGAATGTTAAATTTGACATTCAAACATCTGAATCAGCATAAACCAAAATTATTTACTATTTGCCTCCATAATTATTTACTATTTGCCTCCACTGCACTGATGGGCTTGCACAGAGCTTGCAGATCTTTGTTGGAGTGCCAACACCGCTAACCTGAGGGTAGGTATTTCCCTGGGGTGGAAGTGCCCATGCTCACTGAGTTCAGCCTGGCACAGGTGGTCTCAACAGGGGGGTTCAACTTTCACTGACAAATGTCAGAAAATAAAATGCTGGTGGAGTTATCATCTGAAACAGTGTCTCAGAGGGGGTGCTGTCAGGATCCATGGTGGCCCCGGAGCGAGGCATTGTTTTCATTGGTCCTCTGGATGGAAATATAGACTCACAGCAGATGAAATGTGTGACTGATGAAGAGGCAGGTGGAGTTGTAAATCAAGCTGGGAACAGGGCTGTCTTACAGAGTGATTAATCTTGTGGTGAGCTGAAATTATTCAAACCAAAGAATGCATTTTAATGCAGCCAAATATAACATTATACCTCTCTAAACAAGGAGTGCTGTGTTTTGGAAGGCAGCAACTCTAAAAAAAAGGAAAAAAAAAGAGGCTTTTGTGGACAAGCAATAAATTTAAGTTCCCAGTGTGATATCTTGTCAAGGAGGGTGAACATGATCCTGGAGTGCGGACAAGGAGTCCTGAGTGGCAGGAGACATATGATTTAAGCATTAGTGAGACTGATACTGGAATATTATGTTTGGTTCTGGAGCCAACATTTTTCAAAGCATGCAGAAAAACTGTAGATAGTTCAGTAAAGAGCCTCAAGCTGATTCGAGTTGGAGAAGGTGCCCTAATGGTGGAGAGAGGGCAATATCCAGTTGAAATTTGGACTGCAAGTGAATTTTGTCTGGCCACAGCACATGTCCTAGCCATGTGATGTCCTCCACATATCTGTGGAAAGTTTCTTAATATTATACTCTTCTCCACAGCTGTTAAGAAGCTGCTTTCTCTTTGCAGCTGTGAAGGCAGTGCCTTTGACTTGTGTGGCAAAGCTCACGTCGGCTCACAGCTTTTTGCTGAGCAGGCCTCTCTGTGCAGGGCTGGGTGAAAATAAATGGGATTTTGAGTTCAGGCTGTGAAGGTTATCAAAAGTATGCTGAAAGGTGACTAGCATTCAGTTTTAAAGTATATTAATGAAGAGAAAGCACCAGATATGAAAGAAGTCTTTCATCCAATCAAGATAGCCATTGTAAGAATTAAGAGTGGGAAGCCAGAGAAGTCGAACAAAGAATTAGGCGCAGCTTTTTAATCATTCAGCGCGATTAAACATTGAAACAATCTGCAAAATGAAACAGTGGCTTCTCTGTCTTTTGAGATTTTCAAATGAAGTACGCACATACTAGCCAAAAACAAGTTATCAGGCTCAAAACAGGATATACCAGTAACATTTGTGAGCCGTGGAGGCAAGGCTTTCTGGCCTTGAGCTATAAAGTAATGAATTCTCAAAACATTTTCTTTTCTGGGAAGGGACTGCTTTGAAAGTTCAATGTTAGTCTTTCCCCTGCCCACAGCATGGTTCACAGCCAGATCCATAGTGACCAGGGCTTGTATCAGCACATTGGTATCCGTGAATACTTCTGTGAATTTCAGGGAAAAGGAACAAAATAGGCACCAGTGATCCCAGTTTAAATTTCTCAGGAATCCTGGGACAGGGCCTCCTTGAGCAGAGTCCTGTAAAGACTCTGTTCTGCTCCCTGTTCTTCCAGCTTGCTGTAGTGTCTTTGGCAGTCCTCTCAACAGCCCTTTCTCATTCCCTTGGCTGTAAAAAGGAGTGCTGCAGATAACAGGCTTAAAGCACTCTGAAGTGCTATAAAACTTCCAGTTATTATTGTTACTCCTCAAGAGCCTTTGAAAACACATTCAGCACATGCCCGAATTCTCTGAGCTTCTTGGAAAGATTTGTTCTTTCCTGGTTTTTCTGAACTATTGGCATACAGCTAAGCTTGAAGTGCCAGCCATTTCCTTTCTTACAGCACACCCATTCTGTGACCGCAGCAAAGCGTGGAGTTGGCAGAGCTATTTAAATAAGCCAGAGGAGACTTGCTGAAGCAGTGAAAGCTCACCCAGCATGTTTCACAGCAGGTTAGATTAGCCCGTGCTCAGTGCCCTGCTGCACAGGTTTTGCTCACTGATAGAAAAAAAAAAAAAAAGTGTTGAGAATTCATTAATTTGTGACTTGCTCAGTCATCTGTCTATGCCATGCAGGCTGTAGCACAGGCAAATTCTTAGCCTGTGCTCAGAATCTTAGCCTGTGCTCAGAATCTTAGCCTGTGCTGGAGAATAATAATTTGCTTGGAGAAATTTGCTGGCCTGCAGGTAACCTTTTTTGTCCTCTACACTTTAAATATCTGAAATGCATGTAAACAGCTGAGCCATTTCTTTGGATACCAAATTTTTTGTCTTTGAAACTGATCTCTTCTCCCCAGAGGAGATCACCTAACTGAGTGTAAAGCACATCAGCCCCTTCTGTTGGTTTCTTGGAAATCCAAGCCTAAATTATAGAGCCTCAGCCAGCAAGCTCATCAAAGTGTGGTCATACCTAGGAAAGGAGAGTAGATGTGCTCGTGCAACTATGATGCTTGGAGACAAGCAGCTGTTCACAGCCATGTTTCTCCATCTTGCTTGTTTTTTCAGATGTGCTCTTGGAGGAGAAAGGACATTTTTAAAGCAGCAGTGTTTCCTTTTAGCATGGTGATTTCTTGGTCTGAGCCGTATCAGTGAGACATCTGTCAATGTATCACAGGATCTAAGATGTAAGGTGCAGTGTTTGGGGTTTTAAATCCTCCAAAAGGAAGGTAATTTGCCAGTTTATTACACAAGAAACTGTAGCACTGGCTTCTTGTATAGCAAAAATACCTACTTTGACTCGTGACCACGGAGGGTCTCCACACTGAGGTTTACTATGTGAATGCAGGATTTACCCCAAGCATCATAGTTGCTAACTTGAGGATACTGTTCCATTGAGCATACTGGTTCAACCAGTAAGCATTATGGAGGAAATGGAGAAAAAACATGTGTTTCGGGGGTTTTTTGGTGACCCAAGAGGGAAAGAAGAAAAAAAAAAAAAAATCTGTCCAGCAAACAAAATATTTTGATCTGATATTGAACATTTGCTGCTTTTAAATTCAGCTAAGAAAAAATAAAAATGAAAAAATCTGTTAAAACAGACACTTAGTAAGCATCAGAATGAAAGATTTAGATGTTTCTCAGATTTTGGTTTTGCATGAAGTATTTGGTGATATTGCAATGATATTCTGAGGCACTTTGCTCCCACTAAATCAGTATTTTTCTGAAAAGGGTTTGGACTGAATCTGTCCACCTTTAAATGCAAATGCAGATTAATATTTTCGACAGTGGTAATAGTTTGTTCAAAACCTAGCCTGATTGTATGTGTTGTTTGGAAGCTCAGTTCTCCAGGTTGAGACCAGTAATCATACTATTTGCAATTTAATTAGCAAAACTTCTCTTCCCACATGCACTTGTTATGTGTCAGGGTCTGAAATTTAACCTCTGCTCAGTTGAACACTGAGGATCCTCATGACGTGCAAGTCTTCTTCATTACAGCAAGTCTGTTCACTCTCACCTTCTTGCTGTGCTGCCTTGTGTCCTCCTGTAAAATAGAAGAACTAATCCTGCTGGCACTGATTGTTAGAATAATAGTCTGCTATCTCCAGTGTCTCCAGCCCTCCTATCTCAGGAAAAGAGCTGGTCTGCACTTTGTGGGTCTGCATGGGGCAGATACTCTCTGCTCTTCCAGTGCATGCCAGTGCATCCATGCAGTGCAGAGCAGCTGTCTCAGACCTGAAGCTACTGCCTTTACCTCCAGCAGTGGTGTAGCCACTGTCAGCTCTTGGCTCTGCACCCTCTGCTTTGCTCTGTGGTCTTCTAGCATTGTTTCAGTGAGCTACCTGCATCCTGAGGGACCAGCTACACAGGATTTAGGGCACATTGCAGTGGTCTACTAGTTTTTGCTTAAAAACACAAACCGTTCTCTTGAAAAGGCCATGCTTCAAAGATAAACCACAGATAGGCTGCTTTGTGTATGTGTTGTCCCTGCCATTCTGGAACACTGAATATTGCTGCTAGTGAAATACACACACACCCCCCCCCCCTTTTTTTTTTTTTTTCATTTGTTAAAGAACATGTTGGTATGTCACAGTTTAGTACCCTGGGTGAGAACTCACCCTTCACTGAAATAGATTTATATGCCTATTCTCAGAAGGTTATTGTTTTACTAGGATTTATGTGCCATACTTCAGTGTTAATTGTGGATTACTCTCATCACTTTGCCTTTTATCAGAAATAGGCTGTACTTTAGCAATCATATTATCCAGACTTACATGCAGCATTCACACATCTGTTATTTAACCCACAGCCGTGATATTTCACAAAGTAAAGGGGACAATGAATAGGATTTAGCTCTTGGATTAAGATGAGTTTAACAGTCAGTTGGGGGCTGGCCATTACAGTCAGTGGAGCCCAGAGAGTAAATCAGCAGACCTAATATAGGGATCTTCTTTAAGGTGAGTTTTCTACATTCAGTGAAGTGGATTGATTGATCTCTGTTGATAGCAGGATCTTAGACTCAGAGCACACAGCCAGCCAGCCAAACAGACCTCCATTTGGGTGTCTTAATCCGCAAATGGAACCCTGCGTTTCACTGTGCCAGAGCTTCCCAAGACCTTACTCTTGCCCTGCAAGGCTAACACCCAGGTGGACTTTCTGAATCTGCTGAGTTATTCTACCCAATAAAGGCCTGCTCCATCATCTATAATCAAGAAATGTGGCTGGCCTATGTCAATGCCGGATCAGCAGAGAGAGAAGCACCTGTAAAACCCAATTCAGGTCTCTGGTGGCTGAGCTACCTGCTGAAGGGGTGTCTCCTCCATTGTCTGTGCAAATGTCTGAGGCCCCTCAGCACAGTGCCAACAGATAAAAAAATGAATGTGCACCTCAGACTTTTTGCAAATAAGCCTGGCTCTTCAGCACACTCCAGGAGAAATAAGAGTATGAAAAGGTTAAACTCAAAGGCTGTCTAACCAATTTGATTTCATAGTCCATTCTGCTGTGAGTCACTCCTGGTAGGTCATTTCCACAGCCTTCCCAAGTGTTTTTGCTCCTGAAGAGAGGAGGAATTAATCCTTATCATGGCTGGACCTCAATACCGGTTTGTACTGGTTTTGTCTGGAATAGAGTTAATTTTTCTTCTTAGTAGCTAGAATGGTGCTGTGTTTTGGAATCAGTATGGGATTTGGTATGAGAAGAATGCTGATAATACAGTGATGTTTACAGTTGTTGCTAAGAGATCAAGGTCCTTCCAACTCCCCCTGTCCTGCCCGTGTGCAGGTGCACAAGAAGCTGGGAGGGAGCACGGCCAGAGCACCGGACCCAGACTGGCCAATGGAATATTCCATATCATGTAACATCGTGCTCGGTATACAGAGAAGGGGCAGTCAGGAACAGCGGGGATTCTCTCACTTCTGAGACTGTGGTATTGGGATCTTGTTTTTTTTTCAGGTTCGCTAGCCAGGAAGATGCTAGTTATGAGTTGGTGGGTGATGAGCAGTTGCATTGTGCATTACCTGTTTCTACTTTCTATTATTGTTATTGTTTTATTTCAAGTATTAAACTGGTTTTGTCTCACCCAATGACCGCCCTACCTTTACCCCTCCAATTCTTTCCCCCATCTCCCAGGAAGGAGGTGAGCAAGTGGCTGTGTGGTGTTTGGCTGCCAGACAGGTCTAAACCACGACACTGTTCAATGACATTACTTGGCTAAGAACAAAAGCAATTCTGTGAATTCAAAGGACAGGGCAGATTTCTGGTGGAGAAAGCAAATTCACTACCTTTTCAGCTAGAATTCTAGGAATAAGCTTCCCCTCTTCCAAAAACATACATTAGAAATATTATTTGTGTTCAGATATGTTTAAAGTAATACCAGTACAGAAATCTCACCTTTCTGCAAAATAAGAAAGCCATTTCATCTGCCTAGCCCAAATGTACAGAGAGACCTGTGAAAATAGAATATTTCCACAATCCAAATACAAAGCAGCAGTAATAGTTTTGTTGATGTGTGAATTTCTTTTTAGCAGTTCTTTTAATGTTCTCTATGTGGCCCTGATAAATTTGAGGTAAGCAACGTCTGTACCTGCATGCTGATTTGGGATCAGCTTGCTGCCAAGGAGAGTTCTCTGAAGTTAATGTTATCACTGGGGTACACATTTAGTAGGTCTTTATGCTGCAGGCTGGTCAAAATGTTAAGAAAGGTAGGAAGCACTTTCAAAATATGACTGTTCTGGAAATAGAACATACAGTGGGTACTTGAAGCACAGAAAACAGTAAATTTGTTTCCCATATATTGTGTGCCTGAGGGCATTTGACAGTAAGAGAAAGCACTTGGAGAGATGGCTGGGATACTCTCAGAGAAAGCATTGTTTTCGTAGATTAGGAAAGCTCCTTCTTTGCTTCTGGAGAGCTTATCTACATCAACAGCTTTTCTTTCCCTTTAAAAGAATTTGAAAATTGTTTTTCAGATGAGCAAAAAACCTAAGAACTGAAGAGACAGTCAGGACATGATAAAAAAACACAAAAGAAAGATGGTCCTATTGAGAATTGTGAGAGCTAATTTCAGGCAGCGCAAAGGAAAGGTGAAACTAAATAGAAAAGAAAATGGGAAGTCTTGGCAAAAAAAGAGCTTCTGTGCCAAGCAAGGAGGAAATGTTGGACATAAGCAGAAAATAAAGCTGTAGTGACTCGTGCATTGTACAGTTATGTGTAATGGCAGTGGATACGATGCTTTACAGATACTTCAATGAAATGCTTCTTTTTGAAGAAGCAGTGGAGACTATAATATCAAATACTCTCAACACAGAAATTGGAATGCTGCTATTCTTGGTTCAGCATGCATGTCTGCAAAGTTAGTGAAATCCTAGCCCAAAGAAAGAAGTGTTCACTAGGTTCTTTTTGGCTCTGCACTTTTCTTCCATGGCTTCTCAAGGCAGGAGGGTAGCAAATGTGATACCCATCTACAAGAAAGGCAGAAAGGATGATCCAGGAAACTACAGACCTGTCAGTCTGACCCTGGTGCCAGGGAAGGTCATGGAGCAGGTCATCTCGAGTGCCATTAAAAGCCATATAATGGACAACCAGGGGATCAGGCCGTCAGCATGGGGTTATGAAAGGCAGGTCCAGCCTGACAAACCTGATCTCCTTCTACGACAGGGTGACCTGCTCATTGGATGAGGGAAAGGCTGTGGATGTTG
Organism: Athene noctua; assembly: GCF_965140245.1. Classification (NCBI taxonomy): domain Eukaryota; kingdom Metazoa; phylum Chordata; class Aves; order Strigiformes; family Strigidae; genus Athene; species Athene noctua. The sequence continues at coordinate 10,672,939 of NC_134077.1, forward strand.
TCTACCTTGACTTTAGTAAGGCCTTTGACACCATTTCCCCCAGAATTCTCCTGGAGAAACTGGCTGCTCATGGCTTGGACGGGCACAGGCTTTGCTGGGTAAAAAACTGCCTGGATGGCCGGGCCCAGAGGGTTGTGGTGAACGGAGTTAAATCCAGTTTGTGGCCACTCACGAGTGGTGTCCCCCAGGGCTGGGTGTTGGGGACACTCCTGTTTAACATCTTTATTGATGATCCAGACGAGGGGATCGAGGGCACCCTCAGTCAGTTTGCAGATGACACCCAGCTGGGTGGGAGTGTTGATCTGCTCGAGGGTAGGGAGGCTCTGCAGAGAGACCTGGACAGGCTGGAGCCATGGGCTGAGCCCAACTGGGGGAGTTTCACTGAGGCCAAATGCCGGGGGCTGCCCTTGGGCCACAACAACCCCCAGCAGGGCTACAGGCTTGGGGAGGAGTGGCTGGAGAGCTGCCGGTCAGAGAGGGACCTGGGGGGTGATTGACAGCCGGCTGAACAGGAGCCAGCAGTGTGCCCAGGGGGCCAAGAAGGCCAATGGCATCCTGGCTTGTGTCAGCACTGGTGTGGCCAGCAGGGACAGGGAAGGGATCTGAGCCCTGTACTCGGCACTGGTGAGGCCGCCCCTCGATTCCTGTGTTCAGTTTTGGGCCCCACACCCCAAAAAGGACACTGAATGACTTGAGCATGTCCAGAGAAGAACAACGGAGCTGGTGCAGGGTCTGGAGCACAGGTCGTACAAGGAGCGTCTGAGGGATCTGGGGGGGTTTAGTCTGGAGAAGAGGAGGCTGAGGGGAGACCTCATCACCCTCTACAGCTCCCTGAAAGGAGGGTGCAGAGAGCTGGGGATGAGTCTCTAACCAAGTAAGAAGCGATAAGACAAGAGGGAATGGCCTCAGATTGTGTCAGGGAAGGTTTAGACTGGATATTAGGAAGCATTTCTTTACAGAATGGGTTGTTATGTGTTGGAATGGGCTGCCCAGGGAAGTGGTGGAGTCCCCATCCCTGGAGGTTTTTAAAAGTAGAGTCGACATAGAACTGAGGTATCTGGTGTAGCTGGGAACTGCCAGTGTGAGGTTAATGGTTGGACTGGATAATCTTCAAGGTCTTTTCCAACCTAGACAATTCTGTCTCTCTCCTAGAAAAAAAATGTCAAACCAGTAGTTTTTCTGCATAAGCACATTGTTCCCATGTCCTGGGGATGACATATCAATTGAGGGAATATTGTTCCCAATTGTTATTGGATGTAGGCATGTCAACATGACAATTTGGTCCTGTGATGTCATTCCCACATGACAGTATTCAGGTAGGTTTTAGGCATAGGTTAGTGCCTTCTGATTGTAAGTCTCAATAGTAGAGGATCTTGGAAACTGATTTAACAGCAAAGCTTCTCCATGTTTAGATGACTTCTTGAAGCAGGGCCAGGGCATGCTCCTGCTTTACACCTTGAAGAACCCCTCCTTCCCAGAGTATGTCTTCAGCAGCGAGAGTGGCATCATGTGCTTGGACTTCAATAACGACCACCCCTACCTTGTGGCAGTGGGCTTCTATGATGGCAATGTGGCCATCTACAACCTGAAGAAGGCAACCTCCCAGCCCAGTTACAAGAGCAGTGCTAATTCAGGAAAGCACACAGAGCCAGTGTGGCAGGTAAGGGTCCTTTTTCTTTCCTCTAACTGGGCTTTTAATTGGGCTGAGTTTGGGCGCAGCAGGAAAAGTGCTGTGTAGGAAAATGTGTTGGCTTAATACATGTGTTAGCAATTGATTATGAAGTTGTATTTCAAGCTAACTTTGAAATACACAGAAAGGCAAAGCAATTGTATGAATCCTTGGTCCTCGACATGTAAGCAAAATTTGCTATGAACAATTATTTATCCTTTGTTTTCATTTTTATAAGTGGCTTCTGTTTGGGGAGGAACTGATCTCCTCTCTATATGCCAGCATACAATGCTATTTATGTTCCAAATAGAAAATCACAGGGCAGCAAGTGATGAGCAGTGAGTGAAACTCATATGTCAGCCCTAAAAGAGGGCTCCGTTGCGTGCAATAAACCCAGGGGCAGCTGCCTGTGGAATTAGCTGCCACTGGGATTCAAGACACACTACCTTGTAGTTGGTCTTGAGGTATTCTAGTGAATTAAAAATTGTGATGTACGGGTAATGTTTTTAAAGTAATGCCACTCTGGCATCTGTCACAGAGAGTCACCAGATGGATGATATTGTGAAGGACTGGGGTGAATATGTTGCTATATCCAGCTAACTTTATAGTTATATCTACAATGTAATATGAGTTAAGATTGGAGTGCTGCAAGGTATATGCCCTTCTGATTTCATGTATCGCAGTTAACAGTGTGGCAGCACATATTTCAACAGGGTCTGTATGACTCTGTTGAGGTTCAGGGGTGTGTATTTGGTTTGCTAGCCTGGGCCTTGTGTGTTGCTGCTGTTAACTATTGCTGATACCTGATTTAGGCTGCCTAATACAGTCATACGTGTAGGCACACTGTCAATGTTCCTTGTACTTTGGCACATGCCATGCATGGATTGTCCCCCAGCCATGGCTCCTTGTTATTGCATCTTCCAATAAAAGTCCAAGAAATCAAGGGATCCTGATGAGACTGCAGATGAATGTGGAATATGCCAAGAGCAAGACTGGTGCTTGCTACAAACAGAGAGGTTATGCAAATGTAACATTTTAGAGGAGACCTGAATTTTATATTCGCTGATTGTCTGTCCAAAGCTTTTTCTCTAGCAAACATTTTCAGTTCTTCTTACAGGTTAACATGGTACACCAGCCATGGGTTGTTATCACAACACAATGTGTCAGGCGTGCACACACACACACACCCACACCCCCCTCCAAGCTTTTCCCACTGCCATTTAGGCTTCCAGTAAAAAAGCCTGACAAAATAGTAAGTCCTATCTGCAGCTTTTCATAGCCTTGCTGAAGCATGCTACAGGAGGTCAACAGTTGTTACTGCACACTATAGACCCCCAAATCCCAGATCATTTGTGCCCCAGATGATATTGGGAAGGACAGGGTGTGCTTAAAGCGTGTTATTAGTGACCTCATCCCTACGGACCAGAAGCAGGTATGTTGAGCAGTAGAAGCAGTCTGTAAGAGGTTTTTAGAGGTAAGTTTGTGTGTGCCACTTAGCCTCAATGTGGCTCAGAGGTGAAAAAAATCATTATGTACTCTAGAGAGATAGCACTAAAAAGGGGAGAAACTACCTCATAGATATGGATAGATGTAGGTATGAGTGGACTCTAGTTCCTGCTTGTTTTATTTCCAAAGGTTGAGTTCTGAGAATCATTATTCTTAGTTTTCTTCTGCTATTAAGTACCAATATTTTTAGTGAACTTTACAGTTTTTGACTTGCTATGAAACTAGTGAGCAAGTAATAAGGTGATTGTACAGCAATCAGAAGAGGTTGGAAAGATCTAAACTGTAGGCATTTGTCAATATCAGCTGAAAGGTTTAGAAAATATTTTCTCTGCATTTGGTGGGAGGAAAAGGGGCATGAAGCACTACCTGTTAGGTTGAGACATTGGATTGTTATTCCTCATTCGGCATTAAATGATTCTAGAAAGTGATGCCTTTTTTCTTGTATTTAGTTCAAAGACACTCTATTCTCCCCTGCCAACACTCAACTAGTCTGAAGCCTGGTCTTTGTCTAGACCACCCGGTGCAGTCCTCACTTCTGTAGAGACTGCAAGCCCATGGCTTTGAAGATCAATTAGAAAAGTAACAAAGTTCTCCCGAACAATTAGGAGCCTTTGTTCTCTGGACTGCCTGGCTCCTTCCTTTTGAAACAATACAGCTCTTTCACAATGGAAGCAAAATGGGAAGTGAGTAAAGCAGGCTGACAGCTCTTTTCTTGTGGCATTTCATCTTCAGTGACTTAGTAATATTTCAGTAAGTTTGCATAAAACAAAGCTGATGTAACATAGCCCATTTTTAAGAGAAAAATGGAATCATATAAATTTTCTAATTCTGTTACCTAAGAACACGTTGATCTGCCTGATACCATTCCTCGTATTTTTAAAGGGCTTAGCAATGTCTTCTTATAGATTTGACAATTGTCTTCCATGCCATAAGTGCTACTACACTAACTAATGGAAAATTCTGCCTCATTTTATATTATACATGTCTAATTCCTTATTAACAATTGGTTAACATCCAAAGCCATCACATAGACATGTGAATGTATATATGTGCAGTGCAATGAGGCTAATACACCACAGAAACCTTAGGTCTAACAGGAACATAGAACTAGAAATGGTCTCCCAGGTCAGTGAATTTAGGTCTCTGCCTTTGGCTGTGATCATCAGCTTAAAAGGAGTCAGATCCTGGGAAACTGTGTCAAACCTGTCGTGTTCTGCTGGGTAAAAGCCTATGTGGGGTTAAGCTAACGCCACTTCAATAAAAATAATGCTCCAAATAGTCAGCAAAATTGTCACACTGCCATCGTCTCCAGCACTGAGTACTCTTAGACAGCAAGTCCGTGGACAGGGTATCTGAGTCAATGTCTCAATCCCATGGCTTGGCTCTGGATGTTAATGGGGGTGGCCAAAGTGGGATAACTGGACTAGACTTTGGCACCAGAGCCCTGATTTGCAGAAAAAGACTCTACAACTCGAATAGAGTTATAAAGCAGGTATGTTTACTCCAGCCGGGGTGCAAGGGGATCTCTCCACAAAGCTTGCACACCCACCGCACATTTTACCAAAAACTCACAGAGTGTGGATATCCATATTCATTGGATTACATAACACAAACATACATATGCATGAGTAGGGCTGGGTTAGTTAGAAAGAATGGTGTCAGCAGTTTATGTTCTCTTTGCACCTGCACATTGCCTCCTGGTGGGCGTCTTCAGGGGTCTTTGGGAGGAAGGCTCGTAGTCTTTCTCACCTTGTCTTTTCCCCAGAGCATGTGCAGATTCTCTTGGCCAATTTCTTGAATAACAAGAGTGTTTTTCAGCTGGTTTACTCCTTCTATCTTATCTAAGAGAACCAACAGAACTTCTACCATCCGTATATGGCTATCTTTACTCGTTATCAAGACCCAACTGGTTAGAGCACACCTGTTCCCCAAGGACAAAACCATAATATTTTGCTGAACATTATAGTTCTTGGTAGATTTTCACAGTGAACTGCTTTGTTTTGATGAACACAGTAGTCCTTGGTAAAATTCCACAGAACAGTCTGGGCATGCAGGATTCTCAGCAATATTAAAAATACTATAAGTAATACTATAACTTGCTATAAGTAAGTAAATAAGTTTCTAAGCAGTTTTCTATAAGTAAATAAGTAAATAAATCTCAAAACAAGTAATCATTTCTCTGTATCAGCCCAGATGAGCAGTTTCCTCTGGGGAGGAGCTCTCAGCACAGAGCCTCTACCTTTGCCAGCCTTTGAGCTTTGTTCTTACTTTCTTCCTTCTTTTTAAAAAATATTAGGGTTTGTTTACAGCTGAGAAGAGTGCTTTTTTCTTACCTTTCATCACTGGGATATACTAAATATCTTAGGTTTGAAGTGTTTGGAAGCTGGAGCAGTTCAGAAACAGGGATTGATAACTGAAACTATCTGCTGTGTCAACGTTTGTTTCTGCTGTTCAATCTCCCTTCTAAAACACATCTTATTCAACAGATTTGTTTCCACTGTGTGCTTCTAGTTCGCTTTCACATCAAACCAAAAGGACGTTATTTCTGCTTGCTGCTGGGTCTGGTACAGAGCCAATACTGCTGTAGAGTCTTGGAAATATTTTTTTTTTAACTTGCTCACTATCAGAATTACTGACTAAATTCCCACTGCAGAGTGTTGACCCTAAGATCTGCAAAGGGAACATTTCTTTTGGCTGTGCTTAGAGCAAATCTCAGCTGTGGTAGGTTTGCCCATGGGCTCAGTGTGATTTAGAATTACTATGGAGAGATCATTGGTTAGAAAAGCAGCTTGGTTCATTGTTAATTTACTGAAGCTGATCTGCCCTCCCTGGGAAGCTGATACCATGGAGCTTCAGATGGCATCCTGAAAGAATTATTTTCTGCCTTATATTCATGCATGGGAGGAGAAAGGGCTGGCCACTGCTTGCTAGTTCTTCACCAAATGCCATTCAGGTTAAATGTGATGCTTGTGCTTGGGACAAAAAGGACAAGGCACGATGGTAATAGTCTGCAAACTGCAAAATGAAACTAAGGGGAGTGTCAGCTCGCAGAATAGTTTCCCAGTAGAACTTGTGGCAGTTCCATCTCAAATGTAAACCAGATAAAACACACCTGAGAATTGCTCACTGGAGTTTGTCCTGTAATTGTGTGATCTCTTCTCCATCTCTGTGTTTTGTGTTCTAATCTAAGTTCTTAAATAAGTCTACATTGAATCTGCGCAGTTCATGAAGCTACCTCAGATGCACTGAGGTCTTGTTTTGCTGATGGAAGTAAATGAGTTCAGTTACAGAATCACTTTAAAGTCAGCATGACCTGCTGTTCTCCATCCCACTCCGTGCTGCTGGGCACAGATCCACAAAAAAAAAAAAAAAAAAAAAAAAAAAGCCTTTCCAGGAAGCTGATTGTATTTGCTATACTTAGGAGAAAAAAAAAAAAAAAAGCATTTTATTCTTAATCCACTGTCATACCAGAACATTGTTTCGCTTCTGATGACGGGCAGTCTCCTAAATCTGTCATCTGCAGTCAGACAAACAGATTTTGCAGCTTGCGTTGCCTCTGAGATGTTACTGCTTCACATAATATTTTGTTCCTTTGGCTTCAGGCAAACAAAGAGCTTGATGCAAAGGAAATAAAAGAAAAAGACTGAAGGTTGCTATCAAGGTCAGAATAAAGATCAGCTGTCTTAGATCAGACTCAATGCTCTCCCTGTTGCCTTCACTGCTAAGGAGCATAAAATAGGTGTTTACTGGGGGTAGTTCAGTGAAAAAACCTCATTCAACTCTGTAAGGGTACTGCTAGGAGATAACTCCAGAGGAGAAACCGAAATCTGGAGAATAAAGAAGGGGAGCAGAAGCCTGAAACCAAGGAGGAGGGACCTGAGAAAAGGATGAGGAGCATCAAGATGCAAGCTGGCATGTGGGAGAATGTAGCCTGAAGGAGTAATAGAGCAGAAACCTGGTGGTTTAATTTAGCACAAAATCTCTAGAGTAATGCAAGCAAACTGCGTCTCTCATACTAGGTCAGTGCAATGTCTGCACAGAGGACGTTCCTCTCTAGCCAGCCCCAGCTTTCTACTACTTTTTTCTTGCTACCAACCCTGCTTTGCATACTTGGCCCAGTGCAAACAGAGCAAAAAGTCTAATTAACTCCTGATATCTCAGGAGTAAAGGATGCCCCTGTATCCTCACCAGAAAGGTCACCTCAGTCATTCAGCACAGGCCCAGAACTACAGAGGAGTGGAAAGGACATCCATGGCCCAGCCAGGGTGCCTCTGGGGTCCAGAGACCATAGTCTGTCAGAGGCTTCCTGGCTGAAGCAATCCTTAGCTGCAGTCCTGCTGCCTACACTGAACTCTGTGTCCAGTATCAGGCTGTTGCATCATCAGCAGTTGCACTGGACTGTTGAGGACCTGACACTGCCCTCCTTGCTGCAGCACCATGTCATGATTTAAGCCCGGCCAGCACCCAAACACCATGCAGCTGCTCACTTAGGGAGGCTCATAGGTTGAGGTAAAAACAGTTTAATAACTGTAATAAAATTAAACAATAACAATAATAGACAATACAAATGGGTAATGTACAACATGATTGCTCACTACACTCCAGCTGATACCCAGACTGTTCCCAGCTAGCGATCCTGAAAAGAAAAAAGATCCCAAAAGCGCAATCCCAGAGGTGAGAGAACGCCCTCCTTCCTGGCCAACCCTCATCTCTATACTGAGCAAGAGGCTACATGATAGAGAATATTCCATTGGCCAGTCTGGGTCCAGTGCTCTGGCCGTGCTCCCTCCCAGCTTCTTGTGCACCTGCACACGGGCAGGACAGGGGGAGTTGGAAGGACCTTGATCTCTTAGCAACAACTGTAAACATCACTGTATTATCAGCATTCTTCTCATACCAAATCCTGTACTGAATCCAAAACACAGCACCATTTAGCTGCTAAGAAGAAAAGTTAACTCTATCCCAGTCAAAACCAGGTGAGGCATTTAGTGGCCTACAAACATCCGTCGTGTGTTTGCTCTCTTGTCCTCTCCTGGAAGGAAGCGTGGCAGGAAGGGCTGTGCTTGAGAATGGTTGCCATATGCTTGCTGTGGAAAGCGGGGTCAAGATCGACAGCTTTCTGTTTGTCCTTGATTTCTGGGAGAGCTCGCTGCAGAGTCACAGCCCTGCTGGAGGAGATCCTGATTCCCACAGAGTCAAATTTCGCCATTTTTTGGAAAGCCTCTGCTGAGCCACAGAAATTTATCCAGAAGCTTTGGGCTCATCTAGACATGGTGGAAGTGGCAGAAAGTGCAAGACACTGCTGTGGCAGAAATCCTGGACAAAATCTTTTGCAGCATGTTTGTACCTTGTTCAAAACATTTTGGACAATTTTTGAGCTAGATTAATGTTAGACAAGGTAAGTGTCCAGATGCTTCTTCCTAAGTGTCTTTGACAATAATGAACACAATCCCTGATCTTTTACTTTTGATGTTGTATGTTTTGACATGGTATCAGAATGCACCTTCTTGAGATTCAGTTTCTGTAGTGGTTATTTTTAAATTGTGCTTTGGGTATGAATTCTTGTGGGTTAGGAATTCTCTTGCAAAGCATCCCTTGCAGATCATGTAACGTTTGTCTGAAAAGGAGCTTTTTCTGCTTTGATGCTGCTTTTCCCGCTATACTTCATACAGATGCTGAACTTACTTTCTGCCTTCTGCTCTCACTGCTGCTTGCTAAGTACTTTCTCTTCTGATGCTGTATTGTTCTTGTCCTTCCTCTTCCTTTTACTTAAGATCCAAACCATCTTATCGTGGGTTTTCAGGTTGTTTATTTCTTTTCTGGTGTCTGCAAGCGAAGTATAAGTAATTTTCTTAGCTTTTAATTGTACTGGTGATACTTTGTGGAGAAAACTTCACTTATAAAATTTAAGAGTCCCTGAAGGGCTTGGGATGTTGGAAAATGTTTGCCTGAGGTTTAAAAGGGCAGAGAAGCTGTAATGCATTTGTTTGGTTGCTTGGATCTTTGTGACTTTACAGCAGTCACAAAAGTTAACTAAATATTTAATAGCAATCAGGAAACTATGCTGAATCTTAGTGGGAAAAAATTTATTTCTTTGCTGGTCTACAAAATGTGGCTGCTGGTTGCTGGATCTTCAAAATAGGTGTAGAAAGCATATGGACTGGATAGGTCTTAATGGCACTGATGCAGCCTGTGAAACAACAGAGGACGAAACAGAGATCAGAGAGCAATAAGGGCAGAGATAGAGGCAAGCTGGGCAGGGGTGGTGCAAGCAAGGTCACACAGATATATAACAAGATGTGAGGAGCCAGGGCTGGCCATGGCTCCACCCTTCTCCCATCCCTGGTGCCATGGTGAGCTGCACTGCTCAGTGCAGTATCTGGGACCCTCAGCACCCGGCAGGCCTTGGGGCCATTTCTCCCCATCCCTGCTGCAAGCCCGCTCGATCCTGTGATGATGGGAACCTTCTGTCAGGCACATTGCATATGCTGTCTCTGATTTAGCAGCCAGACAGCTTGGGGATTTGGATGTGAGCCTGCCTGCCCTGTGTGTCTGCTTTCCCTGCACAGAGAGTGCAGAACTTCATATTTTGTCTGTAAATTGGAAATCTTGCTCAATGAGCACAGTCAGAATCGAAACCAAGACCTGTGAATTGCAATTGGTTAAATACCCCTGAGCTTCACTGGCCTCTGGCACCCATCACTCAGCTGCACGCTATGTCTGACATGGGAACACTGCCACTGGCGGGACAATCAGGTAAGAGTCTAATGTCTGGTTCCTCACTCTGCAACTGTTAACATACCAGCCTGATAAATACAGTGGGAGGTGCTGTGAGGGGAATAAGCAAGCTGATTCCTGGTGAAAGGCCGTACAAAGCAGAGCATCCGAATCCCAGCAGGAAGAAAACAAACTGAAAGTAGGACCAGCCTTATCCAGTGCTATTTATAACTGAGCTCTGCTTCCTCCAGATAAATCTGAGTCTCTGAAGCATGAGTGATGCACAAGCCCCAGGCTGGGCCTTTGCCCTGCATCAGTGATGCTCCCATGGTGATGCTCTCTGCTCAGCTCACTGCTGAGTCCTCCCAGTATTGCCAAATGTGCTCTTTGGTAGGAGATGTTTTGCTACCCTTTTTGTGCACCCCAGATTTCTGGGTGTGTGAACACACTGATGCGGTGGGATGATTCTTTGCTCCTGTCTCGTGATCTTGCACCCTTGAATTCATCGGTGCTCAAGAGATGGTGCCTGGGGCTGTGAGTCCCAGGAAGGTACCACCAAAGTGGAGGTCACTTGATCTAGCTGTGGGAGAGAAGTGATTTTCAGAAAAGGAGTGTTTATGGGGCTAAATATTACATGGGAGTTTATTTTACAGTGTGTCCTTGTTGCTGCTGAACACATTTATTTTCCCATGTCAATCAGGAAGCTTTCAAGGACTTTGGAGGAGAAAACCCCACTAATGCTTGTAGTAAAGCTTGCAAGTAGCCATATGCTTCTAGAATGAGAGAATGCATTTGTAAATTTTTTAGATGGGAAGTTCCTTCTATTGTCTGTAGCAGGATGAGCCCGGTATTTGTTGGTATCCATGAATAAAGCCATCAACGAGCCTCATGACCATGACACAGGTGACTGATGGCCTGCAGTCGAGGGCTGCTCCAGGAGCACCCAAGCATTACTGTGCAGTGTCTTCTGTTCCAGGGTGTTTTGAAATGTTTTTGGTTATCATACCAAACAGTTCTTCCTTCTGCATTCCGCATCCTTTCTTGGTGAGATATGGTCCTGCCAAGCTGGCTGGCTTGGATGCTGCCTAACTTCTTTGTAGATGAAGCAACTCCCTTCATTTCAGTACCTATATACTGTTACCAAGCCTCTCAGCCACCCTGAACCTCCTAACTGGCATGTTTATTATCAGGAAAGCTGTGTTACACAAAAAGACAGTAGTTAAAATCAGGAGACATCTAAGAAAATCTCTACTTCTGCTTCAAATGGATTGGCAGGGAGTACCTTAGGTCAGAGCTACTCATTAAAGTTGTAAGAGATATGAAGGAAGCCCAAACTGACCAGAAGACATTGGAATTTTTGCACATTTTGACATTCATCCCCTGTCTAAACCATTTCCTCTCCAATGCAAACAGTACAGCCAAGATCTAAATATTACTGGTTCACCTTTAGGAAGAGTTGGTCCTTGCAGACCTTATTTTTTTAATGGCTCCTGTCATGGGGGTAAGTTAACTTCCTAAGCACTTTGAACTGATCCATTCTGTCTTGTTGCATGATTTTACAGCAAAATGTCAACAAATTTTTCTACAAAGAACAAAATAGCATTGAGAACCTGCCTTTGCTTAGCAGCTCCCTTATCTGCAGATTACTGTCATAGATGAAACATTTGCATTTAAAAGAAAACCCAGATTTTAAGATAGGAACAATTTGCAATGATTTTATTTTAAAGTTTTTATATATATGTAAATCAAAGTAGCTTTTATATCTCTCCATCAGCTTTTACTCACACTCAAAAGACTTGTCTGCTGTACAAAGCAGTCTCATCTATTGCAGCAAATGAAGCAGTCACAGTGTGGTTTGAACATGACATGCAATAAATTTGTGAGAGGTGAAACTGAATTTAAAATCAGACTGAACCTTACTTTCTGGAACTGGGGAACTGTTTGTGAATCACAAAAATGAGAACTGGCAGAGGCCTTGAGAGTGTCCTCTTCTTCCCATCATGCCATCACAGACATGTTATCATTCCTGAAGTGCTTTCTTCAAAATGAGACTGAGCAGGCTATCTGTTTTCACCAGTACTGACAGACTGGAGTCATCATTACCTACTATGTCTTACATAGTACACACCTCTTAATGCATGTGGAAAGGATTTCTATAATTGCCCCACCCCTCCAGCAGTATCACTTTGCTGATTCCTGCCCCAGCCTCTGATCCTCTTCTGCACTACTGTCACTTAGCCAGAAATTCCCTAATTTCTAGATGTTTACATGCTTTTTTCTTCCCATCTGTGTCCCTCTGCACTTTATCACAATTCACTTTATCGTTTTTGGGCTATGTCTCCAGTTTGTCAAGTTAACTTTGAGTCCCGATCCTAACAGAATCCTGTCTCTAAACTGTGTAATTTGCAAATATTCTGTGTATTTTGCAATCCACTATGCCACTTACTAATGAAAATATTGAATAGAACTGGACCCAGGACAGTCCCGTGTGGGAATTGTCTAGAGATGTTCTCCCAGGTGGTCTGAAAATCACTGAATATAGCTCCTGAAAATTCATTTTCAATCACTCATCCACTTCACAGTAATTCCATCTAGACCTTCTTTTCTTAGCTTGCTTCTGAAAACATCACAGGGAGTATGCCAAAAAGCCTTACAAAATTAAAGGTAAATCACATCTACTCCTTCCCTTTAATCCTTTAGACCCATTACCCTGCCAGGGAAGGAAATAAATTTTGTTTGATAAGATCTTTCCTTGACAAGCCCATATTCACTGTTCCTTATCTTCTTATCCTGTACATATGTATGGATGACTTAATATTTTTTTCCAGCTCTCAGAGTTCAGCGTTAGACTGATTGGTCCACAGTTCTTTCACCTATCCTTCAAGACAGGTTTTGTTTTGGGTTTCCTGGGGGCATTTTTGCCCTGTTCCTATCCTCCAGGACCTCTCCTGTCTTCTAGTTTTCATAGATAACTACTAATGATTCAGAGATCCCTTCAGCTGCTCCCTTAAGCACACTAGGTTGAATTTCATCAGGCCTTGCAGAGTTGGATATATCTGTCTTATCTCAGATTCTGGCCTGTGCTCCTTAAAGTTAATTTTGTTAAATGTCTACTTACAATTTGTCTTTTTATATGGCACTGAAAGAAGAAAGGCCTTGATACTTCTGCTTTGCCTGTGGTTTGTCATGGGATCTGCCTTCCTCCTTGTAAACAATAAATGGAGTCTAACAGGCAGAGGCCTAGATGAACCCTTCTGGGATATCTGATTTTGGCTTCACTGGCCTCCTGGACCAAAAAGTCACTTTCCCCCTAAAAGAGAGTCTCTAACTTCTTTCCCATGAAGGTGTCTCAGGGAATGACGGAAAGGTGTGTCCCCCTTCTTGTGAGAATTGCTTTTCTCCGTGAAGTTTCTGGATGTGCAAAGACCCTTGAGTCTGTCAGTGACAGCCCAGCTCTCCCTGTATGGCAGGCCTGATTCTTCCTCTGGGGGGTGGCGGCTCCTCTTTAGTTGTGGCTCGAACTGTGGGAACTGTATTAGGTTAATGGTTGGACTAGATGATCTTCAAGGTTTTTTCCAACCTAGATGATTCTGTGATTCATCCATTCACTGTGCTTTTACCAGCACCATTTTTAGAGCTCAGGGATGTGGATGGGGGTAGGGACTAGGCTTTCACAGCAGGGCTTCTGTGAACAAAATCAAGGACTAATGTCTGCTATGGTTGACTAAAACTTTTTTTTTTTTTTTTTGAGATCTTTCTTTCTTGCTAGAAGTTTCACAGCAGAAATGCTGCCTTCTTCCCAGTGTAATAGACAGGAATGATAAAAATCCCTGACACAAACCAACAGTCTCTTTTGCTGAGCATGCTTCACAGAACAGGAGCCCTTTATGCTGTATCCTGCCATTCTGACTCCAAGACAGGCATACTGGTCACCCCATGATTCTGGTCGCCCTCATAGAGGGACCAACTGGGCCTTACCATGGCTCCCCCCTGCCTGCCTGCCTACCTGGGTTTACCTTTGGCAGGAAGACCAGACCCACACACAGCCAGGGCACAGCCAAATCTTCTCCTGCCACAGTGGTGTCATATGGCTGAAGTGCACTCAGGACCTAGGAGCTCCTTATCCCTTTATATAGTTAGACAAAGAGGCTGACTGGGCTGCTTTGACCCAAATCTTGGAGTTAGCTGTCTGCACTCAGTTATCACAGCTCTTTAAAATCTTCATTATTGCCTAAGTCAAAGTGAGTAATCTGGATTTAGCTTACTTTTTGCTTTTATCCCAAATAACCATGGTGAAGAGTGAAGCTTTCTGTCTTCCTTCTTCCCACGTCCACATAGGACAACTTGTACTGCTGTCCAAGTTAGTGCTGGGGACTCCAGACACCGCCTTGCTCCTCACCTCTAAAACTTGCTCTACTTGTCTCTTGCTGCATAAAGACCAATGCTGGAGTTACTTTGCATGGGAGTGAAGTAGTCTATGCTTTCTAGGTGATCAAGTGAATAATTTTTTGGGGTCTTTTGTGAATGATTACAGGAGAGCAGCCTTGCTGTACTCCTCCAGGTGCCTGGCCTTGGATACACTTCTGATAGCAGGCGGAGGATCCTTAGTGATGTGGCAAGGAACACTTACAGTGCCAGGCTAGGGTGTGTGGCAGGCAACAAACAAAGAATAGTTGGCAATGTCCTTGATGGAGGGCATTTGGGGGCTTTATTGTAGAAGCACTACTTTGTCCCAACAGCAAGGATGGACAAACTATTTGCTCCAGCAAAACAGAAAATCAGCGGGCTCAGGATCAGCTGGCTGTTTTAGGAGACTTTCACCACAGCAGATCCCTTGGGCAAACAACAGAGGCAAGTGACACAGGGAGGGGAATAAACAAAAAAATGACAATTTGTCACTGACAGGAGAAGAATGTGAAAGATTTCTTCTCTGCTGGTAATGACTTGATGTTTCCGGATGCTGTTCTGCTGAAAGTTGCTGGCAGGAACCAACAAGAAACACATTTGGAGGTGGCAGAGCAAAGAAATGAGAACTGCTTTTTAGCTCAGTTCAGAGACTGTTGTAGGGGAGTCCAGGAGAATATTTGCACCAGAGAATAGGAGAGATCAGCTTGAGAAAGATGTGTCTAGATGAGTCTAGAAGATATGACCTATGGAGCAATTTATCTAGATCAGCACTTTGTCAAGAGCCCTCAGCATGGTGTGGAGGCAGACTGAAAAACAGAATAGCAGCAAAATGGAGAAAGTATCCTCTACACAGACTAAAGGTGCTTGCTGTTGGACTAACACAGCCAGGTTTGGATGGGTACTCCTGGTTGGAGTTTGCTCTGTCTGCTTTTGCAAGCATCCACACTGTCAGCTTGTCACCTGGGCCATGTGATGGATGCAGCCAAATTGCATCCGTAAGAGCTTGTGCCCTTACTAAATCACCTCTCTTCTACCTTGACAGAGCCCCAGAGCTCTGCTGGCCCTTTGTTTTGGGACAGCTTGTGCATAAAGAGTCTAGGCGAATGTGGTTTTGGCAGTGGGTTTGTGTCTGTGCTTTGCTGCCCTGGCAGGTGCAGCTGGAGCGAGCTGAGGGAATCCTCTCACTGTTTGCATGCTTGGTCAAGGAGCAGATGTCTGCCTTGAGTAAAAGTCTTCAGCCAGTGTGACTGTAAGAACAAATAGCCAAATCTCCCTGCTTAGCCCTGTGTGCACAATGTGTGGAGAAAATCAGGTGACTGGGAGAGCCCAGAAGGACCGGGAAGCACTGTGTGATGCACAGCTGGGATCCTACAAGAGACTGCGGCTCTGTTCAGTTATGGAGCCAGATGGGTGAACTCCCTGAGCTGCTGAGCTGGGCATAATGTCGAGCTCTCCGAGGGGCCCATATGATTGCATCTAGAGCTCAGCAGTGAGTAACAAAGAAACTCCTGAAGCACAGAAACAAGGACGTGTGTCTAAAGGTGAGTACTAGAGAAAAGCACGAGGACAAATTAATACAGAGAAGTGGAGGTGCAAAATGAGCTGTGATTATCCTGGGTTGTAAAAGGGAAGGGGAAAATATTTAGGAAGTATATTAGAAGCTAAAAGAATGAAGAATATAGACTCATTAATAAAGCAAGCTTTCAGCTTGAGTAGTATGGAGAAGGATGAAATATTTGATGCTGTATTGTTTAATCTTACAGTAAGTGTCTGAGACTTGCTGCTTAGTATGATTAATGCAACAAGAGGATGAAAGCACAGATCAGAATAGGGAAATAGCATGTTAAAGAGTATTTAGATGAGACAGGATCTTGCTCATCAGCAAGATCAGCTTAAACATACCCTGGAGAAGTTAAAGAACTAGCCAGAGCAATTTCAGACCACTAACAAGCATTTTAGGGAGTTTTGAGTCTTTATCCATTCAGGTCTTTAAGCAGAGGTTGGTGTTTATGTGCAAACCCATTTACAGCATCCAAGCTGATTGAGTACCTTGACTCAGAGTCAGGGCTGGGGAATGCTCTGGGGTGTGGAAGAATTATTAAAGTGATTACAGAATCATAGAATGGTTTGGGTTGGAAAGGACCTTAAAGATCATCTAGTCCCAACCCCCCTGCCATGAGCAGGGACACCATACATAAGTCTGGGATGCTCACAGCCCTGTCCAACCTGGCCTTGAACACTTCCAGGGAAGGGGCAGCCACAACCTCTCTGGGCCACCTGTCCCAGTGTCTCACCACCCTCATAGTGAAGAACTTCTTCCTTATATCTAATCTAAATCTACCCTCTTTCACTTTAAAACCATTACCCCTTGTCCTATCACTACATACCCTTGTAAAAAGTCCCTCTCTGACTCTCTTGTAGGCCTCCCACAAGAAAGGATGAGGGGAAGCATCACTCTATGGTTGCCTATGGACTCACACATATTCACCTATCTGTGATGTGGGCAGACTGGAATATGATACATATAAAGTCTGCTGTCACCAATCCAAAACACTTTTCAGTGATGCTTTGTTGTGGTAAGGCATTAGCTGTCTTTTTCTGTCTGCTAAGCCACAGAAATGCAGCGTTCAGATCACAGCTAACCCTTGCAGGAGGTTAAAACCTTCGCAGGAACAAAAGCACAGACACCAATATGATGGTTGCTACTTGTTCAACTTATTAGCTGCACAATTGTCTTATATATGCTCCTTAAAGGGATCCACCTTAAGCATGGCTGTGTTTTGGTAACATTGTTCTTTGGCATGTTTGATTGGTTCCCTATTCTTCCCGTACATCGCGAGGTCTTCCGAGCGCCTCTCCCTACACTTCCCCCTCCTCATGCTATATAGCTATATTTGTAATTGTAATGGTTTAAGCCCTGCCGGGACCGGAGAGCACGTTGCCGTTGCCCCTCCCCCACCCTCAGCTGGTCGGGCTGGCAGTGAGGCACAAACCCTGGGTTAAAATAAGAAGAAATTTAATACAACAGAGTGATAAACAATCTAAACAACAACAGTAGCAATGATAACAACAATAAACAGAAATAACAATGAACAAAACGAACGATATACAGAGAAATACCACAAATGGTCACGGAACAGCTCCCCGCCACCAAGCCCACCAAAGAGCAAGTAAAAAGGTTCCGTCCCTGGACCTGACGTCAGCATGGTATGAATAACCTGGCTGGAGATCCCTTCCCCCTCTCTCTCTGCTGGGGAAACCTAACCCTATTCTAGTTGAACCAGGACAGTAATAATTGAAGTGCTTGTTGTTCTATTTCTTCATATGTAGGGTTTTTTACTCCGTTCCCTTTTTCCTTTGCTTTCTCTTCGTTCTTTTCCTTTATTCACCACAGCTGCTCCATGCTTCTCTGTAGTGCTTGCCCATACGTTGGGTCTGGGTGAGATGGTTCATCTAGTGAAAGATCCAAGTAGCCAAAAGCCACAGAAAATCTGCAGAAACTTTTAAGAAGAAATGGTTATTTCACGTTTTATACATCGTGCAGGTATCCATTTAATTAAACCATCCTTTTCCACTGCTGTGTACCCAAGCCCAAACACTCTCAGCGACCAGCCCAATTCCCATGCCATCGCTCCCGCTTCCTTGATTTGAACCAAAGAATATTTTTTTGTCGCCTGGGTTGGCATAAAGTGTTTCCACAGGGGAGGTGTGGACTCGTCGCCTCTAACAAAATGATTTAAAGCATAAAGGGCACGGGACAAAAGAGTCTGCTGTCGGTCTATGGGTATTGTCCCCTTATGACCTTCCCCCTCCCCAAGCTGTTGTAGTTTTGCTTTTAGGGTGCGATGCGCACGTTCCACTATTGCTTGCCCTTTTGCCCTCTATGATTGGTCCCGGCGTGGTGTCCATGCGCTGTCCTCCTGCTGGGCAAACATCTTGCTTTCAACAGTACAGCTTTCTTATCTTTTGCTACACACACTGTTTGCCAGCCCCTTGGCTTTGCAGGTGTTCTTCACAACAGCTACAGCCTGTTGTTACAGTGAGGCCATTCGGTCTGGATCACTCATAATATGTCTGTTGTTTTTTAACCATTCCACGAATCCCTCTTTTGTTTTTGAGCGATCTAGACCCCTTTTATTGTTCAGTCCTTTGTTTTCATAAAACACTTCCACACACAGCTAAACATCATGAAAAGATTACAATGACAATTAAAACGCTTATTCCATATAAAACCAAATTCTTTAACCATCTAGTAATTGGTAACCTTTTAGCTGAATCATTATTAAATATTCTTCCTTCTTCGAGATGTAAACCTATCGTGTAAGCATCACTACAGAACCAAGTGTCATTTATTGGTACTGCTGAAGGAGTCATGTTTTGCCATTCTAGCCTACATACATCCCCAGGCCTGACCTTGCATGCTATTCCCAGCTACTGGGGGAAGAGAGCCTCTCAGCTCTAACTCCAATCAAACAGGTCTGAGATGGGTCGGCAGCAGTTGCTAAGCCCAGGCAAAATGTCTGCTGTCCTGATTGATTTTTCCCTGCCACCTTGGCACAACTCAGCAGTTTCTTATCTATCTTACGAGGCCTGTTCTTCATCAAAGCTTAGTGTTTGTCAGAAGCTGTGTAAGGCCGATGCCTCCCAGATCTTGTCTTTCTCTGTTTTGCAGCAGCACCTGCAAGACTTGTTTGGGAGCTGTTATCAATAAAGGGTTAGATAAACTTCAAAACACAGCATACTTAGAATAGTTCCACAGAAGGCTAAAACAATACAGCAGTTACAATTACGAGTTAAAAAGAATAGGCTAATTTCACTAGCTATAAATAAAGGATATGACTAAATACTACAAAAATAAACAGTAAGGAAAATACGGAATAGCACAATTAATAGAAGTACTAACATTCAGATCTGCAATTGCTAGGGAACCCTGGATGCAGAGAGAATTTAGAGTACCCTTCCTTGCAAACTGGAAATCCTACTCAATGTGTCCATCTGTAGGTGAGGCATCCAAAGTCGCTGCAAGCAGGTCCAGCCTCTAAATCAACAAGCCAAAATAACTGGCACTTTTCTTTGAGCGGTAACATCTGATTTCATCCTCCTGTTGGGTCCCACCCAGAACCTGGCCAGCTCTCCAGGGGGAAAACCAAGGGAGTTTCTAGAAATGTTAAACACTTAAGCTCTTAATTCTTAATATTGCTAAACAAAGCAAGTTGAATACACACACTCTTACAGAATTTCATCCTCATTAATAACTACATTCCATCTAAACTACATCTTTCACCAGTGACTAGTAAGCCTATATATCTCATTGAGGAGTTGCAATTACTGTTAGCATTTTTCTCTTAAAAGAATTGGCAACTGTAGTGTAGTTTGTTCTGTTGCAGTAGCAAATATTACCCAGACATTCTGCTTAAAAGATCAGTCGAAGAGATTGCAAACAGTTGGTACAGGGGCACTCACAGCACCCACAGCTGGCTCCTGAGTGCTGGCTGACTCTCATGACTCAGATGTGGTTGCACACACCTTGCCAGTAATCACCAGGGACTGTGACCTGTGGAGACACAAGCATAACCTCTTCCCCAGGTTATTAAAGGAAATGGTCCTTCCCAGTTACCCCTTTCTAGGTTTTTGTTAACACGTGAGCTTTGCTTTGGACTTCTTGTTGATCTGGTATCTGTGATGAGAAATGACACAATATTGGTGGCACCTGTGAGACAGGGGAATGTTTAAAAGTTCATGACATATAATGCCTTATTTAGCCTTTCGTGAGGTGTAGATTGATACTACATCTCCCCTTTTTTATTGTTGTAACAGATGCTTTAGCTTTAGTGAGAGTACATTTTACTAGAAGTCAATCTTGTGTCACCGTCTGAGCCCAAAATATTTAAGGGGTACCTGCTGATCCAAATCCTGAGTCATTGCGGCTTCTTGGTATACTATTACGGAGAGCTGCAGTAAAATAAGCAAGCTGAACAATTTTTGACCCTTTTGTTACAGAACACAGGGGTTCAGGCCATAATTCTGATTTTCTTCTTCATAACCAGCATCTACGACCCATGTAAGATTGTAGATGATCTTTTGACAATATTTCTGTCAAGCAGATGGTACAGAGGTGCACTCTCCCTGCAGAGCATGCACCTAAATTCAAGACAACACAGAATTACTGCCTCATGTTAGAGGAGGTACTGTACATGTAACACTTAAAACACTGAGCCCAAACAGGCAGCAGCACCAATGACTCTCTGAAGCTGCAGTGGGCCGCGTCTCACACATGCAGAACAATCACACAACCACACAAAGGCGTCCCCCACACTCATTACTGACACAACATGACAAATATTACAAATACGAAGTCTCCACTAAGAACATATAAAGCCAGTGCTGCATGACAGCGTCAGCACCTTCTCTGTGAAAAAAGTGCCGCTTTTGTCGGGGGGGGGGGGCCGGGCCAAGTGCGGTGCTGGGCTCACCTGCAGGCGGCCGCTCCGCGGCGTTGGGGGGCTCAGGGAGGCCCCGGGCCGCCGTTGCCATCTCCATACTGTGCACCCCGACCCCTGTTGGACCCCGCGGACTCCTCCGTCTGAGTAGGCTCCTCTGAGAAACATCCTTAGATGCATGTTGTTCGGCTTGGGTGGCTTTCATTAATGCATTTGCCTTATCCCAAGTCATCAAGTGCTCTGGTTTTCCCAATTTTGCCTGCTCTGTTAAATCAGCTTTTATTAGAGGCCAGAGCTCTGACTTCATGCAATCCATCAGCTCAGCCAAAATGCCGAGCTTTAATAATCTTTGTAGCATAGCTTTTAAAGCGCTCGACTTCGTAGAAGTCTTATGCTGTCTTCCCCATATTTTAAATACCTTGATTGTGGCCTCCGTGGTGCGCTGTGGAGTCTCACGTCCTGCATGGAGCTCCATCACCTCCTGCCGTGTGCCGCCAACCGCCACCGGTCCGCACACCGAAATCACCACTGCCCTCACGTCGGGGTCACCATTTGTTGTGGTAAGGCATTAGCTGTCTTTTTCTATCTGCTAAGCCACAGAAATGCGGCGTTCAGATCACAGCTGACCCTTGCAGGAGGTTAAAACCTTCGCGGGAACAAAAGCACAGACACCAATATGATGGTTGCTACTTGTTCAACTTATTAGCTGCGCAATGGTCTTATATATGCTCCTTAAAGGGATGCACCTTAAGCATGGCTGTGTTTTGGTAACGTTCTTCTTTGGCATGTTTGATTGGTTCCCTATTCTTCCCGTACGTCGCGAGGTCTTCTGAGCGCCTCTCCTTACAGTGCTTTAGAGCCAATGTCTGGCGTATGAGTTTCTGTAGTTGCTTTCCTCAAAGGGACTGTCCTAGCATGTAGGAGGGACAGTGGCATGGTCAGGGTACCAGAGCCTAGAAACCAGTGTCTGGACAATTCACCCAGGCTAGAAGCATCCTAAACCAGCCACAGGGACTCACAAAGTGTGGATGATAGTCCAGCAGTGCATCAGGCTGCACTCTGGCCTGTAGGACAAGCATGGCCATGAAAAGGATGAAAGATCTTGAAAGGCCAGAAGAAGTAAAAAAATATCTGGAGGAAAATGGTAGGATAGGACCCAGGGAATTACTGACCTGCCAGACTAATCTGAATGACTGGAAAAACACTGGAACAAATGGCAACACTTTTTATAAATGTCTAGATAATAAGGTGATACAGAAGAGCCGACATGGATTTGTCCAGAATAAATTGTCAAGCCAGTATCATTTCTTTTCTTTCTTTTGTTTCAGAGAAATGGGCCTCATGAAGAAGGGGGAGGCAGTCAAGGTTATAACCTCTATCCATCTTGACCTGACTAAAGCTTTTGATCCAGGCTCACACAGTGATGTTCTTATAACCAAAATACAGAAATATGAATTAGGTAAAATAACTATAAAGAGGCTGCTTAGGTGACTCAAGCAGTGTGCTCAAATAGCAGTTATACAGAGCTTGCTGTCAGTCTAAAGATGCTTCAAGTGAGACCCTCCATCTGTCAGTCCTGGTCTTCTTTTCGTCAATACTTTCTTTAACAACTCCAATTACAGAATAGGGAAGCCCACTTGGGAGGACAAAGCACTTTGCAGGACATGATTATGTTCAAAATGATCTTGATAAATTGGAAGAAAGGCCAAAAATCAATGTGATGAAATTCAATATAGACAAGAAGAAATACTGTGTTAAGAAAGGGGAAATTAAATGCACAGATACAAAACAGTGGATGACTGGTTAGGCAGCAGGGTGCCAGAAGGGGAAAGTGTAACAGATCACCTCCACTGGTCAGCAATGGAATACTGTTGCACAAAGATGTGTGTCATTCTGATTTATTAGCAGAAATAGAAGATAGAGAATGTTGTAACTCCTGTCTACTAGTGCCTAGGGGTGGCCCTGTACCATGTGTTTGCAGCTGCAGAGAAGGGCTGAAGGGGAAGATTAGGAATGGTGAAGCCTTGAAGAGCAGGACCTGGAAGCAACAGTTGAAGCAGTTGGCTTTGTTGGGTTGAGAAAAAGGAGAAAGAAGCATCGACACAACAACCTTTTCTTGCCCATTTGAAGACTGTTAAAAAAAGAGGGGTAAACCATTTTTCTCTGTGTCCACTGGGGAGATGCTAAGGAGTAATGGGCTTGTCTTGTGGTAAAGGAAATGTCCTGTATCAAGCCAGTTAAGCACTGACGTATCTGCAGGAAGATTGCTGAGTGCCTGTTTTTGGAGGTTTGTGAGAACAGCCTATGTGAATTGTCATCAATGGTAGTGGTGTGTCTAATCCTGCCTAAGAGCAGAATAGATATTTATAATATAATAGAATAAATAGATTCAGGTCCCTCCAAACCCTGCAGTGCCATGATGACTTTGCTTAGGACTGTACTGATTGCCAGGCTGGCACTGGAAGGAACTTGCAGGGACTTTCCTCAGCAGCCCAAGGAGTTGTTTACTTGCTGGAGTCATCTGAGCATCTTACTTGGCCAGTTTTTGTATGGGTGACCTGGGGATCTGATAATGCATTTGTCTGTCCTCTTCTGTCTGTGGCAGACTTTATTCATTTTTTTAGGCAGTGGATGACAAAAACATTCTTATTTCACTTACGGCAGATGTCAGCAGGGCCATGATACACCAGGCTGGTAAAGGGCTTCCTGAAGGATAATTAATAGAAAGGGAAGGAATTGCTCATCAGTCAGTGTGCATGTGTTGCATGTGGCACCCCACAGCTGAGCTTTGGCAAGCTGAGGGGCAGCCAGAGGGATTTGTGTTTGCAGTAGGAGGTGTCACGTTATAACAAAGGCAGGCAGATCCTGCCTGTGGCTGTCTGCAAAGCGCTTAAGTCAGCCTCATGACCGGGATGATTTTGACCAATTGTATTTTGTCAATGCGAGTGACTAACGGTCTCCATGCCATGAAAACTGATCAAGCATTATTTCTTTTGCAAGAATGACATCAGAAACATGGGAATTTTCAAATCAGATTGGATAAATGGTCTAATCTCCTGCTGGACAACAGCCATTACCAGCTGCCATAGACAAAGATGGTAGTATTCCCTTTCTAGGAGTGAATGGGTTATTGCCCTGCTAATCTGTTGTACATAGCAGGGAACATGCAGGTTTTAATCTTTATTTTTCTATGAACAAATTGGGGTTTGACTAGTCTCAACTTCTTTATAAATAAACAGCCTTTAAGAAATAACAACCAAAAATTAGTAGGCTCTTCTAGCAGCAATGAGTTTCACACACCAATTTTGCTCTGCAACAATAGTCATGTTAAAGATCACACAGGAAAAATAGCAGCAGATCCTTGATTTTATTACAGGTCCCATCATGATCAGACACAGCAAATGACTTGCTGCTCTGTGTTTACTTGTCTCCTTTCTGTTGCTTACACATTCTTTCCTTTCTCATGTGGTTCTTTATTCTTACTCTATCATAATTGAACTTTTTCTGTGAATTGTGTCATGCAGCCAAAATCCTGAGTTGATTATCACATGCTTCAGGAAAGAATTAACTTCTTGCTACTATGCACACAATTGCCTGGTTCTCTTGTCAAATGCCCCACCCCACACAACACTGATACTGCTAATGACAGGAGGTTGTGCCACGCTTACGGGCCTCTGGGAGCTGAGAAAAGGCCAGTTCTGAGCAGATGCCCCATTTGATTGCAGTATCATGAAGGCTAATTACTCTAATAAGCATTTATGGGATTCAGAGATCAGGAGAAAAAAGATCACAAACACTATTAAGGTGTCAGAGGTGTTGAAGGAAAATTGAAAGTACTAAGTGCCAATTTCTGATTTCTGAAATTCAAGTTAGCGTCACTGAGAGCTGCTGACAGTCATTTGAGGGCAGATCCTGATGCCCTTGAGGAACTGTGTTCAAGCTGTCTAAAATACCTACCTAACTCAGGTACTGCTGACTGCTTTGAATGTAAGAGCAAGACTACCCCAAGCAAATCAGCCTACTTGGTTTGGCGGCCTTATGACTCCACCTGTCTGTGTAACAGATGAAGAGAAGTAGTTGGGACACTTAACTGAGTACCGATAGTAAAAAACTTGAATAAATCTCCATCAAGGAGAGGATATGTGGAGTGGGAAAACCCTGGAGAAAAACTCTTCACTTGGGGAATGCTGGAAGGGATTGGCTTGGGAAAAAAATCCCATGAGTTCATCATAGCACTTACATTGTCGGTCATTTCCAGACGAGCTTCCTGCAACATGTTGTTTTAATGTAGACATGAGGACTAAGGAGTTGTGTCTGCACAGGGTGATTGGGGTGGACTCCAGCTCCTGAGCCTCCATCCATGTATTTTCTTCCACTGGTGTGATGAGCTGTCACTTGGCTCTAGCCTGGGTGAAAAATGTCTACACTGTGCTTGGCAAGAGCAGATGAAGGAATTCAGCTGCAGCTGCTCCTGCACAGCTCGAGCAGAGCTTACTAATGAGTGCCTGGACATACACTCTGGTAAGGGACAAGCTGGGGGTCTCCCTTCAGTGAGGGTCTGGACCAGTTCTGTTCCTAGTGTGTGCATTGTATATGCAACCTGGATGGTGGGTCTAGACTTCAGGATGACTACAGTACAGGTATGTGTCACTTGCATTTGTCTTCTACATGCAGCTCAGGGCACTGGTGGGTTTAGACTGCAGGTTTCAGGTACTGGAGATCCCCTTTTCTTGCTATGTAGTCCTGTTCCAGTAGAGGATACGTGAGCCCTTTGTGCAAACTGCTCCCAGGTTTAAATGGCAAAATCTTTGCACAGTGTTTTCATAGGAGATAATGTCTTGAGAAATAGCTTCCCCTACCTTCAAGCGAAGACAGTTTGCATTAGAGGTGTGCTGGGAAGTTTATCCCAAATATTCAGGAAAGTAGATTGAAAAGAAAGAACATGAGTTAGAGCAGACATGTGTTGGACATACAAATAAAAACATCTTATTGTCAGACAATTTTACAGCGGCATTTTAAAAATCTCTGATTTGAAACATGACCCTTTTTCTGTGCCCAGTATGAAACAAGTTGGGCATGTGTTTGTAACCAGTTCCCCTGAACTCTGCATTTCTCACTTTAGATTAAAACTCCTCACTGCACCAACCCCTTCATCTGAAGCAGCTGCTGGTGACCGTCATTGTCAGCAGTAGCTCATGATCCCAGGGAGATGTTCCTGGAATAGATATACCCAGCACATTTTGTGCATGATGGCCAGCCTTGGAAATCACTGTTCACCATATGTGCCGTTGAACCTGTCTTTTTATCGTTAACCATTTTATTCTGGGACATATTGAATTACGCCATTCCTTTAATGCCATATAGCAGAAGTGGTTCCAGTTGAAGACTTACGATTTCTCTGTGCAAGGATGTTCAAAGGTATATGCCACTCAAAACTCTTCATTTGCACCTTATGGACATGAAACTGGCATTCTGATGTATTCTCAGATGGATTCCTTTTATATTTTATTTTTCCTTCCTCAGATTAGTGTTTTCTAGGTAGGAAACGTTCACTAGAGGTTTAATTACGCTTAGCTGAGTCTCTTGCTGAATTTTCATGGTCTGTAGAACTTCACAGTATAAACAATTTTACAAAACAGAATTAACTGTTTTTCCCAAGGAAGTATCATCAGAATACCCAATCTGTGTAATTAAAGTATTGAGAATGTTGCTTGTTTTCTGGAGTAGGTACCAGATAAATAGCTGTCCATAGATAATTTGGTAAGCTCTAGGATAATCATGCCCACTCATCATATTCATGGGATGATATTTAGGGAAATGCATCTGGTGCACTGCTTGGACAGGAACAGATATACCTCTGAAAACTTCAGCAGAACCTGCTGAAGTGCTTGTCCCCATCCTGAACTGACAGATGCCCACAGGAGTGTGTGCTGACAGGCCCAGTGACAAGTCATCCTTTCCTGTTCAGTCTGATTGAATTCCCAGATCTCAGAATCGAGCATTCTTAATGCTTTTGGTCTAACTGAAATGTCTCTTCTAAACTGTAAGCCATTTATCTGAGTTCTAATCTCTCCTGCTGAGCTGTCACAGTCAAAAGGCAAATCTTCTTACCAGGCAGACAGATGCCTTGAAGATGTAGGGAGGATTTCAATTTTAATGGAGATGTTTTCATCTCCTTGAAACATAAGTGCCCTAAGGATCCATGTCACACGTTGCCTGCAAGGGCTTGTCTGCACCCCACATAGGGACAGAAAGCTGATTTGAGGTTGTCTGGCTGAAGGGTAGCCCATATGGCACTACACTTGGAGTAATTAGTCAAATGGAAGGTGTTAGTTTGTTCAGGGTCAGTGATGTACTCAGGTCTCTCGGAGACATTTCTGTGGTACCGCGGGTATTTGGAGATGTCTTAGGGATCTCTAGGGTGGTGTTGTGCTGTAGTGCAGAGCATTGCATAGCTCAGACACCTCACAAGGCCCATCCCTGATGGTAGTACTTCTGTCGCTGCTGGGAGAGATGGCCGTGCGTAGGTGCAGAGTCCCCAGGTGTGGGTTGCCCCTCTCTGGAGCATCCTTTAGGAAAGTGACAGGAGTGCTGGGACCACTTCTGAAACAGCCTGTGGAGGTAAGGGTGTTCAGATGTGCTAGGCACCATCAAGCCTCTGGGGAGGAAACCAGCTACTCTTTAGGAAGGATTCCAGAAGACCATGTGGAGGGCGTGGGATTCTGTCCTGCTAATGCTGAGAACCCTGTGCTGACTGGGACTGTCTTCTTGTTTTAAGGTCAAGTGGCAGAAGGATGACATGGACAACAATTTGAACTTCTTCTCAGTCTCCTCAGATGGGCGGATTGTTTCATGGACTTTAGTTAAGGTAAGCAGTAGGTGGCAATTTCTTTTCACAGCCAAATTATAACCTATTGCCCCCAAAGTGCAATGATGCATTGTTTGGGGTTTTTTTATTTATAATGAGCCAAGTTTGAAAGAAGTAGCAGCAAAAGATTACAAGTGCAGTCACAGCTGTGTCTGGGGCTCCATGTTAAACTCTGAAATAAGTAGAACCAGCTTACTCCTTGCTCTGGACCTAACCATCCTACCTGCACCTGTAGCACTCCATGGGCCTGAGTACAAAAGCTCATTTTCCTGCTTTGCAGCTGCAGGAATTCAAGAATGGTCCTTGCTCTGAAACGTTCCTTGTCCCATAAGGGTCACCCAGAGACAGAGCAGAATAATCTGCTTTCTTGCCCAGCTTCAAGACTCTCATCCTGAAAATGCTTCCCTACAGATTGCAATTAGGAATGGAAGGGGGATGATGCAAACTTCTCACTTGTGGCCAAAGTAACACAGAGTAAACTCTCATTTCTGGTGGGATGGCAACAGGCAATCAGACAGGTAGAGAGCTTCTCCCCACCATGACATTGTTGGCTCATACTCAAGACAACTTCTGTTAACTTGTTTGCATGCCCTTCCTTTGATCACTTTTTTCTTTTGGAGTACTTATATTGATAGAAACTTATCATTAATATCCCTAATGACCCTTAGATTTATGTCTCTGGATCGCAACATGTTTTTTTTTTTTTCCTGTTGGCTATTTGATTTTACATTTTGGAGACTTCAGAATCTTTTTTTGCGCTAAGATATGAGTTTGAAGCAGCTGTCTCATTATTCCCCAGCAAGCAAAGAAATTGCTTTACATCTTTGGATGCTCATTTTTTCAACCTGTTATACCAAGCTACTCAAGGCTTGTCCTGAAAATTTTAGGCCTTGCTGCCATGGGCAGGGATTCATGTCTAACATTATATGTAAATCATAGTCCCATGTTCACTTCAGGAGTGGGGGCCTCTTCTAATTAACACAGTAGCTACATGCAGATGGCACTGATTATTAAGTTCTTTTTAATAAACTCCTCCAGGTTCATACATGCAGCTTTAGACACAAAAGTCCCTCCTGCAAGTATGTCCCAAGTCCTTCTCCCAAAAGAGCTCTCAGAGCTCCCTAGACAGGGACAGACTAACGTCCCAGCACTCATCTCCTGTTTTATCCCCTGTATAAAAATGCCCAAAAGATTTATGTTGAAGTGAGTAATACACACCTACAGATAAACACTTCCAGTTGAGGTGACTTGGCATGTTACACTTATCAGCTGAGCTCAGCAGCTGAGTGTGTTTAGCCTGCTCCACTTAGGAGGCAAGAAACACTGGGTTAAGCCTCTTCAGAGAAATGCCATGACTGGGAAAACCTAAGAGTCTGCAGATGGACTCTGACGGCAGCTCACCTAGTAGAGGGCCTTCTGCAACATTTCTGTGTTTCATCTGTGCTTAACTGTGTTCCCACATTGTAAACTGGTTTTCCTTCTGTCCCTTGAGCATGTAGATATACTTAAGCATCTTTGGTGTGAATCTTAAGACCTGCATCCACTTAACACAATGTCATTTCTATTTATTTCTTGCAATTCTGTTATAAACTTGGCCACACTGATGTGAAAAGCAGTGTTTTAAGATTTTTTTGAGGTGAAGTTACCTCTGAAATTTCCAGAGCTGGTATGTACTTAGCAGGCAGGGATGGAAAACAGCAAAG
The DNA here is from genome assembly GCF_965140245.1 of Athene noctua. NCBI lineage: Eukaryota > Metazoa > Chordata > Aves > Strigiformes > Strigidae > Athene > Athene noctua. The sequence continues at coordinate 10,702,249 of NC_134077.1, forward strand.
TTTTAGGTGCTGTCTGGTTTGGGGTATTTTTTGACAGAGGTTCAATAAGGAAAGCAAGAAACAGAATGAAAGGGAATTTGGTTACAGTTTGTGGTTTTGTACCCAGCAAGGAGAAATGGACAATCTGCTTGAATTCCAGTTTTATGAAAGCGCTATCTCTGGGTTCTATTTAGAATAAAATTGAAGACACTCCAGAGGTCTTCTGTTTTGCAAATCCCTTTGCAAATAGGGAATAAATGAAAGAGAGCTTCGTTAATCTTTTTGACAGGACTATCCAAAAGTAAAGCTTCTTCAAACACTGATAGCTGTTTGACACTTCCAAAGCTGAGAGCAGAAAGTGCATAAATTTATTCCTACTCCCAGCTGGATATTTGGCAAGCCATGCTCAAAATTGGATGGAAGAGTTGTCAAATGTTAGCAAGGGACAGTTGATCTGCCTTGTCCATAGTGGTTGTCTCTCTTAGAAATGGACACAATCACTTTGGACAAACTTAATGAGATAGCATGTGCGGTGTGTGTGCTTAGGCTATTGTTTTGGATTGGCTCTGGGTTATCATGACCCAGCGAGGAATGGTGCAGGACTTCTGCAGCCAGATGACTTTAGTCTCCCACCTTGGGTGCACATGTTGCCTATCAAAAATGAGAGCTGTCAGAGCCACATCAAAGAACCGGTTGGGATGCAGCCTGGCACTGCCGCTCAGGCTGATCCTCAGCAATCCCAGATTTGATCAGTAGCCATAATTCACCCCTCGTACATGACCTAGAGCTAAATTACTTAATAGCTCCGGGCCTCCATCATCACTTGAGGCTAATAACAATTAAAGGGAAACAGGCAGATGCAAGGCCTAATTCACTAATCCTTACAAGTGCTTTAAAATTGTTAGGCAGAAGCAACATATTATTGTTCAGTATTCCTGGAAGGCCACACTGTCAACAGTCTGTTTACCCAGAGGAATATACGAATAGCTCTGGCAACAAACAACCCCAGGAACAGATGCATTTTCCAGACTGCGAAGCTGGGTACAAAATAAAAGCAGCACAATAGGGAAGTCTGCCCGAGTAAGATCCTTTGTGAAGGCAGAATCTACAGAATCTGTCTGCAGAGGCCTTGGCCAGGTGAAGGTCCTGGGAGGCATCTTCAGAAAAAGATTGCAGAAAGATGTGCACTTAGAGGGAAGGTGTCGTGTGGTTTGCCTTCCTACCAGAACAGAGAGTAAATGTGCTAGCACATCTCTGGTCCTGCCCACATCATGTGTCTGACCTCTGTTAGACACACTGGGTGTATCAGCATCATCAGGTGGCCACCAGCCTGTCTGGGCTGGACCACCACCAGCTTGGACAGGGCAGATGCACTCTGGAGAGTAGACAGATCTAGGAGCCTGAGCAGAGAGGCAAGTACCTGCTCAGCATGTCCTGACTATGCTCCCGCCAGCCCACCAGCACCCCTATTTGGTTGGGCAGTGAGCGACATGTGGAATATGTGCTGCTCCTGGATGCTCTGGGCACTGCTCTTTCCAATTCTTGCACACATACACCAGCATATGTGGCCTCTTTTTTAGCACCACTCCTGCCTTTACCCATTGAATCAGACTTGATATAACCCACATACTGCAACAGCAGTCACTAACAGAAGGTGGGACTCTGTAGGCTGCAGGAGTCTGTCCTGCTTCTTGCTGTTCTCTCAGAGCACAGTTACTGCCATCAATAGGCCAGGGCACGTGGGTGTGCAGCAGTGCAAATTAGTGAGAAGGAAGTCCATTATTTTACGGTTTTGACCTTTCTTGAACCTTCTGTAAATTTGTACTCCCAAAATATGGTAACAGTGTTTTACAGAACACTGTCCCCTTTGAATTGCAGTACTGAACAGATGCTCACAAGGTCTTCTCCCACTTTCCTTAACATGCAATTCCCTGAAATTGACTTTGCCAGGTAGAATCTCTTTTTCCACCTGAGTCCTGCTCTGGGCTTAGAGAAGCTCCAGCTAAAGCTTGATTCACTGAGCTAAGAAGTTATGTTTTGTTCTCATAGTGCTCCAGTGGGAAATCTGCAGATTCATGAAAACATCCAGTCCTCAGCCCACACTGCTCACTAATTTAATCTTTAGTTCTTTGTTCTTTTTATCAGCCCCAGGGTATTCTTATATTCACAGCCAACTCCATTCTGCAGTGGTATTTTAATTCCCAAAGCTAGTCTAAGAATGGATCTTTGCCCTCTCTTCATTTCCACGTGCTCACCCACATTGTGTCTATTTTCACCTGCCTTCTGTCTCCCGCCTCGACTGTAAACTCTGTGGGACACAGCTTTTTTCCCCTGTGTTCACACACCACCTAGCACAGCAGTGCCGTGGCCTGCAATGAGAGCTCTTTAGAGCTCTGCTGATAACAGCAACGTTGGGTGCTTTTCCCCTGGGCGATCTGCTGCTTGTTACTTGAATCTCAGAGCCTGTGAGGTTGAGTATTGGGAACTGAGGCGGCTCTGGTGGTCATGGGAAGATGGTAAGAAGCAAACACTGGCAAGTTGGTAAGTTACTATCCTTTAGTGTGGATTTTAGTTAGCTCCATGACAATATTCAATACCCATCTTAAACCATGCAGGGTGATTTCACTTAACATAACGATTTAAGCTGACAGTGTCAACCTCCACCCAAAAATGTTGACCCCAAAACCTAAAGCTTTCCAGGTCAGTTGCATGTGTCTGAGTGATGTGCCGTGGCTCTCACTTCCAGTGCACTACAGCGTAAGTTTCCTGGAGGTTTTATGCAAAACAGCATGTTAGCAAGTTGCCAATTGTGAGCGTGAAACATTAAGCAACTTTTGGATAGCTTTTTAAAAATCCTCCATAAAATTTGCCATTTCAAAGTACTGAATGTCTCTGTATTGTTGCTGTAAAGCATGTTATTCATGTGGAATCTCCTCTGCCTGCAGAATGAGCTGGTTCATACAGATGTCATCAAGCTGTCAGGAGAGGGAACAACGATGCAGGGGCCAGAGGGGCTGCAGCTGCAAATGCTTGGTAGGAGCCCAAGTCCTTGCCATGCTGATTAATTACTGACACAAAGCCTCTAATCAGTCATTCTGGGGAATTAAACTGGGAGTGGGGTGTTGAGATGGAAAGGAGCTGAAGAAGGGTTATGCCTCCTTGCTTTCATCACACAGTAGGGCGAAGTCTGTCTGAAGCAACAGCCATTAATTGAATCAAGTTTTGCTGGTTACATCTTGCCTTTACTTTCAGGAAAATACGAACATTAATTTTAAAAATGCCCATTTTACTGGGATACCCCAATGTGGACGAGGCACAGCCATTACCTGTATTTGTCAAAACTGAGACAGTTTTGTTCTTCCTACCAAACGCTGATCTGGACTGGCCAAATCAAGATGAAAAGCAACCTTTGCCCTTTCCTTGGTGCACAGCTTATCCAGCCGGTGGTGGGATGTGCCTCATCAGGTTTTGGCTCTCTAAAAGCACAGCATCTATTCTGAGCTACTGTGTTAGGCTTCCTCCATACAAAGTGGAGTGAGTGCAGTTCTTCTAGGCTGAATCCCCTCATCCTGACCACACTGTGCTTGAGATAGGATGGGATGAGTCAGCTCTGGAGGTCCTGGACTACACAGAAAGCCTTGAGGAATCGCCTAATCATCCTACTGCACCTGCTTTTGGCTGTGAAGCTGTGGCCTGGTTTTGGAGAAGGCGCTCACTCTGCGTTTAAGGATTTCTGTCTTTCTGGGCTAGTAACTGCTGAACAATTTGTTTGTGACAAGGTTTGCATTGCCACATAAGTTGCAAGAGACCAGCTAAAGCAGTACACTGCAGAACTCCCAAGGGCTTTGGTATTATTTGTTAGTGGTACTGGGAAATGAATTTTCAAAGACTTGTCTTGAATATTTAACAATCTATTTAAATGTTAAAAATGCAGACAGTATTACAGGGTTGAAACGACCTTAACAATTCCTTTGAGGACTACATTTTGTTAATCTTTAAGACAGCTGCCTTTGCAGAAAGTTCTCTGAAACTATGTGCTTCTGAGCCTTGTCTGCTTGTTCCTGTTCGTCATCTGATGATTGCTCTGGGTGTCCCTGCAGGTCAAAAGCCCCAGGTTGCTCTGGCACTCAGCAGACATTCCATATTCTGCTCAAGGGCCCTGCTGAAATTTTCTTTCACCACCATGTGAATTAGCTTTCTTGGACGGTGTTACCTCTGCCGCAGGAGCAGAAGCCATAAAACCTCGAGCCACATCCTATTGTGGTTGACACCTGTTTTAAACACAGTTCACAATGTTGCTCATTTCAGGGCTTTTGAAGTTCAGAGGATCCTTCTGTGCATGGCAGAAGATTTCTACCCAAATCACATCCTTTGCTATTGGCTTTACTGAAGTGACCTGCTAAATGGCTTCTGAGCTAAGGATGAAAAGGGCACAGGCAGCTATGATGTGGTGTTTCCTCTCTGGGCTTTTTTATGCATGGGAAAGGAAACCATTTATATTTTTGTGAATACTAAACAAACAGAGAAGATCTGTTCTTGCCCGATAGGAGGCAAGCCTGATCCTCACAACACTATTTGCACCAGGCATTTTAAATTCTTACTGAAGTGAACCCCAGGCCAATCTGTTCTTCCAGTTCTTCCAATTCCCTTTTCCCTTTCTCTGTGTTGGCTTTACAAATTACAGGTCTTGAGGACAGGCACATCTTGGAAAGTGTTTGCAGAAGGGGTGGCTCTCATTTCTTCTGGGAGCTTCTGGCTAATAAATCACTTCTGAAAATGCTGGCAGTGTGTGTGTGTACCATAGGCAGGGAGTGTGTGCTGGCCAGATGAACCAATTCTCTGTCTGACAGACCTTTCTTCTGTTAACAGGCAGCGGGACATCGTTTGATTTTCACAAAAAGATAGACAATTTGTTTCTCGTTGGTACTGAAGAGGGAAAGATCTATAAGGTAAGAATGGTTTCTTTGTCCCTTGTTTTACATCCCCTGACCTGTGCTTGTCTTTCGGGTTCATCATCTTAACTGTTTGCTCAGGCAGTAACAAAGTGCAACTTCAGAGCCTGGTCCTGCCCTCAGATGCCTGTGGTGAGCCTGAGACCAGCACAGAGCCACAGAGGGTCACAGGGAGCTGTCTGCACAGACCCAATTAAGACCTTATTTTGTAGAAACGTTTTTCTTGCAAACTGCATCCCAGAATGCTTTGCAGATTGCAGCTGTGCAAGTGAGGCACTACCTATGATCAGAGCAGAAGTTAAAAGGCATTGATCCTCTGTCCTCATGGCTATGGGGAAATGGCAGGAAAAATCTCATCTCTTTTCCTTTTTAGACCTATTATCCCATGAGCAATGAGGCTAATGAAGCCTTGTTTCCTTTGGATTGGTGTCCTGCAGCACTTCCACAATTACACCCCAGATCCTTTCCCCAGTCCCACCTTCTCCTTGCCCTCCTATCTCCAGTTCCTCACTATCTACTCTAATCCTTCCTCCTTCTGATCACCCCCATGCTGTCCCTAGTTCAGTGATTCTACCTCCATGCTATAACCCTTGATTTCCTGCAGACAGTGCTGGCTACCTCCACTCCAGTGCCCTCCTGCAGCCTTGGTGCCCAGTGCCATTGGGGAGCTGTCAACCAGCCAGCTCCAGCTGTGTGCTGAGGGCAGCAGCCAAGTTTTGCTTGCCCTTCCCAGAGTGGGGGCACTGCCCAGATGTTTGCACTCTACAGCCATCCCTTTTTTGTAGAATGTGTAAGACCTTAATATTGCCAAATCCAGTGTGCAGCCAGCTTTGGCTGAAATTGCCCGTGAGGTCAAAAGTTGTTTGCAAGGAGAGATAATCAGACAACAGGACACATACGTTGTGTTTTCTTTAGAAATCAGGCTAAAAATAGGAAGTTTTGAGCTCTGCTGTATTTAGCCCTCAAAATAAGGCCAGTAGCAGCTTACTCATGTTAACTTTTGTTTGCACAGCATTCCTCTGAGGTGGCTCTGAGGCTTTGTTAATATTGTAGCCACAGCCCACCAGTGTGGGGCATGGACCATCAGCAAGGATGTTGATGTGCAGAGCAGATCCATCCAGCCTTCTCTAGATGATGCTGTAAGCTCCTTCCCCATGTCCTGCCTGCAAAAGAGAAACAAAACAGAAAAAAAGAACACAAAGGAAATTGTATTCTGAAGTCAATACCAATCACTTAGGCAGGACAGACTTAACAAATATCCTTTCCAAAGGGATGATGCTAATTGAAATCTCTCCCTCTGCCAGGCAGTATCTAGGGAGGATTTCTGAGTAGTGCTCACTTACATTGGACAAGACAGGTGCAGAAGGGAGGTGGGAGAAGTGTGGGGGCTGGGCTGATGGGTGATGGGCAGTGAGGTAGTGCAATGGCTTTTTGTTGATGGTTTCAGGCTACAAAGCATGTGTTCTGCCATGGGCAGATGTTCTGAGTTGGCTGGTCACCCACAGGAGTTGGTACCCTGGGTATTGTACAAGTTGTTTGGGTACTGTTGTGACTAGTCCAGATCAAAAGGCTGTATGGATCCACATGTTTTAACTTCCTCTATGCTTAGGTGAGTGGTGGATGTCAGTGATTTACTGGCCACGGTTACTGATAAGCAAAAAATGTTCCTGCATTGGTGAGCCTTAGCAAAAAGTGGGACCACTCTCATATTGTGCAACACTGCCCTATAAAACTCAGATGTTCCCATGGGTAGGAAGAGGTAATCTTCCATCTGTTTGCATGAGCTAACACAGGGAAGAGAAATCTTCTGTCTAGCACAAGCAGGCCTCCACAGTGTCCACAAAAACAGGGGGAAGAGTGCTTGCATCCTTCGTGTTCCCCAAGAGTTTGCTATAAGCAGTTTCAGAAGTTTTGTGATCAACTGCTGCTCCAGACATCTCTCAAGGTCTACCATAAAACTTCATCACACCCTTTATTGAAATGCTGCATGTCTGAACCCATTACTGGAGCTACCTGTGGACTGCCTCCCAGAGCCTTGCTCTGCTCAGGTGCTGAGAACAGTGGCAGTCCCGCAGCTATTCAGACAGCTCTTGGGTCCTGTAGCTGCACTGAGCAGGAGTGAGCTGCTCAGGTCTCTGTGCTGCTCTTGCCCTTGCCACTGCACAGTGAGTGAAAGGGACAGACTCCTTCCATGCTGTATGAGTCAGGGATCAAACATGGGCTGCTCTGCACATGGACTGAATTTTAGATTATTTATTAAATAAATTGGAAAGTGAATTTCAGGCAGGCATTTTTTCAGAGACCAAACATGCTCACAAATAGCATGATAATATGTTAATCCTTTAGCTGCAGAACAATTAGGGTGAATTTTTAAGAGTGGTTTAGTTAATAGTGTTTCTGAAGCCAATAAATCATTTCAATTACACACAGACCTATCTATTGCCCTTTTACACAGAGTACAAACTGTTTCTCCATTAATATGATTCTGTAATGCAAAACTGCCTCTTTGCATATCTTATTTGCTGTTTAGGAATTGTGTAGCTTTGGTATCAAAACGTATGGTCTCTGAGATTCATATTGAAACATTACTGTGGCTTCAACTCTTTGGTCAGAATTACTTCTTAATAAACAGGGCCTCCACAGAAAAATTATGGTGAGATTTGAACATATTAACGTAAGAGAGAGGTTTTTTCTGTCTTAAGTGGTTTGCTTGAGAGTATAACAAATAAATATAATAAAACTCAGTACAAGACTGTATAGAAGGAAAAGGTGATTCTATTTTTAAACAAAACTAATTTCACTCACTCTCTCATACTAAGCACCAGGACATTTGTATCTGTGTGTTCAGGACAGGTTTTCTTGTGGTTATACAGATGACAGAGGGTGCTGGCTGTTGAGTCCTTATCACATCTCTTGGGTTTTCGTTAAATTATGATGACAAACTGATTTCTGGACAGGTTCTGACTTCCAGTGACCCTTTAGTAATGGAGAGATCATTTGCCCCAGTGTCTGGTCTTCCTTTGTCTTAGGCAAAGTTGTTCTCCTTGTCTAGATATTTTATGGCTTGAGTTCTGTTCCTCACCTTCTTGCCACCTTATCTTTGGGTCTTTTATTTGTTCTGTCCAGTTATCTGCATTTGCCATCAATTAAAACAGGTTCTTTCTTTTACCATTTCCTATTGTTTCTCCCAGGGCATTTACATGCCTCTGTTTTCATTCATAAGCCTTTCTGTAAACCTTAGCATTTCTGTTACAGATCTCTACAAAAAAGCACTGAGCAAAAACCAAGGAGTCCCTCTGGTGTTGGTGGTAAGAACTGTCCACCACAACATGGGACACGTCTGTGTCAGTGGTTTCTCAAGAGCAACTGGGTGTCCTGATCTGCCTGGGAGTGATGTTGCTGGGCAGCACTCATTCTGTTGCCAGATACAAACCTCCTTTAGAAAAGAATATTTTTTTGATTTCTACATTGCCTAGAGTCTCAATGTTTCTGTTAGTGAACTAAAGAAACCCTCTACATTATAAGGACAGTAATAACCATCCATTCACCAAGGGCAAATCATGCTTGACAAACCTGATCGCCTTCTACAACAAAGTAACCTGCTCCGTTGATGTGGGGTGAGCAGTGGACATTGCCTACCTGGATTTCTCCAAGGCTTTTGATATGGCTCCCCACAGCCTCCTCCTAGAGCCGCTGATGTGTTACGGTCTAGACAAGTGGTGGGTGGTGGGTGGGGAACTGGCTGACAGGCCCCACCAGAGGGTGGTGGTGAACAGCTCCTTTTCACACGGGCACCCTGTCACAAGTGGGTCCCCCAGAGATTGATATTGGGCCCAGCGCTGTTTAATATCTTCATAAGGGATGTGGGATCTTCATAAGTGAAATATCTTCTCTAATATCTTCATAAGTGAAATATCTTCTCTAATATCTTCATAAATGAAATGGGATTAAGTGCGCCATGATGAATTTTGCTGATGATACCGAACTGAGTGGGGAAATGGACACTTTGGAAGGGAGAGCCGCCCTGCGGGAAAACCTGGATAGGCTGGAAGAGTGGGCTGACAAGAACCTTATGAAGTTCAGCAAGGACAAGTGTAAGGGAACACCTGGGAAAACATAATCCAGGAGTGCAGCACAGGCTGGGATCTGGCTGGCTGGAGAGCAGCTCTGTGGAAAGGGACCTGGTGGACAAGCTCAACATCAGTGAGCAGTGTGCTGCAGTGGCAAAGAAAGTCAACAGGATGCTGGGCTGCATCAGCAAGGGCATCACCAGCAGAGATAAAGTCATTATCCTACTGCACTCAGTGCTTGACAGGCCACACCTGGAATACTGTGTTCAGTTTTGGTTCCCACTATACAAAAAGATTTGGACAGGCTGGAGAGGGTCCAGAGAAGGGCCACAAAGTTGATCAAGGGACGGGGAAGCCTACCAGATGAGGAAAGGCTGAGAGAGTTGGATTTGTTCAGCCTTGAGATAAGAAGGCTTAGGGGAGACCTTATTGCCATGTTCCAGTAGTTAAATGGTGGCTACAAAGAAGATGGAGACGTCCTTTTTATCAGGAGTCACATGGAAAAGATGAGGGATAAGGGGTACAAATTACTCCTGGGGAGATTACAAGAGGAAAATATTTCACAATAAGAATGGTCAGTGACTGGAATAATCTCCCCAGGGAAGTGGTGGATTCCTCATATTTGGACACTTTTAAGATTCTGCTGGACTGAGTGCTAGGCCACTGTGCTTTTGCCAGAAAGGTTGGACCAGATGATCCTTGAGGTCCCTTCCAACCTGATATTCTATGATTCTATGATTCATGGATGTGGAGGAGTTTTGTGTCAGGCTAACATCTAGCATAAACTGCACTGCTGTTAATGAAGATTATTCATAAGATTTGTGTCCTTGGAGTCCTGTGTTCCTCCCAGTATTCCTCCCCTATGTTTTGCAGCCCTGTCACCAGTCATCTTTGAATTGGTTTCCTGTATTGCCATAGACACGTTCTTACTTTCCTGTCTCATCATAAAAATACCATTTAATAGTCACACACATCTACCACCATTAAAATAGGAGAAAAACATTCTCAGCAAATTGGAGCAGTGCTCTAGAAGATCAGACAGGCTGCATAAATGCCTGGTCCCTGAATCTACTCATCCTCTTCAAAGCTGTCTTGTCAGGAGTTACGCATCACATTTTCCAGTGGTTTTGTTTTCATCCTGACATGTGTCTGATAACTGTAGGGTTTTTAAAGTGAATAGTAGAGGAAGACTTTGCCAGCAATTCTAGTTAGCTCAGAAACTCTTTTATTCATTAAAGTCATACTTCTTTCTGAGCTTTTTCTCAAGTTTGTATTGTTTCTTCAGAATGCATCTTGAAAGAACATTGCCCTGTCTCACACATCAGAGGTGATACCAAAGGTAGGGGTGAACATGGTGTGGTACCAGCAGGCACTACCAGAGCACAGTGTATGGTGTTAAGCTAAAGCTGGCTCACAGGGTTCATTTATCACAAGGGATACAGCCAGGTATCTGCCCTACAGAACCCTTTTTGAAGCTGGTTTCATAGGAAAACTGGAGATCCGTTTCCTGGGACCTGGGCCTCAGTTCTGGGCCAGACTTGCAGACTGCAGAGCCATTGTGTCAGATCAGCACATCCCAGGGCATAATGGACCTCCCATACCAGGGCCCAGAGAGCTGCACTGATCAGGGGCTCAGCCCCAACAAGACTTTAAAACCAGAGTGCTGAGCATTACAGTTCTGTTGGATGCAGACAAACCTGGTTAGGATCTCACTCTTCAAAATCCTCTGTTATTAGAGACCTTCAATCCCCATACTTGTAAGAACAGATGGATAAAGCAGCTTCTCTCTTGTGTTAATTACTCATGACCCATTCTGTCTGTTTCCAGCAAAGTGACTTTCAAAACAAGCCAAGTACCAATTTTCCTGGTGGCTGAACATTAAGAATTATGAAGTAAAGTATGAAACATGCCTTGAAAAGTTATTTCAGTCCCATAATTACACACAGGGACAGCAACTCAGAGGCAGAGTATGCACCAAACTATTAACAAGCTATAGACACTGTCAGTAAATCTCAGTGGGACATGAACCACTTTCTTGTTTCTGTTTCCTACAACAGCAAGCCTCCCAGGAATGCAGGAGCTTCTGCTGTATGAATAGTTTAGAACCTTCAGTCCAGTACCTGCACCAGTGCACAAGGGTATCAGAAGAAAACAGGTCTGAGTATCAAGACAGTGACTGTCATATGTAATAAACAGTTAAGCCTTATGATTAGTTAGAGCTTTGGTTTGCAAGAATTAAAGTCATGTAACACTTCAGCAATCCAGCTGCTTGGACAGATGATGTGTTGCCGCATTCATTAGGGAGTAACGAAAGGTGCTGAAAATTCCTTGTAGTGACAGTACTGAGGCAGATCAACAGAAAATCCTAAAACCAACCCTGGTCTGCTGGGTGGATACAGCTGTGTGTGAGAACATAATCAAGAGGACTTTACTTGTGAGATGAGGTCCTTGCTGCTAATGAAGGAAGCCTCCAGTCCTCCCAGAAGGAGATTTGGGGAGAACAACCTCATTTTTCTGTGCTGTGTACACAGAACTGACAGGATCTGGATCGAGTTCTGTATTCTGCTCATGCAGATAATCAGATTGTAATTCCTTCCCCCTTCAATGAGCTCACACACAAAGTGATTTTCTAAGGCTCCCAAATGTTTTCCAGCTCTTGCACATGTCCTACGCTTTGCCATTCAGTAGCACCCACAGCTGTGATGCTGCTCACCTGACCTTCCTATGTATGTGCAGCGTTTGCCTGGTTTACAGGCTCCTGTTGGCTGGGGTACAGGGTAGCCCACCTGCCCGTCGGGGACATGTCTGATTGCTGCCCAACCCCGTGTGGTTCTCGCACCCCTCTGGGAAGTCACAAATGCCACAAGAGAAGGAGCTGCAGAGTCCTGTAGGTCAGGGTCTTAGAGCAGGCTGCTGCAGGGTGATAGCAGGGAAAGGACTTTGGCATGTTCTCAAAATCCATAGAACCAAAGGGCCTTATAGGTTATTCTTGTGCTGAGAGCACCATTACCACTGGTTTTATTTGCAACACTTCAAATGCACACGGTACTGTGTGCTCCTGAGCAGCACAAGAGCCATCTTTCCCCTGCCTTTCCTGAGAGCCTTTTACAGAGGCCCGGCAGGAGCCCCGAGGTTGGCAGGAAGGTGATGGATCTCCTGCAGTGGAGAATGGGCTCTGGGGCCTACCCCTGGCTGTAAATCCGATCAGACAACTTCAATTCCTGCCTCTGTGTATTGCAGAGGAGAGCTCAGTGTTGCCTGCAACACTGCTGTGGGGTGAAACAGCGTGTGCTAAATTATTTTCATTTCTGTAGTACCTCTGGGTACTAGCCACCTCTTCCCAGCCAGCCCAGAAGAGCCTAGGAGGCCGTACAAGTATTCAGAGGCATCTTTCAGCAGGAATGTGAGCTCCAGAAGAAGGTCTAGCTCTGATTACTGACTAGATCTTTCCATTGCAGTGTTCAAAATGTTATTCAAGCCAGTTTCTGGATGTGTTCGAAGCCCATCACATGGCCGTGGACTCAGTCAGCTGGAATCCCTATCACTTGAAAGTCTTCATTTCCTGCAGCTCGGACTGGACAGTCAAGATTTGGGATCATACCATCAAGTAGGTCCTGCTGGGTTGTGGCATGGGTGGGGAGGTCCAGAATGACATGTCAGCCGCACATGTCGACTCTGCTCATACCTCAGTCTCAGTTTTGCTCTTAGGTGTTGATATTGCTAATTGCTCTCTTATCTCTGTTTTGGGGGTTGATCGCTCAGATTTGTACTCCCCAGGTATGACGTATAAGATTTAGCTGGAACTTGCCAAGCAGTGCAGCTCAGCATAGAGCCTGACCGCTTCGCTTTGGACCTGGCTTGCTTCAGGCAGGACTTACTGTGGCAGGGTTACTCTTCTGGAGCAAAGCTATAGAGAGTTATCAGGGACTGGCTTATGACCTCCTAAGAGCCAGAGAGGCAAAAAAACCCTTTGGAACACTTAAAAATACATAATGAAGTTCAAGGGTTAGTTGTTGAGGAATGTCTGGTTTCAATAAGGGAATTGATTTTGTTGTAAATCATAGTCAAATATTTCCTGTTGCCAATACTGCTCTAATATTCAATGTTGTCAGAAGTCCAGAGAGGGAAAATCACTTTTTCCCCTATGATTATTAACCAGAGAGACTCTGGTGTGTTGAGGGGAATCTTTCAAAATGCTTTCAGAAAGAAAGAAGCATGCTACCTTTCTTCTCATTGCAGCAGGACCAATCCCAACCCATTTGTGTTGATGCTCAACTTTGCTTTGCCTTTGGCTCAGACCCTGACTGGTATCTGACATAAAGAAATACCGTATCTCCCACTTCTGCAGCTGGCCTTGAACAACACAGGCTGCAGCATCAAAGTGTTTACAGCTCAATGTTTCACTTCCAGATCTGCATGTGTTTAAATGAGTTCTTCTCCCTGGTTCCCTTTTTTACAGGACTCCGATGTTTGTTTATGACCTGAATTCTGCTGTAGGGGATGTTGTATGGTCCCCTTACTCCTCCACGGTCTTTGCTGCAGTCACCACTGATGGCAAGGTGAGAGACTGGGAGCAACACTGCTCTGATTTGAGCTGAGAGAAAATCAAGTAAGATTAGGGTTGAGCATGGGGATAGGTCAGCCCAATCATGGCCAAGCATGTCAGCGAACTGCAGATACCCCACCAGCAGGAATCCTCCACAGTGACAGGCTAATCTGGCTTCAGCTTGCCTGAGCTGCTTGCCTCAGGATGACAAGGTCATTGAGTAGTTCAAGGCCCTAAAATTAATTCCTTTTTGCTCAGTCTGACTGCAGAGGACTTGGAAGTCATAAAGCATCAGAGATGAGGAAACCTGGGCAGCAGCATTTCTTACTTCCTCTCCCCCTATGTATAACACACCCCTACAAGCAACAGGGCCAGAAATCTCTCAGCTGCAGCCCAATCAGGCAAACAGCTGATGTTAAATCACAGATCAGAGGACTTTTAGCGGATGCTAAGGGTCAGCTGTACCTCTCACTCAGCCTTGGCAAACCCATCAGATATGCATGTGGACCCTCTCTTCTAAGGACAGATCCTTCTTGGGGGCCAAGACCCTCCAAGCTCTAGCACAAGTAAACCAAACCTCTGTGCAGCTCTAGTTTGCTCCTCCTACTCCAAGGATGAAGGTACTGAGAGGACAGGGAGGAAAGCAGGGTTCAGGGAATAGTCTGCTTTTTCCTATGCTTTCCTGTCCTTGGCGTGCATATCCCTGGGCATGAATTGCTCACTCCTTCTTAATGCTGCCCCTGCTGCATTAAAGTAGGTGTTGCAAATACATGCAGGTTCCTGCATGCTCTCTTGACCACATCAGTGCAGGTGTGCAGCTTGCACATGCCAGGAGAAAACCACTTAACTCCCTCCAGTGAGGGGTTCTTTATAAGGGAGTGTAGTGACAGGATGAAGGGTAATGGCTTTAATCTGACAGAGGGTAGTTTTAGATTAGATATTGGGAATAAATTCTTTACTGTGAGGGTGGTGAGGCTCTGTCACAGGTTTCTCAGAGAATCTGTGGCTGCCCCCTCCCTGGCAGTGTTCAAGGCCAGGCTGGACGGGGCTTTGGGCAACCTGGTCTAGTGGAAGGTGTCCCTGCCCATGGCAGGGGGGTTGGAACTGGATGATCTTTAAGGTCCCTTCTAACCCAAACAATTCTGTGATTCTCTATGTGAAATCAGCTTATCAACCAGTGCATCCCTGTGGATGGAGACATGATACTCCAGATCAGAGCACCCCTAGTATGAGCTGACATAACTGCATTGGTTCTGGACCTCTAAGGTATACAGAAGCAGTAGAATAAAGTGGTTATATACTTATATTGATATTAAAAAATAAATTATAATAATATGCCCAGGGTCAGCCAATAGAACTTTGTTCCAGTTAAACAAAATCAACATTTTCCCACTGTGTGGGCTGTCTCTAAAAGTAATTATTTGGTAATGAAGTACTTAGACCAGTCCTAATATTGAGATCATGGCATTATATTTTTGCCAGTAGCCATCCATCCTAGTAGCTCAGATGGTTAATTTGGGCCTGGCAAGTAGCCAGGGCATGTTACTATCCATCAACACTGGTTTTGTGCTGTAAGACTGCATTGCTCTGTCACTATGGGCTATGTGTTTTGATGGTATAAATTGGGAAGTCTGTGCAGTTTGGCCAAATTACTCTAGCAAAAAGATGGCCTTTGTATATCTCTATCATTGAATCGATGCCTTGGCAACTTTATTGCAGTTTAACCTTTATGTTATAGCAAAAAATTCATTTCACTGATATACTGGCTCAGGCTGTGAATTTGTCTCTCTCAAGCTAAGCAACAGAAATGTCTTCACTGGGGCACCTGGTTTCTCCAGAAAGCTTTGGATGCCACAGCCTACAGAAAGCTGTGCTGATGCTTTTCCCTTGCAAGCAGGGTCAGGATTGGGCCATTTGTCTTATAGATCTGTCTGTCTCCATTCTCCCAT
The DNA here is from genome assembly GCF_965140245.1 of Athene noctua. Taxonomy (NCBI): domain Eukaryota; kingdom Metazoa; phylum Chordata; class Aves; order Strigiformes; family Strigidae; genus Athene; species Athene noctua. The sequence goes on from NC_134077.1 coordinate 10,717,745, forward strand.
ATACCAAGTTAAGGTCCTGCATGAATGAAATGAATGTATTCAGTGTCACACATCCCCTGACTTGACTTCCATAAGTGAAGTGTGCACCCTCAAACCTGGCAAGGGTCCTGCTAACATTCACAGCTTCGACTTAGTGCTGGGGTGAGCTAGGGCAGAGAACAGTGGGTGCTCTAGCTGTGTCCTGGTGCCTAAATGTGGGGAAGAGGATGGAGATGTCTGCAGGCGGTGATACACCCTGGGCGGCATGAGCATATGGAGGACAAACACTGGATGTGCTTGTATTTCTTACTTGTATAGTCAAGTTTCTGCAGTGGTGCCTCATCTCTAGGGAGGCTTTGTGCTGCTCTCTTGGGCCAGGTTCTTTGTCAGAGCTTTACCTGCTGCAGAGAAGCTCCTATGGACTTGGCAACAGTTTGTGCAATGGGGTCTTTCCATCCCACCTGTGCTGCTGATGTGGGGACTCTAGTTGTGTTGTTGGAGAGTCACATTAGCTGCAGCATCCATGGGCCTGGAGTTTGTATGAGGCTGTGGATAAAATAGAAGACTGTCTGACTTGACAAGCACTGCACTCACAGCATCTCACCTTGGCTATGCTACCTTGGATTTAATTCCATAATCTTAACTAGATTCTAATCTAGTAGCATCTAATTCTGCTTTATGCCTTTAATCTCAAACTCTGCTCTTCTCAGAGCCATCAGACAGGAGCAGCCCAGATTTGGGCTGCCTAGCAGGAAATGTCCAGGCAAGAGTTGCCTTCCCATTGCAATAGGCTGGCCAGGATAAATTCTGATAGAAATCTTGGGCCTTTGTGTTAGCCACTGACCATGCTGGTTTCAGCAGGGTGTGTCTGAGAAATGGTTTAGTTTCTCTTTAGAATAGAACCTTCTAGAGCTGCAGTGGAAGTGGAATAAATAGTTGTTTACAGCCTTTTTGTTCCTGGACATATTCCACTTTGTAGCAGAGCGCACTTCCCAGGAATAACTTGGTGCTTTGCAAAGGGCAGTCTCCATTAATGCTGGGAAAAAATCTACATTAACAGAATATTAACAGGATATTCTGTGATTCGATGATACAGAAAACTACATGATGTGCAGCCAGAAAATAAAACATTAAAGGCCTCCTGTTCATAAATAGCCTCTAGCTTTTCATCCACACATAATTATACCTTGAAAAATTGAAGGTTGCCTGGAGGTCGTTTCAAAATCAGTCTCTAATTGCAGTCTTAAAGGGATACCTGGCGTATTTTGAAAAACACATTTCCTTATGTGAACTAATGCTATGTGTCCAGTGTGTGTATCAGGCCCCTAACTCCTAAGACTGACTTGGAAACTGAGGCATTTTAGAATAAAAAAATCTCTCAATCCACGTGAATTCAGGAGGTGGAGATTTAAGAAAACCTGTAAGTATCAGGGGCATTATGATAAAATGTGTGTGTTGGCAGCTGGGCATCTGCTTCAGGGAGCACCACCTCTTCATAAATAACATCAGTGTGTGCATTCTGCTGCTGGTGCAGTGGACACTAACTGCTACTATTGCTCTTTATCATGTTCTGGGTAATTTCCTTAGTCTCCTGCTCTGCCTGATGGCCATTTTATATCAGAATGAGCATAAATGATTTGCAATGAAAATTGAAATAAAATAAAATGATCATTGAGACATGCACATCCGTGCCAACACTGCCTGGAAAAAAACTTCCCAATTCTATAACTAGATGCCTAAATAAGTGGCCTGATTTTAAAAGGACTGGACAGCCAGCTGCTTTTATGGAAGCTAGTCTTTGCTGGATGTGCTCAGTGTGGTTGCTATAGAGCATTCAGCTTTGGTTTCAATCAGTGTACTATGTCCACTGCAGTTTTGCTCTGTGAATGCATTTCAGATGACACTTACATTCCTTGAAGACTCCACAGTGGTTCCTAAAGCAGACAGGTGGAGACATCTGTTATTTCTAAACATGACTCCTGCAGCTCAGTTGGCTGGAAACAGCTTTGTGGTTCCTCCAGGCCATCTCCTGAAGACACCTGGGTGCAAATACTGATGTGATTAGCACTGAAATAAAATGAGGTTAGAGAAAACCTAGTTTAGTTTAGGTTGTAAATGGTAAAAGCCTGACATGAAGAAAAAAGCTAGCTGAGAGAGCTGCTTTGGAAATAAAAAGAGGTGTATTTGGATATCTGGACCCTTACACTTAGGGTACAGAAAAACTGGAGATGTTGGTCAGTTTATTCTAAGGGCAGAGAAATGGGGAGGGGTGGAATTCAGTCCCTATGACATTCAGCAGGATTTGCCTTTAGGAGTTTGCTTTAAGCCCATTTCAAACTTAACACTTAAAGCAGGAAAAAAAAAAAAAAACCAAAAAAAAAAAACCACCAAAAAACCAGAACAAAACAAACATATTAAAGTGGGAACCATACCTGAAATTTCCTTCTTGGGTTTCTTCTACTTAATTTCCTTAAATAAGGAAATGGTGTTGGCAGGTCGTGCTGTACGGGAACAATGCTGCAAACATCTACTTCTGGCTCACTTGGACCATGTGAATGTCTTGTGCTGAATTTGTTCATGAATTGTTACCCCTGTTAAAAAAGACAGATACCCATGTCACAAGTGTCCCCAGATGGCTGGGTCTCAGGCTGTGGGCCACAGCTGCCCCATGGTATGGCTGTAGTGGCATGGTCAAGCTGGACTTGTTCAACCTGGAGAAGGAACTCAGCAGCAGCCCACAAGGAGGTCATCAAGAAATTAGAGCCAAGCTCTTCACAGCAGTGCATGAAGAGATGATGAGACACAACACCTGAAATTGGTTGAAATGAGAGGCTTGGACTGGATATAAGGAAAAACTTTTACTGTAAGATGATTAAGTAATGGGTCAGCTTGCCCAGAGAGGTGGTGCCATCTCTGTCCATGGCAGTTTTTCAAGACCACGTTGTGTAGAGCCCTGAGCCACTGTGTCTGACCTCAGAGCTGACCCTGCTTTGAGCAGGAGGTTGGAGTAGAGACTTCTGGGGCCCTCTTCCAACCTGAATTACTTTCTAACCCTGTGATGCTATGAAATATCCTTGTGTGGGAAGGAGGATCCCAGGGGTTTTACGACAACAGGCTTGGGAGCATGCACTAAGTACAAGTCCATTTGCTCTCATGTTTTTGTGGTCTGTGTCCTTCATGAGTAATGCCTCAAGAACAAGGTGATGTTTTAACCATCTTTAGTAAATATTGATAGCCTCAAGACAAATGCCATCCAAGTGTGCTCTCTGAGGAGAAAGCCACTCAAATATATGCTCCAGGGCTTTTCCCCATTACTGCAGCTGTTGACTTTTCAGGATGTGAAATACTTGAAACAACCCAAACCTTCAGGAAATTAGCTAATGGATTGTGCTGCTCAGGAAGTGAGTGTGCCCTTTCCTGCTTATATAAACATACTTTACTGAACAACTCTTTTGTATGAGAAGTCTTGAAGACCAGGTTCCTGTTGTATCTCACTTACATGGTAAGATGCCAAATAAATGCCTGTTGTCTTAATACCCATCCTTTCACAGCTAGGAGAGAAACACTTGTTTAACACTGGCCTGTTGCTGCCCATTTAACACTGACTGGCAGCAAAAGTCAGTCTCTGTCTTTAAAAGCATGAATGATTTTGCAGATAAGAGGCTTTCTAAACCTTTCAGGTTTGCAAATATTTCATTAGGTATTTTAGACCTAATCCTCCCTTTCCTTGTAGGGCATGAATCAGGGGTGCCAGCAGCACTCCCAGGATCAGCTTTTGCCCAGGGGAGTAAGGAGTGTGAACACCTCACAGCTACAGATGTCCCTGCTGCCTCTAACTCTTTCCTTGTACCCTTCTACAGTAGACCATGAGGTTTGTCTATGCCTTATGGGGCTGCTGCTAGCTCTGCAGGGAGGGGATGAGGCGTCCCCTGGCTCTCTGCACCGTGTCTGGGTGATGTGGAAACAATAAATGAGTGCAGGTTCCTTTGCTGTCATCCAGAAGGACCTTTGAGTATGCTGAAGTGGGCAGGAGCTTTCTTAAAATGGCTTTAAAATTGCATTCACAGCTTAAGTGGTTGTTTTCTGGTAAAACTGTTCATTTTCTTCTGCCACAAAATCTGAAAGTCTCTTTCTTATGCCCTGCTGAATCTTTAAGATTGATATGGACTGCTGGGCAGATTTATGTCTGCTGTAAAAAAAGGTCTGGTGGCATGTCAAAGCTCAATGAAGTAGATGGGCAGAGTCCCTGGAATTAGTGCTGCCTTCCACTTTGTGCCAGTTGGGCTCTCCTCCCTTCGCCTCCCCCAGCCACCAGGCTCTCTGCACACTGGCAATTCCCTCCCTTAGCAGAAGCTTTTAGGGAATAAGCCAGCCTGTAAGATTTGGTTTGCCATGCAGGGTCTATCCTGCTGCAGCTCCCATCCCATCATAGGGTGCTTTGGTGGACTCCAAGCCTCAAGATGTCCATCAGGCACCTCAGGACACTACTGGTCACTCACATCCCTTAGCTACTGAGTTGCAGGTAAGGTGACTTTGTCAGCACAGTAGTTAGTTTCAGTGCAAACTCAAACCGGTAAATTTAAACCCCTTTTGTCAGTGGCTTTGCAGGAATTGTTTCTTAAACAGATGCTTGCAGGCCAGCTCTCATTACTAGAGCTATTGCTCTTTCAGGTTATGAAATACATCATTTTGACAAAACCCACCTGCTGAGATTAACTGGTTCATTTAACCACACAGGAATGAAGTTTGTTTGCCTTTTTCATGTATATGAGTGAAAAAATTACTTGGGCAGCATCTCCAGAGATTTTGTTGATTCATCTTTTAGACTTTGCATAAAAACCTACCAGGGACAGAGACCATCAGGAGTGTATGTAAGAGTTTAAAAAGCTGCTCCTAAGGTGTCTTTCTGCTCCTTGTTATTGGCCACTGCTAAGAATGGCTCCTCACTTAGGTTTCAATGTGCAAGTGGGAACAATTGGCATTAGGCCACTGAGAGCCTCCAACTCTCTGCCCCATCCTGCTGTACAGAGACAGCAGCTCCTGAATCTTGATGTTTACTGCTTCACATTTTATAATGAACTGGAATCTATGCTGGTTTGTTTGAAATTGCACCTCAATTCCTGTGTTCAGTTTTGGGCCCCTCACTACAAAAAGGCCATTGAATGACTCGAGCGTGTCCAGAGAAGGGCAACGGAGCTGGGGCAGGGTCTGGAGCACAGGTCGTAGGAGGAGCGGCTGAGGGAACTGGGGGTGTTTAGTCTGGAGAAGAGGAGGCTGAGGGGAGACCTCATCGCCCTCTACAGATCCCTGACAGGAGGGTGCAGAGAGCTGGGGATGAGTCTCTCTAACCAAGTAACAAGCGATAGGACAAGAGGGAATGGCCTCAAGTTGCACCAGGGAAGGTTTAGACTGGATATCAGGAAACATTTATTTCCTGAAGGGGTTGTTGGGCGTTGGAATGGGCTGCCCAGGGCAGTGGTGGAGTCCCCATCCCTGGAGGGGTTTAAGAGTCACGTTGACCCAGCGCTGAGGGATCTGGTGTAGTTGGGAACTGTCAGTGTTAGGTTAATGGTTGGAATAGATGATCTTCAAGGTCTTTTCCAACCTAGATGATTCTGTGATTCTGTGAAATGCCAGTCTCCATACTGTGTCAGTTTGATACCTACCTTATGAGCAGCTCTGCTGGCCTACCACAAGGTTGCAGGTGGCGGAGAGCAGTGACTGCTTCTCCTGTCAGCCTCGGTGCTGCCCTTGATGTGCAGCTACCTACCTTCACCCACGCCCCAGCCTCCAGCGCTGACTCTCAACCACTGGGCATAGCCAGGACCCTGCCAGTACGTGAAGAGATGGAGCTTGGACCTAGTCTATGAGGATATAGTTTCAGCCTGACATCAGGGGCTGGGCTATGGGTCACTGCAGAGAGAGCGCAGGGGGACTGGCACAGCTGGGATGTATTCACGTAGCACAACCTTGGGAGATTTGCCTGGGACACATAAGGGACTGGTTGAAACAGTTTCCCTGTTCTTAACCAGGTATTTGAGATGGGATGGCAGAGTAGGGAAGTGTCAGAGGACTGGAGGAAAGACTCTACCCAATATTTAGGAGCGTGACAATGCAGGAGAGATAGGCAACCTAAATATGTTATCCAAAGAGATCCTGGGACAAATCATTGAATGGTCTGTTTGGCACTGGTAGATCAAGGAACAGCCAGTCTAGTAAGGCTTTAGTAAGGCCATATGACATAAAACTGATCTAATACAGGTCTTGAGAGTAACAGGCCTAGTAGATTAGAGGAAGGAGATGTTATACATGCTTATAGATTGACTTCAGGAACACTGTTGGTACAATCCCATGAGCAAACTACAAAGCAGGTGAGAAGGTGGATGTGGCACAATGGAAGTCGTCCTCAGCAGAGTGTGTGGTGCAGCTAGAGATGCTTTGAGGACTGGGGCTGGTGCTGAAACCCAGCAGTAATTGTGGGGGAACTAAGCAGATAGGACTTACAAGTGGCAGAGCTGAAATTGTAAATGAGCTCGACAACCTTAGCAGCAATTTCCAATCAGTGAGATGAAATTCAATAAAGACACAAACCAAATGTGCAATATGAAATGAGCACTAATTGGGGAAGCAGCAGGACTGTTAGGAAGACTGGGGTCAGGGACTGCCTGCGCTGCCATACTATTACTAACTCTGTGCTGCTGAGTCAAACCCTCAGGGAGATGCAAGGGAAAGTTACCCCAGGAACACAACCAGGGCCCAGGCTGGACTTTGGATGCTGGTCTCTAAGGAAGAAGGGATTGCAACATAGCGCAGAGGTACTGGCTGCTATGGTCAGCCCAGCTATTGCATGAGTTCAGCACAGATTAGTTTCTCTGTTTGACTTTCACCTTTCAGAAGTGATTTGGAAAGTAAATTTAGTACAAAAGTGAAGAGCAGAAGGAGGCTTTGTGATTCATTCCAAAGCATGCTATTAAAGAGGCGAAAAAAAGAGAGTCACTGGCAGTATAAGAGAATTGTATTAGACCAAACTGTAGTGCAACCAGTATGATATATCAGCTATTTAGCACCAGATAACAGCAATCAGAAGTGTGCAGGACCGAGACATGAAAGACATTATCCTAATCACTGAGACCCTCAGAGCAGAGCCAGGCTGGCAGAGGTGGTAACTGACAAGGAAGTTAACTCAGATAAACAAGGACTTCCTTGTAAAACAATGTGACAGAGTTTCCAGAAGAGGTCAAATGGTCCTCAGCCTGCCTGAATGAATAGCAGCTCTTCTCCATGCTGAGGCTTTGATTTCTTACTGATTCGTGGGAGCTGAGCCAAATCAGCTGAGGCTGATGCTGTTTTCCTACCATGTCAAATTGGGAGCAACCCAGTTCTTATTGAATGAGGAAAAGCTGAGAAATGCAGCCCTACAGTGAAGCAGCTCCTACAATTAAGCCAGATGACACAGACATTCTCCTCCCCACTGTGTCACGCACCCTGGAGCAGGAGGCTGGGATGCTGCAGGGCAGAACGACGTGCTTAGCCCTCTCCTGTACCCCAGAACATGCAGACAGCTCCTGGCTGGAAAAGCTGACCCAGCTCATCCCAAAAAGCAGCTTTCACAGGTGCTTGCTCATCCTCCTGTGCTTGAAACTACCTTTGAACATACCTGTAACAGAGCTGCAGCCCATCCTTTTGCTAGTAGCACGACAGCACTGTGAAAGCCTGTGAATTTTAGGGTCTGTCTGGTGCTGCTATAGGGGCAGCTGAGGACCAGCATTCCTCTGTCATCACTACAGAAACAGGGAGGCAGTGAATGCTTTCTGAGCCAGGTCTTTCACCCTGCCAAGCCACTGATGGCCCCGGGTGTCAGAGGGACCAAGGACTGTCTTACAACCCTTATTTGTAACTTGAATATGTCCTCCTAGAGAAAATTAACTATTGGAGGCTGTTCTGGCTGAAGTGGGAGTATAGAAATCATTCACAGGAAGGCCTCCACTGCATGGCAGCTTGGTTTTGATGTAAGCTGCGCCCGCCCTGCCTGCCCAGAGCCTTTAGGATGCTCCAGCAGCTGTCTTGGTGCTAGACAGGGCTGGGAGTGGCCTGCCCACTTGTTAAATATATTACATGAGAGTTTGAAACAAATCATCTGTGGAGTTTGCAAATGGAGGAGGTATCATGATTCAGTCAAGAAAATGAGGTAAATCCATCACAAGCACAGTGAAAATGAAGCAGTGAAAGATGTCAACTGGTAAAGGGCAGCATGATATTAAATTATCCCTCACCTTTTGCTCTTGCACTGATTTTATTCTTTGTTGCCAAGTTACCAGGTACATCTGCCTTGTTCTTACATACATATATATTTCCCTTCAGCCTTGGTTCTGGTTGCCATCAGGTTGTTTTTGAACATGCTAGCATTGCCCAGACCACTGCTGGGGAATGAAGGCTTGCAAGCCTGGAAGAGAAGGACAGCAAATGCTGCAGCCACCACAGACCCAGTGTGTGGTCAAGGCATGCAATAAAGACAGGGTAGATCAAAGTAGCTCTTCAGTTCCCTTCTTCATGGGCCACAAAAGTCAAGTAGTTTGTTCTGCTGACAGAGAAGTTGGTTGCTTTCAGGTGGTGCTGTTTGGAGGGTTCAGCTCTCCCCCAGATCCCCTGGAATTTCTCTCCCTGGGCTTGTGAGGCTGCTGTGCTGCAGGGCGGAGGGTGGCAGTGTAATGGAAGGACAGAGGGTCCAAATCACCTCAGAGCTGCTGAGCAGATGAGCCTGGGCTGATTTTCAGACTGTAAGTGCACTTTGCAGAGCGGGTGGGGGGAAATGAGACATTCAAAACTCTGAATGTGTTTCGAGATTGGAGCAACATTATAGCTTTGGACATGCACTGTGCCGTGCTTACAGAGCAGTCGTGCAGAGCCTCAGTGGAGAACTGCTGGATTTTGAGAGGTGGAATATATTTGCGTGATTCATAGATGGAGGAGCTGTTGGTCTGGGGGCAACTGAGTTGGATTTCTTCTCTGACTGTTTAAGAGTTAGGCATCAAAGCAGCTCATTTGTGTCAAATATTTTCTTCAACTGTAACACAGCAGAGTTAGATCCATTATTGCCTGTACATCAAGCGTGGAGGCTCTGTGGTTACCCTGATGGTAATTTTAAAATGTTCTTATTGAATAAAAAGCATCAGACAGTGACTGCAGGATTCATCTGATCCCATCTCAGATAACTGGTCATCTGCTTAAATTCAGTGCTCCTTTTCAGGGGCTACTGACTTACCAGAGTTGCTTCCATCAAGGAGAAGGTTGCTTTGAGTATCTGCCTGACCTATCAACCATCAGACTGTCCGGTACTTCGGTATTGTGAGTTGAAGTTTCTTTAGATAGTTGTTGATGCCAGCTCATAAATCCCCATGCTTCAAGGAACTACTTAGCTCAATAGCCTGGGTATCATTTAGAGGTTGGTACATGCCCTTCTGCACTTTCTTGGGGTGGGCACGCAGTTTTACAGGGACCATAAATAAAATAGCTGTTGGAGTCATTGATTACTGCCCCATGCTTTATTCTCCCTGGTGATCTGCAGCTTAGCTGCAGGAAGCAAAGGTGAGTTCTTGCACTTTCCGATTTCAGACGTTTTCAGATTTCTTTTATCTCATTCTCTGAGCCTCTCCTCAGGTTTCTTGTTCTTGGAGTCTTGATTTATGTCCCTCTAAAGAAGCGGCCACTTACTGTTCCTTTGGACTCTGTAACAAAAGAACTGAAATGCCCTTTCTCATTATCTGGATGCTTATTAACAGAAAGAATGAAGGTGTCTGCTGTGGTCTGCAAGCAGCAGGACTGCAGACCCTGAAGTCCCTGATTTCCTTCTAAGAATCTGCAGAAGGTATGTGATAAAAGCAAGTTTATTGTCAGGAGGCTCCAGCTCCCTCTCTGGGGACATGCGCCACAGTGGAAACACTTTTTGAGCCTGAAAATCAGAGATTTGAAACCTTCACTCTGTGGTTTCTAAAGTGCTCCTGGTTGAGTATGGTGGCCCTAGGTCTCAGCACCTCCAGGGAGGGAAGTACTGGAACCAGTCTAGGCAACGTGAGAAATGGCATGCAGAGCTGGCAGGGAAGAGGGGGCTATTCACAGGGAGACTGTCGCTGGTTTGTAAGCTCTGACAAGGACGCTGCTTTGACGTGCTTTTCATTCCTACACAGCTCTCAGCACCATTAAAACTCAAGCTGGTGTCCCAGCACAGGGCACCACACTGCTGTGTTGCTGTATGCTGTCTTCCCATCAGAGTTAGACTTTCTGCTTTAGGGACCCTGGGCAAGTTACTGTGTTTCCCATGGATTCATTGAACTGTGAAGTGTCACATTCTGACAAGCATCGCTGCCTTGCTGTGTTGCTGGAGGTTAAAGTCTGGGTGATGCTATGGTACTGAGTGAGGCAGTGGGGTCCAGATGGGTGGAAGCAGGCCTGCCCTGTGAGCTGTAGGAGCCCAGGACAACATGACATATTGCGTGTCAGCAAATATGCTTGTCTGCCACAAGTGGAAAGTTATTAAAATGCCAATTTGCACCAGCTGCCTGACAGTATCTGGGTAGCAGCTCTCATACGGGTGCTTGCTGGATGAGTGAGTGCCTGCCCTGAGAAGAAAGGTGCCCTATGGAGGCACCTGCTCTCCACGGAGAGGGTTTGCATGTGTTTCTGGCTCTGGTCATCCTGGCTCCCCATGAATCTGTTACTCAAATCACATGTGGGGATGGTTGGCATTTGTGTGGGTTGTGGTTGCACTTCTCTGCATCATATACTTGGGGAGGCCTCATCTTGCAAGACCTGAGAGGCTGCCTTTGTGTGCAAGCAGTGATCTATATTCCGGAGGGAAAGGGGCCACCGAGGCAGTGGGATGGAGAGCAGCTGTGTGCTGTTGGTGAGTCCCTGGGGTGGGAAATCCAACTGGATCCTACTCCATAATCCTTAATCCCAGGACCTGAGCCAGCAGGGCAGCTCATAGGACTAGGAGCCTCAAAAGAGAGGTTTTCAGTTTCCTATCCTTTGAGCAGAAAACCCTGCCCCAAGCCCCAGGCAGATCAGCAGATGCTGCTGGTCACATGCAGCTCTGCTGCTTTACAGCACTTTTAAGCTGCCTCAGGTGTTGTGGGAAGCCCTGTGCTCCTTTCAGGTTACTTCCAAAGCACCAATAACAGCCTTGGTCTGACCCCATTTCCCTCTCTCCCAAGAGTGCCTGTAAACCTCTAAATCAAAGCCTCTGAAGTCCTTCCTAACGCCTGTGGCCCACCCCTCCATCTGGAGCATCTGACAGCTGATATGAGGCTGATGTTTCCAGCTGAAGAACTGAAATAGTTTGTTCTTTTCCATGATTCCCTTGGCAAAGGGAAACAAGCCCATTTGTTTAGAAGCTCATAAAAGAGGAGCTTTATAGTAGGAACATTCATAAACTTGTTTGCTTTTGACCTTCTCCACATTGCTGATGATTTCACGTTCTTGTCCCAGGCATTGTGCTTGTCTGGGCTGTCACTGACATTTTTGAAAAACAGCCTCACCCAGAGTAATTTGCATTGCTCCGCACTGAGCCTTCAGACATCCCATCTTTCTTCCCTGCACTGCTGGGTAGTGTGTGCAAGTGTGATACATACATGGAACAGCAGTGCAGACCTGGCTGCCAAGAAGAAACTTGCCCACAAATTCCATGTTGCTTTTTTTTGCTAGATTAACTGATGCTACTCAAGCAGTGGGCATTTCCCAGGCTCTCGGGCTACTAAGCATTGATCTTGCACCACTGGGAGGAGTGGGGAGGTGGCTGAATCATGCCCTTAAATTAATAAAAATGTATTCTGTGAGGCAAGAAATTAAATCTTCGGTGAGTATGGGTCATGGGGAGCTGATAATGCTTGAAAGAGAGCTTGTTCCTTTTCAGAGATAGTAAGACAACAGGCATAAAGTACAAGCCAGGACAGCCACCTTTATTTATGTCTAGAGGCAGGAAATTGGGATTACCTTGGCTGGACTGTGGGACCTCAAGTGTCAGGTCTAGATTCAGAATTTAATTCTGGCATCTGATATTTTGAGCAGATAAGAATGAAATCTTTTTTTCCACCTATACTTCTGCTGACTAGTGCTGTGGTTTAAACCCGGCTGGCAGCCAAACACCACACAGCCACTCGCTCACCCTCCCCCACCCCCAGGGAACGGGTAAGGAGACTCGGAGGTTGAGATGAAAACAATTTAATGATTGAAATAAAATAAAATAAAAATAATAATGATGATAACAATAGTAATAATACGAAATAGAAACGATTAATGCACAATGTGATTGCTCACCACCCCCTGACTAATGCCCAGCCCATTCCCAGCTTGTGATTCCAGAGAATCCTGAAACTGAAACCACCATCCCAAACACCCGAGTGCAGCTTCCCAACCAACACTTCTCTATACTCTGAGCATGACATTAGGTGATACGGTATATTACACTGGCCATCTGGGGTCTGTTCTTTTAGCTGTGCCCCCCCCTCCCCCAGCTTCTTGTGTACCTGTGCACTTGCAGGCTGTGAGAAGTTGAAAAGCCCTGGATTTCTGAGCAACAACTGAAAACGTCAGTACATTATCAACATTCTTTTCATATCAAATCCCATACTGAATCCAAAACACAGCACTATTCTAGTTACTAAGAAGGAAGGAAAAAAAACCCAATTAGCTTTACCCCAGCCAAAACCAAGACACTTGGTCAGGACTCTCCAAACTGCAGATTCTCATCTGTGCTTGCTGTTTCGAATTCCCTTCTTGAATTATACTGTCATGGTTTTGTTCAAAATATGTCTGAGAACCCTGTTCACTTTTCAAGCTATTCCCCATCTGGAAAAGTCTTATTTTACTTCAGTCTGGAGGGAGTCTTCCTCATCTTGTTTTCTGCATCTGTAAAACCTTTGCATGGTGCTCCTGCCCGGACCAAGGACATCACAAATTGCTAGATGTTGAGTGCTACAAAGACACAACAGCTCATGAGAGTGCCTGGGACGTGTTCTTGCACATTGCCCAGCTCTTTGCTGTATACGGATTCAGATAAAATTCACCAACTCACTGGTGGGGTGATGGGAATGTACATGTACTGATTTGATACAAAATCTTCCGTGCTCTTTGGAATAAGCTTTTATAGGGTAACACTCTCTGATTTCAGATAATTCCTAGATTCAAATTGTGAGCATGGCACAATGTTGAAATAAGATGTCTCATCTGTCTCCTAAGTGCTGGTAAACAAGATACAGCTGGCAGGAGATGTACAAGTAGTTCAGTCCTAATTTCCCCCATATTCCCACCATACTTGTTAGCATAAAATATTCCCTTCCTTAGTTTTTCTGAAGACAGAAAAGGGAAAAGAAACATAAGGCTGAAAGTCTCCACGGGGATTCAAGGTCCAACATGCCGGAGACTGGTCTCTTCGGCACTGGGGAAGAGGTATGCCGTGTTCTATTAGCCTTTGCAGGTTGTAACAATGATGGGAGCTAACTCCAGTGACTGGGAGATAATGTTAACACACAGTTAACACTGCTGTATCAGTGCCATAGGTCTGAGGTCCGTGTCAGTGGGAATCCCACCTGAGCGGGGCCTCATGTCTGTCTCACTCCATCCTCACCTTTCCCATTTGGCCAGTCTTTAGCTGGTACTTCTCCCTGCTGTGGGAGGACATGTGTGCAGGCATAGATAGCATTCAAAGCAGGCGGACTGGGCTGCCTGTGTTGTGCATTTGCTTGTGCTTCCCTGGCTTTACCTCAGGGTATGCCCTTAATCATACTGTCCATGTTCCCATCACTTCCCTATTAATTACTGGCTTGAGTCTTTAATGTTATTATTAAGCTGGAAATGTTGGAAAGCTCTGCAATAAGGGGTAATAAGTATTTCTGACAGCATTCCCTGCTTTGTACATCAATCTGTGTTAGACTCTGATTGAACACCTGGTTGTCTCGTTACTTGCAGCGCTGAGAAGGGAGATTAAGACCTGTGGAGTTAGCAATGCTGGCTCTGAGCCGTCTCCAGCCTGGATCATCTGGAGCCTTGCCAAGGGTCTTGGAGAGACCTTGCACCCACAGCAGGGAACTAGTCCTTGCTCCATGAGTCCCCTCAGGAGGGGGACAGTCCCTCAAAAGCAGTAGGCAGCTTCTGCACACTGCTTACTTAAAGAGGACAAAGGCCCTGACAGCAGATGGTAATTGTGTGCTGAAGCTGCCTTTCCATGGGACCATTTTCTCTCTGATTTGTCCAACCATCATTCTGCTGCTTCGTGATGTTCTTGCCTGATTAATCCCTTTTGTGTTCTTTGCCTTTTTTCCCCAGGCCCATGTGTTTGATCTAAGCATTAATAAGTATGAAGCTCTCTGCACCCAGCTAGTGGTGGCCAAGAAGAAAAATAAAATAACCCATATCCAGTTTAACCCTGTCTACCCTGTTATCATCGTTGGAGATGAACGAGGCCACGTTACCTCCTTGAAGCTCTCTCCAAATCTGCGCAGGATGCCTAAGGTAAGGAGGACCTGCATTCCCCTAATGGAGGTACCAAACACAGCAGATCCCGTCATACCTTATCAAGGGTCTCCTCTCCTTCTGTGCAAAGATGTTGGCAAAGCTGATCTTACTATCAAGGTGCTTAAGATTATCTCAAGCCTTTTGGGTAGGATGTCTGGGATGTTGGATTGCTGCCTCTGTTTCTGTATGAGGAGGAAGGCTCAGTTCACTCCTGGACAGAAGTGGGGACTGGTGGGAAAGGAGTTTGCTGTCTGTGAGTACTTTCTCACCATGGTCTAGACAAGCCCAGAAGCTCTGCAGAGGTTCATTTGTTTCCCAAAGCTCATATCTTTTCTGAGCTTTGAGTTTTATTTGCAAAACTCCTTGAAACTAAGTAAAGGAGGTCTCAACTCCTTCCTGAGTGATCCCACAGAGCCTATTCTGCCTGTCTTTGAGCTTCTGAGTTATCAGAACCTGTCCCATGTCCACTGTGTCATCTCTTCTTGAGAAAGCACTGTATTTAATTTGTGAGAAGACTTGGGATCCTTGCTCAAGTGACAGCAAGGACATGCATGTGCCTCTGAGTTGGTGAAGCCCCTTTTCCCACACAGCCATGAGGGCCAGTCATAAAGGATGATGACCTCTCTCTCCCAAATTGATCCTTTACTAGACTTTCTTTCTGGGCTTCATTCATCTATGAGCTGAATGGCTGTAAGCGCAGTGTCTTTTCTGAGCCCAGGTAATTCTCATATCCAGTTGTCTCTTATTTAGTGGAGCTTTCTCAGTTTCAAGCTTTTTAGAACTGATCCAAGAAAGCAATCTCTCAGGATGATTATCTTTTATTTATATACCCCTCTACAAACGCACTCTGTTAGGCAGGGTCTTTGGCCAGGAACTAATCACCTTGATGCCACTCCAGAGCCTTCTGATTTTTAAAAAGTTTCTTCAGCCAGACACCACTGGAAATGTGAATCTTCCCTGTGCTGACAGGGCATAGAAAACACAGTAGTGTGGCAGTCTACTTGGGGCTGGGTGCAGGAGGTGTGGAGGAGAATGTCTCATACGCTTTACTCTTTTCTATTTCCAATGAAACCACAGCCAGACACCATGCAGGCTCGCAGGGCTGTCATCAGCTTGGCTCAAGACAAATTTCCTGGTTGCTTTATGAGTCCTTCCTGGCGTGGGCAAGCAGTGTCTGCCATGGACCCTGGCTGCACAAGGGTTCAGTGGTGGCGATGGGTCACACACATGTAAAAAATGGATGCTCTCCTCCACACCCCAGCTGTGGGCTGAGCAGCACCCAGCAATACTGTGCTGTGGGTGAGAATGAATTCGAATGTCTCCTTCCACTCCTGGTGTCCAGCAGCAGCCCTCCGTGCAGGAATGAATGTCATCATCTCCCTTTGTCAACTTTCCTCAGAGGCAAATTGTATGTTGTTGACAAAGCAGTTTAAACTGTGTGAGTTCAGGAGTGGCTCAATCACTTATTACTGACCTTAAACCAATAGGTACCATATCCCAGGCAACGTATAAATGGGATGGAAATGGACTCTGCTGCTCTGATGTTATTAAACTATCTGTCTTCTGCTTGCTTGGTTAGATTTGAAAGGACACTAAACACTGAATGTTTCTTGCACATGCAGAGAAGGACGGATGTTAAGGCGTGGCTAGTGATGTGTGCAGGTCCCCTGGCTATGGCAAACTCTTTTCTGAAAGAGATGAGAATTTAAAACAGATGACATGCAGTGTAGTGGTAAGGTGGCAGATACGGCCCAGCTAGCTCAGCAGCCTTTCAGTACCACAACTGGACAAGTGAGCTCATCTTTCATAGCTGATGTGGCATCTGCTGCATCAAATGCCTGTGTCCAGGACCCTGTGGTCAGGAGGTTTAGCTGCTGTGAGAGGGTGCTTTAACAGATGGAAGTCAAGCCCTGGCATAGCAGGAAATGCCATCCACTGCATTCTCCTGTCCACCTCCTTTCTGTGCCAGCAGCAGTCCTCGTGTCCTTGGTTAGCAGCAAGCCTCCAGCCGTGTTCAGCAGAGTATCATCTCACTCTGGGGAGTCAAATGTACTTCCAGGGTATTGATCCTGGCTCATCTGAAGATCAAGATGACATGCTCTTTAAACCTTTATCCTGTGCAGCCAGCTTTCCTCTGTAAAATGACTTCACATCTCCTTCTTTTCCGGGAGTTTCAAAGTCAAGTTAACCGTCACAGAATATCCATATGCAGAGGAGTCCTGGCATCCCATCCATTTCCTTGCAAATACAGAAACCTGTTTGTGCCTGGCTTGGTACTTGGGTACTCCAGTCTGTTCTCTCCAGCACTTGATCCCTGCAGACCCCAGTGGGGAAACCTGTCCAACACCCAGAAAGACAAGTCATGGCCAGTGCGTCTGGAGGTTGGGGCCTTCACACCAACACCAACATCTGTGAGCTCAGCTGCCTGGTCTTGCTTCTGTCAGCTTCTTTGGAGATGGTAAGGTGCCTTTTGTTGAGGTGTGGCAGAACTCAGGGTACCAATGGGACAAGGCAGCCAGGGGCTCATCCAGGTCCCACTGCCATTCTGTTTCACACCAGTGTCACAGGAGTTTGCCCGTGAAACTTCTTCACCGTCTTCCCACACAGCTGGGACGGCTGCTTTTGACAGGTGTGACTAGCAGACTTATCACCCTTTTATGAGAGAGCTCTTAATAGCCACATGTCATTCTAAACCCTTTTCTTCCCCTAAAATAGGTGCGGTGCTGTCTGCTCCATATTCTGCAGTTTCCTTGGCTGTCACTGGGCTTACAACGTAGGGCTTACCAAGAGATACTGAGCTAACTTAGTCCCGGTGGGATTTCAGCCATTCTGAATTTATTCTGGTTTGCCTGTTAGTTAAAGCCAGTGAGGTAGATAAGCAGAAATAGGGAGTGTAAGGACTCCTGGGTTCTTGTCAGACCTTGGTTCATTCCTCTCTTTGTGTCCTTGAGTGAGGAGGGGAACTCTTTAAATAATTCGCAGGGTTGATCTGCATCTTAATTAATTTATGTTTGTAAACCACTTTGGGATATTTAAGAAGTATTATTTAATACTCCCAAGTTTTGCTGTCAGTGGTGTTAGCACAGCCTCATTTATGAAGACTTAGCAGAACAAATATGCCAAGGCAGGAACTTTTTGAAAGCACTCAGGTGGCATTTTCAGAAGTGACTTTCACCAAGACACACAGTAAAAGCTTCCAAAAATGCCTAAAACTCCCTGTGAGTTTTGGTCTCCTATATCATTTAGTGGCAGAAAGGTGTATTTCTTGTTGAGAGGAAGCTGATGACAGGGGCTCTGCCACCTATCAGACAGTTGTGTCAAGGGCACATCTGTGTGCACAGAGGGTGTGCCAAGCACAGTGCGTTTCTTTGCCCTGGTGATTTGGGTCCTGGAGCCCTCCCTAGCCCCACAAGCGGAACTCTCTGGAGTGGGACAGACATCCCCTTGTCCCGAGGCAATGAGCTGTATTTATTTCCATGAGATATGATCCTGGTAGAGGTTTTATGTGTCTTTTGCTGTTGTGTCTAGATTGTGTGAGTCTTCTGGGAACACACTACCCAACTGCTAAGCACCAGCTCCAAGATCCTGGAGACATGGAGGGTGGGTGGGTCAAAGACAGCTGAACCCAAACCTTGTGGGAAGACCAACCACGAGGCAGAGAGCAGAGTTTGCTGAAGGTGGGTTTGCAATCAAACCTCCATCTGCATTGCTCCTGCATTGACCATGCCAAACACCCATCTCCTTAACCACCCAGCCCTCCTTGGGCAGAAAGCTCACACCAGCAGATGCTGTCCTGTGCAAGAAGACCTGGTGAAACTAGTTGGGTCCTTCTTAGAGCTCAGAGGTGGGGTAGAAATGCTTGCAGTATTTAAAGGTTCAGCAATAGGAACAAGTAGCTCTCTGCTGTCATCCAAGCCACTTTTGGACTCCAAGTGCTCCTTAAATATTGCAGTGGTTGTCAGGCAGGAATTGTTTAACTAATAAAGTATCATTCCTAATTTGTAATGACCTTGGTGGTTGAGTTCACCCGAGGGAAGCATTGCTGTAAGAAGAATAAGTTTGGGGCAGAGCTGTTTAATTAGTAAGCCTTCCGGGTTTCATTCGAGGGTTGGAAGAAATTAAAGCATTTTGTCATCACAGTCAGAAGAATGTAGCTACTCATGGGCTTTGGTTTGTTTTTAAAAAACTGCTAAACTAGCCTGGCACAGCCCCTATCAATGCCAAAAGTAAGCAGAAGATAGTCAAAAAAGTGTGAAGAGTTTTTGGAAATGTTGGGATACCACAGCAGAGTGGAAGAAGAAAAGAAATCAGGTCAAAAAAAGGTTACAATACAATATTTGCTGAGGCTAAGGCAAATTTATTGGCCAGTATCCAGGCTGACAGCCAGGGAGGCAGCCAGCTTCTTGGCCTGATGCTTGTCTTGGATATTTATCTTGGATTATCTAGAATGATTATCTCAGTTTCTCTTCCTGCTACTGGTTTCTTCACATGCAAGTCACCTCTTTCTCTGTCCCTTGGGGACAATCAAGTTACTACCCAGGCAGTAAATCCTGGCTGACAGGGTCTATCTGGGCATGAGTGGAGTGGGAAGGGGAACACAGCTGCTCACCCATCCCAAGACACAGCGACAGGGCTGCACGTGTGTCAGGAGCTGCAGGCACACACCTGAGAGTCCAACACTGGGTGCCTGTGAGCAGTTTGGGACAAGAGAGGGGCATCAGGTGGCTCTGAGCCTTCCCGTCCATGTGCATATGCTGGGCAGCTGTTCCACTCCCTCTGTGCCTTATCACAGAGGGACTGTTCGGCTCTGGATTCTGTGTGCCCCCCTGCCTTGTTGCAGCCCTGATGATTTTTGCCTTTAGCCAGATGTAGCCCAAAACTGCTCAGCCAAGGAAGGGGCACTGAGTTTTGCCATCCCTAAAGCACTTGGGCTCTTTGACCGTAGCTAATGGCAGGGTCTGTGAGGGATCAGTCAGGATTTGAGTGAGGGACTGTGATGGACAATGGGAGGATGTTGGAGTTTTCAGGAGGTGAAAGAGACAAGGGGATTTGGGGAAGATTGGTGGAAGTGTGTGAAGTCTTAGGAAGACAGTAAGAGAGTGGCTGAAATCTCTTCTTCAGTCTATCCCCCCTTCCCCAGCACTGCCTCCTTTGCTATCTCCTGGGCTTGAAATTGCTTCCTCCCCATACTCCCCAGCAGCACCCACTGCACACAGTGCTTTCTCAGTAAGGGATCCTGGGTTTGTCCCTATACCCAGCCTCAGGGGAATGCAACTCAGGTCCAGAGATGGTACTAAGCCAGAACAGTGTGAATAGACAGTGGGATGTTTGATCCTGAACTTTGCTGCTTTGTAGCCCTGCATTGCTGTGACCTAGGGTGATGGGGAGAAACTTGAAGGAGTTAAAGACCATGAGATTGTTCCTGTTCTTAGTGTTTTCCTGTAGCTGTGGGAGATGTTTCAGTAACTATGAGGGATGAACCAACCAGCACAGGAATACGAGCCTGAACTCCCTCCTTCTGTCCCCGGAGGTACAGTCCATCTGTGTGTAGGACTGTACAGAAGGAAGCTGTAGGTTAGATGGTACGTTCTCTGAGGTCACATCAGTCTTGGACTGGTGAGTGGTTTAGCACTGAAGGAAGTAAATGTTGTCCCCAAAATTTCTATTTCAACAGCTCTTGTGTGATACCATTCTCTCTGAGAGAAAAGCACTTGCCTCTCCAAATGACTTGAGTTCTAGTGGTACAATTCCCAGTCTCTCTGTTTTCATGCAAAAGCTCCTCTCTCATTGAGATTCCCACGGTTGCTTCTGTGCTGTTTGAACAGTGGCCGATTTCCTTGTGTCTCTTCAGGGCTGGCTAATTGCGCACTGACCCAAAATCACAGAGCACAAGCAGTGCTGGAGAAATTTAGCATTGAGTGTTGCTGTGCCTTGCCTGTACCAGGACTGCCTCCTCCAGATGCAGATTGGCACCCTGATAAGGGGGCACACACAAATAAGCTTGGGTCTCATAAAAACTGACCTGCAGCTTGATGGCTTTGCTTCTTCTGAGATTTACAAATGCTTTTTGATTTCCTTTCAGTCCCTCCCCTGTTAGTTAGGCTAGTTGCAGATAGCTGCTCTCTGTACTGTTAGGGAAAGAGCTGAGCACTGTGGGTTAAATCCAGGGACTTGTGACACCCTATTTCTGCCTGTTCACAGCTTTCTGTGTCACTTGTGTAGGCCATATAAAGACAAATACACCAGTGTTGACTCCTTGGTATGGGAAAGAAACCCAGTGATGGAGAAGAGTGGGTTTCTGCTTCAAGAAGAGCAAGTTTTAGACACATCTGTAGGGACAGGTTGCTCTGAGCCTGCCTTGGAGCAGGAAGAGCTGGAGGTGGTTGCTCTGACAGTTCCCGCTGTCCCCCGCTGTTGGCATATGCTGGTCCTAGCACATGCTGAGGCCAGTGAGAGGCCATACCGCTTGTGTGAAGCTTGCCAGGGCGTGAGCAGCATTGCTTGTGACCTGCGGCTGTTTTGCTATGTAGTTCTGTGACTCATAACTGTAAATCAACATATACTGAAGTGAATGCTGACATGCACTAACAAAAGCAGACTCCTCTGCCCCTTCTGCCTGCTCCTTCCCTGCCACACTTTCCTGCCGTGCCACTGTGCTGGGAAACCCATTAGGAGGAAGACCTTCACAACTCCCCAGGATCCCTTATTACTCCACCGTTCCACATTAGGTTATCTCCCAGTCTAGCATAGCCTGAGATAAAATAAGGGGACTTTTTAGTGCTGGAAAGCTGTTTCTTGGGAAAGGAGATGCTCTGTGTGCTGGCAGGCTCCAGTCCTTCTTAGGCAGAACCGAAGCCTTTGGATATTTATCTGGAGACTCTGGACATAATCACTGTGCAGAGGAGAGTGTCTCCATGGAGCAAATCCAGATATCCAAGAGTGTCACATGACAGGTACGAAGAATTCTGGATCCCTGAACAGATGTGCTAACCTTAGACGCTAGCACTGTTAGGGAGGGCTAACTCGAACAAGCCAGCAATAAAGGACTTACATCTTCTCATTAAATCAGTTTTCTTTTTTTTTTTTTTTTTTGTGAAATAACTTCTGGGTGAAGGGAGAAGAGAGACCTCTATGTAACTGCTGAACCCCAAGGTCAAAGACCTGGGGTTCCTCTTCTTTTCACTATTCCTGGCCACGTGTCTTCAACCTTACTTTTGTTATGTAACGTCCCTTTCTGTGACCGCTCTGTTTGTCAGCATATTTACAAGTTATTTTAAGCTGAAGTCAGTTCCCAGTGGTCACGATAAAGTGTGTTTAGTACGTTAAATTGAAACACTGGCAACTGGAGCAAGAAAAGTTCACATTTATAAGAAAATTCAGTAGTACTTGTAAATTATTTCTAAAGTACAAGTCTTATCCTGTGAGGTGCTGCATGCTGCAGGGAGGACACTGACAAAGCCAGGAGGACTGGCTTTGACTTTCTAGTTTCCCCTTTGAAGATCTGTGTAATAAAAAGGGTTTCCCATGAAAGTGATGCAAGGCTTCTCCATTTTTCAATAGAGAAAAATGCTAGGGGGATTGTCTTTTGTGATCAATAATAGTCAAGTCACTGAGAGAAAGGCCTCTCTCTGGACATAAATCTGGTGTGTGTCCATTGGATTTGCTGTCTTCTGGGTATTCAAGAGTAACTGAAATATTGATATCTGAATTGGGCCAAGCAAGATGGTTTTCAGTGGGGCCTTATTTTACTCCTTTCCTTGTATTTCTCCACACCAGCACAGTTATGTTGCTACAAGAAGTGTTTCATCTGCAGGCATTGTGTCCTCTTCCTTGTGAACAGATTGTATCTGTACTTTGGTGCCTGCCATCCTAAAGCTCCCCAGGCCCCAGCAGCCTAGGCTTTGCTCCTCTGCAGCCTGATAAACCCATTGCTGCCTGTCCTGGGAAATGCCTAATGAATGAGGAAGAGCCCTGCTTCACTTCTACAAAGGACTTTCATTTTGGTTAGATCTGTGATTGGCTGAATATGCCTGTTCGGCTTGCACAGCTCCTCTTTGAGTCGGAGCCTCTGCTTTCCCCAGTGCCCTGGCAGAAAGCTGTGGTGGCAGACAAGTGGGCGCAGCATGATGTAATGTCAAGAGAGGCACTGCCCAGCCTCATGGTCTGCTTGGCTTGCCTTTCCTCCCCGTTTCTTTCTTTAGCTGTCTTCTGTGAATTCATTTCTATGCACATGACTTAATTCCCCTCCAGAAAATTGGAGGATCCTGAGAAATCACCAGTTCTCTGCTCTGGTACAAAGGCAAATGGATGCCCAGGGGAACAGGATGTTTTCAAAGCGTGCCTTTGGCAGATCCAGTGAGGGAGACTTTTTTGTGAGACTCTCATTCTCCCAGCAATGTCTGTGTGTGAGAGCAAGTCTTCCAGCACGCAGCCTCTTCTGCAGAGGCTATTTGGTGCTCAGTCCCCTGCCATAACTGATTACAGCTGCCTGCTGATGAGGCAACATGGATGCTTATCCTCCAGGTCATCTGAGGAAGAGCTGCTTTTTTGCCAGAGAGCCCCAATCAGCTCTTGGAAGTGCAGCTATTGCTGAGCACTGGCTCTGCAGCAGGCGTGTGGAAGAGGAAAGCTTGTTAGCTCAGCCCTTGAGTCTCCAAGTGTGTTTGAAGACCAAAGTGATGGCTCATCCTGAGGATGTGGTGCAAAGAAGTGGCTGGGGCCTGGGTGACCCAGCCCTGGTCCTGGATCTGGTCTCTGCATCTCCTTGGATGAGATGCAGCTTCTCTCCATGTTGAAGTGGGATGAGGACACCCAACTCTCTGGGAGTCACTGTGACCAAGTGAGAGGTCCATAGACACCATGGATCTACTCTCCTACAGCCTCTCTTTGTGCTTCCATCCTGCTGAGAGCTTTTGGGGTACATCCAAAACAGTTGTGCCTCAGGAGAGGATCAGACATTGGTGTGGCCTGATGGACAACCCTGTCCCACCAGGGCCCAGTGCCTGTCAGGCTCTTCTGCCTCCCTGCCTTGTCCATCACAGGAAGACAGTTGGATATCACAGGCTGTCGAGCCCAAAATTTCAAGGTGGGGCAGCCAGGTCCCTGGAGAACTGGTGAAAACTAGGAAGTGGCACAAGGCACGAAAAGACGCTCAACAACCACCAGCAGACACAGCCGTGATGTACATGCTGTTACAGCTCCAGCCCAGCAATCCCATCTTGGCTCTGTACCGCCCCTCAGCAGACAGAGGGGTGAGAAAGGGAGGACGAGAGTGCAGGTCCTGCTGTGGGGCAGAGGGAAGAGGTATCGATAGTATGAGGGAAAGGATTAGGAGCTGGATCGTGGTGCAAGCAGGTAGGAGCAGACATCCCATGGTTGTCCTGGCCAGCAAAGCACACAAAACCCTGGGATGCAGGTGAGCAGCAATCTGTTGCCCCTGCACCTCCATAGGGGTTGGTTTGCCCTCCATTTGTGCTGGTCATGCAATTTAGGTGGAAAAATGTAACTAATTCTCTTCTACTCAGGACTGTGCAGTGTCCTGGACACCTGAGGACTCACTCAGCAGTGATGTCAAAGGGGACACTGCTCTTCATTTGCAAGACCCATCCTAGTCATGTTTTTGCATTGCTTCACTGAACTCAGCAATGGCCCAGATCTTGAGGAAGGTGGACTTTCACTTTTCTTCAAACTCTTCAGCTTTTCCTTGCTTGTGGCATCACATACGTTGTCCCTGGTCATCGTCTGAGCACTCTGGGACAGTGTGCCTCGTTGCAGAGCCTGGTGGTATTTGCTGCAGTGACAAAGGCAGGAAATCTGGCATTACATTAAGTAGGAAGAAACACAGCTACGAGGGCCAGAGGAACAGCTTGAGGTTTGGCACATCCCTGTAACTCCTCCTGAGCCACTGCCAGAGCCCGACACAGCCTTCCCCAAACAGCCGGCCTGGGTTGGAAAGGGCTGAGACTGCCCGTAGAGACAGAGGGCAGCTCCCTGCCTGTGGGAGGGTGTTTTTGCCATTGTAAGACACATCCCAAATGCATTGCTGTAAAAAGCTTTCACTTGCAGACTTTGCCTCCATTTTTCCTGACCCTGGGTGCATCAATCTACAGACCTCCATGCCCCTGCATGCCCTGATCAAAACCATCATGCTGCTCCCAGCCCTTGCCAAGCCTCTCCTCAGCTCATGCTTATACTACCTACCAGCCTCTTCCAAAAGAAAAGAGAGGGAGACACCTGCGCCGGCGGGCAGGCCAAATAAATGGCCCTTGCTCAAGTTAATTTGATGGACTCAATGGGAAATTGTTTAAATGAGAGATGAATAAAATGTCTTGCTGCTCACAGTGAAGGAGCTGACATGAAAGGATTATTTTTATCATGTGGAGAAAAGGAAGAGAAGAGCCCTGCAAAGCAGCGAGAAGAGGGGCTGCCTTGCAGTCCCGCCAACTGTGGGAGATGCAGCGACGGCTGTAATCAAAGCAGCTCAAAGGTACTCCTGGAAGGAAGCTGTTACGGTCCAGTTCATGGTTTCTGTGAGATGTGATGCCAACTGTGTGAGGCTGTATTAGGGTAAACATCCCCTGCTCTCCACTACTCCCACATCCCACCAGGGAGATGTCTGTGATCCCACTGTTCCCAATCTGGGGAGTGTTTGAGCCCCTTGCCCCGCACGGGGTGGTCAGTGCAGAGACCTGTCCTGCCTCAGCAGTGTTGTGTTTCCCACCTCCAGCCTATTGGGCTGAAATCTTCTCGTTATTCACCAGACCAAGTCCCATGAGCTGTGCCCTTGCTGCATGGTGTGCTACGGGTGCAGCTCTGTCACTGCCCTCCCTGGCACAAAGGGATCCTTTCACATGCCTGGCCACAATGCTCCCATTTCTCTGTGGTGGCACAACTGACTGTTTCACAGCACCACAGTAATTCCAGGTCCCATCCAGGTGATTATTGCTCTAACCCCAGCCCTGATGGCAGAACGCTCCCTCCCCACAATCCTGTATTTGTGCAGGAAATTGTCCCTGCTCACTTGCAATATCTTGCATTTGTCCCTGTTAAATCACATACAGGTTTTCCAGGTCACATCTTTGGTCCAGCAAAGTAATTTCAAATTCCAGTCCTGCCTTCCTGGACACCTGCAGACTTCCCATCTGTCCCAATGTCCAAGCACCAACAGAAACACTGACTAGATCCTCTCTAGACTGTAGAGCTGTGAATGTTGCACACAACTCTGTGCTGACAGCTCTGGGTACAGCTCTTCAGCTGAGTCTTACCAGCTTCTGTGTACTTTGTACGGATCTTCTGCATCACTTGAGGATCAGAATATCAAGGTAGACAATGGCAGTATTCCTTAGGTTGAGATCAATGACTTCTGTATCTTTCCTGTCCACAGAGTTGTTGTGGTTTGAGCCCAGATGGTGACTGAGCACCACACAGCCACTTGCTCACCCCTTTCCCCTCAGGAATGGGAAGGAGAAAAAACCCAAAAGGCTCAGGAGTCAAGATAAGGACAGGGAGGGATGATACACCCGTTACTGTCATGGGCAAAAGGCAGACTTGTTAGAGGAAGGAAAAGAACATCAATTTAATTCAAACACTAACAACAACACAACAAATAGAGTAGGGCACTGAGAAGTATAACAGTATCTTTAAAAACACCTTCCCCCCACCCCTCTCTTCTTCCTGGGCTCAGCTTTGCTACCAATTTTCTCTACTTCCTTCCCTACCTGCAGTGATGCAGGGATGGGGTAGGGTATGGGAGTTGCTGTCAGTCCATGACAAGTTGTTACTTCTCCTTCCTCCTCAGGGGGAGACCTCCTTGCACTCTTCCCACACTTCAGTGTGGGTTCCCTATCATGGGCTGTGGCTCTTCCCGAACTGCTCCAGCGTGGGTCCCTCCCACGTGTTGCAGCCCTCCCAGCGCTGAACTACAACAGCGGGGCTTCCCACAGAGTCCCGGCCTCCTTGGGCGCAGCCACCTGCTCCAGCGTGGGGTCCTCCACGGGCTGCAGGTGGGCATCTGCTCCACTGGTGATGTCCATGGGTGCAGGGCACAGCCTGCCCTCTCACCACGGGCTGCAGAGGGTGTCTGCTCTGGCGCACACACCACCCCTCTCCTTTCTTCCACTGACCTCAGTGTTTGTTTGCTTTGGTGTCTTCCTCACAACTTCTCCTCAGAACTCCAACTTCTCTTCCAAGATTCCCCTTCTTCATATGTTATTTCAGAGGTGCAGCCACCGTCACTAATTGTCTCAGCTTTGGCCAGAGTAGGGTCCAACTTAGAGCCAGAGGAGCTTCGAGAAGTTTCTCACAGGGACTGCTGCTGTAGCCCTCCCCCAACTACCAAAACCCTGCCACACACATAAACCCAGCACAAAGGTCTATTATCTTGTTGCAAAAATAAATCAGATTGGTTCAGCATCAGTTCTTTGGTACAAATCCATGTTAGCTGTGATGCATCTCCCTGCAGGCACTTACGGGTTGTTGGCTTGTTCCACTTATCTTCTGAAAAGTGAGGTTAAACTGAAGGGTCTGTGATTCTCTTTTTTTAGGATAGTTTCTGCATTTACCTTTTTCAGCTTTCTGATCCCTGTCATCCTCTGAAATTTCCCAAGATAAATGCTTCAGATTAAGGCCATTAGGTCAAGCTGTTGTGAAAACATCTGTCTTCCCAAGGGGCTGGGGCTGTTGTGGCCAGGATGGTCTCAAACAACATGAGCAAGCCAAAACATATGGGCACAGATAACACCCTTTATTAGACAAACAGATACACCTGGGAAGAAAAGAGAAGTGCATATGCCCTAAAGCTTGTCTTTTATTCTCCAGATATATATTAGTTGAGCTAATAAAAGGCATTGTGTCTCCCTGCCAGCTGTGCTGTCTGGGTACATGCTAACCCATGCCTTGCTCAGCCAGAGCAGACATCTCTCCACTTGGTTGTTGGTATCAGCTGTGATATCCTGAGGACTGGGAATTGCAGAAAAGGGGAAAGACACCTTCCCAGGAGTGCAGAGGAAGTACGGATGTGAGCACTGCTCAATGTCTGCTTTTGTATTTGTTTGCGTCCTCTGATTTTCTGATTATTGTATTGGCTTGCTGTCAGAAGTCACGCACTGAAACCAAAATGACCAGAAACTGCTTTTGCATATGCAGCTGTGAGACTGGAGGATGCTCATCCCTCTCCAGGATGAGGCCTTCTGCTTTGATCTGCACTGAAGGAACCTACTAAGCCAGGAAAAGGAACTCAAAGGGTTTCATTTTATTTGTCCTGGACAACAAATGAACATGAAATGGGAGTGCAGGAACTTAATAACTTAGTGGTTTTCATGCCATTAAAAAAAAAAAAAAAAAAAAAAAAAGAAGTGTGCCAGGCTTTGCTGCATGGCTAGAGTTTGTAATAGGGCAGAGCAAAAGGCTGGTGAATTGGGTTTCAATTCCAATTACTTGTTCAAGAAGAAAAGCTGTGCTGTGAAAACACTGGAACCTTATGTCTCCTGCAACCTGGGGGCTGGGAAACTCGGGCTACAAAAGCAAAAGGGAAACCTAGCCTGAGAAGCCTCTGCTCATCCACTGCCAGAAAGCCAAAGGCAAGGCTGTGGAGGTGCTGCCTCACTCACACCAGCTTCACAGGGTTTACCAGCCTAAGGCACCAGCAAAAGAGAGGGGACTGGGTCCTGCTCCCACAATGGGAAGAGCCTGGGGTAGCTCAGGCCTGAAGTGCAGCTCCTGAGGATGAAATAAAAAGGTGGCTAAGATTTGCAGAGGGATCTGTCATCCCTTCTGCAGTGGCAGGGGAAACTCCAACGTGCTTGCCCCTTCCCTGTCTATGGAAATTTCATTCTTCAGGGTGTTTGTACCCTGCTGATAGCCAGGGATGTGCTGCCAGGCATGATTTTTCAGAGGCTGGTGCTGTAGACAAGGTCTTCTTCAATCAGTCAGATCTTCATTTTGAATCAAGGTTACTCTGAGCTGTAACTCAGAAAAGCAACAAGAAAATGGGACACCACTGTTGCCTACCTGCAAAGGAAGAAAAGGAGAAAGCTTGTCAAAGAAAGCTCCAGCCCTCAGCTCCTTTATCTCTGAAGTAGTCGTAACAGTTGTGGTCACAGGCTGAGCAGGATTTCCCAAGAGCAAGGCAATTGGTTTCTCCCCTCCTCTCTACCCCTGTCCCTTACCCAGCTTAGAATCACTGCCAGAGGTTCACTGGAGAAGGTACAGCCTGTGTCCTTATGCTTCACAGCAGCGGTTTGTGCTTTCTATCAGCTACAGTGAAACCACTGACTATACCTTGTCCCTGCACCTCCCTGTGAGTGAGTAAGCCCTGAGTTGGTAAAAGGCTTGGGCTGACTGGGCTGAAAGGTGTTATAGAAGTGCCATGCAGTATGTGATGTGGTTGAGGGAATTAGAGGAAACTTTTAAGATGAAACATTTACAATCAAGTTTTTTTCCCCTGCTTCAGAAAAAAAAATTGCTTGTCTATCAACATGAGACCTCTTAAACACCACTGTGCTCCCTGTGCACTTACTACTCCATGAGCTTTCAACCTTGCTTGGCAAATGCTGTTTGACTCAGGACTGTGATAAACCTGTTGCAAGGTATTATTTATAGCCTGAAAGAATGGTTCAACATGGTCTTTCTCTAAAAAATAAACACCCTGTTTAAAGAAAAAGTACTACAAAATCTACACAAATTCAGCTACAGGCAGCTGAGACTAGCAGGTCTTTAAAGCTAGCTGTGGGCAGAGGCCTCTGCCTGAAAGAGATGGGTCTGGCAAAGTTCAGCTGAGTATTTTTGTGGCCCAGCTCCTGTTGATAGTGCTGTCAGTGTCCAGTGTGAGTGTTGCTGCCAAGTAAATAGCACTGGCAGCAAGATGGTCTCAGAGGCCAGCCCGGATGACTTGGAACCACATTGTTGTTTTAGCAATGCCCATCAGAGCACAGCCAGAAGCAAGGTGGCACGGGGTGGATATAAGTCCAACACAAACAGCCCTGCAGCTCTGGGACTGCATCCTGAAACTGGAGAAGCTTGAAAGAGAGGCTTGGAGGGTGTAAAGGAAAGCGTAAACTCCCAACAGGACTCTGAAACACTGAGCCAAACACGGAGTCTGGCTGACTCACTGGGATGGTTCAGAGCAGGAATGAAACCAGTGCCCTGTGTTTGGGAGCAGCATTAGCAAATCCATCATGAGCTGCAGTGCACCCGGAGTTGACACTTCAGTGGAGGTGACTGATTGATAAAAAAATGCAAACTAAGTCTGAAAAGAGCAAGAGGCTGCTCTAAGTCTGGGAAACATAACTTCAAAGACCTCACAAATGAGTTAAGCAATAACTGGATCTCAGCCTAAAAGCACCTGCATGGGAAGGGTTTTGTAATGGTGGAAGGCTCTTTAAATTAGCAGAAAGAGATATAATGGGACTTGGCAAACAAGGACTAGAGCACACATATTTAGCATGACACTAACTTGTCTGCATCCCTCAAACTCCTTCAGGTTGAAGCTCCGTGTCTTTTACTGAAAGATGTGCTTTAGAACTAAGAGGAGTCTTTGGTGTGATGAGTTTGCTGACTGAGACTGTGTGAATCATAATGGAAATTTTGGGGCTTAAATGCTATTAATCTACTTTGGCTTTTGATCTTCTTGAAATAATGGGGGAATGACAGGCAACATTATAGAGAGAGATTCACAGCTTTTATGAAGAGGTCATCACAGCTTGGAACAGGCCAGGTAGCTGTATATGAAGAGATTTACAGACTCCTGAACTCTTCATTTCTCTTGATTCTGACTTATTTACTAGGTCACGTGTTAAACAATCAAACTGTAAGCACTCAGAAGCAACAAGGTGTTACAGTAACAGCAAGCATGGGTCGACATTAAATCAATGTTATCCCTTTTCTGCCACTGAAATAAGCCTAGTGGGAAAAAATATACTTGCCCACATCTGGGATTATATAACCTCCCCTCTTAGGTCAGCTTTCCCACTTGTCAGTAAGCATGGGGAAACAGTTCTTACTTTCTGATCCCTGTGGTGCCAGCTCTCCATGTGTTTTCTCCAGTGCTTCCTGGTTGTCATTTTTCTCTGAGACCTTCTTCCTCTCTTTACCCTTATAATACCAACATTCAAACCAGTCTGTACATCTTCCTTGAACTTTGGATACCCTGGGAGGAGGGTGATGGGGAGCTTGTTCATTCTTACAGTGTGCCAGCATTCCCCAGAGGCCGGGAATTGCCCCATTGAGGGCTGCACCAGTCCCGACACTACGAACAATATCTGGTTAAGAGAACATTTGCTTAGAAATGCTGTCTGCAATAAGAGCACAATGGCAGAGTAGGGTAGAGCTGCAAAACTCATCTTTCAGTTTACACTTGGTGATGAAGAACATCCTGAGATCGCAAAGCCATGGTCACGTTCAGGCGGGAAGAAGTGTTGGAAGTTCTCTAGTCCAGACTTCAGCTCAAAGCAGGGTCAGCCCTGAGATCAGACAAGGCTGCTCAGGGCTTAGGCTTATCTTGAAAACCTCCCACAGCCTCTCTGTTCCGGTGGCTGACTCACTGTGGAGAAAAACTTTCATATGTCATGTTGAATCCTTCCCTGTTTCAGTTTATGGCTGTTGTGCCTCATTCTCGTGCTGCACACCCCTGTAAAGAGCCAGTCTCTGCCTTCTAGATATCCTCCTCTTGAGTGCTGGCAGACTCCTGTTTGGTCATTCAAAATCATCTCTTCTCCAGGCTGAACAAGCCTAGCACCCTTAGTGTCTCCTTAGTGCAAATCCTCCATTCCTCAACAATCTTGTTTTTTTCTGCTGTACTCCGTGTGGTTTATCAACATCTCAGTTCAGCCCTTAAACTACCTTCTGCCTCTGTTTCCGTAGGTGAAACTGGAACCCTCCTATCCATTAGCTGAAAATGAAGACTTTTTACAGTCTGTTTTTCATCACCAGGGGCAGAGAACAGAAGCATTGAGCCAGCACAGCTGTCATCTCTTATCTTATTTCTTTCCTCCCTAGAAAGCTCCTTTCCTTTTTGACAGTGACTGAGGGTGTGGTACCGCAGAGCACTGGGGACAGGAGGTGAAAAGGGTTCACCCTCTTCACTTCCTCCCACCTCCCAAAGCTTATTTCATTAACACTCACCTAGTGTTTCTTAATTAGTACATTCTAGCTCGGAGCTGCCTGTCTGTGTTGCAGCCTTCTGGAGAAAATAGCTGAAGCTTTATCTATTGTATGACAGGAAATATCAAACACTTAGGCTTCTTATGAGACTGACAGCTACTCTTATGCCATAGCATTACAGAGGAGCTGAGTGTGGTTCTCACCCTCAGCCTCTTTCGCCATCCTTGGCTTTAACTATTTCTCCTGAGGGAACCTTATCCTGTGGTTGTGTACTTGCCTTTCTTCAGACTTTTCATGCCAATCCACATGACAAGTGCATGGCTGAGCTAAGACAGGAGATTGCAAAGGTTACACCAGAAGTGGGAAGAGTAAAGTGCTCAAAAATCACCCCAGAGGAGGAGTTATCAGTGGGAAAACTGGGGTGATATCTCAGAGCAGTCTGCAGATATATTCTGGGGGGTTGGTTGGTATCCTCACTGGCATTTCAAATTTCCCATTCATTCCTTGGACGATCCAGCAGAATCCACTTACAAAATCTTGAGAGAGCCTGGTGGCATGGAGGGTCACAAGGACCTTGAAAGACTTTGCATCAGATCTCCATGTGACCTTGAAACATTGAAGAGAAGGACTGAAATCAAGGAGGTGAATTCAGTGAAGACCTTCACAAAGTACCAAAAGCATCTGCCAGGGTTGGTCTCAGCTGTGCTCGATCCTGCTTCACTGCAGAGCCCAGACTAATTTCCCACTGTCCAAGTATTTAGAATTACATTAATGAGCCCAGCCCGGTCAGTAATCCCATGCCTGCAACATGGTGTGATTTCAGCAGGGAGTGAGGTGAGTGTTTGGCTCGTGTTGTGTTCACCACAATAGCATCCAAGTCCCAGATGGTCATATAGGAAACTTCGCATTTGTCTATGTTAAATCAGGGGTTGCTGGAATAAATCTGTTCTGTTACAGGTTCTCTGCTGCTTTCGCTGGATTTCTGGCTCATTTACAGATGGCTGCTGGGGATGTTAATTTACAAACAATAATCATTAACAACAATGCAGGCTTCTTAAGGATTTTACAGTCTAGGGAGAGGCTGACATTATTTCCCCGGTTAACTTCTCCTCACGTTCTGAGCAACTGCAGCTCTCACTTAGGGATTTTATGCATCTTTATGGCAAATAGGGTGTTAATGAAAGTATAATTACTGGAATTAAATTTGGATTTAATTTTCTGAGCACAAGTGGCCCCTTTCTGTCTTTCGCTTCCTGCTTGGTTGCCAGCTGTGAAAATATCTCTTTTTTAGGATTGTTCTTGATGCTGAGGCACTTGCACGGTGCCAGGCATGCAGCAGTGCAGTGGGCTCATCCCCTGCTGGGCTGTGTTTCACCCAGCTCTCAGATGACACGGAGCACTCCCTCACAGTGAGGGGAAGAGAGCATCATCAGCAAAGTACCTGGAGAAAACACCGTGTCTTGGCATTTGTGGTGTCTGCATCTCACTTTACACACAGAATCCACATGGTTACGTTTTGTGGGAGAAGCAGTGGCATATAGTGGGGTGAGGCACCATTATTTCTGCGAAGGAATTGTTTTCACCATTTCTCTAAATTGGTTTAGGCATCTCCTCTGAGCTGGTGGAGAAGAACAATTTTGGTTGTCATCTTGAGGACTCTCAAAACATCACCAGATTCTTGTTCAGTCTTTACTACTTCCTCTCAAACTTGCACCCTGAAAATATGTCTAGGTTTCGGGAAGCTCCCCACACCAGGATGATACCAGGGGGATCCATGCATGAGTTCAGATCAGAACCGAAACAGGAGAGCCTGGGATGAAGTGACCCTTCCTGAGATGATGATCTCACCATGCTGGGGTGTCATGGTTTAAACCCAACCGGCAGCCAAACACGACACAGCTGCTCACTCACCCTCCCCTGCCTGGGGATAAGGGAGAGAATTGGAGGGGTAAAGGTAGGGAGGCTCATAGATTGATGTAAAAATAGTTTAATAATTGTAATAAAATAAAACAGTAACAATAGTAGAAAGTACAAATGGCTAATTCACAATGCAATTGCTCACCACCTGCCAGCTGATACCCAGCCTGTTCCCTGCTAGCGATCCCAAAAAAACCAAGATCATGAAACCAAAATCCCGATGGTGAGAGAGAACCCCCTCCTTCCCCAGCCAACCCTCATCTCTATACTGAGCATGAACCTACATGATAGTGAATATTTCACTGACCAGTCTGGGTCCGGTGCTCTGGCCGTGCTCCCTCCCAGCTTCTTGTGCACCTGCACACGGGCAGGACAGGGGGAGTTGGAAGGACCTTGATCTCTTAGCAACAACTGTAAACATCACTGTATTATCAGCATTCTTCTCATACCAAATCCTGTACTGAATCCAAAACACAGCACCATTTAGCTGCTAAGAAGAAAAATTAACCCTATCCCAGACAAAACCAGGACATGGGGGAATCTGCAGCCAGAACTGGAAAGATCTCTGCCATCTCCACCAGGAGATATGTCCTCCAAGGGCCCTCCAGGACAGATGCTGTCTTTTTGCCTGGCAGCACTGCCCCAGACATGTCCCTCTGTCTCAGCTCCAGCATCACAGAGTGTGGCGAGGATCAGGACCTGTCTTCTGGCGTGTTGAGGCTTTCAATCTCACTAAGGTGATAAGCTTTGTACCACTGTTGTTCTCTTAATGTAATTTAGTGTTAGACGTGCATCAGCTTCAGTTAACCTCTGCTAACACATTCCCTCTAGTCCTTAAATCTGCAATTAATTGTCACATAGTTGCTTGTGACAGCTTGGCCAGTGTCTTGCTGAAGCTGTTACCTGAGCGATGGAGAGATTACCTTGGGAAGTGCTTACCCTAAGGACCTTAATGACTTCTACATTGTTTTCTTCCAAGCCTGCCTGCATTTTGCAACACTCTGTTGCAAAGAAGCTTCTTTAGTTTCAGCAGCCAGCTGAGCAGATGAGTTTAACTGGTCTATGGCACAAAAGGAATTACATTCTGGTACTACAGAGACACAACAGAAAACATGTAAAATTTATTTATGTGCAGCATCCTGTTTAGTGACTCAAAGCAAAGAGTAGTTTAAGGAGGTCATCCCTGGTGACACTGTAACTGTGCTGCTGGCAGTGTGGACAATCACTAGGAATGTATCCCTCTTGTTTCCATAAGGTGATGCTGGATTGGCTTTTCCCATGGCCAGTTCCTTCTTCAGAAATGTATTAGCATCAGGGAGGTTGATTACTGCTTGCTTCTTTCTTCTGCTTCTGTAATAATTAAAACAGCAATATATGCATGAAGCAATTAGATTTTAAAATGCTTTTCTAAACAGGATGTCAAGGAGCTTAGTACAAAGACTTGGGCTGGAGCCAGATCAGCGTCTTAAGACTGGATTGTCATTAAAATAACTGCCTCCTGCCTGGCTTACCCGAACACGGGGTCCAGATCTGCTTTTCAGTCAGAGTGCACATCATCTTTGTCTGCAGGCAGGACCCGAAAAACCCTATGCTCCTGGGTGCCAGGGCCAGAGCAAGACATGGGTAGGGACTGGTCACCGGTGCATGTGTCACATCCCGCCCAGACGAGGGGGACAAGTGACTCAGATTCGCAAATCCCCAGTTGGAGCGGACAATAAGTCTCCAAGTTCAAGCATTTATTAACTACCTACAATGTACTAATTGAACACACAATAATTGGCTAAGTACAGAGCAAGTTGTGGCGAGCAATATAATAGGCCTTGCATTTCTTAATGGAAAAAGGAAAAGAGGGAGATAGAGGGAATGGGGGAATACAGATCACCGGTCTGGGTTCCCGCGCTGATCCCGCCGGTGAGGGTTCCAGGAGGCGGCCATCTTTTTCGCTGGCATCCATCTTCTTCGTGTCACTGCTCTCTCCAGACAGCCGGGGGTGTGTGTGTGTGGGGGTGTGTGTGTGTGTGTGTGCAGGGAGAGGCGCAGAGAGAGTGAGAGTCCTTTCTTCCCCCCTTATAGTTTATACCCACTTTCCTTGGGTCCATCCCCTAGGTCGACCCACAGACCTACGTATCCCATGTACGGGGAGGGGTAAGGTGTTTCATGGGATGATGTAATTAGCACGATCATGTCAGCCCTCGTTAGCATATTGAGGGGTGTTAGCTTTAATATGCATTTTGTGAATAATGAAGCAAAGTCCGTTCACTGGACACATGGCCCTTGAAATTTGCCCATGTGCCCCAGAGGAGAGCCGTCCTGTCTCCACAGGGCTCTCTCCCCCAGCTACATCGGGCAGCGTTATCAGCTTCGGCCTCCACAGAATGCGCCCTGGGACTCACAGTTTTGTCTTGCGAGTGTTTGAGGCATTTCTTCGATCAGCCTCAACTTTTGCTTTTCCAGGTTGTTTGTCTTAGTTTCTCACAGGCCTGGTTTCTCGTCTCTCACCGCATGTGGAATCTGGGTCTACTGGTGGGACAGGATGTGAGAGACTTATAAAAACAGGTCCTGAAAGAAACAGGCCTCTAAGAAACAAAGACAGAAAAACGGCCTGAGAAAGAGATAAAGGAGGGGGGTAGGAGTGGAGGCCCTCCAAGCTAAGGAATGTCTCAAACACTTGCAAGTAATGAAACTAC
The DNA here is from genome assembly GCF_965140245.1 of Athene noctua. Classification (NCBI taxonomy): domain Eukaryota; kingdom Metazoa; phylum Chordata; class Aves; order Strigiformes; family Strigidae; genus Athene; species Athene noctua. Next base: position 10,753,933 of record NC_134077.1, read on the forward strand.
AGTCACGGGGTGGATCATGTGGAGTTTGGAGCTGATAAGGCTGCCTGGGTAGCACAGGGTGGGCTGGAGGAGGGAGCCCTGAGGAGACAGGAGGGCTCTGCTCTGGTGCATCTGGTCAAGGTTCAGGGGCCACCTGTCCAGTGAATGACCATTGCTTCATTATCCACGAAATGCATATTAAAGTTAACATCCCTGAATTTGCTAAAAAAGATTAACAAGATCATGCTAATTACATCATCCCACAAAGCACCTTACCCCTCCCCATGCATGGTATAAGCAGGTATGTGGGTTGACCTGGGAGATGGACCCAAAGAAAGTGTGTATAAATTGAGGGGAGTGAAGTGAAGCGAGGAAGACAGATGCTTCCTTGAACCCTCACTGGCAGGACTGATGCAGGAGCATGGACTGGTGATATCTATGTCTCTATTTTCTCTATCTCCCTCCTTTATTTTTATCTTTTTCCTTCACTACCATTAAGTAACACAAGGCATACTGTATTGCTTGCCATAACTTGTTATATACTTAGCCAATTATCATGTATCCAATTAGCACTTTGTGGGAAGTTAATAAATGTTCGGACTTTGAGACTTGTCTCACCGTTGTCCACTCCGTTCGGGATTTATGAATCTGAGTGACTTGTCACCCTCGTATGAGTGGGATGTGACACAGGAGCATCCCCAACTCCAGCCCTGTTGCCATCCCCCTCACTGTGTGCTAGGGAGCCGATATTCAGGTCTGCCCCGGGTTGCTTCCCACAGAGCAGTTGTTGGTCAGGTCAGGGCAAATCTGCTCACTGCTGTCAGTGTCCCTCAGTGGAAGCAAGGTGCTCCATGGGTGCTCATGCCTCAGAGGAGCACTCCCTGCGCTGCTTCCTGGCATGTCACTAGCGGTCTCCTGCATTGCTTTGTCCTGTTTGCTTCTGGCCGATACGCAAGCCTTGGGCCCTGCATTCACAGTCAGGCCAGGATGAATCCTCCTCTTCTCTGTACAAGGTCTTACTCAGACCCTTACGGAGAGTACAGTGTCACTGTGAACATGAACATGGAGTGCGTAACACAACTTAAACATCACTGCAGACTGCATGGGCTCAGACAGATGTCCCAACGGGCACCAGTGAGCACTCTCCATCAAGCAGCACTGTGCCAAGCCCATCTTCAGGAGAGGATTGACAACAGCAAAGCTGCTAACAAGGATCTCACAGGATGAAGAGGCACTGTGGTGGTGACAGCTGAGCCTTGTCTGTCTGTGGGGCAGGAAGGGATTTCTCAGCTGCTGTAATGGAGTTGAATCCTGAGAAGGAAAAACAGCTCTAGCTGAAGGATTGCTCATGTTCATCATGTGTCCAGCTTCTTACTGACCCCTTTTAAGCCTTGATTTGCATGCTGCAGCATAACTCAGTCATAGCAGATGTGATTTAGTGTGACGTCCCACATAGTCCAGACTAATAGTGTATCTGTTTTCCAGGCCTGGGAGTGTTTGTGTGGCATTTATCATTTGCCTGACCATTTCCTGTGTGGCAGGTGGAAAGAAGCTGTGCGAGTCATTTAATTTGTGGCAAATGAGAGACACGGTCTGAAGTAAACAGGATACACTTCAGTAAGGACAGAGGCAAAATAAGAGGAGAGAGAAAGGAGATAGTAATAACCAACCAAGGAGGTGAACAGAAAAAGATCTCACTTGCCAACAATGCCCTGCAGTAGCAGAGATACTGTACTGGAGAGCACAGGCAAAAGAGCGGGGTGAGCAGGACACATGAGCTGGTCTTGCTGCACTGCTTCTCAGTGTAAAAGCCTCAGCTCCAATTTGGGGTACTGGGCTTGAAGAATGTGGGAATGGGAGAGCAGCAAGGACAATGTGTCTAGCTGAGAGGCTGGAATCAGGGAGATAAGTGAGATGTGCACCCCTAAAGAGGCCCTGGGCTGGCAGGATGAGGAAGGCAGTGCTCTGAGGTTATAAGACAGGAGCAGAAGGCTTAGGGAAAAGGTTTCAGTGGGTGTGAGAGGGACATGCTGGCAGCCATCACCAGGTGATGGGTTGGCAGCACTGTCCTTGGAGGTTTTCAAAAGAAATGGCCATGCAGGTGATGGGAGAAATCCACTGCTCAGGGGACATCGTTCTGGGACCCCCAGAAACTGGGTCAAGTGCTGGTCAAGCATCTGTCAGAAGCAATTTAAGACTAGCTGCTCCCACCATGGACCAGGTTGGACTGGTGGACTAACCCCTCCTATCCCTGCTCCAGGTGGCACTGTGATTTAAATGAAACTTACACATGTGTTGTCAAGATGACATAGTTGTTCACGCAGTTGAAATATCTAGTACTATTTCTGGAGCGTCCCTGAGTTCAAGTGCAGTCATGGAGATCAGGAGAGAGGGAGAGAGCACTGTGGCCTGACATTAAATTGCAGACTGAGCTCTTTCAGTAAGCAGAAGTGTATCAGTTGTAATACATCTTTCATGCCATTGGCATTTAATATTATTAAACATGGGGCATCTGCAAATGAAGACATTTATTTTTACTTCTGTTTATAGCACAACTCAGTTTCCAGTGTACTTGTATTTATCCAGGGTGAAGTGTATTCACATGCTCTCATGTTAGTAACAAACAAGAATACATTTCCTATGCAAATGTTTTTATGAACTGTATTAAAGATTTGGCATGTCAAAAGTTTTAAAGAAGGTACTAAGAGAAACAGCAGCTGGACTTTCTTAGGACAGTTAAAAGGTTACTACCAGGGATATATTTTTATTAGCAGTGGTGGCCAGAGAAAGAGGTATTGGAAAAATTGCAACTTTTAAATATATACTGTTTATACAACTCCAAATGATCCCTCATGAGATGCTATGCTCTATGAGATAACAGCAGTACCAAAATATGGCAGTAGCTGCATACTCGTATCCGTGTTTAGGTGCTTTTATTAAACTCTAATCTGTAGCAGCTTACTGAACTGTCATGCAAAAATGCTAAAGTAAAGCTGAAGTAAGAAAAAAAAAAAAAGAGAGATGCTGAGTGATAAAGGAATGTTGCTGGGTGGCTGACGGCGCTACCTGCCAGCTAGCATCAAGGACTGCAGCTTAAGACTGCTGGCATCCCTGCGCACCACAAGGCATCTCCTCGATTGTGCCCCTATGGATGGGTTTGGTGTACGTGCCTGTGGGTGCTGTCCCTGCCCAAGCCTCTCACTGCAGGGTTGCCAGCCAGCATACAGAGGTGATGCAGATGTGGCTCCTTGAGGTAGGCACATGAGCTGGGAATCTTTAGCACTGTTTAGGTTGAATCGAGGTTTGGTCTCTGGGTTTCACTGGAATCACAGCAATGTTTGAAGTTGAGCTAGAAGCCAAGGTATCACCTGTCGTGATTTGTGTGGACAATCTTAGCTAAAAACCAGTTATACCTCCCTTCCTCCCCGCTGCGTGGGTCTGAGGGATCCCAGAGCTAAAACATCAGGCACTAATGCCCCTACCAGCCTGTCTATCCAGTGCCATTATAACATACCACGTGTAGACAGGCTTTGGGTAACAGGGCTTCCCCTGAGCAGAGCTAAGAGCTTATTAAAGTAATCCATCCCATCCAGATGAGCCCAAAGGCACTGCAGAAAGTCTGAACGCAGTAGGGTTGTGTCCAGGGTTTGAGGGCTGTGGAGGGTGCACTGCCTGTCCCCCAGGAAGGTGAAGGAAAAGGCAGCCCCTTCCTCTGTCCTGTTCCCAACAGTGGTTTGCACCAGATGTGGGTTTTTTTGCTCCACTCCAGTCCTTTTACAAAGCCTCTGCGGGTCAGGGGAGGGTAATTATATTGCACACTGAGCAGACAATTATGTTTCTCAGTGGTTAGCACTAAATCTGTGAACTGAAACTGAAAATCTTTTCCATGCACCTTGTGAGGAGTTTATCCTCTCACCAGCCTGGTCTGTTCGAGGTGCCTGCCATTGGCTTGTCTCAGTGACAGAGGGTAACGATGCCTGAAGGCAAAGCTGATCTTCACCTGAAGGAGCTACAGACTGATGCTTCCTAATCACGGCATCTGTGCAGGGCAGAACTAAGGGTGTTTGCTCATTTAGGCCATTTCAGACCCTAATGTCTTTGGATAACTTTAAAATTTATCCTTCACTTTAAAGATATTTTGAACCGAGGTTCATGACTACAACCCTGTTTTGAACCCATAAGTGTCAGATATGGAAAAGGCAGAAGACTGACTGTTTAAAATTGTTCTGGTGGGTTTCTGCAGCTGGTACTGGGATAAATTCAGAAGGAGTTAATGAGTCACTGTAATGCCCAGTTTGGAGGAGTTGTGGGGACCGCCATGGACCCTGTCTGCACTCAGCTTGGCCTTGCTCACTGAATTTTCATGCATGGATGCTAAACGTGGTCTTCTTACGGCTATATTTAGGTGCCTTAATTAGTGGTGTGTAAGAGATGTTGTTCGTGGCTCTGGAGTTAGCAAGAACAGGGAACACCGAGCGTGGCTGGAAGCCAAATCGCTTTGTTGGCAGCCCACAAGAAGAGACCGATGCTAAGACTTTCTTAGACCTTAGGTGAGCCTAGTCTTGCCTGTTCTGCACCCTGTGGTGCCCACCAGCACCTGCCTCGGGCTGCCCTGTGCCTGGGGCCAGTGAGGCCATGCCCTTTGCTGTGGTCACTGTGAGATGAGATATGCTGTTTAGCAGCTTTCCGTGCTCAGCCAGGGTATACAGCTGGATCAGGCCAGCTAGCAAGTGCTTTCAGAGGGCACTGTTGATGCTTCATTAAATCCTGTTAGCACAACTTGCCACAACGTGCTTCAGAGGCTCACTGCTTAGTATTTCTTGAGCTCCTTGCTACGGGTCAATAGAGATTGTACCACAGCACTGATCAGCACGAAAGCAAAAGCCAAACTCCTCCATGGCTTTGCCAGAGCCTGCTGAAACCCACAAGGAAGGGTTTGGCTCCTCCTGTGTGCACACTTTTTGCTTGGCCAGAGAACACTGTGAGGGGAGTGAGAAAGGGTGTGGGGACCCAGCCGGCCTCTGGCAGAGCAGACGCGGAGCTGTGATGATGGCTGTCCTTCCTACGGGCAAGGATGAGGGTTTGACCTTGCTATTAGCTCTTTGCTGCTGCAGAGCCCATCCATTCCATCGAACAATCTCTCCGCTCTCCCAGGGGTGTTTGTAAGACAGCCGGCCCTGTAGTGTGCTGCAGGCAAGTACCCACTATTTAGATATCCCTGCCCACATCCCTTGAGCATCACCCAGTTCCTTCTGGTTTATTCCCAGTGATACTCCCAGCCCCTTCCTGGTCTGATAGATTTTGTTTGCACCTCCTGCCTTTTGGATATGGCTGACCTTTCTTCCCATGCCTTTACCAGCAGATGTGTGCTGCTGAGCCACACTCTGGTGTGTCTTCAGTGGTTCCAGTGGCTTCACTGGTCACTTCCAGCAAGCAAGGGCAGGTCACCTGCGGCCTCAAGACCTGTCTGCCCTGCTGTGCCTTGGTGTGGTCTGGTGCAGATGTTAGCAGAGATCTCCGAGACGAATATGTGAGCTGGAGTGAAGAGAGGTGCTTGCCCTGAACAGTACAGGTTTTAGCTGAAGCTGGAGGAATGAGCATCTTTGAGGGCAATGATCCTGTGTGGTTGCTGACGCCTGAACAACCCAGCCATCCCCTGGGCTTTTCTGCTGGTTTCATTCCCTGCAAGCAGAACATTTCCTGCGTCATTTATTTCCAAACAGTAGCAAAATAAGCCTAAATCCTTATCTCCAGTCTGTCAGCTAATCCTTCCATGGGCCAGGAGCAACACTGTCAAATCAGGCTGTGAGTATGACTCAAGGCTCTCTGTGGTTGATAAGCACGTTGCTGCTGTATGTAAATGGGCTTCTTGAGAGCCCAGAAGTGGTCCTGGCACAGACATCATCCCCAGCTCAGCGTAACTCCAGCTTCAGCCTCTATATAACAGCATCGATTTGCAATAGGACCATGACAGGCTAGGTTTTGGAAGGCTTCAGGGCTGCAGGTCATATCACACCCCTGCTGATGCATGCTTGGTTGGTGGCTCAGGGAATCAATGAGGAAAATTTTGCTGTGTTCACAAAGGAGTTTGGGTTTCCTTGGTCTTCCCAACTGAAATACTCCAGGGAAGTCTCTGCTTTCATTCACTGAATTTGCCAGACCTGTTGCTGGTGTGTTTTGCTAATAGAGGAGACCTTACCCTGGAGGTGTTGCCTTAACCTACCCCTGCACAGGGTAGAAGGAACAAGAAATGGTCTCTGAAGACCTGGCAGGCTGAGTGCCCCTTCCCACTGAGGATAATAAGGATGGGAGTTTTGGGCAGCCCTGTCGGTCACTTCTTGGAACTTCTCACCCCCTTCAAAATCTGTCTGTAGCCTCTTTTGCATGGGAAGCTGCCATCCTAGGTCACTTGTGCTGCTTTATAAAGTGGCCAGATCCTGTCCCAGCATGGCTGTGCCCAGAAATCCCATCCTGTCAGGAATGGCAGAGACCGCAGCTATCAGTGTCATGGTGACAGCAGGGCAGACCCAGACGCAGCAGGGGGAAGGATCCCCTCTGCTCCCAGGGAAGTTATGGGGACTTTTCTGTCTATGTTCATGCCAGCATGGTTGACTTCCTCGCTACTTTAAAACATAAACATGTTTTGCTTTGTTTAATCGAAACCTTACAGCAGATGTTTTATGATTATTCCACCACTGGGGGGGGAAGAAAAAAAAAAAAAAAAAAAAAAAAAAAAGGATGCTGAAAGTGCCAGCATCATGGCTTTTATGGGAGAGTTTTATTAACTTGGCAGTTTACTGTTCAGCTAGGGAATGAAGGCATCAGCCAAGACACAGGAAATCTAGTTTAAATGACTCCCATATTGTGGATGTAGAGTTTGGTATGTGCCAGCATGGGGAGGGCTGGGGTTGAGTCTTCCAGGATGATGGCTCTGGAGTCAGCCACACCTCACCCTCAACCTTGTCCTCATTCTGCCCTTGCCCATGGGACTCCGCCTCAGTCATCTTCCACCTCCTGCTCCTCTTCCAGTGTCAGTACTCACCTTTGGGGCTGAGAGGACCATCAAGGGTCCTGCAACAGTTTTGCACACACTGCCTATAGGACCAGAAGCCCCATGCCTCAGTTTCCCTGCCTGGAGAGCCAGAGAGGAGCCCAGGCATAAGGCAAAGGGAGTGTGAAGGCAGTGGGGGACTTGGCCATGGACACAGAAGCATGGGGATATATAGGGGGTCTCCTCCGGATCTCATGTCCCTGGGGTCATGCTCCATCAGAGGAGCAGAGTCCGTCCCCACGCAGCACCTTTTCTGCCCCTGCCGTGAGCTTTTGTGAGATGTCCCTCATCACCATTTCAGCCAAGAGCATTTTGCTTTCCTGCTGGGACCCGTTAATGATAAAATCAATGCAAACACTGCTGTGAGCAGCTCTGGTACCCGTTTGATGAGCTCCGCAGGGACAGACAGCTCTGCAGACTCCTCAGCATCTGTCAGCTCCATGGGGGGGATGCTCTGCCCCGGCTCCCTCTCAGCTCCTGATGAGCCCCATGGATGTAGTGTAAGCAGGGATGCCAGGGGAGGATGGGCTCAGCTACATGCTGGGTGGCAGAGCCCCATGAGTGCCCTTTCTACACCTGGCCGTGGCATCCATCGGGAGGGAGGGCCCATCAGCAGCCACATGCAGAGGTGATGTTTCCCTGCATCACGCATGCTCTGGGAAATTGCAACAGTTCTGCTCTGAGACGGGCTGCTCCTCAGAGGTCTGATGCAGGCGAAGCCCCTGGATTTGTAGGATGCTGCCACGTGTATCCAAGCAGATGCTGCAGTGTTGTGGTGGTGCCATCAGCCAGCCTGCAGTGGCCTGGCCATCTCACATGCACAGGCGCCCCGGGAAAAGCAGATGGAGGAATAAAGGGAAACTTTCCATTCCAGTGCCCCTGAAAGGACATTATAATTTTCCTTCCTTGTGTAATCCTGCTTGCCTGGTTATGTGGCGTTAAATTAGGGCTCTGGTTCGGTTACGGCTCATTACAAGCTTACGTGTGGCTTTGTTGCAGCTTGCTCAAAAGCACCGAAGGAGCTGAAAGTTGAGGTTTTAGGGACACACCTCATTGACTAGGAGCTGAGCTTTGCCTGTGGCTGGTAACTTCAGCAAGGGTCAGACACGATCACCATGGACCTGGCATTACTACCTGGAGGGTATCAGTGAGGGACCCTCCCTGACCCTACCAGTGGGGAAAGCAAAGGGCTTGGGATGGATGTAGGTTGATGGGAGATGGCTCCAGCTTTTCCTAGCTGAGCAAATGCAGTTGCCTCTTTAGCCTGTCCCAAGGACCTGTGTATGGTGTTGTGTACAACACAGGGTGCCAAAGGGAATGTTTTGAATGCTGTCAGACAGCAAAGAAGCTTTTCTGCAGAAATAGCTAAGTCCTGAAATACCCCAAGCAGCTGTGTTTATCCCGACGCTCTTGCTCAGAGAGATGCTTGGCTGTGACGTGGGCCGTTAGTACAAACATTGCTTCCAGTGCCCAGACCAGAGCCACCAAGGGCGTTGCTCAGTTAGTGGCATTAATAACAAACCAGCACCATCCTGGCATGCAGTCAATGGACTCAGTAAATAAAACCAACCTCAGCTCATCCTAATGTTTAGGCAAGGAGTGGGGCTGCCTTCTCAGGAGCAGATTGGTTTCCAAATGTCCCCATTCCCCACCCAGGGCTGCTTTCACCGAAGCCGTGCTCTCCAGCAGCAGAAGAAACCTCTGCTCTGGCAGGGTTGTGCTGGGTGGGATGAGGGAGAAGATCCCTGGGGACTTCTTTCCCAACCATTATTGCCTTCAGCAATGCCCAGATTTGCTAGGGAAATGCAGCAAGATCCCTGCAGCCCTACAACTTTCTTTTTGTTGTGCCCTGGTGTTTCCTTCCAGTGCTGAAGGTGTGTGTTTGTAATTGCTGCACCTGGGGCCATTAGAGGAGCTGATTCAGAAGGTGGAGCATTGATCTTTTCTAAGCGGGGAGAGAAGAAAGCAGGCAACCTCCTTGCTCAGATGCTGCATGCTACTCCTTGGCCTTCTGAGAGCATCCCCATGCAGAGGCTGTGCTTTGGGGATGCCAGGAGGAGCTGGCACAGCAGCTTTATGCAGGCTGCCTCCAAGCCCAGCTGGTGATGTTCCCCCTTGCTGTGTCATGAGGTTGGGGACCCACTGCCACCTCTCCCAAGCCCACCTTCCAGACTGGGTACCAACCCTGCCACTCTCCTGTGCTTGGCATCTGCTTTCTGGGGTGCCCAGAGCCATGCTGGGCACAGGGGACCTTCCCAGAGCAGGGACCCCCCCAAATCCCGAGGCAAGGCAAGACCCAGCAGGCTGGGGAAGGCTGTGAGCAGACACAGCACAGAGCAACAGGATGTGGCGACTGGGCAGGTGCTGTTTTGAAGGAACCCCACAGGGTAGATGCTCAGCTGCAGGAGGGCTTGGTGGGCTAAATGCAGGCTGGAAAATTCCTCTGCTGCAGCTGTGTCTGCCAAGATGTGTACCTGGAGAGCCCATACCCAGTTATTCCTTTTCCAAAGCCCCCAGGCTCTGGCAGGAGCAATGCACTGATACTGCAGCCCACAGCAGGGGGAACATGCCCTGCCCCAAGGGTAGCACTGGTACCCTTAGCAGGGACCTGGAAGCTCCTGCTGCTCCCAAGTGAGGACTGGACAGGCTTATTCCCCTCATGCTACATGATTTCTCCCAAGATGCTGGGAGTTTTCTCCAGCACCCACAGTGGGAGGCACTGGGAGGGTTTTATCATGTGCTGCAGGACTGTGGGTAGGGCTTGTCCTCCCTGCCCATGCTGGGCATGTGTTGGGTTTGGCACAGCAGCGTGCAGTGAGGCACAGGGCTGTCCCATGGGATGCTCAGGGTATGCCCCAAACCCTTCCTGACCACCCTTACCCAGACCGTGAGGGCTTTTACATATCCCATGGCACCTGGAGCTTGAAATACAGGACAGGCAGGTGCACTCCCCATGGATCAGCCCCCAGCAAGGGATGAGAGCTGGGATACAGCAGCCCAGCTGCTCTCCCTGCACCGGACCCCTCCTCATCTCCATGGTCCTCTCTGCTCACAGTTCTGCCCCACTTTGCTCTCTTTGCAGGAGAAGAAAGGCCAGGAGGTTAAGAAGGGCCCCGAGGTGGAAATAGCAAAGCTGGACAAGCTACTTAACCTGGTGAGAGATCCGGAGACTAAGGCAGGGAAGTGAGCGGGGGAACGATGGCTCTGCTGGGGGCTGCCGGCCCAACAAGCCCAGCTTTAATCGGCGGCTGTTTGGCATGCAAGCCATGGGCCCCGTGCCACCCACTCTTTGCATAGTGGGAACACTTCGCCTCTGTGCCTGGACAAATAAACAGAGATGCTGGGAGAGCCGTGGTGTACAGTTCTCTCTGGGGTCAGGCAGCCCTCACCGTGCTCGATCCTCCAGAGCCACGCAGCCCTCTGCTCTTCCCCGCCCTCGGCTCGGCCTGCACTGGGTGAGAGCCCCATGGAGGGCAGGGAAGGGCTGGTGGCAGCCCTCAGGAAACCTCAGGGCTGCAGCTTGATGGCAGCCAGTCCCACCATGAACGGTGGCCAGAGAGACTGAGCACTGAGCTGCAGCCTCACAGCCATCTGTGTCGTCAGGTACACACAGCCCCTGGATTTTAGGGCAGCAGCCTAAGCCAGAGGGTAGCTGAGGACTTGGCCTGGTCCCCCATGGCTGTGGGACAAAGACATGCCATCACTCCAGCCAGGGTATCACAGCAGCTGCTGGCCACCAGCTTTGGGACGCCCACAGCTCCCCTCTCCCCAGGGTGGGCTCAGCAGAGGGGGCTCGGCCACCTCTGCCCAGCTGGTGGCTGTAGAAACGGCTGAGCGCTGGGTTTGCAGAGCCTTCCCACCACTCCGGCGCTTTGCAGCAGAGGGATTAGCTGCTACACGGCTGCGGTGGCCTTGCCGCATGCTGATGAGCAGGGACGAGCTGTCACCGCTGGAGCCTCGCACACAGCTGCCAGGACTGGGGAACAGCGACGCTTGTTCCACCGGGCAGGGGTGGTGGACAGTCTCCTCTGTCCACTCAGCTGTCCTGTGTCCCCCACAAGCATCCCTGTAACTTAAGGCCACAGCCTGGGAACTCTCCAGTGCCTCCAGCACTGGGGGTAGGGGGTGCTTCCTGCTGACAGCCACGTGCCCCCAGCCCGGGCAGACACGCTGCAGGCCTGGAGTACCCAGCCACGTTTCTCACCCAGCATTCAAACCCACAGAGGGATGCAGACATGAGCCCTTCCTTGTCACCATCACCCAGCAAAACACCCGCAGTCCTGCAGGGACATCGGCCACCAGCCCTGGAGCAGCCGCTCCTCCGCCCCGCGGGACAGGCAGGACGTGTCCTCTCCACCAAATTTTTCAGGCACTGGGCAGAGCTCAGAGACACTGCCTGGGTCCTACTGTCGGTTTATTAGTCTAGTAAAAACAACGCTGCAAAGGGATGCGTTAGCTACACCTGACAAGGGGAGGAACCGCAGGCTCTGCCAGGCCTGTCCAAGCCTGCGCAGGGACCCTGGCCAGTGTCCCTCCCGGCACAGCCCATCCCTCTGTCCCCTCACTGCAGTGGCTGTGCCAGCAGGGACCTTGGCTATTGCTGGGCTCTAGGATGGACCGGGCAGAGCCTGTCCAAAACCCACATCACCTGCAAGCACGGCGGGAGAATGCAGACCACCAGCAGCCCTCCCCGCAGAGCCACGGTGGCTCCCGGGGAGCGATGGGGCTGGAAATGCTGTTTGTCCGGGCACCCTCATCTCCCCGTGTGTCTCCCAGCTCCCTGGCAAAAAAAGCCATCCCAGGCTGCTCTCAGTGGGGATGGGGATGCCAACGGGGGCACATCTGCTGCCTATAGGCAGGTCAAACCCCACCAGCATGCATCGGCTGGGAGCAGGCAGGAGAGCAGGCAGGGACACGTGCCCAGTGAGGAGGAGGGACGTTTGCCGAGCAGTGTCGGTGCTAAAGATGGAGGGGACTGACAGACAGACCGGGGGATGAATGGACAGACCATGCAGACCCTCCTGTGGCTCATTACATTGGCTGCTGGGGCAGACGGGTGCCAAATGCCCTCCTGAGGCTGGGGGCACACGGCACCCCAGGGCCACCCCCAAAGACACCCAGACTGGTAACAGCCTGCTCTGCCAGCGTGGCCAGGGCTGATGGGGTCCCCCTCAGGCACATCCCACCATGGGGCAGCCAGCCCATTTGGGGACAGATGCCCACGCTAGCCCCGCTGCCTCCCCTCTCCAAGCCCCCATCCAGCCCTGCTGAGGTCTGCGGCACAGTGGCCACTGGCCCGGGCCACCAGCGGCAGGGAGGAGACCATGGGCTGTCCCTAAACACGGGGTGTCCTCAAGAGCAGGGCTCCTGCTGTGTTTGCTGGACGCTGGAACAGGCAGGATTGTCCCCGTCGCACATCCTGGCCGATGTCTCTCCATCCCCACTGTCACTGTAGGCATCTGCAGGGACTTCACACGCCAAAACCACACCAGCGAAGGGCTGTGCCCTGCGTCACAGCACCTGCGAGCGGCTCGGTGTCCCCTCTGCCCTCATCATGCCTGGTCCAGCGCCCCAGTCCCCACGCAGGCATCTGGGCTGGCGTCACTCCCTCAGCACAGCCGGGTGTCCGAGTCCCCAGGCAGCTCAGGGCTGCAGCAGGTACTTCTCTTCATTCCTTGCCTCATCTGCATCAGAAGCTGGACTCTTCCTGGGGCATGAGGGTGTCCTGCAGGCCTTGCAGAGGATGAGGAAGAGGATGAGGATTAGCAATGCAATGATACAGTTAAAAGAAATTGCCACAACCGCTCCGGTGGAGAGAGCGGCCCCCATCGCCCCCGTCCCACAGGAAAAATCGGGGCCCAAAGCTCGGCCCCACGCTTGGGATGCCAGAGCAGCGATCAAGTGCGCAGCCTCCGCCTGCCGGCATTGGCGGGGGACAAAGGGGACGGCGGTGTTGGGATGGGGCCAGGTGGGCAGCAGGGACGGCGTCACTCTGTCACAGTTCGGCCACTCGCAGCCGTGTCCTGGGCTTCACCGTGACACCAGGAAGGACCGATCAGAGCTTTCTCTCGGCTTCCCCTCCTCTGCCTGGGCAGCGGGGACACGGGGACCTCACTCCTCCGTCCTGCACCTGGAAGGGAGAAAGTCACCGTCACCACGAGGGGACAGGTTGCCCGAGCCCCTCGGTGTGGGCTGCGGGGTGCCAGCGGGCAGCGAGCCCAGCGCCCAAGGGGCTTTGCTGGGGTCTGGAGCGGCTCCCAGGTCAGCGGCTGTTTGGGGGACCCGTCCAGCACTCCACACCCCAGCTGCCCCCACTGCCCCCTGCGAGGGCCGCCAAGCCGGTGGTGTCCCCAGCGGGAGATCCATCGCCTCACCCCCAGCCCGAACCCTCCCCCATCCCCGGGGCGTCCCCGGGTGACTCCGGGCGGCCCTGGCCCGGGTCTTCTCCCCCCTCCACCCTCCACTTGCTTTTGCCACCGCCTGCATCCCGCTGCGAGGACCCGCACCCCAAAACGGTGCGAGCGGCTGGGCGGGCACAGGTGGGAGGCCGCCCGCGTCAGGCAAACCGCGACTTCGGGGGTCCCCGGTGCCCCTAATCCCCCGCCGAGGAGCGGGACGCCCGCGGAGCCCCCGGCCCGCACCGGGGCATCGAGCAGCAACAGGTTCCGCCGAACCCGCCCTCCCGTCGCGGGGCCCCGGCGTCACCTACCTGCCTCCGCTCCGTCCCGGGAACCGCCGGCACCCCGACGGCAGGCCGGGGGCGCTGCCGGGACCGGGTCTCGGTGCGGGGTCCCGGCGCGGAGCGGTGTGGCCGGCGCCGGGTCCCGGTGCGCGGAGTCCCGGCGAGGAGCGGGACCCGCGGGGGGGGCGGGGGGCGGCAGGGGGCGTGGCGGCGGTGGGAGCTGTGGGGTCCCGGCGCGGAGCGGGGCCGCGGGGCCGGTGCGCACCCCGAGCGCGGTCCCGCCGCGGGCCGCCCGGTGGGTGCCGCAGCCCCGCGCGCTGCCCGCTCCCTCCCGCCGGCATCGGGGCGGGCCCTGGTGGTGCCCCGCCCCCGCCCCGCCCCCGGGCGTTGGTGGCCGCCCCTTCCCCGGTCGGGCGCCATTGGGCGAGCGCTCGGCTCAGGGCCCGCCCCCCGCGGCCGGCGCCCACGTGAGCGGCGGGGAGCGCCGCTGGGCAGCGCGCGCTCTGCCGGCCCGGCCCGCGCCGCCGCCTTCTCCTGCCCTTCCCTTCCCCACCCGCCGCTGCCTTCTCCTGCCCTTCCCCACCCGCCGCTGCCTGCCCTGCGACCCGCCCGTGCCACACGTTTCCACACGCGCTGGGTGGCGCGGCCAGGGCCGGGTCGGGGTCCCTGCCGGGACACGGGGGCCGCAGGCAGGCAGGGGTGGGCACAGGCACCGAAGGAGGCGGGACCGGTCACTTCCGAACGCTCGGTGCCCCGGGAGTCTGGGCAGCGGCGGCGTCAGAGGTGCAGCCGGCTCCTCGAAACTGAGGCACGGGGCTGCCCGTCCCCGGGCGCAGGCACACCGCGCCCCTGCTGAGCCGTAACCGCCAGCCCCGATATGGGGACCGGAGCCAGAGACGCTCCGGTGTGCGGTGTCACGCCAAAGCTGGGCCACTCCTGGAGAAGGACGCAGACATGGCACCCAGCGGAGGGGGCTGGGGACACATAGGGGCCTCTCCCGACGGCTGCAGAGGGTCCTGGAGCCCCCCAGAGATCCAGTCCCAGCACCTGAGGCTGCTCTGAAAAGCCACAGCCAGGCCACGCGTCTGCCTGGCAGCACCGACACACGGTGGGTGGGTGGTGACGCGGGGAGCTGGAGGGGGATCCGCTGCGGCCCCACGGTGTGTCACGCCAGGGCAAACAGGCAGCTGGGCAGAAAATGGACTAGGAACAGATCTGCAAGAGAGCCGGGGACCTCTCCCAGCTGACCTGCCAGTCGCTCCCTCTCCAGCCCCCGGGAAGCAAAGCTGCGGCAAGTCTGCCACCATCAACCAAGGGTAACTTTCAAACAGCGAAACAAAAATAAAAATAATTTCACAGCTTTGATGGGAAGGCGTTAAACGCTCCGACGCCGTGAAGGAGGCTCACAGAGGCTGTCTGAGGATCCATCTCTCCGCAAAGAGGTTGTTCTGAACAGTAAACAAACAAGAACACATTGCTCACTGCCATGTCAGAAGCAGTCTGATCACTCGAGCATCCTTCCTTGGCATTTATCGCTAATCTGCTAATTAGTCGGGAAAAGCAGTCGCCTCCTTAGATGTAAGGGAGCAGCAGCTGGGGAGAGCACCAAAACAAATCAGCTTAACTCTGCCCTGTCCCCAGGTTTCACCCGTGCTGGCACAAGGGTCTGGGATTTCCACCACCACCTCGCTGGGGCTGAGGGTGAGGAGACCACCCAGGGAGGGGAGGGGAGGAGGATGGGGCTGCAAACCCGGCACTGTGCTCCCAATTTTGTCTGTGAGAGCATTGGGTCGCATGGGTAACATGCTCGCTCTCTCCTGCTCCCCCAAGTGAGGTAAAATCCCATCTTTAAATACTTGTATTGTTTTCTCTGTCGACAAAGCAGAGCGCTGGGTCCAGCTGGAGCTCATCAACACAGGCAGCGACTCAGGAAGAGAGCAGGCAGAACGGGCAGCGCCCGGGACATGGTGTGAGCAGTGCTCGTTCTGGCAAGAGCTCAGCCCGTCACAGGGAACAGCACTTTCCTCCTGCCCAGCGGTACTTACCAGTGCTGCTCCAGAAGGGAAACTACTGGAAGAACTACAGGAATTACTGCAAGAAAGATGCTCCATCCTCTGCTTCACTCCGCAGAGTTTGGGCTGAGTCTTTCTGCAACTGCAGTTCTAGTCAGTTTAAAAGAACAAAAAGGGAGAATTAGCAAAAAGCTTCCCAGAAAAAAAAAAAAAACCTTGACCTTTCTTGGGTATTAAAGCTGAATGGCAAAGGCAGGGAAAAAACCTTCCCCATTCGCATCAGGGTCCACTTACAGCCACGAGAAAAGAATGAACATGGAGCAGTAGGTCCCCTCTTTCTGGAGGAGCTGAAAGAGCAGACTCAGCCGGCAGCAGCAGCCCCACCAACAACGCTGACAGGGTGACCTCCAGTGGGATGAGGAAGACATGACAAATCTCACGTTACATGAAGAGGAAACTTTATTTTAAACCCATCTCTGTGCATTATAAAGGAGCAGAAAGGGGAAAGAACAGGGTCCTTTGGAGCTTACCGTTACCACCCCAGGGCACTCGCGCAGCTACAGAATTTCAAGCTGGTTGTGACAAGTCGACTCCTGACACTGTGGTAGAGAGGGGTGTAACCGTCAGCTCCACCGAGGTGAAGGGAGAGCTGAAAGGGCACTATGTGCACGCAGATGGAGTCGTATCCCCGCAGTCCGACATTCCAACCACCTGACAAGCTCAGCAGACGGCACTCGGAGGCACAGCAGTGACCAACGCAGCCCCATGAGATCCGGCAACACCGGACGGGGTCCCATCTCTCCTCTGCACCGCAGGAAGAGCCGCCTCCGCCGGCCACACGGGCAGGCACCCGGCAGGCACGGCTGCTACCTGGGCTGCCGCACCACCCCGAGCAGCTGAAACCCCGCTCAGCGAGGAGCCGTTCGCTGGGGCTTGCTGACCAGGTGCCAGCGGTCCTTGCTCAAGCAGAGACGACTCCTGCCTTCCCTGAACCGCACGGTAAGGAGTACAGCCTGGCAGCCTTTGACACGGGAACTTGTCAAAACAGTTTCAGACAGCTACAATCACATCCATTTTGAAACAGTCTCCTGCCCTCCCCTAACAACTCTGCAAGCCCCCACGTTCAGCAGCAGCTCTCCAGTTACAACAGCAGCTGGCTTGTTTCTGTAACTCCCCCAAACTACACCCACACACGGCATCGGTGTCTCAGGACTTGGCACAGGGCTCCCCAGATGCTCCTCCAGCAGACCGAGGGTGTTTTCCCGTGCTGCTAGCTCCCCTGCCTCCACCCTGCTTCCTCTTCATTTGGCCCTGGGACTCTGCTTTAAGGGTCTTGATCCAGAAGGCATCAAAAGAGCCCGGAGCCTGGTATCCTGGCTCCTGAGGATCAAGGGCGTCTTTGCTGAGTAGGACACATATGGCAGGAATGTTTCTCTTCACTGTCAAGGCATCAAGGCCTGCCTCAGGCACAATCGGTTCCCAGATCTCTTCGATCTGTTTGAAGAGCACTTTGGTGATCTGGTGCAGCTCTTTGAGCCTTCGTTTCATGATTTCCACACAGGTAATGGTCTTGCTGACAGCCTTGCCCGAGCCAGTGAAAAGGATCTGCCTCACTGAGTCCAGCTCCATCTTGCTGATGGCATAGCCCATCAGATTTCTGATTTTGCTCCCATCCTTCACTTTCATTTCAATAATATCAGGGGGCAGGTCAGTGAAAGGATGAGGACAAGGTTTCTCCACAATTTTGGTCTTCTTATAGTTCTCCATTCTGCAGTGCTGAAAATGGAAAGGGATCCATTAACAGAAACTCACACTGCAACTGCTGTGCAAAGGCACCCTCCCCACAATTAGCTACACCTTTTCCCCTAAAGGGCACGCTGAGCTACTGGAGTTGGGGATCCTGAAAAGGCATATCCAAAAGATCACCAAGAACACCTTCCCCATGCTGAGGACTCACCTGTATCGCAGTCTTCCTCAGCAAGTACCTACAGGATGAACACTGCCACAGGGCAGCCTGGGCCCCGACAGACAAGTGGGGAAAAGGAACAGGGTTGGTGTTGCAGGCCTAGGCAGGATGAAGTCAAAAAACCAGGCTGTATCTCAGGAAAAAGCAGAGAACAAATGGGTGAGCTGAGGTTATTGGGAACAGAAGCCAGCGGGATACTGATCACAGCTCCACCCCATGAACCGCATCAGAATGTGCACACAATGAACCCAGGCACAGCTCACCTGCAGCAGCTCAGTTACATACAGTAACAGGGTCATGCGACCCTGAGCCTGACAACTGGCCAGCCTAGGTGAAAGGCCATGGACTGGATACTTGAAAAAACAGTGCAGGCCACAGGGAATATGGCAAGCCAGCGGTTGCAGGCTGGAGATAAGTGGCCAGCAAGAAGCAAGACAAAAGAAAGGCACACGATGAACTAAAAAAGGATTCTCCAAGGGAAAGTGAAAGATCCAGTCTCACAGCTCCCTCCTCTGCCAAGGCAGGGTCCCTCTACTGGCATCCTGACTGAGGCCTGCCTAATCTGTGTAGGGCACCTCCCACCCCACCACAGAAAGCCCAAGGTGCGCAAGCATGCAGCACTAAGGCTTTGTTATCTGTAGGCTCTTGAGCTTCGTTTCACCCAGAGCCAGCACAGAATCATTCAGGCTGGAAAAGACCCTTGGGATCACTGAGTCCAACCACCAGCCCTACTCTACAAAGTTCTCCCCTACACCACATCCCCCAGCATCTCATCTAAACGACCCTTAAACACATCCAGGGAGGGTGACCCCACCACCTCCCTGGGCAGCCCATTCCACTGTCTGACCACTCCTTCTGTTAAAAACTTTTTCCTAATGTCCAGTCTAAACCTCCCCTGTTGGAGTTTAAAGCCATTCCCTCTTGTTCTGTCACTAATTATCTGTGAGAAGAGACCAGCACCAACCTCTCTATAGTGTTCTTTCAGGGAGCTGTAGAGAGTGATGAGGTCTCCTCTCAGCCTTCTCTTCCTCAAACAGTCCCAGCTCCTTCAATTGCTCCTCACAGGATTTATTCTCCAGGCCCTTCTCCAGCTTCATTGCCCTCCTCTGCACTCACTCCAGCACCTCAATATTTCTCTCGTATTGAGGTGTGGCCTCACTAGTGCAGAGTACAGGGAAACTATCACCCTCCTACTTCTGCTGGTCACCCTATTTCTAATACATGCCAGGATGCTGTTGGCTTTCTTGGCCACCCGGGCACACCGCTGGCTCATGTCCAGCTGCTTGTCAGCTGGAACCCCCAGATCCTTCTCCTCCAGACAGCTCCAGCCACACCTCCCCAAGCCTATAGCCATGCAGGGGTTGTTGTGGCCCAAGTGCAGGACCCATCACTTGGCCTTGTGGAAGCTCATCCCGTTAACATTGGCCCACCAATCCAATCTATCCAAGTCTCTCTGTAGTGTCTCCCTATCGTCATGTACATCGACCCTGTACCCCATCTCCTATGGAGACGGGGAAGGTCAATGCCCCTTCTCTGTACCTACAAAACACGTCCCTCCCTGGCAGCCCTCGCCCACCGCATGGCAGCCGTCCAACATCGGTGCCTGGGGGCCCGGCACGCACGTCGATCTGCTAGGGAAGAGCACCGCCAGGATCTGCGATAGCGACTGGGCTACCACAGGATGGCTGGTACCGTTCGAGCTCTCTGCTGCATGAAGGCCAAGCTATTACTGGGGTGCTGCGACGTGGGCGGTTGAGGGGGTCTGGCTAAACCCCTGCTATAGGGATTAGGGGCGCAGACGAGGCTGGTTTTACGGGGCCCTGGGAAAGGGGACGCCACTGCGACAGGAAACGCAAGACGGGGGGAGGCCAAGCGCCGGCTACCGCGGTAGGAGGGATGCCAAGTGGCCTCCATAGGGGCCTGAGGGGAAGCAAGGGCGCTGCTATGGGGGATGAGGCGGGCGAGGGGGAGCGACAGACCCCATTACGGGGACCTGAAGAGAGGCCAGGCCGCTGCTGTTGGGGTAAGGCAGGGGGGAGAGGGAAGCCCCACTACGAGGGTCTGTAGGGCGTCCAGGAGCCGCTGTAAGGGCCCGTGCTGCACTACTACGTGCCTAGGGGGAGGCCAGACCTCGCTATAGCGGGAGCGGGGACGCGGGAACGACTCTCACCTGCGGCCGCCTCAGCGCGCCCCTCGCCAGAAGATGGCAGCCAGCCCCAGGCGCGCGCAGGCGCCAGGCGGGCGGAAGAGGGGAGGCGGGGCGCAGCTCCAGGGCCACGCCCCCGTTGCGTCACCGCCCCGGAGCGCAGCGATAGGCGGGATCCCGGGAGCCTGCGACATGGCGGCGGCGGCCAGGCCCCGCCCCTTCCGCGCCGCGGGGTGTGACGGGAGTTGCCGGCCCTGCCCACGGCGGGCGGGGCGGGTGAGGCTGGGAGCCGCTCCGCCGCGCCGTGCTCGTTTTTCTCGGAGGGGCCGGGACGGGGGCATTTCTGGAGTCCTGCAGCGCGCCGTGGCGTGCTCGGGGACCAGGGGAGAGCGCAGGGATAGACAGGCTCCTCCGACATTCCCTGCTGGGGTCCTGCCCTGCGCCTGCGTCACAGGCGGCTGGGCAGTATCTCACCGAGCAGGAGGTTTGGGGACCCTTCCAAAAAGCGTGAGCTCGAACTCGGGAAGACCTTTGTGTCAGGACAAATTCCAGGCTGCGGCTAGGCCAGGCAAGGGGCAGTTCATGCTCCTCTCTGAACGAGGAAGAGCCGGACAGGGAGAGCAGAGGCAGGATGAATGTGAGAGCGGTTTCTCTGCTCAGCCAAAAGAACTTGTGCCACGGCCCAGGGAAGGCCATGGGGCTGGAAGGGATTTACCTACCAAGGCTGAGTGAAACCCCCAGCAACAGGCTGCAACAAGGCCTCTGCTGTTCCCTGCCTGGGGAGACCCCACAGGGAGGGCAAGTCTGCCAGGAAGAAGAACAGACAACCCAGTTGGCATTTCAAGACTTTACTGCAGAAAGGGACTTCAAAATATGCTAAAAAAAAAAACAAAACACATCAGGAAGTGCAAGGTTTGCAACCAGTGGCATACTAAGGAGTAGCGTAACTGATTCTGGGCCAGCATGCTCCCAGGAGGGCCTGCAATGCCACTTGCAGCATGCTCACGGCAAGTGGGATGGTGCTGAGACAGCAGGGTACAAGCTGTGCTGCAGCCTCTTCAGAGAGGCCCAAGGCCAGCAGGTCCCCAGGGTTCTCCATGCTCCCGGCTCTGCCATTACTCGGCCACGGGTTTCACTTCCTTGGCTGCTTCCAGATGCACCAGAATTTCATTCCACTGGACAAACTGCTTGGAAAGAAGCAGGGTCTGAACATGACTTTTAAGGAAAGAGATGTGGAAACTTCAGGGAAGAAACAAAGGCCAAAGTGCCCCAACAGCACCATTACAATCCCAGTTTCTTGGGAGAGGAAGAGGCCTGGGGCACCAGGCTGTAGAAAGCCTGTACAAGCCTGCATGGACTCAGATCATCCAGGGACTGAGCCACTGTCCATGAAATTGCACTGCATTTCAAGGGGCTTTCTACAGAAAAGAGCAGAGCTTCCCTAACCACTGTGGTTTTAAGATGTCTCAGCACTGGGATCCCACACAGTCAGGATCAGTTGCTGTTCGGCTCAGGTAGGTTGCATGGACCAACAGTCACCTCATGGAGACACCAACGTCCAGCCAGCCAGGGCGAGATCTGCAGCAGCACGCAGGCTGCGCTGCTCCTTCCTGCCCAGCTGCGCTGTGAGCTGTGGCTCATGTGTGGCACCCTGACCTTGCTGTCTCAGAGACGGGCGGTTCTGGCCCTCGGCAATGCTGCTGAGAGGAGTATGACAGGGACACGGGTGTCACCATGTCAGAAAGGGCACTGGCCATTAAACCTGGGGCTGGGGATCCAACAGTTTCTGGTGGGGGGAGGCAGCCCAGCAGATGGGCAGGCAGGTCAGCTGTGCCAAGCCCAAGGCTCAAAGGATACCATCTTGTTGTAGTCTTCAAGGAGTGTCTTGACACTGTCAGTGAGATCGTGACGCTGTTCCTGAGAAGAGGGGAGCCACAGTAAGTGAGCAGTAAGTGAGCCGAAAGATCTCAGTCCTCCCCCTGACAGCACAGGTCAGTACTGAGATTAGAGCTAAGACCCTGGCTGTGGCCACTCATTGCAGCTGGAAGGGGTTCAGCAGACAAGAGGAAGTTACAAACACCCATACTGACAAAGAACCCAAGCCCCTGGGCTTGCACTGCTGCCTGACTCTCTTCAGAATCCATTCTTTGCTCGCTCCACAATGGAAACTCAGCAAAATGCTGAAAGGGGGCACTGCCCAGGCTACTCACTGCCAGCTCCAGGAGCACTCAAACAGGGAAGGGTAAAGTGACAAGGTGACGGTATCAACAGCCTTCCAGAAATAGGGCACTGGAGAAGTGCAGTGTTTCACCTCAGTGTCCCAGTGAAAAAGGGAATGCCAGCTGGTTAAGCCCACTGCTGATTATTAAGTGTCATTCAAACCTCTGTTTTGAACAGAAATCCTGGCTACTTCCCCTGCAATGTACTTGCACACAAGCAGTTCAAGCAACTGCAAATACAGAAGTGTCAGTACAGCCACTGACAAATGATTTTTCCTCCCTGCTAGCCAAGACTGTCAAGAATATTCACACTACCTGCTGCTGTATGTGGATTTGAGAGAGTCGCTGTAGTTTGGCTGCATGGTCAGGAGCTGCTGAAAGCACAGAAGAGAAATCCATTTTGTTTGTTTTCCAAAATAAAGACGATTCCTTCTCCACGAGCACATCACAGCAGAACTCCACTCACTGAATGCAAGTGCCACACACCACAAATACACCTTTTATATGATAAGAAAAAAACAACCCTAGCTACCCTGTACATTAAATACCAAGTTTATCTGCTAACTGCTTCTGGATGGCATGAGTTAGGGGAAGCCTGCAGTGAACGTTAGTCAAGAACTACAATCAGAGTAAACTACTTGGATGAATGTTATGGCAAGCAATTATTAAGGCACCTCCACCTGTGCCAAGAGCAGGAATCTTCTGGCCGTAAAAAGAGCTCATAGGCAGGAATGACCTGTCAGTCTTCACTCTCTCTGCCAAGCTGATGTCTCTAACCTTCTTTCTGACCTACTGTCACCTCCTTGACCTTACACAGGACATCAGAGCAGCATGAGGGAGCAGCATACATACCACTAAATTTGTACCTACTTTACTTACACTGGGTTGTGTGCTTAGCTGTCCTCTCCTCTAGTCTGAGGCTCAGAGAAAAAAAAAAAAAAAAGGAAAAAACAGGATAGGCAACAGCCTGGGGGGGGCATTTGCAGCTCAGAGTTGCAGAAGCACACGCATACCTTGGATACTGGCACTGTCCAAGATGGGCTGGAGATTCTTCACCTGCTCCAGAAGGGCTGCTCGGGAAGGAATAACCTGCTCCTCTGGTCGGGCAGGGACAAGAAGCAACATCAGTAAATGTAAGACGCCGCTTTGGCTTTTCACAGATACTGGTGAGGCAAGTTTTCCAGCTGATCTAGCTGTACAGAAAGGGGCTTGTTTATGATTTAGACTTTTCTGTTGCTCATCCCTGGATCCTGGTTCACCCCAATTTAAGGCAGGAGAATCTCTACCTAAAGTTTCATTTGCAGATTATACCAACACAAGACTGAACCAAATTCTTTGGGGGCACAAGAGGACAAGGCTAGAAGGTGTTTACAATACATCCAGGAGAAAAAATGTTCTAGCTCCACTATTTCTTTCAACCTTTTATTAATTCAGGGCTAAACTGATCAATACTGAAAATATCAGAACTGATAAAACTGCAGCATGGACATGTACAACGGAGCACTAAGGTTGACAGGTGGTCCTGTACAAACTGTCTCTCTGACAGCTCTAAAGAGGGTGCCTTGCTAGATCTTTATAACTAAAGAAATCCATCCCAATCCAGCTTAGGTAAAAGACAACTTTTACAGTGCATAAAAACTCCCATCTCCTTTCAATTCATGCCATACCTGCCAAGATGAACTGCAGCTTCATGGCATCTGGAACAGCCACCCTATCAATGTACTGAGGGTCAAGGTATTTTATTACATCTTCGACTAGAATGAAAAAAGGTTTGGAGACAAAAAGTAGGAGAGACATTATTGCATTTACAAGTGCAATTTTCCCCCAGGCTATATGGCAGGTTACTTTGTAAACACTACCCACTCAGGGTTGTTTTTTTTTCAGATTCATGAATTTCTACAGCACTTGAAAATACCTGACTTTGGACACTGTGACCAATAACTGACAAGTGGCTCAAGCCAAATAACTGCTTTGTTACAGACAACAGCACACGTGCTTTTTATTTGGAAAACAATATCAAAGGTGAGTGAAATCTGCTTCTTCCTGCCCTCAGAACAAAACCAGACAATAGTCCTCCATCCCGATCCCTAGGATACAGAGTTTACATTTTTATACCAAATGGCCACCACAGCCTTGGACCACAACGACCCTCCCTACACAGCCTGTTCCTTCTGCAATACCAGGCAGCAAAACTTGGCCAAGAGACAGCTTTGCAGGACAAAGCATCTCTCCAGCATCCGCTCCTGATATCCGTCAGTTCGGAGGTGGCTCCCCAGATCTATCCACCAGTGGCTGCATGTGATTCTTATTGCTCCCACCACACACAGAGGGGAGAGCTGCTCTAGCGTGCCTGGGAAGCCCAAGTGTGCAAGAAGTCATTTCAGGAGCTCACGCTCCAACTGCCTGCAAGGGCTGTATTTCAGGTGGAACAAATCACTGCACCAATACAGGCAAACATCAAGAAAATAACAGCTTGCAGCAGAGAATCGCAAACAGAAAGACCTCACTCAGTTACTATTTCTCTGCCACATGTGCAAAACAAGAGACCAAAACCGCAGGGGCTCACAGGAGGAAGGGGAAACGCGACACAGGGGTTTCGAGCTGCCCCAGCCCCACCTCCCCAATGCCACCCGGCCCGCCCTCCTCGAGGCCACTCACTTTTCTTAAACAGGATTTTGATCCTCTCCCTCTTGCCGGCGATATTGTTCAGCGACACCTGCACCTTCACCAGCTCGTCAGCCACCTGCAGAGGCACAGAGGGAGGGGATGGGCTTGTCAGACTCCGCCGGGCCCTGGCCCGGGCCTGGACCTCGGCCCCGCGGGGAGGCCAGAGCAGGCCGCGGGGCAGGCAGGGCCGCCCCCCGCGGTACCTGTACCCCCTCCCCGGCACCTTGCGCGGCCCACAGACGCTGTCACCGCCGTTAATGCACTGCTCCAGCTCCTCCAGCCACCACTCCAGCCTCCGCAGCTCTGTCACCCCCGCCGCCATCTTGCTGCCTGCCAGAAGCACAGCGCCCCGCCCCGTTGACGTGAGGTTTTTGTTGCTAGGAGACCCCCTCGTTGCCACAGAGATGGAGCTCGCTGGGCCAGGAAGCCGGGAGGGTGGGCAGGAGGGAGCCGGCTGCCGCTGGGCTGGGGGCGGGAGGTGCGAAGCCCCTCTCAGAGTCAGGGAGGGGAGGCTGCAGCCGGTCGATGGTGATTTGCACTGCAGAGGGAGGCATGCAGGCCTCCCGCTGCCTGGGCGGTCGATTGACTCTTCATTCCGGCGTGGTCCTACAGGAAAGAGGCGCTTGGATATATGAAAAGAAATTGATATAGCGATCTATGGGCTGTGTGGATGCAGGGCCTTTGAAATTCAGGAGGCTGCCGCGGGCTTTCCCCCAGGCCTCAGCCTGCCCAGGTTCACCTTTCCCCTATCGACCACTGGTGACGCTCACTAAAAAGTGAGGCACTAATGAATGCGGCAGCCAACCCCAGCCCCGTTGCTGCCTGCAACTGGCACTCGCAATTACAGGGATCTCTCAAAGGGATGAGATGAATTCATGGTAGCAGCATCCACCACAGAGAAAAGACCAGAGACTTTCCAAACTACAGAGGAAGAAGTTCAGAAATCTTCACAGCACCTTGCGATGTTGTTCCCTGTACCCCAGGGCTCAGCCTGCCCCTGCCCCGCTGAGCCCATGTAGCCTCGGCAGTGCCAGAGTTGCCTCAGGCTGGAGGGCAGTCTCTGCACCTTGTGGGATGTGAGCAAGGGGCTGGGTGTTGCACCACCATGCCCCAGGCACCAGAGAACACCCAGTCAAGGTCCCAGGCCAGGTTCTTAGGTAAAAACCATCTACTAATGGCGAATACTTTGCATGGCTGGCAATGTGGGCTGGATTGCTTTGGGAGCTTTCCCAGTGCCCTTTGACAAGAGCAAAACCCACTGTGCCCTGAAAAAAGATTTGTACTTCTAGATGTATCCCCTACAGAGAGTTAGACAGTGCTGCCAGGCAGTAGGAGGGAGCTGTGGGGTGCCCTAGGGCACCAGCAACCTCTGTGGCCTCCCAGATCTCCCTGGAGGAGCTGTGCAGAGCACTCAGGCAGGAGGAGCAGGCTGAGGCTCTGTGTGCTCTGCCTTTTTTTCCCAGGGATCGATAGCCGGGCTGTGGAAGAGGGATCTTCAGAGGGGAAGAGCTGTGCTTTGTTCCACAAAGGTGACAAACAGAAATGGCTTCATTAGCAGAAGTGACTGGGGGCTGCAGAAGGGGCTGGGTTCTGCACACATAGTGCTGGTCTGTGTTTAGAGGGTACTGGCTCTACCGTGGCCTGTGCCCAGTGTGTTGGACAATGTCCACAAGTATAGAAATGCCTGTGCTGCAGGGTCACTTACTCAAGGTGAGAAATTCATGCATCCCTGGGACTCAAACACTGTTGGGCTTTGGAGTTGGAGGACATCCACCCTTTAGAGTCCCATCCAGACTGCAAGCCTTGGAACAAGGCTGAAGCCACAGCACTGGCTGCCCACAGCCCAGCCCAACACACAGCATATCTGCCTCCTCATCCTTGGGGCTGAGAGGAGGCCTTCAATCCCATCCCTGGAGCCTGTGGTGACACACTGATGCCATGGCCACCTGCCTCCAGCTGAGCGCTGAGGCTGGATCCAGCGCTCCTCCTGCTAGGCTTAATCATCCTTGCATCCTCCCTTTCCTCCCTCCTGCTCAATTACAGTCCCTGCGGGACGTGGGCATCGATCAGGGCTGGTTACTCAGGTGACAGCAGCTGTGTCCCCAAACCCCCCAGGGAGTGTGGCAACACACATCACCCCTTGAGCTGTGTAACGAGTGGGGACGCAGGCCCACATGTGCCCTCCCGGATCCCCGGGGCCCTGGTGCTCGATGAGCTGTGTCCCGCGCTGCCTGGCAGTGACAGGGGACATGAGACCCCAATTAAGGCTGCATCGATCCCACTCCAGCTCCTTTTGGTGGGCTGTGCTGAGCTGTGCCGTGGTCGCAGGAGTTCTGTGCCAGGGCTTCGCTGTCTCACACCCTGGCATCCCTACCCCAGAGCAAACACCCTGGGACCATCTTGCAGCCTGGGGCACGCACGGACATACACACGCACAGAGAGGGAAGACCTGCTGCAGCCTGGTGCATGTGCACAAGCACACGCACTCACACGCATACACACAGAGGGAACCTCACGGCAGCCTGGTGCACGCACTCACACCCATACGCACATGCCTTACCGCAGCCTGGTGCACACACACACGCACACAACACACTCCCACGTTCACAGACACGCTCACCCTCATACCCCCCTACAAGGTCCCTCTGGCGGACCGGCCCGGGGCAGCCCTAGGATCCTCTTCAGGGGTCCTCTGTCGCCCTCGTGTCCCCACCATGTCCCACACCGTGTCCCCCACCCATGTCCCACCGCTGTCCTGCCCCAAGGAGGGGTCCGGAGCAGGCGAGCTCGCTGCAGAACCCTGGACAGCGCCCGCCCCGCCCGGCTGGGTCCGGCGGTGTCCCCGGGGGCTGGGGGTGTCCCCGGGAGTGTCCCCGGGGGCTGGAGGTGTCCCCGCGAGCTGGGGGTGCTCCCTGGGGGTGTCCCCGGGAGTGTCCCCGGGGGCTGGAGGTGTCCCCGCGAGCTGGGGGTGCTCCCTGGGGGTGTCCCCGGGAGTGTCCCCGGGGGCTGGAGGCGTCCCCGCGAGCTGGGGGTGCTCCCTGGGGGTGTCCCCGGGAGTGTCCCCGGGGGCTGGAGGTGTCCCCGCGAGCTGGGGGTGCTCCCTGGGGGTGTCCCCGGGAGCTGGGGGTGTGCCCAGGGGCGACCTCTGAAGCAGGAGGTCCTGCCCTCATGGGTGACAGGAACCTGGCTTCATGGGTGCTGGGGTGAGCCTGTCCTCATGGCTGCAGCTGGCAGCGGTGTCTGTCCTCATGGGACCCCCCACCCCGTGCCTCTTCGTATGCATGGGTGGCTGCATGCGTGTGCAAGTGCATGCCTGTGCAAGTGCATTCACACACACCTGTGTGAGCGTGACTGCGTGTGAGTGTGCATGCCACTGAGTTTGTACATGGGCGCACAAGTGATCTGCATGTATGTGTGGTGATTTAGCTGCCTGCACGTCTCTGTGCTTTCCCACATGCACCTGCACAGGCACTCGTGAGCACTCGTGTGTGTGCCTGTGTCTCCCAGCTCTAGCTGGGTCACCCGTGTCCTCTGTGAGTACTGTCCAGGTGCCAGGCTGGCCCAGCACTTCTTGCATCTCGTTTGGTGCAATCTCACAGCCCCATGGCCATGGCCATGCTCCTTGCCTGGCACAGGCAGACTAACAGGGTCCCCACCCATGGATGAGCAGCCACGGGGCAGTTTGTAGGGCCAAGCAGCACCACAGCTTGGCTGGCACAGCTGGAGTTGGTGCCCAGGCCATGCTTGAGGGCTGTGGTTGGTGTAGGGCACTTGTTTGCAACCCAGAACCCTCAGAAACTGAGACAACCCTGTGCTGGAGGCAAAGGAGAGGCAGGCTATGAAACCTCAGGCACTACAGCTGCTACCCCAGGGTGTTACAGGCTATGGGGGTGTCCTTCACCCACAAACTGTCCCCAGGCTGGGCAACAGAGCTTGGTGGGTGGCACCATGTCATGCACATCACCTCAACACTGGTTTGGTTCAACAGTTAATTTCCTTTAATAGATACACAGAGTTGCGCGGCTGCAGTGGGAGTGCTAGGGGGAGCCCAGCGGCACTGAGCCCCGGCCCCCGCGCTGAGGTAGAGGTGAGCGTTGCTCCACGCTCGCCTGCTTTGGCACCCAGTTGTGCAAGCGGGTGGAGGAGGTGCCCGCCCAGCCCCAACGAGGTAGTTCGGAGTGCCCTCCATCTCCCTGCCCCCCAGCTGGGGACCTCAGCGTCCATGAGATCTTTGGTGGTGGGGGACACTGCTGGGCCTCCCTGCCCTATCCCCATCAATAAACTCCCCACAGTGCACAAGCCGAGCCCCGATATTAAGCACAATCCCAATAAGCTCCACCCCCACCTAACAACCCATCACATCTCACCCCCACCAGTTCCACCAGTTTCCCAGTATCCACCCCCCAGGGTGACCCCCCTGAGTTGAGGACCTGGGGGGGGGCTGAGATGCCACCATCCTGGGGTGTCCAGGGGGCACCCAGGACACTGGGGGTGTCAGGGCAGGGGCAGCAAGCCCGGGCAGTGCAGGAGGGCTGTGCAGGGGGGTCCACAGTGGGCAGGGGGTGCAGTATATAGGGGATGCAGTACATAGGGGACACAGTGTATAGGGGCTACAGTTTACAGGGGCTGCAGTGTACAGGGACTACAGTGTTTGTGCTGTGGGTGATGTCATGTGGGCACCAAGGGTGTGTGTAGGGGATGCAGTGTGTGCACTGGGGCTGTGTATAGGGGATGCAGTGTGTAGGGGATGTGGTGCACACACTGAGAGTGTGTACAAGGAATGCAGTGTGCATAGAGATATGTATAGGGGAAACACCATGTAAGTGATGCAGTGTGTATGTTCAGCGTGGCAATATGGAGGATGCAGCATATGCATCGAGGTGTGTATAGGGGCTGCAGTGCGTGCATTGAGGTGGGTATAGGGGCTGCAGTGTGAAGGGGATGCAGCATGCAGGGCCCAGGGGTGACCCAGGCAGCAGAGCAGGCAGGAGCTGTATGGGGGGGCATGGTGTGGGGGGGGTGTCACCCTGGGGGCAGCACCTGGGAAGGAAGGTGGGTGTGTCAGAGGGCATGCATGGAGAAGGGGTCCCACGCATGGGGGGTAAGGGACAAAAGGGCCCACGTGGGTGCTTACAGTTTTGCACGGATACAGCTCAGTATTGCAGCAAGAGGCACCTTCAGGTCCCCCTCCCACATTGGTGGTCCAGCCGGGTCCCACAGCTCAGCCCCCCAGGCCCTAGGGACCCCCAGCTGCTTTGGGAGCAGGGTGGGGGGCAGGCATATCCCCTACGGCGAGGTGCTGGTGGGAGTGTGGCTGTGAGAGGGGGCTGGGAGCAGTGGGTTCGGGGCAGGCACAGGGTTTGGCCGGCTCTGGGTGCTCCCTCCACCGGGTGCCGGGGGGGCCTGGGGCCGGCGAGCAAACAGGACGCCTGGGAAGCAAGAGCAAGGGGGTTAGGGCAAGCCCGGGGTTGGGGGGTCTGCTCACCTGGCCCCCAGCACCCAGGCTGGAGAGGGTGGAACCAGCACCCCTGGGGGCTCCAGGCCTCCCCATCACCTTTGGTGCCTCCCTCGGCCCAGCCGCTCTCACCCACGTGGGGTAGCCCGTGGGGTGGCCCAGGACTGTTTGGCTGGCAGCCCCACGTGCTGATTAGCCCTGACCTTTCCAGCTCATTAAATATTTAAGTCCTGAAGGAAAAGCCATCGATTTTAATTGGGGATGTCTCAGCAGGGCAGGCAGAGATCTGGGGGCCATGGGAATAACTGCGTAGCCAGGTAGCGGCACATTGACATCCCGAAAAAACCTTTGCTCCAGCAAAGCACCCCAACATCTTCCCCTGCTCCCAACAGCATGCTCTGCAACCAGCCAACCCCTGCACCCAGCCAGAGACCCGCTGGGCACACCAGCGTTGGGGCAATCCTAAATTCAAGCCCTACCTGCAGGACCCCGTGGTGGGGGATGACCCCAGGTGCCTTTTTGCACTTCTCAGCCCAAGTCCATCTGTCCATCCATTCATCACCCCTCACTTTGGTCCTTCGTTGCTAGCCTCTGCAGGGGGTCAATTTCCATCCTTGCTGACCCCCTCCTTCTCCTGCCCCCTCTCCCCAGGCTCTGCCACTTCATTACAATGGATTTTATAGTAAAGACATCAGATTGAAGGAAGGACTTGCTGGCCAGGCAGTGGCTATAAGTTATTGGATTTCCCGGCCGCAATTACACGGGCCAAGCGGCCCTTCTATTTACCTGTGTAGACAACTCCATTTATTTCTATTGACATGTTGATACTGTTAATGCCGTTGGTGGACAGGTTCAATGCGGTCTCCTGTCTGTCATCTGGGGAAAGGAAATACCAATATGAGCATTAGAGAAACAGAAACAAGAACCTGCCCAAGAGAGGGAAGCGATGCCCCGGTCTCTCCAGTCATCCATGCTCCTCTCCAGCCACTCCTTGCTGGGGTGCCAAGGGATGGGGTGACCCAAGCTGAGGTGTTGCAGCTCGCTACCTCTGTTGGAGATCTTGACGTTCATGGGGAACTGGGAGGCCACGGCCAGGAGGTTGTGCTGCAGCGCGTGTTGCATCAGCCGCTGCTGCTCCTCCACTGTCAGGGCCATCTTCTTCTCCGGGGGCTCCCCTGTCTCCAGCTTCTCCCGCAGCTGCTCCAGCACCACTGCCTGCGAGGCGGCTGCTGCTTGAGCTGCTGTGAGATGGTGGCCAGCCAGACCCACCGGGATAGCGATGCGCCCTGGCACTGCTGCTGCCAGCATGCCATCCTCTGCAACGACCGAGAGACCTCAGCAGGTCCCCCCCATCACCACCCCATCTCAGCATCCCCAGCCAGTATCACCTCCATCCCACTGGCATGGGGCAGGGTGGACCCCCAGCATCTGGGCTTGGTCATCCTCCAAAGCCAGGAGAAAGAAACCTTTCTCAGTCCCAGAGAGAGACTAAAAGAACAAAATTGTTCCTATTTTCCCCAAGCAAAAAGGGCAAGAGCAGACAGGGAACATCCCCCTGCCAGGGATGAGATGCCTGCTGCAGGGCAGATGTGGTCCTCACCCACCTTTCTTAACAGCGTGCACTTGGCTAAGCTGGCTGCAGCTGTGTGTGGAGATGCTAAGAGCTGGCAGAGGCATTTTGGGGGAACTCAGAAGGGTTGGGGTGCCAGTCGGCGAGTAGTTGAAGAGTGCCGTGCCAAAAGTCTGCCTCCGTCCCTCCCGACGATTGCTGTCAATGGCAGCTTGGAGCTCCCCGGGAGAACTGAGCGCCCGCTTCTCACATTCATAGGGATACAGGTACTTCATGTATCTACACGGAGAGAGAGCCAGGATGAGACCCAGCACCATGCACCACCCAGCCAGCCCTGTGCTGAGTGGGGACCAGGGCAGGGAGGGCACATGGGAAGAGGCAGAGCCCTCTATCCCCTTTCAGGGCACCCCATGCTGGACCCTGCTTATAGCTCTGGGACATCCAAATCAGTGGGTGCCTGAGGGCAGGTGCCCCCCACCCTCTGCCACTGCTGGGCGCTCACTGTGTGCGGAGGGTGAAGGCAGCACTGGTGATGGAGGTAGGTAGGTTGAGGCCCTTGGTGATCTCCCGCCAGATCTTCTTGTTGATGACTTCGACCAGGCCACCCTTGTCCGTCACCAGTCGGTACAGTGTGTACAGGTCCAGCACTTGCTTGGCCATGATGGGGATGCGGTTCACAGGTGTCCCTTCCAGCCACACATGGGAGAGAGAAAAGGGTGTGGGGTGAGCCCATGGGGACCCTCAATCCCTAGCGACACAGTCCCTACCTTGTCCTCACTGCCACTGTGGGTACTGG
Source organism: Athene noctua (assembly GCF_965140245.1). NCBI lineage: Eukaryota > Metazoa > Chordata > Aves > Strigiformes > Strigidae > Athene > Athene noctua. Next base: position 10,786,476 of record NC_134077.1, read on the forward strand.
CTGCTCCACAAGGGGAGACGCACGTCTCCGTGCCTGGGTGAGGACCCACGGGCATGGGGGATGCAGGCAGGACACCAGGGTGCCTGGGAGAGTGGCATGGTGCCCGTGAGCAGGGCAGACCCCAGCAGGCTGGCAGAGGGTCCCCATCGATGGAGCTGTTGGTGGGCATGGGTATGCTCTCAGCTAGGATGTGGGGGCACAGTGGGATGGGCAAAGTGCCTCCTCCAACTCTTAGAGCTATAGAGTATTCCTCCCAAAATCTCTCAGAGCATCCCTCTCTCTGTAACCCCCTTCCAGAGCCCCATAAGGAGAGACTCCATCTAAACTTCATGAAGGGACTCACTCTACAACCCTCTCTGAAGAGGAACTCCAGCCATAACCCTTCTGGAGGGACTCACCCTATAACCTCCGTACAGAGAGGTTTTATCTTTTAAAAATCCCCCCTGAGTCCCATAGAAAGGGATTCCCCCAAAAGTCTCCCCATAGAAGAAGACTCCCCATGCCATAGCTCCCCCACAGCAGTCCTCCGACTGCTTAAAAGCCTTCAGTGCCCCACCTCAAGAGACCTGACCCCAAATACCTTTCACGTGTCCCCAGTAGAGGCCCTGACCTCTGGTCCCCCAGCATCACCCCCCACATGAGCTCATAAGGGCTCTGTTAACCCAACATGGTCCCCACCAGGTCTGGTTAACACCCACTCCCCACTTTCCCAACACCCCCAAATAGCCCCACAGCCTTGCTCTGCCCCATACCACCTGCAGACAATAGTCTGGGCAGCAGCTGGGGGCTGCAGCAGGGCAGAGGAAGGACAAGCCTCCTGGGTCTGTCCCATCCCACCCCATATTTATTCCTCCTGCGGGGTAGCGGGGTGCAGGCGGTATTGGAAAGCCATCCATTTTGCCAGGGGAGGCTGTCACAGCCACGCTTCGCCCCTCAAACGAAGCCGTCACTCACCGCCATCCTCCTGCATCCCTAATTTATGGCCCCAATATTGGCTCAGCTTCTTCACATAAGCCTGAAAAATGAGCTCTTTTTATTCCTTTACTGAGTTCATTTAACTTTTTTTTTTTTTTTTTGTGTCTGTGTTGTTCGCCCAGTCGGGAAGGGGGAGAGGAGTTTATCCTCCTGGGAAGAAGGCAGAGATATTGACTCGATATCTACTGGCGGTCCCTCACCCGTCCTGCCTGGGGGCTGCTGGCACCAGCCTCATCACCTTGGGGGGCCCAATTCGAGGGCTCCCCATCACCCCAACATACCAATGAGTTTGCGGGATCTCAGCCCCGATGGCCCACAGACTTATTCTCTCTTTCCCCCTCCCCAGCCATGGTGGCTAACGAAAGCAGCTCACCATTAATCTCAGGGCTGTGCGGGGCGGGCAGCCAGTGCCCGTCCCACTGACAAAGGGACCTGTCTGCGTCCCTGCAGAGTGATGGCCCTGGCCCCGGCCAGGGCGAGCAGCACAAAAGCCCAGGGAGGTGATGCAGCTTTTGTGGTGCTGCAATTAGCTCCTTGATTGATTAATGATCCTGTTTTATCAGCAGGGCTCTCAGCTTGGCGGGGAGAAGGGGGCACCCTGCAGACCCCTGATGAGCAAATGCAGAAATTGTGCCCCTATGTCCCAGCTCGCCACTTTTGGGGTGCCACGAATGTTGGGGCCTAGGGATGAGGTGCCCCACTGCCTGTACCCCACATCTGATGGGGGTGCTAATACTGAGTGTCCCTGCCCCAACTCATTTTTCAGCCTCCCTAATTTTCTACCCTGCTGACAAATATTAGTGCCAAAACTGCCCTGACAGACAGCAGGGGAGACGCAGCCCCTTTCATTAGGGCTCACCCTGTAGAAATCAACCCCACCCTGGGGACACAGCCCATGCACCCCTGGGTGCACCACCACCACCCATGCTGGCTCATGAGTGCTACTTCTCACCCAGCTCCCGATGACCCTGAGGATGCTGTCCCTGCCCCACAGCCCCTCTTGTCCCCTTTCTCTTTGTTACCTGCCTCCAAAATACCCCAGTTCCTCCAACAGGCACATACACACCCACACCTGCACACCCACATGCCTTCCTGCCCTCCCCGGGGGGCACGGGACAGAGGGGACACGATAGGGACAGCCAGACACGGAGGGATGAGGAGCAGCATTGGCAGGGAAGCATCGAGCTCCCTCCCTCCGTGCACCACCAGGCACTTGCTTAATTAGCCCCGGCCCCAATGGCGAGGGAGTTAATTAGCTCTGGAAAGAGAGATAATGAAGCTGCAGAATAGCCCATGAATCTTGTGGCTGATGGATGCTGGGGGGCCAAAGCACAGCTGATGCTCCCACTCACTCCCCACAGTCCCACACCAGGGACAGGGGGGGCACCCATGGAGCAATACCAGGCTCCCCTCCACCTCCAGCCAGGCTCCAGTGTGAGCCCCACAGCCATGCCAGCCACCTGCAGCACAGCCCTGAGTGAAACGAGTTTGTGGGGTCTCAGTTAACCCAAAAGTCAATCACTGCCACCCCACAGGCGGGCAGGTACCTCACCACCCTTCCCACAGGCATGGCTTGGGGGCAACTGCCCCTTTCTGCCCACCCTCACCCTATACACAGCCAGCCCTGCAACCCCCCCAGCCTTCCCCCGTTAATTAGCTCAGCATTAACCTCTGCCTGGGGTTTACTGGCTATTGAGCGGCATGTTCATTAATCCACACACCAGCAAAAGGCTCTAATTAATACGGCCGGCCACACGCCCGTGCTTGGCAACTTTTAATTGTCGCAGGCCCGGCCGGGGAGGGCGAAGGTTAAAGCATTTATTGAGTCCCCAGGAGCCAGCTCGGCCCCCCAAGCCGATAGCAAAGATTTCCGATGCGGCAGGGCTGGCTGGCGAGCCCTTAACCCCTGGGTGCCTGGCGCTCCCCGGACTGTTGACCCCACTCCTGCAGCACTGTGGGCATCGCTAAGAGGTGCCAGTAATGGGCATCCTCACCGGGGACTGACAACCAGGAGCCCTAAGGAGCATCGCTAATGGGCACTGCTAATGGGCACTGCCAAGGGCATCCCCACCAGGCGTCGCTAAAAGGCCCTGCGAACAGGCACTGCTGATGGGCATCGTTAATGGGTGTTGCTCATGGTTGGGGTGGGAGGCCCCACAGGACCTGCCTCGGGGGCTTGCAGAGACCCGGAGCAGCTCGGAGCCTGAGTGGACCATGCCGTGAGCCCCCCAAGGCAGCCGAGGCAGGGGTGCCCGTGGTGCCCACCCCAGCCACCCACCTTTACCTCTCTTCTGCATGAAGCCAAAGAGGTCATCCAGGAACTCCTTGCGTTTTGGGTCTTCATCCAGTTCGTAGAGCTGGTGGCAGGAGAGAGAGGAGGTGTCAGTGCTGCCAGCACATGCAGGTGGCAGGACCCTGCCTGTGCCAGGACCTGGCATCACCCCTGGCCCCACCTGCCTGCTCTGCCAGCAACGAGAGGCTCTCCCTGCACCACAAGCAGGATCCCCCTGAGCACTCTCCATGCTGTCAGCACTGGGCTTTCCACACGCCTGGGGCATGGCTTGGGCTCCCCAGACACCACTCATTATTTTGCACCCTTGCTGCAGAGATGCTGCATCTGTGCCTCAGTTTCCCCTGTCCCTCGCCTTCCTAGGTGGAGGGATGACAGTGTTTCAGCCCAGAAAGATGATGCCAATGTAGATGGGGCATCAGCAAATCCCAGGCCCCCGGGCAGGTCACTGTGACCAGGATGCTCAGCAGCCTCCCTGGGTGTTCACCGGGTCCCAGCACAGGGTCAGCATCATTCTCAGGGACATGCATCCACCTGTGCAGCAGAGATGCTAGTCCTGTCCTGGGGCAGGGCGAGCTGACAGGGTCACAGCGCTGGGTGCTGGCAAAGGAGCTTGCAAGCACCAGCGCTGCCCCACTCAACCGGGGTGACAGGGCTATTGACAACCTGATAAGCACAGCCTGAGACGTGTCACCACGAGATGGGGCCGGAACAATGGCCAAGGACACTGTGAGGTGCCTCCGCAAAGGGACACACTGCCAAATCCTCCTTCCTCAGCTGGTCATGGTGACCCCAAAGCCATCTCCTCTGGCCAGGCATGGGGTCCCCAAATTCATCTTCCTCGGCTGCGCATGGGAACCAGGGTGTGAGCATGACAGTGACACATCTCTGCAAGGCACCGGGACTTCCCACAGTGGGTTCATGTGTGCAAAGCCAGATGGGTGTGCACTGTGTGCAAATACATGAGCATGAAACTAATAAAACTGTGAGTGCAGCCCTGTGTGTGCGCTGACACAGATGGTCGTGTGTCCCGGCAAGTCTGTGGGGTCCACTGACGCGTGTGCAAGCCAGTGAGCATGCATGTGGTTGCACAGATGCACACGTACAGCTGTGAGGACACTTATGTGTGTTGGATGGATGCAGGTCTGGACTCACGGACACAACCACCCAGCCTGAGCTGACCCACGGCACTGGGGAGGCAAACGCAGCCCCTACACCAGGGACACGAAGTGCCAGCTCCGTGCAAAAGCCGGGGCTCGCCTGATTCCAGCACAGTGGCTGGGTGACCATGACAAATTGGAGCCCGCCAGATCGATGGCCCAGCAGTAAAAGTCAGAGCACATGAAGGAAAAATTAGCACCAATCGAAGGTGCTATAGACACCAATTCCTCCCAGCAAGCCCGGCAAGAATTTAAAGCCATTGAAAAGAAACAAAACTCAGCAGTCCAGAATGGATTTCCAAAACATATACAAAGAAATGCAAGCTGGAAAACAAAGTCAGGCACAAAATAGAGTCGTTTAAAAAACAATTGTGCTGGGAAAGGCCGTTAAAAACCAATAGAAAGGGAGCACCCCCCCTCCACATAGCACATCATTCACTGGACAGATAAAGGGAGCTGTGCGGTGGGGATGTCAGGCTGCAGACATGGGGATGTGGGGATGGGGGGATGCAGGGTGGTGATGGGGACATGAACGCAGGGATATGGGGATGCAGGGATGTGGGACTATAGGGATGTGGGGATGCAGGGACTTGGGGACATTGGGGACACAGAGATGCGGGAATGCAGGGATGCTCCTACAGACACCCCCACAGTTCCTGTCACTGGATAGACCCATCTAACACAGTCCCTCATCTAACCCATGGGTGCCAGCTGCCTCTCCCTTATCTAACAGATGGGTGCTAACTGCCAGTCCCTAACCTAGTCTATGGGTGCTACTGCCAGTCTCCCACCCATGGGTGCTGACTGCCTAGCTCTGGGCCGCTCCATGGTGCTCCATCCCTGCCCCCTCCTTGCCCTCTGGGTTCACTTACCCGTCCTCTCCTTGCAGCAGGGTGCTCTTGGGGTGCCTGAACTCCTGGATGCCAGCACCCTGTCCCTCCCCTCCACCGTGATGCTTCCTGCACCGCTCTGTGCCCCCTGCCCATTGCCAGCCCTTCCCCAGGAGCTCTTCAAGCCAACTATTAGGGTAACTAGGTCAGGCTGGGAGCAGAGCCCCAGGGGGTTGCTTTGATTTCTGCCCAGGGAAGGCTGTGTGAGCCAGGCTTTGCCTGCATTTCCCTGCCTGTCCCTGCCTACAGCAGGGCTCTGACCCCCACCACTCCACACCAAGCCCATTTCCACCCCCTGCAATCTCCTGGTTTGTCCAAGCAGGAGCAAACCCCCCAAAACCGGCAACCGCTGCCTATCCCACAGCCGGGCGAAGCCACTGCCTTCCCGGGGAGGTCAACCCAGCGGGTGGGCTCCTGCACCCACACCTCCGCCAGGCCCCTGGGTGCCACTCATGTTTCTCCTCCCCACAAGGCAGGCAGGATCCCACACGGCGCATGCTGCCTGCTGCCTCCGGCCCCCAAAACAGGTGTGACCTCCAAGTGCCAGGATCCATTATTCCACCATTGATTAACCTCTAACCTTTTATCTGTGGGGCACCGAGATGCAAAAACACATTACATCAAACGGGGAGCAAAGGTCAGCTTTTAAGTGGAGACAAGAGCAGACCTGAGTAACAGGGGACCAGCCAGCAGGGCTGTTGGGTGTGCTGGGGATGCACTGGGCATCCCATGAGATCTGGGGATGCTCAGGCAGGAGAGGAGGTGGTTTTGGGGGATTCCTGGTGATGAGGTGTGGGCTGGGTCCCAGCCAAGGCTGGCTATGGGATACGGGCATCGCAGGTTCACAGGAGTGGCATGAGTGGTGTCACGGGAAGTGGCATGGATGGTGGTCTGCCACAGCCTCCAGTCAAGGAGGGACCCCCGAACAGTCCCAGCCCAGAGGAAGGAACCAACTCCATCCCTTACCCAGGGCTCCAGGCACTCACCCTCCTCCTGCTCCTCCTGCAGGGTGGGCACTGTGGTCCCCTCCCACCTTCCCTGGGGACTGACCACCTAAGAGGCAGGTCAAAACCCTCCAGGGTCACACACAATCTCTGTGAGTGTAGATTCACCTCATGTGGGTGTACATAACCCCACACAGGCTGACACAACCCCACATGGGTGTGCACAAGCCCATGCAACCATATACAACCCCACACAAGGCATACACAACCCTATATGGGCTCACACAACCCCACGTGAGTGTGCACAAACTCTGATGGGCACACACTTCACACAAGCATGTGCACAACCCTGTGCATGCACACACAACCCCCCCGGGGCCACACACAAGCTTGCATCGGCACTTAAAACCCTGCATAAGCATGCACAACCCTGCATCACTGTGTGCAACCCTGCACGGGTGCACAGAACATCACGTGAGTGTGCGCAACACTGTACAAGCACACACAACCCACAAATCCCGACACAGGCACATACAACCGTGTCCAGATGTGCACAACCTCCTATGGGCACGTACAACGTCAGATGGACACGCACTACCCCAGACAGGCACTCACAACCCCAAATGGGCATGCACAGCCCCACCGGGGCACACACAGCCCCAGATGGGCATGCACAACCCCAGACAGGCGCACCCACCCCATATGAACACCCCCAACCCCACAGGGGCACACACGACCCCAGAGCATCCCCCCACCTTGGAGCAGTCGGGCAGGCCTTGCCCGGGGGCAGTTGTGCAAGACGAGCGGCGGCTCCTGCTTGTGGTGACCTATGAGCAAGGACCCTTTTAATCGTGTTTGTATTGATATAATTAGTAACTCATTTAACGCCATCGATGTAACTATATTCCTCTATAAACACAAGTATTAAACTGTCAAGCCCAGGGATCGATACGCTGCCAGTGTGCTGCGTAGCTCTACTCTGCCAACCTCGGGGACCTCATCCACAGTTCTTGGCACCCCTAAAAGCCATGGCACCCCCAGCACTGCCCCACCTCCACCTGGCACCACTGCTCGGGTGCTGGTGCAGGGGTGTCCTTGTCCCCACCCCACCCTGGATGCAGTTCTGGGGACCCCGCTCCCTCTCATCATCCCATTGCCATGGTGACATCTTTATTCCTTAAGGGATTGGGATAACGGGGCTTGTCAGGCAGGTTAAAGGTCAGCGGGTCGAACATGGTTTATTAAAGGGATGTGAATAGACCTTGTGCCTCCCCCTCCTCTTCACCACGATTAAATAACATCATTAGCACCTCTCACTCACCCATGACATGCCTCTCCCAGAGCTGGGGTGACATGTAGGGCTGGAGTTGGGGTCCCTGGCACCCCTTAGCCCAGCTGATGCCCTAGACAGAGAAAGGATGCGGTGAGGTGCTAAGCCACACCCCAGGTATCTCCAGGCTGCCCTGCGTCGGCGAGCCCCCCTTGCCACCCCCCACAGGGCCCTGCTGCCAAGAGAAGCAATTGCAGCGAGATCCCCTGCAGTCCCTGCTCAGCTGCCACTTCCTGCTGGCAGCGAGGGCTCAGATCGGCAACCAGGATTTAATCCACTTAATACGAGCCATATCGATCCCGGACCCTGCTCGGCTCCCCACAGCCTCACATCCCCCCCCCCAACCCCAAGCCGCTTAATATGCACCACATTGATTAGCCACACTGCTAATTTTTCCATCTGGCTGCTGTTCACGCAGGGAGCTCAGGTAACGGCTCGTCTCCACGTACCCCCAGCCCCCTGGGGTGCAGTCAGACGCCACGGGTGGCAGACTGCTGAGGGGATATTTTGGAGTCCCTGCACCCCTTCGGAACATCACTGTTGCCTCTGAGCTGGGGGTCCCTGGCTCCTTCCCCAGGGAGGAGGTGCACAGTCAGGCACCCAGACACTGGGGTGTCCTCCCCTGTGTCCTGATGACATGGGGGGACAGGAAAGCCATCAGTGCCTCAGGTTATCCCACAGGCCTGCAACCACAGGAACTGGCTACTCCCAGTTGATGCACAGCCCTGTGCACCACAGAGTGCAGGGACCTCAACAGTGTCCACCGTCAGAGCCCCCCCAGTGCCTCTCTCACCATGGGGCACACACGAAGGGGCCAAGGGCTCCCATGTCCCCCCGCCTCATCCTCATCGCCAGAGCTGGGGGTCAGTTCACTCCCCGCCGGGCACAAACCACCCCCTGACCTTGTGAGCCACTGCTCGCCTCCACCACCAGTCATTAATAAGTTAATGGTTACGGGACGGCTTTGCCGGGACATCGACTGCATTCAAAGGCGCTACCGGCTCTTGGTGGGGGGCTGCTCCCCTGATTCCCCAGCCCCGAAGGGGGCACCGAGGTGCTTGCTCGCCACAACATCCCCAGCCTCAGCAGTCACCCCTCTGGTGTGGCTGGACACCTTCATCTGGAGCCCTCTCCCAGTGCCACAGCTTCCCCCCAAAGTCTTTCATCACGCTTAATATTTAACGGCGCTTTATAGAGCAGCAGGTTTAATCAGCACTGATAATGCGGCGGATCCGGCAGGTCATTAAAACCCCCCCTCCTTGCCGCAGCAGGCACCGCCGCTCCCTAGAGAGCTGCCTGCTACAAACATTAACCCGGCTTCGCACAAGGTGAGGGACTGTTTGCTGTCAGTGCTGGCCTTGGGACGGCAGCCCCTCGTCCACAGCCTGGCGTTGGGGTGAAAGAGGGGCTCGCAGGGTCCCCAGCCTCCTCCCCAACCCCTTTTCGCAGGAGGGGAAGCTGAGTCACGGTGCACCAGCACGGCTCCCGCAAGGGTTGGAGACAGAGGAAACATGCTGCATGGAGCCACCATGGGCACCATCCACGGCCCTGTCCCGCCGTCCAACATCCGTCTGCCTGGGGGTTGCAGCACTGGGGGTTGCCCCGGCTCCTGGCGAGTGCGCGTCCCCCACGATCAGCCCCTTGTTACTTGTTCATGGCTGAGCAGGCAGGGAGTCAATGAGGGGATTTGTTCGGGTTAACCTCCCTGACCCGCTGGCGCTTGCCACGCCGCTGCCTCCCCCTCTATCCTTGCTTTCCTCTTCATCCCTGTCTCCCCCTCCATCCTTTTCTCCCCCCTCAAGCCCTCCTGGGGGAGCAGAGGGACACCCCTCCAGCACCGGCAGCACCCCAGGTGTCCCCTGAGGGACACGCATGTGCGCAGCCACTATACAGAATCAGAATCATCTAGGTTGGAAAAGACCTTCAAGATCACCTAGTCCAACCAAATGCATGGGTGTGTGCTTGACGACACGGGGGTCTGTGCATGCACACACCTGCTATAGGGCTGGGTGAGTATGGGGGTGCACACCTGGAGCGGCTGTGCATCCGCCTGAGATGTGCACTGGGTGCTTAGTGACCCTCCTGGTGCACCTCTGGCCTCATCCCCTTCCTCTGGCCCCTTGTAAGGAATGATAGGAGAGGAAGGGCCGGTGGCCCCCCTCTGCTGGCAACCCCAGCCCCCACCTCTCTCTCCGGAAGAACTGCGTGCCTGAGCAGAAAGGGTATCTGGGGCCGGTGCCTGCTCCCGTCCCACCACCAGACATGGGACATGGGCACTGGGTCCAGGACGGAGCAGCCCCAGGCTGCAGCCTACAGCAGAGAACACAGACCCACCAAAACAGGCATCGCCGGGGACAGGTCTCCACAGCCCCCACGTACAGAAGCCAGCACGGTCACCCTCTGCACGCTCATGCACCCAGTGCACCCGCACTCACACGCTCACACAGTCCCCAGCTTGCTCGGCACATCCACACTGTGTGCAACCTCTCCTTGTGCACACTCACCCCCAGACACGCTCTCCTTGGGCAAACAGCCCCCCAGACAGGCTTGCACAGACCCTCTCAAGAAAATGTCTTTGTTTGCATTGAATGAAACTAAGATTTCTTTTATTGGGAAGAGTTCAACAAGAACAATCTCAGCCATATCTTTGGTACTCCAACCAAAAGAATAGGGGAAGCATGATGATAAAGCTTGAAAAATGCTCTTCATCCCTTGTTTGAAGAGATGGCAAGGTCAGAGACAACCTAATTTTGCTAAGGCAAGAGGTTGCAAGAGGTTGCACATTGCAGATTTTACTGTAATATAATTTTTAAAACTCTATGTGCTATCCCTCTGCACACACAGCATCCCATGCACGCTTATGCAGCCTCTATACCCTCTTCGTGTACACACAGACTCCTTGTGCATATTCATCCAGCTGTTTTACACACCCTCCCTGTGCATACCCACACATCACGTGCACACTCACACACCCTCTATACCCACACACTCTTGCACACACACCCTGTGCACACTCCGACATCCCCTATGCGCTCTCTCTGTGCACACACGTACGCCTGCATGCATGATCATACATCCCCTGCACGTCACCCCTGTGCCCACACCCCACCTGTGCATGCTCATACATCCCCTGTGCATACGCACACATGCCCTGTGCACACTCACGCAATTCTACACTTTCTCCACACACATCCCCACCTCATGCACGCTCATGCATTCCTTGCACGCTTTCTCCCTAGTGCACACTCACGCACCCCCTATACACACTGTCCCTTGTGCACACTCACGCCCACACACAGCTGAGGTTGCTCCCACACCCCCCACAGCTGCAAAACTACCGTGGGCACCCCGGTGGGACCAGATCCCACCTCCCCACTGCAGCCTTGCCCAGCCCGATGCCAGCACAGGGGATTTACCTCCACTATTAAACCAATTAGTGGATTAGCAGAGGCCCAAGTCGGCGAGGGGGTGCTTTCCCCCCAGATTCCCCACTCACATCTGATTCTGGGGTGGAAGCTGGGGAGGTACCCAGGGACAGCTGTGGGGTGGGGACTCCTGCCAGCGCTCCCCTCCCACCTGCAGCACCTTTATTCTCACACCCTTGATTAGTTTTTACTCATCCTTTTTAAAGCCCCTGATCCCAAACTCTCAGGACCCCCTAGTTGGGGGATGGTGTCACGGCAGGCTCTGAGGCTCTCAGCATCCCGTGGACTGCAGCAGGGCTGGGAAAGACCATGGGGAGCAGGATGGGGGGCAGGGGGCTGGCACCCACCACAACTGCTCAGCACCGTGGGCTAGGGCAAGGGGTGCAAGGGTAGTTGTGGAGGGGGGCTCAGCCCCCAAACCCTGCCTCAAATAGTCATGGTGCTGTCTGGCTCTGTACATGGAGACACTGGTCCACACGTGCACGGGAGCACCCAAACACACTGTGACACTACACGTGTCCCTGTATATGCACAGGGGTGCGTTCAGACACGCGTGGGCACAGCATATGCATGTGGGCGCACACAGGGTCCCATGCACACCACTACACTCACACACGTATGGGTCCATACACACCTGGGCTCTCATACATGTCCTAACAGCACTCACATGGGCACATACACTTATATGGATCCATATACACACACAGGGTCTCCCAGGGATCCCTACACACAGAGTGCTCATGTGGGTCCACACACACTCATTAGTGCTCAAACAGGTTCAGACACACACGAGCACAACCCCTACACTTACACGGGCATTTATACAGATCCATACACTCACGCTGGTCTATATGCACACATGTGCCCAGAACACCTCCATACACACCCCCAGCCATAGCCCAGCAGCCCCCCCACTCCTGCCTTGTGCCCCTGAACTCGGGCTGGGCTGCCAGAGCTGTGGGAGCTGCCACCACCGGTGACTAACACACTGACCCTTGCCGCCACCACCACCTCCCCGCTGCAGGTGTTTTCAGCCCCTGGGCAGAGCTCTGCCTGCAGGTCTGCCGGCAAGAAGCCTCCAGGCAGCCATGGACAGGAGCAAATTCTATATCCACCCCCCCCACCGCCACCCCCCCACCGACCGCTGCCTCTGCAGTGTAACCAGAGACCCTCTAATTTAGCCCCAAGGAGTCATCTGGTTGTTGCTTCTGCACCTGGGTTGAAGATGCGCTGGAGGCATGGGGGTGGTGATGGGGCAGGGAGACCACCTCCCTCACCTCAGTCCCCCTCCTGAGCCACCTCTGTTCCCTGGCAGGCAAGCCCAATCCCGCAGGAGAAAGCAATGGGGATGGAGGCAGGAGGCCGTGCACTGCACGCCCTGCCACACCCTGAGGCATGGGATGGAGGTCCATGTCCAAGGAGGGTTGCAGCCAACTCTGAGCTCCTTCCTCCAGGATCTGAGATGTGAGCACATATGTTCACTGCCAGCGAGCAGCGAGTAGGTGCAAGAGGTGACTGCTGTCATCAGGTCCAGAGAGGGAAGGAGCAACACCATGGCAAGAGAACAAACAGCCACACCAGGGCTGGCTGAGGATATTGGCAAAGAGCTGCTGGCAAACCCAGCCATCCCCAAATTAACCACTGAGGCTACCAGAAACCCAACAGTCCCCAAGGGCTGGCTGGAGCTCAGCCCCTGCAACTGCTCCCAGACAGAGAGGAAGAAGTTCCGGGCCGTCTGAATCCCTCTCAACCACAACCAGACACATCTGAACGTGCTGGCAGGGTGCTGGCAGGGTCCTGGCAGGGAGGATATCCTCCTGCCAGCAAACGCTCCGCTGCTGGAGAGCTGGGCACAAAACCCAAGTGTTTGAGTCCCTCCTGCCCTGAGCCTTCCTGCAGAACCACCTCTGGGAAGAGCTGGGGGATGGAGCGGGAAGCCCCAGTTTCTGGTGCTGCTCTTCCATCGCTTGGAGGAAACCAGTGTGCCCATCCCCATATGAGTGCATGGCTTCCCAAGAGCAAAAGCTGCATTCATGGGGCTGAGCTGGCATCAGCAATGCTGGGCTCTTCCCCGTGCCCTCCAAGTCAAACGTGTGATACAGCACCACTGCATCGCGATTTGGTGGCATCCCTGTACCCAGGGAAGGGAGGGGGTCATGGGTAGCGCATGGTCAGACCACATGCAGTGTCCCCCACCCTGGGGCTGGGGCTGCCTTGCAGCACTGGGTGTGGGAGACCTCCTGGACCTTTGTCCAGGTCTCTACCCATGTGTCCTTATCAAGTGTACATAGACTGGCGCCAGGGGCTGATGCAAGAGGCAGGGGTGAGGGGGTCTCAAAACCCTTTAACATCAGAGAGGCCCTCCCAGATCAGAGCAAAGGTCCTGCCAGCCCCCCCAAACTGGTGCCTCAGGAAACATATAAAAGCAGGGCAAACACATGGTATATTTCCCCAAAATGCAACTCTGCGCGAAGCAGCATTTGCCTGTTAACCCTGAATGGGTTTCTCCACTACAACCTCACCTTCTGCTCCCTCCTGGTTTAGCCCCACCGCACTACATGGAAAACTCCCTGCAGCTGGTCCTGCACCAACCTCCCACCCCATCCCCATCACGGCTCCCCCCTCGCAGCAGGGAGCCAGGGAAGCAGATCCCTGCCCACGCTTCTCAAACCAGCCTGGATTTGGTACTCCCCATTCACTCAGCTGCCCCCTGACCTAGGAGGATGACAGCAAGGACAGACCTTCAGAACCATCGTGGATGATGGCAGCAGTGCTATGCTAGCATGGGGCAGCTTCAAGAACGCGGCCCAGGTGGGAAACACAACCCTGGCCACCGCAGGGTCTCTCCCCAGCTCCAGGACCCCCATGCCCACACTGCCAGTGCCCCAGCAGCTTGTGAGCAGGCACATGCCGCCCACCATGCCCCACATCACAGCCCAGCCCCTGGGAAACCTCCAAAAGCTAGAGCATGGCCACCCTCCCCACTCAGTCCCCGATGAGGGAAGAGAACCTGTTCCCCAGGCTGGGTGAGGCTCAGCCCTGCAGCCTGGGGAGGGACCAGGGCAGAAAGGGGGGGGGGGGGGGGGGGATACACACACATCCTTCCAGGCAGGAGCTTGTCCTGGATGATCACAGAGGAGGGACAGCCACACTACAAACCCCAAAGCAATCTGGCACCGCAGCCTGTCCCAAACTGCCACCCTATAAACAGCAGCACGCCAAGGCAGCGCAGGGCTGGTCCCAGTAACTCCACTCCCCTCTCCCTGTCCCATACCGTATGAGCCATCCAGAGGCAATCGGGCCCCTTGTCCCTGTGCGCCCAGGGTCACTGAACATAAGGGACATCCATCCCACTGTCCACTGGGCTGGCTGGGACATGCCACCGGGTGGGAAACCCATGTGTGGGTCTCTGTAGCATCACTTTCCCAATCAGGGTTTGAAAAAAGAGGGCGAGCAAAGAAGGAGCCAGCTCTCCCCCTGGGAAGTGGTGGGAGGATTTATCCCCTGCCCCGACCTCCCCTGACATCCACCTCCCGCTCTTCACACCACACTGCCAGCTTTGCTCCTGCCCCACACGGAGAGCGCGGGCAGCCCCTGCCAGGGGCAGCGCGTCAGGCTGAAAGATGAGAAATGCCGGGGATGCTTTCTCTGCGCAAAGCCTCCCCAGGCCCGGGAGGGAGGAACTGTTTCCCACCTCCCAGCTGACCCCAGGAACCGGACAGTCAGCCTTTTTCTGCGCAGCGGGGTGTAACATAACACTTCCTGGATGAGATATTCGGCCCATGAAGCACACCCACCCCAGCCCTCCCCAGGCTGCTTCAAGGCAGAATTGGGTGCTGGCAGCCTCCCCAGTCATGGCTGCGGGGCATGTGCTGCCCGTGCCCTGCCTGCACCCGTACCCGTTGCCTCGAAGGCAGGCACCCAGGCAGATGATCCCTAACCCCTATGAGTAAGGCCATGTTGTGCGATCTTGAAAGAGAAAAGGCAGCAACATGGCCCCACGGCACCCAAAAGTCAAGTCCTTGCTGCTGTCTCCATCTCCTCCTGCCAGAGCCACCGTGGATGAGCCAGTATGTCCCCTTGTCCCACTGGCCTCTGAGCAGTGCCATCATAAAAAGCCACACACCAGCTGTATGGAAACATCTCTGCCTGCTTGGTCCCCTCGCCACAAACTCCCTGTCACCCACCCTGCCACCAGCATCACACCTCTCTACCTTCAAGATGAAGCTGCACACAGGGAGTTCGAACCCAGTCTGTCTCTGTGCAGTCCACACCCACACCTGCACACGGAGCAGCACCCTCCGCGTGCCAACCAGGGCTTGCACAACCTAGCACGGATGGGGTCCACACACACAAAATACAGAGAGGTCTTTCCTCCATCCTGTATACGAGCCCCAGGAGCCCTGTTCCTGTGCCAGATCTCCGTGGCACATGGGTCTCCCCTATGCCCCCCAAGAGTGAGGTGACAGATTTGATGCGCTGCTCCCTCCGGCTAATGTAGGAAATCAATGAACCGCACTGACCAGACATAAATATACTTTGGCACTCACAGAGACATGGAGGAGCTCAGCTCCGTGGTCCGCTGGCTCCTTGGGGTGAACACACACCGGAGCCCTTGCCCTTGTTCAACTCTGCAAAACTTCTGTGGATAGGGGTCACCCTGTTTTACCCATTAGGGAAAGCACCAGGGATGGAGTCTGCATGGGTCAGGGTGGGCACTGGGAGGTGCCTGGACACCAGGCACCCTGTCATGCTGCAGGGCCTGGGGACAGGCATAGGGGATACCAAGAAGATGGGGGACATGAAGCAGGGGTGAGATAGGGAGCACATGAGGATGCCTGTTGGGGTCAACAGGGCTCAGGGACAGTGAGGAGCATTCGGGGAGTACCCATTGCTGGTTTGCACTGACTGTACTTGCCTGAGATAAAGTTTGGGGGCAGTGAAGAGGGTCTGGGGGTTTCTTATTTAGGGTGGCATGGCAATAATGTCTGGGGGCAACAGGGGTACCGGGCATGCCTGCTTGGGGTGGGACTGGGAGAGGGCTTGAGGGGCAGTGGAGTTGCCCATTTAGGGTGGGACACAGACAGGGTGTGGGGGCAGCGGGGGGCATAGGCGGCATCCATTCAGGGAGGGCTGAACCCCGAGTTTGGGGGTCGTGGGCGGACACCGGGGATGCCTGTCAGGAGCGGTGGGTGCTGTGCACCGGGGCGGCGGATGCCTCCTACCTGCTTGAACTGCTCCTCGTAGGTCCACTCGTGGTGTGTGGGGGGCGGCGGTTCTCGGGGCACCCCTTCTTCCTCCTCCTCCTCCTCCTCCTCCTCCTCCTCCTCCTCCTCCTCCTCCTCTTCCTCCTCCTCCTCTTCCTCCTCCTCCTCCGCCTCCTCCTCCTCCTCCACCACCGCGGCGGCGGGCGGTGGGCGCGGGCCGGGGGCCGGGCGGCGGCGGGGAGCGGCGGGGAGCGGCCCGGGGCCGGGGCCGGGCTCGTTCGGGGGCCGTCGGGGAGGGCCGTCGGGGCCGCGGGCAAGGCGGGCCGCCTGCTGCCGCTGCAGGCTCTCCATCACCGCCGCCAAGCGCAGCCCCCCCGCCGCCCCCGGCCCCCGCGGCGGGGTGGCCGGCTGCGGGCACAGGGCACGGCCTCAGCGCCGCCGCCGGAGGAGGAGGAGGAGGAGGGGAGGAAGCACCCCCCCACACGCCCCGCGCTCTCCCCCCGCCACCCCCCACCCCAAGTCTCGCTCCCGGGGGCCCTGCCCAAAAGTTGGCCGCGGAGCCACCGCACCGGGCGCGGCACCCGCTGCCGGAGGGGCTGCCTCCCCCGCCGGGACCACCCGGCACCCTGCCCCACCGGGGACCCGGCCCTCCGGGAACTCATCCCCGCCCCTGCGGGGGACGCCCTCCCCGCTCCCACCGGGGACAGGTCCGACCCGGGACCCCCGTCGCAGTCTTGCGGGGAGTCCCCCTCCTCGGTCCCCTGGGGACCGTGTCCTGCTGGGACCCCACGCTGCGATCCCACCGGGGACCGTGTCTCGCAGGGGACACCCTCCCCGGTCCCACCGGAGACCTCCGCCCCGACGGTCCCACCGGGGACCGTCTCCTACCGAGCCCGTCCCCGCCCCGCCCTGTCCCCGTCGGGGACCCCGTCCCGGTCCCGCCGGAGATCCGCCCCACCGGGCGCCCCGTCCTCCCGGCACCCTCCTCCCGCTCCCACCGGTGACCCCGATCCCTGTCCGACCGGGGGAGCCCCCACCCCGCTCCCACCGTGCACCCCCCGCGCTACCGGGGACCCTCCGCTCCGTCCCGTCGCGGTGCGGCCGCGCCGGCCCTCACCAGGGCGGGTTTGGCCGCCAGACTGGGGTTTTCCACCATGCCGCCGGCTCCGAGCGCCGCCCGGGGCTCGCCCCGCCGTCCCGGGGGGCACGGCCGGCTGCTCCGCCCGGTACCGGCCCGCCGCTCACATGGCGCCGCGCCCGCCGATATTTCTTTTATTCCGCAGCAGATGAGGGTGGGTGGGATTTTTCCCTCTTTTCTTTCTTTCTCTCTTTCTTCCCCTTTTTTTTTTTTTTTTCCTTTTTTTTTTTTTTTTTTTTTTTTTTTGCAACAAGTGGCAGGCAGGCAGCAACACCACCCCTCCCCGCTCCCATTTGCTAGCGCACGTCAAGGGAGTCATCCGGGGAGGGCCGGGCTTGCGGCAGCCCCGGGGGAATCACCCCGGGACCGGCCGGCCGAGATCCGCGGGAGGGGATGGGGCCGGGGGCGCTGGGGACCGGGTGAGCCAGAGTGGGGGTGTGGGCAGGGCGTGCATACATGGGGGTGCTGGGAGAGGGGACCACATAGTGGGGTGTGTAGAGGGTCCAGGTATGTGTACGTGTATGTCTGGGGAGAGGGGAGTGTATAGGAGGGGTGTGCGAGGGGTCAGGGCATCTGTGGAAGCGGGTGCTGCACCCATTGCGCACGTATAGAGAGGGTCAGCGTATGTACCTGTGTGCGCTGGGAGAAGGTAGCGTGCGGCGTGCATGCATGTCTGGGCTGGGTTTGTGCTTGTGTGCATACATGTGCGTGCCCAGGGCTGGCGGTGCATGCACCACGTGTGCAGGGTGGCCAAGCACGCGTATATCCGTGCACATCGGGAGTAGTGTGCGTGCTGCGCGCATGTGTGTGAATGTGTGTGCAGGGGAGCCTCTGCACACCCACCGGGAGCGAGCCCTGCGTGTGTGCACACTGCGTTTAAGGTGTGTGAGTCCCCCCGTGGGAGTGGAGGCCTTGTCCCACACAGCCGTTCGCACATACGTGGTCTCCGTGCAGCTGTGTGCATTGTCAGAGGGTCTAAGGGCATCCAGTGTGTGCACGCACGTGTTGGGGATGACAAGAAGTGCTGGCACGCGTGTGCGGGGAGCTGGGTCTGTGCACTTTGTGTGTTCCCCTGTAGGTGCGTGCAGTCTGTGTTGGGAGAGGTGGAGGTGCGCACCGTGGGCCCAGGCAGGGGTGAGCATGAGGGCGTGTTTGGGGGAGGTGGGGGTGTGTACCCCCAGAGTCAATCTCTGTGTGGGTGCAAAGCAGCTTTTTGGGCGACCTCAGTCCTCAAGAGCTGGGGGAGGGGGGGGGTGTCACCACAGCACACCCCGTGCTGGGGTCTGAGACCAGCCCGCAGGCTGGGGCCACCAGGGATCCTCCCGAGGGGGGCTGTGCGTGCCCAGACCTCAGTTGGAGGGGTCAGACTGCCACATAGCCCAGACCCCCAAACAGGCTCCCAGAGCCCCAGCTCCTGCCTGGCATGGGCAGGATAAGGCCACACATCTTCTCTGTCTCTGATTCAGTGCTGCTGGCTTGCCCTACGTCCCCGCTTGCCATGGGGTAAACTGAGGTATTGGTGTACCATCAAGCAGGTCTCCAGACACCAGCATAAGCTGGGGTGAGCACACAGCACCCTGACCCACAACACCTCACTGCGCCAGGTGGGCCACAACCCAGGAACTCACCTGCCAGCAACATCTCCCCACAGTCCCTACACACCCCCTCCGCTTGCCTGCCTGACAGTTTTTTCCTGACATCTTTTTTTACAGAGGAGAGTTTGGCAGGAGGCAAAGGGGGCGTCTGCTCTTCCTTAGGCTTTTTTGGCCAGGGCAGCTGGAGGGCTTGCACAGATCCCTGGGGGACAAGCAGCATCACCATCCCACAACAACCACAGTGACAGCAGCTTTGGTCCCGTTCCACAGCCAGAGCAGCTTGTTGCTGAGACCTCATGCTGCTGCACTGGGTGTCGGTGGCATGTGGTGACAGGAGCTCTGGGTGCCAAGGGGTGCTGGCTCTGTCTTCTCTGATGCCGCTTACATGCTGCCAAGGCCAGGGGCAGCACGCACGAGCCAAGTCCTGCTTTTCCTCAGAGTGTCTTGCAGGAATAGCCACTGGCCACGGCTGTTGCGAGAGCTGGCTTCACTCTTGGGCTCCGCAGACTGGGCTGAGCCTCTGTCCTCTTCACTGCGTCCCTTTGTGGGGAAAAGCTGCCACTTCTGGCTTCTCCAGCTTCCCTGTGAGCATCTCTGGAGAAACTGCCCCTCGTCCTGCCACGGTGCTGGGTGACCCCCGCAGCTGCTCAAGCTCCCGGCAGCCTGGCAGTACCCAGCACTGCACAGCAGCCTCCCTAGAGAAGCTCTCCTGGAAAAATGAGCCCCTTCCTTGGAAGAGCAGGGCAGCTCCCGACCCCGCAGGGCCCCCGGGCGCTGTTTATCTTTGAGCAGGAGATAAAGCAGCTGTCGGCCATCCCATTTCAGGGCTGGACAGCTGTAGCTCGCACCGGCCCATCCTGTCCCACCGCGGCAGGGGTAGGGACCTCCCGGCACTCACCAGCCCTTCTAAGCATCAGTTTGTTCCTGCTGGATTGCCTCTGGGAAGATATGACCTGGCCCCATTTCAGAGGGATCCACAGGGCCAGCTGCCCCGTGGGACTCGTTTCACAGGACCCCATTGCACATGGCTCCAGTCTCCCCTCCCGATGCTTCTGTGTTGCACCCCGGGGTGCTGGCTCCCTCTGGGCTGGGCTCCATCCCCTGCATGCTGGGACCGAAGGCTGGGCTGAGTGACGTGAGTCAGATGTGATGATGGTGATGGGACTTCTCCATGGCCCAGCAGGAACCCAGGTGTTTGGGGAAGCTCCTCTCCTCCAAGGCAGAGGAGTTTTGGTGCTTGGGTCAACATAGCACCCAAGGGTGGGGGGATGTGGCTTGGCTGGCTAGTGGTCTGCAGGGGGTGCAGCATGTCCTACCACCCTGGGGATGGCCACCAAGGAACCTGGCCCAGCTAGATCAGCACTACTCAGTTCCTCCCTAAAGCCTCCACAATGACAACAGCAGCTCTGAAGCTCTGCACATGTGTCATGAAGTGTGTCCATGCTCAGGATCTCACCAGGACAGCAAGCAGGACTGTGTCCACTCTACCCTCCCACTCAGCATCTTTGCACCACCAGGGTCTGGTCGTGCTCCTAGCTGGAGAGAAACAGAAATCCTCCAGACAAATGGCTATCGACAGCTGCGGTGGAGGCGGCACAGATAGATACTGGAGGTATAGATGGGCACAGCAGACAGCGGAGCAGATTGAGAGATACTTGGAGCAGAGAGATACTGCAGGAGGAATCGGGAGATAGATCCTGTGGGCTGATCAATATCCACTGCATGCGGAGGGACAAGAAGATAGAGCGAGCTGCAGGGGGAAGGTGTTTGGTGGGCAGCGATGTGCATTTGTCCTGGTGATGGCTCTGGGGAGATGCCACTCGCAGTCACTTCAGCTGTACGGTACAAGTGCCTGTGGTTGAGTCTCCTTGCCCATCTCCAGCCAGCCCACAGGGGTTTGGTGTCCTTTGATGTGTGCTGGGATCCCACCTGTCTTCTGGGTACCAAAGGGTGCATATCTCCTGTGTATCCCGGTCACATTCCAAAAGGGTGCATATCTGCTGTGAGTCCTGGTCACATCCTCTGGCCACGCAGGGATGTCCGTCCCACCTGTGGGCATCTTGCAGGAAGCTGGATGCCTGTGTCTGGGCAGCCAACAGGGAGAGGGGCAGCTTGAGTGCAAGGCCTGGCCCTGGCACAGGGGCTGTGATGGAACTGGGTGACTGTTAACGAGTTCCCACCCCGTTCCTCAGTTTCTCCATGTGAGCCAAAGGACCTTAAACTGCAAGGAGCTGCGTCAGTCCAGCATGGACTCAGGCATGGATGAGAAAGAGTGGGAAGGAAGGGGCAGAGGCAGCAAGAGCCTGCAGGACACACTGTGTCCAGGACGCATCTCTCATCTGCTGGTCACTGGGGACACTTACCTGCTCTTTAACAGGCTGCAAACACCTATCCCAAAGGGAAGGTTTGCATTTTGGGACACTTGAATGGCTGGCGCTGTCCCTGCTCAGCGCTGGGACAGGGACAACCCCTCCTGACACAGCAAAGCAGCCAGAGGTCCTGAGTCCCAGCCCAGCTCCATCCCGGTGGCACTTGCCCAAAGCACCCTGTGCTGCCTGGTTCCTCTGCTGGTCACAGCCCAGCTTAGCTGGGAACAGTGAGGAAAGTACCCCCGCAGCAGCCCTTCATCCAGACAGGGCTGCTGGCCCCGCGGCCAGGTTGGGGGAGATCCCCCACCCGTGATGGAGTTATTGACACAGGCGCTACGGAAAACACTGCTGAGATTGTTCACACTAATGTTATTTAGCAGCAATATTTCCGTAATAAAAGAAATCAATGGGCAAGAGAAAAGACCTGTCCAGAGCTTTGATTTTCTCATTTTAATGGCATACTTATTTACTCCCACCAGCGTCCCCATTGGATTTTCATTACGTGGCCTTCGCTGTAAGTGGAGCAGTATTGATACGAGCTGCTGAGTTAGCGCCTTCCCATGCGGGCCGGCATGGGATCGCTTGTGTTCCTCGACAGGGCCCTGCTAAACCCCGGGGAATGGGCACGGCATGGGGCCAGTGGCCTTGCAGCCCGTGGGAACACACACAGAGCCTACCCGTGTGCATGTGTGCACACACAGCGTCCACCCGTGGGTACATAGGTGTGCGCGCACACCTACCTACCCAGCTGTGCTGCCAATCTGCACGCTGTGGGCTGTGCACACGCACATACGTGCACACACTTGTTTCACCGGCACAGGCACACACATGCACACAACTCTTCCAACTACACATATGCACATACACAAATGTCCTACCCATACATGCCCGAGCACTCACACGTGTGCAATTGCTCCGACCATATGGACAGATGCCCCATTGTTCTGCCTACATACATTTGTGCACACATATGCAACCCTCACCTGTTCTGCCTACACCCACCTGCAAACTGTTCTACCTATATGCATGCACGCAACTATGCATGCCCAAATGTCCTGCCAAGACACACACACACAAAACCATCCTCCTTGCACTTACACACTCAGATGCGTGCAACCCATCTGCCAGCATGTGCACATGCACACCCACAGCCTGCATACCCTGTGTCCCCCTCCTGTGCCCTCCTCACAATGAGGGGTGCACCTCTGCGTGTCTGTAAAGCCCTCAGAACCACCAACATGCTATGTCTGGGTCCATCCACCCTCACGGCCACATGCCCAGCACTGGCACTGTCACCCAGAAGGATAGAGCCCCCCCTGACTCTCAGGTCCCCCACAGAAGGCACCAGCCCAGGCTTCTGATCCACAGCGACTGCAGCAGAAAGAGTAACAGCACCATCACCTGCTGGTCCCCGGGAGCTAATTTGGGGCTGATCCTGCCCAACACCACATCCCCCAGCTCCCAGGACCCCGGGAAGAGTGGTGCCAACTTCCCCAGGGACACCCCGTTGCCAGCAGGACTCTCGCTGAGCCTGGAACTGGCCAGATCCAGCACCGTTCCCCAAGGCAGGGGCTTAGCACACTCCAGAGACTCTCCTGGTGACCCAAGCGGGTGGGATGAACAATTTTATTACGGATATCTCTTCTCAGGTGGCATTTTAAGAAGTAGCCCGTGTGCAGGGCTGCCAGTCAGCAGGATGGGGACAGTCCGGGGAGCAGGAGCAGCGACATGCTACAGGCCTGGTGGCCAAGGACACACACAGTATTTTGGCAGCAACGTGGAGGTGAACGCCCCCCACAAAAGCAGCGAGCCCACATGGGTCCGGCTGCAGGGCTGCCAGCAGGGTCCGGAGCCAGGCTCAGTCAGGGGACCACAGCACTCCCTCAGCGGCTGGGACCCCACACTGGCAGCCAAGCGGGGTGGCTGTCCCCAGGGGGTCTCACAGCCAGGGGAAGTGTTTTGAGGGGCGAGATCCCATCCTGAGCTAGTACAGAGGTTTGGGCACCTGCAGACACTAGGTATGTGCATAGCCCAGAGGCCACGCAGAACGGGCTCTCTGTTAAGGCGACAGACGGTGGCTCTCCCCCCTGGGGGGGACTGAAGGGAAGGGACTGTGGGAAAGGGACCCCTCTTCCAGCCCCAGCTGACCCCTGGGGCTGATGACACACAGGGGACCAGGAGGGACCTTCAGCACAGAGCCTGGGCATCCCCCCACTGCTGGGGGGCTTCCAGTGCAGATCCTGCCCCGAGCCAGTGTGACACCGTGTGCTGCCAACCCACGTCAGCAGGGATGGAGCCACGGGAGATGCTGCCAGCTGGACACAGCGCCCTGCGCTGTCTGCAGCCCCGGCAGACTGCCAGGGAGATAGGGAACTTCTCAGCTGACCTTTACAAGGGGTGCTCTGGCCCCACTTACCCCGTGCACCCTGCCCAAGGATGGCATCCTCCTCCTGATGTCTCAGGAGATGCAGAAATTTCACGGAGCCTGGGGACAGCCAGCTCTAGCCCCACTCCCGCTGAATGCCGAGGGCACACAGGGGTGTTCGTACCCCACAGGGCCACTCCTGCCCTGAGGGATGGAAAAGCAGGACATGGCTCCAATTGAAAGGACGGAGAGGCAGGTAAAGAGAACTGGCGGCCTGTATTGCTGTGACCACCACGGTCCCTCTGTCCGGGCACCCAGCTGGCTCATGAGGAAGGATGGAGTAATCTGGGGGAGGCACAGGGGGGCTCTTGCTGCCTCTGCTAGAGCCTGGGCTTGGGGAGGAGGAGGAGAGGGGAGAAAGGCTAGGAGGAGAGGAGCCAGCTGTGCACGGCAGGGTGCCCCGGTGAGCTGGGCTCAGCAGCCCAAGGTGCTGAAGAAGGCACAGGCTTCCAGGAGCAGGCCCTTGGCGTAGATGCGCAGGGTGTAGAAGAGGGTGACGAAGTCCTGAGTGCTGAAGAGTGTGTCAGCCAGGGCAAAGGCAAGCGTAGAGGGGATGAAGCCCCGGCCGTACTCCACCATCCAGGTGCCCGCGCTCCACTGCACCGACGTGGCCTCTCCCGCCTGGTGCACAATGGTGTCCCCTGCCAACACACACAACCAGCACAGCTTCCAGTGGCTGCCCCACATATCATGCCCAAAGAGACATGTGGGATCAGGTCCTGCAGGGGTGAACACCCCAACCCCTCTCCAATCTTCCTCACTTCTCCCTTACAGGCACCAACTGAGATGGTGGGATGTGCCCATGAGGACAAAACCCACCCCATTGGGAGCTCCTGGCTTCTGCCAGCTGGAAGGAAGAGGGTCTGTGATAGCGGAGGACCAGCCCACAGAGTGGCTGTACCCCAGGACATGGACATGGCCCGCAGGGCGCCGTGGCTGCTGTGCTTACCTGGATAGTAGATCTCGCTTCTGGTGGTCCCCTCCTTCCATTGCCGGAAAGTCCCCGAGATGACAGTGTCAGAGATATCCGCCCAGTACCGACCTGCGGGAGGACAGAGGGCTCTGCCTCAGCTCATCCCTGATGAGGACAGCTCGGAAGCCACAGGTCTGAACCATGGAGCAGCCCTCTGGAGGTAAGGATGTCAGCCCCAGGGCCTTGACACACTGAGGATCACAGCCGAGGCTGGTACCCAGGCTGACCATATACCACCAGCCCGGGCTGCATGGTGTTCTTAAGCCCCACCATTTCCAGCACGTTTGGCACTTGCTCCTGGCTGAAGCACCGGGAGAGACAATGCTTGCCACTGCCTGCCAGCTGGATGCAAAGAGTCCTGGCCATGCGGCATGGCATGCACAGGGACCTGCAGGTGCTGCAGGACACCTCGGGGGCTGGTCCCCATGCGAAGGGTGTTTTCCAGCATCAAGCACCCCATAAAAGAAGCGGAGCAGCAGGCTCCCTGTGCTTTGCACACATGGCCAGGGCAGCCAGACCTGAATTAAGTGGAGTGGAAAGAGCTCAGAGAAACCCCCTACCAGCCAGCCCTGTCCCCTCTGCTTACCTGAGTGGCCCCCAGTGTCAACAGCTGTCCCGAAGAGCAGCACATACTCGGTGAGTGAGGCGTGCAGGAGGCACATGGAGCCCATCCACCCACCCGCGTTCACGAACACCCACTGCAGGTCCTCGTCTGGCAGGATGTGGCCTGGGTGCTTCTTCCGTAGCTCCACAATGATCTTGGAGAAAGCCAGCTCATGGTCCAGCCCTGCAGCACCCAGGGTCGTGGTGAGTCCCTGGCATGAAGCAAGCTCTGCTTGGCGCCCCCCCCCCCCCCCTTCGAATCCCCTCCACAGCCACAGGGTCCCAGCACATCCTTAGAGGGATCTGCTCAGGGAAGATGCCTCCCATCCCCAGCCTTCAGCCCCCGTGGCCGCTGAGTGCCTCCCTGGATGGTGATGATATGCAGCTCCAGTCCTACAGCCCACCTCAGGTGCTGGGCAATACGGGGGACTCAAGCAAGGTGACGGTGACTCTGCCCTGGTGACGGGCAGCCCCTCTGCTGCAGTTGTTCCCTGTGCCGACGGGGCCAGCCCTCCCCTCCAGCCCTAGGTGGGGGGGTCGGTTCTGACCCTGACCCACCTGGGACTTGCTCCCCCGACGTGCCCCAGCACCGAGACAGCCGCTTGGTTCAGCCCCAACCGGGCGATGCTGCTGCCTCAGTCCCACCCCTCCTTCACTCCAGTCCCATTCCCCCACCCCACTTGCCCCGTGCTCCCCGTCCCAGTTCCCCGGTACCGATCCCTCCCCGGTCCCGGTCCCGCTGCCCCACTCCCAGCCCTCCCTGACCCCAATTCCATCCCCCCCGTCACTCCGGGCCCCCTGTAGCGGATCCTCCTCGACCCCGCGTACCCCGCTCAGGGGTCCCTTCCCCAGCCCAGGCCGCTGCGCTCATCCCCGGCTCCTCTTCCCGCTTCCCCGGTTCCCCCCCTGCCGTGACCGGTGGGCCCCGTCCCCTCGGGCGGCGCGTACCCGCGTGGTGCCGGGCGAGCTGGGCGATCTCGGCGGGGGTGAACTCGTACCGTTTGGAGGCCAGCCAGCCCCGCAGCCCCTGCAGCACCAGCGCCAGCGCTCCCAGCGCCAGCCCGGCCCGCAGCGCCCGCCGCCCCGCCGCCGCCGCCATGCCGCCCGCCGCTCCGCCCCGCCGCTACCGGGACGGGGACAGGGGCCGGGACCGCCCCCGCCGCGGCCACGCCATGCCCGGCCGCGGGCGGCCCTGCGCCGGCGCGGCGGGGCGGAGCGGAGCGGCGGAGGCGGCTGGAGGGGGCCGGTCCCGCCTCTGCTGCCGCCGAGGCTTCCGGGAGCGCCGCGGCATGGAGCCGTCGCCGTCGGGGGAGAAGGAGGAGGGGGTCGGCCGCTTCCGCGACAGCGGTACGGCCCGGGCTGTCTCCCTCCGGGCCCCTGGCCGAGCCCAGCCCAGCCCCGGGAAGCGGGGGGCTGCGGGGACCCTCCCTGCCCGGGGTGGGGGTGGCAGCGGGGAGTCTCCCCCTCGCTCCGGGCTGAGACAGGGAGGACGGGGGTGAAGCTGCGAGGGGCATAAAGTGGGGTGTGGAGGGGGTATGGTGGGCGGGAGCTGCACCCCGCCTTCCTCCCTCCCTGACACCCCGCTCCTCTCTCCCCGCAGAGCACCAACACACTCGTTACAACCCGCTGCGCGATGACTGGGTGCTGGTGTCGGCCCACCGGGTGAAGCGCCCCTGGCAGGGGCAGCTGGAGAAGCCGCCCCCCGAGGATGTGCCCCGCTGGGACCCCAACAACCCCCTCTGCCCCGGGGCTACCCGCGTCAACGGCGAGGTATCACCAAGGACCCAGGCGTCGGGGCTCCCCCCGCCGCACCATTCCCCCCACTGATCCTGTCTCTCTCCCCTGGCAGGTGAACCCCCAGTACGAGGGCACCTTTGTCTTCCCAAATGACTTTCCTGCGCTGCAGCCCGATGCTCCTGAGCCTGGTAACTTACAGGGCCTCTGGGCACCCCCAGGCACAGGTCCTGGGGGGGCTGCAGGCTGGCCTGGAGAGGCAAGGGTGTTATCCCAGCACCCTCTCTCTCCCCACTCTCTGTCCTTCCCCAGGTGACAGCGATCACCCCTTGTTCCGAGCTGCAGCAGCCCGGGGTGTGTGGTAAGTACTTCCATGTCTCCAGGGGAACTGAGCCCGCTCCCCTCTTTGCTTTGCTTGTCCTGTGCACCACCTGCTCTATTTTGAGTGTCTCATCGCTGTCCCGTCTCACTGTGACGGGCAGGGCTGTGGGGGTCCCCAGAGACACCCCGCAGTCCCAGCCACATGTATCTTCTCCGCAGCAAGGTGATGTGCTTCCACCCCTGGTCGGACCTGACGCTGCCCCTCATGTCCCTGGCAGAGATCCGGGCTGTCATCGATGCGTGGGCAGAGCTCGCGGCCGAGCTGGGTGCTTCCTACCCCTGGGTGCAGGTCAGGGGCTGGTAGGGGCTGCCCTTCTCTCCCTGCCCTGGGGGCTCGAGTGGAGTCAGGGGGCTAGGGTTGGGTGCTCTGACAGCAGCTGGGATTGGGACTCAGGTGCATGTGAGCCCCCATGTTCCTATCTTATTCCCCCACCTGAGCCTTTCCAGGCAGGTATGAGGCTCCTCTCTCCTGCGGGATGCTTTCCTGGGGACACCACAGTGGCCCACAGCAGGGACCCTCGGGCTGGGGCCTGCTGGCTGCACCTCTTCCTCTGCAGATCTTCGAGAACAAGGGAGCAATGATGGGCTGCTCCAACCCGCACCCCCACTGCCAGGTGAGGCTGTCCCACCTGTGACCTGGCTTAACCGTGAGTCCCTGTGGGCGACCCTGTGACAAACCCGGGGGGAAGATGTGGACGGGAATCCCCCCACCCTGGTCTTGGAGCTTTTTGCAGTGAGGATACCCCCATGCCTGTCCTGTCACCTCCCCTCCTGGGGACTGTCCCTTGCAGCTGCCACATGTCGGGCTTTCCACCTGGTGGCAGCACGGGCCTGCGGATGGGCAGCGTGTCTGGGGCACCCCTGCAAATACGGGGTACCGCTAATCCAGCCCTGTGCCCCGATGTCTCTCCGAGGTGTGGGCTAGCAGCTTCCTCCCAAACGAGGCACGCCTGGAGGACCGGACCCAGCGGCAGCACCTGAGTCAGCACGGCATGCCCATGCTGCTGGAGTACGCCGAGCAGGAGGCTCACCGAAAGGTGAGGACCTGGCTGTTGTCCATATCCCCTCGCTGAGACCTGTATATGTATTGGGATGGACTCCCCAGGAACGCCCATCTCCGGGGTATTGGGACTGTGTATTTCCCCATCGAGCACCATGTCCCGCAGGAGCGGCTGGTGGTGGAGAATGCAGACTGGCTGGTCGTGGTGCCATACTGGGCCACCTGGCCCTACCAGACCCTGCTGCTGCCCCGGCGCCACGTCTGCCGCCTCCAGGACCTTCAGGAGGGCGAGAGGGACAGTGAGTGGCTCCACACTTTGTTAGCCCCTGTCCCACATCCTCTGGGCTTGGCCTTCATTAGGAGGTAGCTCTGTGACAGCCTTGCTGGTGCTGGAGGGTCCATGTCTCCTTGAGGTGTGGGGCTGCCAGGCTTGGCTTGGGAGGGGGCTGACACCCCTGTTTTGCCCTGGGTGTCCAGGCGCAGGCAGTACTGATGGGGGGATTAGTGTCCTTTTAGGGGTGATGAAGCACGTGGTGCTGCTTGCATGGTGCTGGCTGATGAGGAATGGGGGCTCCTCCTGCCACATTGCTCAGGCTGTCTGCATGGGTGGGGAGAGGGGGAACTGCCAAGGGCATCCCTCCTGCCTGTTGCTGATACTGAGCTGGAGTGCTGAGGGTGCACCCTCCCCGAGCCTGACATGCTTGCTGCCTGTCCTCAGAGGGGGCTGGCCAGCTCGGGGTGTGACTCACTGGCACCCCCCTGCAGGCCTGGCCTCCATCATGCAGAGGCTGCTCATCAAGTACGACAACCTCTTTGAAGTCTCCTTCCCCTACTCCATGGGCTGGCACGGTGAGTGGTGTGGCTGGGGGACCCCCACAACCCTTATATCCATGTCTCCGTGCCCTTCCCGGGGCTCATGTGGTGGCTGAACCCCTGACAGGAGCCCCCACGGGCCCCTACCTGGAGGAGGACTGTGGGCACTGGCAGCTCCATGCCCACTACTACCCGCCTCTGCTCCGCTCTGCCACCATCCGCAAGTTCATGGTGGGCTACGAGATGCTGGCACAGGCACAGCGGGACCTCACTCCCGAGCAGGTGAGCTCAGCTTGGTTGGGGATTGTGGGGAGCCAGGGCATCCCGTACCAGGACCATCCCCAGGACTGGCCACTGGCTGCCCCTCGTGCTATGCTCCGGCAGGCAGCTGAGCGCCTGAGGAGCCTCCCTGAGGTGCACTACAAGCAGAGGACAAAGGAGATGTCGTGATGGGGAGCAGCAGAGTCAGCCCTTAACTATGATCGGTGAGGCCATGGAGAGGAGTCAGCTGAGGGTGACAACAGCTGAGGCCTGGGAACTCATGTTATTTGTGATCCCTCTGATCTCCCAGCTTCTTCTGAGCCTTGTCAAGGTGTGGCCTGGTTTGAGGACTGGTATTTGCCTCTTCAGGTACCTCAGTCCTAATCCTGTGACATCCTCGTGCAGGCGGCGCTGTTCCTTCTGTCTCCTTCCCCATCTCAGGCTGTGTCTTCTGCCTCTGCAGCATGCTCCTATGACCACTAAAAAGGGCTTACCCTCCTTACCTGTCCAGTCTTACTGGTGGGACTGGGAGTGCTGCCTGCCCTGTGGAGGGACACAGCTCCCTCTGGCCAATAAAACCTGGAAGCAAAGTGCCTCTATCCTGTGTCATCGTGGCTCTTGGCCCTGGGTGGAAGGTTTGGGGACTCTGGTGGGGGACCCCAGCTGCTTGGGGGGCATAAAACTGGGGGCTGCAGGGGATGTGCCAGCAACCCCATGGTGGCTTGCTGCTCTCCCTCTCTCTGCGTTGCCTCCTCTTCCTCCCTGGGGGGAGCTCTGATCCTGTCTCAGCATTGCAGGCACGGCAACGAGTGGGAAGCAGGGAGGAACTGTTGTTGCTTAAGGCTTAGGCAGCCACTGGGAGAGAGCTGAGGCCTGGCAAGCTCGCTGCATGGAGTCTCATAGCCAGGATGCTTGGCCCTGGAGCTGCTCTTCTCTGCCTGGGGCTGCTGGGCTGCAGCCCTCGTCCTGGCTGCTGCAAGTACTAGGGTTGCTGGGATGCAGCAAGGGGCTGGTTCATTGCTAGCCCTGGGGGCTACCAGGAGGTCCAGCTCTGCTCATGGTGCCGCTGCCCCCTTTTCCCTTTCCTGTGGCCACTTGTGGCCCACCCAGGGCTCTGGGCTGAGCTGAGGGATGCTGCAACCAGTTCTGTGCTCTTCCCTGCTGCAGCTCCTTCACCCAGGTAAGCCCCAGTGCTGTGCAGAGGTAGGTCCTGAACAGTGATGCCCCACAGTTGATGTCGGGGGATGCCCAGGGCCATTTGCCATCACATCTGCACAGTTTGTCACTAAGAAGCCTTTGTCATAGGTCACTCCTTAATGAGGCCCCTATCCCTGGTAAGTCTGTGAGTGGGCTCCTGGGGACTAGAAATCTCTTGCAGGGAGAGAAATGGTCTCTTCTTACCTACAACAGTTTGTGGGGAAGGCTGTGCCCCTTCTGCTCCATCTATGCATCTCTTCCCCCATCTCTAACCATGGGGCTAGGGCAGGGAGAAGGGCCTGTCCAGCCCTTCAAGCTCAGAGCCAAGCTGGATGTGGCTCAACTGCATGCGGGCCCCATCCTCCTCCCTGATCACCCCATCCCAGAGCCCACAAGCCATCACACCACCCATCCTCAGGTTTTGGGGGAGGAGGTGATGGGTTTTGGGGTCACCCTTGAGCTTGGAGCCATCACTGTACAGAGCGTCCCCCTGCATGGCATGGGGGATGCCCAGCTCAGAGTCTGGCCTCTTGCAAACTGATTTCTTCCCTCCTGGGTCAGGCAGTGTCTGAGATCTGCAACCATCCTCATTGCAGCCCCCATCCCTTCCCATCACAACAGGTGCCTTCTCACCAACCTCCGAACTTCCCTGCTTGGAAGAGGTTTTTTTCCCCCAGGGCCCTGAAAAAGCAGCAATGAATTGGCTTAAATGTGGGAATCCAGATTGGGGTAATTAGCCGCTGAACCGGTTGTAACGAAGCTAGTCATCTCCCTCCACGCGCAGTTAGCTCTGATTTAATAGCCCACCGGCTCCCAGCCCGGGCTGCAGCGCCTCGGCCCAGGGCCGTAAATGAAACTCGCAGTAAGTCAAGCGGTATTAAACTTTACAGTCGCCGTCTTTAAAAACGAGACTCTCTCTCTAATAAATCAGAGCAAGTGGGATTGTAAATATCGAGGCAGGATCCATATTGCTTAATTAAACAGCGCCTAATGAACAGCCTGTTTGTTGTGTTGTGATTTAGGATTGAGGCTGGGGAGGCAGCGCGTGCTGAGGAGCACTGGTGCCCATGCCGGGATGCCCTCCCCAGGAGGTAGCTGCTGTTGGAGTTTAGCTGCTACTAAAATAGCTCAGAGATGGCCTGAGAAATAATTTTAAAATTTTTAAAAATAAAAACTATATTGCCCCCTCCAAATCTGAAACATTTAGGGTGGAAGTCAGCAGCAGGTGGAGGAGGAGTGGGAGTTACAGCTGGGTGTGAAAGGTGGACCCTGGCTATGCTGAGCCATCCCCTTCTTCACGACAGATCCACCACCTATTGCCCTGGTATTTTTGGCTTGTGTGAGGTGGATGGGAAGGTCTGAAAGGGAGCAGTGAGCCTTTCCTGTGGCACAGGGAGGTGTTAAACTGGTGTGAACGGAGCTGCTGGGGATGTAAAGGCATTGCAATTTGTAGGAATCATCACTGCCATGCTGTAAAGCCCCCAAAGCCTTTTATATTTTTGTAGTTGCAGTCCAGTTGTGATCAAAAAGTGATTTTTGGTGAGGAGATTAAAAATGTTTAGCTGGATGTGGGATGGTGGAGTGGAGGGGGCTGCAAGGGCTGCAAGGCACCTACCCAGACATTGCTCCTGACCTAGGATCATCAAAGGGAAACTGAGGCCCCTCAGCCTGGGAAAAGTATCACTGTGATGGTGTCACCCTTGTCCTGAGCCTCTGTCCCCCAGCATCAGGGCAAATATATTGTCTGCAATCCCTGCCCTGAGCTGCTTTGGAAGGATGAGCAGGACAGGCAATGTGGGGAGCAAGGGGAGCTGAGACAAAGCTCAAGCGTGGAATTAATGAATTAAAAATGTATTGAGGTCCCGTGGAGGCATTTGCTGCCTCTATGGCATGTTACTAGGGCTGTGAGAGATTAGGGAAGGGCCACGGTGCTTCTGAGCTGGGCCAGCACATCCTGCACTCTGCAAGGAGCAAGGGATGATCTCAGTGGGGAATGTAGCAGTGTAGACATGCTGGAGGGGGGGTGGCCAGGAATTTAGTCTCATTTTCATTCCATTTTCTGATGCCATTGAAACAAATGGGTCAGTCTACCAAGAGATGTGGTTTCCGCAGAGCTGCTGAGGCTTTGGTTCGACTGAGACAAACCAATGTGCTTGCCCGGGTTGTTGCAGTGCCTCTTTCCATTGTCACCCCTGTCCTGTGTGTTTGGGAGACCCAGAGCATCTGCAGCTCCGACACTGACTCCTCCTATGGCCATGGGTAAGTCCTGTGATGCTACTCCGGGATCCTGCCCTGGTTGCACAGAGACTCTTTGGCATGAGCACTCAGTGATGGAGGGTAACTGCTGGAGGTAGGTTTGTCACCTTTGATTATGTGTCCATGTCTAGGCAGCTGCAGAGCTGCTGCAGATCCTGAGTCCCCAGTCCTGCCCACCCCTCTTCCTCTCTGCCTTCCAGCACAGGTAAGACAATAAATATTGAGCAAAGGAAGTTAATCTGTGACCAGAGTGTTTTAATCAGAAAAAAACGGTATTAGTGCAGGCCTGCTGGCTCCTGCCAAACTGCAGTTTTACTGCCCCTCCTAGTACTGGGTTTATGGCTGTCATTTCATTCCAGTTTTACTGTTGGTTTTGCCCTTATCATTGAGTTTCTCCTTGCCTGCTGCTGCCTGTGACTGAATGGGGCTTTTAGGAATGTAATAAGGAAGAAATTAGTAAATTTTTAGGGAGGAAGAAGGGAAGCAAGGGAGGGAGGAAGAGATGAAGGAGGGAAGGATGAAAGGAAGAAATGGAAGGAGGGAGGATACAGGGAGGGAAGGAAGACTAAATCCCTCCCGTTTCTATCTAAAAGACACCATCAGGCGCTTAACATGAAAACAATTAAAAATTTTAAACAGATGCTAAACATCCTGGTGCCCTGCAGCAGGCAGCTCTGTGCTGTGGGGAGATCTGCTATGCCTGGAGAATGAAAAACAAAACCCACCCCCTTTAGATTTTGGCTTAGATGAACACACAGAAGCATGGGAGCAACCTCAGCTTGTCCTGGGCTGCCTGGAGCATCTCCCCTGGACTCGGCAGCTGCCTTGGCAGGGACTTTCCAAAGGGCTGAGACCAGCAGGAAACAATTTTGCAGGTGACTTGCCCATGCCTCAGCCAGCTGGTGTTTTTTTCCTCTGCTGATGGTCACTGAGACCTCCCTGCAAGGCATCTTTAGAGCCCTTGGAAACCATGTTTCGTGGACTGGCTGCTGGTCCCAGGTGGACACAATGAGATGTCTGGATGCTGCCTGCCAGCAGCAGAGAGTGACAGGCTCTGCATGGGCTTTAGGACAGCAACCCCAGGGGTGGAATTTAATTTTTTAATCATCTGAGCCTTGCAAGTAATATAATACTGTCACACTGCAGCATCTATGCAGTCCCTAAGCAGTGGATTCCCCCAGCTCCCCCGAAATTTCCTGCACGCCTGGTGTTAGGGAGGTACCTTGGGGCTTGGCTCTCAGCAATGGGGACCTGCCATTGTATGTGGTTTTGAGCCTCTCTTCCATCTTGGCACCCCATCTTAGGGTCAGGGACCTCAGTTTAAAGCAAGGGGAACCCCAGGAGGGTCCAGATTCCTTCTAGATTCACCTCAAACACAACTAGCTGGGAAGGGAGGGAAGCAGACATAGATGGGAGTGCAGGAGGCTGGTCTGAGCTAGGGGCAGCTGACATGTTTGACCACAAAAAGGTGTTTATCCACTAGCAGGGGGAATGCTGGGAGAAGGCAGGAACCCTCACAGTGCCCAAGATCAGCGTGAAATCCAGCTGGCTGCTGGCTTGGATGAGGTTGGGTACCTCGGCTGTGCCTGGGACCCCTCTGCTGCTGGAGCCAGCCGTGAGAGCTCACAGCCATCTGCACCTGCCCCATGGCCACCAGGAAGGAGGGATCCCCATTTGTGCTGATGTTCCAAAGAAGGAAGCCATAAATTATTGCTAGTTATGTTCAGTGACGCTGAGGAGTCAGTAACAAAGCTCTGGGAGCAGGGAGACATCTCAATGCCACAATGGATCCAGTGTGGAAAGTCATCCCCTGGGGTTCGCCTGGGCATGAGGTGACTCCTGGCAGAGGCAGAGCCCTTGGGAGAACAGAGCAGGAGGAGTCTAATTAGATGCTAGTGAGAATATAACTGGTAAGTCTCCAGCCTAGCCAGTACCCTCAGCTCCCTTGCCCAGCTCCAAACCAAACCACCTGCCTCAGCACACCCAGGGCAGTTTAAGCCCTACAGGGTACAGCCAGTGCTGGGATGAGCCAGCTGCTGCTCCCCACACTCAATTGCAATAAAATATCCTCATAAATTATCCCCATGAAACAAAACATGACAGATAAAAGCCAAAAGTGCATTTGCAGCCTGTGTGCTTTTGGTGTTTAATTTCTTGCTTATTTTGCTCACAATTGTCTGTAACTCATGGCAGCTTGTCTGCTCCCTCCTGATTACAGGCTTGGGCAGGGAGGCAGCACTCCTGGGCTACCTGTGCTGTCCGTGTGGGCAAGTCGCTGCCCTTCCTTGTGCCTCATTTTCTCCATCACTCGAATAGAATCAATAACACAGAGGCCAGACCCTGTCCACCTTGTCTGACCAGGCAGTAGGAGTCCCCCATGCCAGCCCTGCAGACGCTCCTGGGCTGTGTGAGGTCCACTGTGACTCCCCCAGTGTGATACCCTCGTGGCTTGGACCTGGTTCCATCCCACCCAGTCTTGTGGATATAAGGAAAACCTTTCCCAGCCCTGGGGCTGGCTGCTGCCCTGAAACAATGCTGCCCAGCAAACCACCAGGTTTGTGCACCCAAACTGTTGGTGCATATTTAATTCACCAATAAAAATCTGATTTAATTTTAAAAATTAAAATTTGAATTACGACATGGGCAAGAAACAGAGTAAGAATGAAGCCAGGATGGGTACCTAGGATGTCACCTTGCTTTTTAACCCTTCCTATCCTGTTTTCAAGTTCCCCTGGGGATCAGATTTGCTCAAAAAACATCCAGCTGGTTCCAGCTGCTCCCACCACACTTCAGTAACATCAGGACCCTGTTCCATCACAGCCTGGCAGGCCCATCAGAAGTAGGCAATACATTGGCACAGGAGAAAAGAAATGACCCCCAGCCTCTGTCAGGGTCTAAAATCCCCCCCCCCCCCCCGCCCCGAGGACTAGCCGACACATCAGGGACTTGGAATGATTATGATAAAACCTGCGGGACACCAAGGGCATCACTATGATTTGTGCTGTCTGAATGTTAATCAGAATAATAATGCCTATTGAGACAGCTGTTTTAAAAGGCTGTGATGTCGGAGTAAAAATTCCAATAAAACTCTATTAGCCCTTCCTCGTTACACTAATGGTGCCTGCTGCTAAAAGCCCCCTGCTATAGACACTCGTATTAATGGGCTTATTACAGGAAATAAAATCCGAGGCTGAACATTACAGTGAAGCCTGATTAATTCAGCAAGGTAATCTTTTTTTTTCTCCCCCCTCCTCTCTCCCCTTTCTTTTTCTCCCCTCCTTTATTTAATGAATGTGCTCCTTGAAGTGCCAACTTTTGAGCTTCACTTGGAGTTTGGTGATGATTTTAAACTTATTTTGTTCACAAAGAGATGAATCTTTGTGCCTGCTCCTGGTACAAATGAGGGGAAAGACTTGTCAGACACCTCCATCAAACTGGGGCAGATTGTAAGAGACGCCAGGCCAGGAGTGAAGATGCTAGGGAGGGGAGGGACAATGGATATCCCATGGGTGGTCCTGGTGTGGTGGCTGTCAAGCTAGGACAGCCCATTGCTGGTCCCCGCTCAGGTGCATGATGACACTGGCAAAGGCGAAGCTGCTGGGGAGCAAGCAACCGCCCTTCACTGCTCCTTCCCATCCTTTTTTTCTCCTGATTTCACCTCTTCTGATGGCACTCCCACCCGTGCAGGAAGGGCTGGACAGGGCCCAGGGCGATATCCAGCTTTGCTGGTGCCATCGCAAACCCAGGGCAGTGGCACCTGGCGAGGCCGGCACCCCTTGTGCAGCCCAACCTCAGCACATGCCGCTAGGCAGAAACCCATCGACAGACACACCACTGTTCATCCAGCCTATAACTAACTCCCATAAAAACCCTTTTCCCAGTCTTTTTGTGCTCAGCCAAACCCTGCCAGTGGGAAAGAAGACAGCATCTATTTTATGGGCGGATGGAGGCCGGCTTTGCATTTTTCTGGCTCGCATAATCCCACAGGTACCCTTGTTTCTTTTCTTTTTTAACAGACTTTTGATTCAGATTCCTCCCAGTCAAGTTTAATTATGTCTTCGGCTCCTGCTGCCCAGGGATGGAAAGGGAAGAGAGCAGGTCTGCTCGCCTGCGGCAGGGACATGGGACGTGGGGCAAGAGGGAGGGAGGACAGAGAGAAGGAGAGAAGGCAGGAAACAGCAGGCGGGCAGGCAGAAAGACAGGCATGCAGTAAAGAAGGAAGGAAAAGGGAAAAGGAAAAAGGAAAAGGAAAAGGAAGGAAGTCCAGCACAGGTCTGCGCCTATGCTGGGAAGCCCAGAGTTATGTCTGGGACCCAGTTTGGTTAATGACTGTGTTTACCAGCCTAACTATCTTTTTTTAATTAACCACAAGAACACCGTGTGAACACCACGAGCTTTTGGAGTGGTCTGGGGATACTGAGTGGTGAACTAGCAAAGTCTGGTCTTCCTTGATCTTGATTCCTTGCAGATCTGTTGCAGTCATAGATAGACTTCAAGCTAAGGACCCAGCACATGGGGCCAACGTGTTACAGGCTGGTAACAATTTAATTATAATGTAGGGAAGTTAAATTGCACTAGAAAGAAAAAGATTGTGGGATTGCAGAGACCCTGCCAAGCAATCCTCAGGGGTCTGCAGGCAGAGCTGGAGCTGGGGTTTCCCTATGGAGACCTACGGCCTCATTGCCTTGGGAAATGGGGTGTCCTTGGACTGGGAATGGCTGGAGATCTCCATCCTACCTGTGCCTGCCGTGCCTGACAAGGCAAACACCCCATACACATCAGGGATCTCTTCTTCCCCATCTGATAGTCACTGCCAACACTCACTTACTTACCTGTCCTCCCTGAAGAAATACACCTTCAGCAACATTAGTCCCTCTGATCTCCCTGGCTAGGTTCTTGCTGTGATTGCCTCCCCATCACACCCTTACTGGCACCATGAGGCAGTGAAGGTGAAGGTCCCCACGGGAAACCCTGAGATGAGGCAGGACGGTCTGGTGAATGGGAAGAAGGAAAAAAAAATACAGAAGGAAATAAAAAAAAAAAAAAGGCAAAGAAATCAATTTAGTTACAATAAAGCCTCTTACTGTATTAACTGCTAATCCACAAATACACAAACACACAGAGGGAGTCCTTGGAATAAAGGCATTTAATTAAGCTATTTGCTCAAAGCTGTCTCTGAAGGATCTGACACGATGGAGAAACGGACACAGCAGGACCCAGGGGAGATGCTCGCTGGGGCCACTGGTGACCTTCCCCCTTGGTTCAAGGCTGTGGAGTGGTGATGCCCCCTCCGTGGGGACACAGCCCCTCTGCCGACCACATCAGGATCTCTCTGAGGTTCCCTTTGGCAGTTGAGAGGGAATATCTCCTGGCGCCCTGTGGATATTGGGGACCTGACCAGTTGCCCTCCAGCTGGAGTGGGAACCGTTGGCATTGCAGGGCCATTTTCTCTTTTCTCCTTTCCTTTTCCTTGCGGGGAGGGGACCACGGGGGGGGGGTGGGGTGGGGGGGGGTGGTTATAATTCTTCTCTCCTTTCATTTGATCTGCCAGCAGGCTCAGCGGGGGGAAGACCCTGTCTCGGCAGGCTGCCCACGAGATAAAAGGCAGAGAGGGCCCAGCCAAGACATTTTTTCCACTGTTCCCCCCCACCCTTTCACCCCTTCCTCCATCCCCTCGGTTTTCTTGGCAAAGGACGAAACGGGAAAATGAGCGTACTCCTTTCAAAGCCCTTCTTCTTTCAATATTGAACCAGGCCTGGATTCCCTTCTGGATGCCTGATTGCTGGCATTCCCGCTCTCCACGCAGCCTAAACTGTAACAGCTGAGTGCTGGGGATGATGTCGGGGGGCTGTGAGCACGTGTGAGGAGGCTGGAACAGAGACACCAGCTCTCACTTCCCACCTCAACATCCATACTGCTTTGCACCCCTGGCAAGACCCGTTCCTCTGGGAGTCCCTTGGCGCCATCACCAGCTTTGGCCAATGAAACTCTGCTGCTCTGACATGTCATGAGTTGTGGGGTCTCTGCTCCTGGCATGTGCATGGATTGAAAGATGTTTGACTGTGTCCCCATGTCCTGAAAGCCTGTGCTTGGATGGGGCATGGGAATCAGCTACGCTGTCCTAGGATGCTTGTCAAGACTTGGGAGTCCTGTCCTGCCCCAGCATGGGATGACAGCCACCCCCAGGGAACCTGGCAGAGTGCAGACCAGCTCCCTCTTGCTGCATTGGATTAGCCAAGTGTTTCACTAACGTTTTCCAGAGATTTTCTTTTGATTTCACCGTTTTCTATTTGATTTTTTTGGAGGATGATAACGATCTTCCATTTCCAAATGAAAAGTCATTTGGCACCTGGGGGGGGGGGGGGGGGGGGAAGATTTATTTTTCATTTAAAGCTGTTGAAACAGGGTAGTTAAACCATTGCATGTCTTTTCTTTTTTTTTTTATTTTTTTATTTTTTTTTCCCCAGAAGGTTTTTGGAATGAGAAATTCCTCTGAAGTGACCTTTTCTTAGGAAGTGTTTTGATGAACTGGCATTTTCTGGATGAAAAAGCATTTCTGTCCAAAGTGCCTGACTGTTCCCAAGGGAAAGAACAGGAGAGGAAGGGCCGTGGGAGCTCTGGAGGGAGAGAGCCTGACTTGGAGATTTCTCCGGTGGTGTGGGGAGGATGCTTGGGTGGCATGCCAGATTCAGTGCCAGGACCTGGGGGCTAATGACCAAGGTGGTGAGGATAGCTCCAGTGCAGTAGCTCCCTGGGGATGCTGATGGGCTGGGCCCAGTGCTGTGAGGAAACAAGGGAGGTGAGGTGAGATGGGACAGCTCAGATCTCTGTCACCGCACTCCCCAGTTCCTCCTTATCAGTCCTTTAACATCTCTCATGCCTTTATCACACTCCGCAACTCTCTAAGGAAGGAGGGCAGCCCACCAGTGAGGTCTTAGTATCATTACTACTAATTACTGCTCGAGACCCTGTGAGGTGAGAGGATATGGGTTTATGAAGGGGCAGCAGGGAGGGAGAGCTGCTGGTTGCGATCCAATGTGCTCTTCCTGGGAGGGTCTCACATCACGTATCCCCCAAATCCCAGTCTTGGGGCCTTGGCAATGCACTCTCACTGGGGCTGGAGAAAGAGAGTCTGCCTCTGCTCTGGCATGATCCTGCCTTATATCCAGGGTTGCATTAAGCTTTTCAGCTCTAACAGCCCAAGGGCTGAGCTGAACATCCAGATGCTCTGCAGAGCTGCTGCCCCTGGCCAGGGCACCTGCCCTGCTGGGGCAGCCCACACTTGCAGAAGGGTTGCATCTTCTTGCCTGCATCCCATGTGCACATGTGATGGATGGGATGTGGGGATGCCCCAGGAAACGCTCTCTTGGAGGCAGCTCCCCTTCTTTAATCCCATTTGGGTGCCCTCATTTGCTGCTTTTCCACACATCTCGTGTGCCATGTCGATTCTCTATAGCTCTGGTTTATTAATCAGAGTGTCAGGCAGGGGCAGATCAAATGGCTTACAAGAGCCTAAGTACATTACAGCAACGCTATTATCTCTCTCCACCAAATTTGTAATCTCCACGAAAAATTAGAGCAAGCTGCTCTGACAAGCCCCATTCTCCATATGCCCCACGAGCAGGACCCTAATTATTTTACCTTTCTTTAACTATTTATTAATCCCATCCTCCACTAGCCGTCTGTTATTTTGCCTGGGATTGATGTAGTAACAAAAAAGATTGGCTTCACATATGCTTTTAAAATCCCAGTGCTTGCAGGCTGCTGAAGGAGGATTGCTCTCCTTGCATTGCGATACCTGCTGGAGAGGTAGGTAGCTGCTTTTAGGGGGTTCCTGCACACTTTTTGGGGTGACCTTGGCTGGCAGGGTGGCAGCAGCTGGCGGTCCTTCCTGCAGTACCCAGCAGGTGGTGGTGATGTATAACTAATTCCTCCCAGCCTTTTCTTATCGGAGGCTTTTAATGTTTTATTTGGCTGCAGGTTGACATTATCCATTGCTCAGGCTTTCGGTAGGGGCTCGTCCCATCATGAGACCTTTCTTTTCATGTTTGCTGAGCTGAACCCAAGCAGTGTTGGCATCATTGGTGCTCATTTCCCTTTTCATGCTCTCCAGGCCATGCCATGTGCAGACTATCATAGGAAGGGAAAACAGGCAAAACCTCTTATCAGTCCTGCAAGTCTAGTTGACACAGTCTTTCCACTCTAATTGTATTTAATACCTTTCATTTCACATCTTTCAGCACTTTACAATAGGAACAAAAAATATGATTTCTATAATACCGCCTGTTTTGAAGGGACAAGCTGAAGTGATTGTGTCTGGAGGGAGAGGGCAGGGAGAGACATGGCGGCAGGAGGCTGGGCATGGGACATGGGGCATGCCAGGGAGGAAGGCAGAGACAGAGGGCTTGCCACTGCCTGGGGTTGAATCCCTGGGCAAAGGGGAGTCGGATTTCAGCTAGACCATTGCCCTCCAGGACATTGCTGCAACCCTCCAGGACACTGCTGCAGCTAAGGGGGCTGGACTCAGTGCATCCCCACTGCTGCCCTGGCATCTGGGGACACGAATGGAGATGGTGAGGGGGCGAGCAAGAGATGAGAAAGAGCAGAGAGGAGGATGTAGATGACACCTCCTCTGCCAGCTGCTGGTACGGCTTTGGGATTCACCCCGGCGCTTGCGAGACTGAAAAGTTTATCAGGGATGAGGGTGATGCTGTGGGAGTACATGGGCAGAGAGGAGCATGGGTGGACTGGGAAGCTGGGGGGCACTTGTCCACTCTCTGGGGGTGACAAACAGCCCCATAGCTCTCACCCAGATCCTTCCAGGCATCTGTTGGGCCAGCTGTTGTCCTCTGGGGAGGAAACTGGGACAGACCCTGTGAAAACTTATTACTCCCAACAAGAACTGTGGCCAAACTGAACAGTAAAGAAACCATGCTGGGGCTGGAAGTGGAGAAATCAGGAGTGTGGCTGCCAAAATCTTCACCTTCAAGTAACAAGTGTGGCCAGAAAAGAGACAGAGGGGAGCCGAGGGCATGCAGACTGGTTGTGCTGGCTGGAGCTGGCACTTGGCCAGAGCCTGGCTGGGGGTTGATAAGGGCTGGGACTGCAAGGGCTGGGTTCAGCTCAGTGCTACTGCGTTTGCAGCCACCAGCCCCCTTTCATTCCAGGGATGTTCAGCCTCCGAGCTGCACCCTATGGATGTCAGTGCAGACACAGCTGTGGGGCACAGGGCTCTATCCCACTGCCACTTTGGTGTGGAAATGCCCACAGATACTGAGGGTATTTTTCCTTCTAGGAGCCACCTGCTTCCCCAGAGAAGCCAGAGGAGTTCCGAAATTCAGGATCCTGAATGACTGACCCCAATGCCATTGCTTTGCATGGGATGTAACCGATTCTTCTTTGCTTTTTATTCCTTGCTGCATTTACATCCAGGTGTTTAACTCTGACCTTGGATCAATTTAAAGTTATCCATTTTTCCATGACAAGGGCCTCTGAGATGATGAAAAATTGACATGGTGTAATAGCAGAGAAGTGCCTCTGGATCTGCAGCCAATCTCTCCTGCGGCGTGGAAATAAAGCCCTCTGAACACTGCAGAATATCTGAGCAAATCCAATAGTCTCTCATTTTTATATAGGTATATATATGGGTATGTACATTTGCGTAGCTTTATGCATACGCGTATTAATATTCTCCACCCATTTCATTGCAGCATCTGGCCATCAGAAATGCAACTCCTAATGCCGAGTGCTAATGGGAGATGTTTTTATTTGTCCTTGTTATAAAATAGGTATCTCCGTATTAACTTTGCAGGGCATTATATTGATGTAGGGCAGTAAACTTTATGGCAGATTTCACAACCCTGTTAAGTGTATCGTCTTAGACCGTAATATCTAGCTGGGAAGACAAGTGAAACCCTTGCAAGCAATACATGCCTGGGGTGGTGGTGTGAAGCTGGAGGAGGAGAGGAGAAGTGATGCTGATACTTGCGGGATTGTGGGGTGTGCAGGAGGCTCCCTACATCCCAGGAAAAGGGGTTTGCTCCCTGTTCTTTGGCTGATCCCAAAGTCTCCCAGAGCCATGTCTGTGCCAGCAGCGATTGCATCCCTTGGGTTTCTGGCGGCTGCTCCGGAGGCTGTTTACTCTCCTGTCCCTCTGCCTTCCACATCCCCAGTAAATCTAACATGATGTACACTGTGGCCGCCGGTCACAGATAACTGCTTAGCTTAAATCCTGCTCAAATTCCCTTGGCTTATCTGCTAAATGGGATCTTGGTTATAAATAGAGTCCTGTGGACATGAAGGCCTATTTGGGCAGAGGCTTGTTTGGCAAGGAGTTTTACAGAAGTTTGAGCAAATTGCTGGGGAGAAGCTGAGAGATAATAACAAGGAAAATGATATTAACCTGACTTCTTCACTTCCTCCTCATCTCTTGGCTGTTAGCAGCCCATCAGGAGAGCGCAGCTCTCAAGCAGACAAGACGGCACGGGTTTCCACAGCTCCAGTCCAGTGACTGCAGTGGTGAAATGCCATCCTGGAGCCAGGAAGAGGAGGGTAAGGTGTCTCCATATGTGTCCCAGGGCTGCCCTCAGCAGTAGGCAAATAGGTACAGGTCTGGGCAGGGTGAGGGCCAGCGGTGTGCCCACCAAGACACTGATGCCGTGGGGATGCCGGCTCTCCTCCCCCAGCTCCTGGTGGCTGGCTGCCACTGCTGCTGGCTAATAGGGATGCTGATAATTATTGTGTTCATGATTTAATTTCCTTGTCATTACACCCTCTGCCTCAGCCTTAGAGGGGCTGAGCGCATCTCTGCAAAGACCTTAGGAGATGCAGGTCACCCGTGAAACCAGATCAGATACAAACAGTGCCTGGAGAGACTGGATCAGAACCTCATTACTTTAGAGACATGTGGAGTCACAGCAAGGATCAAGCTGGGCAATGGGTTAGCAAGGCTGTGTCTGTGATGTGTCAGGAGAATTAGGGAAAAGGCTAAGGGTTGTGAGTTCAGCATCTGCAAAAGGCAACCAGCCAGGGGATCTGTGTGGGACTATAGGTGGCACAGCAGAAAAGCCCTGTTGGTGCTGTGCCTCTCAAGCATTGCACAGACACTCAGAGTGTTAAAGGCAAAAAGCAACCCAACAAATTCATTTACTTGGATATTGGCACAGGAAAAACCTTGTATGGGGAAATTAATCCACTGGACAGGGGAGCTGGTCACTTTCTGATGGTGATGAGAGTCTCCATCACAATTCGTTTGTGTCTTCAGCTGGGCCAGGAGAGACTCTGCAAAAAGTTATCTTATTCAGTTCTTACAATCTGGCCGGCCATGATCTGACCTGAGTCCTCAGCACATGCATAATTCAGTGCTACTGACGCCTCAAGTACACGAAAACCATCTCTTAAACATCTTCACTACACACAGAGGACCATCCTACATGACCATTCCTATTGACAACTTAAAAACATCTTGTCTCTGCACAGAGAGGCCACTGCTGCGGCAGGGACACTTTGAGACTTGCCACCCAGGATGGAGATCAGTACATTCAGGCAGACAGATAGGACAGGTTTATCTGAAATTCCCACCTGGAGAGCTCCCATAACAATCAGTCTGATACTTAATTGTGAAGCTGCCATGGGGGCGTTTGCAGCCAGCATGGGTTATAGGGACTTTCTCTATCCTTTTTCTTGCAAAGCATTTTTCTTTCTTCCCTCTGTCTGGCAACCAGACCCCAGCAGGGAAGACTTGGGTTTTCCTGGAGACTAGGAGCTTTGGACTGCTGCAGGGAAAGGACATTCGAGCAGACGTTGCCGGCTCGAAGTCGGCACCAAGACCCTTCCCTGCTGAGCAACACACAGTCTGGGTCTTGGCTGCCAAATGAGTTTTGACTTGGGCCAGATTTTTCCCAAGACCAGAGGGGATGGGTAGGAG
The DNA here is from genome assembly GCF_965140245.1 of Athene noctua. Classification (NCBI taxonomy): domain Eukaryota; kingdom Metazoa; phylum Chordata; class Aves; order Strigiformes; family Strigidae; genus Athene; species Athene noctua. Next base: position 10,831,368 of record NC_134077.1, read on the forward strand.
AGGAACCTGGTGACAGGGAACCTGGGTGGGTGCCTTGGAGGAACCCACTGGCCAGACAAGTGTGAGCCCAGTTTGGTGACAGCATTGCCGAGGTCATCTTAGCCCCAGGCTTGTTCCAGGGACATGGCATGGTGCAAATGGGAAACACGAGAGGTGAGAGGTGGCTTGAGAGAGAGCAATTTGGGTAAAACAGCATCAGGAGTGTCAAAGTAGATTTGTTTCCAGTATGGAAAACACCTCCACTGGGAGCATGAGGGAGACTTCGGAGTTGTTACTTTTGGACGAGAAAGGCAGTGAATTTGATCTGTGAACAAAACGGGAACTGGCAAAGCTGACAGCTTTTGCTCTGATTGCTTTGCTTCCTCTGTGCCGGGCTATGACTTTTTTTTTTTTTCTTTATTTTTTTTTCCTTTTAATTTATTGAAATGCTCTGGATCCTGATTCACTTTCTTTGCTCTTTATTTCTTATTGCTTTGGCTGAAACATTAAATCCCCAGTATGACTGGGATCAGGGCAAGAATAAAAATAGCCCGTGGAAAAACAAACCAACCCAAGGACGTGAAAACAATCTGCAGTATTTCTAATGTTTGATTTTGGTAGCAGAGTGTGGGTGACTCCTGGGAGTAGAATGGGGACATGGGTATGGAAGCCTATGGCATGAAGGACTGTTACCAGTCCCTGCATGATGGGGTGGCCGAAGTGAATTAGTGGACTACCCTCTGGCTCCCAAGGAGCAGGGTCTCTGCTAAAATTGGCTTCCTGACTTTATGGGCAGGATAAGTGAGAAATCTCCCTGCCAAGGGGTGAGGCCGGAGGTTTTTCCTGCAGCTAAGAAAGTGCCAAGAAGGAAGCCTTGCCTTGTGAAATGTCCTTGGAGAACTGCAGGGGCATGGAGAAGTGGCTGCCAAGTGACCTTCTCGCCTGATCCTGCTTTTCCAGAAATGAGCATCCTTTGTCACAGGGGGAAATTTAGGCCCAGGGCATGGCGTGGTATCAGTAGGTGGGGAAGCCTTGAAGCAGCACCCTGCATTTCTGGGCATCAGCAGCTTTCCCTCTGTACAGACAGCTTGTGTAGTCAATGCGTCACGTTACTCCCCTTTCATCAGCCTGAAATTACCATTTGTAAAAAAGGGGAAAGAAATCCGAGTCTTCAAGAAGCCACTCAGGCTGTTGTTTGAGAATTTTTTTTTTTTTTAAATCAAAGAAACAGATGTTTCTTTTTGATATTAAAAGGACTGCAGGGCTGGATCCTGCTCTTGCTTCCAGCACTGTGAATCTGGAGGGAAGTGGCAGTTCTTCTGGTGGGGGCAGGTACTCATCTTCATGGTGGGCAGTGCCTGGCTCCCTGAAGTTTTGGAAAAGGGTTTTTCCCCTTTTCGTGGCACCTTGCTATTAATGAGATTAGTGACAGATGCATTTACATCCTTTCTGATGTAGTATTGCTCTGGGAATATTTCTATTTCCTGATTTCTGTCATGTCTACCTGGAAACGGGGCTGCTGTTGCCTTGATAACTGGACTGAAAGGCTGCTCTAGTTTTGCTGCAGCCTCCTTATGTGTCTTTGACTCAGCTTCTGATTCAATGGTGCTTTCTAGCACCCTCCATGGCTGCCCCTCAGAGAGACCCAGGGTTCCTCATGGCAGCTCATCTCATGGATTTTCTTGGGAAAACAATTTCCCAATGGGATCCCACAGGCCCACTCAACCTTAACCCTTCTCTCAATGTTGGCAGGTGTATATCAGCCTCATGCAGCACTCTGTGCAGGGACTGATTTGGAGGATGCTTTTTTGCAGCAGACAGTCTGTTGTCACATGCTATGACCCTTTTTGCACTTCAACTGCAAAGGAGCTGGTGAGTAGCTATTTGCCCTGCCAATAACCTTGAAGCATGGGACCAAGATCTTGTGTTCAGACGAAACCTTCTGCACAACCCACATGGAGATGGTCTGCTGGGAGGGTATGATTCTCCCAGCTGTGATCTCTGGTCTGTGTCAAAGTTGGTTTTGGCTCCTGGTAAACAAGCTGAGAAAGCTGGAGCTCAAGCAGTGTAGAAAGCTGATTCCTAAGGGCTGCTCTCCTGAAAACGGATCACTGTTCTACAGATCGTGACAGCTACTGACATCTGCTCTCAGGGTATCCAAACTGAGATTAAGGAAGGAGTTTAGCAATGCACAGGCTGAACCTTGGCAGCAGATTAGCAATGGGGCTCAGCAAGGCCAGGAGCTGCAACATCTTGAAAGATGCCTGGTGGAGTCAACAGCTTCTCATTCCTGCTTCCTTAGGACTCTCTGTCCTGAAAAAGGTGGAGGTATACTCCAAGACCGTGTCCATCAGCAGCATTCTGCTTCTTTGAGAAGCAGTGTCTCAGGGGTTGCTGGTGGTTTTCTACCAACAAGTTTAACACCTAATATGTGAGAGAACCTTAATTTGGGAGGGGTGTGCTGCTCTGGAAAGTAGGTGAGCGCTGCGCCTTGTCACACTGCAAATAATGCTCTCCACGCCTCCAGCACCACAGGTGTTCTGACAAAGCCCAAACTGCGCTGCGAGGATGTTGGCCACTTTTCGATAAAAGTTTTGCACTCCTTGATCAATACCTGAAGCCTCTCGCTGCTCCACATTAGGGCTGAGTTATGGGGACTGGGGCTGATTAGGTGCAGAAGAAAGCTCTGGGCCAGATCAGAGACATCCAAGGCATCAGATCCTCTTTACTCATCAAAATACAAAAGCAAGAATCTCATCTGGCTGCTTGGCTGTGCTGAAATAATAGCTCATTCAGAAGGTGGAATTTAAGCCTAAAAGCTAACATTTGTGGTGTGTATTTATAACAGGCAGGCACAGGAAACCTATCCATACTGCATTAGTTTCTTTCACAAGCTCCTTTGATCCAGGCATAACTGTCCAGGCAAAACTGGCACGAATTTCATTGCAGACATCACCAACCGTGCTGCTGTGAGCTGCCCAGCATTGGGACTGAAAGTAGTTGTATTATCATTCATTTTAATTGACTGTTTGGGCTAGCCACATCAGCCAGAAATCTTGCTCCAGCTCGTCACCATGAGCTCGTTACCTCCAAAACCTGAAGGCTTGCCTGCCTCACAGGCAGGAGATGAAAAAATGGGGCACTTGCCAGACGCCTGCAGCAGGTCTCAGTTACACTGCATTGGGTGATGTATGGGCTGATGCTGGGAGGGAGGGGGCACCCAGTTTGGCTGGGATGGAACCGGTGGGGTTTTTATGAAGACTGCTGGATGCCCATGGGATGTGTGGGGTGAAATCCTTGCATAGAAGGGGATGGATTCTGGGTTTCCAGAATATTATCACTTTGCCTGCCCTAGGGTGAGCAGGAAGACCATGAGCCCTGGGGAAATCAGGCATCCCCTTTCCTTTGAAGGCAGGGATGGGCCATTCTAAACACATCAGAACAAAGATGAACCACAAAAACAGCTGTGAGAGGAGACAAACCCACTACCTGGGCTCCTCCAATAGCCCATGCCTAGCACATACCCAGCAAAGCCTGCTCCCTCTCCCACATAATATTTCAGCCTTCCACAAACTCTGGGCTTGCTGGAGCATGGCAAGTTCATCTGCTGACCTCTCCTTGTACTAAGAGACAGTGAAGAATATATTTATTACCTTCATGCCCTGTTCTTGCCTTTATGGACTCTTATTCTCTCTGGCCCTGCATAAAATCTCTTTTCCAGGCAGCAGAGTCCCACCCAACTCTGTTCCTCCTGGTGCAGTAGCTGTACCAGACCTTGGGTCATCTCCATTTGGTCTTTCTGACTTGGGAAAGAAGAAACCCACACACTGTCCATGGATACACTGTAGAATGGTGATGTTTTATGTTTTGCTATCATTTCCTGGCAACTGCTAACACTTCTGTGCTGGTCCCCGTTACATGGAGCAGCAGCCCTCAGCCCACAAGCCCAAATGTGCCTGGCCGTTTATTTCCCAGCTCTCAAGCCCAAATAGTGTATTTCCATTGTGTTCATCGACCCTGTATTTCATTTGTCATTTCATTGCTTAGCAGTTTGCAAGATCTTTTGTCAGCTTTTAAAAATCAGTTCACCTTAAGCATGTGATGCTGGCAGAAGATGTCACCTCACTCCTTCCCTAGCTCATTCATGAACAGACCAAGCAATGCAGGTCCCATGCTCCCTCCCTGTAGGGCTCCGCCCCTCTGCTGAGAAACTCGTCATGTGTCCCAAGCTTTTTGCCCATTTCTAACCAGGGAGAAAACACCCCTGGTCTTCTGCCACCACTTCAGTTCCTTTAAGAGTCGTTTTGATGCTTGTCTTCAGGTTTGTTTTGAGATGGGCCACAAGAAAACTTTCAGGGTGGAAACCTTCCCAAATCTGCTTGCAGTGTGTTTGAATAAAAACAGTCCTCTGCTTTGCCCTGCTGTAGATTTGTCCTCATTTGATCATCTCATGGTTCTGCAGATTCTGCTGCTCCCCTGGCTGAAAGAGGGACCATTCATTTTTATGGCCATGGCAAATTAATCTTCACACTTTTTCCTGGCTGCCTTACTGTGTATTTACATTTAACCTGCCAGAGACTGTGCTCTTTTTTAATTCCTCAGTTAGACAAGCTTTCAAAGTGTGAAGACTGTTCCCTTTCCTCCCTTGCACTGCTGTTTAACCCAGACAGCCTTTCAAATGTCTTTTCTGAGAGGAGGAATGTGACTGTGCTCAGCCTCTGAAAGGGCATCTTTAAACAGTTTCCGTGCCGCCCGCACACGTTTCATCTCTTTGGCCCTTTATGTCATTTAAATTCTTTTTAATGAGTGTCCTGGTTGCAGTGTCATTCCCTTTCTCAAGTAAACACTGAAAGGGTGGACTTCTGCCATCCCTGCATGTACGTGATTGTCATGTTACATCTGTGTTTTGGGTACCGTTGGCTCGGAGGACACAGCAAAGTTTATGGCTCCTTTTCTGGGCTCAGGGATCAAGTGACACAAAGAGACCAGCAAAATCTGGTGCCAAACACCTCATTGCAGCATCACACAGGGAAGTGCTCTCTAAATGTTGATTTGGTTTCAGAGCCCCTGGATCCATGGTAGGAAAAGAGCTTGGAGGTGTCCTTCGATCTGGAAATTGGCAGCAGTGTTGTCCTCACCACCTCTCACCCTCCTCCTCCTCCAGGAGATGTCTCTTGCTCTCCTTTCTGAACCCACAGCTCCGAGGTTTGGCTGGTCCTGCACCCCAGTGGAGTGCAGCAGACATGCCTGCCTGCCTTACAATGTCTGCTCTGTCAGAAGAGGGATGTCATATCCAACTGAATCCATCAGATCTCCTTCCATGGTCATTTTGGAGAGAAATAGCTCTCTAGCTGGCAAAAATGGCTAGTGGGCTGAGAAGGAAATATTTGTCAGGCCTTCTTTTAATTTTCTTGCTATCAACCTTTGCTTGTGCAGCAGGTGAGTTGTCTTCATTAGTTACTTTGCAGCATGCAATGTCTGAGCCTCTTTGCCTGCTCTGGGCAGTCCCCATGATCAGCTACGCTGTGCCAGGAGTTGTACCCCAACACTGATGTACTTTTGTACATTTGCAGCAGACCCAGAGCACAAAGAGAAGATGTTTTCGTGGCAAGCTGCACAATGGCAGGCAGGATTTACCAGATTGCTCTGCAGGCCAGCATGGGTTAGCCCTACAGGGATGTTTCCTACATACTGTTGGTCCTCATGACTCCTTTGGAAACCAGACTGAGCATGGTAAGTGGAGATGGGATGGGAGTCTCCCAAGGACTGGGTCCAGCCCTGCTGCAGCTCCCTTTGGGTCTGCATGTTGAGATTTGTGTCTCACTGCTCCCCGACATGCACAGACATCGGGTACTCAGTTCAGGCAGGAGGATAAAGGCCAGTGGGAAGAGCTCCAAGCCCGGCAGCTCACCAGCTGCCTCCATCCCATTGTAGACCTGAGCTGAGGCTGAGCCGGGGGGCCTTTTGCACTGGGATCAGCCAGATGAGCAGGGGTCTTACAGTATTAATTAAACATCTGGAGAATCTGGCGGGAAGCCCACTTCATTATCCCTGATGCGCAAGGATGCTTTCAGGAATCCTTCCCCTCCTGTCTCTCCTCTCAGAGCTTCTTCCTTCCAACATGTCACCATTTGCAAACCCTGGAGAGACCCTCACTCTTGGTCCAGATGAGGAAACAGCTCTTACAAACTCTGGGGCCCCAGGAGCATCCTTCAATCATCAGACACACTATGGGCACCATGAGGTGGTGGGGAGGGCAATATGTGGGGCAGAAGAATCATTCTGAGGGGCATTGCTCTTCTTGTGGGGTTTCCCTTCTAGCCCCTCCCAGCCTCAGAAAACAGCTGTTCCTCTGCCCTGGGCTGCATTTCCAGCCCTGTCTCGCCATGCTGCATACAACAAACCCCAAGCAAGGAGCCCTGCACAGGGCAGGGCATTCAGATGCCTCGTCCTTCTCTGTAATTGCAGCTACCTGCGACTCGTTGGGTAAGAAGATCCTCACTGCCTGCATCAACTGCTTGGTGATTGCCTGTAGCCTGGAGGCCCTTAGCTCTATCACCTCTCCCCAGGGCCTGGCTTTGCAGAAATACTCCTCCATGACCCAAAGGGACACTGGTAACATTCCCTAACCCTCTGATGAAGCTGAGAGAGCAGAAGTGCCATAGTATTAATTCAGCAAGATCCTGTCTGAACTACTAGTGCCATTTACAAGAACTGGGAAGGCCAGTTCTTTGATACTGCAATTGCAACTCTGAAGGTATTTACAGAAGCATGAAAAGCAGTGGAAAAATACCTCTGCTGCCTGGATCCTTCCTAAAGTTTAAATGATACTGGTAGGCTATGGGAAATAGTTAGTTAGCAATTAGTACATGGGAGGCACAATGAGATAATTAGCCACCAGTTAACAGGATGAACATGAGGACCACATTCCCTGCTTACTGATGTTTGGCTAATTTGCCATCAGTGGCCTTGTTAAGTGGTTATGAATTACACAGGAGGTGCAACGAACTGGAACTTGCTAACAAGAGCGCAATGACGTGTGGATTGCACCGATGACATTTATTGTTCCCGGGGTGATTGCCCTCATCTCACATGATTATCGTGTCTCCTAGCTGCTCCCTTTCCCCAGGGAAAAGGGGAGCTGCTGTGTTGGGCCTGCCAGGGCTGTCTGCTGGACTTGACCCAATGAAGAGAAAAGGCAGGGAGCCTGAATTGGTGATGGAAAACCATGCCCAACTTGGCAAGGCCGCTGTCCCATCCTCTTCTCTGCCTGGGAGCAGTGCAGGGTAGATGTTAAGGGACATGGCAGGGATGAAAAGATCTGGCAGGATTTGATTGGGACATCAGGCACAAGAGGGTGGGCTTTGCAGAACAAGAAACAGCTTAATGAGGCATAAGCACATGGGTGGTGTTAAGGAGAGCCTGGATAGCACCAACATGGGGACAAAGGAGGGTAGAGGGGAAGGGTCTGTAGGAAGCCTGCAGGATGGGGCTTGTGGGGCAGGGAAGTTGTGAGCTCTCTCATGGCTCTGAGGGGCTCTTCCACACACCCCTTCTGTCCTAGGCAGAGGGTATGGGCAAGAAACATCAAGAATGTCCTTGAAAACCAGGGATGTTTTGGGGCGCTGCCTGGGCCTTACAGCCTCTATGCCAGGAGATGTGGAGTCTTGGTCTGGGTAGGTGCTCATCTCCGCAGCAGTTGTTTTGCTACCTCCACATTTGGGCACAGCGAGGAACTGAGGAGGGGTGGGAAGCAGGCAGTTCTTGGTTGGTGTCTGTCCAGGCTTTGAGACAGGCAGACACAAATGTGCCTCTGAAGGCAGTCATGTGGCCGGGTCAGCATTGTGTGGGACCCAGCCAGTTGTCCTGCTGGGAGATGGAGATAATTAGCTCGAGCCCAGCATGATGCTGATGGTACTTTTGGAAGATGCTGCCTGAGATATTTCAAGGGCACACGGCTTAAGCAACCTGTTAAATGCTCTTACAAATCTAACACGATAACCAGCCCCCTGAGAAGCTGAACAAACAGTTGTATTTCCACTCAGAGGAGGTGAACAACCTCTGCAAACGTCAAGCTGTTCGCTAGGAGGCATGGGGGCAGCGTGGGAAGAACCCCCAAGGACCACAAAATGGGAACAAAAACTCTCGTAAAGCTGCTCGTCTTCAGTGATTCACCTCTTTTCTCCCTGGCTCGAATGAGAAGCTGCAGAGACAGCATGAAAATGAAATATAACCAGGAGGAATACCCCATGTCAGCTCTCCTGCATCTCTTACTGCTCCCTCTGGTCCCTGCTTCTCGTCTGCAGAAGTCCAAGGCAAAGTATTATTGAGCTGCTGGATCTGATTGAATTTTTTCATATCCCTGAAGAGCTGCAGTGACTGGAGTGCTTCTTTGAACAAGAGAGGACACTGATAGCCAGTTGGCAGAACCGGTCCTCATGAGACCCATGCAATGCCTGGCCCAGACTGCTGAATGACTGTGTAGCAAGACGAGCTCTCTGTTACCATGTGGAAAGTGATGCAGATATTTGGAGCAAGGATGGAGGCTTAGATTAAACCTGCCTTGATAACACACTCAGATAATAGTCATATCCCCCACAACATTTCTGTGGAGAGGAGTTCTCTGCTGCCCAACTGCTGTGATTCCCCCTGATGGGATTTGGTGGGCTCCAGATGCACCCTTGTGATTAAACTGTGTTGGGAAATGGAACTTCTAGTCCCTGGACTGAAGGTCTGGCTTGGGACCCCCTGGTTTTTGACTTGGCTCTGAGCTGTTCACTTGCTGGCAAGCCCCTTGGGGGGGGAAAAGAGAAGGAACTCATTACTTCAAAGCAGACTTTGAGCCCCCCAAGTGCCATAGCAAATCAGTGAGTGAGCATGGACTCAGAGACATCTTAACAGATGCTGAATTGACCCTCTGCAGGCTACCGTGTGGGGTTGTGGTGGACAGCCCCTGCCAACTCCGTCACACAGTGGTGAAATGAAGAAGGCAACATCCCAAAGCCTTCAGGGACACCTCGATCCTGAAAGTCCTGGGCTGTGGTTGGCCACCACACTGTCTGGGGCACCTCATCCGGGAATACAAGGCTGTGCAGGGGTCCAGGAGGTGAGGATGAAGATGCTGTTGATCTCCAATGTCCCTTGATAGAGGCTGTTGTCTTGTAGCACTTCTAGGGAGGAGGGTTGACAGGGATATCTGTCCTACTTTTCAGGGTGTGTTCTGCCACCTCTTCAAGCTGCTCAGCCCGACCCAATGGGCTCTGTGTGGTGCAGCTTGGGAGGTGAGAATGTAACCCCTTCCCTGGCTGCGCTGAAGGCAGGAAGCACGAGGGCTCCTTAAACCTTTGGGATGGAGGAAGAAGCGTTGTGAGCTTTTGCAGCTGTTTGCAGAGTACAAGTCTGTCCACAGTTTTCGGACTCTGTCATGTTTAACAAGCCAGCTGAGCTGTGGTCTTCAACCCCCTCCCTCTCTGGGGGGCCCCAGCTGTGCCTCTGTTGCTTTTGGATGGAGGGTGCTGCCCAATGGCCTGTGTGCAGCTGGGACGTTCAAATGGGGTGTGCAACTGCTCCCAAGCCAATGTGCTGCTCAAGCCTGGCACAGAGGTGGCACCCCTGCTGGCTTCAGTGATGGCAGGCTGAGGTGCAAGCGGAGCTGGCTGGGGAACACATGTATTTGTTGTCCAGCTGGCCCTACCAGAGACAGGAGCAGAGACCTGGCTGCGGTACCTGTTTCCACCTCATCGGTGCAGTCAGCCGAGTTAAGCAAGCCTGGGCCAGCAAAGCAGTGAGGACGATGGATGAGTTGAGATGGGATGAGATGGGCAAGGAGGCTAGCAGTGGGGCTGGACCATGATGAAACCCGCCAAAGGGCAGTGGTGGCTTGTACATCTCCTCCCTGTTCCTTGGGAGCAGAGAGAGACCTCGGCTCCACATTTCTGTGGTTTCTTTGCTCATTATAGGAAAAACGAAGGGTGAAGACAGGTCAATGAATCATTACTGTTTGGTTTGGCTGCATCACCGTGCTGTGTTTAGGAACGGCTGATTCTTTTTCTTCTTGCAAGTTGTTCTCTCTTCCCCCGCTCCTTCGGGTTTTGGGGTTGTTTTGTGTTGGTGGGGTTTTTTTTCCCTCGATCATCCTGAATTATTGCAAGATGGTGAAACAGAAGATCTCCTCCTTTCCCTGGGTTGGCTTCCCTTGCAGCAGATGTCAAATAAAAGAGTCCCGCTTTTGGATAACTCATCCCAAAAGGGGGTTGGTGCATCCTGGATCTTTCACCCGTCCCATGCTGAGACATTGCAGGGAGCCACTGGCGTGGCCTTCAGGATCATGACAGCACTTTCCAGGGAAAAAAAAACAAAGTAAAAAGGAACAGGATTCCTCTATCTATTTCTTAATTATGTATTTTTGGAGGCTTTTGCTGGAACATCTGTTTTGCATTTGTGCAAGATGTTATTATCTCTTGATTTGTTCATTCCTTCACTGCTGGGACTCTGGGGTTGCATGGTGAGAGGGGTGCTCACACCACCATGCATGTATACCTGGGTGGTACCTCTTGAGGTGTGGGCATATCAGCAGGACAACCGCTGCCCTCTCATGCACCACAGGCTGCGTGGGCAGTTGGGGCTGCTCCCTTCCTGTCCCACCACTACACATCGGGGATGGCCATGTCACATGATTTTGGCATGTACACGTCCTCAGCTCATATCGTGTGGCAGGTACATGTGCCTTGGGTCATGCTGGTGAAGGCATTTGCAGACCCATCTCCCTTCTGCTGTTACACACTGAGGCTGAGAGGGGAGGCAGTGCTCCTGTGTTTGCAGTGATGAGGGTCCTGGAAAGACAGGGGGCAATTTTCTCATTTGAATCTGTGCTGGGTTATAATTTTTCCTAATTCCTCACCTGTCATGACACAGAAGCTAGGGATGAAAGCTCCCTCTTACATATCACTGCCTGATTACACGGTGTCAGAAGAGGCTTCCAAAAATTATTCCACGTAGGTGGCACAGTCTGGAAGGGGACTTGGCAGAGAGCCATGCACAGGGGCTACAGCCTTTGTAGCTCTCCCATCCGTGAGTGATGCTGAAGAGGCCAAGGGGTGGAGATCCTGATCCTTTGGGTAGCCTGACACTCCCAGGATTCAAATATCAATCTTAGGTGGAGCTGGATGGAAAAACGTGAATCTCCCCTGGAATTGGAGTGCGGCTGTCATCCTGATGACACTGTCCCTTGGCAAGACATATTTCTGCCCCCTCTGTCCTTCCAGGCTGGGTAGGGATGGTTATGGAGCAGACTGGCATCCTAATGGATGTCAGTCTGGGGAGCTGTTAACCACCCTCAGCTCTGCAACAAGATTGTCCTGGGATTGCAGCAGGTAACTGGAGGGCTAATCAGAGAGCAAACTGCTTGTGATATAATCAAATCGGGGAGAGGCTGCTGTGAAAATTGAAGGTGACATTGCAAATTGAGGGGGCTTGTTTCCAAAACAAGGCATGTGCTCCCTGAAGGAAGGCAAACAAGTGGCCAAAGAGTAACAGTGAGTCTGGCTAACAGAGCCCAGCTCAGAGGCATGTGTTGTGGGTGGGATTCAAGATTTTTCTTCCAAATTTTTCTACCCTAGTAAACATTTTCATGTGCTCATTAGGAAAACCAGGTTTATGCTCCTTAGATGTCTTTAATGACAGTGTCCTGCAGAGGCAGTGAGGGGGCACAGATTCACTGAAAGACCATGACGATGTCATCTGTAGGAAGCAGTGGCACAGCGGCATAAACTGAGAGAGAGTTGTCACGTACTGCCCTCCCTCCAAACACAATTCCACCCCATTCCATCCTCTATTGCCAGTGCTCTTGTGACTGCATGATGGCACTGATCTGGCTGAAAAAACATATTTGGGGTGTGTGTGGGTTGTGTCAGGTCCATTTCAGCCGGATCAGCTCCCTGAACAGACTCACTGTGTGTATGACTAGTGGTGCCCAAGCAAGGGTAGACAAAGGGTGCAAGGCAAGACTGCAGGTGAGCCTGGGCTGCTGCTCGGGGAACAGCTTCAGCACTTGGGTGGGCAGTAAAGTCAAACCTGAGACCTTCTGCTTCCTTGTATCACCTCATGATTTCCTCCAGGGTCTCAGCTCTCTAGCAGTGAGCTGTTATCCGCAGCAGCACAAGAATTAGAGAGCCTGAACTGCTGAACCCATGCTATTACACTTTCCCACATGAAAAGCTTTGTTCAAGCAATTGTGCTCTTGTGGGCTTGAATTTCCCCCTCCACCTCTTGTTCATGGGTTTTCCTGACCAAGCTTGAAGCAGAGGCTGGCAGCGGAGACTTTGGTGTGGGCTGCTTGCTTGGGTCCACTGAGAACTGAGACATGTTCAGCAGAGGTCTCTGGTGCATGTGCTGGCCATGTCCACCCCAGGCTGTGTCCAGGGCTACAGGACAGAACCTGACATGGTGAGTCCCAGGAGAAGGAGGTGGTCCAGGTTGCAGTGAGTGACAGCTGCCAGTCTCTACCCAGTGGTTTGAAGTGAGGTGGTGTCATCAGCACGGTTTTGAGGAACAGGTGCCCAGTCCCAACCTCAAAGGGTGTGTGGTCCTTCTTGCCCCTGTGAAGTTTGAGGACTGCCATAGATGTTTGTCTTTATGACCCTTTACTGACTGTGGTCTAGGGACGTGGGGGTTGCCCAAATTGCAGCTGCCCTCTGACTCGTGTCATAATAGCTCTGCCTGAAGTGCTGCTGGCCATCTCATGGGGTTAGCAGCGTTTGCTGGACTTTGACACAGGAAACACAGGGCTGTGCTTGAGCTGCCTGAAGCTGCCATGGAGATTTAGCTGGTCTTAAAGCTGGCAGAAAGGGGTATTTAATGATCCCTGATCCATGCTGGCCATAGAGGCCTCCTTCCATGTTCTCAAGGACTAGAGAGAGTCAGATGATGAATGTGGTAGGAGAGCATGAATAGATAACACAACAGATCAGGAATAAATTAGCAATGGGCAGTGCCTCACTCAGCTCCCTCTAGTCCAAGTCTCCTGCAGTGCAAATGTTTTCCCTGTCTGCATCTCCAGATTCGCTGTTTAATCTAGTTTCAAATGTCCCAAGCTTTCCTTGGGAAAAACTTCTCCACAGTCTCATAAATCTTCTTGTCAGGAAGTTTTTTTCTTGCTACGGACCTGAAAATTTCCCTTTCTTCATTTCATGCTGCTTATCCTCCCTTCTCTGTGCTGAGCCACCCCCTGGATAGGTGCTGGAGCGTGACAGGAGCAACACTCTCATCAGTGTCTCACTATCATTCTGCTCTCTTAAAGGGTTATTTCTCACTCCGTGCTATGTCCTTTCCTCCTGCCTGGTCTTACCTGCTCCAAGGCAACAAAGCGAGAGCCCTGGGCTAGGCTGGTGGTGGTGGAATAAACATAGAATGACCCCGATGGGGAGGCAAATGGGTTGGAGAGACTCTCTGGAGCCTCTGGTCCCAGGATCAGCTCTCCTTAGCCTGCCCTGCATCTAGTCTCTTCCTGAAATTCCCCACACTCCTCACCTCTGGTGGTCAGGAATAAACATCCACTCCCCTCTTTTCTGGTGTCCAGCCTAGATTTTCTCTGCTGCAGTTTCAGTCCCTACCTGTTTCACTTTTCCCAGCATGGCCATGAAGAAGAGCTCATTGCCTTGACCTTTGTGGCAACCTTCCCTGCACAGGAAGCCTGCTAGATTCCTATCTATACCAGTGCTTGATGTAACAAGAAATGCTGGGTCTGAAAATCCTTTGGGCTCTCACAGGAAAGGGCTGCAGGCCCTCATGTACTGCAAACAGATGAGCCCGGAGAAGTACCTTGTAGGTTAATCTCAAGGCTCTAAATGTGGCCAGGTTGGGTTGCAGATGTTGATGCCAGAGTGTATTTATTCATTTCACAGTTCTGCTTATTTATCAGATCCTGTGATCATTACATTGTGCATTACCATTTGGCATGTGGCAGGTTTTAATTCCTATGGCTGGTTTATGCCCTCTGCAGGTATTAGCCTAAATGCATTTCCTGACAAGTGATGGATGCTCCAAAAAGCTGTGGCAACATATTTATTGATCAGAGCTCTCCGTAACCCCAGCTCACTAATGCAAGCTCTCGCAGCGCCAGGAACTATTGTCTCCTCAGACTGTTTCATTAACTCAGATGTGAGGGTTTAGACTTTCCTTCCACGCAGGATGGAGTAAATCTTAAAGCAGTGTCAGCTCTGACAACAGCTCCAGCTCACTAAGTAGGGTGGATCTGGCCTGTGCTTGGCAAGGGGACCTCTGAGGAATATTAGGGATAGAGAAGCCCTTCAAGGACTTTCCAGAGAACGTGGGGGCAAGCACAGACCTCCCAGGTGCATTTGGGATTGAAGGGTGTCTCTGAAATTGCCTCTCTTGTAAATATGTCTGACCTGACTCTGTACTTGGTCCTGCAGCTATAGAGGTTGGGAGCACAGCACCTGGGTGCTGCTGCAGTTTCTCCCTAGCACAGATGGTATTTGCTATTGAAGTGCCAGCTCCAGGCTCCCTGCAGGTTCTGCAGTGCAGAGTCGCTTTGGTGCTGCAGGGAATGGGATACGTGTGCTGCTGGTAGGGCTCTGCTTGGAAAAAATCTAGTAGGAAAAGTGTTGCTTAGAAAACTTTGTGGTTTTTTATCTAGGGAAAAGCTTCTGTTAACCCCTGAAGAGTAGCAGCGTGGAAGTACCCTGAACTACCCTGTGTTTCATGGAGATATACATGGACTCTGATGGGCTCAGAAAGCTAAGGGCTACCATAGCAAGAAGGCATTAGGAGCAGTTAATGATGTGGCCAAGCTGGTTAGAAAAGTCAGGAAACAAATTCAGACCAAAAGTGAGTTATGAAGTCTTGAAGGAGTGATAGGTCACCTGGGTGGTGGTGACAGGGCTGCCATGTGCTCCTTGCCTGCCCACATAATGTGGCAAAGAACATTGTTGAAACCCTTTTCCTTTCCCATAACACTGCTCCTGCTTGTTCTTCCCAAACCACGCCTGAATGAGTCTAACCTCTTCAGGGACAAAGACCAGAAGCCTTGAAAATTTCCACATACTTCTGGGAGAGAGTCGGGTAGAAAAATGCAGAACATCCTGCCCCAGTCAGAGTCCCACTAAAGCTGGCGTTTCATGAGATGAAATGACCTTGAAGCAGATCATGTCCAGAACTGTGGAGGTGGCCACTGTCCTTGGTGATTTGCAAACCTCCTCTTTCATCTGAAATTTGGGAATTTTTTCACCCCTGGAGCAAGCCAGGCAGCTTCTCAGCACCTCCACATTGGAGATCCTGTGGATGAAGGCACATTTCTTGGGGCTGTCTGCTAATGACTGCTGCTAATGGCCTTCCTTTGCTCTGTGCTGTTCTCCAGTGATGGGAGAGGATCTTTATGCCCCAGAAGAAAAAGTCAGTAATGCAAGTGGCTGCTACAGTGGTCAGATTATCTCGTTTACTTCCCAAGACACCTTCTTAGACTCCCTTCTGTGAGTCTGCATCTTGGGTCCAGCCATCCCACTGTGTTCCCCTGGGACCATGCCACAGTATCGAAAAACCTCAGCCCTGCACCATCATCTCACCTCCTTTGAGAGCAGCAGGGTGTGATGGCATTTCCTGGGGGTTATTGCAGCCCAAAGCCTTGCAGGATGAAGCGGGGTGTTCATGCTACGTGACAGTGGCTTTGCAGGGCTGCAGCTGTGGGGCACTGGGGGATGGAGCAGACAGGGTGAAGCAGCCAAGCCCATGGCTGGGAGGGAAGAGGTGAGAGGTCATGAAGAGCTGGTGGGAGGGTGATCTGGGATTCTGTCAGCTCCCCAATTACGGGAAACTCCAGCTGATTTAAACCTGCTGGCAGGGCTGTTGTTGTCTGTTGGAAAAGCTGCTCTCTGCTCGTGCTGGAGAGGAGCGACAGCCCACATGTTGCAAATATTTCCGGAAACCAGTTCCTCACCCCTTCTCCTGCAGTTTGCATGGCCTGAATGCCCATGGTAAGAATAGACAAGGCTGTCAGGAGAGAGATCTCTGGTCTCAGTGTGACACTGGAGCACTCCACAAGGCTGCTCAGCTGTGATCCCTATGGCTGGCACTGCCTGCAGCTCTGCCAGTCCTCACTACAGGGGCACAGGTTATCTGGTGTGCCCCAGGGCAGGATGCTGGCCCATCTCCTCATGGCATCTCATTCACACAGCCCCTGGTCTGGGATTGGAAACTGGAAATGAAACCTTGAGGTCCTGAGGACAGAAGGCAGAAAGCTGTGCCTTTGCCAAAAGACAAACTGTGCATCAACACCTCATTCATGCCAATGGTCACAGCTGCCTAGCAGAAGTATCTTTGGGGCTGAACTGGCCACCAAGGTAGCCGCCACCCATCAAACTCTGTGGTGCAACTGAAAGAGTTTTCCCCCAAGTCCTGTGCAATCGTCCCCAAATGCCAAAGGCATCAGGGTGTGCCCATCCAGGTGCCCACCACTTGGCAGAAGATACCCTCTGATTTGGCTACACGAGCATCTCTGAATCTCCTCAGCCAAAGGTCTCTGTGACTGTTAGTAGCTGCCCATTAAGTTTTAAAGCCCTCAGTTGTCCCCAACACTTGATCATAAATGTTAATGAAGGGTGTCTGCAGGTGGCTCTGGCAGGGTAGCAAGCTGGAGCCAGGGACTCCTTGGTGAGGATATGGTACAGGTGGGTGCAAGAGACCTTTGGAAAGAGCAGGGTCAACTCTTCTGCCATCTCATGGGCTGGCAAATGCTTTGGCAACAGAGTAGGACAAGGACATTTTCAGCTGGGACAGCACAGATGGAAGGACTCTTTCCACCTTCTCCTGCTGGAGACTGGTGAAGACAAGCAGTTATTTTATAGAAAGAAACTGGGTCTTACATTATAATAGAGAGAGATTACAGCTTAACATGAGAAGAAGAAAGAAGCGCAAGGTGCTGATGCACTGAGGGATGACCTTTATTCTTAACAAGAATCTTAATAATGCATAGTGGTGTACTTGTCTTTCAGTAACTTTATTCCACTATTGTAAATCTGTTTTTAGTGATGCCATCATTTCAGCCTTAACTCTTGTTTAGAGATGGCCTGGTGGAGCCATGTGCCAGCCAGGAGAAACTCTTCTCTCCCTCTCCCCACACCAAACACTGGGATATACCCTGGTCCCCCAGACATTGCTCCCACATACCTGAGGGACAGCACTATGTCCAGCACAGAAATCCCATGGCCTGTCTGGGGCAGGACTGCCTCCCAGGCACCACGATGGGGAGGAAAAGTCTCTGGCATCCAGCAGGAGAGAAGAAATTGGACAGAGAGAAGTCCTGGTGAGAATGGAGATGCAGTGCAAGAGGAAAACTTTTGATAATACCTAGTCAGTGTATGAAGTTGAAGATGCCATTCTTTTCACACAGGCTCTCCAAACAGTTGCAAAAGCACTCTTATCAGAGAAAAAAACACAACCAAATTATATATGGTTTGTTTTGGAAGTCACCAGAATGAGATGGAAGCTGGCAGGTTTTCTCCTGCATCCCATTAGTGCCCGTGATGTCCCTTTGCTGCTCCTGTGAGGCTGGAGACAAAATTTGGGAGATGCTCTTCATCTGGCCGGGTTGCAGTGCCCCGAGCTGAGCTTTAATTAACAGAAAGTGGCAACCGTTCTGCTCAGCGCAGCAATCTCAGACTTCAATTGCTGATTGAGGCAGGAGCCATTTCTCACCAGGTAGAGGAAATAATGCTTGCATTGGAACATAAAATATTGTTTTAATTAAAGCTGGTATTTCTAAGTTTGCTGCTGGCTGCAGCCAAAAGGAAGAGGAAGCCGGACTTGGTCACAAAATTCCCAGAAAAAAAAGGCACTTTAAAAATTTTGTAAGCTAGAAATGGAACACAATACAGCTGAAATAGGGTTTTTCTTTTGTTCAGAGGTGTATTTGCCCCTTGGCCATGTGGGCTGGAGGCATCAGGTTGGGCATCACAGAAATGTAGCTGCCTGTGGGGTGTTGCAGAGGAGGAAGGCCTCTTCAGCACATAGCTCGGGGGCTGTGTTTGCCTTCAAGGACTGACTGCAGCCTGGGAGGCCAAATGAGACCAAATCCCAGCACCACCCACTACTCTGTCTTTTGTCTGTGCACTGTGATCCTTCTCTCCCTTCTCCAGATCACCCCTAGCTCCACAGTGACCTTTGCAGGAAGGTTGGTATCCAGATGAATTTCTATCTTGGCCTTGTAAAAGGCTTGAAGTACCCTACACCCAACTCTGAGGGTTTTTTTTGCCCAGCAGCTGCGTGTTGAGCCTATGTCTCTCCCTTCCAGCAGCCAGGTCTGGTTTTGGGTATCTTTAGCTAATTTAGTCCTGTAGCACAGGAGCAAAACCAAGCAGCGAACAAGTCCCAAGCTCATCAAACCCCATGAGGATGTTGTGGAACAGACCCCAACCTCAGCTCTCAGCTGCATTTTCTAAATCTGTCATGACTTTGAAATCCTGAGCTGGAGGAGTAAATCCCTCAAGTTATTACCCCTGAGCACACCCAGCCCAGGCACAGCTTACGCTGGTTGTTGAGCACCTTCTCCAGACCTGCAGGCCCCTGGGCAGAAGCAGCAATCCAGGCAAAAGCACATTTTAAAGTGCGTGTCAGCTCTGCATTTTCCCTGCTTAACAAGATAAAAAATAAGAGCTCCTAAAAAACATGGCTGGCCCAGGAATCAAGCTGAATCTAGGACTGGACTTCACAAAACTGTTAGGCAAGGTCCACCAGAGCCAAATAAAGTCAGACTGACCAGTGTGATAGCATAAACATTCCAGATGGAACCCATGAGGTGGACCCAATGTACACACATGTTTTTCTGTAGCCACGGACCATGTCCCACCCATGCACTCAAGCAGGGTGAAGAGCATCTCCAGATAGGTTTACTCCAGTGCTGCGCTGTGTCAAGTGCAGCTCCTTTTCTCTGTTTTGCTGTGTTTTTTGAGCACCCAAGGCAAGGGTTCTCCAGGAGCCCCATGCAGCCATGCCTGCCCAAGGGCTAGGTGATGTGACCAGGGCACTGGACTGCATCTGGGAAAATGGTCTCGTTCTGAGCCCGTTGGATGTTCTCAGGGGCTCCAATGACTCCCAGACCGTGACTATGAGCCAGGGAAAGGCTGAGCCACAGCAGTGAGGGCGTGGGATGTTTAGCAGCACCATCAGGCCATAGCATCCAAAATGGAAACTTCCCAGCTTGTTTTGTGCAACTAGTTGACATTAAATCCTCAATTTCTTGCCTAAAATAAACACAATTGAGAAAAGACAATAAAAATATGTCTGTATTCACAGACAGAAATACACTTACATGCCACATAACTGGAGTTTCAAATGTTGTGTTTGCCCAGAATGCTGCTTCAGCAAAACCAAAACTATTTGCAGAGCAGAATCAGTCACAAAAAAAAAAAACTTTCCCAGCTCAGAAATTTTTGGGGGCAAAAGCAACAATGGCTATTAAAGTAAAACTGTCTGCCAAGGTATTTTCAAACCAGAGAGCTGCGGATGAATCCAAATGGGCCCATCTCAACACTGGAATAAATTTAGACAAACAAACAAATCGAGACTAGCATGAAACTACTTGAAATGATCAAACCAATCTACATCAGTTGCCTTCCTTCTGCCCTGGAACTACCAGCTTGTAAGATGACAAAGGATCTCACATTTTTATCTTTGTAAAAGACAGGAAATAGTTCTGAAATCTCAAATACTTCTATGGATAGGAATTTTTAAAAATATATTGTTTATTGACAGTATCTCATGGTGCTTCTGAAACATCTCCTCCAATGGGTGATATAAAATAACTTCACCCGATTGAGCAGAGGAACCAAGATGTTTTTGTAGTGCGTCAGGGAGGTTTGTCAGCTGTCTGGGTCCTGTTGGCGGCTGCAGCCAGCTGCTTTAAATTGCATATGCAAATCTTAATTAATTAGCAATTAGGAATGGCAGTTTGTCAGATTGCAAAGCCTGGCACTGAAAGATGCAGACTCTGGCCATGTACTTTCAGAATGTCAGCCCTTAAGTAGAGCATTGTTAAAGCCTTTGTGACAGGGATGCATCACTAAACCGCAGGCATTGGAAATGTCCAGCTCAATTACAAGGAGTGGAAAATTTATGGTAACATACCAGAGGGGGTCTTCGCCAAACTGTCCTGCATAGGCGGAGAAGGGGAATCTGGGGTTGTGGGTTGTTATCTCTCCTCACAGACCAGGTCTGCATTCGTGGGTCTCCAGCCAGATGTCCTCTAGGTTGGCTTAGGAACATCAGGCAGACATCCCAGCTTGTGGTGGCAAAGGTCTGCCTCTCTGGAGGCCTCATTAGCCCCTATCAGAACCCACCTCCCATCTGTGTCACTGCTGGGACTAGCTCAATCCATGCCAACAGAGGGATTTGGCTGAAGCCAAATTTCACTTTGGATCATCCTGGCTGGAGTCTGTGGGTGTTCCCATGGATGTGTGCACCAGGACAGGGTGTTGGGCAGCTGAGCTGGGGCTGTAGTGGTTCAACACATCGGTGGGTACCAACAGGGCAGAGCATGTTTTCCACTGCAGCCTCTTTGCCCCTCAGGAGGAAAAAACGTTCCCCTGTGCTGCTGCAGGCGCTGCCCAAATCCAGCTGTGCTGCAGCTGGGGCCACTTTCATGGCTCCACCATTTCCAGCATCCCAGTATGTGTAGGAGGTGCTGGGCAGAGGAGATGGGACAGCAGGACAGCCAGGGCCTGGATACTCCTGGGAAATCCACATCTGCTGGAAGCCCCCTCCAAGGGTTTTTTTCTCTAAGCTTGCAGCTCACGTCTTGTGTCCTGTCACTGCTGTTAGCCAGCCTGGCTGGACCAAATCATTTATTTCCCACACAGTCTGAAAAAACACATTTCAAACCAATTTATTTTGGGGATGTCTACACATTTTCCGACTCATTTTCCAGCACAGATGCAGGCTTCTGGCACATTAAAGCCCACTGACCGTTGCCTTGGTTCCTCCTGTGAACCCCACAAGCTGCCCATGTGTCCCCCAACAGGGTGACAACATGATGAAAAATACGCACCTACATTTCCCCATGAAATATTCAAAGTGCCATGCAGGACTGAGACCACAGCTTCAAGCCAAATGACAAGAAAGGCTGCCCATGTTCACCTGCACTTAAAGCCTTCACCATCAAAATGGGTCTAGGAGCAATGGTGAGAGCCAGACAGGGTACATTAGAGACCCACACAGGGATATTATTCTGCTGCTGTGATTCTAATATCCTTAGACAGGAGATAACCCATCTCCACAGATGAAAACAGGAACCCAACATGAAAAATGCAGCCATTATCCAACTAGACACAGTTTCCTCAGGTCTGAGAAGCTCTGAGTGGAGGTAAATGCACACAGGATTGAAATTTCAGTCTGCTCCAACTTCCTCCCGGGGCCAGAGCTATGTGGAGAGAAACAAAAAGATTTACTTCTTTCAGGAGAGGCTTAAAGCTCTTTACTTATCACTAGGTGCCTGGTGCAGCATGCTGACCAGGTCTATGCATTTCATCTCATTTCATCTCATTTCGTTAGAGCTTTAATCACGTTAATGACAGTCCTAACATTTCAGGATGGCTCTGGATCAGTGGCTGAGCTCTGAGCATTTTACTGCAAAGGAGGGGATGCCAGAAGTTAAGACACCGCTCTCAGGTGTCCTGGCATCCCCTCTGCTCTGCACCAGCACATTGGAAACATCTCCTGCAGAGATGGAGAGGTGTCACCCACTGGAAATTGTCCTCTCAGCTCCCTCCTGCCACATTTTCTGCTCCAGCTCTGTGCATAAAGACCTTGCTCTGTGAGCAGGACCTTGCAGAAGTCTCTTTTCGGGGTTCATACCTTGAGCAAGACTTACAAGAATAAAGACAGCTTAATCCAGGGCAGGGTGAGGCAGAGACGAGATGAGAAAGGTCTCCAGCCACATAAAAGGGAGCTGCAAATAGGACTGGAACAAGCAGAGTTCACCTCCACTAGGCACAGACAAAACCAATTGCAGACACTCAGTGGGGAAGGTTTAGGTAAGACATTAGGGGACATTTTCCAACTATATGGACAGCGTAGCACAGGAATCAGTTGCCAGGAGGAGGTAGAAGCTCTCATCAGCTGTTTTAAAGAAGCAGTTAGCCCCATGCCTGGCCAGGCAGCGCTGGGCTCAGCTCGGGGCAGGCGCATGGAGTTGCTGGCTGCTCGTGATCACTCCCAGCATGACAACCTTCACAAAGCAACATGTGCCCAAAATGCACAGCAGAGAGGAGACAGCCTCGTTAGCCCTGTCTTGGTACCCACTGCTCAGAGCAGGCAGGGAGCAGGTGATGTTGTGACTGCAATGACATCCTACAGGTCCCCTTAATCACACTGAAATAATCAAGCCCAGGGAGTCAAATGCATTAACTGTTAATTACAGGCGTTGCTAACCCTGCAGTCACTCTGTGTCCCCATCACCAGGCTCAGCCCAAAGGCAGGGAGCCTGACACTGTGAAGAGGATGTGACAGCCCTGAGGGTGACTTGCTGGCCTCCGCACCCCATTGCCAACACCCCCTTTCTTCCTCATTCGAGGGCAGCCTCACAGACACATGCACAATACACTCATTGAAGGATGTGCTAATATTGCTGAAATAGCCTCCTGACCTTGGGCAACTTTCTCCATCTCCCCTTGCAGGGATGATAGTGCTTGCCTAGAGCCTGGCATGGGGCAGGGGGAGGCTGAGAGCCAGAGCTGCAGTGCTCCGATCCAACATGGCATTGCGTGTCCATGTGGTGGAAATGCACAAAAAGCTTGACTCCTGGTGGCATTTCTCTTCTGCCTGCCCATTTCAGCTCTGCTTGTCTTCTCCCAGGATTCAGCACTGCAGCAGATGTGGAGCAATCTCAAAACGACAGGACAGTCTTTAGCACAACTGGAAGCTCTAATGAGATGAGATGAAATGCTGAAAATCAGACCTCTGAGCTGCACCAAACACCTCTTGAAATGCAAACAGCCCTCTGTAAGGAGAAGCAAATCTTTGTCGTTTTTCCCACATGGTCTCATCTGCACACTGGCATCAGAGCAGGTTTCCATTCCAAACCTGAGCTTTCTCTCAGCAGAAGAGGGATAACCTGGCACACAAAATTGGGGGCACAAAACTAGAAATATGAAATCATGCATTAAAGCAGCAGCTGTTCCTGTGTGTCTCATCACTGCAACAAGACACCCAATGCCTGGGCAGCCACTGACTCCAGCTCACAGTTCACAATCACCGCATAGACCTAATTTCAACTAGCACACCTCAAACCACTTATTTAGCTGCCTGATATTCACCTTTTTATGAATGTCTAATCACCATAATCTTATTTGCATTTGCACTAAATAGATGCCCAGACAGCATCATGTTCATTCTGTCACACTACTTGCCAGCCCTTTTACTAAGCTGTGGCTGCATACCTGCTTTTCCAAGTGAATTTTATTCCTTGCATTAACTTGGCTTTACAGACAAGGCTTTGAGCATGGAATAAATTAACTCATTAGTCTCTCACAGTTTCATGGACTGTTTTCCAGTCCATACTGTCCTGGCAGGAGCTGTAGTCAAGAAAGTGGGGTATTTTCTCAGTGACTACCTGGGCATCTCCCCAAACATGCACCAGCTTTAGCACTCAGGAAAAGCACTAGCAATTTTAGATTGAAAGTGAGCCCCACGTTTCACCAGCAAGATCTTTCTGATTGAAAACCAAAAAATTTTCACCAGAAAAAGAACAACTGGAATCAAAACACCACAGTTTAGGCCAGGCAAAAACGGGCTGCCTACAGTGCCATGATGGGTTATGAGAAGGAATTTCAGAGCCTTACCTGCCCCTGTTTGTGTGTGTGATGTGGGGTCAGACATATCACCTGTGATGCATTTTATCCCCTCCTGCAGGTCACATATCCCAATGTGCCAGGAGACCCCCCAGCTCAAGGCCATGTCCTGGGACCTTTTCATGTTTCTTGCTAATGAAACCCCATGGACATCCACAGCATTTCTCCTCTTCTACATTCAGCTACAAAGCAAGCTGTTTGTTTTCAGGTTGGCAAGGGCAGGAACTCAACCCGTGGCCAGCCAGCTCCCAGCCTGACCCCCAGCCAGGGCTCCATACCAATTGCTCTGCACAAGCTTTTATGGCTCTTTCAGCTGCACTCAGCTTTGATTGTGCCTGATCAAAATGCACACGGTCAGCTTTGATAATCACTGATGATCAGGAGCTTTTAGGAGGCAAGTGACGGGGCCAGTGTTAGCTTGATGTATTGGGTCATTAGGAGCAGCTGTTTCCCTCCTTGACTTGCTTTTTAAAGGGAAGTTGTGGTTGGGTTTTTTTAATCTTGCTCCTCTGGGAAGCTGTGTGAAGGAGTTTTGGGAGTCCCTGCCTGTTGCACCCTCCTAAAAGCATAAGAATATTGGTGGGTAGGGGAAGGGAGGTCAGCATAGTCCTACTGTGTCCTAGCTAGCATGCACTGCAGTGGATTTGAATAGTAATTTCTGCATAAATCAGCTACTGGCCCTGCTGGTTCTCCAACAGCTCTCTGGCTGTGAGCAGAGCATCTTTATCATCACAGTGGTGAGGTGTAGGCAGGGAGCAGAGGTATTAGAGGCAGTTTCTGATGCAGTGTTCATGCTCCTGAGCTCTGCCTGCTTAGCTGGGTGAGCTGGTGGCACAGGTAGTGGCCCATGCCTGTCTTGTGGTAGCCCCTACCATGCTTGGTGCAGCCTTAGTGGGATGTCGTTGTGCTGGATCACCTGCCTTTCTCAAGGAAGAGCTGTGGTTTTCCAGACAAGAATTTAGCCCTTCCGGGACAGAGAAGTGACTGCAGTTACCACCCACTAATGCAAAAGAGTATAAACACGGTGGTCGTAAATGCCCCCCTTGCCCTGGAGGAGCCAAGTTGCTGCCAGAAATTAGTGAGTTTGTTACAAACCCCAGAAAGTGTTTCCAGCCCATCTCATGCTATCTTTTCCTAGTCCCCTTGAGATCTCTGAGCTGTGGCTTAGGAAGCCCCCATGCACCCAGAGAGTGATACAGCCCTGGCGTCACTGCCCGCATGACTCTCCTCAGCCTTGCAGGGTCTCTTCAGCAGAGCCAGCAGCACTCATGGCTAAAAACTTTGCCAGCTTTGCCTTGTGCCAGGTTCTGCCATTGTGAGGAGAGCAGCTAGTGTGTCTCTGTCCATCAGTGGCCTCTCCAGAGCATTTTCCTACTCTACAGGTAGAGCCAGGGACCTGCTGCAGCCACTGAACCTGGGAAAGAATGGTGCAAACCAGCCTCCAGACCCTGCTGGGCCGGAAAAGCCAGGCAAGGAAAAGTGAAGCTGTTTTTAGAGGAACCCATCAGAGGTGCTATGACAGCTCACTCTGCCTGTAGAGATTTGGCAGCCCAGGGCTAGAAGCAAGCTGAAGTGCTTTATACAGGCACAGCAGGTATTTCTGCTGTGGTAGGGCTGAATGCATTCTTGGAACAGTTCATTCTTAGATGTCCCACTGGTCTCTAGGGATGGGTGTGCAGACAAGGTTAATTGTAGGTGCTAAGTATCTGCCTCCCTGAGGACACCTTGTTCAGCCCCTCCCGCTCTGCTGAGATGCCATCAGTTTAGGAATTAATTGCAAATGTGAATTGGAAAAAAAATAATAATTTTGTTTAATAAAAAAAAAAAAAAAAGAGGGGGTGTGGGGGAGGGAGAGAAAATTTGCCAGTGCCATACATTAAAAACAAATTATGCTCAGCTGGCAGGTGAGCCAAGGCCCGCCAGGCAATTGGGAAGGCAGCGTGCAGGCAGTAATTGAAAAAAGTGAGACGCAAGTGAACCGCTTATGTGCTAGCATAATAACTCCCAACACACACACACAATCACCAAGTTAACAACTGACAGCAGTGGCCACAGCAGGGGCAGGAGCTGCCCTGCACTGTGTCCTGGGGTCACTGCCACCCCCCTGCCACTGGTCTGGGGTCTGTGTGTCTGGGACTGAGGCAAGCATCTCAGTGGTGATTCCTCACTGTGCTCCTCTCTTGGCCCTGACTAACCTCAGATCACCCCTTGGGTTTGTTGAATGTCTGAGAGTTAGTGCCGGGGCTCCCTTTATAGCCCAAATTATGGGTTATTGCAGAGTGTGAGCGTTAAACACCTGCTGCAGGAGGGATGTTGTTGTCCCTTTGCAATCAGCTGCTTCCCTTTTCAGCTCCAGCTTTGGGGAAAGCCCTGGCATCTCACCCTGCTCTGCTCCTT
Source organism: Athene noctua (assembly GCF_965140245.1). Taxonomy (NCBI): domain Eukaryota; kingdom Metazoa; phylum Chordata; class Aves; order Strigiformes; family Strigidae; genus Athene; species Athene noctua. The sequence goes on from NC_134077.1 coordinate 10,857,599, forward strand.
CTAACATCCCTGCTAGGTCTAGCCTCAGGTAATGCCTAGGAGAGACTTTGTCTCCAGGAAAAGCTACTGAGGTGTTCCCAGTCACCTGGGAGTTGAGTTGGGGGCAGCCTTGGCCAAGGCTTTTACAAAGGCTGTCAAGCTAGCAGCTGAACTGGTTGTGTGCAAGTATGCAGTCCCTTTCCTGGGCTGTCATGGCTGGGAGGCACTCCTCCTCTAGCGACAAGGATTTCCTTGCTGTGTGGGCTCATGGAGTGTGATGAGGACATTCCTCATGCCCCAGGGCTCCTCTCTGTAAGGATAGCAGACCATCTTGTCTGTTGCAGGGACGGTAAGGCTCTTGCTGTGGAGTTGAGCCTGTGCTGGTTTCTGTGCCTGGCTGTTCCTGGGAGCAGGCTGGGGATGCAGGGGAGCCTCCTCTTCACCTCTTGATCTCCAGGCAGCCTGGAGAAACAAGGAAGGGATGGGGATGGAGTGGAGTCTTGGAGTGTCTTTCATCTTACAGATTTGGTTGGGCCATGTCTACCCAGTGAAAATCAGCATGAAGTCAAGCCCTGAGTTTGCACCAGTGGATATCTGCAGAGCGTCTGCATCACCAGGAGTGTGGCAGCTCCTCCACTTAATGGCTAGTCTGGCCTGATTTGCATCCTAGCCCCTCTCACCAGGACTCTTGCCCACAGGAGAGGTTAAATTTTTAACCCCAGCTGCTGCTGGTAATCCCTTCTCTAACCCCATCCCACCTTCTCCCATCATTCCCTCCCTTGCAGTTCCTCTGCAACCATTTCACAGCTCCTTTATGTTTTGAGCTCTGTTGCTTTGATTGCTTCACATCCAGTGGGTCAACTAAGACCAGGACTCATTTATGAGAGATGGGGTACTTGCAGAGATCATCCCTACACTGGGAACCTACAGCCATCTCGACAAGCCATGGTTTACCCTGGGGTGGGTGGTCACAGAGATCCAGAGAGAGGCAGTAATTTGCCCCATGTTGCATAGATGACCCTATGTGAGGAGCAGTCCCAACCCAGGTGCAACCATGGCCCCACATAAGGCATGTGGAGTGCTAAAAACAAGACAAAGTAAGCGCAGCTGGCATAAAATCCATGCAGTACATTGAACTGTAATGATTCTGACAATAAAGCAACCCAATAAATATTATGAAATGAAAACAGCCCTCCGGGAGCGTTTGCTATCGATTGCTGAGAGCTGGCATTTGTGCAGCAGATTATGTGCGAGACAGGTTCGCTCTGCCTTTTCTTCTTTCCCTTTTAAATGCAGAATGAAAAGAGCTCTCTGGAGTGCGTGTTGGAGGGGGACCCCCTCCCCCTTGCACTTGGGCGCTGTCAGAAAGGGAGAAAAAGAGGCGAGCAAGCCGGGGAAATCTGCACAGCAAGTGGGAGAGGAGCGTGGAGATGCAACTCCTGCCCTTGCAAGCAGTGACAGTCCTGCCAGTGTTCCCCTGGCTCAGCCTGAAGAATTAGGGATCCCATTCTAGTCCCAAATTATTCACAACCCTGTGGTCGGTGCACGGCGTGGGCCTTCTGCCCCAGCATGGACTGAACAACAGGATTGGGGGTGGGGTTGTCCACATTGGAAGAGACTTGACATAACAGGAGGAGGATGCTTGCCATAGGCATCTTGCAGAGTTATAGCCCTGGCCTTCCTGACTCCATCCCTTATTCAAGCATGTGTGACGGTAAATGCACCATGACTGGCTTGACACATGGACCAACTCTCAGCTGGGTCCCATTGGGTTGGTGCTGTGAAGTTGGGAGAGCTGATGTCCTCCAGGCTATTACTTAGCACTGCTCGGTGGAAGGCCTCAGCTGGTTTCCCTGATCTTTGCCTGCTATGGCTCTGGGCATGATGTCCACACTTTACCACCATCTATCCCTGGACTGATTATCTGATGCTTTGTGGGCAGAGGGTATGAGCTGGGGACAGTGTGGAGCAGGGGGGGGCGTTCCTGCTCCTGATCGCTAGCCAGTGCTGACCATGTGCCTGCGCTTCCTTGGCAGCCAAGCTGGGCTCTGGCCTCCCTCAAACACGACTCTATCCTCCAGGGCACGCACTCCCCTTCGTTTCACTGGCTCCTGCCTGCTGCTTCTTGAATCCTCTCCACCTGGCTAATTAACCCTGGCTAATTCCCAGTGAGAGCCTTTTTACTGCCACTAATTACAGGAACACCAGCCTGTGAGATAAGTGTGATGGACTGGTTACCTGTAGTTTCTAACAAGGATAGGCAAACTCATGGGATGTTAGAAGGAGTAAGGGAATTCCTCAGAAATCCAAGACTTGAATCAGTTGGGTAAGGAGTCCCTTCTGGCATGAGTAGAGTCCATTGAACAAAGCTAGGCAGAGGTCTCAAAGTAAGGAAGTAATCCTCCCAGCAACAGGCAGTGAATGTTCAGCATCCTTGTCAGAGATGTTAAAATCTTACTTGGACACTAGGGAAGACTAGACAATTTTATAGAAAAAGGAGGTTCATAGTAACATGAGAATTACATCTTGCTCAGAAGTCCCTGAGCTGAGAGGCTGCTGCATCTTCAGTAAACACCTGAACACTGGCAAAAGAGGCCAGTGACAGCAAATCTTAGTGCTGAACTGGGCTCCTCCAGAGCACAAACCCTCCATACTGCTCCTGAGCTGGTCCCTCTTCCCCTCTGTCTTCAGCTATCACCATTTCAGCAAAATCTATTCTTCTGTAAACTCAAGGCAGGGCATCAAACACTGAGAGTCATTGCTCGGGCACTGTTGGCATGTTTGCCATGAATAGCTCTGTATTAAAAGAAATATGTATAAAAGCTGCTGCAACATAGCAGGAGATGTCCTAAAGCATGTGTTATCTCATCAAGTGCACCCAGACTGAGCTTGGCTCTTTCACTAGCCTCATTTTTCCAAGCAGCAGCTGATTGCAGTTTACAAAGTGACATCTCCAGAGCTCTGGGTTCTTTTATTTTCTTTTTCTGGGTGTTTTGTTGTTGTTGTTGTTTTTCATTTCAGAGAGCTCTCCTGTAAACAGCTTGGACAGGAACAAAAAAGAAAAAAGAAAGAATAGTTATCCCTCATTGGGGAGAAAGGATAAAAAAGCTCCATCTATTGTGGGCATTTTGTAGACTGATGTTATGATTGACCGCTGGGTGCATAACAAGAATGGGCCCAACTCTGCTCTCAGATACTTACCGGAATAAATTTGAAGTATCTGTGCTAGAGTCAATAGTTACTACGCTGGATTATTATCAGTGCGGGTGATAGCAATTGAAGGTTTTTCCAAGGCATTTCTAAAAAAAATTCCTGCTGGCTAAAGAGATACACTTCTTTGCTAACTGGAAATAATCATACGCATTTTGATATCAGCATCTGCTAAATAAGTCTAGGGCTGTGTATTAATGAGTGTGCTGCAAAAACTTTGGAGAACAGGCTCAGAATTCAAAATGATGGGGATGGATCAGAGCAAGTGTCTGGAATCAGCCAGACGAAATTTAGTACAGAGAGCACAGGGTGCCACATTTGGGAGGGATAAACGAATGCATGAATGCATAGACAGAAGAGCCTGGAGAGACAGCGGGATGGCAGGAAAGGATCAAGGGGTTGAGACGGATCACTAACTTAGCATGAGTCAATAGTGTGATGGTTTAGCAAAAAGGGCAGCTCACCTCCTGGGATGCATTAATGTTGGATGTTGGATGTGAGCCATGGAAAGCTGCAATTCTGCTTTGTCTGAGCCAGGCCCAAGTCTGAGCACTACAGCTGAGGGCACCTGCAGATGAACTGGAGAAGAACAGCAGCATGTTTGAATGGAGAGGTGCTAAAGTGGGCCAGAAATCAACGTTTCCTTCCTGTGAAAGCATTTATTTTTTAGGGGGAAAAAATGAGGGTCATTGGTTTCTAAAAGGCTCAGCCTGCTTCTGAAAATGGACATCAGGCTCCTCTGAGTTTGACTCTATGGGACAATGGCCCTCACTTCTTGCTATTTCTGTCCCTCAGACCCTTCTCTCAGGTCATTAGACTCTGTCTGATGGGATCCCAACCTTTGTCATACCAGCTTTCTTTTGGGGCTGTCATATGATGGAGAGCGAACCATCCTCACCTCCTTTTTTTCAGGTTATGTCTATTCCCACTTGTATTCCTTGGGCTCACCCGGATGCCTGATGAAAAATGGGCTTCTTGATAGACTTCTGGATAGAGAGCTTGGTTTCAGTGTTCATGCTCCAGGATTTCCCTTTGCTTTATTCCTTTTGAATCCTGAGAGATTTGCAAAAGGGGCTTCTGGGCCAATAATGTGTCTTGTTTTTGAGATATGCACTGTAAGTCTGAGCAATGTTTGGGAAAAGAGTAGCTCAGGCAGCAGACAACATCTCTCTCCTACTGCCCTTGAGACCTGTGTTCAGGATCCCAAGGACAAATAGCAATAAACCAGAAAAGAGCTATTTATATATGGAAGTGGAACTGCTTTGGGGCTAACCTTTTCCCATCGGAAAACGATTGGCTCCTCATTTGCAGAAAAACCCATGAAGTTGCTGGGAGGCTGCACAAATGGTTCATTATCCTCTGCTTGACCAAAGCAAGAGGCAGGCTTTTCCACACCGACTCCTTCCTCTTTGCAATGCACTGTGCATACCAGCTTCTGTGTGACATTAGCATTTAGGCAGGTGTGTGTACACTGGAGGAATATGGGAATGCTGAGCGTATTCCAGAGTGGCAATACATCTTATGGATTAAACTCGTCTTTTGGTGATATTAGGACAAACCTTCAGGATGTCTCTTTGAAATCAGAGGGACAGATTATCCTGGCAATAAAAGCAACCAGAATCTGTCCTGCCCGGCATATTTAAATGACACCACTGACTGCATGAGTATCAGGGATGCAACTGGGACTAGTGTGAGCAGGGTTTTTCACAGTGTTTGTGGCAGTCCCTGGGGATCTGGTTCTGCAGAAGGAGAGAGGATGGGCAGGATGCCCTGTGCCTCTACCCACCCCAACCCCATGGTGACACTGCATGGGGTGGGCAAGGGAACACAGTGACAGGGCAGTATGAGACTAAATGCCTACCTTGGTAAAAAAGCAGCCTTGAGAGCGATTTGTCTCCAACACGGGTGGCTAAAATGAGTCAGATGAACCATCTCCCCAGAGAGCTTCATTTTCCCTTCCTTTAATTGTGCTCATCTTCCCACCCCTGTATGGAGGACACCCATGTGTGCTGCTCTGCTCCAAGGTCCCAGCACTCCAGGTACAGCCCTGTGCCCCGTACTAGCCTTGGCAAGTCTTCCTCACCACTCTTTCTCCTTGCCCATGTCCTCATACTGCTATCACAGTCCTTCTGGGCGTGTCTCTGGCTGTCAGACAGACCTGCCCTCAGCCAGACACTGATGTCATGTGTGGCACCCTGTAAATGCCATCTCACTGGCCCCATCCAGGGGGTAGCCAGAGGGGAGGCCTATAAGGGGAAAGGTTCCTCTCAGACAATCTGGAGGGCTGGAAGGGAACCATAAGATAAATCCGTGCCCTGGGAACCCTCTGCCACATCCAGTTCAGGTGAGGGAGACAAGTGACTTAGATTCATAAATCCCTGACAGAGTGGACAACAGTGAGACAAGTCTCCAAGTCCAGACATTTATTACCTTCCCACAATGTATTAATTGGATACACAATAATTGGCTAAGTATATAACGAGTTATGGCAAGCAATACAGCATGTCCTGTGTTACTTAATGGTAGTGAAGGAAAAGGGAAAAAAGGAAAGGAGGGAGATAGAGAGAATAGAGAAATAGAGATCACCAGTCTGTGTTCCTGCTTTGATCTTGTCTGAGTTTGTCAGGGATGCATCCATCTTCTTTGCTTCTTCATGTCTTCTTCTTTCTTTCTCTCCTTTACTCCTCCCCCTCCCCCCATTTATACACACTTTTCTTAGGTCCATCCCCCAGGCCAACCCACATACCAACATATCCCATGCATGGGGAGGGCTAAGTTGCTTCGTGGGATGATGTCATTAGCATGATATTGTTAATCTTTATTAGCATATTCAGAGGTGTTAACTTTAATATGCATTTCGTGGATAATGAAGCAATGGTCATTCACTGGACAGGTGGCCCCTGAACCTTGAGCAGATGCACCAGAGCAGAGCCCTCCTGTCTCCTCAGGGGTCCCTCCTCCAGCCCACCCTGTGCTACCCAGGCAGCCTTATCAGCTCCAAACTCCACATGATCCACCCCGTGACTGTAGTTTTGCTACTTGCAAGTGTTTGAGACATTCCTCAGCTTAGAGAGCCTCCACTTCCCCCCATCCCTTATCTCTCTCAGGCTGTTTTTCTCTCAGGCCTCTTTCTCCCAGGCCATGTTTTGGGGGAATTACGAGTCATCTCTCACACCCTCCCGTTAACACTGCCCGACATCCAGGGTGCTGCCCAGATACATGGGGTCAGGGACCTCTGAGGAGGCTGGCTGGGCTCCAGCAGTCCCAGTTGCATCTCAGCTTGCACCTTCAGGGCCTGGCAATGGTGCTGCGCTTCCTGGCCATGCCCTCAAAGCAATGTGGGGACCAAAGCATCTCTGTGCCCTCCTGTGTGACATTCAGACCTCTCCTTACTCTCTGGGTGCTGGATGCTGAGTAATTCACCGTGCTCTCCACCAGCTCTGCACCCCCTCGGTCACCAGCTGTGCAGGGCCCCAGGCTGTAGGTGTGTTATTTATCTGCCTCTCCAGCAGTGTTTTGGGCTTAGCTGGGTTTTACCAGGATAATTGCCTGTCTGGGCTGCAGAGGAGAGGAGGCTGACATGTGGGTGCAGAGCCTGTAAACCCTGACTTGTCAATAACACCTGCCACGTCCCACCAGCCCCAGATGAACAGGCTCGCAGGGCAAAGCGCTCACTCTCCGGCATGCAATGGGAGCTGATACAAATCAGCTCTAGCACAAGCTGAAGCGCTCAAATGCCTGCTGCTTAACAGGGCTCGTGAGCAGCGTCTGAAGTGCTAGCGTCCAGATGAGACATGTCCTCTTCAGAGGGCTGTGTTTCCCTGCCAGCTTCACCTTGCTCTGCCTTTTCATTCCTCCTGGCCTTTTTTCTGTCTGTCTGTCTTTTTTTTTTTTTTTTTTTATAGGTGTTTAGAAATGAAGCCAGTGCTGGAGTATGAAATACCACTTATTTTTAAGGAATAGGAGACAAGATGTCCCATTCAGCATTTGAACAGTGATGCCTCTGGGCTGCCCTGTCCTGTCTGCCAGGGAGGGCCATGGGGGCTACTGTCAGCCCTACATGTTGCTGGAGGGGTGCAGAGGTGTAACTGCTGCGCACACACACACATACAGAGGCATGCACAGGCACGTGACGAAAACCTTGCACACCAACCTGTGCACACAAAAGCTGTCACCCACATTCCTTCATATAGCCATTACTGACTGAATGCATTGCCAGAGCATCCCTTTGCACCCAACACATCCCCAGCCAACGGAGCCTGTTGCTTGAATGTTCTGCTGCTCTTATCACACACACATACATCATCTCTCTCATGCATTTCTTCAAATGAACAGAAGAGTGCACACAGAGGCATGGACTCCTGTACGCCATTAGCTAGGCACAATAATCCTCCACAGTGCTGTGTTGTAGATGGCTGCTGCTCTGCACACACACTCTCTCTCCTCCACCACAACCTCCTGCCCGAGTGCAGTCCACACACCCCATCTCCCACAGCCCATGCAGCCAACACCATCCTGCACCTCATCTCCCACTCACACCACCCCCTGACCCATGGACACGCTTATGTGCCTGACTCACAGGCTGTCATTTGCTTTCCGGCATCCCTGCCCTCCACGCACACTGTCATGAGAAATCACTGCTTAGTCTGTTATTAGCAAGGAAAGAAAAACTAAACAGGAGCAGCAGTTGCTACACGTCCCACCTGAGCAAACAGGAGGACTGAGCAAGCCCCAAGTGCTGCACACGCTTGAGTGCCACTTTCACAGTTGAAACGAGAATTGCCACAGGCTCATGTTTTATTTTGTCTAATAGGCTGCATGTATGAGAGTGTCAAAGGCCTGGCTGGGAGCAAAGTGTGAGGCAGAGATAAGCCCCTTGTTTCTTTACCAATGGAGAGATGGCAGATCTTGCTCTTCTTTGAAAAATAGATGTGGTGAATGCATACTGCTCAGACTGCTCAGGGAGGGCAGGCTCCAAGGGTCAGGCTCTGACCTTGGGGTCCATAGCTGTCTTGGTATCTCAGGGACAGGATTTCCTCTGAAAGACATCCCAAGCAGCTTTCTCCAGAGTCTCTGCTCTGGCAGGACAATGGAGTTACAACAGGTGGCTGCTGTGGGTTGCCAGTGCTCCCCCCAGACCCAGCAGCCCCTGAGAGTTGCTGATACCTCTGTCTCCTGCATCTAATGCACCTTGTCCCCACCTCGCAGTAGCCCTGCCTTGTCCCCTCCTCTCTTAGCTCTGCTGAAACTTGTTGGCACCCCTGTCTCCCTGCAGCTCTCCATCCATTGAGTTCCTGACCACAGGCACCAAAGCTGGGACAGCAGAGCATTTGATGCTGTGTGCTGCAGAGAAGGGAGCCCTGCAACCAGGTGAAGCATAAATGGGGCTTCTGAGTGATTTGATTCTTTCTGTTTCCTTTTGTCCCGTTTTTCTCAGCAAAGAGACCCCTGACCTCAACACTGTGTTATTTATCAGTCGCTGCCTTTGATTCCCTATACAAGGGATGCAGTCAGCTCCACACCCAGGTTTGCTGGCAGATGGCTTTCTGGAACCACGTGTGCTTGTGGTTTGATCTCCCTAGCGTTGTGCCTCTGCAGAAAAAAAAAAAAAAAAAAAACAAACCAAAAAACTGAGCTGTGCTGCGAGGAATTCCTCAAAAGAAAGGAGGGGGAACATCGGCTGGAGAAGGGCAAATCACCCAGCTCATGAACCAGCTGCCTTCTGTGCTTCACTCAGCCCGTGCTGCCACACTGTGCCCAGGTGACTCGATCAAAGACAGGGACGTGTTGTCTTTCAGACAGATGGATCCCAAGGGAGGGAAGTTAGCATTGGAAGAGAGACTGGGTGTAGAACAAGGCATTGAAACTGGAGCTCCTGCTCCAACCTGAGGATTCTCCTCTCATCCCTGGGGTGTCTGAGTGGGATGCGCATGGTGTATGTTAACCTGCCTGCTATGACAGAGCCCCGGACATGATGTGAGGCTGGTATAATCCCCTTGTGGGTGGTGAGGTTGCAGGGCCTGCTATGGATACCAGGTACAAGCTCTGGGTTTCAGTCATGGTGTCAATAGCCTCCAGCTACAACTGGGATGGTGAAACATACCAAGCTGAGGCAAGAGGAGGAAGTAATATGGTACCGAGCATCCCCAGCATAACAGGGGCGGGTAATGCCCCTCTGTCTCCTCTCTCCTGGAGGGAACTTAGTCCCAGGGGCCTTGGCACTGTACTTCAGTGACTCAGCCCCCAGCCCTCCCTCTGGCTTGGACGGGGTATCCAGTACCAAGTGTGGGCACAAGCCACAGCCACCTCCCCGAGCACATCCTGTCAGTGCTGCGTGCTACCAACTCGTGTGCACAAGATGTTTTCCATGGTTTCATGCATCTGTAAGACAGGTGTTCTCCAGTGGCAGGGATTGATTTACGATGGCTTATCTCTGTTTCTGTTTCTGTGTGAAACAGCTCTGATGGGGTTTGGGCATCGTTTCTCCCACCAGTAAGGAGGAAAAGTCAAGATGCCTGCACTCCCAGCTTGGATATGACAACGATACCAAGAGAGAAGGCTGGGTCTGGGGAACTGCAAAAAGATGTCTCCAAAGTCCATCAGTACCATTGCTGGAGGAGATCTGCTAACACCTGACATGTGTGGCCTTACATGCAGGTGCAGTTTAGCTGCACAAAAGCCCTGGGGTTGGCCTGATCCTGGTCCCCAGCACCATTCCCTGCCAGGAATAACAAAGTTTTCCAGTACAACATCTTATTTGACTGCAGCCACTTCTGGGGTGAAGCAGACCAGTTGGCAGGGCACCTGCAATAGCTTAGAGAGGGTTAGACAGGGAGACAGGCAGGGGATGCAAGGGGAGGGAGGGGATGGGGTAAGAGAGCAGGCACACTAGAGAGGGTAGAGAATGCCAGGGGAGTGCTGATAAATGGAAAAGGCAATTAAGACGCAAAGAAAGAAGAAAGCGAGACCTAAAAGGTAACTGACTAGAAAATTAAAATTATTCAGCTACAGAAAATAAATCTAATGGCTTCAACGTGATGCGGTCCCCAGCAGATCAGCACAAACAGCACATGATGGGGAGTTTCCTTAAAGGTGCCAGGGACAGAGAGACACCCCAAGTCCTCTGAGGTCTAGAAACCGCTTTCCTCTCTGCTTGCAAGACTGTGCTCCTTCCAGGCTCCTGCCTTTACCTTGGTTTCCTACTTGCAGCCCTCAGGTCTCTTGGCTGCCAAACTGCTCTCCCCAAGGTGGGCCAGGCACATTTGTCCCCATGCTACTGGTAGTGGCTTCAGCATGCAGTGACCAGGCAGCGTCAGTGCAGGAGGCCACATGGATTCTTTGCCTGCAGGACAAAATGTCTCCTCTGTGGCATGTGGGGTTAGTTACTCCAGCCTCAGTGCTATACCTTGCTTATGTTCTTTCTGAACTGCAGCCTGAATTTTTTTGGATGGTCCCCCCCAATTTGCTGAGATGATTATTTCAAATTGTAAAATCATGTCCTCCCTGATGTTTGCAATCCCTTCTGGCTTGCTGATGCCTTTGGATGCAAGATGTACTACTCTCCACTTTCCATCATCTGAGCTATCACCAAAAGCATTAGCTGAGCTGGGACATCCTGCACTCACCCCATTCACCAAGCTCATCATGAGACTGATGGGAAAGTGTGCCAAGCATCCCTACTAAAGAGAGAGATGATGGGGATCAGGGTTGTGGTCACCAGCAGGACAGGGAGTGTGAGGACTTGTGCAATACTGGTGGTGCCAAGAGCTAGGTCCTAGCTTTACTGGGGCTGAGCGAAGCTTTCCAGGTTGCTGGAAGCATAAAAGCTTCTGCAGAGGGAGAATGCAAAGGTGTACACCTGATCTGGAGGAGCTGGTTCAGCCTCTTGCTGATGAACTCTGCTCCAGAGAGGACCCAGGAGGGCTCTGCATGGAGGGCACAGCCCAGCTGCATGGAGAGAGAAGTCTTAACCATGTCCAGGGAATGGAAAAGGATTAAGACAGTCTCAGAGGGTGGGAGAGCAACCAGCCTGGCCATCCAACTCCATCCGTCCTGCCATCTCTGCTAAAAGGAGTATGTGAGAAGATGGGTTGTGTTCAGCAGCAGGCATCCTCAGTGCCAGCCACCCCAGTGCCCTTGCCAGCAGCCACTGTAAGGATGGATAGGAGGACAGCCTCTCCTCCTGTTAGGGTAAACATCACAGGGTGCTATGCAGTGGCTGGGGGAGGTCACCTTACTCCCCCCTTCACAACACTTCTTGCCTAACACCTTGTTCTGTCTCTCTTTTCATCCAGTCTGGGCTCCCAGCTGCTTGTCTCCTGAAGACACGCTGAGAAAACATTGCATATTATAGAATGAGGAAGGGTAAACACAGGTTTCTTGCTAGTTTTCAACTTGTTTTTTATTCTGTAAGCATCAGCTAAAGCCACAGGGATAGGGTATTTAATTGAGTATTGTCTTTCACCTGCCTTTAGGCTCTGCAGGGTCTTTTCAGGAGATGCCATTCCAGTGAGGTTCAGGAATGGCTTTACTGGGGAAGAGATAGGGAAGCATCCCTACAGTGTCTCCACCTTACCTAGCAAGACTTGTGCCTTGGGGTTATCGTTCAGCAGGGGGTAGGATGCCAGGTGGAGGACAGGGAAGTACCACATCTGTCCAGGACTGTTTCTGGGAAGGACTTAGATCCTGGGACAGATCCTGTCAGGGTCCATCAGATCCCAGTGGTTTCTTTCTCTGAGACAATACTGCCACATAACTCTATTCTTCTTTAATATCATGTCCCTGAAAAAAAAAAAAAAAACAACAACCTTATGATTTGCACTCAGTGCATTGCAGCATCTTCCCCTGGAGGGTTCCCAGGCTCTTTATGCACTCTAATTAATAATGATCTCCCTTACCATCACAGCAATTTATTTATTCAGCACCAAGGGGCAGGCATGCTGCCTTGCAGACAAAAATACCCCACATCCTTTCAATGGTTCTGTTGGAAGCTGGAAGTCTTGCTTTGAAACAAAAATCATGGCCCAGAGTTTGAGCAAGGAGACCAGCTGGTGCTGAGGCTTTAACCAGGGCTCTCATCCCGCAGCCGGACTGTGCGGGATTGAGCAGAGTTGCTCCTAAACACTTTTGCAACCTGCTGCTCTGCCCCTGCTTCACATCAGCTCAAGTGAATTGTGCCAAGACCCAGCAGGGGTGTTTTGGGCCTCGCCTTGAGCCTGCAGGCTGATGGGACCAGGGCTGTGAGATCCAGCTTCTCTTATAGGGGTGCAGACAACGATGCTCAGGAACATCACACCTTTTGTATGGATGAATCAAGGCCTAAAACTTAGTTGATGTTAACCCCACTACAGGCTTGTGCCAGGCATTGTTTATAAACCCACCTGAAGCTCTGCAACACCCTTTCCCTTGCCATGCACAGAAGCAGGCAGCAGTGCCTGGCAGGGGTGGTGGACACACATGTACCCCAGGGATGGTTTGGCTCTGTTGTAGGGGGAAGTCCTGCCAAAAAGCAAACACATTTGTTGCAACCCATTTCCTGCAACTTGTCTCCAACCCTTTTGGTCTGTTTGGAAACAGAGAGGTGGGAGGAGGGCAGCCAATAAGCCAAGAGATATAGGATGCCCAGTAAGATTTATTGTGTTGTGTTTTCAATTTGCACATCGACACAAGACAAACAGATGAGGTTTCAGTACAGCAAGCTCAATTAATCAGGGCTTTGACAGCTGTGAAGCTGGACATTATTAATCCCTTTTGCAGACAGGCTGAAGGGGTAATAATTACACTTTCCCCAAAAATAATAAGGAAAGACATTTCTCCTGCAGCCCCACTTTTCCTTGCAAGAACATTTGCTAATCACAGGTCCTAATACTATACTAATTGCAAAAATACTTCAGCTCACCCATTGCTTGCAAAATGGGAAACAAAATGTGTAAGTGTAAAATCCTGGGAATATTCTTCTTGAGGGTCTAAGGTTCATAGAGATGAGGGCACCCAAATCCAGGACCCCGGAGGTGAGAGTCAACACATTTCCTTGTGCACTTGGAGTCATAACAAGTGTGTGCTGTAGTATGAGACACCCTGGATCCATTCCCATCTGGGTGTGTAGGTAATGGGGAGGATGCATATTTGAGATGGACGGCAGGGAGCTGTGGGATGGATCCACTACTCTCTGTGAGCACAGAGGCTTGGGAAGGTCAGCTGTTCACCTGGCCACAGCACCTGTATGACTTGGAAATGCTGGCAGCTGAACTCTCTAACCTGGTCCTTAATGGGAGGCTGCAGCCTGTGCTGGGGCAGGAGGGCTCCAACAATCAGAGCACGACTTACCCTTTCCTATCCCACCTCCAGGGAAGAGAGATGCAGCCAAGGCATCTGCAAGCACCAGGAAGGGGGAGGAGGGACTCCTCCAAGGGCAGGGGAAGGGTGATATCCTCACTCCCAGCCTGAACCCAGCTTTCCACAGCAGCACAGCAAAAGCCACCCAGCCCTGATCCTGCCGACATGGCTGGAGAAGTCAGATGGGAAGAACAGCCCGTTGCTTTCCTGTGCTGCACCACGCAGACACCACCCCGATCCATCCGCCTCCAGACAATGTCATCTTCCAAGCGGGAGACATTTAAACAGTGAAATGCCAAAGGAGCAGCGTGGTATTTAAAGGCAAAGATGCAATTACTAAAGTTCTTGGGAGAGCAAGCACACAAATGAGGGAGGTTCAGAGAGAGGTTGTTTATCCCGCTCCTAAACCCGTGGCAAAGGGAAGGGGATGTGCAAACACAAGGCTGAACAGAGCACCTCCAGAGGGGATGGTTTGTTTGACAGTTTGCCATTAGAGCATCTGAAAAAAACTGACATTGCCTGCGGCCACAGGGAAGGTGACAAGCCATGGTTCTCACAATATTGCGCCTGACTGAAGCCTCGTTACAGGCATTAGTGGCAGAGGGAGCATAAAGGGCTTGGTTCGCATCTGCACCCAGCAGGTGGGAGATGCAGCCGGATAGAAAAATAGCCAGACAAAATATATTAATGGTAGGACAGATTCTGGGCTGGGGCTCAAATCTCATCCTAAATCCTGTGCCTGATGCTCCCTCCTTTCCCTAAATCTCTTCCCATCATATTTTGCAACCCCACCCTCCCGTTCATCACCCATAGGTGCTAATAACCCAGGGGTGCTGGGAGGAGGGGGTCTGTTTTGTCATGGAGGTGGAGGCTGATGCTCTGAGCTGCCAGACAATGCAGCAATGGATGGGGCAGTATTTGCTGGTGTAATGCTGTCGGTACAAGCCACAGTACACCTGTAGTTTCTGACACCACGAGAAAGGCTCATTTGCTTTTCTGATAAGGTTGGTGGATCCCCAGAGGGAATTGCCAGCACGAACATGGGACTGAAGGTGTGGACAGCCCAGTTGCAGTCATACAGTGCCCTGGAGAAGGAGAGCCCAGCATCTCCCCCTTGCCTCTTCCCCCATTTTGGCATTGGATGCGTTAGTTTTCTCTCAACATCCAGCTCAAATCTTTGTTCTTCTGCATCTGTTAAGTGCCTTTGGTGCTGGGTAATGCTAAATAATGCTAATTTTATTTCAACTGCCTTGCTTCTGCTTAAAAACACTGTTGCAGAGAAAGAAAAAACATCAGCTGGAAGTGCCATCTTTGAGAGAGAAATGTCAGAGAAGCAGTTGGGGACAGGATTGAAAACCTGAGGGAGGTTAGAGGCTAATAAGGAGATGATGGAGGTGTCTGTGTGAGGCTGGGTTAGGAGAGAGGATGTCGGGTCTCAGACCCTCTGCAGCACCCAGCCCTCAGCATCTCCCACTGAAGCAGAAAATCTGCTTCTTCCTGGCCCTGGTAAAGTCTTCTGTGACTGAAGGTTGTGCTTTGGCAGCCCACAAAATCCATCCATAGGATGGCCACAGGATGTGAAACAGGTGATCTTCTACAAGCTTTGCCTCTTCACTCAGAGTTGTTGAAGCACTTTCATGATTCCTTTTGCACCTCCAGCTTCTTGCAAACAGAGCATTGGCCCTGGCAGCTCTCAGGTTTCACAACTGGTTTAAGACACCACCACCTCCAAGGATCTGTTGTTTGCCTGGGTTGCTGCAGTGGTGAGAGCAGTCTTGGAGGGATGATGGCTGCCTGGGCAAACCACATTGACTTTGCATGGGAGCTAAACAGAGAGTGTCCCTGCTTGGGGACATGGAAACTGCTGCTGGAGTGAGGTGAAAGAGAACAGCCATCCACAGGGTTGTCTGGGGACAAGGTGTGGTAAAAAGAGCCCCTGGCATCCATCAGGGTGCAGGTCCTGCTGAGCCTGGGCTCCCCTCCTGGTGGCTTTGCCCTCGGCCCCTGATCCCAACCAGAGAGAGGGGGTTTTCCTCCCTTTCCCAGACGCCTCTGGATGGTGGCGGGAATTTCCACCTTGGTTCTAGGTCAGCCCAGGGCATTATTTTATTTGACCCTAATTTTTTTTTAAGAGCTAAACTAAATGGAGGGGAAGGTGAAAGCATTTCCCCTCTGCCCTGCCCTCCCTGCTGGAAGGTTAACACATTGGCCATTTCCTGCCTGCGCAGATGGGATATGCCTGGAGTTTGTCAACTCAAATTCAAATTAACTCTCAATTCAGTGGCTTCGTGTGAGGCCCAGGGGGCAGGTGGGGTGAACAGCAGCCACAAATGTGGGCAGGCAGGGAGAAAGGCAAGGGGCAGAGTGAAGCTACCAGCTGGCCCTGGGGAACTTGTCCTGTAAACCTTGGGGTTTACAGGAAAATAAAGAGCTAAGAAGGGAAAGAAAGCAAAATAGAGGGAAGGGAAGGGAAGGGAAGGGAAGGGAAGGGAAGGGAAGGGAAGGGAAGGGAAGGGAAGGGAAGGGAAGGGAAGGGAGAAGACAGAAAACCTGGGCTTCCTAGGCTAGAAGGAACTCTTCTGAGGAGCTAATCTGACCTCCCACATGCTCTAAATCATTGAAATAGAAATGAGCAAACACAGGTGAAAAAAAGTCTCCTGAATATTTGCTTGTCTAGAAGAATGAATTTGCTTGGTCTGGGCTGTGCCCTCTCCTGTGTTTGCTTTTTGCAAATATCCAGCCCTCAGGTTTTACCTGCACAGACATTCAGGGAGAGCCGGTCACAATCTTGTGCACACAAATTAGTGTGGAGATGAATTGGCTGTTTCCAAACACCAGGTGGGGAGCAGGACCTGGCAAATCACCCTGAGCAGCCGCCCTGCAGCCACTGGCTGCCGAGGACCAGCCTCACCGAGACTGTTTTTTAGAAAAATCACAGATTTTAACAGCATTTTAAATAATTGTGACTTGCCATCTACATCTGAGGAGTCTGCAATCCACTTCCAGACATACCCTAGGCAGAAAAATGGGAGGACAGGTTTTCTTTCTGTGAAATTTTGACTTTACTCCACCACATAGGGGTGTGAAAAGTAGCTGATGTAGGGGTGTGTGCTTGTGTACAGGCATGTTTGGAGGGGAATACGTAGACCTCTGTGTGTTTACAGAGCTTGTACATGTGGCTCTGACCTGGTGTATGGTTTTATAAAGTCAGCAGGATCCTTTGTAGCTTCCTAGGCTGCTCTAGAGGGAAACCTTTGTCCAGCTGTGACCAGCTGTGGGGGCCAGGTGGTGTCTGCTTCTGATCAGCCCTTCTGCTCTGCTCCTGAAATGCTTTCACTGATTTTGTTAGTACCCCCCCCCAAAGAACTCTCCAAAACTCCTGCCTAGTTGGCCCAGTCGGCCCAGTCAGGATCCTGCCTCAATCCCAGCCCAGTGGCTTGGTGTAGTGTTGGGCAGAACAGGAGCTGTCATTCAGCTCCGTGTGGTTGGCACTGTCCTGCTGAAATGTGGGACATGAGGCACATTCCTGTGACCCTGAACAGATGTGGGGGTAGAGGAGGGTCTCCTTCCCAGCCGTACTTCTCCCAGTTCCCCATAGATGGGAGCAGAGGTCTCCTTTTCCTCCAGCTCCAGTTTGGTGGGACAAGCAGACCCTCTCCAAGCAGGGGATTGCTGTCCAGAGGAGGGGACACGACACTTTTCAGTCCTTTTTTCACTCACTGGTTTTCAGGTCTGTGAAGAAATCAAAAACATGTGGTCCGGTTGGTCACTCCTGCTGTGTTGTGGGATGCTGTGGATGAGTGGTGCTGCACTGGGGAGTGCTGTCTTGGAGCATCCCTACACTGTGATGGAGAGAGGATGCTGAGCAGCTTTATGATCTCCTGCCAAAGCAAAGGGAACCCACAGGGAATGAAGAACATCACCTCTGGGTATGGTACAACCAGCATGTGCCTCTTCAGGGTGAGCTGATGTGTGTCCACTTACCCTGGTGGTGCAAAAAATACGCACCCCCTGTTCCTCCAGTCAAAGTCAGAAGTAGTCTTGTGGTGTCAGGATGACCTATACCCACCTTCCGTCCTTCCCATCCCCATCAAAGCCACGGGGTGATTTATTTCTTCCACTCACCACCTCCATGTATTTTCTGCAATTCTTCTATGTAAATCGTGACACTGATTAATAACACGTAGTGTTTTCCAGCTCCAAAGCACAATGCAAGTATTTCCTAATTAATCCTCACAACATCCTCATCAGGGAAGGCAGTGTGCCACCATCCTGACTTCCCAGGATCTCAGCCTTCTGGCGGACAGAGGTGGAAGTGTTCATCTGCACATCGTTAGCCCCACGCTGCTGCCGCTTAATGAGTTTCCTTGCAGCAGACGGGACCATGGCACAGCGCGGTTTGGAGCAGATGGGGCTTGCTTGCATGCCACTCTGAGAGATTGGAGAACAGTGCATTTTCCCAAGCTGCTGTCTCATTGTGGGCCTTGTGGCCAGGGGCAGGAGGACAGTGCCTGTGGGGTGCTCTCCTACCCCTGGTGCAAGGGTCCTGCAGCTCCAATGCGGCTGCAGCCCAGTGGGGTGCACCTGCAGCCTGGGAGTACTTGAAGAACCAACTCTGCCTCCAACCTGGGAACAGTCTGCAAGCAAGAATTGGAAACCACAGAAGTATGAAGAGTCAGTCAGGAGAGGGTTAACAGCCTTCTTATGGAGACATGCTCTGAACTGTCACCTGGTAGATACTGCAGTAGCCCAAGCCATGGGTGATGTTGTATCTCTTGAAAGATGAAGCCTGGGAAGGGGTTAAAATGGAGAGTTTTGCGGCTGCAAGCTGGGAGCGAGAAACAGATCATTTTTACCCAAAGCAATTTCCCTGGTAGATCGTTTTCCCACCTCCCCTCTGCTATTATGGCAGGTAATCGCAGCTGAATGACAAGTTCACCTCTTCTTTCTTGGTCCCGCTTTTCCTCCTACTCTATCTTGCAGCCAAGCCATGAAACTGGTTTCTAGAGATGTCAAGTTCCAGGGTACAGCCCTCCTACTCCTCCTCCTCCTCCTCTTCCTTGCAGGTTGTGGCAGCTGAAGGCAGGGATGATGGCTGTCTGGGACACTGGGTTGTGTGCCAGCATGGCTGATGGCTTGCTGTATCTCCTGCACCAAACCTGTAAGCTTTACACCTGCCTCTCACAGCCTCAGCTCTGGGCAAGAGCTAATTAGCTTCATTTTTGGGGGGAAACAGGGCTGGGTAGTGGCTGTTCTTACTCATTCAGGGTAGCTGGGATGGATGGGAAACACAACTGTCCTCCTGCTACCTCTCTTGCTATGGTGTATAGTTTCCCATGCTGAGCCCCTTGCTGTGCACCTTCGCCTCAGCAGCCCCAGCTCTGCATTTCCCTCCAGTGCTTCCCAGAGAGGTGGGGTGGCCCCCCTGGCCCCTGCCCCTTGGGCTCATTAAAGAGGCTCACGTGGTGCCCTCTTGACACTTGTAACACAGGAGCACATGTCTTCAAAAAGCCAGACCCTGGCCATATCCCCTTGGGCCTGCCACTGGCTTTCCTTCCCCTGCTCTCACAGCCCTCCCCAGGAGGGCTGTAAATTTGGCAGGAGCTGCATTATTTCCAGACCAACCCTGTCTCACGTTTCCCCTGCCACTAGCTTAAGTGTCACCCCTTCCCACTGGCCCCATAGCCTTCCCCTCCACCCCACCTGTCCCTGTTGCTGCCTGCTGCCCACCCTGATGGTCTTTCCAGGCAAAACCAGGAGTCTCAGCTGGCACAGGCATGCCTGGCAATGTGTTTGCGGGTACCCCTTCAAGTCCACACTGCCTCTGTACACACACACATATAAACATGTGTATGCACAGGTACGTGCACCCCACCTCCTTGCATGCAATCTGGGTGTCTGGAGGCTCTTCCCATTGCACCCTCGGATTCTGGATGCTTTGGTGCCAGTGCTGAAAATCATCTGTGTTTCTGGTCCCTCTTGGGGATGGAAACCTGCTCACAGGCACTATCAACATGAGATGAGGACCTGCCCCATGAGCAGGAACCTCGACCTCATGTGGCCACGCATTGGGTTGGGATCCTCCGAGACCTCTGTGCTGTGATGCCTTATCTCTCCCACTGCCATCACAGAGGCTTGGAGACTGCTCCATGTCCAGGGTCTGTATGGGAGAGAGATGTAGCAGGGCTCATATCATCCTCTCTCTCCCCCCAAAAGTGGCCAGCTGCTTGTGATGTAACTCAGATCACAGTGTCCCCTTCCAGAGGGTCCTGCATCATCCTTCCCTGTGTCACCCAGATCACAGGACCCTGAATCTGCTCCTGAATACCCTGTCCTTCCCATCACTGTATAGGAATGAGCTTCACAGGGCCTTTCCTGCCAAGGGAATGTGGCGTGAGCAGTGGTGCAAGCAGCGCCCTTTTCAGCTCGCCCATTTTTTGGAAGCTTTCTGGCAGAAAGCGGAAGAGTTGCTTCCTCCTTGCACCCACCGGGTCCTCAGTGTGGAAGTAATGCTAACCTTGTTTGGAGGATCTCAAAGGTTTGTTATTCATTAACCCCACCAGAGAATTTCCTGGCAATTAATTTTTAATGGGTTGAAAAATCCTCCTAACCCTGCTTTCTTCAGAACAAGCCTCCAAAGCCATTGCTCACCCTCTTGATGCTTCTAATCATTATCTCCTACATTCCTGTAGCTGTTTTAGAAACCAAAGATGGGGAAGAAATTGGAAAGTGTTATTATTTCATTTGGGTTAAATTGTATCGCTTCAAGTTTCACTTCCCCTGGGCATGATCATCAGCATATCTGATCAGCAAACATCTGCCTAAGCCACCCGCTCACGCCTCCCGGGAAACTCGGGGGAGAAAAAAAACCTGAGACGAAGCCACTGACGTCACCTCCCGCCTTTTGCTCTTTCCCCCCTGAGTTTTATTTCTAAGGGACATTTGCATAGAAAGAGGATCTTTGTTTCTGAAGGTTTTGCCAGCTCCTGCTGACGATTCCCCCCATCTGGAAGTTTAATTCTTTCCCTGTGGTCGCTGCGGAAATCAGAGCTGCACACCGGCATGGTCCCTGCCTCCCCCAGCCCTGACCCACCACCCAAAGGTCCAGCAGCCTCACAGATGCACCATATCACCCTTAAGATGTGGCAGCAAAGGAGCTTGGGGGTCTAATTTGGGATGCCCGTGGTGGAAGCGGGTGGTGGTGCTGTAGTCGCGGCATGCCACCTGACCCATCCCGTGCCTCAGTTTCCCTCGGCAGAACTATGTGGGTGCACTTGAGCTTCAGAGAGCATTTATGTGGATTAATTACCACCCATAAAGTTCTTTTAACACATGAAGAGTGACACTGATGATAAACAACGAGAGTAATCTGTACAGTACTCAAAGGGAATGAGGTGCTAAATTAGTAATACAGCAAACACGGCCATAACAATACATCAAGTACTGCTGGCACAGAGACGAGCTCGGCTATAACAGATTGTAACCCACCTTCCCTGCAGCCTGGAAAGCCCCTGGACACCCAGCCACCTTCTTCCACCGCCTCTGCTGCCTGCCCCCCCAACAGACCTGCTGACTAAAAGCAGATTTTTACAACTCAGCTGGTTAAAACATGTCTGTGTTTTGTTGGGGTTTTTTGTTTTGTTTTGGTTTTTTGTTTGTTTGTTTGTTTGTGTGTGTGTGTGTTGTTTTGGTTTTTGGTTTGATGTTTGTGTTTTGGTTTTGGTTTTGGTTTTTTTTCTGTTTGGTTGGGCTTTTTGTTTTGTTTTGGGGTTTTTTTTATGGGCGTTTCTCCCTTTCCCCAAATCATGTATGAATTTATTCTACGTTTTTGGTTTTTATTTATTTATTTTCCTCAAGATGGAAAATAATGAGATGGGGAACAGACTTTCAAAGAACACCCTTTGGTAAAAATGTCCATTTGTTCCATTAAAAAAAATAAGGCCTTTTTACATTTAGCTCTCCTCCAATGGAAATTTTTAAACAAAACAAAATTTTCCTAGGGAAATGATCTCTTTTTCTCGGTTGTCAGAAAGACATATTTTACCCTCTCTGCTCCTAGAAATAATATTTAGATGAAAAACATCTTGCAGACTTATAAGAGCTCTCAACCTCTGCGGTCAATGTCATGTGGAGGGAGGGAAGAACAAGAGCATCTTCCCTTGAGGAAGTGAATGTTGCTGTAAGGGAGATAACTACAGGGATAAAACAGAGGATGGGTTTGTTTGGGTTTTTTTGTTTGTTTGTTTGTTTTTTTTAATTTAGGGCTTGTAATGTCACCTCCTTTAAATCAGCATGGGCAGACGATGCTGAGCTGGGGACTGTGTCTTTGGGGTGAGGATTCAGAGAAAAACTTCCCCTGCCATGCAAAATGCACAGGCAGGGCAGCACCTTGGGCTGCACCATCCAAACTCATCCCACCACCTCCAAAACTCATGCTCTGGAAATCAGGAAGGATGCTCTGACTCCTGACATTTGCATCATTACCTGGGAAGGAAAAACACCTCTGGTCTTGACAGGTGGGTAAGCCTCCAGAACGGGAGGCTCTGAAGAGCAGCATAATTCCTTTACAGAGTTTTATAATTGATCTGAAGTCACGGGGAAGCAATTAATATGGAGCCTTATAGTATTGCTTCAAAGCAAGGCTGGATTTCAATTTCATAACAGCTAAAACCAAGAAAAGGGATCCAGTGGAAATTGTGTTTTGAATGAATGAAGCTCCTCCTGCAGCATTTGCAAGTGCAGCTGGTTTTCAGACAGATTTTTTTTTTCTTCTTTCTGTTGAAAATGCCAAACTGTTGAAAGCAAAGCAGCTTGTGAAAATGCATGGATTGTGAGGAAACTTCATTCTCACAGAGAGAAAAAGGGAGGAAGTGGTCAAAACATCAAAATGCTTGTGCATAATACACTGTAATGTATATAAAATAATTTAATAGTAATGGGTAATTAAAATCAGGACAAAACATTTTGATTTTATCCAACTGTGCTGAGTTGAGTGATTCAAAATTATTAAATTCCAGTTCACAGGGAAAACTCTGCCTTTGTTTTGTTCCGTTTTGGAACGAGGACTGTTTTGAAACACTGGACTCTCCCGAGGAGCAAACTCCAAATTTCCTCCCAGCAATAGCTGCTCAGGGAGGCGGGCTGGTCTGTGGAGGAGGGGAACGGGAATCCCTACCAGGGAGCTAGACAGGAGCCAGAGTGAATTCCTGCAGAAAAACCAGGTGTAGGACTGACCTGCAACACAGTAAAAACCCATCCTGGAAAAAGGGTGAGGAGCCAAGGCAGGCTGGACTCTGGAGAGGACTTTGCTGCTCTACGCTGAATATGCAACTTCCTAGGACCTGTGTGAGCCGGCTGGGCCAGTGACATCTCGATGAGCAGTGGTTCCCAGTGGGAAAACAGTTGGTTGAAAACATCTGTGTAGTTAGGGGAGAGCAACACATGCCAGGGTCTTCTAAGCAGGGCAAAACCATCTTTTTCCTCTGCTCATCTGAACATCGCCTCTGCTCCTCAGGTGCTCTGCTCTCCACTGTGCGCAGCCTGTCACTGTCTGGAGGTTGCAGCTCCAGCTCATCACAGACTCACACACACCTTTTGTTTTTCAGAGGCTGTTTTAGGAAAACTAAGACAATCTGTAGTGCTGGTGACACAAACAAGAATGGGGAATTAAACCCGTGTACATCTCCAGCCTCTTTTCTTACATACTGCTGGCAAGTCATGAGTAAATCAGGGATAGTGAGTGACTATCTTTCTCTGAGCACAGCCGAGGGAAGATACTCCTGCTTTTTATGATTAATTACTCATTAATTCATTTTACATTAAAAGAAGTACTACTTTCTGTTTCCTCGTTGTGTGTTCTTTTTTTTTTTTTTTCCTGATTGTTGTTTGAAAAAGGCAATTAATACAGTTAGGCAAATGGCTTTCAAAGTGTCATTGTGAAATGAAAACTTGAGCCTTGCAAATGTGACTTTCATTTTGGTTGATTTTTTTTTTTCTTTCCCCTCACCCCCAATTAAACTATTTGCCATCCTTGGCACAAATTAATGAATAGTTTTGGTTTTCTCAAAACTGCATTTTTGGCCAGTAAATTCCCTATCTAAAAAACTCACTTCACATGGTCCTGTAAATAACATCATCAGCCCTTGGGCTGGCTGCCTGGAGGGTGTGCTGCAACAGGTAGATCAAGAAGAGGGATATGGAAAAGAGATGTGCACAGAAAAACCTTGATGCTCAAGAACTGCTTCACGGATGGGGCATAGAAAGCTGCAACCATGGCTTCACATCACACTGCCTGAGGTCATTTTATTATCACACACTGGATGACACGAGGGGACCTGTTAATTGGAAAAAATACTTCTCCCACCCTTTTCAGAGCAGTTTTGAGATCCTTACATCTTAAAAGGACCCTTCAGCCACTGAAATAGACAGCCTTTGCCTCATCAGACAGCTGGAAACGTCTGCAAACTCTCAAAATCACAATCTCATTTCCAGTAGCTGAGCTATCATTTAAGTGGTGAAAGTTCTCTCTTTCTGGGGAAAGAGGGGATTTGGCAGGCACTCCATGTGCCAACCCTCTTACACCTAAATGCCATCTTAAAACCGTCCTCCATCAGTGTTTTCATTTGCAAGGCTGGTTCATATCACTTTTCCTCTGATGGTATTGCATGCCCAAATTCAGAAGTCTTCAGACAGACTGTCTTCACCTGAGCTGGTGATTACAGACTTCCCTTACTGCTGGTGTGACAACATGGGTTTTTTTCAGAGCAGGGTTTTTCTCCTGCTCCATCTCCAAAGTACATGGTTCATGTATGGTCCAGGAAGAGCCAGAGCCTCCCCAGGTCTTGTTGTGTAGCATGGCAGGACTGCCACAGGGAAAATGGGGACCTGAAGTCAGCCAGTGACACTTCCAGGACAACAGCAAGGCTGCTCCCTGCTCTGCCCCTCCCATACCCCAGTTACACTTTGTGCTTGCCCCTCTCCGGTCAGCATTGCCCACCCCTGGTGCCCCTTTGTTTGGCTCTCCTGTTACATTTTATTGCTCCTCACATCCACTGCAATTTATTTGGGTCTGAATGTGATAAACTCCACATTTGGGCTTTTGTTAAAAGCCAAATATTTGTGGAAAGTAATACTTAGCCAGACTCATATTCCATCCTTAACACAAATCTAATCCAGATACAAGCCAAACAGCAGGACAACAACTGCTCTTAATACTCACCGTGTTTCTAGCATCATAGCTTTCATTGAAGAGAGAAGATATCAGCCTTTTAATTGTTTCAGGATTCTCCAAACCCACTTCCAGGCCCTCCCTGGGCTCCCCAGTCTGCCTTTCCCCTTATGGGGGTAACTCTGACCCTTAAAACCCTGATTTTTCCCTCTCATCACTCCAGCCTGGCCTTTCTTAACCCAAGTTGGCAAAGAAGACAAACTGTCTGTCTTCATGGAAGTGTTCAAAGATGATCAGTGATTGAGGTGACCGCATTTTCAAAGAGGATTTAGACTATTAATTGTATTTAGTCTATTAATTAATTTTGATTTGGTCTATTAATTCTCAGACTTGGTTCTGATAATCTCTTTGTTATCCCCCTTGTTCTCTCTAAAGGTTTCCTTTTACATCTGTCTATCAAGCTCCAGCGATGCTCCTGGGCTAAGCGGTGCAAATGTAATTTATGATTCCAAAAGCTTCTTTGTGGAGCTTGTAAACCACTGTTAATCCATGGAGATGATTAACAAAGCAGCTCTGCTTGAGCAAGGGGGTTAGCAGGGCATTGATGGAGGGGTGGCTCCTGGGTCTTGCCTTCATGTCTGAATCATTGTCAAATCTCCACAGTCCAACTCAAACCACTGAGAGAAGACAGGGTTGGAGCAGAGGGTTTAACCCCACATCCCTATCAGATAGGGGTGACACAGGGTCTGCTGTCCTCCAGCAGAGGAGAGGGAAGAGTTTACAGACGCATTGTAATGTCAAGATGCTTCCCTGGCTTCCCATTCCCCATCCTCAACAAGCCTTTCTATCTCCAAGGACCCGCACCACGTGAATAAATCTTGTTTTCATCTGAAAGGCTACCTGGAAGTTATCTCTAGCTCCTTTCCCTGCTGACTACTCTCTAGTCCTCTGAGCCTGAGCTCAGAGTCAGGAGCAGTCACTGTGAAAACCCATTGTTCACTCACCTTTTCAGTACTGCACATAGTGCTGATCCTTCACCTCAGAGGGATACTGTAGGACAGCAAAACTCTTATGAAGGACCATCAAAGCTGTGGAACAGTCCCCTCCTGACAAATGTGTGAGTAACTTTTTCTGCTTACAATCTAGGAAAGAGGTGACCAAAGATAACACGGTAGAAGGAGTAAAAGGTGGCAGGAAGCAACAGGAGAAGCAGAGGACAGAACAGATTGCTAGCAGGTGTTAAAAGCAAGCCAAAGGTGGTGGATCCCTGTGTGTGATAGACCTGTGGAACTGGTTGTTGCATGATGCTGTGGATCCTAAAAGCTTACATGGGTTTAAGGAGTAATGAGAGAAATTCACAGAAGAATAAGCTCTTCAGGGTCTGTAACTAAATACACAGAAACAACCTGTGGCTCAGGATAGCTTCTAGCTAAGTGGGGTGGGGAGTGTGCTGGGAGGATTTATTATGACACACTTGCTTTTATCTTACAGGCTTTCTGGGACACTGGGGAAATGGGTGCTTGGTCCTACCCAACATAGCTCCCCAGCTCTTTTTAAGGCTGTGTCCTCTATTGAAGCAGACAGGTGGAGCCTTGGTGGTGTTGACACTTCGTAGGGTTGAGGCTGAGCCAACATCCACCAAGCACTGGTTCTTTCTGCATGCACTGCTGCTTGTATTACCCGTACTTAGGGGAACTAGGTTGGAATATCTGCTGATTCTGGGCTCCAGTACCACGGTCCTTCCCATTGCCTGATCCCTTCAGGTTGCATGAACAGGATCTAGACCTTTGCTAATGCACAGGACTCTGCTGGAGCTTTCCTTGTGGAGTGTCTCCGAAGTGGAATCTGCAGAGTCCCAGCACAGGCAGACACTGCAGCCTGCTGTGGGCTTGTGAGCAGGTGTGAAATCCGTGCTGCAACGGGACATGTTCCCTCCAGAGCTTGTCTGACGTGGATCTGCTCTGGAGTCCCTGCTATCAGGCTGCAGACTGGCACTCAGCCGTTTTTCCAAGCTGCCTTCTGGGTGGGTAGGAGAGAAGGAAAGGCAATCTCACCTGCCTGTTTCCTGCATGACATTCCTAGCCGAAGGCTTCACCAGCGTCCATCTCCTAAACGGACACAGCCTCTCCTGAGCTCACCTCCTCCCAAACCTTCTTCCTGGAAACTTCCCTCTCACTCCTGTGCTTTCCAGGCAGCACCTCGCAGTCCTTCCTGCTTCCTTACCCCATATATTCGTTGTTACCAGCCTTTTAAATGAGCCAGTTCAGCCTCCACTAAACACTTGAACACTTGCATGCTCTGTGATTTACAAATAACCCTGCCTCCAGGCAATTCCTTGCCTGATGTTTTCAGAAGCCTTTGGGATAGCAAAGCAGCTAAACATAGCAGAGCAGTTACTTCCTTCTCCTCTTCATGTTTCAGAGGAATGAGGGATTTCTGAGGGTTCCTCAAAGCAGCTACAAGTGTTTTGAGCAGAGAAGATGAGCTGGTCTCAGAGACCTGAATGTGAGGTCTCTGCATATTCATAGAAATCCCAGCTCCAGGGGCCTTTCTCATCTTTCCTGGGACTGTAAGCAATGAGTTAGCACAAGAAGACAACAGGATTTAAAGCCCTGAGCAGGAGAAAAGAGGTTGTCCTCTGCATGTACCCAGAAACCCCCTGGGGAGCACACAGACACTGTCCTGGGAGTCTCTAAGAAAGAGCTGAGCTTTTCCTCAGTTCATGAGGATCCAGCTGCAGTTGTGCATCTGCTTCTCTCTCCTCTATTGACATGTGTGACCTGGAACAAGCAGATGTTGGGTGTATGCATGTGGATACCCACCCACAACAGTTCCTTGGCTGAGACCTGGCACACTCATTTCACCAGGAGGAACACAAGCAGCTCACCCCTTGCCATGACTGCAGGCCATGACTGGGGTTGGAGTGGAGTTGCACAGCAACAGAATAGCAATTGAACAACAGCTTATTTGCTCTTGGGAGTTTTCATCTCCCCATCACTTTGGCCACAGCACAGTTGGGGCTTTGGCAGCAGGGAGAGCCATCAGCCAGAGAATTACAGAATCATCTAGGTTGGAAAAGACCTTGAAGATCATCCAGTCCAACCATCAACTCAACATTAACAGTTCCCAACTACACCATATCCCTCAGCACTATGTCAACTTGACTCTTAAACACCTCCAGGGATTTTTTGTTTAAGAGTTGGGTCGACATATCTAGTTGATTCTGTGATTCTGTGATTCTGTGATTCTGTGACCCTACTCTTAAACCCCTCCAGGGATGGGGACTCCACCACGTCCCTGGGCAGCCCATTCCAACACCCAACAACCCCTTCTGGAAAGAAATGCTTCCTAATATCCAGTCTAAACCTTCCCTGGCGCAACTTGAGGCCATTCCCTCTTGTTCTATCACTTGTTACTTTGTTAAAGAGACTCATCCCCAGCTCTCTGCACCCTCCTTTCAGGTAGCTGTAGAGGGCGATGAGGTCTCCCCTCAGCCTCCTCTTCTCCAGACTAAGCCCCCCCAGCTCCCTCAGCTGCTCCTCCTACGACTGGTGCTCCAGACCCTGCACCAGCTCAATTGCCCTGAAGCTGCAGCCTGGAATGGATCTCAGCATTAGGTTTTGGCTACCCTTGTCCTCTAGGACAGGCAGATTGATGGCCTCTTCCTGAGCTTGGAGGAGGACAGGGACAATATTTTCCTGGTTTCCCAGGGTCTGGATGGGGATATTTGAGAGCACAGCTCTCCGCCACGCAGGAAGCCTGTATGCTGGCCTGTGGAAGAGGAGGGGGCTGGCTTCTGTCCAGATGGGTCCCTGTCTTTTCCTTGCAGTAGGAGGGAAGGACAGAGATTTTGTTCTACACCACAGGTCTGCTCTCTCTCACACCGTCTCCCCAGAGCTGGCTGTGGGGAAAATGCATGCACAGGGTGACAGCCAGGCTGGCTGGTTCAAGGGGGCTGTAGGACCAGGCAGACCCTCATCAGTGGCTGAAATCTCAGCGTACACTCTAAGCCTTGAGAAGAAGAGCCACACAGGCACCTCATGCTTTAACCAGACAGGCCTTGCATAGCAGGAAGCATAATGCACCTCTCTGGTGTGATGAGCTGAAGATTTGACAGCTGGAATTCCCAGGGAGATGCTGGGAGATGCTGTGTCTCCATCCTCTCAAAACCGGACTGACATGTCTCAGTGCCCAGTTGCATCCCTCCTGCAGGGATGCCCTCAGGGGACCACCCACTCCCCAAGCTTCCCTGCTGCTTTGCCCAAGTGTGTCTGACACACCATGCAACCCTGAGATGTCCATATGTATGGCAGAGACCCTGTGGAGGAGCAAAGAGGCTGGAAGGACATGTTCATCATACTTGTTTCCACAGACCTGCTCAGCTAGGTGCAAGTTCAGGTGCCACAAAGCATCATGCCTGGGTGTCTAAACCCTCTTGGTGTTTGGAGAGATCCGGGAGCCGGAGACTGGAGGCACCCTGGGGCTGATGCTGCAGGAACAAGAGGAGCGTGTCACGCTGAAGAGAGCTGGTGACAATTAGTTCCAACCACAGCAAACTGTAATCACCAAATTATTCAGGAATAATTATGCCTTGATAACAACATTACACTTTCTATTTCCCTTATTGCTGTTCTTGTTAAATATAATTACCATGCAAATTGCATAGCGTAAGCAAGCCCAGGTGATTAACAGGGCCATGGAGGCCTTGGGAGCAGACTGAGGTGACTGCAAGTACATATCTCTCTGCTTGCTTAGTTGTCTGTCCAGATTTGCACTTGGGAGATCACAGAATCATAGAATCATAGCATCATTTAGGTTGGAAAAGACCATTAAGGTCATAGAGTTCAACTCCAAACCTAACACTTTCAAGCTCACCACTAAACCATGTTTCTAAGTGCCACATCTACATCTCCAGAGATGGTGGCTCCACCACTTCCCTGAGCAGCCTGTTGCAATGCTTGACAATCTTTTCGGTGAAGAAATTTTTCCTAATATCCAACCTAACCCCTCTTCCAGCACAAGCTGGGGCCGTTTCCTCTCATTCTATCAATTGTTACCTGGGAAAAGAGACTGACACCCACCTCACTACAACCTTCTTTCAGGTAGTTGTAGAGACTGATAAGGTCTTCCTTGAGCTTCCTGTTCTCTAGGCTAAATAACCCCAGTTGCCTCAGCTGCTCCTTCTAAGACATACTCTAGGCCTTTCACCAGCTTTATTGCTCTTCTCTGGACATGCTCCAGCACCTCAATGACTTTCTTGTAGTGAGGAGCTCAAAACTGAACACAGTATTCAAGGTGCAGCCTCACCACTGCCAAGGCCAGAGGGACAATCACATCCCTTGTCCCTGGTGGTCACACTATTTCTGATACAAGCCAGGATGCCGTTGGCCTTCTTGGCTAGCTGGGCACACTGCTGGCTCATACTCAGCTGGCTGTCAGCCAACACCCCCAGATCCTTTTCCATCAGACAGCTTCTCTGCCACTTCTCCCCAAACCTGTAGTGTTGCTGTACTGGGTCTGGCTGAGCTGGAATTGGTTTTCCCCTACAGCAGCCCTCACGGCGCTGTGTTTTATGCTGGGAGCTGGCAGGGTGTTGATAGCACCCTGGTGTTGTGGCTACTGCTGAGCAGGGCTTACACAGCACCAAGGCTCTTTCCCACGTTTTTTTCCCCCAATGGGATGGGGTGGGCAAGATCTTGGGAGGGGACACAGCCAGGACAGCTGACCCAAACCAACCAAAGGGATATTCCAGACCATGTGACGTCTGCTCAGTATAGAGCTGGGAGAAAGGAGGAAGGGGTGGCGTCACCCTTGGTCCTCCGAGGCAACCACTACACGTATTGGAGCCCTGCTGCCTGAGAAGGCCCCACATCACCTGTTAATGGGAAGCAGAGAATAAATATGTTTTCTTTTTTTTGCTTCCACGCACGGACCTTTGCTTCGCTTTGCTTATATTAAAACTGTTTTTGTTTTACCCACAAGGGTTGGTCTATCTTATTTTCTTTCCCCTCTTTGCCCTGTTGAGAAAACAAGGGGAAAGGTGGGGAAGTGAGAGTGACTTGGTGGGTACTTGGCATTTAGCCAAGGTCAAACCTTCACAGTTGCATGGGGGTGTTGAGACCCAAGTGAAGGACCCAGTACTGACCCTTGCTGAACCTCATACAGTTGGTCTCAGCCCATTGATCCAGCCTGTCCAGATCCCTTTGTAGAACCTTCCTAACCTCAAGAAGATCAACACTCCCACCCAGCTTGGTGTCATCTGCAAACTGACTGACGGTAAACTTGATCCCCTTGTCCAGACCATTGATACAGATATTAAACAGAACTGGTCCCAGTACTGAGCCCTGGGGAACACCACTTGTGACAAGTCACCAAATGGATTTAACCCCATTCACCACAGCTCTTTGGGCCTGGCCATCCAGCTATTTTTTTATCCAGCGAAGAGTACACCCATCCAAGCCATGAGCAGTCAGTTTCTTCAGGAGAATGCTGTGGGAAACGGTGTCCTCATATCACTGTAAAGTGAGCTCAGTTTGGAGAAGTGAGGAAGGACTGAGACACGTGGCTCCAATGTGACTAAGTATATGCCCATGGGTCCGGAGTGGGATCTGCTGTGAAGACCTCTGGATGCACTGTGGGACAAACAGGGTTCTGACTTCTCGTAGCTGACCTTCAGGAACTTCCCTTCACGTAAGTGCCCCAGAGTGAGGAGTTCCCCCACCATCCAGTATCTCTGGCCAGTTCAGTGCCCATCCCCACCCTTCATCATGGCATCTGGGCACTTACTAAGCTTTGCATGCTCCCACGTCTTGTGGTTCATCATTACCCTTCCAGCTGTCTCTGTGCAACTGTGCATAGGTAGGAACTAGAAGATACTCTTCCTTCCTTCCTTCCTTCCTTCCTTCCTTCCTTCCTTCCTTCCTTCCTTCCTTCCTTCCTTCCTTCCTTCCTTCCTTCCTTCCTTCCTTCCTTCCTCCCTCCCTCCCTTCCTTCCTTCCTTCCTTCCTTCCTTCCTTCCTTCCTTCCTTCCTTCCTTCCTTCCTCCCTCCCTCCCTCCCTTCCTTCCTTCCTTCCTTCCTTCCTTCCTTCCTTCCTTCCTTCCTTCCTTCCTTCCTTCCTCCCTCCCTCCCTTCCTCCCTTCCTTCCTTCCTTCCTTCCTTCCTTCCTTCCTTCCTTCCTTCCTTCCTTCCTTCCTTCCTCCCTTCCTCCCTTCCTCCCTTCCTCCCTTCCTCCCTCCCTCCCTTCCTCCCTCCCTTCCTTCCTTCCTTCCTTCCTTCCTTCCTTCCTTCCTTCCTTCCTTCCTTCCTTCCTTCCTTCCTTCCTTCCTTCCTTCCTTCCTTCCTTCCTTCCTTCCTTCCTTCCTTCCTTCCTTCCTTCCTTCCTTCCTTCCTTCCTTCCTTCCTTCCTTCCTTCCTTCCTTCCTTCCTTCCTTCCCTCCCCCCAAAAAGAAGGACATTTGAAAGAAAAACCATCCAGATTAGGTGCACTGGTACTGCTCACAAAAGAAATCTGTGCCTGTCTTTCCCACAACTGCACAGCCAGAACTGCTTGGACACGACACTGTCCCTGCAGCATGTGGCTCTCAGACAATTCCCTCCCTCCTTCTCCTGGATCTCACACATTCCCAGTGAAGGGCTCTGGCCTCTCCCTCCTTCAGGACCCACATACCAGACCCAGCTGGGTGGGGGATCCGAGATGAGTCGTTTTGCCTCTGACATATGGGGTCCTGGAGAGACAGAGGTCCCAGCGTGGCACTGCAGCTGGGGACGTACCACATAGCAGGGCTGGGTGTTCAAAGGCGCCTGCAAGCACACACACAGACCCAGCTGTGCCAAGCATGGGGACTCCTTCCCTGTCACGCGCCCACATGTGCCAGATGTGCTCCTGACGTCCTCGAGTGCTGTGACGCACAGAGAAGACAAGGGAGCTGCAGGCGCCCACTTGATGCCCACCCTGAACTCTGGAGAGGCTTTGGCATGCCACTGTGGTGCATGCTGACCCTCAAGCTGTGGCACAAGTGGAAAGAGGGATGCGTATTCCTTTTCCTCTCCTTGGAAACCTGACTATTATTTCAAAGGGGCTGCAGGCTGGATTCGGCAATGGGGACCCTCCTGGCTCCTGCAGCCAGGGAGGCAGCTAGTTGGTCCGGATGAAGACAATTTCATTCTCTTATCCCAGCAAAATCTGGTCTGCATTAAAAATAACAAAAACTCCCTCAAACCCACTGTGTTTAAATAATGTTAAAGATCTGACTGAAAACATCGAAAGCAAATTCCAAGCCCTAATGAAGAAGGATTGTCTGGCATGGTAATAATAATAAAATCAGTGCACATATGTATGTATGCATGTATATATAGAAAAAGAATTACATCTGAGGAGCTGAGAGCCCTATAATTAGCCTGGTCTCAAGGCTGCACCAGGAAGTGCTGCAGGTAGGTGCTCTTGACCTGCTGTTTTCAGCTCAGTAAAGGCAGCTATAGAGAAATGAGCCGGCCCAGAGGAGAAGGAGAAAAACAGGTTGCTTCCCACTCCATCCTTGTCCCACTTGAAGCCATGGGATGACTACTGGGCAATGGCTCTGGTTTTCAGCCACGGTTTTGCAGTGGAGTTAAGTTGATCTTCAGCAGCAAGTCTCTACAAGGTCCCAGTCCAGTAGACATGATGGCCAGAATCAGAAAGGCTGTTTTGCAGCCATGAACCAAAGTGAGGTACCAAGACTCACTGGTATGGGTTAGAGATCTAGGGATCAATCAGAAATGAGAGGTATAGGGGAAACATCATGTCCATTAACATCATAAGAGGGCACATAAGGAGGTGGCAGGAGATGGTGTGGAGGGTTTATCCCACTCACATCCCTGGGACTGAGCATCCCAGTCCCCAGCCCTTGTATTGAGGAGCAGTCCTTGTCCCACCGGGCATCTGTGAGATCATCCTTCCATGCTTTGGGTTTGTTCAGCAGCTTTTTCACTGACTCAGGTGATAATACTCCCAGTCCTCCCCAGGGAACTCTGTTCAGCAGTTCCTCCACTTTATTATGCTTAACAGATCCTCCTCTGCCTTCCCATTCACATCCTTCAGATACCTATGAGGAAGGAAGGAAGGAAGGAAGGAAGGAAGGAAGGAAGGAAGGAAGGAAGGAAGGAAGGAAGGAAGGAAGGAAGGAAGGAAGGAAGGAAGGAAGGAAGGAAGGAAGGAAGGAAGGAAGGAAGGAAGGAAGGAAGGAAGGAAGGAAGTCTTCAAATTATTTTCAACAGCTGAAAAACAGACACAAGTTGGGTATCAGAATAGCATTTCTTCCAGAAAGTGTAAAAAAAAAACCCCTTAAAAGATCTCTCTGGTGTAGAAGTATTTCTTAGAAAAGATGGGGGCAAACCAACATCTTGCAGAGATGCCCAGGTGGAAGGGGAAACGACTGAAGCTGAAATAAAATATTGGCATTAGAACAAACATGTATGAATGGGCCATGAATAAATATAAGCTGGAGATGGGAAAAAACTACCAAATCCAGCAAGAGCCCTGGAACTGCCTTCTGCAAAGCAGTGATGGGGAGAGAGAGATTAAAGAAAATACAGAGTGAGCCCCCAGACTGAATGAGCACTTTGCCTCTTGTTTTTTTTATAAGACTAGTGCCACTGCCCATGGGAGCAAAGGCATGTGGTGTAATTTGAAATGAGGGCATGGAAATTATCACAGCCAGTCTGGAAGCAAAGCTAGATGAGCCCAACACTCTGAGCTTGATGGGACTGGGCAACCTCCATCCCAGCAGGTTGGCTTGTGGGGTTTTAAGCATCTCCTTAATGAGCATGGTGTGATGGAATGAAAAATGAAACTGGCTATAACTGAGCTGAGGCTGGAAACCCAAAGCCATTTCCCACCTATAAGTGCAGGAGGCTCCAAGGGGCTGCTGCTGCTGTGGGCCAGGCAGGAGATGCCTGTAGGGCTGCAGGTTCAGACCAGGGAATCTGGCAGGACTCCCAGTTGGCTTTTTTTTGCAATATAACGAGATCCGTGTTAGACCCTGGAGTCTGCATAGTGAGTGGTGTCCTCAGCAGTCCCCCGCAGCGCAGTGGAGGGGGAGCCGCTCCTCCACCTTTACTTTCCAAACCACTGCCTCCCTTGGCATCATCAGTCGAGAGAGCTGCCATCCACTTGAGGCTCTCTCCTTCTTCTTGTCCTGATTATTATGATCATTACTGTCTCATTTCAAGCTGTAAATCAGAAATATTGTGCCTCGTATTTTTCCTCCCTGGGGAACACATAACTAGGGGTGAGATTGGCTCTGAAGTTCAGTGCTGTTCTGTTGAAAAACTACCTCAACAAATCGAAACTGTCTCACTTTTTAGAAGAAGTTTTGATTGGAATCAATCTTTCTCTTTTTTTATGAGCATAAAAAGGGAGTAGTTAAAAGTAAGATTTATTCCAAATTCATCTTATCAGCTCTGAGACATTCAATTTTGTAATCAATTCCCACAGGGGCTCCACCAAGAAGCCCATATTCAGAATCAATCTTGTATTTCATTAGGTTATTTCTGGTGTTAAAAAATAAGATTGATTCTTACTTTATGTTATAGCGCTACGGCAATTTATTTTTTAATGATATGAGGTAAGAATCAATCTCTGGCTTCTTCTTCCTTTTTTCTTTTTTCTTTTTTTTTTTTTTTTATCCTGCTTTTCCTGCATTGGTTTCGTTAGAGCCAAGAAAATTTAGCAAGTTCTGAAGGATTCTCAAATTATTCTTGTGCAAATTTAGACCCTGTTGGTGCCAGTCTGCTGGTCACGGGATCCGTAGAGCATCAAGGGGCCTGATGAAAGGCACAGTCTGCCCTGTCCTGGGATTTCAGTAGCACGCTCCAGAAAACTGCTGCAGGCATCATTTCCCACTGGCCCAAAGCCATTCAAGCTAGAGTGCAAAGTGAAGATTTTGCACTTGTTTTGCAGCAGTGTGAAGCCTCCAGGTTTCAGATTCCTGGGTCCCAGCAGGACTTCACCCTTTGTGTGGGTGGAGTTTGTTGGGAACTACAAACGTCGCATTTGTAGCTCACCCCCATTTTATCAGGTGGGATATATGGACCGCCCAACCGCCTTCTTGTCTGCACTCTGCTCTCCAACCTGTCAGCTGGCATCTTGACCTCCCTGGACTGCCACACCACATGCAGCACCCCAAGGAGCAGGTTTCTTGCCTTTCTCCTCCTAGAGATTCCCCTGCTGCTGTCCAGGAGCAGACAAGCCTCTAAGATCCCCATCCAGGCAGCAACCAATGAGGACAGAGAGAAGAGGCTCACTGCGGGCATCCTGATTTCCTGCACTGGAAGGCAGAGGGAGAACTCGTTGCCACTTTCTCCCTCCCTACCTCATACTGTCAGCCTAAGCAGCAGTGTACATCTCAGCCCACTCTGATGCTGGCATGATGCTGCTGCTGTCTTTTGTGAGAGGAGCTGAGAGAGGCCTTCTGGCCAGCCCAGACCTCTGGAAGGGCTCTGCCACCACCTTGCAACCCAGGGACCATCTTTTGGAGGAGTTTTGAGTCCCATCTTCTCCAAGCACCCCACTCGTTGTCCAGGGACACTGGTTGTTAGCCATTCCCATAATCACGATGACAATAATTATCCATGACTAAATTAATACTTAACAGTTTATAATGAGTTGTGATTCACCAAAAATGATTCAGAAGTTAAGCAAGCACAGGTGCTTTTCAGAGCTAATTTGGAAATTATCTTGCTCGCATCACTGGGACTTGGATGTCACTGTGCTGGTATTTGCCTGGATATTTTCAAGAAATTTGGTTTAGGTAGTTTGACTGTTCAAAGGCCCAGCCTTCTCTTTCCTTCCTTCTGTTTCTCTTTGTGCCTAGAAAAAAATCTCAGGTTTTCAGCAATGAGGGGAATAAACCCTCAGAGTAACTGACCCAGGAGGTAGTCCATGAGTTGAAGCTCCCTAAAGCTCAAGAAAATTGACCTCATTGAGTCTGGCTAACCTTGGTGGATCAAGGCACACAGGGCAGCCAGCCTTCAAACTTCTGGGATGCAGAATCACTGTGTTGTGCAGATATGATTCACAGAAAGCAGGGATGGGCTCTCTCCTTCGCTATTTGACAGCTACTGAGGCAGGGTCTCCAAATTTTGCTTATGGTGGTGGGGTCCTAGATGCTCTTCAATGTACCACTGGCTAGCTGTACTTTGAAGAATGAGGTTCCCCAGGGCTCAGCCCTCTGCTTGCAACTTGACCACCACAGACAGTACAGGGTTTGGAGGAGAAGCTGAACAGTAACAGCCAGAGTAACAAACCTTCTCCTGCTCCAACACCACTGGGGCCCTCTGAAGTCCCTGCAGAGGTCTCATTAACAAGATGTGACCAAAATATCAGCTTCCAGAAGAAGTGAAAGCTTGTCTCAAGTTTTATCTTACACCCAGCAGTAGAATAGCTCCCATTCTTCAACCTGAGGTCCACATCCCCAGCTGGGAAGGTGGAGTCACTGGGGTTGGTCGTCTTTCATGTCCCAGGATCAGTCTTGATCTCAGTGGAGGGCTGAACGCTTTTTCCTTCGAGCAGGTGACTGGGAAACAGCAGAATCTATTGGGGCCTTTCCCCCTTCCTCTCCCACAGGATGATCAGCTTGCAGGATGAAGACTCATGCAGTGGGCACACACTCCCAATGTGCTGAGCTCCATGGCTTGGCTGCACTGGGAAAGATGGAGGTGCAAGATTGTAGACTGGAAGGGGTCCTTTCCCATGGGGAAAAGACTGCAAGGTTTCATCACACATGCTTGGGACTTCTGAAACAGCATAGCAGGATTGGGAGATGCAAGGAGAACTGTCAGCAGGAGCCTCCTGTGAGTTGCATACCCCAGATGCATGGCTTGAAGGGTCTGTATGAAGCAGTGACCCCTCCAGGCTCATTCCATATTGTGTCCTTGTGCATGTAGTAGGTGCAGATCTCCAATTTTGTCTCTCTATCTGCCTGCTACTCTGGCTGTGTCCTCATGCATGTCTCTTGCTTGTCTCTGTCTTTGTCGCTATGTACATATCTGTCTGTGACTCTGTTAGTCTTCAAAGGCCCTGAGTTCATTTGATTTCATTATCATTTCCCATCTCTTGAGCTCTATCTCTTTGTTTTTTCCCCTTTTCTCATTATAATTTACATGCGTATTCAGTGCATGCTGGAAATGAAATGCGAATTTGATAAAGCAGCCATGGCTCTCGCTCCCAGCCATGGCCTGAAAGCCCTGAACTCCTTGGAGAAAAGCAGGCTCTTCTTTTTTTTTTTTTTTTTTTTTTTCATAAAGGGGGAAAAAACCTGATTTTTTTCCATTGCACTGGCACAGAATGAAATTCTTCCAACAATTACCAGGAGATAATGGCTTGAAATTAAACAGTCCTATCTCACTCTCTAACTATAGGACTTTTTATTTTTTCAAACTATTGAATACCAAGTGAATAATAATCAGGCAGGCATTAGGCATTCACACTTGGGCTACCTGGGACATGAAAGTACATACACATGGCAGAGCTCCTTTTATTGTTTGTTATTAACAGCAAACTGTCAAGATATGCAGAGTTGTATAGAAATGGAGAGAGACATTAGCCTTGTTCCCAGCAATGCATTGCTAAATCACCTATAGTTATGGGTGTTGCCTTGCTCATGGGAACATCGGATTGATGGATAGCCTACCTTGTACCAGATGGGTGAAGAACAATGTTCCCAGATACTCTACCCAGCAGAAGTACCAAGAACCAAGCCCACCTCTCCTCTGTGCCATCTACATTTACTACAATGTAAATACTTGCAGTTGTGTCCTCACTTTGCAACTTTGGTGCCTGGAAGATGTGGATGTAGGGAAGGAGCTTGAAGGAAGATGGAGATCAGGTCAGGTCCTGGTGCATTGCATGGAATGACACTCCTGCAGATGATCACACCCTTTTTTCTTGCTCCTCTGATCTGTCAGGGGGCAGTTGCAGGGCTCTGCCATGGCTATGGAGGTGGCACACAGTGTCTGAGCAGTCTGGCAGAGCCAGCACATCACATCCTGCTGAGCCAATCTCAGCCAAATTACCCAGGAGATCTCAGCGAAAATATAATTGAGCTGCTCTGATTTAGACGCAGCTTGATATACAAGAGGAAGGGAAGAAATCCAGGAGGATGGAGCATGACTCCTAAAATTGGTGTGAGGAAAAAAGGGGTGAGGAAGTGGCAAAGACTGAGCTTCCTGCTCCCTGGGGTGTTAAATAGCTCATGTATGACCTCCACAAAAGTTTTGCAAAGATGAAAGATGGGGGCATGGACAGGCAGTCTCTTGCAGAAATAGGGATATATATCTGAGGGCAGCTTGAGACTTTCAGGAGCTGCGTTTAGAAACCAGGTACTGAATTCCAGAAAAAGCAGAGGGCAGTGACACATCTTGTTGAGAGGGAATGTTCCCCACCATGGCTCATCCAACAGGTTACCTGGAGAAGGTGGTAAGGTTGGGGATGGTCTGCTTCAAATTGCATGTCAGAATGACCTGCCACTATCCCGCCACCCACACAAGGCTGCAGAGCTGACTCAAATGCACCCCAGCTTGGGAGCAAACTGTGATTGCTACTTTGGAGCATGGCTCACAATCTGTCCTCATCCAGTAGCAGGGGTGCCTCCTTCACCTGTGACTTGTGTTGAGTTGAAGCTCAAAGAGCAGGAATGGGTCATGGAGCTGGAGGAGGACCATTATGTTCCAGATTCCTGAAATGGCTTTTCTACTGGAAACTTGAATTCATCTCATGCGGGTTCCTCCTACTTCAAATGTATTTCTAAAAAGACCTTTTAAAAATTGTTGAAATGCCCTCCTTCAATAGCTGCATGACACAAGACCTTTTCTTTGCTTGGAAATACCTTTGCTGTATAATCTTTGTCAATTTATAGTCATGATTGAAAATGAAAATTAAAAGGAATATCACATCAAATGCTCTCAAATTCACCAAACAGCATGATATATTTTTGAGTGGCTTTTCAGTTCCCAGGAGTAGCTCTTTCTCCTGAGGTGGGAGTGGAAGTTGTTTC
The DNA here is from genome assembly GCF_965140245.1 of Athene noctua. Classification (NCBI taxonomy): domain Eukaryota; kingdom Metazoa; phylum Chordata; class Aves; order Strigiformes; family Strigidae; genus Athene; species Athene noctua. The sequence goes on from NC_134077.1 coordinate 10,897,321, forward strand.
AGCATGTCAATAAGTCCTCCTGGACCAGGCAGGACACACAGGTGAGCCCCAGCGGCTTTCTGCAGAGCTGGCCACAGACCCATGTAGGCAGACAGGGGCTCTGCCTCTCTAACCCAAGCTGGGAATCCTTCAGAAGGGTTAACAAGATAACAGGGAATGGTGGAGCTGTGCCTATAATTTATTTAAGCTTTCAAAAGGCTTTTGATAAAGTCCCTTATAGGAGGCTATTAAGGAAACTTGGTAACCACAGGATGAGAGGAAAAGCCAAGGCATGGATTAAAACCAAGATAAGACGGGGAGGGAAGGGAAGGAGCAAACGGCCAATTCTCAGCAGGCAGAAAGGTTAATAGTGGAGAGCCCTGAGGTCACCCAAGGCCCTGAGTGATTGAATATATTTATTAACACAAGCAGAGAGGGAAAGGGAACGGTGTGGATGTAGAGCTTACTGGGGGGCTACTGCAGCAGTTCCTGATAAAGACAGATGGAAGTGGGATGCAGCAGGAGTCCTGTGGTGGGGTGGGATGAGGCAGGTGGTGGGTGATGCTGCACCCAGAGCTGTGGTTAGGGCTGGCATGGGAGTTGGGGCACCCCAGTAGGTTGCACCTGCTTGTGGGGTGCATGGAGGGTCATGGAAGGCACCACCTTGGGTTCTGCCAGGGTTGCTATGGCAAAGTGAAACAGCTCACATCCAACACAGAGGCAAAACGGTAATGTTTAGGTGGTAACAACCCCAAAGCAGATAGCCATCCCTTTACATCAGTGGGACTTATTTACACCAGCTGAAGAAATGCCCCAAGGCCATGTTTCAAAGACCCAGTGATACCCCCCAAAACAGATGGCATTTGTCACTTTTTGTATTGGAAACATCTCCTGTCTCCTCAGTAATGTAGGACCACAGCCCTTTGGACTCCAGTGCCATGCAAGAGCCAAGTTCATGAATTTAATTTTAATCTAAGGGATGAACAGGGTCCAAAAGAGAGCTCTGAAAAAACTACCTGATGTGCATAAAAAGAAATACTGGCTATTGATTCAGTGGATATTATCCATCCTGTGCAAACAGCCCTGTGGAGCAAACAGTCTGTGGACACCTGATTAAACAGTGTTTATGATAACTAGTTGAGAATGTCTTTTTAATTACTTTTGTGTGAGGGAATGCAGATTTGTGTAAGAAGTCTTTTTTTGGTTTGTTTTTCTGGGCACAACCAGCATGAAAAAATACCTAATTAGAGAAATGGCTGCAAAGGAGAATTTGGAAGTTTGGAGAAAGCTTTTGGTATTTTCTGAGAAAAAAAAAGATTACATGTTTCAAAATCTCTCCTCATTTTGAAGAATGACCTGACTGGAGGTTAAAAAGAAACCAGAAAGGAAAAGCCCAAAGTGACACAAACCATTTTGAAACTATTAAAATACAACATTTCCAAAACTATTAACTTGAGGTATTTCCTAATAGTTACGTTAATTCAAAGAATTTTATGTTTATTTTCCATTTACAATTTTGCATTTTTTTTTCCTTAGAAAATTAAAATTTAGAAAATTGGTGAAACGTTTGGTGACAAAGCCTTGGACAGAAAATTGCGCCTATCTCAAATACATGTAGAGATGAGTCGTGTAAGGAGGAATTAGATTTCAGCAGTAATCTCAGTCACGGGGTTTCCTAATTGTGTGCTTCATGTTTTGAACATCGGCACCCTTTTAATGGATTTTCCTAGGTTGATTATACCATTATTTCACCGTGCATGTATAAAACTGACTGTTCAAAGTCAACTGTAAATGAAAATTGCAGTTGTTAAATCGCTGGGGTGGCTAACTTGCTGGCTGCAAAACAAAACTGGCACCCACTAATTGGCCTTTAAACAAGGATGGTGGGGAAATGCTGAGACACGTCTCTGGCATCCATCGGGCACCATCCAACAGCAAACTGAGCATCAGGAAAGCAAAAGTCACTTGAAAGACCCTCCGACTGCCAAGGTCAGCAAACTGCCCGAGCTGCCGTGCTGTGGCCCAGGGGGACAATCTGGGAGGCTGAGCTGTGTGCACACTTTCTCTCCTCTCTCAGGTCACTTGCTGCCTGCAATGTTAATTATCCATTAAGAAAACAAACAAGCAAACCCATCTCCCTGCCCAAGGTGACTCTAGAGGGTAGGAGGCTGGGACAGCTCTTCTCGCCTGCTCTGCTGGCAGAAGGAAGACATACACATGACCCATGCCCACACCACTGCTGGTAGCAATTACACAATAAAATCAAATATATGAGAAAAAGTCATCCAAGGGAAGAACTTTCCAGCTCTACTGTTAGTTATCTTAAGATGAGACAGTCTGAGGCTTTTCAGCCTTCCCAGATCCTTCTATTTCTCTTCACTTTTGTCCTCTTCTTCTTCATTCCCACCCTCATTAGAGACAGACAGGAAAATAAGATGCTAACAAAACATCCTTCAGCTGTATTTGCCACCTTGTGGATGTCACAGCATTTTGCAGAGATCCCTCCACAGTGGCAGAGAGCAGCAGGAGGCAGGCTGTGTCTGCTAGGACCTCCATGGTTTTGTCACCTGTGTCCCCCAGCTGCCCCTCACCTCTCACCGGACAGGCATCACTAAAGACAGGCAGCCTGGGCAGATAACGTCACTTTAGAACCCTGTCTGGGACTTGTGGGCTGCCGGGGCAGACCACCAAAGGGGTTGCCTCAGGACGCATCACCTCCCTTGGAACATCTTCAAATAGTTGCTTTTCCTTCTGAATCAGATCTGCCATTGAGGAGAGCTACCGCCTTCCACCAAGGAAGCATTATGCTACGTGTAAACCATTGTTGCCATTATATTTAGTTCTATCTCTGGAATGACAGCGGTCCCAAGAGAAACCTGATTAGAGACCAGGAGGTCTTTGTCCTTGGGTCCAGTGAGCAGTCCCTCCACCCTCCCTCCAGCAGCAGAGGCAAAAACAAATGCAAAGCCATGCAGCTGGGATAAAAGCAGGTAACACTGATTGCCGCTCTTTTGGCTGATCTTGGAAGAACTGTTTTGTGGACATCATGTAAATGGGGAAGTAGAGGGCACCACCAGGGCTTTTTAGGCTGTTCCTTGCCTTGAGGCAGAAGCAACTCTAGTGAAATCAAGCACGTGCTTCTCTCTCCATCCTTTCAGAGCCCAGGCAACAGAGCCTTAACTGCACAAAGCATTTTTATTTATGTCTCACCAAAATCTCCCTTCCTAGCATAGGCAAGTGTATGAGAAAAATTTAAAAAGAAGCTAAAAAATTAAGTTTACCAGAGAACTGTCTTTTTAACTTGTCTGCCTTAAGCTCCTGTTTGCTGCAAGGCCTCTTCAGCGCTGAACATGTATGTCAACTCACTGTCAAGGAAACACACATGAGGATTAATGATAATAAATTTTGGGACAGAAATTCCTCAAGAACAGTACTAGAGACTGGTGGTACTTTGAGGTTCCATGGATGGGGTGTCACAATGGTACTCCATGAATGGGAAATGAGCTCTGTGGTGAGACACAGGTCCTGTGTCACACTAAGGTGACTCAGCTGATAATACCTCCTTCAGGCATCAGCTTTGGTGTCTCATCACCAAGTTCATGAGAGCTGATGTGAAGGGGTGCACATACATCAGGTTAAGGGGAAATGAATTTCAGTTCAGCTGCAGGTTTGGAAGAGAATTTGCTCTGGAGGAGTCTCACTGGCACCAGCACGGGTTGAAAACAATACAAAGTTAAAAAGCAAGATATGTGCCTCATCAGGTTTTTGCATCACTCAGCAAGGTAGCAGTCTTGTTTAACATATTTATTAATGATCTGGAAGGAGAGGTAAACAGCTTGTTAATTACATTCTCTTGCCTCAGTTGGGAGGCATTGCGAATACCAGTGCAGATTGGGTAATAATAGAAAGAGACACCCGAGATGTTAGAAAGACAGGAAGGAAAGAAAATTAAATCCCTCTTGGGCTCAGCCAAATTGCAAAATAATCTAGGACTGGGGTTTTTAGCAGGAACAGTGAGCTAGTTTGGGAAAAGACTAGTGGTCAGCAAAGAAGAGATGGATTTTAGAGCAGCTGAACATGTTAAGGTGTTCTTAGGAGGGGCAGCATGGGAGAGAGCTGAGCATGAGAGTGGGAAATGATCCTCCCTCACCTCCCCGCCTGCATGTTCAGGCTGCCATGCTCCTCACTGTATTATCAGAGCAGCAATGATGAACCGATGCTGTCTCAAGGAAGAGTTACAAATATGATCAGAGGCCCTGGGGAGGGGGAATTGCTTCATGAGGAAAGATTAAAAGTGCTTACATACGTCAAGCTCAGTTAAATGATGTGCAGGGGAGGTGGGATAACAGCTGACAAATATTTGAAGGGCATAAATCTAGCAGTGACAGTGGGCTATAAATACAAGATAGGAGCTCTTGTGGGGTGCAGGTGTCATTCTGAGTATATGTAACATCTGTCATGTTGCAGGTCAGGGAAGCAGTAGTGCCTGTATGGCTGCTCCTCAGCACCAGGATTTGAGATACTGAGTGTGGAAGGTGAAATATCCACGTTCATCACTATGACTTACCACTTTTAGGCAATAGCACAGCCAGCTGCGGCAAGAACTGTGAGCTGAGGGGCTCCAGCCTGCTCCTCTCTCCCAGAGACTGAACTATTTGCTTGTGAAGTAATGAGGAGAGGGAAAAGTTTCTGAGTCCCTTTTGGCTGCTGGGAGATGGGAAGGGAGCTGGGAAAAAGGGAGGTGCCCTGGATGGTCTCAGCAGGCTGGGACCTCCGACACAGGTAAGCCTCAATGTGCCTCTGGTGCTCCAAGCAACTGAGATTGTGAAGGTCAAGCCGTGACTGCAAACAGGCAGAACCAAAAAAATGGCTCCACAGACCTGACTAGTGCCTTCTTCCCTGTCAAACATGGGTTTTTAATGTTGGGGTCAAAAAATGTAGTCTGTGGACAAAGATTTGGCATAGGGACTGATGTGCGAGGAAAGATCTGTACAAAACTGCAAACACGGTGTTTTGTAAGAGAAAGTGGTAAGCAGTGGGGAAACAAGAACATGCCTATCATTGGGGATTAGGGTTATATGCCATCAATACCCGTCCACAACCTCAGCTAGCCCTTAGGTCTTTTTGCTTCGACAAAGGTGGCTCAGAAAACTTCTCAGACTTGTCAGTGAGGATGTTGCAGATCTATTTATGGATTCACTGGAAGAAAATGCTCTAGCCTGTAGTCTGTCAGCCAGCATAGGTGGAGAAGGGCTCTGGAGCTGAGACTGCAGCAATGTAAAGAGAAGCTTCATCTTGGCTCTGTTTGGGAGTCACTACCTTGGTGAAACAATGGTATCAAAAATGAAATGTCTAGAACCAAAATCCTGGCTCTGAGCCCTAGGGGTAGCTCATTAACAGCTTGAAAAAACATAACTTGACTGGTGCAGGTTGGAAGTGATGGATCTACCAGAGGATCTCCAGTGCTGCCTCCTTACCGTACCCTGGTCAGGATTTTCCCTCCATTGCAGAAGTTTCCTAAACAAGGCAGGGGAGGTCACTCATCCAAGAGACTTTTAAAGAAAGATTAGCTAAAGCAGATACCTTGCAGAGAACATTCTCGTGCTGGGTCTAGAGAAATGGGCCAGCAAATCTTTTGGCTTTTTCCCGTACCAAAAAAGTTAAGTGTCTTCTTTTTTTGATGCATGACACAGTAGCCTTCCTTGCACCCTGCAGGGTTTTATGCCCTCCTCGTACTGGCTTTTGAATAACTCATCTGCCACTTCAGACAGCATCTGGCTGCCGGATTCTCTCAAAAAAGCAAGCTCTCTGTGCACAGATAACTGAGAAGTGTCCTTTTAGACTTAAGTTCCTCTTCTGCAGCTCCTACTAAATACAACACTCAGAGCTTTTATGGTGCTTTTCAGTTTCAAAGTGCTTTACAAACATTAATAATACAACACACATGAACTCCACTGCCACAGTAATACCCTAATCCTTTCTCTTATCTCCTCTCGGGCTCAGAACTTTCAGCCCGAACAGAAGCCCACAGGCTCTGGAGTTCTCCGACAAATAAACACCATTAAAAATAATCTCTGGTCTTTCTCTTCTTCCTCTTCTAAAAGCATCTCTCTGCAGCCCTCCATGCCAATAATCCATTAACCCTGTCAGCTGCAGGGTTATGAACTGCGTATGGCAACTGGCTTGAAGTGTGTTGCATTTCTGGGTTAGAGCTCTGTGGACTACATTTGCAGAGGCTTTATATAGGGACTTCACACAAGGACCACACTCTTGTGGTCCTGAGACTCAGTGTAGGCACTGGATTTTCCACTGTTGGAGCTAAACCCAGCTCTAGCAAGAGGTTGGAGCCTAAGAACTTCTTTGCCAGCCCTGAGGATGTGATCCCTTATCCTGCTGCCTGGTCCATGTGTGCCATACAGAGCAGTCAGCAGCTCAGTGAGCAGGGCTGATCCAATACAAAGTGGTCTTATCATAAACATAGAAAAAATAAATTGGAGCTGACTTGTCCAAATGTGCCAGGCTGTAAATTCAGCAGTTCACTGTCTGTTTCATTAGCATCCTGAAGATCCCAAAAGCACGGCTGGGAACCTCCTGGAAGTGAGTGGGACAGGGCTCAATTATTTCATTCATCCCAAGGTACATTGCCCCTGAGTCAGAGCCACCAGCCATGCAGCTGTGTATCATGGTAGGATTTCACTCTTGTTCCTTTAAGACAAGGGTTTGGCTTGGCTTGTATTCCCTACAACATCCCTGCCTGTTCCTCTGGATGCTGTACGGATACACATTGAATAATTCCACCTTTAATTTGCAAAACAGACAGGAAAACTGTCAGTCATAGTTTTTAGGTAAGGTGTGGCAAGGCTAAGGAGGCAGCCTTGGTGTGCCTCTCTTCTGTTTATGTTGGGTTCGTGGACCTTGTGACTTTTCCAGCAACCAAACTAGGTCATTGCTAAGTGCTTTGAAGAAGCTGTGGGTCAAGAGGTCCGTGGCAGGAACGTGGCTTGATGCCAGCTTAGCACAGGTCTGGTGTCCTCACCACAAAGCTATCCTTTCCTGGGTCATGCCTTGCTTTCAGCTTGCTGTGGTTAGCAATGATCTTTGCAGACACCTCTACAGCATCTGTCTCTAATGCTTGTCTACATTTTTTTTTTTTTCTCTTTGCCCCTGTTCAGATTTCACCAACCTTAAAACACAATTTCAATTTCTTCCCTTGATTTTGTATTCAGATTTAGCAACCTGCATCTCAAATTTATGCTTAATAATTCTCCTTATCAAGCCATCAAGTAATTTTCCTCCCTCAAATTACTGCCTCCCCCATCTCTCTGCAACTCCTCCTCCTCTTTCTCCATCTCTTTTTTGTATCTGGCAATATTTCAGACTCCTTCCGTAATTTGCTTGACTGTGTAATTGATCAGAATAACTCAGTTTTACTACAATTTGCTTGAAATCCCTTTGTTAGCAATTAGAACACTTTGTTTAAAGACAAATAAGATTTAATGCGACTCTCTCTCTTCCTTGGCAGCCTCCCAGTCTGGTCTTTCCATGCCTCCTTGCGGCTGTTTGCTCCCTGCTACCCCACTCAACAGCTGGCAAAAAATACTCTCTCTTGCCTCTGGGATTCTGCTCTCTGCCTCTCACCCCACTGCCTCCAGTGCTGCCTGGTCCACCTTTTTCCCTGATTTTCCAAGATTTATCATATTGGCATGGAGCACATGGTGTCCCTTAAGTCCCTTCACCGTCCTTCCTCTCTCTCAGGATGCTCAGCTTCCCACTGCAGGAGCTAATGGGTCTGAACCAGCCATCAGGATGTTGAAGTGGTTTTGGACCATGTGAATGATGTGGACCATGCCTGTTATAAAACAGCATATAGGGTTATGAAAGGGATGCAGGAGTGGGTAGGTGATGTGCCTGCTTCTGGATTTAAAGTGCCATCCATAGGATTACACAGTAACAGTGCCTTGAATGTGTCTTGGGTATCTTTTTCTTGAATACCTTCAGCATACTCAGCATACTGGAAACCACCCCCATGTGATAAATCCCAGGGATTAGTTGTCATCTCCATTGGGAAATGGCTCTCCAGCTGTTTGGATTACTGCAGCCCTGATGCTGTCGAAGCCCAAGGCCTCTCTGGTGATTCCCTGGCTGACGTAACCATCTCCTCTGTCTGTGGCTGGATCTAAAGGTGACAGTCAGCTGCAACCTGTCTACTGTTGGGAGTACTGTTCCTTCACCCTACCCAGTGTGGGGAGCAGGGTAACAGCTATTGCTGCAGGACCTGGATTTTTGTCGGAGACTCTTGCTCTGGTTTCAGTTTCACTTGGCCCTGGTCCTGTTATAGATTAGGTAGACACAAGTTGCATGTGCAAGCGGTACCAGTTGGTAGGTAGCACACGGTATGTAGAGTAGATGGGGTGATAACAAGGAGACAGAACCTGGGTCTAAAGAGTCAGCTGAATCTCTCCTGATTTGTGCTCAATGCTCATCCTTTTCCCTAGGCTTCTCTGCAGCACCCTTCTGCTCTTAAGCAGAGCACTACCTTCCCAATTCACATGGTGAATTCCCATGTCATGGCACATGACAGAGCACAGCAGGTCCCAGCACAGTGGCTGCATCTGGGACACAGACTTCCCTCCAGGGAGATATCCCCCATCTCATGGATGCCTTCTCCAGACATGTCTGGCCAGCTGAGAGGCTACCTGCTGCATCTCTCATGTCAGGATCCAGCACTGGAGAGAGTCTTCCTTGATGTACTGCTGGTGCCTGAGATCCTGACCAAGCGAGAGGCATGACCTGAGACCTCCTGGGCTGGCAGTGCGTCATTATCCTGCAGCAACATCAGTACCTTGAGCCAGGTAGTGGCAAGCCAGGAGATGCCAAGAACAGAACTGTCTCCCCCACTCTGGAGAAGACACATCAGAGGCATCATATTCAGTGTCTGCCTTGCCTTGGGATACTACACATGCATCTGTCTGGGAGGATGCAGCCGTGCAGGCTCCAGAACAGTGGTTATTTCTCCCAGGGGATTTTGGATCTAGCAACATGCTTTCAATAGCTTGATGCTTTGTGTGCTGGCAGGGAGGGGGAGCCAGGGGGAAGGGCTCATCCAGGCACTCTCCTTTCTGCCTGAGCGGGTAGCGGTGTCCGTCAAAGCAATGGAGGAAATCCATGCGGTTAACGCGGTATGTCAGGGAATATCAAAACATGCCACAGGATTTCCGGCCAAAATGTCAAGTAGGGTCTCATGAAAATATCTGACACCGGAATTACCCTCTGCCAAAGCTCAGTGGAACTGCACTGCGGCTGGACAGTAAGAGCCTGTTATTTGCAATCGACTCAAAACTGCTCTGTTAGCACTGGGATTTGGGCTGCTGAGCTCCTTCCAAGTACGTTTCATAAACCTGGGTTTAGCTTCTTGCTCCGAGAGCATTTTCTACAGAGCAGTTTGGATTCTGTGGCCAGCCCCATGCCCTTTGGCACTTCACATTTTGAACAAAAAAATTGCAATGTTTTAAATATTTCAAAATGTGCTCGGAAGGCTCTGCACGTAACAAATGTAGGTGACCAGGGACCTAGAGTCTCCAGCTTCAAGGGAGCTGTAACTAGCTGATTAAAACACCCTTAGCTGAATTTAAACGCCCAGTCTCAATTGATTCGAGTTTTGTAGTTAAATGTTGCAGAAGATGAAAGTGATATTGGATGACAGCAAACACAACTTGCTACAAGCTGACCATCACAGAAGTAGCCCTTTTGGATTGGAAATAACCTCCTTTATACCAGTATTTGCAAACTAACATTTCTAGTCTGTCATCTGGGCTCATCCAGGACTTGAAAACATCAAGGAAAGGAAGGAGAGCACAGGGTAGGCATGGTGCCAGCCTGACAAAATGGGTATCAAAACACATCCTGGTGCCACAACTACTGCTGCATTTGGCCAGAGGATCTGGTGGTACCCAGAAGGGACAGGAGCCAGAGAAAGGACCTGGCTTCTGGGATGGCCCTGGGGCTGCAGCTGCTGCTGGAGGCAGCTGTGCTCCACAAAAGGGATGGCAAATAAACAACCATGTTATTTGCGTTGTGTCTGGGTTTAATTCCTAACTCCTACTAGCTGAACTTGGTTTTGAAAGGAACCTGTTGCTTTTGTTTATCTGTTTTGGATCTGTTGAAAAATAAATGTATTAAAGACATAAAATTAGTGATATAATGGTGAGAAAAAAAGTAGGTTACTCATTTCAGGGAATTTCTCAGAATTACTTATTTTCCCCCACATTGCTGATGCTGTTGCTCACCACCAGCAGCCACAAGCTGCATTATTTTTCCCAAAATGGCTTTTTAAGAAAAATACTCTCAGGATACTAAATCTGGGTGTTGAAGGATAATTCTACTCCTCAGGCTTTGGGTTAAGTTGAGGTAGTCAGAAGACAGTCAGCAGCTTTGTCAGTTCTCTCCTGCAGTAGCAGGAGACCAGGTGGCTCACACCACCCTCTGTGGGAGGGACACAGAGCCACTTAGTGCTACACTGGGGCTGCTGGGTTGGAGACATCTTGGTGCTGCTGGCTGAGATCCTGGCACAACCAACTTGCAATGCTCATCAGAGGCCAGAAATGCTGCATGCAGCGTGGAATTACTTTCTGTATTTGAGCAGCTCCGGTTCTCAATGGTAAAATGCATCCTTGGAAAGCAAACAAGTTGCAGATGTTGGTGGAGACTAACTGGGGGCAGATGTTGTAGGGTAAATCTTCCTATGTCATATCAATCCCTGTGAGCTTTCTGGGATGGATTTCTCTGGGGAGTCCAGGAGCAGAGCTAAGGAGATTTAGCCCCTTCCCACAACGAAGCTCGGTAGTTTGACATTCATATTTCTTTGTATCAGTGGAGGTCAAAGTCATGTGACATCTTCTCCTCCCCATCTGAAGATGATGAAGCAAAACCTTTGAGTAAAGCAAAAATGATTGTCACAGTCCATTGCTGAGGGTGGCGAATCCCAAATCCAGTTGTCATTGAGCTAAGCTGACTATGTCCCTTTTTCTTTTTATGAATTTTGCTTGTCTTCAGTCTCCATGCAGTATGTCTCATCTGGTGTGAAAGGCAATGTCTCTCAGCTTATTTTAGACCTCTACAGTCTGACGCTGGCACTCCTTCAGACTCCTCTTGCAGGGTGAAAATGCACTTGGCCTCTGTTTCCCTCTCTCTCTACTCTGCCATGTTGCAAGGTGACAGGGAGAAGTAAAAAGCTGCTTCAATTTACCATACACTTCCCTACAGATCCTTGAGACCCTGCAGCATGATTCTTGCCCCATATGTTATAACTCCTCTGCAGAGCTGGTCAGGACAGCCCTGATGTAAATAAACTTGGCCAGAGAAGACAAGACAGCAAGAGTCAAAGGAGCAGAGCAAGTAGTTTACACTGTAAATTTCAATCCTGGCAAAACATGCAGATCAAATTCAAATTTGCCCCCCTTTGCAATATGAGTAGTCATCACTCATGCTCTTCTTCTTTCCCTCAGCTCCTCACTGGGGTCCAGAGGCCAGTTATAAAATGTTCTTGTCCCTGATCCCATCCTGATGGCTCCCGATGCAACAACACATTCCTTCTGCCCGCGGCCCGAGCTCCTCTGGCTCGAGGGACGGGAATCCGGAAGGCTGATGCGTGCCTGTGTTTATTTTTTACACACTCTTGCTGTTTTATGGTGTTTTTTGTGGTTGAGGGGTCAGCTGGGAGCAGAAATAATTTGCCTGCCTTGGGAAAAGAAATGTATCCATTAGCTTTCTTGGCTCTGGTTGGAAATGCTCTGCTCCTCCCTCCTCCCTGCTGGAGAAGCAGAGCATCTCCAAACAGCCCCAGGGACAGCAGAGTCTTGCTGCATCCAAGTTGTGTCTGGCAGAATTAGACACCACCTCTGGGTTATGCCGTCAGAGCAGCTCTTTGTGGGTCGCCATCAGCCACAAGCCTGGGAACCCCAGGCTTGGAGATTGGCAAGAAAGACTCTGCTACTCCAGTAGGGAAGGGTTCTGAAGCACCCCTCTTTTATGCATGGAAATCTTGCCAAGCATTGCCTTTCCAGCCAGTCCTTCCAGTCAGACCATTTCAGCCTTTCCCTCCCTCTTGCCAGCATGACTGGTACCAGTCCCCATGGTTGTGCATGGAGACAGCACAGGGAACACAGCCCAGAGGAGACACTGGGATCTGCTCCACTGGGTTCAGCACCTAACAAGGTAATTTTGAAAGAAATATTTGTCCCACCAAGGTCCACACAGCTCTTGCATCACTTTATACAAGCTGCAGAGCACCTCATGATCTTGTATTTCAAGAGGCACCTCGCAGCCCTACAGGAAGCTTGAGTTCTGCACCAGGACTTGGCTTTGATAATTCACAGGCCCTGAGGTTCACTGTTTACATTTGCCTGGCAGCCAGAGGGCAAAACAATGGAAGACCCAAGGTCCCTCTGCAACCACAGCATGAGGCAGAGGAGATCCACTTTTGTGCTGAGCCCTGAAAGGAAATTACTCCAGGTCAGCTGCTCCTGGCCAAGGGTGTCTTTCTGATCCGCTGCTTACATGTTGTACCACCTCTCCAGCCCCCTACCTTAAAGACTGCTTGGCTAGTCACCAGGCAGAGAAGCTGATAAGCTGGAAAACTGCAGGGGATGGAGAGACAAGATGCACGAAGAAGTCAGAGCGGAGATAAAAGATGAATCCTCCCCATGACATGACATAGCTTTTTCTCTGTGGCTTCAAGCAAAGTGCTGACGGCTGCTTTACCATCATTACCCTCATCCCCTCATCAGAGTGAATTTTATTTCAGTGGATGGCCCCAGTTTGACAATCCCGGAGAGTGAAATCCTCTGTCTTGCCTTTAGAGGAGGGGGATGGACAACAGTTTCTCATACTGAGTCTCCAGCCATGCCCAGGAAGTGGGATACAGGCATGTGAGGGCTGTGGATCAGAGTCCAGGCTGTGTTCAATGGTGGGAAATGTGCAGGGCTCACTGCAAGCTGGGCTTTTTTGAAAAGCGATCTTGCCTTCTGCGGGAACAAACCAAATCCTAGCTGAGCTCTTCCACAGGTCTAAGGACAGTTTCTAGTGTGCATACAGAACTGTGTGACAGCTGTGTGTCAGGGGTGTAAATGCTATAAAGAAGCAGGGATAGGACTCTCATCATAGGACTGGGAACCAGAAGATCACCATGGGACATCTTCCCCAAACAGAGGTGTTTTACTGTTGCCAGATTGCTAACACACCCTACCCAGCAAGGCAGAAGTTTAACTATGCATCTCTTAGCACTGCAAGGAGGATGTCTGTGCAGCCACATGTGCCTCTGTCAACAGTGACGTTCACGGAGATGATGGATGTGACACTGAACACCTTGAGTGTACCTCTGATTCAAGAAGTTTGGGGGTTTCTATGTATCATAGAGAGGAAATGATCCTTCAGTAATTAATCAAGGTAGTGATTAATGCATTTTTACCTCAGCTGAGATTTAGCAACATTATTTCTCAGTCACAGCTGGAGGGAAGGAAGATAATAAATCCTTGAGTGGCAGGGGGAGTGAGCACAGGGAAAAGTTGTTCATTGTCCTTTCCAACACAAGTACTGGGGGCAATGAGTGAAATTAGGAGGTGGCAGGTTGAAAACTACCTAATGCAGTTGTGGACTCCTTGTTGTGGCATGCTGTGGATGCCAAAGGCTTTAATGGGTTCAGAAAAGCTTCTGGAGACATCAATGGAAGCCACATTTGTGGCACAAAGTCCCAAGATGCAAGTCACAAGGCAGGAATAAATATTGATTAGATATGCTGGCTCATGTTCCTGCTCCTCTCTTGGCATCTGCTGTTGGCTACTCTTGGATGCTGAGCTAAGGGGACCTTGGGGATGATCAGACAAAGCTGCTTTCATGCAGTAGTTGATTGTAAGCTTGGTTAAATTCCAAATGTCCTGTTGCCTTCTCCCCAACCTGAGCTGTGCGGGCAGCTCACACAGCTCCAGCTCTGATGCTGCCGCCAAGCAGCTCCCAGCTTTCTGCATCCCTTGGGTGTCTCTTTGTGATCATCTGCTGTAGCACAGGCTGCAGCAAAGACAATCTTGTTCGTTAAATTAAATGAGCCCAAGAAGATTTGTCATTTGCATCACTGAGACTAAACAATACCCTTTATTTAAGAAAATAATAAAATAAAATGAAATTGTTACTAGGACTGTTCCTTCAAACTTGTAGTGATAAACACCTAGGCAGAGCTTTGCTAAATAATCTTGCAGCTTCCCTTCTGCAGCAGGCGATAAAGCAGGAATAACAAACTACCTGGAACTGGCTACACACCAGCCACCACTCCGTCAGCACAGATAGGAGTTAATTATTTCCTATCGGCCAGCTAGGTCTGGGAAATAAGGGACAATGATTGCAAGGCTCTTCTTGTTAAGCAAGAGCGACAAAAAAGGGGGGATATTAGGATTATTGTCTGTCTCTTTCATGAAGAGTAACAAGGATGATGGTTGGAGCAGAGCAATTAAGGAAGAAGGGATTTCATCTCCAGCAACTGAGTTAATGAAATAAGAAATATGTCTATGAGAGTGATCCTTGAAAATACTGAGGATAATGTGGTTTATTGGGAGGATATTTGAATAAGAAAGATTTTAGTCCCTTATTTAGTGCAATGGTGGAGATGCATAGTGGTGAGAGAAAGAGAAACAAAATGAGATGAGCATACCCTGCAGGGAATTATTCCACCATGGTGGCTGCCACCACCACCTTTTCTCTTCATGTCTTTCCCATCATACAGTGCCCTATCTCTCAAATGTCAGCGGTCTTTATAGGAATGCTGGAAGATTCCTCTTCTGCTTGGGGACTTTGCCGCAAGAGACAGTCTTTGGACTTCACAGAGTTTCCTGTGTGGAGATGGGGTGGGAAAATCATTGGGAATCAGCTTCGTGCAGCTGCACCCTGAACCAAACACAGGGGACCGGGTCCTGAGCCCTCCTCTGCCCTCGCTGGCACACCAGCACACAAGCGAATGGGTCCATTTTCCTTCACTACCCCATGACCCAGCCCTGAGGCAGAATATCTTCTGCATGGTTATTTCACTGTGATGACCAAAGCTGACCAGTATACTTCAGTATGATATTGACACAGGACTGCAGACAGAGATCCTAAAACTCTTTTTCTACACAGATGGCTTCCACAGCAGGAATTTCTCTCTCTAGACCAAGATTTCTTTCCCTGTTTCAACTGTGGCTCCATTAGCAGCATGATTTTTACCAGTTAAAGCTATGCCACTAAAAGCCTTGATTTATAGTCTCGGAATTATTCCTCTTCACACATGGAAATAGTTATACACGCATAAGGCACCTTTATCCTGAGATAACCAAGTCCATGCGAAGGCAGGTTGTACCACTTTTAACAATACCAGCACTGTTAGAGAGCTAGCTATCACTTGCTAAACACAGACAAGCCCCGTGTTAGAAACTCCTTTTAAGACTGCTGTTTTTTATAAAAACGGTGCTCCATTCTTCTCTAAGAGTAATGAAATACGATACAGGAAATCAACATGGCATCGGATATTTATTAGAAATGTAACCTAAACCTGAGAAACATGTCAATGCAATAAAAATACAGATTTGCAAAGACAACAGAACATGACCAAATGCATCATGAGAAATAAATCAGAGGCTACCTTCAGCTTATATTCGGAAAGATGACTGTTCTTTATTCACTTTAATCATAAATTCCTCAAAATAAGACCTCATTTATACCAGGAGAAAGCTGCCAAGGGTTATATTGCATTAACCTTCTAGGGATTTCTTCAGATATGATGGGCTGGGTTTCTTGGCTGAGCACAAATTGCCAGACTCATTACAGGGTGTCTGGACAGGTTGCAGTGAGGGGTTACACTGCCTGAACCATCACCTGCCCCTTCTGGCCATGCAATCTGAGACACTATGAGTGCAGGAGACCTCAGCTTTTGTCCTAGTGACGGTGGTGCTGCAAAAAGAAATACAGACATGTCCAGCTAATTATTTATAACCCAGTTCACAAAGGTCCTTGTGTCAGACGTGGATTTATGGGAAGTCACACATATACATACTCTCAGGCGTGTTACATCTGCCCTGGGACCGTGCCAATCCCGCATTACCTATTAAGCAGCTACCAACAGTGTTTATCATCTAAGACGGCAAAGCTTTATCATCCCCCACTAATATCACTGCTTTGCAGCTTCGTTTCTGTGATTCTGTGTGTTCTGCACTGTGTGTGTCTCTCTCTGAACACCCTTATTTAGGACTGGGACACCGTTCTCCATGGGGTTTTACTTACATATCATAGACTGGGATCACCCTGAGGGTCTTCTCTGCTCCCATCTGGAAACTGGGATAACCAAATGTAATCCATGGGCACTGTTTGCTCTTTGTTGATGAGCAGCTGTGTCTGTTGATTGTGTCCTGCCCTAAGGGCAGGCCATGCTCGTGGTTAGTGTGGGCTGCTGCAGGGCAGGCATATGCACAGGATAGTCATAGGAGCCACTGAAAACTCGGGGACCAGTGTCCTTTGGCCTAAGTAAGGGCCATAGGACCAACTTCATCTGCTGATGTTCACTTGGACTCATTGGCTTTCCACAGGCATTTGTGCTTGGTAGATCAATAGCCCATTGAAGAAGTTGGCTGTGGATCTACATATCAGGAGAATGATGAATGTCCCTTGCCAGGCAAGGGGAAACCTGTGTGACTCAAATGAGCTGTCAGCCTCAGGCAAAGAGAACATCCCTGGGGCTTAGTAACCATCTCAAGATGCTGAAACCTCTCTTCAGTGTTTCATTATGTCCCCACTGACAGCTTCACAGTCATGTGAAGACCTCTGCCAACCTCCCCACTGTTCCAGCATGCTTCCCAGAGCAGAAAAATGCCACCCCATGGGTAAAGGATCCCACATAGCAGCAATTCTCTGCTCAGCCCTTGCAGTGCAGTTGCTGTTCCAGCTCATTAGGGCACTGGTGGAGACAAGGTTGTAAAAGCAAAGATGGGTTGAACAGACAGCCACCTGAACATGACAATTTGATCAAGACTGGTGTAGGTGGGATCAGAAGTACTGGGGTGCTAACAGAGCATATGCCATCACTCTGTCTCCATGTCTGCTGCTTGGCTGGCCTCTCCAGAGGTCCCGTGGAGTGGAGACAGATATGTGCTCCAATGAAGAGATAGCTCACTTTGGAAACCTGTGCTCACCTGATGCTCTGTCATCTGCAGGACCAACAAAGCACGAGAGCAGCTCCTGCTTTGAGAAAGCTGGGTGCTGATCTTAGAGGGACCCATCCTTTGAAGAGCTCCACTATGAAAATAACATCCTGGTAGATTTTGTCCATGACAGGGAAGAGCAGAACTAGCACCTAAACCATGTTTTGAGGTGGACACAGTAGGGGAAATGGAGCACTCTGGACTTCCACATGCAGCTTTCCATGCTCCCAAGAGACTGCTGTGCCCACACCAGAGCCAGACACCTATACACTCATGTCTCCAAGAGGGAGAGTCAGCTCCCATCAGCTCTAGCACCAAAATATTTCAGGGGTCTTGCCCTCCTCCTTCATCTTTGGGATCTGTGACATCCCCTGCAATTGCTAGTTTAGCTTCCCACCAGAAACTGGCAGCAATCAATCACTCTTCTGGGATGCTTGCTGTTGTAGTGTAAATACCTTCAGCATAGCAGGCTTTGGTGTTGTTTCTGATACTGTGGTTTCTCTTCTAAGCACAACAGGTTTTCCATCCTGGGTATCAATGTCTGTAAAAAACAACGTGAACTCTCTTACTCTCCAGCAGGTTAAGGGTCTGCTGAGCACTCTGTCCACTATATAATCTCTGCTCCACAGCGTCTGCTCCTTATCTGTCTCAGTTATTTGTACTTGACATGTAGACTGATCGGTCCAGCTGGGAGTACTCAGATATGCACCTGTAAGCTTAGCTTGCTGTTATTTTTTTTGTGAATAATATATTTTTTTCTTTTTTTAAAAAACTGGTAGGCTCAAAAGCACCCAGCTAAAATACAAACCTGTGTTCTGGTTATTTATACACACAATGTTTGATAGTTCTTACTTCGCATAACTCTCAGGCTATATAGATGAGAAAGACAAAGCATGGAGGGAAACAGCAGAGAGAGAAATAACCTCCCAGCAGGGATCTGCCAAGAGAGTGTAGTCCCCTACATTCCCGTTAGCCATGAGATAACACTGAGGTTATGCTTCTTTCTAGCTCATCTCTGTGAGGCGGTCTGCCCTGGGATACCTCTGCCAGCAGAGCAACACAGATAGTGTTTGAGCAACCCTGTTGTGCGTGAGCTTGCAGCTCACAGAGGAAAACCCCTCAGCTTTCTCCTGCAAGCTCCTCCAGGGTTAATCCCAAGCAACATAAGCTTTAGCAATGTCTGTGCTCCAGCTGAGGAGGAGGGGGCAGAAGTTCTGGTCACCCTTATCAGAGTTGCACCTTCTCACCCTCACTGGCAAAATCGGGCCTTTGTGTCTAACTCCCTGTTTCTGCCTTGCCTTGCATGGATGTACTTAGCTTTGATCAACCTGAACACATATAAATGGCCTTATTACTTCTTAGCACTTGTACTATTTAATAGGAGTAGACATGCACATTGCACTTCTGTTATTTGTAGTCATGCAGATCCATCTCCTGATGGCTTTTCCCTTCCCAGGGAGCCCAGCCTACCTTCCTGCAAAGTTGCACACAAACTTGGAAGCAGCTTCCTTCTACAAATAAGCTTGATTTTTCTCTCCAGAAGATTTATTTAGGCTTGTTCCTTCATGTCGCAAACCAGTTATTTGTATGTCAGAGTGCGATACGGCTGTATTGAACCATGATGTCTGTTTTGTACCTGTATTGAAAGATTGGCACTGTAGCAGCATTTGTTTGAACTTGCCTGCAGGCAGCCTGTTATGCTGGAAGATGGTAAGGCTTCAGTCTGGGACTGTTGGCTTTGATTTGGCTCTGAATTGCTGGCTCATCTCCAATAGCTTAATGGTCTTCCTGCAAAGGTACCAAAGCAAGCAGAAGGGGCAGGGAACAGAGGCTCTATTTACTAGTGGGTCTCTGATCCATGCAGGCACTGAATGTCTGCAAAATAAGAGCTCACAGACAGGCCAGCCTTAGGCAGTGCTGACCCCAAGAAATATTCCAGTTCAGACCAGAATAACAAGCATTTTGCTACAGAGCAAGCTCCACATGCAGAGTGCAGCATTGCTCCTCAGATTACCTATGTGTAGTAGGAAATTTCCCATAGGATAGCACTGGTTGGAGGTCACCCCTCACCACAACCACATCAACATGTCCACAGTGGCAGAAGCTTGCAGCCTATACTTAACGCTTGTGTTTAAGGCCTCAACTGGAAACTAGCCTATACAAGGTCTTCCAAGGTCCGTGATGCCTCTTGAAAGAAGGATGCACTGTATCACCTGCACTATGAGAAATAAGTCTTGGCACAGCGCTGCTGCAAAAAAGCTACTGCATGATGGGGGACAGTAGGACGTCCCAGAGTACAGGTGTGGTCAACTGTGGTTTAGGGCAAATAATGTGCATGGCTTACTGCCAAGCCAAGAAACCTTCTAGCCCTAGAGAAGTGAGGTGGGACCTACTGAGGCTCATGACTTGGAGCACGCTTTTGGGGTAAATGTGTAACGCTGGCATTGTGCCTCATGTCTCTGCTCAGGGACATGCAGCTGCTGGGTCACCGAAGCTGACTGCACACACAAAGGTGAGTGCTAATGAAAGGCAGATTGTAACCGCAGTGTCCTTGGTCACCATGCATTGGGTAACTTGCTCTGGGAGGAAAGCTCTTGCAGCATAATCCTTAGAGGATTAGCATGTGCTGGCATGTTCATCCAAATCCAGAGCAGGGAACTTTGTACTTGTTTTAGTATCCTCCCTTTGGAGCAAAGCTCCTCATCTTCACTCCCCAGGACAGTAACTAATGATTAACCTCTGGGTCTGCATGTCAGACCTAACTGGTGTCCCAGCACAGGGGACATTTTGCAAAGGAGATGCTTCTGCCAGCCTTTCAAGAATAATTATTCTTTGGTTATCTTTCATAAAGCCTCATGTATCTTGTGACACCATATCAGAAAGTGGGAATTAATGTTGTGCTGCTCAGCTTTTCTCCCTTTCAGCAAACACTGATTGGTTTTTGTTGGTTTTCTCCTGTCTTGGCAGGTTTATTTCTCATACATGTTTGTGATTGACTTTAGTACTGGTGAAAGCAGCCAGACTGACAGCCAGCCCCAGGGAATCACAGTCTTTGGCTCGTCAGAAGACACAACAGTAAAGGCAAACCCTTTTCTCCCACACAGTCTGTCTCACCTGGACCTGGGTGCTCTCTCTTCAAATAAAAGTACAAATGCCTCCTGCTTGTACCTCTGCTAAGAACAAACCTAAAAAAACTCGAAACAGATACTATGGTCAAAGCATAAAGTAAACTTCTCTGAGAGCAAGGGAGCAGGTCTGTTTACACCAGCTCTTCATCCTATCCCCAGCCAGGCAGCATTAGCGACTAATCCTCGAAAAGCCCCAGGTAGAGGTCGATAAGCAAATGTTATTCCCTGGGAGTCCGGCAGGGAAATTGAGCCTTTGTGACTCATTCAGCCCTCGGCCTCGCTGCTGAGACTGCAGGTTACGGAGCTTTCTGTGATGGAAAAGTTTCAGCAGAGCGTCGCAAGCGGGGTTTCTGAAGTGAGGCACTTAAATGAAGGTTTTGGCCCCCAGGTAAATGGTCTGATTGGAAGCCAAGGAGAACTCCAGTGGCAAATTGCTATTCAGGTCTACGTCATGCAGGTTGGATGTTACACAGCTAATGAAGCGGGACTTGCAACAGCAAGGATAAAATCTGAGTTTGCGGCAATTGTCCCCTCCACAACACACCTCTGGGGCAGTCTGACCCCATTCATCGTGCTGTCCCCTCCCAGCACGGCCAGAAGAGGCTGTGACACTGGTACCCAGCAGGGATGTGGGGCTGTGTTTGCAGTCCCTCTCCCGACACAGCTGGATTCACGAAGCTGTTGGAGACAACCCTGTGCAGCCAAAATAAATGGTGCTCATGTCAATACAGAAAACTTTCCAGCTGAGCCGGGGAGCCCCAGGAGGGAATCGAATTGCTCAGCAATGTTACAGTTTTGGCGACCTCCACCCCGTTCACCCTCTCGCACTGGTCTCACACAGGGGCAGAGTTCAAGCTGTCCCATGTACCATTCACCTGGGAATTTCCTGACTCTTCAGCTGCAACTTTTATCTGCATGAAACATTAATATTTTTTGAAAAGCTATTAAAGATACAGAAAAGACTTTACCATATCAGGCTACCAATCACAG
Source organism: Athene noctua (assembly GCF_965140245.1). Taxonomy (NCBI): domain Eukaryota; kingdom Metazoa; phylum Chordata; class Aves; order Strigiformes; family Strigidae; genus Athene; species Athene noctua. The sequence continues at coordinate 10,918,631 of NC_134077.1, forward strand.
GCTTTAAATCCATGTAGGCATTTTGCTGGGCTCACACAGGATGTCGTTTTGGCAAGCGGGACACATAGCTGGGGCTCCCTGTGCCTAGCACTGCAGAGGTTTGCCTGCATTGATAGTGTGTGAGGGTCTTGCAAAGATGGTCAAAAAGTGCAGGACAGATGGAAAATGTCATTGTGTACATGGCAATGGTGTTTGCAAATGAGTTAACATGCCCTGCACCATGGCTGTACTTGCTGAACCAGGGAAAGTGGAGATGTTTTGTGCAGCTGTTGGGCTCACATAGTTACAGTGCATATGTGTGTTTGCTTGTATGTACTCATATGTGTAATGCTATGGTGTATTATTGTATGTCTGCAATGTGTTGAATATGTTTATACAGGTTATGAGAGTGCATGTATGTATGCAACTACAGTCTGCCTGTAAGTATACCAACCACGCTGGTGAATGCAACTTTTGTGTGTTCATGGTCAGTGAACAGGTGTTGGATCTCTGTATACAAGTCTAATGAGTGGTTCTGTGTGGTTGTAGTGAGTGTGTGAGTGTTCGTGTTTATTCCTGGGGCGTACAGGCATCCTGCCCGTGTGTGCCTGCTGCCCCAGCAAATGAGTATTTGCATGTGTAATCTCTGTGCACTCAAGCAAATCAGCCTCCTTTCCCTGCACTGCGTGTGTTTCCCTGTGGGCTGTTTATGTCTCCTCCCATCTCCCTCTCATTTCCAACCACAGCTGCTCTGTGCCTGAGTGGGGAACACAGAATAAACGGCGTAAAGTGCCCAGCACTTGCTGGGCTGTGTCACTGGAAGGGCTCTGCGTGGCTTTTCCGTGTTTTTGCCAGCAGCAGCGACAGCAACTGCTTGCTGTGCAGGATGCAACCCAGAGCAGCAGGGGCTCAACTGGAAGATCCAGCACTCGGCTGGGGAGCATCACCCAGCACACCCCTTGGCCTCATCTCCAGACTTGCGTTGCAAAGATTTCTGTCCCTACCTTGTGCAATGGAGAAAGATGACTGGGGCAGGCATGTGTCTGTATTGTCCCTAATTAATCATCCTTGATAAGGAAACACAGACCTGATTCTGCTTACACTTGTTACTGCTGTAAGTCACACCACAGGTTGTTGGTGCCTTGTGCAAGACTGAAACTAGGTGGCTGAAGATGTTGAGGATCCTGAAGCTTCCAGGAGTTATTGCCAATGAGGTAAGCCGTGGTGTGATCTCTGCTCATGGGCTGACCAGGTCAGCCTGGTCACTTCTTGATGGAAGAAGCCAGTCCTGTGCACAGAAGTAGCTGCTGTGGCAAAATCATCCAAGGGAGAGTGCTGCCAATAATAGCACTGCCCTCAGGCCAAAGGCATTTCTTTTAGGAAAGCAGTCTTTCTTAGTCCATTGCACAGGTGATATGCCAAGAGGAGATAGAGTTAGGAGAGACCAAGGGTACATGAGGCAGCATTGTCTCCATCCTAGACAGGTATGTGTTTAACTTCTTTGTAGATGCTTCAGGAAATGAAGACTTCACCTCTTCCCCACAAAACTTGTCCTAGCGTTTCATTATTCCTGGTGTTAGAGGTTTCCTAACATCTAATCTGAACCCCCCTCCTAGACCAGGACTTCTTGTCCCATCCCCAGTGTCCATGGAGAATTCCTTTCTGATTTGAAACAGATTTTTAAACATTTGAAAGCTATGCTCATGTCTTGGGCTTCTCTTTTCAAGACTAAAAAGCCCCAGTGTCTTTGATCTTTTCTTACACTGTTTTCACTGGGTTTCTCTGGACAGCTGCCAAAAGGTCCATCTGTCTCCTGAAATATTGCATACACCTTGGACACAGTTCTGCTTGTATCTAGAAGTCCAGGTTTCTGGACCATTGCATCTGTTTCAAATTCAGGTCACGTTAACAGCAGTTGAGGTTTGCAGAAATGACTGGTAGAGGTGAGCAGAGAAATGTCCTGTGAGAAATCTTGAGTCTGTGGCCCCTGGGTGCTCTTCTGCTCCCACTACAGTACAAGAGCTCAACACGTGGAACTGTTCTGAGTGAGGCTGAATTTCATTCCCTGTTCACCATCATGGTCAGGGCAATCTCAGTGCACTCAGCGTCCTGTCTGGCATGTCTCCAGCCCCTCCAGCAGATGGAGGGGCACTGCCCTTCTCCATCCCCAGGTACCTGCATGGCAGAGCCACCCATGGCCTCAGGAGGCTTCAAGACTGAATGCCAAGCTGGCAGTCAGTCAGCAAACTCAGGTGAGAGTGAAACCCAATTATCCAGTGAGTATTCTGAAACATCATACTGCCTGCTCTGGGCAAGGGGATCTGAGATGCCACAGTAAGAAGTTAAAGGTGTGATTTTCAAGGAATGCATACTCATTGTTTCTTGGAAGACCCCTTTTCATACCACATCCCCATCAGGAGAATCTAGCAATCACAGAATCCTTGTTAAATACAAAGGAATGCTGTCTGTACTCTTGTCCTTTGATAATAAAAGCCCCTGGTTCACAAACTCCAGCTAGACCAGCAAAGCCACAGTCCTGCACCTTTCTGGTGCATTGCTTACTGACAGGATGCATGTTCTCCATGGGAAGTGGAGTGACCTTGCTACAGCATCTCTGGGAGCTCTTGCCACCCGCTAGCAGGTGCTTCAATTAAATGTTTCTTTCAATGGGAGGAAACCAATTCCACTGGGAACTTCAAAGCCAGTAATTTGGCCTTTATCAGTAAGGTGTTGACCTGTTGGGGTTTTTTTCTTTTTTTTTCTTCCCCTCATTGATGGATATTTAAAAAAAAAAAAAAAAAAAAAAGAAGAGAGGGAAAGAAAGTGAATGAATGAAAAAGCCATTAAATCTAACGTAGCTTAAATGTTTGTGCCATGTCTAACTGCCTGATCCTGCCATTACTTTCCTCTGCATCCTGCTGTACCTGCAATTCAAGAAAATTGCCTCCCAAATTGCCATCTTTAGTTTGAGATCCACGTACAACTTGGCTGCAAGCAGCGGATGGAAATGAAATGGACTAAAAATTTAATCCAGCCAGGGTTTCCTTGCATTTTTCAATAGTCCTTGCTGTCAAACCCTAAGTCCTGCTTATTAAAGGTCATGTATATTAGAGAATGAGGCAGGGAGAATTACGGAAACTGACATCTTTAGCAGTGTAACTAAATTTTTTAAAAAAAGAAGATCTTTGCTTGCATCTACACATTTGCCTCTGTATATAGGCAGAGAGACCTATACAAAGTTGTGTTTGTTACAGTGACGTGTACATGTAGAAACTTTTGGCAGAAAGCTTCAACATTCAAGCTGCGCTGAGATTTGCCATCAGAACATGCTAAAATCCCTCTGCTTCACACTTTAGTGATCAGATTTCATCTCCTAATTTGACCTAACAGTCTCCAGAGATTAATGAAAATTTCCATCTAGGTTTTTTTTTTTGTTGTTTTCCAAGTGAAGTATTCTTCCATCCCCCCTTCCCTAAGGAGGTTGTTAAAAAATACCCTTTTTGGAAATATGGTCCTAGTTATTCCTTCTTTATTAGGGATTTTCTAGCTAAACCACCACTGTCCTAGTTTCCAGTAAACTCACAACTTCACACACAGACTCACACACTAATGTCTTGGCTGTTAAACTGGTCCTTAGATCATCCTCACTGAGTTCTCCAGTTCCCAAAGGGCAACCTCTTGCCTCTAACTCTCTTCCTCCCCTTCTCTCCTCTCAGCCTCCTTTCAGTAATCACTTATTTTTAGGACCATTAATCTGAAGGTTTAAAAACTCAAAGGTTTAAAAAAAAGAAAAAAAAGTTAAAAAACCTCCTCATTGCTTTGGAGAGTGGTGGTGAGCCTGGGGAGAGAGGTGAAGAATGAGGATGAAACAGAAGGAGCAAATTTTTGGAAGAATGGTTCTGTGGAGAATCATTAACCACCAACATATGATCACTGGCTCAGGATACTCCTGGTTCACAAATTGCTGATGACTGGAACAGTTGGATTACCTTATTCTAACTTTGTTCAGGTAGCTGCTGTTGGACATCTTTGGGAATGGGACATAGAGTCTTTGGTCCTATCCAGGTGTGACAACAGCTGGATCCAGAGAGCTGAGCCCTGTGGGGAGCTTTGTGCTTAGAGGCATGGCATCTACCTGTGGGCTGCTATCTGAGGAGACCATATCAGGGCCATTCTTGATCTCAGCATGACCTTAGGGAGATACCTCTGGATTTGCAGTTCCCTCAGTTTATATTATGTGCTGGAGCGGACTTCCTCTCTGAGGGCAGCAAGGACAGGGGGGTTCCTAGCAGTAACCAGGATGCATCACTGTCTTGGGGATGCTCCACAGAGCTGATGGAGAGTCTGGCATGCCAGCTCTCATTCACTGACATCAACAGCCATCACCCTATGGACAACAGCATGCATTGCTGAATGATCCTGCCCACTGTCTTGTCCCACTTCTGCTGGCTACCTCATCATGTCCCCACTGAAAGGACGGGCACAATAAATATTCATAGTGCACTTATGGGTCTATTAAAAGCTACGTCGAGTTTTTTTTTTCTTCAAGGTAGGTTCATCTATTCTGATTATGCTAAGGGCCTACCAAATCACTCTCTCTAAATATGCCGTCGCCCTAGTGATAAATGCAGCTGCTGGAGTGGGTCCTTTCTGGCGTTAATCGAACGCTTTAATGAAGTCAGCATGCTGTTCATATGCATTAAAATGCTCAGTCCCAGCCTGAAGAGGTGCAGTACCTCTCTGGCTCTTGTGCCTCTGCACCAGAGGTAAATAAAGCACTTAAGGCCAGTGCTGGGAAGGGATGAATATCTATCGCTGTTCATCCTTTTAGGCAACCCCCTGTCCTTTTTTTAAAAAGTATGAGTGGTCTTTAGTGCCTCCCCTCCCAGGATTACACAGGAAAGCAACACGAACAGGCTCTGACAGCTATTTGCTCTTTCATTTCTGTTGTGTGAGACTAACTGGTGCACTCACTTCAGCCTCCCAGCTCCCTTTACAGACAGACCATCATCTTCCCAGTAAAGAAAAGACACTGACCAGAGCCAGGGAGCCAGGAAGGAGCTGTCTGAGCAAGCAAGAAGGCATGGTGGCCCAGTGAGAGGGTGGCACCATCCACACACAGGTTCTTGGCTCAAGGGTGGTGGTGGACTTGTACCATGGGGAGAGTGGTGGGCTTGAAGGGGTGCAGGCAGAAGAGACACTTTCTGTGGGGAATCTTATTGTGGGTGGAATGATGCTTGGCTTCAGAAGGCCTTTATGTTCACTGGTGAAGTCACTGGTGTAGTCAGCAGCCTGCACATGTGAATAAAGAAGGCAGCAAAAAGGGAAGGGAAGGGAAGGGAAGGATAGTCCATGAAGTGTGCTGTCCAGGGAGGTCACAAACTGGGCAACATAATGGCTAAGTAAAACTCTGAGTAGACACCTAAGTCTCTGTACACAGGAGCTGGGTATCCAGGCTTCCATGGGAGTCCAGAATTGCTATTCTCCTACCCTGATTTAGACACTGACATTTGGTCAGTTGAATCACTCTGTCTGGTTGCTGAAACATAAATGTCTGCTGTGTGGGTGTCTGCATGTGAGCTGTATGCGTGCACAACCATTGTGGGATTTAAGCTCCCACTGCACCCCCAGTTACATTGACAGTGCTGGCTGTAGAGGTTTAGACCCACTTGGAACCCGTGGAATTCCTTCGGGCTTCCTGCTGGCCCAGAAAGAAGGGTTCCTATAGGTCCTGCACTGTGTTTGGAAGCTCTGTGTGGATGTCCTGGATATCCTGAGATATCTTAGATGGCACTAAATGTCTATGAGTAGGCAACTGAACTGAGCTGTAGCTCCCTGGGAGCTCATATTGGCAAGATACAGCTACATGCAGACACCTGAATTCAGGTGACAGACATCTACCCAAGGTACTTTTTATCCCTAAATGTGAATCTCCATGTGAAGAGCTATAAGGGCTTTTCAAGCTCTCTCTTACATTCAGGCTTGCTATTATCAACAAAAACAGCATTTTGTGGACTCTGGGTGTGGACCTTCGTGGGTGGGATGCAGACAAATAACTCCCTAGGACCAAAACAAGACCCACCAAAAAATTTCACATGAGCTACAAAGTAACAGCTGCAAACATCACTACCAAATAAAGCCAAATACTCAGGGGAAGCAGCGAGACTGAGAATACTTCCCATGCCCTGAGCATCTTGCATTTACTTATTTCACATCCGTTTTGGAAAAGGAAGATAGAGTCCTTAGTTAGGGAGCTGAGCCACATGGCAATTGTCTTGTACCACACCGCAAGTGAATGTGGCCCAATTGAACATGCACAGTTTAAAGGACAATGACTGCTCTCCTGCTTTTTCTCATATCTGATCTTTTTTTCAAACTTATAATCTGTTCTTTGAGCCATTTTGTCTCTCCTCCCACTGGTCCTGCCTTCTCTCTTTCTTCTTTTTTCCTTTTCCCCCATTCACCTTCATGGATGGGAACCTCATTCACTGTTGCTGAAACATGCAGTCAGCTGAAAAACTGACACTACAAAAGGACTGGAGAGCTGAGTGGATCCCCATCTTAAGAGTCTAGGAATCTTCTCCTGGACAAACAGACTCAGGAATGCAGTGTTTAAAGAGTTTTCTATCAAGAGCCATTAAATTTCCTATATTCATTCTGAGTTTACGTCAATAAATTGTCCTTAGTTCAAATACCTTTTCTGAGATAGTATCTCATGACCTGAGGACATCAGAAGCTTATATATTTCCCTTCAGTGTTTTCTCTAATCATACTTGGAATTAAAAACTGGGATATATTTCCAAGCTTGAGTTTTACTTCATTTTCTTGACAGTGGTCCTTGTCATGCCTTTCTCACTGTGTTGAACAGCTCCTCAAAATCTTTACTAACAGCCGTATTATCCCTGCTAAGATGTGTATGTGCTGTTGCAGCATGCCTCTTGATCTTGTTTTCACTAATCTAAGGAGGTCGAGGGCAAGACTCAGACCACATGCTTCAGCAGGTAATAAGGAAAGTAAACAAAATCAATGTCTTTAAACTGGAGCCAGCAAGTCAGAAAACTTGCACTCCTGCTTCATCCACCCTTGGAGACAAATTCAGCTAGCCATGTGCCAAAGAAGGTATTCAGTGCTCATCTTATGTGCCTGCCCCTAAACTCCCAAGAAAGGGGCATTTGCTCTGTTCCACCCTAGGGTAATTTTTATGTGCAACATTCCAGGACCAGTTTCACTGACTATTCCCAAAGTTAAAACAACTTCCCTACTCCTATTATTGCTTCTACTCTACCTTGCATCTTGTCTATCCAAATATCACACAATAAATCTGCCATCAAAATGCCCTTTACAAACTCTCATTTTTCCTCCAATTCTTTGCTTTCTAGAGAGCACATTATACTGTAAGTACTTCCTACACACCATGGCCCAAGATACACAACTTCACTTCTTCCTGTAGGAGGAGGACACTCTCTCCAGCTCTGAATAGGTGTCCTGTCCTTGTAAGCACTGACCATTTTGCTAATCTCTTTGTCAACCAACAACTTCACAAGCAGCAATTTTGTTTTTCCTCCCAAATTATGGATGACAAGACACAATCATGCCAGACTTCCTAACAACTCCTACAGACCTTGCCTCCTCAGAAACACCCCCATCTGCCCTTGATGCCTCATAAACAACTAGTTTTTAGCAGATTGCTTTAGCAGTTCCTAATCCATTTAAGGAGTGCTTCATGGACATTGCATCACACTAATTTTTTAATTAAACTGTCATGAGCTGAAAAGTCAAAGCTTTATAAAAGTCTAAATATATTATATCTGGGTAGTCACCTTTATCATCCCAACTTTTTATCTCATCAAAGAGTGTTTGACAAGTCCTATTTTCTATTAGTCTGTGTTAACTGGCCCTAATTATGTTCCCATGCGTTAATTCTGTATTGATTGACTCCTGTATTAGTTTTTTCATTATTGTGATGAGATTATGTCAGACTTGCCACTCTAGAGCTGCTTGGGTCAGACCACTTTCTCTTTTCTAATACTGGCCCATAATGAGAGCTCTCTGACTCCTCTGGAATTTCCCTAGTGCTTCAGGAGTTATCCAAGACTGATGTCAAGGGGTCAGAAATTTCCTCAGCCAGTTCTAGGAAGACTCTTGGCTGCAAGTTTGAGGATCCTGTTCGTATAAAATGTGTTTATCCCTAGAAGAAGTTGCTTAACTTCCTTCTTGGTTGCTAGTAGAGTGGAAAGTATTTCAACATCCTTGTGTGATGTAAACACATCCTCTTCTTCCTTTCCAAACTTAGAGCAAACATATTTATTGAACATTTCTTCTGTCTCTAAATCATTATTCACATTTTTTCTGTCTCCACATGGTTGGCCCATGACATTGCTGGCATTTCCCTTTTTCCTAATTAGCCTAGAAAACTTCCTGTTCAATAATTTTGATCTTTCTTGCCATCTTTATCTTCTCCTTTCCATTTTCTGTATTTCCTATCTTAAAATTTATACTGATTTGCATTTCTGCTTCATGTCCTTGCTTTACTTTGCTATTCTAGGGCTAATTGCTACCTTCATGTCAATCCTGAACAAAAATGTGTGTTTGGCCAAAACTGTCCTGTTCTTTTTCTAATGAAATTATAGTTTTTAGGCCCTCATAAACACCCATTAAAGCTCTCCTGATACATATACATACATACCTACTATACATATGTATGTATACATATTTTCCCCCTGCTTATTTAAGCTCAGACTTTCCCCCAACCCTGGGAAATTGTTTTCTGAACTCACAGCACACATCTTTCAGAGGAAAATTAGGTTTTTTAGATGTCATGATCAAGAGTCCAAGGAACAGAACTTCAAGGCTTTCACACCTTGTAGAGATGGATGTAGCTGAGCATGACTGGTCAGGAGCAGGAAAGCTGACCACACAGGGTAATCAAATATACAAATCTTCATGTTTTCTTGCTTATCCCACCTTCCTCAAAATGACCTCCAGGCTTACAGTAAGTCTTGAGTCTAAAGCACTCCTATCAGGGTCATAGATATTTTATAGCAGTTCTCAGGACAGTTCTGCTGATAGGTAACATTTGCTGTTGACTGAACATATTCACTTCATAAGATTCATTTAGAATCCAGATCAGTGTGACCAGGAACTTCACAAGTTTGAATATCATTGCAAGGAGAGGAGACAGCCTAAGTAGCTGGAGGAAAAAGCTCTTTTAGAATAGCAACACGTGGAAGACAAGATGGATTCTGTTAGTCTAAGTCCTGCTTGAAGGTTGCTTGACTCAATTTGTTGAATGATTCAAAAATGACCCCAGGTGTTGATAATCCCAGCTCCTGTGAGATTTACTAGGAATTCAAACTTTGTACAGCTAACATGAGTTTAGCCCAGTTGTAAGTCTGAGGACTACTCAGTAATGACAGTCAGTATGGTTTGTTTGCAATCTCTGTATGTTCTCTGAGGTCTGTAAGGGTGCCAGAAGATGCTTTATCAGGCTTCAAACTGAAGGAATATGAGAAATCTTTGGCAAAGTGAGATGAACTTATAGGTGAAATAACTGGTGTAAAGCTGGTTGTGGCTGACAGACAGACTCTTAGAATCGTTAAAGTTCAGTACATGGAAGGAATAAAACTCAGTCAGCGCAGCAGTAGTCAATGAGTCTGAAATGGATGGTTCAAGTCATGGTTAATTTATTCAAATTGACTTTCCATCTTGTTGTGATAGACAGGTACGATATGCCTATCCCCCCCCAACATTATAAATAGTTCTCACAATAATGCGTCAAATTGAGTTTCACCACTAGTAATAATGCAGAACATTGACCTGTGACATTTGAAAATAAATGGTGGGAGCACAAATGCACTCCTTCCCGAGCAATCACGCTTTTCATAGTAGTGGAATATTTTTGTTCCAACAGCCATTTTGTTCCAGCCATAGCACCCGACTCATGTCAATCACACTGAAGATTCAAAGACCTTCACTTGTTCAAAACAAACAGAAGGGAGAAATTTCTCTCATAATGTATAATTAAGCTGATGAACTCTTTGCCCTAGGATGCTGTGGACAATAAGAGTTTACCTGAGTTTAAAAGGTGACTGGACAAATTCATGGAGGAGTATGCTACCGCTGGCTATTAAGCAGAATGTCCTCATCTGCCTCAGGATATCTGTGTGATGGAAATTGCTGGAGCCTGGAAGAGTACTCAGGGGAAATATCACTATATCTTTGCCATGTTCTTATCCTTTCTGTGTAGGCATCTGCTGCTAGCCACTGTCAGAGACAGGACAGTGTTATAATGGGACCTTTGTCTGACTGAATGCACCCATCCTTATATTCTTAATCAAATACAATGGAAATGCTTGACCATGATAAAAATGGGCTTGGGAATGGGCTGAGGGTACCTAAATTTTGGCGTGGCAGCTCTTCATCTGAGAGTGTGTCACAAGAGCTGATGTATAGCTTGGTGCAGTACCGCATCAACAACAAAACAAATGTCCGTCTTGGACTGGGATTTCATAGCTGAGCTTGCACTCTCCTCAGCAGACACAATCTTAATGGTGAATGAACTTCAGGGTAGACTGCATTTGATGCAAGATAGCAGTCATTATTCAAGCTGACATTGACAAAATGACAGAGTGGTAAAATAATGGCACATTCTTTGATACTGCCTTCAGGGTCAGGATACTCACTGTTATAGGATGGCTTATTGATCGGGCTTGCCATTTTTAGAGCCCAGACAAGATGTCAGGAGGAAGTTGCAGCTGGAGAATATCAAGAATTAAAGGATTCAGCACTGGTTCATGGCCTTTATGGAGCATGGACACACAGGTTTCTTATGGTCCCTGAACAAATGATCTGAAACTTGTGTACCTCCCAGATGATGATGCCATGGATAGAAGGTGCTTTGATAGCCAGCAACTTTCTTGTTGCTGATCTCAAAATTTTATTCCTGTGAGCTTCCAAGAATACTACGTACAGGGATGGATTTCATTTCGGGGCCCACAGTGACACAAAAGAGCAGCTCTGATTTCATAGCTGCATGCATTCCTCTGAAGAATGAAGGTTTATGCAAAGTTTTGGTGCAAAAGTAAAGATGCCAAGCCAAATGTATTTTTAGCTGTTCGGCCAGCTGAGTTTCTTGTGTGTGTACAAATTCACTGCTTTTCCCCACAAGTATGATCAGAAACATCATTCTTGCAAAAGTTCTCAATAAAATATCTGTAAAAACTGGTGAACCCAAAGGTGCTGTGAAGCTCCCAGACTCTCTTTGGAGCCCATCCAGCAATGGCAGAAGTGCTTTAGTTTTATGGTTATTCCCTCTAAGGAGATTATGTATCCAAGGAGTTGCACTTTAGTGAACTTTTCATGTTTTTTGTACAGTCTGCTTTCTCAAGCACCAGCTAGAGAGGACCAGCAGTGTCCATGCAGCCAGTCAGGACTGAGCCTGATACATCCATGCAGACGTTACTGATGTAAGGCACCAATGGGAACAGGCTGAGCACTGTAGCTAAACATTCAAAGTAAATGTGTTCTACATTGACTAAAACCTTCCAGTCAACACCTTCATAAATACACACCAAGCTACAAGTTCTATTTAAGCCCAACTCCATAAACATCCTGGCACTCTGTGTCCTTTTCAACAGTTCATTAATTAAAGACAGATGACATTTGGTTTTGATCATTATTTATTTTTCACGATTTGATGCAGTCAACAACAAGGCATAAAGAACTGTCCTTTTTTAACAAACATGACGGAGGTACCAGAGGGAGATATATGAGTAAATTAAATTTGTTAGGCTTTTTTTAAGGTATTCCTGCGGGGCTTGAAATCTAGTCTGGAGAAGCAGTAAATTATTTCAACCGAGGTGCTGGCTTCAAAATTCAGGCTGTCTAGATATCAGAAAGCTGAGACTGAATTAAAGTACCAGACAGCTTTCATTCAGGTATTTTTCAGAGGTTTGGGGGAGAGGTTTACTTGGGTTTGCTGGACACAGGTGTGGTCAGTTGTGACCAAATTATTTCCAGGACATCAACACCATGTACAAAAAAATGGCTATTTTGGACAAACTGTGTCCGTACAGATAGGATTTCTATGAAACTCAGAGGTGATGCACTGCAAGCAAGAGATGGCAAATAGTAGGGGAATGCATCATGTCAGTTGAATCAAACTGTGTGTTCACAATGTGATTTGGGATCAGGACCTGGGGAGCTCACTCTGACACAACCACAAGCAAGGTCAAGAGGAGTCGTGGCTCTGCTGGACCAGAAAATCAAGATTCAGGGTAGCCATGAGGTTCCCAGATGTGACAAAGTCATTCAAAGAAACTGTGAGGCACAACAAGCAGAACTGACTTTCTGTGTGCTTGGAAAAGCCGGCTTAGCAGAGCTATCGACTTTCAAGTCTCACTCAGGCTGGGTGTTTTGCACATTTCCTTGGCTGGGCAACCAGTAAGAAAATTAATTTTTCGAGCGTGATACAAACAAAGCCCAAGGAAAACTGTCCTGCATAGTCCATCTGGTGTCTTTTTTGGTTTCCATTGTATAAGCCAGCACTGGTATAAATACAGGTTCTGTGTGGGGAAAGCAAGGATGATCTGGGCAAGGAATAGCTTTATTTGCTCTTGGTTTTTGCACACTTTGCAGGGCTGTCTGCAGAATTCAAGAAGGGATGTGTACAGGTCTGGAGTGTTGACCCCAGTCAACTCAGTCCTTTGTTTTATTCTATCAGCTTTGGCAGAAACTTAGGCACTTCAGCCTACTCCCGGTCAAAAACCATGAACAGCAGATCAAAGCGGGACAGACACTGTCTGTTGCTTGCCAAGAAGGCCAGGTGGCAGAAAGCTTCTCTCATGTCAGCAGGCACTAGAAGAAGTTCAGGAAACGTTTATAGGCAGATGACGTCTTCATGAAGATCTCATGCTGCAGCTTTCAAGAGTTCACTCCACCTTCAAGCACAGCTGCTGAGGAGTCAGTGTGCATGCAGCCGGGTGGGATACAGGGCTGAACAGCAGCACACACGTTTTCCTGGAGTGGGTCAATGAAGAGATGACAACCACAGGCTGGTTACGAACAGAGGCAGATGGCAAGAGAGAATATGAGTCCTTGCACCCATAATAATCAGCTTTGTCTTCCTTCAAATCACAAACAAGTGTTTAAAGAGAAGAATATCTTCTTCTCTGGGTTGTTTTGGTGGTCTGGAATAGACTCCAGGAATTGGATCCAATCAGCTCTCTGTTCCTATGCTCAGCTTGCAAGTAGACGATGCCCCAAATCTTAGTGGAATTTAAACGGAAAAAGGGTAAAAAGACTAATCCAGAGAGGGAGCCAGGAAGACATTTAGAATTGGGAACACGGTAATGCAAAATTACTGTTCCCAACAGCACTTTCAGTCTCCTCCCTAGGATCAAGGATTAAATGGGACAGAGAGCTGCTGTGATTTGGCTTCTGCTCTTCATATGTTGAATTTTATTTTCCTATTTCATTTTTTATTGTCTTTTTTTCTTTTTTTTCATTTGGGAAGTGACCCAAGAAACTGTGTTTCCCACATAGCCATTTCAAAGGAAATTTGATGCTGCAACAAGGGCCCTGGGGGAAACACTTTGGGAAAACAGCACCAGCTCTGTCCTCCCTCTCTTTCTTTTTTTAGGAAGAAAGAAAAAAAAAAAAAAAAAGAGGAGAGGAGAGGAGAGGAGAGGAGAGGAGAGGAGAGGAGAGGAGAGGAGAGGAGAGGAGAGGAGAGGGAGAGGGGAGGGGAGGGGAGGGGAGGGGAGGGGAGGGGAGGGGAGGGGAGGGGAGGGGAGGGGAGGGGAGGGGAGGGGAGGGGAGGGGAGAGGAGGGGAGAGGAGGGGAGAGGAGGGGAGAGGAGGGGAGAGGAGGGGAGAGGAGGGGAGAGGAGGGGAGAGGGGGGGAGAGGGGGGGAGAGGAGGGAGTCTTCAGTGTGGGGAGATGTGAAGCTGGGGGAGATTGAGTTTCAGAAAAGCAGGCAGCATGGTGCTTCATCTTATTTCTTGAGCCAATGACTCTCAGCCTCCGCTCAGTCACAGAAATGTCTCACTGCTCAAAGCTGATACTCCTGTGATTCCTTTTTTTTTTTTTTTTGTCCCTTTACCTTCTTGTCCTTCTTGTTCTTTTTATGGAAGACTCCCTAAAACCTCTCCTGATTTGGCTCAGCCCATCACAAAGGTTTCTGGATATTTCAAGATGGAGACGCAATCCTTTCTAGCCTTTCCTAGGAGATGAGCACTTTGGTGGGGAGAAACGCCAGCTCTGTGGGCGACCCTTGACAGGATCCTGGGGTCCAGAGACCAGGCTGTTTGTGCCAAGTGCTGACACTTGTGGGCTAAGTATCCTCATGCACTCCACACTCCACCTCTAATGTCTTCCCCCAGAACAAAGATCTGTTTTTCAGGGTCACAGAGTGATGGCCCAAAACAACAGCAATGGGGACCATTGAGAGTATTTCAGGGACTGGTCTAAACATTCAGCATCCTGAAGAGAAGGATCCCCCTCCCTGAAGAGCCTCGATTTGCAAAACGATCTCTCCCAGCCATGCTAAAGTTGGCCGACCTTGGAGAAAGAAGGAAAGAGCCTTTCCCCAGTGGGAGCATGTCCAGCTATTTACCTTGTCTTGGATAACTAAGCAAGGGCTTTGATCAGAGCCTCTTGGCATGAGAATCCATCCTTGCCTCTGAAATGCAGCTTTGCCTTGCTGGCCCAGAAAGAAAAAATGCTGGAGTCCGGAAGGAGACAGCACAGTGTGTGAGGCATGTCCTGCCCCTCACACTGTCCAGGTGAGCAGAGGGCTGTGCACCAAGCATTTACACCTGAACTGCTCGAGGCACCACAGCTCCCAGGCAGACTGGGCTCAGACACCTCTGGGGTCACCAGCTCCAGCAGTGGCAGGAGGGTCAGTGGGTACCGACCTCTGGAGGCTGCATGGACAGACCCTGTCTTACAGCTTGCAAGGGACTTTGACCCGGCAGGTCAAGAAGAACTAGACAAAAGTTGGCATTTTGCCAGCCAACTCACTGTGGGATGGGGATGGGAACAGTGGCAGTGCTGCCCCAGATCATACACAAATATCTTGTAACATCCAACAGTTGCCAAAATACTAATCTTCAAGAGTCCTTTCCCTCTATCCTCCAACACTCATGGTGACCCATAGAACACTGCTGACAGATGCTGTGAGCCTAGGTGGATTTGGTGCCTCCAGGCAATGAAAGCAGAAGCCCATTTGTCCCATCCTCATGCCCCCTGGATGGGTTTGCTGTCCATCTATCCATGTGCTCCTTAGCCAGTGCTGGGAGCTGCCTGGCAGAAAGACACTGGAAATCAGGTGCCAACCCTGTACAGCCCCAGCCCTCACCATCTCGCACAGCATGAACTGAAAAGTTCTGCAACAAGAATGTGTGTGTGCCACAAGTCACTTGCAGCAGCAGCCTTGGATCCCACTGAGCGGGAAGGGCTCTGAGAGCCTGTTCCCCAGCTGTCCCTCACCATGCCATCATGATGTGACACACAAGGATGTGCAGATCTGCCACTTGCACAGCTCTGCAGTGATGTCATAGCAGGTGGGCAGCTGAACCCTGATCCTGTGGGAAGGACGTGCTGATGAAGTCCCTACCAAGACATGCAAAACAGTTTCTTCCCCATTAGCTGTCCCCTTGTCCTCCCACCCTCACTTCATACAGCTCCGAAGAGCTGGTGTAATACCTTACAAGCTCCTCAAGATCTGCTCAGATTCTGAAACTCCCCCAGACTGGCACTCTGCCCCTGTATACCACAAAATACTGAAAGGCTGTACCTGCTCTTCTGTAGCTGAGCAGCCTGTTCATTTCACAGAATCAGAATCATCAGATGGTTTGGGTTGGAAGGAACCCTTAAAGGTCACCTAGTCCAACCCCTCAGACAAGAGAGGGCCATCTCAAACCAGATCAGTTTGCCCAGAGTCTGGTCTGACCTGACTGTGAAAGCTTCCAGGGATGGGGCATCTACCACCTCTCTGGGAAACCTGTTCCAGTGTTTCAACACCCTCATGGTAAAAGATGTCTTCCTTATATCTAGTCTGAATCTACCTTCTTTTAATTTAAAACCATTACCTCTTGTCCTATTACTACAGGATTTCCCACAACAAGGCACAATTCCGCAGGCAATGGGGCTGCAGAAGATGACTTCCAGCCAGAGAAGCCAGTGCTAAGCACCAGACCTCTCTTGCATGACCCATGTTGGTGCCCAAAATATCTGACTGTGCATTTCCACATTTCCAGCAATCCCCTCAGGTTGAGCCTGGCTGAGCATGCCGCAGTGTATGCAGGAGGCTGGAGCTGACAGACTGGGGGGATTCAGGGACCATGCTTGTGGCCACAAAGATACAGGACATTTTCTCTGCTGGTCTGAGGCTGTCCTGGGTGTGCACACACATGTGCACGTGCACATGGGGAAATTTGTTGTTTATGCCAGGAGTCAGCTCAGCCACGCCAAGCAGTGCAGCGCGAAAAGCTCCATTTTCTTCCCCTCCCACCACCTGGACGGTGACACTCAGCTCTGCCCCAGAGAAAGGGACATCTTTCAGAGCAGGAGAAGACTCATCAATGTCATCTTGCCCTCAGCTAGGAATCTAGGCAAAGGATTTTAGATAAGATCAACATTTTTTTCCCATGTAGAGATTCACTCATTGAGGAATGGATAGAGATCCGTGAGATTCATTTCAAGGATGTCTCCAAAGAGTTGCGACATGGAAACAACTTTCAAGTGCTCTCAGCCTGACTGCATCTAAGCAAGTGTCCTGGAGGCCTTATTTACTTTCTGATCCATCTACCTAGGTGTCTCAAACTCATTGCCAATGCAGCATCTTGGTCTCAGTTTATCTCCATATCCTATTGCATATTCCCAAATGATGCTGAATAATGTGTCTCCGATATTACTTTTTAAGTAACCTTAATTGTCTGATTTTGATTTGTGTTTAAATTGCACTTTTCCCTGCAACCTGAGAGGCATCAGAATTATACACATAGCATTTTGCTGTAAAGTATTTTCGTGTGCTCGTTTGGCGAGCACTCCTGTTGGAGGGCATATGCATGAGGGGGCAGAGTTAAAGCTTCTGGGGGAAGATCAACTTCTGAATTTCCTGAGGTTTATGAGATTAAAACCTCACATTTAACGCTGCATTAAAAGTGAGCTGGCAGGTTCTATTTCACAGAAGATGTTGGTTTTGTGAAAAGTGCTTTTTACAAAACATATGGCCAAGGTAATTGTTTGGGTTTGGGGGAAGGGGGGGAAGAGGGAGTTATTCCAGGGAAAGCGTGTCTTTTGAACAGCTCTGGCCTGAAGAATTTGGAGCCCTCACTTAATGCATGAAAGTGAAGCTGACTTCACAGAGCAGTGAGGTTGACTCTCGGGTTTTCTTTGCCAGGAGGGAAGGAAGCAAAGGGAAGCAGGCTGTTTGGAGTGGAGCGCGATGCAGTATCTCAGCACAAGCCTTAGACACCTCTTGTGGCTCCAGATTCACCTGAGGCTGGGCTGAAACATCACAGCCCAACTGACAAAGTCCTGTTTGCACATGGGTGCATTTAACAAGCAACACACTTTGTTCATTACATGCCTTCACTTTAAATCATAAAAGATTTCATGAAGTCTTTTCCTTTCCAAACATGTGTAGATTGGTCACTCCCCTTTAAGGTGGCTTTTGTGTTCACAGCAGAGAGAAATGCTCAGCCAGGCTGAAGCTCAGGGCTGACATCAGTGGGAGCTTTTGTTAATTGAATTACTGTTTTGTGGCAGAATGTTTTAAAAATAAGCGGAAATGTCCCACATACTTTTTTGGCTGAGAGATCAAATGTATCCAAAGGAATTCAATAATATTCCTACATCTGTGAGTCCTGCATATCCCTGGAGAAAAAAAGTCAAATTCAGTCTCCACCATTGTTTGTGTTCGTTATATTCCCTTATCGTCTTTTTGGCTTGTGGGCAGCAGGGGGGAACTAGCAGAGTTCCTCAGGCCTCAAATGGAAACATATAGAGTCATATGCATATCACAAAAGCAGGAAGGACAGTATCAGAAAAAAAAGACTCCTCCACTATTCATCTGAATAAGAGCCATGATTTGCTTTGAAGGCATTCGCCTCCCCCATTGCTTGCTTTTCTTGTGAATACTTATTGTGACAGAATCCAGGCTGAAAAGGTGTAGGTAAAAAAGGAAAGCGCAGAGTAAAATTCTTTGAACCTGCATTCACATGCAGAGCCACATGTGGATATGAATTTTCAGGCAAGTGTATCTTCAGATACGTATTGGCAGACAAATCCCAAAGCAAGTACTTGCACTTATATGAACCGATGAGGATTTATCTAAGAATTTGCTGGCAAAAGAATACTCATGTGAGCACTTATTTAGAGATACCCTAGCAGGGAAATACTTGTTCACAGGCTTGTCCACAAATGCATTAGCTGCAAATTCATATGTAAATACTGGTGCTACAATCCCTCCATCTATGCCTAGGTGAGGGAATGTGTGCGCATGTATAGATGAGCAAGGTGAGTAACAAGCAAATAAGAATGCAAATATGAAGTAAGAGGAAAATGGTGTTTGATACTCACACAGAAGAAGTTGGGTACTCATGCAGCGGCTCTGTGAGTGTGTTACCTGAGATGTGGTTGTGATCACACATGCAAACATATTCAGGCAGGGCTTTCCTGTGATAGATGCTCATGCATATTGGCAATGCGGTCAAACATTAATACATCCATTTTCCTGGTCAATCTTCAGGCAATCAGGTATTAACTGGTGATTTTATGGTGGTGCAGGAAAGCAAGAACTGGAAGGGCTGGGGTGACCAACCCTTGGCTGGCTGCTTGGGAATCTTTCAGGAGTCCTCCCTGAGGGAAGGAGGAGCAGAGTCACACAGCTCACACCTGGAAGAGAAACAGTCTTAGCTCAGATCTACGCTAAACTCATAGAGAAAGGACCCAGATGGAACTGGCTTGCCAAGTCCTGATGTTGAGATGTCAAAGCAAAAAACAGGAATGGCATCGAATCCCACTGGATACATTTGATCTCCTCCACCAGAAAAATTGTGTTGGACATTTCAGCTTATTTTTAAAACATTCTGCCACTAAACAGCTAAATCTCCCTCTGACATCAGCTCTCAGCTTCAGCGTCAGGTCAAGTTTTATTTAAGCTGCCTTAAATGGACATTGCCAAGCTGGAAAGAAAAATAATTCTATGAAACATCTGATACTTAAAAAGCAAAGAGTTATTTCTGACAGAGGCAGTGCTCACCCCATCCCCCAAGAGCGTACTCTCCTGCACTACTGTCTTGCAGGGTGGAATTTATCAAGGGAAGGCTCCATTGCAGGAAGACCACATTAGCCAGTGTCAAGCTTTCCACTGATCATAACCGAGTTCAGACAGCTGCAAATAGTTCAGCACTGGTCCTATTTGTCACCTATCACATACTGTGTACCTGCAGAGGGAAGTGAGCCATACACTGCAGAAGAACCAGCATGGTTCCATCTGCCGACACTGACATCCCTGAGCACCCAGTCCTGATGGAGACCTGTGCTTCAGGCTGTGCCCATGTCAGTGCTGCTTGCATGGAAGATCTGCATGCGATGGGGCTGCCTGGAAGAGGAAGAGGGTGGTGGGGACGGGAACAGGTACTCCCTGGAGCTGGCTTTGGAATAACCCTCCTCCTCACACGTTGTCTACAATTATCTCCCTCCTTTCATGCAGCTCTGCTTTCTATCTCTTTCCAGCCCATGCATGCACATCATAAAGCAGCCCCTGCACCCACCTTGTCTTTCCCCACATGCCTGCAGGAGTGCAGACTGCAAACACACCTTTCCTATCATCAGACATGGATGCACACCCCCTCCACACACCCCATGCGAAAACAGCCAGACAGACTCCCTGAATGTGAGCTTGGGGACTTATAAAAAGGTAGATGTGTTTTTCAGGAACACGAGCAGCCCAGCTGAGGCAGAACTTCAAGGGGGCCACTTCTCGCTCCCTTTCTTTTCCACTCCAAAGAGCGCGTGAATGATGTCCGGTGGGAGCAAGCTCGCCAAGAAAAATGCAGCTGAACTGCCGTCGTAAGGGCTGTGTGCTTCACGCCATAAAACCAGAGTGGAAGAGCTGTGTGAGAAGCTAAGACCCTCACGCACAGGCCATAATGTTCTTTTCTGCTTTGAAGTGGATTTAGGGCTGGCTCAGCCTCTCTGGGGGATGGAGGCTGCTGCTTATCCATGCAGTCTAGCAGCAGCAATGAGCAGCTGAACGTCCTCAAGCCTCCTCTGTGCAGAGAGCAGAGGATGTCCCACATCCCTCTTCCTCCAAAGCAGCATCTGTAATCAAGGAATCACAAGATGGATTGTCATGACACATCCACTCCCCTCTTTCTGGCATGTTTTGGACCTGAATTCCCCGCTCTGAGGTCTGTTAGCACCTCCTCATTTTGACACCTTTTTTGATGGCAAGGAGTGTCTTGCAGGGCACATTGGATGGGACTTAGGTACTCCGTGGCTTTACCACAACCTGTCTCCAGGCAGAGGTCTTCTGGACAGCATCCAGAATAAGGCTTCTTGCTTATGGCTGAAGAGAGGTGAGTGCTGTCTGGGATTTTCCAGCTTTACTTGGCTTATATCTCTCCTCCATTTTTACGATACATAGGGCAATCCTGAGCTTTTTTCTTGTCTCCCCTTCCTGATTGAGAGACACCAATGTTCAGCTGTGGATGAACCCAGGCCAACTCTTTCCTCCAAGATCTCAATCAACAAGGTCTGTCACCAGTTGCTGGATGACCAGACTCATCCAGCTGCCCTGGGGACTCATGGCAGAGAGTTAGATCTCTGATCAGGAAAGGTGTGGCTCACAACTGGTCCAAACTCTCCTGTCACAGGCAAGAAAACCCAGCACTGGGACACTATGACAGAGCTTATCCATTGGGACGTTTCTTCCTGACCCCTTATCTCTCCCCATCAGTGACTGGTTATGCCTGGCCAGGGTAGAGGTGAAAACTCACTTGTGGAGAAAAGAGATTTTGGAGGAAATGCAGCTCTGTATGTTTGTGTTACTTGCTTCCTTGTAAGCTACTGCTTCATAGCTGCCTCACGTAGGGTGGTGACCACAGCACACACTGACAACAGAAAAAGACCATCCAGGGCTCAGAAGCTAAATCCCACTTTTGCCATGGAAGCCCGTCACATCTTCCTACAGCCCTCCTGGGGGTTGCAAGAACAAATATCTACTAATGTGTGTCTTTTCTCCACCAGCTGAAGCTACCTGAAAGCTCAGCATCTAATTTGCACTTGTCATCTGGGATATCTCTTGTTTGTGGAACACCTTTTGATGCAGATTCACCCTGTCTTTCGAACACCCTTGTATGAAGAAGGAAATCTTTTCCTCATTCCCTGAAGGTATCTGTCTCTCTTCACTGGCTGTGAAAGGAACAGACTGCAGCTACAGTGTAGATCAGAACCATGACATTAACACAACCAAAAAATATGTGAGATGAGTCCTACATTCTGTGTCAGATGGGAGGTCACCCCTGTATCATGCTGCATGCCCTTTCTCACTGTTTGTCTATAAAAAGAAATTTCTGATGGTTCTGGTACACTAAATCTCAGGAGATACACTGGTGCATTTCTAGTATAAACTCGCAGGTGCCTGGAGTGACAGAGGAAGAGGAGATAAACCTGAGATTTTCAATAACTTTTCTAGGATAAAAGGTCATTAAATTTGTGGCCAGTCTCAGAGTTACCCCAAACCCCCACATCTGCCCTGATGATGCCTCCTTCCATAAGGACGGCTAGGTATGACTTGTACCCACCCCCCAGCCACTATGGTTTTCAGCCTACCATTTCATAAATGTCCACCCACACTCATTTCAGCTAGTAGTAAAGTATTTTGCCTTTCCCACTATAGTTGAAGAGACCTCTGAAAAAATCTGCCTTAACTATTGAAGCTAAATGTGCTCTCAGTCCGGAGGAGTCATCATGCTTGCTTATGTCCTTTGCAATGGAAGTCCTGGTGCTCATCTCAGGACGGTGAGCACAGGCTGCCTGCAAAACAGGCATCTGCAGCAAAAGTGCCAGCACTCATGCTCATGACCTTCTTCCCAATCAGATCTGTAAGAGATTTCTTGCTTTATTAGTGAAAGCAGATTCCTGAGAACAATAAAAAGAGTTGCTATAGGCACGGACAGCGCATGTGCAGACATGTGGTGGTCCTTCAGGTCTTTCTCTGCACAGAGATTAGGGAAAAGCTGATAAAGTCAATGCCCAAGAAACACTTTTTCACTCAATAGCCATAGTTTAAAAAAAAAGTTGAAATCCTGGTTTACCACCCAATATACCTACCATAGTTCATGTCTCAAATGCATGTATTAGATGCATTCAGATGGGCTGTCTAGATGATAACAGTCTTGGGGAATGACCTCAGGTTGAACTGCAGGGAAAAGAAATTGTTTCCTCATTAATATCTCTGCAAAATAAATGTCAACTGGAAAAACAGTTTCTGTGTAATCAATCTTGGTTCATAGACACTGGGCTCTGACAATTCCTCTCATGGAAAGGAATATATTTCCAATAGATCTGTAGTGTTTCATACATTATAGCTTTCGTAATAGCAAAAGCCAGTGCTTAGGTTACATTGAGCTTTTCTTTCTAACCCTTTGGTTTCACACGATCATAATTCTCTGAAAAATTTCTTTTTTCAGACTAAAACTTTCACACTTTGTATAGGGCAAGAAATGATGATTTTTTTCTTTTACTGAAGAAAATCCTTTTAGCTATCTTTGATTTATTGGAATGTGTGTAGGGGAGAATTACACTTTTATGGCTTTTTAAAATGTATTTTTCTTCTTGGCAACTAACAAGACTAGAAAAGCCCTTTTCTTAACCTTCTTGGCATTTTCCTTCCCAAGAAGCTGAGCTTTTGTTGGGGGTGGGCTGGGGAAATCATCTGTAAGAGAAGCGGCAACTGACAGATCACCTCTGAGCATGCTTAGCTGAGATACACTGGGACTTTAGGGGGAGGGGGAAAAGAAGTGTTTAGATCTATTTCTTTCAAGACGACATTGTGTACAGAATCTGCTGCTGAGCCTGGAGCTGATTTAGGCTGGTCATGGGGTTAAGGACAGGAATGCATGGGTGAGTGACAAGCAACTCTCCTCAAACTCAGAAGGAAGGTACATCTTTACTAACAGTCTCACTAGGTTGTGTGATTTGGATTCTGAAGGCATTCGCTTTTGCTAATTTTCTTCTAAAATATCTCCAGCTCTGAGAGTCAAATGATACAGGGGAATCTCATGTATCATTGCAAAGAAAGCGCTTTCTCAACTTCACCTTTATGCAGAAAAGTGTGAAAGCATGGCTTGGCAAGACGCCAAGATTTCTCCAGTCTCACATCCTGAGACTGGTTCCCACCTTCCTCTTTGGCTTTTCCTAGTCACCCATGGCAGAGGTGATTGCTAAATCTCTGGTCAAGTAGCCCTTGAGGAAGGTTCCTTCCCTGCTACAGCTCCCCCAACATCACACGCCCTGAACATGCTGCTCTTGTCCTTGACCCACCATGATGGATATGTGGAGTCAGGCACACTGGGAAGAAAACACCTGCAGATCTGCAAAATATCGAGGTGAATGAAAGCACCTCATATTTTCAGTAAAGAACTGTTTTTAACCAGTGTCATGTTGCCCATGCAGACTAGCCGATGCATTTCATCACCACATATTGCCAACTCCGTGAGTTCGCTCATTTCTGAGCGGCAGCAGAAAACAAGAGGAATGCAAACAGCTGCACAGTGTTTTCTTCTCCTCTGCTTTTGCCTTACTAACAGGAGATAAGAAAAAGTCATGAAAATTTTTAATGTGACAATAGGATTATATATCCATTCAGTGAGGGATGGCAGGAAGTTGAGAAGTTGATCCCATCTCAGACACATTAATTTGTAGTCCCTATTTGTTGTGCTTTCTGCCTCCAGTCCTGGAAACTGTGACAGTTAATTCTAGCAGAAACTCCAGGAATCTTAGCTGAAAAGAAAATTTTTCACTACCACTGGAATTT
Organism: Athene noctua; assembly: GCF_965140245.1. Lineage (NCBI taxonomy): Eukaryota > Metazoa > Chordata > Aves > Strigiformes > Strigidae > Athene > Athene noctua. The sequence goes on from NC_134077.1 coordinate 10,942,659, forward strand.
TTAAAGCACATGGGAAGTTGGGCTCAACTTACTACTTTGCTTTCTGACCTGTGCAATGCAGTTTGTTCTGTTGATCTAGCCTTTTTTCCCATATCTTATATACTTCCTACATATTCCCTACATCCATTCAGAGACTGGATTCATCCTCAGAGCCTTTTCCTCTGAGGTGTCTGCTGTCTACACAGGAAAATTCTAGATGGCATATACAACTCATTGTAACTAGATCCAGGCATTGCCCCCTTCAATGCAGTTGGCTACCACACAGAGATCCCTTAACATCATAATGTTTGTCCTCAGAAATCTTAACTGTAGACCTGTTCATATTGCCTACTGCTATTTTAATTTTAAAAAGCTGGCAGTGATTGCTTGATGTCAGCCTGTTTTCTGCAACATGTTCTTTTACAGAATCATTTATTACTTACCAAAAATCAAATTTCAAACAGCACCATGACACTAATATCTTAGAGTATTTGGGAGAAAAATCTGCCTGTTCTCAACAGTCTTGACTGACTTCAACAATTGGGCTGCAAAAATCTATTAAAAGGTTTAAGTGATACATTGCTCACAGGCTGTCAGTTGGACCTCTCTAGCCTTGAGGCCTTATATCACACTGACTCAAACTGGAGGGCAGTCTGGGCCATTAGTAGGCATTTTGGAGGAAGATATGAGAGTACAGCTGGCAAATAAGCCCTACAGTTTTGCCACTAATGCCTAAAGCATGAAGTGCAAAGACCTTCCCAAAAGGTGTTGTCCCTAAGATTGATAACTGTTTATGTTTCATGACCTGTAGAAGTAACCCTGGACAAGGCTTTGAATCTTGGTGAGACCCATATATAAGAAGGGTCAGACGCATGGCCTGGGAAATTACAGGTCTTGACTTCAGTGCCCGGGAAGCTGGTGCAGCAGCTCATCCTGAGCACCATCACACAACACATGCAGGACAGCCAGATGGTCAGGCCCAGCCAGCATGGGTTTATGAAAGGCAAATCCGGCTTCACAAACCTGACCTCCTTCTATGACAGTGTGACCTGCTTATCGGATGAAGGAAAGGCTGTGGATGCTGTCTACCTTGACTTTAGTAAGGCCTTTGACACTCTTTCCCACAGCATTCTCCTGGAAAAACTGGCTGCTTGTGGCTTGGACGGGCACAGGCTTTGCTGGGTAAAAGACGGGTTGGATGGCCGGGCACAAAGAGTTTGGTGAATGGAGTATAATCCAATTGGCAGCCTGTCATGAATGGTGTCCCCCAGGGCTCGGTTTTGGGGACACTCCTGTTTAACATCTTTACTGATGATCCAGACGAGGGGATCGAGTGCACCTTCAGTCTGTTTGCAGATGACACCAGGTTGGGTGGGAGTGTTGATCTGCTCGAGGGTAGGGAGGCTCTGCAGAGAGACCTGGACAGGCTGGAGCCATGGGCTGAGCCCAACTGGAGGAGTTTCACTGAGGACAAATGCCGGGGGCTGCACTTGGGCCACAACAACCCCCAGCAGCGCTACAGGCTTGGTGAGGAGTGGCTGGAGAGCTGCCAGTCAGAGAGGGATCTGGGGGGTGATTGACAGCCGGCTGAACAGGAACCAGCAGTGTGCCCAGGGGGCCAAGAAGGCCAATGGCATCCTGGCTTGTGTCAGCACTGGCGTGGCCAGCAGGGACAGGGAAGGGATCTTACCCCTGTACTGGCACTGGTGAGGCCACCCCTCGATTCCTGTGTTCAGTTTTGGGCCCCTCACTACAAAAAGGACATTGAATGACTCGAGCGTGTCCAGAGAAGGGCAACGGAGCTGGTGCAGGGTCTGGAGCACAGGTCGTACAAGGAGTGGCTGAGGGAACTGGGATTGTTTAGTCTGGAGAAGAGGAGGCTGAGGGGAGACCTCATCACCCTCTACAGCTCCCTGAAAGGAGGGTGCAGAGATCTGGGGATGAGTCTCTTGAACCAAGTAACAAGTGACAGGACAAGAGGGAATGGCCTCAAGTTGCTCCAGGAAAGGTTTAGACTGGATATTAGGAAGCATTTCTTTACAGAAGGAGTTGTTGGGTGTTGGAATGGGCTGCCCAGGGACGTGGTGGAGTCCCCATCCCTGGAGGTGTTTGAGTCGCATTGACATAGCGCTGAGGGATCTGGTGTAGCTGGGAACTGTAGTGTTAAGTTAATGGTTGGACTGGATGATCTTCAAGGTCTTTTCCAACCTGGATGATTCTGTGATTCTTTGGGCAGGGAGCTGCATGGCTTAATGCTCTTGTCCTACAGCCTGTGCAGCATCCAACCTTAAATCTGTTGGGCAATTCACAGGGTTAATGGTGAACTGACCTGGGACTATACACTGTACATTTAAAATACAGCCAAAGAGACCGGTTGTCAGGAAATGTAGACTGTACAGTCAGGTAGGAACATATTTTAAGTCCATAACACTGTGTATTAAAAGTATATTTACAACATAATAAGCCAGGCTGTATATTTCAAAGATCAATGAGAAGGGGCCAGTTTTGGTGACGTTTGAAGTCTATCTCCTGGGCTGTCACATATATTCAAAGAATGCCTGCTATACATTTAGATCAACCCCCATCCCAAATGGAGGGGAACGCGTCTCACTCCCCATATGGGGCTAATCTCCGGGAAGGCGATGTGAGCACATGGTACCAATTCCTGCACACTTTTGTCCCTTAACTCAGTCCTGAAGGCAGGGAGCTGAGATGGGGGCAGGGGTAGAAGCCTGGTGTCACCCATTTATCTTTCCAGAGAGGTGTGCCTGCTGCTCACAGGTTTTGTTTTGCTCATGTAGCAGGGGAGAAATATGAGGGGACTAATCACAGGGAGTGATGCCTCAGGACAGGAATAGCTCCTGACGGAAATGAAGAAATTGTAGCTCCCTCCCACTTTTTGAGGCAACAGCAAAAAGACAAACCAAACCCAGAATCAGTTGCCACCTCTTTCCACACCTCTTTTGCGTCTGAACCCAGCAAATCCAGCTGCATGACTAAATAAGTGTTGCACACAAACACCAAGTTAGCAGGGAGAAGTCTGACTTTGGGGCAGCAGGTCACCTACCATCAGAGCTGCCCTTCCACCCCCAGAGGGGCCGGACTGAGCCCATGGGAGCCAGCCACAGCAGTATGCTGCACATGCAGACTGCAGGTATAAGAAGCATCTTGTTATTGCTTGTGCTAGAGGAAGAAATGTCCATTCTGTCAGGAGGGAAACTGCAGTGGTGATTGCGCTGGGAGATCTGTCTGAGAACAGAAAGAATTTGGGGGGGAAGAAAAATCCAAACTTTTCAACAACACATTTTTTCCTGGAAGTTTCCAAAAGCTGTTACAACATATTTTCCTTTGCAGACCCACATTAATAAAGTAAATCCTAGTTTAGTCAGTCTTGAAATTTTTTTGGTTTCCTCATCTCCTTTCACATGGAAGAAAAAATTAGAAAGAGGGAATGAGTAATAATATGAGGGGAGTAGTGTAAGAAGAAGTCAAATTAATACCCCCAAACCTGGAAAACCATCATTTTCAAAGGAAAATGGAATTCAAAGGAAAATTTTCAAAGGAATAAAATGTAGGGGAGTGGGTGGGAAGAGGACCTCTTGCTTAAAATTTTGAAACAATAAATACTAATATCTGTAGAGTTTTTTCAAGCTTTGTTGATTTTCATTCTTCTAGTTGCATTAGAGAAAAACAGTTTCTAGGAAAATCCACGATGAGATGAGAGAAAGTCAGAGCTGTGGAGTGTAGGAGAATTGCTCACCTTCCCTAAGACACCTACATGCAGACATTGTCTCAGCCAATTGCATGAGGATCCTGTTCTGATTGTGTTCATCTCACTCTGCATGGACTGATCAATGCGCTCTGATGCTCCATGTAGAAATATCTGTGCCTCCAGGCAAGGGAGTGGGATCTGCTGAGAGAAAATCAGACCAATTCCTCCTCTGCTACAACACGGGACTTTGCCTCATCTTCAGTGCAGAGGTTTCTCTTCACCTGAGGTGTTTTACCCATGCATTTCATAAGGAAATCTGTTATTCCTTAGCAGAGCTCGATAGTCTCACCTCCCTTTAGACACTAAAAGTCTTAGAGCTCATGTCTCCCACCCAGCAAGAGCAGAGATGTTGGCTTACTGAGATGTTGGCTTACAGAGATGTTGGCTTACTGAGAGGACATCCCACCACCCTTGGAGGAAATGGCTCTGCATTTGGAGCTGCTGGACCCCATGTCTGGATGACAGGTCTCATTCACATCAGTAATTTTCAGATGCGTGTCAGGAAAGAAGACTCCTATCCCATGATCTTGGCAGCCATACAGTCTCAAGGATGCAGAGTAAGCTCTGGGTACCACTCTCAGTACAAATGAGGGATGCACAGCTCCATGGTTTTGTGTCTAAACAGCTCTGGAGGATCAGAGCTACCTTGGGGTGGGCCTGTTTCTCGAGGCTTTCCATCCCTCCCAGGACCTGTCATCTCCCTGCAACAATACAGCCTCCAGCACTGACTGCCTTCATCCCAATCCCTGTCCATGCCCCAGCAACTGCTGTCAGACCTCAAACTCTTCAAGCAGCTTTGTCAAACTTTAATTACGTGACTACAATCTGTCCAAGAATTTTATGACATTAATAAGAATGTTCCTAATTAGCATTTATTGTTTATATTATTGAAATTCCAAATTACACGACCAATTGATTTTTCCCCGTTGCCCTCATTAAGTCGCAGTGAAATGCATTTTAAAATAGATTGGCATTTAATTCCTTTAGAAAGTGCTGATTAGATCAAGGAGCTGTTTCACTGCATTTGGTTGCATGAAGTAACGTTAGGTTTTAATTTTTTCTTGTTAGTATGAAGCTGAGTCACTGACTGAGTTCCTCTTCCCCTGCCACACAAGCACCTACTGGAAAAATCCCCCTCCATGGCTTAGACCGGGACTTTGGAATAAATGAAAGCAAAACAAATGTCTCCAGACAGGGGATTCGACGTGAGGTGAAACACAAAGCTCAGCCGGGTGCAGAAATTGTTCAACTTGCTCCATGAGCCAACAAGATGAGGAAAGAAACCTGGAATTATTAAGGGATGTTTGGCTAAATATACAGACTCTGATCTTTTCCTGTCTTCTTAAGGAAGGGTCTGCCTGTGCCTTCTGTCTGTCTCCTGTCCTCTTCTACACCAGCTAGACACACCTCTGGTCTGCCATGCAGAGCCATGAAAATTCAAGGCATGGGTGGGAATGAGGTTGAACAACCAGAACACATCTCTGGTTGAGACACAGCTTTCTTGCACAGCTTCATCAAATTGCTTGGTTCTCATTAAGGTTTCTTTCTATAATGGCATAACAATGTCTCCCTATCCCATCTGTTTAATAGGAATGAAAATATGTGTCTGCGTGAGGACCTCAATAGTTTCATAAATATTAAAGCCAGCTTTCCCCTAAGCTTGTTGCAACCCATGAGGACAACTTGTATGGTCTTGGGAGTGTATCTTCTGAACCTCCTTGAAGATCCTGAGATATGGTCAGAACAATGTCACAGGCTGCTGAGTTGCTCTTTTCCATCATATTTCCTGGGTGACACTCAGGTACCTCTGCAGATAGTGGAGCATCTGGCAGACTGAACACTGTGCTGTGGCAGGGAATGAAGAGATGCTGCAGTCTCCTCTCCTGGCTAGGACCTGTCCAGTAAGCCCACCAGGGTTCTGCCTATATAACATGGGAAGAGTTTTCTTTCAGATCAGGAGTCTGGTATCAGTGTAATCATGGCAAGGCACATGCTTCAGAAAAGTCCCTCCTCTTTCATTGCCTGGTGTGTCCTCCTATATCAAGTAAGTCACACAAAGACAGGAGAAACAGATCAGAATTTATCCAGACAAGTGTGCTGAATGGGGACAACTCCCTCCTATCCAGCTGATGCCAGGAGCTTCTGTCCTAATTGTGAATCACAATTAGTGCAGTCCTGCACCGGTCTGTGGCTGTGGCTGTGCTGGAATAGCTGCGTGCACAGGGCACGAGGGTGGATGAGTCCTTATAGACCCAGCATCACAGGAGGCAAAGAGATACCCTGGAGCATCAGCTAGTAATGCCAAAGGGACAAACGTGTGAGGATGAAAACAGGTCTGTATGTGACTGAAGAGGGATGTTGGAGGATGCTTTCCTTCCATGCTGTGTTTTACAGAACGGGACTTTGTTCCATTGAGGTTTGAGGACGCTTCCAATCACTCTTGCTGCTGCAAAGGAACATGATCTCTCCCTCAAGAGTGGCTCTTCTCAAAGCTCTTTTCAGAGTTGTTGCAGGTTTTCCTTCCCTTGTGCAGTGCTGATCCTCTTTTTTTTTTTTCCTTATAAAATCTGAGCTGAAATTTGCCAAATTGTATTTTGAGGAATGTCACTTGCTGGGCCTGGACTGTGTCTACAGCTGTGTGTGTTGGGGGGGTGTGTGGGGCTGGAAATGCAGGGCACTGGTTGCAGGCTGATGCCACCATCTGCTCCTGTAAAAGGGGTGCTGAGAACACAACTGGCAATAAAAACGCCTGATGCTGGGTCTCCTCTCATGTTGGTTTTACATGTGAAGCTAGACAAAACACAGTGTTTATTTTATGCTTTCTCTTTTTTTGACAAAATTATTACTTTTGCTAGGAGAAAAAAAAAAGTTTATTTCCTATTTTTTCAGAGTTTTCTTTTCCCTAAAATGTACAACTATTCCAAATAGGGTGGGGAATTGCCTGCTTAAAATTCTGCCAAAAGCAAAAACCTTTGCTCTCCATCATATTTTCTCACATGGGAAGAACACACGACTCTCCATCCTTCCATCAGTGGCACCCAGCCACCAGGGTGAGTTAAAGCAGATCACGTACTTCCACTGTTTCTTTTTTTCACATTGGCATTGTGAGCAAAACCAAAATCTTTCTTGCCACCTAGCTAGTTAAAATCTGGGGTAGACCTGACCTTGAAAGCAGGAGGTGCAGTGTCAGCTCACCTGTGTGAGAAGCTAATCCTGCATCTCCATCCCTGCCCCAAGCTGCTGGGTTTTTCATGCACTACTAGCCAAAATGGCTGTAAGCCCTTGAGCACAGGTTTTTCAGAACACAATCGCCCAGGGAGCCTGGGCTCAACTTTAGGCTGGGGCTACAGTGGTCAATGCTGCAGGGAACATGTTGCAGTGGTTGGTAGGATGGGGAATGCAGGGGTGGTAATGGTACGAGCCACAATTTTTATCTCACTAATAGCACCTTCTGCTCTGCCAAGGCACAGGAAAGGGTAGGCTTAGGATCTCACTTCATAGAGGGGGAAACTGAGTCACAGAGCGATGGAGCATTTGCTCTGGAGCTGTGCCAGAGCTGGGAAGGAATCCAAGTATCCTGATTGTTGAGCCCTTGACCCAGACACCACCCCACGCTGCCTCTTTATTAAGCATCCTCTAAGACGTCTTTAAAAAGTCTTACAGAAAGGCTCTCTTGTTCTCTTGCAAACTCTATATTAGCATCTGAAACACCCGTGCTAAATTTGAGGAGGGAGGGGGAGGCAAAAACGCATGAGTAGCTACTTTGATTAGGTAATAAAGTATCAATTTATTTTTTATAAATACAGAGAAAATTCAAACCAGCTGGAACTTGCAGTACTTCTTTGCACGCCACATTTCTAGCAAAATTTCCTCTGATTCCCTGGAATCTACCCTGTGCATTATCATGCTTGAGGGTGCACGGTCACTCTCTTTGCTGTCTCTTTGCTGGTCAGCTGGCCTTACGAAGGCAAGGAATAGGGAGACTTTTACATCTGTTTTCACTGAAATTTTCCCTTCTTGAATGCTAAGGGGATTTTCCACAAGGGCTGCACAGCCCATGGCACCTGGAGCTTTGGGAGAGCTGGTTATTTCTCTGACAGGTCAGAGACCTGCGCTGCTGCTGGCACTGTGAGCGCTGGTGGCTTGCAAAGGATGCTGACAGAGAAAAAGGCTGGACGCGGTGTGTACACGCTTGGAAGCACAGATGCGTGAGTGTGCAAGCCCATGTGCACCTATCTCTTGGGTGTCTGCTTCTCTCGCCATGTTTGTGTCAGAATGTCTACCTGCGTCACTCCAACATGACCTGTAGATAGAACAGAAAGCCTGGGGTTGCGAGGAAGAAAAGGCTGTACAGAGGTAGAACAGCCATGAGGTTGCAGAGAGGGTGGGAATGATCCATAGCCATTGGACAGGAAAGAAGAAACAGGTTTAAACAGCAGGAAGGGGATTTCAAGCAAGATACAAGTAAATTAAAGTGACAAGAATTAAGTGTTTGCTGACTGTCTGGAGAGAAGGAGAGTTGTTATTTTGAGGAATCTTCGAGAATAACATGTCTACCAGGAAGGGCTGGAGAAGACTAGATTTGAGGAGGGAAGATGACTGATGGCTCTCTGCATCCTCTTCAGCCCTCTCAGCTGTGACCCCATATCCCACAAGCTAAAGCAGGAACTGAGCTGTTGCAGTGCTAGTGGGAAGAAAAACTTCTGAGAGCAGTCTGAAGGCAATCCCTACTGTACACTTTCCCCAGTGCTCAGGACCTGTGCTGGATTAGGCAAAAACCTGTTGAACCAAGACCTTCCAAACCCCCTACATTTCAACCCAGAGAAACGGCATCTTGTGATAAGGCTTGTTTTAATCATGGCACTCAGGAGTGACTCTGGGTAAAGGAATATATAGTCTCCCATCTTCATGTTGGTGTAAGTAAAGGTGGAATAGAACACAATGGAAAGACCTGGTTACTGGAGAGGATTTCCAACAGAGTCTCTGAGCGCTTGGGTCTGATCCTTCAAGGGGAGGCAGACATGGGCCCCTGATGCAATGCTGCATTTCTCCAACCCATGCTGCACAGCACTTCACATTCATAAGATCCTGTTCAGATCTTTCCTTTATGCAATTTTTTCTGACAGGAGAGCTATATTTTGCAACATACTGAACTCCACAAACAAACTAGGATTCTATTTTAGACTCCAAATTGATGTATCCAACTGGCAAGGAAATTAGCATGAATTAATTAGAGGGAAGATGAAAGAGTTCGGTAAGCAGCGTTATGAGCAACAGACTTTATTAAAGCTCCACAATGCATTCCCCTCTTATCGTAGTATATAGCATGCAATGAATACTAGATCTGAGCAAACCACTGACTGGCGCTGACAGGATGGTACCCGTGCCTAACTAGCACCTCCCGTGGTTAAGAAACCATGTGCTTTGGTTGCCAGGGGCAGTTTCATACCCTGACACCCCCCTCTAGCCATTCTCTCCTGCACAGCTCCATTTGGCTCTGCAGAGTCTCACACAACTTTAGCCTCATAATAAACAAGTCCCTGTTCAGCTCTGCTGATAAAAGGCTAACAAACACTCTGATAAGTAATAGCTTAGCGGGAAAACAATTCATCACATCAACAAAAGCGTTTAAGGGGGAGAAAAAGGCAGCCAGCAAGACAAAACTCAAGAGTTTAGCCACTGTTAGTAAGGCAACATGGGCAGTTTGCAAGGGTGTGTGCCTCTCCTCTCCATCCTCCTGTGTATGGCCAGGGATTGGACCCTGTGTCTCCCAGAGTTTCAGTTTAGATTGGCAACGTGCATCACTTCAGAGCTTTGACTTCTGGCTTTTTTTTCAGCCTCCTGGAAGGGCACAAGGACACACCCGCTGAGTTAACGAAGTTTGGGGCAGTTAATTAGAGCAGAGCTCAGTGCCCTGTAACCCTGCCCTCAGCTCATCATGTCATTTATAGAAGATGGATAAAGCATCTGTTACACTCAGGTTCTCCAGGACAGCAGCTGATTTTAATGAGAGATTATGTACTTTTACCTCTGTAGATTTAAAGGAATCACTTGGCTCCTCAGTAATGCCCTCCTTCATCTCCTCTTCCTCCTCCTGCTCTTTAATTGCTCCTTTCTACCCCCCACTGCTCCCTCAAACCAATCAACTCCCTTCAGTCTTCTGATACACATTATATATTTCTCATTATTTGGGTTTATGCTGTTAACTATTTGCTGTTTGAATTCCCACTTGGCCCTCAAGTTTCCACCATAAATGTGATAAGTTACAACATCTGTTCTGCCAGGGCTGGACTTACACTCTCAAAAGATTGTTATTTTGCTTAAGAAAGCCCCAAAGCGCTGCAAGTCATGGCTGTCGGTGCTTCTTCCTCCATTTTCATAGAAGAACCACAGCTCCCTTAATGACACCTCCATGGCCATGGGAATGCAAGGAAATGACACCCTTTGGGTGAAACTTTCTACAGTTTGGTGTGATGAGTACATTGTGAAAACTTGTGGCAATTTTGCAATTAATTTGGGTGAGAAAAGACACTGCTTCAGCCAGAAATAACCCTTTCTACAAGCACTAAAACTGCATTTTGACATTTTCCACATGAAAACATTTATTTTCTTTACAGAGATTGCATTGATGATGGGAAGCTCTAAAGAGGAAACAAGAGGCTTTTTCTGAGCCAGAAGAATGGTTCTCACCTTTTAAATGCACCCAAAGTTTTAATTCTGGGGCAAAATCACTTTTCAACTATATTGTTAAAGCAAGCTTTAAAATATATAAAAATGCCTTGTCCAAGCCCAGTTCTGAACCTAGCTTCTCTTAAGTAGTTGTTTATTTACTGTCAGGGATTTTACGTGTTAACCAGCAGCTCAGTCTCACTGGGTAAGGTACTAGAGGACTTCTGTATGCTGGGAAACACCTCAAGGAATGAGGCAGGACAGAGTGAAAAACAGTGCCTCAGAGGGCTCCCAAGTGCTGTAGAAAAGATGAGGAGAGCAAACAAATGTCTGTCTTCAGTTCACAAAGCTGAAGTCCTTTAGTAGTCCTTTATCTGCCCACTGCTGGCACAGAGGCAACCTCTCTGACCTGGGGCTTGGAAAAGTGCGTACCATCATGCACAGGCTAATGGTGGAGAAACAAGTCTGAAGATCATGCTTGGAGTGATGGAGAGCTGGTCCCAGGGGGTGCTGGAGTCCCAGAGGGGTGGACACACGTGGTGTAAACTCCCTGCTTGCTCTGTGCCCTACTTCTGAGCATGCAGAGCTGGCACAGCTCTATTGCCCACAGCATCTCCAGCGGCAAAACTCAGTTTGCCTTCAGGGAAATTCATAGTAGTGAAAGGCACTCACCTGGCAGTTGTGAGGCCCAACATTCTGTCCTTCTGCCTAGTAAAGGATGGGCAGGTTTTGTACCAACTCCGCCTTTTTTAGCAGAGCTCAGCATGGGCTAGGAGGATTCAATATCTTGTCTTCTCACTACAGAGGTCATCCCAAAGATTTGGGAAGTGGTGTGTGAGAACTGGGGAGAAGTTTAGTGATTTAAAGAGGTTTTCGTTCCAGAATGGAACAAAAGCCAGAGAGATTTAACCATCTTCTTGAATTAAAACAGTAGGGGAAAAATAAAAGATGTGGGGATGACTCAAAGGGTTCTGCTTCAGTTTCTGCTTTTTAGACTTTTCATTTGATTTAACAATGCATTTTCCTGTTTGAAACAGGGGAAGAAGTCATCTTGAAACACTGCACTCCAGGAAGACCCAAATGAAGCATTTCAACCTTATGAAAGGGCTCATCCTCTTCTTTTTTCTTTTTCTTCTTTCTTTCCCAAAACAAGTTTTGCCCCAAAGGCAACACTTTTAAATGAAACACTTTCCTTTGGATAAATTGACCTTCCAATGGAATATCATTCCAGCAGAAGGAGGTCTCACAGTTTGGGAGGAGGTCTGGCATGCTGTCAACGACTGCACCACTGAGAAGGGGGCTAAGATACCTCCACAGTCCCTTCCTGCCAGATGGGAATCACCTGAGACAAGATCACAAGACCACAGCGAGTCAAATAAAAAATCTCTCTAAATAATCTATCCCAGCACTACAAGATCCTCAAAGGTGTACATCAAATCAGGACCAACATATCATGATTTTTCCTGAGAAATGTCTTCAAGCATGCAACAAAACACCACTCCAGGATTAAGCGGTTGTGTTTGGTTTGTGCGGCGGGGTTTTGGTAGCACGGGAGGGAGCTACAGTGGTGGCCTACTGTGAGAAGATTGTCTAGGCTCCCCCAGCTCTGGCCAAGACCCGGACCCGCCTCTGGCCAAGTCAACCCAATTAGCGACGGTGGCTGCACCTCTGTGATAATGTATTTAAGAAAGGGAATCTGGGAGGAGAAGGGATTGTGAGGGAAATACCTCTGCAAACACTGAGGTCAGTGGAACAAAGGAGGAGGAGAAAGTGGTCAGAGCAGAGACCCCCTGCAGCCCGTGGTGAGAGGGCAGGCTGTGCCCTGCACCCATGGACATCACCGGTGGAGCAGATGCCCACCTGCAGCCCGTGGAGGACCCCACGCTGGAGCAGGTGGCTGCGCCCAAGGAGGCTGGGACTCTGTGGGAAGCCCCGCTGTTGTAGTTCAGCGCTGGGAGGGCTGCAACACGTGGGAGGGACCCACGCTGGAGCAGTTCGGGAAGAGCCGCAGCCCATTGGAAAGACTCATATTGGAGAAATTTATGGAAGACTATCTCCTGTGAGAGAGACCCCACACTGGAGCAGGGAAAGAGCGTGAGGAGTCCTCCCCCTGAGGAGGAAGAAGCGGCAGAAACAATGGGTGATGAACCGACCATAACCCCCATTCCCTGCCCCCTGTTGCCTCTGGGGGTGAGGAAGTAGAGAAATTGAGAGCAAAGCTGACCTGGGAAGAAAGGAGAAGTGGTGAAAGGTGTTTTAAAGATATGGTTGTATTTCTTAGTGTCCTACTCTGTTTAGTTGGTAAATTAAGTGGTAGTGGTGATGGTGTTCAAATAAAATGGATGGTTTTTTTGTTCCCCAGTTGAGTCTGTCTTTTGCCCATGACCATAACTGGTGAGTCATCCCTCCCTGTCATTGTCTCGATTTCTTTAGTTTTATTTTCTCCTCCCTATCGTGAGGAGGAATGAGTGAGCGAGCAGCTGCGTGGTGCTCAGTTGCACTCTGGGCTTAAACCACGACAGCAGTTTTTGATAAATTATCCCTCTGTGAAAAAATCCAAGTGTTTTTTATAACACTTGTAAATTTTTACCACCTACAACATCCTGTGGTGAGAAGGTACAAAGGTTAACCTTCAAATATGAAGAGCCAAATCCCTTTGCTTCTCTTGAACCTACTTCCTTCTAGTCTCATGTGCTGCTGCCTCACAAAAGGCAGAACAACATCCATCCCCAGTCATCTTTTCCATGCTATTTTAGACTTGTTGGACTCCTATCCTACCCATCCTTAATCATCACCCAGGCTTTACACAGGCTGATGCGTCCTAATCTGCTAGTCTATGCAGCCCTGCTTCTACTTCTACAGGGTGGCTGTTCCTTGTTCCCAATTACTCTTTGGCTTGAAGAAGTCCCAATTAACCCTAGTCCTCTTTTTTTTTTTTTTCTAAAGGAAGCTGGAAGATGCTCTATATCTCTGTATCTCTGATCCTGCTGGTACTTTTTCCTTCCTTCCTTATTTAGAAGAATGCATGCCTCCCAGAGTCTCTTACACAATGCCAAAATTGCCTCCATTCCGAGTTGAAGTAGATTACTTTCTTTTTTGAATGAATGAAACTTTTCCTCTTTTCCTTCTGCAAATACACTTTGGGCTGATGGGAGTAGTTCTGATATTTTTATCAATTTTGCCAAATAGCTTCAGTCTGAAATGACACTGAAAAATATTTCTGAAGGGTTGGAACATCTCTGTTTTGCATTTTCAAAGTGAAACATTTGGGGTTTTATTTAAAATGGCATTTTGTTTAAATTTAGAATGTGGAGCAAGTGATTTCTTATTTGATTAGGGACAACATGATTCTCCTTACCATAGAGAAACAGCAGTGTGAGAGACCTGCTATTCTATGGCATTGGAAGGCATTTGTCAGGCTGGAGGAAAGGATCTGTGGTCTGGGAATGAATAAATAGCCAACATGATATAATTTGGCAGACAGTTTCAAACTGGCCAAACTGTCTGCACTGAAGTTCTCGCTTTTCAAAGAAGAAAAGCCCTCACCCCCCCACTCCAGTCTCAGGCTGACAGGCTAAAATCACTGAGCTCCCTGCAGGATGCTAGTGACATCCTGCATGCTGCAGCTTTCAGAGGGGTTCCCAGTTGGAAATCAGTGCTCTTAGGCTGCGATTACAGGTTCTTTGATGAGTACCCAACAGGCTGTTGGCTATCCCCAAAAAATCAGACTGAGAGGTGCTGACTGCTCTGTTTGGGCTGATCCTTCTTCATAGGATGCAATCCTCGGACTCCAGCATGCTGCCAGCTGCAGCTCAGGCAGCAGAGTGAGGAGGTGAAGAGGGTGGGAAGAGGGGAGTGATTCTTGTTCCCAGCACTCCTGAGCCACTGCTTAAATCATTTAATGCCGAATAAATTATGGTGTAATTTAGCTACGTAGCATTTCATGCTCAATTAGTGCCACTTTAGAAGAACGCAGTTCTCTATGGAGGGCGAAGCTCAGGAATTTGACTCTGCACTGGGGGGAAAAAATGTATCTCTTAAAGATAAAAGAGTAACCATGGAAACAACACAACCCTGGGAGAAGCAGGGAAGAGAGGAGCGGCTGCAAAGGAGGAAAAGATAGATAAGAGACAGGCCACCAATAGGTCTTCTTTGGGAAACACGTATATCTGCTGGAGAAATGGTGCTGCTGGTTGCTGCAGGCAGCATTTCTGTAGGAACCCACCAGTTTGGTAAGGGTGGTCTGCCCTGGGGACATCATGACCCCTGGCCAAAGCAAGCCCAAGGGGCTGGATCAGTGAGTGAGGAAAGGCAAAGGAAAGACAGGAAGCCCTACAGCTAACATCCCACAGGAGAAACCTGGTGGGGAAAGCAGAGTGGTCACACCAGAGCTTGGAGACCACTGCTGAAGGTGAGTTCACACCCATAGAGGTGCACCAGCTAGCTGTGACCTCCCACCCATCATACCCACCACAATGCAGGGGCACTGGTGCAGACATCAGCATAAGATATCCAAGATCCCTGGAGAACCTTCTTCCTCCTGCCCACCTCCCCCACTGCTGGTATATGAGCAAGTGAGAAGAGAGCCATCCAGGGTTCCACCCGTGGGAGGAGGATGCAGGATCTTGGGATTGAACACCAGGAAGGTGGCTTGCCTCCCTTCAAAGACTGTAGCGAGAGGGGTCCAGACACCTCAAGGTCCCAGGAGTGCAGAGAGCATGCAGCAGCACCATTGAAATGACAGCAGTATAGTGGGTGAGTGACAGCAGTGCTGGGACGTCCTGATCTGGCACAGCTCTGAGTCATAGACTCCTCAACAGGACATTTCCCTCTGAGCTTGGAGGCTCATGGAGTATGTCTTGAGCAACCACGTCCTCACCCCATGGCTAAGGAGGTATTTCTCCAGGCTAATACATCTCTGTGACTGAAAGCATTTCCTGGTGTTCAGACACAATTTTTCTTGCTCGATTTCATTCCCTTCCTCCTAGTGAAACCACAAGGGGACCCTTAATAACCTCCCCCCCTCCCAAGTTCTTGCAGACGGGCAAGTCCCCCTTTTACTCCTCCTTCAGGGCCTTTCCCCACAGACCTTTCATCACGCCTGCCCATTTCTGAAGTGCCTTCATATTTCCGGCAACTTTATGGTGTCCAGGAAGTCACACAAGCACTGTCCCCAGGAGAGAGGTCTGATCCAGATGGGTCCTGTCTCCAGATGTCTCCTTGCACAAGACCTGTGTGCAAGCAGCAGCACATTCAGCCAGCTCCCTTACGGAGTGCAATGGCAGGGTCAAGCCTACCCGTGCTCTTGGCCTTACCTTTGTATTAACTTAAATAATAGAAGCAAAACCCTCAGCCTTTCTCCTCCACATTGGCTTCTTCCCGGAGTCCCAGTCCCTAGAGTCCACTGCTTTCCCTTCCCACAGCATTTAAATCTCTCCTGCAATTTTAAGTCAGGGTGCATTTAGCTATAGGTTGAACCAGCAAGAACCTCTCAGGAGCTGCATTCAATGCACCCAATATCAGGTTGTCTCAACTTAAGAAAAACAAGGCTGTGCTGCTGAAAAGGATGCTAGCTTCATGACTCAAAAGACATTTAACAAGCACAGAGAAGAATAAAGCTTTCCTAAAAGGGAGTACAGCGTAAGTTTCCTTCTTTAACAGGCTCCTGCAGGTCTGGGAATAAAACAGGAGCTGTCCTACAGAGATCTTAACCACGGGTGTGGAAAATGTGTGGGGAGCAACAGTCTGTGCTTTGAAATGACAGACAGAAGTGTGGGGTAAATGCAGACACTGGAATAGCAAATATGACAAAACCAAGCACTCCACAGTATGTAGATAGGACAAAAAAAGAGGAATGCAGATCTGGAGTTAAGGCTGAGAAGAGGATATAATAAACTGCTCAGTGGATATGCCAGCAGTTGTGGAATGAAAAGGAATGAGATGCAGCATAATGTATTTAAACATCCTCTTTCAGCCAAGTAATTCTGGAAGAAAACCACAGGTCGTCTGTCATGACCCCCTTTCCAGCACAGCCCTCTTGCGTGGCGCAGGGAGTTACATCTGGTTTCTACTGAATGGCGTCCAGCAACATGTATTTGACTGGAGCATCTTACAGAAAATCATCCCTTGCTTTAAAGATGTGAAGAAATTACCACGTCCCAGAAGTTACCACATCTCTGGGATTTTGTCTGAACGTCTGGTCACATTTTCTGCTGCAAATCTGGGCCTTAAATCTTACTGGAATTTGTCTGACCTTAATTTCCAGCTGTTGGCTCTTTTGTTCCTTTCCCCATGTGATTGAAGAGCCTTTCGCACCTTGTATTTTCTTCCTGGGAAGGTACTTACATACTGCAATCAGTTAAATCTCAATCTTCTTTTTGATGAGCTAAACAGATCAAGATTTTTCAGTCTCTCATCACAAGGTTGTTTTTCTTCCAGCTCCACAGTCTTTTTTGTGGCTCTTTCCTGAACCATCTCCACTTGTTCAACATTCAACATCTCATTTTCCTTTCCTCATCTTCCTCCCCAACAGTTTTGCTCATAATTCCCTTGAGATGTGGAAAATTAGTCTTTCTGAAGCATTGAGTGTGCATGTATATGTATGTTTCCCCAGTCAGGACCATCCTCCAAAAGATGACATAAATGAAATAAAATGACAATTGCTGGTATCAAGCAATCACCAATTTCCAGAAGTGGTGATCTTACTGATCACTTCATGCTTACTTATCTATCCGTCTTACTGACACAGAGTTCCTTAGCACCGGTGCAATAGCTCTGGAGTTGGGAAAGACAGCATCTCTAATTTTAAACACCTGCCTGAAGCTTCCTTAGAGGAGCACGACATCTTGAAGGGAGCATAGCTGTGGATGCATAGCTGCTGATTTGTTGCCTGTTGCATGTGTGTGTAGTATAGTACCCCTTCATGGGGTAAGATAGAGACTCTCTGAGGGCTATGGCAGGGGATTTGCTGCAAAACTTCTTTCCCTCAGTATCTCACATTATTCATCTCATGTTTCCTGGCTGGGCTCCTCATCTAAACCCTATTTCCTCCAACAGCCCCTCTCCCATGGCCTGTCCACGGTTTATCCCTTGACCTTGATAAAAAAAAGCAAGCAGCTTTATAGGGTCAGCCCTTGCTCCGCAAATTCCTCCTCTCAGCTCTGTCTAGGGAGTTGTGCTGTTTAGTATCATCCCGGGATGTTATTAATGTGTTGTTTACTTCTCCCTCTCTGTCATTAATAAAGGTGTTAAACTAAACCAGCTCTAACATCGATCCCTGTGGCACCTTCCGGACACCTCCCTCCCCATGCGGTCCCCTGTAGTTTATCATGACTCTGTGTTTACACACCTTAAGCCAATTTTCCGTCAGGTGTCTCAGCTTGTATCCACTCCAATTGGAATTCATTTGCCAGGTACAATTTTGCAAGGCCCTGTATCAAATACTTTATTAAAGGTGGCCTCTAGATACTTGCATTTTTCTTCTCTTAATACAAATGGCTCCATCTGAAGAGGCTGGAAAACACATTTAGAAGAAGATAGGGCCATGTTTTGTATACAGGCAGTAGTTATCAGCATGGTTGTTTAAGTTCATGGGTGCTAGTGAATGCTAATTGAAATTGCCCATGCTCCTTGCATCTGGGTGTTTGATTCTGGTCACCTCTACCCAGTGTGAATATATTTGTTTTATTTGGTCCAAAATGCAACTGTTATTTTTTAGGAACTTGTTGCATCATACCTGATAGGAGAGGTTTCCGAATTGCTCAGTGACACTCAAGTGTATTTCCTGGAAAGCCCCGATTTGCCAAAAAGCTCTGGTTTGAGGTGACTGACACCACTTGTAAATTTGGACCAAATCTGGCAGAGAAGAGCATGATAGGGGATGTCTGTCCAGGACAGTGTTATATCCTGGTTGTTTTCAAAGTGAAATGTTTGATTTCCACGTCAGAGCACCTATGTGGGCAGTAGGAGAAAGCCAAGTGATGGATTTGCCATATGGGCAGGCTTGAGACATCACTGTGTCTCCATGACCTTTGTGTGGGACCAGGGAGCCCTGGTTCCTCCCCACGGAGACAGTCCTGGCTGCAAGGGCTGGCTCCCAGCCCACATCAACCCAGCAGCACAGTGCTGGGGGAGGCTAGCAGCTCTTGCAGCCTGCTGACCTGGGTGAGGGTCTTCAAATCCAGGTGACCTTCCCCCAGCCCTGCAGAGAGCTGCCCTTTAGGAGTTATGGGTGGCAGAGGAACTAGTGCCAGCACAAACCTTGACATGCTGCAGGCAGAGTCTGCAGTCAATAAGCATCATGGCAGGTCAGAGAGGGATCACATTCCCAGTGCCCTACCTCATCTTTCCCTCCTCCTTCTAGTGAGGATCTCCATTACAAAATGTACGAGTCAGGCAGAACAGCCCATATCTCCTTGTTTGTGTGCATGCGCGCGCACGCACGTGTGTGTGCAATCATTTTTCTCTTGTCAGAAGGCAAAGCCAGCTTGTGAAGAAGCCATTAATCTGAGCCCATGCCTCGTGCTCCTTTTCTGCTGTGCAGTACTCCGGAGGACGTGCTGGAACGAGCCATTCTGCTGTGCTAATGCCTCCTAATCTTCCCGTCTACCCTGATAGTCTCCAGCAAACTCTTGCTGAGCTCTGGGGCTATATGTCTTCACAGCTGCTCACCAGGGGCATCATTAGGAAAGGGCTCTTAAATGGCTTGACATTCATGGCTTCCCAGAGGAATGGAGCCGCTGACAGATCTCTCCATTTGGAATATGAAATCTATTTGTTCAGATGCATAATGACCGATTTGTCTTCTCAGAGGAGCTGCTGCTGAGTCCTGGGACAGCTAGTTACGGTGCTACAGGCCAGCAGCTGTGTGCTGAAACCACAGCAGGGCCAGCCCTAAGTGACATGGAATAGGGGAGGGGGTAAAAAAAATGGCTCTGGGGGGCAGAAGAACATGGAGAATTACAGGCCTTGTCCAGGGATGGAGAAGTTCTGGAGAAAGACAGGGAGCTCCAAGGCATCCAAGAGAGACAACATGCTGGAGCCCACTGAAGCTAGAGGGAACAAAAGTCAGCAGGGCCAGCCTGGAGGAGATGTTGGGTCATTGCTATTTCCCATAAGAAACCTTGACCGAGGCCACATTTTCTTTTCTGTAAACAGCACCTGAATGCTCATCCTACACTGCACTAATCCCGACAGCAAGCAGCAATGGGCACTCCTAGTTCCTTTGTTGCTGGCCAGAACAGTGTGGAGCAAGGTGGAACAGAAAACCTGCACAGTGCACAACTCAGGCTTTGGCAGGAATGGCTGAGGGAGAGGCACCCCTGCACCTCTCTGTTTCATCCCACCCAAAGCCTTGAGCTGCAGCAGGGCAA
The DNA here is from genome assembly GCF_965140245.1 of Athene noctua. NCBI lineage: Eukaryota > Metazoa > Chordata > Aves > Strigiformes > Strigidae > Athene > Athene noctua. The sequence continues at coordinate 10,962,450 of NC_134077.1, forward strand.
TGAAGGCGAGTCTGAGTGCAAGGAAAAGACAGAGAGCCCTACTGGGAAAACAGAGAAATTATATGGGACCCCAAATGGGATGGAGAAGGAAGAAGAGGTCGTTATACTTGCAGTGATATAGTCAAGAGTAAAAGGAAGACACACAAAGGGCAGATGTCAGAAGAGCTTCACCTGAAACGGGGGACACCTTTCTCAGCCATGGAGAAGCAACCTGGAAAAAGGGCTTGTTCTGCAAGTGACCTGCATGGAGCCAGCATCCCAACTGCCTTGTAGTGAAAGCAAAGGGCCCAGATACATCTTAGGATCCCCGTCCCCTGGCATCCTCTTGCCTCAGCTGAATCAAGGCACTGACCTCCTCCACAAAGACGTGGGATTTTCGCTCCAAGGGGAATCCCAAAATTTCAGTGTCTGCTTGTTTTTCCCCAAAAGGAATGGAACAGTTGCCATTTCGAAATTTTCCACAGAGTGATAATTAAACAAACAAACAAAAAAAATCAGAAACAACAGAAAATTTGGACAGAAGCAAAACGTTTTGATGCCGTGAGAAGGTCCGACAGAGCCGGACTTGTGTGGTGTAGGAAAATGCAGCCTGGGAGGATATGGGAAGCTGATGCAAAATTATTTTCAGGCCTGAGCTCCTCTCCAACTCCTTGGCTTGTCATCAGAAGGTCAGAAGAGTAAAAGGCATCTCAGGACAACAGCGTACCTGCTACTTCAATGACAAAACATCTGTACGTGGTCTCCCTCCCACCTTTCACCGCGGATGAAATAATTTTCAAAGCAGAATAGAGTTGAAGAAGCCTGGACTTGTCCTGCACTGATGGAAGGGCTTCCCAGTCACACAGAATTCTGACTGCCGTGAATGTTCCCCAGCCCTGCTGTCTGCTAAATCAGAAACACGTTATTTGAATCAGAAGAATAGGAGGAAAGGGCCACTTCTCTGCTCTTCTGTGCTCCATCAACAAACTGTCTGGCTATGCTGGACCTGTGGGACTCTTTCAGGGAGCCCTTGGCAGCACTGATTACAGGATTGTTTGCCTTCATATTTGCAAACACCACCAAGGAGATACCTGATGAGCTCAGCACCACCTTTCATACCAGGATTTCTCTGTTTGCATTGAGTTGTCAGTGTACCATGAATTTCTGGGCATATGAATGAGGGCAGATGCCAGCTGGGGATCAGAGCAGGGGAGAGTTGCAGGGAATACAGGGAATGAAGTTCCCAGCAGACAAGCCCATATCTAGCACTTGCCCTGGCCACTGTGGCTAGCTGAAGGGTCTGGTAGGCACCTGGTGGTGGATTTTCTGCAGCTGAGGCGCTGCTGGGTGTACAGCCATCGGGGCTGTGGAGCTGGAGGTGTTGAACACGCCTCCCGGGTTGGGGCCAGGTTCAAAATCAAACTAGCCTGGAATATGTCACCTCCATCACTATCTCCACAGTCCCACAGACCCAGGCTGGCCCCCAGGCTGCCACCTGCTTCTGCCTTGGCCCTTATCCTTTTGGACAGGTTAAAAGGAGGATGGTGGTGTTACTTCACATGCAACACCCATGATGCTGCTGTGTTGCTGAGGAAAGAGCCTGGGAGGATGCAACAAAACACCATGTGGAAGGATCAGCAGCTCCAGCAGTGAGGAAGGAGGGAGCAGGCAGCAGAGCTTAGCCAGGGCATCCAAAATGCCTGTATCAGTTGCAAACACCTCTTGGGTGGGAGGACGGACAGGATGCAGAGAGCAAGCAGGCTGTGTGCTTGTTCTTGCCTAGAAGGAAGGAAATGGGAGCTCTGTTCCAGGCAGAGTCAATCTCCGACTCACAGCCACATCCATTCCAAGCTGAGCCATGATGACCGTGGGGCAGCTTAGCTTGGTCTGTGTGGGCTGAGGTGTGTGTGAAACCTTGCATTTCATTCACCCAGGGCTGACACCACACATGCTGACACTTATCAAGGCTCACCTGATACATGGGAAGTTCGTACCCTGCAGTTAGACACATGCAAGTCAAGCTCCCAGACGGAGTTTGGTCCACTGAGGCCCAGATAACCAGCAGAGGCATGAAAGTGGTTTTCTCAGACTGTACAGAGAAACATCACTGCCAATACTCCGGCAGAAATATCGCAGTCCTTGGGAGTGGAGCAGTCCCTGCCCTTGTGGATGGATGAGGATGCAGCCTTGTTGTGTATCTTGGAGCTGATGGAGCAGCTCTTTAAGTGACAAACATAGGTCTCAGAGACTGTTCTTCAGGGGCTGGTGCCTCAGCTCCCTATGTGTAAAAGCGTGGGTATCCCAACAGAGATGTTGCCTTCACTGGCAGCAACTCACAGCAAAAGCAAAGTGACCTAGCACAGCCCTCCTGCTCTAAACAAAACAAACCTGACCAAAACACAGCCTTCCTTAGCAGGCTTTTCCCTGTTGCAAGAGGGTGAGAAAACAAACAGCATGTCAGGCAGATGTTAGCTAATGAACTGGAAGGTGTCCAGGGAGCAGCATCCAGCTGGAGTCACACTAGAAGATCAGTGCAAAGTTCGATAAACCCTGGGTGTGGGCATTTAGTGGGCAGTCTGTGAAATGCATTTCAAGACCAAGTGGTGCTTCTACGCCTTACACACAGTGTCTCCTCAACTCATTGTAAGCGTCATTTATTTCCTCCTTAGTGGTCCCTTGCAGGATGCTAAGACATTACAATCTCATCCTGGCTGGTGTCAAAGTTTTTTCTGGGGCAGTTTACTTGGGGATGGAGGTTTAGGGGTTGTGTTGGTTTTATTTTTCTTTCTCACACTTCAGCTCGTCTTCCCAGCAGCACAACCAGTGTGGTTTTTTGGCAAGCTGTGGCCTGAGCCCTTGTGTTAGAGGTGAGCACAGCCATCCAGGCAGCTTGTCTTCCTTGAAGGCATCCTGGCAAGAGGTGGTCTGGCTTCACTGCAAGGGTTCTGCTCCCTTCCCACCTTTGTCCTGACCTGCTGGACAGCTTCAGACCTAGCTGTCATTCCCATCCCAGTCTGTACTGCCTCTCTCAAAGGCAGGCATTATGAGACAGATGATGTTTTTTGTACTGAGAGCTTGGAAAATCTGCACTGGGCCCTTCTTGTAACTATGGGAAGTGAAATGAGAATTAAACAGATGGCCTGTGACTCTACCATTTAGAGGCCTGTTACACAGCTTAGGCCAATCTGGGGGTCTCTCCCTGTGGCTGGCTCTGCCCAGCCACATCCTTGCTGGAGACAAGTTATCCCTGAACATAGACAGAGAGTACTGAGGATCTCCAGCTCCTCCAGAGACACTCTGTGTCATTGCCACCAGACTGACAAGGACAGGTCCCACCAGCCTGGTTTTGCTGTTCACTCTGTAGTCTTACGGACATTTCTGGGTAGGAAAGCGTTGGTCTCTTCGTCCTCACCAAGGGTCAGCTGCAAAGCATTGTGACATGCCAGGAGCAGACCAGAGCCAAAAGCCTGATGGGATCTGCTATGTCCCTATGTGCTGGGGGTCTGCATTGCCCCCTAATTCTGCTCCACAGAGACTGGTCCCAGCGCGGGAGCAGAGTGGCTGTGGGGGCTGAGATATTTCTCCACAAACAGATGGGGCAAGGAAACACCCCAATGACCCCACTGACCCTCAGGGATAAAATCATCACAGCCCTGTTTTGTCCCTCAGCTCTACCAAAAGCAGCTGCCACGGTGGTACATGCACCTTGCCATCACTGCAGGCATGCGCTGATGCATTCATTTTGTCTCCCCCTCCCTGTCCACTACCTATCAGGACACTTACAGGTGCTTAGGAGCATCAGCACCCCAGGGCCACCTTGCAGTGTCTGGCCCTGTCCCTGCAGAGCCAGTCTGTATTGCAGAGCTGCCTCCACTTTGTGTATTTGACACAGCAACATTTACTGCTCTGAGGAGCAGAGCTGAGCTGCCAAATAAATGCCTGGCTACTTTACTGCTGGTTTCTAGCGATGAAAGTGTCGTAAACTTTATGCAAACTCCCAGGTGACAGCTGCAGTGTAGAGGGACATATTTGCTATAATTTTTATTTCCCCTCTTTGATTTGGGATTTTGTTTCCACTTTAACTGTGGTACAAGGGGCATCTGTATGGAGGATGCCTCTTTTTTTTCCTTTGCTGTCCTTTGGCAGCTTCTGTTGCCTTTCTCCACCTGAGCTCCCTGTGTGAAGTGATTTGTCATCAGGAAGACAGTCACGGTACCATGGGAAAGAGTGATGGAGAACTTGTGTGACTGAAGTGAGCTTGGCATCTGCTGCCTGCCAGACACCATGTCCAGCTCTGCTCCCTTGGAGGCACAGGGGAGGTCGTGTAAAACACACATTTTCCTGCAGATTGTAAAATCAGACATGTCACATGTGTGTTACAGGATGGTCACAAAGCTCATCTCTTGTCTTGTAGTCACTGGAGAGCTCTGGATTCAGGGCTCTGGTTGCAGCTCAGAAATGCTAGCAGCCAGTCAGAAGGAGCAGTGCAGTGCTGGCTGGGATGGGAATCCCTGCAGCAGCTTTTGCTCCCCAAAACTGGCTTTGCTTATGTGCCTTGAAACCAAGCAGCACCCACACATGCTCCTATGCACCAGAAATGGTTATTCATGGCTTGTTGTAATTTTCCTCCCATGTCTCCTCCTCAGTTCTCCCCGCTGTTGCACCGTCAGAGGTGTGTTCATGCCTTTCTCATGTCTCCCTGGCTACACAGGGGCCAAACACCCTTTCGTCTCTGTTCATTTAGTTGCTCAACGTGATGAAGTTTAAAGGGAGATCACAGCTAATCATCCTCATCCAGGTGCTTGTCAAGCAGCGTCATCATTTCCCCCAGCTGCTGCAAGGCTGTTGATGGATGGATGGATGTAATTCATGGACATGCAAGTTAATTGCCAGCTGAAGTCGCTTGTTTTTTAAGGCATCACTCCAGTGAGTCCCTGGAGCAGGAGGGCTTGGACACCCACAGCCACTTGGACTCAACAAAAGCCTGTAGCATGAAGTTTATGTGCAGTCCAGATTCCTGTATCTCCATGCAGAATGATCTCCACAAGCTCTGGGCAACAGTTACGTGAAGGAGGATGCTTTTCACCTTGGGAAGAAAGTATCAGAGCACAACTTGCCCTTCTGCTTCCCCTTCAGGCAACGGGAGATCACTCAGACTGAGCCAGGAGCATGAATAAGGAAGTTCGCATGTGATTTTTGTGTTGTTTTGGTGCTTTCCTCTCAGTGCTCTTTGATGTCTCACCTGCTTTTGTTCTCCAGGATGCACGTCCTGTTGGGGCTCCTTTTGTTTCCTTGGTGCTTTGTCTCCTCTTCCCTCTCTGGATTTACCATGCCAAATGGATTTTGACTGCCTTTACTCAGAGATCAAGCGCTGCTCTCACTCATTAGATGCAGTATTTGTTGTACCAGGACTCGAATGACCCTTGTGCAGAGAACTATGGGAGAATCCCTTTAACTGCTATGCAGAAGACAAATATTTGCTGGTGCAGAACACTTTGGGTGATAGGAAATATGTCTGCACACGTCAGACATACTGACATGCTGGCAAAGCTGACATGCCTTTTCACCAATTCACAAGTACCCTGACACCTCCTCTGTCAGAAAAGCTGGAAAACAACCGTCTTATTTTACACAGAAAATGCGTTTGTTAAATGTCTGGGTTTTTTGCCTTTTTTTTTTTTTGTCCTCCTGAACTGGAATCAAACCAAGGTTTTTAATTTTATTTTTAATGTATCTAGAGGTTGTGAGAAATTAAACAGAAAAATCAGTGCTCAAGACTGGCCAACAGCCAATGACCACTTCTTTGTGCAGGAGAGCTGAAATGAGTCTCAGCCAGCCTGATTCCCCCTTGCCCACCCAGAGTACTCTGACTTCTGTGCTGTTGGCTACTTTGCATCTCTTTGATTTTCATTAAAACTAATCAAGGACCTGTTGAATTTTCCCATCAAGAATTTAATCAAAATTTATGCACTACCATTGCATGTTTTGCTTTCAAAACTTTTTTTTTTCCCTGAAATGGTGGACAATATCCTTTGCAAGTAAAAAGAAAATTAATGACCATTTCAAGCTAAGATGCAAAAGTGGAAGAGGCATTTTAAGTGGATTTTACCTTCCTCCAAATCTTGTCAGGAAACAGCAAGTGGCAAAATCAAGTTAGCATCCTTTTCCAACTGTATTCTGAGCAAGGCGGGCTCTGAGCTTTGAGTGAAGGATCAAGGTCCTTTTCTAAATCATCACATCCAGCAAACCAGAATTTCTGTGCATAACCACACAGAGAGGGAGAGCCATAGCATGGATGTTTTCCAGGCTCCAGTTAGCCACCCAACAGGGGACCAGATTTTTCAAAGGTATAGCAACAGGTTGGGTGTATGTTGAGAGCTGAGCCGATTTTTCTTCTCAGTGTGCTGGTTTTGGCTGGGACAGAATTAATTTTCTTCACAGTAGCTAGTATGGCGCTGTGTTTTGGATTTGTGCTGAAAACACTGTTAATAACTCAGGGATGTTTTAGTCATTGCTGCGCAGTGCTTACACCGAGTCAAGGCCTTTTCTCATACCACCTCATCAGCAAGTAGGCTGGGGGAACACAAGATACTGGGAGGGGACACAGCTGGGACAGCTGACCCCAACTGACCAAAGCGATGTTCCATACCGTATGACATCAGGCACAGTGTATAAAGCTGTGGGAAGAAGAAGGAAGGAGAGGTTGTTTGATGTGATGGCATTTGTCTTTCCAAGTAAGCGTTACAGGTGATGGAGCCCTGCTTTTCTAAAGATGGTTGAACATCTGTCTGTTGAGAAGTAGTGAATGAATTCTTTATTTAGCTTCACTTGTGCATGCAGCTTTTGCTTTACTTACTGAACTGTCTTCATCTCAACCCACAAATTTTCCCAATTTTCTCTCCCCCATCTGACCTGAGGGGAGCAAGCAAGTGGTTGTGTGGGGCTTAGCTGACAGTTGGGGTTAAACCATGACACCCATAAAATCTCACCCACACTGTGGGTGCTGAAAGCAGGGAAAGCTGTCTTCTGCAGGTGAGATGGGGAGGTCCCTCCTTACAGCTGGCTTCTTCCAGGGCTGCTCCCATTTTCGGGGTGTTCATTTTTAAAGGCTAATGAGACATGCTGAGTCCACAGGTGAGAATTTCTTCTGTAATAATAATTATCATCCTTTGCCCTTCTCTAGCTGCTTCCAGTCCGAGACCTCTATGCCTCCATCAAGTAATATACCCTGTGTTGCCAACCCTTCAGCAGGCAGACAGATGGTCTCCATTACACAGACAGGGGAGAACAAGCCTGGGTGAAAACAATGAGTGTTTCTTCCCCTCACCACCATTCTTCCCAGGTCCTTCCCATGACAGGTTGAGGCCCCTTGGGAATAAGTGCTGTTCCCTACCGCTTGCTCATTGTGAGGTGAGCACTGGCTGATGCATGCCAGGCTCATTTCCCCCTTCAACGTGGCTTTCTGAGTTTCACAGCACGCTTTCAGCCATCCAGCCATCAGGCTGAGCTTTCCCACTGGGAAATAAACCCCTTGGTCTCAGGACTGGCTATGCTGCATGTGAGGTCCCAGGGTTCCCTGGAGTGCCAGGGCTGCAGCATGCAGCTCTGTCCCACTGACCCCTTTGCAGCCTGTCCTCATGCCAGCCCTGCTGAGTGGCATGAGCAAGCATGGTCTAGCAGAGGAAAGGGGGAGAAATGTTCTGCTCCAGACTCAGAAATCCTGCCAGAAAAAAAATAAATGGATGAGACACAGTGTCTGAGTGTGTTAGGCACTGAAAGAGTTCTACTGCAGCATGTCGGGGCACGTCACAGGCAGAGTGAGTGAGGAACAACTCAGCAGCTGCCAGCCCCGTGTTAGGAAATGAGCTGTGCCAGGGGAACTGAGCCGTCCTCACCCAGGATGGGGCAGAGCAGCTGCTCTTCCAGGCTCTCTCCTCTTCCTTCACCGAGGCAGGAAAAGGAAGTGTTTTGCTGCATGCTTCCCCAGCACAATCCCTCTCATCCCATGTCTCATACAGGCATCCAGGTGTAAATAATCATCCCAGGGGTCTCAGGGGACCACACTGTGCCCCTCCATAACCCTGCTCTCTTCACACAGCAGCAAGGATGTGGAGACCAGACCAATGGGCAGGTATTTACCCTACCAGGTGCAACACACCTTATGATACCTCCCAAAAGCCCTATTAGTGATCTCATTCCTGGCATCTTCTCATTCCTAGTGCTTGCTGGGCAAAGGGTTTAAACAGGGTTTAAAAGTTTCTGGTTGGCATCCCTTGTTACTGGGTTGGCATCCCTAATAATATACTTCAGCCAAAATAAGATTTTTGGAATACAGTAAAGCTCTAAAAATAAATACTCTTACATAAAAGCTTTAAAAAATAAGATAACCCTCAAAACCAGATATGTCAGTCTCCCTCTTAGACTCAACTGTGCTTAATTTGCTGAGCAGCAAGAGGTTTCAGGAGGTCTTTGCCAGGACCCTGCTGTTACCAGCATTACCGGATTAACGCTCTCAGGGCTCCAAACCTTGCTCCATACATCACACAGTGCCTAACCCAAGAGCACTGAGAGCCAGAGAGAAGAAAATGCAGCTTGATTTCCCATCTATCAGCTCTCTGATGCCTCTCTTAAAGCTACAATCTGCCCTTTCCCACTAAACAGACAAAACTCTGACCATAATGGGTAACTTCTTTCCCCATCCAGCTGCTTGGGAGCTCATAATGACACTGTGAAGCATCTCTTTCCCTGCAAATTCTCCTTTCAAGATACATTAGGGTCATTCTTTTTTATGGGAAGGAGCAGAGTGGGGAGGAGGGAATGATCCTGGGGGAGAGAGATAAATAATCTTCAAAGAGAACAATTAACAATCAATTGCAGCACCACTGTAGAGCAGAGATAGACACATATTTCTGGCTTTTATTTCTGATTAATGAGAGAAAGGCCTGGCATCCCCTCTCCCCAGCCCTGAGAAACTGGTCTTCTGATTATGTCACAACTGATCTGCAATTGTTCTCTCTGAAGATTATTTATCTCTTTTCTTCATGATTGCCTGCTCCGAGACCTTAATAAATTGGATCCAGGCAGCAGCAGTGCTTACTAATTTCCCCCCGAAGAGGATTTGAGTTTTTGTCAGGCTCTTAGGGCATCCGTTTGCTTGGTGTCTGTTGCTTTTTAAAGGATTGTGTTTAAAACCTCATTCTCCAACACTGTAGCATCAAGGTTGCTGGTAGTTATATGTTTGTATTGGACTAAATCGTCAGCAGGGCTCAATGCTGATTTTGGTCACTCTGTACTAGATGCTATGCAGAAATGGCCTTGGCAAATGGGTTTTGTAGGATCTTATTATTATATGCTATGGAGAACACCTTGCTCTTCTCCCCTGCTTTCAGCAGAGTTAGATGGGACAGGATTGCGAACAGCTTGGAAAAGCCCTAGGCTGAGCCAACTGGAGCCCAGACAAAGCTGTGGGATTAGTGTAAAGCAGTGGATTTTGGGGTGGTAAAGGAAGGCAGAGCATCGGCTGATACAGAAAAGATGCTCAGAACCAAACCCATGGCACAGCTAAATGCTCATTTCCAGGATGCTGTGGGTCCTGCTTCAGGGATGGATGAGCAGGGGACAGAGCCACTCCACCCACTCAGGTTTGCAGACCTGCATTTCAAAGGAGGATGGTTCTGGTGTTTGTTGTGCCTGTAACATCCCTACAGGCTCTCCCAGGACATCAGGAAAACTGAGGGCCAGTCCTGCAAGAAATTTCTCTTTCCACCACCCTGCAAGGCACCTTCCCAGTTGAATTCAAGCTGTCATATGTGTATGCAGTGAGGCAGCTCTTTCCTACTAAATCCATTCTCTTATGGGGGAAAGAAGAGGGAAATGGATGGTGTCCATTACTCTGGGCAGCACAGAGGTGTCAACGCACCTGTTTATTGCTTTGCAAGTGTAGATTAAAGATTTCTTGCCTTGTTCCCTTCCCATTCTCAAAGGTAATCCTTTGTGTGTGTGTATGTGTCTGCGTGAGTGCCTCTGTTACTGCCTGCATGCACACAAGGGTCTATCTTGCATTAATGCAGTCAGATAAGGAGGTCTCCTTGGGGAATCATTCCCCACTGTTTTTATTTTAATATGACAAACACTGCGTGCTTGAGTGGTAAATGAGATGGTATTATTTCTCTGACTTCCTTTATGTTCTTGTCCTAATCTTCCCTCCTATTTCAAGCTGTTGCTACAAACTCTCTCCCTCTACTCCCTTTTCTCTGTGACTCTCATCCTTCAGATGTTTAGGCTAAGTCTCTCCGTGGGGTCTGATGGGATCAGCTTCATAAACCTTCCTGCTCTTAGGTTTCCTAGGAGAAAGGCCATGGGAAGGAGTGTTACCAAAGGCCATGCTATCCCCAGGGCCGTATACTGTAGCCTGCTTTGTGATCTGACCATTTCCTCTTGGTTGGAGTGATGAAAGCTACACCCCTAAAAACCTGCATAAATATTTCAGCTGAAAAAGAAAAAAAAAAAATCATGATGAGAACAGAGATCTGACTGCAACACCAGCTCTGCTGGAAAAGACGAACTGGGACGTGGGCTCTCTAAAGGTCACCCTGAGCCAGAGAAAGCCTCAACTGAATTCCAAATAGTTCCCTCCTTTATTGGCAGTAGCACATGAATTTGCAAATAAGCTCTAGATTTCACTCTTATTAATGCTGTTTCCCCTTTGCCTGCACCAGGTTCTGTCCCCAGGTTGCACAGGGATGGGAGATCTTCTGGTTTTGTGTTGCCACAGCCTGGTGTGGCTGGATAGAAATGAAGTTGTACTTTCTCAGATCCATGCCACTAGACCTGGTATCACGATCCAAGCTGGCCTTACCCTCTGCAACATCGACCATGACATCAGGCAGGTGGGGAAGCTGCAGTGGGCATCTCCTGTTAGAAATTCAGTGCTCACTACATTAAGTCCATCATTGCCTGGCTCAGGTGAGATGTCCTCCCATCAGTTCTGTACAAAATCCTGTATAGGTGGCAAAGCCACACAGCTCCTCTGGGCACCTGTGTGGTCTCGGGGCTGTGAGGAATATGTGGCTGCCTCCTGTTGTGAGCATGAGGAGGGTAGGCTTGGGCACAGGGTATCTGTGGGAAAAAGCATGCAGCTTTGCCTTGAAATGTGTCAGAGTTATTAGTGGGTCTGCAGCAGCCTGTGAATGGCAAATGACTTGATTTAGAATTAAGCTGACATTTTATTCCAAACCATGTTATCATTAAGGAAAAGTGCTGCTCAGAAAGCCCTGACCAGTGCTTGGAAAACTGGCAAGGGTGGAAAGCAGTTCTCACCAGCTGTGAACTGCAAGGTGAATGTGAAAAGCCAAGCTATTAACTGCAAGATTCAGATAAGCTTCTGAATGCACGGTCACAACTGTAGCCTGCTTTGAAACACACAAGAAACCAGGCAACGGCGGTGATAACCACAGCATGAACAGGTCAGGTTTAGGTCCAAACCTGCAGTCTCAGCCCTCTGTCGAGAGATGTATCCTTGGCTCTCACCCACTCCAGCCAGACTTTTGTCCTGCTCCAGGACCTCTCTGCCAGACCCAGCTAGCAGGTGACCACCTCCAGCTGGGAAGCAGTAGATGCTTCAGGTAGGATATATACATTTGCTAAGGGTTTCCCCAGAAACCCATGTCAGTCTTGGTGGTACAGAAAATAAACCATCTAATTAGGGTTGAGACTGAAACCTTAAGCCTGGGACATGGTGCCAGACCTGCAAGCTTACAGCTTTCTCCTTGTTGTTCTAAAAGAACTTATGCCGACCTGTCTCAGGCATAGGCCCACTGGGCTGGAGATACACCCTGGTTCTGTCAATGGCTCCTATGAGCACCAACACAGCAACTCCAGCTTTCAAACTTGAACTTTGAAACTTCATCTGTCATCACAGGTTCCCCTTCTCATCCGTGGAGAGAAATAAACTTCTTATGTCCTGTGATCAACCTCACCCTGCAGCAGAAAGCTCAAGCAAGATTTGCTCTCCATGTCTAAGAAAGGGAGGCAGAGGTGTTTAACTCTGGCTTAAATGCCTTGTTTTTTCAGTGTCCAACTCTGGGCAGGCAGGACTTGCCCCAGCACTGCTGACCCCTGGCACCTCCCAGATGCCCAACCAATATGTGAGGACGCTCCTGTTATGATGCTGAGTTGTACTTGCCCCTCTGAGGGCCACCCCTACAGCCAGGCAAGTGGCTTAAATATTAAAACCTCTCATCAGATTTCCACCAAATGACAGTGGTAAGCAGGAGAGCATCAGAGCCCTGGGGAGAAGAGTTGTCCCAAATCCACAGCTGTCCCAGGACAGCCCAATGCATCTGCATGAGGGAGGAACCTTGAGGATGAGCCTTGCTCAAGAGGGAGGTGATGTCTTGTACTGACTCCCCTCTGCTTTACATCTCTGTTAGATGGGGTGATCTGCCCACAGAAAGCAGAGGGATGGAGAACAGCTCATTCCACAGCGGGTGGCACTCATTACACAGAGCAAGCGCCTGGAAACACCGGGGCTATGTAGCCTTGCTCGCTAATGGGGAGGTTTGGCCTAAAGACTGCAAAATGTGTTATTTTTGCAACTTCTATCCCTGCAACTACATGGAGTGTAACAGGGAAGATTATCTTGACAGCTCTCTTACCTTATTCTCTCATTACAGCTCATCCAGCAAGGATGGGGGGAGGTAGTGAAGCAATTTTAGGAGGCTGCGCATTTTTTATGGTTATGTCTTATGATGTGTTAATTTGCCAAATCAAATATATGTCTCAGCACTTCCACCTTTACCTCCCGCATGCCTGCAAAATAAATAGTCATATTAATCATACTTTGCCGTTCTCTACAGGGATTAGAAAGCAATTTGCAAAGATCGGTTAGGCCAGACTTGCTAGCTTGCTGCAAGGGTGTGCTGCGGCCACCATGCAGCTGGGGAAGCTGAGGCACAGGGAAAGCAGAGCAGCTTGTGGAGGGGGGTGGGAAGAAGTGTATGGTTTAGTTCAATTCCCCCAGTTCCCTGTCCCCCACAGGGAGGGAAAGTGGCCAATGGCAGCATGGAGAGAACACACAAAGGGTTTTAAATTGGGTCCTGTGAGTGCTCACCGGCTGGCATAGCCCAGCACTGGGTGGTGGAGGCAGAATGAACAAGGGGCACAAGAGAAGTGTAAGGGAGCAATGAGGGAAAAGTACTCCCCTGTAAATCCAGATGGGATCAGAAAACGAAGTAATTCTTCAGCTGCAAGCAGCTGAGGCTGAAATCAAGCAGCAAGTGGGTATTGAGGAAAGGGGCTCTAATGCTTTAGTATGGAGTCTGTCCTGTTTCCCTCTTCCCTCCTTCCTACCTGCCTGCTAAAATAATCTTTCCTTCACTTGGAGCCCTGACTGTGCTTGCTTTTCCTCTTTCTTAATCTTTGATGACTTCATTTACACCGGTTCCCTGTCTGCTGACACCTGCTATCAGCTCTGTGCCTCTGTCTGCTGGAACAGACTGTGACCCATGGGCTCCAGCATAATAGAATATGTTATTAATAAAAATAATGTCATCCAGAAGCATTGCAAGCCAGGAAAAAAATAATTTGCTGTCCATTGTTCCCATTAGTGGAGATGTTCCTGGGGATCTTCAATGAGAGGAGCCACCATGTCCATGCTGATCTGAGGTAGACATGTTCTTGGCCAGGCTTCCCAGGAAGAAATCAGTGTTGCACACTGCAGCCCACGTTTTTGGGAACACTGAGATGTGAGCACTGTAATGCTGAAGGCAATCTCCAAGTGTTTAAAAACCAGAAATTACGAGCTGGAAAAAGTAGCTCTCTGGATGGCCTACTTTACCGCCAGCATAGTTCACATCCAAGTGGCAGCCAGAAAATCCTAACAGTCCTGCAAGTGAGGGTGTGTGCTAGGTGCTAGAGGGAGGCTATGAGAGGTTTGGATAGTGTCATATGTGTCATCACCTCTCCTGTGAAGGACCATGTCCATCCACGACTGTGACATCCATGACTGCAAATGTCACAGGTGCATCCTTCCCTGGAGGCATCTTGCTGGTTACCTGGTGGAGGAAGGACTGCGACAGGGTGCAGCTGGGAGGGGACATTTTTACAGGACACCTCACCCCTAGTCCAGGGCCCTCCCAGGTACAATTGACTGTAGATCAGACATCAGTTCTCTCAGTGGCATTGGTATGTGACGTGGCAAAGCTGTACAGCCAGGAAGAAGATCCAGGGGAGGTTTGTCTGAGTGGGAGAGGAACTTAGAATGAAATTAGTTACCCTTGTGCTCTGCATGGGAGACCTTACTTTTTTGACTTGACGTCAAGAGACATAAATGATGCCAAACATAAGGCTGAGCTCCTCCGTTACTGCCAAAATGTTACCACACTGGCTTCTTATTCTGGCATCCAGGGGTGCTGGTTGCTGTCCAGGCTCCTGGCTCTGGCCACACCAATATACCTCTGCAGCCCTTGGAGAGGTGTCTGCAGATTTGTGCTGAGGGGCATTGACCTGCTGCTTCCCTGAGATGATGTTTTAGGTTTCCATAACAAAGACAGGTTGATCTACCAGCAAAATCTGCCAAAAAACCTCCTCGTTGTACCACAGAGGAGACCTAGCATTGTGAGCGTGGTGTTCCTCCTGGCTTCTGATGACTGGGCCAGGAACTGAAACCACACAGCATGGGGTCAGTCTGCTTTATTCATCTTCTGAGACACAACCCCTTCCAGGGCTGGCAGCTCCATGGGAGATTGTTCACGATTGTTCTGGGCATCCTGTCATGTCCTCCACAGTGAATGACACCTTCTCTTGTCCTCTGGCCACGGTGTTGGCAGGCCACCCTGATCCCAGCACCTCTCCAGTGTCCCTCCCATGCAAATGCTGGCAGCCTTTTCTCAGTCTCTTAAGGCTGTTCCCTGTGTAAAGGACAAGATATAACTGCAAAAACCTGACAAGTCACCCTTACAGCATGGCTCAGTTCCCAGCTTCTTTCCTATTATGTCCTTAGTCTCAAACAATTTTCATTGAGGTCATGGGATGAGACCACGCAGCAATCAGAGGCTCCCACATCTTCCAGTGGCTCGAGGAAAAAAAAACGAGACTAAGGCAGGCGAGGACCCCACAGGGTGCTTCACATTCAGGGAAGGAGAGGAGCCAGCAGGCTGCACTGCAAGGGGTAGGAAATGCTGGAGATGCCTGTTTCCCTGCCTGCACTTGAAATTGCAGTTGCTCACCAGCTCTGTTGTGCAGCAGTTTTAGGAAGAAGGCTGGCACCCTACAGCACCCTGTACCCTGCGTACCCAGGGAAACAAAGTAGGATTTGTGCAAATGTGTTCCCTTGGAGGCTGCCGTGGGCTGAGACCAGCTAAATGCTGATGCAGTTCATGCAGAAACTGTCATCTGAATGACTTGTGGGGAGCAGTGTGGCTGAGGATGGAAGGTGTCACAGGAATTAAAATTACTGTCTCCAGATTATTTGTGAGCCAAGGATGGAGGCATCCATCAGCAAGTCTCTCTGTAGAATACGGTTCCCCAATTGCTCTGCATTTTCTGCTGTAATGTGTACATGTGTCTTATTGCAACTGAGGGGTCAGCCTTCAGTGCCCTTGGGGACACCCCCAGGGACTCAAAACATCCACACTGGGCTGACAGGTACAATAGAGGACCTAGCCTCTTGCACCCTTATGAAGGCCAGGTGGGATCTCCTGGACATCTGCCCAGGGGCTGGAAAACACCACCAGGTGTGTAAACTGCTCCATCAAGGTCACAGCATGGAAAAGCAGCTGCAGTTGGTTCACATTTTCTTTTTTTAAACAAAATGGGCATTTTGCTAAGGAATTCCATCCTAGATACTGTTTTCAGGAATTTCACCAGGAAAGATCCTTTTCATTTCTTAATGCTCCGAACTGACATATACTCTGACAGCAAAAACATTCTGAATCCCATTACATTTTTATTTTTTGTACACAAGAAAATTTGCATATGTTAGCATATGTATTTGATATCTGATGTATATATCCTCTGAAAAGTAATTAGTATTTTTTCAACCATTTGCAACTATCACATGTTCCTAGGCTCCGTGCTGGCATAATTGGATGAAACTCTGTTGGACATGTTATACTGCCTGTTTGAAGAACCAATCCATGTTCCCATCTGGCCTTAAGATTTCAGAATTTCTGCCAGTGCTTTAAAGCAGCTCTACCATGGCCAAAAGGCCAGTACAGCGTGGGAGGCTGTAAGGACTGAGCCTGGATGTTAAAGGTCATATCAAAAAAAACCCATGAGAATTTCTGCTTGCTCCTGAAATCAGGAGTTTGGGGAGAGAAAGAAGTTTTGAAAGCCCCTGTCCCTGACAAGACACCTAAAGGGTGGGGGCTATGGCTTAAATAATCTTGTTACTGCTTGTTTTCAGTCATCACATCACACAGCTAAACTTGGAAAGTCACTCCTGACAGTGATAAGTCATGGAAGAAATAGTTTCTTCTGAGGACACTCTGAAGGCTTCCTGAGGATAAAGAACAATACACATGCAACTTGTTAAAGAAACAGCAGTACAGCAGGAAAACTGTTGAAAGGATAACTGTTTATTGCTGGAGATATAAACTAGCTGCTTAAAAATTACTGCCAGCATGCTTCTGCTATGGTTGGGTGAAAGTGCTTCTCATCTCCCACCCTGGCTGGAATTTGTCACAGCAAAAGTATCAAGAGGCAAAAGGCAAGAATTATTTACATGTTTTCCAATGAAGAAAGTGGAATATTTTTTTATTGGGTGATTTTAAATGCTTTAAACCTTGTGAAGAGCTTGGGTAAAGAGGCGGTTAAGAAGTACGAAAGGATAAGGTTTGCATTCAAGTCCCTACTCCACCAGGAGTTTTGTTGATGCCCATGAGCAAAGCACTTTGGGTTTAAGAGGGAACTGAGTTTCCCATCTATAAAAGGAGGTCAGCTGCACTTGTCCACCTTGCAGGGGTATTTCAGGGATAAGTACTGACAAGTGCTGAGATGCTAGAGAAATCACACATACACTTGAATTAGATGGTGTCCGTGTTGCTCAGAGGCAATCGTTTGCCAGTTGGAAACTCATTGCATTGAGAGGTTTTGTTTCAAAGCAACAACAGCAAATGACATCCCAATGGGTCTGGAGGTGAGGGATGCCATGCCATGAGGTGCTTTAACAGCAGGCTTTGAAATAATTTTGAAGCAGCAAGTCTTGGTAGTCATGCTAGTGGATGGAGAGCAGCATCGAAGGCCAAGGTGGGGTTATTTGCTGCTTGTGATGCATCTATTGGAAAGCAGGCTCTGACCGTGAGACAGCACAGTCACCTCAAATCTTCGACCTAGATAGCAATCAGGAACATTTTCTTTGGTTTCTCTCAACACATATTTGAGCTAACTGCAAAATGTGAAGGATGATGAATGGCAGCAGAAAACACGCCTGACAACAGAAGGCTAGGGAAAAGGCACTGCATGTTCAAGAGAGCTTGGACACTCAGAAGCAAATGCTGGTTCCCTTCCAGTCAGGCATCATAAAGAAAATGTAGCTATGTTCATAGGCAGTGCAGAACTCAAAATGTTAAATATTGAGAAACTTAATTTAGAAAAGCCGAAAGGGGGAAAGAAATTTAGGAAAATTTTATTTCATTTGCTCTAGTTGTGGATAAAATACCAGTGCAGCCCTGGATTTCACACTGCTGCAGGCTTCAGAGCTATTGCTCTGTGCCTCCCAGTCAGAGGAACCCAGGCTTTGTGGACATCCTGTGGTCAGTACAGGAACAATTAATCTTAGCAAAAGTGTTACCCATTGCTGACAGGACAGGTTGGGCCCCTGGCATGAGTACAGAACGCACAGCAGCATGGCATGCAAAATACCAGCCCCGCAATGCCAGGTCTCGGTCCTTGGTGTAGCCTGTCAACGTGCTGTGGCCAGCAGGCAAAACCATAGCCAGCAACACACCGTGGTGGGGAGACATACCATGGCCA
Source organism: Athene noctua (assembly GCF_965140245.1). Classification (NCBI taxonomy): domain Eukaryota; kingdom Metazoa; phylum Chordata; class Aves; order Strigiformes; family Strigidae; genus Athene; species Athene noctua. The sequence continues at coordinate 10,980,402 of NC_134077.1, forward strand.
GGAGACACACTGTGGCCAGGAGACACACCACTCCCAGCAAACACACCACGTCCAGGAATCAACTGCATGCACACCATATAACGCCACCTGAAGATAAGTCTTTTAGGCTCTCTAATTATTTTCTCACTCTGCAACCTTCTTCCTCACCAGCCAAAAGACTCCTGTTCAGGCTTTGAGCGTTACCATGGTGTTCAGGGCAGCAGGGTCATCTTCCCAGCTCTATCAAAGCCCCTTGCACAATAAACTGCTAAAATCACTGGGTATCTCTGGCCATCCAGCAAAACAAGGGCTACAGCTTTCCTTTGTCCCCAGAGCAGACGCTCTGAGATGTCTAAGACTTTTATGAGCCCAGACTCAGACCACTTTTCCAATGACTTGTGCAAGTTGGAGGCAGAACTGTCCTCACCCTGACACTCCTTGGCGAGCTCTCCTTGTGTCTGTGGTGGCATGAAGGACCCAGCAGCCGTGTGGTCCTCACACTTGCTTATCTCACACCCTTATGAGGGGTGCAGAATGGCAGCAATATTTTTTACAACTGGAATTCTTTTACACCTGCAGGTGTTTCACTTCCTCTATCCCCTCTCATCTCTGGTAACACAATGAGGAGAGACTCACTCCTGGAGGTGGATTAAGATAATCACCTCCCAGTCTGGGCATTAGATTTTGGGGAATTATTTTTAATTTGTCTTTTCTCAACTCCAGAAGCTGCTGGTCACTGCTGACTCTTCTTTCTGATGGATGCTGTGACAGTAGGTTTTTTCTCCACTAAGAGGACTCTGCTAGCTCAAGTCCATCCCTGCAGAGCCCATATGAAACACAGACAGGCTTCTATGGCTGCTTCATTTTGCATTTATCTCATGGTTCTCCAGCTGCTCCATCTCCCAGTCTGATCAAATCTTTCTAGGGCTTCTCAGAATCCTTCATATTTCTTCCCTCCTTTCATCAGTTTCTTTCCTTCTTCCATTAGCAAATAAAACCCTAAGTAGTTTGATGTCACCTGGACAGATTTCACCTCCTGCTCTGTCCTCTTGCTTCTCCAAACCATTAATAAATATTTTCAGTCACACCCCTCCCAACGCTAGTCCCTCGAGTCTCTCCCATTTAACCTCCCCCTGCCCCAATGACCATTCATTCACTCCAACCCTTTGTATCCCGTTGCTTGAGCAGTTTTTGACCCACAACAGGATGCTGCCCCTTACCCCACAGATATTTATTTTCCTTAAGAGTCTCCTGTGAGGGACTCCATCAAAAAACCTTTAGAAAAATCCAAGTAAATTATGTCCAGAAGTGCCCTTTATCCCATTTGCTGTATTAACTCTTTCCCAGGTTTTGGCAGGCTTAGAAATTGCAGTTTTCTGGGTCTCCTGTGTTCGTGCTCTTCCCTGCATACTGTCTGTTCAGAAATTACCAGATTTCTGCAGGGCTGGGATGTTCCAAGGGTTCGCCCAGCACTGAATCCCTCAGGATCCTACCATACCAAAGACCCTCAGGACCCCAGAACATGGTGCCATCTTAACCCAGTGAGGGATTTTATAATAAGGGCAAAACTGTGGAGCCCAGATGAAAGTTCCCATTTTCATTAGCCTGATCTCCCCTATGGAAAGTGTATTGGCAAGAGAAAATCACTTCCTTGAATATTTTCAGATTTTGATTAGTTGCCTATATCTTTCATTTGCTGGTTTTGTTCCCTTTTTAAGTTTCTGTTTATTTAGGACTTTTTCATGTTCATTATTTTTTTATAAGATCTTTTAGGCAATCATAAGTCTTTTTCAAATTGAAAAAAAATCCTTCTTCAACATCACAGTTTTGAATACAAGTGAAAATGAAATTCAAGAAAAGAGAAAAACCTATTATCATTTTGCAAACCATCTGATTTTTACTGCACTGGATGGGGTTGCAGTTAGATTGAAATAAAACATGATTTCTTGATATATAAGACATTGACAAGATCTTTGAACATCATCTTAAGTTTGGTGTTCAGCTTTTAGAAAGATGTTAAAAACTGAATGAGTGAACAAAAGAGCTGTAAAAATGATGCCAGGCCTAGAAAAAAAAAAAACTTGGAAATGAGTGTGAAGGAAGTTATTCTATTTAGCCTACCAGAGTGAAGGGTAAAAAGCAATTTGACCTGTAGGTATCCTCACAGGAAGATGGTATTTGATATTACAGTGTTCTTTAATTGAGCAGACAAAGCAAAATGAGGTCCAATGGCTGGAAGCCGAAGCTGGAAAAATTAAAGGTGGAAATAAGGTGCAGCTTTTTTTTTCTAATAGGCAGAGCAATTAACCACTGGAGCAATTTGCAAGAATGGAAAAGATTATCCATCACTCCAGGTCCTGAAGTCAAGACTGGATGGCTTTCTGAAGTGAACATCCCACGTCAGTGCCCAGTTGCAACCGCCACACAGGACCGCTGTAATTCCACGGATCAGGTCCTGCAGGAGGTCAAAACCAATTACCATAATTGCACAGTCTGACTTAAATTCCCTGAATCTCCATGGCCCTTTCTCCACCACGCTTCTAAGATGTGAGTATTAAGAGCTGCACAGTGGAAACCTCTTTTTAGGTTGAAAACATACATATAAAAGAAAAATTGCCATGATGTCCTCTTCCTTTGCCCTCTGCAGATGGCCTTTGGGAACACAGAGGCAGTGCTGAACCCTATAATATCTTTCCCCACAGCTCTTGCCTCAATTGCACACATATGGAAAGGCTGCCTGAGGCTGATCCCTCCCTGCCCATCACCTCACAGAGCTGGATTCCCACCAATGGATGTCTCTCAATCCTGGCATCCCCTCAGCTGAGCTATTCCCAAACCAGGACCTTGTCTGTTTTCCCCATCAGGGCTTCTGTTTGTGAATTCCTTTCACCATGTTGGCTTTTGCTGCAATGTTCACCCCAATATTGGCAAACACTATTGGCTGCCTGTGCCGTAAGACCACTGCCTGAAACTAGTCTCATTGTTTTCACACATTCCCCCAAAATGTAAACCACTTCCTAGTGTTTCACTCCTTGCATTAGAAAAACAAGGTTTCCATGTGAACCCAAAACTGGGCAGCCCAGAGTTGTCTTAGTCCCACCGCTCATCTCTGGAAGTGGCCAAGAGACAAGGCAAAGGGTGAGAACAGGAATTGGGCATACTTTTGTGTCCCCATTTCCAGGAAAACCTCCTTGTTGTGTGTTTATAGAACACCTCGCAGAACTGGCCTGCAAATTCCCCAGGGGCATGCTAAGAGGAATCGTTACTATCAATTATTGCAATTACAATAATTATTATTCTGTCACTTAAATTTCAGCAATTAATTTTTCCAGAGTCTAGTTTAAACCATTTTCTCTCTGCCAGATGCTGATCACAGCAAGAGCGAGGTGCAGCATCTGCTGGTGATCAGAATCTGCTTTAACTCATGAAACACCATGGAGGCAGTTTTCTGGTAAAGCACAGACTTAGGTCTCCTTGAAGAGCTCAGAAAGAAGCAGCTGGGTGTGTAGTGTGATCTTCATGCTGTAGATAAATCACAACATTAGTCTGGGGACATTGCAGGCTGGAATAAAAGTACTGTAAACTGGGCTAGGATGTTTCTAAGCCAGGATGTCCAGGACACCAGTTTAACTGGTTTATCAGATTAACATGAAGGGTGGGGTGGGCATTATTTGGTTTAAGGCAGCTGAAGGTTATGTCTCTGAGCTACAGTAGTTTTATAACAACCCGCCAGGAGAGCCTGGCCCTGCTGAGGAACAGTTCATCCCTTCCTCATAGAAGTGCCTCTGATCAGTGCATCACCTCACCCTCTGGAGATGCCTTTTTCTCTACAGATATTAGAGAAGCCCAAAGGGGTCGTTTAGATTAGACACCTAACTGAAGTGGGAGGAGATGAATCCTACCCTTCGTGTTCTCAATTGTGGGTTTGATGATAAGAAATCTTGACATGTGAGAGGGATCCATCAATCCAGAGGTTTGGGAACAACCAATTCAAGATAAATGTGGGAAGGGCAAAGTCAGCAACAGTCTCCTCTCATCTCCCAGTATCAAGTGGCAGTAATAACACGCTGCTTTGACATAAATGAATGCACAGTATCCAGGTCATCTTCCTGAGTGACAGCTCTGAGACCTAAAATGAGTGTCAGTTGGACAGGTCCATTGAGAAGTATTTAGCCATTTCCATTTGCATCAGTTCAGTGCTGGCTTACACCATATTCAGGATGTAACATTAATCTCACACAATGAGATGCTTTTTCCTCAGGCATCACTGCTGCTCCCATTTATATGTCTTCTCTTCTACAGCAGACTCTATTGAGGAATTTCACATCCAGGCCAGAAAACCTTAAAATGAAGGCAGGGAACTATATCTTAGAAGGCAGTCACTGTTGAAATGACTGAAGGCTCACAATAGATATTCAGTTCACTGAGGGCTGTCTTTGCACTGCTATAAGGAAGGGAGTGAATGATATCTTCGAATCTTTCAGCAACAAGACAGTAGGCCAGAACTAGGAGATTGCTGCTATCTTCTTACTTAATATTGTGTCAAATTCTGGGGTTTCACTTTCAAAAAAGAGCTTTAATTAATTATAAGAGGATGAGAAAATTGCTGCTATAATGACTTGATTTTGGGGAAAGTTGTCTTCTAGTGAGAAATTCACTTATGTTATTTATCCAAGAGAAGATTAAGAGGTAATTTGGTCATGGCCTATGGGTCTGGGCATTGAAAAAAGATCTAGGGAAATAAATGGTACTTTGATCTATGGGAAAAAGACAGATAAAAATCCAGTGGTAGGAAGCAGAAATGCAGTCACGCTGGGAAGAGAGTCTAAAAACTGAGGGGATAACCAGAGGGGCTTTATAGGGTGTCCCTTCCTCATCTTAAGGTCAAGAATGGGGATATGCCATGGTGCACACAAATATTATGTGACTAATGCAGAAATTAGTGGGGTGGGTTGACTCTCCTCACTGCTGTTTGTTCTGTTGGATTCTCTAATTGGATTCCCAGGGCTACAAACTGTTTCATTACATCCAAGAGAATACATACAAAGTCTTTCTCACATACTGCAGTGTGAGTTAATAATCTGCCATTTAGGCATCAGGGATAACATCAGTTCTTTAAAAGACAATACTTCACTTATGTGTTTGCTTGAATGTTTCATGGTGATCCTTAGGAAGACAACTGCAGAAACATTAAAATAAATGGACCAGAAACCAGACATGAAACATCTTCCTTTTAAATTAAGAAAAAGAGGAAAAAAAAAAGGGCCAGCTTCTTCAGCATCCACTAGTAAATGTCACGTTTAAGGCCATGTAAACTAGGGCAAAGCTTTCTATTCTTTTAGGAGCTTTTTCAGTGAGCTCTGTTTTAGTGTAGGTGTTGCATAGTTCCCTAGCTGAAGAAAGGAAAGTAAGCATGAATTTTCCTATAAAATCTCTTGGTTGATGGCAGAGCTGCAGGAGGCTGCAAGCTGAAACCCAGGGCTTCAAGCGGGGGTCCCAGGCTGGTCTCAGGGTGAGGATGGAATCTGACTCTGCTCTCACCACACACATTTTTCAAAGGCTTTGGAAGAGCAAGACTGAAGAGCTGGGAATAAAAACAGTCTTGTTAGATGAAGGCAATTCACACAAGGTAGCTGATCAAAAAAAGAGATGGAGAGGTGGGGCAAATAAATTGTGTAAACACCTTCATGAGGAATAAATACCTTTTCTTTAGTCTAGCAAAGGATGGTACTAGCCAGAACCAGCAGCTAGAATTCGATTCAAGAAGGCAAAATTCAATTCAGAAGGAATGAACAGGTTTTTCACTGTGAGACTGATTAACCACTGAAACAAGCAAGGAAGGAAGAGGTAATTTCTTTTCCAGCCCTACTCATCTATTGGTCTGGCTGAGATACCATAAGCAGCCACATATGGATCCAAAATGGGGTGTAACTGGGCCATGTGAGGTGAGGGAACATCTCCTGGTGATGGTAACCAGATGAAGCTCTGCCCTCTGTGTTGCCACTGACCAGAACTGGTGACCGTGTGGTTCCTTTGCTGTTTCAAACACAGACTGGACTTTTTAACTAGGAACATGCAGAGGCATTTCAGCAGGTTCTGCTTAGCTACAGTTACATAATGAAGTCCTTTAAGGAGTAAATGTTTCTGTTTAGTTAAATAATAGGGCTTCATTAAGAGTCTTTATAGACCAAAAGAGGAAGAGTAACCCAATCAAAGGTTCCTGATGAAGAAAAAACAGCAAAGTAGGAAAATCAGAATTGCTACATACCAGGAATGTGTGAGCCCCTTCCCTGCAATGAACTGAGATGTAGTTAATTCCTTTACTTACAAGGACATTTAGTGCTAATTTGCATAATTAAAAAATGTGCGCAAAGAAACATAAGCCCAAGGAGGTGTCAGCATTCCCAGGAATCTGTCCTGGCTGGCGTGCAGCACATCCAGCTTGTTTTATAGACTGCAGGGAGGTAGGTGTGAGGGCCTGGGTGGATGATGCATCCACCTGGAGCATGGGGTCTAGGAGGGTAAGAGAAACTGCAGCATGGTGCTGCAAAGGCTCAAGATCCAGCCCCAGCCATGCTCTGAGGAGCCCACTGTGCACATTTTGCTCTCTCGGCAGGACTGGCCACATGCCTGGATGCTTCCAGAGCCGAGCCTAAGGTGATTGGCTTCCAAGCTGCCGGTGTTTCAGGAGGAAATGTGCACACAGGTACGGAGCCACCCCTCCCTCTACTTGCCTAATCCAAGGGGTGGAGGGACCATGTGAATGATCCCAGAACCACCACTGCTTCTCTTGTTGGAAGGCAAAGTGTCATGGACAGTCAGGGGACAAATACAGCCCTATGACCTGGCCCTGCTGCACCTCAGGAGAAGACCCCTTCCACTGTGCTTGGTCTTGACCCTCTTTCTTTAGTGGCTGTGTTTGCTACTGGAGAAGAGTGGCTGGCAAAGCCTGCAAAGGGATCCTTGCAGATGCAGTGATCTCTGCAACTTATCTTCTTCTGGCCATCAGAGATGTGCAGTCCCAGCTCTCTCTAAAACACAGCATGATCCCTTTGTCATGTCAGCCAACACCAGGACCTGGCAGTCCCAGTAACGGAGACCTTTCTCTCATCGAAGAGAAAAGAATAAAAATAACATATGCCCAACAGTGAAATATTTCCATCACATTAAATTGCGGGACAAAAATTGCCATTGGAAAGGACCTCCTAGGCTGCTGCAGTCACTCATCCACAAGAACCAAAGCCTCTAATCCCATTAAGAAACTTATCTCTCCTGATGGATAAAAAAGCTTTCTCCCATCAAACATCTATTCTGATGGAAATCTTTATGCCAGAACTCTTTCTGTCTCACAAAGGGCCAGGGTGCAATCTAAGCCTTTGATGTTGTATTTGGAGTATAATGAAAGGCATTAATTTGAATAGAATTATTGAAATGGCATGTCTGTTTCTGCTATTAATAGAAAGGAGACTTAAAACAATGAGCAGCAGAGATGGGGTCTATTGCAGTGAACAGGAACAAAGACAGAGCATTTTGCTTTGGTTGTTGTATTATGGGAATGGCCTGAGGTCTCTAATGTGCTAGGCTCTGTACAGAGCAGAAACGACAAATGTTGCAGGAGGCTGTAAGAGAAAATCTTGGGACCTGGGCTCTGTCTGCAGGTCTCTTATGACTCAAGAGCTGCAGGGCATTAAACAAAGCTGGCACAGAACAATTTTGAAATAGATGAGAGGTGACAGGTCTTTATTTATCTGGGGAACTCCTTGCCAGAGGATGCTGTGGCTGCTAAAAGTTTATGGGTGCAAGGGGAGATGTAATGAGTTCATGAAAGAGAGATCCACTGAGGATTAAGCCTGTAAGTCTCTAATATTTGTAGTGTGGGAAGAGTGCAGGAGGGGAGCATCATACCTGCTTACCATGATATTATGCCCTCCCTATACATTAACTTTTATGAGGATGCTGAGATATCTGGGCTTTGATCTGACTTAATAAAGTTGTTCTGATAGTATTGAGTTCTTCTGATCCCTGTATGTAAAGAAGTATTTGTATTTTTATATCTGTGCAGCATTGCATAATAAGCCGAAAATCATAGAAGTGGGTGGATTCTGCTGTGAAAAAGAAACCAAACAACCCTTCCCAGGGGCTTGAATTTCTAACAAATTGTCTCTTTGCCTTTTGTGTTTGCTTCCCAGGAACAGACTGGCAAAGCAGCTCAGCGATTGCTGCTCATATGCTGGTGTAACCTGGGATCAGAGTTGGCGAGGTGGTTGTGAAGCAGTGAGATGGTTTGAAGAAGCATGGGTTTACCTATTCTGGTTCCCCAAGGAGCTCACAGTGGGAAACATCTGAAGGAAAGCTGTCTGCATGGGGTAAAATGAGATGCTTCCTCTGTGTTCCAGGAGGAGCCCGAGAGCCTCTGGGGAGAGATGGCAGAAGCATGTCCTTACTACAGGGTGCAATACTGAGCCCCATGAAAGAGGATGAGAAGTACCCTCAAGAAGAAACTACCTAGTGGTAGATGCTACAAATCCCACTGGTGTCCTCAGTAGCTGTTTCCATGAGGTGAGGAATATGGGGAGGGATGTGAGTTCATTCCCTGCCTGCCAAGGACTTTCTGCAACTCTCTGGCTGGGACAAACTCTTCACCTGTATCCACTAACTTCACCTGTGGTTTGATGGGCACAGCATGACACTAGTCCCAGACAAAGCTTTGATAAGAGGCTAAGGGCATCAATGGCAGCATGGAGCTTGGTGACCAGCTGCAGAAGGACTCTGGAGAAAGGCCATCCATTCTGGGATGACCTTCCTCATTGTTTTTTCCCTCCTCCACCACACATGATGCAAGAAGACCTGCTTTGCACAGCTGCTAAGAGGCCCTCGCACAGCTTTGCTTGCTCCCCAAGGCACCAACACCCAGGCTAGCAGGCTCCCTCTTTCCACTCCTCTGCGGCCCTGACTTGCAGTGCTTACTGCTGGGATTCGAAAACATGCACAGGGACAGGTCCTGCAGAGCTTTGGCTGAAAGTAATCAAGGGTGGAAATAACACAGGGTACAGCTAGAAAGGAGAAAAAAACAGCAGTGGGTTTGCAGAGCGGAGAAGAAAGCCACGGGGATGTGAGGCTAGTTAAAATTAAAGCTGTAAGATGGGGGAGACCAGAAGCAGATGAGACCAGGAGGCAGCATTGCAATTTCTGATGCTTCGTTGCTCTGGTTTTAATTACACGGCAAAGCCTCCTGTAACATTCCCTTCCCTCTCATTCATGTGCTGGGCTTTCTTTCCTGTTAATCACCGCCAAAGCCAGTGCAGTGTTTTAACTTCCCCAGCTTGGGAGAACAAGACTGAAGATTTGTATCTAGGCTACGATGGGAATGGGCAGCTTGGCAGACAGCGCCGTTGTGTGTTGCTGCCGTTACGTGTGTGTACCGCAACAAGAGTCTGCTTTATATCAGTGCCACTGAGCTTTCTGCAGGAGCTGGCCCGGTCGGGCAGGCATCCCACCAGCCGTGCTGTGTGAGCTAACGCAGCCGCCCCGGTCCCTGCGGGAAGGTGCTGGATCCGTCTGTGGGCCAGGAATGAGCAGACTGGTGGCCACCGTATAACAGTTACCGCTTGGGGAGATGCTGCAGTAGCAGAATATTTCTTTTCCACTCTGCAGCAGTAACACAGCACAGACCCCCTGCTTGAAAACCCTGAGACGCTATCACTGCTGCATCGCTACTACTTTTTTGTGCTACTGCAGAGTGGTGCTAGCTAGATCTAGCAATGTGAGCAACCTAGGGCATGTCTACATGTATTCAAAAGCATATAACAAACTCCAGTGCAGAGTGCAGGAGGGTCAGCTTAGAAGCTGGAAGCAGGCACCCTGCCCAAGCTTGACGTGTCACAAAGGTGGTTAGCCCCGTGGTGCGTCTCCTGCAAGGATGCAGCCTCCAGCCTCAGAACAAGCCTCGCCCCATGATCCCTGGGATCTGCTGTGTGCAAGGCATGCTCCATCCCTGAGGCACCCTGCAGCCAAACCTGCCTCCGTCATGCATTTCCTCTAGTGTTGCATTTAATTCATCCCCTAGCTGCTGAATTATCCGCTCTGCCTCACAAGCCCTCTGAAGCAGGGCTATGCGAGACTTTTTGGGGGGCCATGTGGGCTCACATAAAACAGGTACAGAAGCTCGCTGTACCTGAAGAACTTGCAAGCTGTAAACTTTTCCTTGCTTGCTAGCCTGGCTGGTTGGCTGCTGGGTTTTCACACACACTTTCAGAAGCCTGGTCTCCCATGAACACCAGCAGAGAGGACTGAAAACCAGTGTAAAATGGCAAAGCCAGTAAAGCCTTTAATGGAGTCAAACTGAGCAGCTACAGCTAAGATAGACGCAAAAATGATACCAAGAATGCATTTAAAAGGTTACCTCTTTGCTCATGATCAAAGGGAGTTGCAACAACGAGAGAATTCTCCAGCCTTCCTTCTTTTCTATTCGTAGTCTTCCCTGAAACACATCTTTGTTGAGGAAATGGCAAGATCTGCGCCAGGTGGGAGGAACAGAGCCCATCACACAAAGCCTGGGATAGGACCAACAGCAGTAAAGGTCCACACCATAACCCAGGCACAGTTTTGTTAGAGGCTTGTAACTCTGCTGTGTGTTAACTGCTGCTGCAGCGGTCTGGATGCAGCAGCGCTGGCATCTCTGGGTTGGCACTGGTGTGGGCCCACAGCAGCCCGATGCACCTTTCCTTGGCATTGCTCACCACCTTGCTCCTCTCTGCCCTTTGGTAAATCTGTCCTGCGCATTTGGAAAAGATGAGAAAAAGCTCCCAAAATGAAGAGGCTTTGAGCAGGTTTTGGATCTATTGATTTGTCTGCTGGCCTTTCAGTCATCGGCATTTGCATCTTCCAGTTCAGCCATGAAATCACAAGGGCTATAAATAAAACAAACAGACTGAGATTTTTCACACGACTCCAGTCGCTAGCAGCTTTAAGAAAACAAAGTACCAAGCAGTACAAAAGTCCCCGGGATACACACCAAGTGAGTCAGGCTGCAATCCACGAACACTTCTCTTATCAGCCGTATGGGTGAATATGATCTCTCACCATCTCCTCTGCCTCCAGTGGCTATTTGTCCCCTCTCTGCACCATTTCCCCAGATGTGTTTGCACAACTGGTTGTGAGGCCAGATGATGAACTGCAGCTGATCTGTCTTAAATATCGGTGTACGTGCATATTGTCGTATTTCAATACATATGCCTATACAGGCAGCTTGCTTTCTGTCAGGTCCCTGACTGGGGTGGTCATGTGGCTTCAGAAAAAGGGGATGCTTTCCCATCATTTCTACCATTTGCCATGAATGAACAACCACTGTGATCTGTCTAGCCTGCCCAGTTAAGCAGCAAGTCCTCTGACACTTCCCTGTAGAAAGGGTTTGATAGCAAAAACCAGCCCTCTCTGAGAGCACTGCTCACTAATCTTCAGCATAAATTTCCTTTTCCCTCTGCTTTGTGCAAGAGTTGTGGTACAACAGGTGTTTTATTTGTGGCAGTTCTTTTAGACAGACCCCCCCGGAGTTAAATACAGCAGTTGCTGTGCAAAAGTGGCTCATTGGAGGGACAGAAGCTGAAGACAGGGAACCCAGGGTGAGCTTCCCGTGGTGGCGGGGGGCTGCTGAGCTGGGGGAGCCAGCAGTGCATGGCAAGGAAGCATCCTGGCATCCCTGAGGACTCTTGTGAAAAGAGTGAAGACAAATAAGTGCAAGGAGACTAACCTCAGCAGAATAAATCTATGGAAAGTCTGGAAAGTGATGTTAATGGCAAAGAACAGAGATTCATGCTGGGAGTCTGAAGGTGATGGGGGACAAGAAGTGCTGAAGGTCACCTTATTTAAGTTCCCTTTTCCGTAGCCAAAGGTATTATTAAGAGACAGGTATGGGTGAACGTTTTGTCTGAGGATTCTGGGGTGTTGTGTTCTTATTCCTGCTGCTAGCTGCTCCCCTGTGTGCATTTTAACAGACTGAGCCCATAAAGCAGGTTGCTTTGACTCGCTGAGGCACCGTGTGCTGCCTGAGCAAAAGTAACTCAGGGTGGTGCAGCCAGAGTTAATGTCTGAGCCAGAAGTGGCTGTTCAGCTGCAAGTGAGGGGGTTAAAAACCTCAGCCAAGAGCAAAACAGCTGCTTTCTCCTACCTGCTGTCACTGACAGTCCGCACTGTGAAAGCCGCCCTATGACAGAAGTGCTTATGCTAAAATTGCCTGTGCTGCTCAGGGTGAGAAAAGGGAGGTCAGTACACTGTGAACTGTGCACACCACTGCTTGGCACTTTACTTACTTCTGGGAGTCCATCTCCCTTGTGCAAAATGAAAGTTTGCAGTTGCACTTCCTTCTACCCAGCATTTTCAAGATCAAGGCTATGTATGTGATACACGTACAACCAGGGGTCCTCCATTTCAGCAGGGCAACTCTCCTGGTACTCGCATTGGGCTGGTGGCAATGAGTCTTGGAGATGCAGCTGGGTGGATTCTCCTTTGTCTAGTAAGGTGTGAGCACCACCACTACACCATGGGCCTTTCTGTCTACAGGAACATTAATAGGATTTCTGCTCCTCCATCGGATGCCCACTTCAATATCCTAGAGGCTTCTTGCTTTTCACATGCCCCCTCTCCTGTTGAATGGGTTGAAACTGTTCTGCATGGCTCAAAGTGGAGAGGGGAGGCACAGCAGCCCCCCCCATACACATCTGCACAGAGGCAGTGCTTGAACAGATGCCTGTCCCTGAGGAAACTGGTCAAGGAGAACACAGTGTGCCTCATCCCAGGGAGCTGGAATTCCCTGGGGGCTGAAACTTGGCAGGGAAGGTACAAGGACAATTCAGCAAGGCAGGTGGTAAAATGTAATTTCAGATCCCATGCAGGCAAGGGAAGAGAAAAAAGAGACTGAGAAGACTGAATTATTTGCTAGCTTGGAATGCTTAATTTTTCATCTTCTCTGAAGCATTTGCATAATTTTTTTTTGTTTTGTTTTGGTGTGGTTTTTTTTGTTTTGCTTTAGTTATTTGCTGTGGATTTTATTTTAAACGAAACCTTTCTTGTCTGTGCTACCTTGGCAGCCTCTGTCTGAACACCAGCAAAACATTCTGTGTTTACTGTTGTCAGAAATCACCAGCTCCTGGGAGCTTCACAATGCAATTACAAGCAAAGTCTTGTAAAGGAGAGAAGCTGGGCACCACTCTGGAGGTCACCACTCTGGCTGGAGCCACTATCCCGACAGAGCATATCCTTCCTGCATACAGCCCAGCTCCCAGTGCAGTAGCCTGCATGTATCCACAGCCTGTTTCATCCCTGCAGGGTCATTGTGGGTCCCTTTGGCTTTAAAGCCCATGGCTCTGGGCTCAGGCAGAGAGTGGTGCTCAGTGTCATGCAGGAGAAGGCATGCTAGGCAGAGTCAAATCTTGCTGGTCTTCGAGTCATTCAGCATTTTTCCTTATCAGAAAGTACTAAAGCCCAGAAACTGTGAATGAAGGATCTGCCAGAGAGTTTCAACTAGTTGTTGATATCCTTTGCTAAGTACCTTGACACATCATCAGGATGAGAATCACAAGCATTGCTGAAAAAATTGAGACATTTCATTTAGAAATTTTGCTGAAACCCAACATTCAGCCTTCTCTGCAAGAAAATGTGATTAAACATCCCCTCTTTAGCTTGGAAACACTTGCCAAGTTTAATTTAAAAGTTCATTACACCCTCTCCCCACATATGTTTTCCAATGATTAACAATTTACCTCCTCCCCATCCTGAAAGAAATTATAAATATCTGTCTCTTGCTGTAACACCAGACTGCGGTGATCATATTTGGGTACAGGATCAGATTTGCTCTGAGCCTCTGTGTTCCCCTGCATGACCATAACGGTGATAAAAATGTCTGGACAATGGGCTTTCAATCACCTCCTGGGAAATCAAAAGACCACTCCCAAAGGGAAAATTGGGTTAAACCATTAAAACAAACAAACAAACAAATACCTGCAAAACTCTTGGAAAAAAACAAAAAAGAGCAATATTCTAGCTCACTGGTTGCTTTGAAGCACCAGGGAAGTGATCCTCGATGGCTAACACAGAGCTACCCCAGTGCTTCAAATCCTGATGTCCCCAACTCTCCTCCTGATGGGGAATATTTATTCCGTGTTGACAGAAGTGTGCTGTGGGGTAGAAGCTAGTATTAATTATATGACAGACACATCTTTTGACAGCGATTTGCATGTGGTCTTACATCAAACAACTCAAGGTCCTGTAAAAGAGAAAAAAGCAGAGTCCGTTCCGGCTCCCTGCTGCATATTGAATGAATCCAGGCATGGTATTTGACTGCTGTGACCTTCAGGAAGGTCTGAGCGTGTTTCTAGCCCCTGCACACCCACGCAGGTGACTGCCTTTGTGGATGTGGCCTGGCACAGACCTGGCAGCCTATCTCAATGGGGCTGTTCAAATAATTTGAGAACCTTTTGTGAAATACTCACAGGGGGTGCAAAGGCACGCAGTGTCACAACCTACAGGCTGCCTCCTTAAACCAGCATTATATTTACAGCTTTATCATCTGCAAAGAGCAGCTGGTGCCTCATCCTGCTGCATACTCCGCAGTGTGACTCTCTTAACTTGAAGGCTGATTTATGGACCACATCTTGCTTTTCTCACTAAAAATTATAAACTGCATCAAAAAAAAGAAAAAGAAAAGTGTCTGAGTCTCTTCATTTCAGTCTCTGCCATCATAATTGACAGGTAAAAGAGCAGATGGGAAAATACCTGCTGAGAATGAAGGAAGATCTACTAAACAGAGATCTATCTCAGTTCCCCCTGAGGTTATCAATGCTTTAGTGATCAGAGTATGAAAATAACATATTGTCAGAGCCAGGCGCCGGCAGAGGTGCAGCCCAGCTATACAGAACCTTGTAAAGAAACAGATCTGGGGTGTTTGGAGTGTCCTAGCCAAGGGATATCTGATCCTAGAGCTATCTCTGATTTTACTTATCCATTTCATTACCTGTGGTTGGCTTTCATTGCCAGAAGACAAGGAAACAGCACCATGAAATCCTCTGACTCAAGGGGACTGGCTTGGAGATGTTTGTGAAATCTTATGATTTTTCCCTCCATCCAAACAACAACAAAAACATTCTGATTTCTCAAATGGTTGGGAAATGGTTGGGACTGATGGATTTCCCAACTCTAAAAGTAATTGTTCCCAATACCTTTTGGAATTGTAAAACTCAGGGTCTCTGACTTTTTTCAGTGATCACTTAGAAATGCAACCCCAGGGTAACAGAAATGTTTGAGGCAAGAGCAGAGCAGTCGGCAATGACAGGAGTGAAACACTTCGATAGTGCCAAACCAGTCTTGAAGGATTATTATTCCTGTTTTAGCCCAATCTGGAATAGACATTTTGTTTGCTTGCTTTCTTTTTTTTTATTTTATTTTTTCCTATCTTAAAAATAATCACAGCATGGAAAAATATCTCTGGGCCAGGCTTCTGTTCTGCCAGAATCTCATCATCTGCATGGGATATGCATGGATATGCCACCAGTAGGAAACCATCGGGGGTAAAGTATTGAGGTACAAAGAGTGTCCTTATTAGAGAGGGCACTAATGACGTGAAACTTGGGAAAACCCTGACTGAGGCAGAAGAGAGGGAAAATGAACATATCCATTAAACCTAGTGTGTCCCGCATTGGGCTGAACCTTAGTGACTTGGAGATAGCTATAAACCATTTGTGTGAAATGTCTGAGGGGAATCCCTTTCAAATGTCCATCAGCAAGAAATGAGAGCTCAGTTGCTTCTCGTACCCTTACTTTCCTTAAACCTTTTGCTTCCAAAATCAGTATTTGCTGATCTTTTGTTTTGCTTTTAAGTTTCCCTGGGCTCCTCTCCCATAACTTGGGATTCAGGACCTGCAACCCCATCTCACTGGAGGAAGTTTTTTTCTCAAGGAAAATGAGCAGCTCTTGCTAGTGCCCTGTCCTGTCCCTCTGTTAGGACATTGTCCCGGTAATGCTGGGAACACCACAAGGCGGAATGCAGGGTGAGCCTTAGCTGCAGCCGATGGGAGCCTTCCCGGCAGCTACAGCCAGAAATGAGGCTTGTTCAGACACAGTTATCAGACACCTCACCCAATAAGGGCAGAGTGCTGCAGGAATAACCCTCAGGACATGGGGTCTTTATCTTTCCCTGCTGACGCAGAAAAGCTCAAGATGTATGGGAATCTCATTTCCTGGTGATCCTGAGACAGGGTCCACAAAGAATGGAAACAATTTAAAGAAGACTGAAGAAGAAAAAGGAGGGAAATGAGGGGAAGATGTTGCCTTATGGTATGAAGACTCTGGAACTGCCAGTATCAGGTGATGGAGTAGAAAGGGGAAGTTGAAACGTGGAGAGCAGAAAAAGAAAAATCTGAGGATGAAAGAGAACAGCAGCTGCTGATACAGTGTGGCTTTGATGGAGGAAGAATATACACAGCTGCCAAGTATTTTTTCTACCTTCATGTGTGACAATTCATGTGAATTATTTAATGAGTGGATTTACATATTTTCAAATAATTTGCAGTTTCCCCTTCCATTCCTTCTCATGCTGTTGCTGTTGCTGGAAGCTGCTGCTAATCTTGGAGATCTTTTTGTGTAAGGTTTTATAAGAGATGCTCACTGAGACCCTGGTACTCCTTCCAGCAACACACCAGGAGGGGCAAAGGCCCAGGAAAGGGATCCACACCAAAGTCCCATTTCTCTTAGGACCCACACCAAAGTCTCATTTCCCAGGGAAAACACAATCTTTTGTAGACTCCCTGCTCCTTTCCACCCCAGGTGGGAGAAAGCTGAAAGTGATCTTGCAATGGCATGAGGACAAGAGGAGTTTGTGTGTGGGGAGAGGTCAGGAGACCGTATCCTCTGCAGAATGGCAGGCAAAAAAGAATTGTGGTGTATTAACAAAGGCTGGGGATGAGTTTCTATAAATACATCTGGGGAGTAAGCACCATGGAGGGAGAGCTATTTCAGCCAAAGGACAGAGCTGGCATGAGAACAAATGTGTATCAACTGGCCATGAATAAACTGGGTTGGAAATTGGTTGAGGGCTTTGAACCACTAGAGCAATTGGGTTTGGAGCACCCGCCCAGTAGGAGCCACAGGGGCAGAAATCCAAATAGCTTTTAAGAAAGAGCGGACTCCAGCTCCAAAAGGGCGTTGTGATGTGTTGCTGCAACAGCAGGGATCAAATTTGGCAAGTCTGGAAGTCGCTGCCAGCCCCATGTTCTTGTGTTTCAAGCATTTGGGAGGTTTGACTTCTCTTTTGTAGATAAATATGGCTTTGTGAGCAAAAGCAAATAAACTGCTGCTGGAAAAAATTATTTGAGCCCTTTTCAAGATATTTTAACATGAAAAGAGTTGAAAACAAAAGTTGAAAAGCCATCTCTCACCTCCCTATCTGTCTATGACAGCCGGGGGTGTGTTGTCCAGATGAGGGAAGCTGAGAAATGAGGGCGTACTGAAATGTCACCAACCTGTGTTCTCAAAGAGGGCATGGGGACAGGGCATGTTGCAGGCAGTGCCTGATAGGTTGCAGAGGGTCGCCCAGTCTTAGGCAGAAAAAGTGTCCCACCAGGGGTTACTCAACAGTGGAAAGAATAGAGTGAGTTTCTGTACCAAAATCCTCTTCTTGACAGACCTCTTATCAGAGGCTCTGGTTTATGTCCCCGATGAGCAGCAGATCTCCTGTCCTGCCCCAGCCCATGTTTTTGTTTGCTATTTACCACTAAGATGTGGCCCAGCTCAGCTCTGAATGCAAAATGACTTCTGCACAGGGATGTGGAGATGTCCCTCACAGCTCATACCATGGCCAACAGCAAAATCAAAGGAAGATAACAAGGAGAAGACAATTCTCTCAGACATCCCAGACCGATACTGGCATCCTTGTAGCTAACCATCACAGAAAATACACACACACACACACACACACACACACACATATTTCACATAATTTATTCTTGGACCCATGTAAACGTTTCATATCAACAATATCATGCAGTCTGTGGATGAAGAGCTCCATGCATCAATATATCCTCAGGGCCACCCAAATTGAAAGCAGCTTGGCAGAAAAGGCCTTGGGGTTCTGGTTGACACTCAGTTGGCCAAACACCAGCAATGTGCCTTTGCCACAAAGGTCAACTGTATCCTGGGCTGAATTAGGCAATGCATTGCCAGCAGGTCAAGAGAGCTGATCCTTCTCCTCTGCTCAGCACTGGTAAGGCCACAGATGGAGTCCTGCATGCAGTTCTGGGCTCTCCAGTACAAGAAAAACATGGGCACACTGGAGAGAATCCAATGAAGGACCACAGGGATGATGGACTGAAGCATTTTTTATGAAGAAAGGCTGAGAGAGCTGGGGCAGTTTAGCCTGGAGAAGAGAAGACTGAGAGGGCATCTCATCAACGCATATAAATACCTGAAGGGAGGGTGTAAAGAGTACAGAGCCAGGGTCTTTTCAGTGATGCTCAGTGACAGGAAAAGAGGCAATGGGTATAAACTGGAACACAGGAGGTTCCATCTGAACATTAGAAAAGCCTTTTTTGCTGCAAGGGTGACCAAGCACTGGAATAGCTTTCCCAGAGAGGAGTCCCTATACTTGAGATATTCAAAAGCCATCTGGACACAGTTCTAGACAACCTGCTCTAGGTGGTCTTACTGAGGCAGAGAAGTTGGACAAGATGACCTCCAGAGGTCCTTGCCAGACATAGCCAGCCTGTGATTCTGTGTAAAGAGTTCCACAGGCAAATTATGTGTTGTTTAAAACAAATCAACTTTAATTCCAATCTGCAACCTAGTTTTCATTTGATGCCTCCTAATTCTTCCATTTAAGGCACGGAAAACAGCTGACTACTCTCAATCCCTTCCACCTCACAGTCTTGCAGACCTTTCTCAAACCTTGGTTATGAGTTCATCAAATCTTAGTCTTAACTTATTTGGTTGTTCTTCACACAACTGCAGTTCTACCACTTTGCTTGCTATTTTTGACTTTCTCACACTTGGGAGAGCATCATGGCACTAGGAAGTCACAGCCCACAAGCAGCAAAAGACATGTGTGATGAATTTATAGGCTCCAGACATATATAGAAGAGGAATTATAGAAGAGGAGATCAGACAGGAGCAGTGGTGAACTCATGGACCAACAGACAGCTTTGAGATGCTGAGTCTATCAAATGCCAGGTGCTGCACTTGGGCCACAACCCTCAGCAGTACTACAGGCTTGGGAAGGAGTGGCTGGAGAGCTGCCAGTCAGAGAGGGATCTGGGGGGTGATTGACAGCTGGCTGAACAGAAGCCAGCAGTGTGCCCAGGTGGCCAAGAAGGCCAATGGCATCCTGGCTTGTGTCAGCAATAGCGTGGCCAGCAGGGACAGGGAAGGGATCTGACCCCTGTACTCGGCACTGGTGAGGCCGCCCCTCGATTCCTGTGTTCAGTTTTGGGCCCCTCACTACAAAAAGGACATTGGAATACTTGAGCATTTCCAAAGAAAGGCAACGGAGCTGGTGCAGGGTCTGGAGCACAGGTCGTACAAGGAGTGGCTGAGGGAACTGGGATTGTTTAGTCTGGAGAAGAGGAGGCTGAGGGGAGACCTCATCGCCCTCTACAGCTCCCTGACAGGAGGGTGCAGAGAGCTGGGGATGAGTCTCTTTAACCAAGTAACAAGTGATAGGAAGGACAAGAGGGAATGGCCTCAAGTTGCTCCAGGAAAGGTTTAGACTGGATATTAGGAAGCATTTCTTTACAGAAGGGGTTGTTGCAATGGGTTGCCCAGGTTGGAGTCCCCATCCCTGTCGCGTTGACATAGTGCTGAGGTATCTGGTGGAGGTGGGAACTGTCAGTGTGAGGTTAATGGTTGGACTGGATGATCTTAAAGGTCTTTTCCAATCTAGATGATTCTGTGATTCTGTATCCACCAGGAGGATCATCCTCAAGGAGGAGCTCCAGATGGATGTTCAAAACTAGACCTAAAGCTGTATCTCATCACCTATGAAAGACGGTCAAACGCTGTTAAAATGCCGTTCCTTTGGGGCCAGAGAGGGACCTGTCAAAATTCACCTCTAATAGACTCTGAGAATGATATAATTAGGGTTCAACAGACACTCCTTTTGGTGAGAGGGTTGGAATAACTTACTGAGGTATTCCATGGCTCTTCTACACGTCTCCTCCTCTCCTTGCATCAGTGAAACTCTCTTTGTCTGGACCCATCAGTTCATGGCATATGAATGGAGAAACAGCAATTGCGAGGAGTGCTGAAGCACTGTAATTTAGCTCCTGGTTGCTGGGCAGCAATTTAAACCACTGTAATTTCAGGGGACCCATAGAGGAACCCTTCTCTAATTGAGCGTTTTTGCTCCAGTCGCTCAGGGATGCTTATAGAGAGGACAACGCGTCACTATAGGAAACATCAATGTGAGAAGTCACTGGGAAGGGACAAGACAGAGTCCAAGCTGCCCACAAGCTGACAGCAAATTTCAGTTCAGTGACAGCATTTCATAAAACCAACCTTCTTTAACATATTTTTGAGAGTTGCTGGTGTAAAAAGAAAGCAGGGAGACACACAAGAAAATTAGTAATAGCAATTCTGTTGTCTCCTTCAGAAGGCATTTTCTGGTTCCTGGAGATGTGGGAAAGAAAATATGAGGCAGTCAGAGCTCCTTGTTTCTAATGAAGCACAGCATGAAGACACAGGTCCTCACCCAAACTTATAGTTAGAGCAACCTATGTTGTGGGAGCCCAGAGGGGTGGCTCTGGGGCAGGGCTGTGTCCTACTACCCATGTCCACCACCCTGAGACCACTTTTGCTTTGAGTCTGAGGGAGCAGAGGGGAGTAGGATCTGTGCCAGGGAGTAGGATATGTGCCACACCTCAGGCCATAATACTTCTTCCTCATTAATGCCAGCCCTGTTTTCCTTGCTGCTCTGATGCCTGATATTCCTTCTTGCCCCAGCTTCTGAAAATACTAATTAAGAGTGGTCACCCATGTCTCCCTCTGGGACCAGTCCGACCCAGTTTGCAGGTGAATGTCTTTTCAGTATTCATCAAGCTTCATTCTATGGTGCTTGGTAACAATTTTTATCTTCCTCTGGGGACACAAAAGAAGGAGAGATGATGTTGCTGTAAAGAGATGCTAATCGCGCTATGGGGATATCCTGAAGAAATCGCAGGGCTCTTTGTTGCAGGATGCTGGGTCTCATTGTCTTCAGCTCTTTGTTTCTCCTCTGATTTCTCTAAGACGCTGTGCGGGCAGGAAGAGAGGGTAGAATTTATAAAGATATTGAAGGGCAAGGGAAGGGCAGTGCTTAATATTGCATCGCAGAGATTGTTACAAGCTGTTTTGAATTGGGTCTGCCTTTTTATTGCACGTGTGCAGTGCCAAGTGATGGGGACGGGTATCTGCTCCCACCCCACATCAGTGGGGTGACTACTTTTGTTACTGTTAAGATATCAGGTTTCTTTCTGTCTTGCCAAGAGCTGCAAATGGATCAGCTGGGCCTCTGAATGTCTGGGGAGCTCTAGCCATACATCTGCTTTTCCTCTTCTGAAGTTTGAGAGGAGCTCAAGGAGCCTCTGGAGGAACATGTGGAGACAGGCATGGAAGGAAGATGCTTCTGGATTGACAGTGACTTGTAGCTTCAGGTGAGTGGGTTTCTTGCAACGCTGCCAGCAGCAGTCACCACCTCCTAACGGTAAAACCCACAGGCCATGTGTTTCTCCTCCAATGCAGTATGCACAGCCTGAGGGTAGACTTTTGTAGTGAAGTATTTCCAAGATCTGCTTTTCTGCTCCCAAACATAGCCTAAGAAATAGGTTGCAGGGGACAACAGCCAGCTAGACTGTGCCTGCAGTCCCTTTGAGGGCTACTTTGCTATGTCCATCAACAGTGACTTCTTCAGGTCTTTCACCACCCCAAGTGAAGATGCCCATGCCTGGACTTGCCATGCAACTTGGCCCCATGCTCGAGGGATACACCTTATGTCTTAGCCAGCCTGGCACGTCCTGACAGTGCTGGCCCTCTGCAAAACCTTTTGACTATGGTGGCCAGGGTGCATGCCACGTCCCAGGGGTGTCCCCAGCACACCCTATGGACGGGCAACTTTGATAACTGAGGAGGTCTTCAAAGAGTTAACTTCCCTCCAGATACTCTCAGCAGCTCCCTGAGTGCACTGACTTGAAACAGGGGCTGGCTGTACTGCAACACAGCAAAGACTGGAGCAAACCATATGCTTCTGCATAAGAATAACAGCATCATTAAAATCCTGAACCAAGAACTCAAAGGAGCATTTGAAGAGTACATAGCAGCGGGTCCTGAATCCTAACTATCAGCTTCTCTTCCCCTTGAATCCTTTGCACGGGCTGAATGTGAAAACAAAATGTACACTCAATCACAGCAACCCACTTCCTCCCTCCTCAAGTGACTCTCCAGGCATATGCCCACCTCAGGAGTAAGCTGTACTCTGAAACAGCAGGGAAACAGAGGGGAACAAACAGGTGAAACAACAGAGAGAGAAAGAGTATGGGGGAGAGAGAAAGAGACAGACCCTGGTCACTGCTTAAACTTTGCTTATTTACAGCAGCAGCATACATATGAAGATCTATAGCACTTACACCCAAATAAATCCTCCCCTGGAGACAGGTGGCAGATTTCCCCCTCCATTATTTACAGCCACTTCTCAGTGAAAACTGCAAGCTGTAAAATGCCCATACAGTGTTGGAGAGATTTATAGTCCTCCTGTATTTCACACACTGCCTTGCCCCGCTGTGCTGCCTTTGGGGAGACATGGCAAATGGACTCCAAGGTGTTTGACAAAGATGAAGACTCATTTATTACTTGGTGCTTTGGAGAGAAATATTTGTACGCAGCAGCCTACACAGGTGGCAAAGGTTAATACTCTTCTCTCCTGTCAATTCAGCTTTTTATGAGCAAGGGGAAAGCAATGTGTTGTGGAGGAGAGGAGTGAGGGAGGAGAGCCACTGAGCAGCACCAGTGACCCGTGTCACCCTGTGCCCTTGACCAGTGCCAGAGGAGATGGGGGACTTCACTCTGCCATGGAGCCATCACCCAACCAAGCCTGATCTCAGCTTTTTCTTGCACAGATCTTGGTTCTACAGTAGGGGGACTGACATCTCTACTTCTTTGCAGCAGATGGGATTTCCTGAACTCTGCTATTAGACGAGACTTTTGGTTTTCAGGTCAAAAGCATTCATGGCACCCACCACCCTGAAATCCCCGTGTGATGTGCCTGACTCACTCTAGCACAGTGGGGCACAGAAGCATAAGGGCTTTTGGCAAACTGAGCTTCAGAGTGTCTTAGCCTAAGTTGGGGCCCCACAAATACATCTTGTCCTTCTCTGCTGGCAGTGTCAACAATAATGCTCCTTCATCTCTAAAGGTGATCCCTGTGAGTGGGGTTGAGGCAGAGAGCCAGTGTGGTGCCAGCAGGCTGCTAACACGCTGCCTTCTCTGGATATAGACGAAGATCTTCAATCTCCGGGGCTGTCGATAGAGTGCTTTTCAGCAGCACTAAATTCTTGAGAAAACTCGAACATGAAAACATAAAAATAAAAACACGGTGTAAAAAACACACAATAAAAATATAATACCAAATATATCACTTAACTAAAACCGCTGACCCAGCGGCTTTGATGTTAATGCATTGTCTGTAACAACGTGGCGTTCCAGCTGAATACTAACTGGCTGCAGAGCCCGAGCCCAGCCTTGCTTCAGAGGTTTCTGATTTTACTACCCTGATTTCTGCAGTCAGTCTTTCTCTCCTGGGGTTTATTAGGTCTCCTCCCCTGCCACGATCAGCTAAGAGCTGTTTTCACTTTCTCCCCAGTGTTAATTAAACCTGGGGTGGAGTAACCCCCAGAAGACTCAAAGGAGGAGGAGGAGGAGGAGGAGGAAGAGGAAAACTGAGCCCAGCATGACAGCAGGGTTCGATCAGTGGAGAGCTGTGTTAACAAGAGCCCTATGGATGAGAGAGGGATGAACAGTCGGTGGGGAAGGCAGGAACAGATGGTACCCAGCTACACGCAGCATGGCTCCCAGGGTCTGCAGGATATGCAGAAGCTCCTGCTCACTGCACAAGCTGCCTCATGCCTAATGGCAGCACCAGTCAGAGCCTCTGCAGAGCCATCTCTACCTGTTTCTAAATGCACAGCAAGGACATAACCCAGAGGGTATCTCTCTTGCTCCAGCCCTCACATTCTGATAGCATAAAGTCAGCCAGAAGTCATTGACTCCTCTTCTATGGCAAGATAGAGGGGTGTTCCTGTGCAGACCTGTGGTAAAAGTGGCAGCTCTGTGCAGTTATTCAGTGCTCAGAGCAGGAGAAATGCTGAGTGAAAACCTGGCATGAAGCGAGACAGAAGGAGAGTTTCCAGTTGGGGACAGTTTTGACCTGTGACTCCTGGAGGCACAACCTTTGTTCTACACTGGAAGATGTACCAATTACTCCAAAAGATTCAAGTGACTTTGTTGCCAAAGAGCGCGGTGTAGTCCAGCACAGAATTTTGGTCTCATCTGCTGTAGTTACTGCTGACTGCCGCCAGCCAAAAAGCGAGGGAAAAGGGTAAGGATGACCTTTCTACTGGTTAGTCAAGTCCCTGCACTATGGTTGCAGTTGAGGGGCAGGAAACAAACTGAAGGGCTTAATTCTGGAGGCTTTCATTGCAGACAATCTAAAGATGCTGTTACAACTACAGCTAAAAATGTCATTCCCAGAGGATGATAGTCCTGGGTGGCCCTGACCCAGCTGACATTGCTTGCTGAGACAATTGCCAAAGAGACAGCTGGGAACAGCTTCCATCCAGATCCTGTAAATCCACACCGTGAGCAGGTCCAACCACGCTCTGTCCTTTCATTACAACAGGTGGAGTCATGTGGAGCAAAGTGATCCAAATGTTCCATTCCTGCAAGGTCATGGTGACAACTCTCTCTTCAAAGGATAACATCCCATCTGTCTATGGCTGCTTCATGCTGCAGAAGGCAGGTGGTCCCTCTTCTGTCCCTGGCTTAGCCAACATTTACTTACACACCCAACCTTCTTCCAAAATGCATTTTTATTCTCTAACATAAATCCTAAGACAAGCATCAAGCAAAGCTGCTGCTATGCTCTGTGGCTGGGCTACAGCTCCCTGGAGCTTCTCCCTTGGCCACTTCCTTACTGCTGGAAGGAGGACATGCCCTGCACTTCAGTCTCCTACCCTGTTCCTGCCTTTATAAAGATGGTAGTGCTGGGCTGAGGCCCATGGTGAGCAGGTGGAGATGTGCTTGCTGTCTTTAATCACATGGCAGAGGATAAGAGCAAGGCTGCAACTGTTGATGTGTGTTGGCAGCTGCGTGGCCTCTTCCCAGCTCTCTAAGTTCCGATGCCCAGTATGATTAGCCAGCAGGGAGAAGAAGGCATTGGTTAGCTGAGACAAAGAAAAGTGAGGAGAGGAAGGCATTGTTTAGCTGAGACAAAGAAAATCTATTCTGAGTCGGCGGAGAAAGTGACCCACTTGACCTACCAGAATGAGAGAAGAAGCTAAGTAGGGACTGAAGCAGCTGAGGAGGAACACAAACATTACATACAATCTTGATAGTCTGCCCTTTTTTAAATTTATTTTTGGCAACTTATTCATCATTGCAAGTTTGTATTTGCTCTTGCTTTAACCTAGCTCTTGGTCTTAAGTGATCCAACCTACAAGTTTCTTTCCCACATTATGACACAATGTGTTTGAAAAGCTGGGCAAAACCTTTTCATTCCTCCGGGCACCTCAAAGTGTCCAGTGATGCTGCTTCTTGACAGCAAGGGATATGATGGAGGGATCAGGAGGAAAAGAAATAGTCCCAGTCACGAGTTGTGAGTAGGGAAATTCCTCCAGTAAGTGGATCAGTATTCACTGATGTCTGGGAGCAGGATAGAGACCCCAGCAGTCTCCCATCAAGGGTGTGATGCTTGCCTGCCTGCCCCTCTCACCTAGTGGTTCCAGCACTGCTTCCTGCAGCAGCTTCTGAAGTTGTGGTCCCACTACACAGTGGGACCTACTGTGTCTCTTACACCTGTGGATGATTCTGAGGACCATCTCCCCTCGGCATTCTCATGCTCCCTAGTCCCACCAGAACTCCCAGAGAACCGTGGTGCTCTGTGGAGGGCTCCAGCTTGCCTTGCTGCACGCTGTCTGCAGTGTCTTGCATTGGAAGCACTCCCTAGTTTTAATTAAGGCTTTGAGGACCCAAGTCAGGCAGAAAGAAGAGAAAATGCTAAGAACAGCTAATTTCTTAAACTGCTCTTTGGCACCTTTTGAAACTTACCTCATGTAGCAAATTAAAAATGCTAATAGATGGCCAATAAAAAAAAAATAAAAATCCTTTCTTCTCTGTAATTTCAGTGAGCTGAGTGGCTCTGTGCATCAATTAGTGGTGGGAAATGAGATTTTTTCCATTGGGGAAGGACCAGGATGGAGGCACAAACCCACAGGCTGGCTGCTGAAATGGTTCTCTCTCCAGAATGTCTTCAGCAAAGGCACATGGGGCCATGCTGAGCTGCCCCTCTCAGTTTTATAATGCTTACAGACTTATTACTCCTTGTTACCTTTTGTCTCAAGGCAGACTATAAGTCTGGGAACTCAGATGGAGATGGATACTTGGAGCAAGCACCGTCCCTTGGTTTTCAGAGGGCTTGATCTCATCTGGGTACTGCTTTAACAGCAGTAATTAATACAAAATTACAACAGGCACACGTAGGCACTACCCTTGTACTGTTGTCTTTGTGGAGATGCTATCTGTTATGTTCCTCAGCTGCTTGCTAGCAGCACTCACAGCTGCAGCGATCTCAGCTTGTGCTTAGCTGGGATCATAGCAGCTTTATGATTTTAGAGAGCAAGTGGTCTTTGAAGGCTTGCAGAGCCTAGGGAAAAAAGCTGGGAAAGCCTGTCTTCTCCCCTATCCAGCCTCTGTCAATACAGGTTTGCAAATGAAAAACATATATTCTTTTTTGATCCAGTCAGAGATTTGAGCACCAGGCTCCTGCTGGCCAAACAAGCACTGTATTAGTCAAGTCCAGAGAGCTTTGGAGAAAGACCAGATATTGATGAATACTGAACAAGTTATCCAAAGCAAGACAGCCACCAGAGTAGAAATGGCAACGGACAGCAGCTGAAGACCCTGTCTCATGTGTACCTGCATAGGATATGAGGGAATCGAGGAGATACGGACCTTTGGTTTCCTACTCTCAGGAGACTGCCCAAACATCAGGATGACTCTGAAACATATGAAGAGGTCTTCAGTCCACTGGATCTTCCAGGCTATGCATCATTACTGTGCACTTGCTCCTGGAGCAAGAAGGGGCACAATGCTATTTCTACTCAACAGCATGAGCTTATTCCCTTCTTGAGCCAATGTTTACACCTTTTCCATTCTTGTCTCCCAGTTGTCTTTTTCCAGAAATACCTAGCAGTGATCTATGTCCTGGAGGCCCTGGCCCAAGACAAGCACTCAGTTAGATATACAGTCCCAGCATATTGATTTTGCAGGTCAGCTGGAACACCTGGGAGGTAAAAAGCCCAGGGAGCCTGAAGGAGGTCATGGACGGCATCACAGTCACACAATTTGGCCCATATCCAGTGGCTCTGCACTTAAAAGCTTTCAGCCATCTAAAAGCAGCCTTGGAGCACCAGGAAGGTCTGAATAATAACTCCTGAGCATGGTTAATGAAGCCTCTGGGTTTGATGTATTTCAGCCACATGGTGTGTTCCTTCTCCTTCCACCCTCCCATCACTGCAGCGGAGCAGATGGAAAAGAATCAGAAAATTGCAAGTGGAAGCATCTACTTTCCCTCTGAAATTGTCTTGACTTTTGAGTCCCTTGAGGGCTATGTGAATTTTCTCACGGCAGGTCTGGCCAAATGAACAGTGACACCTTTGTAATTGCACAGGGCAGGGAAGGCTGCTCAGCGAGAGCAGAGAGAGAGGATGGCGGGTTCCCAGGGGTCCATGATCTGCTCGTTTCACCACCACAGCAGGAGAAGAGGGAGTGAGGAGATAAGGCAGCATTGGAGACTCCAGAGGATCAGAGGAGTTTTCGAGCAGCATCTGGGTGTCAAGCTCAGTTGTCACACACGAGGTGCTTCATGGGGTTCAAAGGCTGTTGTGGACAGGGAGCCTCTCTGCAGTATCATAAGGCAAGAGAAAATCTGCATGGCTGGGAAGAGAGGCTGCTCCTTCTGCAGGGCCCCAGCTGGTGTTCCAGTTGGGTAAAGGAAGATTCGCAGTCATTAGCCCCCAGGGTACAGCAAAGGAAAGATGAAGCTGTCCAGATTTGAGGTATTGAATATTTCTTCTCCTCATGGCCAAAAGACAGAACCAACACCTCTACATTTGTATCCACCCCATTCAGTGCAGCACACCAAACACAACCCAAGGGCAGCTCTCCACAGGAGCAGAGCTAGCTTCTACTGCTGGAGTGCTGCCATGAAGGCTTTTCTCACTGGTTTTCGTAGATCTGTAGCAAATACACTTCAGGCTCACCATTAGCTCTCTTACATTCACAGATACAGAAGGAATAAGGAAGGGCAGGTCTATAGCTCCAGCTGTGCCCAGTAGAACAGACTGAAAAAACAGCACAAGGCTGCAGGACTTTGATGACCTACATGTCACTAAACAATGGCTAGATGATGATTGTGTTTGCCAGCACTGAAGAGCAGAGCCCTGTGCAGTCAAGTCACTTTTTTTCAGTGGATGGTTGGAAATCTTGTGAAAGCAGTGTCACTATGGTTGTTTCTGAAGATTCATCTTCACTCATGGTGGGACATGGTGCCCTATCTCAACTTTGCAAACTTCACCAGGATAGCTGTTGTCTAGATACTGGCAGACAGAAACTGCCTCAGGAGAGGTTGATTTTGATTTCTAGAGTTTCAGCTTTTCTTCAGTCACTACTCTCCAACCCTACACAGCAGTGCAGGTGTCACAGCCACAAAAGGGCTATTTTTCCTAGCTAGACACCCTGGCTAGGACAAGCTTCTATGGTGCTTGTCATGCTTTCCCTTTCCTCTACTGGATGTCACTGCCTGAAACTCCTCAAGAAGGCTGTCTCTTGCTGACTCCCCAGTGAGAAGTTGTTGCACAGTGAGCATGCCATAGCTAGGCTATCAGCAGCTGCAGCTGAAAGCCCAAGGAACAGGAGCCAGAGAGGAGAGGACCATGCCCTAAGCAGTGTCCACGGGGAACTAGAACCAAGCCATCCAGGGCTATAAGCTCTTTATCTTACACAAACATTAAATTCAATTTAATACAAAGAAGGGAAAAATGAGATTTGTATCTTCCAGATTCTGCTGGCCTGGGACACAAACTTAATTAGAAAGACTGAAATGTCATCATATCCTGAAGGAGGGTGAGCATCTTTTTCCAAACTCTGAGCATCTTTCTTGGATGACAAATATTATCTGCTATTTCTACGACGGCAATGTCTCATTGTAAAGAGTAGGGAAATGATGCTGTGGAAAAAGAACAATCCTCTGCTCATCCACTGGGAATAGATTTAGGGAAAATGATTGACCTGTCCTAGCCTTACCTAGATTATGCAGGTTTTAAATGGAATTCTGGACCTGGCTGTGCTTTTGCAGCCATGAAAAACCCTGGGGAGATTTGGAGGCATAGCATCTCCAAGCCATGCAGCTCCCGGCTGTGGCAGCAGCTGCAGGCAGGGCAGAGAGCATATGGAGAAACACAGGTCAGTGCCTCTTGGTGCCTGTCTCAGCTGTGCAAAGCATGAGCTGAGCAGAGCTGCAGTGACAAGCAATGATCTTGTACTCATAGACACTGACACCTCCAAAGAGCCTGTGAATTTTGCAAGTGATTATTTAATCTAGCAGGTAATGAGCAGTCTGACCTGGACATCTTCCTAGTGGAGGAAATGGTACCCATGTTTGCAGGATGTCAGGGCTATGGTTCCCAAATGGGGGAACCTGGTGTCTACAGCATGACAAGGAAGTCACAGCAGAGGACCTGCGGTTGTCCTCAGGAACTATACTAGTAAGTGTTTCTTCCTCAGGGGTACAATTAGTCTTAAAACATCTTGACTCTGCCATGGCATAAGAGCTAAGGTCAGACTGTTCCCATGGAGCAGCCAGGTCATGGCAACGTGTTTGTGCAGTGTTTCACGTTTTCCATTCCAGCTCTGCTCCTTTCTCTGCAGCATCTTTCACAGCATGGGGAGGGTGTGGGTGTGAGATGAAAAGCAGAGACAGTCTGGAAATCAGGGGCTAGGGGAAGTGGGTCATGCATCAGGAGGGTGGAGGATGGAAATGTCCCTGGGACTGGAAGTTTGGTTTAGGGAGATGTAAGAGTGTGGAAGAAGAAAACCCAGATGGGTTTTTATCTCTGTCTGTAGGAGAGCCTCCAGATCTTTGTGGCAGTTTTCATTGTCTAAGGCCTGCTCCTGTCTTCAAAAATATTTGAATTAAATATATGGGGAACAATCAGGCAGTGATTATGGGAAATAAAGAAGATGAAATTTCAGGACTTTTCCAGAGATGCGTGATCCTGCCTCGGAGGAAGGGAGAGAGAGAAAGACTACATTACTCTATGAGATACTTTTGTGATCCCAGATCATGCAGACCTGACATGAATTCCTGGCTTTCAGGAAGACTGGGGGAGGCTATGATAAGAAATCTCTGTGAAGAGATTTGCATTCAAAGAGAGAAAAGTCCCTTCTTCTAGCAGGACTAACTACTGGACACTACTGCATGGGGCTGCCCAATCCTTTCATCAGCTGAGGTGAGAGAAATCACAATTTACCATAGCAGGAGATAACATGACAAGATCCCTTGAGTACCACAGTGTAACAAGGCAGGGCCTGTGAGCTGCTGGCTTCCACTCATGGTATGGCTGTGCCAGGGATTTGCAGGGTGAACCCTTGTTGTGCTCTTGGGACAGTCAGTAGGACCTGCATGGGCAACCCTCAAGTATGTTTGGAGCCTGTTATGAAGTCATTCACATCCTATCCCCAGGGATGTTAAACAGGCACCCAGTGAATCTCAGGGCAGTGGTCAAAGGCTGTGCCAGGGTTGATTGGGGAATATCTTCCATATGATGTTATCTGAAGGAATTATAGGATAAATGGAGGCAGACTAAGTCTGAGCAGACTTGGCTTGAGCCCTCTCCAGGTCACTCTTGGACATGACTTACAGATGACTGATCCCGATCTGCCTTGCTGACTGGTTGGGAAGAGAACTCCCAAGCCCTCATATCCAGTCAGTTTGGAAAGAGGGCTGGTCACAGGTCTATGCCAAAGCGAGAACATAGTCTAGATATGGCCATGAGACAAGAAAACTTTTCCAGAGAGGTGTCAAGCTGAACAACACAGAGAAGATGTGTCAAAGGAAGGCTAGAGAGTACCTCTAGTGCTGTGACCTAACTAGGCTAGGTCCTAAGCTTTGTGCCCAACAGCAGTGGTGTTCCTGTCCCAGTATGGCCCACAAAGCACACTCTCCTCCCAGCTGAACCCCATTAAACCATCAATTTCTCAGTTTCCCCTCAATTACCAAGATCAATGAACCCTTAGCTCTGCTTTCCTCCATACATTTCCTGCTTCTTCCAAATGTGTAACAGTTAATTGCAGTTCACTGCTCATCCTAATGTTTCCTCCCTCACTCACTTTCTCTCTCTTCTGTAATTTACTGGCATTTCCTAAGCACGTTTAGGCTTTGTTGGCAGCTGGATTCTGCGATAAGGTTTTTTGACATCTAGTGATTGTTGGTCGATAACATTTCTATCCTATAATGAACAGAGGAGGGGGACAGGGAGGGGAAGAGCAGAGAAGGAGTGATCTTCAACAGTTAGGAGATGAGATCATTATCTCTTGGAAATATGGGAAAGGCAGAAGTGAGAGCAGAGAGGCAAGGCTGTCGTCACAGCTGAGAATAACCTAATAATCGCCTTTCACAGGGCAGACATTGCTTGGTACAAACACAGGTGCCCCAGGGTGCTCTCTGCTTTCCTGGCTCCAATCATGGGGCATCTCAGGGAGGAAGTCTGATCACACTGCAGAGGATGTGGCTGGGGAGGGGGGAATAAAGGTTTCATTTTCCCTCCAGCTAGCAGTATCGCTTACTGTTGGGTCTACTTGTGTGTTCCTGGGTGCTAGCCCATTGCTGGGGTCTCCAAGGTAGGCAGGGTAAATGAGCCTCTTCCCTCACTAGTGAGTTGGGGATCCACATCTCCCTCTCTTTCAGCTGATCTAAGACCCCATCTGCACTGACAGACCTGTGCTTGCAAATTCCAACCTAGCTGGTGAGCTCAGTGAAGGCTGAGGCAACAGGGTGTGAAGCTCCTTGTGTCTGGGCACCATCCAAGCAAATCAAGCCTGCTAAAAGTCAGGATTTGTGTGCTTAGGTTATCAAGACCCAGCTGTGCCTGACCTGATATGTTAAGGCTTCAAAGTCTTCCACTATGCAATGTGGACTTACTGTTTGGGATTTATCTTGGCTTGGATCTCTGCACTGTGCTCTGTTTTGCTGGATGGACATGCTCTAAACAGGTTGAATGAACCTGGATGCAAATGCTGTCTCTGATGAGGCCAAAGCTCTTGTGTGAGCTGAGGACCATGGAGAGGGGGCCATGTTCTGGCTGTGACACAGGCACTTTGTGTGGACTTGGCATGAGGACTCTTTTAGTCCTTCCTTTGTCTCTCAGGCTGCAAAGTGATGATGCTTCATAATCAGGAAGCTCCTCTGGCCCAGGACTGCCTATTTGCTCCCTGTCTAGCACACCGGAGCTTTCTCCTGAGCTGCCAGGCTGATACTTTTCAGCAAATACCAAAGCTAGAAGTGACCTTGGGCTTGTGGTATGGGTCTTGTGCTTCTGTGTGAGCCTTCCTGGGCACTGACCCATGTCGTCAGCACTATGGGATGTGTGGGCTGAAATTGCAGCAGTAACCTGCACTAGACAGGGAGGTGCCAGACCTCTGGGAAGTGCATGATGCTTGATGCTCACATGGAGCTATGGGAGATGAGGCAACACATTGCTCCTGACTCCATGCCCAGTCCAATCTTCAGCTGGAATAAATCAGCTGAGATCCACAGCATGCAGAGATTCATCAGGCAGCTGGGCATCTGTCTGTCACTGGCTAATGGCACTGCAGCCTTTTGCAGTCACAAAATTAGCGATGGAGTTAGCAAAGAGAACTGTTCCACTGCTAAGGAAGTCCTAGAGCAGCAGGTTGCTGACAGCAGGGAAGATATGCTGGGAAAGCACCACTACATGCTTGTCCTACTGTATTTGTTTGAGGTGGACACTGCTGGCTACTGTCAGGGACTTCTGGTCAGCCTTGTCATCCACTCGGTGACAGTGCCTCCATCTCTACTGGCTACAGAGAGGGTTGAAAGCAATGGCACATCTTGTTAAGGAGACAAGTTGAAATGTAGATGGGGTGAGGCTGGACCTGGGTTTCTTCTACTGACTGCCAGTCTTTTCATCACTGTAGCTTAAATGGTGCTTATCTTTGCTTCTGCCCATGACGTGTCCCCAACTTTATAGCAAAGACCATAAGGACAGACAGAGAGAGTCAGAATGAGCCTCTTCCCAAATCTGTCCTCTGCTACCTGCCACTAGCAAAAGTTTTGGAGAGAAGCACAAGAGACAAGGCACATATGGCCATACCCTCTCTGCTGCCATACCTCTCAAGATGGTATATTTGCCCTTAATAGCTCTTGAGGGGATTTTTTTTTTTTTTTAAAACTCGTGTTGCTTACTTGCTTTTGGAAACAGGCGAAACTCTTGTCACCTACAAGACTGCTGCCAACAAATTCTACATTTTAAATACATATTGGTGAAAAAAGTACCCTTTTGTTTCATTTTAAGCCCATTGCCTGGTGAATTCCCTAGATGCTTCTTTGTCCTTGCATTGTAAGCAGTAGCAAAGAGAAATACTTCATTTGCTACCTTCTTTTAACCTGTCAGATTTTTCCCAACATCTCCATTCAGCTTTTTTTCTGAGCTGCAGAATCCTAACCGATTTAGTCATTTTGTGTCCAGAGCTGCTCTGTGCCTCTGATCAGTCTTGTCATCTTTCCCTCTGCTGTTTCTAGCTCTGTGTCTTGTCTGAAACAGAGGTCAAGGCCACACACCGCATCTCAGATGTGGCTTCACCACAGTCCATGCATTTGCACAGACATCTTCTCCACTCCTCTCCTAATAAGGGGCAACTTTCTGTTTACTTCTTTGACTGCTGATGAACAGCAGGCTAAGACTTTTGTAAATCTGTCCACATCAAATCCACTTTCAGAAGGATAATAGCTTGTTCTCTGTTGGATACAGCTGTGTGCATCTCTTGGTTTTATCCCCAGGTGCATCACTTTGCATTTGCACAAGCCACACAGAGCCAGCAGAGCTACAGGCTACTCATTGAAACCTTCATAACTGAGTCAAGTCACGGT
This sequence comes from Athene noctua, assembly GCF_965140245.1. NCBI lineage: Eukaryota > Metazoa > Chordata > Aves > Strigiformes > Strigidae > Athene > Athene noctua. The sequence goes on from NC_134077.1 coordinate 11,014,831, forward strand.
ATGGAAGCAATAACCTAATTCACCCGCAGGGTTTCTGCACCCCAAATCAGGCAGGGCAAGGTGGGACAGGGCTTGCTTTAGGCTGGTAAAATATTAATGTCTCTGCTGTTTCCTGAGCTGTTTTTTAAGGATGTCTTAAGACACTCTCATCTTCCCAACCCTGCTGCTGTGTCTCCTTCCTCAGCACAGCCTTTCTTCCTCTTCCTCCTCCCACTGCTCTTAATCTGGTCCCTCATTTATTGGGTCAAGGAAAGAGAAACATCCCATATGTTCTTACCAATCACTCCAGATAAAATTAATGGGATTTCAGACTCAGAACTCAGAAAAGGATATTTTATCTGACTGAGAAACGTAACCACATTCCTCCGACTAATGAAGAATTACCTCTTGAGAACCAGAAATGAAGGAGAGGAACTGCCGGATGCTCTGTTTGGTTGTTAATATAATCCAATTTTTAAAAACCCTTACTTATCAGATTCTGCAGATGAGCTTAAAGATCTGAAAAATGGGAAGCATTTGCTCTTTGCTATTCTAGGAATCCATTGCCCAGCTTTTCTCCACAACTAGGAAAGCAACAGCTCTAGTCTAGAAACTGGAAAAAACAAGCTCAGATTTTCTGGAAATAGCCTGTTGCCACCACAGGGGAGGGTTTAAGAAAAATGAACACCATCAAATAAACAGATTAAATGGCAGGAACTGTTCATTGTCTTTCCATCTGTTCAGCCAGCAGGACAACAAGGAGAGAGGGAATTGACGCCTGGAAAAGGTTGTTTCTGGAAGTGCTTGTGGGGAGGATGCTCCAGGAATGGGATATCTGATTTTTGTGTCCTCAGATTGGAAGAGGATCTCGAAGGCATTTCTTCACCGTCCTCCCAGCAGAGGGAACTATCGGTCCTTGCTGGAGACAGGTCACTTCAAAGCTGGGAGGTTCTGCAGATCTTCAGGGCACAAGTACAGGGGTAGCTGCACTCTGCGCGGGGCCACAGACTGCTGGGTCATGTGCTGAGGTGGGAGGAGATGTTTCTAAATTCACAGGCCTATTTAATCCTCGAAAACAGAGTCCCTGCAGCAGAGAGCAAGCCCTTGCTGATGTTAGGTAGGGTGATGGTAGCTCCTGCTGTCTCTTTTAGTTGTCTCCTGCACCAAGATGGTTCTCTTCTCCTCTCTACACACACATTCCTGTAGGAAAGCAAAGGAAAAATGAATGCTCTCTCTCCCCTAGTGCAACTCCTGTCTGTACAAACCCTGCCTGGATTTGCCATCTGATGCCCAAAGCCCATGTTAGGACTGCTTTCCTTCCACCACCCAGGGGGCATCATAAGGTGCTGGACTGCTGCACCAATAATATAACCTCATTTTTATTTAAGAGGCATCATAAAAATTCTACAAGAAAAAAATCAACCAAAAAGAAAACAAAATCTATAAGGGAAAAACTGTATCTAAGGCAGCAAAGTAAAAAAACCCACCAGATTTGTTGTTGCTAGAGTACTTTATTTCTGTCCCTTCCCACCTATGCTGCCTTTAATGGCACTCAAATTTACTATTTTTATAGGTCCCCATACCTCATTTAATCCAGGAGGTAGATGCATAAAGAGGACAAATTAAAGTTACCCAGATAATAATGAATTTCCCTTTTCCCAGTTTTTGCCTGCTTGACCCTGCAGCCTGAGGAATGTACTTTCAGAGCAGTTTTTATGTGATGCTGCTGTAGCTGTACACACAGCCAGACACACACACACACTGTGGCCACGCTTGCAATGCAAGCGGTGCGCCGGGGGTCTGTGGGGAGGTGAGCGACTCCCAGAGAGCAGATTACACCTCTCTTCGCAGGCACGTGAAAACGTTCAGTGCGCTTCAAGCACAAGCAAATGGCTAATGAGAGAAGGAAGCTGGTGTTTTATTGTGCAGTATAATAGAATAGCAGAGCAAAACACAATAAAAGGCAGACAGCCATATCCCCGCAACATAAACCTGGCTGGGCTTTGGAGCACTTGGGGTCTATTACACGAAACTCCGTGGCCTGGGGAAGACAGAGGATTTCAGCTCCATTTACTGACATTAAGCAGGGCTGCTGCTAGTGTAAGTTCACCCAGTTACAGCCACCTGGCAGGCTCTCCTGCAAGTTGGCTGTTCCTGAGATATCCCTGGAGTTATCTTAGGATATCTGCCCAGGAGAGCTGGATGTTCCTGTAGATGCCACAACAGTCATGCCCAGTCACTCCCAGTTTGGCTGGCTGTTGGGGTTTTTTTAGCATGACTTTCGTGCTGTCCTCCGTTCTGCTTTTCACATCCCCACTCATAGTCTAGCCCCAGCAGCTCAAGGCTTCTCAGCTGTCTGGTACAGCCTAAGCCTGTGTGCTCTCATGATGCTGTGGCTGATGGCTCTGTTTGGTTTAACTTCTTGCCAGTCTGGTTCAAAAGATATATGAGCTTTCTTACCTAGCTAGTGGCTCTAGGGAGGAGACTAGGGGCTAACACACAGGCCCAGAGCCAAGAAACTGTGTTGTCTTCTGTCCTCTGCTTTTATGTCTTGTAATGCATGTCACACCTTAGAGAGGGAGATTCAGAACTCTGCAATTAGTGCTGATTCGTTAGCATTCGCTAGGCATATATCATTCCTGAGCTGCAGGACCTCTGGGTTCTTTCAGACTGCTATTCAGCATCTCCATAAGAAAAATCTTTTTCCTTTTCTTTTCCCAGCCTCATCATATGAGCCTTTTCTCCCCTTCTAACCAGTCCTCCTCCAGTGCTGGGCTCTGGCCTATATGCTTGGTTGCTGATGGACCTTGACATCTCCATCAAAGATGTGGGACAGACCCCAGGTGCACACGAGCTGCCAGAGCAGAGATGACCTCTCCTGGGGAATTTGGGTTTGTTTTGCCAGAAGAACCTGTCCACAGCTCCACAAGCAGTGCAGATGGGGTGATCTGCTCAGATACACTTCACATCCCCAGGTATTCACACACTGCTTCCTTCCCCCTCCAGCCACCCCTTCCGCCACAGAAGAGCCCCAGCTTAGGCAGCTGTTCCCCACCTGAAAACCAGCCCTCTGCTCATCTGTGCCAGTATCCTCTAAACCTTTTCCACCTTCATCTTGCTGAAAGACAAGGAACAGAGATGTACCCCGCGCCCCAGGCAGAGGTGCACGTTGGCTCTATCACGCACCATAATGGCATCATCAGATCCTTTCTAATAATTCCTGCCTCTCGCTTTGCAGTTTTCTTCACCACAGTTCATCAAGCCGACATTTCACAGAGGCGTCTGCAGCTCCACGATTTTGTTCCTGTGCAGCAATGCCTTGATCAGAGCAAAGGAAGTGCTCTGAAAACCTAAGGAAGCCTTTTTAATATTCTTCCAGTAGGCTGACTCCTGACTAACACCTGCTGTATAATATACATAAGTACATGCTGCAGAGTCTGCCTTCTCTTCCTGCCATCTCTCCATTCCCCACGGCCTGGTTTCACATGGGGAGTGGTGCTCTCTATAAACTCGTCACTGCTCCAGGCCATTAGCACAAACCTTCCCAGCAGGAGAGAGCTTTAAATCAGTTGATGTTGCTCTTGTGTTTTTCCCTCCCTGGGATCAATGAGTCCTCCACATCGGTCAGCACACGTGTGTAGGTGTGCAAGAAGGCAGGAAAACAGTAATTGTGATGCTTATTGTAGAAATGTGGCTTTCCAGCAGGGCTTCTTGGAGCAGAGTCCCGCTGGGAAGCAAGAGCCATGCAGGGAAGAGACACCACTGCACTGCAAGGTAGACATGGCATACAAAGCTCAGGGAAGAGGAGATAAATCGTCCCTCAGGGCTGTCCCCACCCATCCTCATGGTAGCATCTCACCATGTGTTGTTCAGAGCCCGTCTCTGCAAGCTCACTGCCCTGTAGTATGTTGTGATGTTGTGTTAGAGAAGCACAACTCTACACATGACACCTGAGGGATGAAAGGCAGTGGACTGGTTTCAAGTTATGAAGCCTCCAAGAAAAAGTCATAACATGGATGGATGTGCATGGGAGGGTGGAGGTAGGGCTGTAGGAAGAGCCATACAATGGGGTCAGCTCATGTGTTTGCTTGCTGAAGTATTTGGGGAGCTGTCTGCTCAGAAGTCCTGTAGTGAAAAAAAGCAGGAGGCCTCCAGGATGAGGATGAGGGTTCACAGTTCAGATGTGCCCACACAAGCAAAGGCAACTAATAGGTTAATAAGACAGAGAAAATGTCCTGCCTAAATATAACCACCATTCTGCAGTGTGGTTACGCCATGTCCCCAGCAGGTCATTCTGGTCCTGGCCTGACCCAGTCGCAGGGATGCGAATAGCCATCTGTGAGTTGGAAAATATTACTAATTAAAATTAAAAAAAGGAAAGCAAAACATCTGTACTCGGCAGCATCTGTCATTCTTGCTTCTTCAGGGCATCGTGCTTGGAAACTTTAAAATGAGAGAGTATTTTTAGTTTGAAAAAAAAATTAAAAGCATAATTTTAAAATTAAAAAAAAAAATCCTCTTTCTTTTTTTTTTTTTTTTTTTTTTTTTTTTTCCCATTACTGCCTGTGCAGCTGCCTAGAAGCTCTCTGAGCACCCACCAAGGAGCCAAGCATGGGGAGGGAGCAGGTGTGTGGGAGTGCAGGGGTGCCAGTCCCATCTCTCCACATCAAGACCTGGTCTGCTTTCCCAAAAAGGAGGCATGGCTGAGTGGGGATTAGGTCTGACTCTGATCCTCAACCTGCTGACAGTGTCACATGCATTAACAGCAATGTTTTGTTGATTAGGATGGGGCTGGGGGAGAGGCAGGGGGAAATTGGGCAACTTTAAGAACTCTACTGGCATATTGGAAGCAAATAAATAAATAGATGTGCACTGCAAGCCAGTGAGAGTCAATATTAATTTAATTTGGTAGAAAAGACTAGGGAAGGCAGAGAGAAAGAAGCTGACACCAGGTGAGGGGCAGGCATGCAGGTGCTGCATGAATTCCTTGGGTGGTCGCAGCCCCCATGGCCCAATCTCAGCCCCATGGTGCTCTCTTCGTGTCTTCCACTCCATCTCTACACCCCAGTGCCATCCCAGAGCCTGGTCCTCTGCCACCGGATCCAACAATGCCCCTCTCTCAGATACACCATGCATTGCACAAGAGAAAGACAACTCTTGCCTAAGCATCATCCATCTCCCATAAATATGCACATGCCTTTGCCCTCCTCTCTCCTGCCCTATAGCCCACACTGGCAGAAGCCCCATGCTTTGGGGATGGAGGGTCATCTGCCCCAGACCCGTTCTGTAGATCAGTTTGATTCCTGCAGCATCTAGGTTGAGCTAGCTGGGAAATGGTAAGGCCTTTCTAAAGGGCCGAATTGTTTTCAGTTTTTCTCATGAATATTTTCTAGATTTTTTTTTTTTTTTTAGTGGATGGTAAAATTACCCTGGGGCTTGTGTGGTTGCCTGCTTTAATCTTGAGAATTTTGCAGTTTTTAGTTGGGAACCTGGAAGATCGTGAATGGAGCAGAAATCTCTGTCTGGAGGGCTGAGTCTGCAGTAAATACAGAAAGTCTAAGGATATAGGGCCAGCAGGGAGGTTTGGGCTTGCTCCGTACCACTACCGAGTGCTGCAGGATGTTGGCCAAGGAAGAGCAGGTCTCTGCACTGTCCTGTCTCTCCTGTCCCCATGTATCACTCACTTCCAGGGGTTTCATCTGTGGTGATGGCACTGGCCTTCATGAACAGGTTCATCATTTCTCGGCTGCTACCAAGATGAAGGGCGGTCATCCATCCTCTCCACCCAAGGCAAACCTAGAGCTAGGGAGATCCGAGTGGGAAATGCAAGGATTTACTCAAGGGCCAGGCATGACATAGGCTTCCCTTCACCTAAGGACCTGTCTTTATTAGGTAAGCTCAAAAGAAATAATTTTTAGGAGCAACCTGCAAGGTACAACTGGTTTTTGTACACATTTAGGTGTCTACATGCGCATTGGAGTCTGAGCAGCACTGTGGAGACCCCAGAGAGATGTTCTTTTCCTGGGAGCAAAAGCACAGTAGAGAGCATGAGGACCTGATCAGGTGTCTCCTACCCTGTTGCCCTCTCAGTAGCAACATGCCTTTGTCCTGTGTCCTGCCCATCACCCGTGCCATAGCCCTCTTTGTAACTAACGGGCAGAGGTGGGCTCTGGGAGAGCAACGTGGTGTCTTGGGAGTGGGTGTCTTAACCATGATTTTCCCAAAAAGACAAAGAGAAAAGACACCTGTGCCACCAGGACTCTGGGGTGCTGTGCCATCTCTGCCCTATTGCAAGATGCAGTTTGCCTCTCTAAGTCAGCAGGGAAATGAAGACAACAATTCAAGGCATAGGTGATGGAGGGACAGGGAGAGAATGCAGGACAATCTGTGACTTCAAAAGTCTTTGTGCTTCCCAGACAGATGGCACTTGGCAGAGGCTGCTGTCGCACTGCCTGTGTTTGAAGCCTGGCTTGCTTTTCTGGGGGAGGGTAACCCACGGAGGGGAAGTCGTAAACACTCACAGCCCGTAAGTCTCCCTGATATCAACACAGATCTCTGTCTCAAGCTTGGGGATCCAGGAACCATGCTGCATTTCAGGCAGCAATCTCTGGTTTGCTATTGTAAGGTCACTTGGGGGCACATTGAGCAAGGGCAAGGCAACGTACGCAGGGACACATGGCAAGTGCTGGAGGGGAAGGGCACGAGTTGTTTAGTCCCTATTTCTCAACAACTCACGTGGAAGGGAGCTGCCATTTGGAGGATTTGAGGATTTTTATTGTTTTCCGGAGGGTCTCTTGCTCTGCCTGGCCAAGGGGCCAGGGTGTGCCAGGCGTGCATGGGCACACGCGTGTGCACGAGGAGAGCCCCCGAGGACGTGAAGCCGGGAAGCCATTGCAGGGACAGGAGCATAGCCCCGCATTGCCTCAGCTGCAGCCCATTAGCTGACCATGCTCTCTGCTCCTAAATCATTTCCTGAAGGGCTTTTTTTCAAACCAAAAAGAAAAAATTCCACATCAAGACGGGGGGGGGGGAGAAATGGTGAAAAGTTCAAACCCAGCCTGCTGTCCTGAAGCTGCTTTCATGCCCAGCTCCATGTACCAGGAGCCTTGCCCGAGTGTGCAAAAGGTAATGCCGAACACCAGCAAACCCTCCCCTCCGCGGGGGTGGGAGCCCAGGGACCCAGACTTCAGCTTTTGTCTTTTTTTTTTTTTTCCTGCTTGTGACTTTTTAGCAGTCCTTAGGGGACATTCCAAGTATGTGGCCAGGCATGGAGATAGTTTAAAACACATTAAGTTCACGGACAAGGTGTCATTAGGGCTTCTTTGGAGGGGGAGAGAGGGAGGAATTATTTGAAGTTCATTTGCCCAGAGGGAGTGCTCTCTGAAGAGGAATGGTTTCGGGGCACAGCGGGTCTGTTTCAGGGTTTTTGCTCTTCCTGCGACTTCGAGGAGCTGTTTCTTTTGAAGATGTCAGTTGTTACGGTGCAGGACGAGATGGGGAACAGAAACCATCAAGAGTATTTTGCCTGCTCTGCCTTTAAAGCTGTTCTCCCCAGACTGTCTAGGAGAGCGGGTCGGAGCCCCAGAGTCCCGTTTCGTGGGAAATATCAACCTCTTTGTTGTTGTTGTTCCAAATAGGAATGAAAAATGTAAATTTCTGGTCAAGCAAACATTCCTCAGGGCTGTTCTGGAAAATTGAAGTGACACTTTCTCAGCATTTTTGTTATATTAAAATTCAGCATGTAAATTGGGTGTGTGATACATATTACATAACATATTGTGAGTGAGTCGCAATAGAATATAAAGTATAAATCTAAACTTTGAATTGAATGGTTTCACCTAAATATGTTACCAAAATGATACCTTTCTGGCAAAAAGTCTGGATTCTACTGAAACAGCTTCTTCTCCTTTTGTTTTGGAAAACTTGCCTGTTGCAAATAAATCTGAGCCGTCCACAGGCATCATCCCAAGCCAAGCCTGCCTTTCCTCGGAGCCGTCTTTCCATCAGGGCCGTCTCCTCTGGGCAGAGAGGGCTCATTCCACTGCTATCAGCTCAGATTTCAGAAGAGCTTCCTTATGGCAGGAGCTGGATTTTTACCTGGTCTGATGGGTTCTGGGTTCATCTTGATACTGGTCACTCTCTTGAAGAGGCAGGAGAAAATTGGCCTGACCTGGAAGAGTTTATTTTTTTTCCTTAAGTCTGAAATAAGTCCCATAATAGAACTGGCTGGGGTTTTTTTTCCCTTTTCTTTTGGTGCTGTTGTCTATTTGAGGAATGATGCAAGTGAGCTGTTTTATAAGTCCTCCCAAGCAGAAATGCTACTTCAATGCACGTACTAAAGCATGAATAAGTTGAGGAAGATGGGTAAGGCTGGGCTGACAGTCACTGGCAGTGCAGGAAAGGCTGGTGGAAGCCTGGTGGACTTGGCAAGAGCGGATTCATCTCGTTACATGGCCTAATGGCTGCTCAGCACCCCAAGCCCCACAGCCAGTGAGGCTTGCTCTGCACTGGGAGACCAGGGTACAAGGCATCAGCCTAGCATGATTTGCCTGAGGGTCTCACTTCCATGAGCTCATCTGGATTTTGTCTTATTTAAAAAAAAAAAAAAGTGAAAATTACCCTGTTTCCTTCAAGATGGGGTAAGGAGGGCTGTAAGCCATGGATATTAATGAAACTGCCATCAAAGACTTAATTCATGCACCTCCTAGACTGGAGCAATACAACCCAGCTGCAGCCCAGCATGCCTTGCCAGTGCTGAAGGGGGAACATGTGTGGAGACAAGGGCATGGCCCAGAGGGGCTCTGCTTGTCCGTCCAGGGAGGACCGATCTGGGCTGACACAAAGCTGGGTGGTGCACCTGGCCAGGGTTCAGAAGCTTTTTCCTTGTGTCCATGACACTGAGTCACTGCGTGGTCTGGGGCATGCATGTCCTGTACCCAGGCCTGCCTTGCTTCTCTGCATCTGAGACATGGGAGAGGAAAACATGAGCCTGCACACAGCCTCTGGGGAGCTACTGTTGCTAGAGCATCACTGGAAAGCGGCTTGTCCCCAGCCTTGCTCAGGAACGACTCTGGATTAAGGAGGTCCACAGAGACGCATGCCTATTTCCACCATTTAGGATCAACTCTGCATGAGAAGGAAAATGCTGGGCTAGCCTGTGGAACACTAGCAGGTTATGCTTTCTCTTGCTTCTGTGCAGAGTTGGCCAGTGGCAGGCAAAAGCCTTCAAGGCACATATAGCAATGTCCTGATGGGCTTGTAGCATCACCAACACCCAGCATGGCACTGCACTAAACACGGGGCTGGCACAACACAGACTGGTGGCCCTGTTCTGCCTTATCTCAGCAGCCGTCTGCCCCAGAGTGATGTCCAGGGCTGCAAATAGCCCTGGTACATGTAAAACTCAACACGAGACAGGGTAGGGCTGTTTTGCTCTGGAGCTAATCACAAGCAAAGGAAAGTAGACCTGGAGTGACTTCGGGGATTTCCACAGATGAGTACTTTCCCCAGCACTTCAAGAAGGGAAAAAGCAGCTTTTGAAGCCACAGCTGACTTCACACTGCACTTGGGATCGACCATAACTGCCACAAATGTGCCCCAGGCTCGGGAGGTACATAAACCTGAGCATCCCAGGCTGGTACTGTGCTTCTCTCTGCATCTCTGTAAGTCTGGGGGATGTGATTCCATGGGGAAGGGGCTTGGTGCAGGCTGCAGCGTGGAGCTGAAGCCCAGCTGCTGTGGGGTATCTGCAGAGCTCGAGAGGTGACCCAGTGTGGGAAAGAGCCCTCCAGCTTCTCAAAAACCTCTCCCTCCTGTCCATCACCTCACTGGTGACCCAGACAGCGTATGAGGCAGTGCTACAAGTGCTAGATGTCTTTTTAAATTCACAAAAGAACTGAGGAAAGCGGGGTTTATGCAGTTGCAGAGTGTTTGAAGAAATGTATTTTTTAATGGCAACCACTTTGGTGAAAGCAGCAAAAGAAATTCTGTCCTTTGTCTGTTTTTCTGGCCTCCCTAAAGAAGGCACATGATTGGCAGGTTAAATCTGGTGTAGGGTAAAATGTCCCTGCAAAGCTAGAATTGAATGGGGCGGGACCCGAGCCCCAGATCTGTGGGAAGGAGAGGTGTTAACACCACTCCAGGAGGGCACTGATTTAAAAATAAAAAGTGACAATTTTTTAAAACGTCTTTGTAACAGTAAAGAAGGTGGCAGGAGGAGTGTGGTGGCTGGGATCAAACCGGCTGTGATCAAAGCCTCACCTAGAAAGCCGTTAACTGCAAAATGTTGCTTTGAAGATGTGTTGCCGGTACAGCAGCAGGCAGGGCCCCCCTGGAGCAGGCATCACCCCCAGCTCTGCAGCACCTGCACTGCAACAGTGTTGTTCTTGATGGGGCAAACCTTGCTGTGGAAGAGACTGATCAACCCCCAGGCTGGTGTTCATAGTGTGGAAATGGGCACGGTGCCTCTCCATCAGGTCTCCCTCCCAATGTGCTAGGACAGACCTAGCAGCTATGAAGGTGCAGACCTCAGATGGTGCCCCGTAAAGCTATAGGAAATCCCTGCTAGTCTGCTCTGCTGCAGCCAGACTTGCTGGGACAGAGGATACTGGGAGAAGGGGAATGATATTAATTAAATCCATCCGTTTCTAAAGCAGGATGGTTAAAATTTTTCCCCCATCTCTGCAGCCTTGGAACAGCCCAGAGCATCTGCTCTGAAGGGCTTGCAGTGAAACTGTGGGGTGAGACACAGGTGGATGGAGGCAGAGGACCAACAGGTAGCCAGGAAATAACTGTGAATAACGCAACAAGCAAATTACTTGGACACGTAGGAAGAATGTGGCAGTGGTTTCATTGCTGTGACAATTCAAGGACCTAGACAAATTCAGAATTTAAGGGAAATTTAACATCTTCAATCAGACTAACTAGCACGGTGGGGAAAAAAGCAACATTTTGGGGCACGCCAGACCTTTCCCGGGTCTCAGATACAAGGAGCAAACTTCAAAGGGAAATGCAAATAGAGAAGCTGGCTGGCAGTTTAATTTGACTTGTTAATCAGCTAGACTATTGGAGTAGCTGATACTTGCAGCACAGGGGAGATCCTGGCCCCTGCCCCACCGAGCTATCAATGCAGAAGCACGGACAGCTCACCAGATTGAACCAGACTGATTTGAAAAAGTAGTATAAACTCAGGCATATTACCTATTCACCTGCCCTGTTCAGGCAGCAGGTCCCCTGGGGACAGAGTCTGCCCAGTTTTGGTGGTGCAGCTCCCATCCTCACTGGGTGCCAGGGACATGGTTTGGGTACAGAGTAAATGGCTGCACCACGAGGAGCTGCAGAGCTGAGCTGGGCTGGGATGAGCACCCTGATGGGTGGCCTGACGGGGCTTCACAGGCATGTCGGAGGTGACCAGAGATGGGAGTTTTCCTTTCTACTGAAACCCTTTTTTTTTCTTCAGTGGAGGCATCACCAGAGACCTCACTGAGCTGTTGCTTTGTGGAAAATGCACTGCATAAAATCAGAAAACCACCCTATTTCTGCTCACTTAGACCCCATTTGGGGATCACAGCCTCAGGGCTGCTGCTTGGGGGCTGAAGAGGGATTTGTGCCTGGCACCACTGAACAGAAATTGTCATGTCTGCCCCCACGGTGTGAGAATGGGAACAGGCAGCTGTAAATCCTGCAACACCTGCTCCCCAGGGGGAATTATGTTCAAAAAAGTCCTGAAAAGTCTGACAGTCTCATTTTCACATTTTTGGTCACTACAGAAGAAAACGTTGAGTTTTCCAAGCCTTAAGCATTCTGCTTTAACCTCCTGAACTCAACCCAAATGATTGGAGCTGGGTTAGCATCTCCTTGGAGCTGGACACTGATTTGAGGGTGCTTCCCTCTAGGAGCCCAATGTCTGTTGTTCTCACCCAGTCCTTGTCCTGGCTATGGGGCTGCATCTTCCAGTGACAGCCTGGGTCACTGGGAAGCTTGTCTGGAGCAGCCTGTTCTATATTGTGAAGAATGAGGCTTTTGGGGGAAACTCTGCTATAGGAGAGGTTAATTCACTGGCTCTAGGAAATGCAATTCCTTGTGGGACCACGCTGGTAAATTTACAATTCCTCATCCCTTTTCCACAGAGTGAAAAGCTGCAAGACAACATCTTGCCAACCTTGGGATGCAAATATCTGGCATTTCTGGAGGTAGCAGAGGGCAGGGCTTCACACTGTGACTGTGGTAGCAGCAGCGGTGTGTGACTGGCAGGAGCTGATTTGAATAATTGGGTGTCACATCTCTATTTTTCTTTCAGTTTAGCTACATGTGCAATTAATTAAAATAATAACCTAAACGGTCTCCTGCTGGGGTTGTGTTTGCTGCTCCGCTTCAGTCTGCCATCAGCACTGCTGAAAGAGTTTTATCGAGAGATGTTTCTTGCTGAGGAGCTCGAGCAAAGAAAGGCTCTCCCAACAGAAAGACCTTTAATGCTCTTCGTGTCTGTACTTTTCCCACCCATCCTGTCTGGATGGTGGATAGACAATAAATAGGGCTCTGATGTGTCACTTCCCCCATCCTCTGCTTGCCCTGTGCTTTGCCTGGCATGGGGAATTGCCTCATCCATGTCAAGGCAGATGTGGTCCATATCCTGCATCTAAGGCAACCCAGTAGTGCTGCAGAAGGAGGTGCTTTGAAATCAGGACACCCCCCCCAGTGTAAGCACAGGATAGCCCTGCATATATATCTGATGACAGAGTCGAGGTACAGAGACACAAGAGCTGTGCTGCTGAGCCAGTGCACCTAAGACTTTGGGCACTGAAGTTTTCCTGGAAGTGTGATCCCCTCCTCCTTGAATTAACTATTTCCACGAGCTCATCTGGTGTAGCTGCTTCCACACCCCATCTGCACCATTTTGCTACCCGTTTCCAGCTGTGTTCCTTTCCTCACCTCTGCAGCCCAAGGCTGGCAGATGCCCTCAGCAGCCTTTGCAACTGGAGAAAGCTCTGGTCCATGAGGAAACCACCAGAGGATCTTCATTCATTCACAATTCTCCATAAAAAAAAGCCTAGATTTTGGCACGCACTGTGCTGACCACATCCCTTGCAAGATTGTGGGGCAGCTTGTGCTGCCTGCTCCCACACTGAAGATCTCTGTGGAAGAAATTAAATTACTCAGGGAACTGTGCTCCTGCTTTTCACACTCCTTCCAAACACCCTTTATCTGCAAGCACATGCTGTTACAGTGGCAGCAGGAGCATACTTTAAAAAATCAGGATGCTTACATCCAAAGCCTTTTCCTATTGCTGTGTTCACTGTTGGTACAAGAAATATCATTTCCCTGCAGCTGAGAGCATTCACATCTCATCTTGCTCTTTTTTTCCAGTTCTTTTTCTTGCCTGGCTGATTCCCTGTCAGCAGCCAACACTAATCTATCCCTGGCAGTCCTTTCCCTCCCTGCTTTAGTTTTAAGGATGCTTGGGATTACAGGGTATTGACCATGGCTGTGAGTGTGGTGCCAACCAGCCCCCTACCCCACAACCCCTGCCTGCTTCTGGCAGCACTGACACAGGGTTTTGGGGCAAGCTGGCAGGAAGAGCTGCCTGTCCTGGGATGGCCCTTTACATCTCAGTTTGCCTGGAAAAGGCTGAAGCAGCCTGAACTAGATGGGCAACAGAAGACAATGTTCGAAATTAAAGCGCCTGGCTGGCAGGAGGAAGATGATAAACTTGTCCAGAAGAAATTGAATTGGGACTTAGCTGAATGGGAAAGCAATCGAAATTCAAAGGCTTTTCGCTGAAACCAACTGACCAAAGCAGAGCTCCCAGGCCTTTAAACAGCATTCATAAACTTTAAGGCCAGCGAGGACCATTTTGATCATCTGGTCTGACTTGTTGCTTGGTGTAAACCTGGTTCCTCCTGCCAGCCTGAGGACTTCTGCATCAAGCACAGGATTTTTGTACCTCTTTCAGGAAAATAGCCTGTATTGATACAGAGAGACCAAGAGAATTGCGAGTCTCCCATACTCTTCTGTGGTCCGTAAGCAGAGCTTAAGATGACTTATCAAGTCTGAATAAAAGAATGCCTCATGCTTGCCCCAGAGATAGTGACGACGCACTTCTGCACCCACTTCTGGGTGCAGGACTCCAAGAGCTTGAAGGATGTACCAGGAGGAAAAAACAAAACACTGCACTAGAAGAGAAGGGGAAGGAAACCAAGAGCTTGATCTTCACTGCTTGACAAAATGCTCTCACAGCTCTCCTATCAGTCCATTACGTGAAAATAAGAGCTGATGTGCTTTCGTTTCCATCCTTACTTAAATTAGCACTGTAGGGACAGCCATTAGTACCCATCACACCTCTCCCAGAGCCCTGACCTCCACAGAGGCCTCTAAGTACAGCTGTGGTCTACAGGGCAGGTCACTGCAATTATTTATCACTTATTACCACAGCGAGTGACATGGCAGGAGCTGTTACATCCCATGTGCTAGGGTTACAGCAGGCTCATACCATGGGCTTGAAATGATGCTGATCAAGGGGAGGCATCTCTTCTCTGGCCTGACAGGATCCAGGTGTTTGGGAGGTGCTGAGAGGCAGAGAAAGATGAAGTTCCAAATTGGGGTTTGCTCCCTGGATGGCTCAGAGGTGGCAGGAGCCTGTGGGAAGAATCCAGCCTGTGGTATGTGCACATGGGATGTAGCTGACCTGGGCACAGCCAAAGCTGAGCAGGACCACTGGTGGGGACAAGCTGGGATCTGGCACACCAAAATCTGGGTTGTCCCACCCCATGAGGAAATCTGGTTGCCTCTCTGTTCCCTGGTCTCTCCCCTTGCCTCTGCCTGCCTTGTCTGATGGATTGCATATCCTTGAGGGAACACTTAACTGGCTGAGAGGTGTCCGCTACCCCCCTTGTCTGTTTCCACAGATGTCCCAGGGTCATTTCACATTGGGAGCCAGGTCCTGTCCTGACTACACCCCTGCTGCAGCAGCCAGTGTAGATCTCAGATGATGAGCATCTCAACACTCCTAAACCCAAGTACACACTCACGGAAGCAAAACTGGTGCTCCAAACCTCTGATGGAACAAGAGCCACTTACAGGGGTGGAAACTGATGCTTCTTAACACTCTTCCTCCTTCATATCACTGTTGCTCTCCCAGGAGTACCTGAAGAGTCCAGGGCCCGCTGCCTGATGCTTTGCAGACACAGGAGAAGGACAAGCTCTTGCTTCCCCACATAGCTGCAAGAACAGGCAAAGGACAGGGGAAGGATGTAGGCACAGCAAACAGTCACCCTGAGCGCATCTCAGGGACCTTTAGATTTACACCATTCTGCAATGTCCAGCATCACTTTTCCTCTTATGTTCAGGCATCAGATTTAGCAATGGTCTCTGTCATCCTACACTTCAGAGAAAGTTTGTCTTATTTAGAAGCCCCACATGCAAGGCATCTCTTATATTAATGCAGGGAAAGGTCGAAGAAAACTGGGGGGGGGGGGGGGGGGGCGTTTGCTTTTTTTTTTCCCCTGAAAGCTCAGCCCCTCGGTGCTCAACCCAGCCGCTGGCAGGCTGGGGGAAGCAATCCAGCCCTTCCGAAATACGCTCCCAGCCTCACCCCCACAGCACTCCGCAAGCGCAGAGCATCCGCAGGCGTTCCCCGAGCAGACCCTGCCGGGAGATGGCACTGCAAGCAAGGAGAATTATCCCGCGGCGCGCCGAGGGTGGCAGGAGCTGCCGAAGCAAAAAAGAGTCCTTTTATTTGTATTTTCCCCTCCTTCCCCTGAGACCCTGCTGGAAAAATACTCCTCTTGTCACCTGTGATGGCTGCATCCTTTCCGCTTAGCAACATTTCTTTCATGCCAAGCGGAACTTGCTGCTAACGAGGCAGGAGGTATGCGAGGGATGGTTGGAAATCGCTGGCACATCTCTATAAGCATCCAAGCAAAGAGGGACGGAGGGGGAAAAGTCCGTGCCTGGCCTTAGGGGGTGAAGACAGTCCTCTCCATGCAGAGGGTATGCAGTCTCAGACCCCTCCTCGAAGCCTCCAGAGCATCAGTATTTCAGTAGCCTCCTCCAGCTCCAAAATCACCCAAAACTTCCATAGGAGCTTTTTTCAGTTCAAACAAAGAAGCTGTGCAAGTATAATGAATTTCCCTCCTCTAGGTGGGAAGCTTTGCTAAAGTTGCTGTCAGGGAATCAAAATTTACAGCACCTGAAGTTCTGCTAGCTTGCTGTTTCTCATCGAGGTATCAGGGGAGATGCAGATTTTCTTGTTTCTCGTGAGGGCTTGAATCTCCACCTGGATGAAACTGAGAAATTTCGGCAGCCTTTTGCAATGCCGGCCCAATTTCCCAAGGAAATTTCATGGGCTTTTCCGCACCCTGCCAGATTTTTCAACACCTTTCAGGAAGTCACAGCTGAACAGTTTTGGTCAGGATAGTTTTGCGTTTCACAGAGAATATTTGGACCATTAGGTCTTCTCGGCAGATAGTTGTTGAATGCTCCCAGGACCAGTGTTTCTAGTCCCCAGTGGCACATTGTCCTAGGCAGCAAGGTGTTCCCAAAACAGGCAATATCACGCAAATCCAGTGAGAAGATACCTATCAGTTCTCTTGTGAAAACAGATGTGTTTGGGCTCAGATAACAGACTCCAAGATGAGGCTGTTTGAGACTTTTCTTTTTTTTTTTTTTTTTTTTTTTGGGGGGGGGGGGATGTTTTCTAATTGAAAATTCTCAAAACTGAAGTTTTGAGAAGAGGAATGTGTTGGTGCCCTTCCTGCTCTGAGGACATGATAAAAAGCAGTTATGAAATTTGTCTTAATGTCCCATTCTGGCATTTTTGCAAAGAAAGTGTCTGCTTCTCAGTTTTGAGCAGGAGCCAAATGGATCTATGCTGAAAAACAGAGCAGTGTTAAAGGGTCAGAACTGAAACATTTCAACATGCAGTAAACAGGCAGGTGTGCTTAATGCCCTGTGATTTTGCCAGGTTGTGGGAGAGAAAAGCAAATATTTGTCTAATTTTCATCTTGGCAGTGGTGATGCTGAAGGAAGGGAAGGCTGGGACATGGGTAGTGAAGGAGAGGAGATGGAGGAAGCAGAATGAGGTGGAGGATGCAGAAGCAGGAAGAAAAGGGGATATTTCTCCTTGCTAGATAAGGGCTATATGTGTCCATGCTTTCATTAGTGAGCACGGGAGTCATCCATCCTCACGGTGTAGACGCACCCTACATAGAGGCACCAAGAAGCTACAGGGTGAGGGTGGGACAGCCCGAGAGGGTTTCACTTGCTTGGTTGAGGTTTTGGGCTTACAGGACTTTACCCTTAAGAGTAAGGATGAGAAACCCAGCAAATCATTACAAGAAATTCATCTTTGAAAGTTTAATACTCATTGAGACCCAGATAATGGGGAGCACAGGAATGGAGGTGGTGGTGGTATCTCTTTCCAGGCATCATATCTGGAACAGTGATTTCCCACTGGGGCTCTCCCACTCCAAAGGCAGCCAGCAGGAACTTATGGGGGCTGCTGGCAGAGATGGGGACCTCTCCCTCCTCTCCTTCTCTGCTCCCTGCACCCAGCACTGATGTTTCCCAGGTGTTTCTGACTTGCACAGTTTGAAACTGAGTCACCTTTGATTTCTCCTGAGATTTCCCAGAATTCTTTTAACCGCAATATTATATTTACCCAAAATGTGGGTTTCTGGGGGAATCATTCTTTTCAGCTCAAGGCAAAATGAGATAAAATGGCACAAAATTAATTTCCCCTCTCAAAAAAAAATCCTTTGGAAAATTGTGGGAGCAGGGGTTGGCAAATGGCTCACCAAGACATTCATAAACCATCTCTGTCACTTTTTTCTTCTAAATCCAACCTTTTCACACTAAAAACTTCAAACTGCTTTAATCCTTGGCTTCTGCTTTCTATGTGAGGAAGATGATTCATGATAGAAGCCAGTCCTGCAACCAGAGCAAGGAGCCATGCTGCAGCAGATGCTAGCCTGTCTTGAGGTGTTAATCCACAGGGAGATGGTTGGGGATGAACCAGCTGTGCTGGCATGGGACACAGCTTGGGGCAGGCTCACACATGACTGGTGACTGGTAAGGTTTTGTGGTGGAGGGTTCCCAATACAGGCAAGAGCCACAACTGTCAGGACATCCTTGCTTTCTCAATGGCAATGAGAGCACCTCTGCCATGTGTAAAAGACTGCAGACCCTTCGGTGGTTTGGGTGCAATCCTGTTACAGGAAGGGCTGGAGGCTGGGTCAGGAAGGATGCCCAGTTCCCCTCCTGAAGATGCTCAATAGTCTGTGTGTGCCTTGTGCCAGCCACATCCCTCTGGCACCTTCACAGTCCCCAAACCTGACAGCGCTGTCCCACTCCTGTAAGATGTCCTGGTCTACAGGGGAAAAACACTCTACCTGGCAAATACGCAGGATTATGGTGCTGATTTCCCAGTTCCAGAGGCATTGCAACACCCATCCTTTAATCCAGAATATTCACAAAATAGTGATGCAAAACATGATCATTGTAAGGTCTTGGTTCTTGCCTGAGATTGCATGGGGTTGTGCTTGTGAGGCCAAGGGAGAAAAGTGCTGGGGGAAACCTTTTCCAGACCCCTCTCCCGTTGTTCCTCACTCAGAAAGACATATGCGAAAATGTATTTTAAATATGGCTTTCATTCCACGCTGAGCCTCTTCCGAGCAAGGCGCTGGCAGCAGTGGGCCATGTGCTGAGTGGGTGATGGGACAGACGTTATTTATAACAGGTGTCAGGCGGTACTTTGTCATCGAAATCTTACCCGGCAGTAGCAGCAAGGGGTCTCACCATATGCCAATCTCTGTTTTCCAGGAGCGGTTTGATAACAGCGTGCACAACCTGACATCCTTGCTGCACATGGAAACTTTACTCACATATTTTAGCTGACCGGTTGGACCTCAATCCTTCTGCACCCCTCTGCATCCCAAATCATGCTAATCACTCATGTCCGAGCCACCTGATACCCATGATCAGGGTTGCATCCAAGGACAGGATTTTCTCCCACACAAACCTTTGCACACACATATGGCCACATCACACCCTGTCCAGGCTCTGGGAGGTCCCCACAGCCTCTCCTCACTCACACCTTGCTGTATGCATGCACACAGACACGCACCACCATCAGCCTTCGCAGGCACATGGGTAACAGGCTGGAAAGCTACAGCCAAGTCCTGTACTTATTATCTCCATCTTTGTCTTTCGCACGCACCTCCCGCCGTTCCCTGCTATCTACACAGGAAGAAGTTTGGCGAATGTAATAAAGACAAGGTGAAGATTTACATAAAATAATCTCTCCTGCCATGAGTCCTGAGGAATTTTAATCAGTCCAGGAGTACCAGCAGAATTCCTTTGCCTGCAATCTTTTCATGATCTTGCTTTCCCCTCTTGTTCCTCGTGGGGAGCATTTGCTGAGAAGATGATTAAATCGGGATAGTAAAAAGCTCGTTGGCTCCGTAGCTCCCATCTTTTCCTGCTTCTTTGCAAGATCATTTGTACTTTTTTCTGGCCTGCGGCATGCCAGGTCAACTGCTTTCTTTGCCTACCCTGTACGTTTCCTCACCATTGTTGTGGGTTTTTTCCCCCTCCGGAGAATCTCTTTTGTGCAAAGGCAAGAGACAAGGCTCCTAGCTCAGCCTGCTGTGTTGTTGTTCGCCTGAAGTCCAGCAGGAATTCAAGGAATGGTTCCCCACGTCTCCTATTCACCTTGCTCCTGCCGGTGGCAAGGGGTCGGGCAGGGGGCGGGTATTTTGGGGAAGCCATGAGCGAGGAGCACAGACTTAAGAGGCTGATGTGAACTCGGGGATTTTGGAATAATGAAACTTATCTGTGTGTTGCCTGCCAGCAGTTCGGTGTAGGAATTTGGGCATTTTGCTTTGAACAAATGATTCACTGGTAATCATTCAATCAGCTCTCCCGATGGTTGAATAATCTGGGAGTAACTTAGTCAGATGTTTGCCACGAAGTATCAAATAAATCGCTTGGAAAAACACTGGTTCGGACTCTCACCTTATACATACGCAGCTCTGGTGTACAACCAGGCAAATGCTGTCCCCTGAGCTTTGGCCCCAGGTGTCCAAGGTATTTGTGTTGCTTTACAACTGGCCAAGTCCAGCCCAAAAAGTTCAGGATCTAACCATGGCTTGGCTCTATCATACTGTCATCATACAGCTGTGAAGCATCCTCCCCCCTGCTTGGGGTACCACTGCTGCTGGAGGCAGGTGGGTGGCACACAATGGGGTAGAGTGACATTCTTGGTGATGACCTCCTGGTTGAACATCGGTGTACAGGCTTGCAATGAGCCCTTTGCTTTCTCCAGGTGGCTCCCACTGGGGTACAGTGGATGGGGAAAGCAGCCCATGGTGATGACCTGATGTTGGCTCATAAGCTAGAGGAAAATCCTTGCCCTGAGTCCAGCTCTCCTCCTGGACCTGTTGGTGCTGAGGCATCTTTCCATCCCTGTCCCCACAAACCCACCTGCTCTCCTGACACATTTCCCAGTGGCATCTGAGAGTTACTCCTTCCTGCACAGATTTTACTCCTTTTTCAGGCCTGATCCTGGCTGACAGTTGGGCTGGAGGGATGAAGCGGGAGAGAAAGGGTTTGGGATTTTCTTTCATCTTCTTCATTTTGTGACTATTTCAACCAGGTATAGAGTCTCTGGGCAGGAACGTCATTCTCCCTCTCTGCTGCAATCTGCTGAACAGCCCTGGACACAACCCCTCTATGCTCTTAGTTTTCCCTCCTGTTTTTTCAGGACCTGCTATTATCTGTCACAAAGTCCCCCAGAGCCCCAACATGCTGGTTATTCTTCATGGATAAAACCAGTAACAAGAAACAGATAATTTATTGTGAACCTTTGTCTGAGACAAAACATCATTATTTCCATCCAATTAATAGTGGCTTTTAGTAACATCAATGAAAAACTAGACGAAAGCTGGCTTCCGCTCAGCTCCCATCCTCCGCCTGTGTGACATTGTCTGTGTGAGGCCAGGACTGCAGCAAGAGGTGGTATCTTTAATTTGATCAACATATATCTAGTTGGAACAAAATAGATTGGCTTTTGTAGGCTGGCCCAAAGATTACCTTCTCTTTTTTTTTTTTTTTTCTTTAACACAAAGATCAGGAAGAAAGGTTTTGTTTGTTGTTTTTACTACTGTTGTTTTCTGCAGCCCAGAAGTCCTGTGATGCCAGGGAAAGTGGGAACATGCCAGTGGGAGTATTTCTCCTAAGTCCTCTCTGCAGAGTTTTCTCACATGTGCTGTTTCCTGAGTCACAGGGTTATTGTGCTGGGAACACTCGGATATCTGGAAACTGAAACAGCCCTTACTGCCGACCCAAGTGTTGATGGCCAGGGAGCAGCACCCCAGCCCTGCCACAGTCTCTGGGCTGGGGGCCAGGGCAGAGGACTCCCATAATAAGTTGTAGGGCTCTGCAGGGCTCCCCAAAAAGCCCCCATCAGCACCGGTCTCTGCCCCTCGCTGGCACCTAGCCCCTGGCAGCCATCAGGCAGTTTCTCCATGGGCATTGTCTCTTCCAGGCTGAGGAAACTGAGGTATTTATCTGCATGCTGGCAGCCAAGCAGGGGATGTGGCTGGGAAGAGCTATTCCTCCCAGACCCCCCTGCCCCATGGCATCCCCCACCCAGTGCCATCACGGTGCAAATCAGCCTTTCCCCAGATCCAGCCCCCCCACCCCACCCCAAATGTTTGCAATTGCCTGTGCGGGTGGCAGGAGTTGGGGAGAGGTGGGAACCCTGTGAGGCTGACTTCCCCTCCTGCCCACCCTGCCCTTCCTTGCCCTGAGGCTGCTCGGCTGTCCTTGCTCACCCTCCCCTTTGGCTCCTGCTCGTTTGGCCTCGCTGCTGCTTTAATTTTAGCAATTCCTTGGAAAGAGTCATTTTCCATAACTCAACTCGCAGTGAAGCCCTCTGCCTGCCAGCTCTGCCTTCTCACACGTGTTGCTGGCGTGCCCCAGCAGCACACGCCTGCACCTGCCCAGCCAGGCCTGCCTGTCCCAGCCTTTTGCACACCAAAGCCTCACACCCGGCTCCCGTCCCTCCTTGGCACATTTCACCCTGGCACTCCCGAATTCCGTCGTTCCACGGCTGGAGCAGGCTCCCTGGCCTGGCAACCCTGGCCCGGCTGCTCAGCTTCTGACTTGTCGGGAGTCGTTGTGCACAGCACAGGAGGACGCCTGTCCTCTTCGCCCCACAGACCCCGACACGTTCACAGTCTTTACCTGCAATGGGAAATGGAACAACCCCACGTACCACGGGGGACCCCGAGTCCGTGGGGGTGCGATGGATGGTCTTGTTCAACACGCACCAGCAGGTTGCACTTGAGAGGGAAAGGTGGGCACCCGTGCGGGCGTCCCACCTAGCTTGTGCATCGGTTGTGCAAGAGGGTGTGAGCGCGCAGTCTTGCGTGCGCTGGGTGTTCAGTTGTGTGGCGTGCATGTGAGTGCGGTGCTTTCATTTCAGTCTGCCTCTGCGTGTGGCGCTTTCGTTGCGCACTTCAAGAGGGTGCTTGTGCAAGGGGCTGGGGCACTTGCAAGCATGCGAGGATGTGTGTAGGGGTGCACAGGGGGTGCCTTCATTTGGGTCTGCACCTCTCGATGGGGGCGGGGAGAGTGCGGAGGGTCCACTGTGCAAGGCCACATGTGCGTGGCTCCGTGTGCATGGGGCACACATGTGTGTGCAAGGGGCCGCCAGCATGCTCTGCCTTCACTTGGGCGTGCATCTGGGGGGAGGCGGGGGGGCTTGCAGCGTGCCCGCTGTCCAGGCAGGCAGGGACTGTGCCGTGTGTGGTGTGTGCGTGCGTGGCCCCGCACTCGCGGTACTTTCACGAGTGTGCTCCGCCGTCTGCAATTGCGCGGGGGGTCTTGCGGGGGTACGTGTGTGCGGTGCCTCCCTCCCGCTCAGCATCCGCGGGGAGGTGGGGAGGGAGGAGGCTGCGTGTCCGCAGGGGCGTGTGCCCGGGCGCGCGTGGGTTTGGGTTTGTGTCTGTCTCTGTGTGTGTGAGTGTGTGTGTGTGTGTGCGGGCGTGGAGCGGGTACGCGCGGCGGGGCCGGGAGCGCGTCCGCGGCGCTGTGCCGGGGGGTGCGGGCTGAGCTCATCGCTGGCTCCCCGGCGCTCCTTACCAGTGGCTTCTGCGGTCACATGGGTTATGTGCTGGAGTTTAAAAGAGCTTATAGCCCCCGAGCCGGTGCAGAAGCAGCCGGTGGTTGCATGGGGTAGTGCTGGGAGCGGCGGCGAGGAGGGCGCCGTGAGTACCGGGCGGCCGGGGCCGGAGGGAGGTGGTGACTCCCCCCCGCACCCGCGGGACGGGGGGAGGCAGCGGGGGTCAGGGGAGGCGAGTCCCGGTGCCCGCCGCCGGAGCGCCGCTGCCTTTCTGGGGGGTGAAAAAGGGGAGGGGGGGGGAAGAGGAACGCTTGTTTCTCCCCCACACACACACCCCGCGTCTGGTGTCCCCGCCCGCCCCGCAGCCGCGCACCTTTCCCCAGCGCGCCCACGCGTGTCCGCGCCCCGCCGTGGGCTGCGCGTCTGCTCCCCGCGCCGCCGCCGGGGCAGGGGGCGAAACCCCCGGAGGAGACAGTTTGGGCAACTTACTTCCCTGCTCCGCCGTGCCTGTGCGTCCGCCTGCGCCCCGGCCGGGCGTTCCCGGCGGGGGAGGGATGGGGGGCACGGGGTCGGGGTGGCCCCGCACCCCCCCACCGCCCCCCAGGGCAGCGGGTCCGCGGCGGGGAGGCACGGCGGGACACCCCCCCTTCCCCAGCGGGGAGGGCATCGCGGCCGCTGCGAGCGGCATCAGGTTGAAGGCAGGGAGGGGATGATCCCTCCTGCTTGCTGCATTGCATGAGCAGGGCTGGAGCCGAGGTTGCGGGGTGGCTCTTTGTAAAACGGAGCCCGTGGATTTCCTAGGCGGGAGAGCAGACTTTTTTTTCGTTTCTCCAGAGGCGCAATCTGCCCTTTCCTCTGCAGTGGCAGTGCTGATTTCTTCTTTTTTTTAAAAAAAAAATCCTTTTTTTTTTTTTTTTTTGTGGGGGTGGTATGATTTTATAAGAAAAGCGTCTGCATGGCGCTTCTGTGGAACTGCTCTCCCTGGGCTAGGCAGTTCATCCCGAGCGTGAGTACGAGGGCTGCTTTCCAGAATTGCATAATACACACCGATCCCTTTGCTGCACAAACTCCCTGACATTTCCAGATCTTGGTGACTTCCCCCGCTGCAATCTTAAAACTGGATTGGGACTCCAACCAGCGCATGAGCTAATTTGCGATGCCTTCGCTGGGGACAGAACCTGGTCTGGATGTTTCAGCTTCCCTGGCTTCTCTGGCAGTTTTTTTCTCAATCCGCTAAACTTTCTCGGTATAAAGATGGGCACTTCTCCTTCATTCTCTTAGAAAGCCTCTTTCTTCCCCGCCCCATGCTTATAGACACGTGTAGGTCTGTTCAGAGCACAGGTTGCAGAAAGGGGTTTGCCTGCAAAGCTATTTGATTTCTTTTTCATGTCTCTTTGTGTTTTAATTTGTGGGATAGTCCAGGAGGTCCTTTCCTCAGATTTTTTTTTGTTCACGAACTTGCTGACTTCTGCTAGGATCTTGTTAATTTAACTCTGACCGTGCCTGCTCTCAGTGCACGCGTGTTGTTTACCTCTGTGAGGGACACAACCTGCACACGCCACTGCTGGTCCTACTGGCTGTGTGTGCAGGCAGAGAGGCAGGGACACTAGCTGCTTCCTACGAAACGTGCAGATATGCGGGAGCAGCCGTTCTTGCTCCCTGCCCTGCCCCTCCGCGAGGAGTTAGAGCTTTGCTGTGAAGGCTGGAGATGGGCAAGGGATGCTCATGTCCGACCAGCATCTTGCTGGGACCAGAGCTCGTTGGGGAGGGTAGACTTTTCTGAGACAGGCTGTGCTTTGAAAATGAGAGCCCCATTCCTGGCAGTGTTCTTTGGAACAGCCCTTTAGGATAACTTCATCAGAGCCTATTGTCAGAGCAGGCCAAGCCACTATCTGATGATTATGTGTTATCTTCAGTCTGATTTACCCCGAGGGGACCCAATCCTGCCAAGGCACTGAGCCCCCATCCCCATGGAAGGTGCTCAGCACCTCCTGGACTTGGGAAGGAAGAAGCCCTGGTACCTCTCAGAGCTTTAAAGCTTGTGATGCACATACACGTACAAATAAGTGTGCAGCCAAGGCTCAGCTTTCGGAGATGTGGCCGACTGTCCAAAGCCAGCAGCAGGAGTTTTGCGGGTGCGAACCACAGCTCCTGGCCACTCTCAGTTAATTCCCCAGCAAGCTGGAGGAATGCATCCTGCTCCAGCTCAGACTGGGGCTGGGTGTGCGCCTGGGGAGCCTGTCTCTCGGCTCTGTCGTTTATTATTGCTGCCGCTGCCATTACGCCTGACAAATGGGAGTTGCTGACTAATGTGCTGTTTGTGTGTAAATATCTGAGTGCTCGCAGCTGAGCTCACTCCTGTGACTTTGCAGGAAGCTGCCTCAGCACCTTCCCCCCTCCCCAACCCCATCCAGACCTGAGAGTGCAAAGGCATCCTTCTGTGGGGACCTTCCCACCTCTCTCAGCAGCTTTAGCCTTCGCTCTCTGCTTCTTTCCTGCAAGACTCCATCCTCTCGGGTTAACGTGGAGGCCCTGCTGCTTTCCTGAGTGTGAGTCAGGGGTGGGAAAGGGCTCTGTATGTGTGCATGCAGCGTGTGTGAGCACACCTTCTTAGGCACAGGCATGATTGCTCCCAGGGGTCCTTGTCCTAGACAGAAAGAGTTTTGGGGACTTCGTGTGTTTTGATAAAGAGAGCCATGCAGAACTACAAAATTAGTTTTATTTTGGCTTGGTTTTTTTGTTTTTTGTTTTCCTTACCTACTCAGCCCCAAGTTCCCCTTAATTTCATCCCATTGCTGCTGAAGATGCTAAATTATTCCTTCCCATATCGTTTTCATCCCATTTGCAGATTAGCATCCAACTGCTTCTGTCAGTACTTGCTCAGCCCAGCTAGACTGATCGCAGCTCTTTCAATCTCCCCTTGTAAATCAATCCCTTCTGCCTCCTGATCATTTTTGTCGCTCGTTTTTCTGAAATCCCTCCAATTTGTCCATTTTGTGTCGGTGACGTATGCCTGGCCCTAAACATGATGTATACCAGGCATGGCAGCGTGAGGGAAGGACACCTCCTCCCCTCCCACCCCGCTGGGGCTTGTGATGCTTTGTCAGCACTGAACTGAGTTACTTCCCCATTATTCTAAGCTATAGTCCCTGCTCGGTGTTGCAGAAGAAAGCAGCATACCCAGGTCAGTGCCCTGGGGAGAATTCCTCCAAATTTTGGCGATGAGTTGCCGAGGTTTGCTTGCATGCTGCTAGCACATGCTGGAAGGAGCCAGTGCTCTAGGTGCTGTCCATGGGGTGCCTCTCCTCACAAGAGTTAATAGCTGAATGAGGAGGGATGAGCAAAATAAGAGAGGGCAAGCTGCATTGAGGCTGATGGACAGATGGGGAAACTGAGGCACCTGCACAGGCTCAACACACATTTCCTGTGCTCCTGTCCAGCACGCCTCTTCTGTAGGGTCTCTGTGTGTGGGGTCCAGTCCCAGTTGCACCCATTAGTATTGCAGCGAGCATGGGGATTTTCCCAGGAGATACTGGATCTTGTCTCTTGGTCAGAGCAGGCTGGCAGGCAGGGATGCTGGGTTCTGGGCTGGTTTTGTGCATTGCTTCATGTGCTGATGGCCAGAGCTTGATGCCACAGGTGCTCTCACGGGGAAGAAGCGGCGACTTTGAGCAAAGGCGGTGGTATCTCGCATTCATGCACCTTGAAGTTCTGTCATCCCAAACCCTGAGCTCCTTGCACTGAGCATTCCCATTCCCTGGCCCTTCCAGGGACCATCTATTTTTAGGAGGGGTTGTGTTCTGGACAGTGTCCACCGCAGATGCTCTCTGCCTCCTCCTCTTGGCCCCTCGCCAGGGACACCACTCGGGCTATCTGCTGGTGGGGCAAGACCTTGCTGAGGCTCTGCGGGACCGTAACGGAGGCGGCACTATGCCGAATATGGGGACACTTGGGGGGCTATTGCTGCCCCGGGGGTGCTCGGGAGGGCCAGCGAGCTCACGCTGCCCTTCCCCTGAACTGTTAGAAATGGCATTTAACTGTGCTGTCGGTACCAGCAGGACACGGTGCCGGCTTTACTGTGGAGTAAGTCAGGGCACCGCCTGGGCCGGGTGGTACCCGGTGCCCAGTGCCGGTCCGTTCGCCGGGATGACACTAGGGGGCACGAGATCTGCTGGAATCCTTTGTAGGGGATGGGGAATGAGGATGCAAAGCCGCTCTTGACCCTTCAAGCCCGTACACCATCCCCCCGCACATTTTGCAGGAATCCGAGCGTTAAACCCCAAGGGCTGCCCCCGGGTAACTCGTCCTGCGGCGAGGGCAGGACGCGGCTCTCGGGATGCTCCGCTGGATCCCTGCCTCGCCGGCCCTGGGAGCAGTAGGAGTAAGGATGGGAGCGCTCAGCCGGAAACATCTCCGAAGCGAGGAGGAGATGGACGCAGCCAGAGTGCCAGGGAATCTCTGGGGAATTTGGGAAATCCAGGAAAACACCTAGCATGGTTTTAATGCCTCTCCGGAGGCATTGTCCAGAGCAGGGATTAAATTAGATTCAGGGCTGGCTTTCAAGACGCAGCGTGTTACGGTTTTGTTTTCTGCTGTATGTTAAGTTCACACGTGATGTCTCTTCAGGGTCATGTTTTCCCAAACCAGCAGAAACTTTAGAGAGTCTGATTTTAATGAATGGTTCTAATCAATCTGAAACATGGCTGGGGCGGGTGTATGTGTATATATTATACATACGTGTCCATGTAGGTGTCGGGGTAGGGTGCAAAGAATGTGTTTTTGAAGGTATGTTTACGCATTTCTGCATACATTGAGTTGTAATATTGTCTTTTGTGCTTAAAATCTATTATTCCAGCTGTGAATGCATGTATGTATATTAAAACACTGTATACTGGAGTCTATCTTGTTACAACAAACCTTGCGAAAAGCAAATAAAGAGACATTGTTCTCATAGCAGGCTTGGAAGGACTCAATATTTATCTTGTATGAATTTTGATAGTTTTTATTCAGCATATTTGCAGTTATGATGGTGGGGGGGTTTCTGCCTATCTACTTAAAATTTTGTGCTAGTGGGAAACTGAAAAGATTCAGATCGTTTCAGTTTATTCATTACTTAATGAAAACAGAAATCAAGCTTTTGGATTGAAATCTTCATGCTTGATAACATTCTGGCATATTAATTTCTAAATGGTTAGGTTTTCTAATGCCTTCTGTCACCAGATATCAGGCTCCTTTGCTGGAGCACTGCTTCTTTCGCAAACCCCCAGGCAATATTTTTAGTAGGACACTGACGCATCGCAGATACTCTTGTTCTCCTAGAAAAGGCTTTGACTGTTGTTGAAAGTAGCACCTGGACGGCTGGAAATGAAAGATCAGGGGAGGACGACGCTGCTGCGTCAGTACGTTTGCTTTGTGCCTCTGATGGAGATGATTTTGTGTCCGGCCGTGTGGGTGCGTGCCTGTGCAGATGCAGGGGCACTCTCCCAGATGGTTTCTGAGCCAGGGCTGACGACCAGGGGTTTATCTATTTTGAAGTGCCTTGTAAAGTGGAAAGAGATCCGGACAAAAGTGCCGAGTCTACTTTTAAGTCAATTAGGGATCGTATCCGAAAGCGTGACTTGGTTTGAAGAGGAGAGGGTGATTTGTCTGAAGGTGTTACCTAATTAGAGGGTATAGTCAGGGCTCTAATTAGCCGTGACACCCTAAAGATGTCATCGAAGCCCTCTTGAGGCACTGCTGATCAGGCGGTGTGGCTGTGAGCCGTCTGGGCAGCGTGGCTGCACGGCCAGGGCTCCCGCCCTCATCTCGGAGGCTGCCTGGATGCTGGCACTGGAAGAAGCTGTTTTCTTTCAGGTGACTCACAATGACCTCCGGGGCTGCTGCCAGTATCGAGTGTTGTTCATAAAGTTGCAGAATGAAAGGAAAGCCGCAGTAGTTGGAAGAATTAATACCGGTGCCTGTTATGTGGGAAATCTTTCTCTTTTCCCCAGGCGGATTGCGTTCTGCTGCTCCCTGCTCGGGGGAGGCTGGAGGAGAAAGGCTGTAAGGTTTTGCAGTAAATGATGCTGTACTGGAGTCGTGGCTGTGTTTGCAGCAGCTGGAGGAGGGATCGTGACCCCTCTCTGCATTGCCTTACAGAGTGGACATGGGATCAGCTGAAGTCTGGCTTGCTCAGACCTGGTTGTATTTAAATACTATGAAACACACCCTGTGAAGGGGGAACTGGTGGGGGAAGCAGCTCAAGAAATGCTAGAGTGAGAGGGAGAGGCTGCTGGACAGACTTTGCCCTGATGCTGGAAGCGACTTGCAGCCTGGGGACCTCCACTGACCCAAACCTGGGTGGTGGGTGGTTGGTCTCCCTCCGAGAGGAGGATTGGGGGGCTGGTCCAGGGCTGCTCTCACTCCCTGCTTTTTATCCATCGAGTCAATTGGTATTTACTGAGTCAGTTCACTTTGCCCCATGAGGAGAGGACAGTGTAAGTTGCCCATTCCCACCAGCAGTGCTAAGTGCCAGTAGGAGCCAGGTGGAGCCAGGGAGTTGGCTGGTGGATGAGCGTGGAGGGCAGGGCCCGTTGTCATTCCTGGCATCAGTGAGTGAAAGCATCCTCTCCTCCATCAGGGCTGAGGTCCCCACCGCTGTCAGAGCCCTCTGAATCTCCAGGAGGGTTCGTCTCCAGCCCCTCAGCACCCAAATGTCCCCTGAGGGTGATGCTCACCTCTGGGAGTAGCAATGGATGCCTCAGACCTCCTTGGGAGGAAGGAGCTGCTGTTATTCCTGTTTCAGTGGGAAGAGGCCATCCTGGGGGCAAGGCAGGGTCAGCTGCCTGTTTTGTCAGTGGTGTGAGCAGCCTTGCTCTGCAAAGGGACTGGTGGCCAGCTTTGCTTTTGTAGGTAGTATAACAGGCCCCCTAAAGCAAACACAAAACCAGGCACATCCCTGTGCTAGCAGTTACCACGGGATGCGCCTGCTTTTAATTATGTGGGTGTTAAGCCAGTGAGTGCATTTTGTTCACGAAATTGCCGCCTGGTATTTTCCTACTTCTTGTGGTCTCTGGTGTCTTTCCCAGTCGCTGCAGCACAGGTGAGAATAAGTTGGAGACTGGACCTGGTAATTTGCAGGACCCTGCCATGGCCATGCAGGGCTGACCCACCCAGCTATCCCTGCTCCATGCTATTGCCATGGCTTCCCAGTGCTGCACGCTGTGCCATGTTACAGGTGATGGATGGGGAGGCAGAGAAGGTGACTGCTTTTTGACCACTGCATCTTCTCTGCTCCAGAAAGAGCTTCTTTTGAGGTGACCACCAAGGCTACGCACTTTGAAAATGCCCAGCAGCAGAGCTGTGGACAAGCCAGGCTGATTCCTGTCCAAATCCCGTGCAGGCACAGCAGCTATTGCATGCTGCATGGCATCATCTGTGAGAGGTCTAAAGCTCTCTTTGCTGGAACTTTGCAAGCTGACAGCGCGGGAGGAGGGATCTGCTGCTGCTGCCTGCCTGCTTGGACAAGGCAGGCTGGGCTGGGTTCCTCAGGGCCAGGTGTGAGCGTTCACTTGTGAAATTAAACAATATTACATATAATAAAACAACCTTATGTCTGCTTGGAATGTAGGTACACTCTCTGCACTGTGGTCCTTTTGTCCCTGGCCTAAAAAATGCTGGTGATAATGAGGACACGTTCTCTCCTGTGGTTAGAGCGTGGTTCTCAGATGCGAAGGGCAGAGAGCCTTTGCCAGGCTTTGCCAATGTGTGATTTAAGCTCTGTGCATCTGAACTAAGGACTTGAAAAATAAATACATTAAAAAGAAGGAGAGAAAAAAATGATGCTGCTGCTCTGAAATTTGTTCAAAAAAAGCTCTGTCCAGTCCTCCAGGCTTCTCACTTAGCAGAGAGCTCTAGAAATAACAGCATTACAGCAAAAGTGCACCCAGAAATAACAAATAACCCATAAATGGATTTGGGGAGAGGACGATTTTGGAGGCAGCTGGACAAAGTACACTTTGGAATTTTTTGCTCCCAAAAGGGTGGGTTATTCTTTCTCCCTGAATATGAGGCCCTTCAAAGCTGCCTGGGATTGCTCAGCTTTGAAATCCTTGCCTAGCCTGTCCTCTCTCTCCCTGGCACGCTAAACGCCTGTATTGGTGGGAGGCTGTTTGATTTGGGAAACCAGCTGGGGGGGTGGGAGAAGTTGCATCAAACAGCAGCCGCTGTTTTTCACAGCTCTCCCGCCCCGCGGTTTGGAGCAGTTTCCTCTCACCCCATACCCTGGACATGTGCAGGGCGGCCGATTCCCCACACGTGTTGCACAGACACGTTTCCGTGCTGGCTCCTTGTGCCTGCCCACCTATTTGCAGCTGGGGGAGGTGAAGCTGCTCTTTCTTGTGATTCATAAAAAAAGTCTCTCTCTGGATGGAGTTGTCTGCGCTTTTATTGACCTGGTTCCGGGAACGACAGAGGCTTTTCCGTCTCCTGGATGCATGATTTCTGCAAGGGCTCTGGAGCAGGGGCTGGCTCTTGCTGCTGGTGTGTTTCCAGTCCTCCTAACATGATTAGTTTGACAGGCCCATTGGGTATGTTGGCGAGTCTAGTTTTTATTTCGTGCATGAAAGTAAGTACTGTGACGGGGCACAGAGCACTGGCTAATGCTGAAGTCTATGCAGGAGGGAGCATATTGGCTGGACAGTATTTCTGGCCATGCCACAGATACGCTGTGCCACCTAGCAGAAACCCATTGCCCTTTTGATGGGGCATTTCTGTAACATCCCAGAACATTTTGAGGGCTTCCCCTTTTTGGCCACAGCTGGAGTTATTTTGCCGGGAGAAGGTGCAGCTTGAGCTCTGTGAAACCCGAGTGTTGCAGGACACCCCAAGTACGCACCTGGGATCTCCTGGTGAAGTTACCCATCCTTCAGAAGTCCAGCAAGCTGACATCAGCCATTTCCTATCGGCACACCCTACTTGCCGGGCTCTGGTTTAGTGCCTGTTGCCACCTCCCAGCAATGCTGAGAAACACCAAGTTTTTGGGGCTTCTTTAGAAGGGATGAGTACTGGGAGGGGGATCACTGATACTCTGTATCCCTATGCTGCGCAGTGCTTTTTTGCTATATAGGCATATCTGCTGCACCCCAGCCCTCTTTGCTTTGGATCAGCAACGTCAGGTTCACCCTAGCTTGCTCCTCTGCAGAGCAGGGATGAAGAATTCTTCCTTGATGAACGTCGCCAACAGCCATGGTGGGTCCTTGACTTTAAGGGCATATGATATTTGTGCTTCCTAGTTTTGGCACATCTTTATCTGCAGTCAGGGCAGCAATGCTGTTTTTTCCAAGTAGGGCTGCCTTAGGCACAGGAGAGAGCCAGCTGTGCACTGATGGGCTTGCTATCTCCCCAGGGCTGTCAGAGGGAGGAAAGAGAAGATGATGTGACTTACCCAGGTTAGAGGTGTCAATAGCAAAGGAAATGGGTTGATAATTTTGACTTTCCCTCTCACAACAAGAAAGATGGTCTGACATGTCTTTGGGTCTAGGACCCAAACAAGAAATTTGGCTTATTGCACGTCTGCATTTAGGCTTGGAGGGTTTCTTGAGGCTTCCTGCATTACTAGGGTCAGCCTTTAACCTTGCCACCCCCTGGGGTTGCAGGGAAGCATCACTGCCTGCGAAGAGGGGAAACTGCAACCTGGAGTGGCTCTGGGATTTCCTTGAGGACCCAGAGCAGAGCTGGTGGCAGAAAACCAGATTTCTTGAGTTGCTCACAGCTCATGCCAGCTGCGGGACACATTAATAAATACCCTGCCTAGACCAAAGCAAGGCATCCGGCTCTCTGTGCTTATCTGTCTGTCTGTCTCTAGTTCTTCTGGCAGCCAAACTCCCGAGATGACATTTAAAGGCTTTACTTTTCTCTCTTGCCAGTTCCAGATCAAATTTGCTGAGTTGTCAAGCTGAAGAAGCTTTTCTCCTAAGTGCTGGCCCTGCAACAGCTCACCCTGCTCCATCCCTGCCTTGGAGTTCAGCTGGGTTCCTCCTGCCTCTGCTGTCGCTGGCAGTAACACGTGGGGGCTGGTGCAACAGCTCTACTGGTGAATGCATGAAGAGAAACAGGTTTTAGCTTCTTTTTTCCCTGTTGCTCAGGCCATGCTGGAATCAGCTGGTGGTAGGTGTTCAAAAGCAGGAGACAGAAAAAAAGCACTGGAAAAGAGGTGCTGAGATGGGCAATGGTAGGGGCCTACATGCAATCTCTTCCTCCTGCTCAAGCCTGCATATGACCTAGGTCTTAGTGGTGAGTGTGAGTGCAATGAGCTGGTGGGTTCTCAGCAGAGTCCCAGCAGGGTGGGTATCTGCCTTGAGGCAACCAGGACAAGTGACACTAATCAGCGGCTTGCCTGCTGGATTTCAGCAAGGAAGGCAAGCACTTGTCCGTGTGTGGTGAATAAATTGCTCTCTTGTCCCCGGAGGCTGTCACTCTAACACTTTGCCATGCTCTGCTGGCAGGGAACAGCACCAGAGGATGCCTCTATTGCAGCTGTCTGCCTTGGGGACAAGCACAGACACATGTCTCCAGCTGGAAGTCAGAACATGCATTTGCAAGCTCTGGTGTGTCATAGTCCTTCTTGGGCAGTGGCAACCTTCTGCCACCATGTGAACTGGGAGGAGATGTCGCTGCACTCAGCACCTGTTTCCTGGCATGAGAAGGGGATGGTGCCACCTCTGCTCTGGAGCAGCTGGCAGACAGAGCCAGGGTTGGCTGCAGATGCTGGAGGTGGAGACATCCCTTGGTCCCAGCACCAGCAGCCAGCTCCAGCTTCAGTCCTCAGAGCGTTTTTGAGGGCTTTGTGCAGTATGGTTTTAAATCCATCCCTTCCTCTTGTGCAGCCTCCTCCCTGACCAGGTCTGATGATAAAGTCAATCCTGACACAGCTGTAGTTTACTGGCTTTTGCCAGTGTCATTGTTCAAACTCAGCCAGCAGCCAAACACCATGCAGCCACTCACTTGCCCTCCCCTACCCCCAAGTAATAGGGGAGAGAGTTGGAGGAGTAAGGGGAAGAAGACTTGGAAGTTCAGATAAAAACAATCTAATAATTGAAATAAAATAAAATTTAAATAATAATTATGATAGTAGTAATAGTAATAATAAAAAAGAGTAATGCACAATGTGATTTCTCACCACCCACTGACCAATACCCAGCCCATTCCTGGGTAGTGGTCCCAGAGAAGAAGGAATCCTGAAACCCAAAGCTCAGGTGAGTTTCCCAACCAACCCTTGTCTATACACTGAGCATGACATTAGGTGATATGGAGTATTCCACTGACCAGCTGGGGTCTGTTGTTTTGGCTGTGCCCGCTCCCCCAGCTTCTTGTGTACCTGTGCACTTGCAGGACTTAAGTTGAGAAGTCCTGGACTTCTGAGCAACAGCTAAAACCATCAGTACATTATCAACATTCTTTTTATATCAAATCCCATACTGAATCCAAAACACAGCAGTATTCTAGTTACTAAGAAGGAAAAAAAAAAAAAAAAGAGCTCTGTCCCAGCCAAAACCAGGACAGCCAGGCTCTCACCTCCCACTTTACACCCACCAGACTCTGCATGGTGTCTGTTGGGAGCTGTCTCAGTTGTCCCTGAGCAGGATTTTCCAGAAGAGGTGAGTTCAGACGATACCGCATAAGTCAGTAGGGTGATACCAGTTTAACCTGGCTGATGGTCCTCTTGCAGCCCTAGCACTCACCACAGTCCTCACCAAGCAGCTGCTAGACAGCAGAGACATGAAGTGACCTGTATCTGGACTTTTAAGTCAGTACATGTGGATGGAGCAAGGCTGTGACATAAGCAGTTAGTGTTGGAGCCAACAACCTGAAGCCCGAGGTTGCTCCTGTCACCCAGGCTAGGAGATGGAGGAATTTAGTTACTATTCTAACTTCTTCCAGAAGTATCTCTGATGCCTCAGCAACAGGCAACTTTCTAAAACTGAAAGGAGGGGAGAAAAACAAAGGACCCCTCCTCTCTCCTTTTGCTGAGTGCTGGCCAGGTAACCCTTTTAGCCATACTGTGCCCAGATGGTGTAACTGGGCTCCCTGGGGCACAGGATCGTCCCGCTGAAGACACCTTTGGGCGCAGCCTTGTCCACAGAGCAGCACCTCCTCCCTTCTGCAGAGGTGGGATCTACCCGAGTTAGAGCCTCTGCCTTGGTAGTGCTCAGCTTCAGAGCCCTGCCTGCTCACTGTCCCCCCACAATTGCTGCTGTGGAAATTAATTTTTCCCAGATTTCTGCATCCCTTTGAATATCTCTGCTTTGGATCATTTTCCCTGCATGTGTTAGCTGGTGTTTTCACAAAGCTGAATCTTGTGTTATTTCCTGCCTGTCTTTCTGTGATCTCTCTTGCTCCCTCTTCTGTTATGGCTAAACCCACCTTGGCCTTTGTTTTTGCTCACTTCAGGGGAGACCATTTGATCTTTTTTTTTTCCTAAAAGGTTGTAAGTGAGTAGGAATTGGCCATTTAAATATGAGAAATCCGCCCACCTGTGTATTGCTTTGCACCTCTCCAGCTGGGGAAAAGTGACTCAAGTCCCAAGATAGCCAGGGTGCAAGGATAAATCAGGTGTTTTGAGGGTGGAGATAACCTTGCAGGAAAGACAAGGCTGCAGGGCAGGAGCAGGCTTCTGAGGTTAGCAGTAGTGTACAAGGGCTGTGGGGTGATTGGAGGTAAGCTGGGAGCTCCTCTACTGGGGGATCTTAAGGACCAAGAGGCAGTGGGTGTGCTGTGAGAGTGAGGCTAGGCTGGATAAGAGGGGTGTCTTCTCTGGAGTGTTGTAGCTGGGATTTCATGTTGGGGAGTAATTATAGAAGCTAGTCAGTTTTGTTTTACTATAGTTCTCTGTATCTTCCCAAGTGGAAACTTGTTTTAGGCTTGAAGTCACCACTGTGCAATCTGTTCCTCTAGCTGTGTGTGCTGCTCAAGCTGAGACTATATGGGGAGTGCATGGTAACTTTTTTGATGGGTCTTTGTTTAAGTCCTGCCTCCTTAATTGCTAGTGGTAGTTTTTATCTCTTCCAGCTGGTGCTGTTGTTTGTCTCCCCTGAAGGAGGGGACATACTGCAGTAAGTGGGACAAGATTGCTGCATATCCCCTGGCCCCCACAGTGGGCCCTGATCTGGGGACAGAGCATCTCCAGTGTTGGGTCCTCTTGCTTTCCCCTATTTCTTATGCAGCTGGCTGTGCTGTGGCACCTCCAGAGGGGATGGGCAGCCCTGTTTGGAGGAGAAGGCAGAAACAGGGGGGTTTCCAAGAGGATGGGGTGGTAAGGGTGGCTTTTCCCATCTGGACTAATGAGGCCCTTTGTGTATCCCTCTTCTAGACATTGCCTTCTTTGTACCCTTCATCAACATGTTGTCCCAAAATCTGGGTTCTTCTACCTGGTGTGCAATGAGCCAAAAACCACACAGTTGAGATATTTGGTTAATCTGTATCTGTGCAGAGATGGGTGCTAGGTGGTAATTCCATAAAGCTAGCACACCGCATCCAGGCAAGTGACATATCTATGCACTTCAAACTACACAAATACATGCTTAATGTAATGACCCTTGGTTAGTGTCTTATCACTTTGTTCCCCATGCTTAACAACATGCCTCATCTTTAAAGTTGGAGTGACTTTGTAATTCTGTGTGAACTCGAGGGTGGGGGTCTTATCTGACTAGGGGACTTCTTCCATCGAGAAGTGTGGTTTTCGCATTATAATGAGCACATGACCAAGGGAGGTTTCCTTGTTACTCAATTCAAGGTTTGGTCTCTTTTTATCTTTTTCCTTTTGCAAGGCTCTGCTATCTTTGAGCCCATTATTTCCTCCCAATGCCTTATCCCATGAAACGTTTCTTTTTGTTTCAATCTTTAACCTTCCATCAAAAGTAGCAGGACAGCGCTGCTTTTCTCAAAGCCTGGTGCCAGGGGACCACCACCTCATGCTACAAACTCAGGAGCTAGTCAGCAGCTTAAAGACTAAATATATCTGCTGCTGCAGCTCTTGGCTTCTACAAAAATAAATCTTGCAGAGGTAACTTTTTGCTGTGTAGTTCTCAGGGCTGGCTCTGCTGTGGTTTCCACTGAGATAGCATTTGGCTAACAAGAGTCAAACATGAGTGGAACAAGCCTGGAGCAGTATAGAAAGTGATTAAGATAAGGCAGGGTTATGATTTGCCTGTCTGATCCTGAAGCTTTGTGCATTATTCAGTGTGTGTAGCAGGAGGTCAGTAGCCTCCTGATAATTTTCATTAGATTAGTTGGGCAGGATAATCACCTGCTCAGAAAAAAACAACTTGACACTGTCTGTTCAATAGTTGGGAGTTTAACTGAAAATAAGTAGTCTTGTAATTATGAGGACATTGTCAAGGTCAAGAGGCTCAAAGATGCACTTTCTTTTTTCTTCTGTTTACAGAGATCCTGCAATTCTTTGTGATACTTTTTTTTTTTCCTTCCTTAAGTTCAAACCAAGAGTTGCTGAGCTCTTAAAGGAAATTCAACACTTCCACAGCAGTGAACGTGAGTGGTGTTGCAATAGCCAAGTGGTGCTTGTGCCCAGTTGCAGCTGAGTGACCCCATGCTAATGAGCAGGGCACTTATTAGAAGCCAGCCCAAGCAGACCTAGCTGGGGAAGAGATGCTCTTCCTTCCTTATCTGTGCCAGTTGTATGATGGATGCAGCCCAGGTGAGCAGGCTGTGCACTGCTCCCTGCTAACGTGGCAGAGGGTATCCCTCCTTGGGAGCTGCAAGTCCAGCCTGAGTGCCACCCTGTTTAAATGAGAGCATGCATTAGCTCCTGGGGGTGACTTTGCTGTAGTGTGCTGCTTTGCAGAGAGCACAGGAAGAGGTGGGAGTGAAGCTGATGCCTTAATCGGTACCAATAGGCTTCACAAAGGGGAGTCTGCTAAGGAAGCAAATAAGATATTAAAGCTGGGATTTGTGCTTGTGTGCTGCTAAAACGGCTGCCCTTTCCCACCCTAGAAGTGGCTGTGCTTGCTATTTATCTTCCTCAATTGCATGCAAAAATAAAGCCTGGAGGGATTTTTGTAGTCCTCTAATCTGGCTGGCTGCAGGACCAACACTTGCCAGGTGAGACCTGGGCACAGCTTGCAGGTGCTCAGAGTACGTCAGAGCTGGTAGTGTCCAAAGTGCTGTAGAGCTTGGTGTGTCTGTACTGGGTGATGTGGTTCCTCAGAAGTACATTGTGATGGCAGGTTGCCTTGCTTTGAACTAAGCAGTGGTATGGAATACATGGGGTAAACTCTCAGCACATGTCCTGAGCTCAGCTGCCAGCCAGGAGAGCTGCTGGCTATGCAGGGAAACTTCAAACCTGGTAACCTCTATGGCAGAAGTGCTAGCTGTGCATGTCTCTGCTGTGGAAGAAGTGAGCTGGTGATGTGTCCAGACAAGCTACTGCATTGAGCTCTTGCTGCTCTTGAGTATTGTTTTTTCCACATCTAATAGCCTGTAAGTGGGGATTCTCATCAGTGGAGCTGGTGGGGCTCATGCTCAGCCCATGTTCACTAGGAATCAGCTGCTCTCATTCCTTGTCACAGGCTTTGACGGATGCATGAGGGAAAGCAAGGGCATGGCTCAGCCTGATGCGCCAAGTGACTGATGGTGTGGTCTGGTGACTGATGCCACGCGTCTGTGGCAGGCGCACGGGTGCTCCCTCGCTCTTCCTCTGTGGGAGATGGGAGGAGAGGGGAACGAGCCTTGACAGCTTGTTTTGAAAGCAAAATGACTCCAGGGCTAGATTCTTCCTTCCCCCACTTCCCGCGTCATCTCCCCCCACCTTTTTCTTTTTTGCTTGACAGAAAAAGCATAACTCGTCTTTGTTTAATTGGTGCTTTGTGCCTGTCTCCTGCCAGAACTCAGTGGAGAGGGGGCTGGCTGGATCAAAACAGCTCAAAGTTGGGAGGCTGTTACACGTCTGGCCTGCCTGTTTAAAACGAAAAAAATCAACTTTTATTTCCTCCCCCCCTGCTCCCAGTTGTAAGCCAATTCCTCATGTACCATAAAAGCAAAGTGTCAGATGCTGTTGTAAACCCTTCTCGGAAGACACCCCATCAGAGGAGTCCAACTGACGCGGGGAGCATGCGGCTGAGCGCCGGCAAGATGGCACACCACGTGCTTGACCTTCCATGGAGCATGGGGTTTGGAGCATCTAATTGGCATGTTCATGTAAGGCTTCAGACTGTTTCATGATCTTACAAATAAGACCTGCCTGTGTCTGAAACACAAAACAAATGCATCGTGGATCAAGCGGGGAAGCGCTCTGTACTCCTCAGGCAGTGCTGTGGCATGCTGGCAGCAGGGTGAGCAGACCGGGCCATGTGACTTGTTTGACAGTGCGTCCTATGTAAGCAGGGCAAAAGTAGGGTTATTGCAGTGTCCCTGGCAATCTGGGGTGTCCCTTGAATCGCCCTGTCTTGATTTCCATCTCTGTTGAACAACGGTAATGATACGAGGCCAGGTAATGTCCCCTTGGGAAGGGGGATGGGAGGAAGCATATGCCCTTCAAGATCTAACTCTGGCAGAAAACAGCATGGGGTTGCCTGCACTATGAGACCTGCTGGAGCCTTTACAGGCTGGGCTCACACTTTGTCTTTGCAGAGCAATACCAGCCGAATTGTTTGCAGCAACATGCGGGTCTTGCCTGGTTGTGTGCTTTTTCCCTCCAAGGGACTCCTGCTCCTCTCCTGGACTTCTGGAAGGGTCTGGATGTCTCCTAGTGCTGCTTGTTCCAGTCTTGCCTGTGGGGTGGTCGGGTCAAGAGCCCTTCCTGGGAGGTAGGGCACAGACTAGGTGTCCCCTTGATGTCCTTTTCCAGCAGCATCCATCGCTGTGAAAGGGGACAGCAGGAAAGTAAACTTCTTGGCTTTTTTGTCTCTACTGTGGAGTTTGCAGGTGCTTCTGCCCTTCCACAGCCAGAGACCGGGGCAAGGCAGCAACTTGCAGCTTGTTCTGGTTTGGGGATATGCCCTAGCCCTGCTGGGCTGTGCTTCTAGGTCTCTGCCTTGCACAAGCATAGGTAGCTTTTGGTGCAGACCAGGCCTGCTGCATGTGGGGCAGAGGAAATGGAGGTGATTGCAAGTGGCTTCACAGCAGTTGCTTGGTCACTTCTGAGGCATCACAGCAAACCTGGTCCTGGGGCAATACTTCTGTAGATGTTTCTGGGGCTCCTCAGGATGATGGGAGCAAAGCATCAAGTGGCTTTTCTATGAACGTTAGTCTGTCCCATGGGCATCTTGGGGAGCCTTATTATAGGTGGTGAGCAGTGTTTTCCTTTGGGGGAAGAGGGATCCTGGGAAGGGGTCTTGGAGGAGGATGCAAGGAGGGGAGTATTTGTAGCTGGAGGCTGGTGGGATCTGAGCAGGGCCTATTTGCCCAAGGAAAGGCAGCTGCAGTGATGGGCATGTGAGGAAGTGGGAACCTGGAGGAGCCAGGTGCAGCTGGAGGGACAGAGTGGGCTTACAGCTGATGTCATTGGGCCAGGGAGATTCTATGGTGAGCAGATGATGGTCAGAATGGGAGTACAGTTGCTGTGGAGGCATCTGGAGAGAGAACTAGGAAGTGGGCTTGTGCTGGGCTGAATTGGAGTTGACACCCTGTTCTTCATGAGGAGGTGGCAGAGTGATGCTGCCACAGCTTACTTCACACAGCTACCAAAGGGTTTTGAGTGGGATCTCATTAATGTTTGGTAGGTGCTTGTCTACAGAGGAGAGGGGAAAGGTGAGCTGAGTGCTGTCTGGACTGATACAAGTCCAGTCACTTTACTGTCTGTGGTGAGTGGTGTTGCTACAATGCTCTTGCCCCACTCTTGAGGTGGGTAAGGAGATGAAATGTCATCTTTGAGAAACCAAAGCCCTGATGGGCTGCATGTGTTGTGAGAAATGGGGATGTTGTGATAGTGGACAGGTCTGGATACCCAAAGGAAGAGGTA
This sequence comes from Athene noctua, assembly GCF_965140245.1. Taxonomy (NCBI): domain Eukaryota; kingdom Metazoa; phylum Chordata; class Aves; order Strigiformes; family Strigidae; genus Athene; species Athene noctua. The sequence continues at coordinate 11,055,885 of NC_134077.1, forward strand.
TTTGAGGGAAGTAGACCCTTGGGACTTGTTCCTTACTATATTTTCTGTGGGAGCTTTTGACCCTCTTATGGGAAGGAAGAAAAATATCAGCTCCATCACAGTAAAATCCTAATTTGCTAAATCATCTTGTCTAAGAATGTCTGTACTCCACATGTAGGATTTTTCTTTACTTTTTTTGGGACTTCTTTAGGCATCCTTCCTCAGGAGTGATGTCTCTCCCACATCCACAGCCCTTCTTGCAGCCACCCAGAGCCTTTCCTAACTTGTTCTCTGCTCTGGACTGAGCAAGGGATTGATACTGTGATTGGTCTTGTTTCTGAATTTGTAGAGTCTGTTCAGCAGATCATTATTTCAGACCCTCCTCAGAGGTGGCTGAGTCAATTTGCAAGTATGGGAGAAGCCAGCAGCCACTTTTGTGGGCTGCTTCTCTCCCATATTTAGCTCCAGGTCTCCAGTCACAGGGCTCCTACCCCACCATGCTGACAGCTTTAGTTGCCCTCCTTGGGGCCTGGAGGAGAGCAGGGCAAGGTGCTCTAACCTGGTAGTTTAACAGGTAATGCGATGATTTTTTTTTTTCTGCTTTTCCTTCTGACCCTTCTTATACCTGAGCTTTAGTTACTGTTTTCTTGCCAGTGGAAAATAACTGGTATATACCTATTCTTAAGTTCCTGAGGAGTCTTAACCTTATTTATAGGCTGGAAATGCCATTCTCCATAGGGCAGAAATTGAGGGCTGCTATAATTTTGGCACTGCACTGTAGTCTTTGGGGAGGATCCCACTGCTTCCCCAGGACAGATGCTTTGGTATCTCCTTGTTCTTGCTGTGTGATGGACAGTGGCTCTTCTACCATGAGTCTGGGGACAGTGCCATGGGGATAGAGTGGGGAGGAATGATGCCCTCCAGCAGAGGAGGTTTGTTTGGGAGCTTTCTGCATTGCACCTTGCCCTGGGGACCAATTTTCTGCTCCTTCAGCCCGATGAGAGCTCAACCTGCTGCAAGCTCTTGCTGTTTGTGCCTTTCCAGCTGGAGAAGACATGGGGCAGAGAAGGGGATGATGCCTTCCTGCATTCCTCTTACCCATCAGTGGGATTCAAAGTTGGGGTGGGAGTCCCTTTTACAGAGGTTGAGTTGGAGAGCCCTAATTGCCCCTCTTCCCAAGGCTCCTGTGTGTGTTAACAACCTGTAATGGGGTGGGTTGTGTTAGCCTATTAAGCCCCAATGGGGTTCCTTGTCGACTTAAAAGTGTGAGGAATTTCACTCAACCATGTTAAAACATTTCCAGCCTCTTTAATAGCTTTATGCATTGATTTAACCCTATGGCAGCTGGGGTGGTTTGCTGGGAAAAGCCATCTGGCTTTCCCCAGCCTCCTGGCCTGCCTTCATGCAGCTACTTTGGCCAATGTTTGCATTTCTGGGGGATCTTATTAGCAGGAGGGCTGCCCTTGCCTTTGCAGTCCTCCCGGTGGCTGGCTCCGCAGATCCAGCGTGGGAAGCAATTTTCCTTCCATCGCGCGGACCGTGGTCTTGCTTTGCTGCTTTTAATGAGAGTAATTTGCCCTGGCTTGTATCAGCTGCGGCCCACCTGTGCTGCCAATTACACCAGTGGATTTGGTGTGACCTGCGGAGCCGGGATCAGGGTGTCCGAGGTTTAAGTGTTTCTGAGCTGCAAGGTGTGAAAAATCTCACCAGTGCTGAAACAGAGAGGGGTGGGGGAGCAGCCTTCTGGGTTATGAAAGACCTAAGGACATGCCGGTATCAGGTGCTGTTGATCTCCGGGGAATTTAAAGAATCAAGGGCTTGCTAATTGCAGGCGTGTTGCCAGCATGTTGGGAAAGAAATTCTCCTTAATCACAGGCTGTGTGCCCTAATTATTTTTTTTTTTTGTTGTAATTGAATTAGTTAAGTGTGTATTGTAACACTTCGGTGCCTGGGTAGACTGGGAAGGCTATGTTGGTGGACCTGAAGTGCGTGTCTGTATGCAAACACACTGACAGGGCTCTGCGGGAGTGAGAGTGGCAGTTCTGCATAAGGACGATGCATCCACCACTCATTTCCCATTTCTGGAGAATCTTGAATGCAGGCCAGTATGTGCCTTGCTCATGCTGACCCAGGCATCGTCCAAGATTAACTTTCTGCAGCGTCCACGTAGCTGTGACTTCTTTCTGGCTGGTGGCTGATGCTCAAACTCATTCCTGCCTTCTTGTAAAAACTTGTAGTTATTGTCGTGGTTTCAGTCCTTGCAGGGCAGGTTTAAAGGAGAATATTGGCTGGACTGGTCTTAGCCTGTGTCCTTTAGGGCCCCAGGTGAAAGGTGGTGGTGGTGGCTCTGGAAATCAGGGAAGCTGGGTGATTGCAACACCAGTGAGCCCTATCCTGGGGCTTGGTGCCTGTGGTGATATTTCTGCACCAATGAGCAGCCCCTATGTGCAGATATTTTTAGGCATGCATTTAAACTTTTGGCTGGTTCAAGATGCTGTGCTAGGGCCCAGCATTTGAGGGTTGGGAGAAGACACAGCTTTTTGGAGGCAGACTGTGCACTGCAGTGACTTGGAGAGGTGCTGTGGTCCTGGCTTGGTGCAGACCAGAAGGCACAGCCCATGGGGAGAGTGATCTCTGGCAGCACAGGTGTATGTAAGGTATCTTACAGCAATAACAACTTGTGTCAACTCCTACTTTGTTGAGGTTTCTGGTGCGGGGAGGCGCTTGTGTTGTCGCTAGCAAGCAGTGGTCAAAAGGCTGCACACGAGAGTACTTGGTGAATTTTGGAGCAGAGGCTTTGCTGGCTCTTAACCTGTGTGTGGGTCAGCTGTCTCCTTGGTGTGTCATTCAAAAGTGCAGTGCTCTGTAATTCATACCTCTGCAGTTAGGTGCAGGGAAGAGAGCCCCAAACTTTCAAGGTGGGGCAATTGGAGGGGTAGCTGCAAATGAATTGAGGAGGTGTTTGCAGGTGCTGCCCTCAAAGAGGGGGCTTGGGAGGATGCGGGAATTGATACCCTTAAAAAAATGTGAAGATGCTGTTGATGAAATTAAATGAAGGCTAGCTTCTATTTCAAAGGCTTAGACCTTCTCTGGACACCCTGGCATAGCCTGGCCTGGATCTGTTCTTTCTTGGCAAGGATATTCTTGTAAATGGAAATGCTGGCCTGGGTGACCTTCTGTGTCTGGCTGTCAGAGGAAATGTGCTGAGCCGAAACAAGCATTTCCAGAGCTGAGCTCTCAGGCTCAGGGTCTGTTGATCTCACTGCTGAGATGCTGGGGTTGGCAGCTGGGCTGCAGTCCTTCTTGAGTGCCTGGGCTTGCTCCCAACCCAGGCCCATCAGACCACTTGTGATATGAGCTTGCTTCTGGCTCTGAAGGTCAAATGGCTTGCAGCAGGGTGACAAAGGAGGCCTTGATCTGAAAGCGAGATTGTTCTTGTGCCTCGCCCCAGGAGGAGTCTCGTGGGCCGGGATGCGTGCTGGCTGAAAGGAATGCTTAAAATGTTCTTTCTTTGCTCCTGTCAAAAGCCCTTGCAAATGTGAATCAAAATATCTGCCCCAGTGCTTTCCCGCTGCAGGCTTCAGGCTGGCTTATTCCCTGAGAATGGCTTGATCAGTACAGCTAAATGTCCTGGGGTCCTGTCCCTGACAGCGGACAGCAGTGGACATGCAAGGAAAGGCCCAAGAACAGGGTGAGCATGCACTCTGTAGTTCCAGCCTTTGGAAGCCTGTGGCTCCTTACTTCAGTCAGAAGTAAAGCGATTTTGCTTTTTTCCTCTGCTGTGCAAATGCATGGATTCAAGAAAGCGAATCTTGATCGCCCACAGCATCCTCCAGCCAGGAGTCACACTGCTGTGCTACACCTCTTGTGAAGAGCTGGTCCTTTATAAGTTAGGGACCTGCCGCCCGCTGGCTTTTTCTGTCTCCTGCTGTGAGGAGGTGGTTGCTGCCAGGGGCTGAGTGGGAGTGTTGTGTCTTACACTGCACCAGTGCAAAGCCTGTGCTTGTGTACCTTCAGCCCTGCAGCTGTAAGGTATCTTCCAGCAAGGCTCTGTGCTGTGACTCTTTCATGATGCTGTGCACCCCAGCCTCACGCTGCATCCCTTCTCTGCCCAGCCATGCCTTGTCAAGTGTCTGGTCTACAGACACATGTTTCATGCTGTGCCACAGATGTCCGCTTGCACATCTCCAGCACTGATGTGTGACAGCTGAAAGATCAGCTTGTTTCTGGAGGAAGGCAGCGGTTGAATCCCTGGGTAAACTGCTGCTGGGGTCCCATGTGCATGTGCTGGGCTGGTGTGCTGCAGCCGTGAGGCACATCCCAGCCGCATGTCACTGAGATTTTCCCAGGCTCTTTCTGTTCTTGGAGCTTTGTTCAATTACGTTTTGGCAATAAAGCAACTGAGGGCTCTCATACTGGGCAAATAAAATGTCAACATCTCAGCCTGAAAAATACCTCATAAATTTCTCTGTACAACTTTAAATTAAAAAAGAAAAGCTGCAAACTGGCAGCACCCATTCTGCTGAGCCTTTGGCAGTCCCCTTTTGATCAGGAGGAGAAGGGATTGGGGTGACTTTTGCATTGCAAGAAGTTGTGCTGAGGCTGAAGGCTGACTGTAATCACTAGAATGATCATCCAGTCTTAATCCATTGGTGATGGTGTGTTAATTACTGTCATCCTGTGTTAACGTGACACTTACACCAGGGGGACCTGTCATACCCTTCCCTTCTTGCAAGCTGTCCTGATGGTGACTATCATTCCTGTCACATAAACTGTAAATTGAAGGCAGCGTGGAGGTCCCTGGGAGGCAATGAGTCTAGTTATGCGTGTCAAAGGGCTTGCCGGTTGGAGCATCGCGGCCTGTATTGCATTTGTTGCCTGATTTGCAAGCTTCCTGCTCTGCTTCTGCTGCAAGTGTGGCCTTCTTACCATGTGCTTGCCCTTGAGCTATAGAGCACGGCTCTTGGCTGGGGCAGTGATATGCAAGAATGTTTGCAGAGCAGGGACGAGCTGCCTTGTGCCTAGAGAGAGAACACCAGAAGGAAAAGATGCTGGGAGTTCCCAGCTGCACAATGTACCTGTTGTACTTCGCTGGGAGTGATGCTCAGGCAGATGGGAACGTTTTGGTCTTATTCCCCAGCTGCTCTAGGTTTATACTGCTGAGCTGCAGGTGAAAGCTGTTTGCAGTCTCTTGCTCTCTGTGTAGATCATGGCAGGCTTGCTTGGTACTTTTGGGTTAGGATAACACTCACCTGGGCCTAGTGTGAAGATGTGCTGGATTGCAGTCCTGGTAGCAGTGTGCCTACATGTCTGGTTAAACAAAAGTTGAGTGGCTGTAGCTCCTTAGGAAGAAAGCAAGTACCTGCTGGTTCATGCTCCCTGGGTGAGGCAGGGTCTGAACAGCGAGGCTGCAGCCAGTGGAAAGCATGTTCCCTGCATGCCATTAAGACTCTTAAAGCTGACTGTGAAGGGCTTGGGGGATTTCTCTGCTTTCTCCATGCAAGTGTAATATAAAATCTCATCTACTTAAGGTGCAGGTTGGCGTACACTCCCACCACTCTGCACCTCTGGGTCATGGATGGTCACTTAAAAATCACAGCTGTCTGTTCACGCTGAACCAAAGGAAGCTGTGTGACCTGCAGCCTCCATCTAAGAGATGCTGCACAGGGCAGGTGAGGGAGAAAAGTTTGTGGTTTTTTTTTTTTTTCTTGTCCCTTCTACCCTCCCTTTGAAATGCTCTGAGCTGTTTTAGGGAGTAGATGGTCAGGAGGCTGGTGAGGATGGGAGGATGAGGGTAAACTGTCACTTGGTGCTGGTCCAGAGTACCTGAGGAGCTTATGCAGCCCGGGCATTCTGGCTGGTGGAGGATGAGGTGTCCGGGCTGTCGCAGCTGATGGACAGCCCCACTGTGCCCAGCTCCCTAAATCTGCTGGGCCAAGTGCTCTTTTCTGGGGGACAGGGGCTTGCCAAAGGGTACTTTCACTTTCCCTTCTGTTGTTCCCTACAGTGCATTCAAATGCGAAGGCGAGAGGTTTCTCCATTTTCCATCGTCTGGGGGAGAGGCATGGCTAAACCCACCCAGTGCCACCTGCAGTCCACCTTGCTGGCCCTGGTGCCTCCCCTGAGAGCTGAGGAGCATAGGAAAGAAATGGCACAGACTGGAAAAGATATGGCTGGCATGCTTTGGTTTTCTCTTCTTAAACAGATCATGCAGCTGATCAGCAATCCTGGCAGATTCCCTGTGCCCAGGAGTGAGAGTATCCTGGCAATGCATGGAGCAGAGTCCTGGAGGTCAGAAAGGGGACTGGGAGGTCAGGACTGAAATCCAGCCAAAGATAGTGTCACCCCAGGCTCTCACAGGTGATTTGCAGGAGGATATTGCTGTTCTGTGGGCAGTGCAGCAGTTACTGTAATCCCTTTAACAGGACACTTTCAGCAACACTTAATAATTGGGTTTTTGGCCCCAGAGACAGTGTTGAGTGGCCTGTTGTGTCCAGGCTGGGCTGAGGACAGGCTAGCAAAAGGTTACCTCATGGCTGAGTATGAAGTAGGTTTCTATGAAATGCTGTGGAAGGAAGGAAGGAAGGAAATCTCCCCTCCTGTTTGTTTCCAAATCCTTTTCTAATCAGATGGATTAGGCTGATTGTCAGCATGGCAGTGCTGTGACTGTCCAGATAACTTCAACTTTTTTATCTTAAGCAATGGAAAGTACCAGCAAAAAGTCTGTTTGCAGGAAATGAATTTAAAAAAAACAATTGCCTGATTTTTTTTTTTTTTTCCAAAGCTCGTTGTTTCTCGTCTGTTAAGTGGCTGTACAAAATCTTAGGCCAGCAGAACCTCAGGTGGAACAACCTCCTGTTTTTATGCTTAAAGACATAAAGACACCTTGTCCTGTACATCACCCATGTCCCTCCTGCATTAGGGAAGTGGTAGCAGTTTTAAGGCCCCCTTGGTTATAAGACTTCTTTCTTTCCTGGCCTTGCTGTGGCCATGAAAATCTGAGCATTTGGGACAGCATTCCTTGACTTTTAAGGCCCACCTCACCTCTTTTGACAAACATCCATGAGCTGTTTTGTGAAGTACTGCAACATTTCTCTGCTTACTAGCTTTCTTTCTCCTACAGCTGCTTGTGTGCACAAGTGCCACTATATGGGTGCAAGGTTTTGCCTTTGCAGCTGTACTCAGGCTGCTCTGTGATGCCTTCAGCGTCTTGGTTTGAGAAGTGCTGGTCTGGGGAGCTCCATGGTGCTGCATGGGGCTAGAAAGGGAGAGCAGCACCTGGAAAACCTCTCCTCCTAGCATGGATTGTATTTCTCACTACTTGTGCCAGTCAATAACACCTGGCTGAGCTCTTCTTGCTCAGGAGGAGTTTGTCCCTGCCTTGTTAGCTTTGAGCCCTTCTAATATGCTTCCACAGGCATTTTGTTTCTGTGCTTTATCCAGAGCTGTCACCAGCTTGGAGCACAGACCTCTTCAGGATTGAATGCTTTTGTGTTATCATTTGGAAATACACGAGGGAAGAAGATTTTTCTGGGGAATTATAATGACCTTGTTGTGTTTGAGGTCAATGAAACATCAGGCAGCCTCTTCTTTGGTGCCTGTGGCTCGCTCTGCGTGTGTGAAGCTGAAGCCTTTCTTTCAGGGAAGGATCTCTTGTTTGGTCACATCGTCTAGCAGTACCTGAAGCCACTGGTCCCCTGTGATCGCTATTCATCCTGGGAGATTAATCTTTCCTTGATTGAGGCATCTTCACACTAGGGACATTTCCCTAGTAGGGGAAGCTGTGTACAGAAGGAAGAGGGTTTTTCTTCTTGCTCCCACCCCAAATTCAGTCAAGGATCCTGAAGTCTCTAACACTTCGGATGTGCTCATGCTGAGGGTTGCATTCAGTGGCAAGGAGGGTCCCTGCTTGCCCTTGGCTACTTCTGGAAGCCAGGCTGTGCCAGAGTCCAGCTTCAGACTGGTGCCCCACTTGCCCTCTGAGCCACTCCAGCAGACTCCAAAGCTGGTGGCCCATCAGGGTGCGGTGCAGGAGCTTCTCTTGGCATCTGCTCTCATGCATTTGGCTGCAAGCCCTGTGGTGCCTGCCATCTCTTCTTGGAGGGGACAGGCATGCTGAGGGTTTGATCTTGCCAGCTGCTGGCAATAGCTCATTTTAATTTCTGTAATGGATCTGGTTCCTGCAGAGACTGTCCAGAGAGAGATAAATCACAAGATGGAGAAGAGGGGTGGGGGCACCAGGTGAAGGAAGAGCCCATCTAGTTTCCATCCAGTTTCTTCCTCTGTCTATTGTCTTTGCCAAGGCAGACCCACTTCCTGTGGACCTGGATCCTCTCCAGTATCTTATAGTTTACCAGGCTGGAGATAGTATAAATCACACTTGGAAGATGCTGAACCAGAGAGTTTCCTGACCCTGATGGGAGTGAGGGGGGAAGAAGAGAAGCAAGAATGGCTGAAGAGGGGAGGGAGCTGAGGCTTGAATGAGTGGGAGATTATTTCTGGATAAGGGTGAGTATTAAGCAAGCAGGAGCCTGGCTCAGCATGCAGCAAGGCTGTCTGAAAGGAAGATGGTGTATTGCTGCAGCATGTCACTGCTGTTTCCCATCACTCTTTCGCCACCTGTCCCAAATGCTCAGCATTTGGCACAGGGGCTGCAGGAGATAGCTTGGAGGTGGGTGATGGTTCCAGATCTGTGCATCCCACCATCTGGCAGAGGAACATAGCACTGCTGGAGGTAGTCCCGTATGCAGCTACTCTGTGTTCAGGTTGGGCAGACCTCTGCTGCTTCCCTGATTGAGGCTAATGCTATAAAAGAAGTGCTGTCTGGTTTTAGCACATGGGCTGTGATCTTCTCTTCAGGGATCTTCTGGAAAAAAGGACATGGAATGTGCTGTCAAAGTAAATTGTCTTCCTGTAGGTTTTTCTGTGGAGCTGCTTTTGTCTGCATGTCTGCTAATGCCTCCTGCTCTACCCAGCTTTCAGCACGGCTGAGCATAGGGCCTTTCTGCAGTGAACTAGTGAAATGTGGTCCCTGAACACCTTTTTGAAGATCCTCTAAGTGAGGGAGAGCTGTGACATGTCAAGGGTGGGACAGTGAGTGACCTGGGGCTCACATGTCTATCCAGTCCCCTCCTGGGAGGCTCTGACCAGCCATGGCAGCAGAGTAGAAGTAGCCAAAGCCTAACAGCAGAGAAGAGATTCCTTGTATTCATGCAATGGCAAAAAAAGACTCAAAAGCTTAAAAAAAATGACTGAAAAGGAAGAAAAACTTCTTCCCTTTTCCAAGTCATCTTTTTCTCAGACTGACCAGCAATGTACTGTTGCCAAGGTGAAGAGACAACCTGGAGGATAGCAGGACAAAACCCACACAAGTCAATAGGCAGGTGGAAATTGAACTCTGCTGCTGGTGCTCCAGCACGGCACAGTTAAATTCTTTCATCTGTATAAGCTCTAGGAGGCAATCAGGACTGTGCAAATGGCCCTGGGCCTTTGATGTGCTGGCCTGGGTACAAACCCATGTGTCTCTGAGGCTGCTGGTCCTTCAGGAGCTATTATTTGTAGCATTGTCAGCAGCTCTTCTGCCCCTTGTCCTTGTACTGCAGTCTTCCCTGTTTGCTTGGAGCTGGTGGATACCAGAAGGAGCCTCACAGCTTTTAATGAGCATGGATAATATGGATCAGCAGTGCTCTGGGAAATGATGTTTTCCTTCAATTATCTGTGCTTGTTACTTGTGGCAAGGGGAGGAAGTGGCCTTGAAGGTGGAGGGTGGGTAGAGTTCATGAAAAATCAGAACAGCCTTTTCTGAGCTGGTGCTTCAAGTCAAATTCCCTCCCTCCCTACTCACGGACATGTCTCTAACAGATGCCTGAAAGCCATGCTTGTGCAAAGGTGTTTGAACTGGGTTGCTCCAGCCTCCACTAGTCCTGCAGAAATGGTTGTGTATTAGCAACTAATTAGTCAGGTGGTGGAGAAGAAGAATGCAGCATGGTCTGCTCTGTGGCCTGCAACTAGTTGCCTTCCTCTCACCAGACCTGTTTTTGGGGTTTTTTTCCCACCTTCTGTGACTGTAGGCTGTAAATGTCTTGAGGCAGGGCCTCTAGCTTTGATATCAGTTGTTGGAGCGGTCATCTCAGCTAAAGATTGGGCATTCTGCAGAGACACGAGTGCAAACGGATGGTGGGGGCAAGATAGCTTGGCACTGTCCCAGCTGATGCAATGAGCCTGGGAGGCAGCTGTTGAGGTGATGGCATTGCTGGTAGACAGAAGTCTGGGGACCAAAGAAACTGTATTGGTTGTAGCTGCCTTCAGGAAAAGGTGATGGGAAAGCTGTGATCCAGCAATGAAGGACTGTTACAGGCTAAGAAATCCCTGAGGCAGAATTCTGGGAGGTTGTAGGAAGCTTTATATCCCAAAAATACCTTCCCTTGTTGCATTTTTAAGTCGGTGATTCAGTACTTGGGGTAACTGAAGTAGAAAGTGGACTTAGAAATGACAGGATCTGGGAGGTGTGAAGTGGCCCTGGAGGATTGCATCAGGGAAAGAACCAGGAAAGGAGGAAATTTAGGAGGCAAAATGCAGCAGCAAGGGATGTAAAATGGAGAACAGAAGTGTGCTCATGTATGGATTTCTGGGAAGAGTGGTCACACTATTAAAAACCTGTGATGTCTGCAGGGGTGCTGCTGGACGCCAGAGAGGAGTGTGGACAGTGGACCCTGTTGAATGAAGTGGGATCAGTCTTTAAGTTATGGTGTGGAGGTGTCTGAGCTGTATGATCTCAGCCCTTCCAGCTGGTGATGGAAGGAGGGACTAAGGCTTTTTCTCAGTACTGTCAGGGAGAAGAAAATATAAGGGAGACAATAGGTCTATTAAATAGAATCAGTTTCTCACCAATTTCTTTTCCCTTCTCAAATGACTGAGATCTTCACCATCTCCTTATACCTGTCTTTATCAAGATTAAAAAAGCCCAAAGAGGTATGTGGGAGACTGGCAACAGAAGATGACTGTACAGAATAGCTGTTAAGGAGATCTTGAGGGTACTTTGCAAGCATCTCAAATGCTTGGCTAATGTCAGTAAATACTCTTCAGGGCATTAGGGGAATTAGTGACTGAATGTAAATAATTGGTGTTCCTTTGCTTTAAAAAAAGAAGGGAGTCTGGTGCCAGGGGTGTTGACAGTGCAAGGTGGGTGCCAGTCTAAGGGACAAGATGAGAGGGGCTCCCAGTCGGTTGTTCTTGTCCCTGCAGGATGTGGTGTGATGTCTCTGCTCTCTCGCTTGCAGCTTGACTCCAGGATGCGGCTCTGGGATGGGATTACAGCCCCAGTCTGGCAGCAGCTGCTCTGTGCCGTTTATTACTCAGCTCAAGTAGGCATCCCGGGCAGCCTTGCTTTAAAGGTGAAGTGAGTGCTGTAATTGGAGGGAGGAGTGAAGAGCAAGTTTCAGTGTTGCAGCTGGGTTTTAGAGCAGTGTTTGATGCAAAGCTTCCCTGGTGAAAACGGTTTCAATATGGAAGCAGGAGTGAAAGGACAGTGAGACTTCAAAGTGCTGGGATGCCTGTTCTGACCTCTTAAGGTTGCTGGGCTGTCCTAATTTATCCTCCTCCTGATCCAGTGAGGATAGCTGACTTAAGTTTTAAAAACAACATAATCTGCCTTACCTTTTTCCAAATGACTGTTGGTCCAACTGTCTTTATTGAGAACATGGGTTGTCTCCTTTAAGTGTTGCGTATGAAATGAAGTGCTAAAGGAAAGTCCAGAGAGATGTCTTGGGGTGGGCTGTCCATAGATGCCCTAGGTGTTGCTACATGGCTTGGCTTCTGCTTCATCTTTGTGGCTGGTCTGGAGAGAGGGAATGAAGGCATCTCCACTGCTCATCTGTACTCCACTGTTACAGCCTGAGGCTTAAGTGTGGGGTGTCTTGCAATCGGAGCTGAGACTGAGCATAATACTTTCCAGCCCAGGCTGGTTTGTTTGCCCTTTTTCAGTGACCCACAAGCTGAGTTGTCGCCTTTGCCTTTACTGTGTGGGATCTGAGCAGCCCTGGAGGGGGGTCCCACTGCCAGCAGAAATCTTCTCCCTGCAGTGATACATTTGCAGGGGGTGATAAGTCCCCTCCAGATTGTCTCTTGGCTTAGTTGAGCCAAGTGAACACTCGAGCCTGTGGCTGTACAGCAGGCTTTCCAGTTCCCAACTCAATCACCTAATTCTTGGAATTAGGAGAAATTCCACTTCCACATTTTTTTTTATTTTTTTTTTTGCGAGTGCGGACACCAGCACTGAAGGCGGCAGCTGGGAATAGTCTCTCTGTGTTCTTGCAAGAGCTAATACTAAGCTCATGCTCTGCAGGATGCTCCCCGGTGTATGCAGGGTATTTTTTCCCCTTAATTATACCACTGCCCTTGAAGAGCCTGACTTGTGTGTAAGAGCCACGGAAGAGATATGGAACTGCATTTTAGGATATATGAGGCTTATTTAGACCAATAAGTGGGTTGCAGTATTTGGCTGTGCTGGCACACACTGGTCAGACTGGGAGAGGAGCTTCAGCAAAGGGGATATGGCAAGGGGAGCCAGTTGCCCTTGTGACACTGGGTTCGCAGCTGATGCAGCGGAGCAGGGTTTTGCTTATGCCGTAGCCTTGCATCTAAGGGTAGGGATGAAATAGTGATGATTACTTGGGAGGATCAGTTTTCCGCTGAGCAAGTAGGTGGAAAGTCAGGCAACAAAATTAGCTGAATACACAAACAGTCTGGGCTGGAAGAGGTTCTCTCCCTGGGGAGAGATTAAGGCATGTGGTGTCTTACGTAGTGGTGATGGCCTGTGTGCTCTCACCGTGCCTTGGCGTTCTGAGCTGACAGTTGTTGAGCTGTTGGCTTTGTGCTCTGTCCTCATTGCTCCCAGCTCCTTTCCGGTGACCAGCTGGGGTAGAATATCTTGTGACACATGCTCAGTCCTTCTTGCTGCTCTTTTCCCGCAGGCAGTTGGGTGCTCTGCCCCAAGCCCTTTCTCCCTGGGACACTTCAGCTCAGTTTTAAGTCTTGTCTGTATTCATATGTGACTCTCAGGGTGTGAATGATGCTGTGGGACAGGCAGGGCTCTGCAAGCCTTATGCCCACTGGCTTATGCCAACTGAGCTTTTAACAGCAGGGGCTGTACCCGTGAGCACCATATGAGACTTCAGAAATAGCTTTGATTGCACTCGGACAACCTCCCTGAGCTGCTGGGTGCTAATATCAGCACATCAGCTCCTGAGCATGGAGCCACAGGCATCTGCTAGCCTCTTCCCTGACATGCAGATTGCATAAGGGAGGGTATGGGTGCAGCAGAGGATAGCAATAAAAATCTGCAGGTCCTCAGTTGTTTGGCTTATGGAAATGTATAAATGAACAGGAAGCTGTTGGTCCTGGCAGCAAGCTGGTGTGCGGTGATTTTTCTTGGCTCACTGTAGTTCTCTGTGGGATGCTGTAGCTGACCAGGGCTCTACAAGCAGTAGCTCAGTTTCCCATGCAGGCAGGTCTGGTAACATCCTACCCAAATTCCATGAAAGGAAAACAAAAATAAACCATTTGTTGCATGTTTTTGCTTCAAGTGGGTCATATCTGCTGTTCAGTATCAAAAGATATTAACAGGCGGAAACTCTTTTGTAACAGACGATGCAGGAACCAAAAGCTTTCAGCAAAGCCTCAAGATTATCTTATTTCTGAGAAGGATGAGAGCTCTTCCCCAAAACCTCCCTAACAGGATGTAGATAAACACTTGGCAAGGTCTGGATGTAAAGTCCCTTGATGGGTCAGAATTCACAATACGTGGCAAGGCAATAAGAGACTTGAAGGTGTCTCAAGTGGTATTGCAAATAATCTCTTTAATTCTGCTTTTCATTTGTCTGCTAATGAGCAGGGAGGAGTAGCAGAAGTCTCAGATTCAGCTCATGTAACTTGGAAAAGCGAATGAAACTTGAGGAGCCACCAAAAAAATAGCAAGGATGTGAAAAGAGTGTAAGGAAACTATAACCTGAGAGGATGAGAAATGAAAACTGCAAGCTACTGCAGAGAGGGGAATTCAGTCCTAAAGTGTAAGGACTTTGGACATTTCCTGTGCTGAAAGCATCAGGCTTCAAGCGTTTTGCAAATGGAGTACGAGGGCCAGGTTTCCTTGTACAGAGCTTGGTGCCCCATGCTGGGTTCCCATCAGCTGCCTGGCTGTGGATGTGCAGTTGTCCTGCTCAAGGCAGGAGTGGTGGTGGGAGCAGAGCTCTCCCGGGGTCTCCTCCTTTGGTGTGCATCCCTGGGGGCTTCCCACCCCCAGCCCTGAGGCTGCCAGTGGCTACTTCTGGGCAGAAGGTAATAGTGTGGGTCTTCTAGGTGATTGCTGGTAGCAGTTTGGCTGGGTTCTCCAGCTATTTTTTAATAAAATGGTCATTCTGACTCGCATGCTACTTATTTAGCACAGGGCCAGTAACACTGGTGTTTTGTAGCTTGTTTGCCATGGATGTGTGTCACCAGAAAAGCAGTAAGGAAGGAGTAGTGGGTGTGGGAGGAACAGATCTAGGTTTTCTGTTCCCTCTGTTGTGCCCCAAACTCAGTCTTGGAAACCCTTAAGAGATGCCTCGAGGTGGAAATCACAGGCTGCAGAGGACTGGGACTGAAGGTGGCATGTGGCTCTAGCACCAAAAGCTAAAACAACCTGGGCTGTGCCCAGTTTGGGGTCTTTTGCCCTGCATCCCCCAGACCCACCAAGTTGAGCAGGTCTTTGCAACCAGGAACCTTAAACCAACAATTTGGTCTCTGGCTCCTCATGGACAATGTTGGACAAGGCAGATGTTGAGCTCCATCTCTTCCCTCATGTTCGCCTGGAGACCCCTGCATCCTTGGCTAGTAAATTACCAGCCTAAACTCCTCCACAGCAAACTGCAAGGTAAATAAATACTCTCTTTTAGAAACCTCTTTCCCAGTTAAATTGACCCCCTTGGTACTTTCATGCATTTCAAGAAGTCGGAACAGTTCACAATTGAAAACAAGCAGTGTTTAGCTCCTGCTGTGAAGGGAAAGAGTCAGGCACCAGAAAGACTGTCATTTTAGCTGTGCTCTTACAAAAGAGGGTGTTACAGTAAACTTGCTTATTTCACTGAAGGAGAATTCAGCAGGCTTGACGGAAACCGGATGAGACAGGCATGGTAAATGGATTTTGCTGGCCGAATTGAAAGCAAAGAAACATGCATGTGTGGTGGCTGGTCAAGAATTGACTGTATCTTGCAGAAACCAGGAATGAATTAGGGACAGAGAATTAGTGAGCCCTGAAACAACATCTGTCTAGCTGTATTCAAGGTCCTGTTCACCTGTGGTATGCCTCTGATGGCAACTGAATGTAGCAAGCAGGGTGGCTCTAGTTGTCTTGTTGCCTTGTAGCTCAGTGTGGCTAGGGGAGCCTGCCTGTGGTCTGCTGGAATGGTACAGCTGGGCTACAGTAGACTGCGATGCTGCTGTAAGGCAGGATGAGGGGCTTCCTCTGAATGCAGCATCCTGGGGGGCAGCAACCCATGTGGTCAGCACCAGCTGCTGGAGGTGGCCAGGAGCCAGTGGGGAAAGGAGACAGCCAAGGGAAAATGATGGGTGTTTCCTGATCCCCAGGGAAAGAGTGATACCCAGCCCTGTTTGGGGGGTGGGGGTGTGTGATCTCCAGTGTTTCATCACCTTTTAGTGGGTGGATTTAACTCCCCAGTGAGCACTGTGTGGGGATCACAGCGTTTCATCGCGTACTGGCACAAAGCATTTGCTCCCTGTTCTTGATGCAGGATCAGCAGGGACCCTTCTGCTGAAGTAGGACATATCCTGTCTTGCTGACAGCTGTGTGGAGGGCTGGGGAGACGAAGTACTGGAGAGATGTACAGCATCTTATCTGTGACCTCTTCTGCAACAGCTTGCTGCCAGCAACACGAGAGCAAGGCTCTTGTCCTGATGTCCTGCAGGCTTTCATCTCTCTGAGCAAAGCTACTTGCTGCACAATTATAGCTACCAAAAAAGGACTGATGCCGACTTTCCTCCTGAGCTGGGAGGGTGTATTGGGTTTGTGTAGCAAGGTTTTGCTAACAGGGTGGTTTCTGTGAGAAGCTGCTAGAAGCTTTCCGTATGTCTAATAGAGCCGATGTGAGCTGGCTCTGAGACGGACCCACCACTGGCTAAGGCTGAGCCCGTCAGTGATGACGGTAGCACCTCTGTGATAACGTGTTTAAGAAGGGGGAAAAACTGCTGTGCAACAGCAGCTAAATGAGAGGAGTGAGAATATGTGAGAAACAACTCAAGGTCAGTGAAGGGGGGACCCATACTGGGGCAGTCTGTTCCCGAAGGGCTGCAGCCTATGGAAAAGGACCCTTGCTAGGGCCATTCATGAAGAGCTGCAGCCTATGGGAAGGACTCAGGTTAGAGAAGTTTGTGGAGGACTGTCTCCTGTTGGAGAGATGCTGCAGTGGAACAGAGTGTGAGGAGTCCTTCCCCTGAGGAGGAAGGAGTGGCAGAGACAACAGGTGATGAACTGACCGCAACCCCCATTGCCTGTCCCTCTGCACCACTGCAGGGAAGAAGGTAAAGAAATCAGGAGTGAAGTTGAGCCTGGGAAGAAGGAAGGGGTGGGGAGAAGGTGTTTTAAGATTTGGTTTTATTTCTTATTACCCTACTCTGAATTTGATTGGTAATAAATTAAACTAATTTCCCCAAGTAGAGTCTGTTTTTCCTGTGTTGGTAATTGGTGAATGATCTCTCCCTGTCTCTTTTTCAAGCCACGAGCTTTTCATTACGTTTTCTCTCCCCTGTCCAGCTGATAAGAGGGAGTGATAGAGCAGCTTTGATGGGCTCCTAGTGTCCAACCAGGATCAACCCACCACAGGGGACTCCTTTCCTTCTGGACACACAGAGGGGTCTATGAGCTTCATCCCCTGGGGGGTGATCAGATGGGAGACCAGCAGTGTGGTGGGCAGCACAGTTGAGTGTGCTGTGCTCTCCCCAGCCTGATGCAGGAGCCTCAGAGCTGCTGGGGGCTCTGGTTAGAGCTACATCAAAACAGCCTTTCTGGGTTATCCTAAGGTAAACCAGCTTGGTGGGGAAAAATCTGAATGCCAGAATGAAATGCCCTCCTTAACCACATCCCAGCTTATTCTTCTAGCAGAGACTCTTCCCTAACCAGGAGTGACATTGGCCAGGTCTAATGCAAACAGAGGGGTTTTGTGTAGCAAATCTGACCCAAAGTGTTACGAAGGTTGGCTTAGTTCTTCCACATTGACTCTCGTCTCCCCTGTAAGCACTGAGTCAGAAACATGCTTGTTAGTAAAAAATACTGTGCTCTGCCTCTTGGTAGTGGCTCTATTTAGGTTTGTGAAAGTTACATTCTCCATCAGTATAAAAAAAGGCACTCTTGCCTGTGCTGTGTCCACTGGCAGGCTGCTGAACTCCAGCTAAAGATGAAGAGCAGAGGGGCTTGAATAGGGGGCTGCAGTCACCGGGTAAAAACTAACAAAAGAGGCAGGGGCTCTCAATATTTGGGAGGCTGCTTGAGTACAGGTGGCCTAGGAGGTCCTTAAGAAGTGCCTGTTTAACATTAGAGCAGTACGACCTACAGTGTGGTGCATTTTGATCTGTGGGCTGATAATCCAGAAATGGCTCTTGGACAGTTGGTTTGCATTTTCTGTGCATTTGAAGTCAAAACACCTGGAGTCCCTCTGGATCGCTCATCTTCTGTATGAGGTGCAAACTGGAGATGTGCTTGGGCTCAAAGCCTTGATTACCTGGATCTTGCTTGCTGTGTGGGAAATGGCTGGTCTTAGAAGCCTCTTTTATTCTGTAGACAGATGCTGCCAAGGTTAGATGGAAGTTCTGTACTTCAGAATGAGGATGGTGTTGGGAATAAACCTTACACTGGTTTCAGTGGCAAGGGTAAGCTGAGTATATTGCCTCTTCACCAAAAATTAAATCCTTCATCTTGTGAGGTACATCAGCAGCATCTCAATTCTGCAGGGGCATCAGTGTCACTCCTGTTTCCAGCATAGCTTGACACTATGCGGTTCCATGTCCCACCACTGCTTTCCTCTGTCCTGTGCCAGCCTCCCCCTTGCACCCCAGATGGCATGGCCAGTGCCTGGCTTTCCCCTTCCCTGCCGGGGTGCTGCCTCCATCCCCCTGCCTGGCTGCATGCACCTGGCTGTCCCTGAAAGGATACGGAGCTTTCTCACGTGGGGCTCCCAGTGGACTTGGGGAGCAGGAAAACTATCCCTTTCCAGATGCTGTCATGTCAGCGCAAACTTGCTGTGGAGCCACAGCTGGTGTGGGACTGGGGAGAGGCTCTCTGTCTTGCTGGAGGGTTTGTTTTCTCTCTGCAGCCTCCTTTGCTGGCCCTGGGTTAAAGCCTTTGACCTGATGAAGCCTGCAGAAGCTGGGCTCCTTGTGAAGCATGCTCTGGGAAGGATGTCTCTTAGCACTGGGTTGTAGCTGCTCATCACAGGGTAGCAGTAGTATTTTTACCTGGTGGCAGAGTACCCGAGTTCAGCAGCCTAACAGGAGGCTGCCTGGACCCAGAGCTGTGTTCATCCCACTGCTCTGGTGGCTTTTGCAGCATCCACTGAGCTCCATGCTGCTGCCAGTGCCAGAGGGTGCTGTGTGGGCTGGCAGTGCTACAGGTGTTGTGGTGTCCAGATCAGGTTGTGTCTTCTCAGACTGTCTGGCTCCTAGTCTCTCTTTCTGCACCAGAAAGGCAGGGATCTATCTGCCTCCCCCAAACACTGCAAGAACAGGGCATTTCCAGTATGAACTCCCTCTGTGCCCTTTGCTGGCTGAAGCAATGAAGAAAACATTAATGCTTCCCTGTTTTCTTCTAGCAGGGCTGGGCCCCACTGGCCCACATCTCCTGTTTTATTGGCTCCTCCTCACCTCTCCATCCCTTTGCTCAGATCCCCCACCCCAGCCTGGCAGTGACACTGGGAGAAGCATCCATCTGGGAGCAGGTACCAGACAGCAGTGGGATTAACAAGAGACATTATCTTGGTGCATGCTGGCCTGTGTCAGTGCCACCAGCAGATGCCACATCTCCTGCCAGCCCATGTGTTGCCCATGGGTCCCATCTCCTCTGGGTGAGAGGAGGCATGGGGAGGCCATCAAGTGCCTTTTAGCAGGAGGCCAAGGCTGCTTCTCGAAGCCGGGAGGACAATGAAGGCGCTGAAGCAGCCAGAGCGCGGCCGGGGGCAGAGGGGGACAGGCAGGCAAGGGGAAGCCATGCAAATGGGGACTTTGATGTGGCTGCGAGGAGCAGGACTGGAGCATTGTTCCTATCACATCACATCAGTTTCACATTCCTCATGCAGGAGTGATCAACGCTTTCAGGGCCAGACAAAAGAGCGGGGAGATGAACAAAAGCAAGGGGGGGGGGCTTTACCTACTGCAGAATAGAGGGAGAGGATGAATTGCTCTCTTGGCAAGCCATGGAGATGGGCTGGCGGTTGCTGTGCTTTAAAGCACCAGCTTAAAATTTTTCCCTTTTATTTAAAGGAGAAAAACAAAAAAGGTAGGAGAAAGGGTTTCCTGTGTGCAGAAGCAGGGATAAATAAGAGAGTGTGACAAGTGTCTGTGGTCTTACATTCCCTTGCCTGGTCTCCCCAAGTGATGACTCTCAGCTTATTGCAGAGGTGCATTGTGTCCTCTTGAGACTAGAGGCTGGCAAACATGGGTTTGGCTCAGACTGCAAGGTGAGAATACTTTTAAGGGAACCTTCTCTGAAAATTAGCAATGTAAGTGGGTTTTGGAGGGGTCTGCTCACAAACAGGTGTAGACTGAGCTCTGCAGCCCCATGGAGGTGTTGGCATCAGCCCTGGTACAAGGGGAAAAGCTCTGTTGGAGGGAGCCATGGGCTGTCCTCAGCTCTCCTAAGCTGGGATGTGAGGAGGAGTATGAGGTTGGAGTTGCTGAGTAAGCACTTAATCTCTTCTGCTGGCTGTTCTGGAGATCCTACCTGTTGCCACAGGGCAAATTTGATATCCCTTCACTGGGCTGGGTTTTGCTGGGGCTGGAGAGCAGGGATGGGACACAGGGCAGAATATGCCACAGGGTGCACATGTCCCCATGTGTGTGCTTCCACACTGCCATATCAGCCTTTGCTGCAGCCTCAGTGGCTGAGCTGCGGTCATTGAGCAGTGGCTTTGCTCACTTGCTTTCCCATCCCTGAATCCTGATTCTTTCCTGTCACTGACCCCTCTCCTCTCTCTAAGCCTGGGGTCCCTATTCTGCCTTGTCCTCAGGTCTCTCTCTTCTCTGGTGTACACTGCTATCCATTCACCTTGGGGGAAAAGTGCATTAAACCATCTCTTTCTTTCCCTTGTATGTGCTATCTGCAATTTGGCTTTTGCCAATATTAAGTGGAACTGCATCCCTCAAGGATGCTCTAACCTCTCTCACTCTTCCCCATAAACCTTTTTTCTGTGGAAGTACAAACCTTGAGCATCATCCCCACCTCACAGCCATCCCCTGCTCTCCCAGGCCCATGCACAGCTTTGGCTGCTCCCCCTTAGCCCTGACCCACAGCCCCCTCCCCTCCCTCCAGCCGCGGGCCTCACTGCCTGAAAGGCTGTCAATCAGGCTGAATTGTCTGGTGGTTTTGTGATGTGGAAAGACTCCCACCAAGGAGTCAAGGGCCAGGCTGAGACCTTTAAACTCGATCCCATTTGCGTCTTAAATCAAACAAGAATCCAGGTCCTGGGATGGAGGGGGAGGTTTAAGGGGATGCAGAGCCTCAAAAGCCTCCGCTGCCCCCCCTGATTTTTCCTGGAGCCCCTTTCCCACCTGCACTCTGTGGAGGGGGGGATGTGCCCATGGCCCTGGAGTTTAGGGCTTGTTTCCCTCTGAAGGCCTTTGCTCTGGGGCTGTTCCGAGAGGCTGGGGGTTGACATCAGTGCTTCCTTTAGTGCTAGCCCTTTGAACAAACCCTGCTGCCTGGGTTACATGGCAGGGAGGGTTGAGGGACGTACTGGGTAATGGAGACTCCTCTGGGGAAGGGGACGTTTCTGGGATCTGCTGTTGGGAGCACGTAGGGCTGGGGAGGTGGGCAAACTGTGCTCCCAGTGTCTCTGGTCTCGCTAGGTTGTGGTGGCTGCTGGTGCATGGGAGGACGTGGGTGCAGAGGACACATCTGTGGCTGACTGATGTCCTGCAGATGATTGCAAGGTTAAAAACTATGTTTTAGTCTCCTCCCAAGACAGTACAAACAAGCTTGACCTCTTTGGGCTGTTGTCACTGCAAAGGGGAGAGTGCTCTCGTCGCTGTCCACAGTGTGCCTATGTCTCTGTGGTTTGAATTGCACAATGCCTGGTGCTGCAGGTCATTCCCTGGTGTCCTCAGAAGGGGGGGCAAAACCACAAGGCAGCATGTGAGGTCTCCTGAATTCCCCATCTGCTGCCAGAATAGGGCATCAGGGCAGGTGAGGAGGCTTAAACACCCGCTGTCTTGTCCCTACTGTGTGTAGAGATGGGCTCAGTCTCCTGTTTGCAGAGGGAAAATCATCTTAAATGGCAGGTTGATATTTCTATTTTTCCCTCTAGAAGAGGTTTTGACAGTAACAGAGCTCATGCTGCCTAGTTTCCTCAGGGGCTGAGCCCCATCCCATCTCACGGGGGCTGCTGGGGGCCCTTGACATAGCGCTACTGGAGAGAGGAGGAAGGGCAGGGCTGGGTGGGAAAATTTTGCAGCTCGACTAGTGGCTCTCTCTGCCTACCTGTGAGCAGAGTTTGCTTTTCTTTTTCTTCTTCTAACTTCTTTCCACAGTCCACGTAGGTGAGAGATTTCATTTTGTCTTCCCGAGGGGAAGTTGCAAATCTCTCTTCCCCTGACTGAGCTGTGTTTTCAGGAGAAGCTTGGAACTGCCTTAAGACATGTACAAGCTCAGAAATGCAGTGGCTGTGTTTGTTTTCTCATTCTGGGCAAAGCCAGGGCTGCTGCCAGTGCTAAGTAAATACAGAGCTGCCCTAATGAGTGACTGCAGTAGCCAGGGCCGTGCTTGCTGCGTGCGTGAAGCCAGATGGATCTATCTGGGACTTAAACAACTGCCTTCTTTCAACTAGCAATGGCAGAGCCACTGGCATTTGGATTACCAGCTCTCCTGTGCTTTTAACAGAGTGCCAATGTTTGACAAAACCATTAAGTTAAATTAAGCCCTACGCATTTCAAATGGATACGGAGACTTCTGGCTGTCTCGCTATTAGCAGAGCTGTCTCTTCTCTCTTTCGTCTTTCTCTTCCCGAACCACCACCTTCCCCCTCCCCCCCCCTTTAATTCCCTCTGTGTAGCCGGTTTTACTGCTGACATTTAAAAGAAACGTGCTGGGACTCATGGAGAGACCTGGCATTAGGAATGGCACTGCTGTGGTGGGCAAGGAGGATGCTTGGAAGGTGTTTTCTTGGGGCAAGCCCTGTATCCCACAGAGCCTGTGCATGGGTTGGCTAAGGATGCTCCGGTCCCTGTAGAGCCCACAGCTGCTCTGCTCTTGCCCATTGCCAGTGTTATTTATGGCACAGGCTGCTGCTTTGCTGGGCCATTTCCAAGAGTGGAGAAAGATGTTCTTGACTCTGAGGGGCTCACAGTGCAAGGGCAGGGGATAGCAGAGAGCATCGGTGAAAACAGGAACACCAGCAGCATAGTCTGTCCAAGTCACCTTGACTTGCCTTGGGCGAAAGTGGAGGGCTTTAAAGAGGCACAGGCCGATGACCTTGTAAATGGATGCATGACCCAACTTCTCCCCTGTGGCGTCGACTGCTTTGTGTCCCTGATACCACTCTTAATGCCTGTGAGGAATCACTGGGGCTGGGGGTGGTTGCTGGGATCTCATTTGCACAGCTGCATCTTAACTGTGCAAGCTCCTCTAGTCACTGGTGTGAGAAATGCTGTCAGCTTCCTCCTGTCTATCTAATATAGTTTTTCCTGAGGCAGGAGACCTGTGGTGTGGGGCACCAGCCCACTGGCATTTGGAGAGATAGATGGCCTCTGCTTGGGGACCAGACAGTGTGAGTGGAGTCAGGGAAGAGGGAGAGTAGCAGCATGGGGTGAGCTTAAACACTGAATATTACAGTGTAGGAGTGAGGTTTTTCCAAGTAGTAAATGTCCTGAGAGGGATCTGATGGAGGTTGTGGACTAGGGAGAAGATACAGCAGTTGGATGGTGGACAAAAGCTGGGAATGGCTTGGTGGTGTCTGAAGCTTGCAGCACTCTTGTCTGCTGTCCTGTGGTCCTGGTCTGTGGAAGCATGTTTTGCCAAGTGCTGTCCTGGCAGGTGACATCCAATCTAGCACTGCCTGTTGCTCTGCCTGCAAGCTTCAAAATATTAATTACAGATGTGAGGACTGCAAGCTTTGGAGAAGCTGGACAGCACTTCTGGAATTGCTGAGCAGGTCGCTGCTCTTGCACTGAAATACCCTCAAGCACCTCTGCTCCTGTGCACCTCTTGCCCTTTGGTCTTTGCTGCCTCAGCCCCACATTTATCAGGTCACTGTAAGATGTGGCCTCTTGGCAGATGCAGCTCCTCTCTTGGCCCCACTCTTGCAGCTTGCTTGGAGAGGAGTCAGAAGCTGCTGGAGGAGAGACTTCAGCAGAAAAACAACATGACTGGTCTTGGCTGTGCAAAGAGTGTTAGACTGTGGGAATGGTGGTGAAGGGTGCATGAAGACCTGGAGGAAGGTCAGCACCATGGACCCTGCTCCCATTGACACCCAGCACGTGGTACCCATAGCTATATCTTCCTGCTGGGTGCAGCCCCACCCCTCATCAGTGTCTTGTTTCTCTGGGTGCTCTCTCATTATTTCCATGTTCATTAATGCTGATATGCTCAATTGCATCAGCTCGTTTCCAGGGACCAAGTGCAATCCTGTGCCTTCATTTGCATCCCTGCTGCCTAGCTGTTGCCCAGGCAATGCCAGGTGCTTTGACATCATTACCCAGCCGACTGGCATCCTCTCTACCCCATTAACCTTGCTGTAATTGACTTCAAATTGAAGGAATGGGGCGGGGGGAGGAAACTGGGTTGAAACAGCAACTGTCTGAGTTGCTGTGGATCAAGGCTCTTTGTTTTTTGAAGGGAAAACTGTGACAGTCAGTTATGGCTACCATTAGATTTGGGAAGGGTTTCTTGCCCTCCAGGAAGCTGTGCAGTCTGTCTTGGTTTACAGTATTTTCCCACCACCATCTTCCATGGGAATGTGATATCAAAATTCATCAGTGGTTGTCTGCAGGGAAACTCAGAGACTTTGTGGAGGAGAAGAATGGCTTCAGAGATGCTGAAAGCAGTGGATCTGTGCAGCCTGGGGAAGGGAAGGTGAAACAGGGTGTTGGGGGGGATCTTATGACTGTTTTGAGCCTCTCAATGGGTGAAGAGGGACAGGAGATGGACTGATTTTTGGAAGCACCGGGGGACAGAGCAGCAAACAACAGTTTGATTCGGAGCATCTGATTGCCTGTCATGCACTGAGAAATATCTTTTCACCATGAGTGTGACCACTGCAACAGGAATAAGAGATGGGGAAGTTCCAGCCTGTGAGATGCTCAGCCCTGACCTGCAGCAGCCCCTGTGTGACCTGAGCTGGCTAGTCCTGCTCCACCTGTATGGCATTAGGTTGAGATCTGGGCCGACCTATGTTATTCTACATCTCTGATTCTAAATCCATTCTGTTAACTAGAAATATTTTTTTCCTTCTTAGTTAAACTTTTTTTTTTTTTTTAATGTGAAGTTGAAATAGCATAAAATTTCTCTGGAGTTTTTTGTACTTAAAGGTAGAATTGGCTTTTGTCACATTTTGGTTTTGACCCCTTTTGAGCCAAAGTCACCCAAACAGATGCTTCACTACAGAATCTCTATCACTGAATTGGCATCTTCCAGCAAGCTTCACTGCACAGTTTTCTGTCAACTTGAGTCAATTTTATTTATTCTCCTTCTGCTTGCACAGCACTGTGGTCGCCAAGTCTTCCTGCATTTGCTCATGACTTGTGCTGGATGTAATTTGTTAGGCTTAATTGAGCTGCCCAAGAAGGGCAGTGAGGAAGTGGATGGATGGAGACCTCAGCATTGGCTGCTTGATGGCCAAACCCAGCAGAACTGGTTTTGCTTCCAGCAGAACCCCTGAATGAGGCAGGTCTGCCCTGCACTTCCCTGTGCAAGAGACAAGCTTCCCATGTGCTTCAAATATTTCAAGCTTTACAGTCCCTTATTAAGGAATTATTATTAATTATTTATTAATATTACTATTAAATTACTTACTACCCGTTACTTATTAAGAGGTAATTCTGCACTGTGTTTCTGAGCTTTCCAAAAGGCAGAGCTGAGAAAGTTGTGGCAGGAGGGCTTTCTTCAGCCCTAGGATCTCAGCTGTCCTGATCTTACCTGTCTGGCGTGGGCTGATTCTTCCATCACTTCATCTCATACTCTTCAAGATGCAGGAGTCCACACAGGGCCAAGCAAAAGGGAGACATGTCACTGTACAAATCTTTAAGTGCTGCTGGGATATGGTGATAGGGAAGCTGTTCATCCCCATCAAGCAAGGAGATCTTTATCTTGACTAATGGTTGGACTGGATGATCTTGAAGGTCTTTTCCAACCTAGATGATTCTGTGATTTGAGAGGAGCCCTGAGGCTGTAAGCCTGTGTTAAGAAAAAGTCTGGTGGAGGCAATTGCTGGTGGTTGTGGGTGCTGACTTTGGATTTTCACTGGGGTCTGGCCATCAGCTGGGAGAGGGTGTCAGAACCTTGGTTGTTACAGTGCATGGAGGCAGGCCAGGGCTGGAAGAAGTGAAGCGTTAAGATATCCCTGGGCTGGCATCTGCAGCTTAAGCTGGAAGCAGTGCAGCTGTGTCCCCAGCAGCTTTCCTGGGGAGCTGAGGCCCCTCATATTGCAGTTGCAATCAGTGAGCCATGGTGTGAGGGGCACAGCTCTGCCTCTGTTTCCCCTAGAGCTCACAGAGCTTATTATCAATTAGCAGCTTCATTTGTAATTAAGAACTTGCTCTCTTTTTTTAAAATGGCTTGCAGAGGGGGCTGACACAAGAGGCTCATACAGCCTCCAACATGCTGCCATCAACTGCCAAGGAGCATCCTGAGATTTGGGGGGATGGGTTTGGACATGGAGGTTGTTGGAAAGGAGGGGAACAGCCCTGGCAGAGGGGTGTGATGCAGGCTGTCCTGGAGATGAGTCAGGGGACTTGGATGTCTAATGTTATTCTGTCTTTGCATCTAGGAGAGCTGTCTGATAAACCTGGGGCAAATCTTGTTTTACCCAGTGGCACCACTGTGCTGTGAGGATTTGGGCTTAGCTTGGGTGTGCGCTGGTAAGAGGCATGTGCAGAGTGGTCTGGGTGCTTCACTGTCCTTCCATGCTTGTAATCCTGCTATGACAGCCAGCCCAGCAGTGCTGGAGGTTGTCAGGCACTGCAAGAGGCTGGCAGGGCCATTGCTTCTCTCTGTGTGTGTGGACCTCCAGCATCACAGGTTGCATGTGTCTCAGAGCTGCAGTCCAGCTTGGGATCTTCCTTTCTGGGATTGATATATGTCATCTTTCTTGCAGCTCTTGGTGGGTTTCCCTTCCCTGTCCTATGGCTTACTGCTTTCCCGGCCACACCAGCTCAGCATGAGGTGTGGGGACTCCGGCATGCTGAGCCCCTTTTGCACAGGGAGCGAAGGTCCCTGCAGTGAAGAAATTGGGGCTGTCCTGCTAAAAGTGGCAGCAAGTGAAGAGAGTTTCAGCCCACAGAGGTGCAACCAGCCCAGGGCCACACAACAGGGATGAACTTGGCCTTCCTCATCACACCCTGTGGTTATCTACTGGCCATGTTCCTCTCAAAGTAGCCTTCCTGGTACTGTCCTGCAAAGAAGAGCTTGATGTAATGATGATGATCCCTCTTTTTCCTGCTCCATCCTTCTCTGGCATGACTGCTCCATGTGAGCGGTGCAGAGGACTCCTGGCTTGTGTGTTCCTCCCAACCCCTGCATGGTCTGTCCGTCTCATTTTTCTGTGTCTGTACTCATCGTAGGACAGAAAAGTTGTGTTTCTTTATCATTTATTCCTGAACAACTGGTGCTTCTTCATTTTCTGAGAACTCCAAAAAAGTGACTATGACACATACAGGGAGAAAAATGCTTTTGTGCTTCAGCTTACAGAGGAGATGGCACAGAAAATGCAAAGTGGGGTATGTGCAGCTGTGAGAACCATTGGAGGATGATGGCAGGATGCCAGCACTGGGGGATGCCATGCATATCCCAGGTTGGATGGGACACCGGTGTCTGAGGGATAGCTAGTCTTATATCACTCCAGTCTTGCCTTGCTTTCCCTATGTCAGTGCTGTAGCTTGGTTTGAATTGTTTTGTTTTGTTTTTTCCATTTCAAGGCTTCTCAATGCTCAACTGTTTGAGCCAAGTGTTCTCTTAGCATTTGAGGCTCTGTCTGTGCAGGGAGAGATTTGAATCTGAGTTGCTTGGCATTTGTTTGCTGTCCACTGGGTCTCATGTCTGGAAAGGTCTGCAGTTGAGGCAGAAGCTGAGTTAATTTGCACTGGAAGGCGGGCATGCTTTGTTTTGCATGTTGGTTTCTTTCTGCAGAAATCCCATTTGAGGTATTTGTTCTTTTCTATTATTGAAGCCATGTTAGGGGGCATGGCAGCCTCCCTGCAAGGCTGGGAAAAGAGAGAGCTAGCCTGAAAGGTGCAAATTAAACCTGTGCTCTGCTATAAACAGCTACTGCACTGTTAACATGGACCCTTCTCCAGAGTTTTGATGCTCTTTGCCTGCAACTGAGGGAGAAATGGTTGTATAGACCATCCTGTAGGAAGCAGAGCAGCCTCCAGAGTTAAGTTTGCAGCTAGATGGGATGAAACACTTCCAAAATTCGGGGAGCAAGTGCCAGAGGGTCTTTAGCTCTCATTTGAATCAGCTCATGAAAAGGAAGGACACTTGGGAAGAGTGGCTGGGTCTGAGGGTCCCTGGTGAACGAGGCAGGAGTGTGGGGAGGTGGCTGCAGTGCTGCACGAGGTAGAGGTGGTTTGGTCTGCAGCTTGAATACAGAAAAACTTGGTTCTTCCTTAGCTGGGTGCCAGAAATGGGACCTATGGATGATCTATGTCTTCCCACAGTTGCTTCCTTCTGGGGTTGCCAGCCCAATGCCAGCTCCCAGTGGTATTACTGCTCCTTTTACGTGCCCTGCAGCAACCTTGTTATGACTTTGACAGGTAAAAGGTGATCAGTGTGAACTGGTAGCAGCATTGAAGCTTTCCTTCACCTCCTCATGTGCCCTATCCAGCCCAAGAGGGAGCTGGTAGAGGCACCCATTGCTGGTGCCAGGGCTGTGCCACCTGCGAAGGGGTTGATGCTCGTGGAGAGCTGGCTGTGGGCTGCACAGGGTTAAGCAGGCATTGACAGTAAACAGGAAGAGAGGACAAAAGCAAGTCTGCTGTAATTATGTAGCATTTATTATTAATATGCTGGAATTGCTGGAAGCAGCCTCTGTAATGTGAATACTGATACAGAGGTTCAGAAGACAATTTAGTTCTCATCTGTCTGTTTATTAGCTCCCTCAGCTCTGGTAGGCAATGAACTAAAGCCTCATTTGCTACTGCCTTGTTGCACACACCCCCCCCCCACACCCCCTTCTCCCCCCAAACTCCTTGCTGTTTCCATAAAGAAACCTGCTCTTTGTTCATCCTCCCGCCGGGTGCCGCAGTGATGTGCGGTGTGATCCTGGATAGCAAAGCAGACTTCAATTCTTGACCTGAGCCTGCCTGTTTGCAAGGGAGGGCCCAAAGCACAACACTAGGCCGTGCAAAGCTGTTGCCTTTCTGAGAGCAGCATGGCCATGGCTGATGCTGGCTTGGGTTGTCCCAGCTCCTGGGGCACAGGGGTGCTTGTCCTCAGGGCAGCAGCTTTAGCAAGATCACACTGCGTGGGCTGGTGCAGCTTGGGGTCCCCAGTTTATAATGGAGTTGTGATGAGGGGAGAGGGCAGGGGAGCTATGTGTTGCTTTATGAAGCTGGCTAAGAAATAATTAAAGGCTGCTGAGGTGGAGAGAGCAAGAAGTTGAACCAGCTGTTGAGAGGTGCAACAGGTTTCCTTTTTCTTCTGTGGCTTGATAGGATCTATCATTATAGCTTCTGTCCAAGTTTCTGAGCTTCAGCTTGGGCTTTTTCTGCACATAGGACATCCATTCTCTTATGTATTATACAGTAGTTTAAAGAGGATTAAGACAATAGCTGATCTAAATGATGAATGATGTAGATTGCTCAGCCTCTGAGCCACCGGGGTTTTTCTTGCACACAGATTAGTCAGCTCAGTAGCTAAATATTGGTGCAAACAGTATAAATCCATGCAGATAAGCCTCTCTAGCTTCAGTAGGATAGAAGGATTTCAAAATGGGCTTCGACACTGCTCTGTGTCTTGTCACAGCATCTGCAGCCACGTCTCTGACACGATGGATGGGGAAGGAGACCCAATGGCTGCTGATGCACCGCCTGGGTGGCCGAGGAAATAAAGGATCCAGCGCTTCCCGGTCGATGCTGTTATTGGATACGGATGGTGGCAGGAGAGGGAGGGGATCAATGCCGCTCACCTCCCTGCCACCAAAGCTGGTTGTTTGCTTGTTTAGCCTGGCGGGGGCATGATCCAGGCTTGGAGGCAGCAGCCTGCAGTGGGATAATGTGGGCTTACGTGAATGGTCTGGTGTGGCTGGTACCTGCCATCCGTCCCAGCATCAGTGCCAGGACGGTGCTGGCAGCCCCGGGGGACTGCTGTGACCCGTAGGAGCGAGCTTGTACTGGCATGGGACTGACAGCGGGCTTTTCTTAAGCTCTGAAGCAGAAGGGTTTAAATCTTTTATTTATATGTCTGGTCGAGTCTGTCAGAGTTGTGTCAAATATTTTTGACAAGCAAAAATGCCATTTGCTTCAGCTTAATGAAAAGTGATTTTTTTTTTTTTTTTCCCCAGGAACTAAAAGAATTGTAGTTTCAATTGCAAACCCAAAAAGCTCCTCAGGAAAAAAACCCCACAAAACAAAACCAAAAAACCTTCTGATAGTTGTGAGTGTTGGCTGTTAGAAGAGACTCTTGGTTGGTGTTTTGGGTCTGTGTAAAATGAGGGTCTGGAGAGCATTCAGTCATATGGTATCTCCTTTTATGAAGCTTTCTGGGCATATTATTCTAATGATGTTTAATGGCACTGATTTCTTCATCTTAACTGAGTGTGTCTTTTCCCAGTCCCACATCATTTTAATTCATTCCTCTTATGAGAAGTATGAGAGCTGGGACTGGCTTGACTCAGTGTGAACTAAGAGCTGTCCTGCTGATTGTCTCGTCCCTCCCAGTGGGGATGTAATCCTCCCAGCATCTGGCTGTCTAAGGTTGAGGGTTGTGTTGAGGCAAAGCTTGCATCAGGACCAGGATTTGTCAGAGGACCTGTTCACCTTGAATTTTTCTTGCTCCTCTTGAAAATTTGTTTTCTGCCATTTAGCAAGGGGCTGTGCGAGCATCATGGTTTGGCCGACGCAGTGTGTCTAGCCTGAGGTCCTGTGGCTAAATCCTGTCTCCCCCTTCCCTTTCCCTCTTCCCAGGCTGAAAAGTCTTGGTGTGCTTGGTGTGCTGTGATGCAGAAGCTGTTTTGTTCTTCTTCCTCTGTACCTCTTGTGTTCTCACTACGCCCCTTCTGAGGTGTGATGACCAGAGCTGTGTGTGCTGTCCAAGTGACAGTTGCACAGTAGACTTGTCTGGTTTGGGGCAGACAGGTGATGGACCCTTGTGGCATTCCTCATCTACACTGCAGGACACAGGTACAAGGTCTGCTTAGAAATGCAGGGTGGATTGATGTCTGCGTTTTATCTGGTCTCCTCACTGGGTGAGATCTGGATTAAAATTCAGTCTGGGTGGTGGTCGGATGTGGAGAAGGTCTGGGTGTCACAGTTCATACAGCGCATTGAACCTCCCAGCTGGCTGAGTAATGTGGGGCTGCGACACAGGATGCTGCGGGCATGGTAAAAAGGTCTTTTCCCCACCCTGCCCGAGATTCAGGCAAGGCTGGTTTTGCCTGAGTCCTCCTCTTTGGGAACAGATCTCCCTTCTCTACAAACTAATCCAGTGCTCAGCAAGGGAGATCCTTGCCTGTGTACCAGTTGGAAAAAGGGTAGGGCAGTGGGACAAGCTGATGAACACTCACCACTCATGCTGCAGCTGAAAGGTTTGTCTTGTGCATCCTGACTGAGGATCAGGCTGTGTCACAGCCCGGTGCCCTGCCTTGCATTGCCTCCCCTGGGAGCTGTCAGGAGGCTGCCTGAGCCGTGCGGTAACACGGGTCTCGGGGATGCAAGCAAGGTCAGATGTCTGCTTAGAAATGAGATTGGCGATGATGCCACCGGTGCTGACAAATGGCCTGTCGTTAATCTCTTGACTCACAGCAGCAGAGAGGGCAATGGTGGAAGAAACCCATGAGGTCACTCACAGCCTCTCTCCCCAGGGAGCTGCACACAGTTTCCACCCTGAACCCTTCTGGATGGGGTGGGCACCCATCTCCAGGGATGGTGGGTCTCTTCCTGTACTCCTGCCCTGAGTGTGTTTTGTGTGCAGGTGAAGGTGCATGGCATAACTCCAGTCTAGCTCCAGGCAAGCTCCTAAGCATTTGGGAGCCCCATGGTGCAGACAGCATGAGCCCTACAGCCCCTGTTGGGGACAGGATTTGAGTGTGTGGCATAGCTCCAGCTCAGCAACATGGTACAAGCAGGACAAAGGTTGAAACAAAGCTTGAGTTATCAGCGTGTTGTAATACCCTTGTGATACACGAGGTGCTGTGCTGCTGGGAGATGTTTCAGGGAGCTGGGGGAGACCAGATCTTGGATGCTGAAATCCTGGCTGTGCTCACCCATGCCAGGGCATTGCCTGGGGTTAGCTACTGGGTACTCATTCCCTTCGCAGAGCAGCTTTCTCCTCTTGCTTTTTGAGTCTTTCTATGCTTTCTATAGAAAGAAGCTCTTTACTCAGTTTGCAAAAGACTCCTTGGAGGTATAGCCAAAACAGCCAGGACCTCCTGTGGTACTGGACACTGGTGGAGACACTGCACTCACTGCTCAGCCACACTGAGCTGAGCTGTGTTTTGGGGCTGCTGTTGATGCTATGAGTACAAGCTTTGCATACATGCAGGGAAGGGCTGACTTTCTCCTCTGAATTTTAGGGGGTTCTCTTAATTTCTTTCAGGAGGAAAGACACAGTTATTCCACCTCTGACTCCCTCGAGATGCTTCAGCCTCTCAGCTAGCACTGGGGACATGATGGGCGGCAGGAAACAGGAGCATGTGGGATGAGGTTTCTTTGCCTGGAAGGACGGAGGAGAGGGGTGCACTGATGGGGCTGAGGAGGTGCTGGTTTTGTGAGTGCAAGGGCTGCCACCAGACCAGGCTGCTGCAGCTGTGGCACAGCCTGAGCTGTGCTTCCAAGATCCTCCTCCTCCGCCTTTGCTGAGCTAGTGTTTCATTTTTCACTTTTCTTCCATCCCCTCTTAACTGGAAGAAGTCCTAAATAAAGTTGCTGTCACTTTTATTTATGGTCACAGGGGAAGAGACGGACAAAAAGCCTGTGTGCTCCTGACAGCTACAAAGCAGCCGGCTGTTTTTCTTTGCTTGCGTTGGCGAAGCAATCAATCTGGGCACAGGCAAGCACCCTTCTTGGGCGCACGGGGCTCCTGTGTCCCCCTGCCTGGGAGACTTCAGGAGGATGGATGGAGGGGGCTTCACATCCTGGCTCCTGGCCATGGGACTGTTGCAAGTCCAGGCTTGTCCAGGAACACCTGTCCTAAAATCCTGGACCCCCGAAAATACAGATGCGTGAACTTGCCTGCCTTAAAAATCCATCACAGGCTTCTTGTCTCCATCTTGATTGGTTCCAGTGAGGTCAACTTTTTTTAATAACTTCTGGACTTCGGCAGGGAAAACTATTTCCTTCAGGAAATAATATAATTAAGGTTGCCTGACACTTCTGATTATAAGCCCCTGTCTTCAGTTGCTTGAAACAATGCCAGCCTTTAACCATTTGGACTGAAACTTCACATGTCTCTGCCTCCGGCTGAATTTTTTTGGAAAATTTTAGCAAAGAGGGTTTTAAGCTGCTCTCAGAACGCAGTTTGGGGGAGAAAACAGCATTAGCTTTATCCACAGCTTAAAAAAAATCTAAAGAAAATTTCTTGCAGTTGTTGCACCAGAGAAATTCTAGTATCTTTGTGCTGTGAGTCTGGGTCTGATAGTTATGGGGAAGGTTTTCAGCCAGGTGTCAGGGATCTGTTTGTTGCTGACAACACGAAAATCCACCTTCCCTGCGCCAAGTTGTGAGACTCTGAAAAATGCTGCTGTGTGGGTGGGTGTGTTATATATAGTGTGTGCGGGGAGGTAGCGGCCACTCAGCTCCCACATCAGGAACTGCGCTGCTTTGAGCACACGTGAGTGCAAAACCTACACCGCAGCTCTTGCACGGGATGCTTTGCTGCTGGGAAACTGTGGGCCCCTTCTGCTGGTACAAGTGAAACTTGTTGGTCCCTGATTATTGATGTGGTCCTGGCTTGTGATGGGAAGAAAGGTTTTGGCAAATGCTGCGTGTCTGGCTGCTTTTTTTTTTTTTTTTTTCCTCAAGAAGTGGTTCAGTTATCCCTTAGCTCTTGCTGTAACATGCAGAAGCATCATGTGGGACATGCAGCATGCAGTGGGTGCTGGGCTTTCTACAGGGTTTTGCAGGGACCTGTTGAAACTGTTAGTGCCTTTGCATTGCAAGGATTGTAGGTTCTTCCTAACTCAGCTTGTTGTTACAGAAATGGCCAAGAGTATTTCTGGGGGGCACCCCAGCCAGTCCCTATAAAGCAGGTGTCACACTGAAGTGTCCTGACCATGGCATTGCTGGGACCTCAAGTCTTGGTGATGTGAGGTGACCTCAAGACTAGTACAAGCCCTCCTGTGGGGACCTGCCCCAGGGCTCGTCCCTGCTCTGTGATATTTGCTCTTTCCGTGAGCCTACCTGAACTGTGATCAGGGCGGTCTCCTGGTTTTGGGGCAGTCTAGCTCACAGATCTTCCTGCTGGCTCAGCAGTAGCTCATGCCTGAGACAGGTTTTTCAGCTGGTGACCTTCTTTGGTTATGCTGAGCTCCTCCAAAACCCAATTTGACCTCACTTTGGGGGGCTTAAAAAGCTGTGACTTCCATGGGGAAAGTTTGGGCTGCTGGACCTGTGGCAGGGCTAGCTCGTCCCATCAGGACAGGGCACAGTGGTGGCAGGGAGTGTCAGTCCTTTCCGTAGGAGCAGGTTCCAGGGACATCTCTCAGCAGAGTCACAGGGATTTTGCACTTCATACCCAGCATAACACACTGTTCCTGTGAGAGCTACATCCTTGCGGCTTGAGCAGAGGAAGCTGCAAAAATCTCCCTTAGGGTGCTCAGTGCTGAACCCATCTCTCTTGTCATATCTCTGCCAAACTGGAACGACAACCCAGGCAGGTCCCTGGCACGTAGTGATGAACGAAGCTCGTTGTCACTTGCTGTAGCCTGGTCTCCTCTGTTCCACTTCATCTGTGGGTAAAAAAAAGTAATAAATAAAACTAAGAAGTTGCATAGGCATTGCAGAACAAGGAGAGGCTTGCTGAGGAGGAGCCCTCTCCCCTCCTTGCCAGTCACTTGTCAGCTCAGGGGTGCCTGGCAGAGCAGTTTTTGAGTGATGGGGTGTTGCGGGTGTTGAGCTTGGGGCAGCTGGAGTTAAATTTCTCGGTGGCTGACACCTGACAAGCATGATGAATTGCGGCACACCATGGCTGCTGGCATGACAAACGGTCCGCTTTCC
Organism: Athene noctua; assembly: GCF_965140245.1. Lineage (NCBI taxonomy): Eukaryota > Metazoa > Chordata > Aves > Strigiformes > Strigidae > Athene > Athene noctua. Next base: position 11,090,703 of record NC_134077.1, read on the forward strand.
TCCTTTTAAGCTCTGGGAAAACTTTATTTCTCAGTGCTTTGCAAATGAGGGTTTTTCTATCAGGCACTCAGCGGAGTTTGGGGTGTGTATGTTTGTTTATTTAGGTTTTTCAGGCAAATAGGGGGGGGATGGGGGTTGTAGTTTGGGTTTCTGTAGCATCCTCCCACAGACTTGCCCAGGGTTTGGATGGGGTCCTTGGGAGGACCATGATGAAGCTCATCAGATTGGGGTTGGGTGCTAATTAAAACCCATGGTGTTCCAGGCTTGGAGTCACTGTCACCCTTGGGAAAGCATCTCCGCAGGAGCGACTCCTAGACTTTCCTCTTGCCAATGGAGCTTGGCTCGTATTTTTCATTTTTAATAATGCAGAAGCATAAGACTTTTTTGTCTCCTCAAAGCATTTAAAAAAGGAGGGGGGGGAACAATACAAGCTCAGCCACAAGAGCTAGATAATGAGCATGGATCTCGAGTGATAATTTGTTTGTCTAACACAAAAAGCATATTTGCTGCTGTAACTGAAGGCACTGCTGGTTACAGTAATGCCTCAGACTCCATCTCGAGGCAGCATGTCAGACGTAGCACAGAAAGTCTCTTTCCCGTTTCCAGTCCTCAGCGTCCATGCTGCAAAGCCGTACGTGCGTGCCTTCCTCTTCACACTCACGGGTTCAGTCAGATTGGCCTCTCCCTGCACAGTTTAACAAGTGTGTGAGGCTTTGCAGGATTAGGGTTTAGGCAGCACAAGACCTCATGGGCAAATGCCTTGGTGCGGGGCTGACATTTTAGTGCTGCTATGCTGTTTTGGCTGGGGAACATAGCTGTCTGTCTTTAAAGAAGATCAGAGATGCCCCAAGCTGCAGTATGTTTTTCTCCCCTCTCCCCTTTCATGTCTCTAAATCAAAAAAATTAAGCAAATGAGTGCTTTGGGGCTGGACTGTGATGCTTATGTGGGAGGGCTCTTCATCTAAACTAGCTTCATGTTTGCACCAGTTACCCCCGGCTGTCAGGGCTGGAAAACAGATGCCCCCCCTCCCTCGGTTGTTTTCTGAACCCAAATTGATGACAGAGCTCCACCTGGTAACCTGACAGGTTGTCTCTTCTGTTTTGTTGAAGAAAATCCCAGATCTGAGTGGCAAGTGTTGGTCAAGCGGCCAGAAGAATCCCCTGGACGTTGATGAGAAATTGGGAACGCCCCAAGGACATTGTACTGGTGGAGAGGTAAGAGGTGGGTTAAAACATTTGCTCACCTGGTTTATCCTCAGTTAGTGCACCCTGGGCTACCTGGGTGTGGTGGGACTGTAGGCATTGTGTCTTTTGGCTAGGATGGCATTTATTAAAGTGTGGCAAAAGGCTGCTCCTGGCTCTGATGTGTGAGCAGCCCCATGGCTGCTGTACAAACTGTGCAGATGCTGACAGTGCATATTTAGGTCGTAGAGAGCCGGGTTTGGATGAACAGTTTGGAAAATGCACGAAGGGCTTCTCCACGAAGAGCCCTCCTGCTTAAAAGCCCCTAGGGCAGCTGGGGATGCTAACTTGGTGTAGCACGGGTCCCATGGTGGCTGAAATACTCTAGAGCAGGTAAGTATCACCCAGCCCTGCTCTGTGGTGTGAGCTGAGGTGCCACCTCTCACAGACAAGCACAACTTCAAGCTCTCAGGCCTGATGGATGTTCTTTCTGCTTTCCTGAACTGGGGGGCTGCAGCATCACAGATGTGATGAACTTCCCTGGTCTCTGCTCTGTTGAAAAGGGCTGCATCCCTGTAGGAGAACACCACCATCACCACCAAGGGGTTGTCCCACCTCTGAGACCTGTATGTGTGCTTTGTATGGGGCTGTGATAACACTGCTGCTGAAGGAAAGGTTTGGGGTCATCTTCTCCAAGCCATGGGGACCCTGGTGGAGCAGGGAAGGGGCTGGTGGATGGGGCTGCCCCGCCTGGGGACGCAGACCCTGCGGAGCCACGCTGGGGAAGCCAGTGCTTGCTGGTGCTGTGCTTGAGAAATGAAAACGATGAATTAAAATTTAACAAGTCTCTAAATGCCAGGCAAGGACATCTTAAGTGGGAATTGTCACTGTTTGACTAGCACAGCCTCCCACTTAGCTAAAACTGCATGGCTTTAATTATGTTTGTCTTGGAAAAGCAATAGATTACACCAAAAAGGAGAAGCTGTTGGCTAAAATAGCATGAAGTGTCATGAATTTTCCCTGTGCAGCTCTCTTGCCCTCTTCCCCACATCGTGCTTCCCAGGAATGTTTTGCAGCCCTTTTCACCCTGGATCAGCAGAGTCCTGTATCCTCTGAGCCGTAGGCAGGGACAGCAATGCTCCCTGTGTGCAAGGCTGAACAGAGGCTCTGGAGTTAAAAGCTCAAGGTTAAGGGACTGCAAGGATGGGCAGCACCTGATGGAGCGGCAGTGGGGAGTGGACTGGGGTCTGGGCATGCAGAGATGCTCTGCAGCAGCAAAGCCCTGCCGTTGGCATTGCCCAATGCTGGCATCCATGGAGTGGCATGGGATAAGGACCCCTTCCCTCCCTATCCTTGGCATGGACCAGCCCACCCACGGGACTCCTCTCAGCTCTGCAAATAGAGCAGCTCGAGAAAGGTACGTCGCTAATAATACCAATTACTATTACATGCTGGCTACAAGGTACACTGGCAGTAATGGGATCCAGGGGGATGAAATGAAAGCGATATAATATGGTGAGATAAATTAGTGTTGTAAAATTAGCCATGGGTCTAGTCAGGGATCTGACAAATGTGTCGCAGCTTCAGCACAAGCTCTGAGCGCTGCTGAACTGGATTTAGTGGCCCAGAGCAAAGCAGATGGGAGCAAGGGAAAAGAGAGTTTATGAGGGGTCTCTGTACACACATGCTAATGGTTAACGCTACTTGTTTCTTCCTCGGCTTTGCTGAATGATATGTCCCCTGGTGCCTGCTCTTACTCAGCAGTGGAGGAATAAAAGCCCAGCCCCGCTGATGTGCCATTTGAGTAGCTCTAGCCTGGCAGAGAGATGGGAGAAGAGTTGGAGAAGCAGCAGCAAGCTGGTACTCCTGCCCTGGTGCCTCAGCTGCTGGTTGCTGCCCTACATGATGGCTGTGGACCTTCTTGCCTGGGTTTACTCCCAAACGGCACATCAATGGCATTTGGGTGGGATGTTTGGCAGGCGTCTGCATGTGGTTTAGCCTTGTAGGGAGGGTAGAAAGCCAGTTTCTGCTTCCTGTGTTGCAGCCTGACCTGTTTTCCTGTGCACACCTGGGCTCTGAAGGATGGCTGGAGCCAGGCATCCCACAGTGTGGGGGCTTTGCCTGTTCACCAAGGGTGTGCAGCCAGGTCTTTCTAGTCCAGATTCACACGTTATGTTTCCTCCTCTGAGGCAGAGCATGGAAGCCAGGAGATGCTTTCTGTGCCTTCTGGAGGCTGGGAAATGGATGTGGCCAATTCCAGTGGGATCTGCTTCCTGATGGCTCATTAGGACCGGCTCTGCTGGAGGGACACAAGTTGTCCTGCCTGTGAATGATGGCTGGCTGGCGAGAGCCTCTTACAGATTCATAAATGCAGGCTAATAGCATGTTTAGTGGCTGACATATTACACAGGATCTAGGGGAGGGGTAGGCATGATTTAGGTCTGGTTTGATAAGGCATGTCATGTGGCTCACTTAATAGTAATAAAAAAGAGAGAGAAAAATTCTGAATATGCTTTGTAGTGCTCTGCAGTGGAGCTGGGAGGGGCAGAGGACTTGTAAGAGGGTCTTGCAAGGCTTCTCCAAGTTGTGCTGTGATGGTGCAAGAGGTATGGTGAGTACATGACAGACATGTCTGCAGGAGAAGACCGGTTTGTCACAACCCTGGGGATGAGATTGCAGAGGGCAGGCCGCTGCCCAGTGTGTTCTGCAGCAGCACCAGGTTGAGCAACAAATTCCAAGGGATCATCTCAGCACTGCCTGTGGCATCCCAATAGACTTGAGTGAACTTATGTGCAGAGCCCACATGGATGGAGACCTGAGGAGACAAGGTCAGCCTGGCTAGTGCCAGCAGTCCCTGCATCCTCTGGCTGCAAGCAGAGCACAAGGTGCAGTGGTGACACTTTTAGGGTATCTCAGACCCCAACCACCCCCAGGGCTAAGTTGTCCTGGAAAAAACAGTGGGGTGGTGAACTACAGCAGTGGAGGGAGCCCCTTCCCTTGACTTTGCTGTCAGAGAAGTAGTGATGTGGGACCGTGGCAGGGAACAGGAGGACAATGAGCCCGTGGTTGGAGTGCTAGTAGCAACATAAATAGAAATACAACTTCTCGGGTTCTTGTGCAGCAATGATATATCTTGTTTCTATTGACTTTCTTAAACCTCTAAAATACATTGTAGATTGATCTACAAATCTGCAAAAAGCACCTGGGTTTTTTTTAAGTCTAAAGCAATTTTCTGCCTGCTCCTTGTGGTTGGCTCTGAACAGACACATGTTCTCTTGTCCTATTTCAGGCTGGCATGCTGCCACAGTGGTAGGAAGTTTAGTAATACTTGAGCTGGATCGATTCAAGCCCATTATCTGTGCTGCCTGGGACTCAGCGGCAAAGGGGAAAAAAATACTCTCCCCAAACGCATCAAAGCCCTGCGATAAGGATGCATGGTTGAGCTCTATTTATAGATGGACAGATGTCTTGCCAAAGCGCTGCTGCTGTCACTTGGTTATGCAGGTTTCGTGTGTTTAGCAGTGTTTGGGTCTGAAGGAACCTGTTCTACCTTCTGGCTTAGGTATGTCCCCTCCAGGCACAGCCCGCAGTAGTATTGCTTCTAGATGGGCTTTGTCCTCCCTCCAGGTAAGGACCTGCTTTTTAGATGGGAAGAATGAAATGGCTGAGAGGTCTTGTAGGTGCTTGTGGAGTCGGTGACCAAGATAAAATCTGACTAGTTATCTCTCATCTTGTTCTTGCATTCTCATATACCCACAGGGACCTCAGAGGTCACCAGAGCAGAACTGTCAAAAACACTACATCAAATCAGTGTGGCTGTCTAGCTGAGTGTTCACAGCTTAAGCAGGACATCCTCTGTCTCCTGGGGTACCTGGCCCTCAGCTCTACCACCCTCCCAGCAAAGAGGTTTTTCCTACTGTTTGCCCTAAATCTCCCAAGCAGCAACATGTCACCACTGCTGTGTTGTGTCTCATGCATTTTCTTCTTTCATCAAATGCTATCAATGATATTTGAATCAGTACCAGCCACGCAAACTCCATGTTCGGAGTGGTTCCTCCGGCCAAGTTAGCACAGGTCTTATTGTATATATGCACATATCTCTTCAGTGACTGTATGGTTTTTGAGTGGATGGTGCAAAGAGTGGGCTGAAATGTGTTACCAACTCCAGATTCACTTCCTGGCATGAAGGAGTGCCTGTGCCCATATGGTAGAGTTGTTCTTCATTTCCTTCCATACATTGCTCTGTCACAATAGTCATGAAACTGGGAATGGGAGAAGGGCAAAGACTTCACTGTGCCTAGCTTTTTGAGTGGTGTTGTTAAAGGTGCTGTGATGGTTTTCCCTCAGTTATGACCCTAGAAACAGTGGTCTGACGTGACATTGCAGCCGGTTTTTTACAACAGACTTGCAAAACCATCCGGTTTGGAAGGGACCTCAGAGGTCTCAAATCCATCAGAGACTGCACTGAACAGGAGACAGACTGGACATGGCTGCTCTTGAGAGCCCCTGCATATGGAAAGAGCACAGGCTGTTTGGGTCACTGTTCCAGTGCTGGTGGGCTCCTGAGGAGAGAAAAGTTTCTCCTTGCATCCAGTAGGAACCTCTTCTTTGAGCTACTGCCCATTGTCACTCATCACCTTGCTATGTGTTGCTGCAAAGAGCCTGGCTCAGTCTTCTCAACAAGTCCCCTGGCCATCTTGGTGGCCTCTGCTGGATTTGCTCCAGTTAATAAACGTGTGTTTTGTCTTGGGGCTCCCAAAACTAGTAGCAATGTCTTGATGTGGTCCAAGTGCTGTGTGAGCTGCTGGCTGTGGTGCTGCTCCCGCAGCCCAGTGTGCTGTTGGCCCTCTTTGCTGCCAGGGCAGGCAGCTAGCTCATGCAGGGCTCGCTGCCTGCCAGGACCCTGCTGGCACAGGGTGGGTGTCCCTGTGCCCAAACCCTGCACCACACCATGGCAGTGGGCTGGAGATTTCACAGTAAGTGGTTTTTTTCAGGCTTCGGTGGATTGTGCCTACAGGAGGGTTGGATTTTCTTTGGGCATATTTGGGGACCAAGACCTGACTTTTTTGGTTCACGCATCCTCTTGATCAGGTGCATGATAGTTGCATGATGGCTTCTGGCTGTGTGCCATTCCCAAGGCTGGGAGAAAGGAGATTTCTCCTCCCCAGGGTGTGCATAATGTGGTCATCCGCATGGCTCCTGCAGAGCGCTTTGAGCATCCCTTGCTCTCCGCTTGGTTTTAGTCTGTCTTGAGGGTGCTGCTTGGCTTCACTCATATATTCTTCTGATGAGTGGGCAAGACAGGAAGCAAGTACCTTTGTTACAAAACCACATATGGGCTTTCAATGGGCGAGTACACTTCCCCAAGCTATCTGTCTAGTGAATACACTTTCCACTGTTTGTTTATATTCACAGGAGTGTTACTTAGCTGCTCAGGTGAGCCATAGATGTCAAGAAAGATGTCAGTGTCAGGAGAAGGCTTTAATGCAAGGCTTCCTGCTGTTCTGTGTATTGGTTGGTAGATGAGACCCCAATGCGCTGAGGACTGTAGGTGTGGGAGAGAGACTGTCTGCTGGGTCTGGCACGGGAGCTGTGGCTCAGATGAGAGGCAGCAGTGGTGCTGGAGGTGACTTTTTACAGCTGGCTCAAGATGCCAAGCTGCAGCATGACCGAGATGATTTTTAGTAAATGAGGGTTCTGATGTAGGCGAGCAGTGTTTTCCAATTAAAAGAAATAACCATCAGCAAGCAAGAGGAACTGTACTCCCTCTGGAACTACTTCAGATGGTATCATGGCTGCTGTGGGTCTCATGGCTCCTGGAGGACCACAGTGGTGGCCCAAAGCTCTGCACAGTAGAGTTGGGGATCGCAGAGCCACAGATGGGAGCTGCGTTTGCCTGGGGTGGGAGCTGTCCCACTGAGTCCTGGCTCTGAGCCATGGGGAACTGTTGCCAGCCCAGAGGTGGGCATTTGGCTGTCTAAAGTGGAGATCTGCTGCATCAGATGAAGGGGGAAAAAGTGCAGACCTGCCTCCTCATGGTCCCTCTTAATGCCCAAGGGGAGTGGGTGCTCGTGGGGATCTGCTGGAGGAACTGTTCAGCTGTGATGGAGATGGGCAGGATCCCACATCTGGGAAGGAAAAGGAACAAGGTGTGCATCTGCACACACCTGTATCCCTTCCATGGTCATGATGCTCCCAGGGTCATGTTTGCTCACCACCAGCAAGGATGTTCATAGGGGAGAGAGACTGCAGCTCTGATGGCACCCCTTAACAATGTTTATTGTAGCATTTTTCCCTTTAGGATGACTCTTTTTAAGCTCTGGATGGCTCTAGGAAGCCTCCACGGAGGCCCCGGGGCAATTTACAGCACACATCAGCCCCTCGACATTCATTACAGCCCCCAATGAGGACAGCTCAGTGCTGCCCTTCAGTAAGATCACATATTACCACCTCTTTTTTTCTTCCTCTTGCCCTAAATTGTTGTACTTTACATCGAAAAGGAGGGGCACGCACATGGGGGCCAGCACAATTTATGGATCAGAGATTTATATGCCGCTGCGACACTGTATTTTTTCCCCACAGTGACATTTTATTGCCACAAATTACCAAACAGGCAAGGTTATGCGAGTGACAGCAGGCAGAGCTGTAAAGGACAGGAACAAACGGCAGCAGGAAAAGTATCCAGAGGAGAGGGGGAGGTCGGGCACCAGAAATAAAACAAGGTGGGACGAGGGTCAGAAATCAGCTTGCTTTGCTGCAGGATGTGTGGGTGACGCCTGGGAATCAGTGTGCCATCCCTGGTGCATGGACATGCCGTGAGGTCAGGAGGACAGCTGATGGTCTGAGTCTGGATGCTGCAAATACTTGATTTTTTTTTTTTTCCTCTCCCCCCACAAAGTTGTTAGGTGCTTCTGCAGGCTTGTTTTTGCTGGGGGAATCACAGGTTTTAAGTTGCTGAAGGTTTTTTTACCTGTATGCTCTGTGGTGTCAGCAGGGAGAAGCATCCTTAGAAAGTGAGACACTATCATCCTTCTAAGCACCCTTCATCCCTATCAATATTAAGCCTATGGTAGGAGTGCCCAAGGAGGTGGTGGTGTCCCTGTGCTTGCCTCTGTCCCAGCAATCAGTAAAGCCATGAAGTGACCTGTACCATACAGAGCAGACAGATCCAGCTCACAAGAGGTGGGAAGCAGCAGGCTCTCATCTTGGGCTGGCTGAGGTCTTGTCATCCCAACCATGGCACCAGCGGTATTGGAGTTGAGGCCGCTCTGGAGAGATCCCAGGAGCATTGTGACTCCCACGAGAAAGTTATTTGCAGTCTTGTTTTCTCGGCTTGGTTTTCAGCACTCTACCGATGTGCTGCAGGGACGGCCGGGTTGTCTTCTGACTTCACTTGGACATCAGGCTTGGATCTGGAGGCTGAAGGCCAGTGGCATCAATTTTTCTGCCCCCTTGGTAGAGGGAGGGAGGTGCTGGTGGGGGTGGGCAGCATTCAGAGGGTTAATAAGTGGTGTTCTGCCTTGCAAATGGTTGCTGCATTTCCTTGCTTTATGCTTTTGTGGGGAGGAAATGTCCCAGACTTGCCCTTTTGTGGGGCAGGATGGTCACTTATGTCAATCTGTATTAATACATTCAATATACATGATCATGCAGGGGGGACAAGCACCAGCCCTTGGACAGAGGGGTGTATGCTTTGCTGCCGAGTGTCTGCAGCAGCCCTGCTGCGACATGCTTCAGCTTTGGTTGAGTGACTCCGTCTGTGCCCACTCGCCCAAGTTAGATCAGCTTAACTTCAAACAAATGTAAAAACTGAAAGGCTCAAGATCGGTGGAGGTATTAAGACTGCCTTTGAGCTGGAGATGCTACTCAAGCTGCCAGGGAGCTGTCACTCTATTGTTCTTGCAACAAAACTTTACCAGAGGAGCTGAGAGATACAGAGGCTCTGGTGCCACAGCCAAAATTGCATTTAACTAGCGAAAATGTGCTACAGCCGTGGGACTCACTACACCAGCCCTAGGGAGAACCAGCACTGCTGTGTGCTGCCCTCCCTTGCAGCAAGATGGAGGGGGTTCAGGTTGCCTTTGCACCACGATGGACCATTGTCCAAGGCAATTTGTTTTGTCTATTCCTGTGCTTGTAAAAGGTAATTTCCCTTGAATCCCAATGTCATAAGCCAGGTATTTAATCTTGCTTGAAGGGAGCATGTCGAACACACGCAGGGCATCACAAACAATAGTAAGCAATCAATAGGCTAAATCCTGAGGTCTCTTACACAGACTTTTCTGGAGTAAAGGTTGACAAAGTGCTGAGTAGTTACTTGAGACTTCAGCCCTGCGCTGAGGGCAGGAGAAGTGATTGACTGATTTATTGATGATGCATTTCACTATGAATCTAGTCTGTCTGTTAGTCACAAATGCTAATTTGAGCATAAATCCTGGGCTGCCATGAGCAGATAGCTTCTCCTACAGCAGAGCTGGGCAAAAAAGACTTCAGATTAATGGCTTATTTGGTGAAAAATAGTTTTGGATCAACGGGAATAGCTTGTGTTTCTGCGTTGTGCTTGGCAAATAGCCTCAGCAGAAGAAAGGGAAAGCCCACTTGTGAAAAAGATCAAGCGCTGGGTTTTGACACGATGTTTAGATCTCCTTTCAAACCAGTTTTAGTTTTTCTTCCACAATCAAAAAGCCAGCCGAGTTTCAGAAGATCCCTCTGAAACCCTTTTTCCTCGCCCTCTGTGCCTGATTTCTGCCGCGAAGCAGCAAAACGTGGCACTTCTTAAACCTGGCGCTGACTCGCTGAAAACCCATACTTCATTTATTTTTAGTTCCCCCAGCGGTGTGAAGACTCACATGTTGGTGGGCATTTGTTCAGTGCTGTTAAGCTGTGGGCTGGGATGTGTAAGGCTGCAGAGGGGCAGCTCCCACACCCCTGGGTTTGCTCATGCACCCTTGGGTTTGCTCCCACACCAGGGGACTGGGCTTTTCCTGCCACAATGGACCCTTGGAAGGCTTGGGGGTGGACAGCAGCCAACGTGCCTCATCCCCCATGCACGGTTAGGCAAAGCATTAGCTGTTCCTGCAGCAAAAGAGTGAGCAAGCCCTTTGGAGGTGTCCTGTGGAGTAACCTTCACCCCAAAGCCTCAGCAGCTGGGACATGGCTTGCTTGCCCCTCTGTTCTTGAATCATCATCCATCTTTTGATCCCTTAAACTGAGTATTTTGTTATTAATTCAGGAATAAAACCATGGTACTCTGTCACCTCCATGGCTCTTTCTTTTCCCTGTAGTTTTGATTCTTCTTTCTTTTGAGCCTGGCTGCTGCTGGCTACCTCTGCTGCGGCTCCCAAAGCCTATGCTTCCTGTTGCAGCGCGTGGATATGCCCGTGATAGGTGCCGTAGGAAACCGCTCAGACAGATTTGTGCATGTGTATATGCCTCTCTAAGTATTTCCCATTAATTAATGGACACTGGAGTCTGTCGTCTGTAACGAGCGCTCACTGGCGGGTGATAAATTGCTTGTATGACAAGATGTCAGTGAAAGCTGGGTGAGCTGTGGCTGTTGGCGCTGGGTTGGGGCGAAAGTCAGTCAGTATCTGGATGGGAAGAGGGATGGTGAAAAGCTCAGTGGCTGATCACAAGATCCCAGAGGTATCCTGCCTGCCCTTGCTATGGGCTCCAGCAAAAGGCAGCAATGCTGCACCAGACCCCACCATTAGCTGGCAAATTAGCCACATTGCTGCTTTTTGATGTGAAAGGAGGAGGAAGGGACTTGCACTGTGGTAGCTACCCCTGCTCCACAGGGATGCTGGCTGGAGTCGGGTGGATACACTTAGGACAACCCCTCCTGACCCACACTGGCTTTTGCTGTCTCCCACACCCCAGAGAAGGCACTGTGTGCCAGAGCCTGGGATCTATGCTGCAGCAGTGCTGTGGCTTCCACCAGATCCCGCTTGGCAGCTGGAGTGCCCTGAGGTGGTACCAGCACCTGCTGGCACTGCTGTGTGAACTGTGGCATGAGGCTTGGCTGGACATCTCCATGTGAGGCGAGTGCTTTTGGTGGCCTTGCTGGGCAGCATTCCTGGAAGCAACTGTGTCTATAGCACCAGCAGCTGGGACCCAAACCACCAGTACATGGTGACTGAGGCACTGTGTTGCAGAGCGATACAAGGCTGGTCTTTATGGATATGGTGGAGCACAGAGCTGAGTGTGATGGATCAGAGTTTCTGGTGTTCACAGCCTGGTCAGTCATAGACCTGTACTGAGCCCAGAGTCTGAGCCCCACGTAGGATACTCATCTCTTCCCTGGGGAAGAAGCACTGGCACCAAAATCTACAGCCTCCAGGGGAGCAGACACAGACTGAGACTGATTCTTCCTGCATTCCAAGTGGGACTAATCCTTGCTGCAGCTTCATGCAAGTTGTGCACTGTAGATCCATCTCCATTTTTGCTGGCACTCTGAAGCTGAGGTTCAGTCACCCGTTGTGCTCATTAGGACTCCAGCAGTCAGAGCAGGAATCCTGCTTGAAAGGGTAGCGTGGGTGCTGGGCACCCTGCAGGGTCCAATGTGCGCTGGGACTTGTCCCTTTTGCCACAATGCAGGGGGAGCAGTCTGCATTTACTGGGGAACTGAATTATCTGCTTCCCTAAGTGGGGAAAATAATAATAATAAAAAAAGTGCCTTCCACTAGGTCATGAGCCATTACCTCGAGGGGCCCTTCATCAGCTGATGAATTCTACTTAATAAAATAAATACTGAGAGAAAATGTAATTGGATTTCATTTATTACCCAGTTCCGCCTAGCAGCCCCAGATTATACAAAAGCAATTAGAGAAAGCTCTCCATTAATAGCTATCTTCAAGCCGCCCAATGGGCTCATTCCATCAAACCTTCTGGCTCGTGTAATTTCCTTTCTTGGAGCTTGCTCCTGGCTGGGGGAGGATGTGGGGTGCGCAGCGCCATTGCCAGCGGCCTGTAAACAAAAGCAGCCCTGTCTCTTAACGCTTGCACAGGCATCTTCCCAAATGCGTGGCTCTGCCAAGGGGTCTCCTGGTTTGGGGCAAGAAGCCAGAGCACCTGGGCAGTTTGGCTGCAGACTAGGGCTTGGTTGTGACTTCCCCTGGGCTGGGAGTATCCTTCCTCTGCTTTGCATTGCCGCGTGGTGAATCTGTCTGTGCTGCTTGGCAGTGAGTACACAAAGTCCCACGGGAGCATTGGGTGTAATGCTGTCCCCCCTGGGATATGGCTAGTTCTCTGGTGCTGATATTTCCCCTAATGTCAGCAAGCTGCATGGCAGCTTCTGTCTCTGCCAGATTGCAGGGACACAGAGTACTTCTGCTTCCTTGCTTTTTTGCTGGGAGCTCAAGGAGGGTCTGGGACAGCTTGCTAAGGTTGGGCAGAGGAGCATGTCTCATAGCATCTCTCTGAAAGTCTTATAGCGACACAGGGAAGCACATTTGCGGCCTGTCACAGGGCAAGGACAGATATCTGGCGTTTGTGCTGTCACTGAGGACAATGTGCAGGTCAATGTGCAGCAAAGTTTTAGCTTGGTATCTTTACTCCTAATCCCTGTTTACGATGGTGGATGAGGAAGAACAATTATGGTGGAGATGCCTTGTGTGGGGAGAGATGCTGATTGATCCTGGTGCATGGTCAGTGAGGAGTGGTCCTAGTGGGCATAGGAAGGGATGTGTAGTGTGTATGTACAGCAGTGAAAGGGTACAGCCCTCTGCCCCACTCTTCCAACCTGTGCACTTGCAGCCCTGGAGGGAGGTTGTCCAGCCATGCTGCCTGCTTTTGGATCAATCTCATTTTTGGTAGGGCCTCTTAAGGACCATCACAGCAGACCCAGGGCTGGAGAGAGAGGATGCATTTTGGAGGTTTGTCCCCTTGCAGTTTGGAGGGGAAGGAAAAGCTTTGGGAGCCAGCATGGCTCTAAACTCCTGCCTGGAGGTGACATCTCAGTTGTCATCACCCTAGGGAGAAGCTAGCACCCTTTCTCAGCTCAGACAACTGAGTCTGTTCCAGCTGACGGTTTGATGGAGTCAGAGTGGTTCAGCAAGGATGTGCCAGCCCTCCTTGTGTGTGGGAACCTGCACTTGGCTTTGGTACCTTTGATCTCCTCTGTTCCAAATGTACTCTGTCCCTTGCTGCCCCTTGCTGTCACCTTTCCTGGCTCACTTTTCATCCCCTCTCTTTCATGCCTCCATTGGCCTTACTGTCCCTGGCACAGGGTGCAGGCAAGGGGAGCAGCATGTCTAGGAAGGAGCTGATGTTTAGATTCTGACAAGAAACAACATAAGGTGTAATGCAACCAGAAAGATGTGGGCAGATGGAGAGGGGCAGCAGGAATATGTGGCTCTTTATCTCTTTGTTACAAGGCTCATGTCTGTGGTCTTCTGTCTGTGCCGCTTGCTGGCAAGGGAGGGATGGCCAGCGAGCAGACATGCATGGGGACAGTTTTGTTTGCAGGCGGCAGGGCTGGTCCTACTAGATTGTGAGGCAGAGAAAAGCAAAAGTGGGAAATTCAGAAAATTAGCAAATTAGGGGAAGTGAGCATGAAAGCAGGAGGATGTGGGAGGCTGATGCAGTGGAAGACCCAAAAGGGATGCTCTCCTTGATGCACCCCTGGGAAATGCCTTGCAAATGTAAGCTGTCTGTTCACACTGGGTGCTGTGGAGAAAGGAGAAGCAAAGGGAGATATTTGAGAGCATGTGAGGGGGGTGTGGCTGATGCTGATGTAACTGCAGAGGCAGGGGATTTGCCTTGGCTGAGATGGAAGGTGGTATGGGGCCACCTTGCTCGGAGACGGAAGAGGTGGAGCATGAGATGGTGAAGCTGCAGGTCCAAGAAGAGGGCTGAGGTGTGGAAGAAGGTGGAGACCTTTCTAGCATGGAGTGAAGGATGTGGAAAGATCAAACATGGGCTATCAGTCTGGCACCTCCCCAAAGCAGCAGCTTGGTTTTGGCCTGGCAGAGAGGAGGGTGTGAGGGGTAACCTTGGGCTCAGCTCTGAGATGACAGGATAAGCTCTGAAAAAAGTAAACCCTTCCTCCGAAGGAGAGAGAAGACCTCAAAACTGTTTTTTCTGAACCAGCCAAATGCAGTGACCACATGAAACCTTCCTTTTTCATCTCATTGTTTATTTTTCACAGGGGGCTTTTATTTATACCCCCTTAACATCCGTGCCGTTAAAGCAGCCTTATTAGGATGCTGCCCTTCACCAAGGAACTCTGCTCTCGAAAGAGCATTAAAGATTCAACAAAGAGCTGAGAATTGGGATTGATCCTAACCTCCCATAAATGGGAGTACCTTCCCCCATTAATCAGCCTTGGTTTTCACTTACAGGATGATGGCCTCAGTGCTACACTTCTTCAGGACTAAAAGCACGTTAAATATTTATCACAGCTGAGTATTCACTTCCCCCTCTATTGCCAACTAAGATCCACTGCTGAAGCCTGCGTCGGCTTGACAAGTTGTATAGTGAGGTGGCATGCCATTAGGAAACCTCTTGTGCCAATGTGCTCCACTCATTTGCTGTGCTAAGCACAGAGAGATGGTGGCATCTCTCATCTTGAAGCATGGTCAGCATGGGACTGTATTATAAAGCCTCTCTGCCAGCATTTGCACTAGTAAATTAATCATGCTTGGGTTTGCTCTCCAGCACAGGCTGAAGCATCCACACTCTTCCACATCTCCTTTCACCTCCAAAATAGGATTATTTAATCCAAACTGCTCCATGGGAGCAACCCCTAGTCTGCGCTGAGGCTTTACCCCATGCCAAGGCCTGTATTAGCAGTTCAACACATGGATGTTCACATTGCAGCGCCTGGAAACTTTTCCCAGCTTATGGCCGAGCACGTGGCTTCCGTGTCATCCTCTCGTGCTGAAAGCATGCCGGCAGCACTCTGCATTTCCCTGGCGTGCTGGGAGAGAGCTTTTATTGCCTTGCGAGGCTTGAAATGACGGCAGAGTATTTAGTGGCCCGGTTGGTCTAAACATATGCAAGTACGTCCTTGGTAATTGTGCCAGGTGTGACATAGCATTTCAGACAGTGGCTACTTTAGGAGCGTCTCTTAGAGCTGCCTTTTTTTTTTTTTTTTCTCTTCGGTCTTGTGCCGGCATTTCTCAAAAGATGTCTCTGACTGAGAGTTGCTGATAAACGTCAGAGGTTGAAAAAGGCATGGGCTGCTCCACGCCAGTGGCGTGGGGTGCTTCTGTGAGCAAGCCTTGAGCCCTCCTCAGCCGCAATGCTCCTGCCCTATTCAGCTGCTAAGGAAAAGCTCCCATGATGCTGGAGGGAGTTTTCTGCAGTGGGCTCAGGGCAGACTCTACTTGGTCAACTCCAGTAGCTTAGATTGAGCTGTTGTTGCTGGGTTAGTGCTTTTTTTTAAAAATACATTTAACTTGCTGGCATCATCATGATGCATCTCCCTGTCTTTGCACCCCCTCACCCCCACTTTGAGTTACTGATGTGCACAGCCTTGTTATAGCCGTTTACACGTACAGACGCACAATGTGTTTCATTATCCTTGTATCAAACTTGTTTTGCTGCTGTCACGCACCAGAAAAGTTAAACACGTCTGATCAAAGGCATGTAAACACAGCTTCAAAACAAATGCCCTCAAGTCCTGCCAAAAGCACAGAGCTGTCTCTGAGCAAACCACGTCTCGTATTCCCCCGCTTGCGCCTCCCGCTCCTTCTCTGAGCGGGTGTGCGGTGCTGCCTGATCTCAGAGTCTCATGGGCTGCTGTTTGTGACGGGGAAGGGTTGACCACTGGTTGAGCAAACCTCGGTGGGATTTTGCACTGAGCGAGGCAGCTGGGGAGGAGAACAGCAGAGCCTCAGCCGCCAGGTGGGAGGGAAAATCCTGATGGGTCTTTGCACATGTGAGATGGCAAACCCCAACGGTCTGTACTTAGCAGTGTGCTGCAGCTCTGGTGGGTTGAGGGAAAGTATGATATGAGTTGGCTGGAAAGAAATGTGCTGAGTGTGCTTTTTCCAGGTCTTCCGTGGTTCTACAGCTGGTGTATTATCCTGATGTGGGAGCTGCAGGACCAGGAGCATGCTCCCAAGGCTGCTGCTCCCTGCACTCCCAGGGCATCGCTCCGCAGTAGGGGCTCAGCTGGAAGAAGGGGCAGCTAGTTGCATCCTTTATTCTTATCTTGCCATAAGCAGGATGAGAGGGGCTGGGCAGAGGGACTGGGGATGACCCCAGACCAGAGCTGCTTCCAGCCCCAGGAGGGCAGGGAAGGGTGAGGTGAGACTCTTGCCCCTGACACAGGGGCCCCCATGTCACTTGATATCCCTGAGTCTGCTAAAAGATGGGGGATGCTCTGTAGTTGCAGTAAAGTTTTCATCTTATTCCCACCTCTCCGAGAGCTAGATGTGCATCTTAAATGGGAATGGAAATCTGTGGGCTTTTGCAGCCTCCGAAGGCAGGTGTTTTCAGAAAACACTAGCTCCTTTCAAATCTGCCAAAAACCTATTCACAACTTGGCTACGGGCATGACCAGCGAATAGTTTGGGAATTCATGAGCTTGTGAACTGACCCGGACTCTGCAAATGAGTTGCCCAAGGTCTTTGCCAAATGCCTTTGAATAATGGACATGTCAGAACCAGATGGGGTTGCAAATGGTGGGTTATTAGTGCCCACTGCCTGTGCCAAGCAGCGCTGTGTGTGTGTGCGAGCATGCAGTGCCAGCAGAACTGCTGTGTGCAGGGCTCATCCCAGGAGCAGGGGCAGGTGAAGCGGCCAGATTGCTGCAGGTAAGATGATCCTGTGGGTCACCTTCAAAGCACCTAATTGTACTAACAGGGGGGATAAACACACAATCATTCCCCCACAGTTGCTGCAGGACAGTCCTGGGCAGGCTGCGAAATGCCCTGCAGGCAGTGGGGACACGGTCAGAGGTTAACGACGGTGTCAGCCTTCATAAATCATCCCTAATGAGACTTGGGAAAATGTTGGGTTGGAGCCGCTGATGCACGGCTGCGCTGAGTTGTCTTTACTTTGGGCTTTTTTCCATGTGGTTTTTAGGGTTATCTGGGTGAAACCTTTGTGAGACTTTCCTACTGCTCTGGGTGGCAGGGGGTCCTGGGCTCTGCCTAGCCCGTGTTCCTGGCAAGGGCTGGCTGATATGCTGCACACTAAGTAAATTTTCCCCCTTTTTGTTCCTAAGGAAGTAGTTCATGCATCCCTAGGGTGCCAGAAGTTGTAGGCTGGAGGGTATTGCCTGGGTCCTTGTGTGGAGAAGCAGCATGCTGCATGCTTGCTGATGCTGGAGTTGGGATGGCTCTGGCTAGATCCTGAGTCACAAAGCCTGGCGGAGCCAGTAATGCCTGTGGGCAGCATCCTGCCCAGTGACAGGACAGCCAAAAAACTGCAGGGACATCCTCTTGAGGTGTCCTCCTAGCCCTTCTCACCAGCATGGGGATTGCATTATGGGGATGCCATCAGGTCCGAATGCTTCGCCTGGGAGAAGCCTGTTCAGGAAGCGGGACCCAAAATAAGAAGTGGCAAGGTGGGAAGAAGAAGCAGAAAGGAGGTTATTGAGGTCTCCACCAAAGGCCACCTCTGAGGCTGGTGATGGTGGGCTGCTCTAGACCGTGTGTGGTCCCTGTGAGAGCTGCCAGTCACCAACCGGGACACTGGGAGGAGTGAAGCAGGGTACAGTGAATATTCCCTCCAATTTATTATTTATAAAGTACTGTCACAGCCCTGGAAGTGTTGGGACTCTCAGAAAAGCTGTAGGAATGTACTAATTAAAGAACACAATGGGAATGTAAATTGGGAAAGCTCCCCAGGGGGAAGCAGCCCTGGGGGGAGCTAATTTGCCAGTCCCCACTCCTCCCCTGCAAGCTGGCTGAGACACTGGAGCAATTAAGGAGGAATTTGAGTGTTAAATATAATCTGGAATTGTGTTTTTGCCTTTTTTTAAATTGGTTTATTTTTCTCTTGGGTAACTGTGTTTCCAATTCTGTAATTGGGACTTTAACCCTCTGCTCTGTTACAATAGGGGTTGTTTTTGGGTTGGTTTTTTTTTTCATGCTTGTTTGGTGTTTAACACAGGTTCAGGTGACTCTGCTAGTGGCAAAGTGGCACACCACCTCCTTGGAAGTGGTAAAGCTGGATAGAGTGGTCCCAAAGACAGCACTGTGGGATCTTTGCAGCCCAGGACAAATTTGGGAGGCTCCCAGAGGGTCACTTTGGGGGCTGCTGTAGCTCCAAACTGGTGCAGTGTAAAAGATGTCACCAAAGCAGGGCTGGCCAGAGCCAATCTGGTAAGAAACAATCCCTCGTTTTGGAGTAAAATATCAGTTGTCAGAGTCATCTCCTAAAACCTATCTTAAGAGTGTGGGGTTTTTGGTTGGTCTTTTTGCCTGCCCATTTCTCTTCTGCATGGTCTGGCTTATGCTTTTGTGCTATTTTGACTCATCTTGAACTCCTCAGAAAAAAACGTGTATTTGGTATCATTTGAACTGTGGCCAGTAGGGTGGACTCAGGGTAGTGGCTGTGATCTATTTGTCTTTTTCTGTAAACTTCTTTGATACAGTCCAGGATGAGAAGACAAACAAGAAGACTGTCACGGATGCAAAGTGAAGCAAAGACATGCTGAAGCTGCAGTGGTCAGCGATGGATGACTGTCAGCTCACGTGCTGCTTGGTGTTGGGTCTGTGTATCAGCTGTGTCCCTTTGGCCAGGTTTGCAGCTAAGCAAAGGGCTTGTGCTCTTGAGTTTCAGGTTTTTTGGTTTCCATCGTCTTGAGAAGACCTTTTAGTGTGCTTTTTATTGAAAGGCGTCCTCAAAGCTTGTAGAAGGGCTTTGAAAAGAGAAACCAGTGTGATTGCAGCTGGGGTTTTGTGTGATGGCTTGGCTGTTGGATTGTTTTAAGGTGGTGCTCCCAGTGGCAGGCAGGAACTAGTGTGTTGCAGGGTCCTCCTTCCTCTCTCATTTATATTTTTCTGATTAACTTGAATATTTATTCTGTTTTTTCAATTGGCACTAGTTGCCTGAGATCCTCAGATGTTGTTAGCTCCTGTTAGCAGGGGTTAGAGGGCTCTCTGAGCTGAGATACAGGAAAATATGATTGATGTAAAATATCATGTGATATGAGCACCCTCAGAGCAGTAGGATTTTGCATGGCTGTGGGGGCTGACTTGCTCTGGATACAGTAGTGCTTTATCATAAAACAGCACCCCTGGTTCTAACCCTGAAAAGCTTGAATTCAGCCTAGCCTGTTGTACAGCACAGGGACATTGGGGAGGGAAGCCCCCATCCGCTCAGTCCGCAGTAGCTGGTGGTTTCTGACGTCACCAGAACAGCCTCCTTCCCCAGGGTCAAGCCATGATACCCCGTGGCCCTTGTTGCTCTAGTTGCTCTGTGACAGCCTGGCGGCTCTTCATCTCCTCTCCCCATCTGGATCCAATAGTTGCATGCGGTGAAGTCACACCAAGCCCAGGAGCTTGGGGAGAGCCCCTTCCCAGCTGGGGCTGGGCAAGCTGCTCCCTGGCAGGGCAGGAGGGTCACCCAGCAGGGATGCCACCATGGTCCACATCTCTCACCACAGTCCTTGTCTCCCACTGGGGAGAAATGGGCCCCGGGGCTTCAGTGGTGTCAGGAGATTTCCGCCAGGATCTGCAGCTCTCTCAGCAGTTTCCCACTAAGCCCGCCTGTATTTATTGCCATTTGTTCTGGTTTATTTTTCCAAAAATAAAAGTTGGTTGAGGTAGTACAAAAGCTTGGGAGGAAACGGCTGAGGGAGCATGGGGGAACAAAGATTTAGAGATTGTGCTGGGTCTTCCCTCCTCCTCCTCCTCACCTCCATCTCCAAAAAATACATGGAATTGTGTGATTAAAAACTCTCCCATCTTTATGTACTGTAGGGCCTACAAGACTCCATCTATTGCTCACGGTAGATAGTCTGGGGAGGCAAAATAGGAGAAAACTAGTATTTTCCTTATATCTGGAGGTGTGGAGGGCAGAGCTGGGAGCAACTTCACCCTTCCTGGGCTCCGCACCTCTGGTGCTGGTGCTGGGAAGCTGCAGTGGAGACAGGAGCATGGCCCATGCCTCCAGAGCCAGCTCCTTCTCTTCCTCTCCTGCCTGCTGCACCCGGTATGGTCTTTAGGGGACCAGGTTGGGACCTGTCAACACCCGGGGTCACAACCAGGTTCCAACATGGTGTTTTCTTGCACGACCTCTGGCCAGCCTGCCCCAGGGCATCTGATTCCCCCCAGATCTGGTGTAGATCATAATCCCTTCCTCCCTCTCTCACCATCTGAAATTAGTTTCCTCTAGATGACAGGGGTCAGGAGTACTCAGGTGCTGACGGATCAGCATGAGCTTTCCTGGATCGGGGCCTCTCATTCCTCCCGCCCATCCAACTGGAGGCAGGATCCCTCCTGAGCTGCAGTGCTGGGGGGATGCTGTGGTGGAGATGAGACCCAAGCAGCACAGTGAAGCCTCTCGCCTGCAGTCGCTGCCACAGCTTTTCTCCTGGCAGAGAAACTCACCTCGATTGCAGGGATAAGTTGAAACTGAGAAGCAACTGCTATGCACTAGGCAGGGTCAGGCTGACGGTGGCTATCGGTGCTTGGTCCTAACCCGAGCCAGCACATTTAATGCGCTGGTCTGTGAGACGGCAGCTTCCCGCTGGGAAGCAGCCCTCAGCCCTCAGCTTTGCTTGTCCCGTCTTTGGGCAAGGGAGAAGGCTTCCTGGAGGCGGGGGGTCTGCGATCTCGGCCGGGGGCCAAGGTAAGTCACCTTCTCTGCGGGGTTGTTTGCACAGCTGCGGGTGGCCGTGCCCGCTCCAAGAACTCCACATTCTTCCTTGTGCCGAATATCCGGGACAGGCATCCCTCCGCGCTCGGCGTGCTTTCATTTCCGTCGGCGAGTTTGGGAAGCTTTGCCGAGCATCTGAGCGCCGAGGGTGACCCTCCATCCCGACGGTGCTGTTTGCCTGGTGGATGGCAGTGTGACAACCAGCTCAGGGCTATGCAAGACCACCGGTGCTCCGTGCCTGCAGAGAAGCAGCTCCGCACGCTTTTGAGTCCACATGCAATTGCTCCCCACTCACTTACACGCTCCGGCATGGTTTGTTGGAGGCTGGGCTGGTCGAGCAGGAGGCTCACTGCCACCTCCAGGCGCTGACAGCCTCCCTGCGCAGAGACTCCGCTGTCACCCAGCGCGTTGTTTTCTTTCTCGCCAGCCCTCCCGCCGACCAGCAAGCCTTGACGGCGTGCGGATTTTATGGTGGTGCCTCCGAGACACTGACAACCTGCTGACATCCGTGGGTTGTGGATTTTTTTTCATTTGCTTGGCTGCCTCCATCACCCCAAAACCCCAGCACCAAGCCCAGCTCCCTGCTAGCAGTTGTGAAATTTTCATTGCTTCTCTCTGTTTTTTCCTGCTTTGCAGAGAGCTTTAACACTGCCCTGTTTGTCCCGAGTCTCTGCAAAGTGGCAAGCCTCACGCAGACAGCGTGCCGGGGCACTGCCCATGCTGGCCCTGGGATTTACTACAGGCAGTTTATTTTCCCAAGGAAGTTAGTTTCCAAGATAGCATCTGTTTTTTATGAGGTCTGATCAAATAAGGTGGTATGTGTATGAGCGGGGGGGTGTGGGGTGTGGTGTTTTTAGGTTTGTACATGTATTTTTAAAGTTTTATAAATAGCAGAGTGATGAGTTGCTTGCTTCTTCCAGAACTGCATCTCTTGTGACCATGGTTTTGCTGAAATTATTGCTGAATCCAGAAAACAAGTTGTTTCTCTGAAACAACAAAGGGCAATATAGATACTCATACCTTGCAACTTATGCATATTAGCAGTGGATGCTGTTATTTTCAACACCAATGCAGAATTACTCCTTTAAGTGCCTCACCTGTAGCATGAGAGGCAGTCAGCTCAGAGGTTATGGGTGAAAACCAGATAGTTTTGCAAGCCACTTGCTGGCCGGTTGACACTCTCCAGCAAATAGTAAGAGAGACATCGTGAATTCTATGGGTCTTGGGCTCAGTTTCCAAATAATTGGCCTGGAATAAAAAAGGTTAGAAGTTTTAATGTGCTTTTTTGAGCAGAGCTGGAAAGTGAAGTTATGTGCAAGTTTCAAATGGGGTCTGGGTTTTCATTGATGTGCAGCGAGTCCTGCATGGGAGAGGACTAGATGGAAGCTTGGTGTGGAACTGCTTCTGCTTGTGTTTGTTTCTTTTAAAGCTTTGATTGAAAGAAAAGAAAAAAGAAATGAAAGCACAGCTCTTGGGTGTTAGCTTTTGGGGGAATTTCTTGGAATAAAATTGGAAGGGGAAAGAGAAATGGCTGAAAAATACCGTAGTGGTAGAAGATGGGACTCTGCTATCTGCAGCCCTTTCATTAATGGGTGATTAATAAGTGATGTGCTAATGGTATGTGGAGACCTGGTTACTTGTGGCTTCCCATCTGTATAGGTTTAAAAGTATCTATACAGCCATCTCGTCTCATTTATATTTTAATGCTCTCACCTCACCTCTTCCTTTTCCCTTTCTTCCTCTGTGTGTATTCCCTTTGCTTTTCCTAGGTTGGCTGTGCCAAACCAGGTGGGCATCATCCCATGGCATGGGGTTGTCTCCTCTGTGGGAAGCTTGGCTGGCAGAGTCCAGCCAGGGAGACCACCAACATGGTGGTGGTCATCTTCTCCAGGTCCCACCACTGCTTCGACCAACCATGCAACCCCCAGGAGTAAAACCATTCCATCAAGACCTGCCCTCCTCTCAGCTTTCAGAGCAGCTTCCCCTTTTCCTCAGCCTTTACAAAGGCATGTCCGCCCCTCTGGATGCAAGCACTTAATCCTCTCTCCCACGGTGACCCCCGCAGAGCCCACCCTGCCGACAAAGATAACACCATGCCGCAGCCACCCCTCGGCACATCCCCGGCTCTGGGATTTGTTTTTCATTTCCTCTTGCTCTCCCCTCTCTCCCTCTGTGAGACATAAGGGTTTGGCAGCAAATCCTGTCCCCCTGTTTGCTTTCCTGCAGAGAACCATTTCATCGGGGTGTTGTGTTAGTGGCTATGGGGGTCTGAACTGAACCCATTGGATGTCTTCTCGGAGAAGACATGAAAAGCAGATCTGTGCGACCTAACGTCCTACCTCCTCACCGCTCCCCTGGGGACTACCACCAGCTTCTGCAGCTCTTTTTTGCTGTTCCGTGTACTTCTGTTTTTCTTGAAAATTTTTAACCTATTCCTTAGAAAGTTGTACAGAAAGGGGAGACGAAATGTTTCCCCTACCTTAGAGCAAGCCAGCAGCACCTGGAACCAGGATTTTCTTTGCAATATCAGAAAAGCAATACCTAGATGAAAAGACAAAAAAAACAAAACACCCAAAACCCCCAAACAAACCCCACCTTCTTGCTGAGATACAGGATTACCATCTGATTTAGCATTTGCATCCAGGCTTTATTGCTCAGCCAAACCTGCATCCCACTGTCATTGCAGCCATTTCCACTTTGGTACCAGCTGTCCTGCAGGCATCTCTGAAACATTGCCCATGTTATGAGAATATGATGCTGAGTTCAGGCATTGGCTTTTATGAAGATCAGAGCTGCCAGTGAGGAGCAGCTGATGTTTCACACGAATTTCTCCCCTTTCTGCTCCAGGAATTGCCAGGAAGCAGTTCATGTAGAGAGAGGATTTAGGGGACCAGGAGTTTGTGCATGCATGTGTATATAAGGGATGTGGGATAGGTAAAGCCTTCTGATAGCTCAATAAAGGGCCTAGGAAAATACAGCCCTGAGCTTTGATTGAAAGCCCGGGTGCTGCTTTACCAAGAAAACACTACTTGCTATTGTTTGCACTGCTGTAAGTTATTTACCCAGTGCCTCCTGTTAACAAATGTTTACATCGCTCAGGAGCAGCTTGCCCAGAGTTTCCGGCAGCAGCAACCTGCCTTTTTTCTGCTTGCTGGTGAGGCACCCAGCCCTGCCTCTTGAGGATAAGGATGGCGGGATGCCGGGATGAGGATGCTGGTCTCCCTACAGCTTCAGGGAGTGCAGCAGATGTACTGGTGACTCCTGCTTTAGGTTTTTCTGGGGTCCCACTGTTCTCACCAAACCCTTTGCAAAATCTTTCTCGGTGCAGGCAGGAGGAAAACACCTCCTCCTTTTGGTCCATTTGCTTTGCTCCACCTTGGCTCCCTCAGTTGTGGTCCTGCTCTTGGCAGAGGCCAACTCCAGTACCACAAACAAACAGCATAAGGGTAAAGACTCTTTCTGCACCCAATCTACTGAATGCATGTTCATGTCAAGTTCAAAGCTGTCTTTCCATGAGCATTTTGTAAGCCATGCTGCTCCCATGCACATTTCTTACCTTTAGCTGAAGTATTTCTGGAAAACAGATGCAAACTTTTCATGGGAAATTATTGTGAGGTATTTGCTCAGTTCTGGCTGTGCATTGTGGAGGAGCAAGCAATGCCTTGCCGTGACCCAGGAGTCTGCTCAATCATCTGCCCATACAGAGTAACGGAGCAGATAAGAGATAGCTGCCTTATGTTGCACGCTTGTTTTTTCCCAGCCTCTCGTTTGGGATGAGGTGAACATAAGCAGGGATTAGTTTGTTAAGCTGTGACAGTTCATTAAACTTCTTGGACTTTTCTCTGCATTTCCTCTCCCGACACTGCTGATGGCTGAGCTGGCGGGGGTGTGTGTGTGCAGATACTGGGGACAAGACACGCAGTGGAAATTTTCATGTTAGTTTCCAAACGCCCTTATCTATTTGCAAAGCTTGCCGAGTGCCTGCAAGAACTGTTGCATTTCAGATACTTCTATTTCAAAAAGCCTGTGGAAGCAAGGTTCATTTTTTGTGGCTATTTTTTGCCTTGAAGCGAGCCTCGTTTTTGTTAGAAACTGATGGCTGAGACTTAGATGTGTAAAACTTGGTGAAATTAATGGGAGCCATGCCCTGAATCTCCTACACAGCTTTTAAATCCTCTGACTTGTAAACAAGGAGTCTAGTTTGCAACTGACTTTCAGGTCTACTGGAGGAAAACCCAGAATCTTGAAGGTAAAATGAGAGGGATGCTCACAGGGAAGGGGAAGAGAGCAGTGCCCTGTTCCTCAGTTAATGTCCCATTACATTAATTGCCACACAAAGAGCAGGGTTGGAGCTTGGAGGCGCCCTTGCATGAAGAGTGTCAGGACATGGCAGGGCTGTGCTGGTTGGTATCACCATCACACCAGTTCCTTCTGGCTTTGAAGCCTGTGTGGCCCTTGCAAAGGGTTTGGGTGCCCCATTAGGTAACGCTGCACAGGAATGTGTTCCCGGTTGTATTTTTCCCGACATGAAAAAGTCAATGTTGAGGGGAAATTATTTGCATGCATAGCTGTGCTGCCCCATGGCGGGTTTCACCCTGTGTGGAGCACAGAAGGGGCAGCTGAAGGGAAGATGTGTGAGCATCTCTGTGTAGCCACAGAAATCTCATTTGATCCTCAGTGGTGGGAAAGGAAACGGAGCAATAACCCAGGACAGTTTAATAGAGTTTGGGTGAAATACGGTTGTTTTTGTAAGCTGGTCTCTGTGCAGTGAGGGCTCTTTAGCCCGTTTGTTGTGCTTGGCTCTGCTCTGGATGTTGGCACCAGCTGCTCTGCAGGTGCACGTGTCTTTGGCAGGAAGGAGCTGGGATTTGGGGATTCGCCTTGGTTGCGGGGGGGGGGGGGGTGGAGAAGAGGAAAAAAGCAATGAGAGATGATGTTTGTGTCTTGCAAGTGTGGAAGACACGTTGGGGAGGGGGAAGGACACAGCCTGGGATTCAGTCCTGCCTCAGAGAGCTGGCTGAAGGGCAGGGTCCTCTCCTGGTTTCTCCTTCTCCCTTCCCCAGGACAAAGCAGGAGTGAATCCTACAGACTATGGGGCTGCAGAGCCCAGATGAGGACAGCTCCTGTGAGCAGAAGTTTGCCCCAGAGCTGAGAGCAGCTGAGACAAGGAGAAAGAGCAAGTGTTTCCTGTAATTTCTGTAAAATCATGAAAATTGGAGGGGCGCATTTCCAGAGCTGAGCCCATAGGGATGCAGAAAGAGGCATTTTTTGAGATGCTTGCCCTGCACCTCCCTGTCATTTTCACTTCTACCTTTTCTTCCTCCTTCCCATCTTGTGCTGTGGCAGTGAGTCCTGGGGAACAGTGCCCCAAGGGCGCAGACCCCAAGGCCCAGGTGCCCCCGAGGATGTAGTGATGCTGAGCGGTCCCGGCTGTTTCACCCTCCCTGTTAACTAGTGGGGCAGCATTCCCAGGGCAAAAACTGGTCCCCGTGGCCCTCAGATGTGGTTTGTGGTGGGAATCACAGGTCTGAGGACCCCTGTGCTTGCTCACTCCTGCCAAGTCTTGGAGCACAGGGACTGGTGGGAGTGTACTGGGAGCCCCCGCAGGCCCCAGTTAGGAACTGTTTGGTCCAGCAGCCAGAAGAGGGGAAGAGACCGATGTTTCCTCTCGCAAAACCCTGCAGTTGAGCCAGAAGCAGCAGACCTCTGCGTGCTGGCACAGGCCCAAGGCGTCTTTGCTTCCTGCCACCCTTTTAAATTAAGCAAACGATTCATTTTATTTCTTTAATTTTCCAAATGGAAGTGAATTGGCTGTGTTGGCAGGTGCCTGATTGACATACCAGAGAGGACGGGAGCTGGGGGCTGTGGGGGACTCACCGCTCCACGCCCGCCATCGTCCTGGCAGCACTGGTGGGGACCCAGCCCTGCCACTTGGGGCACGGGGGCCACTTTGTCCCCCTAGGAACAAACAGGTGATGTCCGGGTTTCATGCCATGGGTAAAATGACTGCAATGCTGAGCTCCTTCGAGGTCCTTTCAGGTCGTAGTAGAGAGCCATGGCACTCCTAGTGCCCCCTATTAACTCCTGGCGTTTTGTGTTTTATGAGTGTCACTTTTCCTCTTGCTTTTATTATGCTTTGCAGAGCCTTTCTTATGCATCTACTTAGGCCCCTGCCTGCCTCAAGGGGACACTATCAATAAATGACACTGTCTTCACCAGTGAAGAGGACCGAGTCCTCCCTCACAAGGAGGTTTTGGGGTGGGGTGCTCCCACAGGGGACCCACGCAAAAGGCCATGCACCCTACCCAGCACCACCACTGTGCACCCTTGCAGCAGGGCTGAGCGCCCATCTGGGCACGCATACCTGCATCCCTAAACCTTCCCGGCTCTGCTCATGGGTGCAGAGCTCTCTGCAGAGCTGGCTGCAACTCTCCCAGCAGTGAAATAAGTGCCGAGAGATGGCGAGGGGAAGATTATCCCTGCTACATGGCAGCGATTATCAAATCTATATGCTGCATCGGTGAAACGAACAGCAGCTGGTGGCTTGCTGCTGGAGTGCGTGGCGTGTAATTAGGTCTAGCTCCCCAATCTCTGTTAAATCTCTAAGATCCCTTCCTAATCTTTGGCACCAGAGTTCCTCTTACGGCTTTTTCCCCTGCTGCTTGTTTTCCTTAGTGCTGTCCTCTCGGCTGCGCTCCCCTGTCTCCTGGTAAGCAACAGTGGGATAGAAATCCTTCCTCAGAGCTGGGCTGGGGTGCTGGAAATGCAAAACCTCAGGATTTTCAGGCACCATCAGCTGTCCTGGAAGCTGCATCCCACTCTGTGGTGCCACTGCATGCCCAGGGCTTTTTCACCTTCCCTCCCATATCCCCTTGGCTTCTCCTGGGAGGGTCTAGGGCAGACAGCAGCTCTGGCTGAGCTTGATAACCTCTGAGCCACTCCACCAGCAAGTGAGAGAAACGTTGTTTTGTCATGGTGATGATCTCAGCCTGGGTATTAAAGACAGCAGCTTAATTGGCCTTCTGAGGAGGGGAAAAACAATTCTCATACTCGCCTCACCTGCTCTCAGGAAAGAAAGTCACTCTCGGTTGCAAACACACTGTGTCCCTGGGACCTGCACTGCTGTTCCTCTGCTTGGCAAAGGTGTCAGCAACACTCAGGCTCTTTGTGGTGATGGGGAAACCGAGACATGGCATGCTAATGGGATGCATTCAGGGCTGCTCAGCCTGTGTCTCAGGCCAGTGGGACTCCCAGCAGGGCGGGGATGGACCATGGGACAGAAGAGCCCACCGCATCCCTGTGACAACCCATTGGGGTGATGGCATGTTACCAGCCACACCCCCCCCCTGCAGCATGGCCCTCTGTCCCAGCAGCCAGGGATCAGCTCTGCAAGGGCTACAAGCCCAAAAAACTGAGTTTCTTCTCTCCCCAATGCCCTGCCCATGGAGGGCACTATCCTGGCTTTTGTGCAAAACCATCAGCAGTTTGGAAGAGGACAGCAAAACACAAGCTGTCTGCAAGCTACACGGCAGCCAGAGGAATGCAGATAAAAGCTCTGCTGTCTACCACCGAGATAAATTTCATCTCTGGATGATTCAGGGGTAAAAAGGAAACTCAGCAGCTGGGTTTTGTAATCCAGCACGGGTGAGGTTTTCTGGGAGACACTGGAGCTGGCTCATTTTTACGTGGGCATTAGGGATGTGACAACTTAATTGCAGAGAGTTCTCTGGAGCGGGAGCAGGAATCAATAGGTGTTGGGTAAGGCGTTCGTTTTAAGATAAAGTCTATTTGTTAAATTATAGTAATTTGTCTCCTTGCAGACTCAAAACCAGTTAATTATGAGCAGCCCGGCAGGGCGACATGCTCTGCCCCAGCTTGAAGCCCAAACACTGGCCGTGCCCTTCGGGTGCCCGGAATAGAGATGCTGGCGGTGCTGCCGGCTAGCGGTACCACTGCTGCAATTCAGGCGGGAGGGACCCGAGCTTGGGGGGAGGCTGAAGGTTATGAATTCAAGCCCTTAAGCGTGTCCTTTAATCCCTTTTCTGGCCCGGAGGAGCGGCAGCCTCTTCAATTACCAGGGCAGGGAGGGCTGCAGGGTATGCATTTCCCAAAGGCCAGCCCAAGGCTGCAGGGAGAGCGGCCAAAAATACTCGGCTTATTTGGGCACTGTGGGGACTCGCCTTACAAGGCTGGAGAGTAGTTTGTTAAACAGAAAAAACCAACCCACCCCTGGACCAAAGGCTGAGTTTTGCATGGTGCGGGGGGCAGGGAGGCCCCTGTGGGTTCTCCAGGGCCAGCTCGGCCCCAAGATGTGCATGCACAAACCTCCCTGCCCTTGTCCTGGTCCTGCTGGGATGTGGCTCACCTGGAGCTGATGCTGTTAATTAAGCCTTTGCTCTCCGGGCTGACATGCTATGAGCTTAGAGATGTGTTGCAAACCAGAGAAGTTTCAAGGGGATGCTGCTGCTCCTGGATGGTTTTGGGGAGGGTGCTTTGGTGCTGCATGGTTGGACGTGTGATTTTCCCCCAGCTGGTGTATTTGACAGACTTGATGTGTGCTCACAGCAACAGCTGACTCCACAGCTCTTTTGGCCGCTTTGGTAGGGATCCAGGGGGCCACCCTGCACAGCAGTGCACAGAGCTGCCATAGGAGAATGGGACAGCTGGGGGTGATGTTGAACACCTTCAGAAGCTGTGTCCACCAGCCCTGTACAAGCCCTACCCCACCCCAAAATACCTGCATGCGTGTGTATTTTTGCAGGAAGTAGGAAGGTCTGGACTACTCAACACTTTGCTTAGGGCATCCTTTATGTTTCTGTTCGTTCTCCGTGCCTTCTCTGGCCCTTCCTTTGCTCCCTAGCTGTGCAAGCACAACCTGCTGCCATCCAGTGAGACGTGCCCAATGCTACACATCCCTCTGGGCTGGGTGACTTCCCTGGGCTGCCTCTTTCCCTGCCCGGCTTTGCCCTGCCCAGCTCTTTGTGGGTACATTCACACAGCCGTCCTCAGCACTGGTACCCAAAAGTAGCAAGGGGCTGGGAAGAACAGTGCCGAGATAAGGAAATTTAGCAGGAGAGACTTCTTATGGAACAGGGTGGGGGGATAATCTTCCTGTCTGTCACTGGGGATATCTGCTCTGTTGTGATCAGATGATGGATGGTGCTTCGAGCATTCTCCAGAGCTCTTGTGAAAGAATACACAGACCTGGTTTAGTGCTTTGCCATGGGTCCATGCTGTGATGGTCTAGCTGGGAAGGAGGACCAGGTGAGCCCTGGATTTCCCTCCATATCCAAAATGGAGCTCAAAACCCCACAGAAAAGAGCCCAGGGATGGTTCTTCCTGCAGCTCAGCCCTTCAGCACTGCACAGGGCGAGTGCCTTATGGCTGCAGAGCACAGGCAAGCAGCAGCCACACAGGGAGACCTTGCAGAAAGGAGAGGTTGTGTTTCTCCTGGGACGTGCTGGGGGCAAGGGAAGAGCCACAGAGTCCTAACTCATTCAGCCACACCAGCATCCCTCCCTCAGCACCCTGAAGATGGCTCTCCAGGGAGGGCAGTACACAGGCAGGATGGGAGAAGAGTTGTTCAAACTTCCTCTTGGTCAGTAGGGATTGAGGGTGTCCTCTCTGCAGGGAGCTCAAGGTGGTTTCCTTTGCAGGCCAGCTAGCCAGTGGGCTAGCTCACCTAGGGCTTTCAGCCTTCTGCACGGGCTGCACTGTGCTCCTCTGTCTGCCTTCATCTTCCACTGCCCAACTGTTGGCCCATGAACATGGTGCTTGAGGGTTAATCGTTAAAGTCTGCCTCCAGCAGCAGCTGAGCTTTGGGGGCTGGTGCTGGAGGCAGCAGGATCAGGCTTTCCCACTCCCATGGTCTCTGTAACCAACAGCAATCCTGGCTAGAAGGGTTCAGTCACCCTTCTCCAACCTGGGAGCAGCATCCTTGGGACAGGCTGCTCCAGCACAACCACTCACAGAGCAAGGTGGGTGGGTAGGGGGCATGCTGGGGTCCAGGGTGTTGGCAGGCAGGTCTGCCAGGGCAGCCAGGAAAGTCCTCTGCGTGTGGGCTGGATGCAGCGGCATGCACCAGGCTTTGTGTTTGCATGTACAGATGGACACGCATGTTCATACATGCACATGCTTGGAGGGATGGGGAGGATGCCCACACCTTGCACACCCAGAGCAAGGAGGCAGTTGTCTCTGCTTGCAGCCTCCTCAGGGGGACAGAAGAGCACACGTGACAATCTCTGTGCCTTGCACACTGTCCACGTTGATCTCATGTGCTGAGATTCTCGCAAGCACCCAAAGGAGTCATCGAGCTGTGCGTCGATCACTGCGCACTGCCAAAATCCTCTGGAATCTGCTCCCCTGCGTCGCCCCTTCCCAGGTCAGCGTCGGGCTTCGCGGCAGCAGGTGCTGAAACCCGTCCCTCCTCGCGACCTGCCTCCCTTGCTTTTCCAGCACATTTTCCGGAGGTCAGTCATCCCCTCCCTGCCGCTGGATTGCTTTCCTGCCCCTTCCCACCTGCTCCATCCACCCGGCAGTGTTTTTGGAGCTGGAGAGCAGCTAGAGGGGGTTGGGGGGTGGATGTCTTGGGGTGGGGGGAACATGAGGCTGAAGGAGAAATCAATCCTATCCTGGCTGGGGCTGAAATCTTGGAAACACTGTGCTCTGATCCAGCGGCTCTCGAAGAACCAGGGCTGAACATGGCACTAGCTATTTCTGGCCATTGGCGGCTATTCCTGGCCCTGACCCCAAGGTCGCTCCTTTTCCCTCGCCTCCTTCCCCATGAGCTTGGTGGGGCGCGCGCACTCAGTGAGCTATAAATAACGGCAGCCATGGGCAGCCTCCGGGAAGGGCACCGAGGGAAAAACATCCCTGGCTCTGCAGGCAGCTGGGATCCTCTGCCCCAGCCCAGCCAAAGGCGAGGGGGGGGGCACCTTCCCTGCCAGGGGCAAAGTGTGATGCTGCAGGGCCATCACTGTGCGTTTTGCATGGGGTTTTGAGTCCCAGAGCCCCACTCTTCCCTGCAAGCAGCCAGCAGGGCTTTCAGGCCGATAATTGCTTGGGATGGGTTTATTTTTTTCATATCCCCGGTGAGCAGCTCAAGCTGGACTTGCTGCCCTGCAAGGCATCTGGGTTGGGATACCCTTTTTCCTCCAGATCTCTCTTTTCCTCTGGGGAGTATTGAACAATCCGATGGATGTGGCAGAGTGTTCAGGCAGAGGCAGCTCCACTGGAGCCTGCATGCAGCCACAGCCTGAAGTTTTCTGAGTGCTTTTCTTCTCCTTGTTCATCCCTCTTTCCTCCTCCACACCCTCACCTTATCCCCACTACCTTTCCCCCTTTCTTGTGCTCTAGCCTTCCCTCTCCCTAAGGTCCACTCTGTGCTTTTCATCCCTCTGTCTTTCACTCCATCACTCCTCCACACTTCCACGCCCTCCCCTCCCTACTCCCACTATTTTTGCCCTCCTCCTACCCTATCTCCTTTCTCTTCTCCATGCTCCCCTCGGCTCCTCTCTGCAGCAGGGTACCGTTTTGCTCTGCAAACATCAGCTGCCTTGTTTTTCTTGCGGTGCAGCAAATGTTTCTGCAGTGATGTGGAGATCGCTGGAGCCACCAAACAAAAGGACCTTTTCATACTAGCAGCGGGATGGAGAGCGACTGCACTGCTGGCTTGAGAGGTCAGCACTCAGGTGGCTCCCCTGCCTACATCCAGCCACCTTGCTGGCATGAGCACTGTCCCCCCATCCCTGGCCAGAGAGCGCAGGAGGAAGCCCGTGGTCTCAAAGTTGCTCTGGCTTTATTTGAAAACACCGGGCTTGTTTTCATTTGTTCCCCCCCCCCCCCCCCCCCCCCCCCCGCCTCTCCTGCTGCAAAACCAGTGTAATTGGAGCAGGAAATTAAACATTTGAAGCGTTAACGTGATAATCTGCTGGTTTAGGCTTTGCAGGGGGGCAGGGATCTGGAAGCTGAGTGCACTGCTGCTGCCTGGTGTGCTGGGAGGGAGAGGGGACGTGGCACTGGCAGGATCTCCCCAGCACATCCTACCCTCTTGCCCCAGCTGGGAAATCGCAGAGAGGGCTCTCCTGCAGCTCGCTCTCCCTCAGGTGGTCTTTAGGCTCTTGGTTAGGATGGTTGTGTTTTCCCTTTGGTCCTGATAGCCGTGCCTTGGTGCCCATGCTGGTTGGACTAGGACCAGTGCTGGTGTATGGCTGCACCCATCACCTGTGATGAGTTTCTGAGTGCTTTGCTGATGCTGTGCCTTGGTGCCCATGCTGGTTGGACTAGGACCAGTGCTGGTGTATGGCTGCACCCATCACCTGTGATGATTTTCTGAGTGCTTTGCTGATTGGATGTCCAAACTGA
Organism: Athene noctua; assembly: GCF_965140245.1. NCBI lineage: Eukaryota > Metazoa > Chordata > Aves > Strigiformes > Strigidae > Athene > Athene noctua. The sequence continues at coordinate 11,124,024 of NC_134077.1, forward strand.
TTGTCAGGCAATTAGACTGGGGTCTCCATTTCTAGAGGCACTGAAGAGCCAAGCAGACCACCATCAGGATGACTGCACCAGGATGGTCCCAGTTGTGGTGGAGGCTGCATTGCTCTGGGTGGTTTGGGCACGGGGCAGATGGTGGAGAAGGGTTGTCCCAGTGCCTTCCCTGAGCTCCTCAGTGGTCTATAAAGATGGCTAGCACGAACATATTATGTTTTTTTAATTCCTTTTTTATGTCAGGCTTGGATTGTCTAATAGACGCTTGCATTGTAATTTTTTACTTTAATAGGAATCATTTGTAGAGAGATCTGCTGAGCTCAGCATCCCAGCTAGAGCTTTTGCATTATCGAGAGTTGCTGTCTTTGCAGATGGATGAGTTTCAAGGATTTCTAAATACACAGGCCTATCTGTCTAAACAAAAGTTCAAATGCTGTGCAGTTCACTGATTCGGAGCAAATGTCAAAAGAGGCAGGACTGGGCTGTCGCCACTAAACAAACCTCTGTCCCATTTTCTTCTGGACATTCCACAAAATCCTGCACGAATTTGGTGTGATCAGTCTGTTTATGGGGTGAAAAACCAGCGTGGAATGGAGCTGTGGGGTTTTTTTGCTCTGCTTGGGGTTATGAGGGAGTTGGAGGGATGAACAGTGCCATAATTGCTGTAAATCCCTTTCCTTTCCAAAAAGGCTTTCAGGGAGGAGAATCATGACCTTTCCTGAGAAGCATCAGTCTCAGTTGGCCTGAGGTGCTGGCAGAGTGGATGCTTTTCTCAAGGATCTTACATGAAGGTGAAAGTTGTCTGACATGCCCCCTTTTCCTAAAGCAGGACTAGACATTCTCTCCATCACCACTGTGCGTGTTTGTCTCACTTTTTTAAAATAGTACCCCAAGCAGGAGCTTTGGAGCCACTGGCTTCAGAGGTGGGGTAAGCTCCCGGTGTGTCTCATGGGTTTTAATGTGCTGCACCCTCCCTGAAAAGAAAATGTAGTTGTTTGCAGACAGGGATGTCACCAGGAGATGCCTTGGGGTAGTGTTTAACTCCTGGCCTGACCCAATGCCTTTCTGCCTTTGCTGCAGCTCCGAAGGCAGGGAAAGGGGATTGTGCTTTTCCTAGTGATGCCTGTGACAAAAATGCCCCCAGTGATATTTGAATCACTGCTGAATGGTGAGGCATCTTGACAGGGGCTCCTATGCACAGCTCTCCATGTCAGCATGGACATATCTGAAGCCTCCAAGACTAGATACCATCTCCAGATACTTTTTGGTGCTGTTGGACACAGCTGGGTGGATCCTCCACCACTTCTCTGACTGGTCCAGGTCGCCAGTGAGTTGGTGGAGGAGAGGTTCCTCTCTGGGTATCAACCCCTCAAGGGAAGGCTTTGTGGGATGGAGATAGCAGCCTGGCGTGGGAGACGGGAGACCTTTTTCCCTGACACCTGCATATGGTGCGACTTCGGCACGGCCTCTCGCATCCGGTGTTTTTTGTGTGTTTTCCGAGGCGTTTTTGTGTTCACTCCTTGGCCGGTGCTGGGAGGACTGGATTGGAAAGGAAAGGGATTTTCATACTTCATCTTTTTCTCGCCGGGGCCTGAAACGTGAGCGCCTCCGAGGCGTTGCCGAATGAGGTGGTAATGTGTTCATCAGCTGGGAAATCACTGGACCTCAGAAAAATGGGGAGGGAGAGATGGAGAGAAGTGTGAGGATTTGTGTCTGCCCGTCCGCCCCTGGGCAACCGTGGTTTTAGGATGCAGCTGGTGGATACAGGAAGAACAATGTTGAGGAGCATCCCGATGGTGTCGGGGAAGGTGGGGGCTCTGCCTCAGTTTCCCCACCCTGAGCAGAAGCTGCCCTGGAGAGCTATATGGGCATTGTGTTCATAACGATGAACTGGAAGCAGTGCTCCTCATCAAAGATTGAATGAGAACCCAAGTCAATAAATACCTATAATACTGCTAAGAGGTGCAGGAGAGAGCCTCCCTGCTGCAGGACATGAGTTGACCCTTGGCTCTGCCTAGCCAGGAGCAACCTCCTGCAGAGAACAGGTCACGTTTCCCTGGCTGGATGCAGGTTTTGTCCATTAGACCTCATGATGAATGTGGTGGCTTTTCCCTTGACCTTGGTGCTCTTTCTCCAGCATGGCTCTTCCTTCACCCACCACCCTCCAGTGCCATCATGCACCTATGAGGCGTCTTAGAAATCAAAGCATTTAATTTGTGCTCTTAACTCTCCCTGGTTTTGGGTCTGCGGGGTACTTGGAGGCAGCACAGCCCAGGATCTGGCTGTGCACCAGGTACTAAGGCATGAGCATAAATAAAGAAGCTTCAAGTCTCCTTTTCAGTTTTGTGGATTCTTCTTCTGTCCTTGCCATATTTGAGGAGCATTTGCTGGCTGTCTTTCATTGCTCCCCATTCCTCCTTCCTCTTCCTGTTTATCCGCCTCCTTTGTAAATTAAAGTCTCAGATTCTGCTCTTTCTCCACATCTCGTCGCTTTTATTGCCCATCTCTGAACAAAACCCCTTTTTCTCCCTGTCTGTTTTTATGCAGGATATCCAGGATTGATCAGAGCATTCCAGGTCAGGGCATACTGTTGATTTACACCGTCACGTATTTTATAATCCCAGATCTTTATAAATCACCTAACATTTTGTTTGCCATTTTAGCTGTGGCCGCAGAGTGAAGGCTGACATCACTTTGCTGGCTGATTTCAGCTAATTTAGACTGCAGAAATGTGTGTGATTAGTTCAAAATCTCCCTTGCAGCGTGCAGTGCCTTGCATTTATCACCACGCCGAGCTTCCTTGCTGCCTGGCTCTGTTGTTTGCTTTGATGGTCTCCCCTATCCATCGTATTCTTGATTAGCCTAAATAATATTGTCATCTGTCAGTTTTTTCTCCTTGTTGCTCAGCCCTCTTCAAAGCATTAATAAACAGATTATAGCATGCTAAGCCTCATCCAAAACACCGAGGCACAGAGAGCTGGCAATGCCGTGCTCAGTCCAAGCTGCTTTGGCTGCTTAATAAATTCAGGGTCTGAGATATGAAGACGTGAATAGCAAAAGGAGACAGAGAAAATACCATTGGTTTTATGGCAAATAAAAGCATTTCTATTTTGTGACATGCCTATGATTCTGCCCCATTCACTTTATGAATGGTTGATACCGGTCTGTGTAACCAAATATGCTCTTAGTGTTAATACTTTGAAACACAACCATTGTGCATTTAAATGGCAAGGGCCTTTTTAGGGAAATACTTAGGACTTTGGTTTCACGGGAATAGCATAGCTTAATATGAAAAAACTGTGGAGTATTATTGATGTGTGATATGGTAAAATTATGTATGTGGACATATGCTTGCAGTTAGATCAATAGATGTTATTAATGTGTAAAGATATCATTTTTATGTTTCTTTTTTCCAAAGGGTTTTGTGGTTAGCTTATATTTTGAGCTTATTGATGAAAGAATAGTATTTATTTTGAAAAGTCAATGATTCAAATCAGGGCAATTTTTTTAATGGGCTGTAACTTTTAAGCAGCATAATAAATTTTCTTTGTCATTTACAGAAGTATTTCCCCTTGTGTTCAAGATGAATGTGGCAGTCTTCAGGTCAATGGCTCTGGTTTTCCCTAAGGTAAATTCTGGAGGTGCTGAGCAGGCCTCTTCATGGTGGAAGCAGCTTGCAACTAAAATGCCTTTAAAATTTACGTTATTTGGGAAGGGAAGCAATGGAAAGAGTGATCACAGCCATGTTCACAATTTTCCTACGCATTGCCCAAATTGAAATAAAAATATTTCCTAAAGAGCATAGGAAATGTGGCAGAAATAACATCTGTGCTCTGGTTTGTAGCCTCCCCACTTCTTGCAAGCAGCTGCTGCTCTGGTGGATGCATCAGTGTCAGCAGACCTGTGCTTCTTGAAGGTCCCTTCCCTTATGCAGTTAGGGTAGTTTTTTTGCTCATACAATATGCCCTGGCAGCCCTGGCAGTGACTTCTGCTGGATTTTGCTTCGTGAAAGCACCATGGGAGTTGTGGTTTGTGCTTGCTTTAATCAACTGGTTGATGTTTGCATTGGGTAGCCTGCAATTGCTGTTCTGGGTGGAGGAACAGCCAGTTGCTTCCTCTTTTCTGCTCCGGCTTTTTTTGTTTGTTTTGCTTATAACTTCACTATGGAGAGGTTGAGAAGTGTACTGCAGCTTGCTTGCTCCTGACAAACCCTGCATAACCTGCTTTGAAATGCTGGCTGGGAAATGGGAGGAGAAGACCCACCTTTGGGGGGTACCCTATGGGTGCCGTGCCCCTTCCACCTGCTCCAGATTTCCTCTTGGCTCTGACAAGCCATACTCTTTGTAACCCTGGGCAAGAGCTGCTCGGAGATGGGAGAGGTGCTTGGTTGGTTTTGTGTCTTTGCACTGGTGGGACCAAATTTCTGTTCTGGCTGAATTCATCCCTGCTCTCCGGACTCCCATCTCACTGTGGAGCCATCAGGAATATTTGTTCCTCCAAAACCTCCATTTTCCCTTTTAGAGGATGGTGGTAGCTTCTTCTGCTCTTATTTTGCTCAGTAAATAGGATGAAAACAGATGATGTCATTGGTGTCTATACAGGCAGATTTGGCCTCCATTTTCTGTTTACTAGGACTGCATTAGTTATGAATAATGGCGCGTCAAACTACTCGCTCCAAGCAATTTATTCATGGGATTTGGCCCTGCTTGCTGTCTGAGAGTTGCCTGCCAACAGGATCTGATTTTTAAAATACACTTACAAACATGCAGCCGTTTGCCCAGTCTGTTTGCAAACATATCCGGGCCTCTGGGTGCTGAGCCAGTGTTGGGGTGGCACAGCCAGGCTCCAGAAATCACCTCCTGGGGTTTTGGTCCACAGACGGGCAGCAGTGATGTCCTCTGAAGCAATTAAAAGAGATGGAAGACAAGAATCATAGGAGGTTTTAAGTAGTCTTCCTTCTCTTTTTGCCCTAGGGGACATCATTATGTGAAGCTGGAGGCACACACGCAATCCCAGACCTTTGAGACAGGAATCCCTCCCTGACCCAGGAGAGACAGCAACAATTTCTAGCTCGTTTCTTGCCGTCTGGCAAATTTTACATCTGATTTTTTGCTCTGTCACATCCCTGCAGAATAACCATTGATTTATATAGCAGCCAAGTCCAAAGTAAATACTTCTGCTGGATACCTGTGTTGTCTCCAAAAAAGGGTCCTGCTCCCCAAACTTGGATAAAAAGGCCAAAACCAAAAAGAAGCCCCCACCTGCCGTGATGTTGGTGGAGAAGGGAGCACAGCAGCCCATGTGTGATGGGAGACAACCATGGGTCATCCCTGCTCGCCTGCTGTCAGTATGATGTGCACTGTGCTCTGCTGTTTTCCAGGGTATTGCTCGTTTGATTGATTGTTTAATTTGCGCGCTTGTGCGATAGCGACTGTCATGCAATGGCTCTTTTGTCGTGCTGGACTGAAGGATTTTATTCTTGGGAGACAGTTCAGGCTCCAAGATGCTTCTCGAGAATGCCTGGGCTGATGTTCCCATGGGCCATATTTGGAAATCCCAACTGTTTCTGCTTGGCCAAAAGCACCATTTGATTTTAAGGGACATTTTGTTTGTATTACTGTGTGAGTTTCTGGCCCCTGATGCTCTTGAAGGAAAAAAAAAGAAAAAGATTCCCAGCTCACAAGACATTTGTGCTAATTAAACAGCGGGGGATTTGCTTTTCTTCAACATGGGGTTTTTTTTAGGCTTCTGTCAGGCTTTTTGCACACAGATTTCCACAAACCTCGTTAACATGGGTGGTAGATGTCACACAATGTTGGGCAGATTTTTCCCCACGAGGTTGGTGGGATGCAGACTGAAGATGAGGGATGTATTCCCACCACCCAGTTCCATTGACTGAAGTTCCAGATTCCCGCTATTGCCTGTCCAGAAAGAAGGCTTCTCAATTTATTAGGGGGTGATTTATGTCAGGAGGCTATTCTAGGTCCCTTGTGCTGCTGCTTCTCTTACTGGCTGTAGAGGGACTTTAGGAGAACCGCATCCCAGCCAAGACAGCAAGAAGGATGCATGCCCTCCCCTAGGTACCACACCACAACTGGAAGTCTTTTTTTTTTTTTTTCCTTTTCTAGCCTTTTGGGCAGGGAGAAGCAAGGTTGAACTTTCTTTCCCCTTCATGCCCATGGTGCAGTCTTAGAGTGTTTGCCCTCCCCACCTGAGAAGGCTAAATCTAAAGCCCAATCTCATTTCCCTCCTGCCTGAAGTTTGAGTGATTTCTCCACAAAAGCTTTAAGTTCTGAATCCACCTGGCAAACTCGGGAATCCCCCTTCATCCCAGACAAGTGAAGCAGGCCCTGGAGAGCCACTGACAGACTGGCCTTTGGCCGTTAACCTCTGCTTAAAGCCTGCTGCCAGGGGAGCAGCCTGGATGCCATGGCAGGAGCCCTGCTCAAGTTTACCAGCACTGGGGGCTCATCCTGCCCTACCCGGGCTCCCCTCCCACCAAAACCTAGTGGTTTTGTTGAAAGGCAGCTCCAACTTCCAAGACCAACTGTAACACACCAAGTGTGGGCTGAGAAGTCGGGTGGAGCCCAGCCATGCCCTCCTACCCCTGTGCTTCTGTTGTCTCTTAATCTTCCCTGGTTTCATTTTTGGCTGTAGGGAAATGTGAGAAGGGTTTTGGAGGGAGAAGGGTTACAATCCAGGACCCTCTGGATTCTAATAGATGCCCTGGTGTTGCTTGAGGTGCTTTGCTCCTCCTCTAGTTTGGAGCAAAGGACTAAATCTCGTAATCCATGGCAGGGTGAGTGCCCACTGCTTGCTTTGGCAAGGTCTCTGATTTTGACCACAAATTCCCCTCTTTCATCCAAGAGATTTGGCCTGAAACACCTTCCTTCCAGGGATTCTGCAGGATTTTTTTTCTCCCCCTTCTGTGCAAAATCATGCAGTCAACAAAATCTTTTCCAGCGCTAATCCTCGGCTATGCAAGAGGACTCCTCCGGCCCCACGGTAGTAGGAGAGAGACAGATGTTCAGCAGATAATTAGTCCAGTTGTGCAGCGCCTTCCTGCTCAAAGCATGGATGCCAGAGCCCCTGAGTAAGTCACTGCGTGTCTGCCTGCATCGCTTTGTGCTGCGAGACCTCTTTGGAAAACTAGAGCTGACGGGACTTGCTGCTTTAGGAGACACTGTGCTCTGCAGAAAAGTCCTCTCTCTCTCCCCGTTCCCAGAGCCATTTCTGCTCCATTATCCATTTAAGCACCGTTGAGCCTCTCTGAAACCTTTATTCTATGGGTTACCACCCAGAAAGGGCTTTTCTTTTTTTTTTCCCCTTCTGGAGGTTTTTTGAAGTTAAGGGTTAAGTTCTGGGACAGAACCAGCTCTTTCCAGATGAGGATGGCAGCACTGAATGCCAAGGGAAGTGACGATTTCAGCACAGGCAGGAAAACACTAAATATTGCTAGAGGTCATTTCCTAATGATGTTTTTGAGTGATTTTCAGAAGCAGCCAGAAATGGTACAGGCCGATTTCAGTTGGAAACCAGGGGAAGAGGAGTCCTGGCTCCTGTTCAACATGAGACGTGACATTGGATTGCAAATCCTTTGCAGAAACTGGGTCCTGTGGTGAGCAGGTGGCTCCCTTTCGCATTTTTCCATGGTGGTCCTGAGGTCCATCATCAGCTTAATTGTTTCCCAATAATTGGATAGTGTGGGTGTTATGGCATCTTTTAAAAACCCAGGTCATTTGCAGGGCACTGGGGTGCAGCTGAGGGGTACGATGCCAGCCTGTGCTCCCAGTGGGACTCCTTGGCTTGGCCCTACACCAACATCTAAGAATATGGATAAGGAGAACCTGGCAGCCACAGTAGTCAGAGCTGCCCATTCTGTTAGAAGCATTGGACCCTCCTGCAAAGACACTGAGAGGTTTTTAAGGCTCGTTTCCCCCTGTCTAGGCGGGAGTAGAGATGGGGAATGCTAGTTTCCCAGGGCAGCAGCATCACCTGCTGTGAATGGACACCCGCATCCCGCCTGGGGTCAAGAGGACATGCCCAAATTACCCCTGTGGTATTCCCAATCTGCCTCTCCCTCCTGGACCCCATTTGGTTTCATACTGGGATGGTTTGCAGAGCTCCTGCTCCCCAGTTTTGGCCCCCCAGTACCTGCTCCCCAGGGCTTACCTGTGGTGGCTTACTGGGACTGGTAGCTCATTGCACTCATGTGAAGGCAGCCTGTCATGGGGCGAACTACAACAAGGAACACTTCTTTAACACAGTCACCAGCAAATTTAGTGTCATCTTTTGAAACTTGTTTATTCAGGCTCAGAAGTGGTGCTTGCTTGCTGTGTGCGTGTGGGATGGGGATGACCTGAGAGGCAGCCGGCCATGCTCGGCCCCAGCAGTTGGAGGAGTTTGCAGGTCAGCAAGAGGGATAGCAACAGGAGAGCCCAAAAATGGAGCCAAATCACTTATCCTTCCTCTGTCCTCCTTTGGGCAGCCTTGTAGCTTGTTCAGTATTCACTCTGCAGCACAAAATGACTGTACACAGCACCTAGTGCTGTGAGATTAGTCTTTTGGGGTTTTTCTTTGTTTAAAAGAAATCCTTTCAACAGAAAAAGGGTAACTTTTGATGCATATCATTCTTCCCCTCTTGCATATGTTCATTTTTGATTCAAACACACTGTCGAAACCTTCCTTCCCTTGCAGAGCAAAATCCCCTGGAAAAGAGCAGAGCCTGCTTGTGTGCATTTATTTTTACCAGATCTTGAAATAATTTGTGACTTAAAAGGAGAAGGGGGGGGGAAGCCTGTTCCTGATTGAGGCTGCTGAGCATTACTGTGATAGAACCAAAAATAATAAGGTAACGAGCAGCTCTAACCTTAGCTTAATTAACACATCGTTAAGATCAAGTGCACAGAGAGGTAGCAGCTCTGTGCCGCTGTGCCTGGCGTGCTGCTCTTACGGCTGAACTGGGAGGCTTGGCGACCCAAGAAATGCAATGCAATTTATTTCTTATTTAAGTGTTTGTTCTCTAGCCCCGGTGAATAACCTAAGTAATTTCTCCAGGGGAGACCTGCGACACACTCATAACAGTTTTCAGGTACAAGTGGGAAGAAATGAGCAATGTGAGAAAGGGCAGCTTGTGATGGGGGGAAGGCTTGCTTAGAAGGATGCCTGGTGCGAGCAGGTCCAGATCTGGATCCTCATCTGCTGAGAGAAGTCAGGAAAATGGGAGATGACTGAAAGCTTTTAGTGCCAGAGCTATTTGTTGACGTCCGAGGCAAATCGCTTTCTGATCTCATCTCCCCTTGCGCTGAGCTTGGAACCAGAAGGAGAGGTAAATGGGTCAAGATTCCCAAGGGGGAGATGAGAAGGGCCAAAAAGCAGGCGTCCGCAGGGGGAAAACAGTCGATTTGGCAGGTCTGGAGTTCATTGAGAAGTTATTGCTTTGGAAGGCACAGGAATATCTGTTGGGAGTCATAGAAGAGTTATTGGTGTTGGAAGTTATGATGTAGAATTATGGTGGAGGATATAGAGACCCTTATAGAAGCTCAGCAAACCTGTGAATCCATCTATCTAAGCACCCTCAATTCCCACTGAAATCCTCTTGGAACAATAATAATCATTTAACAAAGGAAATGGTTTTTGACCCAGACAACTAAATGCATTTCCGCTTAGTGCTTCCCAGCCCTCGCCTGATGCTCAGCCGTGTGTTGAGGTTGCCTATTATTTTCCCAGACATCAAAGGCTTTGAAGGAAAAAAGTGCAACTTGGGAAAAATTGATTGTTTGCCATGAAAATCTCCCTTGAAAAGAACAGTCTGAAGAACAATTAGCCAGATGCATGCAAGCAGATTGCAAAGCAAAAATACAATGTTGGGGCATGGGTGAGGATTCCCCTGGGAGAGGTGGTGCTGCAGCCCTGCTGGTGCAGGAGTAGTTAAGGAGGGTGAAGGCATTGCAGAGTCCTTAAATGTTTCCTTTCATCAGGTTTTGTTACAGTCGGTATCAGAGGGAGATCCTCTCCCAGGCGAGTGCTGGCAGGAGGGAATGGGTGAAACCTGAAGCTTTGCTCTACCTCTGGCACTCCAAGTCCTGTCTAATATAAAAGCCCAAAGAGCACACCCTGCGCTGGATGGAGGTACTGATCCGGTGTTGCCTTCTCTCCTTCACCTGGGGAGATGGGGCTCTCAAACACTGCCTTTCCTATAACTGAAGGTGATGGTACCCATGCATCACTGCTGCTGGTGATTTTTAGCCCGGACACCTACATGGACCAGCTATCCTGCTATGAAGCCCTGGTTGGGTGATGAATATTTAAAGCTAAATGATAATTTTGTGGTATGACAGCTGACTTTCAGCCTGCAAGCCACAACACCTCTTCCTTAATGATGGAGAGGGATGGAGAAATAAATCCAACCTCATATGATTGTGTCTGCAGAAGACATCATGAGCGGCTGGAAAGGACCCAAGTCCCCCTGCAATACCAATGCCATGGGGCCACATGCAAGCACCAAGTTCATTTTGCCATTGGTAGCTCATTCCTTTATTTTTTGTGTATTTTGGACCCAAAAGAATGATTGTTCTGAGAAGGGATCAATAGCTCAGCCGAGCATCCAAGTTATTAACTCACAAACAAACAGTGTCAGGGCTGATGGGAGGAGGAAGAATGTCAGTTTTCTGTGCAAATGTTATTGCGACAAGCCTTCAAAGAGTGTTTTATTTAGCAAATCAGGGCTATCAGAGACAGCTGTTCCCTTGCTGGGAGAAGGGGAGAGTCAGGGAATCAAATTGTATTTCTGGTAAAGTGTCTCGGGGGTAGACCTTCAGGTTGAGGGTCAGTCTGAAGATCTACACCCCTGAGATAGGGGAGTCAGTCTGAAGGGACCAGATTGGGTGGGTTGTCATGTGTGGCAAGGATTCCTCTCTTTCCCTATCCATCTGCCCATCTAGCTTTGCTCCCACCAGTGGAAAAAAACTCTCTGCCGAGTCCCCTCTCTCCTCCCTCTCCCCTCATTGTTTTTGGGATATTTGCCTTCATAAACAAAGGACATGAACCTGCTCTGATTTTTTTCCATAAGAGAAAAGAAAAGGGATGACCTGTTCAAGCCATCCTCCCTTGAAGGTGGGTAATAAAAGGTTGGGAGTCATGCACTCAGCTGCCCTCATCTCACCCTTAGGGCTACCCATGGGGCATGTCAGAGGGCTAGACCTTACCCTCCTTCAAATCCTCATCCTCCTCTTGCCTAGTCTGGCATGCCAGTGCTTTTCATTGCCTCAGATAGTTTCAATCTTGTTGTCTTGTGCCCGTAATGAAGAGTGGCAGAGGGCTGGAGGGCCAAGCTGGCAGTTGGGGCTGTCCCAGTTCTTAGCAGATTCAGCCATGCGTTAAAATCTTTGAAATCCCAGTCCCTTTCCCCTGTTATTTCCAGAGTCAGCAGTGACTCAATATATAAAAAATATTACCAAGATTGGAGCTTATGCTTTGAAATCTCAGCTGCCACAGAGGAGGTGGTTTTGCAACACATAAAATGCAGTTGGTATCTTGCCACATCCCAAACTTGCAATGTACCGTGCAATGTGCTCCCTTGTCCAAGGTTTAGGAAGTAGATGGAGAAAATCTCTATTTCATTCCCCTTCACTCAGGTTTGTCTTGCTGCTAAACCCTGCAACCAAACCAGGGAGAGTGAGGTTGGATTTTTTTAATGTGGTATGGATCTCTCTCATTGAAGTTTTTGCAGCCTGAGTGCTTAAGCTTTATCCCACAACGGTATTGCTGTGACACCAAAGGCCGCTGAGAGGGCAGTGGTGGAGAAATCCCAGGGCTGCCTGCTCGGGGTTAATCACAGGGTGCTCAGCGCCGCAACATTGCTGCCATGCTTGCAAAACCTGGTTAGTGTCAGGGCGTGTGTGCCTGCAGCCGCTGGTGCTGTCCCCTCTGCTCTTTTCTGCATGGGAAGTTGGGTGCTGATTTTGGGGAGGCAACACACTGCTCTGACCCGGCACAGGTGCAAGGGGAGGGAGGGCTTGTTGCAGCGATACCTGCCTGCACAACCCCCTCGCTCAGCACTGCCAAGCACGCCCTCCTTTTCTTTCCGCTGGTAAAACCTGACGGATGGCAGGTCCTCAGGAAAACAGAGTCTGACATTTCCAGGGAGCATGCAGCCACTCTGCCTTTACAAGCCTGTAAAATCAGAGTGGAAAAGTGCCCTTCGACTGTCATGCAGCCAACTGACATTTAAGAAAATGGTGTGCGATTAAAGCAAACATCTGCCAGGGTGGGTTAGCCCTGTGCAATCTAGCTCTTGGGATGCCTTCATTTCTACAGCACCGTGGGGGTCTGTGGGCACATTGGGCAAACTGCCGGCTGCAAAGGGGTCTGGCTGTAGCAGTGCAGCGGAGCTTGGAAGCTTCGTTGCCCCACGGAGCATCACCGAAGCAGCCAGCCCATTTTGGGAATTCAGGGCTGTACAGTGCTGATCCTGCTCAAGTGAGTAAGGCAGAGGCGCCCAGCACTCCTGGACCCAACCATTGCTCCTCTGCTTTCTGAGGCACATGTCTCAAGCTAGATTTTTAGGGTCTGATGTTGCAGTTGCTGGAAGCAGAAGATGTCATACTCTCCCCACAGCCGAGCTCACTTGGCTGCACCACCATTCCTTTCTATACCCCTTGCTCACACATCTGCATGTCCTGAGCCTGTTGCCATGTCTTACCTGTTGATGAAAAGCTTTGTCCTCAGCTAAAGTGGGGGAAAAATAGCAAAGGATGGCATCGGCTTCACATCCAGTGAATTTCTCCCAGTGCTGGTTTGCAGTACAGCATGATACTGGGCTCCTGTGATGAAGCACCTGAGGTGGGTAATGACTTGCTGAGCAGCAGACATGTGCCAGAAAGCAGTTGTCTGCAGTTTTGTGTTGCGTTTCTTACCCCCAAAAACTCTTTCCAAACACAAGCTGGTAGCAACTTGCTGCCTTGCACATCGTGCCCTAGCTCTTATGCCAGAAGAGTTCTGGGGGGGTTTTGCAGGGCAGAAGCAGCTGTGTCCAGCAGGCAAAATAGAAAAAATTTTGCCCTTGGATTAAATAAGAAAATCGGGCCATAAAGCCCAACATTTTATTCCATGTGCAGCAATTTTTTTTTTTTTTAAAAAAAAGAACAAGCCCTTCATATTTTTACAGAGCTCTGGTCCCAATCAAATAGCTGGACTGGGAGAAGCATTAGAAAATGGGGGAACAATCTCATGTTAGTCCATTGGGAAAGTTAATAGACATTTTCCATCCCAAGTTTGCAGGATTCTGGGCTTTTCACAATAGCTGCTCCACTTAAACCGCAGCTCTGTGCATTGCCTCGCTCAAACTGACGGCTCCTTCCCCTGCAGCGGCCCCACTTGTCTCATTAAAGCTCCCACCTTTCCGCTGCTCAACTGAAAATCAACAAAGGGAAATTTAGGCTGGATATCAGGAACAATTTCCTCAAGTTGACTGTGAAAGTGCCTCCAGGGAGGAGCAGAGGCTTCATTGCTTGCAACGTTTAATGGGTTTCCCATCTCGGTGTAGGAGGGAGGGCAGCTTGGGCTCAGAGCCATCCGGACAGTGCTGGGCATCCCTGGCTGTGGGTGATGGTCTTGGATTTTTTCTGATCAGGTCCCCAGGGAGAAGCAGAGTGGATCTTGCTCTTCTCCTTTGCTGCAGCTCTCACCACGATGCTCTAAGTGCACCAGCATGGTGGCTTTCCCCATTTATAAACCCTGAGATAAGTCCCGGCCTGGGAGAGTGACCTGGGCACGTTTGTCTTGAAACAGCATGTGCTCACTAGCTGTCCAAAAACTGATTTCAGGTGAAAATAACTCCACACGTGTGCTGGAAAAAGCATATGCCTTCATTCAATGACTTACGTTCTTTCTGCATCTCACTGTTGGCCCTGTGTTTGCTGGAGGTGGGTTTCGCTCCCAGTTTTGCTGTCCCAGGTCATCTTGGACTGTCTCTTCCTCATATCAGGGTAAGCCTGAGGCTGTACCACTGGGTATTGTTTGTCTGGTATTTATTATATGGCTGGAAAAGTGTTTTTCCAATTGGGGTGTGGAGTGCCACTCTGTGCTGCAGTGTGGCGAGTGCATAGAGCATGGTGTCTGCTGGATCCTGGCGCCAATTGCATCTTCTCTGAGGTCCCTAAAGGACAAACACTAGAGAGGCTCCCAAAATATTCTCTCTCTGGGGAGGCTGGTTGTGGCACGTTGCTGGGTTGGACTTTTAATTTCAAACTTGGCTTTTAAGCTAATTGTTTCAATTGGAAATGCAGTGTCTTGTGTCAATTCCCCTGATCCAAACAAATGGGACGGGGGGGGGGGGGGGGGGGGGGATGAAGAAGCTGCAGCTTCTCTGAGGTTAATTTGAATGGAGCAAACCATGTTCTCCTGGAGGAAATGTTTACCACAAGGTTATCATGGGTGATGTGTCAGTGTGAAGGAGGCCTGGGAAGGAACAGACAGAGGCAGGGCTCACCAGTTGTTCCTGGCAATGCAGCCAGGAAGGGCTCACAGACAGGCGGCTGTGAATTAAGGTGAAGCAAACATCTTACAGAGGTAAGCTGAAAGGACAGCTTGCAACTCAGGCAGTGTGAGAGGTGGGAAGGAGCAATGAGGAAGAAACAAAGCCCTAAGGGGAATTAAACCCTTGCTCAGGCTCCTGCTGCATGTTGGAGGACTCCTTGGAGACCAATGGTGTCGAGGAACAGGGTAGGTAAGAGCCTTGCAAGAATATTTGATCTCACCTTGGATCACTTTTAGCCCAGAAGCTTGGTATGTGGAAAGGGGCGAAGAAAGACCTCACAGTTTAGCATTCCATAAACATGTAGTTGCTATTGCAGAAGCTTTGAAGGGAGAAGAAAACACATTTGTGGTATGAGAGGGAGATGGATGCTTTTGCCATCCCCGTCCCTCATGGTGCTATGTGAGCATCTCGTGGCTGCTGATGGACTTTCCCCTTGCTGGGACCTTGTGAGGCTGTAAATACGAAGGTGAGAGAAACCCCAGGGTTTCTGAAGACTATAATTTTGGGGTGTTGGCACGTAGTATCCCACAGTGATTTTCCTGGGTCACACATCCTTACCTTCCCACCCTCCCTTCACAGCTGGTGAAAAATGAATGACGTTTAATCCTTTTCTTGAATAATTTCATAACCTAAGGCTAAAGGCTACAGATGAGCATGGCCTGTGGGGGACAGGGAACAACTGAAGGTCCTGGTCAGCGTAACAGGCGGTGGTGTTAGTGCAGCAGCCGCCAGGCTGTTTTAAAGCAGAACCCTCTCTAGATAGCTTTTAAAAATGTACGTGATATCTCACAAAAACATGGTTGGGGTGTGGATTCCAGCTGTGCACTTCAGAGATTTCCGATCTTTTGTTTCCCGTGCATGAACCCAACACGCTAATCTGCAATTTGGGGTCTGACTCTGCTCTTTGCTCCAGCCGGCAGAGCTGTGCCGGGAAGTGGGACGCCACGTGTGACCCGCAAGGGCTCGGTGGAGAGCAAGCCAGGAGCAGTGAGGGGGAAGGGGAGCAGGTTGGGCTTGATTTCTGTGGCTCAGTTTGTAAAATGCTATCCTGCCGTGCAGGACGCTGCTGGGAGATGGGAGACCCCCTTGGATGCTTTTCTAGAGACAAGAGGTCCTTGCAGCAAGCTGCTGCCCCCACAGTGCATTAGAAACACAGTGTCTGGGGTCTCCTTGGCTGCATCCGCATCCCGCCTCTCTCAGGAGGCATTGTTTGGAGCCTGACCTTTGGTGCAAAGATGTGCCCTGATGCTGCCGGCTTTGGGCAGCCGAACATGATGGAAAAGCTGCTGCTGGTGTGAATGAACGCTGGCTCTGAGTAGGGGCAGGGGTGGTGCAGAGCCCACAGATTCCATTTTCCATCACGGCAGACCAGCATGGTGGGGGTAACTTTCTCCAGGCTTTTCCTCCACTAGCATTGTTCTTAGCACCTCTGATATGGGCCCTGGGTGTCTGTGCCCTCCTGAGTGCAGGGGCTGCTGGTGGGCTTCCCATGCATTACTGGATAAACCCATGGAGAAGGATGAATGAACATATGCAGCCCATTGTAGGAGCCAACACTGGCAGCAGCCTGGTCAGGCAGTTCAAGTCAGGAGTGTATGGGCTGTGCAGGCAGCTGGGTACACAGGCCTGAAGAGTTTCTTTGGAAGAGGAAGCCAAGGTCGTGTAACACAAGCAGAGGTGCTCCTGTAGCATTCTGTGGGCTGGGAGTAATTCCCTTTGGGGAACCCAGACCCAACCCTGCAGCCTTTCCCTGGACTTTCTTAATTTCATCACTATCTTTAGCAAAGTCAGGGTTTCCTTTGTGCTAGCTGTTACGAATGCATCTCTTGAGATGGAAGTGACATTTGTTTTCTGCAATGGTGATGCTTTGCCCTCCCAGAGCCAGCTGAATTCCCGCTAATCCTCCCCTCCCTTGTTTCACACATTTTTTCTTCATTCTGCTCCTAGACCACGGCGCTTTGCTAAGCGTCACAGTCAGCAGCAGGTAATTTAAGCACACATCTGCTTGCAATCTGGGAGGAAGGAGAGAGGTAGTTTGTCTTTGTTAGAAGCCCGGCGGTCATGGCTCTTTGCTTACCTGGTGGCATTAAGGCTTTTTTGTGGCTCTGCGGGGCCCAAGTGGGAACCAGGGGTCAGATAGGATGGGGACAAGGTGCCCTGCTCTGGTCCCTCAGCCAGGGGTATCATTGGGGATGTTCAACCAGGGTTGATGGGCTGCATTACTCAACTTGAGTGCTGATACCTGCTGGGTTTGTCTGTCCCCATCTCCCCTCCCTTTTGGTCCCCTTCTTGTGGTGTGTGGTGTGCTGGGCTCTCAGCCTTCCCCAGCAAAGGCTTGCCATTCTGCTGGCTGATTCCAGCTGGGTATGATAGAGAAGGCCACTGGAATCGGTGGCTAGGTCCATGCCCTTATGTCAGGAAAGCTCTGGGATTTGAGTCCTCTCCCTGTGGATGAGGCAGGGGACATAGAATGAGCAGGAGGATGTTGGAGCTATTGCTGGGTCACAGGTAGAATTAAATGGCACAAGCTTGTAGGAGACCAAGACTTGTATCCTTCCAGTGCTTCAGGGCAAACTTACTTCAGCAAATTCTCCATCCCTGGTTGCTATTCCCTCCACTGGGTTTCATCTTAAGGCACTCAAATGCTTGGTTTATTTTTGGAGCTGCCCACTCCCCACCAGCAGTACAGAGATAACACGAGATCTGCATGTTGGAAAGGCTGATGATGGGTAAATTGGGAGATACTGCTCATTTTCCCAGGGAAATGAGGACATATCCCTGTGTTTTTCCAAAAAGCCATTGAGGGAGATTGGAGCAGTGGGAGGATGCCATGACCCCAAAACACTCATGTCCACACGCACCCCTTGCAGACATCTTCTTTTCCATTCCAGTCTTTGCAACTAGTTTTTAAATGCATTGAAGCCTTTCTTCATGTTTTGCTAACTTTAGACTCCTTGCCTTTTCCCTCGGTGTCCCAAAACAGCTGCTGAATGAAAGGCAATCGTTTTCTGATATTCAATACCATAAGCAGGAGTGATTTGAAAATGTGTTGATTCCTTAGACTGTGGGAAAAAGACCTGTACTGCTGGCAAAACTGGGCTGAAAAGTAACATGGGGTTTTTCAGGGTGGTTTTTTTTTCTTTTTTCGATGGGTTCATGGAAAAACAACTCATATTTCTTCATTGCTTTGAATTTTCCCTGGAGGCTTCCAAGGGGCTGAAGTCTTGTATTTCTATACACTTGTTTGCAGAGACGGCAAAACGCAGTGGATTCACACAAAAGCCTTGGATTTGGCAGTATTGGAAAAAGGGGATCTGCGTAATGCCCTGAAGCATTGTTCTTACAACCCACGAAAGCCAGACATCCCAAGGGGAGCCCAATACCAAAATTAGCTGAACTCACAGCCACATCAGTGGGCTGAAGGGGCTGTTCTACAGCTGGTGCCAGAGGAGTTGTGCTTCCCGGCCCTTGCTTTGACACAGATGTTTTGTGTCACACTTGGGTCCACTGGCAGCAGCACTGGGGCTTTCTGCTCCTGCGCCTCCAGGGCATCCGTGAGGGAATTGCTCCCACCATCAGGCTCAACCCTCCTGGCCAAGTGCGGGGTGAGATGCCGATACCCAGGCTCAGTCCAGATGCTGTGCTGCCGGCTCTGCGTGGGCTTTTCTCCGTCCAGCCGGCAGCCTCAGGTCCTCTAAAGATTGCGTATTTGAGATATGTGTAATATTAGTCCACGTAAATCACATCAAGCCTATGGCTTCCAGCGCTGCTGGCTTGGGTTCTTGCAGACTATCTCGCTGTCACTCAGCCGCGGGCCGTCTAGGTTAGCTTAATGAGGAAGCCAGACTAAGATGAGATAATTAATGCAGCTGTAGAGTGGAGATGTAGGAGTCTTCGGGGGATAAGGGAGCTGGCCCAAATCTTCCTCCCCAACTGGAGTGCTCCAGGCCTTCATGAAGGTTCGTAAATACTCCATTTCCACTGGGTGCTGAAGGTGGGTCTGTGGTCCTTCCAGCCCAGGATGCTCCCGGGAGCTCTCCAAATCAGCTGCGTAGGCATGGGGATCTGGACCTGGTTCAGGGCAGCAGCTGGGCTTGGTCTGTAAGCTAGGAGCATCATGGGGGGCCGTGGATGTTTTGGGAGGGTAAAACCCCTGTTCTAGGGGAGAGGAGAGCAGTGCTGGGCTCTGGAGGATGCTCTGTTGTTGGGATGCTCTTCTTGGCCCTGAGAGTGGGAAGAAGGGCCAGAGATCTCCTCACTCAGGGCTGGCCCTGCTCTGCTGGTGCTAACAGGCAGTGTCAAGGGGAGGCACCCACTCCCACTGTGAGCTCCTGCTGCTTGGCGTGAGCCCGAATTAAAGTGGGTTTATTTAGTAAATCCATTCCAGGATAAAGCTTTTGATTTACAGGAGCCCCGATAGTGCTCCAAGGAGGACTTGTACAGCTTTAACTGCGTTTTCTCAGCATCACACCAGCCCAATAAAAGAGAGTTCATATGTGCTGCACAAATTCTCACTTCCAATATAAAAAAGGTTTTATGAGACTGGAAGTCTCGCTGGCTCTGCGGGGCCGGGTGTATTGGCGGATACTCCGCATGACAGACCCTCGATTCCTCTTCGAGTTGTCAGACTTCAGTAGCATTTACAGCTATTTAGCTATCAAATTTTATGTGCGGCTCTGAGAGAAATGTGTCTTTTAAATACTGCTCTGTCTCATAAACAGCAGTCTGTTAAACCATGTCAATGGTACAAGCGGTTCATGAAGCCCTCCGATGCAATCGCCTACAGCTCCGCTCATTACCTGAGCGGCAAAGTGCTGAACAACTTAGGGAGTTAATTTTCCAAGCCGGTCGTCTTGGCTGGGGATCGGCTTGATGAGCAAAAGCTGGTAATAACTGTGCTCCAGCAGCCCAGATTTGGGTCCTCTTTTACCCTAGTGTACATGTCCTTTCTGCTAGCCTCCGTAAAGCCCTGCTCACTTGGCGCTTGCTCAGGTAAGGATCTGGTGTTTGTCATCTGCAGTATGGTGGCGTCAATAGGTCACCAATGAGATCACATCCCTAGTTTTTCAACCGAAGGCTTTGAAGTTCAGTATCCTCTTATTTCCACAGGAAGACCCTTTGGTCTTCTCTTTAGTCCTCCTCCTTGGAGGAGAAGCTGGAGGCAGGAGGTTCCTGGGTTGCTAGCCTTGACCTTGGCCATAACAAAATCCCTTTGTTGCAAAAATCCCCTACCCATCACCTTCCTCATCTGTGCTTTTCCCAGCAATGGTATAGGGGAACAGTGTGTACCGCTTTGCATCTTCATGTTATTTATCTGGTGACCCAAGCTGAGCCTGATTGTGCCAGATGAGGAACAGAAGTTCCCACACCTTCTTTGCCGATAGTGCAATCGTGCCAGCTTCAATACTTGGGATATAATTTACAGACTCTGAACAAGGTTTCGGAGCTGAGCCAGGCTTGAGCTTTCAGCCTCTATTATTTTATTGTTTTCTTCTTTTTTTCTTCTTATTATTGTAGAGCAAAATGGTAACTTTACATTCATTTTCAAGTCTGCTCTGTTTGGAAGGTGCAGGTGGTGCAGGCGGTACGGGGAGCCTGGGCTGCGGGCACCTTTGCCCAGAGGCATGGGGTAACGAGCGCTTGGATGTCTAATTGCTGCCGTGTGCCGCTGACTGGGAGGTTTGCTCTCCCGTCGCTGCCGTTTCCGTGTGCAATGAGCCGGGGGTTGGGGAAGAAAAAAATATATGTGCGTGTGCAGCATGGTTATTTTCAAATATGAAATTGCACCTGCAAAAATAGAAGCCAGGAAGGGACTGGCGAGCAGCTCGGAGCTGGGAGACGCAATGCGTGCGGAGCAGGGACGGGGACAGCATCTCTGAGTTTCTTTCCCATGCTTGCACTGCCTGATAGTTTTAGCGGACGTTACTTTTCCTCCCCCTTGCATTTGAATTAATCATCTGCTTGTCAGCGCTCTTCCCCCCAGCTTCCCTCCCCGCCAAGTTGTGGGGAGCGGCGTGCACACACGCAAGCGCCCATGCACGCAGCCTGCATGCTGACGGGCTTGGCCGCTCGTTAATCACTTACCGGTGTCGTGCGAGTTGGTCCCCACAGAAGGAGGTTTGGAAGAGGGAAAAACAGCCATCTCTTTAGTCTCCACTTCATATATGGGGACAGACTGAGCTGAGCACAGGATCTGTCCCTGCTGCATTGGAGCCCCATGGTTTCCATCCCTCTCCATGGTCTCCATCCTGCTCCAGGCAGAGAGCTGGTCAGATTCTTCCAATCAGATTGTGCTTTCCAACGTGTTTGAAAGAAGTGCTGAGCAGAGCCATGCCCCTACCAGAATCTGTGGGAGACTTGTATATTTAAGTTTTCCCAGCAATGGTGTGCTCATACATCTATCCAGGTGAGAAGTGACCGTGGGAGTTCTCTAGTCCAGCCTCCTGCCCCAAGCGGGGCAAATACTGAGTGTAGACCAGGTTAGTTTACCCATCTGGGTCTTCAAAACCTCCAGGGCTGGAGATCTCACAACCTGTCTGGGTTCATCTTCCAGCCAGTGACTGTCATGAGAAAACGTCTTCCTTATAGCAAGCCTGAACCTGTCCTGTTGCAGCTCATGCCTGTTGTATCTTGTCTCCCCGCTATGGAGGGAAAGGGTCTGTCTCCATCATCTCAACAATCTTCTGGTAGATGCTGTCAGTTTCCTGTTATGTCCCTCTTGAAACTGTCCCCTTCTCCAAGCTGGACAAGTTCTGATTTTTTCAACCTGTCCTCATCCACATGTTCTTCTGCCTCATCACCACGCTGATGGCCCTTCACTGGACTTGGTGGAGGTCAGCAATGCCCATCTTGTACCAAAGCCCCAAAACTGGATTTTTGGACTTGAGGACTTTTTTTTTTCATTGGATCAGTTTTCCACAGTGGATCCTGCAGATCCTGCGTAGGCATATACCTGGCATCAGATTTCCCCTTTGGTTGGGAATGGTTGCCAAAATATAACAAAATTAATAAAGTGTACATTTGTGTGCCTGCATGTTTGTGGGCACAGTTATTTATCTGCTCTGCTCAGAGGCTCCTCTGCAACCCCTGCAGGAGCCATGCCCTCTCCCTGAGCTGCATTCTGCTTCACTTCAGCCACAGAGATAGTGAACTCAGATGGTTTCTTTTCCTACCCCCTCTTCTTGCCCAGAGTTTCTCTTAATAAGTGCTCTGAGTTTTCATCTGCCAGGAGGAAGATTTTTGGGGCCAGGCAGAATCGGCTCCAGCAAAAGTTGTGCTAGGAGTTGCTGGAGCTGCAGAGAGCAGCTTGATGGGGATGAGTGGTGCAGCCAGAGCTGGGGAAAGGGAGCATAAACCCTTTAGGAAAGGTTAAAAAAGGTCAGACAGCCCAGGCAGGCTCTGGGGCAGACAGCAGAGCACCTCAGAGGTGAGGGCTCATGGGAAGACGGGGGCTCAAGGGGAGGAAGGGAGCATTTGCTGGACGTGAACATCCCTGCAAGAGGGCAAAAAGGTGATTGGTGTGAGGCTGGGCCCTTCCAGAAGAGCTCGCTGGCTTGTTGCAGAAAAACCCTCCCCCCAAATGCTGCTGGGCCAAAAGCTGGGACAGGCTCAGCTCTGTGGCCACGGTGGAGTGTTATCACCCTCCCTGAGTTTTGCAGAAGGGCATTAGCTAAAGGATATGCCCAGTGACAGGTCCAGGATGAACCACCTCCACATCCCCGGGGGTGGAGAACTGTAGTTTGAACTGAAACCTCCTGCTGTGCCAGGCAGGTGGAAGTTGGGCTCCCGCTCTCTTGTCCAGGCAGCATTGTAATGGGCTCAGGCAATCAGAAAGGAGCAAAAACAGAGGCAGAAATGTGTTTCACTGTGTTTGCTGCTCATCTGTGTCTTTACCCTGTGGTGAGCACAGCAAGCTGATGAGTGCAAGTGGACCTGACTCTGGCTCAGCTTTTCTTTTGTTCTGCCATTGATGAATATTTGGGGATTGAAAGTGAAATACAGCGCTTTCCTCTTCCAAAGGAAAAAAAAAAAAAAAAAGGGAAGGAGCCCCTCTCATATGCTGCACCGGCAAACCCTCGTCATCCTGTAGCAGGAGGCCAGCGCACATGAATATTCCTGTGCAATATGCGCGAGTGATGAGCCCCATATGCAGGCCTTGGGAGAAATTAAATATTTTCTACGGCGTTTTCCAAAGAGCCTTTCTATCAAAGTACTCGGTCGGGAGCCAAAACGCCCCAGCATTCGCAGCCCCAGCTGGTTGACACTTTTTTTATTATTTTATTTTTAAACACTGATGAATATTTTCTAATTAAAAAACAAGCCCTCCCCTAAACGGAGTCTTGCCCCAGTGGATGGAGTTGAGCCAGAGTTTGGGAGGAGGCTGGAGGCCACTGGGGGCTCCATGGCTGCTCTCAGCTGCTGTTTTTTTCCCTCATTCAGTGCTGGAGTTTGCAGGAAGGGTCCTGAGATAAAGTGCACGCGTGGTCCCCATCTGCCCAGTCACACATGGTGGAAGGCATCTGGCTGGGCAGTGGGTAACAGCCTGGTCCCTGCCTGCTGCCTGGCCCCCAAGAGAGGGGAGGGATGAGTGCAGGCTCCAGGCAGGAGGTCTGAAGAGGACCAGCCTCCCAGGATGGAAGTGACTGGGGTGCACATGGGCAAGGGGACTTCCAAGCAAAGTTTGGCATTGCGGGACTGTTTTCCTGCAGAGGTGAGAAGGAGCAAAGACATGTGATGGGTTTTGGTATGAAAGAGATGGGGAAATGGCTGGAGGGAGAGGGAGCCCGAGGAGGGGCAGATACGCAGGATGAGACCTGATGCTGGCTCTTGTCTTGAGCACAGGGACAAAACCCCTTGCTAATTTTAAGGCATATGAACATGGTGCAGAGCTGGAGAGGAGCTAACCTGCTGGGTGCACAGGTATGGGGGACAGGCACTGGCTCTGTGGACTGGAAGGAGAGGAGAGCCCAGCAGGAACCTGGCAGGTGGGGCAGGGTGAGGGGCAGGAGGACGATGGGCAGCAGGGTGATGGGCAGCGGTAGAGGCAGAGAGTGTGGGGCCAAGAAGGAGAAACACTCCTCTGCTTGCCTCTGGAGCCTGGCAGCATGGCCACCTCTGGAGCTACAGCCCTTAGAATTGCCCCAGGATTAATTTAGCCTGAATCTGTGCTCCTTGGATGTGAGGCTTCATGAGAAATCACAGAGGCCACTTGCATTCATGTTTAGCGCTTGGCTTTGATGGTTTACTGGTGGAAGAAGTGCCTTGGAGAAGCAATGCTGGCAGCAGCCACCCTCACCTCCAGCCTCCTCTGTGGCAGCCACAGGGCCTGAGCGTAGAGCGGAGCTCGCAGAGCGGAGCTGCTGGGATCTTGCAAAGAGTGACCTCTCGCAGCTGAGTTGTTTTTCTACTAAATAGCCAGATTGGCTTCAGACTATTTTCTGCTTACTGCATCCAGTGTTGGTATGTTCACCTTGGATACTGCACCCCATAAACCATGAGAAAAAAGAAAAAAAGGGTCTGTGCAGTTTGAGATCACTAAATTGGTTCCAGGGCTTGGTACCAATGTGTTCCTATTCACTCCCTTGCAGGGCTGGAAACAAATTGGATTTTAACCCAGTTTCTCCTTTATTGAATATTCATTTAATTCTGTGTGCTTTACATAGCAGAATCTTCCTCTGAGTCTATGTCTTCTTGGCTTTTTCTTTTTTGGAAGAAGGCTAAGACACAAGTACAGTCTCACGCCACAGCTCACCTGTCAGTGGCAGCGTGCAGTGGTGCTCGGCTTGCCAGAGCTCGTTGCTGCTAGCAAGAGACGTGCTCAGAGGGGATCCTCATTTCCAAAGGGGTTTTTTGTTTCCCGCATCACCGCTGAGCCCACCGCACCGCCCAGGCACGCGTTCGTGTATGTTTGTGTACGGCACGCGTTGGTGTACAGCCGCTCCATCCCCCCCTCACCCCGCGGGAACTGCTTCCCTGATGTCAGATAGCTAATACCACCTAACAAACATGCTAATTTAAGAGCTGTTAAAGCCAGGGGGCAGCGGGAGGTCACAGTCCGCACAAACAGATGGTGTTTTGTCCTTGATAATTAAATTTTTCTGTAGTTTTGGGCGAGAGACTTTCCTGACTTGTATTTCGACACAGCTGCCTCGGGCCAACTCCATTCCTCCCTCCTCATCCTCTGCTCCTTCTGACCAAATGCCGTCTGCGGTGCTGGGGCAGGACCCCAGGGATGGCAAGGGTTCCCAGGAGGTTTTGAAGGTGCCTTTCGTAGCCCAATGGGCTGACCCCACGTGCCCTGCCAGCTCCAGGCTGTAGTGGTCAGAGCCCCCCAAAGAGGCAGCAGTTGGAGGCCAGGTGAGTGTCACCAGCCTGGGGCTTGTGGGTGTCCTCAGCCCGTTTCAGCAATGCTGGTGGGGGAGAGACACTGCGCTTTAGCCTCTTGAAGCTGCTTTTCCCTATCCCCCGGATCCATCCAGGCGATGCCAGGCTGTGGGGGGGCAAGGAGACTGTGTCAGCAAGGTCCTGCTGCAAACTGAGGCAACAGTGACGGCAAGACAGCTGCTGGTGCATGGCGAAGCTTGACATGGGAGTGAGGCCATTTGGGACATCGAAGCGAAAAGGGGCCGATTCCCCGCCCCTGCTTTCCCAGGAGGATGACTGCTAGCAGGAGAGGACAGGCACATTGCCCCAGTCCCACCACCAGTCCCAGGCTCAGCTCTGGGATAGACCCCTGTGTCTACTCAACAGCAGAAAACCCTCTCCAGCATCACTGGCCCTGACATAGGCTGCCCCTGCCAAAGGGCAGGATTACTTCCTCCCTGCACTGCCACTCTCCTCTCTTGTCCTCAGGATGTCATGGAGCAGCCCCATGCCTCAGTTTCCTGCAGCTCACTGTTTTACATCCAGCTAGGTTGCCTGCTCCAAAAACAAGGTTCTGCTGTGGCATTTGGGGACAGTCCCCAGCAGGTTGTGGGGTCGAGTAGGTAGAGAAACTTGATGGAAGTGGGCGAAGCAATGAGCAGCAGACCCCCCCATCTGGCTGTAGGGTGGGGCAGCATTTCTCTCCAGACTGTGCTTTCCCCTGCCCAGGTTTTGGGCAGCATCCTGGTGGTGGAAGGGAGGGAGGGAGGGAGGGAGGGAGGGAGGGAGGGAGGGAGGGAGGGAGGGAGGGAGGGAGGGAGGGAGGGAGAGGACAGCCCATACACAGGACAAATGTCCCTGCTGTCACATCTGTCCTGGCTGTCTGTGGTGGCCTGTGTCACCACAACTGTTTGTGGTCTGGTGACCCCAGGCTAGTCAGTGGTGTGAAGGTGTTGCGGAGACCAATGTCCAGGGACACTGTCCCATTGCACTGTTTGCAGATTCATGCCTCAAGTGCCCTGCAGGTGTTTGGAGCCAGAGGCATGTGTGGTGCTTATGCAAACTCATGAGCATGAGGCCATCAGGCACGAACCACCATGGCAATCTCCCCCGCAAAACCTGCTGGTCAGCTGCGGAGACCCCAGGGCCATGAGGGTGGGATGGGTCAGGGTGTGGAGAGGTTCTGGGCCTTACAAAAGGTGAAGCAGGAGAGGGCCAGGGGTGGCTGTGGTACAGCTATGTATGTTCTGTAAGCAGATGCGTGCAGGAAAGCTTAGTGAGCATGCAGGCCAGCAGTGGAGTGCCTTTCATCCCACTCACCCACCCAGAGCAGCAATCCTCCTTTGGAGCAGCCCATCTGGTAAGGGCCTGGAGGACACCCTGCACCCTGTGGAGTGGCAGGTGAGAAGGGAGGGCTGGGCTGGCTCACAGCCTGGCCAGAGCTGGGATCCTTGGTCTGTCCTGACGCTCTCCCCACGCTGTTTACTCTCCCCCATGGTCCATTGTGCTGGGAAGGAGACCCACATGCCAAGGGATGCTCCCAGGGAGGGTGGATGGCTTGCAGAGTGGGGAGCTCAGCAACTCCCGTGGGACCTGGATGGGGAAGGACAGCAAGCAGAGTGGGGTGCACATGGTCCCCAGCATCCTGAGCACCTTCCTCCTCTGACAGCACCTGCTGCCTTCCCTGGGCTCTGGAGGCTGCCTGGCTTCTGCCCACCCTGTCCTCCTGCCAGCTTGTACTGCAGGCATGCGGGAGAGACGAAGCAAAGCAAAACAAATCATCCCAAGGCATTTCTGGGGAGGCGTCTCTGGGGAGGCGGCATCAGAGTCATTGGAGTGGTTTCCTCCGTGCCAAGGAATTAAAGGAAAAAAGCCCAAACAAATAAACAAGCCAGAATTAAAATGCCCAGCAAGCCCTGTACAACTGGATTCTCCCTCCCTTATGCTCCCAGATGCTAAGCCAGTGTCTTACTCCCTCCCTGAACAAGATGGGCTGCCAAGGTCTTTTCCAGTGCTCCTCACTTGAATCCTGCTCACATCTTTGATCCCTGCAACATGGGCTTCAGG
Source organism: Athene noctua (assembly GCF_965140245.1). NCBI lineage: Eukaryota > Metazoa > Chordata > Aves > Strigiformes > Strigidae > Athene > Athene noctua. The sequence continues at coordinate 11,150,992 of NC_134077.1, forward strand.
CTCTCATCCTTCTCCAGCTCCATCTCAGCATCCTAGCAAAAAGCTTTCTGCCCTGCTTTCTGAGCAGCGATGCTGTGGCCTCAGTCCTTGGCTGTGTTTGCTGATTTAGGAGTGAGCTGTAGCTCTCCATGGCTTTGAGACATCATCACCAGGAGGTTTTCTGGGCCCAAATCAGTGTAGTCCTGCCTGCGCTAGAGGGAAGGGTTCCTGCAGGGTGCCAGCAGTTGGGTTTGGGCAGCAGCCAGTGGTTGTGCCCCACTTGCCCCTGTGCTTCTGCAGGAGCGCAGTGCCCTTCACCTCTCTGGCATGGTAACATTGGGGTAACTCAGTGACAGTGAGCTCTGACCCCATGCCCATGCTGGTGTCCAGCCCCTTTCATGGGTGCTGCAGAAAACAGACCTCCAAAGAAGCAAGTTTGGGCTACTAAGAGGTATAGTCTTCATATTTCAATCTAGAACTCTTTTTCCTGTGTCCCCAGGTGCCATTAAGGGAGATGTTAAAGCTCCTGTGGCCAGACCCCACCCCAAATCCCCACTAGCAGTAACCAAGCTCCTGAGGTTTGGAAAGACCATGCTGCCTTATGCCATGTCCACTGTGCCACGGGCATCCAGCTGATGGAGGAAGTTTGGACAACAAGCTCTTGTGTGTCCTCCCTTTTCTTTTTCTTTCGCTCAGGACAGCGCATGACGATGGCACGGTCAGGATTTTAACACTAGGATGCTTTTTTCTGCTCTGGAGGTTTGCATCTTAAGGGGTTTTGGGGTGTTCATAAGGCAGCCTGGCCACAAACTCTCCTCAAGGCAAAAAGTGAGTTTGTGAGCAAAATCCTAGGGGGTTTGAAGGGCAATGAAGCCCCATGGAAGGAAATAAGAAATGTTGCAAGTGTTTGCCTGGAAATCACAAACTGAACCTGGTGTGAGGCAGCAGGACCTTCATAAAATGTTTGGAGCTGTTCACTCAGTGCATGAGTTTGGTTTTGCTTCTGTGTTTTGTTTTGGGGTTTTGTTCCTCATCATTAATACTCTGTTTTCATGAGTGGAGACTGGGAATTGAATTGCCAGAATTCAGTGTGACACCAAGAACTCCTTCCTGCAGTAATTGCAACCTGGAGAGGCAGAGTGAGCAGGATCTGCCCCTAAACGCACCTGTCTTGGGTGATTTCTGCAGTTTACAGGGAGGAGCACTGGGAAACGCCTGGACCACGAGCATTGCCTGTCTCTCATCGCCTATCTCTCTCCTTCTTTGTGTGATCTTCTCTGTCCATCCCTGGCATGGAGCTGATGGCACCATGCCACTGGGGGAGACATCTATGGAAAAACTCAGCCCAAGACCCCACTTCAGTGGAGGCTCCAGAAAAAAACACTATCTTTGGCACTTCTTTAATAGAAGCAAACATCCAATTGATTCCTGCAGTCTCTCTCAGCAGGGAGCCAAGAAATGCTCAGCACGGGGAAAAGTTGAGTAAAAACAAGGAAAAAATTACATTTCCTACCATTGGTCCAAGCTTTCATGCATCTTGGAGGTTGTCTGAACATGGATGTGGCATGTGGAGGAGTGGGGCTTGGATATGGCAGCTCAGCTCAGCTTCCTGTCCAGGTGACACTGGTGTCCTTGAGGAATAGCCCTGGGGCAGTGTTTCTCCACAGCCTCTGCTGTGGGGATTCAGGCCCCCTCCTGCCTTGCCATGCTTTCTCCCGGCGCCAGTTTCGAAGATGTATGATGCTTATTAGTATGCTGTGCTTTGTGCTGGCTTTTATCACCACTGGAGCAGATGGCTGGCCTTGGACCACTGCCCTCCGCTTGCAAAAGGCCAGTTAACAGGCTGGTAGTTGCGAGGACAGGTATGGGATGTGGGAAATGTCCCCCTTCAGACTCTGAGCGGGAAGAGGGGATGGGCAGCAGCAGGCAGCTGCCTGCGTGGCAGGATTGCCTGACGATGGCCAAGGGCTGTTGGTAGACAGGGTCACTGGAGAGATGCCCAGCAGTGTACCTGTGTGATACTCTCCTGACATTGCTCATGGAGGTAGGATGTGGCCTGCAGGGAGTCACACCACAGGGATGGCTCCCCTGCCTGCCCCGGAATAACAAAGGAGGCAGTTCAGTGTGTCCCTTGTCCTACTGGGGACAGAGTGTGGGTCACAGTGTCCTGATGCATTAGGGTTTGTTGAGTCAGTTTGGAGTAGCTGCAAGGTGTCGTTTGAAAGAAGAGGAACCCACCTTGCTCCTGGAGCAGAAGTCCCCCAGCCTGTGCAGCTGCAGGGTTTTGCTCCTGGGGGTCTTGCGGCTCCACTGGCCTTTCCACAGCTCTCTGCCCTCATGGGAGCACATCACTTGTGATCCACACGAGGAAGAAATTACCTGTCCTGGGACCCAGATTTCCAGTCAGGCAGTCAGGCAGGCTCCCAGTTTGAGCTGTTTCATGCATTGCTTGTTCCTCCCCAAACCATACCAGCTCCCCTTGCAGCTTCTGGGCTCTGCAGTACTTAAAAGCAGCTCTGGTTTTAGTTGGGCTGATGCTCCCTTCAGGAGAGCTGCTTTCTTCATTCCCATGGTCACAGGGCAGCTTTGATTGCTGCCTTTCTCACGGAGACATCTAACCAGTGACATCCAGGGAAGATGGAGCAACTCCAGGCTTCAGCTCTGTGTTGGAGCCAAGAGCCCTGCAAGCCTACGGCTACCTTCAGGGACATGTCTTCAACAAAGGCAGCTTGGAAATTTTTTGAAGGCCATCGCTCCCCTTTCTGTCCATCTCTCCTTGACCATGAGTGCAGGAGGGTCTGTCCATCCACCCAGGGGTCCAGCAATGCTCCCCAGTCTGGCAAAGGCATAGTGATGGAGGGGCTCTGCTGTGGGAGACTCCTTCCTCCAGGGCATCCTCTCACTCAGCGTCTATGCTTCATTATTGGAAAGGGAGGAGATGGAGGGAGGAAAGCTGCAGTCTGCAAGAGCCATGAGCGAATTAATTTCAGCTGGCCTCAGTCATCCCTGTGGTGCTCATGGTCCAGGGGAGCAGTGCTAATCGCCCTGTTGACAGTGGGGGATTAAATTAGATTTAAGAAGACTTTTCAAGCAGCAGGGGCTCTGACTCTGCAGGTAAGGCTTTCTGATAGCATGTATTAAGGAGATGATAAAGTCCCTCTCTTTTCTCCTCCTCTTAAGCAACAAAGTGGAGTTTAGTGCTGACGGGGCATTGTAAGGCCAGGAGGGTTTAGGGCTGTTAGAAAGTGTACAGCATTAAGCAACAACTATTTTGTCCTCTCCTTTCCCTCGCCTTGCTGCTAAGGGTGATCTGAAGGGAGGAGATGGCACTCAGTGCTTTGAGCACCTAAGTGCTGTTCCAGGGCTGCCCTGCTGCCCACAGTGTTGCCCACGTGGTGCAGCCCCTGCGAGAACCAGGTCTGGAACGTGTCCTGCCCACTGTGGTGCTTCACAGCTGATCCCAGCAGCACGTACTGCCCTCCAAGAGGGATGGCATCTCGCTGGAGGCACCCCAGGGGCTGGGGAAAGTTGTGGCAGGATCTCTGCTAGCAAAGGGATGAGCTGGGCAATCAAGGGTGGCTTTGATAAGGGTGTTTCCATGGGGCTGGGGACCAGGAAGTGTCTGCTGCAAGTGTCTCCAGCGCAGGTGCACTGTTATGGCTACAGTCAGCATCTGCACTTACAGGCATACCGTCACACCTTGGGGACAGGGAGATTGTGACCTCTTATGCAGGATAGGTGTGCTGCAGTGTATACAGTCAGCATCCGTGGTACGGGTGTACAGTACTATCTACAGTCAGAATCTGCAGTACAGGTGTACTGTAAGGTCCACAGTCAGTTCAGGTGTACCATAGTGTCTGCAGTCTGTGTGTGCAGGACAGGCATACCAGAGCATCTATGGTTGGTGTCTGCAGTACAGGCATACCAGAGCATTTGCAGTCAGTGTCTGCAGTACAGGCGTACCATGGTGTCTGCAGCTGGTGTCTGCAGTAGAGATTGTACCATAGTGTCTACAGTCACTATCTGCAGTACAGGCACACAGTAGTGTCTACAGTGGGAGCCTGCAGTGCAGGCACTGCAGAGCTCCTTTGGAAGGCTCTGGGCAAAGGCTGCAGGGGGACACGCAGGAAGGAAACAACTTCACGGAGCTTTTTTCTTCCTGGGGTTACCACTTCAGAGCCAGGCCCTGTAACAGCACCTGGTGAGGAACTGCCCAACAGAAGACTGTCATGGAAACACTAGGGTTTAAAGCTACCACTTTTCTTTTGTGGGAGCCACACACTTCCAGAATGAGATTTTATTTGTTATTGCTGGGAGGGTGCTGTGGTAGGTGAGAGTGGGGGGAAGCTGGGGTGCAGCCCGCATCCCTTGCCAACTGGGGAGAGCCCTGCCCTGGAACTGCTGTTTTCAGCTGCCAGTTGATACCCCATTACCAATGAGCATCCCCGCTTTCTAAGAATCTTTCTGAGGGAGAACTGGAAAGGATCAATCTCTCTGCCTGCTCGGAAGAGGACACTTGGACTGTTCAGCAGATGGTGGCATTCCTACTTTTTGGCTGAATACACTATCTACCCCCTTTGCTCTTGTTTCCCACCTTGGGACTGTACTCACCCTATCACACCAGAGCAGTTAATATCACATTGCAGTGCCCTTTCAGTCCTGCTTGCAGTGGCAGCCTCTGGGCTTGTCTTCATGTAAGTCTGGCCACAGTCCTGATCTGGCTCAGCGAAGGCACGACTGGAAACACATTTGGTTTAGACCGAGAGGGCTCCATACTCATGTCTTCTGATAAGAGTGACCATGACTGATGTCCTCATTACCCTTAGGCATTAGGACAAGGCACGGAAGGATCAACTAGTTTCTCATGCCCAAAACAAGAAGCAGGGGACAGCGAGAAAGACTGCTGGAGGCAGCTCCAGCTCCAGAGCTGCTGGGCCACTGCATCTTGTGTGTCCCCTCACCTCCCTTCACTTCTTCCCGGGCTCCTCTTTCCTCTCTGCTGCCAAGAAATTATTCACTACAAGGTCAAACCCAAATATTCCTCAACCTGTTTTTCTGCAGAAGATTGAGTTTCCTACTGCTGGGTTTGCTGTGTAATAAATGCGGTTCCCCACCGTCACCTTTCAACTGGTCCCTGCTGGAACGGTGATGCAGCCCGGGGAGCTGCACGCCTGGTGAGCTGCTGCTCACTGGCCCGTGTGTCTGCATACCAGGGTGCTGGCTTTTGCTAGAGAAACCATTAAATGAGCAAATACGGCAAATGGAAATTTGCATTAGAAGCATCTGCAGAAATTGCGAAGGTTTTGTTATGTGCTTGGAAAAAAAAAAAAATCAACATGGCTTTGGGCAAAACAGTCAAACAAAGCAAATACTGCATGGGAAATTGCAATTCAAGTGAGAAGAAGTTGGTTTTCTGGCTAGATTTTTCGCACTAAAATAGCTCTGGCTCCTGCCTGGTGACAGAGCTCATCTCTGAAAAGAAATGAGCTTTTGCAGGGTGAAAGTACCAAGCGGTGAGGTCTCTGTGCTGGCACTGGGAGCCTCTGTGTCCTGGATGTGCCACAGAGTCCCCATGGACCTCAGCTGGGTCCCTCCTCTCTTTCTCCACCTATAGACAAACACCATAACCCTTGAGACTGTCGGTGCTTCAGGACAAGAACCATCCCTTGCCACATAGCTGTGGTGCCTCTTTCCACACTGGTCTGGTTTTGGGTGAGGCTGCCAGGCATGAGGGCAGGAGCGCAGCAGCCATTATTTTAACAATCAATAAGATGAGGAGCAGCAGGGGAGGGCAGGTGGCTTTCTTCCGTGGCAGGACTGAGATGTAGAGTGTGATAGTTGGTGATGATATTTGCACCAGCACAAGCCAAACAGAGGGCTACGATGAGCAGAACTGCTTTTCAAAGAGCAGGCTGACTGCTGGGATGTGGGAAAGGGTCCTGTCCTGACTTCCATCATTGCCACTGTGTCCAGAGTTGGGATGGCTGCATTACCTGGGGGTACTTGGACTGCAGTGCAGGGGGGGCTCCAGCCGTGGTGCAGTTCCTTAGCTGCTTCAACTCCTGGTGCCACCCACTAACTTCCAGGGCTGTAGAGAGTGAATATTCAGTGGGAAGTGAATTTAGGATTGGTAGAAAAAGTTGGGTCCTGGTTTGCAGGCAGCTCCCAAGGTGCCCGGGGCATGGCCACCTACCTCCAGTCCTGGCCATCACCCACTCCCTGAGCTGCCACTTTCAATAGCAGCCAGCACACAGGCGGGGTGGCAGCAGGAGCCACACTGCAGACACGGTGGGGAGACATGGAGGAGGCAGAGTGGATAGCAGGCATGGGGAAAAAGAGGAGCAGGAAAGAAGAAGCAGAGCGAATGATAACGATGTTGTAATTAGCACTTAGTGCTCCTCACACAGAGCTTTCAAAGGAAGGTCACCTTCATTATCTCTGTTTTACAGGCTGGGAAACTGAGGCACGGGGGGAGGCAGTGAGAGCAATTTGCTCAAGGTGACCCAGAAGGGCTGGGGCTATGCTGGGAGGGAGGTCTGGGGCTGGTGTGTCTGTGCTGTGCAGCCACAGCATACGGGGGATGGCTCTCGCTGCCAGCTCTCCCAGTCCAAACCTAAAACTGCAAATTCAGAAGTGAGGCCGTGGGTCCCTTCTCTGCCCATCTCTGGGCTCCCCATCTTCAGACTCACTGTCTACTCCAGCATCCCTGCCCCTGAGGGGCATTTGTAGCCAAGCTGGTCCTGCTGCACCCCAAACATTTCTCAGGACATCTCTCCCAGCCCCTTTTGCGTTCCCCTCCCACCCTGCAAAGGCTCATGTCCTGCTGCGAACCTGAGGCCATCTGGGCTCTTGCAACAGCCGAGTTGGGTAATGGAATATGTTTTGCTGTTGTTTTTTTTCTCTGGCCAGTACAGCTTCCCCTTTATTTAGGTTTAAATGGATGCCATCTGGCTAACGAGCCCATACTCATGTTCTAGATTAAAAGGCAATCCTCCACGCGTTACCGATACGGAGCTGAAGATTAGAGAGGTTTAAACGATTTTGAAGGTGTAATTTGCTTTTCATGCATGGTGCTGTTTACCTCCTGGCGGGTGGGCCAGCATTCCCATTGCTGTCCCCAGCAGCTCTCTCCCAACTCTGATCTCCTCTACCAGCCCTGGCTGCAAGAAGAGGAGTGCTCGGGCATCTCCAAGCCTGGCGGGGCTGTAGAGAGCGTCCTTGCGGTTGTTGCTGCCATTTTTCCACTCCTGGTTAAACTCAGTGCAAAGAGGATGTTCCCTGATTGTCCCTAAAGCCCAGCATATCTCCACCCACCTGCCTTCTTAGCTGTCTCCTCCTCCACACCTCCCTGTACCCCAGCATCCCCTGGAACATGGCACTGCTCACCAGGACAGAACAGCCTCTGCCCCTCTCCCAGCCCAGAGAGATGGGGAAGCGACTGTGGCCTATCAGGGTGGCAATGGCAGGTGGCTGAGGCAGCATGCTCCACCCATCAGTCACTGAGAAGACACTGGTGAGGGTTACGCTGCCCCTGCAACGCCCAGAAATGCTGCTGCTGTTGCATGGGGCCGGTGGACAGCACAGTGCTCAGTGCTAGAGCAAGAAGGGGCCAAACCAGAGCAGCAGCTGCCTGTGCTGGGATCTGCATCTTGCATATCCTAAGCACTGGCTGCTGCTGTGAAGTGTCTGGCTGTGTTCCCACCTCTTCAAAAAACCTCTGTCACCTACTTGCAGGTAATGTCTGCTCCTAGGGTGATGCTGTAGCTGCCAAGGAGAGCCCAGCACCAGCATTTGACTTTTTAAAGGGAAATGTTGAAAATTAGATGAGGAAAATGCAGTATTTGTGCAAGGCATGTTGTCACCTCCAGGCACCTGGTTGTGCTGGCATGTGTCATGGAAAGTGCCACAGGCTATTGAATGACAAAGCATGCACCAGCAAAATGCCTCATTTTGCAGCAAGTTCCCTCACGGCTGAGGTGAAGTCTTGCTTTGTGGCCATCTCCTTGCGGTCCCATTGTGCCCTTCAGCAGCCCAGGAGGAAACGGCTCTCAGCATGCCACATGTAAGGCCTCCTGGAGCAAACCCTGACTGCTTCTGCCTGTGTTTGCTTCCACAGATGGCTAACCCTGTCCCGTCAGCCTGCTGCGTGGTGCTCGCTGTAGTGGTGGTTGTCTATGCCCAGAGACACAGCCAGCAAGGTGAGTCTCTTCACACCTTTCCCATCTTCGGGGTCCCAAAAAATGTGAATGCTGATCCTCTGGCCTCTCTCCTGGGGCAAGCTGGGTGAACACTCTGGGCTTGCCTGATACTATGTTTCTGAACATTATCACTTTTCTCCTCTCAGTGACACATGCATCACCTCCTGCCCACTGCTGTGGGGTTTGGTCCTGCATCCCCCCAGTGTCCACTGGCACCCCTCACCTTGCTCCTACCCCTGAATGTCCGAGGGTGCCCCTAGATTTGAGGGCACTGCTTCCCATCCTTTCATTCCCCCTTTTCTGCACACTATCCTGTGCAACACACCCATGAAGAGGTGGGAAGAAGCAGCAGCCTGACGGGTCCAAGCCCTGACACTCTACGCCATGACCATGATGGATGCCTCGTCCTGCTCTCATGTCCTTGGGGTGACTTTGTCCCCATTGCCACCATACAGCTGCACCCACCACTAGGTCTCTCCTCTCCAGGTTGTCAGAGGATTCAGGGATTACCCTAGTGATGGCTTTAGAGAAACTATATTTTAGAGTCACTGGTGGCATTGGGAGCTGGAGGACCCCACATGATCCTGGGTTGAGACAGGAGCAGGAAGGTTATGGGGGGAACACTTGGGTCCCACTGTAAGGTCACCTATGGCAGCCCTGCAAAAATGGGACAAAATGGGGGACCTCCAAAATTCACTGGCTTTCCTGGCAGTCAGCCTGGCTGTAGTTGCTTTCAGTGGATTATAGAGGGGAATTTTGATGATTAACTCCAGTAAGGACATGTGTGCATCTGTAAGCTCTGTGGGATTGAGGAGCCAGAGTGCCCCACTGAACTGCCTAAATCCAGCTGGGTGGGTTTACATTGCTGGAAGCTGCCAGCTTGGACACAAAGCAGCTGGGGTTTAGCAACACATCCCCATCACATGGGGACAGCCACTCTCTGGACATGGACAGAGCTTGCTGGATGGTGTTACAGGAGCATCCCAAGCACCTTCCCAGGGTGCCTGCTTGGAGCATTTACATGTTGAGCTGTCTGCTGCTTGTGGTGGTGTGATGCTTTCTGCAGAGAAGCAGTGCTGCTTGGTCCTACTGTGCTTGCAGGATCACTGCCTGGGAAGCCTTGAAGTACCCAGTGTCAAGGCTGCCAGAGCATCTGTCAGATGCACTCGTGTTGTTTCACTCCGTGCTGTGGGGATGGCAGCCCAGACCTGTCGCACAGGGAGATGCACAAAAAACAGATGTGCCAGGTACTTCAGGGTTATGCACACTTGAAATCTGTGGTCTAGACAAGAGGAACAAATGCTGCTCCCCACCAGTGCTGGCCAGGGCCACGCATTTTGCCACTGGCAGCAGCATACTGGTGCAGAGACTGTGGCCCCGGCTAAGGCCTCTGGCCAGGTGAGCTGCAATGACTGTTACCTTCTGCTCTGTGATGCATCAGGATTCAGGCAGCATAGCCTCCCCATCCCTGTGTTCCTCATTTTTCCCCTGCCTGGCAGCATCCAGGTGGGAGATGTCTGGGGCACCAGCTCAAAAACGGAGCTGCTGAGACCTGAGGTCATCAGCAAGGACCTGAATGGGGTCCATGGAGTGAGGCAGGGCTCTCCCCATCTGCATGAGCCAGAGAGGCTGCTCTGAACTGGGGAACATAAAAAGGAGAGAGAAAGAAAAATTTGGTGTAAGAGCTGGAGGGAGGTTGGTGGGCCACTTCAGGACTGTCCTCACTCTGTTCCCCAGAGGCAGTGTGTGTCCCTCTTGGACACCTCTGAAACACCAAGGTGATGCTCTGGGCAGGGACTTTGGAATAGCAGGTCTCCTGCCCACCGCACCGTGTCTGGCTTGGAGAGGCTTCACACCTGCCGGTGAAGTCAGGGAGTTTCTGCCCTGCATTGGAGACCCAAAGGGTGTGCTCCATCCCCCCGATCCTGAGGTCACCCCCTGCCCCAGTGCAGCCTCCCCTCACCAACCCTAGGGCTCATACCCCAGCAGCCAGGCACTCGGGCTGGGAAAGAAAGCACAGCAGGAATGGGGTGGAAGGATGGGTTAATCCCACTGGTGGCAGGGACTGGGTGGAGTGGGGGGAAAACACTGGCATGGAGTCCATTTATCGTGCACTTGAGGCACGCTCGACTTTAATAGCTCATGAAGCACTTTAAGAGATGCATTAGCGCTGAATACTTGAGTGAGGAGGATGTGACAAGCTGTTAGATGAGCACGAGCACAACGCAGCAAGCCCGGCCACCCGCTCCTGGCTTTCACGTGCACCCTGGTGATTACTGGAGCGTCCTGCAAAGTGCCACATGAATTAATAAAAGCAGAGTCAGGCTTGGTGGAGGTGAAGCTGCTCATGCATTAACCCCTCTGCTGCTCAACTTTGGGCCTTCTCCTTGGAGTTGGCAGAGCAAAGGATGCATTTGTCTGGGATGTGGGAGCCCAGGATGCTCCCCAGTGTTGGGGGGGAAGGGTGGAGAGGCTCAGAGGTCAAGCAGATTGGGTACCCTTCCCCCCCTGTGGTCACAGAGCTCCCTTGCTTTGCATCAGTGGCAGGTTGCTAAAGTTACACTTGCACCACCCCACTGGGCATCGCCGCTTCCATGGAGTGGGCACCGGGCAGTGGGAGACCAGAGCCATCGCTCAGGGCAGCCCCAGGGGGATGCTCGGAGAGTGGCACTAACATGCTGGCTCGAGCAGTGGGATTTGGGTTTCTTGCTGCAGGGAAGGGCAGAGAGGCAGTGAAAGAGAGTGTTCATGAGGGGCTCTCCCACAGCACTTGTGTCACCCCAACCAGGGGAATGGCTGGCTGCGGGTGGGGGATGCCACTCCCCTGATTTCTCAGGGTTGTGTCTTCACTCCCAGAGTAGCTCAAGCCATCAAACAGGGATGGCTCCCAGCCCACCTCCACCATGGTATCTTTGCTTGCAATGTTTTGGGGCAGCGAGGTTGGACCGTGGGTGCGGCTGGAGACGCCAGCGCTGCCACCAGCTGGGAGTTGCACAGTGTGCTGACAGCTAATCCCATTGCTGCTGAACTGATCACCCCGTGCTGCTCAGCCCCTCACGCTGGGTGGCTCTGGCAGGCTCCAGCGGCATGCTCGGTGTGGGTGGGATCGCTGCCGCTGCATTGAACGCACGCCGTTCCCAGCCCAGCTGGGGCAGCTGGCGCCAGATCGTTTTGAATGGCCACCTCAGTGCTCTGGAATATAACAAAGGCAGTGCATGGGGTAAAATTGGAAGCAGGGAAAAAAGAGATGAGGTTTGCAGTGGTTAGCTGCCAGAATAGATTGGTGTAGGGTGGTGCGTTGGCCCTCTGGCTGGACTCACTGAGCAAGTGGTGCAGGGATGTCCCCCCAGTGCATGGGTAAGCACTAAAAGTAAACCAGCTTCAGACAGGGCTGCTGGATCAGGGACAGCCTACCTCCAGAGACAATCATTGCCCTGGGCACCCATGGGGCTGTCCCCATCCATACAGCTCCCAGCCAGCATGGAGAGATGGTCAGGAGCTACAAGAAGAAATGAGAGGGGACAGGGGAGGCAGAACTGGCTGAAGACCATACAGAAGATCCTGGTGCCCTTCCCGTTATTGTGGGTAGCTCGATTTTCCTTCCTGTGTTTCCTTCTTCAGGCAGTGGTTGCTGCTGAATTATTTCAGAGTAGAGGAAGGTGATGGGGAAAGCTCAGCAGAGCACAGAAGTGATGCTGCCTGCTGCAACACTTGTACTTTTGGTTGGCATGGGGCTCGCTCCGCTGTGTGAGCAGTCCTGGCAGGGGTATCGGTGATGCAGAGACCCTCTCCCTGGCAGGCCTGGGGCACCCTCAGAGGAAAGGGAGAGGCCACAGCATGAGCTCTGAGACTTTGCCAAAGCTCCTTATCTGGGAAGTGTGTACACAGTGGAGATGCCTAACTGTGTGTCAGGCCATAAAGCATACATGCATGGGTGATTTCAGCTCTTTCTATTCATTGCCATGACTGCCTGTGGCTGGTCTTAGCTGTTCCCAGTAGACCCAAGGGCTACAGCAGTCCTAGAAAGAGAGATCTCTGCTTCCTCAGGCTCCTGCCATGACCAAACAATCTTCCCCATCTGTCAGCCCTGCCAGAGTTATGTCCACATCTGTCCCAGATTGAGATTTCTCTGCTTTTAAGAGAGGAGTAATTCTGCTTTATTGATCCTCACCTTGCTGAATTAACTCATGTTTAAACAATAATTATGTTTTCACCGAGGAGAAGAGACAAAGAAATAAACGTCTCTGGAAATGAATGTGTTTCAGATGCCACATGCCGGGGTTAATTTATTGATGGGTGCAGAAGCTGCTATCTCCTCTTCTTCTCACCAGCAACAAGCAATTAGCCCCCATCATTCCTCAACCGAGAAGGAGAAAGAGATATTTTCTTTCATTACTTTTCCTTCTCTCTTGCTTTCTTAAGCCCTAGCGCTAATCTTTTGCAATCAGTTCTGCTGCAAGGCCTCCCAGGAGCTCCAGTTTGCATGCGCCTCGTTAGAAATGCTGCCCACATTTCAGCTAAGACAAAGCCTGGGCCGGTAAAAAGCCTTCAAAATGCACGCAAAGCCATGCAAATTGGCTTTTCAAAGCAAACCCAACTGTAGATATGTCCCTCTCTGCCCTCCCCACATTGCCCAACCTTCTCTGTGTGGCATTTGTTGGCTGACAGGGAGGCAACCAGCTCTTCCTGGACTCTGCTTCCTTCCATATCAGTCAGCCCATGTGACTCCTGAGGGTATCTGCCTGGCATAGTGAAACTAGTTGCTTTGATTTTGGGGGTGTTCTCTGAGTTTTCTGAGTAGGAGATGGTTTGTAGGTTTGTGCAGAAATGTGTGGTTGGTCTGTAGATACCTGAGTAGGTTTTGGTTGTTGTGCAAATGCTGTTCAGTTAAGGTGTATGGATTCAAGTGGTGTGATGGGCTACCTGGGTCTCGAGGCTTGGTCATGTGCCCATGGGTGCACAGGGAAGATGTCCATACAACCTAAGACACCCCTGAATGAGTAGTCTCTCCAAAGAAAAATACAGAAGGACCCTTCCCCTCCCCTCCCTCCCCTCCGCTATTGGAGTGTCCTTCAGTCATGCATTAATTGACATGACTAACATCTGTCATGTGTTGTTTTTTCACCCATTCCTCAGGGCAAGATGCATGTGCAGCAGTGTTTTGGAATTTTTGTAATTGCCCAGGCACAAGCACTCGCTGGGGAAGGAAAGGTCAAAGGGACCGCCTGAGTGTGTGCTGAGTGGCCAGCTGGAAGCCTGGAGATGGTACATGCTTCCCCACAGAGCCTCATCTGTGCTCAGGCTGGGGTCCAGTGCAGGAGAAAGCTCTGTCTCCTCGTTATATAGCACCTCCCCACCTCCCATGACACCTCCTTGCATCTTGGGCCAAGCGTTGCTCTCATCACAGCACACTGGTACTTCGTCTCTGGGCGGCTCCTGCCAAGGCCTTTATTGGCGTTGTCCTCCCCAAGATGCAGCCCTGCCTTCTGCAAGTCTGACCTGCATTCCTCCACTGGAGATGAATGGACTTGTGTTTGACTGCATAAAACACCATGCTCTTGCTGAGGGAAGGCGAGTATATTAATTGTTCCAGAGCTCTGCGTGCGATGGACTCATCCTTTCTGTTATATATATCAGTCTTTGTGTCACTGGAAAACTTTGCCAGCAACAGTTTCATGTTGCCTTCAAGATAATTGATAAGACGAGTGATTAGCAATTGGCCAGAAACAGATCCCTGCGGGGCCACACTGGGAACACCCTCCTGCAATGATGATTCCCCATTAACAATTAATTTCCCATTAGCAATTACATTTTTTAACCCTTTCTGTTATAACTCTGGATGCTCTCATTATCCAGCTGGCTGAAATACCAGCCTTGCTCCAAACTGCAGCCCCATTCAGTGTATGAGCTGGTTTCAGAGCATTCCTAGGACCTCCCTCCCATTAGAAAGCAAGGTTTGGGGTAGCCTTTACCCGCTACACCATCCCTCACTCTTGGCAAGCCTTCTCAAAGCCAAATGCTTTTCAAATTTGCTTTGTGGAGAGCCAGAACCAAGGCATGGTGCTGGATCCATAAAAGGACATGGCATTGGAAGGATGTTATCAGTGTTTGCTTAGTGCAGTCAAAGTCAGGGGGGGGGCTTAGCTCAGTCTGTTCTCAGTCTGAATGAGCTCAGTTTATGCTGGTGTTCACATAGTCTGCAGAAGGAGCCAGCTGTACCCAGAAAACCTCAGTCCCGGGGCATGTCATGAGCAGATGCTCCTGCCTTGGACTGCAAGAGTGGAAAGACACACGCACGAGGGCAGTGGGGGAAGACATTGCCAAAGGTGTAGGCATCCCTGGATGGCAGCACCCATGGCATAGCAGCACTGCCTGCACCTCTGCCCTCGCCCCAGCAGTCATCTCACTTCTGTAGGCAACTCGTGTACCTGGCGGGTGAGTCAGCCTGACTCACTGGGGACACATTACACCTCACATGAAGGCTCCAGTGCTGGCGGCTTATGTGCAGCGATTAGTGCAGCGATTAGGATTCAAGCTTCTCCACAAGACAGAGTCTGCTTAAATCATTCTGAAGGCTGCCGTTCAAGGGCAGGCATCCACTCTTCACCCCCTTTGCCTTGCTAATTGCTGCTCAGAGCTAAACTAGCACAAGCTCATGGCTGTCCACTGGGGACCAGCATTGTCCCAGTGGGATTGCTGCATCTGCTGGAAGACAATCTGCTGGCCCATCCCATGCTGGCTAGAGGTACAACCCGGTTGTAGTTCAAGTTGCCCGCTGATGTCTTTGCAAGGAAGGTCCATCACCTCCATCCCTGGGCATTCATTACCGTGGTGGTTTCGCCATTGCCTCCCCATCTTCCCTGCCAGCCCACAGCTGCAGGGAAGCAGCACAGACAGCAACTCACCCCACCTGCAATGACACCCCAGCTGCAACACATTAAACTCAGCTGCAGGCTGTTAAGAGCCCATCAAGGTCTAGGGTCCCCCTTACTGCTTTGATCTTTCCCTGCTGCTTCCCTGCCCTACATGGTGAAGGTGAGTCTGTCTGATAAGAACTCCAGACCCAAACAGGCACAAACTTCAGCACCCCCTGTCCTTTTTCGTACCTAACCTGTCTGTTCTAGAGCACTTGGAGGTTTGGTTTTTTTATTTTTTTCCAGCACAAGATGCATCTCCCAAAAGGTTCTCTGTCTGCAAAATAAAAGAAAGCAGCAAAAATAGCCCCAGGTCCTGGAACAACTTTTTGTATTACTGGACATCCCTCTGAGCTCAAGTAGATTTCCTGCCCAGACACAGAGTGAATTATGGCCAAGCTCTCGGAGGCTGACCTTGTGGTCAGACGGAGCACAGGCTTGCTAATAAATGTGGTCAGCCCCTACCGCAAACAGCCTATTTTTAGTGCCTGTGTTTCCTTGCTTGCTGCATCGTCACCCCGCAGGTCCCTGAGCTGAACATCCCTGGGGGTCCAGCCAGCAGTGTAGGATAGCCCTGTGGGGAGCACATCCCCGGCTTGCTCCTCCTGCCTGGGAGGTGGGCAATCGAGAGGGTTGGTTTCCATGCAGTGTCCATTAATTTTGCACTGCAGAAAGTCATTCATGCATGTGGTGGGGTGGCTTGTATTGCTGGGGCATGCTGCAGAAGCACAGCTCATGCCTGTCACACAGGGATTGGAGATTTCGCAGCTCTTGCCTAAGGTTTGTGCTTGGAAAAGAGCAGCAGGTCGATGTGAGATTGAGGTCCCGTTGTGCAAAGTGCTGTTGGATCCATGAGGAGAGATGCTCTTAAAGTACAGGTGGAGGAGCGAGCATAAGGTCAGGAAGAAAAATAGAGGGACTGGCAGTTAGGTGAGAGGAAATACATCTCGATGGCTTCAGGACTTTGAAGACCTGATTTTTGCAAGTTACCAAAGTTTGGAGACATGCAAAGGACATTGCAAAGAAGCTGCCTGCTTTTGCTATACAAGTCTGTCTAGAGGTACTTGCACTGAATTTACCCCTTTCTTGGAATGGAAGAGTTATTTGAAATGGAGATTAGGTTCTGGAGTAAAGTGGAAATCTGTTCCCAGGCCCACATGAGCTATCCAAGAGCCTGTGAGGAAATCTAGTTGGCAACATCTGTGATGCAATCACTGGAAGTGTTTATATTTTTGGTAGCAAGTCCTGTGTATTGAAGCAGATCACAAAGCTGTAAAAGAAAACATAACTAAAGAGTAAAAGTGTGGATCTGGCAGGTTTTGGACAAGCCTGTGATCCCAGAAAACTCATGAAAATGGTTCACAGCTGTGGTGAGAAGAAGCTACCGGGAGGATCGCAGTCTGCCAGGATTAATTAGTTCTGTGGGTGGCAAGGAAAACCATGTCTCAGTAGTCTCTTAGACTTGATTAAACATATTAACAAGCAGTGAAGGAGGAGGAATGGAGTTTGTAGTCCACCCAGACACCCAGAGGAGCTTTGAATGGAGAGTGTTCAGCACAGGATGAAGCCCTGGGAGTTAACTGCTGACGTGGGCAAAGCTGCCACAACCCCCAGGGAGGAGGCAGGACCTGCTGGTGTGGATGTGCAGAGGGGATAGCATGAGATGGGGAGCAGCACTTGGTTCATGGAGCATCTTCATAAGCCAGATGGGTCCTTGCCAACAAATCCTTGCTGAAACCCACTGCTGGACAAGCCCTTCTCGCTGGGGAGAGGATGGGAGGAAGGATTTAGATAAAGGTCATTGCTGTCTCGGGATGGCATAATCCCACTGTGTAGAGCAGGAGCATTGCTTCCTCTGCTGATGCTCAGTTGTAAATTGAGGTATTGCCATAGCAGCTGGGAGCCCCCAAACACTCATGGAAGCCAAAATACGATTGGCATGAGTTTTCAGATCCAGGGAGCTGAGGGGTAGCCCAGCATGTGGGGAATAGGCATGGGCTTTGCTCTTTGCTTGAGCTCCAGCTGTTGAAGAAGGGCCATGTCCTGTCCTAGCACTGAGCTCCTTTTGGTGAAGGAGGAAGCGATCCTTGTTCATGAGTTATGCCTGGTTTTTTATGCCTGCTTTTACGTTCTCAAAGGCTTCCAGAAATGGAAGACAGCATAAACAAGTGACAGCTGGAGTGAAAACCTTTAGTGCTTCAGGGGTTTGGTTTCAGTTAGCCTCCAAAAGCTCAGAAGAGTCTTGCCTTGGAAGTCACATGTGGCTGTTCCAGGGAGCCAGCCATCTCACATTTCCAAAGTAGCCTTGTCCCCACCAGCCTGTTCAGAGACACATACACAACTGAACTTGGAGTGAAGGTGCCGCTCATTATTTATCCCTTTTGAAGCATTTCCAATGTCTGAAGTCCTGGATTGGAGACTGCCCTGGGACTGCAAAGACAATCTCTGGTCAGGTTTAAAGATCAAAGTGCTGCAGCTCTGGGAGCAGCTTGGGGCACCGCTTGCAGGAGCCCATGACCTTAGCAGAGGGTGCTACAAATCATCCCTGGAGTGTGTCAGAAGAGCTGTGTGTGTCAGACCCCAGGACCAAAAGGGCAGGCAGGGCTGGGGCTGAGATGTTCAGGTCCTGCACATCCATCAGTAGTGTTGGGCATGCAGTGAGTCACTTGCTGCTGTCTTCAGGTCACCTGTGACACGTCTGTGAGCAAGCAAAGCCCTGGATAATGGGAGCACAGGCACAGCAAGACACTGAGGCTAGACATCATCATGTCTGCTTCCTAGGGAGAGGATTTTGCTAGGGTGGGAACAGGGCAAGGGAACCATGAAGCATGCTCAGGAGAGCAGATACTGGGACATGGCATGCACAAACCCTTTATTATCCAAGGTGGTTGTTTGGGTTGGTTTGGTTGGTTGTTTTTTGTTTGGTGTTTTGTTTTGTTTTTTTGTTTTTTTGGTTGGTTTTTTTTTTTGGGGGGGGGGGGGGCGGGAGTAATTTCTCTGGGCAGATGCTGTGCTTCTGTGCAAAGGGAAATACCTAGTACCCAGATCCCTAATCCAGGTGGGAGATGCTGGAGTGTAACAGATAAACAGAAGAAAAACTTGCAAGACGTGCAGTCTGTCCTGTAGATGAAAAAACATCTTTCAGGATAAGCAGTCTTGGGCAGCACTAAATGGAGTGGATCCACACAGAGAAGCCAATATAACTGTGGCATATTAAAAGGAAGAGGAGAAGAAGGATTGAGGGGGGGCTGTGGAGGGCTTGTTACAGAGGGGGAGAAGGGATGTGTGTCACCTTGTAATGAGTGTTCCAGGAAGACCAATCAGGCAGAGAAGTGAAGTGAAACCACAAAGCAATCGACAGTGTTGGAGACAGGAGGGGTTACAGCGGTATTAGTCCCGCGTATGGACCATTGATCTCTTCGTGTAGGATTTGCTGGGAAAGATTGTTATTTAGGCTTAGCTGCCACCAGGCACTAATTGGAGCTGAGGAGCCTGAAGCCTCATTGCACCTCCTTTCTTTGCTTAGAGCCATACTGGGGAGGCTGGTATTGGGGAAAGGGCTTTGTGTATGTGATTCACAGCATGAAGGTAAAACAGACTTTGTTTCCACTCAGGACAAAACTTTTCCTTTCACAGTTGCATGCACCTGTGTGCAGGACAAGTCCCTCTCAAGACACATCTACCTCCTGATGCAAAATTCCCTGTGGATGGGGCAGAGCCTTGCCACAGGGTGCACATAGCTGGCACAGCTAGGCACTGCTCTTCATGCCAGGTTCAGCACAGCTGACCTTCCTAGCTGGTTTAGTTTGCAAAGCCTGAAGCGTTTTCCCCAGTGCAGATCTGTGTTAGCAGATTTAAGCCATCTGCCAGTAGCCAGGCTCTTCTTAGTTATCTATTCTGGAGTGTTGCAAAGCAGCCAGAGGTCTGCAGAGCCAATGCTGAAAAACACTGACCTGCAAGGCTGGAAGCCTGGATGACTTCTGCCAGCTAAAAGCTGTGTGCTTGGTAGGCGGAAGAGAGACAGCACCATCACACTGAGGAGCTGACTGGGATGCACAAGTTCGCAGAGCTGCAGCATGTAGCGTGTCTTGCTTGATTCCTGCTGAATTTGCTAAGGTGTAATGAGGTGTGCATGTGTGTGCATGTATTTCTGATGTCCAGTCGTTGGGTGCGCTGCTGGATAACACAGCTCTGCTGGCGGAGAGCTGGTGGGGAATGAATGTTTTGTTATGCCTAAGTGCACTTCTGTTCTCTGGAGAGAGGTCCTCTCTGTACTCTGCCGGTCTGTGCTGCTTGCAGGGGACTGCATCTGCTGCCTCCAAGATCCAAACTGAAATAAAGCCAAGGAGGTTGATGAGCATCACTCACAAAGGTAACAGAGCTACAGAGGGGGATCAGGGTTCTGTCCTGTTGTGAGTGGCAGTACAGCAGCTCAGAACACAAACCTGCATGGTGCAGATCATGTGCACAGCAGGCCACTGTTGGGGGCTTGACCTGGTAACCCCATGTCTATGCATCTGTCCCAGTGCAGATCATTTCCAACTAGGCAGGCGAGGTCTGCTCACCATCCGCATTATGTGCAAACTGTCTCCCAGGGGAACAGTAAGCCGAGCCTAGAGCGCTCCCAAGGGGAGTCTCCAGCCATAGCTGTGAACTTGAGACTGTAGAATGAGTCACAGAATGCCTCTTGACTCCAGCCAAGCCACAAGCCTTGGCAGGTCTGCGTCTTGCCTGCGCTGCCGTGTGGTTGCTCCAGCTGACAGCATGCTGTGCAAGTGAGAAACTGAGGCACACGGGAGAGAGAGTTCATTAAATCCAGAAGTTAAAGTCTGTCTGCCTTATTCTCACCCTGCAGTTTCACAAGTCTCCGTGTCTGGCCATAACTGGGAGTCGGAGACCTGCCACAACCTGTGCCAGCTGCTGGGGCAACTGGAAAGGCTTGGGGCAAAGCATGAAAATCGAATTATTTGGAGTGGGAAGGGGCTGCTGAGCTCTGCAGGACTCCTGCTGTTGGGAGAGGATGTAGGATTACCTGGGATGCAGCAAGGCACCAGGCTGGTGATCACATCCAAGTTCCTATGCTCAGTGGACTTAATCAGTTTTACCTTTGTAGTGGGAAGCACAGGGCCTTCAGTTTGTCTTTTCTTCCTTTGGGTGGGGATCCCTGCTGTGCAGCGTAGAGTAAGGGCAGCTCAGGAGTTCCAGGCCACACTGGTGCCTCCTAGCTCTCAGAGCATCACATAAGCCTCTTGGCAGGGGGAGGAACTGTGACCTTTGCCAATGGCCACAAGCTCACTTGCTAGTGAGCTGCAGCTCGATTCCCACTGGTGCTCCACCTGGAAGTAATTTTACTGGGACTCTTCTCTGCCTTCTTTGTGCTTGAAGACCCTCCCCAGCTTTGCCTAATAATACCCAGTCCCTACCAGCATCGTAGGGCACAGTCCTTTGTGTGCTAAGAGGAAGGGTGTTGCTCCTCCTTGGTCTTGAAGGATGCTTGTGCTCTCTTGCTGGACCCATTACAAGCATCCCCCTCTTGGTCTTGGTCAGGTGTAATAGCTCTGCCAGCTCCATGGTTTCTGTTGGTGGAGAGCCTTTAGGGATGCCTGCAAGCTGCCTTACTGCCTTTCCCATCATGTCAAAGGTGCTATGCTGATTTATAGCTGTGGCGCACTGGGTCTCCCTCTGCTCAGGCAACTCCTCTGGCTCTTGGCCCCGAGACAGACATATCCATCCATCCATCCATCCATCCATCCATCCATCCCTCCCAGTTTGCAAAGAAAGTTTCTCTTGTTTTCAATCCAGGTTGCTGTAGACTGATCCTCACTTTTATGGAGAGTGAGCCCTGAATATTCAAGAAACACCAGTGAACTCGGTGTGACCATGGTTGGCAGGTTCTAGCCCTTAATTAATTAGCATTGATCATACTTCACTTCCAACAGTGGAGGAGGGAGCTGCAGCTCAGGGAAGCAGTGAAGCATTGCAATATAATCACTCCAGCCATTTTCATGCTGCCTGTAGGTGTAGTTACATAGCGGCTGCATTGGCAGCATGGGAGACAGGAAAATCCTGGAGGAATAGTAGTGACATGGGACTTCAGAAGCTGTCATTTTAGAAGCAACATTTGTCATTTGTTTATACATTTATGCAGGGTTGAGGGTTTTTTCCTTTTTTTTTTTTTTTTTTTTTTTTTCTAGTTCTTGGCATTGTCTTGACTTAGCCTTAGCAAAGGTGCTATTTATGTCTCCTGCATGGCAGCAAGGTCAGTGTGGGGTCCATCAGCCCACCAGGACTTTCAAGTGTTGAAGCATGGGACCTCCATGTGCTCCCTTGCTCCCAGCTCCACCATCCAAGTCCTGCAGCACCCTTGCAACCCCTGGGACACCAAGAAGTGCTGTTTAGGAAGTGGGATGTGCCTTGCTCCCAAGAAATTCAGAGGAAGTTGGGGGTTGAATCAGTCATTTGAGAATGGAGGTGTCTGCCCTATCTGAGCAAGATATACCCAGTGGTCAGCCTTTCTCAGTGTTGGTGAACCTTCCCTCCATGTGAAGTTGCCCATCTCCCTCCATAATCTGAGCAAATCTTTTCCACTGAGCTCTGTGAGTCCATGGGTTTTGTATCTGTGATGCATTCCTTTCGCCATATTTTTACAGTTTTGATCTTGGCAGCTCCAAGAGATGGCCTTGTGCATCCTTCTATTGATTATGAGTAGGATTTTGGGATATAAACCCAGAAGGAAAATTTCAGGGTTTAGTTAGGCAGATTTAATCCCATTACATTCTTCGTCCTGCCCTAAATCACAGGTCCAGAGTGAAGACCACACAGGGAGAGCCAAGAGCACGTCACAGTTTTTTAAGGTGTTGTATGATGTTGCAAATGTGTCTCCTAACCTGGTACATATTGAACTCTTCGGCAAGCCTTGAATGTCTAGTTCATGCTGTGGCCTGGGTGAGCAGCTCCTAAATTTGTCCTTGCACAACCCATTGCCAGCAGGTCCCACTCGGGCTGTGACTGTGTGCTGGCAGCCCTGGCTCTGGTGGGCTTTCTCTCTCACACACAACACATGCATGGCTGCCTTGCCAGGGTGCTGGGAAAGGCAGTGCCAGGGCTGGAAGAGCAGTGGGAGGTGGGTGTCAGCAGGCAGAGACATTTGAGTCAGGCCCGGTAGCACAAGGGATTAGTGGATATGAGCTGTTAGATGATTTAATTGTATTTTCCTTCCTCCAGTGAGTTTGGGCCATTTTTCTTAACTTACTTAGCCCTAAGGAGTTTTTTAGTGTAACCAGTATTTATGGAAGGCTTTTTGCTTTGCTGCTTCAGGAGGAGTCACCACTGTACAACACAGCCACTGTCTCGTAGCCCCATAAACCACCACTGCAGCACCCGAGTGCTGGCATCTCAAGGGACGTACCAGGAGTTCAAGATGAATAAAAAGACAGCAGCTCAAATGAATTCTGTGCTTTGGGTGTTTGTATTTCAGCAGGGTCAGAAGAGCCCAACCAAACCCTGGCATCAATGTACCAGGTGCCATAGGATCACAGGAGAAGAGGAAAATCAGAGCCTAGCTCTGATGCAAACAACTTGCACACGCGTGCACCAGTCATTTAATCTCCTCTGGGGACTTCAGGTCCATCTGTAAGATAGCGAGAATGATGCTCTCCTCATTTGTCTCATCTGTTTGAGTTGTCAACTCATTAAGGTGAGAGCTGCATCTTGCTGAGTGCTGGTGCAGAGCAGTGGGTGACAGGGTGCCCATCCCTGGGGGGCTGCAGGCAGTGCGGCAGCATGAGTGCTCAGGAAAAGCTGCCTCCATCCCCTGCGCTGGGACCCTGTGCTCCCCACGAGGGGCATCTCTGTCGAGAAGTGCTTGCTGCCAATCTGTGAGAGATTGATGGGAAAAATCCTCAGGGGAGCAATTTTCCATTGGAAAATGAAGTCCCATCAACATCTGAATGTTTTACAAAGTCATATTTCTCTGTCGGTGGAAAGAAGAAAAAAAAAAAAAAAAAAGAACTTTGAGTAGGGTGAAGGGGTGTAGTTTGGCTTTTTTCGTATTTTTCAGAAATGCTTAGGTTCTTCACTTTGAATTGACACCCCCTTCCCCATAAGAAGAAAAAGGTTGCAAAGCCCTTTCTACAACACAGTGGAGAGGTTTTGAAAAAAATCTAAAAGACATGAAACCCTTTCGTTTCCTTCTGAAGAAGAGAACTTTGCCCCCCCACCCCTTTTTTTTTTGTTTTAACCTTTACTGAAGAATTTTTTGAAGTTTGGACTTTTGCCCTGATGGGGCTGGAGCGGCATTTTCCAACTTCATGGCATCCTGAGCTTGTTCTGCCCGTGCCAGAGCCGCAGGGGGCTGTGAGTGCTGGAGCCCAAGGAGCCAGAACATCTCCTCTTGCCTGTCCCCGTGCAGGCGGCCGCTCTCCCAGTCGCCGTCTCCCATGAGCTGGCAGTCGCTCTCCCTGGGTGGGCTGCAGAGCATCCTCGTTTTGCTCTGCTTCAGTTTGTTTTCTATTCATGACCTCAAGCTGGAGGTAGGGCAAGAGCCGCTTGCTGCTTGTAGCTGCTTCCCATGCATGTATGCATAGATTTGCACTTATTTTCTCTCCTTAAAGACTTTTTCATATTCCCTCTCCTGAAGGCAGCATTTCGGTTGTTTGCAGGCTCTTGCCTGTGGGCAATTTCCTCCTCCTCCTTACTACCATTCACTCCTTCATCCCTTCTCCTCTTCCTCCCTCCTGATGGAGACAGCCTCTCACAGCCGATTCATTTCAGAGACCTTTTTTCCCTGCCAAAGCCAAGATTTTTCTCTCTCCCATCATGCTTAGTCTGGAAGTGGGAGGGGGAAGCAGGTTTTGGGTTTGGGTTGGGTTTTTTTTCAGCAATAAATAATTTCAGCATGCTGAAGAGGCAGGAGAGCAAAGCCAGCGTTAGGCTACATTGAAATATTCCATTTGTTCTGGGAGTCTTTCTCCCCCCTGCAGGCTTCCTCTAGCATTTAATTTTAAAGCAAGTCCCTATTACTTTTTGTTTTCTTACTTTCCAGAGGAGATTCCCGTCTTATTTCGGCTTGCCTGAAGATTTCCACGCACACCAGAACTTTTTGTTTGGCTTTTCTTTCCTCTTTGCTTTCTTTTTGCCAGGGTTAAAAGCCCCAAGTCAGCAGGGTACTTAAACACATGCTGAAAGTTAAGGGCTTGCCTAAGTGCTTTGCTGACTTGGAGCCAAAGATTATTTTCTCAAGTCCTTTAAATGCTTCAGAAACTGAATTCAAAACGTTTTACAGAAATTCCAGAATTCAAGTATCTCTTGTGCTAATAATAGTTGTAATTCAATAGCGCCTTCAGATAGCTGGAGCTCTAAACACGATGAGCTTCTGTATAATCTTACTTTCAGAAAATATGCTTCCCTAAAATCTTCTACTTCAAACCCAAGACCTCTCTAGAGAGCTGGGCACGTTTATTTGTATTTCAGTCAATGAACATAACTGGCCTTTTAGCTGTTGTTTTGCAATAAGACATTTGAAGCTTTTAAGTGTTGAAATTTAGGAAATAATGGGCAATTAGTTCAAATCACGCTGAATGAGTGTCTGCTCCTGAACTAACATTTGCTCATCATCCCCAACACAGGGAAGAGAAAAAACAACCACCAACTTGATGGCTCTCTGAAACAGCAGCATCAGTAATTGGAGGTTAGGAGATGCTCTCAAAGGCAGGCTGAGCTCCCATTTCACAGAGCCCAAAAGCAACACTGCTCTCTGCTTTTGAGAGTTTAGTCAGAGGGATGGCAATAAAAGTGGTGCAGAGAGGGAATAGTGATGGTAGACAAGCAGGGAAGGCTCTGTGGAGGGGGAGGTGTTTCCAGAAATGGAGAGGCAGCTAACATTGAATAGAAATTATGGCACAGTTGTTTCGGGCTCTGCATGATGAACCCAGAGCCTCTGCCACCAGCTGGCCAGTGGGAGCTGCTTGGAAGTGCTCAGCTGCTTAATGAAGAGCATCTTCTTCAGAGGTTTAGGAAAGGGTGCTGGACACCGGTGGTCAGGGCACCAACAAGGGAGCAGGACCAGGCAGGGGCTGGCTTAGTTTATGACCCTTCGGGGAGTTGCATGGACCCTCTGAGGAGTTGCGTGTACCCTCCTCTGAAAGCACTCTGTGCTACTGCTGGAAATGGGAAACACAGCTGAGAGCTCCTAGCTTACTGTCCTTTTTATTTTAAGGCTTTCTTTTCAGAGGTGGTATGATCTCTTTTCAGCTTTGGCCTTGTGCTTTGCATCTGTGTGCATCTGCGGAAGAAGGTATACAAAACCTCTGTGTGTATGCCCCCAAAGCAATGTGCTTTCAGTCTCCTGCTGTCTTGTAGACATACATCTCACTGTAGGGATCATCCACTTAGTGCACATAAGACCCTGTCTCACCTACATGCCCAGAGACAGCTGCAAAAGGTTGTGCCACCCCCAATAGCTCTTTGACTGTAGAATAAGTACTCAGATAGCTCTCAAATAGTGCTGAGCCCTATGAAGAGCTCAGAGACCATTTGGGGACCACAATCCTGCAGTCGATCATCTGTGGCTCAGCTAAACCTTCCAGCCCATAACCAGAGACACAGCCATATTCAGCCCCAAGCTGGAGCTTGCTTTCAAGCTCTGCTCAAGATCTAGGAGCTCTGTCCTGGTGTCCTGTCATGGTCTGCAGTCTTAGCCACACTCAGGGGTTCATTTTGTCTCTGGTGGAAGTGATGCTCTTTCCCATGTGCCATGGGTCTGATGTGTTGCCCTCTTTCACCCCAGAGGTGCTTGCACCCAGCAGATGCTCTGTGAGACTGTCGGGCTGCAGCTCTGCAGCTGTGCCACGGCTCAGCACGCACCAGTGATTGTTTCCAGGCTTGGCTTTGCTCGAGGATCCTTCGGAGTGAAAGGCATGAAATGAAAATGTAATATCTCGTTATAACCAAGGCAAATCCCGAGGCCTTGGTTTAATTGTTAATACAACCCCTGATGGGCAGAGTAGATGGTTGCCTTATTATTAATACTGCTTTGAAACCATTACCAGGCTCCAGAAGTGCAAGTGTTGCCTGGAGAAGTGAATGATGGTGACTGATTCCCCTCCGCCCCCCCCCCCAAGACACAGGAAAATGCTTCCCATTTTATCAGCATCTCTTCTTCCCACCCTCTGTTCGTAGTGCTGCACTATCAGCAGCTCAGTTCCTCTGCTATCCCATAGCCACGTGCGCAAAGAAAAGTCTTGATGTTGATGCAGGGGGAAGAAATCCCTGTCTTGGGAAGAAATGAGTCCTGGGACATAATCTCCAGTGGATGTAGACAAAAAGTATTGGTGTTTCTGCTGGGAGTTCATGGCATCACTGACAATACTTTGGGGCTGCAGGTTGCACCCCTGCTTTGATTTCTAAATCTAGCCTGGGTGATGCATTTGAGTCCTAGCTCTATGTGCAGTGTACCCTGTGTCTGGGCCATAAGGAGGAAGGTGAACCTTCTGTACCTGTGGTTAAGAAAGCAGAGGAGTTTTTCCATCCTCAGGCCGCAGAAGTTCATGTGTTAAGTTGCAGCGGTCCGAGCTTCAAGCCCAGCTGCTGCCAATACACCCAGGGGTGTGAGCGTTACATCTGTAAGCGACAAGCCACTGGCCTACAGCAGGCAAAACCCAAGCCAACAGACAGACAGAAAGAGCCTGAGGGGCTGAATTTTAGAGCTATTAAATGATTAAATGCAAGGGAAAAAAAAGTTAATTTAACATCGCGGTTGTGATTTTACACACCCAAGAGCCTGGAAATTGAGAGCTCTGCTTCTCACACAGGGATCGTAACTTGGCACTGCACAGATTGTACAGTATGTAAAATTAGACCGGAGAAATAGTAAATATGCTGCAGGGACCAATACTGTCTTGGCAGAAGGAGGATGGACTGAGTGGGACCCAACAGGTCTTTTACGCCTCTGACTTCCATAATTCTGTGCTAATAAAAAAATATTGCACAATGCCTGATGCTAATCCACAGCCATGAGTGGGGTGAAGCGGGAGCTGGGTTTTTATGTGAACAAATAGCGGTCACCTCCAGTGTATTCATGCAGAGGAAGGCTGTTATTTGAGGGCGAGCACGTGGGCATTGGCAGACAGCAATGGGGAAGTGTATGCTGTGCACCGGGCTTAAGAGGCAGGTTGCGGTCAGCAGGGTGCGAGGTCCCCCAATGTCTCTATCTGGCTCTGACCCCCTCCCCAAAGCTTGGTAAATACAAGCGTCTTTGTGCTGTTGCTGGACCACAATGAGCTTTTTTTGTGTTTACGGCTGTGATTTGGGCACCTAATTCTGAATTGTATTGATTTCCCTTTAAATGGCATTGAAAAGCCTGATCTAAGCACTCTTTTGTGGCCTTGAGTTATTTGTCCTGTCTGCATGAAAAAGCAGGACCAGAAAACAAGCCTTTAATTCATCTGCAGTGCTAACACCAGCTACCTGGCAGTGAAGAGGAAAGGCTCAAGTGAGCCCCATTTGGAGGATATTGGTAGGATCTTTATGCTGTGTGCTGGTTCCCTTTAGTGTCATTCATCATCCTCTGGTCCTCCAATGTCTCACCCCTCCATATCATACTGCCCATATGCTGGGGAGCTGTGATATAGATGCAGAGATTGGAGGAGTTGCTGTTTCACCCAGCAAATGCTCTTCCTCAGGACAAGAATCTCAAGCTGACTTTGCAAGGAGGCCAAGTGGGCAAGGTCCCATCCAGCCTTCCCTTTCCCTTAGGATGAAAATGGTGTCATAGCTCTGCCTGTCCCAGCAAAAACAGCACTTGGAGTCCCAGGACACACAGGCATTTTTGGACCAGAACAGCTAAGACATCCAAGGGAAGGTTTTACTAAGACCTTCTGCTGGAATACAGGTCAACACATGAGCTCAGGTCCCCTCCTGGGATGCAAGAGTAAAGTCTCCTGGGAAGGAAAAGTCAAGATCACCAGGCCAACATCATCCAGAGCTCTCTGCAGAGCAGCTGAGACAGAAAAGCAGAAGTAGCAGCAGATGGGTCTTCTCCTGGTCCAGCCTATGGCAACACAAGATGATTAGTGCTAGAGGTATGCGACCATTGCAGATGGGTGCAGAGGGGCACCAGCATTAGCACCTTCTGGCAGAGCTCAGTCCTACCCTGAAGCCATGGGAAAGGCTAACTTCTTGGGGTCTCCTTCCCATTCATGGCTGGAAACTCCTGCCTCTACCAGTGCAGGATGGACTTTGTTGCTGTTCCAGGTTTGCTGTCCCCTGCTACACCCAACAAGAGCTGGATGTGATGGTATGCGGGGAAACAAGGCTGCCTCTGACATGGAGCCCTTCTGACTTGCAGCAAGGAGCACTGCCAGCATGATGCTTCAGGCTGATGTGATTTGGCAGATCTAAATTGCCGTGAAGCTTTGTCCCAACATGGGGCTGCTGAAAATGCATGAAGACCAATACGAGACATGGACATAGCAGTTCTGTTCTGGCACAGGGAGTGCACACTCTGCCCTGGTGAGAACCCACTCGGACAGGGCCAAAGCTGTTGGTTCAGCCAGTCTGGTGATGTGATACAAGCAGCAAAATGATCCTGAAGTTACTTGTCTGCTAAGGCAGCTTCCCCCATGGTGCTACCATGTCTCCCAGCCAGGCCTCAGCATGGGACCGCAGCCCACAAGGCACGAGGGAGCTGCCGCATCCCTTGGGGCTGAGCCAGTGCTGCAGCAAGGACTTGGCCCTTGCTTCTGCTGTGAGTTTGTGTTGTTTCTGCTTCCAGCAGTGGGTCTCTGTTCTGTGGTTTCCCACTGGGTTTAGCACTGCATTTTCTCCCCAGGAGGGTGCTTTGCCTTGCCACTGCATAGCCTTGTTGGCCCCCATGCACAAGCCATACAAGTGCCACCATCCTGACAGTGCCATCATCCCAACTGTGCCACCTGGAGCTCAGTCCCAGGCATGGCATGCCAAGCTGATAGCAGAACAGGCATCACACCTCCCCACTCGTGGACAGGAAGATAACTTCTTCATGGAGCAAGCATCAGCCTCTTGCAACCGAGTGGCTAGAAGGGCCACAAAGGCCCTTTTCACCCCGTGATGGACATCCCTGGCTGGGTTTGGGGTGTAGCTTCAGAGGGAGGTGCACTCAGATGCAGAGCAGTGGTGGGAGGTAAGGCTGCTGCAAAGCTGAAGGAGAGCCGCTTTGGGAGCAGCAGGACTTTGCCAGCCCTCATGGGAGGATGTTTTGTGGTCACATCCAGGCTAAGAGAAGAGTCTTTCCTGCCCTGGAGCTTGGCCTGAGCCAAGCATGGAGGAGGGGGAAAGCACCTACCTCCTTTACAACACCCCTGAAGTAAACCAAGGTCTGCTTCCAGGCTATCATGGAGTGATTGAGTACAAGTCCTATAGCACCCATCTGTTATCTCTTAATTAAAGTTTCTTGCTAATTATTTTTTCTTGTCAGGAGAGCAAAGCTGCTGACTCCAGGGATTTACCAAAGTAGAGCAAACAAAGCCGGGCTCTGCTTGTTGCAATTCTTCATTAATGGACAAAATTAACTTGGAACAGTCCATATCTTTGGCTACATCAATGACACTTAATTACGCCTGTTTCCTTACAAAGATGTATCTACTTTTAAATCACTCATGGAAGAACTGCCTCCTTAAACATGAAATTCGTTCTCCTTGAAGGAAAGGTTTCTGCTGGCAACAAAAGCTGTGCAAAGACCAGGTGGCACCAGAGGGAGTAGATGTGAGGAGATCAAGGAAGGAGTGTGCTTTGGGAGGCTGGTGTCAGGAAACCCGCTCCAGTGCCAGATACTGTTTCATCTCAATAAGGGCAGACGTCAGGGCTGTGGAGCTGCAGATGGGAGCAGAGCCAACAGCATCCCTTGGATGTGGTTGGTGCTGCTCGGGCCAGTCAACATGGGAGCTGGAGCATGAAAGAAGCCACAGCGTTGTCCGGTAGCTGGAGATGACCAGGAATCTGCCCCATCCAGAGGGGAGATGGTCAGGCCACCTCTCCTTCATCTTGCCCTCTCCACCTTCTGGGGTTCTACACTCATCTCCTGCGGGCTTGTTCATCTCGTTTACGACAGGAAGCTGCAGGATATGAGACTTCACCAGTTTATCTGCTTGGAAAGCTCCGGAATAGCTCTGGCACTGTGTAAATCTTAATTGTGTAATTTATGAATACATACACAGAGTTAATTAGTCGCTGAGATAATTATTTGTGGCTAGTTGCTTAGCTGTCAGAGGGAGGTACAAAGGCTAATGGGATGATGTGAAGGCCTCTCTGTCCAAAGGCATGTGCTCCATCATGCTGCATGCATTTTCCATGTTGTTGGGGGAAGTGGGAACATGGCCTTTCTTTCTGCCTCAGTTTCCCTGTCTGCAAAAGAGGGGCAGAGACAGCAGCCATGCATCCTTCAGAGTAGAGTGCTTGTATCTGTGCCCAAAAATGCTGTACTGCCTTCCTTTTGCTCACTCTCTGCTTACACCAGCCACAACCCCATGGAGCATTTGGGCAGAGGGCTCCAGAGGAACAGTTGGCCCAGTCTGCCTGAAAATCACTGTGACAGTGAGGGTGGTTTTGTCCCCCACTGGTGCATGCTGGTGGTTGGCTTGCAACAGGCCCTGGCACAAAGAGCCCTATTGAGGGGCTGCAGTGACCACCAGCACCAGGAATGCAAACCATCTTGTCTACTTCCTCTGCGCACTGTTCAAAAGACCCCCTCAGGCATCTGGGCACGCACCTCTATAACCACATCTGTGGCACAGCTCCATGCATGCTGCATAGAGCAGTGTCCACTGGCACACTTGCCCCGGCAGCTGCCCGTGCTGGCAGAGTGGGAGCCTTGGCAGGAGCAGAGGGAGAGCAGCCAGTGCAGATGGAGAGTCCCAAGAGGAGTTTTGCCACGGCAGCCCTTGAGTTTGCAGGATTTCCCTGTGTAGCTGCCCTTGCAGTCTTGATGCAGATCAAGATTCGTTAAGAAGGAAAATGAAGATGATGTTTCTATTGAGGAGCTCCAGCTGAGCAAGATGGCTTTGGGAAGCATCAAATGCATTTCCAATGGGTTCTGCATCTCAGCTGCTTTGTCTCATCTTCCCTCCATGTCTCTGCACTGGACTGTTGGTCCCCATTGTGTTGCAGTTGCACAGATTGCATCATCAAGTTCAGTTGTCATCACTAGGAGAACAGCAAAGCAGCTTACAACTCATTTCACTGAGCTGCCCCAGGTCCACTGCTGGGAGTTGTGCCTGTTTGTCCCATGGCAGGCTCCTGTCTGCTCTCCACTGCAGCTTTGCAGGGCTATGGGTAAAACTGTAATTTCTGTCCCCATTATGCATCACCATGGCTTCTCTCCAGTTCTGGGACTTTATGTCATAAGCCATGTTGTGCCCGACTGGCATGCTGTGCTGTGGCAGAGGATGTGGCCCTTCATTGGGTTGGGTGCTCAGAGGCATGTTGCCGGTTGGGGTGCAGCATCACAACCTCTCCATCATGTTTGATGCTTCACCCTTGTGCTATCACCTGACCCAGAAAGTGGCATACTTTGGAGGAACGGGGTGGTCTAGGGACAGGGCAGCATCTTTAAATATCAATTCTGGCCAATGACCACAGCAGTGCTGGTAGAAAGGGGTCTTTGGAAGTGTCTAGTCCAGTGTTCCTTCCACTCAGAAAGGGACTATCCTCAACAGTAGACTGGATCAGCCATGGCTTTGTCAACAGAGCCAAGGATGGAGATTCCCCCTCTCTGTGGATACTGTTCCAGGGCTGCACCACCCCCCTGGAGAGTAAATATTAATCCATGTCCTGAGCTGCAACACCTGCCTGTTAGCCTTCCTTCTGCCCATGCCACCACTCTATGTCCACCCAGCAGGGCAGGCCTTGCAACACAGGCACTGCCTTGGTTATTAATTCCATGTATTACCATGGTGTGTTGACCAGGAGGGATGGACAGACCTCCCTCTCCTCCCTACTTGAAGGAGCTGTGAGGCTCAGTGTGGACTGGGTGTGCAGTCCTGCCTATAGTAAGCCTGTCGGAGTTGGAGACTTCCAGTAAAAGCTCTGGTCACCCTTTCCCATCCCCATCATAAAGCAGAACTGGTATCTGCAACAGAAGACAGGGCTTCCCCAGCACTGGGGGGGGGGGCATGGGGGGGGGGGATGTCCTCATGGTCCCCCTTCCCAAAGGACCTGCCATGCATCTGCACAGCAGTGTGGTTGAGTGGGACTCCTGTGCCTGGCATGGAGCAGGAGGGACGAGGGGACCTGGCTCAGCTCCCGTAAGAGCCTCAGCAATCCTGGCTGGGAGAAACGCCTTCTCCAGAGCTGTGCTTTGGGTTTCTCCTTTGTCAGGGGTCTTAAATCATTGCCTTGGAAAGGAGCATTGCTTTCAAAGACCTGTCTTCCAGGAATGGCTCCCTCAGCCCTTCTGGATGAGTGCCAACATGTTTGCACTGTGTTTAAGGACAAATAGGAAATAATTCAAGGTGCCTTTTCCCCCTTCCCAGCTTAGTCCTGCTGCTACCAGCTACAGACAAGCTCTCAGCCACAGTCCTGAGAAGCAGAGCTGGGCACCCCACAGCTTTCCTTCACTCTCAAACCTTCCCTGGGTCTAGACAGGAGGCAGGCAAGAGCCAGGCCAGGCAGGTAAATATGTGGGTCCATTGCTGCACTGGAGCCTTTCTCCACACAAGGCTGGTGGGTGGTGTGGTGTCTCCAGTGTCTCTGCTGAGTAGATCCCCAAAGTGTAAGGCCAGGAGAGTCAGTGGTCTTTTGTGAGCCAGCAGGAAAGGGGAAGAGAAAATGTCTTTATCTTATGTAATAGAAGAAATTAGAGGAGAATTTGAATAAGGTACTGGGACTCCTTTGCTCTGTTATCTTTATCTGTCCATCCACCCATCTGCCTAGTCATCTGTCCATCCATCCATCCATCCATCCATCTGCATAGTCATCCATTCTTTCATCTTCATATATTCCCTCCATCCCATCTGTGCCCCTCCAGCAGGCTGTCCTGCTGTCTGCAATCACATGCATTCATTCATCCATTCACCCATCCATCTTCTTCCACACTTCTATCTTCCTGTTTATGTGGGCCTGTTCCAGCTGCCCCTCCTCACAGAGATGCCTCAGCTTACATGATCTCCCCTCTTTCTGCTCTAAGCTTTTTTAAGATACTTGGAATATACTTCTCTGATCAGCAGTTTCTTAAAGGTCCTCACCCTTGGCTAGTGTCTGAGATGATCCTAAGGCATCTCACCAGTATCTTACTCACTACAACCCGATTTTTCCCCATCTGTTCTTCACACTCCTTTCCCAGCAGGGATAACATCCACAAAGGTCCTGTTTTCCTGTCAGAAGTAGGTGTCATGACAGACCATCTGCAGGGAAAACTCAGACCTGCCAGGGACTCTGCCAGGGACTCTGCCAGGGACTCTTCCAGGGCCAGTCTCACCCTGGGGCTCTGTCCTTTGCAGATGGGCTCAGGCTTCCACACATGCCCATGGCATCCAGTGGCTGGATCATGCCATGTGGTCCCACCTATCAACAGGACTCAGGAGCTGATGTCTAAACAGAGAGAAAAGAGCAGGAGAAGCATGGGGGATGCTTCTCCAATCCCTCCCTACCATCAGCTGCCTGTAGCCTCACCAGCCTCACCAGGCAGCTCAGTGGTTTACTGCCCTGGGTGGTGTCTTCTGCTATGAATTCTTTTAATCACAATTTTCCCCCAAATATTGACATCCAAAGCATCTGATGGACATGGGTTTCTGTAATTCAATCACACTTTGTGCAAAAAAGCACTTTCTTTTGCTCCTTTTTTTTTTTTTTCATTTGCTACCCCTTATTTTATTAGGAGAAAGAGCAAGCGGTCTTTTTCTGTTTGTCCTTTCCATGTCACTCTTCATTGCTTAGGTGTCTATCACGTCTCCAGTCAGTTGTGTCCTTTTACGGATGAAGGGATCAAGTCTGCTAAGCCATCCTTAGTCAGGGACTATTACCAGCCTTTGCTATTCCTGTTTCCTTTCTCTGCTCTGTTTTCAGATGAACTGTACTTGTAATGGCGTGGGGACAGATTTGTGTGCAGCTTTTAGGGTACAGCAATTTCCATTTTGTTCTCAATCCCTTTCTGAACAATTCCTGGAGTTGGGTTTGTGGTTTTGGTCAGCACTGAGCTGATGTTTTCAGGGATGTGAGTCTGATGGCTCCAAGATACATTTCCATGGAGGCTGCAGCTCATTTGGAGCCATGAGTGCATAGGGGAAACAAGGCTTCACTTTCCCTGTGTGCATCCCTGTGCATTTATTGACACAGTGTTAGTGGCTAGTGGGTTTGTACTGTGATGTTCTTCTGTAACACTTTTGCACCCAGCTGTAATTTGGCCACTCTGACAGCCTCAGCAGCACACTGTCTCCTCTCACTGCCTCAACTCCCTTTTCCCCATGAGTTATGATGGTGTTGGGCAGCTCTGATCCAGCTCTGATCTCTGCTGAACTTCACTGGTGAAGTATTCTACTGCCATGTACGACCACTTGTTCTCACCTTTGGTCTGCTGACCTTCGGCTGCTATAAATCCTTGCAAGAACTTTCCTCATGTGTCAGGGCTGCTTGATTTCCTTGGGAGGCACCTTGTCAAACATGTTTTTGAAACCCAGGAGTATTTTGAGAAGTGAACCACCCTTGTCTGTGTACAAGGCTTGGTGAAGCCTTGAAGGAACCTCATTCCCTGTTCATCCACCTATCCTGCTACACCCCATGTCATGAACACACACAAAGTATGCGGTTTTATCCTTGCCACACACAGCTCAGCGCAGCCAGTGTAGCTACACGGGAAAGATTCAATTGCTAAGGATCATTAATGAATGTCAGCTCGAGCTCCTGTCCAGAAACCTGAGAAAATTCAATTAGGCAGCTGGTGCCCAATGAGCTGTATTGCCCCACTCACAAGATGCTAAATCAAGCAGCTCAGCAAGGCATCATGTTATTGTAGAGAGAGAAGAAAAGCCAGGCAGGGAGACAAACAGCATAGCATGCAGCAAGCAGCTGCCCTTTTCCAAAGCCCAGCACAGGTAGGTTGCAATCCTCCCACCTGGTTTCCTGGGCAGAGAATTGCAAGGGCAGCTGCCCGCATCCCACTCTTCACTAGTAAATAACTCGGGTTTAGTGGTAACAAGTCCTGGGGCTCTGTCACCCCTCTGCTGGGAGTTTCCGATGCATGCATTTGGTTTTCAGCCTGCAACAAGTCATGTAGATACAGGAGTGGCAGTGACTTGCTGGGGTGAGCATCTGGCCATGCTGTGGGGCATTTGACTGATGGCCATACATGCAGCCCTGAGATGTCTCCTCCAAGGTTAAGGTCAGAGAAAAGCATCCTTTGAGATGGAGGTGGTCCATGAGTCCTGATCCTGTGGTCTTTGCCAGCTGATCTACTCTAGTCTAAGGTAAAATAAATAATTATCGGGGCTAATAGGAGAACTTGGGCTTCCCTGGCCATCAGTACAATGGCGGTTTGTGCCCTAGTCCTTCTCTTGCTTTCTGGATATGATGGTAAGATCCATTTCCAAGGCAGCCATGCCCATGGGTCTCTGAACTCACCAGTTTTTCTCATCTTCCTCCCCACAGACAGCCACATCCAGTATGAGCGGGTAGGCGCAGATGTGACCATGAAGTGTGGCTCCATGGACTGGGACGCAGCGGTGACCTGGACGGCTAATGGCACTGACATTGACGCATCCCACCTGAATGGGTCCTACCTGATCCTGAAGAAAGTTGACCTGACGCAGAGCGGCCAGTACTCCTGCTATGAGGGCTCCTCCTGGCACCTCAAATACCAGACCTACCTGAGGGTGGGAAGTGAGTACCCCAGCATGGGATTTTGAGGGGGGCAGAGCCACACTCTCTGCTCCCATATTGACCCCTCACAGCCCACTCCTGCCATGCCAACCCCTGTGCTTTCCATGCATATGGGAGCCTACTTCACCCCACCATATGAGCTCCTTGTGGCATACTAATCCAAGCAGCAGGATGCTGAAATCATCATCCTGTCCCACACTTAGCATCAAAGCCAGTAGATTAAATGATGCCTCAGGAATAATTTGGGAAGGGATGATGCTTCTCCATCTAGCTCAGTGCCATGGCCACCATCTCCACAGGTGGAAAGAGTTGGGGCTGAGCTGTCAGCAAGGATTACAGCCAGGAAGAAGTTGTCCTGGCTGGGGTTATGGCAACATGGTTGTTTCAGACAAGCAACAAAAAGGTGGTGGCAGTTGCTGTGTGTTTGCAGGAGCCTCTGTGCACATTGGAGGGAGCTGCACATTTCCCACCATTTTGCATATCTTAAGCACGAGATGCACTGATTCACAGGTCTCAGCACGGGAGATAAGAGTTGTGCTATATTTCACATGATTCTGAGAGCTGATAGCAGCTGTGTGTTTGGTGGGCTGCTGTGTTTGTACAGCTGATAGCAACTGTGTGTTTCACAGTACGGCATCTGCAACCAGCAGTGGTGGGTGTCTGGGAGCACCAGCCGGCATAGCTGGCTGTGGAATAGTGACTGCTGCGGAGGATGCTGCGAGACATCGGCTGGAAGCCCCACCAGCTGGGGATGCATTGTGTAGGTAGCCATATGTTCCCAGTATTGGAGGACACAGCAGCACCTTTCTCTGCTCCTTGTCTCACCTTCTTCACCTTCCATCATAGCCAGGGTGGCATTTCCATCCTAGATGGTGGTCCAGGGACAGAGGGTCACAGCAGGACCAGCCATGGCCACCATAAGCACTGCAAATCAGGCAGGAGGGTCTCACTGCACCTGTAGGTCAGACTGAAGAAATCCAAGTCTCAGGGATGCTGCATGTTGTCCAATTCATGGTTGGGATCTGCTGGGAGGGATCCTGTCACGTGGGCCAAGGGGAAGGGGTGCTGGGAGAAGCTGAAAAGCAATATGAGAAGCAGGCAAGCGGGGAGCAGCCAGTGTAAGGCAGGAGGTACAGCAGCAAGTGAGTATTGAGGCAGGAAGCATGGCAGACAAAAAGGCAGTGGCAGATGAGTTGGGCCTCTCAACTGTGCTGTCGGGGTCAGGAGGTGTTCATGGGTAGTTCAGAGGCAGGGAAGGCAGGACCTGGAGTGCAGCTCCTCTGCTTGGGCACATGCTAGCCAGATTCCATCTGGGGAGGGGTCCCAGATCATGCCAATGCACAGGGGACTGCAGCCGAGGTCTGGAGGAAACGAGGGGTCCAGGGAGGGGGCTGCAGTCTTGAGCCTCCTCTTCTGCAGCTGTGGCATCGCTGTGACTTTGCAATGGCTCTTCCATCTGCTAAGCACCTCGCTAATAGTAATCCCTGTCAATCCGCTCAGGGACCCGTGGGAATTGCTCAGTGTTAGAGCCCAAATCCTGCTGTTTCCTATTACTGCGTGTTCCCATTTTCTGGAGACTCACAGCCCCCCTAAGTACCGGGCAGCTGAGGAGCTCAGTTGGACACTGCAGAGGCCACCAGCCCTGATAGAGAGAGTGACAAATAAATAAGTGAATGCCCAGTGTTAACACAATTAAGTATGCAAGGAACTAATCAGGTGAAGACGCTTTTAGTGTAATTAATTTAATTGCTTGGATTTTAATTTAATGTTCTCCGCAAGGTTTCTTTTCCCAGCACTGCCACCCCCAACCCCTGCCTGCATCCCCCACAACTTTTCTGCCTCTACAGGATTGATTCCCTGGAGGTGTGTGGGCTGCTACAGAGGAACTGGTTTGAGAGCATCCCAGGAAGGGATGGAGATGGGGATGGAGATGGAGACTGGCATGGGGATGGAGGTGGAGATGGATGGCTCACAGAAGTTTCGCAGCATAGCCCTGTGGTAGCATCCTTGCTGCAGCTGAGTGCATCAGGAGCCCAAACCTGGGATTTGAGGGATCTTGGACTCATTTCGTTTCAATTGCACGGGAAGTTAAATGAAAACAGGCCTGCGCCTGCATTTTCCCCTCTTACTGGGGCAACAAGAAAGATGACAGCAGTATGAGTGAGGGGCTGGGGGCCACATGCGGAGAAGTGCTGGGGATCTCATTAAATAAATGATGGTACCTGGAGTGTACCCCTGAAGTGATGTAGGGATGCTCCTGCTCAGAGAATGCTGCAGGAAGAATGTGGGGAGGGAGTGGAGAAGGGCTGGGAGGACTGGGAAGGGGTGTCAGTTAGCAAAGTGAGCTCCATCATGGGGGTCAGTGAGCACAGGGATAAAGGGAGACCTGCCAGGAGTCAAGCTGAGTGAGCCCTTGCAGAGGAAATTAAAAGGGCGGTTAGCCATATAAATACGGAGCAAACGAGGAGAGAAGAGCGGAGCTGGCTCTGCAGCCAGGTTTCAGGGGAGATTAAAGGTAACCTCAGAAGAGCCCAATACCGAATGAATGCCGCTGGGTCTGAGTGGCAATACTGAGAGCGAGGGCAGTGCAGGCTGGGGGAGAGGACGAGGGATAAAATCTGGAGACAATCCTCTGCTGTGGAGGCACCGTCAAAGAAAATCACGCATTGAAGGCTTGGGGAGCACCTCATCCCCAGGTGAGGACATGTCCTGTTCGTTAGCAAGGCTCATTAGCAGCTGAGAGGTCAGTGGCGTTACCCAGTGCTGTGGGGAGAGGCAACGTGTCTCCTGTGCTTGAGAGAAGGAAAAATCCTGATCAGACAGCCTGACCCCACAGCACAGCGGGGCCACGGGGCACGCTTGGAAGAGGGAGCAATTAAAGACATGGAGAGAAATGGAAAATGGGAGAAAAATACAAGGGGGACTTGCCAGGGATATATCACACCAGATTAATGTGATAGCTCCCTTTGATAAGGGAACTGATTTCCGAAGCCCAGAAATGTGGTCGATGTAATCTGTCTTGACTTCAGTGAAGTATTTGCTATGATGCCACATGGGAAATTATGAGTTAAACCAGAGAAAATGTGGATTAGTATGAGAGTTGGAACACAGCTTAGGAAATGGCTAAAGGGGATCAGATTGTGCTGAAAGGGGAGCTGCTGGAAGGGATGGGGGAGCTTCGGCATCAGCCTTTGGACCATTCTCAGTAGTGTTTCCAGTAATGGCTCTGGCCCGCAAGGACCAGGGAGCTCCAGTGAGATGTGCCAGTGCCTATGGGGGGACCTGGGGATTTCTGGGGTGGGGATTTCACTCTGGTGGGGCCAGGATGCTATGTAAGGGTGCAAAAGGCACGAAGTGCATGAAGGTGTCTCATAGATGTGCTTCAGGACATGGGTAGCTCAACTGGTCCTTGGGGTGTTGTTTGACACCAGGGTCCACATCATGGGGAACGTGGCCCGAAGCCAGCAGCACCCCGCAGAGGCTGGGGATAGCCAGGCTGTCTCATCCCCTGCAAAGACGGGGACATCAGTGCACTTGCAGTGGTGACAGTGTGCATCCAGGGATAGGGTGACATATGGATAGAGAGCCCACCTCAGAGAAGAGGAAGGGCCTACAGGCTTGCTTATGTGTAACGGTCCCAGATCACCCATCTCCAGTGTGAGAATCATCCCGAGCACAAACAGAGCCAGGGGAAGGCAGCACTTATGCAGGGCAACCTGTTCCAGGGGACTTTGAGCAGCGATGTGTTGCTCTGCCTCCTTTTTTCAGGCAGCTGAACATGAGGTGAAGCACAGGAGAGCGACCAGGATACTCTGTGTTTACCTACAGTGGATCCTCTTCCCTGCAGCCTAGAAAGTGGCAGATGCCCAAGTGTGGCCAGAAGCAGCAGGCAATGTGGCCAGGGCTTTTTGCATGCCGGGCATCCCTGACCTGAGCCCAGGGCTGAGCACCAGGAACAAGCAGGAGAGAGGGGAAGACTCCCAGTACTGGGAGTGCGGCACCAGGCTCCCGGCTGCCCCCTCAAGCAACAGCTCTGCATTTGGAAACACACGGCCAGAGGGCCTAGGGATGGATATAACAAAGACATTGGGAAATAATGCGCTCTTGAGGTTTGGCACACGGCTCCGTGCATTACAGAATGTTATAAAAATACTGCTAATGGGCCAGAGAGGAGTGGAAACGCGCGGCGGAAAGGCTGCCAGAAGCCGGAGAGCGCACATGGGAGCGGGGAGGCCTTGTGTGCAAAGAGGGAAGGGAGGGAGGCAGCCAGGGCGGGTGTCCATCCTTCTACTCCCATCCCTCTGTCCCATTCTAACCTGCCTATCTTCATCCTGACCTGACAGCTCTGCCCATTTGCACCTCTCCTTTCAGCCCTCTGCCCAGTTTTGGGGATTCCCAAGTGCTGCTGGCCATGCTGCTGACCCCTGCTGCTCTGCCCACTGCCTAAGGAGGCTGCTGCCTGGTGGACTGGGGTGCAGGCAGGGACGGGGTCTGAATGGGAGAGAAAATATAGCAAAACGTCCTCCAGCCGCAGGGACACAGGTCATGGTGGAGGCAGTGAGGTTGTCCTCTGTATTGCAGTGGTGACACAGTGGGTTGTTAGCCTGGTGCCAGCTGCAGCCCTGCCCCATGGTCATCAGGCGATGGTGGGAATGGGACTGGCAGAGGGCAAGCAGCTCTGGGCTGGCCTCCTTCCTCCATGTCTGTCACTGCAGTGGCTGGCGAGAGAAAGGGGAAAAAACATGCGGTTTGACGGAAAACTACATGGAAAAACAACCAAATTAACAGAAAAACAAACAGAGCAAAACCAGAGAGAGGGAGGGGGGAAGGGGCAAAGCAACAGGAACCACATGTGAGCGGGGAGGCCGGGAGAGCCCGAGTGTGTTCTCTGGCCTGATTAGCAAGTGATCAAACATTGGCCACTAATAAATAATCAGAACCTCCCTCTTCTCTGCCTTAGAAGTCCCTCTCCTCCCAGCTGGGCTCCAGCTGCAACCGGAGGGTTGGACTGCAGTTTGCATCTTTTTTTTTTTTTTTTAATAACTTTTTTTTTCTTTTTCACCCATCTGAAATAAAGAAGAAACAGAGAAGGTAACCTCTCAATGTAAAACATGCACCTCTGGCTCCCCCAGGGAGGAATGCAGCACTGAGGCAGTTATGAGCATCCCATGATGGGCACTGGCTAAACAGCAGAGAAAGACCATGCTGGGGACCAGTGTCTGCCCACCTGCTTCCATAGGTTGGTTTGGTGGGAAAAACTGCCGGAATGCACTGCTGACACACCAGCCTGGGAAAATAGAGGTTTGGCTGGCGCCAGCAGCCAGCAGTGAGGATGCCTCTGCTTCAGAGAAGAGTGTCACTGCTCAGGCCAGTGTTCCTGCTGCTGGCACGGATGCTCATGGAGAATCAGGGGCTCAGGGTCAGCGCATGCAGATATTTCCCTGCTCATGTCCAGCAATCTGTGACGCAGGGCTTGTGTTTTTTTTTAAAAGCCCCTTTGATGGATTTTTCCCCTATGAACTTATCCAATTCCTTCCCGCAGCCGTGTAAACGAAGGTTATTTCGAGAGCAGCAAGTTAAACATGCCTGCAACCGTTCCCTGGCACCAGGGCCAGCTGGCAGGGAGCAGTGCCCGCCCCTGCGATCCCTCTCACCCTCCAAATGTGCTCCTGCCCCTTGGGGACAGTCCTGTGCAAGGTCAGCCCAAAGGCTGTGCCCAAGAAGTGCTTGGGGCAGGACTACATTAACCTGGATCAAACCCATGGCAGGGATGGAGCTAATAAATTTAAGCATGTGGCTGCTGATATTCCAGAACCAGAAGATGCACCCAAAGCTGTTGGGTTTATTTCTGAGGTTGTGGTTGATTTTCCCCTACATGCCTGCAGCACAGGGGACTGGGTTGGTCCCATGGCCCTGGGGGGCTTCAGAGTCAAGAATTACCCCCAGTTCCTGAGAGCCACAGAAAGGGAGTGTCACAGACAAGGTCAACCAGATTGTAGGAGTGCTTTGTTCATCGAAATTCAGCTTTATTTCACAAGGTATGCAAGCTCTCCAATTGCTGCCTTTCTGTGCTGAGCTGTCTGTTTGCGGCTGGGAAAACTCAACGGACAAACTTTGCTGTCTGTGCCCAGATTTCAGGTCTTGGCCCAGCTGGGAGCTAGAAAGGCATGCTGGGTAGCAATATTCAAATTGCCATCCCAGCTTTTTGGGGAGAAGGCCAAAAAAACCCAAAAACCACCCACCCAAAAACCCCACCATGCTCCCAAATGCAATTAGTCCTAATCGAATTAGGATCTGGACTAGAAAAACAAACATGTTTGCAGGCAGCGGGCGACCTTTCTGCCCCGTCCGGCAGGATGCACACTGCTGTGCTGCAGCGGGAAGTGCTGAATGAAGCCATGCCCCGTGGCCCATGTGCACACACACTCACACGTTTGCACCCACACGTGCATGCACCCGCGCCCTGCTGCGTTCCTCCCATCCTTCCCATTGCAGGGCTGGGCAGCCTGCCCAGCTGCAGCATAGCAGAGTGATGCTTCTTTGGCTCACTATGTAAAATATGATAATCTGGGGCAGCCGGTGTCAGAAACAATAAAAATATCCCCTCTCCCATTCTTGCGGCCCCCTGCTTCGTGCGGGGGAGCTAGGGGCGGTGAGGAGTGTGCAGTGGTGAGGCGAGCGGAGCGGCACGTGGCATTTATTAGGTGCTGCAGCATGGGACCACAGTGCTGGCAGCTCTGTCCTGGCCTCGCTGATGCTGTGTCCTGTGAACCCTCTACCCAAGGGCAGAGCACACCTAGGAGGTGATAATTGTGTGCAGGTTCCCATGTCCCATGGCAGGTCCCCACCAACACCTGAGGGGATGTGGCCCCACACTTGACTCTACATTTGATGGATGAGCTCATGTCGTGCTATGGAAAGATCACGACTTCACCCTTCGGCTGAGTCATGGCAGGAGCATTGCATGGAGTGGGGGCACCAAGAAGCAGAGAAGGTGGTCACCCCCTTGACAAACCACTCCCCAGGGTGGAGATGGGGGAGTTCGAGGCTTGCCGGTGACCAGCCAAAGCCAGGATGGAGCGTCCATCAGAGAAAAGGTGCTTGAGGTTCTGGGACCCTCTTGATGAGAATCTGGTGGGGTCCCAAGCTTTGGACCTACATGTGAAATGAGCCCAGAGGCAACCTGTGCATCCTCTCCTGCAGAAGGGCTGGAGATGAGCTCATAGGATGGGGCAGGGGGCCAGTCTGGGTCTTTCCCCCTGGGCTGCAGGGGGGGGGAAGCTGCAGGGCTGTAGAAGAAGAATTAAAAAGACTTTGGAGCTCAACAGCTTCCTGGGAAATCCTCCCCGTCCTTGTCTAGCATGAATGCCAAAAGCTTCGTGCAGTAGCAGTACCAGCATCCCGTGGTGTCCCCGGGCTGATGGCAGCACAGCCTCCTCCCAGTCTCCTGAGGTTTGTTTATCCTCCTTAACATGACAAAAACAGCCCCGTAATTAAAGAAGCTCAAGTCCAGTCTAAACAGCTTCCACAACCCCTGCTCTGCAGTGCCAGGAATTAGGGATGTTCGGGTCTGAGAAGACAATGCCTCTTTGGCTGGGGGATGGTGGCCTGGGGCTGGGACTGTTCCTGTCGGGGGGTGGGGGGGGGGGGTGGGGGGAGGAGCAGAGGGGACACACGCTGGCGCTCTGTTTGCGCTGGCTTCTGCGCCAGGAAGGATTTTGTCTCAGCTATTGCTAAGTGCCCCTTGTCAAAATATTTGGCTCGAGCTTCCTGCCACCCACCAGCGGTGGGTCCCCAGCTTCGAGGGTGCTGGGAGGGGAAGGACCGGCCGGGATGCGGCCACCTTCTGTCACTGCAGCCATGGGCAGGGAGCAAAGGGGTTGATGCTCCATGTGTAGATACTTCTTTTCCTTCTCCGCACACAGCCCCACACAGCTGTGGCACTTAAATCAAATCACAGTTTGCAGACAGTGCTGGAAGAAGAAACCCTGACGATGTCACCAGCATGGGGTATAGCTCTTGCCTGTCACTAGCCACATGGGCCCATGTCCACAGGGACCCAGACCAGGTAGTCTCCCCAGGGATGGGAAGACCCTACAGTGGATCATTTGTGACCCTATTTCTTCTGCATGGAAGGAGAGGAGATGGCAGGAAGCAGCAAATCCTCATCTTTTCCGGGCTCCCAGTGCTTCTGCAACCCTCTACAAAACTGCTGGAGGCTGTTGGGAACCATGGTGGGGCCTGGGCAGGCAGTGAGGTCCTGGCCAAGGGCTCAGCAGGGTCAGGGCAGGATCCAGTGTACCTCAGCATGAAAGACATTGTCATTAGCTATGGTTTCTCAAGCCTGTGCTTC
Organism: Athene noctua; assembly: GCF_965140245.1. Classification (NCBI taxonomy): domain Eukaryota; kingdom Metazoa; phylum Chordata; class Aves; order Strigiformes; family Strigidae; genus Athene; species Athene noctua. Next base: position 11,195,280 of record NC_134077.1, read on the forward strand.
TGCTGTAAATAATTTAGCAGAATAAATGTGTGCTAACAGCAGGTCAGGGCGGGGAGGAGAGGAGAGGGAGGAGAGTCTTGGGTCTGGAAAGTAGGGAAGGGCACTGGGAATAAAGTGAGATTATTTTCTTCCCATTAGTGGGATGGGGTGGTGTCTCCCCCCCACCGGAAAAGGAGTCAGGTTCCCATGCCCAATAGATCCCTTCTCTCCCCAGTCCCATCCCAAGCTGTCAGCATCGGTACCAGAGGCAACTGCAGGACAATTTCCAGTTGCTCTTGCTCCAAGCACTTTAATGCTGTTTAAACAATTACGCAGTTGATAAATTTTGACAAGAAGAGATAGAAATAGCCTGGGAGAGCCACGCAGTAGAAATGCTCTAAACAGATGTCCCTTTTCTCCCCCTCCTCTGCTCCCTGGGGGTCTTTATCATTTGCTGCCAACTAAACAAGACAGTGTTTGCATGAGTTGGGATGATGAGGAGGGGGAGCAAAATGCCTCATTAAAATGGTTTATGATACCATCCCTAGGGTGACGGCAGCTTGTTTTTTCTCCAGGATGGTCTCCTCTGCACCAATGGGAGCCATGCGCAGCCTGCCAAGCGCAGATGCGGCTAACGGCAGGCCGTTCTTCCCTCTCCCCGCCAGCTCACAGGGTACCAGACCGGGCAGCCTGGCTGCTGGTGTTGCAAGGGATGGAGAAGGGTGCGGATTGTTTGCCAAAAGCACGTGAGCAATGACAACCTGCTGTGCCAAGCAGCAGGGGAAAATTGGTGGGGAAATTTGGTCTCTCTCTGGGATCATGAAGAGATCGAGATCAACAGTGCCTGCACAGACCTCATGCAGCAGGGACCAGCATCAGCTCCCCGGCATGGCAGTTTGTCCTAGCTGAAAGATGTGGAGGGCAAAGCAAACACAAAACCAGGGCTGGACCAGAGTCAGGTCCACAGGGGTACCTTGATGTCCTGTGTGACTGAGGTCGGATGTGTAGGGAGTGGAGATGGATGCTGCTGTACATCTGGAGGCCAGGAGATCACTCAATGTGTCCATGCCAGGAAACTGCAGGGAGGTTAGGAGCTGGATCTGAAACCTTGGTGCTGTATTTTTGTTCATGTTAGGCTACCTTGTTCTGAGCACTCTCAACCCTGGATGTTCTTCCTCTTCATAGTCTCATAGTGTGTGTGGCTTTGTGCTGAGCACACCCCAACTCAGTGCATGGTTCATGAGGAGCAGCCTTTCACGGCATGGATTGTCATGTGTCATCACAGGTGCATGTGCCCTGTCCTCTCACTCAGGGAAGAAAGCAGAGGGCTGCAAGCAGCTCTCTGCCTTTCAGCTGCTTTCTGGATGCTGTGCAAACTGTGTTGGTCCAAGCCGGTGCCTCAGGACACCAGCAGGCTGGAGCCAGGGAGTGTGACATAGGTTGTGTGTATGGTGGTCAGGCTGGGATTCATCATCTGTTGTTGTCTTTAGAGTTGACAGGGTGCCATTCACTTTTTTGGGGAATAGCTGCCTTGCTGAATCCCTGCCTCTGATGGCGGTGGACACACTGATTGCATGGCCCACAGATCCCAACACACACTTCTGCCGGAGAAGTGCCCAAGGCGGTTTGTGCTCCCAAAGCTATCCCTGCAGCAAGGCGAGAGCCCAAAGCATCAGGCACTGCACAGGCATTTGTCTGAGCACAGGGCAGAGGGTGCTGGGCAGAAAGTGCCCATGCGAGTGTCTCTGCAGGTGTTGGTCTGGGGTGTGACGCTCTGCACATGCGTACCTGTTCATCACTGCCTGCATGCTGCAGCATCCCTGCCTGTGCAGCGGTGTGGTTGCACAGCCCAGTGGGCAGCTCTGTGACTTGAAAGACAGTGTGTAACAGGTTTGAATGTGCCTTTGCAAAGAGGAGATCTTGACATGGGGGGGTCTCTGGCTGTTGTGGGCACATTTCTAATAGATTTCCTAAAGCTTAATCTTCCAGTGCCAGATTAGTCTCTGCTCTCTGCATTTGGACCACAGCAGCTCCCCCTTCCCTCTGTGACTGACTTCCCTGAGTCACCAGCCAGGTGGAGCTGGCCTCTGCTCTTTGGCCTTTGAGCTTCTTCCTTCTCTTCCTCCCTCACCCTCACCAAAACTCAGGGACCTGTACTCCAGTGCTGCACTGGGGACACAGGGCAACCTCTGCAACTTCCCATTCCCCTCCCTGCCAGGGAGAGGAGCCCCAGCTCGCTGGGATGTAGGGAAGTCACAGACTAAATGAAAAATCAAAAGGGGAAACTGAGGCACAGACTGGGGAGCAACTTCCCAAAGCCACACAACTGGGTTTAGAAACAGTGCCCTCCTTACCCTACATGGCTTCCCAACTGGGGTGTGCTGGGTTGCCCCCCCTCTCTAGCCCACCCCAAGGGAGCAGCACACTCCACTCACTCAGGGCTAGATGCCTCTGCATGGAACCGCAGAGCAGGACAGCTCACAGGCAGCCAGTCTGGAGGCATTGCCCACAGGCAACCTCCAAACATACTCCGCTTTGTACTGTGGCCTCTCATCTAGCTCTTCCTCACATCCCTCCTCCTTCTCCCATTGCTGGGTCAAGCAAGCCAGAGCTGGTTGGGCATGTCTTGCAGGCACGTGAGTTTACTTCTGCTTTCTTCTGCTCCCTGCAGCAGCTCCCAGTCTGCAGAAAAGAGGCAGAGCCACAAAGCCTGAGGACAGGGGAATTCCCCTATCTCCATTTGACCCTGCTGCACTGGACATAAGTGGCAAAATAAGTTCCAAAATCAGACCCCTACACTCCTGCAGAAGAGAGCATGGAGCAAGGTAGCTGGTCCCGTGGCCACTCCTGCTATTCACATTAATGCAAAGCAGGTGGGAAAACGCGGCTGTGTTAGGGACTGTGCAAGAGCACCTGGTTCCTCCTTGCTACAAGTGCCGGTGGTGACTCGTGGCTTTTGCAAACCAGGCTTTCCTTGCTGGAGCAGTATAATCACACCAACGATGCTCCCATTGCCTTTGGAGACTTGGGAGGGGAAACACCACTTGCTTTTTTAGCTGCCCAGGCAGCATTCGTGGGTGTGATTTTTGTCATAGCAGCGCAGGGGCTTGCTGCATCAGCCCGTGGAGGAAGCTGAGGGTTTTGTTCCGAAGTGAAAAAGAGCAGTGGGCTTTTTCAGAGGCATTAAAAAGCTCACAAAGCTGCTGTGACACATAGTCATTGCAGGCATCATTTTGTTGCATTCCCTTCTCTCGCTTCCCTGTCTCCTGGCGACTGGTAGATCAGAGCAAACCTCGGGGATGATTCTCACTTTGGGTGAGCAGTGCTGCTGCCCTGGGTTGACAATGGTGAAAAGTCTGTGCTGCCACACATCTCCAGGGCTTAATTAGGATGAAAAAAAGCAAAATTGCAGAGAGCACAGAAGATGCCTCCTGCAGGAGGGTGCTACGATGGAGACACCCCAAACTGTGAGTTTGTATTGGGACAAGCTATCCAAAAACACCACTCTGGGGCTTTCAGAGCCAAGACTGAACCAGCTCTGCCAAGTGCTGCACATATACAGCAAAGAGACAATTTTACCTCCTCGCAAGTTGTTTCTGCAATGTTATGGGTGGAGTAATTTGAGAAGGACCTTGAAACACCAGGGAAAGTAAAGGATACAAAGGGAGCAGGGGGAACTGCCCTAAGGAGAAAGACTTAACATAGTCTGCTCAGTGTCTTCGAGAGTAGCTGGAAAGATGCCCTGACTCCCGTTGGTAATTACCTCCAAGCGGAGAAGATACTGGATACTAAACCAGCGAGCAAAGCCATAACTAGAGCCAATGACTGGAAGCTGAGCACAGCCACGTTCAAATTAGAAATGAGGCTCATATTTTTAATAGAAAAAATGATTAAGCATCGGAACAAACTGCCAAAAGCAGTGGCAGCTCCTCTGTCGCTTGTTATCTGCAGAGCAAGGCTGGCTGCCTTGCTGAAAGATGATTCAGTCAAACACGAGTTATTGGGCTCAGTAGAGGGGTAACAGAGGGACGTAATGGCCTGTGCAACCCAGGAGGTCAGGTGAGATGAACTAATTTTCTCCTGTGGCCTTCAAGTCAGTGAGTTAAGGAAGGTGCATATCCCTGTCTTGCAGATTTAGCTTCGCAGTGGTTGTTCCTTTTGTTGGATAATGTGACTTCGGTGTTTGGTGCTGTGGAGCGGGGCTGTGAGGACAAACCTGCAGCATAGCAGGCTGTAGGGCATTCAGAGGATGCTGCATGTGCCTGCTTAGGATGGGGCTGAGACCATGCCCCTCATCCCCTCTATCTTCTGAGGTAACTTGCTCGTATCTGGCCTGAAAGACAGCAGGAAAGTGGAGTTTATAAAGAGCAAAATGAGGGTGGTGGGGAAGGGCAGAGCTTCCCTCGCTGGGTCTAAACTGAGTTGGTCCAACTTGTGCAGGGATGCTGTGGGACAGTGATGGGATGGGGACGATGGTGGCTTTCCAGATGTCTCAGCCAGCCATGCTCCCTGAAGCACTGAGCTGCTCTGGCCAGCACAGCTAAGTTAAGCAAGGCACTGGGGGCTGCTGTGAATGAGCACCCTGGAGCAAGGTGCATGAGCAGGGGAGGGTCATCAGCAGTCCTGCAGAGCTCAGGAGAACAGCTCCTCACCCTGCTCCATCCAGGCTCCCTGATGTGCTTCGTGTGTGCTCTGCTCTCGGACAGGAGAAGCTGAGCAGTGGCTCAGCACCAGGGTGTCTGCAAGGCACAGGGAAAGCAGAAAAGCAAAATGGACCAAAATAGGATCAGATGGCTGAGGGCTGAGAAAGGGAAGGGGGCAGGGAGACAGGGAGGAAAGACTCATATGAGACATTAGCATGAAGGAGAAGAAGCTCCCGCAGCCCTCCTCTGAAAGAGGGATTGACAGAGAGCTTTTGATGAGGAGCCGAATGGAGATAATGTGCCATCAAATGACTGAGGGGAGTGAGGGGGGAGCAGCTCCCTGCGAACCTCTGCCTCCAGTGCACAGACAGGAGCTTGGCACAGTACGCCCAGAAGCACTTACCTCCCTTAATGGTCAGGCAAAGCCTCCCAGGCCACCCCATTAGGAGCTGCCTCCCCAGGCGAGCTGACACAAAGTGCTCGTCCAGCCCAGGGAGCAGCTGTGCCACGCGGCCGGTGATACTGCCCCCAGCCCTGGTGCTCCTGGCCCCTCTGGGTGTGAGGCAGGCCCTGAAACTGCAGCAGGGCAGCACACTGGTTTGGGGTGAGATAGGGTTAGTTTGTCTCTTTTTGAAGCTGTCTGACCCCTCCAGGAGCAAAGAGAGCCATGCATCACTCAGGGGATGCCACACACCCTGCAGGTTAGGGTGATGCGTCCTTGTCTGAAGGTGCTGACATTGCAAAGGGGGAGGCAGCCCGGGGCAGGGGGAACTGGTGGTCCAGGGTAGCAAATGGGCCATGATGGGCTTGCAGCTGAGTTGCAGATGTGGGGCTTCAGTCTGGTGTTGCTCAGGGGCAAAGCAGCACCCACCATTCCGGGCTCTCCACCTGCATGCAGTGGGCATGGGTGAGCTCGTATGGGGCGGGCAGCGCAGCAGAGACGCAAGAGGAGGAGGATGCAGCCCCAGTGCAGGGCTCCTGCTGTGCAGCTTTTCCTCACGAAGGAAACTAACATAGCAGCGGCTGCTGCCAGACTCGATCCGGGGCATGTATTGGCGGGAGGAGCTGGCTCTCCTCGTGCTAGAAGGAGGCCAAGTCGTATTCACCTACTGCTCCGGCAATGCTCCCTGCTTTGCATGAAAGAGGCGCTTTGATTGCTGACATCTGTAGACAATCAGATAAGAATTAGTTATTCCTCTCGGCATAAATGGTATTTCTAATCTCATAATCCCTTAATATTGTTCTCACCAGGATGTGGCTGCTGCTAATCCCTGAGAGTTTGTTCTTGGGCAATTTTCAGGGAAGGCTGGGGGGGGTGGGGGGTGTTGGCCACCTTCCCTCCCCTTGCCCCCAGAATCCCTCCTGGATATGAAGCAGATGTGGAAGAGCTGGTCATGCAGTAGCCCCTCTTGCCAGCCAGAGGATTTTCACGCTGGGTTGGAGTGTTTGCAGAGCCCTTTCACCACTGCTGCAAAGAGCCCCCTTAGTTCTGTCTTCATTGCCGCCCCAGGTTTGCCACTTGGCTGCTTCCTGAAAGCAGGGGCTGATCCCTGAGGAACAGCCTGGAGCCTCTATTTGTGTGCTAGAGAGGTGCAGTGAGAGCAGAATCCTGCTGCGGGGCTGCCAAGGCCAAGGTCCCCAGGCAGCTGAGGGTGGTAGGTGCTTTGTAAGGACCCTGGGCTGCATTTGGCCCTAATTTTGCATCCTTCTTGGGGAGAACCACTTGGCTTGCTCCTTACCCCCTGTCCTGATGTTGATGCACTGGATACAGATGTGCCTCTCTCCAGCAACCCCCAGAGGCCTTCCGTCCTGGCCACCTTGCAGGCATGGTCAGTGTGGGAAGGGGACTAGAAACTTCTTGCCATCTACCCAGAACAGGCAGGGATTCCCATTTCTCTTGTCCCTGCTGCATCCCCTTCTGCAGCTGCACTGCGATGGCTTCACTGGCTGATACTGAACCACAACAGGGGTTTGCACACAAGGTGCCAGTGAGAGCTGGGATGAAATCCAGCCTGGGTGGTATGGTGTTCCCCTGATGCCTGCTAGCAATGTGCAGCCCACTGTGGTGCAGGGATGAAATCCTGCCCATCTCAATGCATGAGTACCAACCTAACAGGCATTCAAGTGAGACAGCCTGCAATGCAGAGGTGAGCAGAGGGGCTGGGTGTGCCAGTCTCTGCAGACACAGTTCTGTGCTTTTCCTGTATTCTGGGTTCCTTCTTTATTATGGCAGCTGTTGCATCTCCTCTATCACTTCAAGTTTTTCCCCCCAGAAAAGTTGGAGAGGCAGCATAACTGCTTCAGCCATGTACTGGGCATCTTCATCTTGGCAAGGTGAAGGTGTCAGAGGTGACTTGGTAGCAATAAATTTCCAACAAGTCTGTATGTGTTCATGAGGCTTAGAGAGCCACATGCTTGTACAACATACCCATGGCATGGCATGCGGCAGGGCAGAGGTTGCAGGAGAAGGCTGCTTCACTTGGGAAGCATGCCCATCACTGTCCCCTCTGTGCACCGCTCCCAGCATCCTACCTGCCAGGGTACCAGCATCCCTCCCCTCTGCCATGCTGAAACCTGTCTGTCATTACCTTGCAGCCCCAAGTGCTTTGTTACTATAGCTACGTTTTTCCATGCAGGGAGAGCTCAGATCTCTGCCGAGTTCAGGTCTCCCTCTCATTTCTGCATGGCTGAGAGGGCTTAGCCTTGAGGCCAGGCATTGCAGACTGTGCTGCAGGGATGCTGTGGTCACAAGACTCAGGACACAGCAGTGTAGTGGTGCTACTCGTCCAGGAGACCCTTAATATCTTGCAAACACCAAAACTGCAAAGTCCCTGGGAAGAGAGGAGTGGATGGTTTTTGCTTGTAATGAGCCAGCATAATGCCATGGTGCGTTTCCCTCCTGTTCTGTGAAGGCTGAGAACTGGAGAAGGAGCTAGCAGGTACATCCACTGGGAGATGGCAGTTTTCAGATTCCTAAGGGTTTTGCCCAGAAAGGGGAAAGGAATGGGTTTTGCTATTCACTGGCAACTTCGGAAAAATGCCCTGGAAGCCAGAGCCAGCTGAAAATTTTTGATAAATTGGGAAGTTAGAGAATTAAGCTCTTGGATTCAAGATTTTCCTCATTTTATATTTGTTTGATGAAGTTTTTAATTAAATTGGAGGGAGCTCCAATAGGAAAAGTCCTGGAAAGTCAAACTTTCATTTAAAATCACCAGAAGCAAAAAACCTGCTGTTTTTGTTGTGTTTCAGTTGAATGTGAACAAGCTGCAAAGCAGCCACAAATGTGTGAAACCCTTTGGCATGGCCAGATCCCTGGTGTTTACCAGAGTGAGATGCTGGGAGAACAGTTTGCTCTGTCCCCAGTTGGGCGGCCCCTTGGCTGCAAACAAGCACTGCCTGCAGCTGTGACTGCCCCAGCTGGGGAAGGGATGGGTCCCAGGGCTGTGGGTGAGTGAGCAAACTCCGTCCTGGGCAGCCTGGGGCTGATGTGGGTGCAGAGCTGCCACGGCAGAATAAGGGTTTACTAAGTCATGAGACACGAGGGGTGGGGAGATGGGTAAATGTCTCCCCTGGCACTGGGACAACATACCTCTGCCCCTTCTCATGCAAGGATGCTGCTCTTCCCACTCCCTGAGTTCTCCCTCTCAGCAAGACCACCATCCCACTTCCCAGAATTTGGCCTTGTCCTGCCAAAACACATGCCAGCTTGGCCTGGGGGACAGCTTCAGCCCCAAGCTGTGCCAGCATACTGAAAGATGCCATAGGGCATCATATCTGCAGCGGGACCACAATGGCAGCATCCCCTGGACTCTGACATCCAGAAGTGGATTGCATCTGTGTTATCTCCGTCCCCATGGACAGCCCAGTCCCTATCTATTAAAGCTTGTTTGAACCAGCCCTTTTTCTCCTCAGGGCCGGGATAGCATCTCTACACACAGCCGAATGCCCTCCTGGCTCTACGGTAATCATCCAGAGCTGCACCGGGAAAAGCGGATAATTAAATTCTAGCCCTCACTTCTCCCCCAGCAAGTGATGCAGCGAGATGGCAGTCCTGCAGAGACTTTATTCAGGACAGGGGGCAGAAATTTCAGTCTTGATTTTCCCTGTAGCAGCTGCCGGTATGTGGCACTCCCCCCATCCAGCTATGCCTCGCTGGCTTATCATTTCCAATCCTATCAGAAACAAAACTGCTGCTGCTTAATGCTTCATTACAGGCTGTTATGTGTCTCCTGCACTGCCCAAGAGAGCAGCAAGGAGGGCTCTGACTCTATTTAATAACTGTTTCATGGTTCCTAATTGACAGATAAAAATGCTACTAACTCAGTTTCATCGAACATAATCCATGGGCAGGAGCAGCAGTGCCCTTCTGGAGCCCGGACAGCAGCATGAGTTTTGATCCATTATTTTGACATGGGAAATCCGTAACACACCAGTCTGCCATTGTGATGATGGGTTTACACCTCACTTTTTCCTTTGTTGGTTTTGGCTTTTAAAACCTTGGGGGAAGCCATTGGGGAGGGGTTTGCGGAAGGATAGCTGCAGCAGTCAGAGGAAGTGAGATGGTGGCTGGTGGTTCATTTTGGGGGGCCATTCCCACAGGGGTCTGCAGCACCCCAGCACGGTGCTCTGCAGAAAGGGTTGGCTTTGCAGCACATCCCCATGGAGCTCTGTCTCTGGTCACCTCGGAGCCATGCCTCACACTGGCAGGTCCCCAGCCCAGGACTGCCCCTGTGTCTGTCAGGCTGACAGGTACACTTGTACCTGGGAAAGATCCACCAGGCCTTTTAGCTCTGGTAGGAACTGTACCCGTACTTGCTCAGATGAAACAGGAAAGGATTATTCTTGTAAATTTGGAGATGTCAGGAAACCAGGGTGTTTCTTTGTGCCCTGTGCAGTTAGCAAGATCTCATCAGCACCTGGGGGCTTCCATTGCCCTTTTTTGCTAGTGACCAAGTGACCCAGATTTCTTCCATGCTCCACGCTGAGAAACGCCAGACAGACAAACCCCTGCTCTCCCCAGGGATGCACATGCAATCACACAGCCAAAAATGCAGGGCCAGGATGGGCAAATAGTAACGCGGAGTGTTGCAGAGGTGGGATTCAAAAGACACGTGCTAGACCTGAAACATGTTATTCAATGCAAACACCTGGGTATTTGTTTTATCAGTTCCCACCTGGGGCTGGCACTTAAAAAGAGTCTTTGGAAATGATATTTTTTAAAGGGCTTTCTCCTCCCATCACAGTGGCTGGAAACTTAAATACCATCTGGGAGTCCTATGGAGATTTGTCACCACTACAGGGGTTGAATTGCACCTGAGGTAGAAGCAGAGTCATTCCCAGGTAGTGCTGGCAGAGATGGAGTTGCAAAGGAGAATTGTTGAGGGCCCATAGCTCTGTGCAGAGCGAAGAAAATCTGACCGTGGCTGAAGGCATCCTGGGAGGATGAGAGGTTATTAGTAGTGAGTGCTTCAGGGATAACATGGAAGATATTGATTTAAATAAAAATCACCATAACAGCAGCTCTAACAGGACCCTGTGGGTCACTTGGAGGAGAATCAGAGGCAGAAGAGCTCCAGTGCTGACACACTTGGAATGTTTCCTAGCTGAAAATACCATGCTGGAGAGAGCCAGGACTGCTGCCCATGCTCCTGAGTGGACCAGGAGCAGGGACAGGGACAGGGATGCAGGCAGTATGTCAGGGCATGTGGCACACACTGGGATGCCTAAAGAGCATCGCTGCAGCGAGGCTAGAGGCTTGACCTGTCATGACCCGCAAGGGCACGGTGGACCATTTTCAGTGCTGCCGGGAGCTGCGGTGCTGGGAGATGGGTATCCGTGATCTCAGCCAGTCACAGAGCTGCAATGGAGGTCAGATTCCCATGGCGTGAGTCAGCTGCATTCTTCCCCAGGGTCAGTGAACTGTGCTGTGCTGCACTGTGCTTCGGCAGCCTCAGCTGTCTCCAGCCTTGACTCTTGTGGTGATTAACTGTGCTGAGGATGCTCAGTTTGGGTGGACAAAGCAAAAGGCTAAGAGGCTCCAGCCATCTGGGGACAGCTTCAGCTGCTTGTCCATGGGAAAGGAGAAGAGCGATTTATTGGCCACCCTTCATACCAAGAATGCTTTTATCAATGGGGTGTGAAGGGGTGATAAAATGCTACCAGGTATCTCCATAGACAGTTAATCCATTGCTATGGATTTGTTGTTAGGAAATCTGGCAGACCCATACAGTTCCTTGTAGCTGGCTGTAACTCTTGTGCCATGATACAGCCACCTGCATGCTCTCATCATGATATGGAGCCATGTCATGCCATGCTATCAGCAAATAGAGACTTGATGCAAGATAATAGCCAAGCTGTCAAGATAAAATGAGTCTCAGCCTGTAGCAGAAGGGTTTCTCCACTCCAGGGATTTTTCTACTTGAAGTGGGAATCAAGCGTTTTGCAGAGGAAACCTCCCATGCCCTTCAGCTTTCCCATCCAATATGGTGGGCAGGCCATCTGCTGGACCTGCAGCACAGACAGCATGGGCTGCACCAAGACCTCTATCACTGAATCCCTTCCTGCTCAAGGGAATTTAAACCACCTGGAGCAGCTCCCTGTGTGAGGACAGAGCTTCCCTGGGGCCAGCTCACAGCCTGGTACTTGCATTGAGCAGCGTGTGTCGAGTGCAAGGCTCAATCCAGCTCATTCATGCATTGGAGTAAGTGAATGGTGATACCAGTTCAGCCCAGATCCTGCCCACTGGGTTGTCTCGGGAGCGTTACAGACCTGATCAGCATCACCTGCTGAGGACAAGAGAAGATGGGCAAACCCACCTGCTTGGTATAGCTGCTTGGAGTGGACAGATGCCAGGAGCGGTGGCTGGAGGCTCCCCAGTGTTTTGTGGGGAGTTTTCCATGGTGCCACAATCTCTGCTTGCACCCAGACTCTGCGTAGAAACAGTCATTCAGGTTTAATGTCCCTGTAAATTACATGTGTGGGGTTTTTTTCCAAAACAACCTGATCTTGCAGGTGTGGAGCTCCCACTGCAGTGCTGCTGGTGCTTCGCAATTCTCCAGCAGCACCCCAGTGCTCCGCAGCCCCCTCGAGCTGCTCATTTCAACATGGAAAACCCAAAATGGGGCAAAAACAACAGATGCTGCACAAACAGCCAAAATCCAGCTGTCTGGGGCTGCACAAGCCCTGCTGTCAGTGAATCCCAGCCAGCGGTACTATGAGCCTGGTGTCAGGCAGCATCCACAGCAGAAATAAGGATATTTCCAGCACTCTTAACATTTTACAATGCTGGGATACTCTCCAGCCAAATCACTTGGGTTCAGATTTCCACTAACCCACCTCATTTCCGTATTTGTTTTAATCTCTCAGCAAAAATGAAACCATCGGCTGCTTTGACCAGCTCCTTGACTGGAATTAAATGACTAACTCCTAATCGCTGGTGGTCCTGAGCTGGCTTGTCCCAGAAAGAGGGAAATAGAGTAAAATTGTAACCAAGGAGCTGCAGCCAAACAAATAGCCTTGTCCCCGAGCACTGCAAGGTGACTGACCCCAATAGCCACGGCGATGTGGGATGCAAGGGAGACGTGGGGGACTGCTGCTGCCTGCGTTGCTGCATGGCCCCTGCCAGGGTGCTGCCCTGAATGAATTGCTCTTTGAAGGGCAGCAGAACTGCCAGGAAAGCAATCAGCCCTGATTTAAAGACTTCCAGTGGCAGGGAACCTACTGAAGCCTTTGGCAAGCTCTTCCAGGGCTTAATTACCTGTGTGTCAAAAACGTTTACCATTTTACTTGGTTGAACCTGCGCAGCTTTGGCTTCATCCGCTTGGGTTCATCCACACCACTGAGCCACAGCATGCCCACCCTGGTCAACAAAGGCATTTTTGGTGGGCATTGTGTTTGCAGAGTTAGCGGGCTTTCTAGCACAAATGCATTGGCTACCCTCCCTGTATAGCCATGAAAGCACTGCAGACAGTTGTGTACCCCATGTAGAGGAAAGACTGGATTTGCCTTCCCCAGGTGCCTGTCTGTCCCCACTGAGCACAGCAAGGACAGACTTCTTAGCCTGGCCATCTCCCTTCCAGGTGGTTAAAGATAGATAAAGGTGACCCTGAGAGCATCAGTCCAGCCCTTCGGAGAGGTGAATCCATCCAGCTCTCCATGGCCTTCCTGCAAAGCCTCTCTTCCCAGGTTTAGCTCCCATCAGTCTGTGCTCTGATCCCACTGGCATCCCTCCCTACTCAGGGCTTGGCAGGACAGGATTTGCCCTGAATACCTCCATCACGGGGAGAAAGGCACCCTGGAGGGGATCACAGGATTGATCAAGCACAAGCCTGTGGATGTTTGAGCAGAAACAGGTTCTGGGACAAAGTGGTCAATGTGGGGGCATTTTGTTAAAGCTTCATGGGAAAAGGACTGTGCAGCAGCAGGCAGCTGCAGGCAGGTCCCAGTGGTTGCCCAGGCATGACCCCCATGGGAACACCATTAGATTCCCCCCTGTATAACACCATCAGCACTAACACCTCTGGATTACAAGCAATGCAGGGTCTCTAACAGCCTCATTATCCCAACAGCCGCCCAGCAGCTGCTCCAGCACTGGACACAGCCTTGCCCCTATGCATCAGTGCACACAAGCTGAGCCTGGGACTCAAGTTTTTTAAATCTTGCCCTGTTTCATGCCTTGAGAGGCATCCCACATCTTGGGAGGCTTTTGGCTCTGCTGGGGCCATCTTGGGTATAAACCTCCAGCTCAGGCAGAGCCTTCCTCTTGTCACCAGCTCTTTGGGATTTCAAGTAGCTTACCTTACCAAGATCTATTGGTAGAGTTACTTTTAATAGCATGTACGTGATGTGGAGTAGGATATACCACTATGGCTCTGGTTGGCACATTATAAATCTCAGCGAAAAAAGAATGCAAAGGGCCAGGAGGGTGGGGGGTGAAAAAAAGCAGAAGGAAGAGACCATTTTCCCAGAGCCCAAAGCAGGCAAGGGTGGGGAGCGAGAAAGGCAGGGTCATATGGCTCGCTGGGGCAGAGTGTGCAGTTGTTTATACTGGAAATGAGTTTCTGTTTATTGCAAGCTATGGTGGGGAGACCACAAATTGAACGTAAAACAAAATGGGAAGGGTGTGGGGAAAGTCAGGGGAGGGGGAGCGGGTGCCTTTGACAAACTCCAGAAGTCACGTCCAGTAATAAATCAAGCCAGGATCCGTCCTGGGTTACAGGACCCAGAACATCTGCTTGGGCTGTGGGGAAGCTGGGCGGGCAAGAAGGCCTCTCCCAGCCCTGCCTGGGGCCGGACGGGGGGCCAGGGGCTTGGGCAGCTCAGCCACCCATGGATGCTGACGATGGTTCACGTGCAGGCAGGGGTGGACTGAGCACACGTGGGGAGACACACGCAGGGCCAAGGGATTTAGCAGGCACCCTCAGTCAGCCTCTCCATCCTCAGTGGTCATACCTTGGCTGCTCTCTACCTCCATTTCCTTGTCTGTAAGGTGGCACAGGTGCTCTTCTCCCATTTATCACTTCTCCCAAACTTCGCAGCAAATACCACATGGGAAGGCAACTTCTACAGTGTCTCAAAGCTGGGGCATGGCACAGGTGCTACCGGACAGGGAAATTCCCTGCCCTCTCCTAGGGCAGCAGGAATTAGTGTGTTAATGGGGCTGCTGGTGAAATGAGAGACAAATCTCTCGATAACCCCACTGGGGCCAGCATCACATCCATTTTTTGTACAGGCTTTGAAGGTATTAAGTGCTAAGGATTTTGGTTTGACATCTGAATCCAGCTGCATTGTTGTGAGAAGCCGTTGCAGATTATTGCTCTAGACCAACCTTTCATACATAATCTATTGCTGTGGGTTTAGTGCTTCAGAAGGGGTGATGGACGTTTGTTTTGCAGATTTAAGCATTCCCCTCCTCTTTTTCCTTTTCTTTTCCTCTTTCCTGGAAAATGGATCCTATTAACTGCTGCAGATGCCAATGTATTTGCAACCCATTCGGCTCACAAGGAGGACTGCATTCAAGCTATAAACTTCCTCAAGGGTTTAAGTAAAGCATCAGGATGGGGAGGAGAAACAAAGACCATGCATCTGCCCTCCAGGTCCTTGCCCAGTTCTTGCTTTTCCAGACCATATTAGTGCAGAAAGCAGGGGAGACAGCCACCGAGATGCTTATGTGAGGTATGACCTCAAAAGTCATTTGCATTTCATTATGCTGGGCCATGGCTGAGCTGCTCTGCCATAATGCTGTGGGTGCTGCTATGGGAACTGCTCTCTGAAAATGCCCCTGAACAGCTTTCTGTGCATGGGGCAAGTACCAAACTGTGTCTCCACTGTCTCCCTGTTGCAGACAAACCCCAAATCCTCCCACACTGGATCCTGGGAAGGTTCACCCCATGTCACTGCTGGAAAGGTCAGAAACCGTTAGCATCACAGCACTTCTCCACTTACTCTAGGCATGCTGCCTTCCTTCCTGTGCTGCTGGTGGCACATATGCCATGGGACAGACCTAGCTGCGTTGGCATTAATCCAGCCAGAGCTGCTTTCTCTGCTCCAGGAGTGGATGGCAAGGGTAAAACCAGAGTGCCCTGCCCTGTCTGTTTCTTCCTGGCACATCCTTGTAGCTCTTATCCACAGCCGAGGCCCCAGTCTCAGACCTCTGACCTCATCTTAGAAGGATGCTGATCCATCAGCATGCATTGAGGGGAGAATTGTCCCTGTTGCAGGAAGTGTTTGCAGTGTATGCAGCAGCAGTGTTCTCCCAGTCCATGATGGTAGTGGGGCTTATGTGAGCCAGGACACCACAACATCCTTCTGCTGCTGACAATGTCTGGACCACGGGGCTTACTCTTCTCCTGTAATTTTCTGTGCAACGCTTCAGAGACTGCAACAAAATCCTTCAGTGACTTTAATAACATTTCCCTCCAAAGCTCTAGGGTATTTCCCCTGCCCTGGCCCTGTGAAGACACGCTTCAGGTCTGCTGAAATCCTATCAAATACCTCCTTGAAATCACCTGGAGCCCCTATGATGGTTTATTGAGAGTCCAGGATTGTTTGACCTTGGAGGGGGTGAGAAAGGCAGGAGAAGAAAGAGCAGCCCTGGGCTTCCCTGCCAAACTCTTTGATCCTGTGCTGAGCCTCTTGCAGAGAAAACAACCCAGCTAGGAATCAGTCTCAGCCCATCGGTGGGGTATCTGGGCACTGTGTCCTCCTCTCCGCTCTGTCCCAGATCTCTTGAGGGTCTCCTGCTGTGCTGAGCAGTGCCACTGCATGTGCAATGCAATACTTCCCCCAAAAAAGCAGCAGTGCCTTGATCACCTGTGCACAGTACCCATCCTGGCATCCTGCCCCCCTCGCTCTGCCCAGAAGAGATTTGGGGACCTCCTGGTGGCAGCTCAGTCCCCAGCTCTGGTGCTTGGCACTTGCAAGGGGGTTGCCCACCTCAGGTGAGCTCTGTGCTGGGGGTTCCTGCCAGCCCTTAGGAGATAATTAAAATATTTATAACAATATTTTTAATAACTGCTTGTTAATTGTTCCTTGTTGGCAGTAAATCAGAGGATGTGTGAGAAGCCACTGTCCTCCATGAGTAGGGACAGGCTGTGCTGAGCATCTAGGTTATCGCTGCCGGGGCAGGGCCAGCAATGATGCCACTCTCACCACTGATCTGGTGCCGATGCACTCAGGAAAAGTGCGTTAGCTTCTGGGGGTTTCGTTGTTAAAAGGCCATCGATAAATTACAGGGAGTCCAGAGGAAAATTGATTAAAGGATTAGAAGGTAGCGTATGACCTAAGGGGGAGATTAAGGGAATTTAGTGAGGTGTTCACTGCAGAGTGAAACTGGGGGAAGCAGGGAGGGAAGAAAATGAAAACAACCTTGCAGAGATTTTACAGGTAATGATTAGAGCAGGTGAAGTCGCTGTGAGTCGGTTTGTGCTTCACGCTTCCTTTTGCAAATTGTGGGCTCTCATGTGGGTGGGAGGGGCTCCCCAAGCTCCTGTTTGAGCTGCCCTGGCCGTGTACACCAGGACCATCCTATGGGGTTTGCTATCTGCCACTGGTGGGTATTTAAGCATAAGACAGGATTTGAGGAAGATGAGCATCATTTTCATAAAGCAAAGAGCCTTTTTTTTTTTTAGCTCCATTTCTTTACAGGTGGGCTGAATATGGGACCTGCCTTGAAGTTGACTGAATTAAGGATGCAGCTATTACTTCCAAAGGGAGTGAAGTCTGGGGTTATGTGACTTACATTATCCCAAGGATCTCATTGCCCTGAGACAAGAATGAGGTCAGGATCTCATTCAGACCCGAAGAAAAAAAAAGATATTCGTAAAGAGAGCAGCGGTGTTGAGCAGTGTGTTAGCTGAGCTGGTATCCCAGCCCACCCCTTCTAGAAATGACATGCTCCTCTGGGTTTCGTTCCCTTGAAGGATACCATTTGCGTGACCTGTGGAGAGTGATGCTCTGAACTTGGGCTCCCCCCTCCTTTCACCCCATGGCACCAGCAGCACAGGGGAGGATTTAGGCTTGAGCTGGTCACCCTCCTACTGTTGGTGACATGCCTGACTGGTACTTTCTCAAAGCCAGAGAATGAGCAGCTAAGGAGTGGTGTGGAGACCTCATTTCCTGGGACAAATTAAGCATCTTCCTTGATGCATGTCATTAATGGGCTAGCAGCATCCCTGAGCAGCCTGAACAGCACCACCAGACAGATCCACTTCCTGGGGTGTCTGTCTCAGCCCCATCCCCATTAGAGTCCAGTGCTTTGATTTTCCAGGGTATATTATGCAGAAGGATATGTGGGATGGGGAAAGTGGCTTCACTAGACACACCAAGGAGGCTGGCTGCTGCTGCAGGGACTTGCACAGATTCCTGCTGGGAACAACAAGGAAAAAAGCCATATGAGGCTCCTTCTGGTCCTGTGTCAGCTCGCTACAGCCAACTCTGGCATCTTTCAGGGAAACTCTGGCTCCAGCTGAGCTGTTTTTGCAAGTTCCCTGCAGTTGCTTTCCCAACAGGACTGCACAAATGATGCAAAGCTGGGCAAGGCCACTAGCATTGTGGGGTCAAGAGCTCTTGCACACGAAGGTCTACATGGTCTCAGGGGCTGAGACAGGCACAGGCTGCAGCTGAGCCACGTGTAGCATCCCACCAGGAGAGCAGTGGTTCAGGGTAGAAGGGCAGGCCTGAGGATGTGAGTGCTGAATCTACCTGAGCCAACCCAGATGCAATCTGGATGGCCAAACACAGGGTTGGCTCAAGGGTGAGACAATGGCTCTACTGCCTGTGCAGACACCCGGTGCACAGCAGGGTACCTGCACATAGGTGCCCACTTTCAGGTCCCCTGTTCCAACTGAATCCAAGGTGGAGCAGCCAGTGTAGGCTGGAGGGTACGGAGGGGGATGGGAGCACAGGCTGCAGCATTTCCTCTAGTAAAAACACGGGAGAAGAGTGGAGCGGGTAATTTTCCATAAATGCTGGAGGAAAGGAGCTTTTCCTGCAAAAACCAGTGCCAGTGCAAGAAGAAAGTGGATAGAACTGTGGTTACTAACTGCTCCTATCAGCTCCTCCTGCCTGGGCAGAAGAAAAGCCCGAAAATATCCCTTTCTCATTCAGAGAGTCAGAAATCTCTTACTTATTCCTCTCCATTCCCTGTGGAGTGAGAGACCCCTCTGCCAGCAGGTACCCCCCTCACCAAGATCACGCAGAGAGCAGCGTGGGGAAGAGCGGAGCAAAGAAGGAGATGTATCCAGGCTGCATCTCAAGAGGGATGAAGAGAGAAGAGGCATTTTTGGAGAGCTGCTGGCTGTTCAAGGCAGCCCACACTCCCCCACTGGGAGTGATAGCTGGTAATATTCGTGGCTAGCTTGTTGCTCAGTACATGACAAAGTGCTTGTAGCTTCCCTCTGGAGGCTCCTCCTGGATAAATATACAATTTCCAGGAGTTCTGGTGGGACAGCTTTGCCGAGGATACACGGCTGCTGATGGTCGCAGTTGTGTCTGATTGCACCTGGTATTTTCCCTGTCTTCTCCATCTGGAGAGGCTGGGAGCACAGATTGCTTTCTTGCAGCCTTTAAATAAGGTGATGGAGGGGGCAGGGGCATTGCATGGTATAGATTGTCACAGGGATTTGTGCCTGGAGCTGGGAAAAGAGGGAGGAGAGGATGTTGAGATCTCTCTTCAAGACCTGCTGGCATGGAGGCAGGGGGCTGCCGTGGCACAGACCCTTGGGCTCCCCAGTACCTGCTGGGGAGCCCTTAGGAGCACCCTGCATGCCCCCTGCCCTCCTGCACAGCAGGCAGAGATGTTCCCTCTCTCTTGATGGCAACTGTTCCAGCTGATCTCCTGGAGATTTCCAGGGCTCTGCACAGATTTGGGCTCCAGGGCTGTGTGTTGCTCACAGCTGGTGTGGGCTGAGATGGAGCACAGGAGAAAACAACACTTCAGAGCAGTTTTGGGCTGCTCTGAAGTTTTTTATCAAGAGGTACCTAAGGGAGGCAGCTACTCCTCTCTGGAGATCAGGGCTGTGATGTGCTCCCATGTGTAGCAACCACAAGCTCCTTGTGGTGAAGAGGAGCTGCTAGGGGACCTGTGTGGGTGCTAGGAAGCATTTTCCTCCTGTATTGCCTTGGCACAGTGCATCCATCCCTGTGTTGAGGAGAAGGGTCCCCTGGAAGCAGAAGCTATTCTGGCAGGAACTGGAAAATCCCATGCAATTCATGCCCCATATCCTTCCTGGCCATTTTATAAGGAATAGGTACAGCATTGGGGTGGGAGCTGCGGGGGCATCAAGCTTTCCTCCCCAAACCCCAATGGTGAAAAGCCCCATGGCTGTGCTGAGAAAGTGGAGAGCACATCAGCCCCCTGCTCTCCACAGGGGCTGCAGCCCCTTCATCCCGAGCTGGGCACAGCAGCCTGGCACCTCGGGATGCCCCAGCCCCAAGCTGCAGGCAGGGACATGCTCTACCTCCTCGCAGCCTCCCTTGGCTCTGTTCGCCAGCACCTTCCCCTGGGAGCTGCACAGTCCCTCACCCCACACTGCTCTTCAGGTCTCCAGGAGCTGGATGGAGGCCCAGTACGCTCAATCCCAGAGCAGCCGGTAACAAGGTTTGGTCATTACTGCCCGGGGCTATGTGCGAACCAGTGACCTGGCTCTGAAATGGTTTATGTTACATGCAAATCCCCTCGCAGAGGTGTTGGGGGAGGAAAGCTGGCCTTGCCGTGAACTCCCCAGGCTGGAGAGCAAACCCCATCGCTGCAAAGGGTTTCCCGGGCCCGGCACACTCACCGTGCTGCCACATCCTGCCTTTCTGGAGTACGCCTCCCGCGTGTGCCGCACCGAGCACCGGTGAGCCCCGGCCTTGCTCGAGGCCTGGCTGTGCTACCGTTATACACAAAACAATAATCAGCTGCCGTAACAAGGATGCAGAGTAGCTGAGCTGGCTTCCCTGCTGTTGTGCCGGCTCCAAGTAGAAACAGCTGCATTTGGTTTGGTTAAATGTTTTATTTACTCCCAATTATCCAACAGATAACAGATTTGCTTTCTTTTGTTCAATATTTAATACTGTTTCAGAGCAAATCCAGTCTTTGGTTTCAATGGAGAACAGGAGAGTTAGGAGGGACTTTCTGCTTCGCCTCCCAAGCGAAGGCTGGAGGTACCCAGCATCCTTGTTGCACATCAGTCCCTGAGGCATCCAGCCCAGCATCCCAGCCCGTGTGGATTTGGGGTGCTGGTGTGCTGTGTGGGATCTCCAAGGACCTGTATGTGCATTAGCCCAGGACAGCAACGCTGCCCAGCACTGACGCTTCTGGAGGGAGTTGGCTCTGCAGCTGGGAGCAAGGGGGACTGTCATGGGTGCGGGATGCCTGATGGCTTCACCTGCCCAAAACACCTCCCCGCAGCATTCCACACCTTCGGAGCATCTCCGGAGAGGGTGGCCATGCTAGCCAGCCATGCTTCCCCATGCCGTGGTGACTGGACCTCCTCTCTTGCTCTTTCCTATCACTGCTTAACCAGGCTTGCTTGATAATTTTTTGAAGGCTTGAGAGCTGTCAGGTTTGAAGAGCACCTCTGCTGTGCTGCAAATAGCATGGCTTCGTGCAGTGCAGGATGAAGCAAACTCAGGTGAGCCTGTTTGTTAGCACACTGTCCTGCTGCGAGGCAGCTTTTATGGCTAGGAGCTTGCACTGAGATTTGGGCTTAAAGCGGGGCTCTGAGCAATCTTCTCTATATGAGTAATTCCTCACCCAAAAATTTACAGCACTGCCTCTTGACACACGCGCTGAATTTTCTGCAAGGGAAATGAGAAAATCCATAGCTTGGTTTACGAGCCCCAATCAGTGTAAAACAGGGCCTTTTAGAAATTTATCTTTTGCTGAGTCCACCTTTTTCTCCGGCACCTTCTGGGGAATAAATTCTTGCTCTTTGAGGCTAGGAAACTGGCTCCTAGATGGCAGCAGGGCCAGGGGACTTTGCTTACAGCCACAGGTGTCCTTGGTCCATTTCAGGAGTTCGTGGGAAGATGCTGCAGCATGAGAGTGTCAGGGCTGGGCTAGGTGCTGTCTGAATGTGGGCATCTCTGGTGTTCAGCTGGGATGGCTCACACTCCAGAGGGATACGTCTTCAGTGTCTAATTTTAAGGTGGAGGAATGTCCCCCTGAAAATGTCCCTTTCTGAGGCTGGCTGGCTTGGACTGACTGGGAGACACCTAAACCCTGTCTCCATCACTTGCCCAGGTCACCCAGGAGGTCAGTGAGGGATGAGCGTATCTCACCCTGTGGCCCTGCACCCCTGGGCTCCTTAACTCTCTCTTACATTAATTTTGTTGCATTAATTTAAAAACAAACAACTTGCAGTGGTTATGAACATGATATTCCCAGAGCACAGAATTGCGATGCAGGGGAGTATCACCTGCCTCTGTACTGCCCCACCTCTGTCCTCTGCACCCTTCCTCATCCTTGCCCTCATCCAAGAACAGCCTGAACAAGGAGTTATAGAGCAAAATTGGAACGTCGCCTTCCTCCCTTCCTCCAGCAACAAAACACAGCCGCATCCCTGCATTTGGGATGGTGGGAGAGACTGTCCCTAGCCACAGCCATGCTGCACTCCAGCACAGGTGGTGCAAAGCAGGTGGATGCTCCCCCAATTTGCTGGGCAGTAGAAATATGATTTATTCATTGTTGTTTTCTTTGTTGTTTCCTACCAGTCTGCTGTACACAGGCAATTTTAGAAAAGCAGCGTTTGATAAATAATACATCATGCTTGCAGCCAGCGTGTGCATGACAAAAGCATCTGCCTAGGTGTCTGTGCAGGCATACTGGTTGTGTTGCTCTTGTGCACATGTGCCCATGTGCTCGGGGCTGGCCTCTCACTCCCGGGTGGGTCCCTGTTGTGCCTTCCAGCCTGTACAGCTTTTCCCTTGGTCACTTGGGTGCCTTTTTCTTATTGGCACATACCCACTGCCTGCAAGGTCATGGATGTGGTGTGAAAAAGTCAGGGGGTGAGGATGTGGAGGGCATGTTAGGCGCAGGCAAGAGATGAGGCAGTGATCCTGCCATGGGCACTGTGGAGAGTCAGGGATGTGAACAGTGGGAGTCGGGCAGCAGAGCAGCATCAGTGCCGGAGTTGTGCCCCAGTGCAGGACAGCATGGGGGTCCTGCCCATGCACAGGCAGGCAGTGTCACAACTATGGCTCTAGTACAAGCACATCCTGCTGTCATGGACCCTGGAAGCTTTGCTGGCCCGAGACTAGGATGATGAGTTATGCAGGTGACCCCACAAGCATGCTGTAGGATCGGTATCTCCCAGCAGCCTGGCACCTGAACGTGCCTCGAGTGCACCAGAAGAAATACCTCCTACAGTAGTGTTTGAGAGGTCTCTTAAAACTTTTATTGGTACTATTTTTTGTATCTTTCCACCTGTGGAGCAAGGCATCTTTAGTACGTTCAGCCCTCAGCAGGATAGGAAAATTATAACTGATCCATTTCAGAAACCTCTAAAAATGACCTAAAATAACTTTCCTATATATAAAAATGCCATGATTTTAATGTCCATTATCTCATGACCTAGCAGGGCTAGGAAAAGCTATTGTAGATCATTTTTAGTGGTTTCTAAAATGGATTGGTCACACTTTTCCCCTGCACAGTGGGACTCAGGGTACAAGGACAACTGGGCTTTAGAGATGGGGAGGGAGACAAAAATTTGTGTCTGGGCTGATTCGTCTAGAACTGTTTCATCCTCCACTACCACTTGTGCTCTCCTCAGCTGAGCAGAGATGCTGGAGCTGGTTAAGTGACAGCTATTTCCAACAAGCTGGAGAGACAGTGGTTAAATGGATGCAAAGCCTGGAGCACCAGGAGGAAAGCCAGCCCCGTCCCTGCCACCAGTCTTCTGTAGAGTCTGCAGAGACAATGACCCTGGCTTTCAATGCCTGTCACAGCCATGAATTTTGCTGGAGCATCTCACAGCTTGCGAGCAGTTTGCCCACGTGGGCTGTACCCAGCTCTGGTGCAGCCTTTCATCCCCTCACTCTGAGCTTTTACAGCAAAGCTGGTTGCAGCCCGAGCTGCTGGGAAGCCACCATGGCCAGGCATTAAACATGCCGGGTTTGCAGAGAGGACATCAGCAGAGCGCGTGGAAGAAGTGGCTTCCTGCCATGCGAGAGGTTAATAGACAGATTAGAGAGGGCAGGCGCTGTTTGCTGCGAAAGGAAAGGAGCTCTGCTTTTACAGAGTTCAGCAGCTCCATGAGGCGACGGGGAAGTAAATATTTGCCAGGATTAGGGAGGCTGCGTGCAGGAGTCCAGGGAGAGTGCCCGTGCAGAGGCAACGTGTTGCTCAGGCTGTTTTTGGCATCGGGCAAGGGCTGAGAGCTGGACATCAGCCGGAGGAGGATGGAGGAGATTGGAGCGGGACACCCCGCGCCCAGAGGCACTGCCCAAAGCCTCAGGGCAGGAAAAGCCTTTAATGCTCCCTTGATGGCTTTGTTTTCCTACGCTGCTTTTCTTGCTCTCTCCATCGGCCCGACTGGCTGGCCCACCTCCAAAGACAGCATTACGGAGCGCCAGATCGATTGGAGCCTGCAATTTTATTTGCTGTCTTTAAGAGCCTTTGATGGGCAGGATGAGCTGTGCAGGCGAGCACCTTTCCTGGGAGAGGAGGGGAGAGGAATAGGGTTGCAAGCCACCATCTCCCATAGGGAGGTGGGGTTCCTGCCACCAGCTTGGAGGCACTGTGGCAGGGTGGACAAAGACAGCCCTCCCAATGCACCAGGGCAGCTGAGAAGGGGCTTGCAGCCCTCTCCTTTGTGGTCATGGTCATCCGCATGGTGTCATGCTCACAGCCCCAAGTGAGACATCACTCTGGTCCTGCACTCTCCCATGGGGTGAACTTTCTGCCCATCAAGGTGGAAAGTGGGGCAGTTACATGACATCCCCCTCCCAAAACACCTGTGGCTCTGGGACTGACAGCTCTTTGGAGAGATGGAGGTGGCAGGAGTGTCCCCATGAGACTGCTTGTCCCTGCCCAGAAAGAGAGGGACAGGCTCTTCTTCCACCTCTGGCTTGCTAAAAGGCACCAGAGGATGAAAGGAGGAGGATGCTGCGTGCACAGAGACTAGGGGCTGCATTTGGGGCCTCAGTCTTGGAGCAGAGGACAGGATCTTCAAGACATTCAAGGTTGTGAAAATGGGCCATCTCTAAAGGCTCCTTCAGAGTGGGGATGGAAGTGGGGGGCAGTTTGAGCAGCCTTCCTTCTCCCAGCAAAGCAAACCTGGAGGCACAAGCCCCCCCCCCCCCCCCCCCAGCCTCCTCAGTGGAGGAATTAGCACAGATCACCAAGAGCTGGATCCGGCATGGAGACAACAGAGATAAATTATCCTCAGATGGACTAATTTCAGCTCAGTAGTGGTGCAGCATCTGGGGCCGTTCGGGTAGTGCAGAGCCTCTTCATCGGGCAGGGACCGTGCAGGACTTCAGGGATGCTCGCCAAAGCCTTGGCTGCCTCTACCCGGCTGGCTTCTGGTGTCTTGCAGGACAGCTGAGCACAAGCAGCCAGTGGGCAAGAGGCCCACTGCTGCATCCCCAGCATCCTCCCCCAGCCTGCAATATTTCCCGCCCCCAGCCCGGTTTGCCGGGTGCCAGGAGGGTGCTGTTGGCTCACACTGCCACCACGCGGTCGCTCGGACCCCAAAGTCTGTCCCTAAATCCCCTGCACCCCTTCAACCCCTTCGAAACACCTCCCGGGAGCCCCCAACCCCCTTTCTCTCCATTGCCCCCTGTAAAGGGTGAGGCTGCCCTGCATTTGCTCCTGCCTTACCCCGGGGTGGCTGTGGGGCAGGGAAGGGGTTAAGGAGCCAGCGAGGAGGAGGAGGATGGAGCTGTAGCAGGGATCAGGCCCTTGTCTCTGGCCTTGCGATTAGCCACTCTGTTTTGCTGCGGAGGGTCTGCTTGAATAATTTAGCTGGGAGGCTCATTAACCAGGCTCTGGCCTTCGTCTGCTGGCTGAAGGCTGAAATTGCCATTAGGAGGAACACGCGTTGTGGACCAGCACAGCTTCCCCTCCCTGCTGGCCCCCTCTCTCCCTCTCCCTCTCCCTCTCCCTCCCCTTCTCACTCTCCCTCTCCCAGAATCTTCTTGCTCCCCACTGTCTGACTCCACTGCCCTTGTCTCTCTTATTATATGCTTGCTCCATCTCAAACCCTGCCTCAGGGGGACCAGTGTGCATGCAAGTCCTGTGCCTCAGTTTTCCCTCTGTAGACATCAGTAGGGTGCTGCAGCTGGAGCTCATGGCACACACACACACACACACACACCCCCCCCCAAAAGCTTTCTGAGCAAAACCCGTCATTATTTTCTGACCACGGGCTCTGCTGTACAATGTTGAGCCAGGATCCCGGCAGTCCACCCTGGCAGTCTGTGCTCACAGCAAACCAGATGGGTTGGCCCATTATGGTCCTGCTTTGGTCCTAGATATATTCCTGAGTGTGTTAACACTAGTGAGGCCTGGGCTGAGCCTGAGTGGGGCTGAGGAGACCTCCAGCAGCTCTGCAGGGCTGTGTGTCACCTGGGGAATTCGCACAGACGTGGCTGCAGGGATGTTCCATTTTGCATTGATGTCTTGAGGCTTTGGCATCCTCCTGGTGCTGCTGGCTCACTGATGCAACGAGGACACCCTTAGCTGACTCTCTGCATCCTTTATGTCTCTGGCACAGCATGCAGAGGGGTGTTAGGTTGGTGCACAGCTTCCCTGCACCAGCATCAGTGTGGGCTGCTCCCTAGCAAGATACAGTGCATGCACAGTGCTGTGGGACTGATGATTTGCCCTTGCAGCCCTCTCAGGAAGGAGTTTCCCAGCCTGGGGGTGTTCCCTGAACTCTTGCATCACTTTGTCCTTGTTTGCATCTCATTTTTGGTAATGTAAGGCATCTGCCTCAGCTGCAGGGAGGGGAGCAGTTAGCTGTGTGGTGGGGAGCGCTGCCGGGACCATGGTGGGATGGTGAGCAGTGGTGTTTGTGCTGAGGCTGACAGGTTTGTTTCAAAATCTCTGCTTGGAGAGAAGAGTGTGTCCTGAGACATCCCAGGTGGATGCATGGGGACAAGGGCTAACAAAGGAAGGGAAAAAGGGACCTCTACAGGTTTAGACAGTCTCTCCAAAGGAAGCCTGGTGCACATCCAGCCCAGAGAGTGTATTTTATAGCAATGTACTATGCCAAGGTGCTGCAGTTAGAGCCAAACTCTCCTCTTAGCAATGCAATAGTCCAGGAAGCGGAGCTGACTTCAGTGTCAGTTCAGAAGAGATTTTCACCAACGTACAAGGGCAAAATTTATCAGCTGAAAGGTATCACATCTCATCGTCCCACACACACCAGCCCTTGGCATTTTGCAGAGTCTTCTGTGGCTCTGACTGTGCTCCTGCAAAGAGCGCAGAGTGCACATTATGTCCAGGAAAGCCGAGCACAGTGTGAACACTTGGTTGGGTTTAAAATCCTATTCTGGCTCTAACCTCTAGGACTGACTGATGAGGCCAGAGGAAGGCTGTTCCCTGATGCATGGTCTCATCCTGTCTCCAGTTGCCTGTGTCTCTTGGGAGGCAGGTCCCTGGGATGGAATCCTCTGCCCCACTGCTGAAGGTGTTAACTCTGCCAGTCGTCCTGCAAAGCTGAATTTTCTCTGCTGGTTTCAGGTTTTCCTCCTTATCTTGCCATAAGCAGTCCTTGTTCCTCCATTTGAGGACCTCTGGTCTTTTGGATGATCATCCCTCAACAAGTTTATCACTCCCCAGGGACATGGCAGAGAAAGCCATGAGTGCTGTAGCTTAATGGGGTCAAGAGAGCAGCACCTCCTCCTCATCAGTGATGTCTCTGTCACAGCCTTGAAGACAATTTCCCCTGGTACCTGCCAACCTCCTCTGCCACTCCATCTCTCATTAGAGTCAGTGACCTGCCAGGGGAGGAGGTGAGCTGCTGTGCACAGACCAGTCCAAAGCAAGGTCTCATGAGGGACCTCAGCAGCAAACATGGGACAAAAGGTCCCCAGGTGCTTTGAGCAGATGATAAACACAGCCCAGGCTCCCCGTGCAAACTGTGTCCCTTCCCAAGCTGGCAGTAGCTGAGCATGGAGGGACATCCCCTTGTTCAGGACCTGCTGATAACCCCACCTCAATGGGTAATTGCTCTTTCTCTTTCCCTGGCAGCCCCCCCGAAGGAGCCATTGCTGATGTGCCGGTCTAACAACTACCCGAAGGGTTTCTACTGCAGCTGGCACCTTCCCACTCCCACCTACATCCCCAACTCCTTCAACATCTCCGTCATGTAAGTGCCTGGGAAGGAAGGGTGCAGTGGAGTGAGTTTTTGTCCCTGCAGCCTGGAGCAGGCCTCAAGTAGTGCCATGAAGTCTTGGGGCAGTCAGTCTGACCTGTGCTGAGTGTATGGGATTGGTGTCCCAAAAATGGGCCTGGTGAAGGATGTTCCA
The DNA here is from genome assembly GCF_965140245.1 of Athene noctua. Classification (NCBI taxonomy): domain Eukaryota; kingdom Metazoa; phylum Chordata; class Aves; order Strigiformes; family Strigidae; genus Athene; species Athene noctua. The sequence goes on from NC_134077.1 coordinate 11,222,861, forward strand.
GGGACATCCAAACTGGATGCTTGGCACTGGGGCTTTGTCCCAAGAAAGTTCCCATTTCCCCAGAGGGGACCACAAAAGTCTCAAGCTCCCAGGTCCCCTTTCCATGCCTCCCAAGTCTATCTTCTCTGCACCACTTTTCCACATGGAGGTTTTGCCGGCTGTTTTTCAGCATGTTTGGCACAGCCATGCTCCCTTCTAGCATATGCTGGCTGCAGCTGGGCAACAGCAGCATCCCTCACCTAGAACTGGCCATGGCATGGTATCATCCCCCATCCTGTGCCTGGGTTCTGGCACAGCCCTTATATAGGCTGGTGCCATGCATTATCTTCTGGGGCTTGTGTCACCAGCAGGAAGGAGACCCCATTCCTCTCACAGGAGGGACAGAGCCAACCCCAACCCCAGCAGGGTCTCATCCTTTCCTTGGGGCACATGTCACTGCAGGCTCTCTGCAGGATTAGGATAAAACATCACATACATGAGCCTGCAGAATTCCCCAGCAGGAAGAAACCATCCGTTTGGCTATGACAGGGGCTGGTCCACAGGGACTGTGGGCAGAGCGGGGACACAGCACTGCTCTTCTGCCTCCTGCCTCTGGCAGCATGGGTGTATCCTGACCCTGAACACTGCTCTGTAGGTAACGGTTCTTCTCACCTCTGCTTTCCAGACATGGCACGAGAGAGATGGTCTGCGAGAAGGATGTCTTTCCCAAAAACAGGTGTCACATCAGATACCTCCAGCTCTTCTCGACTGTGAAGTACAAGGTGACTCTGACAGTCACGAATGCTCTGGGCAAAAACTCCACCACTGCCACCTTTGATGAGTTCGCCATAGGTAACTTCCACGGCAGCAACTGGCCTCTCTGAGACGGTGTTGGGGTTGGCTTGCTCTGCACACAGTGTCGCCTGCCAGAGCGATGGGATCAGGGAAAGGGCAGGCTCTCCAAGTGGAGCTTCTGCCTATCCAGGCATGAGATGGAGCCAGGGTCTGAGCCATACTGGCATCCTTCTCGTGCTTTCCCTGATTCTCCTGGCCCTGCTGTAACTGGTGCCAGCACCAGAGCATCCTGGAGGAGCTAGGCAGGATGTCCACAGGCAGCCCCCATGCTGGTCCCATCAGTGGCCTGGTGCCCTGCCTAGTCCCATCCCCAGTAGTCCAGGTCTCCTGTGTTTGCTGATCTCCTCCCGACCTGAAGTCTAGGGAAGCAGCTGCCATGTGCTGGGGCAGAGGGCTGTGAAACTGGTGTGATCACAATTGCATTGCCCTTCTCACCCCTCTGAGCATTCCCAAAAGAAAGATTTGGTGTTTGTGCTGGAAGTAGTCATGGGAATTAGGATTGGAAGAGAAATTAAAATAGCCCATCCTCTTGCCTCCATCCTTAGGCAAGGTAAAGCCCTCCCAAAGACATCCTCCACCAGCCCTTACCTAACATCATCCTAAAAACCCTATTCCATGCCTTTGCATCTCTTCACTGCTCCATCTGGGCAGCAAAGGCTATGCAATGTGGGACAGGGAGCAGCAGGCCCTGGGGGCCAGGGTGTCTGTGCTGACAGCCGCAGGGATGCTGCCTGGCCATGTCCAGACCTATGGTGTGGATATTCCGACTGTGAAGGACCAGCGTGGACTCGGCAATTCAGAGTCAACCATGGAAAACAGGGAGCTGGGTACAGCACTTTTGCCACCAGCCAAAGACAGATTATAGCCAGTGCCGTGACAAGAGTGTTCATCCTCAAAGAACAGGAAAAATGGGAGAGAATAGAGATCAGGAACACGTTGAAAAACAATTTGCTGGTTACATGTGGCAATTACTGGACCAGAAAAACAAATAAATGAATCCTTGAAGTGCAGCCAGCAGTCAGTCTTTGCCTTCAATATGCTGCATGTCCCAGTCTCGAGTGGCTGGAAGTGCCGGCGTGCAAGAGGAGCTGCACTGCTATCCCAGATTTTCTCTTTCTACCCCAAATCCTGGAAAACATGGAACAAGAAACAAGGCACCAGCTCTGAACAGAGTGGGGAAATTATTTTGGAGCAGGGACTATCCTGCCATGTCCCTGCAGACGCGTTCCATATCCAAAGCTCATATTCATCAGTGCTGCATTGCAAACGTTGATAACAAGGCAAGGAGCTTAGCAGGGAAGTGGTGGAGTTTCAGTCACTTGGGTGCCTTTAAATGGAAATTGTTGTGTTTGTGGAAGATACACTCCTTAAAAATGAAGGTAACCTCCAGCCTGTGGGGCCCAGGGCAGCGATTAAGCTGCATTTTCTGAGTTCCTTGCATTCCCTTCTGCAGGAGTTCAGGGCATTGTCCTGTAACATCTGCATCCCACCCATGCCCTGCCTGGCTTCCTAAACATCTGGTCCTCCATCCAGCACACAAGGGCAACCCCCCTGGGAAGCACACCCTGCTTTGAGCCCCGGGTATCCTAGCACCAGCACAAGCCGGATCCAGCCCAGAAGTTTGAAGTCAGCCCAGGACGGAGGAGCGGTGAGCAGAGGCCAGTGCTGCCCCGGGACAGCCATTAGCATGGGTGCAATATTGCTTCCTCTTGCAAGAGCACCCAGAGCAGTGCAGGGTGCCTGGTCACATCCCAGCAGTTGCGGTGGAAGGTGAGACCCCCCCGCACCACCTGGCAGATGCTCTAACACCCTTTGGAACAGCACTTAAGGAAGGGATGATGGGCCAGTGCTGATAGGAAGGGCTGTGTCCTGCCCCTCAGAGCCAGCCAGCTCCCCTAAATGCTTCAATATCTAGTGACTTTAAAATCTCCATGTTCTGTACAGCTATGAAATTCTCCTCCTCGGGATTTGGTATGGCCACTGTGCATGAGAAGCACAGACACAGTGGTGATGGAGTGTTCAAGCAGGCAGTCGACAGGCTTAGCAGAGTCATTACAGGATGAACTCAGCTGCCATCGATCAACAGCCACCTGCCTTCAATGGAACTTCTCCTTGTACCATCCCAGTGTTTCCAATTAAAACAAGTGCACTGCATCAGTGTATTTTGCCATGCAATTTTGCCCCAGGTTGCCGGCTCTACTTGCAGAAGCTTCTGCATTTCAGCGTCTCTTCTGGCTCTCTTCTATACAGCTGCAAACCCTGGGGTGGTGTCCCTGTGTGGTGGGTGCTGGTGTTGTGGATTCAGCATCCAGTTCCCTGGAATCAGCATCAGTTTTCCTGGGGATCTCTACCAGCATCAGCTGGGTTGAGATCTCAGCTTGAAGATTGTGCTGGGTTTTGCTCTGATGGAGGGGTGGGAAACCTACAGCTCATGACAAAGCCATTGCATCAGCTCATTGGAAAAATGCTGCATGGGAGCATTGCAACATGTGTACCCGTCCTGATAAAATGGAGAGACAGTGTCAACCTGAGACTGCATGATGACGCTTCTAAAATCCCAGGGCTGAGATGTCAGAGCCTCCTTGCGTTTTCCCCTTAGCCTAGAGAAAACTACCACACCTTCTGCTTGGAGTATAAACCCCAGGAGTGAAGCCCTGATCTCATGCCATGCTGAGGACAGAGCAGCCTGGAGCCAACACAAGAGCAATGCAGGGCCAGTGGCTCTCCTTCCCAGCACCATCTGAGCTGGGAGCAGCCCCACTGCTGGGTCAGATGACCCACCCAGCCTGGGCAAACACAAAAAGCCCCCTGGAAAGGAGTCACCTCCATTGGTTTTGCTTCCTCTCTCCTCCCTCCCTCCCTGGAGCTCCCAGCAGAAAAATCTCTTCCCCAGCCACTCAGATGATGGGCTCTAATTGTGTAGAAAATGGCTGGTACTTTCTTTTGCTATCCCAGGCCCATGCCTTGTTGGCACTTGTGCCATGCTGGTTATTAGCAGCCAGCTGCAAGGACGTCACTCTGCATTGTCATTTTCAGTGATGAGTGGAAAAGCTTTTCCAGCCCTCTGGCTCCTATCTCTCATTGGTAGGAGATCTGGGCTGCCTTCCTCCTTATCTTGCTCCTGGATCCATAATTACGTCTTCTGCAAAGGTATCAATACTAATAAAAGTGAGCATGGGGAAGGAAATGTTCTACAAAACATCGGACATCAGAGCTTCAGCCCAAGGCAGGAGGAGGTGGGAAAGGGGCTGGAGGAGCTGGAAGGGAGAGGGGCTGGAGGCAGAGGATGGTGCCAGGGAGGAGTGAGGTGGTGTGTCAGGAGCTTCCACCTCCCTCACGATGGCTGGGACAGCATGGGGACATTTGTGGCACTCCAGGACACAACCCCATCTTCCTCACTTGTATGAAGAAACAGGAAGCTGGTGCATGCATCCCCTAGGAAAGCAGGGACATCACCACCACTCAGCAACATCGGCATCCCACTTCAGCACCTTTCTTCTCATGTGAGTGTGGGGCAGATTAGCAGAAGATGAACAGCATCTTCTCTACACAAAAGGAGGAAGGCAGCCTTGGACAGGGCCTTGCAGCCACCCATTCCTTGTGTGACCTTGGGAAGGTCATTTTATCCTCCCAGCTCCAGCTATGGGGCCAATTAAGATGCAGAGGATCTCAGAGGGGCTGCATGAGGACAAACGTGCCCATGTCTGTATGAAATTCAGAGTCTCTGAACACGGGTATACAGTTGCCTAGGCAGAAGGTCAGTTCAATTCATACTACTTAGGAAGGCAGAATTAAATTACCTAGACTGACATTTGGCTAAGACATGGAGTTTAATATCCCTCTGCTCATAGAAAATGCCAGGGGATATTTAACGGCCGCAAGGGATCCATTTTAGTGCTTGTTGGAGAGATGGGATGGGCGACGGGCCCCTCCATGCTGCGGGGTCTCATCTGCCTTTCTGAACCACCGGCTTCATTTTGAGATGTGTCTAACAACAGCCAGGGGAGATGGATAGCTAAAGACTCACAGTTAAGTGTGAGCATGCAGAGCCTTTAGAAAAAGCCACTTTCCATGGCTGCTCTTGCACACCGAGTCCTCCCTTGGATGTGGCAGCTGAAAACCAAGTGGGAAGCACGGTGAGTCGCCTCCTGGCCAAGCCCCCTTCCCAGGAATGTCTGATGATGCTCCCTCAGCTCTGCAGGATAATATTACATCTGGTTTTGTAGCCGCTTAACCAGTACTCAGCCTAATGCCCATCGTCCATTATTATTATTACTACTATTGCTTTTATTACATTACTGCCTGCAGGCCCTTGCCGAGGACAGGGCTCTATTATGCTGGCTGATGTACAGCCAGACAGTCCCTGCCTCACCATGTGCGGGCTAAATGGAGGCAGACAAAGGCTGGGGAAGGAGGAGTGCTCATCCCCATGTGCGGAGCAGGGACCCGAGAGGCTGCGGAAGATGAAGGACTCCTTCAAGGTCACATAGAAATCAGAGATCTGGACACAGCCTGTCTCCCCTGTGGGACCAGCTCTGATGTTTCCCATGATGAGCACAGTTTAATGAGGTTTGTCCTAAGAGACATAGATAGGTCCTTACTGGACCAGCTGCTGGAGGTGCAGTGCCCTCTCCTGGATCTTGCATCCCTGCTGCCTTGGAGGGACGTGGCAAAACCAGCTTTGGCTTTGTGCTTTTGGAGTGGCTGCCACTGCTGTGCTTTTTAGCCCGGGCAGGAGTCCGGTGGATGGGGGGACACGCATGGGAAGGTAGCAGGGATTGCTGGTTTTCCCATTAACCCACAGCGCAGTTTGAAGGCTTGCCGCAGCCAGGAGTACAGCCCTCTTCTACAGCTGGGCTCTGCTGTGCTTGCTCAGAGCCGGGGCAGCCCTCCCATGCGCACTAAGGGAACTCTGAAACACACAGAAATGGGCCTGGGGGTCACATCCCTGCAAAATGGGCAGGTGACTCCCACCTCAGCATCCGGGCACCTTTCTTTTTGCTTTTCTACAAACCACCACAGTGGCATCTCTCACTGTTCCCCAAGCACATGTGCCCTGCCTGGCACAACTGCATTTAAGCATCCCTCTGCCATGGCTTCAGGCTGTCATGCCAAAAAGCAGGGCCAGGCTCTCTGCATTGCCACAGGGAGTATCCCATCGCATCCATCCCAATCCTGGCCCTTTTCTTCCCACTTCCTTGCTGCAGAGCCTCAGTTCGCAGTCATCTGCATTCGTTCAGCTGAACAGACTTTTGTTTTGCAAACCAAGCCCGCTGAGCCAGTGCTGGATTTATACTTTTCCGTATGCGTTTGGACTCCAAGTCCCTGTCGATGGAAGCTGATGTCCAGCCTGAGCCTGGGGCTTTGCAGTGAGTGGAGGAATTGCACAGCCATCTGGAGTAGCTCAGCACAGCACAGCCCCAGCAAGTCGTTCCTCCTGCCGAGGATAAAACTGTAAATGGAAAGTTGCATTCAATTCTGCCACAGAGAGGGATCAGTGAGAGCCAGGAGGTGGAACCAGACACCCATGATCGGGCCTGTGGATGCTGGCTCACCAGCTGTTCCCCCAGTCCTCCAGGAGCATCCTCTGAGCACCAGGTGCAGTGGGGATGGAAGCTGTTCATCTCTCCTTGCACCCACCATGGCAGAGGGAAGGTCATGTTGGGGTAATGGTGAAGATGATGGTGAAGGAGGACTGCAGTAGAGTGTGTGCCAGGGTGCTGAATGGGAGGGTTGGGGAGAAGGAGGTGGTGGTGAGCTACGTCTTCTGGGGAATAGGGCCAATTCTGGGTCCCACCAAGGTGGTTAGGCTGTGGCTTCATTTCAGCAGCCCCCCTCTATCTCACCCACAGCCAAGAAAGTGGGTCTGAAAGTATCACAGACTCGTTTCTCCTAAGAGGAACAAACAGTGGTAGTGCAGGGAGGGTGTCTTCCTAAGGACAATTGCTGTGATTCCACCATCATTCTGAAGCAGAGATGGCAGCAAATGTCACACACACAACTCCACTCACAGCAGACTGGCCCCACATCAGCATCTGGTCTCATACAGCTTCAAGCAGAGGGAGAGATGTCCTTCATGCATAAGGCAGTGCTGCAGGCAGCAGGTAGGCAGGCTAGCAAGTGAGCAGCTCACTTGCCACCACCACCTCCTTCATCTCCCAGGAGAGGTGAAGCCCCTGTATGGACATCACCTCCCACCCACAGCAGATGAACCCCTGGGGTCAACATGGAGAGGAGAAGACTCCAGGGGCACTCTTCTAAGTGCAGAGTCCTCTGAGAGCAGGGAAGGAGCTCTTCCAGGCAGAGGGGGTCTCCCCATGGCCCCAGCATCCCTCCTCCATGCTTGGGAGTGGAGTTTGATGCTGGCACCTTAACAAGCTGCTGCTCAAGGTGGTCAGAGCCAGGGGACCACTACTCAGCCCAAAGATTTGCAGGCCAGGAGGGACCAATTGGCCTGTATGTGGACTTCGGAGGGAGTTAAGAGCTCTCCTGGAACATGAGGACTGCATTGCTCTTCTCAGAGTGCACAGAGCGTCCTCTTCCACCCCATGCATGGCTGTGTGCCCAACTCCCTGTGCCCAACTCCTTCCTGGTCATAAGAAAAGGAAAAATATGGGTGTACCCAAATCTCTGTCTTTTTTGTTGTTTTTCTATTGAAAATTGGGAGTTTGAGCTGTTGGGAGTTGAGCAAACCCTTTGCGAGGAGCAAGGCTTGCTCTGCAACAGGCAATGCCATTCATCACATCCTGTCTGTGATTTGCTCCCAGCACTCTAAAAGTAGCTGCAGCTTCAAAGCACATTGCATAGCTCACACCCAATTAATATTCACTCGAAATACTTGTCAGGGAGTAAAAATATATCCCTGTATCCCAAAAGCAGAGCAGAGCTGAGAGAGAGGGACCTGGGGTAGAAGGTGACTATGGCAATCCTTTGCCCTTGGAAAATATGATGTGCCAACACTCTGAATCCCGAAAACCCCAGCCCTATACCCAAGGACCAAAATCTGCCACGTTACTGCAAGGTGAGTGTGTTTGAATAGCAGTCAGACTCCCAGAAAGCAGGAGGTATGAGGAAAGTGCAGGATTTGGGCATGGTGGGCTCCTTGCCCTGACCCAAGTAGCCCTGGGGAGGAGGGGATGGTCTCTGCCCTGGCCAGGATGTTTCTGTGAGTCTCTGCACTGGCACCTCCTTGTTGGTGGTTAGTTTGAGCCAGGACTGCCATACCACTGACCTAGACAAGAGAAGGTGATTTGCATCTAATTAGTTTGGGAAAAGTATGTTCTGTGTCTTGGCTGCTCCTCTTGGAAAGCCCAGCCATCTATGCCGAGGGGTGTACAAAAGGATGCCATGTGCAAAGCTTTACCAGCCACCCTCTTGTCTTCCAGTAAAGCCGGATCCTCCAGAGAGTGTGGTGGCCAAACCCGTGCCCAATAACCCTCGGAGGCTGGAGGTATCATGGCAAAACCCCTCATCCTGGCCCGACCCTGAGTCTTTCCCGCTCAAGTTCTTCTTGCGGTACCGGCCTCTCATCCTGGACCAGTGGCAACATGTAAGTGATGCTGAGCTGGCCGGGATGGGAGGGAGTGGTGGGGGCTGGTGGCTGGGATCAAGTTGCATTGGGAACAAGTGATCAGAGACCAAAAAAAATGTCTATTCACTGCCCAGGCAACCCAGACCATTTTCCTCTCCTTCTCTGTCTCTCCTCCCTTCTCTCTTCCTCTCCATCTTTCTTTTAACTCACATTCTGCCTACAAATGGCTCTGCAGGCTCTCCCTGCTTCGCATTTTCATCCACGGCCCCTATCTACTTTCCATACATATGTTCTATATAAAACCTGCCAACGAGATGTAAAAGGCATTTAAAGTATAAATGTCACCACATTTAAATGCGCCTCTGCCACATTTAGATTTTGAACTGAAGATAAAATACTGCTCGCCGTAACTCAGAGCACAGGCATGGAGCGATTGCCATGATGTTATCGTATTTCTTACTTTTATTTCTTGTTTCTTTAAAAAAAAAAAAAAAAAAAGTCAGTGAAATCCTTGGCAGCCCGGAGGACAGATTTCATTTGTTAGCTGCAGGAAGATAACGAACGGCTTTTTTTTTTTTTTTCCTCTGTGTGCTACTTGCATCCTCAGATTGTGAAGGAAAGCAATCTGCTGTTCGAGGAGAGGTGATGCTATGCTGGCATGGCTCATCCAGTATCCCCTCTTGGCAAGCTGGACCAGTCAAAAGCCAGTTAGGTGCTTTGCTTGATAAAGAATTTTGTCCCAAAATAAGTGCCAAATGGGAGGAAGCACCAGGTTCCCGAGGCGCTCACCTGCATCATGGAGCCAGGCAAGGTTTTCTTCAGCCCCGGTCTTCCTGGTGAGAGAAGTGGCTGAGAGAGGGGTTGGGAGGCTTTGCCCGTGTCTCTGCAAGATGGTGTCTTGGCAACTTTTTCTTTTTGTGTTGGTTGGGTTTTTTGACGAGGCAGCACTGCAGGTCGTGTTTCAGATTTGATGATGGCTTTGAAAATCAGAGAAAGGTTGGGAGAGGGTCTTCTTGCTTGTCTCTTTGCCCTTCACTTCCCTCCTGGGATCAGGAGAGCATTCACAGAGAATTCCAAGGGGTAAGAAAGCAGAGATGGACTTTGGATATTAGATTGCTGTAGATATATTTTTTTCTCATGGGGGAGAAATGTTCAAATTGTAGAAGCTGTGAATAAAGGGGAAGAATTAGTGGGAAATACTAAATACAGTGTCAGATTTTTCAAGGTATGAAACTTGTGGAAGAAGCTGATGTTTTCAGCCTCCTATAGCCTGATCCAGACAAGCATCCTGCAAATGCAGGGGTCTGCACCCAGAAATGGTGGAAGACCCAGTGAGCTGCCTCCTGCCTCGACATACTTGTGGTGTGAGGTCTCTCCATCACTGGGTATTAGGCATCATACTCATGGGGTCAAGCTGTGCCAGTCCCCTCACCGCAAGGCCTCCAAGGGGATGGTGTGTCCTCTCCATCAGTGCTCTCAGGAAGGCAGCGATGGTGGGAATTACACTGAGGTGTTAGTAGCATTGGTGGTAGGGTCACCCTGGCTGGAAAAAGCAGTTCTAGGGCTGTAAAAACTTGATTTCTCCTATTTAAATATACCCTGAACTGTGGAAAGAGCTTGAGGTACCAGCCCTCATGGTGGGTGCAAGCAGGGCTGTGAAGCACTCATCTCATGGCATCCTGGGAGGGCACAGCAGTCCTGGGTACCGCTTTTAATCAATATCTCCTTGCTAGAGACGTGTCCTCTGTCACTGGCTGATGGAGGAGTGTGTTTGGGGAATAATTTGCTTGGTGAGCAAGTGCAAGCATTCAGCGAGTGAGGTACCAGCCTTGTTTTGTGACTCTCCTGCTCTGCTGGCTGGGTAATGAAAAATCTGATTTGTGGATGATTTGAGGAAAACTGCCACTATTCATCAGATGAATTATTTGCGAAGCCTAATTCAATCAGCTCCCAAACACCAGGGGATGGCAGCACTGCAGCAACTGGAGCTGCTCCAACCCCAGACCCCCTTGGCACACTCAGCCTGCTTAGCCCTGCCCGGCACCCTGCAAATGCAGAGGTTTGTATCCAAAAATTAACCCCACTGATTCCAGCATGCTGGGAGCATGCCCAAGCCACTCTGAGCTCTGCTTTACTTGACCTGTTGCTTGTTGGCATCCCGGTGGGTCTCCCCATTCCCCCAGATCCAGCCAGGAAAGGGGAAGACATGGTTTGGTAGGCTCAAGCCTAGCTCAGCCATCTAGCTCATCCTACAGTGGTGGCAGTGAGTCCCTCCTTGAAAGCACAAGTGCCCTGAGAAAGGATGCAGGTGGTCACGCATGCCACACTTGCATGGGGGTGTCTTAATTCTTGCCAAGGTGAAGGTCTTCTGCTACAAGCTGCCCCTGGTCTTGGCTCTTGCTGTCCCTGCTGCCTGCCGACATGGGAAGGCCATTGCACACAACATGCTTGCTGACAACAGGGCAGCTTGGGATCCTGGCAGGGAGAGAAGTCTCCATCAGAGCCAGGAGGAGCTGGGCACATCCCTCTGTGCCTATGGTCCCCACACTGAGCCGCATCCCTGCCTCCTCGTGGCAATTTACCCATGCACCACCTGTGGGTTTTAAGCATCTCCTGCCACTCCCTTGGCAGCCCTACGGGAAGCCCAGCATCCCTGCAGGAGCAGACACACAAGGGAGCACTAGAGACTGACCAGAGTCAGGAATATCCATGCAGACCCTGCTCACATGTGGCATTTCTTGGCAGAATAAGCAGGTTCCCTTTTTCCCCTCCACCTCCTGTTATCTTTTCAGGGTCTGATCTATGCACAGCACCTCAGCAGGCAAGACCGAATGAACACTAATAGGATCAGATGGATGTTGAGCTGTCGAATACCGTAGGGTCTGATTCAATCAGCATCTGCTTTCTCCCAGGCTCTTCCTTTCAGGATTTTAATAATGCCAGTGCTTGGCACCAGAAGATGAAGCCATCCGTGGCGGGAGCGGTGGATCTTATCGAGACCACCGCTGCGTGAGCTAGCCATAAATGCAGTTACCCCCAGGAGAGAGCCAGGCAATGCTTGGCCCATGCATCTTCCACATCAAGCAATATCTGGGACTGACCCAGAGCCGGGGGGGGGGGCACCCTCGTCCCCTTCCCAGTGCTTTTCAAAGATGGGTTTGAGCCCCAGCATGCCACTTGCACTCCCTTTCCCCTGCTCAGCAGCGCATTTCCGCTCAGGCCACTTAGCAGCTCTCGCGTTGCAGTTCACTCTGGGAATTATGATGACGTGCTCTGGGAATTATTATTGTAGGGAGATGATGATGATGAGTTTCCACGTGAGCATGTGGCATGGTGTCTGCTGGATGCTTCCTGAACCATCATGCTGCCTTGCAGCAGCTCCCTCGAACCTGGGCACAGGCATTTCCAGGCTGTTCAGGATGCAGCAGTGTCACATCATCTCACATCAGGTGGCCAACAACTCCCCTCTGCCCCACCAGCGCTGAGCTCACTCTGAAACTCAAGCAACTTTAAAGTCACGCTCCTCCCTTTTTGGAAGAGGGGCTGGTGGTTTCTCTGCTGCCAGAAGAGAGATGGGATATTTGTAGCCTAAACAGGTTTTTTTATTCTGTCCTTTTGGCAGAATCTCCCCTTCTGTCTCCTAAATATAAAACATTAAATGTTTAGGGTATCCTTTATTTTTCTCCTGCTTTTAAGTTTGTAATTCAAGCCAGATTAGTGTGGTTTCCTCTTCTGTTTTATAGCCCCATCCTGGCCCCAAGCGAGCTCTCCTAATGCTCTCAGATGTTCCTCTAATGGCTTACCTAGGCTGGAACTGGATACCCTTTCCTAATGGATTGCTAATAGCCTGTTTCTGGTTTTACAGGCTCCTTCAGTTAACTCGCAACAGCAGCGATCGCCACACTCACACATGCGATCTCCCTGCAAGCACATCTGCACGCTCACCCCTAGATGCAGGCGGGTGGCCAGGCACCATCCTGAGCATCTTTGAGGAGCCCAGGGTCTTGCACCCAATTTGCTCCCACCCTGTAGCATTTGCTGGAGCAGGGTCTCCCCTTTTCCCGTTTTTGGGGGAGAGATTGCATGCACTGAGCACTGACCAGCTCGGTGCATGTACCAGAAACATGGTGAGGCTCAGAAGGTATTTCTTAGCAGCATCAGAGCTGGTGGCCAGACTGAGGGAGGATTTCCTCTGGTAGGTTGCCAGCAATTTGCAGATGCCGTCGCAAAGTCTAATTGAACCCATTGGCTGCGTTGACAACATGAAATGTTAACGAACCGTGAGGCGGTCTGTGCCTCAGATCTTGAGATTTGCAGTAAAAGGTCATGAGATATTTAAAGCTAATAATGTGGTTGGGTTCTCTCCTTCCTCTTCTGTTTTGGAAGCATTAGAGCCATGTCTGTGAGCATTTGTAAAGGATAGAAACATTCTTCTTTGGAAAAGCAAGCAGAGGTGCTTCTACTATCCCAGGATTTTAAGAGCTGGGGCCACAGAGCCCCCAGTGCAGACATCTGTGCCAACTCTGCTGCTGGGCAGCTCTGATATGGGAATTTGACGACAGGAATGGTGGTTTGTAGGTGTTGCCAAATATTTAGTAGTTGGGTTCGTTGGTGTGAGGAGGACATGGTCGTCTGGGCTGGCTACTGTCACTCATGTGTTGGGGGTGGCTGCCAGGTTGGGCTCAGGCTCATCTCCCAAGGCAAAGCAACATTTTTCAGTCAAATAGGTGAATCTCACAGGCTGTCTCTGGAAGTTCCTGCCTTGGGCAGCCTGAAATAACCTGAAAGTGTGCGCTAATGCATATCCTGCCTGCGACGGGCAAGGAGGAGGGATGGAGCTGGGGAAGGTAATTAGTGCCACCGCCTGCCGCAGCTGCGTCCCCACCGGTGCGGCAGCAATGTCACTTTGCAGCGGGCGTGCTTCTTCGCACCCATTTGCATCCCCCTGTGCCTCTGCCGCTTTGCCTGCGCTCCCCCTCTTTTCAAGGCAACCTTGGCAGGGAGGTCACCCTGAGCGAGCTGGGTTACAGCTTCACGCCTGGTAGGTTTTATTGCAGCACTTCTCTCCCTTCCCCTCCCGGCTGCAAAGTCAGTGATTAAAAAGGGAAAAAAAAAAAAAAAACCCACAAAAAAACCCCCAAAAACCAAACCACAAAATAAAACAAGAGAACAAACTAATAGGTGGGAGCAAAATGTTGAGGCTGTACTAGTGTTGCTCACAGCTTGGCATGGGACAGACAGGGCTGGAGCAGAGGGTGCCTTGGAGGATAGAGGTGGGAAATGCTCAGAAACCACCTTTGCAGGGATGGAGATGGGCTCGGGACCTTTGGCTGGCACTGTCTGCATGCTCTCAGTCCCCTTGAGAACTGCTAGTGACCTAAAAGCACTGAGCTCCCAGCAGGATTGGGCCTCCAAAGGCAGCTGTAAAGGTGCCACTGAGCAGCAGAGCACTCATGCATGCACCCATGTGCATACGCTCACCTGCATACTTGCACAGCTGCACGCAGGTAGGATGGCACCATCAAGCTTAGCTTTCCCTGCCCACACACAGACCATGCCCCGCGATGCCCATGCAAAGCTGCACCCATCTGCTTTCACCCTCAGCCCACTGCATCAGCGTGGTAAATGCATCTGCAGGCAGCAGATGCCAGTGCCAGGCAGAGTTAGAGCTGGTGCTGAGCGCCCTGAGCATCCCTGATGCCATCCTCCCTGCAGCCACAAGCGAAAGCAATCTCTGCCAGTTCTCACTTGGCAGGAGGGACAGTGTATTCAGAAAGAGAGTCTCATTATTAACGAGCTTATAGCTCCGCTTTCAAAGATGCTCTTTATTTTAAGCCAGAAGGGAGCCGTTCAGCTGCATCTGGTGTGACACAACCCAGGCTGCGGAGGAGCCCTGTGATAACTTGTCCTCCCAGACCGGCAGCAGGGCTGAGCTATGTGCAGCAGCAGCACAGCAGCCTTTGCGGGGAGCAGGGGTGACAGCAGGGACCACAGCTCAGACCCTGCTGGGGACCTCCACGACCTGGCTGGCAGAGAATAAGGGAGAGGGGGGCCTGACATTCACTTTTCCCAACCTTTTAGTTATTCCAGAGTTTGGGCAGAAAGTTTTGTCTGGTGTTAGCCCAACTGATTCCTGTGGTGCTGCAGAAGGAGGAGGTAATGAATGTCAGACCTATTTGCTCTCCAGACATGGCTTTGAAAGGGAAAAAGCAGAAGATTTCCACTTCTCAACATCTTTTCGTAGGCTGCACTGGTTGTTCGCAGTGACCCTCCTGCACTTCCCAGTGGTGGGGTAGCTTGCTTGGGGGTTACTCCTGCTTTTGGTTTAGCCTGTTCCCCAAGGCAGGTGGGATCCTGGCCACTTGTTGTAGGGAAAAGCGTCTGTGAAATTGAGCCCACTGGGGTGCCCCGTCCCCCTCCCATTTCCCATTTCCCTCATTATCTAGGATAACCAGGGAGCATCTGGAGGTGGAAGAGGCTGCGAGGATGCAAGATGCACGGTGGACCCAGGCTGAGTGCTTATGAGGTGTTTCCTTTCACAAGCCCCTGCTCACTGTGGGTGGCGCTGGCTGTGTAAGCAGATCAGCTTCACCTTACAACAGCCAGGGTGCTCCTTTTATTTTGGGGAAGGCAGGCTCATCCATGTTCAACACAACATCTGGTACAGGCACGTATTCTCTGTCCTGGCATGCACAGAGGCAGTGTATCCCTGGCATGGGACTGAGGGGTGCTAGTCCCCGGTCAGCTCCCTGGCAGCAAATCCCCCCCTTCCCACACCAGCAGCCATGCTGGGGAGCAGGAGGTGTCAAGGAATGGAAAGCAGAACCACGGCCGCCCCAGGGGAGCCAGCAAACACATTTTCATGTGGGATGCAGAGAAGGAGGCATCTGATCTCCCCTTCTCCCCCTCTGCCTCCTTCCAACACACACCCACCCCCAGCTCCGCTGCTGGGGCAGGAAGAACTGGGGTTTTCTTTCCCCCATCCCCTTCCAAAGGCCATCTGGGCTTCAGACCTGCCTGTGCCTCACCCCGTTCACAAGTAATTGCTACCTGGTTACACTGGACCAGGAGCAGAGCCCGGGTGGTAACAGAGCACAGCGACCTTTTTTACTGCTGGGGCACCCTGGCAGGGTGGGCTGGGGGTAGCGGGAGTCCAGAGGGGGGTGTGCCTTCCTTAACTCCTGCTGTGCCAAGCACTGCAAGGCACTGCCACAAGTTTGCAGGCAGGGACTGGGACAAGGGCACACATGGATGTCCCTTGTTGGGGTCAGTGGTGTGGGTGGCTCCTGCGGATGTTCCCAGGCTTCCAGTACACGTGTAGGGGGGACCATCACAGACAGGAAGAAAGCCGAGCGCTGGGAAATCCCCTCCGCCTTCCTGGAGTGTGTGTCCCCATCCCATAAATGTGGCACCAGCCCCTGGGCTCATCCTGGTGTCTGGAGCTGTGGGTGGGCACTGGCTGTCCCTTGGCAGCCCCATTATCTCTCCAAGCAGGTTGATGGGGGTATGTGGCCATGGCAGGGAATGGGATCCCAGCCCACACTGTTCTCTGCGAGCTGTCAGCTGAATTACTGGGTTCAAGGGCTTTTTTTCATTTCTCTCTCTCTTTTTTTTTTTTTTTTTTTTAAATGCTAATAGCTCTGCATTGCACTGGCTACTGATCCCTCATTAATCTGGGCAGCGCTTCACAGCCAGCCAGAGTGACTTTTGGCAGGTGCACAAAGGCAGGCAGTGACATGCAGACCCCCCCCCACCCCCGGCCAAAAAAATTACCATGCGCAGCCTTCCTCCAACTTTTGTCTCTGTGTGGTGGGGACGCGGATTAAGGAATTTCTCCCTCTGCCTTTGATGCTGTGTGTCCATCCGTCCCTCCATGACCTCCCCAGTGTCCCCCCTCTCCCTGGCTCTCCCTGCCTGTGTCCAGTTGGACCCAGTCCCGTGTGCTTTCCCATCTGCTGCTGTGCTTCTGTGCTGAGCCATGGGCACCCACCCACGGATTTTCTCACCCACCATGGCAAATGTTGGATGTGTCCCCCAGCTGCCCAGCTCAGAAGTCCTTCATGCAGATGTCTTATGTGTGGGGAGAGATAGATACTGTCATCTATGCCTTCTCTTTTTGTCTTCTGTCTAAAGAGGAACTTAGAGCAGTATCCTCCCAGGTCCCACAAGGAAGGTCCTCCACATCCTCCAGCCTGGGTCCTGGGGAATATGCCTCCCAGTCAAGGCACAGCCTCAACCTCATTGTGCCTACAACACTCCATCTGCAAACACTGAGCTACAGGCTGACTGTGACTGGGGAGAGGCAGAAATTGCTCCCAAGGGGAAGCAGTCAGCTGGGAGGGCTCTTTGGGCTGGAGAAAATGCTCCGGATGGAGCAGCAGCCTGGCTGGACCAGCAGGACCACAGTGGGGCTGGTCTGCCTGCAGACTGATTGCTGCAGGGATCAGCCAGGGGGGCTCAGAGAAGGCTGAAAGACCTGTAGAGACCCCCACACAAGCTTGATCTTCCCAAGCCCTATGCTCGTTCCCTGCTTCCAAGGCACCCCCAGCACAGTACAGGCCAAGCTGGAAGAAAAAGGCTTTACAGGAGGCTGGCAGCTCACACAGTGATGTTTCATTTAATTTAACTGTCATTAGGAATTAATGAAAAGAGCCTGTCACCTCTGAGGACCCTGATCTAGCTTGGGCTTTGGTCCTGGGCTGAGGAGGGCTGGAGTTTGGTGGAGTTGGTGGGGTGGGTCTTAGTCAAAACCCTCAACAGGTTGGAGTATGCACAGCTGTGTCCTGCAGGAGATACTGGCATCCTCCTCATCTTCTTTTCCCCATCCTCCCTTCTGCCCAGACTGCAAGGATTTAAGTTTTCACCTATCCCATAAGTGAAATTGTCCAAACCCCTTTTCCTGCAGAATAGGCTATGCTCAGCCCCAAGATGGGAGCAGCCACCCCCCCCACCCCCCCCCGGTATAGACTGTGTTGAGGACCTGCGAGGTGCTATACAGGACCGCTCTAAGCCTGACCCTGTTATCTAGACAAGATGCAGCACCTGTGACCCCAGGACTGGGCTCTCAGACTCCCTTGTGTGCTGGAAACCCAGGGAGACCCTGCACAGAGCCCCACCAGGGTCACTGGGCTCATCCGCCCCCCTTACCAGGCTCCCTCCAGCCAGGATCTGACCTTAGACCCCCTTAGAGGGCACCCTGGGTAGCTGCCCCTCTGCCAAGGGGTCAGACCCAATGGTGAGACCCATGCTAGGAAGGTGTCTCCTGGATTATATGGACAGATTCAGGCACCAGCTGTGACAGTGCTTTGGCTAATGGTGGCTTAAGCTTTAGGCACATCTCAGCTTGGCGCAAGTCCTGCAGTGAAACCACTGGTACCCCATTTGCATGGTGCAAAGAGAGGCAAGAGTCAGCCTCTCCCCATCCAGCCCCAAAATCTGCAGCGATGAGATGCACGCACACCTGTCTCTGTGCTGCTCCCCTCCTGAGGTTTGGTAGCAGCTTCACACCTTGCAGGCAGCAGGAGGCCCTTTGCTCCCTGCCGGCTGGTGGGGGGACCGGACCGGCTGGACCTGCCTCCAGATGTGGGGCTCCTGTGGGCCCAGGCTGGGCAGCACGAGCAGCTGGGAGCACAGAGCCCAAGGGCTCCTCTGTGCCAGGCAGCAGGCTGGATGCAGCCCTGGGAGGGAGTAGGGAAGGAAAGGCTCTCACCTGGAGCAAGAAAGCAAAATTTCCCCCCTCCCTGGTAGGGATGTCCCAGAGAGGCTCTAAAAGCTGTGGAGGGGGTTGCAGTTTGCATGCCAAAGGAATTAAATTTATGCCGGGGTGTTACACATACTATACTGGGGAGACTGGGAAAAGGCTGGGTCTTTCTCAAGGTGGGTTCCTGCTTTTCATGTACCCTTGCAGGCAACGGGGTGAAATTAACCACACCAGCCCCTGCCCAGGCCATCGCATGCATCCCTGGTGTGCACACCATCTTGCATATGTAAAGCCACAGTGCCAGGGCATTCTCAGCCTGCAGGTGCATTGGCCCAGGTACCCCTGGGCACCCCAACAGTGTAGCTTCTCTCTCATTGGGCTTTGGCATGTGATCAAGGACCAGGCAGAAGTTTTCGGCTTCATCTTGCTCCTTTCGTTGAACTGAGTTCTTAATAGAACTCCCGTTTTGGTGCTCCCCAGGGCAGTAGAATCCTGAGCCTGACCTCCGGGGTGGTTGGGGAGGTGTGGAGGGCTCCATGCAGGTTGTACCATGAAGTTCCCCTCACCTGTGAAATGTCACTTGCTCTGCTTGAGCGTGAGCCCCTGGCTGAGCACCAGTGCTCACAGATGGGCTGTGTCAGGCCCACACCATCCCTCATCCCCCCAGCATCTTTATTATCAACATGTGTCTGGAGACAAGGTGGTTTGTGTCAGCCAGGGCACAGGGGAAGGACAAGGGATGTCCCATGTCCCCCCTGTGTCATGCACAGGCAGTGCAGGGGGGGGGAATGAAGCTAGCAGAGTGTTGGTCCTCAGCCTTCAAGACTGGGTGGAGGGTGCAGTGCTCCTGCCCTAGTCCCCTACTTGCCATCAGGACCCTGAGGCCAAGCCTGGCTCCATCCCTAGAAGGTCAGCAGGGTACTGAGCCCTTCTCCTCTATCACGCAGGTGTGTTTGCTCACTGGTGGCTGTGCAATGGGGGTGTGTTTCTGCTTAGCACCTGCATCTCACTGTGCTCAAGCTAAGCTTCAAGTGGATCAGAGATCCCTGGGAGCTGTGGACAGAGTCTGGGGTTAAACCATTGCACCAGCAGCCACATCCTCAGGCGGATGGCAGGATCTCCTGTGGCCCAGACACCAGTGACAAAAGGACAGAGGGAATTTTTCTAGGAAAGATGGCTGGACACAGCTTGATCCTTGTTCAAGGGCCCAGCCAGAGGGATGCAAGCCAAGCCAGTGGGACACCGGCAGGCTGAGAATCAGGGTAGACAGAGGTGTGCTGGTGGGGGAAGTCTCCTCCCAGCACTGGCAGTGATGCCCAGATAGTGTGCACACACCCCAGCTGCTGCCCTGGATGTTCAGCTCCCAGACAGCCACCCTAACATGTCTGAGCAGAGCCTGCCCGCACATCTGCTAGTTTCTGGTGACCTCTAGAGGAAGCTGCTCCACTACGGCACCATCAGTTTGAGATCAGAACGGGGATTCAACAGACCTTTGGCTTAGCTGCAGCTGGAACATCCTCCCCCTGCGTCCTGTCCTGGGCTCATGACTCTGCCCCAAACCCCGTAGCACTTCCCAAAGTCCTGCAAAAGTCTTGCTATCATCCTCTAGCTGAGCTAACCACGCTGACCATCTTACACCTCCCAGTGCCGGGGCTTCCTCTGACCACCCTCCCCTCCCCGCTGCTGCCCTCAGGTTGAGCTGTCAGATGGGACATCACACACCATCACGGACGCCTATGCTGGCAAGGAGTACATCATCCAGGTGGCAGCCAAAGACAACGACATTGGAACGTGGAGTGATTGGAGCGTGGCTGTCCATGCCACCCCCTGGACAGAGGAGCCCAAGCATCTCACCACGGAGGCCCAGGTCACAGGTGAGAGCCCCCCTCCCAGTACAAACAAGCTGTGCCACAGCAGGGGGAGAACCCAGGAGTTCTGGCTGAGGGTCCCCCCTGTCCAGCTCTGTACAAGTTTCAATCCCAGCCGAGAAGATCCTCCCACCCTGAAGGGGGGGCTGCAGCCCTTCACCCTACACTTTGCCCGCACCCGTGGCCCTGGCAGCAGGTGCAACTGTGGCCCAAGGGTGCTGACTCAGCTCGCCTGCCTCCAGCATCCTCCTCACCAGGATGCTTGGGGTGTGACAATAAAGCTCAGGGATGATGATGTTGATGATGACGACGATTATTATTATCATTATTATTTTTCTTCCCTGGAGCTCTGACCCCCTCCAGCCCTCCCTCTCCAGTCCTACCCCCTCCACACCTCCGACCCCACACAATGGCTCGGAGTGATGCCAATTCAAAATAAAAGCCACAAAGTTAACAAGCCTCTGTTTCTATGAAAGAGCTGGGACTGTGTCCAAATGAGCGTTGTCAGCCCTGTGTTTCCCAGAAAGGCTAGAGCAGACTGTGCCGGTTCCCCTGACTGGCACTGGCAGTGGGGCGGGGGGAAGCGCTGGTGTGCAGGCAAGCAGGCAGGCAAGCAGGCAGTGACCAGGCTTCTAGCTGGGGCCATGCATGTGAGCTGACCAGATGTACATGTGGGGAGAGGGGGCTGCTCAGTGCCCACACCCTTCAAACCCAGCTATGTGTGCAGACCCCAGCACATGGGTGCAAGCCGTGCTCTGCCAGAGCCATGACAAAGATCTGTAGGCCCTGGTGATGGTCCCTGCATGGGGATGCGGTAGATGCAGGCCCCACTGCCAGCAGGTGGAGGTGCCCCCTACACAGAGACAATGCCCACCTTACAGAAACAGCACCCAGTAGAGCACCTATTCTGGGTGTTCTATAGTTCAGGCAGCAGTAGGGAATTGCAGCCCCTCATCCCCAGGGGGATGAGCTCCCTCAAGGAGTGCAGGCGCACCCTGCAGCAGTCCTGGTGTCAGGGTTTTGGGTTTGCTTCTATACCCAGCTGCATCGTGCTAAATGCAAATACCACTACCAGCGGCACCTGCCTGCTCCCTGTGCAGGCACATGCATGTCCCTCACACATGTGTCCCTCACACACATGTGCCTGTGCATGCATCAGGCTGCAGCCATGCAAGACCGATGCGGGACACCCTGGGTCCAGGCTGACCCTCACCATGACACCTCAGTGGAGTTGAAAGATGCCGCGACAGACCCGCTCTGGCCCCTAGCATCCCCAGCAACCTTCTCCCCAGACTGTCTGACTGGGGGTACTCTGGGACCCTCTGGATGTGATCAAAACTGCCTTAGCCTGACTGCCTATCCAAGACCTTGCTGCAAACCTGCAGCCCTCCACAGGGCAGAGAACCCATCTGGTCCTGTACAGAGGAGGACAAGCCCTGTGAGCCAGCCCAGCATCCACAGCCATGTCTGGGATGTTGCCTGTGAACAGGGGATGCTCTCTGCTGAGCACTTGTGGCCATGTCTTCATGACTTCTTAGCCAAAATTCCCACAGAGCTGATTGACAGAGCAGTCCAGCTGGGCAGGATTGGGAATGGGAGAGATGCCCAGCTCTGCCTGGTGGTGCAAGGATCTCTGAGCACTAGATCTCAGTGTCAGAACAGGGAAAGTCTCATGGACCACACAATCCCATGGCTCATCATCCCAGCCCCTCAGCTCAGCCCTAATGTGGCATGGCAGTGAGAGGAACAATTTGGGGACAACATGGTGCCATGTCTCCACCACTTGGGGAGTGGGGCTGCCCCTACAGGATGCATCCCGGGGCACCCCAGCTCCCCTTGCCATCCACTCTCCCTCCCTGCAGAGACAACAAGCGCTAGCACCTCCTCTTTCATGCCACCCCCCACCACCAAGATCTGCGACAAGGGGGCCGTGGTGGGCAGCGGGGCCGTGGCAGTGTGTTGGACAGCTGGACTGGTCTTGGCTGCCTATGGTGTCCTCTTTATTTAGTGAGTATCTCTTAAACTGGGGGCATAAGAGATGGTATGTGGGTGCTGGGAAAGGGCAGGGATATAGGGACCCCAGAGGCTCCACTGTGGTTGGGAAGGGGATGCTCCAACCAGGCTGTGGGTAGAGGGCATTAAGCACGAGCCATTTGGGGTTTTCTTGCAGTTTTTTGTAAATGCACCAAATCTGGCTGCTTTTCCAGATTGGATGTTTTGGTGGAGATCTCAGAAATGGCTTTTTAAACATTTTCTGCAAAACCTGCAAAGGGGTCGGTCTTTGATGCCTTGTTCTCAGGAGCCCTCTGTTTTTTTAAAAGGCAAAGAAACCATGAGGAAATCTAAGGCCTTTGTGTAGTGTTAGAAGAAGAATTTTCCAAGATGAGAAAATTCAAAGATGCATCTCAAAAAAGTCCTTGGTTTGGCAGGCTGGAGAGCCCCCAAATGCCCCATTCCACTCCAGACCCAGGCTGCTGTCTCATGGGTTCCCCCCACACCCTTTCACTGTACCCACACTGCATGAAGACTATGGGATTGATCCTGGCAGCAGCCAGGTGTGTCACTTTTTGGGGATAAAGGATGTGTCACTTGTCCTTCGGTGACCAAGGAAGAGCTATCACAAGGCAGCTCCCATGGGTGTGTGGTCCTTTGCTCCTTTGCTGTGTCATGTCCACATGTGACATTAGTGGTGGCAATGGGAGCCAGGGGTGGATGGCCAGTGTCCAATCCTGGGAGGAGGAGGTGGAGGTGATGGATTAGGGCACCTGGGTTCTGGGAAGGGGTGAACTTCCCTGTGGAAAAAAGCCAAATTTTGCTTCAATGTGTCCTCTCGGTGTCTGGGCATGGCTGAGCAGGACTGGTGACCCCTCTCCTCCCTGCTCGCAGATCCCCATCTGTCCATCCATCGCAGCCCAGCGCAGACGCCTTCTCACTGCCCACCGCCGCCGCCACCATCCCGCCGCCCCCTTCCCGGGTTGAGTCTCTTATCTCTTCGATTTTGCACACGTTGAGGACGTATCACGCTTCTCGCCATCGCTTCGGAGGAGGACAGAGCCGCTGCCGTCCCCTGGGGAGCCACAAAATCCTCTCCCAGCCCGGAGCGAGGAGACGCACTTGTCCCCCCCATCCCCCTTTCCCCAGCAAGGCGAAGCGAGCCCGGGCACCATGCCACAGCTGAGGACCCCACTCATACAGCTAACCCCCCCCACGCCAAAGACGTGCCCGCCGCCCCGCCGCCCCCCCAGGTGACAGGGAGCGTGACGGTGCACTGAGAAAAGGGGATATGAAAATGGGGGGGGTGGTGAGGGGAATGATGCTCCCAGCTGTGTACCCCCTTATGGCAGAAGGGGGTTCCCCAAGGACCGGACTCGCTCCCCCAAGCTCTTGACCATGTGGCGAAGCTGGAGGGGTGCACGGGTGGGGGGTCTTTGTCCCGTCTGAGGGGATGATGGAGGGAAAAACTGGTGACTTTCACAAGTGTGGTGGAGAACAAGGAGCTGGCAGGGTTTTAATGGAAAAAAAAAAAAGGAAATGAAACACCAATAAAACCCTCCTGCCCCTTGCTGAGCACCTGCGAGAGCTGTTCCTTCAGCTCCCCCCCCACCCCCGCAGCACCCTGCAGGAGCCTTTGCCACCCCTAACCCCATCCCCACATCACCCCTAAACTTTTAACCACGTTGGATACAGGGAATCACCCCCGTTGACGTCTTTGTCTCATTCTCCAACAAAAGCAGAATAGATCTGCTGTTGCCTTTAGAGCTGGAGCCCTGCAGACCTGTCCTCTGCTGTCCCCCGCTGTCCCTGGCTGTCCCTGTGCCTGCTCTGCTCTCCTCCCCATCCTGCCCCAAGCCCTGTTTTGTAAAGACACCTCCTCTTGCCCCTGCCTGGACCCAAGCGCAGTATTTAATACCGTACGTCCTAGTATTCCCACTGTTGACATGCTGTATTTGAATTTTTTATAGATGTATATATATAAAAAAAAAAAATCAAAAAAAAAAAAATAGAGGGGATAAAAAAAAAGCTCACACCGAGACAATGCACACACGTACACACACACACACGCACCAGGAGAGACGGTCTTCATTAAACAATCATTTCATGATGGCTGCAGCTCTGGGTATTATTTCCCCTCTGGCTGGAGTGGGTGGGTTCAGCTGCCTGCTCCCACATGTGGTGCTGGCTATGATGGGGAGGACGTGGGGATGGCAGTGAGGGGGACACCAACACTCTGGAGCCTGCCCTGGGGCTTGAACCCATAACATCATCTCCTCAGGGGCTTGGGGGGACCCAAAAACTGGCCTTCAGGACATCCTGAGAAGGTGCAAGGAGGATGCCCACCCCTGGAAACCCCTGGTGATATAAAGGGGATGGTTGTCATCACCCTGTGTGGCAACCACGCTGTGATGGGTATGTGCCTCAAGTCCCCATTCACAGGCCCTCAGGGATCCCATGTGTCCCCAGGCTCTGGCTGCACCTTAACACCTCTCAGCAGGCAGGAGGATGGAGACCTGCCTGAACCCCGCTGCAGCCCAGAGGCTGGAGGTGACACGCAGTCCCAATTAATGCATTTTCCTTGTCTGATTAATAATTTCATGCTAGGAAAATGTTACTGGCCCAGATGCTCTGAATTAAACTTCCATCAGGGCAGGGCTCACAGGGACCTGGTGCAGGGGCAGAGGGTATAGCAAATCATGCTGTGTCGGGATCTGGCCTCTCCCCATGTGCCTTGCTTATGAGCACCAACTGGAGCAGAGATGTCATTGAGCTGCAGTTCATCCCAGGGCGAAAAAGTTCAATTGTTTTAGCAAATTGCCTGCCTAGTACCCCAACAGCTTTTCTCCAGTTGGGAGATGGGGGGGGGGGGGGGAGGGAGGGACGGAGGGAGGATGTGAAGGAGTCACAGCCCTGGCTCTACAAAGCCTGAAGGCAGCACCAAGCCAGTCACTAACTCCTACCAAGCACTTGCTGTGATTTTAACCATACCGGGGCTTTATTACAGGAGAGCTCAGTCCCATGCAGCCCTGCCTTCGGCTCGGCAGTGCTGGCAGCAGCACTGGCTTGGTGCACTGGTTAATGTTCCATTACCAGACAACATGCCTCCGTCATTTATTAATGTTTCATTAGTGTTAAAAACATCTGGTAATTAATTATGCACTGATTATGGATTCACAGTGCTAAAAGCAAAGGTAATCTACCATACCAGATGGCTCTTTGGGTCAGGGGGAAGGGACAGCTCTTAGCAGAGATGAAAATGTCAGGCCCAGCCCTTGCCTGGGGGAAGCATCCCAGACAGACGGATTGCCTTCATGTCCACCCAGGATCTCCATGGCTTGTCCAGAGGCATGCTGTCTCAGGTTATTAAGCAGAAGAAACCTGTCCCTCTCAAGCTGTTTCAGGAACCAGGGGAGCTGTATGAAAAGCCATCCAACAGTGGCTTTCACACACAGTCCCGGGCACCCTCCAGCACCTGGAGTTGGCATGCAGCCTGCCGATGACTCCGGGATGCCGTTTGTCAGCCCCTCCACAGTGCCTGGCCAGATTAAGAGGCAGTCCATAAAGCTAGGGGTGTCATAAAAGCCCACTCGTGTAGTGCCCCAGCAATATTATGTACAGATGTGCAGAGATGTTTCAAACTGGGGAAGGTCCCAGGGGAGCATCCCTGCCAAGCAGAAAATCCATCCACTTAGCAGTATAAATCCATACAGGAAGAAAGAGGGAATTACAGCGCTCGGAGAGACCTGTGCATCACATAACCTGAAATCCAATACATCAGCAGGGCGCAACGGGTCCCTGCATCTTCCCAGCACATATGTGGCAGTAAATCCCACCTTAGGTGTTGTTTTCGACTGTTGCTGATGCGAGAGCAGCCTTGCACTGAGCTCCCTAGGCTCTGCAAGGAGGGATCAGAAGTGCGGCTGGAAAGCAGGAGTTATTTCCTGGCCGTGAGGCCTCGTAGAAAGCAGTAAGCCCCCTTGCTTGAGCAATGGGCTCAACAGTGGAGCAGGTCCGAATCACTGCACCTCCTGCATCCTTCCCTGAGAAGGGTGCCAGCAGAGAGCTCTCCATCCCAATAGTTGTAGAAGCTTCCTGCTCCCACACCAGCCTCACAGCAGCCTGAAGCTCCCAGGTGGTAACAAACAGCTTATTTATCACAAATTGGGCTGACAGAGGTGAGACATTGGGCTTTCATGGGGCACCACACTTTGGTGGGAAAGGAGGAGCAGTAGGCATGGTGCTGTGTGTTTTGACGGTCACAGAGCATTAGACAGTCCCAGGTGAGAGAAAGGAGGTGTGAAGGCAGGCTCGGCTGCTGAGAAAGCACACTGATAGCTGCACACCCAGACCCAAGCACACGAGCATCCTGCCAAGCTGGGTGGAAATGCTAGATGGAACCCATCGATCCAGCTGGCAGAGGAGAACTGCTGCTTATTTGCACAAGGGTGGACCTGGTCCCCAAGGGGCAAATGTCCTCCTCCATCACAACAAGGAGAGGTGAGAGGTGGAGGCAAGAGCAGCAGGAGCTGGTGGAAAGGTGCTCCCCAGGGTGAGAGCATGAAGAGCAGCATCTGCAAGGGGTGAGGATGTAAACAGAGTCAGCTTGACTTGGAGGAGACCTGACTCCTGCAGTCTTTAACCTGTAATGGTGCCTGCAAAACACAAGAGCCTACCTCAAACCATGTGGTATTTGTTCAGAAAACACCTATGTCTCCTGTTCAGGGTAACAACAGCTTGAGACATTCCCACAATGTTGTAGGCAGAGGCTTGTAGTAGCAAGAGGTGGCAGATGGCCACAGGAGACAGCAAAGGACAGTCTCGGACCATCTTTTTCCTTGTTGGCTCCAGATCAGGACTTGATGCCTCTCCAGAAGACGACATGTCTTGTTTAAGGAGCCTCAAAGACTGTGACTTTCCTATTCCTCATGTTCATCCTGAAAGGCTCAGCCTCTGCTCTGGCACTGTGTCCTTGATGCCCAGGCCCCTCTGCCTGCAGCCTGATGCCCTCCCTCCCCACCAGACCAGCTCTGACACCTCCTCACCCTCCAGTAGCTCTATGTCTGGCTGGTCAGCACCTGCCATTGCTTTCCCAGCTCCCCATCCTCTCTCCAGTGCTGTGACCTCCCTGCCCACCTCCAGTCTGCCCCTGCCTCTGCCTGCTCTGGTCAGGGTGACACACACTGACCATCTGCTCACAGAATCCCAAACCTCCCTGCACGCAGACATGGCAGCTGAGCGCAGCCCACCCAGCTCAGCTGCAGCACAGATACCAGACCACAACAGGGTCCCCTAATAAGCAATTGACTCTTTTTTTCCTCCCTTTCAAGAAAAAGCCAAGCATTAATTTGGCTTCTGCCACTGTGTTTATCTAATAGCATCACTGATTGATTGTCTTATTTATAACCCGGATCCGGTGTCTGGGCTGCTCACAGAGACAGGGTGATTGATGTAAAGAAGACAGCCAGAAGGGGACTTAATGGAGCCGTGTGGCTGAGCACCAGTGTAGTGGCTTAGGCATGAAATGAAAGTGTCTCCCAGAAGTCTGGGCTCTTCTTCTCCTTTCCTGCACGGTTCCCAGGGAAGCTGCTAAGTGCTGGGAGAGAGCAGCGTGCTTCCTACACCCTGCCAGGAGTGATTAGAAACCGTACTCAGGTCTCCTCCAGCAGTCTGGAGGAGGACAGGCCAAGGGGACACAGCCAACAGGGAACTGGACTGCTTCCCAAGAAGGCGTCATATAGTCTCTGGGAAGGTTTCCCCCTTCCAGGGTGGAAGGGGTGGTTCAAAGGTGTGAGACAGCCTGTCCCTGTTCATCCACCAGCCCTCTGTCAGGGTGCCCGTCCTGCAGGCTGGAAATCAGGTCCTTGCACAACCAGATAACACAGAGAGGAGACTTTCCCATGGGTGACAAATTGCCCTCCTGCAGGTGGCAGCATCTTTCAGAGGTCTTAGTTGTGTCCAAGGCTGGGCTGGGACGATCCCACATCCCTAAGGGAGGTTCCCCTGTTCCTCACACCTGGGGGGCACAAACCCCAGCAGAATCACTGACCTGTCTCACCATGGAGACAATTGCTGCCATAAAGCACCAGCAAAACAGGGAAGGAGCTGCAGTCCCAGGAGGTGACATGCCATTATGCAGGGTCACGCTGGGAATGTGTGACAGCCTGGACATGTCCCAAACCTCCAGCCTTCTGACTCACCCCAGAGCAGTTTGTCCCTCAGCCGCAAGGCTGGGTTGTGGCCAGGAGATGGCTGACAACTCCAAGTCCCCAAGAAGGTGTTCAGCTTTGATCTGAACAAGAACTAAACCCTCATCTTGTCCATAAAGATCAGTTTGGGAAGAAAAAACAACATACTGGTTCAGTCAAAATATTTCATTGCTATTTAATGGTCTTTATTTCATGTCTGATTGTAACAGATAATCTAATACAAGCCTAGAGCAAAGCCAAACACAGTTGTTTCATTATGAAAGACCCCATCAGCCAGCTTTGACGTGGCCAGACCCCACTCTCTTCCTTGTTTTTTGTTTTTCTTCCACATCTGAAATTTGAGCAAAACCAAAGTGGCTTCACAAACACTGCTGTTCCAGTAGACTGAATTAAACCAGCATAGGGACAGGTCTCCAGCACTGGGCATGTTGGTGTTCCCATCACCAGTGTCTGACAAACTCCATCCAGTGCCTTATGGTAATGTTTTATTGCTTCCAGGAGTTAATCTCAGCCTTGGAAAGTCCCGCTGAACCATCAGACATGAGCAGGCTGATGCATGCTTCCTTCAGCTGAGTTGCCCCCAGCCATGCTGGTCCCCCTGTGGGTGATGCCACTACTGCCTCACCATGCATCCGGGGCTGTGGGAGGAGGAGGGGACCAAGACGAGGTGATCTTTGCAGGATGTTAGAAGATGGAGGGGCCCCTGAGCAGTGGGAGCGGAAACGGCCTTTGATGTGGAAGCTCTCCTTTCGCAAACACAATGAGTTGCAGAGGAGTTTTATAAACATGGCTATTGTTGCTCCATCCCTTTGGTGGGAACAGATGGTCCGAGCATTCTGTTCGGCCCCCCTCCCCTTCCCTCACCCCCCACCCCCATTAATAAAGCCCCGGCAAGTCCAGCACCGCTAAGGTTTTCCCAAGGGGGATCAATAAATAAATGTAATAACAACAAAGGGGCCCATGCAGACGAGATTGGGTTACAAAGAGGCCTCGCCCCCCCTCTTCCTTTCCGGGTGAGAGTCATTGCGCGCAGACACTCCAGTCAGTTTGGGGAGAGGTTGTTCCATCCCCACTGTCTGCGGGAAGCAGGGACGGGATCTTCCTGTTGAAAGAGACAGGCACCACCTGGAGGTCTCCATCCCACAGTCAAGAAGGGCAGTGTGTGACCTTGGTGGCCACTCCGCAGCCTTGGCCATGCGACATTAATGACACGTGGCTCCCAGCTCCCCATGGGTATGTCCTTCACCTCTGAAAGTCACCTGGTGTCAAGGTAGCCCTGGCTCAGCCACTGGCCAAGCAGTTGCTCCAAGTCCTTTCCAAGCAGGATCCCACACAGCACAGGGTACTTGGGAGCAGGCATCTGAGCTTCACCTTGGCTCACTTTCTTGCTCATCTTGCTCTTGCCTGGCACTGGAATGGGCAATTTTCTGGCCAGATGAAAGGCATTGCTGACTCTGACCTTCCCCTCAATGACATGGTGATGAGGTTTTATGAAGGACTAGGACCCAAAGTTAGCAGGGATTAAACCAGGTCATAGCAATCTGCAGAGAGGGTACCTCTGTGGAAACCACCAACATGCACTAAATGCTTCTCCAGGAGGACTGATGGTGTTTGAAAGTGGCCACAGCATCTCACCAGGCCCTGGATGCTGGAGAAGTCATGCTCAGACACTCCATTCAGTGGACTTTTCTTTGAGGAACGAGGATACCAGCTCAACAGACCTTTCTGGGGACCCAGCTACTGAGGAAGGGGCTGAGCCTGGAGCAATCCTGCAGGCAGGAACTGGAGGGGACTTTGGTGATGTGCAGGAAGGGCTGAGCAGAAGGTTTTGTCAAGAGAGCCAAATCCGAGCCCTGTTGCTGCATCCCTGCTCCAGGCAGGCTGCTAGCAGGCATTGTCCAACCTCCTCCCCAGCTGGTCCCTGCCGCTCAGAGGTGACGGGGTGCCGTTTTCATCTGTTCAGGACTCCTGCAGCTGGGGGTCAGCGGGACGAAATGTGTCTCGCACACGCACATGCACGCACCACCGCCTCCCCTCCAAGCTGCCCTGGGAGTCTCCTCCTCCCCACAACCCCTCGCTCATAAAAAAATTAAAACTCTCAATATCATCTCACATAAACATGGATTTGAGGCTCCGTCAGTCACCAGACACGTCCCACAATCTGTGCTGGCTCCAGACAGCTGGAGGGGTTTGCTGGAGGACCAGAATGATGTCACGCCGCCTCCCACGGACCAGGGGTTACCCAAAGTGCTTGGTGTGGGGAGGGGAGCCAGGGGCTGGAGGCACTCAGCCCCATCCCCACCATGCTACCACCACGCCATGCTCTGGACCCACCAGGATGTGTGCTGGCCCAGAGAATGGCCCCAGGGACCGATAGCAAAATGTGCCCGGGATGCGGAGGCCGTCCCTGCGGGCGCGAGCGAGGCAGCTGGCCTGGGCTCCGGTGCCGGTGAAGTTTATGAGGGCTGACCCCTTGCACCGAGTGTCTGGGGCAGGATAAATCCCACTCTGCCTTGGAGTGCAGGTGCACGGGGCTGCCGGAGAGGGGAAGGGACTACAGATGCATATGGGATCTGGCAGGGAGGAGCTGGGGCTGGCCTCAAGCTGTGTGCTGCTTTGGGTCCATCCCCATGGTGGGAACAATCCCCTTTGTCCGCTCCAGAGCCCGCTGCATTGCCTTGGGGGTGATCTTGGCAGGGCTACCTGCATGGACCCTACCACAGCGATGCTCAGGGGCACAGAAAGACCTACACCATTCAAGTAGATGTGCCTCAGGATGCCCAGAGGAGACTCATGGCATTCTGGGGGACAGTGGGTGACAGCTGGCATCCCTTGGGTACTACAAGTCTTTGGGTACCCCGATCTGTAACTGTGTGACTCACATTCATCCCTTGTTTAAGTCCTACCAAGGACCTCCTAGCCACTATAATGAAGGGAACAGACAGGGTCTGAAGACATCCCTCTTCCTCCTATCATCTCAGCCAAGTGGCATGAAAGAAACTGCCAAGTGCCTCAGGACAGAGTGCTGATCCCATCCCCAACAGTGGGAGCTCCTGCCTTTCCTCCAACACTGAGAAACAATTGAGACCTGTACTGGGAAAGACACCCAGGATCAGACACAGCCCACAATCCTGCAAGTACCACCCCAGGTCCTGCTGGGGCTGGGACGTGGGGAGCATTGTACACAGGGCTGGCAGGGAACTCTGCAAGAGCAACAGGGATTTCAGCCCATAGCCTGCCTGATCTCTTTCATGTAGCGCTGATCTGAATCCTTGCCGCAGGAGCCAAGCAGGGGGTTGGGAGTCTTTCTCTGAGTGAATTATAATCATCTTTAAAAAAAAAAAAATAACACAAAGCAGGCGGCTGAGCTTGAAGGTGGATAAATGCCCAGCACAGAGCACCTGGCTGAAGCCAAGTGCAAGCCTGGGTTTGTACTCTTTGAAGTTAGTGCATCTTCCTGCTCTCAGTGGGTTTGGGTCTTAAACCCTCTGTGCGTGCCTTCTACCAACACTCAGGTAATTTATAGATGTGATAGGCTATCCAGAAAGCTCCTCTGTGAACTTCCAGCATCAACCCAGTCCAGCTGGCTGGGTTGTGTTTGCCTCCCATGAACAGCTCAGTAGGAGCACTGTATAGCATGAATCACCCCCAAAAGAAAATGCTAATGCTTGGTGTCCAAATCACGTTCACAGACCTGCTGCATCCCTCAGGCATGCCATCTCCTTGCTGCACTCTACCTACCCTACCTGATGGGCAACCCATTGACTAACAAATGTGCGCACCCTTTAATTACAGCATGGTGAATCCACTTCGTGCTCTTTTGTTAGATAGCTTGTCTATCTGAGGAGCTGGAGCAGTACTTACTCAGCTCAGCAGCCCAAGCCTCTGTATTTTCAGGCCTTTAATATTCACTCTGATCTGTTCATAAGTTATTCATGGGGAGTGGGAAATGCCTCACAAGAGAACTCACTCCAAATTGCGAGTGCTTCTGAGGCATCGTGCAACCTGCTTGCAGAGGGAAAGGAGGGGAAAGTAATAAATAAATTATTGTTTACAAATTATTTACTTGTCTTCACTAATTTCCATGCTGTTTACCTGGCACCAGTCTGAAGTCAGAAACAGTTAGAGAAGATTTTCTCCTGGCATATCAGTGGCTGAAGGTTGTGCAGCACAGGGGTGAGAAAGTCAATGAAGCGGAAGAGCAAGAAGGAGCTAGTTTTGGCTGCCAGAATTGGCCATCGAGTGCCGTCTCGCTTGGTCTTCACACTGCAGAAGGGATTGTCATGGATGAGGTCTCAGTCTAGCACAAGCAGGTAGCTCCTCCAGCCACCTCTCCTCAGCCAGCCAACTCCATCCAGCAGACGATGACCTGTCTCCAAAGTGTCCCCCTTTGCGTGACATCTGGATAGGCAGCCAGCAGTCCCCAGACACACCATACTGTGGCGCATGTCCCCAAAATCTGGCAGTGGGTAGCAGCAACACCAATGCAGGGCTGTCTCAGCGCACCAAGATGCATGAAGTCAAGTCCAGGATTGACAAGTCCAGGATCATCAAGTCTTGCTGAGGGTCATAAAGAACATAAAGAACATAAAAAACATAAAGTCCTCAAGAACACTGTGGTCTGCAGAAGATGACCAGGCCTTGCTAGGAGTCTCCTCTCTCCTCTCAAGGAGCCAGGGATTTGTGGACAAGACCAGGAAAAGGTGTCTGCTGTGAACTATGCAGCAGGGTGAGACAGGACGGGAAGGCTGACCTGTTTTGGCATCAACAGTGTTTGGGTCTGCAAATGAGGGAAAGATGGTGCTTGCAGCCCATGGTGTGTTGCCCCAAAAAGCAAATCGGAATTCTGCCCTGGGGCAAAGTCACCCCAGCAGACAATGGCTGAGGCAGGCAGCAGAATGAACCTGTCCTCCTACTTAGGACCATTTCAGACTTCTCAGTCCCATCTTGAGCTAATCCCTCACAATAAATCAGAGACAGAAGAGAGATGGGAAGAAGCAAAGTTAGTGTGTAGATGTCCTTTGGGGAAGGAAAAGACAACCTGGCAATGTCAGGAGAGCATGACAGTCTGGGTACTGGTCAGTACCAGCTGGGCCGATGTGTCTTGCAGACCTCCCCATGGTTCATTCCCCTCCTGTTGCTCAAGGGTTTGTGAATTCCCCCCAGCTGAGCATTTAGATCCTGTATCCTTCCAGGCTGGTCCTGGAGCATCCTGGGCAAGTGTGTCTCTGGAAGGAGACACAAGATACCTGTAGGGGATGTGCAGACTAGGAAATGCCTCCTGAAGCTTGATCTTGGACTGCCACCAACTGCTGGCAAAGCTCATGTGGGGGCTCAGGGCTTGGACAATGCAGTTATCAGGGTGTGACAAACGCACCTTGCAGGACGGTGACACTGTGTGTAGGGAATGGAGTAGGTGCACAGAAAGGGCAGGTGAAAGATCATCCAGCCACAGCCTGCTGGACAGATAGACACCACTAGCCAGCAGGAAAAAGAAGATACACAAGATGGATAGACTTGTGCCAGCAAGACCCATAAGCAGCCTGACCCTAGTGCTCACACCTGCATGTGCCATGACCATACCCTGGGGACAGGCAATGGTGTCCAGACTCTCAGGCTTCAAAGGAGGCTGAGCAGGGCTGCAGGTACACCAGGGATGGAGTGGGAATGTGGGATGTTAGGTCCACATCCATGTTCCCACGTGTCAGATGGAGAGAGAAAGCTGTTTGCAGGCTGCAGGACTCCTTTAGGGCTCCATCTCCTCCGTGCCCCTACCTTGTCCAAGACACCCCTCACTCCCTCCCACCCCCCCTCACTCCTCCATGCCCCAAGCTGCTTGGCACTGACCCTGCTCCCTGCAGCCTTCCAGCTCATCACTCCCTGCAAGTAGACCATAAATCATCCTTGTACATGCATCTCTCTTGGCCTTGGGGAGAGGGAATTTATCCCCCTGACTCAGCTGTCAGAGAGACCTCCAGCTGCCAGGAGTGATGAGAGTGATCTTAATTCACGGTGAGGGGTGTGGGGCCTCCAATGAAGTCTCCAGTGCCTGCTTCCCTGCCAAACCTTGCAAGAACATCCTTCTGTGTATGCCTGCATCCAGGCCACGGAAACTGCCTCGGGGAAATTCCCCAGCATGAGTTAATTGCTGTGGTCCTTAATAAGGGGGCATGCAGATGGATTCTAGTCAGGAAGAAGAGAGACAGGAGGGGACTGCAGGTAGGAGTTGCAGGTTGAGAGCGCAACACATGCTCCAGGTGGTGGGCATCTCTACATGATGGAGACTTTCCCAGTTCCTTGAAAAGTCAGGCAGCATCCAGACCAACAGACAGATTCAGGATTGCCCTAATCCTCGCCAGCCACTGAAAAGTCCATCACGGATGCTGGTAGAAACACGGGCAACAGGTCCAGACCACAACATCTGGATGTCTTCTCTTGTCATCGGCCTGAGGAAATGGTGCAGCCAAGGAGGAAGGAGGAGAGAAAGACATGGAAATGCCTGTAGGTCCCTTGGCCAGTGCATGGATCCAGTGGGGAAGGATTTGCAGCTGGGTGAGCTGGCTGAGATCTGGCAGCAGTTCACTCACTTACACCAGTCTGCAGATCTCCCTTCAAAGCCCCCCAGAGCCTGGCTCTCTGGTGTGAGATGAACATTGAGCAAATACCCCTTTTTTCCTGCTACAATAACCCTCTTTAACTTTTCAACTTATCACCTGCACAGAGGTTTATAAAATTTTAAAGCTAATGGCGTCTCCAGTAATGATATTGCAGATGTACAAGCTGCATCCTGGGATGAATAAATTATAGGAGGTAGAATAATTTGCAATGGGAAGGACAGCAGCTGCAGGATGGAAACAGATGGCTTTGCTGTGCACCACAGCTTGGTCTCAGCACGGGGTATGTTCCCAGGGCTGGCCCTTCCGTGATGGCCCTGAAGACCACCTGGGCACACCTGAGGCTACAGATCCCCGGAGCTGAAGGTGGTTGGGTGCTGCTATGGGGCTGGGCACCACGGTGGCAGTCCATGTGTCAGTGTAGGAGTTATGTCTTTCTTCTGCTGCTCACTGGGTTTTCATGCAGGAGGATGCTCACAGCCTCCAGGAGCTGACAGGACACTTGGTCGCTTTCTTGAGGGACTGCAGCTGTGGTTTCATTTGATGCTGAATCTCTCCCAGCAAACCCCTTCCTGACTTTTTCCATCCCTGCACACAGGCAGACACATTTCCCAGAGTGGGGTGGCTCATCCTCCTCCTCTGACTCATGACATTCAGATGTGGGATAAGGATGCACATGGGGTTGTTCATCAGGTGCATGCTTGCACCCTGTCAATGTGACCAAGGGGGTCAGTACTTGGGCTCCTTCATGCCCAGAGGCAGCACACCCCCAGCTGAAGTCTGACAGTGCCACATTTCTCCAGCTCTGGTTCCAGAAGAGATGGCAGCACACTTGTCACATTCAGCAGGGTGACAGAACAGGACAGAGCTCTTTCTGTCCCAGACAGGGGACAGTGTAACAGAGCAGCTGTGATTCCCAGCTATGTTAAGCTGTGCATCCCCTGGCTGCGCTCGCTGTGACACTGATGACTGCCTCAGTGCCTGCTTTCCCCCACACGCTGGTTCACATCCAAAGAAGCTCATCCTGAGACAGGTGACTCCTGCCAGGGCAAGTCAGGGATCCTCAAACGCTGCTGTGATCATGGCTTCAGATATTAACCAGCCTGGGCTGACCCTCACGTCAGGGCTGGGATCTCAGACATGAGACATTGCCACCTCTGAGGTTGTTGCTGGAGCAGCCCGGCTTGGTGACATTGGAGGGATACAGGGTGAGACACAGGTGGCAGAGAAGCCAGGGACACACAGACAGGCAGCCCCAGTTTCTTTCATTTCCTTGTGACAAGCTTGGTCCTCTGGCTCAAGGCACACACTGTGGATCCCACTCCTGCCACAGGGACTCCAGTGAGGCTGACGAATGATGGGTGCTTTGGTCCCAGAGCTCCCAGTGTCACCAGAGGCTCTCTGACAGAAATGCAGATCTTTAATACACAGCAGCCAGCACAGCTCCATCTCTGAGGGATGAATGGCTTGTGCTGACCCACACCCTACACATGCTGCTGATGCTTATGGGATCCAACCAGCCTCAACCATGCTGAATGGTGGCTGCACCATGCTATTCTTTCCCATTCCTCACAGGATGTCCCGGGCCCAGGCCAGGAGTGTGCAGGAGGAATTCACCCTCCTCTGCTCCTGCTGCAGGAGTGGCTGATGCACCAGAGGGTTGTGCTGCCATCCTGAGAGGCTTCAGCAGGCTGGAGAAATGGGCCAACAGGAACTTTATGAAGTTCAACAAGGAGAAGTGCAAAGTCCTGCCCCTGGGGAGGAAGAACCCCATGCACCGATATAGACTGGGAGGCACCCAGCTGGAAAGCAGCTTGGCAGACAAGGGCCTGGAGATCCTGGTGGACACCAAGTTGAACATAAATCAGCAATATGCTCTTGCTGCAAACAAGGAATTCTGGGTTTCATTACAGAAAGTATTGCCAGCAGGTCAGGGGAGGAGATCCTTCTCTACTCAACACTGGTGAGGACACACCTGAAGTTCTGTGTCCCATTCTGGGCTCCCCAGTACAAGAGAGACATGGATATACTGGACAG
Source organism: Athene noctua (assembly GCF_965140245.1). NCBI lineage: Eukaryota > Metazoa > Chordata > Aves > Strigiformes > Strigidae > Athene > Athene noctua. The sequence goes on from NC_134077.1 coordinate 11,259,646, forward strand.
AGTCCAACAAAGGGCCACAAGGATGATGAAGGAACTGGAGCATCTCTCTTATGAGGAAAGGCTGAGAGAGCTGTTACTGTTCAGCCTGGAGAAGAGAAGGCTTAGAGGGATCTTATCAATGTATATAAATACCCAAGTGGGGGATCTAAGGAGCACGGAACCAGGCTCTTTTCAGTGGTGTCCAGTGACAGGACAAGAGGCAATGGGCACAGGAGGCTCCATCTGAGCATCAGGGAACACTTTTTATACTGTGAGGGTAACCAATCATGGCAGCAGATTGCCCAATGAGATTATGATGTCACCATCTCTAGAGATATTCAAAAGCTGTCTGGATGTGGTCCTGGACAATGGGCTCTAGGTGGCCCTGCTTGAGCAATGATGACTTCCAGCTGTCCCTGTGAACCTCAGGCACTCTGTGATTCTGTGAACAGTTTTGCATGCATTACATTTTTTTCATTATATTTCTTTGCAGGCTGACAGGGCTACTCTCAGTCACTCAGCAAGCAAGTAGATGGGCACACTTGGAGATACAGCCAGGCCTGTTCACATCCATGGGCTAAGGGACCCTGACCTAACATGGTGGAGACATGTCTGTGGACAGAGGGGAGCAATCCCAGTCCAGACCTAACTATGCCTGGCTGGACCTCAACAGCTCCTGTGCCCATCCCCAGACAGGGAAGGGACCTCCCATCCACATGCTCTCAGCTGGGCTCAGACACCAAACCTGGGCTAGGACTCTGCACAAAGTCCCCCTGGGCTGGAAGGAACCCAGCAAGAACAACACCCAGCACCAGTGCTGGTGGGGCTCACTCCTTTGTAAAATTCCACAAATGCTGCCCAAGCTTGAGCTCCTCAGAGCACCTGGTATGCAGCGTCCCCAGGGCTGCGGTAAGAGCGGCACTGGGAGGGGATGGGGTCACCATTCTCTTTGTCTGGAGAAAGTTTCACTGTGCTGGGTAACACCGTCTAACTCCACTTTCTTTCGTGGTTTCATTGCCTCGTTCCAGAGCGATTGCACAGGCGAACATGTCCAAAAGCAGATGGATCCGCTAAGCGTTTCTTTGTTGCACATTATCTCATACAGTTTGGGTGCAATAAAACTTCCAGGCAGAACAAATCTTCAAGCTTGTGCCTTGCCTTATTTTTAGCTGCGAAGTACGTCTGTTTTAGTGCTCCTAATCCCTAGCTTGGTAGTAATTTATGGAGCAAGCTCTTGGCTCGCTTGGGCCAGAAGATTTGTAGTAAAACTTTTATAAGTTACAGAGATAAATCCCATGGACTCTTGCAGTCTCAGGGGACTCTCCTCCAGAAGTGTGTTTTGCTGAGCACTCCCTCGGCGTGGGAGCATGTTCGAGTGAGAAAGCGTCAGATGGCTGAGAATAAACTGTCCTGGGTGTTGTCATGATCTGCAAATCACCTGGAAGGAGAAATTGAGGGAGGCTGTGGATTCCCCATCCTCATACAAGCCAGAGTTATGAGAGTCCCTGCTCAGCAGGAGATGTTTGCCCCAGGTTGACCTCCTTTGCATTGTGCCTGGGAAGCCCTAGGGATAAGCCACATTATCAGGCTGTGCCGGGAGCGAGATGTCTGAGTGGGAGCATGGTGGCTCCAACTTCGATGGGATTATTGGGATGACCAACCACTTACTCGTGCAGGGAAACCTTCAGAGATATCACCTTGGAGATTTCAGCATGGACAAGGCTGTGGCTTAAGAACAGGGGCAGGAACAGATGTTGTTTCCTCCTTTGTCTTGGTCTCCCTCAGGGAAGGCGTTTAGAGGATGTAGCACTGCCCTATGTTTCAGTGGAGGTGGGGTTGAGAAAAGTCAAGGAGCAGAGGAGGGAAAGGGGACCAAGACATGGGACCCAGCAGCAACCCCTTCCAGATGTCAGTGGAAACACGAGCCCATAGCTGTGCTCCCAGCTCACCTATCCAAGGGTGGTCTGCAGCATCAGACCTGGCTTTCTTGGAACCCCGATGCCTTCTGAAGCTGGCAACTCTCAAAGACACCCCATGCCCTGTCCCTGAGCCTCGTGCCTCCAACGAGCCGGGGAGGCACTTGCGTTCAGTCCAACAGCTGAGGCGGGATCCGCTGTGTAATTACTGCGGCACATCCCAGCGGGGAGGCCGGTGATTCGCCATCTGTACACCGTGCTGCGATGGGGTGATATTCGCTTTGCCACCGTGTTTAGATTCACGTAGACTCCTATCCCCCCTACTTCAAATTCCCAAGAGCACTTTTTCTGAAAAGAGGGAATGTTTCCAGGAACCATAAAGGAAGGAAGGTCAATCCAGAGAGGAGATGCTGCAGTTCTACACAATTTTATAACCCAAGCAGGTATCAAGGTTAGCTGCAGCTGATGGGTAGATGCTCTCCCTGTGGAACAACCTTCTCTGTTCTTGGCATAGGGAACCTCCTGGATAGGACAACCTGCTGGTGCCATTGCCTGCTGTTACAGTGGGGAGGATAGGCCTTTCTCAAATGTTTCTAGGTAATTTGATCAAGGCAAAAGTCAACCAATGCCCAAATCTAGTGCCTTTGCATCTTTTTGGCGTCTTTTGGCAAATGCAGAGATCAGAGTCTATCCCATCACAACCTATTGGGAGCTGATTGGGCTGGGCTGGGCAGGGGGATAGCCCTGATATTTATCCTCTTCACACAGTCCTGGCTCTACTCCCCGAAATGCAGAGTTAGCTCAGTCCCAGTTAGCCCAGATCCAGCAGGGATCTTTTTCCCAGGAGGAAACTCCTCCAGACACTGTCTGAAGCTGGGAAACGTTGGAACTCCCCTGCATCTTCCTGTGCCTTCCTATCTCTAATGAACAGTGCCCACAATGAGATATACCTGCCAGATTATCACAGGATCCCACACAAACTATCCCCTATCTTCTCACCCTCCTGACTGCCAGGTGATCCCAAAAACCTGCTGCTTCTTCTGGTAGCTCACAGCCCCCACAGCTTCTGCCCTGTCACCTTCCCCAGACTTGGCCTCTATGCCCATCCCTTGTAGGAGCAATGCTGATCCCCTGTCACACCAGAGAGGCTTGTGTCACCCTGGGCAATCTCCCCTCCAGCCTCTGTGGGGCTCTGTGGAGGCAGCGGGCTGGTCACACTGCCCTCCTGTTCCCACAGTGTGCTGCCCACATAGGCATGCTGCTGGCACGGACACACTTCCAGTCCCTGTCCCCAGCATGGTGCAGGGTGGTGGCCTCTTGGTGCACAGGACAAATTCTGAGTGAGCGGGGGTCCCCATGCAGATTCCCAAAACTATTTTATTTCAACTTTTCTCATGTCTTTTCCCATTTTCAGACCCGTTTTCCCAGTGAATGAGCAGGATTCCCAAAGCCTGAGACAGATGACGTACAGCTGGAGCTGTGTGCACCCAGCTAGGCTGGTCATTGTGTCTCATCCACCACAGGGAAAGGAGCTAAAAATTTTCCTGAGCCAGCAGCAGGCATTGCAGCAGTTCCACTCAGCCGGACCAAGCAGTGGCCTGCTGGAGGGGGAGAGCTGGGCAAGGGTCTCCAAAGGGACCTGTGCAGCGAGTCCTCAGCGAGCAGGTGTGCAGGCTCTGATTTGCTCCTACTACTGCTGCTACTGCTGCTGCTGCTGCTGCTGTGCGGGCAGCGGTCTGTGCTGCCCTCACACGGCTGCACTCCACTGCAGGCTGGGCATGCTGCGTGGGTCCTGCCGGGATGCATAGCCCTTCTGTCCAGCTTGTCCCACTGCTCTCCGGCTCTGTTCCCTGCACCGGGGCTGGATTGTGTACGTGGGGTCCCTGCTGCAGCTTGTGCCACAGCTCCCAGCACACCTGACACTACCTGCGTGGAGGGATGAAGGTCCTGGTTTGAAATACATCTCCACCCTCCTCAGCAGAAGCCAGCTCCTTGTCAACCAAATGCACCTATAGATCCAGGCTGTGCTCCAGGACTAGTGCAAAGCCTCTAGGACACCCCCAAGCACCCGTGGATTTACTAACAGATGCAACGCTGCCTCAGTGACACTGGCTGGGAGCTGCAGCAGGTGCTCTGCACCAGGGCGGCTCACACAGCCCCTCGGTGAGGGACAGAGACATCCCCCCCTCTCCCACACCACCCTGTCATCCTGACCCCAAGAAAGAAGTCCAGACCACCTTCCAGAAATAAGCTACAATCCATCCAGACAGCAAATCCCAGGTACTTACTGGCAATACTGGTTTTACGGCATAATGTATAAATCCCTCTTTTCTGCTCACACATCTGTCCATCTTCCCTCCTTCCCGTGCACACACCTGCCATGCTTCTCACACCCCTGTGAATGGCACCCGCTGCTCTGAAGGTGTTGTTTCTCATGTGGGGGTTAATGAATCCATCTGTACTCAGGGAAACATCAGCTTTTCCTGAAGTCTCATGTAAATCTCCAGCCTACAGCATCTCCTCCTGGCATGGGGCAGGGCTGTTGCTCTGTACCTTTCAATATGGGGGGACATTCTTCATCTAGGTCTGCTCCTGTTTAAGGGACACTTACTATTGATTGCAGGTTCTCATTTTCTCATGACCCTGTGCCACAGAGGCAGATGCCCTGGAATGTGCCTCTCTTCTCTCAAGTGCCCCCTTCTGCTTAGAGCACCATGGAGCAGCGCCATCTTAGAAACACTGGCCAAACTGTAAGTTTTTGCCTTTTTCCAGACTTGAAAGCTGTTGCCTGAGGCATTACCCTTGGCGGATGTGCCTGCAAAATTCAAAACTGTGGTGGAGTTTTGAATGGGGATAGGGTATGGCTTGGTTCCTCTCAGGAAATCTCTGTCTCACAGAGACATCCTCTATGATGCCTGCTGGGCCCTGAACCCAGGCACCTCCCTGTCCTGTCCAGAGCGAGGGCTGTGACCTGCCATGGCCTACACAGCATCGCTGTCCTTCCCACCACAGTTTTTCTGGCTTTTTTCCTTCCAACACTTGGCTCTGAGTATTTTTTTTCTTCGAGGAAAAAACCCCAAATATCCCCAAAGCTCTGACTGGTTCAGGGTCCCACTGCAACAGGCAGAGGTCCTGTGCACCAGGGACCCAGGAGACCTGGAGCATGGAGGAGAGGTGCCCCTGTCACCGGCTGTAGAGCAAGCCACTGTGACATCCCTGGCATTAGGCATCACAGTGCTTTTAGTCACCATGGGAGAAGGAGCAGCTTTTAGGGATTTGAAGCCTGACGCTGTCCTCACCCTTCCTGTGACTTTCTCAGCAGTGAAAGAGGGGTCACACGTTGCTCAGTGTGATGGGTCAGAGTTACTGAGAGCTGCTGGTCCTGCGGAGCAGGGAAAGGGGATAGAAGCGTGCAAGGCCCAGCCAACCCTGGTCCCCGGAGGAGATGGATGCCGCACGGAAAGCAAAGCTCAGCCCTGGTCCACAGCCGGGAGAGGGCAGCCGCGGCCCGAGCAGCGGAGCTGGGAAGGCTGCCTGCATCCTGCGAGTGTTCCTGCTCCAGCCCCGCAGACTCCCAGCCCTTGCTGAGCACTCCCTGGTCCAGCCTGGGTGCTGCTGCTCTCCCCGGGGCTGTGCACACACAGAGCCATGTCCGCCCCCTTGATAAACCCCCCCTCCTCCAGCAATGCCACGCCGTGACAGAGCAGAGGATCCATCAGGATGGAGGTTTTTGAGCACCGGGCTCTGAGTCTCCCTAACTTGCGTCCATTTCCCAGCTCTGCGCCATGCCGCAGCATCACCCAGAGTCCCAAGGCAAGGATCCAGGCTCATGGGGGCAGGAGCAATCGGGCTTTTCATGTCAGAGCAAAGACCTTTCCCATCCCATGTGGGCCACAACCAGGAGCAGCCTCCAGGAGAACATGCATAAGAAGAGATCCCATCCTGCCCTGGTCTGCAGCTGGTAGCAGGTCCCAGAGATGGGTCCCTTCTGATTTTACATCAGCCTGGGAGGGTTCAAGGAAACTTCTCTATAGACAACCTGCCAACAGCTAGAAGCAGGACCAGGGCATTAGTGGAGCTGGTCCAGGGAGGCACAGCAGAGCATCTCCAGCTGCAGAAGATGGGTGTCCCAGGAACAGCAGCATCACTTTGGCTCTGCTGAGGTTTGCTGGGGAGATAAAATCATAGAATGGGTTTGGGTTGGAAGGGACCTTAAAGATCATCTAGACCAAATCCTCCCTGCCATGGGCAGAGACACCTTCCACCAGCCCAGGTTGCTCAAAGCCCCGTCCAGCCTGGCCTTGAACACTGCCAGGGAGGGGGCAGCCACAGCTTCTCTGGGCAACATGTGCCAGGGCCTCACCACCCTCACAGTAAAGAATTTCTTTCTAAGATCTAATCTCAATCTACTCTCTGTCACTTTAAAACCATTGCAACTCATCCTATCCCTACACCCCCTGATAAAGAGTCCCTCCCCATCTTTCCTGTAGCCCCTTTAAGTACTGGAAGGCCGCTGTAAAGTCTCCCCAGGGCCTTCTCTTCTCCAGGCTGAACAACCCCAACTCTCTCAGCCTGTCCTCACAGGGGAGGTGCTCCAGCCCCCTGATCATCTCCATGGCCTCCTCTGGACTCACTCAAGTATGTCCATGTCTTTCTTACACTGAGTGCCCCAGAGCTGGACACAGCACTGCAGGTGGAGTCTCCCAAGTGTGAAATAGAGATGAAGAATCCCCTCCCTTGACCTGCTGGCCACACTTCTTTTGATGAAGCCCAGAGTATGTTTGACTTTCTGGTCTGCAAGTACACATGCCTGGCTCATAGTCAGTTTTCCATCCACCAATACCCCCAAGTCCCTCCCTGCAGGGCTGCTCTCAATCCACTCATCGCCCAGCCTGTATCTGTGCTTGGGATTGCCCTGACCCCTATGCAGCACCTTGCACTTGGCCTTGTTGAACTTCATGAGGTTTGCATGGGCTCACCTCTCCAGCCTGTCAAGGATGGTACATCCCTTCCCTTCAACATGTCAATCACACCACACAGCTTTGTGTTGTCAAACTTGCTGAGGGTGCACTCAATCCCGCTGTCCATATCACCAACAAAGATGTTAAACAGTGCCAGTCCCAACACCAGCCCTAGATGGAGAGCTATTCTGCCAAGGGACTGAGGAGCAGGTATGTGATTGATATTTCCCTGGGTCTGAACAACCAAAAGCCAGCCTGTAGCCACCAGTGGCTTTGGGAAGCAGCTGAGCCTTGTCCATGGGCAGGGTCTCCTTGTGCAGCACCCAGAGGGTGGCTCCACAGGCAGCATCCAGCTGCCAAGGGCTGGCACCAGGGAGATGCTACCCAGAGCCAGGAGAGAAATCCACTATCCACACGAGGAGAGGAGAGGAGGGGAGAGGAGAGGAGGGGAGAGGAGAGGAGGGGAGAGGAGAGGAGAGGAGAGGAGAGGAGAGGAGAGGAGAGGAGAGGAGAGGAGAGGAGAGGAGAGGAGAGGAGAGGAGAGGAGAGGAGAGGAGAGGAGAGGAGAGGAGAGGAGAGGAGAGGAGAGGAGAGGAGAGGAGAGGAGAGGAGAGGAGAGGAGAGGAGAGGAGAGGAGAGGTGGAGTCAAGCAGTGTCTGGAAAGAAACAATCCAGTTTTTCCTTTTTAAATAACTTCTAATGTTCCACTTCTCTGCTTTGTTTTGTTTTGTTTTGTTTTTCTATCTCAAACTATAAATTTCATGTCTTCAGAAGGTCAGACTCAAATGTTGTCCTTCAGTGAATCCCTGCCTGGACTTTCTTTTGGTAGAAAACACAGACTTAAGATGCTCAAACACAACAAAATTAGTATCAAGCTCTAAAAATCCTCCCTACAAGCAGTTCTCTGTGCCCTCCACAGATTTAACTCTCTGTGGTTCAAACCACTCTGTTGACGATTTCAGACCAAGTGCTTAGTCCCGCATGGTGGGCTAAAGCACCCAACTGCCTGGTCTGGGATGAGGGCTGCCAAATCGCCCTGGGATTCAGGAGCTTGGCTCACCTCTCCCTGTTTACTGGCTCACTAGCATTTTCTCCCTTTAATAGCAAGGCAGCCGGGCAAGCCGCGTGACTCTGCGGGGACCAGGAGCCCTCCAAACACCAGGAGGTTTTGTCTCATGTCCCCAGGTTGTTGGCTGGTGGTTTTGGACTGAGCTTGCTAAATGCCAGCCCAGCTTTTGCTGCTGCCAGTCAAGTCCTGGCAGAAGGGCAGCCCCTATAAATAGCCATGTGTATAATGTCGCTTCTCTCTTCTTCACTTCTTTGAGCTGTGAGTCTGCCCGTGTCCTGCCGCATGCAGTACTTTACATGCTGCTGCCTGGCTGCTTGCAGCGCACAGTGGTGGGGAGTAGCTGGAGTGGCTTGAGTCTCCATCCATGTACCTGTCCCCAGCCCCACAGAGAGAGATTCCCAGCCTTCAGCAGCCTTCAACCCTTAAACCCCATCCTTAATGCAACCTTAATGCATCACCACTCTGATGTCCTCTCCAGGACAAGAACCTGCCATGGCAGCAGGGCTAGAGCAGGCTGTGTGGAGCTGCTAGCCATGGGCAACAAACAGCTGAGGTCCTACAAGCCCAAAGAGCTGGTGAGCCCTAGACTCTGCGTGTTAGCGTGGCAGCTGGACTGTGCCCCCTGTGCCTCCTTCCCAGGGGTGACAGAGGCGGATGAAGAGAAAGCCTTGGAGCAGGGATGCAGCTATGGAGACCTATGACAATGCTCATTGCTGTTTTGCAGAGCAGAGGTGAAGAGCCAGGGAAAATGCAGCCAGGCTGAGACATCCAGGTGCTAGTGCAGGTAATGACTTCGGTGTGGCATTGGGCTGGGCATCCATCTGCAATTTCTCCTGGCATGGTGTGGCTGGACACTTCTGGGATGAGCTACCCTGCTCTCGGACAGGACAAGTATTGCATGGCACTGAGCATCCCACCATCCCGCTCCAGGACAGGACTGCTCTCAGCCACAGGATAGCAGTATGAATCAGAGCAGAGCAGGGCTGGGCAGGGCAGGACTGCACTGCAGTGCTTGGGGTTTTTCCTACCTTCTTTTCACAGCGCGGGCAGCCTGAGCTGTGACCATAACAAATAAAGCGACAGCCAGAGAGCAGAGCTCTCTGGTTTCCTGTACACCTCAGGCTGGCCAGGGTAAACACACAACAAGCCTGCACTTCAAACGGGGCCATGCCCACGGCACGTCGGCCAGAGCCCAGCCACATGCCAAGCCAGCATGAGTGGAGCCGCTGAGCTGGAGGCTTCACAGGTCCCACACAAGGCAAAAAGGCTGGTGCTGATCAGTGCAGCCCCATTGCCCCACGATGCCCTGCACTCAGCAGTCACCTCTGGAATGGACACCCGTGCCTCTGGGATGTCAGCCGCAGTCACTGGGGCTGGCCTCTGGGGCATGTGTGCACCTTGTAACTACCCCAACCCCAACCATGCCCAGGCTTCATGGTCATGGACCATCCTCAGGCACGGGGGCAGGAGAGCTCCATGCCACCAGCCAGCCCTGCACTGGGGGAGATACACCCTGTGGCAGTGCCCTCTGCACAGAAACTGTGGGAGGACACCGCAGCCTTGAGATGTGCTCATTTCCAGTCCCCACAGCCCTCTTCCATCTTGTCCATCTGCTCCACCCATGCCATCCAGGCAGCAATTCAGCAAGTGCTAACTCATTCAGCGTGGTTGAGCTCTGGTGTCCCTCAGCACATCATCATGGCACGGCACCTGTACATCAGCACAACACATCTGGCTTCAAGTTTGGTCCCATCCCAGCTCCTGAGCTTCTGATCCTGGGCCTCCCAAACTTTTCACCCAGTCAAGCAAGCGGGAGTCCATGTTTTGGATGTGGCTGCTTCTTCACAGCAAAGAGCTCAGGGCATCTCTGAGCAGATACTGGCAGAGAGTCAGGCGAAGCTGTGGACTGGGAGGAAAAGCAATGCACAGCTCATATGGTCCCAGTTCAGCAGGTCCTATGTGGGGATGTGATAGTGTAATATAAGCCTCAGCCATCTGCTCGTGTGTTGAAGTCTTGACTTGCCTGGACAAGAGCTGGCAGCTCACTCTCTGGCTTAATCTCTACTCAGCAGAGAGAGGGGAGAGAGACCCTACAGTCCCCAAATTCAGTCCTTCTGGGATGCTGAGAAGGGGACCAGCTGCTGAACGGGATGCTGCAGCCAGTCTGGGAGACGTCCTTTCATAAATTCTTGCACCATGGCAGAATAGATGATCTGGGAAGTGCGTGGAGGTTGTGATCCTCAACTGAACTAGAGGATGGAGGGGGGGAAGACCTGCAACGTCTGAGCTGCACAGTGTGCCAGTCTCACTCACCCTGTGCCAAGGAGGTACAGAGAAGTCCTGCCCCGAGGACTTCAGGATGCTGGCAGCCCCTGTGAGCACCCTGGCAGACCCCACACCACCCCTGCCAGATCTGCTCCTTCTTCACCCAACACTGCAGCTCACTAGCTCTGCTCAGAGCCGGTGGCCCAGCATACCCCAGAGCCCCGCCACATCCCTTGTGCCAGCACCCCAGCGGGGTGTCTGTTGGCTCCAACCCGCCCCCCCAGAGACCCCTCCAAACCAAGCTCTCCTCTCAGATTCCCAGTCTCAGGGGTGGCCCCAGCCCTGCAGAACTGGGGGATTCCCGGGATTCGCAGCTCAGCTCAGCTCTCCAACTCTGCAGCAGCAGAGAAAGCAGCATGTGGCTCCCCGCCAGCGCTGGCGCCAAGCAGCCGAGCTCCCGGCGCCCAACGAGCACCACGAAGCACTGGGGAAAGCTCAGGGTCTGCTCCCAGGGGAGGACCCAGGGCCAAATCCTTGCTGCAGCCCGTCCAGCTCCACTCCTTCCAGAGGGCCTGATCCTGCTAGATGCTCTTGCATCCCTCAGTTAAAGCAGACTGTAGAGTGCAGAGTGGTGTGGGGAGGTGGGAAGGGGAAAGTGAGAAGTTGAATGGTAAAACCTCTCTCTGCTCAGGACTAGCCCCTCCTACATCCCCTGCTCCCAAAATCCACGTAAGCCACTAGCTAAGGGCAGATGTGAGCTGACTGGTGGGACAGGACCCGTCTTTGAAAGCACCTGAGAAGCCACATGAGCCGACTCAGGGAGGGACATCCCCAGCCCTGGCACGGCCCCAGCTCTTGTAGTGCAGGCGGGATGGATCCAGCCCCATGTGGCTGGTGAGGCAGCAGCCCAGGCCACGAGCAGATGTGCTGCGCTGGGCTATTCCTCGGGCAATGTGGGCACCAAGCCTCAACCACTGCTGGGCGCAACATCCGCAGCGCAGCCAGGAGCCAGTGCAGGCGCTGGGCCGGGCACGCTCACCCCACACGCAGCCTCCACCTCTTCCAAAGTCTGTTATTGTAGGGTTGCATGGGGAGGCTGGGACGAAGGAAAACACCAGTTTACTACTGCAGGGTTATGCAGGAGGTGAGATGATTCACGGGCATGCTATTGCGAGGTTGCAGAGGTAGGCTAGGATGGCAGCAGGTAGCGGTTGTTACTGTGGGACTGCAGAGGTGTGCCAGGACATGGGCAAGGATCGGTTTGATATTGCAGGATTGCAGAGGGGGGCTGCGACCCTCTTTCTTCCTGCCAGACTGCAGAGCGGTCTGTTGTCGCAGGATTGCCGGAGCAGCGCTGCGTGGGTGCTGCACACACCCGGGGCACGTGGCCCTTATCTCCACACAGGTGCCGTGCCCAGCAGAGAGGGGAACGCTGGGTCTGTCCCCGGGCTCCAGCAGCCCCAGCACCGATGGCATCACCAGGGGCCTCCAGCATGTCTCAGGGGCACCCCAGACCACACTTGGCCCCCAGTGCCAGTGGAGGGGAAAGTTCCCGATGGATCTTCAGCAGTTGGTTTTCCTGTTGCAAGCTTCCAATGGTTTTTTTCCTCCTGAAAAATTGCACCGTGATAAAATTGCAAAACACACCTATTTCCAAGGGAACTTGATGGAAGGGTGCTGCAAAAGGGGCACGCAAACACGCACCAGAAGCTGTGAGGAGGAACGAGGCTTTTCTTCAGCTCTGAGACACAAGCCCCAGGGACAGATTTCACCCTACGCATTCCCCATCTAATAAACCACTACAAAAATAAACCCCAAAGAAATGCCCCTTCCAGGGGCAGGGGAAACTGAGTCACGGGCGGGACCTGCCTGCCTCGACTCCTTCGGGATGCCGGGAGAGGTGCAAGCAGGGTTGGCCAACGCAGGAGTTGCCCCCCCGTGAGGAGGGGGTGTCCCTGCGCCCCGGGGGGACCCCTGTGCGCCGGAGGGGTGGGGGGCACCGTGCTCCAGGTCGCCCCGGGGGGATCCCCAGCCCAGCCCCTCGGGGAGGACCCCGGGCGAGGAGCGGTGGTCGGGGGCGGGGGGGGGACACCCCGCGCACCCCGCGGGGGACCTGGGGCAGCCGGCCCGGAGCCGCCCCGGTTACGGGGGGCGGCTCGCAGACAGGAAGCGTCCCGGGGCGGTGGCGGCAGATTGGCAGCGCCCTGCTCCAATGGAGCGGCGGCGGCCCCGGCCGCCCCGGCGGCTTCGCACCGCCCGCGCTCCCGGCCCCAGCCCAGCCCGGTGCGGGCGCCCCGCTCCCGCCGCCGGCCCCGCTCCGCCGAGCGCCATGGACACATAGCCGCGGTGCCACGCAGGAAGGTAGGGAAAGCGTGTGTGTGTGTCTGTGTGCCCCGTCCCCCCACTCCCCGAGAGAAAAAGGCTCGCCGCCGCCCCGACGCCGCGGTGAGGGGCGTGCGGCTGCGGGCAGGCTGCCGGCGCCGCGCAGGCAGGCGGCTCCCCCCACCCCGGCTCTTTGCTGCTCGTACGGGGAAAGTTGGGGGTGCGCGCGCGCGTGTGTGTGTGTGTGTGTGTGTCCATCCCCTCGCGAAGTGGCTGGGAGGGTCTCGCCTTCCCGCTTTCCCCCTGCCTGCCGTGGGGGTACCCGGCGCTGGTCCCCCTTCTCCTTGCGCCTCTGCCTTGCCCGGAGATGCTCGGGGAATGGACGGTGTTGCCGAGGTGGGATCTTTGAGCCCTTTCCTCGGCCTCCGGAGACTCTCCCCCCATCACACCCCGAATTTAGACACCCCCTCCATCTCTAGGGGGGAGTTTTCTGGAGAAAGGCTGGAATAACACCAGGCAAAGCGTCCCCCTGGCAGGGCCCCCTCTTCTCCTGGGGGGTCTAGGGAGAGAAAAGCTGCTCCCAATTACGAGAGGCGCGGAAAGAGGCGCTTTCCCATGCGCGGGCACTGGCAGGGCTCTCTGTCTGCTTTGTCCCTCCTTGCCCCGGGATGCTGTTTCAATCACAACTCCTCTGTCCTCTGCCAGCCCTGGGTTGTGTCCACTGCTAACCTTGCAGGCTGGCAGTGTCACCCCCCAGGTCCCCTCTGAGCTCTGGCTCTGGGCTGATGAAGAGTGTCAAAGGGGGTCACAGCGCTGAGCTTGTCTCAGACATTGCTGTCAGCAAACCAAGCCCCCACTGTGATGGGGCCTGGGGATGCCTTGGAAATCTCATTTTCCTTGTGCCTGGTCTCCGTGGGGAAAAACCCAGAGCTGCAGCAGCTCGTGGACATGTTGCCATGCCCAAACGAGTGTTGGACCAACCGGCGTTGGCGGTGTAGATGGTGCTGAGCCACCCGGGGCTGGCCAAGCACTTTGGGGGGTGCTGGGAGGTGCCCGCTCCTTGCAGGCTGCAGCCACCTCTGGCCACCGCGTTTGCGGGAGGAGGTGGGGTGTTTGTACTCTGCTATGCACGGGGCTGCACGGAGCCCACGGCATCCCAGCCTGGCATGGGGCAGAGGAGCTTCATGGGGAGCTCCGTCCAAGTGGCGGAGGTCCCTCCCGGAGCAGAGATGGGGACAAAAATGGTCACAATGTCCCCTCCAGCACCCACGCACCCTCTGCTCCATGACCTGGCTCTCTTTTGGTGGAGTGAAAAGGGCCATATCTCCTCTCTGCAGAGCTGAGAATTGACCTTGGCAGCCGAACCAGGACAGGATTACAGGGTGACAGGGGCTGAGCAGTGACAGCAGGGTTGTGTGCAAAGCTGGATGTCACCAGCTGTGGGTGAACAGGGGATGTGGGGTGCAGTAGGGTGCTGGGGAGGGGTTCCTGGGGGTACAGCTGAAGGCAGACGCTGCCTCGAGGAAGTTGGAAGAAGAGCAGCTCCGTTTTTTCCCTGCCTCCTGCTCCGTGAACAGGAACCTCATGGGGAAAGGAAAACTTGACTTGATTATATCTGATAAGCCACTTTTTCCCCATCCCAGAGAGCTGTCCCGGCAGTGGGGGGAGGAGGATGCTTGGCCGAGTGCGGGCCCTGTTTGTGAAGGATGAATGAATGACTCACGGTGTGGCAAGTCTCCCCGCCGTCTTCATCGTGGCAGCAGCAGCAGTTCCCTTTTGCAGCTGCTGTGTTTATCAGAAGCCATCATGCTGGGTGGGCACCCAGGCAGCCCAGACCTGCATCCCCTAGCCTGCAGGTACCCTGCCTCCTCTTCTTCTCCACCGGCTTGCCTGGACCATCCTGAGTGGGGAAACCCCCACAGATGGTGACAGTGTGCAGCACCCTCACCTGCCATGAACTAGCCAAGCACTCAGTTCAGACCCTCCCTTTCTGCTCCGCTCGTGTTCAGAAACGACTCCAGACTCTTCCTGCTCATGCAGGGCTCAACCTCCCTCCGGTTTCCTGCCAAATGTGTTCCTGGAGAGCTTATTCCCCCGTGGGTTTGTGCCAACATTGTGCTTTTAGTTCAAGACCTCTTCTCCCTCTCCGGTGTTTACCCTGCTGTATTTATAGCTTCCTCGTTAGGTTAAACAAGTTGAAGGATTCTTGCCTCCTCTTCTCCCGCGAGTTTGGCTCTGGAGGAAAACCCCTTGCGAGATGCTTCCCACAGGAGAGAGCAGGTGCTGGCTTGTGGCTCTGCTTTTCTCCCTTTGGAAAATTTCAACACCTCTCCCAGCTTGTTTCCCCTCTTCTTGTTCAAGCATGGGAGAGGGTGGCTCTGCCCCTGCTGAAGATGTATTCAAGGACGGAGCTTGGATGGGATAGGAGCTCTTCCCTGCGGGCAGTGTGCCGGGGCCTTGCCGATATTTGGGATGCTGATACAAAGCCAGCATCAGGAATTAGCCCTGGGATGTCTGGGGTGACTCGCTGGGATGTTTAGAGAGCTTTTGGTTTTTCTAAGTGTTCTTGTGGTTACAACAGCATCGCGTGTGTGAAAATCACCAAATCTCTCCGGCCGGGTACGTAGTGACCTTATGACCCAAGTTCTTACCAGCAAATCTCTCTGTACCTCCCAGTGATGGTTTTCTCCTCCCATCCAGTCTGTGAAGGTGGGGAAGGGTGCAGATGCCTTGCAGTTGTGGTTGAATCGTCTTCTCCAACAGCCAGATTCCCATGGATCATTTCCATGGAAAAAGGAAAATTCCTCTGGAAATTAGAAGCAGGTCTGTGGTGTCAGGGATCAGCGTGTTAATAGGAATTATCTCCCGAGTCTGGCTGCTTCCCAAGTCTCTGACTCACCGTGGCAGGGGAGTGGGACAGGGTGAGCTTCAGGCTCTTTCAGACAGTCAGAGCACCCACAGCCCCTGGTCCGTGTGCCGGGCTCTCTGGTACAGGCGGAGGACTGGGCTGAAAGGTGTGAATCTTCCTGCTCTCCAGTGGTATGAGTCTGAGACATGGGAAGAAAACCTGGCAAACCTCTCCTCCTCTGGTGTTTGGAGTGGGGGAGATCCAGGAGAAGAGGGACAAGAAGCCTATCAAGACTTGATTCACCTCCATCCTACTGGAACTGTGCGCTGTGGTCACATCTGACCAGCAGAGCTTGGGCTTGCTCCAGCAGGGATTGATCATTGCTGAAAAAGCTTATGAGGGATTTTGGAAGCATCTGGCAAGGGGAAGGTCGCATCTGCCAGTGCCCTGCCTGTACACGTTTCCTGAAGATGCTTTTGGAGAGGACAAGCAGTCTGGAGGGACCTTGGCTGAGACCTGGCATGGTTGGATGTGGGGCTGGCCTGTGCAGGTGGTGATGGCCAGGGGACCACAGGGAAGACAGTGCATCAACCAGGAGACAGGAAGATGCTGGAAGTGGTTTGGAAATCAACCTGGGGCTCCCCAGAGGGTGATCAGCTCTGGTCTCCTCCTTTCAATATAGAGACGGCCAAAATAGCCTAATGATAACAGTTATGGGGGTCCACAGAGATTGCCTTGTAGGGAGAGGTGGATAAGTTTAGGGCATCCTTCATGAAATCCTGATGGTGGAAAGAAGGTTGTTTGGGCATCTCATGGTTTACTCTGCCTCCTAAATTGAAAACAAGGGATCCTGAGCCTTGTTGAAGAGACGACACTGGAGGCACACCAAGGGGAAGAGGGAATGGGAGAAGCTGCCAGCTTCGGGGGACCATCATCTCTACAGTAGCTTGAGGAGGGTCTTCTGACTTCAGCAGAAAGGCCCTGCTTCTGAGTCCCATCCCACCTTGGGAAGCCCTGAACAGGGCTCAGGGCTGCTGCCTACCATCCTATTGGCAGCCCTAAGGCGTATGGTATGGATGTACCTGCAGAAAAGCATGTGGGAGGCAATGGGGCTGGCACAGCATCCCTGCAGCACATACTCGGGGTCTGGTGAAGCAGTGCCCATCCAGCTGTTTCCTTCTCCTTCCTGTGCTTTCACCAGCCCCTTCCTTTGGGACCAACAGCACCATGTATTTCATCCTGGCCAGACTGATAACCTCAGCTGGAGCCAGGGACCTCGCCAGCTCCTCTTTGATGAAGGTCAGCAAGTGCCACTTGAATTCAATAACATCGTGAGAGGAACAATTCAGCCTTCACCTTCCAGCTAAAGTAGCTAGAAAAAAACAAATACTGCCATCGTGCGGGGTCTCCATCGTGAGACGGCCCTGCGCCGTGCTGGTGTTGCGACAGGGCTCCCGACAGCTGTGCTGCAACAGCCCCGCAAATGTCCCCAGGGATGGTCAGCTGCAGTGGCCCAGCTTGGCTTTGCGAAAGCTGCTGTCACGCAGGGTGCCCAGGCCAGCTGGCACATCCCCAGACTTTCTTGCAGGGGCAGGGCCAGCCATCAGCCCCTGGGGAGGTCTGCAGGAGCCTTTCCTTTGCTTTCCATGAGTTTTGCCCGAGGCCTCAAGGCTTAGGAGGAGCTGGTGGACCCAACCAGCTATTGCTCCATCCTTGTCTTGCATGGGCCAACACGCAAACCCCAGGGGGTTCCTCGTTGCTTTGGCTGCTTTTGATCTTTTTAGCTCCTGTGAGGCTCCCAGAATGCTGTTTCATAGCTCCCCCGAAGCTGCTCCACTCCATCTCAGCTTTGAATTTTGCAGCTTTATGGCTGGAGCATGGCTGCACCTAGGGCAGCACCCCTTCTCCCTGGCCTCCCCGATCTTGTGCTGGGCTCCATTTCCCCTCTCCAGCTGGGTCTGTGCCCATGGTCCTTGCATCCCAGCACCTGAAAAACAGCTCAGTGCCTCAGACTTCCCGACTGCTGGGCAGGCAGTCCGTGCAGGGAGCAGGATGTGGCCACCCAGTGCCTACGACTGTACAGGGAGCAGCCAGTGTGAACTCCGGAGGGGCCAGTCTCTTGGAGCATCCTGTTGACACAGCTCTTGTTCTGATGCACATCCCCATCCCTCCTTCCCAACTGGAGGCTGCAGATAGACACCGGGTTCTCTGGCAGCTCTGACAGCCGGGCGGTTTGCCCCGGAGATGCCTTGGAGGACTCCACCCAGCCAGCGAGGCGCTGAGGTTTGGACTTGGAGTGGTCCGGGAGGAGGATGCTGAGATGTCTGGACTCAGATGGAGCAGCAGCGGTGCTTGTGCTGTGCCTGGGATGGGTGAAGGATGTAAGCAAGGCCAGGCCCATGGGGAAGGTCATCTTGGTTTTCACCCTGGGGTGCAGGTGGAAGAGCGAGATGGGTGCTGGGGCATCCCCAATGTTCCCATGAGTCGTGTCCCCAATGGGGTGGTTAATGGTGAGCGGATTCAGCCATGCATGGAGGATTTTCTTCCTCCAGTGCCTGGAAGGGTCCCTGAGAGCTTTTTTTCCACTTATTTTTGCCATTGACCAAGGGCAGAGGGACACCACAGCAGCATTTAACCCTTCTGGGGCACATGGGGGACCTCAACAGCGCTGCCAGCGACGTGGCAACTGCATCTCCGTCAGCAGTGGCAATTCAGGGATGGCAGCAGATGCCTCTCCACGATCCCTTGCCGCAACCAGAGGAGGGTGGAGTGGAGCCGGAGGCAGCATTTGCGGCCAGCTCTATGAATTTCCAATTACCAGCTCGCCTTGCCACCGGGCGAGAGGTTCCTGCACCTAATTTTTGGTGAAACGATCCATTTTTCTCAGTAATTTAATAGCGTGGGCAGGCTGCTTGCTGACGGAGAGCCAGCAGCCAGCACCGAGGAGCCTGTGTGCTGGGCTGCCGGCCGTAACCACCTTCCCCGGGCGACGCAGGAATGCTGACCTAATAGAAAAGACATTTAAAGAGGAGTTTTGGAGAGCGACTCGGCTCGGATTCGGCTTGCATGCATGGCTGCTGGCTGCAGTGGGGTCTATCCGTGCCCTGACAAGTCCTGGGGACCAGCATGGGCAGAGGGGACATCCCTGATGGGAGCTGGGCACCCGAGCATGAGCCCTCCTGGCTGTCAGTTAGCACAGCAGCTGCTTTATTTTCTGCAAAAAAAGGCTGCTTTGGGGAGGCCTTCACAAGCTGTGAGCTGAGGCTGGGTTCAGCGCCCGGCTGCGGCTCTCCCAGGGCTGGAAAAGCCGTGGCGTTTCACTCTGACATTTTCCAAATGAGATGTTTTGATTTTATTTTTTTTTTAATTTTATTTTATTCCCTGCCCCAAGGTAATGTTTGGAAGCCAAATTTAGCTCAATTTAACTCAAACCATTTTAAAAAAGTAAAACCACTGAAAACTAAACAAGGCCTATCATTTAGAACAAAATGTTTTGGTTTTCATTTTCCTTTTGGCATGAAAAGCACAAACTTTTTTTATTTTTTCCATTTTCCTTTTGACCTACAAACAATTTTATTTTTTTTTGTTCCTCCTGGTTGTTTCCCAAGACCACATTGTACACGGTGGCCAGGGGACAGACGAGCCCTGATGCTGTTCCTGTTGGGATGGGGGTCCCAGGGCGTGTGCTTCCCCATGGAGGCCAGAGGGATTTTGCAAAGGCCGCTCTCCCCACTGCCAGCACTGACTCAGCCGGGAGCTCCTTGCGGAAAAGGGAGGCCCCTGGTTTTGGGATTTGGGTCTGTCCTGGCTCTCCTAGGGTGATGTGAGCCCCGGGACTGAGCCCCGCTGGTACCTGAGCTGGGCATGGCCTTGCCGTGGGTGTTGTGCCCCGCTGCTGGGCATCCCCACTGGGAAGGGCGAGCTCTGGCTTTGCCTTCTCTCCTTGTTTATTCAGGTTTAAAATTAATCTGACCTTCCCCCACTCAGACTTGTGCAAACACAGTGTGTCCCTGACCAGGGAGCTCCCACCAGTCCAATGGGAGCCGTGTCTGTCCCCAGCTTGCACTGTCACTGTCCCCTCTGGGTGAGGTCCCCACTGGAACCTGGGTGCTGGGCGATGATGGGGCACCCACTCTCGCTGTCAGTGCGCCAGCCCTCTCCTGGCAAAGGCACCTCTGGCCGTAAATCCGGGCACAGTTAATCCTCCGGTGCAAGCTGCCAGGAGGCTGGGTGCCCGGATCCGACGCCTTTGGGCTGGGCAAAGGGTGGCTGTGATGCCTCCATCCCGGGCAGGTCCCCACGTGCCTGAGCCAGCAATCATTCCCCCAGCTTTGACCCCTCCGTTGCCTGCCAGCTCAGCCTTGTGTCCTTTGCCAAATCTCAGGTCTCTGCTCTGCCCGCCAGGCTGTCGGACGGGCAGGGAGCAGGGAAGAGATGATGGGGAGCAGCAGTGGGGCCAGTCCTGGTGCAGAAGCAAGCGTCCGACTCATCCACCACCTGATTTTATTTTATTCCCCTCTCAGTGCCTCGCTGCATACCACAGCCGTGCTTTTTATAGCCCCCAGCTGCAGCCTCAGCGTGCTCCCGGCCAGCTCCCCGCTGTGGCCCCGCTCGCTCGGTGCCAGCAGCCCCAGCCAGGGGGGGGATGGACGACATCCCTGGGGTCCCCATGGTGGTTCAGCGAGAGGATAGCGCGGGCTGCGGAGGAAGGCAGATAATTAAACCCTAACCCGGAGCCACGCTCCCGTGCCGGCGGAGGCGTTTAAAGAGCCGCATTAGTCACCCCCATCGCAGCCGGCGCGTGCCGCGTGCCAGGTCGGAGGCGAGCACCGGTGGCCCGTCCTTCACCGTCCCCTCTGGTGCTGCCCAAGGGTGTTTTCAGCCTGACAGGGCCTCTGGCTCCTTCCATGAGCCAGTTTGCTCCGCCATGGTGGGTGTCAGCGGTCCCCCTTCCACCCCTACTTGCCCCCTCAGGCTCTGGCGGGGTTGCATTGCTATGAGAGAGGTTAGAGGGAGGTTAGAGGTTCCTGTCTTCTCCCTGGGAGCAATTTTATGAGTGCCTGGGCCTTGCTGCTGCGTTTCCACATCCCGCAGCCATTTCTGTGGGTAGGTTGCTGCTATGGGAGGAGGAGGAGGAGATGGGATGTGCGGTTCTGTTGCAGGCTGCATGCCTGGAGCATCCCTCTGTTGGGATGCAGGGTTTGCAGAGCAGGGGCAGCCGGCCAGCAGGCAAGGAGCGAGCATCCTCGCTGGGAAGCAGCGGGGGGGGACCCGTCGGCTCCCTCCCCATGCTTTCTCCAGACGTGATTTCACCACCACGGGGAGGGAGCACGGCCAAGGGACGGCACACGTCTTGCTTGCCGTGGCGTTAGTCATTTGGGCCGTGGCTGGAGACGGGGTGTGCCCAGGGTCCCCACGAGCTGGGGGGACAGGGGGCTCAGTGAGGCTGTGCTTTTGGGATGCTGCCAGGGAAAAGGGGGAGGGATGGGGCAGGGATGGATGGGGATTGTTCTGGGCTTAGAGCCCACTGTTCCCTCCTTGCTGCCCTGGAGAGGGGGCATAGGGCAGCAGTGAAGCCAGACATGCACCGGGCATCAACGGCCGAGCAGGGCCACCCTTAACGAGCTGATGCCAATGGCTGCTCCCCAACCCCCTGGTATGACTTTTTGGAGCTGGGCATGGCAGCTTGGAGGGAGAGGAGATGCTGCAGGGATGCAGCCTCCCACTTCATGGATGGATTTGGGGAGATGTCTCAAGAAAAGGGCTTCTGCAGAGGTTTGTGGGTTGCTGGGAATGGGAGGAGACCCCAAGGTGCCAGGGAGCCACATGGGACCCTGCCATGGCCTCTTACTCTGCGCAGGCACTGGGGCTGTTGGGTGCCCAGGGCTAATTTTAAACCTCGGCCAAAACACCGTCCAGCTTGTTCTGCCTCTGTCAGGGAGGCAGGGAGAGGCCAGGCAGTGAAACACCAGCAGTGCTGCCATGTGGCTGCTGCCAAGCAGCTGGGGCCAGGCAGCCTTGCCTGCATACAGGCAAGGCAGCAGGCAGGGGAAGGCAGGGATCTGTGGGGGTGTGGAGAAGGGGATGTGCAGGGGTGGGTTTTCCAGAAACACCAACTGTAATTTTAACCCAGTGCGGGTGGCTGCAGACGGGGGCCTTCCAAATCTGCTTCCACCCAAAGGTGCTGGGCTTCACCCCGTCAGAGTTGGGGTTTCACCAGCAGCACCCCGGCCCTTGTGTGAGCTGGGGGTGGCCAGGGGGGGCTGTGGGAAGGGGGAGCTGCTCATGCTGTCGGCCAGGTGCCGAGCATGCCGGGAGAGAGGAAAGCCTCGGAGACTCATTCTGAAACAAGGCTGCCCTTTTATTCTCCTTTATGACTGCATTTTAATATCCACAAACACCCCTCCCTCCCCCGGCTGCTGCCAGCAGGGCCTGTATCGCTTGCGCTTGGCCTGACGAGAAACCCCGGCCAAACCCTGGGCCCCAGTTCAGGGGAGAGGATTATTTTTCCCCTTTTTTTTTTTTTAAATATGTATTTTCTATAGCTCTAATTAGACAGGCTTGAGCCCTGGCCAAGCCAAACACACCTGGGGGAGCCTCGCCTTACAGACCCCATCTGCTGTGCCGGGGGCTCTGCTCCCCACACAGCCGCTGCCTGGCCCCTTTATAGGGGAGGGGGCTGCTGGAAGGGGGGTAGAGCTGCTCCCACACCAAGCCACCAAACAGCCTCCGCAGAGGAGGAGAGCCCAAAGAAGCAGCTCATGGAGATGGTTCAGAGGCAGTGGGAGCACCCAGTGGAGCCCCATCCCACAGCAAGACCCCCATACATCATGGAGCTGAGGTATCTGACCCCCCAGTGCTCCATCAGTGGCACAGGACTCAGTGCCCACCAGGTCAGGATGCTGTGGGAGGAGGGTGCAATGGGTACCAGAGAGGTTTTGCTCTCCTGGGGTGACAGCTTGAGGGAATCAAGGGGTTGCAGCCCTTAAAATCTGCATGTGCCCAGGGAGGGAGGATGCAGGGTGTCCGCAGTGTGTCTGGGTGTTTGTCAGGCTGCAGGACCACCTACCTAGTGACACCCATCTAGAGACCTTTTGGAAAAACGAGCAGGGGACTTCAGTGTGCCAGGCCACCACAATAGCTCGCACTGACAGCCAGATCCGCGCCGGGCTGAGCTTTGGGTGCTTCTTCCCATCACTGCTGACTTTCTTGTGGGGCTTTTTGTCTGGGCTTTTTTCTCTCCAGCTGTTTCAGGGACCACCACTGGGCCCCCATTGCCAACAGGCTGAACAGTGGTCCGGTGTTCCCAGTGGAACAGTGAACCCAGGGTCCCATGGGTTTCACACCACATCTGTGCCTAGCCAGAGCTAAGAGAGCTCTTGGGGGTCTCTGCTTGCTCACAGTGGGGTCCTACCTCTTCTGGCACTGGGGTGCACACCCCAACAGGATGATGTGGGCCAGTGAGGAGCAGTAAGCACCTTTGGGTGGCATCCAGCACTGTGGCTCATCCTGGAGGACATTTCCTCCTCCGTCCCATGCACTGTCTCCCAGGGATGGGCAGGGCACACTGCTGTGCCCCTGCTCCATCCTCAGGGATGGATGCAGCACACCATCCCCTCCTTCATCTGTCCAAGTGGTGAGTAGGCAGCACTGAGCAGATGGCACTGATGCAAACTGCCCTCTCAGTGCTTGGGGTGTCACTGATGGCTCTTCGCAGCAGCTCCAGCAGATGTCTTACCCTCTCCCCTCCGCCTGGTGCTGTAGAGATGCTGCCTGCAAAGGGACATACTCTGTACTTCGGGGTGCACACCAAACACATCACCCTCCACATTCACCCCTGGTGTATCCAAGCACTTTACACCAGCATCGCCATCACAGGGCAATAATAACTGTAGCAGCAGTTTATATTTTATATTTAAAATATAAGAAGTAGGATCTGGCCTCACTAGGACCTGCTGGATCCCTGGATGGGCTAGGGTGGCAGAGGGTGTACAGGCTGGGACGTGCCTCTGTACCCCTCCAGCAAGTGTGCCAGGCTGGAAGGTTTCCCTGTGCATGGGAGCGGGGGTGCTTTGGGGCACAGCAGCTGCTGGTCCGTGGTGCCTCCGGCCAATGCCGGGGCTGTGCAGAGGGCAGCTCGAGCATTTTGTGAAGGATTTCAGAGCTGCCTTGGCCTCCAGTCAGAGCAGGCTGCAACGGGAACATTTCGAAATTCTTTTGGACGAGGAAAATTCCACGGGCAGCCCCCCTCCAGAGAAAGTTTGGGATGGCTGAAATGTTTGGAGTGAGAGGCTGCTTGCTTTTGTTTACGCTGAACTATAACATTGGAGGAGGGGGGAAAAAACCCAAAAGGAAAAAAAGAGACAATAGGAGCCTGTAAACAGAGTTGGCCCCAAGCAGGGCCAGGGCGTCTCTCCAGCATCGTGGAAGGAGATGTGTCAGCACGCTCACCATGCTGCCCTGCTTTCCCCCAGCTCGGATACGATCGCACTTAATCTTTCAGGAGAACTTGGCTGGGTGCTTTTTTCCCCCAGCAGAAAACGAGCAGGACAGTTTTTCCAACATTCTCCACTTAGGCAGGACTCAGCCCCCATCCTCTGGCCCTTCACTGCAACCCCCAGCCTCAGTGGTGGGCTTCTGCCTCAGCTTTCCCCCTCTTCTTGACACTTGTCCACCTCTCATTGTGGTTTGGGGGCAGTCATCTGATTGACCTGGCATGAGGTGGGGGGCACAGATGTTGTTTCCCCAGCCTCTACTCCTGCTGTGTGCCTTGCACCCTGCTGCATCCCCTGGGCTGTCTCCCCTCAGCAAAGCAGGCAGGGTTGCCTCCAGACTTGGAGAAGACAGGCCATGGTTATCACACCAGGTGCCAGAGCCTGGGACCAGCATCCCCACATCATACATTGCCGGGGGTCTGCCATCCTCCCCACACACAGGGACACTGCCAGTGGTGTGCAAAGGGTTAATGGGCCACCCTTTGGTGGTGGCTTTTTTTGGCTGGCCAGGTGGCCCTTAATGACACCAGAAATCCCTCTCTGGCCCAAAAGGGATTTTGTATTGCAAAAGGAGTGACAGCAAATTGCTAGCTGGGGGAGCGTACGGTGAACTGTTTATTTTGGCCCTGCCGCCCCGCAGCGTTTTGGCTGACCTGGGAGCCTTCATGCCTCGGGGATGGAGCTGAGCCCGATTGCTCCCAGGCACTGGCCAGCCTTGGAGCACGGGGAGGGATAGGGGGAGCACCACGCAGGGGGATGCTGTGGGGCCCCTCTCCTGCTTAGAGGTCCCAGCTCAAAGCTGTAGTTCCATCAGGAGCACCAGGAGGAGCTGGGCTTGCACGGGGCATTCACATGTATGTACATATATATATATGTCTGTTCCCTACATATATGGATGTATATGTTCTTGTATCAGCTCCAGGACGAGTTTATGGAGGGAGTTTGTTCTAGGGCATGCAGATGCTGCTTGGTGAGGGAGGAGCTGTGGATTCACCAAAACCTCTGCCAGGCTGGGCTGAGCCAGGAGCAGAAAAATATCCCTAATCCTAAAATGTTCCTGGGACAGGAAAAGCCTTTCCCACCCTGCTCTAATCACAGGGTGGCCCAGCTCCCTGCCAGCAGGTCCCACCCGTGTTCCTGGATCTGGCACCGTGCCCATCCCTGTCCCACAGCCTTGTGCCGAGGACAGTGGGGATGCAGCCCCCCCCACAGCTCCATCCCTCCATCCTAAAAATAATCTCCTGGCTTTAAAGAAACCCACCAGTGCTGTAGCTACAGTGCCGGTGGGTTTCTTTACAGCCGAGAGATTATTTTTAGGAATTTCTCTGGCGCGTGGCTTCGGTGGGGGAGTGTGGGGATGGGGACAGAGGGGGGGGGCCCTTCTCTCCCCCCTCTGAATGCAGCGCTGCCAGCTGGCGTGGTGTTGGGGCTCCTGGCTGCTAACAGAGCCCTCGCTGTTTTGGCCCTTGCCAGTGCCTCCGGTTACAACCGGGAGCCAGAGACTTCTTCCCGCGGAATGGAGCAGGGGAGGGCGGAAATCGGGGCGTTGGGGTGGGAGTTTCCCAGCCAGGGTAAGAGCAAAGCCTGACCTCCACGAAGCCACCAGCATGCCGAGGTGTGTGATGTTCCTCTGACCCCCCAGCGCCGTGTCCCACTAGCAGTTGCCAGCCCCACGGAGGAGAGAGGTGACCCCTTGGGATATGGGGTGGGGAGGGGAGGGTTGGGCTTGGCTTTGGACACCCAGTGGGACTCTGCTCAGCTGGGCATCACTAGGGGATATCATGGCAAGGTTGCTCTGGGCTGGATGAAGATGTGCATTGTACCTGGCTGTGGAGGTGGACTGGTTCCCTGGGTGGTACTGAGGTTAACCCTGTGTTTGGGCTGAGCTGGGATGAGCCCCACTCCTGGGATGCATTGGGTATAGCCCCACATTTGGACTGTGTAACCTCATGATTGGGCTGTACTGGGTTTAACCCTACATTTGGGCTGAGCTGGGGTTAACCCTGTGTTTGGGATGAGCTGGAGTTTAAACCCATGTTTGTACTAAACTGGGGTTAATCCCACTCCTGACCTGTGCTGGGTTTAACCCCACATTTGGGCTGCACAAACCCATGTTTGGACTGTGCTGAGTCTAACCCCACATTTTGGCTAAAGTGGGTTTAATCCCACTCCTGGTCTGAGCTGGATTTAACCACACATTTGGACTGCACTAGATTTAACCCCAAATTTGGGCTGCACTGGACATTCCTGGGTTGAGTGGGATTTAATCCTACTCCTGAGCTGCGTGGGGTATAACCCCATGTTTGGGCTGTCCTGAGTTAAACCTGACACTGGGACTGTACTGGGTTTAGCCCCACATTCAGGCTGGGTGAGGGGTTTATTGGACTGCACTAGGCTTACAGGAAAAAACTGCAACTGGTTTTACTGGTTTAGCTGGGGTTAAACTGGCTGTGGTTGACCCGACTGCAACTGTGCATGTGTGTGTTGCTGGCTCAGCTCAGCCTGTCATGGTTCCCCCCCCCCAGCAGGCATGGGGGCCCATGAGTGCTCAGCACCCCACTGAAGTGGTGCAGAGGTAAGCAGCCGTTTTTGAGGTCCCCAAGGGGCTGGGGACAGTGAGCAGGCTCTCCCCTTGGCCTTGGGGAGCATCACCCTGACAGTGCCCAAGGTGGGTGAGGAGTTGCCCTGGGGCACTGCCGGTGGTTCTGGGGACTGTGTGTGGCCCCCATGGCCCTAGAGGTGGTAGAGGACATGCTTCTCTCCCAGACAGCACACATTGCTGGGCGTTCACAGGACACCTGGTGGCTGGGAGGATGCCAACAGCATTTAGGTGATGGGTGGCTCATTTCAGGGGACTGTCCCTGCAGTGGGGTCAGTGCTCCCCCCCCCCCCCCCAAAGATGCATGTTGGTGCAGTGGCAGTGGAGGTCACCAATGCTGCCTGGTTTCAGGGCAGATCAGTGGCCAGAGGAATGGACTCAGGCTATGGGATGTGTTTTCCAGAGCAGGCGCTGGCAGACAGAAAGGCGTGAGATGCAGGGCCAGTGATGCTCCCCAATCTCAGGGGCAGGAATAGAGTGTGATGCCATCTTAAAGGTGTTGGAGACAGCTGGCATCAGTCATTGGCCATTGCAGAGCAGATTTTTGCAGGTGGGTGACTCTGGCAGGGCAGAGCTGCTGAGCGCTCTTGGGTTGTTTTATTTGCCACGTCTCTTATTGGAGCAATGCTGCCCCAGATCACCCTAGGGAGAGGTTAGGAGGCGCCCCAGCTTTCTGTGCTCAGTGGGGAGCATCATGTGTCTCCCTGCTGCCGTCTTCAGCCCTGTGGCATGCTATCATCTGCTTGTGTCCCCCCACCCCCAGATCTGCGTGCGGCTTAAATTTGCTTTGAAGAGCGACTTCAAATGAAGCAAAGCAAAAAAAGAAAAAACAACCCAAAACCCACTCTCTTTCAAAGCGCTGAGTGCAATGGAAAGTTGGCCTCCCCCAGGAATCTGCGACGGCCTTTGCCAGGCCACGGCTGGGGGGATTGCCACACCCCACGTGGGCATCAGTGCCAGTGCACATGGCTGTGATTTTGGGGGATGTTTTGGCTCACGGTGGGACATGACAGCAGCATTTTGGTTTGCAGGATTTCTCCCTGCAGCTCCCAGAAAACTTTTGGATGAGCTCAAATGCTGCCCAGCAGGATAGCAGGGTCAGTGTAGGATGGAGAGAAAGTGGCACCTTGCATTTCTGGCTCACATCCATGGGTGCCATGCAGAGCCCGGTCACCCTGGCCGTACTGGTGACGAGAGCGTCCTGTGCTGAAGGATCAGAGTCCAGAACTTCTGCCCTCCAAGCCACAGCCCTGGGCTGTGTTGGGTCCCTCTGACCCAGCCATGGCTGTGGGAGGTCACCCGGCCCCCAGCAGGCAGCAGACGTCTCTTGAGCCGGGATTAGCTTGTGGGGAGGAAGAAAAGCTCCAATTGTTCCCTCTGTCCCGGCTCAGCTCCAGGACCACTGTGCTGGGACTCCCTGTCCCTGGGATGTGTCATTGCTGGTGCAAGCATAGAGGGATGCTTTCTCCGCCTGTGTGCCCATCTGTGGGGCTGCAGAGCCGCTGAGGAAGGTGGCCTGACAACACACATGTGTGCGCGTTCATTTTCACGCCCGTTTTTCCCCTTGGCAAGGGAGTTTGGTTGCAGAAAGTAAGGGGCAGGCTGTTTCTGGGCAGGCTGTTTTGCAGCAGTGCCTGGCCCAGAGCGCCTGGCCCCATGCCACGCCACCGCACCCAGGACAGGCGAGGGCTCCGGGTCTTCCCCCGCTCTGCGGCTCCTTCCCCTTTTGTTTGTGGCCTTCGGACAGACGAGGAAGGGCTTGCCCTGTTTCTTCTCTCTGTGGTGAGGATGCTCAGTCATGGCTAGGTTTTGGCGGTGCTTAGGCGGGTCACTTACTAAGCCAGTGTGTGTGTGTTTGAAGGGGGGGCTTAGTGCTGCCTTCCCCCATGATGCGCTGACAGGGGTGCCGGCTGGCCAGAAAAACCCATCCAAGGCAGAGGAGCTCATGGGATGGTGGGGTGAGGATGAGGAGCACTGGGGGGGCCCTGGCACAGAGGGTGCTGAAGGGTGAGAAGCTACTGGGCGGCCCTCAGGGTGAGTAGTGGGGGACCACTGGAGGATTGCTGTGGAGATCAGGGGTTAGGATTACACTGGGGACAGTCTGCAGAGATGCCCTCTGCCGCCACGTAGGGGTCTGGGGTGCCTCTGTGTCTTTTGGCAATACCACCCACAGCCAGGCTGGCTGGGCAGGGTTCCCCGGGGACTTTAGCAGCAGCTGGCTGCAGATAGTGCCATGCCCCGAGTTCTTCCTTTGTCCATGCAGGGAAGGATGGCTTTCAGTATTGCAGCCACAGGGTCATTTTTCCAGACTAGCCTTGAACAAAACAGTGGCCCTGAGATGTAGCAAACTCATGTCAGCAGTGAGTCAGCACCCAGAGCATATCCACTGCCACAGAGCAGCATGGTGGGCAATGGGTGCAGCAGCACTGCCTTCACCCTCTGCAGAGTTTGCACAAAACCCCAGGGCAGTTGGGGGAAGAAACGATTTTATTTTAAAACCATTTCTCTCTCCACACTAACACACTCTCCCTTCTCCTTCACCCTCTCCCCCCCCGCACCATCCCCTTAACTCTGACCCACGTGGTGTTTGGAGTTATTTTTGGTTGTTGCTTTTAAGTGTATTTTAGGTTTGGGCTTTTTTTTTTTTTTTTTCCATCACCAAAATATTTTACTTTCAGGCCAAATGTTCCCAGTTAGTTACCAACATAGTTTTGTCAGAGACCTTTTAACTGATGCTTCTTTTCTACAGGTGGTTTAGTAAGAAAAGCTTATGACAGTTACATGAAATTATTTATGTTTGGGGCTTGCATTTGAGGCTGCCTGGTGTTTTCAGGACAGGGTTGTTGCGCAGTGCTGCACGCCTCCCCCCCTGCACTTGCTGGGTTGGAGCAGCATATCACTTTGTAGTTCATGCTTCCTTTGCCACGCAGTTTAGCCTGTGGCCATGGGCACCTGCCCACAGGAGAGGAACCAGCAACTGCTCTAGGATGCCTTTACAGGGCTGGAGCATCCCTCCCTGGAGCCCCCCAGCTCTTCAGCCGAGTGACTCAGGGGGACATGGGTTTACTGCACAAGCTGCAGCCTGCACTTGGGACTGGCAGAGAGCTCGCTGCCCTCAGCCCCTGCCCGCCTGCTGCCCAGAGCAGAGCCCAACAATATGGGCGTAAATAAACAGGCCTGCCCATTCGTGAGAGATGGGCAGGAGGGTCTTCCAGGGAGAAATGATTCAGCTGTCTGTGCCTGCTGGGGGCTGGCAGGGCTGGCTGACAGGGGCAGTGTGATGCTGCTGATATGGATGGCACGATGCTCACCAGGATGAATGCCCTAAGGTGATGCTGGCTGGCACAGAAAGGGGGATGCTGACTGATATGTGCAGAACAATGTAGGTTGGGATGGACACCACAGGGTGCTGCTGGCTGTGCTATGATGGGGAAACCCCAGTT
Organism: Athene noctua; assembly: GCF_965140245.1. Classification (NCBI taxonomy): domain Eukaryota; kingdom Metazoa; phylum Chordata; class Aves; order Strigiformes; family Strigidae; genus Athene; species Athene noctua. The sequence goes on from NC_134077.1 coordinate 11,289,543, forward strand.
GGGTGCACATCCCTGACTCAGCATCCCCTGTGCTTCTCACCCCAGACCCACTGGTGATCTCTGAGTGGGAAGAAGACCCTCTCCCTGGGTCCAGAGACCCCAAATGGCCTGGGAGGGCACAGACCAGCACTGCTGCTGGTGCAGGGATGGCAGTAACATGGAACCCCCAGCCAGCTCCTCTCTTGGTACAGTGTACCCTACAGACCTGCTCTCCCTGGCTGTGTGAGCCTGTTCAGATCTAAATGCTGTCTCCTGCTGCATAAATACAGGCCAGAATTTCTCCTTGGTCCCTTCCTGCTCCAGCTGCACTGGCACAAGTCTCTGGACCACCCCAGGGCTGGGAGCCAGCCAGGGCTCCCGGCACAGGACTGCGATGGCAAAGAGCCCTTAATCCCGCCAACCCATGCAGCCCTGAGCTCCTGGTCAGTGTTTGCCCTTTGTGTTCCCCCTCCAAGCATGGGGATTTGGCAGCCAAGGAACAGCTGTGACAGTGGCCCAGAGACGAGAGGGAGATGCAGGGTCCATGGTCCTGCAGGGGTGCTCTGGACTGTGGAGCCTGCTGGCTGCCCCACTGCAGGGGATAACTCCCTCTCCCTCCCCACTCTGCCTCCTCCAGATGCGCAGTCCCATCCCAGGCCTGGGCAGGGTGATGGTGTTCCTCGCAGCAGCCCTGGTATCAGCCTCCCTCGCCGTCCCTGAGGGCTGGGGAGAGGAAGGTGAGCCCCCACCAAGCCCCCTGCCCAGCCCCCCCCCATCCCAGACATGGAGACCCTGGGGACCCCCCATTTCTCCCAGGCAGGCATGGACCTACCAGAGTCAGGATGTCCACGAAACACAGCCCCACAGCGGTGGGTGTTCTCTGACCAGTGACTCCCTGCAGCTGCCCATTGCCCAGCCCCAACTGGGACCAGTTCTTCCCAGTCCCCTGTCATGGTAGCTGCATGAAGCAACACCCCACAGCCAGTGCCCAGCTCCCCAGGGGGTTACAGCCCCAGGTTGCCCACCTCGACCTGCAGCCCTGACATGAGGTGGCATGGGGTGCTAACAGCCATCTGGGGATGTGTGTGTCCCTCCAGGTGTGCAGTACGGACAGGTGGGGACAGACGTGACCCTGTCGTGCACCAATACCCATGCCAGGTAAGTCTTTCCTGTGCATGCTGAGGGATTTATCCGATGGGATGGTTTACAGGCTGGACAGGTGACCCCCTGTCCCTGTCCTCTAACGCTGTCTGACTGGTCTCTCCTCCCCAGCTTGCCGGTGCAATGGAGACGGGCAGGTGCCGTGGCACTGCCAGAGGGCTCAGCCATCCGGCAAGGAGCCCTGGTGCTGCCATGTGCCAGCCTGGCCACTGCAGGAACCTACAGCTGCCACGGCGAGGATGGTGACCTCCTGCACGCCGTGTCCCTGCGGCTGGGGTGTGAGTAGCATGTCTGCAGGCTGGGGTATGGGGGATGCGTGGCCCCAGTGGGATGGGCCAGTGGTGCCTGCATCTCTGGCAGGAGCTTGGCAAGAGGGGACTTTACAGTGACACAGGGGGCCCTGCATGCCAGCTGGGTTGCAGGATGGGGAACCCCTCACTGACTGTCTCTCCCCTCTGGACCCCAGACCTGCCGGGAGTCCCCTTTGTGTCCTGCAGAGCATCTGACTATGAGAATTTCTCCTGTTCCTGGACCTCCAGCGTGGAGACCTTCCTCCCCACCAGATACATCACCACCTACAGGTGATGTATCCATCCCTACAGGGCACGGGCTGGGGGGTTTATGGGATGAGCCCTGGGTCCCAGCCCCAAGGATAAATCTCAAATCCTCCTGGCCATCCAACCCACACCCTGGGTTCACCTCCTGCCCCAAGGACCATGCTGCATCCTGGAGCAGGTCATGTCTTGGGGTGGGCAGAGCACCGAGGATTTGCTTGTTCCAAGAGGCGCCCAACATCAGTACTGGGGGGCCAGCACAGTCAGGCTTCCTCCCTGCTAATGGCTCTGCCAGCACCAGAGGGGCTATAAAAAAGAAGCAGGTCATCTGCAAGCCACCGAGCACTTTGCCGTGCTTCAGGATGAAAGGAGCCCCAACAACATTGCTGCTTCTAATTATCCTGGCAGGCCAAATTACCAGGCTGCTTTGAAGTCAGACGGAGGTCATAAAGCACAGCCCAGCTGAAAGTTGAAGGAGCTGTGGACTGGGGGCTTCGTGGGGAGGGAGCTGTGCGAAGCACCAGGGGCTTGGCAGGGAGGAAGTGATGGGAAGCAGGGATTTGAGGGCCATAGTGGGAGGACGAAGCAAGCTACCAAGGATCTGCTTTTTTTGATGTCCCCAAATCTTTGCTGCTTCTGCATGATGAAACCCTGGGCAAGGGAGGGGGCGTCCTCTGGGGAAGACCCTCCTGGGCACCCCCACTGTCTCATTTCCCTGGGACGTCCAACTTCTTCTGCCAGGCTGCTTGCCAGCAGGACAGAGAATGGTTTTAGCTCCATCCCCCGTGGCGTGTCACCTGTGTGTGTCAGTGTGGGAGTGGGGGTTGCTCTGTGGTGCAGTGACCTCTGTTCCTCCTCTGGGTCATGGTGGCGTTGGCCTTATGCTGTCCCCTCATCCCTCATCCTCACTATCTGCTTTTCCAACTCTCTCCATGGCAGGAAGAAGTCGCTAACGGGTGAAGAGAAGAGGAGGTAGGCCTGACTCCTAGCCCAGTCCCACTCCCTGGGGACTGGTTCTGTCCCAGAGGTTCTGCCACTGCCCTCAGTGGGGTCCGTAAAGCAAGAGCTGGGGTTCCCCACTGGGGAGCCAGCTAACTAAGCCTGGGGGCCCGGGAGAAGGGTTTGCCCCAGAGAGGGACCTTCCCATGAGGAACTGTGGGGGTGGGATGGGTGTGTCACACCCCGCTCAGATGAGGGAGACAAGTGATTTAGATGTGTGAATCCCCAACAGAGTGGACAACAGTGAGACAAGTCTCCAAGTCCAGACATTTATTAACTTCCCACAATGTACTAACTGGATGCACAATAATTGGCTAAGTATGGAACGAGTTACAGCAAGCAATACAGTATGCCTTGTGTTACTTAATGGTAGTGAGGGAGAAGGGGAAAAAGGAAAGAAGGGAGAGAATAGAGAAATAGAGATCACTGGTCTGTGTTTCTGCTTTGATCCTGTCTGAGTTCTTCAAGGATGTATGTGTCTTCTCTACTTCATGTCTTTTCTCTTTTCTCCTCTGACTTCTCACCCCCCCTCAATTTATGCAAGTTTTCCTTAGGTCCATCCCCCAGGCCAACCCACATACCAACATATCCCATGTATGGGGAGGGCTAAGGTGCTTCGTGGGATGATGTCATTAGCATGATCTTGATAATCTTTACTAACATATTCAGGGATGTCAACTTTAATATTCATTTTGTGGATAATGAAGCAATGGTCATTCACTGGACAGATGGTCCTTGAAACTTGACCAGATGCACCAGAGCAGAGCCCTCCTATCTCCTCAGGGCTCCCTCCTCCAGCCCACCCTGTGCTATCCAGGCAGCCTTATCAGCTCCAAACTCCACATGATTCACCCCGTGACTGTAGTTTCGTGACTTGTGAGTGTTTGAGACATTCTTCAGCTCAGAGGGCCTCCACTTCCCCCCATCCCTTATCTCTCTCAGGCTGTTTTTCTCGCAGGCCTGTTCCTCTCCGACCCCGGTTTTGGGGAGTTACAAGTCGTCTCTCACAGGGAGTCCTTCTGAGCATGCTGAGAGGGACGTGCCAGGCTCTGGAGGGGTGAGGGCAGCTAAACTGTAACAGGGGCTGCCTCCTCCATCAAACTCTTGGTATGGAGGTCTCCCCACATGTCACCTCTTTGGCAGCACCAGGAAGCTATGCAGGACAGGCAGGGGGGGACATGTCACCACCCTGCCTCCCCATCTGCAGGAACAAGAACGGGCACATGGGGCCGTGCCTGCAGGATCCATCCCGCCCTGGTACCTGCACGGTCCATGGGTCAGAGTTCTGGAGCTCCTACCGCCTGAATATCACCGAGGTGAACCCCCTGGGTTCCAGCTTCCGCCTCCTCGATGTCACCATGCAGGCCATCAGTGAGTCTCCATCCATCCACCTCTCTATCCCGGAGTCTGTCCATGCCCTCAGCATCCAGCCCTAGGCAGGAGCAGGGAGCCCAACACCCCTCTGCATGGCAGTCCAGTGTGACAAGGGCTTCCTCTCCTCTCCTGCACAGTTAAGCCAGACCCTCCTGAGGGCTTGGTGGTGGAGCCCATCCCCCTGGCCCCACGGCGACTCCATGTGAGCTGGAAGTACCCCTCCTCCTGGCCCAAGGAACCTCACTTCCAGCTCAGATTTCGACTCCAGTACCGGCCCATCATCCACCGCTCCTGGTCTGTGGTATGTGGTGGGTGAGGAAAGGCAAAGCTCTCATGGGAGCAAGGTGGGCATGAGGACAGGGAGGGCAGCAAGGATTGCTCCTGCCTGCCCCACAGCTCCCCTCTGCCTCGTGCAGGTGGAAACCGTGAACCTGTCCGAGGTGATCACAGATGCCTTCGCCGGGCTGGAGCACGTGGTACAAGTCAGCGCCAAGGATTTCCTGGATGCGGGGAACTGGAGCGAGTGGAGTGCTGAGGCCCGGGCAACACCGGTCAGAGGTGCGAGAGGGATAGGCTGCAGCCCTACTAGGTTGTGCCATCCCTCGCAAGACCACATCCAGCACCCTCGGCTGCCCCTCTCCAACCCCCTTCACTATGGTGCACATTCCCCCAGATATCACCCAGAGCCAGTCCCATCTTTTGGGGTCCCTTAAAGTTGACTGAAAAAGCTGGTCCTCTGCACCACTCACAAGCTGGTCCCGTGGTGAGAGGCAGAGCTGCAAGGGGGCAAAACATCTCCCAGCCCCACGGCAGGCTGCTGCTGCCATTTGGGAATGCCCCCCCAGCCTCAGGGCATAGTCAGTCTCCCAGAGCACCACTAGGACCCCAGGGGCACCCTTGGGCTTGTGGGATCCCTGGGTCACAAGGCCACCCTTCTTTGCTCCTCTCTGTGGGTTCCCAGGGTGCTGCCCATGCTTTTGTCTGAGTGTTTCCCATCCCCTCTGTCTTCCAGACCTGGCCACTGCAGCGAGTAAAGAAACCACTACAGACGCCAGCCTGGAGAGCCTGGCCGAGGAGCCTTCCCAGGCTCCCAACCCTGAGCCCATCAGTGAGTAGAGCTGGGGATGGCAGGCAGGAGTGGGGACTGCCCTCGGGCAGCTGCCTGCCTGGGCACACTTGTGTCTGAGAGCAATGGGAAGGGTCTCTTGCCTCATGCCCATGTGTGTTTGGGGTGCTGGGGTGTCCAGGAGGGGTCCCCCAGGTGCTGGGGGCTGTGGCATCCCTCAGCTGTGACAGTCTCTCTGTCCCAGACCACAGCGACCCCCTGGAGAAGATGGCTGTTCTGGTGTCCCTCGGGATCTTTGCCTTCTTCATCCTGGCTGCTGTTCTTGTCATCACCATCCTCATCTGGTAGGTTGGGTTTTGAGAGGGAGAGGTCTGGATGATTGCTGTCCTCATCCCACTCTGACCCCTGACCCCTCAGCACGGAGTGCCCCATGTTCCCCCAGCCCTGCTCTCTGGTTCCTGCCCAGATACACTTGCTGCCAGCCCCGTGAGGTGGCTTATGCTCCCCTTGCCCCCTTGCCATACCAGTGCCCCTTCCCAGCTCAAGCCACTGGCTGCGGTACTGCCCAACCTTCCTGGGGTCTTTTTGATGAGCCCACCATCATGGAACCTTTCTCTGTATCCCCCAAACATGCTGCTGATAACATGCCCCCAAAGACTCTTGCTTTGCTGGGGACTCTCATGCTGCAGAGTCAGCGCAGAGACCCCTCCATATGCCTTCACCAACTGGGCGTCCTGCCCCCACACACTGCCCGCTAGTCCTGTCCCCATGTCTCCTCTCATCTTGCCACGGCTGGGGTCTCCCTGCTATGCTGTGGCTCTGCTGTCAGTCCCTGTCCCCATCCCAGCCCTGCTCTATCTCATGATCAGCTCCTGCTATAGCCCTGGAGCTGACCCACTGGAGTGTCTGGGCACAGCTGGATAGGGATACTGGGAGGGATCACCGGGGATGCAGGCAGTCCTGGTGTCCAGGGGGGCTGCTCAAGGGTCCTCATCCCCTGCTGCTCTGTCCCCAGGCTCCGGGTGAGGAAACACGGCAAGGACAAGACCAAACCCCACAACTTCTTGATTGCTGCCACCCACTTGAAGGCACTGCCAAGTGAGTCAGGGTGCAGGGGTTAATGGGGGGGATGTGGGGGAGGGAGTGCAGGGCTGAGGGGGAGGCCAGTGCGCCCCCCTGACCCCCTGCCCTCTCTCTTGGCAGAGGCCCAGATCCTGTAGTGAGCCCCGGCTGATCCCTGCTCCCTGCACCCGCTTGCCCACACGTGGGACATGATGCCACTGCTGGCCCCCAAGGACCCACACCTCCCGGGTCACCCCACAGCTGTGGACATTGCTGGAGCCCCCAGCATCTTGGGGGTGCAGGATGGACACTAAGGAGAGAGGCTCTGCACCCAGGAGCTTTGGGCTGCCTGTGCTTGCCAAGAGCCGGCTGGAGGCACCTCAGACTTGGGGCAAGAGGCCAGCCCCACCGCCGGGCGCTGCTGAACATATGGGGATAAGATGCTGAGCCAGCCCCACTTCACTGCCTAGTGTTGAGGGGGACCATGGGTGCAGGCTCCCAAGGGTGAGCAGGGGGGTGCTGAGCCCTGCCCGTCACGCCCCACCAGCCACCAGCAGGCAGATGGGACCCCCATCCCGTCCCTCTGCCCCTCTCTCCCATGCTGTGGCTGGATGTGGCAGTGATGTCAATAAAGGGGATAGCATTGGCACTGCACAGGCAAGAACCCCTTGTAGATGTTGTTGGGCCAGAGGAAAGGTGGGTGGCACTGGGTGAGGTGCCAGCTTGGGGACGGTCCTTGCAGGAGGTGCACAGGCAGCAGGGTTGGTCCCCAAAGCCCCCTCTCCAGGCACTTGGAGGTGCTGAGAGACCCTTGACTGGGCCAGCCCTTGTTGAGTGCCAGAAGAGGATGCAGGCATCTGCCTGGAACATCTCCCCTGCCCTCGCCAGCCCAGCAGTAGGGACAAGACCCTCTGCACAGCCCCCTGCACTCAGCATGTGGCCCCCTCCCCGCGCCTCAAACCGGCCCCTTTAATGGCTTCCATGTGTTGGCACCTCCTGACCCCGGTGTTCAGCGCCAGCAGCCCAATGAGATCCAGATGGGGTTGGGTGGAAATTCAGGCAGCAGCAGCGTGGGGAGCCCAGGGAGCAGAGCCAGCTTGGGGTGGGTCCCTGCGCCTGCCCTGCTGGGGAGATGTGTCACTTCTGGCTGGGGCCTGGGGCTGCCCTTGAACCCTGCAGAGAGGACCTGGAGCAGGAGCACATCCCAAAATAGTCCTCATGGGGCTGTGTTGGAGGGGACCAGGGCAGGGATGTGCCTTTTGCAATGGCTTTTGTGCCCATGGACCCCTCTGCCCTCACTGGGTGCCTCTGCACTCACACCCTGGGTGCAGGGGCATGGGGGCTGCCCCTGCTGGTGCTTGGCTCTGCAGGGTCCCAGTCCCTTGTTGTTCCTGGACGGTGACATGGGGGTCAGGCCTCCATCTACAGTATGCTACTGGGGTGGGACCGTCCTTGGACAGGAGCAGGGTTCTCCACAGAGCAAGTAAGGCAAGTCACCAAGGTGGGGAGGTACAAGGGGCCAGATTCTGCCTGGCCTTCTGGGCCCAACAGCCACATCCTCTCTCCCAGGTGCATCCCAGAACTTGCCAGCTCCATCTGTGTCACACTGCCATCACCTGCTGGACTCTGGTCCCCAGCATCCAACCCAGCCAGCACCCTTTCTGATGCATCATGCTCACCCTTGTCTCCCCTCGGTCCCCAGCATGGCATAGGCAGCCCTTTCCGCTTGGAAACCTGCTCTTCTCACCACCAGATCCCGCTTCCCTGCCACTATGGAGGGGATCAGGGCTGTGGTTGTCCATTGGATGATGTTGAACAGAGGTGATGTCCATCTCATAGCTGTGGCTCCAGTGTTTGCAAACTGAGCTCAGTGGTTTCCCGGCACCTGGTGCTGGTTTAGAGTCTGACGCCTGCTTGAGACACTGAAGCGCAACAGCCAGAAAATGGGAGAGAGTGTGAGCTGGCAGCTCTGGCCCCTGTTTTCTGCCTGCTTATAAACTCCAGAAAGCCCAGGCATGCTCCAAATAAAAGGGTGTTGCTGCTGGTTAGGGGGAGCAGAGACCACCAGAGCCTCACACATCCACCACATCCACCCAAGGTAATGTATGCCTGCCTTGTGCAGGCAAACTCAGATGGGTAGATGAGAAATGACAGGCAGAGGGAACCCATAGCTGTGCTGTCCCCATGTGCCAAGCCCTACGTCCCCTTCCTTAGCTGGGACTGGCCTGGCCAGGTGGTGGGGCCATCCAGTTCTGGTAGCTGGGGCAGCTTGAGGGCAGGAGATCCGCATCTGGTCCTCTTCACCGCACCCTGCTGCCCTTGACCCTGGAGGGTGACCCCTTTTCTCTCCACACATTTGTCAGTTGAAAGTACGGAGAGCAGGCAAGAGATCTGCAAGCTACTGTGAAGTCCTGTCTGTCTGCACTGCATCTGCCTGGTGGGATGCACCATGGCTCAGCTCCCTGCCCCAGCAGACCGTACATGTGACACATGAGCATTGGAGACCCCAAGGAAACAGCAAGTTCAAAGATTGGGGGGCTAAAGATGCTTCTTGCTGGGTGCTGCACTCCCAACTGACCAGAGGGTGGATGCCCTAGTGCTGGACATGGCAAATGGGCTTTTCACTGGACCAGTGAAGATGCAAGGGGAGGGCTGGGGTGAACAGCAATCTGGGACAAAGGAGAGGGCTCCAGATGCCAAAGTCAACTTTGCCATCAAGCCGTGGAGAAGAAAAACAGGAAGGAACCATGAGAGCAGTCCCAGTGCCGGCACCTCCCTGTCCCACCGCGGGGCCAGGGCACTTCCTCCAGGGCTCAGGCTCCTCTGTGGCTCACGCAGCCGCTGAGCGAGCAGGAGGCTTCCTGCTGCAGGCTGGAGCCCTGCCTGGACGCACCCTGCTCGGAGTAGGCAGAAACATTTCCAAACTTGCCTTGCTGCTGTATCCCACCCTCCCCAGGGTGGATGCTGTGCCAGGATCACTGTGGGAGCTGGTACAAGCCAGGCCTGGGGATGCTGAGGTTGTGCCAGGTCGAAGCAGCCTGCATCCATGAGGAGCAGGGACGGGTCCAGCTTCCTGGAATGGGACAGAGACCAGCCCAAGCCCAGCAGGAGAAAAGTGCAGGAGAACATGGCTTGGGTCCTGCTGGGGGTAGAAAATTTCCAGCAGGCAAAGCTACGTGCCAGGGAACGTCCCCAGCACTGAGGTGCAGAAAGGTCCATGTCCATGTCTCCATCCAGCACAGGGTAGCCCCATCCAGAGCATCTCTCAAGCAGGGACTGGGGTGCATCAGCTGCCCAGCTGGTGTAGAGCTTATTTGGGAAAGCAATAGCCTGGGCAAAAGCGTTTGCAGCAGGGCACTGCTTGTGGGCTGTTGTGCAGCAGTGCCTGGGCTGCTTGACTGCCACCAACCCTGCCAAATATCTGAGCTGGCCCTCAGGCCTAGCCTCCTCCTCTCCCTGCCTCACTGCCAGGATCAGCCCTCATTTTGCAGGGGAGGAGGTGGTTTGCACAGGACTGTGAAGAAAAACAGTCTCAACTTACCTCTAATGGCTGCTTCTGCTTCCTTCTCTACCACGTCCTGAGCCAAGGAAAGAAGTAAAAGCAACTCCAGCAGATCGTGGAAGCCACAGGGGCATGAAACACACATGTCACAAGGTGAAGGAGAAACGAAAGGGTACATGCATAGTCAGTGGTTCAGCAGACAGGGATGGCTGCATGGATTGAGGGAAGGAGCCGTACAAATGTATACAGAGATTCATGGATTGGCTGGCAGAGGGACGGAGGGATGGGTATATGGAAGAATGCATGACTGTATGGATGGATAGGCAGTTTGGACACCCAAATACCATCCTAAGCATCAAAGATGCTCATTATATAGAGGCTGACTTGTAACAACGGCTGGGAAGCCAACTGTGTAAGCCTGGCAAAGGGAAGCCCATGGGCAGAGCAAGGATGGTGTTTGGGAACAAGTCCCAGGTGAGACCCATGCACCCAGTCCCCATGGAAGTGGCATCACAGCTGACATGAGGAGACAGAGCCCAGATTGTTACCAGTGCAGAGCCCAAGAGTGTCAGGAGAGAACATGGGACATCTCCAGGGGGATTGCATCCCCCTCAGGAGCTGCTTCCATCTCACATTGTCCAGGCACTGGGAATGAAGGAGCATCAGGGACCCTGCCCTGGGAACACAGTGAACCCAAACATATATGCTTTAAAAACACAGTACTGAGCATTCTCCCCGGCCATAGCTTTCATCTCATTTGCACATGGGATACCTCTGTCTGGGGTCTTGCTACAGGGTCCAAGCCACCAGCCCTCTGGAGACCCATACTCCCTTTTCATCATCTGCCTCCCTTTCTAGCTGTCACAGGCCTGCAAATTCCTTGCCCATCATCCACTCTTTCTTGAAAGAGAGAAGGGGAGACATCACCTGCCAGGCCAGATGTGCTGGCGCCCAAACAAATGTGGATAGGGGAGAGGCCTGAGACATCTCTTCTTGCTGTCCCATTGTAGGCTTCTCCCTGCAGTAATGTGTTCTTTCTTCCTTGGCTTGCCGGGGCTGGCCCATTCCCTGCCTCCAGGATGCTTTTGGTCTTTCACAGCCAGGAAGCGCTAAGCACGTGACCACAGAGATGCTGGGCGGCTAAAGCCAGCAGCTTAGCTGTACCCAAGCACTGCTGCTCGTGATGCTCTCAGGAAATGGCTGCTCCCTCCTCAGCAGCTCTTCGGATGAGCTCACAGAGGCCAGGACTTCCCTGCCAGTTTTTTTTTCCACTGAATACAGTCCTGTTGTCCAAGCAAGAGTTCCCAGTGTTTTGTGTGCCTGCCATGAAGTGTGGTGGCACTGGGGGACACATGCTGTCGTATTTCCACAGTGCTCACTGCGTATTCCCTGTGCACACATCTCCTCTGCTGTGCAGCGTGAGGACTGGATCTCCTCGATGCTGCCATGTCACTTGCTCAGAGGAGATGATCTCCTTCCTTCCTGTGGCAGAAACTCCATCTTCTCTTCCTGCTGCCTCCAGAGCTGCAGGGACTGAAATGGAGGACACATTTTGGGAGTTTCGCTAGGGAAGCACAGGGAGCCTTCCTACCTGCTCTTCTCCCACCAACTGCACCTTGTGGTCCCCTGCGTCTATTGCCACGTCAGCTGCTTCATCTGCAGGGGCAGACCAAGCAAAGAGAAGTTACGGCCCAGCCCTAGACAGGAGCTCCTCAACCAGATGGGGGACTCTAGTGCTCCCCGTGCTTCCAGAATCGCACAGAGCAGGTGCTGGGCAGGCAGACAACCCTGTACAGCAGGGCCTTTCTCTGCATCCTGGAAATGATGGGCCAGAGTTAAATGTGACTCTGGGAGTCTCATGTGGCTTTGCAGGGTTACAACACACAGAGCCATCCCAGCATACAAGCAACCCCAGCCTTTGCTCCACGCTGGGAGATCCACCAGATGTGGCATCAGCTGAACTCCACGTACATGCTGGGCACTGGCATAGTCACCTCTGTGCTGATGGATCTGGAGTGGTAAGGTGCTAGAAGTGCCACGTCCATGTCTACACCTGGGATCTCCTGCAGGATGCTGACTGATCCCCAGGAGGATCTGCTGATCTGGAAGGCACTGATCCCCAGGAGAATGCTGACCTGGAAAGCACTGATGCCAGGGAGGGTGCTGACCTGGAAGGGTGCTGATTGCCAGGGGAATGCTGTGGATGCCAGCCTGAAACACATTAATCCCCAAGAGTTTGCTGACCTGGAAGACAGTGATGTCTGGGAGGATGCCAACCTGGAAGGCACCAATCCACAGGGGCGTGCTGACCTGGAAGGCACCATTTATCCAGGGCATGGAGCTTTCTCCCCTACCCCAGAGCACTTTTTTCAGCTCCCCACTTATGCTGGGCACCAGGTCAGCCAGCAACCACTCCAGGGGCTGGGGATTCACACTCAGGTAGGCGTCCATGGCTGGCTGCGAAGAACCGGGTGAGCTGCCTGAAGGAAGCTGAGCCAGCACCACCTCCCTCAATTTCCCTCCGCACTAGAGCTGTCCACTGGGGTTGGGAGCTGCTGCCCAGTTACAGGCCAGGGGGAGTGTTGCCTCCAACTCCTGCCTAAACAACCCCAAGCCCCATCCTTCTGCAGGCAAGAGGGTTGCCCAGACCCTGTTTTCCCACTAGATGGCAAACACTGCCTTCAAAACAGCCTTCTGAGGAATTATGTTCCTTCCCTGCAAGAGGCAGCTGAGAAAACCTTTCCTCAGTTCAAAACCCTGTGGGTGAAGGGCCTGACCCTGCTCGGGAGCAGGGCTAGGAGAGGCAGGGACCCCTGGCATGCTGTCATTTCTTAAATTGTTTTCCTTTCCCACCTGCCTAGTTTCTCCCTGGTCCTGGAAAACACATCTCTTGCACTGTGCTGGTGAGGCTGAGTGCCCCAGGCATGCAGGAGAGGCATCAAGTTAACCCTGGGTAGCATCTTGAACTCACACAGCCACAAAGAGAAACTCAGAAACTTTGCTGTGAGTTAATTACGCTGTGCTTTGCAAGCCAAATGTGCACTCATTCCTCCTTGCAAGCCCACAGGTCCACAGACAAGCCATTATGCTGGGTATAAATAAAGCAGGCTGGGATGAAGGCTGTGCAGGTGGATGTGCACACTTGCCTAAGATCTTCTGCCAGCTCAGATGTATTTCCAGGCTTGTGTACATTTGTTTGAATTCAGCCCCAGATTTTCTTATGGTCTCTGTACTAACCTTGTGCAGAAGTTTTCTGAGCATTTGCTGCTGGCTCTGGCACGGCTGCAATATTGCTGTGTGGTTAAACATGATGTGTCATAGCTAATGAAGGAGCTAACTGTGGATGGTAAATGTTTAATATGGACAAATCAAGCCAATTAGACAATGCTGAGAGAGAGAGCATGTCATCTCAGCTGTGTCTATCCTGTGTGGAGGAGAGGGTCTGTGGAAGGGTACAACCGCACCTGCTACAGGACCAGCAGCTCTCAGCACCAGCTGAGAGTAAAGACCCTGAACACAGATCTTCCTGCAGACTCCCCTGACTACTGGGTAGGTAGCTTCAGGGGGAAGAAGACAGAGACCTCTGGGTGGCTAGAGGGGATGGCAGCCATCTCTTGTGCAGAGCTACAGAATGAGTAGTAAACCATCCCACTCGGAGCACTTTGGTGTCTCCCAGCAGGACTCTTGGCCATTCAACAGCATGACACCTGCTTTTGTGGCAAACCTGGGGCTCCAGGCAGAGCTTGGACAGGAACATCAGAGAACTCCAGTGGCCAAGTTCCCAACAGCAGCCCCTCCAGAGACTTAACGAGCTAAGGGCAGCAGCTGTTTTCCCTCCACAAAGTGCTCAGGAGCCCTGCTCTTGGCAGCATCCTCTGTCTTTGCTGCCTTCAACATTTACTGCCCAGGATGTTTGGCATTATTCACACTTGGGTCAGAAGGGTCCTTCAGGTGTCCTGGCCACTTCCTTCAGGAAGCGATTATTGCCTCTTCCCCCATGAGAGTTGGGAAGTCCCTCTTGGGGTTATTTATAGTCAAGGCAAGAAGTGTGAAAAATGAAAGGAAGAGGGTGACTGGGGAATAGAAACTGAAGGAGGTGTTGTGCGCCAGTCTGCAGCATGTGACTCAGGGCAGCAAGCCACTGACCCATCGTGACAACCGCTGAACCACGAGCAGAGCAGGTAGAACGTCCTTCTGGCCCTCTCTGGCATAGCTGAGCTCCCTGCCAGCCCTTGTATTGGCATGTGCTGAGGCCTGTGGACATGGGATCAGGGCAGAAGCAGTGACAACATGGATGGCGTGGGCTCTGGTGCACTCCTGTGGCTTGAGGCTTCCCCATCCCTTTGCCAAACTCACAGCCTCCGAAGACAGAACAGCAGTAGTTCAGCACAGATGTGGCTGCCTTGTTCTTGAAGGTAGGATTTACAGATCCAGGAGGGTTTGACCCTCATTTCTGACTTGAGGACACCAAGGGATGAACAAGTCCTTTTGCCTGAGGATGTCACATCTTCACCTTGACACATGTCTGATTCCATCTTTCCAGTCCAGGTCCTGGGAGTGGTTCTGGCCCTTCTCTGTAGGCTCAAGGTTCTGGGTTTTTCATGCTGTGTGGTTTTTGCCAAGGAAATGCTTCCTGCCTCTGTATGGCATCTGTAATGGTGGCATGTTGTCATGGGCAGCAGGCACCCTCTCACCTCCTGACCTCGCCTTTCTCCCGGTCTCAGATCCCTGGAGGCTGTAGCCTGCTTTCATGTTGGTGCGAAGTTGTCCCAAACTAACCAGCAAGCCAGAGGCTCTGGAGCAAACTGGGACCCATGTCCCCTCCTGCCTGCAGCAAGGTTGACATCATCCACATTCCTCACTTGCTGCGGCCAGGCGATAATATCCTCTAAACGCAAAGCAGCCAATGCTTCAGAAACACTGGTGGAGCTGCACCGAGCTACTCTGGGTAAGGACCTGCACCTCTCTCCCCATGGCCTTTCAGGGGGTCTTGGCCACATGCATGTGTGGGGCAGTGTGGCAGCAAAGATGTTTGATGAGAAAGATGTTCAGATGTTCAGATCAAAGATGATCTGAACCAGCACCCCCTTTGCGCTGGTTCAGATCCCAAGGCAGATGATAGGTGAGAAGCATTAGCAAGCAAGGTAGCTGAGGGGGTTGGGGAAATGCTTTTGCTGTGTACAGAGCTGAGGGATGAGCCTCTCCAGACCCAGCTGACCTTGCTTTCCAGAGTAATAAAGGCAGTAACTCACCATAGAATTATATAATCATAGAACCATTTATGTTGGAAAAGACCTTTAAGATCATTGAGTCTAACTGTAAACCATGACACAAAGAGAGCCCCAGCAAGCGTCATGCAGAAACATATAACCAGGACTGCACAAAAAAGAGCAGGGACCCTTCAGGGGCACCTCAGCTAGGAAATCAGCTCTGATGGGGACTGCTTTCTGGCCCTGGGACAACAGGCATTTGACAGCCAGCCTCCACCCTATTAATCTCTCTTCACCTTTCTTGGCTGCACCCAAATTTGCTGTGGGGAATGATGGCCGAGCCTGGGATCAACTGCCCAGGCTAATTGACCTGTGCCAAAACCTACCAGGATGCTGAGGGTGCTCCATCAGAAGGGGACATTTACTTCAATTACTGTCACCCACACAGCCCTGATGCCCTGTGGTTGGGCACTGCTATGTCTTCAGGGGGCACTGGACCTGTCAAGAAGTTCAGACTCCAGCCTGTTGCATGGCTAAAGATAACTGCTGAGTTAAGGGGCCCATTGGGAGGATGAATGGAAGGAAATGCAGTACAATCTGTGTGCCACCAGTACCGGGATGGCAGCCTGCTGCTGCCTGACAAGAAGGGAACCCAGCAGTGACAGAGTGAAGGAAAGAATGAAGGAGTTGGCGTTGTTGGAGGCTCAGGTCCTGCAGTGGGTTAGTGGGCTCTGCTTCCTGTGGGGTTTTAGCTGTGTTTGCTTATTTCTCTTGCATAAGCACATTGGCTCTGCTCCAGGTCCAAGTTCTGCAGTCAATAATCTCATTTTCTACACTTCTGCATCATGATCCTTTAAATGCAGCAGTTCCTAAGCTGTGGCCAGAGGATCCATGGTGAAGACCTGACAGGTGATCTGCAGACATGCTTGACCTCTATTGTGCTCCTTGCTCTGCAGGATGAAAACCCATAAGAGGCTTAAGAGCTGACTGCATTCTGAAGCCCAGAGGAAGGGTACCGGTGCCTGAAGGTTCATGCTTTCATTTCCTCCTGAAGGCAGTCACTTCAAAGTAAAAAAACAGAAAGGATCTGCCATCTTGCTGGGTGACCGGCTGCAAAGGGAAGTGCAAGTTCCCTTTGCACAGGCTCCAGCACAGCCCACAGCAACCGCTATGGTGATTCCCCTAGTATAATCATACCTGTACCCCTACACAAAGCACAGATGGGACTCAAAAAGTAAGAAAAGGCAAAAAAGACAGTTACAGACAAGGAGGCTGGGTGTCGGGATGATGGGCAGCTGCAGAAACCCCACGAGGTGCAAGGACGGGATGCTGCCCAGCCAGCCATTGTTTTGCTCCTGCCACACCAAGGGAAGCCCAGCCTCTTGGTGTCTCTAGGATCTGGACTTCTCATGACACACATCTCTCCTGTGCTCCTCAGATCTGCTGAGAGCAGTAAGGAGATGATGCAACCCCCGTTGCCCCTCTGCTCTCTGCTCGTGCCAGGAGGCAGAACGCAGAGTGACAAAGTACCTCTCCAGCCACATCCATCAGCAGCAAAGGACAAATTAGCATCAGCAATGCAAGAAAAGAGAGGGCAAGACTGAGATATGGGGGTTGCAAGTGTCCCTTCAAGGATATGAACCTGCATTTTATCACTGTGAATATTTACGCAAATGCACCCAGAACTGCGTAATCTGCAAACCTGAGCAGATTGTAAAAAAGGGCATAAAGCACCGAGTTCTCCCTTGATCATTTAGATTTACATTCACTTTTTTTTTTTTCCCTTGAAGACAGTTACCAGGCTGAGTTTGTGTATCTTGTACCCAATAAAGATATTAAAAGCCCTTTAATCTACTGCTGCATAATCAGCAGCTTATTTCACTGTGGAGGTAAATGGTGCTGGTGTGAGACGCCAGCTGTGCGTGGCTTGCAGCTCACTGGAAAACATCCTTGATCTGGGAAGTATTCACCGGCATACACGTGCTGCAGACTAGCCCTGCCCCATCCCTGGCTGTAAGACAGATGGTTTTCAGTGTTCTCTGTGGTATGAGCCATGTATGACCTAGGGAGAGCTGGCCAGGCATGCTAGGAGGGTGCGTTGTATTTTCAGGGTGTCAGCAGGGACAAACCCAGGGAATGGCACTAGGGAATGTGTATGGAGCACTGATGTGATATCAGCTCTGAACTGATGCAGGCTTACATCTACCAGCATGGGAGGTTAAAAAAGAGTAGCAGAGACCCACCAGGATGGAGATTCTGGCTTCCTCCCATGCTCGCTGTGGGCTGAGCAAGCTCTTTTACGATGAGCAGCAAGGGCACATGTGGAGGTCTCCCATGCTCAGCTCCCTCTGTCTCCCTGTGAGCACTACTGTTGCTGATGGAGGTTTGGGAGATGCTTTCTTCTTGCTCTGTGTTTGTGTGAGAAGGCAGCTGTAGGGAGCAAGGCTTGTGGGTCCATCCCAGCACATCACAGAGTCCTTGAGATAGTGTCTCCAGCAAAGACAAGCATTTCGTGACCAAAGCAGGGCTCCCCTGGCCTGGAGAAATGTGGCAATCTTCTACTGCGATTTTAGGACAGTAGAGGGTGAAAGAGAGTGCTGAAGCATTTGCCATGGTTGGTGCTATCACTCAGCACCACAGCTTGAGTTTCCTGAACACTGCAAGGAGCATCAGCACTCAGACTGCAGGAACACGCCAGCCACGTGTGCCTGCCCAAGCCATGTAGGAACCATGACTCATTTAGGGGTGGTGTCCAGAGGCTCAGACCTACACTGGACCCTGAAGACTTAGTCTCATCTAAATAGACCAGGCAGACAATGAGTGGAGGAGCTGCTCTGTCACTCCATTACACAGGGAAGGAAGAGAGGGACAGCAAGTGACACACACAGACCATGACAGGGTCACAGCAGAAGGATGAACCCTTATGACTCAAAGTTCTGCAGGGTCATTCCCCCACAACCCAGGTGCTCCCTGGGCTCAGTGCTGCAACCACATCTGCCTGATAAACTCTCTGACACAGGCAGGTGCCTATCTGCTCTGCTAGGGCTGCTCCTCCACTGTGGGATGAGCTGGTGACAAGGGGTATCTTTTCAGAGGATGACCACAAACCCCCTTTCCCCTCCAGAAGTGGTGATTGGGATGCAGCATCAGCTGCTGCAACAGATTTATATGGAGCACAAGCATGTCTCAGAGCAACACCCTACTTTGTGCCGATCTCTGAGGCTTGCCATGTTTACCCCAAGCATCCCTGCCATCAGAAGTCACTTTTAAATTAAAAAAAAAAATCCACAAAAAAACCATCAAACATAAATAACAACAAAACCACAAAATACTTTTTTGTTGGAGTGACCTATCAGCAGTTTTCAGCTCCACAGTCAGCACTGGATGTGGTCCAGGCTGCTCACAAATGCCGTACCAGACCTTTCAGCAACCAACCTCCCTGGGCAGCCAGGACCTAACTGTTTCTCTACTATAAGGAGCTGGAGGAACTTATTGCAGTGAGCAGAAAACAGCACAGGGTGCACAAAAAAAGACTGCCCAACCTCATGCATCATGTCCTGAGCCCAGGACACCTCTGGATCCTCTCCAGCTTGCTTTTCCTTGCTGACAGTTCCTGTGGGTCTCTGGGATGTGCTAGCACACACATATGGCCAGGAACAGCTCAGTGTGATAGATAGCTAGCCTTGGACTTTGCCTGTCCAAACAATGACAAGAAGAGGTTCAGCAGTGCCTTTCTTCTCCTTCCCGGCGGGTGACTGCCTTTTTCTACTGGCTGGGATTTTTCAGGGAGGCAGGGACATTTGTTTAAGCATTGCTTGGGCAGGGCAGAGAGCCAGAAGAGTTCTTGTTCCCGTGGGATGGGAGGTCAAAGGACTGGCACACTCCCTCCCAGACCGTACTCACTGCTCCTCTGTCAGCAGCTGCTTCCTCAGGATGTGAGAAACACTGGGTAGGTGAAGACCTCCTGGGGATGAAGGGCAGGGAGGAGCCTCTGTTGGTACCCCCCTATCCCAGCCTTTTGCTGGGGGGTGAAGGGTGGCTGCAACTAGGAGGGCATTTGGAAAGAACAGCAACTACGGGGCTTGGTCCATCAGCAAGGTGCCCCAGGACTTGTGGGGCTGGTCAAGGGGCATCAACACAAAAGTGGGAGCAGGTTAATGATGATCTCTGATGATTCAGAGCAGCAACAATATATATTACAAGAGTAAGTGAATGTAATAGATACCGGTTGAAGTTTAGCAGTGCAAAGGGCAGAGGAGACAGTCCAATAACAGCAGTGCTGAGTCAGGACAGAGGCTGTACCACTCTGGCTTTCTCTCCAGCTGACCACTACTAACTACATAAGGAAAAGCACACGAAACAGAGCAAACCATAGTCATCCTTCCCTGTCATGTTCTCCCAGCACCCAGAAGTCACTAGTGCAGGAGTTTCCCCAGGTGGAGCTTGTGTGGGACCCACATGCACCCACCCATGATGGGTTTGTCCAGTCCCTGGCTGTGCCTCTCCAGCACCCTGCACTGCAGGTTTCCATCACTTACCTATAGAAGGTGTGAAAAGGGCAACCCTGTTGGTTTTAAACTTGCAACCTGATCATTTCAGGGATGGACACAGCTCATGTCAGGCCTGGGGACAGCATTAGTACAGCAGAAGCTAGATTGACCCTGGAAGCACTGCAGTGGAGCAGAGGATGTTTCTAACCAAAATTGAAGAGGGTTCCTCAGCCAGCCTCCCTGAAGCACAAGGAGGCTTTAAAAGACTTTCAGGGTTTCTAGGTACAGGAGGGAGTGCACTTCTAAGGGGACCATGGTAGCATTAGGAGAGGGGAGGGGAGCTCAGGACCTTAGCAGGATTCAATGTTATACTCCTAGCAGGCAGATAAGAAGTCCTGGACCTGCTGCCCAGGACCTCCAAGAGCTTCCCCGTGCTGTTTAGTGGCCCAGCTAACACCACGGCTGTGCTTGGAACTGCCTGAAGGAAAGATCTGGCTGCCTTTTCTTTTCCCATCCTTCTGACTGTTATCCTGATGACTCTCTCCTCTGTTTCCTGTAAAAAAGGATCCACAAGTAAGTCCTTCTTTGGCAGGGCATGGAGCCAGCCTGCCTTATCAGACACAGAAGAGCCAGCCAGGGACTTTCCACTCTTTGCTGCTTTGCCCTGGTAGGAATACCAGCCTGGTACATCTTATTTACTTCAGAGACTTCCACAGCTCCCCTGCTCTGTGCTGGCTTTGCACTCTTGGCATCTCTGCCTCTGTAGACTCCAGCTTTACTCTCTTTGATGGCTTTTTCCTGGCCCTGGTCATACTCTGCCTGGAAATCCTTGGACAGAAGTATTCCACAGGAAGCCTGGGAAGGAAGATGTTGCCTTTGGAGCAGCACAGACCCCTCCACTCCATGGGGAAGCCCCCAAAGACCCAGCAACTGTGGGCTCCTCCAGCTCCCTTTGCAAGCAGCTGAGAAAAAGGCTCACTTGGGAATTTCTACATTCGACTCTCTGCCCTCCCTGATGACCCACACAAGTGTGGCACGGAGCTGCACACTCTCTTCACACCAGACTCAGTTTCCTGGCTTTTGGAGAAAGCCGTTTGTAGCAGATCCATATGAAATCATTGCAGAACTACCTGCCCTCCAACTTCACACACACTGTCCAGAAAAGGAGAGCAGCTTCTAGAGGAGAGAAGTAATTCTGAGCAGATTGGGATTGAGCAGACTGGAAAGTACTGACCCAGAAACTTGTGTGAATGCAGCCAGAAATACTCTACAGGAGGCGAGATCCAGACCAGGAGGAATCCCTTCCCGGACTTAGCTGAAGTGTTTCTGGGAGCAGAGAGAGCGATGACCCCCCTGAATCCCAGCCAGAGCCCTTGTAGAAGAGCACTACAGAGTCACAGTCGGAGGGGTTAATGCCCTACTGAAAGATGTTGTTCTCTCCCTGCATCTGCCTGCATGCAGTATGGGAAAGGCTGCAGCCTCAAAACTGATGATGCAAATGAGGCAGAGCCCCTGGAAACTTCTGCTCGCCACGGCCTTGTCCCAGCTGCCAGCACAGCCCATGATGAATGACCCTGGCGTGTTCTGGCACACCTCAGTCCCCCAGCATTGACTTTAGACAGTTGCAGCACAAGGAAGACAAATGAGATCCAGAGAAACCCAACCTGTTGTTGGCCCCCTTCGTCTACATTTACATGTCTGTTTTCTCGTCCAAGACCATGTATCTCCTTTGTTTAGGAGCGTGTCTGGCATCTGATCTTGTTCCAGACGTTTAGTGCCTGAACCCTTCCTCATTCTATTAAAGCACTAAGCACAGACACTTTAGGGCCTGCTTTAGTTAAAACTCCCTCGACTTAGATGCTGCAGACCTTGCACCAACCCAAAACCATAGCCTCCATTTGGTACTATTGAGGGGGCCAGGCAGTACACATCTCCTGCCAGCCAGACTCTCACGTCTGCCTCCTACTCAAAAATCCTCAAAACCTCACAGGGGTAAAGACAAACCACCAGGTGGGAAGGTCTCCAGATCCATGAGCTCTCCAGAGAGAGAAAGGACCCCTCGAGAACTTCCGTCTTCCCATGACACCCTGAGCCCTGCCCTTGCTCCAAGCCCAGACCGAGCATCAGGATCCTGACAATACACCCAGCCCCTCCACCAGAGTGTGCAGCACCATGACAGCTCTGCAGGGAACCCAGCCCTGCAAGGACAGGTGGCCCGGGAAGCATTTGGCAAGATGGGAACAGTGTGTCCTGCCAGCTAGCTCTCCAGCCTCAAAACAGCCTTTATTTATCTCGGAGCAAGGCTCCACAGCTGCTTTCAAAAGGCATTTGATGTTAAACTCTTCGGCTTCACGTTCACCCTGAAGAGCTCTTTTCTTTCTTTGGGTTGCTTCTTTTTTCCTCAAACCCAAACTCAAATTATGCTGGTGAAACTGAGCCAAGGCTTCCAAGGCCCTTGCCAGGAGCACACTAGCATGTGGCCTGGATGGTAACAGCAAGGATGTTGTTTTTCACCACCAATACTTCACACTCTGCTATTAGCAGCTGCGCAGCCTGCTCCACTTCAAAGGGGGCTCATGGATGCCACACAAGATCTGCTTCCTTCAGTCCGGCTTGGCCAAGTCTCGCCATGATCCCAAGGCACCTTCATCACATGGTCAGTTCCTGGATTTTCACCCAGGTCCAAGTGTTTTTTGTGGCCATGGGCAGTCTCACATCAAGCACCCAACAAATGCGTAGGGAGCTCAGAGTGTGACTCCAGTGTCCCACCTCCACCCTCTAGAGAGATTCCCAAGGTCATGATCCCTGTGACTTCCTGCAGCCCTCAGAGGAATATCTTAAGGCAGAGGAAGACAACCTCACCCATTAGGAACCTAGTAGGCCAGAATAACAGGAAAAAAAGGATTAGGAAGGACTTTCCCAGGTCATCTAATGCATCCTGTGCTGAGCCAGGGCCAGCACTACTTAGAGCTTTCTGACAGGCACTGGTCTAACCATCAAAGTTACCAGCAGTGGAGATGTAGCATTTCTTCAGCTGCCTTCTCCTGCTAAATGGAATTTCCCCCTAAAGTCTGACCCCAGGAACCCCTGTGGTTTCTTGACCTATCTGAAATAAACTCAAAGAGTACTTTTTTCACTTTCTCTTTGCAGTATCACTTTGTGTACTTGGTGACCATCTTATCCATTACTGGAAGCAGGGTAAACCCAAGCTCCTTCAGCCTGTGCTTGGAGGCCAGGTCATCCAGACCTCTGACCAAACTCACTGCTGTTCTCCACACCCCTCCCAAGTGAATGCATGGTTTTTCAGAGCTCAATTGTCCCATCCAGGACCACCTCTCCCACCAAGACTAACTTAACTTCCTGTGCTACATCAGCACTCATGAATGATGCCCAAATCCTCATTGAACAAAGCTTGGAGATAAATTAAAAGGGTTGTCCCTGCCAGAAGGGAAGGGGACAGTGCCTGGATGTAGTGGCAGCAACTTACAGGACATGTACCCCCTTGTCCTCATCTCAGTGCAGCCTCCCATTGCCACTGCACCAGCTGGTAAGTTGGGCTGGAGATCTGAGCATCTTTTGGTATGAGGCTGACTCACAAATGGCTCTTTGTGGTGATTTTTTGCTTTAGTCTGCAGTAACACAGTTTTGAACACCGGTTCTACAGCATATGAGCATGCCAGGAGATGCTAATTTTTGCAACAAGCCACCTGCATTGGATTTGCTAGCAGAAGGGCTAGTGAGCATTTTAGCTTGAAACCAGGCCAAGGTATAAAGAGCTTCCCTCCTACCATCCCCTGTCATGCTCCAAAATATCTACTGCTTCCAGTGTCTGTGCCAAGATATGGGGCAATGCAAAACAAACAGGGCAAACCCTCCCTACCCTAAGTTAGAAGGACAGAGATGAGTGCCAGGATCTTCAGGACATGCTGCCCTGCCCAAGTCAACCGAGTCCCACATACTCAGCAAAGAGCCATTGCACAGCATGCACACAGCCTTTGGAAACAGCAGGGATCAACCCAGCAGACTTCAGCCCTTCTTTTGCCCCAGACAGGCAATGAAACACACAGCTCTGCAGGCTCTGACACCGGGAATTCCCTGGGGTAGCTGGCCTTGGCAGGACCAGAGGAGGATGCTGGAGCATTGCGCAGTAGCTGGGAAATGAAACCAAACACTGTGAGAAGAGGGTGAATCTGTAGCTGTAGCATATCCGGGACACTTCTGCTTTTGTTCCTTGAAATACAGTGGCTGTCATCCATCACTGAAAATGCTGACTGGTGCCTTTCCGAAAGCCACAGCAACTAAATAAAAGGTGGGAATCTACAAGTTGCAGGGTTTTTTAATGAAAGCACTTTATTTCTTCACCAAAGACCACCTCAGCAGCTCACAAGACTCCTGATAATAAATGCTGCTTTTCTGGAGCATCCTCCCCCTCAGAGACAGTAGAAAGTCATGGCTTGATAATTTAAACAAGATTAAGGAACATGCATGTAAACACAGTTGTGTGCTTGCAGTATGGGGACAGTCAGTGCACAGCCCAGCAGAGGAGGGGTTTTCCCAGCCAAAACATCTGCAAGAAAGAAAATCTTGTTTTCTGTGGGAAAGTGGAGAAGAATGAGATGTGTTTGTGGAGGAGGCAGACCAAAGGCTGTAGAGGGTGAACATCCCAAGACAAGCAGCCATACCACACCTGACATATCTGCAGTGACACAGCACAGCTGCTAAATCTCTCTGGACAGGCACAGAATAGTCATCATTTGGGTAAACCCTGGGGCAGAAGTGTCCAAAGAAACTGGGCAGAAACTGGGCGGCACAGGGCCAAACAGACAGAGGGAAAGGGAGAGCCCAGGGTTAGAGGTTTGCACTTGATAGAGCTAAACCAGGATCACAAGAAGAGCCTCTGAGTCTGCCTTACTGCTAGCAATCTTCTGGCTCTCCCTTTCCACCCCAGACAAGGAAAGGTTTTTCACGCTTATGGGTTTAAAGCATCTCAGCCAACCTCAGGCTGCACATCAATTTCCCAAATTCATGAGAAGCTCCAAAATATTCTCTTCTTTGCTGCTGTACTGGCCCAGTTCTTGCTCCATGGTTGTCCCTCCCATTTGCCCCCAAGCAGAGCTAAGGGAGTTCTAGATCTTCATTAGTTCCCTCCAAGCCTCATCCCTGCTGTCTGAGCCAGGCGGTGCCACCTCACCTCAACCTTCTACAGATCCAGCTCTGTTTTGCCATGCAGCTGTGTCATTTCGCTGTGGTTGCAGAACCACTGGGGAAAGGAGGGAGGGCAGGTTCTCCCCCAGACTCCTGGCCAGGGGACACACCACAGGAAGCAGAGAAAACCTTACTTAAGAGGCACAGCTAAGCAGGAAAACAGAAGGGACAAGTGGGAAGTGCTATAGAAATTGCACTAAGCCTCCCTCACTGCCTACTGGTTCATTGAGCGGGATGGGTAATGGGGAAGGTACTTTCCAGAGGCTTCTGGCAGTAGGACAAGTCTCCTATTTGCTTGTCCTCCTGGTTTTCTCTTTAATCTCCAGTTTTTACTGCTACTGTGCATAAAGAGAAGATGGGTGCATCTGAGGGTAGAGAGGATGGGTCACCCCTCCCTTTCCAAAGGGTGCTCTGAGCCCTGGGATCTGGGCAAGGGTGCGCCTGACTCGTGGCAATGAGCTATAGTACCTGCAACTTATAAAAGCACAGGGCTGAGCCCTGCGTGGGCACAAAGGTTCCCATATCAAAGAACTTCTGGGTTCAGTTTGACTCTAGGGACCCAGGCCAGGAAAAGCACCCTGGTCCTGTGCCCGAGTCCTGGGCATCAGACCCAAGAAGCCAGACCATGGAGTGCAGGCTGGGTAACACCACCAGGGAGAGTTCAGCTGCAGGAAGAGGTTGGCAAGGAAGGCACCAGCTCCTGCTCAGAGCCCCACAGCCTGGCCAAGGATGCTGGCATCTTCCCACAGGACACATCTCAGCAGAACGTGTCTGGACAAGTAGCACCGGTGATGACATGCTGGGAATGAGAGGGGAGTAAGCAGTGGCCCGAGGAGGATTGATGCTGGGCCTGGATCTTCTCCATCACCCACACACATTATTGTTTAGGCAAGAGTAAACAGTGCAATGGGACGAGAAGGGGCTTTTAGTTACCTGGCTTCCCACTCTTCCTAACCATCCACATGTCTCATGTCCTAAAAAAACCCCAGACAGGTCCCCGAGCCCCTGCCAGCAGGATCCAGCACTGGTGCTGAGGGAGCTCTGCCCATGGAGCGCAGCCCCTTGCCTGAGCACCAAGCAGAGGAGACCACCAGCACAGGGGAAAAACAGCTCTTGTACTGGTAGACATGCCCAGGGCCTGTTCACAGCTCCAATGGACTACTCTGCACCAAGAAATCGTGTGAAGTGGCCATGTGGGGGCTGCAGAAGAGGGAACAGTTTTTAGACCCCTCAGTGCTGCTTACTTTGCCTGCAGGAACATGCAGGGAAGGTGCAGCCAGTTCATCCCCAGTCACTACAGGAGCAACATATGCAACACATGAGGTATGCTGGTGACAGAAAAAGACCCTGCACACCATTTCTTTGGAGGCAAGGGACAAAACCAGCTCCAGTAATACCTCTGCAAGGGGTATTATGGCACCAGGTGAGACCAGCTTAGCATTTCCCTTTGGTGCCTGCTCATGCTGCAGAGAAGCAGACGGATGTTTTTGCTGTGGACCTTCAATCCTACCTCCTGACTGGGAATGTCCATGCCAGGTCAGACCCTGAGACCACAGCAGCTGTGCCTGCTGTGTCTTGTGTCCCTTGAATGCAGCCTGGGAAGAATCCAAGATAGCTTTCACCATGCCTTGGAGAGAGAGGAGTGCTCTCATGATCCCAGCTGTGAAACCTGACAACCAGGGAACAACAAACAATTCTCAATTTGCTTGCATAGATGCAGCCTTGTCTTTCTTTCCTGGCACTGTGCACTGTCACCAAGAGAGCAGCTGTTTTGTCAGGTCCACAGGAAAGCTTTTCGGTTTTAATATCTTGTTATCCCACATGTGAAATACAGGTCCCAGGCATGGATAAAAGGACTGCAGGTGATTCAACCGATGGTCCAGAACACCTCACAACAAAGTGATTGCTGCACATAGCCCCAGACCTACTGAAGGTATATCTGCATCATACTGCAACAGATCCTGATCCTGACCCACCAGTCCCTGAGGATGCAGTGAGGGTAGGCACAGAACAGGAAAAACACAATTGGGGAGAGAGAAGAAGGAGGACTTGGAACATTTTTTACCGAAACTAGTTCTTGGCTGGGACTCAAGGTTTCTGACACGGCAGTGACTAGCTGCTTTCTTCAAGGAAAGTGGCTGCTTCCCTCTAAAGAGATCATTAACATTTTGTATCAGAAAAAAACTCTCTCTGTAGTTTACAAAGTGCTGAGTCCTGCTAGTTTTTGATGGATTTCCAAAAGTCACGTTCTGGAGTAGGGACAGCTGCTGCATGGCTGGAGGAGGGACAGACAGCCAGGACCACATACCTGGCTCAGGACAGCATCTCCTCCTGTTCTTCACTGGGGAGTAAGGGCAGCCTGCTGCCAGAGCTGGGACCTGGATCACCACCCCCTTGAGAGACACAGAAGACAGACCTGGCAGGGATATGTGATGAATGGCTGCATTGCTCTGAGGAGGGTGCGTTTACTGCTCCCAGAATAGATGGGAGCTATGAGTTTTGCAGCCACACTTTTACAGGCAGGTTGGCCGAGCCATTCCTCAAACTCTGATGGAAATAGATCAACCTGCTTCCAACATCCAAGAGGTTGGTGCAAGCCCCTTCTCCCTCGGGTTCCCAAGGAACTGGACCAGGACATTGTGCTCCTTGTCAGGGTAGCCTCCAGCCAAGGATGAGCCCAATCAACCCCACGGTAAACCCCTTCTGCAGCCCCTGACCTGCACAGGAACCCACACCAGCTGCAGCAGCTCAGCCCCGGTGCAGATCCACACTGAGCATCCTCCCCCTCCCCAGCCGTAGCCCCTCGCGGGTGACTGAGTGAGCAGCAGGAGGGCTTCTGCCCAAGCAAGCACCAGCTATCCTCCTTTCCCACTCAGGCTGTTTGTCTTGGCCTCTCTTCCCATACCAGCCTTCCTTCTCTTCTTCCTTCTCCCCAGGATTGTATTTCTGGGGCTGTCACTATAGTTAATGAGCTGGGACAGAGCTGGTGCTCTAGGAAAGTCATGCCAAGAGTCACACCCAGGGCACTGTACGTGCACAAATACCATGGAGAGAGACCCCCGAGGGGGGGAACACGTGAAAAAGAAACCCAATGGCTACCAACCAAGGAAGCTGGCAGACCTGAAGAGAAAAAGGGCTGGGGCTAAATTTGCGTTCAGCAGGTCTCAGCACAAGCCATCAGGTGCCTGGACATCCCCTCGCATGGACAGCCCAGCTACTGCATCACTGTGGATGCCATCCTCTGAAGGGCCTGGTGCCCACATCGTCCCTGCCTTCAGGAACAGTCCCTGGGTCGTCTCACTCCCAGGTTCCCAGGCTGGCTGGCTGGCACTGTGGACTTCAGGAGGAGAGCATGGTGCCTTGGCTGTTGGCCATGCAAATCCCACTCGTGCACATTCAGCCCATGTTTCAGCTGAACAGAGCAGCTTTGTTCAAACCTCACATGGCCTGAGCAAAAGGGCACTTCCCAAGGAGACATAAGGTCACTCTAGGGCAGCAAGACCCAGTACACAAACTGGGGCAGCAGCCCCAGTACACAAACCCTGGAGACCCAGGGCCCAGGAGGAAAATGGCCAGGGACTCACAGCTCATCCATGATGAGGGGCAGGATCTTGCCTTATCCATGGATGTGCCCAGTGTCAGGTGTCCCCCAGCTTCCATTTCCCCAAAAGCTCTTTCTCTTTACCTGCACCCTAGCTGCTAGCAAGCACTGAACTGCCAGGGCAATCAGTAGAATTGAGCAGCCACACTGTGCCTCAGTTTCCCTTCTCCACAAGGACAAAGCTCCACAGCTCTTCATCCATGTCCCATGTTCTCTTGGGAGCTGAGAGCTGGGGTACTCCAGCTCAGAAGCTGAGCTGGTGGGACTGAAGTGTTTTGGGCTGGATGGTGCAATACTGGCAAGTTTTCTCCCACCTCATCTCTGCAATACAACCCCTTGGGGACCCACTCTGGCAGCCTGGCTGAGTGGCGCAGAGCAGGGTGCCCGCCTTGCCATGGTGCCAAGAAACTCCCAGGAGACACTTGCAACCCAGCTGCTGTAGAACATGTCCTTCACTGCTATGAAAGCCCCTTTCCCCACCTTGCACCCCAGCACAGCCCCCTTGCAACTGCAGCAGCACTGGCTGCACGCCCCATGCTCCACACTGGCCTTCGGTCTCAAACACAAGGCAGGGAAACTACTTACTGGCATTTCTTTTTATTTAACAAAATCACAGCACAATAAAAAAGAGAGAAAAGAAGCAACTTAGACCTGTAATTGTTGCATTTAACAGATCTAGCAGCAAATACCTGAGAGTGGTGCAAACACTGCTCACACATACCTGCCCGGGCAGGAGTGTGGGACAGGGTTTGAATGCAGTGATAGGCTGGGGGACCCAGAAGGGGGGCAATGTCCCTGAGGAGAGCAGGGGCCAAGGGCAACATCACTGCCCACTCTGCTGCCACCGCATTACTGGCTCCATTTCTACCTGTGAAAGAAGGCCAGGAGGGTAAACAATGCAGGGAGGTCAGGGCATGAGAGAGGATCTGCACCAACCATGCCCTGCCCGAAGGCTTCTAGGTTGTGCTCAGCAAGGGAGCAGCACAGTGCATGGCCAGTGAGGAACATCTCAGTCCCTCCCCTCCATCCCCACACTGTCCCATCCTGACAGCCCTTTCCAGGGATGTAGAAGGACTCAGACTTGAGGCTGACGATGGAAACCAAAGAGATTAGACTAGCACTGGAGGTCACAGCTGCTGTGCTGAAGGGAAGGCTGAGACCCTTCAAACACATCTTGCAGAACAGTCCATCAACCAGCTTCCAGGCTGCGAAGGCGGCAGAGTCTCTGGCCTGGCAGCCCCTGTCTCAGCTGATGAAGGTTACTGGGTCACAGTAGAGATGGAGGGAAGAAAAGAGAGCAGGCAGGGCTCTTCCTAGCCCAACACACTGGCACGAGTCCCCAGGAGGGTCGGCTGGAGGTGAAAGCATGTTGGCTCCATTAGCTTCAGATTCACAGCTGGGAGACAGCCCCCACTCCAGGTGCTGGGGCTGGCCACAGGCTTCTTCAGAGCTTACTTGCCCTGGGTTTTGGCCTGGGGAAGTGAAAAAGACATCTGTGATGAGTGTGATCCTCAAGACAGGAGCCTCCTCAGAGTCCATTCCTTGAGGTCAGGGTGGTCACCAAGAGGTTCCCTCCCCTGGCCAAGCTATGGTGATAAAGCAGGGACCTGGCAGGGCTTGCAAAGCACCAAATAAACTCATTGCAAGCCCTCCTGGTGAAGATATAGAAGTTGCAAGCTTCAAGATGGTAGGGCAAAAGTGGGTAGGGATTTGTTCCCAGTGTCATTTGCTGTGGTGCCCATTAGGCTCAGTCCAGGGTGGCACTGAGTGGGTAACAACCCCAGGACTGCATTTATTTGGGGTGGAAGAGGGTCTGCAAAGGAGCCAGACTGATCCCAGTTGGAAGGAGGAGGGATGGAGACTGAGTCAAAGCATCCATTTCTCAGTAGAGCATGTCCCAGCTCTTCCCAGCATCCCAGTCACACTGGGAAAAGCCTGTTTGGTGGTGGATAAACCCACCACTGGGCTGCCCCCATTACCAGCTGAGAAGACGGACAGCTTACCTTCCTGGCAGAGCTGGCATCCAGCTTCTCTTGGAGGCGAAGCACCCACGGGGCTTGGAGAGGGGCACAGAGACGTTTACCCTTTGTGGTGATAAACCTGCCAGGTCCATGGGAAAAAAAACAGATGAGGTGAGTAGGACACCCAGGAGATACTCAAGCACAGCTCAAGCTCTCACCCACTGCCTCCCTGACTGTCCTCCTCCACCTCTACCTTGAGATGACTTTCTTCCCTGACTTTTGTCCCAACATTCCCCCTCCCAGCAGATGCTGCTCTGATTGAGCCTCTGATCCCCAGGGTCTCTTCCACAACCCTCCCTATTCCCTTGCCCCCAAAACTAGCTCAACATCCCTCCACCACCCTTCTCTGCCTCCATCCCTGCCTCCCTGCAGGGTCCATCAATTAGCTATTGTCCTTCAGCCAACACCACCCCGGAGCTCTTACACGGTAGCCGGGATGTCGCAGCCATCCTGCACCAGCTGGAGCCGGTAATCCTGTACTATCCGCCGCGGGATGGGTATCTCGCTTGTCCGCAGGCAGCAGTCAAGGACGTTGTTCCCACCATGGACTGGAGGAGGAACACAACAGGCAGGCTGAGTATCCTCTCCCTGGGTTGGCTGCACTTTCACCCAGCCTCCCCGGAGGAGGGGCAGGATGGCACCCATCAGAAATGCCCTCACACACCACCCCAGCTGCACACACAGGCACGAGCCTTATTGCTCCCACACCCCGGCACCAGGAGCCCTCTACCTCCTTCCAACACAAAGCAAAGGAGATGAGAAACAGTGAAACGGTGCAGGGCAACCCTTCTGCATGCCTGTGTCCCTCCTGCACCTCCAGGGCCAGTGACAGCACGAAGCAAGGCAGGACAGGGGTCTTTACCTGGCTTCAGAATGCTGCAATACAGACACCCATTCCTGAGAGGCTGAGAATGACTTCAGCTTTATTTGCTGAAGCAGTCATAGGTTTTGCAGCTACCTCATCACCAGCCCACCCCATACCAATCAGTCCTGTGACAGCTGGGGGATACAGCTCTCTGCAGAGTAGGGGACCTTGGTCACCCTGCAAGCAAATGCTGTGTTCACTGTTAATGACCATCAAGGATGACAGTGCCCAGGGATGCCTGTAACCCCAGGCAGCAAGGTGTGGTGCAACACCACAAGACGTCTGAACTTCCCAGCTCCCTGCAGCAGAGCAGAGGGCCTGGTGTCACACACACAGACAACAGTGACCTGTGCAAACCCTGTGTCCAACACCAGCAGCCCCTCAAGCATGGGCTCTGCCCCAACACATACCTTCCCTCCCTCTCCCAGCCCCTTGTCCCCAGGCTGCCCCACACCAAAGAGCGCCAGGGATGCTCTGCTGGTGTGTTGGGGAGAATGGGACCAAGATGAACCCAGCCCGGTGTGCACAGGCTGGTCTAGGGCACTGGGAGGCAGGATTGCTCCATGGCCTTTCCCAAGCTCGGTTTTCCAGCCCCAGTGCCCTGCAAGCTCCTGCTTGGACTTTGGGCAGGACAGAGTCCCTCTGGGACAGGTTACAAGAAGAGTATGCAGGAGGGCTGCAACAGACCCCCAGTCATAAGTCCCTCTAGAAGTCTGATGAATATGCAAAGGAGAGAAAGGAACTGGATCCTCTCCCTTCTGCAAGAAAAGCAGTCTGAGAGGTTCGGTCTTACCATCCAGGATACGTCCCAGCACCAGGAGACTAAGGCAGAGAAGATAGAGCCGCTGCATTTTGCTGATGACTCTTGCAGAGGGTGGGCTGAAGGCGACGGTGCTCCGGGTGGTAGAGGTGAGCTCTGAACAGCTTCCCTGTGCTCTGCTGCTGGTGCTCCCTGCTGCCTATTTATCCTTCCAGCCTGTGGCTTTCACTTTCTTTTGGAGAAGAAGGGTGGGAAGTTGCAACAAGTCTTGCCACAGGCTGAATTTTAATCTTTGAGCATTTCCCGAATATCCCGCCTGCTTTCCCTGTAGCCAGATGCTCTGCAGTTCCAGTCAAATAACCTCTTGCCCTCTCTGCTGCCGGCACCCAGGCCACAGGAGATGCTGGTCAGGGCCAGTGCAGCTCCAGGGTCCCTTCACCCTGAAAAAGCACCCCAGGGCCCTGGGTAAGCATGTGGAGGATTTAACCCTGTCTCTCCCCTGAAGCATCTCTCAGTTGTTCTCATTAGATATAGCATAGGCTCAACCCACAGGTACTGGGGGGAGAGCTTGCCTCAATCCCATTTTTGCTTATATACTGATATTAGGGTGATGCCTGGCTACTGCTGAGCCCCCCATCAGGTCACAGGAGCCTGTCTGGCTCACCCTGCTCTCCCTGGCTGGGTGTGGGGGGGCATATCTGAAGCTGGTGGATGGAGGGGAGCCCAGCCAGCATATTCCACTCCAGGGCCATGATCTCACATGCCAAAAGACAACCTGCTTTACAGATGTCCCAACAAATGGGATCATGGCCAAAGGCAGCTACAGATCTTCCTGGAAACAGGTTTTCTCAGCACAAGAGCAGAAATCCCCCACAGAGGCTGTGTGCAGGGAGTGAGCTGCCAGCAGCTCACCAGCTGTGTGGGTACTGCAGAGAGTGAAGACCAGCACTGCCACTGCAAACCTTCACAGGAATGCAGGGACGAGGGGCTGTTCCTCCTTGGTATAGTGACTCACCACCATGCCAGTGCCACCTGCAGTGATGTCCCTTAACCAGCCTGCTTCAGCCCTGATATGTGGCACGTGGGGTGCTGAGAGCAGTGGGGTTGTGCAGCCTAGGCAAGGGATGATGAAGGGGTCTCACTGCTGCCAGCAGCTGCCTTGTAGGGGTTTGGAGAGGTGCCAGGGTCCAGCTCTTCTTGGAGGGGCCCAGAGACAGGATGAGAGGCAACAGCACCAGTTGCACCCAGGGAAATTCCCACTAATAGTAGGTAAAAAAGTTCCCCACAGGTCTGAACAAATTCTGGAGCAAGATCTGCACCCCTCTACCCTCTCACTTGCTCCAGCTTCAGCCTGTCCTTGCACCTCAATGGAAAGCACTCCACAGCCCTTCCACAGGGAAAATTATCTCTGGGACAAGACACAGGGCTGGGACCTGGGCACCTCAGTAGGTCTCTCTTCTATCAGCAGTAGCAGATAGCAAGCTCTGTCCCTTCCCTGCTCCATGGTAAGGAGCAAGAAGAGACTCCAGCTGTGTCACCAGCCAAAGTGTTTCATCCCTGTACTGGCATTGGCACTGGCACCAGCCTCATGCATGGGGTGGTCTCCTCCATCAGGAGAGCATCATCTCCGGCCACTCCTGGCAAGCTGGTGCTGTGCTGAAGGGATTAGGCAGGGGTGGGTGGGCAAAATGAGCATCACAAACAGGATGTGCCAGCTTAACTTCAGTCAGCACCTACCTTTTTCTAGCACTCACAAGCTATTGAAGACAAATCTTGGCTGGCAGAAGGGGAATTTAGGTGTCAGAGGATTAGTGTCAGTCATCAGCCCCAGCCTTGTGCAGGTTTGGGGATGCAGGATGGCTCTGGGACCTGGTCTCCACTTGATCTCCCCACGGCGCTGCCAAAGAGATGCCACAGCAGGGAGGACAATGGCTTCTGGCTGCTGATGCTGGTGGTCAGACCTCCAGGCACAGCCACTCCTAACGCAGAGCCATCTCCTCGCTGGGGGCTGGACTGACAAGTTGAAGCCCCCTGCAAAGAGGGGGCCCCATAATCAGAACCCTGTCCCTTGCCAAACACTTGCCTCCTCACATGTTCAGTGGGTTTGACAGCTACCAAAGCATGCTCAAAGGATTGGACAGGAGTTCTGGGCGGTGCTGGGGGTCCTGTCCTGTGGGACCCCCCTCCAGCAGCTGCTGGGGTCCTGGTCCCTGCAGCAAGACACATTTCTGGCACAGGAAGCTCTCACCTGCTGCAGGGTCCTGGCTGGCCACTCACTGAAAGCAGTGTGTCCGGTGTTGGGAATACATCGTTCTGGGGAGAAACCCCTTAACTGCCTCTGGCTGAAGGGGACCCCCTGCCCTCGTGCTGCCTGCAGCCCTGCCAACATATGGGCAGGAAAGAAAGGCTCTGCTTCCTCCCAGCAGCTGTCTGGGTGCCAAGTGGGTGAAAGCACAGCTACTCCAGTCACTTCTGCTCCCCAGGAGGGGCACTGGAGAGTGAGGAAAGGGGCTTTCCATACATGTTGTGAAAGGGGAATGTGGCGGGTTTCCCCCCTCTGCTGGGGTCAGTGGGATTTCTAAGAAGAGAGTGGTCATCTCTGAAGTGCATCCCTGTGGTATGCAGGGAGGTCACCCACATCCCCCTTGCAGGACTGAGCCTCGGGGACCAGAAGAGATGGCGCAGATGAGGAATAGAGGATGTTTCAGGGTCCAGGCTCTTCAGAAGCATATGCAGGCAGGGAATGGTCAGGGAATCCAGTGCAATTTGGGAAGAGGGAAGAGCATTGTTCATGATGACCCACTTAAGCCTCATCCAGAGCAATTTCAGAGCACTGGAACTCCAGCCCCAAGGACACCACAGGCAGCGTGAAGCACCCCATAGCACTCAACGCTGCAGAAGCCTCGATAACGCAGTTGTTAATTAAACTGGAAACCATTCACAGGGAGGATCCCCATGGCGAATCCAACCTGTCAAAATGTAAACGGTCTGTGTGAGCATCACCTCCATCCCCAGGCTCTCCTTGGGGAGCACCCACCACACTGCCACTCTCCCAGAGACCTGCCAGCTGCAAGAGCCCCCGGGGCAGCTGCTCGCTGCCAGCTCGTGGGCCCCAGCACTCTCCCCAGGTTGCCTTGCGGTGCTCTGCTTTCCACCTCCAATCTACGGATCTGGAAGGGGCAAAGGGGGAATTTCAGCAAATTCCAGACACAGCCAGTCCCTGGGGCAGGATCTCGCCTGGCTGCATTCACCTCATTAGGAAATACTGGGCAGGCATTGCAGCTGTTCCAATTTCCCTTGCAACTCCCGGCACGAGGGAGCCTCCTGCACAGCTCCCACTGCAGTCCCAGTCCTGGTGCAGCACAGGGACTGGGGCGTCCACCAGACCACAGGGCTCAGGGCCCCACTGCATCTCTTCTAGATGAATGAACCTCATCAATCTGATTTAACTGGAGTTAAGGAAAAAAAAAAGAGCAAGCCATGACTTTGCCCAGAGGGAGCAAAGATAGTCCCGAGGATCTGGCTAAGAGGGATACAGAAGGTGCCAATTCCTACTCTCTTAGAGCCCATCTGTCCCTAACACCTGTTGAGTTCAGTGCCACTGATGTTGAGGTCACTGTAGACAATAGGAATCAGAGGCAAGACCCTTCAACTGGGACCCAATCAACCCCCCCAGGTGAGCACCCATCTCCTAGGGTCCCTGCAGCACACTTGTCCTTCAACATCATCTTTGGCTGCACAGCTTCCCAGCCAGGTGCTTCCTGCAAATGACCTTGGACATGCTGTGATGGCACCGAGATGGCAGTGGCCAGGTGGGATGCCCCCAGGCCTGGGTCCCTGTCATCACACTGCCTGTCCTCCTCTCTGCAACTTCTCCAGAGGTTTCAGGACAGGATGGCTGGGGAACAGCTCTAAGACCTGTGCAAAAAGCAGCCCATCAGCAATTTCCTTGCCATCTCCCATGTAACTTGGCAGGAAGCATGCCCAGTGAGGCTGCACCCAAACTCACATGTGGACAGATCTAAAACCACCATGGGATGGACTAAAAGCCATGAAGGCTGCTCTCTTTCACTGCTCTGTTGGCTTTTACATCAACACTGGCCAGAGGAGGGTGTGGGGTTCTTGGTCTGGTGCAGCTCTGGGACATGACTCACTTTGGCCCCACTGTAGGACATCCTCAGAGGAGAGCAGATGCTCTTCCACTGCCCCTAGAAGAGCTGCATCCCAGCAGCAGGTCTGCAATCCCCAGCAGGATGGGAGGAAGATGGGGGCACCTGGGAACAGAAAGAGAACTGGCAGCACAAGGACACCCCAAAGCCAAGGGTCAGCAAAATGGAGAATGGGAGAAGGAGGGCACTTGGGAGCTACTACATGTAGGTGAAAAAAGGCTTGAGAGGACGGTCTGAGCTGGGGACCATTAGGCCAGGATGGGGGCCAAGGAATGGCCAGGACTGGGAAATACCTTGCAGCAGGAAGGGTGGGAATCCTTGTTACCCACCAGCCACTTCTCCACCTCCTCTCTGCTCTCAAGACCATGGCAGACCCCAGGATGTCAGCGTTGGTGGAGAGAGCACCAAAAAACACCTTGAAGCTTCAGTTGGAAACCACAGCTCCTCTAGCACCCACACAGCCCCGGAAACAGCCCTTGGCACCTGCAGGGCTGCTGCAGCATTTCTGGCTCCTGCTTCTCAGGAACAGCGCAGGGTGGATGGACAGAGCTGGTACACATCTCCAGGTGAGCCTCGCTGGAGCTCAGCCCGGCATTGCCACCCAGCACGATCCGCTGACGGCACAAGCCCGGAGCGCCGTCTGCGCCAGCTAACAACTTGAGCTAATCATTTGGCCTGGGTTCAAGACTTCCCTTTTCTTGGCTGAACTCTGTGCTTTCTGTCTTGCCTCGCTACTTTCTGCTGTCACTGAAGCCTTTCTGCTTCAGGGTGGCCAAGCTCTCCTAACTTTTTGCTCTGCTTGACATGGTTGTAACTTTCCTGCCTTCCCTGCAGAATGTCAGTATGGCTTGTACTGCCCCAACACACGCTGCATCAATGCTGCCTTGGCTTTGCACATGGGGTGAAGTAGCGGATTTGCCCTGCCCAGAGGTACAACTGCATGAATCCTTCTCTGCTGCTTCACTCTGGCATCTGCTTAGAGCATTTTCTTTATATCACTTGTCTCAACTGGGGTCTGTGGATTCAACTCCTCCATGAGGAAGGGGTGCTGGCCCCTGCTGTGCACTCCAGATACCAGCCCATCGCCTCTCCCTCCAGCCTCTCTCAGGGAATCTCCTAGGAGGTGTTTCCCTGGTGCCATCTCACTATGGCTGGTCTGTGGCCACCTGTCTCATCAGCAAGACTCCCATTAACCCTGACACCTTATTTTCCTTAAAAGCAGCATTCTGCAGTAATGTGCTTAAAAGCACATTCTGGAAGTCGTGTGCAAATGCCCATGTGTGTGGAGGCACAGTCACACATGGAGCTGCATTTATGCATCTGTGTCCACGTTCACGTGTGCCTTCCTGAGCAGGTGCCTGTGCCTGAGCACAGGACAAACTCCAGTGCTCTTCCACAAGCCATGCTTTTAGGATAAATTTTAGGCTAAATTAGAAAACCCCAATGGGCATGTCTTCTTAACCTGCTTTAGCCTAATGCCCATCTAGCATTTTAGGAGAAAAAAAACCCATGCAGTGTTTACATCTGCAGCCACAGAGACACCAGGATACATTTCACATGCTGGCTCGCTCCTGCCATCTGCTCGTGCTTTTCTGGTTGTGGTTGCAGACGTATTTGTCGGGCTTTGTCTCTAGTGGGGTTTTGCAATCATTTCACAATCTCCTGACATCACAACCAGTACAAGGAGTCCTGCAGAAGGCAGGGCCAGCCTCACAGGGCTGAATGCTGTGTGTCTCCAGCAAATCCAGGGTTGCCTCCAGCCCTCCCATAGCATCTCCAGTTGACTCCCAATGCACGGGGGTCAGTTCCCAGGCTCCCGGCAAAGCCCAGGTCAGAGCACAGCCTCACTAATAACTTGGTTTAATGCTGTTTCCATAAAGCAGCAGGGAGCACAGAGTGCCAGCTTCGAGCAAGAAGTGCTTGTCCAGGGAAGTTTGGAGTTGGAAGGAAAAACTCTGCCATGAGGAAAAGGCACCACATACAAAACTAGTTTGTTCCCCCGTGTTTGATGGCATCTCAGGACCCCTTGGCTCGGACAGATGAGCAGACAGAATGGCTTCACCATGCTGGGCAACACAGCTGCAGGAGAGGGAACTTTCATGGCCCCTGTACCCTATGTCAGCATTTCCCAGTCCCTGCACCCCAGGGATGCAGCACCCAGGGGAGCTGCAAAGACCAGGACCTGGGGGATGATGGTGTGTCAGGCAGGAGAGCAGACCCTCATGAAGTCCCTCCTGCTCCCCTCAACGCCCATCACAACAGCCAGAAGAAGTGAGTTTGGTTGTAAAGGATATATTTTATTGCCTCGCATCCTGTCCAAAAGCCATCTGGCAGACGGCTGCACACTCCCACATGGAGGAGAGGGCAGCACAGAGCCAGCTCAGCACCCGTCCTGTACTCAGGGACGGTATCTTGGACTTCACAGTTTCTTTACACTGCCTTAAAATAGTAGATCTAAACGTATGTCTAATAAGCAATCAAGCCTGATAAATGTGCTTGATAGAAACACTCAGCTATAAGCTTTACTCCAGCCAACACACAGCCTTTGCTGATACTGTTAAGTCCTGCAAATCCTATTATTGCAATTATATGACTTAATAGACCTTTACTGACTAAAGTTCACGTCTGAAGTCTCTGCAAGCAGATAGCACTGCAGCTGCGGTACAGCCTTTCAAATTGCTCCTTCTTGGCATGCTGCAAGGGGTTTCCAAGCCATGGGGAGAGGCCATTTCCCCACCAGCCCTGTCCCAGAGGTCTGTCCCCACTCTACTTGCAGTCTCACCTTATGGTGTCCTTGGGCTAGTGAGTTCTCATTTTACTAAAAGTTTGGGATAGAGCTGCTCTCAAACATCTGCAACGTGACTGCAGTGAATTTTGCAGGGTCTTCTATTCCCCAGCCTGTGTAGCCTCACATGTGGTTTTTACCATGTGGGCTTCTCAGACTTGGGAAGAAAGTATATGAGAGTTTCTTTTCTTTCAGAAAACTAGGCTTTTGGCTTAATAATGTCTGAATCTCTGACAACAGCAAAATCAAGGGAGATAAAAGGGTAAAATTCCAATAAAATGAAAAATTTGTTCTGATTTCATTGCAATTTTGTACCAAAAAAACCAACAAAACAACAAAAACCACAGGGACAAACTTCTTGCAAACTACACTGCAACAGCACACTATAAAAAATGAAAAGAAAGCCTAGAACAGCCCAGACATATAGCCACACTGCCACCCCCACTTTCCCCAAAATCTCCATCTTAGCCACTATTAATTGCCCTGCAAGAAAGCACCCAGCAAGCATCCCAGGCAGGACCACGAGGATATGGGACCTGTCTGGCACCCCACGGCCCTTGCAAGCCAAAAAGGAGCAAACGGGTGAGAGGGAAATGAAACCCAGCCATCATTTATTTGGTAGAAAAATAAGAGCAATCTTCCAGAAAAGCCAGCTTGCAGCATAAAGGGTACTCTGTGAAGCACAAGGAGCCAGAAGTAAAGCCTTCCAGGAAGACTGAATGAAAGCACAGTCTTTAAATATAAATACAAATGTATAAAACTCCCCAAAAAAAGTCATAGGAAAAGCTGCCATCCTGCCAGGCTACAGAAATCCCCTCTGGTGGGAAGGCTGCCCACTTCCCCCCTGGGGCCATGGCTCAGCTCCCATGCAGGTCCAGGTCCCCCAGTGTGGCCATCAGGCGAGTGAGGACCTGGGTGCCCCCCACCACTGAGATGACCCAACCAGTGCAGGTGGTCCTGGCTGGGGCATCTCTGCAGCAGGCACAGCAACCCCAAGGGGGCTGCGGAGCAGAGGGCAGCCCCCTCAGCCAGCCTGTCCTTGCCTTGGGGCTGGCAGGCAGGTGAGTTGTCTGTGGATATCCATTGCCGGGCGGTAGGTCAGTCATTGGTGGGGAAAGCATCCGTCCTAAGGGAGACAAGGAGGGAACAAGGTGGAGAGGGTCTCAGCAAGAGCGCCCACTCCAGCCCATGGCTATTGCTTTGCATGACGTGCCTTGCCCATCCCCAAACATTGCCTTGTTCCCATAGCTTCAGAAAGAAATCTGATTTTAAGGTAAGCACAGACCAGGGGGGAGCTGTGCCCTAAGCACCTCCACGCTCCAGCCTCAGCTCCAGCAGCCCTCCCAGGCTCAGCCTTTGAAGCCGTACACCTGCTGTCCCACCGAGAAGGATTTGGGATGGGGTGCAGCACCCCCACCCCATCATCCTGTGGCACCCTACTCCCCCCACCTACCTCTTCAGGCCTGACTTAGACCCTCTGCCGCTTCAGCCGCTTGGGTACGCCTCTGGTACGTGGAGACTGTCCCTTCTTCTTGTCCTTCTTGTCCTTCTTGACCTTGTCCAGGTTCTGCATCAGCTTCTGGATGGCAGAGTCAGTGGGTGAGGCGCAGATTTTCTTGTTCTTCTTGGTGGTTAACCTGGGGGTGCAGGCAGAAAGGTTTTCTGGGGGGTGGACAGGAGTAGGACATGGGGAAGGAGAATATGGCTGGAGCCAGACTGCTCCAAATGGTCTCGACCACAGCAAGGTACTTACACGACAGCACGCAGCACACATCCTGACTCAGGTCCCTGGAGCCTGTAGGACTTCACCCAGCCACTGGGGATGGTTTTTCGGCTGTGCTTCAGGCAGCAGTCTGGGGCTGAGCTGCCAATGCCTGGGAGCAAGAGGGGCAGGTGGAATTTTGGACCCTCACCAAGCCAAGGCACCTTCCCATCCCTTGGGAAGCACAGCATGGCACAGGGTTTGCTTGGTGTCATTCACAGGAGAGATGTTGGGGCAGCATGTGAGGATGGGAGCTCTCAACCCCAGTGCCCAGTTGCAGATCAAACCCTTCCCCAGGGATAGGTGACACCAATTTCTCTGCCAGCAGAGGGTAAACTGAGGCACAGGTGAGCTCCTTGCAAAGGGACTGAACCTTATTCTCCTGCCTGTGCTTTTCAGCTTGGGGTGCTGCAGCCCCACCAGCCATGTGCACACACACATGCTCCCGAGACTAGCAAGCACTGCAAGCCGATGCCACACACCAGACACGTGCACACACACAGAGCTGCACTGCAAACCCCACACCCGCAGCCATGCGTGCACCCAGATGCACCGCAAACACCCTCTGCGCACTGCGACCACACCACCCAGCACCCTGCGCAGAGCCCGCCGAGCACCCGTGTCCCATGCCCCATCCCACCCTCAGGCAGGCAGGAGGGCTTCGTGCCCCTCACCTTGAACCTGGGCGATGAGGAAGGTGGCAGCTATCAGGAGCAGTGGCAGGAGGAGGCGCAGAGCCATGGTGGGTGCTGCGGGTGCTGAGCTGGGCAAGGCGGGGGAGCAGGACGCACACTGCTGCCTTGTGCCGAGGCTGCTCCTATTTATCTCTGGACGCTTTGCTTTCATTTTCGGCCAGCCTGGCAGGCAGCCCACCAGCCAGCCAAGGGCTGGGTGATGGACAAGCGGGAGGGTGGGGGATTCCTGTAAGCTGTGAGCCCCCCTTTACAGATGCGTCCTGTCTTGTTCCCAGCTGCCTATCACAGCATGGGGTGCCAGGCAGGGGGCACGCCGGAGACACAGCCCCCATCAAGGCTAGATGAGTTTGTGAGCTCCAGTTTCCTACCATGTCTCGCAACCTGCCACTACCTGTTCTTGGAGGGTCAGGTGTTGCTGCTTGACTGCTTGCTCCCCAGGCAGGGACCCTGGTGGGTGGCCAAGCCATTAGGGAAACCAAGGAGTCCATCTGTTTTGCTCCCCCACCTTGTGCTTTGCTCCCAAGCCAAGCCACCCAGCTGTGGACCTGTGAGAAGAGGCTCAGGGTGACCCAACGTCCCAGCCCCTTGAGCCCCCATCCCTGTCAGGCTGCCTCAGAGACCTCCCCAGACAGCTGAACACATCTGTAGGGCTGGGATGTGCAAGGGACAGACTGCAAATGGGACTAAGGGAGATAACACAGCCCACCATACGTTGGTGCTGATACCAAACTGTGGGGAGCTGAGGATGAGCAGGGACCTTGACCAGCTGGAGGAAAGGACTGACGGGAACCTCCTGAGGTTTAATGCAGACAAGATGCAAAGTCCCACAGGCAGGATGGCATGACCCTGTGCAGCTGGATGGGTTGGACATGCCTGGCAAGATGGGGGCTATGCAAAAGTGAACCTGTGGAAGTTGAACAGGAGCCCGTAGGGTACCCCTGTGGTGACAAAGGCCACTGAAAGACATGGCCACGTGGCCAAACAAGCCCTAAGAAACCCAGTGTAACACTGGTCCTGCTCTGAGGAGAGGATGGTCAAAGACCTCCACATTTTCATGTGATCACCAGGGCATGCTCTGGAAGAGACCTAGGATGAAGGTTTCACAACTGCTTTGGGCAACCTGTTTCAGTGCTTAAAATGTTCTCATGTTGAAAACATTTTCCCCACTATTTAATTGGAATTTCCCTTGATGCATCCGCTGCCACTGCATCTCACCCTGCCCCAGGGCCTCTCTGAGAAGAGACAGGCCCCAGCATCTCTCCAGCCCCCCTGGACAGCCTCCAGCAGAAAGGAGCCCCTTATGCCATCCCATCCCCAGCTTCACCACCCCACTGCTCACAGCTCCCCTTCGCCCACCCTGGCTTCCACCTCCTCAGCCAGCCCCAATCCCACCGCCCATGTCAGCTCTGTCCTTGGAGCCCAAAGGGTATGGAGAACCCCAATGGGATCTTCCTGGTGCTGGTGGGAACCAAGCCCCTTCCCAGGCCCCACTGCCTGCAACCTGGAGCGCAGTCGCAGGACTCTTTAGCTCTTCCTGATAAGGACCCTCATAAACAGTTACCAAGAGCAATGAGTAACCCAGGGGCAGACCAAAGTCCCCGCTGCTGTAGAAAGCAGACCTGCGATAAGATGCCCACACTCTCGACCCCTCAGCAGGGAGGGAGCAGTGTTGGAGTCATGAAGAGAGGGATCACCAACAATTTCCTGCAGTTTTCTCTTGGGCAAGGAGACCTGCAAGCTGTAGCAGCTTTCTGCCTCCCTCAGGGACAAGCTGGGTGCCTGGGACAAGCGTGGGATCCAGGACTGCACTTCTGGGTCTTCCTTCATCACC
Source organism: Athene noctua (assembly GCF_965140245.1). Taxonomy (NCBI): domain Eukaryota; kingdom Metazoa; phylum Chordata; class Aves; order Strigiformes; family Strigidae; genus Athene; species Athene noctua. Next base: position 11,332,634 of record NC_134077.1, read on the forward strand.
CGTGCAGAAAAGAAAGGGAGCTCCCATGCTTGGGGGGTATCCATTTGCCCAGTAACTGGATGGGAGGACGCAGCTCCCCACGCACTCCTGCAGCACCAAGGTTGGTGTGGCCTTGGGCATCAGCCCCTGGGCCATGCAGCAGGCACAGGCTATGGGCAGCAGCTGGTCACCTGTGGGTTTATCTCCCCAGGGTGGCTGGCAGCACAGGGAACTGGTCTCTGGAGGCATCCTGTGCGCTCTGACCCATCCCTCCAGCCCCAAAGCACTGGTGGCATCAGGACAGGGCAGGAAAAGGAGAGCCATGCTGGCACTTACCGCCTTTCCAGCCTTTACTTGTGCAACCTCTCCAGGCAGCAGTGCCCAGGTGCTGAGCACCTGGATGAAGCCCCACCCTTGGCACAGCTGGAACACTGTCCCTGTGCTGGAGAAACTGGAGCAGCACTGATCCCATAGCCACCCACCCTGGTCAAATCTCTCCCAGAGCCTCTGTGGTATCAAGACAAGTGATGTGGAGGGAGGGGAGACATATAAGGTTGTCCCCAGCACAGACCTGCCCAACCCAGGGGTCCCTCTTCTCCAAAGAAGCACAGGAGAGCTCTGCGGTCCCAGTGCAGAGCCCAGATTTCTTTCTTGCCCAGTCCCAGCCCCAGCCGTAGTAGCAAGCGCCTGGAAAGTCCCTGGCTCTCTGTGTGTTTTCAAGACACCACAACAGCATCCTCTGGCCAGAGGCCAGCCCCAAACACAGTCTGAGCTGCTGAGCAGGGTCAAGGCACACGTTCCCTTCACAGTCATCAATCTTTGGCAACCGTCTGGTTGTTGCAGTTTACAACCTGAAGAAAGCAGCCAGCTGAGCAGACCCTCACTCCAGTCCTTCCAGAGAAGGTGAATTGGAGAGGACCCAGGAGGTAACAAACTAAGGGCAGGAGTAGTTGGCTATTGCTCTAGCTAAGCAATGCAGACACACCTGTATGCATGAGCAGCAGGCCCCCATGGAAACCAACCTGGGGATTCATGACCCATCTCTCCCTTCCCTCAGAGCCTCCCTGTTGACTCCTTCCTCTCCCAGTGCCTTGCTCTGACACTTGTCCCCCCAGCTCAGGGAGAAAGCAGGGAGCTCCTTTCAATGAGAGAGGGGTGAGCATCTCTGTTTGCAGGGTTGTCATAAGGCAGAACAAACTTTGAGGATGTAGAGGAGCTGGCAGGGACAGGGGGTGGAGACAAGAATTTTTAGGGCTCTCCAACTCCAGCAGCTTCTCTAGCCAGGCATAATTTCTTGTACGCACCCACATAAGACCATTTCTCACCAGCTTTGGCTCCTGCAGCCACCATTTTCCCAGATCTCAGAAGTGCAGGATGGAGGCAGATGCAGGGAGGGGCACATAACCAGACAGGGTGCCCCTCTGTGGTGTCTCAGCCACAGGGAACCCCTTTCTGGCCCCAGAGTCTGTGTCAAACACCGTACAGAGCTTTTGCAACAGGGCTTCATGCAATGGTGCCTCCAGATACCCCCCTGCTCAGGCAGCCCAGCCTTCTGTGCATCCATGGTGCAGGGACCTCCAGACTGCAGGAAGAGGGGAGGGTGTCCTAGTCAGAGACTACTGTGTCTCCACACAACAAGTGTGCAAAACAGTGGGACCATAGCACAGTTCACCAAATCACCTTGCTTGTGAACCTTTCCCAGGCAGTGAAGCCATTGTGGCAGCTTGTACGGACACACTCAAGCCTCCAATTCAAATGCTTCCCATGTTTGCACCCCGCACCCCAGCACCAGAGCCTGGAGTTTGAGTATGAATTTCTTCCCTGGCTTCCATCATTACAGTTTCCTGACATCTCACTCCATGATGCCAGGAGATCCTCTCTCCTGATCCCTCAGACCTTCTCTTACCCAGATCTGGGCTGCCCTTCAGCCCTGCAAAAGCCCCCGGCTCTGTCCAGCTTAACCAGACTGCAGAGTCTGGGAGCAGAAACTCCTCGGGTACATGCATGGTCTGAAGGCATCAAGGGGAGCCAACGAGGGGGACTGGGAATTTCCAAATCCTTCTGGATGCTGCCTCCAAGTTAAAGTCACTGCTAACAGGAACAGGGTCGCTCAGCTCAACTCAACCCGCTGACCAGCAAATTCCTTCCTGCAGAGGCCCAATTCCCAGGACCCAATGCAGAGGTAGTTTGCAAAGCCCAGCATGGAAAACCCCCATGGCTGGGAAGGAGAGCAGGCTGCCTGCCAGGCACACCGTATAGAAACGCCGTATAGCGAAGCGGTCCGCGGGAAGAGGGAAAGAATTGCTGGAAGCCAGCAGCACACGAGCCAGGCAGGCTCCTTGCTGGCTGCCGCTCCATCTCCCGGTGTTTGGCGAGGCTGATGGGAAAGAGCAGTATGAGCACAACATGCTGGGAAGGGCAGGGAAGCCAGCTCCCCGGGAGTCCCCTCCCTGCGCATGGGCGCTGGGGACAGCTAGGCTTGGAGAGGGTCTCCCTCCAGGAGAAGTTTTTCCCCCCCCACCCCCCACCCCAGCACATCCCAGGCATAAATTCGGTTTCCCATCTGGGTGCGGGTGCAAGGAGTTAACCCTTTGGTTGGTAGCAGTCCTGCAAAACGCATCAGACACTTCAGGGCTGCTGGAAAATGTGCAGGGCGGGTAGCAAGCAGGCTGAGAGGGACCTGAGTGGGTCCTGTGCCATGGAAAGACGCCCTCTTCCTACAGCGTCCTCTGCGTGGCGTGCAGTGCTGCCTGTAGCACTCCCTCAGACCCAAAATGAAGGGACTGGGCAGGATCTGAGTTTTGTCTCCACACGGAAAGCATGTGGTCAGGGTTACTCAGCTCTCAGCTCTGCTGATCCAGGCATTACCCAACATGCAGGATCGTTTGGTCTCGAGCTGCTCTAAGCATGCACATTTGTTGCTACGTCACCAAGAAATATATTCAGTGATGAAAGGGGTGATGGGTCAGAGCCTGTCCCTCTGTGGCACAGAAGAGAACTCCATGGGTTGGCAGAGGTTCATGGTGGAAAGGGGACACAGACAGAGGGTCCTGCTCTTGACAGAGATGCTAGGCCAGAGAGCTGGAGATGCTGCAGGGAATAGGGGTTTAACTGCTGTTTGCATAACCCTCCAAAAACTGTGCCCCTCTCAGTCAGTCATCAGCCTTTCCACCAACCACAGTTCCAGCACCCCCTCTTCCACCAAGAAGCACATCAGTCCTCCATCCAGAAATTCCATGGTTCCTCATACGGCAGCATAAAACTCAGCGGGAACTGTGGGTGCCAACCCAGCCTTCGTTGAAAGTGGAGATGTAACAAATCATAAATCCTCTCACGGCAAGGCGAGCAGCAGCCCCCAAAGCAAGGTACGGTGTGCGTGCCAGCTGAGCCAGAAGCTCTGCGCAGTTTGAAATGGGTGGGTTGGCTGAGCCCTATCTGGGCTGGGATGTGCACACGCATACACTTCGTGCAAAGGCAGTCATCCTGGCTTATGAATTGAGAGAGACTCAAGAAGCTGCTGGGAAAAAAGCTATTGGAGTGTTGTCGGAAAGGAAGCTGCTCCTTCTCCATCTTGGGATATCAGACTTTGCACTTGACACCAGGCAGAGCCATGCTGCAGACACCCAGCAGCCCACTCTGCCCTGTGCTTCTGGCATGAGCTCAGCTCCATGGTCTGGAAAGCCCAGATCCAGCCTCCAGAGCAAACAGCAGCTGGCACACACAGCAAGTTCATCAGGAGGTGGGAAATGGAGATGGAGAAATTAAAGACGACTGAAGGGAAATGAAGCAAAACATCAAGAAAGCTCTGGAGAGTTTGTTGAAGACATTAGAGCAACACGTAAACTAAGAACTGGATATGCTCCAGCCAAGACTGGAAAACACCAGAGAGGGGCTCTGCTCCTGGTAGTGGCTCAGCTGGCTGCCCCACCCAGGGAAGCAGCCACCCAACACCCAGCACCCAACACCCAGCACCCAGACAACAGTAGAAAATGCAAGAGGCAGAGAGAAAGCAAAGAGAAAGGAGATGAAGCTCTGCAGGGCTAGAAGCTGCCAGGTGCTGACACCAGGCAGAGACCTGCCACGCTGCCTGCTCGCTTCATGGTCCACAAGCATCTGGACCTGGCATCAGAGGAAGCACTGGTGCAAGGAGGGCACTGGAACAATCATTGGCCAAGCCCTTCCTTGCAGCCTGCACAGAAAGGAAACAGCTGCTGGAAGGGACAGAAACAGCCTGGGGGGCTCTGGGTGCCCAGCTATGCCATGGACAGGTCTCATACTGCCTGGATATAATTAAAAAAGAGGAAGAAGTTAGTACTCCATACCTAAATATAACTAATCATTAGCAGTAATTCAGAGCAGCAGGGCAGAGGGATGGAGCCATCAAAACCCTGCAATACCTGACTTCACTTTGAGACTGGCACTTGAAGACATGATGAGTGACCTGAGGCACGTTTTGGCACCCAGACAAACAGGGGTAATGCAGAGGGGATGCCTTGCACTGCCAAGGAGACCTGCACAGTGCAGAGCAATGTCCTCCCAGGCGCACACAGAGCAGGGACTAACCCAGGTGCACCAAACACCTGGGGAGTCAAGACTCGCCATTTGACCTGGCCACCAAATTGGTGTCTCCAAGGGAAGGCAAGGGACCCACGCCTGAACAGTGTTTGGAGCTGGGACTCTGCCTGAGATGCCGCGTCCGGTCAGCGAGCATCTGAGCATTTTGGTTCAGCGGGTGGCTGCAGGCGGTGTGTGAAGGGCTGGGAGCAGCATGAGGGTCTGGAAATTCCCTTTGGGGCTGGGGATCAGGCGAGACGGCTGTTTACAGAAAGGGAAGAGCTGCAGGGCCAGGAGCAGGGAGACCTCCTGGTAGCATCCGCCTGCCAAAGACCCGCAGACCCTGCAATGGCAGCTCTCACAAAGTTGCTAGGACAGTTTGCAAGACCCTCCTGGAGGGTGCCTGGATCAGGCATCAGGAAAAATAGATGACACACTGCGGTACCCGCTGATGGGTCCCACCCCAACACCTAGGCAGCAGAGCAGACCATGCATGTTGCAGAGATCTGGAGGAACTCAGAGCTGCCAAGATGGGACTGAGCCCAGGCCCTGTCCCGTGTCCCCCAGAATTGACTGACTCTGGTTGCAGTTACAAAGAGGAATTTTCCCCCACAAGAATACCACAAGGACGGCAGCCCCCGTTTCCATCTGTGCAGGGCTACACTCCAAGCCTGAAGGTCCCTGTGACAGTTTCCAGCATTGCAAACTCCCCATGGCTGCACCAAGGCAAGTTTACAGAGACAAGAAAGAGGTTTACAAGACCAGCTGATATGGTTAGCATTACTTAATAGACAGGGAGAGCATCCTCCAGACATGCTGCTGTCTTCACTGCCTACAGCTACTTCCCACCAGACAGCGGATCACATAGACAAAGGCCCTCAGGACACAGTTCTGGCAGATGTGATCTATCCCATGCCCCTTAGGTTTCTCTCTCCTCAGCAGGAAGACGAGGACAGATCCAAATCCTCCCATGCATTTCAAGGTACAGCTCATTCTCTGCCTGTTCCCATCTCTTCCCACTCTCTCCAGAGCCATATTAGACTCCAGCTCAATGCTGAGTTGGGCAAGACATGTCCCACCAACAACTCACAGCAGTGGCTTCACCTTCTCATCACAGCCCAGGGATAGCACAGCTTTAACTTAAAAATAGTCTGATCAGCTGTTGGAGGTTGATCCCAGCAAGCAGCTAAACCTACAGCTTGCTCACTCCCCCCAAAGTGGGATGTGGGAGAGAATCAGAAGGGTAAAAGTGAGAAAACTCATGGCTTGAGATAAAAGAAAATTTAATAGGTAAAGCAAAAGCTACATGCACAAGCAAAGCAAAATAAGGAGTTAATTCACTACTTCCCATCAGCAGGCAGGTGTTTACCGCATCCAGGAAAGCCATCATCATGCTGATGAAGTAAATACCTTCCTCATATGTAGCTGCTACTTGGGAAGACAAACGCTCTAATGCCGAATGTCTCTCTTTCCTCCTTCATTCCCCCAACTTTTATTGCATGACACCATGTGGTATGGGATATCTCTTTGGTCCACTGGGGTCAGCTGTCCCAGCTGTGGTCACCTCCCAACTTCTCATGCACCCCCAGTTTACAGAGAAGTCCTTGAGATTGTGAAAACACCATTCAGTAGTAACTAAAATATCCTTATGTTATCGACACAGTTTTCATCACAAATCCATAATGCAGCACCATATGAGCTAGTATGAGGAAATTTAACTCTATCCCAGACAAAACCAGTACAATCTCCACCTCTTATTTGATACCATTCATGTCATGCTGAGGTCGCACAGCATCCAACACATCCTCATTAACCACTTCTCCCCACTTCCTGTCCTTTGATTTATAAACAGGTATCAGTCCCTTAGTCTATTGGCCACCTCTGTGAAATGTCCATTGAGTTAATTCAGTCCATGACTTTGGGCTCCATCTGTTATGGCAGTCACTCAGGACAGGAGTGGTGGTGTGTTGTGCGGAGTTATTGTGTGTCAAAACCAGCTCAGGTCGAGTCACTGCTGCACTTGCACTGCTTCTTGTAAGGCTCATCCTCCACTGGTTCAGGTGGTTACTCCTATAGTAATTCCTGTAAGACGCAACTCAAATCATGGGTTACGACAATGCAAAGGTATATTCATTACAATATCCACCCCTGGTCCCTGTGGACCAGACCATCTTGCCCCTGCTCTGTTGTAGACTTACCCATGGGCCACAATCCCTTCAGGGGAGAACCTGCTCTGGTGTGGACTTACTCACGGCCACAGATGCTTCAACCTGTACCTGCTGCAACAAGGACACATCCATGGCCACAGACACTTTGGGGTGCACCTGCTCCCACATGGACTCATCCACACGTCACAGTCCCTTGGACTCAAATTCGCACTGGAGTTCCAGTCTGTCCTGTACAGCAGCACAGGAACAGCAGTGATGCCTTGGCCATCTGCCAGCCCAGGCTCATCACCACTGCTGTTATCAAAATGTTCCCAGGCATAGCAGAGTAAGGTGATAAGCAGCACAGCAGCAGAGCAAGCAGTAAAAGCAAAAAGCAGACACTAACGAGCACTAGAGAGTATATATATGGTAAGGCAAGCAAGCCTCATGGCAAACACAGGAGCCTGCCACATAGCTAAACAGCTATAAATTTGGTCTAGCACACTCCAATCAAATCTGTCATTATCTTGAACCCTTCAAGCACCATGCTGGATACCAAAAAGGACTCTATCTCAGTCAAAACCAGTACATCTGCCATATCCCACATGAACACCTTTCTGTTCCCTGGTTAGAGTTTCACCGGCCTGCACCAACTCTGCCCATGACACTGCGGAAGCCCCAGGTGAGATCACTCCAAGCACAAACTGCAAGAGCCAATGTTCTGCTGCTGAGGCCAAAATACTATAATCAGGGAGCTTTATTTTTGATAGACATGAAGGGCAGAAACAATGGTTATGTTCATCCTGTCTGACCACAGACCTGGAACCATCATCCACGGAGCCCACTGTCATGATCGATTAGGTCAATTCCTATTCTGTAAGCACAACCTAGATAGCCCTGCTGTCTGTCAGAATGTCCAGTCTCAATAGTTTTAGCAGCCAAAATAACCTGTACTTACAAAATGTATGGCTGGCACAAACACCAGGGAATCACAAATAGGGCACTGGAGTTGGTGCACCTTTGTGCACACATACATCAGTGAACCACTGCTGACACCATCCAGTGCTGGAGTCAGCCTTTCACCAAAAAAAAAAAAAAAGAAAAAGAGTGAGGCTTTGAAAAAGGATGAGGAGGGATATGGTTCATGTCCAAGTCAGAACATCCTTTCATGGCACTGGGGAAGTTTATTTATAATAGATGTGCTTAATGGGGCAGGAGACTGGTGTACAGCCTTCACAGGCACACAAACACATGATGTCCCACCAGATTTGCCCCGTAACAGTATTCACTGGGCACATTTACTCACTCAAAGCTGCAGGGCCAGACCAGAGAGCAGTAAGCAGTTCTCCATCATTCCGGTTGTCCTTGGTCAAGAGTTTGTTTCTCACAGTAACTATGATGATAAGCTCTTTTATGGCTACTACATCCAGTTTCTATGAGGAACACTTCACAAAACACGAAAAATCAAAACCATCCTCCATGTAATATATCACAAAGAAATCCTACAATGGTCAGGAGGGACCCCCAGCCTTCCCAGGGAAGGAGGACTGGTGGCACTCTGGAGACTGCAGAGCATTTTCAAAGCCCCATACAGCTCCAGGCTGCTCTCAGGATGTCATCAGGTCAGAGCTCAGAGTCAGCGTGACCCAAATGTCCATGATTCCCCTGCACTCCCACATCATGAGCTGCCTCTCGCTCCACAGGACCAAGTTGACCTGGAAAAAGGATTTTGGCTGGAAAACAGTGATGAAGCTGCTGTCTCTTCTGGAGAAGAGCCCAAACCCTTCCTCTCTGACCTGGTGGGATGCGCGAGCAATCTGCCTTTGCCTATCTGTTACTTCCCATAGCTCTGAGTTGCTCTGCCCTGATGGGCTGCTGTGTCCTGTCTCCGTCCTTGTGATGTGCCTCCAGAGCCCTGGCAGGCGGATGCTGCCAGGAGGTCTCCCGGCTTCTGGCCCTGCAGCTCTTCCCTTGGTGTAAACAGCCGTCTTGCCTGATCCCCAGCCCCAAAGGGAATTTCCAGCCCCTCACGTTGTTCCCAGCCCTTCACACACTGCCTGCAGCCACCCGCTGAACCAAAGAGCTCAGATGCTCACTGGCCAGATGCAGCATCTCAGGCCGATCCCAGCTCCAAACACTGTTTTCCCTGTACTCTGACGGATGCCTCTTCTTTTCTGCCTCCCCTTCAGTTCAATCTGACACAGAGAGTGAGGGAGACAGCAAGATGGTGTTAACGCAGCCAGGGCTGTTGTGGCATGTAGACACAGGATAGAGGGTCATCCCTGTGCACTCAAAGCAGATCTACCTCTGGTGGCCCATCTGTTGGGTGGCTCTGCACACACCCATGGGACCCTGCATTGTGTATGCTCTGAAGGTCCAGCTCCCCACCTTAGGACCAGAAGTCCCATCCCTGCTTCCCCCAACAGGTCCTGTCCCAACACCTTGGCAGCAGAGCAAACCCTACATGTTGCAGAGGTCTGGAGGAGCTCAAGGCTGCCAAGAAGAGATTCAGACCAGATCATGCCCCATGTAGCCCAACAGTAATTGACTGTGGCTGCAATCAGGAAGGGGATTTTGCACCCCCAGGAAGACTACAAGGGCTGTGGCCCTAATTCCCATCTGTGCAGGGCTCTGCTCCAGTACCGAAGGTCTCTGTGAGAGTTACCAGTATTGCAAAACAATAGCCTTGCTCGAGGGAGAGGAAGAAGATGTACAAACCAGCAGCAGAGGATTGTGTGCTGTTTCAGTGACAAAAGCTGTGAGATATTCCTGCTCAATTTGTATTTGCCTTGTGCTCCTGCCTCTGGGATCAGGACAGCTGGGGGTCTGCAAGCCCAAAGCCCAGCTCCCGAATGAGCTGCCCAAGCCCAGAAAACCAAAGGCTAAAGTATCTCTCCTCTATGCTGCACAATGTAGCATCTCTTCATGATCCAACAGTCAAAGCTTTCTGGACAGAGATGGAAACTCAGTGTTGGAACTAAAGTCTAGAGCAGGAGAGGCAGGGAGCAGAGTTCAGAGCATCTGCTGCTGCCTCCCAAGTGGACATGGCCAGACGGCATGGTAACTCATGATGCTGGCAGTGCTGCCGGGTTCAGAGCTGCAGATAAGGGGTTCCAGATCCCACGCAGACACCCCATCTATTTGTCTGATGCCTCTGATAGAATGGAAAGGAGCACCATGTGCTTTTTTGACAAAGCAGGATTTTCTCTGAAGCACCATCTATATTTTCTCTCCCAAACAGTAAGACACTGTCAGCCCCACAGCTCCCCATGCCCGAGGGGTGATAACCCTCATGGGTAGGGGATAAGGGCACAAGACTCTGCACAGCCCCACCACAGTCTGACAGGATGCAATGAACCCCCCCGGGGTGCAAGACTCCCTATCTTCCTCTACTCCCATCTGCAATGGCCCTGCTGCTCTGGGGAGGTTGTGTGTCCCCGTCTGGCTGGCTCACCATGTGCCACCAGGGCAGCACTAGCACACATAAAAATTGGTCTAAGCAGGTCTGGGGGAGAGATTTTGGAGCATAAACACAAAGGCCGGGTAGAATGTTTACAACTGAAAGCTCACAAAACACTCTTCAAAAGGGCAGGCTGGAACAGCCGAGTGGATGGCCGACCTTGCACCTCTGCATGACTCCAACTTCTCAAACAAGAAACCTCTGCTCGAGGGATCCCCACCTCCCATCATCAGGCCCGTCACACTAACCCCGTCTCCTTCCTGCCTCTCGTTGAGTGCTTTTTCATCGACCGCCTTCATGATTTTACCCTCTGTGCCTGGGACAATATATCATCCCAGAACCTGTTGAAACTTGCAATTGCTCATGTATCACAGGGAATTAAAAGATTAAGCTTATGTCCAGGCTGCCGAGCTCAAGCTGAGTGTCCAGCTGAGATCGCACACAGTCGCTTTGGCTAGAGTACTGCAAAGATAAGGATAATGCTCCAAACATCCAAGCAGTTCTTGGAGGTCAAGCCGCTCTCCTTTCCCACTTGATGTTATCTGCCTTGGGATCTCCTGGGTCACACATAGAATTCAGAAAAATATCCCATCTTATTTAAAAACTTTCGATTGCCAGAGACATCCTCCAGCTTGGGGATGTGCTAGGGACCAAATGTCTCCCCAGACATGTGCACCATCTTTCTGGTCACCCCTGTACCCTTGTCAAATATTGGCATAACATTTTCTTCTAAATCTTCTGGAAATCCCCACTGTCCTGAGACTTGGCCGGCGCCCGTGCTCGGCACGCTTTGCTGGAATAGGCATTTTATATATGCTAAAGCGAATGACGCAGGACATTAGAAGAGCTCTTCTGGGGTGGGCGCAGCCCATCTGACATTGTACTCTCAATCTCGACTTGAGGACCACCCTGAAACAACATGCTGAGTCTGTCCACCTCTGCCACAGTCCCTTGACTGTAAGAGACCCCAGTGTGCTAGCCTCAAGCTGTCCAGGAAGAGCTGGGTGCAGAAAGCTATAGCTGGGGGACCAGCAGCCCAGGCCCCTCACCAAACCCACTGGAGGACTGGCAGCATTCCTCATGGGTCTCTGCACTGTGCAGGGCTAAGGCTGGGCAACCCAGTGGTCTCCCCCAGCCTTGAACACAAAACCATGTGAGCAGAAGCCCAGAGGAACAAGAAACAAGGAGAGATGTGACACCCACACCTTCCTCTGTCCTCACGGCACAGCCAGGGCTCCCCTGCCCATCCCTGGATGCCAGACCATCTGCTGGCCAAAGTCACCAGTGCACCAAACCACACACTGCCTGTTCCCTTCTCCCACTTCAAGGATGTCCCCATAAAAAGCTGTCCTTCCAGCCTCTCAGCAGTAAACTCAACACAATGCAATTTCTGGGAAGCTTTGGATCTCACATGTGTTTGTCCCACTTCCCAGGCTCCCCAGCTGCCCAGCTGTTCCTTTCCATTTGAGCTAATCACAAAGATTAAGGCAAAAACCCAGCCTGGAAGGTTTGCAAACAGCTCCAGCCTGTTTCTGCAACCAGTTTTTGCAGTTGTACTCCTGCACAAAAGCACTTGGTCTAATAAACACCATGGCATCTGTGCAGGGAATTCCCAAGAAGGGTTCAGTGTTAACCCAGCCCAGCCAGGAGCCATCCACCAGCTTAGGGGCACTGCAAAACTATGGGCCCACCAGGCACAGGTCCTCCAAAGGAGAAACTAAAGAAGGCAGCAAGGCTGGAAAAAAGGTGCCCAGAGCTGTCAGAAAGGACTCATGTCCATAACTCAGCTCACCACAGAGCACAGTGGAGCTGAGCAGCCAGCCCAGGGCAGAAGGGAGCCTCCATCAGAGTCCTCCCAGTTAGAGTCCTCGTGCTGCTCCATGGCTGGAGATGTTCATTACTAGATTGACTCCAGATTTTGCAGCCTTCAAACTCTTGTGACCAGGAGACTCCAAGACAACACGATACAGAAGCCATCCTGCATCTGCCCAGCCGTGCACTGAGGTTTCTGCAGCCACCCACCAAGCAAGCCACTGTCCCTGTCAAAGTAAACAGGTCGTCCTCCCTCTACTAACATGCTCAAGGGATTGCTTTGAACCCCTGGCCCATCTGTAGCCTCGTGTTTGCCACTGTATGAAGCAAGTAGCTTGCAGCTGGCCTCGCTGTGATTGCTCAGGGAAAGAAGGGCATGCGGCTATCTGGGGGTCCTGATGGCCTGCAGTTATGCTGGACATGACCCTTCCCAGCCGATCAGCACTGAGTCCCAGGGAATGAACGTGAGGGTGAGCTGGGGAGGAGAGAGAAGCTCCCATAAAAGGGCCTTGATGTTGAAACATGTTTTTTCCCCCCAGCATGGTGGAAAAGGTCCACAAGAATTGCTGCTTTTGAGGTAAGGAAGATATTTCCTTAGGCAGTTTGCCTGCAAGAGCATGACAGAAGGCTAAAGTGCACTGCCCTGATGCCCATGTACTCTGGGAACACAGAGTGGCTGATGTTCCAACACCAGGGTAGCAGCAAAAGACACAGTACCTTTCCCCAGCAATGCAGGAACCTGAACAATCCTGTCCAGCTCCTGACATGTCAAATGGGGAGGTTCATCCCCCTCTCCTTCCCCTCCCTTCCACCAGTCCTGTCATTCTTCCCAGGGCCAGCACAACACAAGGCTGGGGGGATTTACAAATGGCTACAGACATTTGGCTTCACTTCCAGCCACACCAGGATCTCCTCTGCCTGCCAATGAGTGGTTTTGAAGGCAGGCAACAGGCAATGTTCATGCTGATGCAAAGAACAAAGCTCAGGCTAAGCATGACTGGATTTTGGCAGGGCACAATGTGAGCAGGGACCCAGATGACCTGGATGCAGCGAGCCCACCGGGTGTCCTGTCTGTGGTGTCTTAGCTAGAGAAGTACCCATCCCCTTCTCGGCACGCCAGCCCTTCCCAGTGTGATGTCTTCCAGGCATGACAGACCAAAGCTTTTGCCGATAATACAAACAGGACAACTTGGACCAAAAACCTGGTCAATTAAACCGGAAACATTGCTCAGATTTACAGAGGGGAGATACTGAGACAGTTAATTAATTTAACTGAGGAGCACAATCAGAGGAAGAAACAGGAAAAGTATTTTCAATTCTCCCTTTGCTTTCTTTTTTAAATAAACATGTTCCTGAACAGCGTGTGGATGAAAGACATGGGTTTTACATCCAGGGGAGCTGCCAGAGGAGCACTGGGAACCCTACACTGTTCAGGGGACCCTGGGAACCCACAGCACTGATGAATGTCCTCACCATGAACCGTGGTGAGAGAGGCAACTGTTTCTCATTAGGCAGGAGGACAAAAGCGTCCCAGAAAATCACAGCAGAGAAGTTTTTTGGGTGACTAACTATTCATGGATGAGGAGCAGGGAAGGATAAAAGGAGCAAGAGAAGAACACACAGACCCCATTTCTCAACTCTGTGACGTAGGGGCAGTGGGTCTTGGGCAGAGAGAAACTGTGATGGCCATACAATTTGTCCCTTTCCCGGCTAGTTTCTCCATAGCTGCAGTCCGGGGTCTCTCAGCACCTCAGCCATGAAACCAGGCACCTCCTGTAGCTTTAGAAAAGTCTCTTGTATTGGTACCTCCTGATTTATTATCGTAGTGGTCGTGGAGCAATGGTGTCCTGCTGAAGCAATGCTCAGGCTGCAATGGCCCCACTGGAACACCACCACGTGTGCTGATAAATTGTGTGCACGCTCCCTCGCATGTTTGCAAGCCAGGCCAGCTAGCGCCAAGCTAAGTATATGGGGGAAAGCAGGGTCAGGGACCATCCTCAAGGGATGGGGGATGCGGCCGCTTAGTCCAGGGAGGAGAGTGCTTGGCCCCAGCTGCTCCCTGCCAGCTGGCCGAGGGGCCTGGTGGCCTTCCCGCGCACACTTAATCAGCTCATACAGACCCAGCAGTTCCCTCATTAATCACCGACAAACAAGGGTCTCACCAGGGGCTGAGACAGCCCAGACAGCTTCCTTTCCCTGTGCACCCCTCACGTTTCCTGATTTACACCCTCCCGCCTCTGAAATGTAGGCGTACCCTTGTGACCTTCTGCGTTCCTGATGCAGACGTCAGCATCCCATTGTTTTTTTCCCCAAAAGGCAGCTCTGGCCCCCCATCACCCAAACAGCTTGGTCCCCAGTCCCAGGACGTGCCCTGCGTGGGACCCTCTTGCCACACACCACTCTTAGTTCCTTGTCCCACAGCCCTCTGTGTGAGGCCAAAGCATTTACAAACACTTTCCAAGAAGCTTCATTAATTTCCCCTCTTCCATCTCCTTTGGAGCTGGCAGATGAGCGCAATGCGATGAGTTCAAATCCAGAAGGAAATGCTACAAATCAGTTTTGTTTCTTATCCAAGTTTATCTGACTCCTCAGGCTGCTTGGTCCTGCTTTTGTCCACCAGCTCCAAGAACTCTGTGCTCCAAGCAGGTCCTTGCCAAGACCAGCTAGCCTCCAGGCTCAGACCAGTCAGTGGAGGCTGCCTGGGGTAGTGCAGGTTTTCATCCCACCAAGCACCAGGCAGTCACTTCTCCAGAATTCCCCCATCCTCCCTCCAGGCTCCCTCCACCCCAGATCATTTTCACCTGCTGATCTCCCCAGTATCCTCCCACTACTTTCATGGATTCACAAATCCATCTCATGGACCCGCAAACCAAACTATGTCTCAAGTCCAACCTCCCATCCAAAGCAGGGGCAGCGGTGGAATCAGACCAGGTTGCACAGGACTTTACCCGTCTGCATCTTGAAAATTTCCAAGGCTAGAAATCCCACCACCTCTCTAGGCCCATCTTCAAACACAGAACTCTCACTGTGGGGATAATTTCCCTGTGCTACAAGCTACATCACTCTCTCATGTCCCCATTATGCACCTCCATTAAGAGCCTGGCTCCATCATCTAAATAATCTCCCCATAGACGGTGGGGGACTGCTCTTATGTCTCCCTGAAGCCATCCTTTCTCAAGGCTGAACACACCCAGCTCCTTCAGTCTCTCCTTGCAGGGCAGGAGCTCCAGCCAATGCCATTTTAGTGGCCCCCAATGAACTCACTAATGTTTAACAATGTCTGTCTTTTTTCGGGGGGGAGCCAAAACCTGGGCACAATACCCAGATGTGATGTAATGAATGCTCAGCAGAGAAGGATAATCACTTCGCGAGGTCAGCAGGACCTTCTGTCTTTTATCAGCTCAGGTGCGTTGTGAAAACTATTGCTCTGGCTGCCTTGAAATGGCAATCAGCTCCTGCGGGCTCAAAGAACCTGTGGGTGATGCCCAGCACAGCACCAGTCCTGTGTTTCCACATTGCCCAAAACCTCACAGGTCAAGGTAGTGGAGGAGGTCTTTTGCAGACAACAGATCTGGAAAAGAAACAGTTTCCCCAGCTATTTGGATGTCTATAGGAATGGAGCAGCTGCAGGATGCATTTTCCATGAAGTCACAAAGCCTACGGCCAGAGGGAGCCATCAGATCAACTTCTCAGCCCTGAGCCTCGCTAGTGGATGCATAGCTACCCAGTCCTTGCAATGTTTTAGCTCCTTGCCTGTCTCCTTGTGCCTGCAGATTTCATCTACAACCATTTAATATTCATTTCCCATCATGCTAAATGTCATCAGGTCCAGAACTGGTCCTGGAGGAACAGGCTGGCAGATGCCACTTCTCGTAGATAGCTACTGGTGCCCAGGCATCAGTAGCACCAGATAGCTACTGGTGCTACTGGTGCTACTGTCCCAAATCACCTCCTGTCCCTCCTCATCTCATGGCAACCTGGAGTCCCCAAACTAGCACAGTTTGCTACACACCCTAGGGTACCCATAATATCCTTCACAGCACAGGGAAGGACAAGAAATGTCAGTGCAGCTTGCAAACAAGGTTACACAAGATCTCCAAGTTTAAACTGCAGACATCACAGAATCTGCAAAAAGCTGCAGAATAGGCAAGGTTGGAAGCTATCCTGGAGACTTTGTTTTGCGAGATAGGTTGGCAAGAAGCAGTGACAATGTTAGGATGTTTTCATTGTGGAGGGCAGTTCAGCAGACTGCTGGTCAAACCTCTGAAGGGCCAGAGACAAGAGGAGGGCTGTTAAAATTGAGTCCATGCGCACACCACAAAGAGATGCTCTCTTCCAGCAGTAAGCTCACGGGGTGCCTCCATGTCTGGGGAGAGGTGACCTCTCTCCATGAGCTGCTCACATTTATTCACAGTCCCAGGGATGTAGGAGGCAGAGGTGGAGAGCTGGGAAAAAGGTCCCCCTTCCCATGGGGTGTGCTCCCATTCCCCTTTAAAACCTCATGTGGGAGTTGCATCATTTTTGCTTTACTCTGGTCAGGCTTTTCCCAGAAAGAGCAGTCATTCTTCTTTCAAGATACTTGTATTAACAGCCATGCCATCCCTGCACGCCTGACTCACATGAAGGATGCTCCGTGCTCCAGGGAACATGGATGCCTGAGCAGGGGGATACTCGTCAGATGCCTGCCTGCCCCAGCATCTCCTGGGAACACCAGGGAAATTCCAGTTGTATAAGAAGTAAATACCATTGCAGCCAAGATGCCTCAGCCCGTTCCTTCAGGGCTCTTGGGTACAATTTATCTGGGCAGCTACTTTTGAAACATTTGCCCTCAGTGTATGTCTTCTAGCATCCTCTCTAGTGCCCAATAAACTGGAAAGTATTTCACAGCCTTTTTTGCTTCTTCCCAAACACTGAATGTAGATACTGTCTTCCTTTCTGCATCTTGCGTAACAGCATTTTCATTCTTTTTGGAAACATATTTAAAAGTTAAAGATGTGTTTTGGTAGTAAAAGCTGTCCTCCTCCTCACTGTGGTCAGCCATGCACATCTCCCAAGAGTGTTCACAGTTTTACACACTTCCCAACTTCCCGTTTTCATCTGCTCATGCCAGCCCAGCTCATTTCGGACAGCTGCCCCCCCTTCTCTCCCGACCCTACCAGTGAAATCCCCTTCCTCACTGCATAGTTAGGGCTTCAGCCTCTAATAATGTCTTTCTAAGGTCTTTTCACCTTTTTTTTTTTTTTTTTTTTTTTTTTCGCAGCCCCCACTGCTTTGCTTGCTGCGAAACTTGCTCAGGGTACACCCAATCCCACTATCACTGGTGAAGATACTAAATAGTACTAGTCTGAGAATGGACCCTTGAGGGACACCACTCATTACTAGTTTCCCCTTGGACTTGGAGCCACTGACTGAAACTCTTTGGATGCAGCCATCCAGCCAATTCCTTAACCATCCTTTTTCCCAGATGAAGCAGAGATTATGGCTGGTCAGCCACTGCTGCAGTACCCTGAGCAAGGTTATTTTGGCACAGGTAACATAAGCACATGTGCCTAGTGGGAGGGACGCTGCAGTTTGCTCCTACAGTTTGCTTGCATTGCTCCTGCAAAAGTGAGCTGTAGTAGCCAGGGGTCTCTCCTGGGCTGGAAGTTGTTAAGCTGGAGAGTGCACAGCTGCCTGCTGTGGCATTCCCTGCGAGAGGCCACCAAGTGCCCATCTCCTCTGCAAGTCTCTGTTCCTGGGGGTGTTCCTGGAATTGGTCATCCAAAGCATCCATGGTGCAGCCATCACATGTGCTCCTTGCCATGGATTCATAACAGGGATCCCCTAGACAAGGGCCAGGGAGACCATGGTGGATGCAAGGGGCACGGCCTGTGCCATGACTAGGGCTGGGTCTTCCCTGGCCAAATGAGCTTTGGCATCATGAGGCAGCCTTGAGGCAGTGCTGGTCACTGCTGGGACCTTGTACCAGCACAAGCATGGCCCCCAGCCACAGCTCCAGTCCCTCTGTGCCAGGTACGGCATCAGGGCTCAAGGCGCTTCGTGGCCATGAAGAGGCTCTGCAGGGCTTCTCTCTCTGTGTCCATGTTACCCAGGCTCTCAGGGGGACTGAGGATCACAGAGGTGGTCAGGCTCGGGGGAGGAAGGTGAGAAAATGTGGAGCAATAGGGGCAAAGTGCCTGTTCCCCAGGGCTGAAGCAGCAGCCCCGCTGCAGCTGGAGGCGCCGCTGACACGGCAGTCAGTGGGCACTAGCTGGGCAAGGGATGCAGCGCAGCACAGGGTGTGTGTTGGCCACGCAGGGTTGCACGGAGCTGCTGATGTGTGACCTGCTCCGGCTTCACAAGGCACTTTGGCTTCAGCAAGAAGACACAGGCTGGCATGACGACAGGGGGCTAGTCACCACCTGCAGAAATTTGGGCTGTGGCTGATACGGCCTTTCCATGGGCCCCTGCACTGCCCCAGGAAGTTTCACAGCTTTAACTCCAGCTGTTTTCTTGCTGTGTGCAACCAGAGCTTGCTATGCACCTCCTGCCTCAACTCCATATTTGAGACAACTGGCACTGCAGCACAAGGCTGGGTCCCATCCTGAGCCATGCACAAGTATGGGGTGGTGAGGTCAATCTGACAGCTGCATCTTCCTTTGGCAGGATCAAAGCTGGTCCTGCTGTAGGACCTGCTGCCTCGCAGGCTGCATTGGCAAGGGGGGGGGGGGGGGGGGGCATGGACAAACCAAGAGACCATTGCAACTCCTCCTCAGTCCAGGAAAAGGAGTGTCTCACACACCATGTTCTCCAGTGATGGTGCTGGATGGAGCAGCAGACCCTAGCGGCAGCTCTTTAGCTCTGCTGTCTGGCTTGCAGCCCGAAATCTCTCAGTCCTGGGACGACTTGGGGGAGTCAGGATCTGCAGGCACTGGCTGCGCCTGGGGAGCCCAGCTGGTGCCTCTGTTCTGCTGCCAGCAAGTTGGGAGGGAAGAGTCCAGGTAGTGGTCACCCACAGAGAGGCCATCATCTTCCTTTGGCAGGATCAAAGCTCGTCCTTCTGGCAGTTCTGTTACCAGTCTGCTGCCTTGCTGGCCAGGCTGGAAAGGGCTGGGGACAAAATGAGAGTGCCCAGGGACTCCTCCTCCCTCTGAGGCAGCCCCCATCCGGGTGAAGGAGGCTCTTGCACAAGATACTCCCCAGCACTGGCTCACGGCTGTAAAAAGCAAAGCAGCATGGACCTTCCTGGGCACGGGTCTTGTCTCCCCACATCCCCACAGAAGCAGCTTCCCTGGCAAATGGCAGCAGGGAACCTGCCAGCCATGGCAGGTGGCACCTCTTCCCATGTTAATGAACCCGCAGAATTTAATTCCTGCCTCCCATTAACACTCATTTGAGTGTCACTTGGCCATTCTTCTGCGTCTATCACAGCTCTGCTGCTTCTTCTGCAAGATGTTAATACAGGGCAGCCTCTGGGGTGGCCATCATCCTCCCTCTCCCCCCAGAAGGCTGCCACATCACTGTTCCCCAAATCCTTCATTAAATGGATCTTAAAAGGAGGCAGACATAGAGCTGCATGCCTGGCACCCATGGGATGGAAGGAAGGAAGGATGGATGGATGGATGGATGGATGGATGGATGGATGGATGGAGCTGGTCTTAACCCCCAGACCAGGTCTCAACTCAGGGTTTTCCCATGGCATCCCCACCTTGCACAAAAACCCACAGTCCCACCATGGGCACAGAGATGCAGAAAGATGCAGCCAGACCTACCTCAGCTTGCTGGGAGTCAGAAGTGGGTTACTTTTCACCATGCATAGAAATGATATGATGCATATTCATCAGTTATGGTTCTACAGAGATTACAACAGTTGCATAAATTGCAGGTTTAGGGATCATTGGCTGCATTCCATGACCTTCCCAGGGCTTCCTCCCCTGAAAAATAGATGAAAATTGGAGTAATCTCATGAAAATAAAGGTCAGCACTTTAAGCGATGTCTTAAAAAAATACTGTTTTCTTTACTGTACATTTTTGTCCACACACACACACCCCTCGGCCCCGGCAAATAATTCAGTGATCATAAGCCTCATCTTATTTAAAATGATATTTATCAGCTGTAATCACTCTCAATACATTTTTGTTCTTAAAAATCAATTTACCAAACTCTTTGCAGGTATGATGGAAACAAATTGAATTTGAAGCTCAGCTTCACAAGATCAATGCTAAGCAGATCACTGCATCTGTTTACAAAGGGAAAATTTTCTTTCATGCGGTTGCCTTTGTGCATAGCAGAGCCTAGGGAGCCTAAAAACTCTGAGCAGTGGAGAGGATCTGGGGATCGATGCTCTGCAGTCATTCGTGAAGGCCGGAGCTGGGGGCAAAGTGCCCCAGGGCATGCAGTCCTGCCCCGGTTGCCCTGTTGAATGATGTTCTCCTCAGACACCCTTCACCAGCCTGGCCATGCCACCGGCTCTCCAGTGCGTGCCTCCTTGCCAGCCTTGCCACACAATGCTGGCTCCCCCTGAAGGGACGGCAGCTTGGTAATCGCTTCACTCAGCAGTGAGACCCCTCTCAGGTGTCACCAGCCTTAGAGACCTCCCAAAATGTGACTCAGTCACATTCTTCTTTCACCCAGTTTACATGTAGCTGTGAGAGCCCCCAACATTATTTGAGTCCCTCTCAACCACAGGGTATGAAGTTAACCCTGGGGTGAAAACATGATGCAGTGCTTCTACCCATCCACAACAGATGGGTCTCATCTGAAACTCAGGATCCGCCATAGCTGGAAGGAAAAGAGGACTGAAAAAAACACTGATGTGAGCAGACTCCGTGCAACACAGAGGCTGGGCAGTCAGCATTGGGGAAATATTTATTTCTGCTGTCTTCTCCCTTGCAGAGCCCCAGAACTGTCAGCTGCACGTAGAAATGATCGGCCAAGCTACTGACTACTTGCTTTTTCACATGTTGAACTACTGCTGAAGCATTTTGCTAGCCTGCAAACAGTCCAGCAGATGAAATATTACTGCCTTTCAGTTGGAGAGTGGCTGCACAGCAACACACAGAGACTGGAAGCATTTTCATATTCTCATATTTTGGGGTATCTGTGACCACAATAAAACCCAGGATCTTTTCAGCCAAGCCTTTTGTTAATTTTTCATCCAAAAGAGAAGCTAATACCTAAGTGTAAAGCTCCTTACTTCCCCAAATGTCTCATTTGAACTATATGGGACTCCCAAGAAGGACCATCTATTTCCCAAGCAACTGTTCCAGGTGCCTTGGAATAACACTATGGTTCCCTTTCACTGCTTCTGCAGTAACCCCTGTATCATCATCTGTGTTTTCACATCTTTTTATCAACAGAGGAAGCAGAGAGAGAGCTGCTGTTAGGAGCTATTCGAGAATGGCTTCCGTGTACATCCTCACCAGCGCCAAGTAGAGGGGATAATACCTTCCCTCAGTCTGCTGGCCACACTCCTCCTAATGTAGCCCAGGATGTGGTTTGCCTTCTTCACGGCGAGAGTGCTCTCTTGGCTCATATTCAGCCTGGTGCCCACGATAACCCCCGGGTCCTTCCCATCAGCGCTGCCGCTCAGTGCTCAGCTCCCAGCTTGGGATTATTGCACCTCAATGCTGCACTTGGCATCCCCCTTGCTGAATTCCAGGGGGACAATGCTCACACTTATCAAATATCTCCCAGACTGAGGCTGGGTCAGGTGTCAGCCACCCTTGTCCGGTGGTACCTGAGGCTCTGCTGAAGCTTCACCCCGTGTCAGTGCCCCTGTTGCTGATGGCAAGTCCTGTGTCAGACCCCGGGCGCTTCAGTCATTACTGGCCACCCACCAGCTGTCAAGCTGTTGGTGGCCACTCTCAGAGTCCAGCACTGTTTTCCCTTGGGAAATTCCTGCTTGCCCTTTATGTGCTCAGAAATGGCTTCCGAGACGCTGTGCTCCATAATGGGTCTTACAGCAATTACCGCTCCCTTTACTAATCCTCGCCAAGTCACGTCTCCCCTTCCCCCAGAGAGCACAGAGCCCTTTGACTCCTGGATGGATAATCCCCACCACCAGTCAGTCCTTCTCCTGCAACCGTATAGCAATAGAAAACACAGAAAACAGAGGTCAGAGACCATGAGATGTCTCTGTGCCCCCTTTGTTCTGGTTTGCCAGCCCAGGCACTGGGTTTCAGCCAGCCACCAATGCCCTAAAATCTCCTGCAGGATGAACCATCTCCAGCACAGAGGCGAGCATTGGGTGATCCCAGCTGCAACATTTCCGCACAGGCTGGAGCTTTGCATCCCAACAGCAACCTCAGCTAGTTTTATACAAAGACGTTAACGAAATTCAGGATATCTTGGTTTTGAAAGCGCTGCATAATTGCAAGCTGTTATTGTCTGAAACCGCATTTGCAAGATGCAGTCTCAACAGCCAGGCAGTTTGGGGAAAAGAAACACTTGCTTAGTGTGGGAGAAGCTCCTGCAGAGGGTACAGCCTTGCAATACCCTTGTGAAGCATTCTCAGTTGCCCAAGCACCACGGTTTTCAACCTGTGGGCAACATCCTACCTAAAATCCCCCCAGACCTTGCCATAAGCTCAGGGTTTTTCTGTCCCATGCCTCTGTATGCCATGTAGGATACTTCATCACACTGTCAGCATCAGGTAGCAAAGCCAACAGTGGCTTCCAAAGGGGCAGGTCTACAAGCTCCCCACCCTGAACAGAACATCCAGAAAGCTCTGGCAAAGCCTCCATGTACATGTTTCTACCTTGCCCACAGCACTGCTGAGACTTTACAGACTATGCCCTTCCATACAGGTGCTTCTGATCCCTTCTAGACTCCTCTTTTTTACCTACCTTGAAAAGCAGAGGCCTGTGAAATGTTGGGTTTGATCAGGCACTGTCAAAGCCACAAGTGTGTTATTTCAGGCATGTGATTCAGTGAGGGACTAGAGCACCCCAGGAAGAGAACGGCTGGATTTTGTCTTGAGCTTTGTGGTTATTTTTCATCCAAAAAGCTCAGCTACTTTGGGAAGAATCCTACACCTGCAAAAGGTCTGATCAATGTCTCAGTGCTGCTCAGCAAGGGTTTGAGTGACAAGTTCAGCCTTTCCCTGCAGGACTTTCCTCAGTCTACAGAGGTGGCCACGTGCGTTCTCCATCACTGTCTTGTTGCAGACAGAAAAATTCATACATATCCCTCCCCTCATACATGTCTTCACTCATCTAAACCCACTTGGATGACTTCGGAGGGCTTGAGTCATACAAAGCTTAGACTGTGCCTGCTTGGTATCACTTGGCCCTGGGAGGTGGATTTTGCAGTGCATCAGTTTTTGTGATGCATGGGACAGTCCTGTATGAAGTCTGGCTACAGATGGGCCACCCAGTCCTTGAGGACAAAGAGCAGGGAGCATCCACACACTCCAATGTGAGACACATCTCCATCTGGCTTGTACATGAGGGCAGGCAGCACTTTCTGAAGTCGATGTCCCAGGTGTTTCAGGGTGCCTGAGAGATGAGGATGGCTCAGAGATGGAGAATATCCCTGCCAAAAGATGCAGTGGATGCTGCGAGTCTACAGAAGACCAGCTCATGGAAGAGAGGCCCACTGAGGACAGCTAAATATTCACATGGTGGCCAGTAACCCCTGCCCCTGGCCACCGTTAACCCCAGAAGAGGGTGGCAGGGCTGGTGGCCATGCACAGCTCTGCATGGCCTGGCAGCATCAGTGTTAACCAGGCTCTGCCCCAGGAGTGCACGCTTGCCTGCAGAACTGTTTCCAGAATGCTCCTTGCAATTACATGCCCTGCCACCATGCAGGCGAGTTATTAATATTTATTAGACTCAATTATTCATGGCCTCTTCAGGATCCTGTTGTTTAAGTCCAGCTTGAGATCTCCAGGCTAGCAATCACAGAAGTTACTTTCCAGAGGAATTACAGTAAATCAATCCTTTGGAGGTGTTCCAGGCAGCTGTAAAAGTCACAGATGGAGCTGCCCAGAAAACAGCCTCACACCCAGCTTTTGGAGGACCCAAAGTGCTGCACGGGAGCTCGAGACCTCCTGGAGTGGAATGCAGGGACCTGGGACACCACATCCCCTCTTGCCACCACCTACACAGGAATCACACTGGCCATCCCCTTCTGAAGCTGCGGTGGAGAAATAGCCCAGGGACAACATCTTCAAGGTTTCTCCCCATCAAGAGGAGACCCAGTTAGGTTGGAAAACAAACTGTGATGTTCACAGCAGAGCAAAGCAAAGCAGGCAGCAGCCAGGCAGCTGTGACAGGGGATAGATACCCTTGCTTGTTGCAGCTCCTGGCTGGTGCTCAGTCCATGGTTGGAAAGCCACAGGGCGGGTGCAGGATCCAGGAGGGATACCCCAGGATGCTCCCAGCAGGCACACCCCATGGCACAGGGCATCCCACTGAGACCTGCCAAATTGCTCCATCAAAGCAGAGCTGGCAGGAGCTAGGAGCATATACACAGCCTGGAGAGGAAGGATTTGCCTTCCTATTCTGTTGATGCCCTGATTTGCACTGTGGCAAGCTCTGGGTGAGTCCCAGTACCAGAGGCTGAGCACACCAGCCCCCGGGGGTGCATGGGAAGAGGCAGGGGGTCTGCCTGCACACCATCTACAGCAGCCGCAAGCTGCCAGGGCCACACTCTGCCAGCAGAAAGCCATCTGGACCACTCAGAGATGATTGGCAAGGCTGATAAGCCGAGGCCTGGCACCACGTTAACTGCACCCGACGAGCCGTCTCACAGCTGCTTGCAAAGCCCCAAGCAGCACAGGCAATCCCAGCACTTCCCCAGCAAAGCCTGGGTCGCACTCTTGCCACTGACCTCTGCATCTGATCCCAATGTGAGACTCAGGCCAGCCACCCCGCAGCCCACAGACACTTCCAGCAGTTCTCAGCACCATAAAAATAACATGTGGGACAGGGTATACCCAGAGGATATACATGCTGCTGGAAGGAGCTGTGGGGTGGGCATGGTCCCCCACATCACCGGGCATAGCAGGTGTCCCTGCAACCCTCTGTGACAAGGGTGAGCAGGCAGCTTCTTTGGTGATGCTGGTTGATGTTTATTGACCACAACAGGAATTGGGGCATGTGGAGTTCATGTAGACACCTGGGAGGGGAAGGAGAGAGCTCATGAAAGAGGAACAGCCCTCTGCCTCTCTCCAGACCCTTCCCTCAGCTGGTCTCTGGAGTCCTAGGGGCTCTGAGGAGCTGCATGTGGCCAGGGAGGTTGTGTGTGGCCAGGAGAAAGCATGGTGCAGGGGGTCTTCTCCAGAGACCAAGAGGCACGTGAGGAGCAGCCTTATCCACAGTGATTCATGGCTGAGCCACATCGCCAGTGTGCAAGGGATGGAGCAATCTGCCCAGCACAGAGGAGAAAGAGTAAGGGTTTGAAGGGAAGCAGCCCTACATGTGAAAGCTTCAGTGATGAGCAGGCAGAAGGGACTGACTGCTTCTCCTCCAAAGCTAGGGCGATGGCCCTGTGCCACCAGGCTCACACGCCACTCCAGTGGGTGTCAGAGCCCAGCCAGGGCATGCTGGGATGGAGAGAAGCTGAGTGGAGGCACTCAGATGCCACAGCAAGTGTCATCCCACGAGACAGGGTGCCAAAAAAGCCACTTGTCATCCTCAAAAATCGGCTTTCCTTGTATGTTATCCTTCTTCCAACTCGCCCTCCCCTGTGTCCCTGCAGTAGCTAATGCCTCCTGCCCATGACGTGGCCCTCTTGACTAAAATCTGCAAAACTATGTTGTGCTTTGGGCTCCAGCATGGCTCAGCATATAAAATTTTGATCTGTTAAATGGGTTTGCAGGGGAAGCTGGGTGAGCAGGAGGAGGAACACACACCCATCTCCATGGCCCCCTCCGAGGCAGTTTCCTCTTCTGCACCAGGCTGATCACTGACAGAGAGGATGGAGGGGGACTGGGAGCTGAGGGAGGGCTCATGCCTTGCTGCTGCTGGCAAGGGAAAGCAGCCCAGAGCCCATCCAGCTGGGCAGGAGGTGCTGGAGAGGCCTGATCCAGCTCACACAAATGCCAAGAGTGGCAAAGAGGTGGATTTAGAAGGAGGAGAGAGGAGGTACCCCACGGGGCACAGCCGGGAAGCAGGGGAGACACACAGCCCAGCTGCAGAAAGCAGGGCAGTCACATTCCAGTGAGGGCCAGTGCTGCCAGGGGTGGGGGTCCTGCCCCATACACTGGGATGACACCAGGTCAGGGACCAGACCTTCTGGGCTGTAAGATCTGCCCCACATCACCCCCAGACATGTTTTCTCCCTCCTCCAAGCCATCTTTGGGGATGTTGTGTCCCTGGGACCCATCCCCACACTGCCTGCCTGGGGACCAGGGAACCCTTGTCTCACAGATCTTCCCTCACCCTGCTGAAGAAACTGAGATGATCCCACCACCAACAGTGCCTCAGACATACTCCAGCAGACAGGGGCATTTTCTTTTTCCCCAAAAAGCCTCTGAATCCCAGCAAGAGCCATTTCATAATCAGAGCTTTCTGCCCTGCGGGACTCCGCGCGATGTAATGAAAGAGGCGCAGACAGCCCTTTTACTCTCCCCCCGCCATCAACCCTCTGTTTGGCCTCCTCTTCTTTTTTAATTCCCCCGCTCCCCGCATTTCAAGCCAGCTTGGTAAATGTTTGAAAGTGATGCTGATGCAGTTGGTATGGCAACGCCAGGCTGGGGTCCTCCTGAAACCCCAAACACACAATTAGCCCCGGAGGCTGGCTGCTTGCCTCCAGCCCCCAAAACAGGCCATGGCGGTGCCCTCGCCATCAGGGCAGAGGTATTTGGATAGGCTCTGACTCCTCTCCTCTCCCCTCCTCTCCCCTGCTCTCTTCTCCTCTCACACAGCTTTATTGCTCATAAAGCGGCTCAGGAAGGCAGCAATCATCCCCGTGACAGCCCCAGTTAATGAAGTCGTCCTTCATTAGGCGTTTCCGTTCCACTTGAAAAGCTCCTCTGTGAGGATGCTCGACCGGCCTGCGGCAAAGATGGCCCCATCAAGGGAGGACGCGGGGACGGGTGTCACTGCAGGGGGGCAGCCAGGCTGTCAGGGTGGGCAGCAGGGAGGGCTGGCAACCCTGCCCGTGCGTCCCTTGCAAGGTGGTGTCGGGTTGACACTGGCACACTGCAGTTGCAAATCCATACCCTGCACCCATTTGTGGTCCAGCACCAGCGTTCCCTCTCTCACCCCAACCTCGCCCCTTCTCCCCAGCCTCAGGTCTCATCCTGATCTCCAGAGCCCTGCAGTGTCCTGGGGGACAAGTCCCTGCACCAGGTTCTGCTATTGGGGTATACCTGTGTCCCCACTTAGGGCAAGGGGGTACCAGTCCCTGGAGAGCCATGGGCTCTGGCCTCGATCTTTTTTGGGGACTTGCAGGTGGAGGGAAGCGGACAGCCTGGGGGGGATGGCTGCTGACCGGGAGCTGGCTGGAGTGGCCCTGTGAAGAGGGTCATTTAGCTAATGCCTGCAAGAGTGCTCCTAGATTAGAGAGCTCTAAAGTGCTCAGCTATTATCTATCCAGAGGGAGCATCCTCGACTCATCAGGGCTAGGCTTGGCGAGCTGCCAACTGCAGGGACAGGGTCAAAAGACCTACTGCTCCCACGATCTGGGTGCTCTGCAGGGAGGTGCCACCTCCAGGAAGGGCATCCCAGGGAAAGGTCAGGCAGCCTCCCTTGGGGAACATCTTCCTGCAGACCCGAGACCCTAGGGGCATGCCCCCTGGGGCAGGATGGATCATTATCTTCCTCCCATATGCTTCATCTCCCTTCTTCCCTCACCTCTACACCTTCCCCCAGCACCTCCTGGGGCATTTTAGCACCCATCTGCACCATCAGACCACATCCTTTCTCTGCATCCCCTTCCCCAGGTCCTAACACTGGTCCCCACCAGATCTTCCCCCTTATCAGGGGGATGAAGCTGGCTCGTGGAGGAGCAGTGTAGGTAAATGGCTGCATGAGGTAGCATGGTGTGGAGCACCTCACGCTCTCTCTGAGGCTCCCCAGAGCCCAGACTTGTACAGGGAAAAGGAAACAGCCAAGCTGTAACTGCAGGCCAGTAACAAGGAGCAGACAGCAAGACACAACTAGGGACTCACCTGGAGGCGAACAAGCAAGATGGCGGGGCTGGGTGCAGCCTGGATCTCCTCCTTCCAGCAGCAGGAGAAGCTGGTGGGGTTTGTTGTCCATTGAGGGCTGCACATCCAGCAGATCTGGGGCTTCCATGGCTCAGTCCAGCAGATGTGGGGACGCGGCAGTGAGGCAGGGCTGCATCAGACACAGGCAAGCATGAGGGGTGAGCAGCCTTCAGCTCTGCACCAGGTCAGGGTCCTTGGTGGAGCTAAAATTCTCTGGGCAGCACAATGTGCTCATGCCCTAGGAGGGGACATTGGGTCAGGCTGAAGTGGGAGCTCAGCCTGAATTTGCAGCTGGGCAAAGGAGAGGTACCTCAAACTAGTGCCTGGGCCCTGCTGCAGCTGGGTATTCAGCTACTACGTGCATCCAGACCAGACCTCGATTGCAGACTCCTGAGTCCTGAAGAGCTGTGGGGCTGAAGATAGATTCATTAGGCAAATTCTACTCCAGGATTTTGTATCAGGGGATTTCTGGGTGCCACAAAAGCTGCTAATAAGGGTGCAAAGCCAGCCTTTGCACCCTGACAGTGCACACAAAGCTGCTCAGTAATTATGGTCTGCACTCCAGCCCCAGAATGGGAGGGAAAAACTCAGAGAAAACAAACACGGTGCCATGGCCACGAGGCACACAGCCAGCATCCGCAGCTTCTCAACCTACTTCGGGTTTGTTATTGTGTGGCTGCGGATAGGGGCTAAACAAGGGGCTGCATCCACGCTGGGCACCATCTGCCAGCTTCTGCTCAGGGCACCCTGGCCACTGAGGGCAGGGGGAAAGCCAGGACCTGCTGTACTCATCCCTGTCCCTATCACAGTCCCTGAGACCATGACAGGGTGAATGAGAGGATCATGAGCTGCAGAGCAGCCACTACCCCAGCAGCAGTTTGCAATGGCATCAGCACTGCAGCTCCACACCCCACCCCTCACCCCACCTTGGGGGATCACTGGTAGGGACAGAAGTGGAAGGGGGAAAGTGTCAGAGCAGCTCGGGGCAAGGAGCTGCTCCAGGAAACTGGCCCCCAAGGGAAGAAGGTTTAACACTTTGGGGTGGGGGTCACAGGGCTGCAGCCCCCCTCCACCATCACGCTCAGGCTACAGGGAGCTGGAGGCTGTGAGGACCGACAGCTGAGCTGTGGGCGTGTGGGATAACCACTGTGTGCATCAGTGGCCAGGGGTGTGACAGGCATTATCAATGACCTGGCCTCAATGTGGGAGCATCACGGACAGCCACCAGCATCATGCGCAGCACCTGCGTTGATGATGAGGGGCATGATGGGCAGCCACCGGTAAGTGGGTGTGAATGTCCAGGGGTAGTGATGGAAAGCCATTGGTGGGCATGACGGACAGCTGTCAGTGAACACAGGAGGTCCTGTCTGCAGCCAGCATCAGGAGATGTCCCGCTTGGCTGCCAGTGGAGAGCAGGTTCATGTCTGCAGCTGGGGTCAGGCCTATGGGTAGGATCCTGAGCCCCTTCCCCTGCGTGGAGCCCACACAGGTGAGGGGCATGAGCTGAGACAGCTGGAGGGAACCAGGCATGGACTCCCTCACTCCTGGGCTTGCTCCTGCGCTGCTTATTCCCAGTGATGAGTGATGCTCTGCCATTCCCTGCCTGCAGTCTTACACAGCAGCCCATCAGGCAGCCAGTTTTTATCCCATTTCATGCTGATTTTGGCATCATCCTCCCCTTCCGAACCAGCTGCCATGAGGTGTTCCAGTGCCTCTTCGAACCCTCCCTGCAGTGCATCAACACTATTATCTCCATCAGCCAAACTTGTAATCTACTGAAAAACGATATCTCACTATTTTGACAAGTTCTCTTTTCCATCACCCCCCGCTGACTGGCAGGAAGGCCGGCTCGAGCAGGCGCCCTGCTGCTTCCGCTCCTGCTTCTTGGCAGGAGCCAAAAGTTCAGGTCTCCCCCCTCCATCAAAGAGCACACCCTTAGCCCTGCAGAGCTCGAGGGTGCTGGTTGGCTTCAGGGCTGGGGGCCAGGCAGGAGCCAGGACAAGATGGGGCGGCACAAGGCAGCGTTCCCAGGCGGGCTCCAGAAGCAGCCGCAGATGGTGAGCCCACACGCCGCGTCGCTGCAGCAGCCAGTGACCTACACGCGGGCGTCATGCGAGATTTTGGAGGGGGGAGGTGGGGGGAGCTGACGAAAATGCACATTCCCGCTGCAGCTCAGCTCTCACCTCCGCCCCTGCAGCCCTCCTCCAGCAGCCCGGCGCTGCCGGCTCTGCCAAGAGCTTTCCCAGCCTGTTGCCACCGTGGCCGCTCCAATGGGTGCCCAGCCACGCTGTGGCTTTTCAGAGAGGGCAGAGAACCGTGTCTTCCTTCTCCCCAGAGGGTGTGAGAGCATCCTGCATCTTGCATAGTGCAGAGGCTGCTGGATGCCCCTTGCAGAAGCGTATCTGGGCTGCAGGTCTCCTTTGGTGGGACACCATACCCACCAGCTAGGCCCTGGTGCACCCAAGGCCTGGGCAAGGAGCTGTCATCCCCCAGGCTCAGCCAGCCCTGCCCACAGAGACTCGCTACGGAGGTACAGCCTGGCCATGCTACAGAAGGAACTGCAGAGCATCTCTGCAGACAGCAGCAGGACCCTCAAGACCCTCAACAGCTTGAGCAGGAGCAAGGCTGGGGCTCCTCCTCACTTTTGATTTTCCAGGAACCACTGCACTCGGCCATAAGACTGCCAGAGCAAGGCTCTCCCCGCAAAGGCACTTAAAATTTTCACAGCCTGCCGGCACACTCCTCCACCACCTCCCCCTTTCCTCAGTCCTCTGAGGCCAGGGTTTGTCTGCGGAGATGTTTTTCTCTGGCCTCATTTACAGTTGGCCTCCACTTTCTCCACCCCGCATGCAACCCAGCACCTTTCCACAGTTCTTCCCAGGCTGAATAATGCAAAATGTGATTCACCCTAAAGGGAAGCATCCCCGGGGAAGGATGAACCATGGAGAGGCACCCTGGGACAGGGCAGGGCAATCAGAGGCTTTCTGTAAAGCCTGCACAGCTGATGGAGCAAATCAAGACAGGACTTGACAGCCACAAGCAGAAAGCAGATAAATCCTATCTGCAGCCTGGCTTTGCACATCTCCACCCAGCGGGGAAGGGAGCCGTGGACCAGCTCAGGTCCCTGTGTAACACCCAGACGCTGCCCTTCTCAGCCCCCAGCTCTGCTTGCAGGTGTCACGAACTGCAGGCAGTCTCAGCTCACTCCTGGATAAGACGTGCCAGAGTGGGAAGGGTGTATAATGGAGGTATTGGTATCGCAGGACCGGTGTTGGCACCCACAGGTCTAGGAAGGGCTGGCACGGGGTGAGGAGCAGCAGTCAATGACCTACTGACAGGATTGAGGGTCAGAGACCAGCCTGGTACCAGTGTGTGCCACAGGCTGGAGCAAACCTGCCCTGAATATGATGCTGCAGGGGTGTTAGATGCTGGATGCAGCACAGGCTTTTTCAGAGTGGAAAAGACCTCAGGGATGGTGCTGCTCATCTCCCAGGAACCAGCAAGCTTCAGTCATTGAGCGGTCCTTTATCCCATGGTTCTCACCCCATGATCCCCATGTTCTCTGCATAGGAAAGGTGACATCTCTGCTGCTGCTCGCTGCTCTGCCAAGGCCTCGGGAGCCTGTGCAGACACAGGCATCACTGCATGCATGCACACATGTCCACTCCTCCGTGGGGCTGGTGGGTCCACATCAAGCAAGCCAGGCCCCGGCCCATGGAGGGCACAGGGGCTGGCATGGCTGGGATGTCAGGGTGGGATGTGGGGTTTACCTCCAGCAGCATCCCGGGGACAGGAATAATGCAGAGGGGCTGAGCAGAGCACCCTTCTCCCCCAGACAGGGCAGCCCTGCAGCCATCCCCACTGCCCAGGCCCCTCCACTCTAACCTTCATCACTAATCCCAGGCCTGACTGGAAGCTGCTCCTAGGAGGGCTCAGAGACTCTTGCACCCTAAATCATCCTCGGGCACAGCTGGTAGACCTTGAGGAGGAAAGCACAACCCACTCAGCCAGCAGTATCCCATGCTAGGAGGGTGTCAGGGGGCTGAGAGACCATCTCCACCAAGCCAGCGTGGGGCAGCTGGGGATGCATGTGGAGCAGATACTCCACCTTCAGAAATGCTGCATTAGGGCTGTGCCCTCCTCTCCAGCCCAGCACACTCCCTCCTGCCCCACCACCTCCCTCACACTCTCTTCAAGTCCCCAGCCCCACTGTAGGTCTATGGTGTGCACCCAGGTGATATCCAGCCCTGAGGACCAGGTGAACCAAAATTTCTGGTTCTGCATTGCACCGGGTGCACAGGGCTGCACATAGCCAGGAGTCACTGTGCCCCCACTGCACCGCGGCACAGGGAGGACAGACTGCCTGCAACACTGGTAAGCAGGCATTGGGTTAAAGCAGTTGCAGGTAGACTGTGGCTGGAGCACGGGGTCCAGGAAAGACCCCAGCAGCTGGGCAGGGAAGACTTTCATTCCTTCATGGATACAGCCCCATCTCCATAGTCCTTGAGGCTGTCTCGAAGAAAGGCGGTTCAGCTCCGTGAGCCAGAGGAGATGCAGGGAAAGCTTTTATTGGTATCTCCCAGTCAACGTCAGCCCGGTTAAAAAAATGCTTCATGCCTCGGAGAGCTGTTTAACACAGCTCAGGCAGCAATTGGTACAGGGACAGCAAACCAGGCTGCATCTGCTCAGCCCCAGTCACAAGCTCCCTGCTTCCTCAGTGTGTGTGTGTGCGCGCGCGCGTGTGTGTGTGTGTGCGCGCTAGACACAGGCATCCGCTCCCAGCATCTCACTGTCTCCTGCATCCTCCGGCAGCAAGTGCAGGGCTCTGGCTCCCCGGGTACCAGCCTCACCGCTCCATCCCCCAGCGGGGATTTGCACGCAGGGCGTGGGATGTGGTGAGCATCCCGGGTGGAGAGGGTGTCGTGGCCACAGGCACCGGCGATGGACATCGTGTGGACTGCTCTCTAGGGCTCAAGCTCCCCAGACGGATCCTGACCCTGGTAAGTGGCTTTTTTGCTGCCACTGGCGCTTTGCCCAGTGCATGACATGGGCTGGCCACACATCGCAACACCCATGGGTGGGTTCCCCTGATGCCCCTGGGAGGTCCTGGTGCCAGGGAGTGTGACCAGAGCTCCTGGTATGGGATGCCTGGGAGTGGGGTACAGATGGGGTGGGAGGATCCTGCCCAGGCATCGGGGTGCTGGTGGGGTTGCTGGGAAGAGGGGCTGGGGAGGGAGGCGAGGAGAATTGGGGAGCTGGGCAAGAGCTGTGTCTGCTGCAGGGGAAGGGACTCTGCTGTCACGGCATTTTCATCCCCCCTCTGGGAGATGGAAACGTGAGACACACCTATAAAATCTGCCATGGCATGGCAGGATGGGAAGCCTGATTGGGCAGGGAGAGCAGCCACCAGCTCGGTGTCCCCAGGAGGACACAGCACAGCTGGGGCTCCGGCCACCCCCACAGACCTCCCTACAGGGCCTCTGCATCCCTGCAGAGGGTGGGGAGGGTACCATCAGCCACAGACCCTCCCTGCCCCATGGCAACTGGGTCACAGTCCTAGCATGTGTCTCCTGCCAAGAAGGGACAAGGTGGTGCTGCTAGATCCCTCTGGACATCCCCATCCAGCTCAAGGAGGTGGGATGTGGAATCCCCCAAGCAAAGCCTCCTGCCTGAGCTGCCTGGCCCCACCTCGTCCCAGTCAGGCAGCGGCTGGCAGGGTGTGCAGGGCTATGCCAGAGCCATGGTAGCTCTTCCCAGCCCTACTCAGTGCCCTTCAGACCAAGCCCTAGGACTGGGCTGCCATGGGTTCCAGGGTGTCCTCCCCATTGGTACCCCATCCTTCTGCCCCCAGTTCCCTAATGCAGCTCCCAAGAAGGCACAGCACTAGGAGGTAAAAACACCAGGAGCTTGGTGAAGGCAGGGAGGAGGCCTGGCCTGTGGGGAGCCCGTGGGGACCAGGCACATGCTTCTCCACCAGTGGAGAGCCTCAGAGGGGTCCTGCTCCTGGGTCACCCCTGCTGCATCCCCTTGAGGATGGGTGAAGGGGGGGGCCACAGACCCTGCTCAAGCACCAGCTCAAGAACCCGCTGGCCCTTGGTTTGCTGGCAGGGCATTGCACCAAGGATGCACTGTGGGGCAGGCGAGCATGGCTGAGTGGGGGGCAGGCAGGCCAGCAACAGCCAACCCTATGGGCCCTATGGCTCTGCACCCCCAGCTCCCTGTGCCACTGCCAGGCACCGCAACAGCCCAGCCTGCACCAATGGCCCCTGAAACACACCCCTCCTGCTCCCCTGGCCGACACAGCCACCACCCCAACTTCCACAGCTGCTGCAACATCCCTGCACCCAAAGCCACCACCCACGCTGTGCCCACAGCTGCTGCAACACCCCCTACCAGCCCGCACACACCCCACTGGGCCGTAACACCCACCCCGTGCCGCTAGCCATGCCGTAGCACATCCACCCTGTAACACATCCACCCCTAACACATCCACCTCGCACTGCTCCCCGCCACATTCATCCTGCTCTCCCAGCCACCACAACACCCCCGCCGCGCTGTGATACACCTACCCACACGTCACCCGCCGCCCCGCACCCACTGCCGCCCTCACAGACAAACCCAGCACCCCATAAGCCCAGCAAAGCCATGGGTGCTCCCTGCTCCAGCTGCCATGGGAGAGAGGAGATTTTGGAGCCATGCAGGAGCTTGGAGTTTGCTTCAGGATGGTCTGCCCTGCTTCCTTCTCCTGGGGCACCTCCACGCTGGCCACCAGCCCTGTCCCACCAGTGCCCCCATCCCTGCCTAAAACAGGCTGATCCTCACTCCAGCTGCACCAGCCTTGCCTCTGTCTCAGTTTCCCCACGCAGCTCTCTGTGTGGGGCTGGGAAAGATGAGTCCAAGGGTGCTAGGGGGGTGAAGTGCTTTCTGCCTCAGCGTTTTGATGCAGGGATGAAGTAGCAAGGAGCAAATCCCCATCAGAACAGCATGGGGAATGGATGCTGCCCTGGGGACCAGGCAGAAGTGCAGAGTGTCGGGTAGGGAAGGGAAGGGAAGGGAAGGGGATGGAAGGAGCCCACCACCTCTGTGTGAGCCCTCGGTGCCAGCAGGGCTCGGTGGAGCCAGGCATTCGCAGGCAGCTCCGGCCCATGCCTAGATTTAGCTCCTCTGTGGGGGCGACCTAAAAATAGGCCCCACGTTGGCGCCCAGCAGCAAGGTCGAGGTCCCGTTGCCTCGGGACAAGGTAAGCTGAGCGGTGGCACTGGGTCCCGACTGCCGGGCGCCTCAGGGGGTGGCCACAAATAGCAGCGGAGACACCTCCCAGGGACACATGGGGATACAGGGGCTGCTTGGGTAGCTGGGCTGCTGTGGGGTGAGGGAGCCTCTGGTCCCCACTACCCACATCCAGGGGTCCCCAGGAGAGGAGGGACCCCTCGAGCCTGGCACGACCCTGAGCCGGGCCAGGGTCTGTGTGGGGGTGATGTCCCACCCCGCACAGCCAATGGTCAGGGAGGGCATGGGGGAAAGGATGTACTGGAGACTGCACAGCGGGTTTGGGGTATCTGGGGAGCTTTGGGACCTGTGGAAAGGCAACAGGGTCTGAAGATGGAGCTCGGGATGAAGCCATTTAGCCCCTGGATGTGCAGTCAGGGTCTGACTGTGCAGCACTAAGAGAGACAGGGAGGCCAGCAGGGCTGAGAACAGACACAAGCTGTGACAGGAGTGACACCCTCCAGACTCCAGGCATGCAGATGGCACCCACTGTAGCAGGACACACTGAGGGTGGCCTTGGGAGAGTACAGGAAACAGGGAAATGGGCTGGGATCCGCCAGCAGCAATGCAGAGCAGGGTGGCGACCACACCGTGAACACCTCATTTTGGGGGGATTACAGCAGGCCCATACACCAGCCACCCCGCTGTTTCCCGGGCTGCCCTGCTATGCAGCAGGGTGCTGGGGGATGGGCAACCTGGAGCCCCGCCGCGTTGCGAGGAGATGCTGACAGCACAGTGTGGATCCGGAGCACCAGCACGGCTACTGGGAGGACTGGTGTGCCAAGAGCTGTGGCCCACACCCCTCTTTTGGCTCTTCTCCAGGAGCCCAGCCCCTCTGTGCCCTCTCCTGCCTGCTTCTACCCTAGCCTTGGGCAGGATGAAGCCAGGATCTGGCCCATGCTTGTCGACGCAGGGACACACAAAGCTGGGGATCTCCCTGCCGTGCCCCGAGCTTGCTAGTTTGCAGGCAGAGCAACAACACTGCCCTGCAGCAGAGCTGATGCTGCCCAAGGCTGATGGGATCCTGAGCTGCCTGGGCAGGGGCACGGGGAGGAGGCAGAGGCACCGAGGTGTCTTCCCTCCCACTGGCACAGCCACAGGGATGCTGTTGCTGTGGCTTGGACATATGCCTCCAGCTCTTTCCTGCTTCCACCTTTGCAACGCCTTGGGAGCTGCAGCACACCAGACACCAGCCCCGGGGTCAATGGGCGCAAATACCCACGGTGGGACCTCCACAGAGGGGACGGGGCCTACGTGTGTGTTGCACACCCGGCTCCGCGTGTGGGAAACTGCACACAGATGGTCCCGCAGTGGCGGGGGGAGGCTGGGAAATCACATGCGTGCATGCACGGCAGTGTTTGGGTGCCGCTTGCCAGCACGCTCTGCTTGGTACCGCCGATGAGGGGCAGCCGTAACTACCCTGCCCAGGCTCCCTGCCACAGCAGTGCCCACAGCATCATGTCCTCCCACAGCCGCGAGGTCCCAGCGTGTGCTGCTAATTATCCCCCTACCTGGGGACTTCCCTGCTGAGGCTGGCGGGGCAGGAGATGGTTGCTCCGATATCCCCCCTCACCAACTTGCACAGGCAGCAAGTGCTGCCTCCTGGTCCCTGGGCACCAGCTGAGACTGCCCCTTGGCTGCAGCATCTTCCATAACGCAACCCCAGCGCGGCAGGAAACCACACGGGGTGATGCTGTGCCCCATGACATTGGAGACCAAATCCTGCTTCTCCCCAGCTTCAGCTCACCCTTCTCCAAGCCCACCCCCATTGAGACAGAGCCTGACCTGCTATTGCTGCTGCCGTTTCCCACCCCTGTTTTACCCTACAATGATCTTCCCTCAGTCCTGCAGCCAAATCCCCTCCTTGGGACCCACGCACCCAGATCCACGTACTGCTCCCCTTCCCTCCTGCAGCCTCGCAGCACTCCCATGGCTGGCCCAGCCTCTCCATCTGGCTCTGTGCTGTGAGCCAGCCCTGACCCACGTTTTGGGGTGGGATGCAGGATGCTCACCGATCAGGGCAGCAGCAAGCACACATACACATGGGTGTGTAAGCACAAGAGACACTGGGGGTGCAAACTGAAATTTAGGGAATGTAAGAGACCCAGCACCAGCTCTGCTACACACCAGTCCTGGGCAGAGCTGCAGGGAGAATCTCTCTTGTCCTTGGCTGTCCAAGGAGGCTTTCTCCAAGACAGAGTATGCTGCACGCTCTGCAATGGTTTACAGCTGGTCCCGGTCCCTCTGGGTTTTACTGGTCTGGCATGGGAAAAACCTGGATGTTTCTTATTAAGTCAAAGTCTGCAAAGATAGGTGAGGCAGGGTGCCCCCAGACCAGCTCCCTGATTGTTGTCCCACTCCCCCACCAACACTCAGATCCTCCATGGCCAGATCTCCACCTGGTTTAGGGTCCATCTCCCCATGGCCACCATGGATGACCCCGGCGCCAGCTTGCCAAGGAGCCTCCATTTCTCCCTGCCCTGCCCTGCTCCCCACACAGCTGGGGGAAATCCACCTGGACACCTTTTTCAGGCCAGGGATATGGTGCAGGGGTGGGGAGCAGCATTGCACCCCGAGCTTTTAGCACTGAGCACCTTCCTTCCCCCTGCAGAGCCATGGGGGTGTTGATGTCTAGGAGGCAGACGGTGGAGAAGGTGCAGAAGGTCAGCTTGGCCGTGTCAGCCTTTAAGGACGGGCTGCGGGAGCAGCCATCAACTCGGCGGCGGGCAGAGGCGGGGGGCACACGCCGGGGGACGCTGGAGCAGACGGTGCAGGAGGGAGAGGAGGAGGCGTCAGCAGGACCTTCCCAGCCGGAGGAGAGCAGCGCCAGCAAGGCGGCCTGGGAACGGCTGCGGGATGGCCGGGGCGTAGAGCCGGAGGAGTTTGATCGAGCCAACAGGTTCACACCACCCGCCTTCATCCGGCCCAAGCGAGAGCTGCATGATGATGAGCCCCCAGACATCAGCCTGGAGCAGCGGGAGCAGGCGAGCAGATGGAGCACGGAGGCTGGGAAGGAGGGATGGGGACAGGGCTGGAGATGAGCTGGGGAGTTCTGGGATGTACTCCTGGTGCCTGCCAGGCAGTGACAGCCTCCCTGGGCACAACAAAGCCCCATGGAGGTGGCTCAGTGGGGCAGAGGGCCAGTGGCTGGGCTGGGAAGCTGGACATGCCACACAGGCAGGAGGGTGTGACTGGTCAGATGTGCCCTGAAGGGACCCCAGGTTTTCTTGGAGAGAAAAGGTCACTGCTGGACACAGACAGCTCCAGCTCTGGGGAAGAGAGAGGGACAATTCAATCTATGTGTTTGTCAGTTTACAGCCAGCCAGCTTACAACTCAAGCTATCCATCCACACCTGCAACCCTTACAGCCCTGTCCATGTACAACCCAACCCATCCACACCCATGACCCTACCCATCCATCTTCCCACCCCAACAAGCCTACACCACAGTCCACCTACAGCCTTCCAGCTTATCCGTCCACACGTAAAACCAGCCAACCCACAGAATAGCACTTCCACCCATCCACTCTACAGCCCTACAGACCAGACAGCCCACAACCTCACAGCCTGGCCATCCACACCTACCATGCTGCACCCCAGAGAACCTGCAACCCCACAGCCCCCCCAACACTACAGCTGGACCCATCCACCCTCCATTCATCCCCACAAACCCATCCACCCTCCTCTAACCCACCACTCTTACCTGCTATGACACCACCACCCACTTATTCCCCCATGCAATCCACCCCTCCCATCCCCTCTGCCCCCCCAACATCCATCCCCAGCTGTGAAGCACCACCCTGACCCCCACCCTGAGAAGCCAGCCCCCTGCCCACGCTGCCCCTGTGAGCAGCTGCCCATCTCACCGCAGATCCTCAACGATGAGATGTGCGAGATCTGCGAGGTGTGGACAGCCGAGAGCCTCTTCCCCTGCCGCATCTGCAGCCGGGTGTACCACGATGGCTGCCTGCGTCGCATGGGCTACCTCCAGAACGACAGCTCCGTGGAGGTGACGGAGACGGCGCACACCGAGACAGGCTGGAGCTGCTACTACTGCGTGAGTGCCTGGGGTGGGGGACACCAGGCTTCTGATGGGTGGTGGGTGCTCCTGGGGCGCCGTGCCCTGCGTGGACACAAGCAGGGTCCCACATTGCAGCCTGGTCTGGGACGATGGGGAACATGTTGCTCCCCAGCTCCTGTCATCCATCTTGACCTGATGGTGAATGACCAGAGGGGAGGGGACAGTGGCCCTTTGCCACATCCCCACCCCTGCAGCCAGCCCTCCAGTACCCTGGGGAGGCTTCAAGGGATCCCAGTGCTGGGGCACAGCTGAGTGCTCCCCCCACTCCATGCCTTTGCCCCATGGTTCCTCTCTGCCCCCCACCCCAGGACAACCTCAATCTCCTGCTGACTGAGGAAGAGATGTACAGCCTGATGGAGACCCTGCGGCACTGCAAGATCATTCCAGGTGAGGACCCTCCCTGTCTGGTCCTGGACAGTTGTGGGTGGCAGCTGGGGATGTGGGTCCTGTCTCCCTGGGTGACACACAACCAATCTGTCCCCCACAGAGACCTGCCTGACCCTGGACGACTTCCTGCACTACAAGCACCTGGTGCACAAGCAGCAGTTCGAACGGCCCATGGCTGAGGCACAGGAGGAGCGGGCAGCCCTGCAGTTTTCCGCCCTGGACCCCGACAAGAAGGGGCACATTGAGTGGCACGACTTCCTCTCCCATGAGTCAATCCAGCTGCTGCAGAAACTACGGCCACAGGTACGGCTGTGGCACCCAGGGCTGGCTCCCACAGCCAGCACCCATGGCCACGGCACCCAGGGCGGGAGGAGCAGGAGGGGTTTCCCATGGGGTCAGTGCTCCCCCCTTCCCCTCTCTGCCCCCCTAGAATGCCCTGCTGCGTCTGCTGACAGCCAAGGAGCGGGAGCGGGCACGGGTGGCCTTCCTGGCCCTGGACCAGGACAGTGATGGCTTCATTGGGGAGGGCGAGTGCCGCCGAGCCCGGCACACCTGGTTCCGCAAGCACCAAAAGGAGACACCGTCCTGCAACGTCAGGTATTGGGGACGCCCATCCTGGGGTGGGGGTGACATCCCTGCCGGGGGTCCTACCACAGCCCCGGCACCCACCGAAGGTGCTGGATGCACAAATGGGTGCCCCCTCCCACCCTGTTCCCGTCACCTTCCTCACCGTGGCCACGCAGCCCTGCCCCAGCCCCGCGCACCCTTTTCCTACTGCCGCCGGCATTTTGGGGGCAAGGAGAGGAGGACAACAGGCACCCTTCTCCTCCACCTCAGCATCAGCCATGTAGGGCCCATGTCGGAGAGCAGCCCCGCCAGCAGTGGCAGCAGCAAGAGCCAGGAGAAGACCCTGCCAGCCACGGAGCAGGAGGAGGCCAGGTGAGGCAGGGGTGGCTTGGGGGCGGGCAGGGGACAATGCCCCCATTTTGGAGGAGACGCTGGGGGAGCAGCGTTGTTGGGGCGGCTGGTGATCCCTCGTCTGCCCGCAGGCCCATCGACTGGCCCGGCTTCCTGCGGGAGAACGTCGCCTACATCCTGGCTGCCCGCCCCAACAGTGCCGCCCTCCACCTGCAGCCCCCGGCCTAACCCCCAGCAACGCCATCTTGAGTGGCGAGGCCTCTCCCGCCACGGAGACCTGCCCCGCCCTCCCCTGTGGGCGGAGCCGGCCACCGATTGGCTGACAGGGAAGCAGCCGCGCTACCCTCTCCCCCTGCCTCTGGTTCGGATTGGCTGTGAAGAGGCTGGGTGCCGGGCTCTGATTGGCTGAGGGAGAGGGTGTGGCTTTGGGGCCTCTGATTGGTGGGGGGGAAGTGGGGACGGGCAAGGAGTGGCCCCACTGCTCCTCACCCCACAGGGCCCACTGTGGGGAGGGGACACCGTGGGGCTCAGGGGTGCCCCCACAGACCCCGCTGTAGGGCGGGTTCAGTGCCTGGGGACACCGTGGAGCACAGGGGGTGTCCCCCACAAACCCTGCTGCAGGGAAGCGTCCAGTGCCCAGGGACGCCGTGGGGCACAGGGGGCAGGGAACCTGTTGCCCAGCACCTGCCAGCACCCAGAGCCACCGGGGACCTGTCCCCAGGGACCTGCAGACAGAGCAGGGTCTGTCCCCAAAGGAGAAAAGGTCCTTGCTCTGGTCCTGAAGCCAGGTCTGGATGGTTACGGGGTGAGAATGGAGCCCAGAGCAGCCGTGCATCCCCAGCCTCCTGCAGCGCCATGGGGCAGCACGGCTGAGCCTCTGCACACACCCGTCAGCAGCACCCGGGGGGCTACGGCAGGCACCGGCTCAGCTCATCGTCCTGGTGAATCCTCCAGGGGAGGATGTGGCTGACCCCTGCTTGGCCTTGTTCACATCCCTGCCTGGCTCCAATAGGGGCTGGAGCCCAGCAGGTCCATCCTTGCACCCACAGCTCATGGTCATGCCTGGAAGAGTGTTTCCCAGCATGGCTCGACCCTGCCCTGCTGGGGATCAACCAGCAGTGGTGTGGCAAGGAGTACCGGGAACAGAAAGCACCAGAGGGGGCAGGAGGGCAAGGCTGGATGCACAGGAGTGCTCCCCTGCACCTCTCAATCCTTCCTGTCCCCTAGTCCCATGGGATGCTCTCCCCCCGCTCAGCATTCCAGTCCCACACCAGCCCCGTTCATTCCCGCCCCCTCCCCAGCATGGCAAGGGGGCATCCCCACCTCACAGAGGGCATTAGTGCTCAGAGTGAGGGGGAGGAGGCAGAGCCCAGAGCTCCCCAGGGTGTCAGCTGCAGGGAAGAGGCACTGCACTGGGCGGTGTTGCTGCCCAGCAGCCCTAAGGTGGATGGATGAGCTCAGCCCTCAGGTGAAGGAGCAGGGACCCCTGGAAACCTTGCCCCGTGCCCACCAAGGGTGAGAATGCCCAGGTCCCACGGCAGCGCCAGCAGCTGCCCTCTGCCCCCCCCAACCCCTTCCCCGTGGTGCCCTCAGCCTCTCCCTGCCCAGCGTGCCCTGGCTCAGCCAGGGTGCCCCGGGGTATGCACAGACCAGGGCTGCACCTGCAGCAGCCTGGTCACTCCCTCACCTCCACCCTCCCCGTGATGTGATGGGGGCACCGTCCCACTCAGCCCCCCTTCCTCAGACAGAGCACAAGTCCCCTCTGCTGGGACTCTCCCCGCTGCAAGACCGAAAGGCACCTGGTGCCATGACATCTTCCTCTACCACCCTGGCATGCCAGGCCAATGGGGATATTTCGGATGCCAAGTCCGAGACTGGGCCAGAGCCATGGCCATGGGGAGGAGGCGGCCGTGCGTGCGTGGATCGCAACACCCGCTCTGTACTGAGAAGCATCCATTAAACAGCTGTGTCCAACTAGCCTCCAGCCAGTGCGCTTACGGGACTTCTGGCTTCTCCTCGGGGATTTCTGAGGATGCCACGTCTGCCTGTTGTGTTTAACACCCTGTCCCAGCCTCGGGTCCCTGTTCCATCAAGCAGGCTTGGCCCTGTGTCCCCAAAGTGTTCCACAGCAGCAGTGGGGGGAAGTCAGGGGATCCAGCCAGAACCCTTCAAATTCGAGGTGCCCAACATCTCCCCAGGAAAGCAGACAGTGGGGTGAGTGCCTGGCTGGCCTCACAACCGCCCCAGCCCTGCAGCAGGAGGGACACTCATGCACTGGGATGAGAGTGCTCCTTGCCTCTAGAGGCACTGGAGGCTGCAAACGGAGCACTGGGGGCAGCTGGAGGCAGGGAACAGGTTGTTTGCAGTGGTGTGGGGAAACCCGAAATAACCCCATGAAGACTCCAAGGGTCCCTGGGAGGAAGTGTTTGGAGAGTGGTCCCCATGGTTGGAGGCTCCTCCTATGCTAGCCACATCCACGGAACTCCCAGGGAAAGCTGCAGCCGTTGCTGGTGGCATGTGGTCTGTGGGAACCAGGCTGCTGGCAAAGGGGACTCACCTGCCCGGGGCGAGGGGCTTTCCTTGCACAGTGACTGTGCTGCAGCTGGGAGGGGAACGGGGCTTAAGAAGTGGACCTTGGGGAGAATTAGGAGGGGAATGCTGCCCTGGCAGCATCTGTAGGGTCTGTGGGGACACAGACATTGTTGCTAAAAGCTGAACTTGGATATTTCAGCCCATTCCCACAGCTGCAGTGGCCTGCCATTGCATCCAGACCACAGGGGTAGTGTCCAGCTGGCCTCCAAAGAAAATCCAGTGAGTCTTTCAGGCCCTGAGAGGCAGATCAGCTGTAAAAACTCAAGGGAGAGGCACCCATCACCTTGAGGAAGAGGATGGGCAGCTAGAAGAAGGAGGATCTGGCAGTGGTTTGTGTGCCTGAAGTGGGGATGCCACGGGTGGGTGATGCCATGGGCTTTCCCCATAGAGGGAAGCCCCAGGGAAGCCTTCACCTGGGGAGATGGTGTTAATTGCTGTATTATTTCTCCTGCTGCTGGAGCGGAAGAGCAAGCTGGGGTAGAGCACAGGTTCTAGGGACCCTGGGAGTGAAGCACCTGCTGTCAGCACCCCAAACCCCCACTCCAAGCACCCCACAGGATCCAAGGTGGGAGGGCAGAACCCACATGGTCCCCGATCCAGCCCCACTCTGCACCTAGCCCCTCCCCAGGGGGCAAGGTAGGGGTGGATTTCCCAGCCTCAGCCTACCCTGCAGCAACCTGGCACCCCTGCCAGGGCATGCAGCCGGCTGGTGTCCCCAGGGAGCTGGCTAACAAGGGCCACAGGTGGCCAGGCTGGCCCATGGCCTGCAGGGTTGTGCTGTCACCACCACGGCACCAGCTGCCCGGCACACATGCTCTGCTGCAGCTGCAGGTCTCTGACAAGCACCCGCCATGGGGCAGAGCATGCCCTAGTCAGCTGTGTCTCCTCATGAGCAGCCTCAAGGTCTGGGCAGAAGCATAAAGACAGGGTGGGGAATGGGCAAGGTGGTGCCATGGCATCTCATAGTTGTCACCTGCTCCTTTGAGACTG
The DNA here is from genome assembly GCF_965140245.1 of Athene noctua. NCBI lineage: Eukaryota > Metazoa > Chordata > Aves > Strigiformes > Strigidae > Athene > Athene noctua. Next base: position 11,376,961 of record NC_134077.1, read on the forward strand.
GTGACCTCAGAGACCTCGTCCCCAGACAGCTTTTGTGGCCTCCAAACTGCCATCCCAAATGCTGGTGCAAACCTTCCCCCATACGTTGGTGCGAACATCTTCACCACCTGAATGTTGGTGCAAATCTCTTTCCAAATCCTTGTGCAAACCTCTCCCTGAATCCCCGTGCAAACCTCTCCCTGAATCCCCGTGCAAACCTCCGACTCTCTGCTGGTGCGAACCTTTCCTTGAACAGTGGTGCAAACCTCCATACCAAAAGTCCCAGAGATCCCAAACCAAAGGATCAGGATGCTCATGTGGGATTTAAGGCTGGGGCAGGAACTGGCTGTCCAGCCCACCCTCCTCACCGGACCCCACAAGGCAGGAAATTCCAGAATGGGTAAATTCATGCTGTAGTGATGGTGTCTCTGTAGCCCACACTTCTGTTGTCCCAGATCCATCACCCACCACCAGCTGCCACGCAGGGGGTGCTGTGCTGCCCGTGGGGCTACTCCCCAGTGGGAGTCCCCAGCCCCAGGGCTCCAGCTCAGCACCACCCAGCCTGGGGCCAGGGGCAGCATCATGGGGTCCTGGCGGCAAGGGGGCTTGTGCGTAACGTTTTGCAACAGCAGCATTCAGAGCATCGGCCACCCTTCACCAGGAGGTCCACCCATCTGCAAGGGGACTGGAGCACCGCGTGCTGCCCGTCTTGCCCAGCTCGGCTTGTCCCCGCCGTCCCTTGGGGTCTCCAGGGTGTAGCAGAGCCCCGTTCTGCGGGGAGGTTGCACCCTCTGCTGGGGTGTGCGGCCATTGCACGGGGTTGCCACCCAACCCAAAAAAACCTCTGCTTGTGGGGAAGATGGGTGCTTGGCTTTGCACCCCAGGGTGCAGGATAGCACCCCTCCCCCGAGCCAGGGCACCTCTGCGTGTCCCCGAGGCTCCCCTGGGATTGGCCGGGTGCCATCAGGTCTGGTGTATCCCAGAGGGGAGGTGACAGCGATGTGCCCTGCACCAGAGACAGCCAGCTCTCCAGAACATATGTGGGGAGCTGTGCTGACACGGGAGGGACAGGGGTGACCCACTGGGCTAAGACAGTGTCCCCATGAGCCGTGGTACCCGGCCATTGCTGGGTCAAGACATCAGAGCCCCATCACATCAGTGCCACGGGACCACAGGCAAGAAAAGGGAGTTCTCTGGGCAATGGGTGTTAGGGACAACAACTGCCACAGCCCTTGGAGTCAGTGCCACCTTGGCGGTCCTAACCGTCCTTCCCCTCCTAGACCAGAGCAGGAGTGACCATGTAGAGCAGCGACAAGTGTCCCCGTTTAGCCACATCCCCCATATGTGAGCAGGGTGAGGATGGGGGAAGCCGAGGAGATTTGGGGTGCAGAGCTGAGACAAGGAGGTTGGACCACGCCGAAGTGACCCTCAGACCCCGAACCAGGGTCTCTAGGGGGACCAGATCTGGGTGGCGAGGGGGCTAGGGAGGGTGAGAGGCCGTAAAAAATAGATGTGTGTGTGTGCGTGTCCCAGCAGAGAGGTGGCCACAGGGTGTCAGCCCTGCACTGCGTCGGGAGCAGGCGGTGACACGTTCGGACCCGCACACGGCACCGCCGCCCCTGGGATAAGAGCGTGTCACCAGGACGAACCGGTGGAGCTCCCATCACCGGGAGGCGCCGGCCATGCCTCCATCCTCATGTCCACCTGCCGGTCCCCCACGGCCATGGAAGCACGCAGGAAGGAGGGATGCAGGGGCTCACTTCGATTTGGAGGGTGGTGTGTGATCCCCTTCTCCTCCTGCCCCAAAACCAGCTCTGCCCCAGAGCACCTTCCTCCTCCGCGGTTATCTGTGCTTGCAGTGGGGCAGTACTGGGCCACACACCCCGCATCAGGAGACAGAGCTCGACCCGGGCTCCTGCAGTCTGGGGTGGGCTCCATCCTCTGCAACACCCAGGAGCTGGGAGACCCCGGCCCTTGGAGAAGAGGGAATATCTCCCTCGGGTCTAGCACCTCTTCCCCACGAGATGCACAGGAGAGCCAGAGAGCCCCCTCCTCTCCATGTCCCCTGGCAGGACCCCTGGGTACCCCCTCCTCTGCACAAAGCCACTGTACTCCCAAACAGCCACCTGGTCTGTCCGCACCCGGCATTGCTACAGGCCTGGGAAGGATGCTCAAGAGATGGAAATGCAGTCAGACACTCACCGCGGTGACAGGGGTAGGGACAGATGCCCACCCGCACCTGCTGGGACCAACCACATGCTGCTTGGGTCCACAGGGCAGCCCGGAGGGAGCTGTACGGGACCTGAACCGGGAAATTCTGTTCCCTCCCTAGCACCTCCCCTAGCACAATACCAGAAGCAGCAGGACAAGCTGCCTCGACAGGGCACTCCATTATGGAGATGGTGTGCTCCTCGCCCAGGAGGACGCGCACAGCCTGGGCCACCCACGGGAGCCCACGCAGGGGGCTGTGCACAGCTCCCCACCGGCATGCCATGCCCCCAGCTCCCGCCACCCCCACATTGCTGGCTCAGTGGCCCTGACACCGCACCAGATGCTGCCTCCTGTTCCCAGCACATTCACTCCCGCTTTTCTCCCCACAGCATGTCTTCATGCAGGGACACAGTGTGCCTGTGTGGTGCAAGGGGTGTAGAGGCAGCCCTGGGATGAGGAGGGGCACAGTGTGGTGCTGGGCACAGTGAGCATCTTGCTCCCCGCAGCAGCTTTGCTGTGACTCATCCTGGCAACCCACACAGCACTCGGGCAGGGTGTCCAGGTCCTCTCCTGCCTCAGTGCTTGGCCATGTGGGAGCAATGCATTAACACCACAAATCCTGGGTGCCTCCCTCCACACATCCCTGAACCTATTGCCCTGGCTTTGCTGTGGGACCAGGACACGACACCGGGGTCAGTGACCCCAGCCCTGGGTTCCCCATGTCCTGCTGTTCCCCTCTCCACAGGAGCCTGCACCCAGCTGGCCCCTAAGCAGCTGCTATCAAGCCCCAGGGCTGGTGTGGTGGGGGGCCATCAGCTGCCAAATAAAGTGGGGAGGGAAATGGACTGGGGTACAACAAAGGGCAGGATCTACCTTCCCATTTTGGCTGTACGGATCCAAGCCGTGTGGCTGGCGTCAGAGCAGATGCTGACAGTCCCTCTGTGTAGGACAATGGGCATGTGCCATGCACATCCCTGCTCACCTCATCACCCCTTCCCCATCCGGGATGTGCCCCTGGACCTGAAAGCCAGCACACACAGTCTCCTCTGCCCCTGCCATGCCCCTGCGTCAAGACAGGTGAATGGGACACCGGTAAGAAGGCATCAGCCCAGGACTCATCTGGGAGCCCCTCAGGGCCAAAGCATACCCTGGCTGGTCAGCGAAGGAGGAAGGCAGCCAGGGTACCTGGAAAGCAGGAATTTGGATCCGAGACACCCCAGAAAGACAGCACCGTGCTCAGCACCGGCAGAGGCACCCAGCCTGGGTCATCTGCCAACCCATACGGCATCAAAGGGGCTGCTCGCTCCCCAGGCAGGGGTTTAGGGTCTCTGGTGGCAATGAGGGGGTTAATAAAGGGGGAGTCACCTCGTGTTCCGCACGGGGAACCCCACGACCCAGCAGTGAAATGATCTGGGGGCTGGAGTGACTGATCTGCGAGGAGCCTCACGCAACTATATCTGTCTCGCTCGGCTGAGCGATGACTAAGGGAAGGACAGGAGAGCAGTCTGCACACCGCCAGGCAGAGGAGGAATTATTTAGGCTGGAACGCGGGGGCAGAGGGAGGGGGCTGGAAGGAGATGGGTGGAAGGAAGGTGAAGGCTGGGTGGGATGTTCTGGCAGCGCTCCCCCTCTCTGCTGGAGGGACACCAGGTACCAGGCTAGGGAGAAACAGCACAAGAGTTGGGGGACTGGGAGCTGACAGCTCACTTCTGGGGAGAAAATACTTGGAACCAAGGGGGTGTCCTGTTCTGGCCCCAGTCCCACAGCCAAGCACCATTAGCACTCCAGGACAGCCAGTATCTCCCATGCATGGGAAAATGCCTAGCAGCTGCCTGCACAGGGTGGGTCCCCGGGCATGCAGAGCCCTGTCCCCAGGACACACAGGCACCCGGGCAGTGGGCTATGTGCAGGATCTATTTCTGCTGGTCTTAGGGCCATGCTGCTCCCACGCTGGGGCCAGCCCCATGCCTGCAGACAGGCTGCACCATGCTGTACTAGGCAGGATGCTGGTGGACAGATGGGCACTGGCCTTGTAAAAATTCACCTCGGTGCCCACAATGTGAAGTTTTAATGGCAGGGAGAGGAAGGTAGAAAAATGACCCGACTATGTGGCATCCCTCCTGAGCCCTGGATGGGCACAGCAGTGCTCTCACATAAGCACCTGACACACAAAAAAAATCAAAGGCAGGAAGAGAGGATGCAAAGACCCAGGGGCTTGGCATCCTTTGGGACCAAGGGACCCCACCACATAAGCTGCTCCCACAGCCAACAGGTACCAAACCTAACTCCTGCGGTCACTCTGTGCTTTAAGGGCTGGCAGCAGGATGAAGAGCAGTACAAGTACACAGAGCCACAACTGCTGATACTTCAGCTGGGCCACCCTGAACGCTGCAACTCTTCTCCCTGCTCTGCAAAGATTTTTACAGTGTAATTGGGGCACAAACATCCCAAGCCAGCTGGCACATGAAGTTGTGGGAGCCTGCAGGCACATGGGGAGCAGAGACAAGGAACCTGTGTGCTCTCCAGACCTTCCAACGCAGAAGGATGTTTGCAAGGGGAACATCATTTCTAAACCAGAAAGCCCCCAGACTTGCTGCCAGGAGTGCCTCGAGGGTCTCTGGCTCACTTTAACAGTGCAGAACTGAAATGTGTGTGTTACAGCAGGGTACAAGCCCTGTCAGTTGAACATCTATAGGCTACAAGAGCAGGACCATGGTCCAGGATGGTAGAGGAAAGGAAATTAAGGGAGGGTGTATAACACAGCATGTTTTCATGCCCAGGGCTTGTCAAATAATCTTGGCTTCTTTATTTGGTGACTCTATAAATCCAGTTGCTAAAACACCAGCATGGACATACCAGGCTGCTGTCAGGTCATCCCTCCAGCACTCCAAGCACAGAGCAATGTGGGGGGAGCACCAAGCAATGTGGGGTGAACACTGAGCAATGCCACAGGAGCGCTGCAATGCCAGTGACCTCCCAGGACCCAGCCCTGGGGGCCTTCACCCGTCATGCCAGCTCCCACGGGCAGTGACACCTCTGTCACCACCTGGCCCCCTCTGAGCCAGCCCGTGCCCAGCAGATCCCTGGGCTGGCAGCAAGGTGGGATTCAGAAGCCACAGCATCACCCTGGCTTCATCTCCTGTCTTCTCATCCTCAAAGCAACCTGACATCCTCTTCCAACACCCTCGGCGTAGCCTGGCAACGGCAGTACCAGCATGGAAACAGCTGTACTGGCATGGAAACGGCAGTACTGGCATGGCAACGCGGCTGCCGGTGGAGAGACAAAAATGTTAGGCGGAGCCCCCTTGCCCTGGCTGTCCCTCCGCTTCCCAAAGCAGCAAAGCTGCCCCATTCCCCCTGGGTACCTCAAATGGGCTGTGGGTGCTGGGCTTGACAGGCTCAGCCAGCCTCACCTCCTTCTCTCCCCACTTCCCTGCATTGCATGAGATGAGTTGCTGTGTCTCAGCCCTGGTCTCACAGATCCTGGCATCCAGGGAGCCACAGCAGCACGCAGATGTCCCTTGTGGGTCCCCTGTGAGGGGAGACTGATACACCCCTTACCTCTCCCAAAGGAAAAAAAAAGAAACAAAAACAAACAAACAAAACAAACAAAAAAAAACACAAAAAAAATCAAACACCAACAAACAAACAAAAAAACCCAACTCGTTTGAAAGGCATAAATCTTGAGACCCGGGAAAACGGTTCCTGTGGATTTTGGCTGTCAAAGGCTTTTTCCTGCAGCCAGTCCCTCCATCTGCCAGAACAGGCTTGCTGCTCGGGGCCAGCCCTCCCTGTGGCGGGGAGGAACGGCACTGGCATCCCCGGGTAGGGGGTAGATTAAAGCTACCCTCCTCACCCCGTCTGGCCAGGGGGATGTCTCCCCAACACCGGGCAGGGAGGGCAGCCAGAGCATCCCTCTCTGCCGGGAAAGGAGATCCGGTGGGGGCATCGGAAGTTACACAACGCTGCGCCAAGCAGACAAGGCAGTGAGCGCGGCGGGGGCGCACACCAGCCCCCAGAGTGAATTCCCTGACGTGGCAAACATCTCCCGAAGCCCCCTCGACGCCCACCTGCACACGCAGGCAGGAGCCCACGCGCATACGCAGGCAGGAACCCACGCTCCGGAGCACGCCTGCCTCTAAAGGAAAAGCCTTTCCAGAGCCAGTGCTGAAATAGTGAATTGCCTCATTCATTCACCCTCTCCGGAAGCTCTGCCCGTACTTGTGAATTTACATGCGGGGAGGCATGTGCGGCAGACTCGTGCGCCCACCCCTATTCCCTCCAGGAATCTAACTCCCCCCGCCAGCTACCTTCTTCACCACTTGCTCTGAAATGCAAGCACAGTCCGCACCCGTGCATGTCCCTCCATGCCAACCCCAGCCCTGCAGGTGGGGAACCCTAGTTGGAGCAAATTTGGTGTGCAAGCCCCCCTTCATGGAGTGATGGGGTGACCCATGTTCCCCAGGGTGGAGGAAAGCTCCCCTGACACTTTTTGGTCCCAAATCCAGAGATTCTCACGCAGGAGGTGCTCCCTTAGCACACACACACACAAGCACTCCCAGCTGCGTTCGCCCCTGTGGCTCAGAGAAGACCCTTCTACAGGGGATGCTGCTGTAGCACAAACCCCTCACCGTGGCCAGGTCACTCCATCCGCAAAACTTTGAGCAGGATCTCGCACGGCCTGTGCAGAGCGTGGCACATGCATGGCACAGGGGACACGTAGGTGCATGGTATGCAACATGTGAATGCCCTGTGACACATCAGTGTGGGATATGCACAGACAGAAACCTCCATTTCTAAGCTGGAAGGTCTGGCCTGGGGTTGTCACCTGCCCAGCCCTCCCCTGGGATACCCAGACTTGCAGCACACACTTGCGTGCAACCCTGGGCAGATGCAAGACGTGCCCGCACGTGTGTGCACACGCCTGGCGCGCTGCATGATGCACAGCTCTGCAGACCCCATGTGGGGGTTCGGCGCACACAGGACACACACAGGCATGGCCAGGCAGCAGTGGGGGCAGAGCGATGCCTGCAGCCTGCCTGCAGCCTGCCTGCCCGCACCCCGGCGTGACCCCGCTTTGCCAGCACGTCCTGACGTAACTCCAGCCGAGTGTGGGACAAGCCACCACACTGAGCAGGGAGATGGAGCGGATTCAGCTCATTTCTTTTCCTAGAATAACTTCTTTTTTTAAAGGTGCCTAAGAAAACATCCCATCTCCACCCCCCGCCCCCTCACCTGGCAGCCTCCCAGAAGCACCAAGACGTGGTGCAGCAGCAGCAGCCGGCACAGCATGTGCAGAACCCGTGAGCGTGGCATTGCGCCATGGTCAGGGCCCCTTTTCTCGACCCTAGCATCCAGGGTGGTCCACTGTCACGACATACACCCAGTCCTATTCTCCCTGCCCTTGTACAGGAGGAAAATGCTGATGTACCTGAAGGTACCCCAGGACCTGTGTCATGGGCACTCAGCTCAGCTGCCCCCTCTAAACGTCTGCATTGGACAGGGAGGATTTCTTGCAGTGAGGACTGCTGCCCACATTGGCGTGACCCAGGGATGAAGGCACTGGATCACACGACTTGAGGAAGCAAAAGCAGCTTGCACCCTGTACCTACCCACCCCCTCAGTGGCTGCTCTTCCCATTTGACTCTGAATATTCTTATTTTTCCTCAGCAACATCTAGAATTTGGGACCAGACACAGGGGCTTGATCTGCCCCAGATTGCTTTTCCTCCTTCACGAACACAGGTCTTTCAATACCGCTCCAGCCTGAGCAATGCTTTAAAGACGGCAGTTTGCCAAAGAGGAGCCCTGCCACCGTCAGAGCGTGCGGCAGCAATCTGGGGCCTGGGGTGCAGCTCAGCCCCTCTCCCCAAGCCCAACACATTGAATGCTCTGTGGTTTTGTTCCCCTCCAGCAGCAGCAATCTCTCCTCCCCGCCTCCCTCCCACTCCCCACCCTCCTTTGGGCTGTACATTCAGTGCCACTGCCCTTACTGAAGCAAAGCAGAGAATTAGTTTGGGGCTGTATTTTCTTAAGCGTTAATTCTTCCAGCCCCTTCTCATGCGGAGACGCTGCTGGTCTCCTCATTTGCTCCCTAATTACGCAGCACTGTAACTTTTCCCTCTTTGCTCACTCTCTTCCAGCAAATTGGAGGGTGGCGTTTGCCAAGTCTTGCTTTCACTTTAACCCACCACCATCCCCAATCAGGCTCATATGTATTTTCTTTATGATGGTCCAGCTGGAAACCACAGCCAGCTTTATCTTGGTGCCTTGCAGCAGCCCTGGGCACCTCATGCCAGGATGAATCCTCTCCACAGTCTTCACCATGGGCAACAGGGAATGGCTTTGGGAATTAGAGACTCAATAATCCAGATCTGGCCTCACAGCTGGCCAGCTGTACAGGACCTTCAGACACCCTAGACCCAGGGGGCTGCTGAAAAGCATTGGTGGGTGCTGGGGAATAGCCAGACCCCCTGCCCTGTCCATTGGTCTGGTTTGAGAGCTTGGAGCTCTCTGTTCTCGGTGTGTCCTCTCAAGGAAATGAGGCAAGTGATGCAGGTGATGAGCAGGAGCCCCCTTTCATCCTGAGCAAGCACAGGAGGGGCAGGACAGTGGGTCAATGGATGCCTTTGAGGTCGCCCGGGCAAGATGAATCTTCTTTCCTCAAGGAGCAACACATCCAGCAAAAAAACATGCACAGAGCAGCCACCACAGATGTCTCCCCCAGGCAGGAGGGGATGAATGTGCCCAATACAACAGTGACAGGCATGCAGGGAGACCAGATAAAACACAAACTTCCAAGGACTGCCCTCTGGTCCAGAGACACATGAGAAAGCTGCTTGAATTGCAGATAGTGATCTATAACACACTGTTAACCACTGGCCACTTCATATACCAACTGCACCCGCTGCCCCTTCTCCCCATACTCTGCCTCCAAGCAAGAAATGGGCAGAGAGGGAAAGCATCCTTGCTCCGGCCTCCAGCCAGAGCACCAGAGGCTCAGCCAGTCCCTGCCAGCATCCCCAGGTCGCTCACTACTGCATCCCCTCCCAGTTCAACTTCTACACTGGCTGTTGTCTCAGGGTCCTGATGAAAAAACCTCCAGGCAAGGCCGTTCCCTGCCAGAAGCAGGCAGCAACCTGGAGATCCAGAGACACCACAGGACTGGCACAGTGCCATACAGCAGGGCCAAGGGCTGGAAAGCACAAAGCCCCATGAGATTGAGCTGAGATGCCCAGGGCCAGGCAGCCCCAACATGTCTCCATTTGCTTCCAAAGACAAGACTGGGGCATCTCAGCATCCTCCAGCACTCCGGAGGGGATGCTTGGAAATCTTCCTCCTTTCCCTTTTCCTTCTGTACAGGGGTCTTTATGGCTTTACCCACCCACCATCCCTAATCCCACTACATTAAGGAGATGGGATGCTCAGGAAGCAGCAAAACCAGAGGGGTTAGTAGTTACCAGCTACGGGTAGAGAGGGAGGCAAGCTGACACTGCTGCAGCACCAGTGGAGTCTTCTGTCCCCAGCATAACACTGCCTGCATCCCTCTGACAACCACCTGCCATCAGGCCAGGGCAGTCACAGGGTTTGGGAGCAGTGGAGAAGAGGCAAAACCAGAATAAAGGCAAGTCAGCCTGTTCTTTCAGAAAACTCCTTGTCAGACAACCCCCAGGTCATTTCTCTTTTTTAAGAGGTAACAGATTGGTAGCACCACAAAGGTATTAAGCTTCCTATAGCAGTCCTACGCTTCCTACAAAGGGTACCACTTTGTGTTCTGATGAACCCCTTCCACCTTGCCATTATTTGGCAAATTAAGGATTAGAGATGCCAGGCAGATCTGCAAAAAAAAGCATCAGATGGACACACTCCCAATAGATGCAGTAGGGTTTGTCTCCAGCCCATTCACTACCCACCTCCAGCTGTGACCTTCAGGGCCAGCATCCCTGCTGGGAATCACAGGTGATGCCCCCACCCTAGAAAGCAGGGACTCAGGGTGAGTTTCAAGGCTAAAATTCCCCAAATGATGGGGTGGCTGGAGAGACTGGAAGAGCTCAGTGTGCTTGGCATCCAAATGCAGGCTAGAGATAACTTGGTTAAAAATGTAACTTGGAGAGAGCTGTCCCTGAGAGAAACCATGAAGTGCTACAGGAGAAAGCAGAGCAAAGACTGGAAGCTGAAATGAAGCCAAGCCAAACTTCAGCGCCTGTGCTCCACGTGCACACAGGTCCCCAGGGGCGACTGATGCTATTCGGGGTCCCCAGCACTGCTGGCCTCCTTTCCAGGGGACGCACGAGGTCACGGGTGGGTAGGAAGGAGCCAGGACTGCAGGGGTGCTGCCTGCTCTCAGCTACCATCGCCCTGCCTCACTGGGGATTCGAGTCCCAAGCCTGCTGTGATTCCCACAGCAACCCAGAACAACTCACTGCGCTCCAGCATCCGCAAGCTGGGGTGGGGACACAGCCTCTCTTCTTTCACCTACTCAGACTGGGTGTTTGCAGAGGATGGCTCCCAGGAGGGGCTTTTGCAGCCCACACACTCTGCATGCCCAGTTTAGATCTGTGCGTCGGTGTTTCAGAGTCGGAGCCAGCAGGGTAGGTCAGGCCAAACCAAGGTGTCCAGAGGCAGGATTTGCCTGGTGGAATCATGCTCTTCCCCAGGCTCTGCCCCAAAAAAGCACTGCGGCATCCCCACACTGCCCTTTCCTCCCACACACTCTTGCCCTCAGGTTTTGGCCACTCCAGCAGAGCCTGAGCACAGGTGGGGGCAGCGGGGGACTGGAGAGGACTGAGTCCTCCCATGCTCCGCTGCTCGCTGCCATGCAGAGCTGCTCGCATCTCCCCTGCATGCCCAACATGGGTGGCAGGACAGCCCCAGCGTGCTCATCCGAGGGGGTTTGCAAAGGTCAGCCCAGGAGGCGGTCTCTGGTGAGGGCCGCATGCCAGCACCGGCTGGGAACCACTTGAGAATAGAGGCAGGAAGGGAAAAAAAAATAAAAAAAGGGAAAAAGAAAAAATAACCCAGCTGGCAGCACAGACACTGCCGGGAGAGGAAGCGGCAGGTTGAGACAAGGACACAGCTCATTATGCCACCCCCGCAGGTGCAGAGCGCTGAGCGGAGCGGCCGCTCCGCTGCCGCCGGCAAGGCGCTGGCAGGGGGGAGGCAGCGGCCGGCAGCCTCAGCCCCAATTGGGGAGAACGAAGCAAACACCGTGGATAAAAGTGGCTTCCACCCCCTTCCTCCCGTGTGCCCTTGGAGACCAGGCAGGGTCCAGTAAGACGCAGAGCCACAGGGATGGGGGAGATGTTTCTGGAAACACGCTCTTTCAGCACTGTTGGTACTCGGGGGTTTTCAAGGCCAGCCCGGGTGAAGCATGGAGCAGCCCACTCTGACCTTGTGGCTGGCTCTGCCTGGAGCACAATGCCACCTGGGGACCATTCCTATCTGGATTACCCCACGGTCCAGGCACAAGTCCCTCATGCTGGGGCTACCAATGAAGTTCAGGGTGACTGGGAGCTGGTGAGAGGCTCTTGGATTTGGTGGTTTCCTCCTCAGAGGACACGCCAGGGGCTGGATGAGCACCGAGGACGAAGGTCCCCATGTCCTCAAGACAGAGCTTGCCTGCAGGAACTAAGACCCAGGCCTGACCTGGATGGTGACCCACCAGCACCTCCTTGGAGACTCATCAACCTCAGATCACAGCAGGTGTTAATGCAACAAAAAAGCCCTGGGCACAGATTTTTATTTTTTTTCATGCAGCCCTTTCCTCATCCTGCAGCTCAGGGTGCAGGAAAAAGCGGGTGGCATCTCCAAGGATGGGAACAGGCAGGAAGGAGAGACAGCACCAAATGCGTGGGCACTGCTCTCGCCGTGGAGAACGGAGTACAAACCCCGCTGCTGCCAAGCCCAGTGTCCTCAGATGCATCTCCCCAGCTCACCCAGGCACAGTCCCCAGAGACTTCCCCGCGCGGCGCTGAGCAGGGGAGTCTGAGCGGGAGCCAGCGCTGTCCCGCACGCAGGGTCGCGCCCTCGCTCCTGCCCATCTGCTCTGCCATGGGGGTATCCAGATCCAGCTCGGAGGAGGTGGCGGCAGTGACAGGGATAAAGGTCTCGGTGGTATGGTGCCCGCCAGGAACGCGCTTCACAGCCAGCACTCGGGCAGCAGGTTGTAGACCTTGGTGGCCTCATCCACTGCTCCGACCTTCAGACACTCAGTAATGATGTTTTAACAGAAAAACCAGTCCCCCACCTCCCCAGCCTTACTGGGACAGAGACCCACAGCCAAAGCCTCAGGAATTGCTGAAGCTCCAGAGGAACACACCATGCTGCTCACTCCTGCAGCCTGGGGATTTCCCACACCAGAAGCACCGGCACTGGGCTCACCAGCCCTCGATGGATTTCTCTTTTCAGGAATTTGCTTGATTGCCTTTTGACCCTCTGTTCCTCCACCCAAGGCCACCATTTTCACAGGTTAATTGCAAACTGCCTCACACCCTGAGGGGCCACTGCCTCTTCCCACACGAGATGCCCTGTTATGGGAACTCAAGCAACCCTTCACTGCTCACCTTCCCCCTGCTGCACAGGATTTTATTATTCCCCGTCACGCCTCCCTCAGTCATCTCTTCCCCCAGACGGAAGAGAGCCAGTTTATGTAATTGTTCCTTCTATGGAAACGGCTTCATACCTTTAATTATTCCTGCCACCCCTCCCTGCACTTTCCCGGCGTGTCTTTAAAAGGGTGCGGATGTGCCGGCAGGCAGACAGGCTGCGCAGGAGGAGCAGTTTTGGTTAAGACACCCGCTGCGCCCTGGGAGGGAGGCTGTGGTCTGCCCTGACCCTGCTCCTGCCCAGCTTCCAGTGGCAGAGGGGCCGCATCCAGGCCCTGGATCAAAGCCCTTGTTTGTCCCCAGGCAGGCTGCACACCAAGCAGATCATTTGTGAGCACAGGGATGGCCATCGCCAGCTCCCCCACTCTGGGGCCTCCAATGCCCCCGGCAATGAAAGGCTGAAATAAAAAGCATTTGCAAGGCCAGGGCATTGGCATGGCGCAGGACAAGCAGCACGAGCGCCCCACCGGGGGCACATGGCCAGCTGAACACACAGACAGCAAAATAGATGGGTAACAGTAAGTGCTGGTTTAATACCACGATGACTCAGCCACTGTGAAGGGAGTACAGTGAAAACTCTGGCTCCCTCAGCTTGGAGGGGCTCCAACAGTTCATAGGGAGAAAGGAGGGGGCCAGGTGGCTGCTCACACCCTGCCCTGGAGAGTCAGAGACCTCATCGCAGGAAAGGACGGGGAAAACAATGCTGTGACCAAACCACAGGGGACAGACAAGCCGTGAACCCAGAAGTTACTCTAAAACACCCTGTTCAAACACGTCCTCAGCAAGTGGAAGCATAGAGAGGATTACAAAAGCACCCTCTCTTCATGACAAACGTGGTATTAACAGCCTCAACTGTTCACGTCACCACTTCAGCTTCACCCATAAGCTGCAGCACCCATGGGACCAGCTGCTTCCCTGCTTTGGTCTTTGGACAGGTGTGCAGGCAGGACGCTGTCCTGAGAGAGATCATCACTGCACCAACATGGTACCTTGATGAGGGCAAGAGACAGGCACGTTTCCTAAGACAAAATCCTGGGTCTAGGCAGCTCCTCTGACTAGGAGCGTACCTTGCTTCAGGTCAAGTCCTGGCTGAGATGAAGGATCACGGGGGAGACTCACATGGCAAAAGCCCACACGCACGCTTTGGAAGGGGCTGCGTGATGGGGCTTTGCAGAGGGACAGCACTCAGGGCTTCTCTGCTGCTGTGCTGGGAAACACCAAGATGAACGGATCAGGAGCTGTTTTAAACACACCCCTAAGCCTCACACGCAGGACCCAGGCTTTGGGGTCTGACAGCTTTTTCCCTGATGAAAAAGCGTACCCCATGGCAAGCCCTCACACCCTCCAAGGCTGAAGCACCTCAGCCGACCCTCAGATAAGGAAGCTGCAGAACCCCCGGCCCAGTCGTGATGGGTGTTTGATGGGGGCACTGCCTTGTCCCTGGTGCGCACACATCCCCATCGTCGGACACCCTCCTGCCAGTCCCCGGCAGCTCGCTCTCCCTCCCCTCCTGGCCAGCCCCCCGCGAAGCAAGGTGCCACTCAGCACCCGAAGGCTCCGTGCCACCCTCCAACCCTGCCAGCGCAGCCCGGAGCACACCCTGCACCAGGCCTGGGGGTCGAGCTCCAGCGCCTCCCTCCCTGAGGGCCTTCACCCTCCCGCGCAGCCGCTCCCGCCGACCTGGGGGACGAAGCCGGCCGAGCACCACCCCGGCCCTGCCTGCGGCCTCGCCCCTCCCGCGCCAGCCAGGGACGGGCCTGGGCCGCCGGGCCCCGCGCAGGCCTCGCCCCGGCGGGCCCCGCCGCCCGCGACCCCCCTCACACGGACACCCGGGCCCTGCGGGGCCGCCCCCGACCCGCGGCCGCCGTCCCCCTCCCCTGGGGTGGCACTGGGGGGGGAAGGGCTCAACGCGCGGCGCCCCGGTGACGTCACAACCTTCCAGAAGATTCCCCCGGGGATCCCGCCGCTACAAACGAGAGATCGGCCAATCAGAGAACAGAGAGGGGGCGGTGCCGGCTTGAACTGACCAATAGAAGGCGGCGGTGAGGAGGAGGGGCGAGGCGGGCGGGAGGAGGCCGGACCCTCGACCTTCGCCCCGCCTTCGTGCCCGCCCCCCGCGCCCGGGGAGAGCCAATGAGCGCGGCGCGGCGCGGCGACTGACACCCCGCCGGCCCAACGGGGCGGGGCGCGCGCGGGCGGGACTCCCCTGACGTGGCGGCCAAGGGGGCGGGGGCGGGGGCGGCTCAGCGAGCGCGCGGCGCCCCGGGACAGCGCGAGCGGTGAGTGCCG
Source organism: Athene noctua (assembly GCF_965140245.1). Lineage (NCBI taxonomy): Eukaryota > Metazoa > Chordata > Aves > Strigiformes > Strigidae > Athene > Athene noctua. The sequence goes on from NC_134077.1 coordinate 11,392,043, forward strand.
GGGGCGGCGGCGGCGGCCCTGCCCCACCGCGCTGCCCCACACCGCCGCCCCACACACCCCCACGGCGCCGGTGCTGGCCTCCCGGTGAGGACGGGGGCGCGGCCCCTCCGCCCCCTGCGGTGACAGTGTCCCTGGGGGGGATGGGGTGTCAGTCCCCCCGCCCCGTGGGGTGACAGGGTGTTGCTGTGGGGCTGGGGGGGGGGGTGTCAGTCCCCCTTCCCTGTGGGGTGACAGAGTGTCCCTGTGGGGCTGGGGAGGTCAGTCCCGCCGCCTCATGGGGTAAGGTGTTGCTGGGGGGATCAGTCCCTCTGCCCCGTAGTGGGGCTGTGGGGCTCAGTCCCCTTTCCCTGTGGGGTGACAGAGTGTTACTGGGGAGGTGAGTTCCCCCGCCCCATGGGGTGACAGGATGTTGCTGTGGGGCTGGGGCGCTGAGCCCCCATTCCCTGTGGGGTGACAGTGTCCCTGGGGGGCTCAGTTCCCCTTCCCTGTGGGGTGACAGAGTGTTGCTGTGGGGCTGGGGCGCTCAGTCCCCCTTCCCTGTGGGGTGACAGTGTCCCTGTGGGGCTGGGGCACTCAGTCTCCTTTCCCTGTGGGGTGACAGAGTGTCCCTTTGGGGCTAGGGGGCTCAGTCCCCCTTCCCTGTGAGGTGACAGTGTCCCTGTGGGGCTGGGGCGCTCAGTCGCCCTTCCCTGTGGGGTGACAGTGTCTCTGGGGGGCTCAGTCCCCCTTCCCTGTGGGGTAACAGAGTGTTGCTGTGGGGCTGGGGCGTTCAGTCCCTCTTCTCTATGAGGTGACAGGATGTTGCTGTGGGGCTGGGAGTTCAGCCCCCCACCCCATGGGGTGACAGGGTATCACTATGGGGCGGGGAAGGGGAGGTGAACCCCTCTGCCCCTACGTGTGTGAGGAACAGAGGCCAGCCGCTAGCCTCGTTGCACCCATGGGGTGACACCGTGTCCTTGTGGGGTTGAAGGCGGGGTTCATGGCTCTGCCCTGTGGCAGGGTTTCCTGGTGGGGCTGTGGGTCAGGGTTAACTGCTCTGCCCTGCCTAGTGACTGCGTGTTCCCGTGGGACTGAAGGAGATGGGAGGAAAGGGTTAATCTTCCTGTCCCATACCAGTAATAGTGCATCCAAGTGGGGCTGGGAGAAAGGGGTTAACCTCCCCCCCCCCCCCCCCCGGGGCTGTAGTTCAACCCTGTGGGGCTGGAGAGGGTGGTGAGGTGGGGGTTAACCCCTCCTTCCCCTCCCACATTGGAGGGAACAATGTGCCCTGTTGGAGCTGTGTGGTGTGGCCAGGAAGGGGTTAATACCACCACCCCGGTTGGGGGTACCAGTGTATCCCAGTGCAGCTGAACTGGCTGGTGAGGGAGTAGGTACCCCCACCGCCACCCCACCCCCCCACTCCACTCTCTCCAGATGACAGTAATGGGGTCGGAGGGGCCAGCAAGGAAGGGGTTAACCCCTGTCCCCAGTCGAGGTGACAGTGTCCCCCAGGACAGCTGGTGGTGAGGAGGAAAGGGTTAACCTGCTTTCCCTTGAGGCAGACACTAGGGCCAAGGGGTGTTAGGTCACCCCAGGCCGGGGCAGGCACCCCGGTGGGGCTGTGTGCTGGGGGTGGGGGTGTGAATCCTGCCCCATGCAGGTGTCAGCTCCTCACTGAGCCCCTCAGTGGGGCATCCCTGAAATGGGGCACCACGTGTAGGACTGTGGGGTTTGGGGGGGAGGTGTGTGTGCTTAACCCCATCCCCACACCACTGTGAGCACCCCCAGTGGGGCTGGAAAGGGGGGACCCTACTTGGGGAGACACTGGGGGGCTTGACCCTGTCCTCACACCAGTGTGAATTCCCCACTGGGGCTGGAAAGGGGGAATCTGATGTGGGGAGACACTGGGGGGTTTAGGCTTGACCCCCTTCCCACCCATGAGCCAGCACCCCATAGGACTGTAAATGGGGGACCCCATATGGAGAGACACTGAGGGGGGTTTGACCCCATCCCCACAGCAGTGTGAGCGCCCCAGTGGTGCTGGAAAGGGGGGTCCTCTATGGGGGAGGCAGCAAGGCGGGACTTGACCCCATCCCCACCCTGCAACCAGCACCCAGTAGGGCTGGAAGTGGGGGACCCTGTCCGGGGGGATAGCGAGTGGGGCTTGACCCCATCGCCACGCGGGAGGCAGCACCCCGTGGGCATTGCAAAGGGGGGGACACCTTGTATAGGGAGACATTGAGGGGGTCTTGACCCGTCCCCACGCAGGAGGCAGCAGCCGGCGGGGCTGGCAGCGGGGGCTGTGCCGGCAGAGACAGCGAGGGGAGGGTTAACCCCATCCCCACGCAGGTGCCGGCACCCCAGTGGGGCTGTCGGTGGGGAGGGGGAGGCGGGCGGTGCGTGTGGGGGCCCGGGGAGGGGATGATTCATTGCGGGTAGTCATGACATTGCTGCCTGGTTGCCTTCGGTTGCCAGCCGGCACGGGCACGGGTGGCTCTGCCTGCCCCGGCACGACGAGATCCCCGCCAGCTCCCTGACCAAGCCCGGGATACGCTGCCATGCCGGCCATCCTGCTCTTCTGGAGCCGCGCCGAGAGGTACGCACCCACCCCGGCGCTCGGTGCCCCGCGAGCCACCGGACCCCCCAGCCCTTGGGGACGCAAGCGGGATGGAGGCAGTCGCCCGCCCAGCGTTTTGCTCGCCGAGGGTGGGATGCAAGAGCCGCCCGCCGCCGTCCCGGTACGGCTGCCCGGTGTCGGTTTGGGGCATCCGGAGAGGATGCTCTTCGTGGACTTCGAGGGACGGTGTCGGACCCGGGGCGGGGGGACACGGTGGCACTGAATTTTCTTGGATCACCTGAAGGTGACTTCTCAGAAGTAGGTTTTGCGCCGCCGGGCTCGGAGGAGGCACCGTGCCGGTGCCTGGCTGTGGCGGGGGGACCCCGGTGGCTGGGTAGGAACGCGGCTGGCAAACCCCTTCTGCTGGGGGACCGGTGCAGGTGCCCGGTGAGGGGCATACAGGGACCCCCGCGCATCCGAAGGAAAGCCGGGGAGGTGCAAATTGGTTAACGTGACTTTTTTTTTTTTTTTTTTTTTTTTTTTTCTCCCCACATCACTGCCGCCCTACTTTTCTCCTTCCCCGATTCGCCTGGCGGGTGCACAGCCCCGGGCGTCAGCAAAGTCGTTTCTGGGGACGCTGGGGGGGCTCCTGGCTGCGCTCCCTGCTTCTCGGCGGGGGCTGCGCGGGGGACGTGACGGTAACGGGGCGGCCGGGCGCCTTGCTGCAGGCAGCGGGGAGGGAGGATGCTGGAGCTGACGGCAGAAGTGTCTTAATCCGTCGGGTTTAGCGAGAAAGCGTCAAGAAACCAATTAAAAGGAAAATTACAGCTCAGCAAACGACTCCATTGAAGGGTGTCCCCCCTCCTCGTGTGGCTGGGAAACGCACAAAGGACGGCAGCTCCCCGGCAGCACCGCGCTTTCACCCGCCACCAAAGCCCTTTTGGAGCTGTCCTGGGAGCGGAGGTCAGAGCCAAGCACCAACCGTGGCCGCTGGGCTGGCGAGGAGCTGCCTTTTCGGTGCGTCGGAGAAGGTGGAGGGGAACGCTCGCCACCAGAGCATCCCTTGGCGGCGGCGGCATCCCCGGCGCGAGCCGGCACCTTTCTCTCCGCCGTCCTCCTGCCACCCTCCAGGCCCTCCCGGCCGGGCACACGTCACCTGCCGGCGCCTGCGGACAACCGCGATGTTTAAAATAAAACTAGAGCCTTTAAAAATGACGGCTTGGACTCTGAATGTGTTCGTAAAGTTTCGGTAAGTGGGTTTCAGCCTCTTGACCTTGCGTCCTCGTTAAACCATCGGTGCCCGCCCCTGGTGTCCTGCGGTGACCTTGCACCCCAAGATGGGGAAAAATTAAATCTCCCCGGTGTCACTGCTGGGGTGGGTTGGTTTCCTTAGATGACTGCCAAGTGGAGAGATTATGTCAAACGATTGCTATTCAGCTGGTGTGCTCATCCAGCGGTTGCACGGGCTGATGTCATGTGCGGGGATGGAACAAAGATTTAATTTTTTAAAAATTTTTTTTTTGGTGTGGTTAAAAGAGGAGGATGGAGGCTGAGCTGACTTGGCAGAGCTGGGGAATGCTTGTTTTCTCCAAGGCCAGGTGGTCTTGGCTTATTCAGGGGACATGCAGGAATGGCTTTGCCTGCCTGAAACCTGCCCTGCAGTGCCTTAACCCTTGTCGTCGTCCCCCCCCACTCCCGAGGGGGTTAAATAGGAAGGCAGGAGAGGATGACTGAGCAGAAGGGGGAGAAGAGCGGTGACAAGGCGCAGCTGATCCCCAGGAGGTGGGAAGGAAGGAGGGAGGCTCTGCGGGGACAGAGTCGTGTTATACCATCGTCACGCGAGTGTCGCCTCCGGAGCGTGCCTTAACCCACCGGGTCACCCGCCAGCGGCTGGTCCTCACCGGCACGGTAAACCGCAGCACTTCGGTACAGAAATTCCCCCCCTCCCCAAGCCCAGCTGGATAAAGCTGGGCCAGGAGAGCATCCCCGGCACACAGCTCCACTCTGGCCAAAGACCGCTCGTGGTCAAGACTGGAGATGTTGCGGGGGGGAAACAGCGTTTTGTCAGGATGGGGTGTACTTTCATGGGAAGCGCTGTGGGGTTTTGGCCGGGCGAGGGGGTCCCGGTGGTGCTGTCAGACTGGGCTGTGTGGGATCGGAGCCGGGCGCTGTGGTCCCCGGGGGGGGGAAATAAAAGGTTTTTCACCTCCATGTCTCTCGGGCCGGGGTGCGCCGGGGTTGTTTTCACCACTGCCTCGCTTGCCCTCACTTCAGGAGGTTTGGTGTCATGCAGATGGGCCAAATCCTGGTCCAGGTCCTGCTGCTGGTCGCAGGGAGCCCCTGCCCCGCACTGGAGGCTGCCCTGGGGAAGGGAGGCATTGGGGTGACCTTTGGCGGGGGGTATTGGCTCTCAGCCCCCCCCACCTGAGTTGCTCATCCCAGAGTCTCCCGCAGCCCCCAGCCCTGCGGGAGGGCAGATGGGGAGGCAGAGGCGGGCGGGGGGGCAGAGCAACCCCAGTGCCTGCGTGGGCTGTGTGCTGCCGGCGGCTCTGCGCGCAGGAGCCGGTACGGAAACATGCTGGCATCCAGGAGCTGCGGCGGGAGACACTGTTGCTGTCGGATGCTCTTTACACTCCCAAGGACCTTCTCCCACCTCTTCTGTGCCCCCCCCATCCTGCCACATGCATCCATGTGTGCCCCCATCTCCCCTCCTTGTGCCTTGGGTGCCTTAGCCCCCCTCCCCACCTACAGCAAAGTAATCTGTGGCTGAGGCAAAAAGCAGAACATGCTGGTTTGTACCAAGGTGGCCAAGTATGGGGCCAATTTCCAAGCCCCCGTAGCAGCTACCCAGCTGTAGAGCGGTTATTGCCTGAGGCATGACCCAAGGCAAGCCTTGGATGTTTGGGATGAATGCCAGGACTCAGTGTGGATGCTTGGGATGGGTGCCAGGGGCTCAGTGCAGCACTGTGGGCATGCACCCCGGGGGGGGGGCCAGCCACCCTTGTCTGAGCTGCTGTGACTGGGGGGACCTCTGTGACCTCCACTGGCAGGTAATGGATACAGTAAGGATACGGGGAGAACATCTGGTAACTTGTATGATGGTGAAGGAAAGGGCCAAAGCTCACACCTCGTGCAGAAATCTGCCTGCTGGAGGGGCATGGTGGGCTGGGGCTGCCCAGGGGCACTTGGAGCGAGGATGGGGTGAGATCTGGATGGTAGCAGGGAGCAGGGCTTCAGCAGGAGGGCTCAGCAGAGCACAGCAGGTCTGCTGGGGCAGCGCCTGGGGAAGAGCAGGGCCAGCAGCAGGCACTGACCTGCACTGCGTGAGGGGGGGGGGCAGGCCATGCTCGGGAGGGGTGGGTTGGGACTTTGCTGTCGGATAACTGAAGATCAGGAAGCGGGAGGAAGTGTCCTTGGAGGAGTGTGGGGCTTGTTCAGCCTCTTCCCAGAGGAGCTGCCCCGGGTCTCCACCAGCTGCTTCCTGGGTCTCTGTGATTGCAGTGGCGTGTCTGGGGGATGAATTACGGCCAGTGGGTTTTCCGTGCCTTAGTATAGGCATGACCCTGGCCTTGGCCCCCACACAATGGAGGGAGTTAGCCTTGCGTTTCTGACTTACTGCAAGATGCAGTAGGGCTCTCAGGGAGTGCAAGTCAGGCTAGAAAGTGTTGCTTTGTGTTTTTTAAAACAAAAAAATAAAAAAGCCCTCCCACCATCACAAGATGTTTCTGTCTAACGGCTTCATTCTCTCTCCGCTAAATACAAATTAGGGCTCTGACAGCCGGAGGCGCTTATCTCCAGCTGAATGCCAATTGCTTTCAGGAACAAAATGTTTGAAGTTCCTTTAAGGTGAAGGCGGCAGCACGGTCCCTGCCGCTGCTTTCAGGCTCCAAACACTTGCTGTCATCACCCCGACTCAGGTCCCAGGTCCCCAGCTGGGAGAGAAACAGGGAGGGGAACAGACACGGGCCAGCAGCTACATTTAGACATAGCTCAGCCCTCCTGGCTCAGAGGTGGGGGGGGACGGGACAGGGACACAGTCCTGGCCTGACGTTAGCAGTGGCGTGGCCCCTATAATAACGCCGTCCCTGTCTCGAGTTCTCCCTCTCCCAGTCAGCCTCAGAGATGAGTCTCCCCGTCCACGCCGTGGGGCTCGAGGGGGTAAAACCGCAGCCAGGCTACATCTTGGCACCGGGGCTCTGACCTCTGGTGGACTTAAGCTGGCTCTGGTGCTGCTGGCTGGTGGGACACAGGGAGAGTTGGCTCCGCAATAAGTGTGTGCCGGTCCCATCCCCGGCTGCCCCAGATATTTGCCTTACGGAGAGCTGTCTTTCTGCTTTCAGGAATAAGTACTCGGCTCCCGGCAGCGTCGCCGTCATGGTGAAGGACTATTATAAGATTCTGGGCATCCAGACCGGCGCCAACGAAGATGAAATCAAGAAAGCCTATCGGAAAATGGCCCTGAAGTATCACCCCGATAAGAATAAAGACCCCAATGCTGAAGAGAAATTCAAGGAGATCGCGGAGGCTTACGATGTCCTGAATGACCCCAAGAAACGAGCCATTTATGACCAGTACGGGGAGGAAGGTAAGGGGACGGGCACTGCCCACTCGGAGACAGGGGTGCGGGATCTAAATCAGTTTTTGTAGGCCAGGGACGATTTTCACACAGAGGTGTTCCTGTAGTTCATGCCTGCCCCTGGGGCTGATGCAGGGCTGGCAGCCACAGTACTGGGGAGGGTGAAGGCTCCGTAGGTGCCAGAAGTTGCCTCTTATCCCACTCCTCCCCCGGCTGCTCCACTTTTCCAGCCTTTCACCCTGTTTCCTGGGATGGCTGGGCTCTCCCTGCCCTCTGCCCCAAAACCCTGGCAGCCAGCAGAGACAATGAAGTGGAAGGAGCTCCTGGGTCTTACCTGGAGTAATTCGTTAGCAATCCTTTAATTAACCTAAATATCCCAGCAGAGAAGTACTGCTTTTGCCCACATTCCCCACCCCCCCACCCCCTCCGCCTTTGGGCACTGGTCCTGCTGTCCTCTCCAGCCGGTACAGGCTGACCTACAGGATTCAAAGCTTTTCCCAATTTAAGTAATAGGTCCTTGTTTTGAAACCAAGCGGCTGCTGTTGTCTGGTGGTTGGCATGGAGGAGGAGAGCGCTCCACCACAGGCGGCCTTATTAGTCGAAGATGGAAGAGCGCAACCCCATTCGAGGAGAGCACCGAATAGCATCTGCATTAATCAGCCCAGGACTTGGGTGCTTAAAAGAGCAGGAGGTCTAGCAGGAACAGGCTGCTGTGTGGAAGAGGCAGCCTCTCTTGCCGGGCCAGTGGGCAGGTGCATCCCCTAAGGAGCCATCAGCAGAATTAACCAGTGGTGGGTTAATTCTTGACCCTTTAGTTATGTCAGGGCTATGATGGATGTACCAGGCACAGTGATTTGCCACCCTGTAAAATGAGAAAAGATTGTCTCAAGTGGCAAACCAGCCTTTCCCTGGAGGCGACCCCGAAATTGGACCCCTCTCAGGCTGGCGTCACAGGATTAAAGGTGAAACCTCCTGTCTGTACAGTCTGTTAGGGACTAGAGACAGGGACTCGACAGGGATTTGGCAAAATTCCCATTGCCTGAAGGCACCTAAAATAAGAGCGAGTCAAGGAGGAAGGGAAGAGCATCCCCCTCCTTGACTGGTCCACAGCCCCCCACACCTTGTTTCCTATCAGATGCCATTGTTTGAAGCAGCGTATCTTGGGGATCAGCGTTTTGAGGAGCTTTTAGGTCCTGCACGCTGCTGTAGGCAAGGTGAAGCGAAAGCTCCCCGGCCCACCCAGAATATGAACTTCATCCATCAGAAAAGACAGCCAAACTTGCCCACTCTGTGCTTGTCTTCCTCCTATATCTCGCTGTGGGGGGCTGGCGTGAGGGACAGCCTGTCAGAAATAGCCCGTCACTGTCACCTGCATGCCCTGAAAATAGTCCTTGAGCTAGGCTTGGCTTAACCCTTCCTGCCCCTCCTGGTCAAAAATAGCCTTGCAGAGCATCTGTGACCTCTTTGTGGGGGGCACTTGTCGTGTGCCTTGGCTGCTTGGGACTTTGGGGGAGTTGCAGTGACGTAAGGCTCAGCCTGGGACCTAGCAGGGCAGTTTCCCATGGGAATGGTTACCAAAAGATCCAAGCCTTGTGCTCACCAGGCATTTTGTACAGTCTCTACGCAGGGAGCTGTGTGCTGACTTGGAGGTCTGCTGACCTCCATCTGCTCTGCCACCCAGAGTCACAATCACTTGCTGAGCTCAAAGCCTGTTCTCACTTGCAGGACATGATGTTCCTGGACTGTGGCCGTCAGTGCAGTCTGAGAGATGGGGCTATTTGGGCAGAAGAGAGCCTGCCCATAGGGAAGAATGGAGATGGGCTGGTCAGGAAATGTTTAAATGAAAAGGCTGTGAATTGGGTAGAGAGAGCCAAAGAAGCACTTCAGTAGGGCTAGCAGGGACAAAACCTGAACGGATTTTGAACTTGCTGGGCATAAGAGCAGGACTGTGTGTCACAGGTTGAGGTGGTGCCTTCCTGGCCCACACTCTTCGCAGGTGGCTGTGCTGGAGAGGGTGACCTGCACCCCCAGGAGGTGCTAGAAGGTCTGCCTGAAACCAGCAGAGACCATGCTCCTGCTGGAAAGTGTGGTCCTGGTGCCGCATCCACTGGCGGGAAGCATTCACAACTCGTCTTCCCCTTCTCTCCCAGGTCTCAAAACTGGAGGTGGCTCTTCGGGTGGCTCAGGGAACACTTCCCACTACACCTTCCATGGAGACCCTCATGCCACCTTCGCGTCCTTCTTTGGAGGCTCCAACCCTTTCGATGTCTTCTTCGCTAGCAGCCGCTCCCGGATATTCAATGGCTTTGACCAGGAAGACATGGATCTTGATGATGATGATGACCCTTTCAGTGCCTTCGGCCGGTTTGGCTTCAATGGCATTAACGGGGTTCACCGTCGGCACCAAGAGTCCCTGCACATGCGGAGGAGGGTCCAAGACCCACCCATCATCCATGAGCTCAAGGTGTCCCTGGAAGAGATCTACCACGGCTCCACCAAGAGGATGAAGATCACACGCAGGAGACTCAGTGCTGATGGCCGGACCACGCGGACTGAGGACAAGATCCTAAACATTGTCATCAAACGGGGTTGGAAGGAGGGAACCAAAATCACATTCCCCAAAGAAGGGGACGCGACCCCAGACAACATCCCTGCCGACATCGTCTTCATCCTCAGGGACAAGCCTCATCCACACTTCAAGAGGGATGGGACGAATGTGGTCTACACGGCAAACATCAGTCTTAAAGAGGTGGGTATGGGTGGTAAATCCTGTGGGGTGGGAAGTGGTGCTGGGTGGTGGCACGTGGGACCAAGATGGGAGTCAGTCCTCCTGAGGAAGGACCAGGTAGGTCACGTGAGACACGGACCTCAGCAGAGAAGAACTGCAGAGGCCAACTCGTGCTTGGTTTTGGTGGTGCTCAACCTCCATGCTGGTGTAGGACATGGGTACTGCGGTCCCTGCTGAACACGCCTTGCTTCTTGAGCCAATGCAGGTGGTATTTATCCCTTTTCTCCCTTTCCCACATGTCTTGTCCTTCTATTTTAGTGTAGGGTATTCATATATGGAAGAGAGACCAGACCTTCTGTAGGAACAAGGGAAAACCCAAGTCAGCTGGCATGAGTCTGGTCCCTGCTTGTTCTCCTAGCTGGGCCTGCTGTGGCTTAGTTACTGTTCAGGATAGCACCAGGTGCCTCTTCCCACAGACAGAGCAGGCTCACGCCGGGTAACGTGGTACCTCACTCTCCCTAAGCGATGCTTTAGCTGTTTTCCTTGGTTCTGGCTTTCCTAGACAAAGAACCAAATAAAGAAAATATTCAAACCCTACACATCCAGGCTGCCAGTCCCGGAGGTCACAGTGGGGCTGGATGCATCGAAGTCAGTAAGATGCACAAAGGTGGGAGAAAAAGAGAAAGATTACCCTGGTAAAAGATGTGCCATTCACTGCCTCTGCTGTATAACTACCTTTTAATAAAACCCAGCTGGCAGCTGCATTTAACATTGATGGTTTTGGCAGCTGCCATTGCTGTTCCTTTCAGACTGTAGATGCTGTCTGTCTTCTTAATGAGCTGATTTTTTTTTTCCATTCCTGAAGACAGATTTATGTTCCCAAATGCATGTAATAGAAATAAGCTCAATGGGCCAGACCTGAGGCAGGGAAACGTGAGCTTGTTAGCGTGCCAGCGAGTCAGGAGAGCTTTGCGATGCCTCTGCATCCCAGCTGGGGTTGTGACCGGGTATACTGGGGGCGAGGAGCAGCCAACATGGGTCAGGCGGAGCTTGGTGCTCCCGGAGGAAGCTCAGCTCTAGCTAACCTGCAGACTCAGGAGCTGAATTTCCTTCACGGAGCAAAGTGCAGAGGTTTATTCCTGTGGTGGCTGGCTTCCCTGGCCACTCCAGAAATACTTGGGAGACACTGCCTTATTTATGGAGCCATGCATGCCATATCTCAGATGTTTCCTTCTGTGCATTCCCCTATCTGTAAAATTAACCCCTGGCTGACTGTGCTGATGTCCAGACCATGTTAACCCAGATCCATGCACTGCCCAGGCTGCAGGGACTCTTTCCTGGAGGTGCCCTTTGAGCAGCAAGTGGAGAAACCTGCTCCGGCACCACATGCTATTGCACCAGAGGTGCTGGTTCTGAGTGCTTGCGGTCTCCATGAGCGAGGCGTGCATGTGTTTGGTTTGCATGATGCAGTCACAAAGTGGAAAATTGCTGGTCTGGGCAAATTCCTCATTTCTTTGAGCTGGAATTTCTGGTCTCTGTCCTCACCCACCGCAAACCCAATGTGCTGGTCATCCTTGGGGAGCTGCCAGCCTGGCTGCCATCCCCGGCGTGCTGCTTGACAGGGCCGGGGGATACTCTGCTGCTTTTATCTTCCATGAGAAGTACCTTAAGTGCTCTGGAGCACGAGCAGATGCCAGGAGCTCCTCACCTCCATATGCCAGCACTTCAGTATATAATGGAACCTGAGCCTACAGCCATAGCCTTGGGTGTTCTCCTTGCACCCTTCCTCCTTGTCAGTGTGTCTTTTTTAGCCTGAGCTTTAGTCCCTTCCGCTGCCACGAGAGCAGCGCAGCGCAGTGCCAGCAGGCAGAGCTGGCAGGCAGTGGATGCTGTGACCCCACTCATGGCTGTGCTGGAGACCCCTCACCAGCACCCTGCTGCTGCGGGGAACAAACCACCTGGTGCTTGGGCTGGGGGCACTCAGGAAAGCATCTTCCTCCTCCTCTTCCTCAATCCGGGAGAGCAGCCCAGGGAGTCAATGCCCTCCCAGCCCTCAAATTGTGGCCCCACTGGGTGCCGTGTTCCCCCAGCCGGGGTGACATGGGTTGGTTGCCACCGGGCTACTGCAGAAGCCAGATGTGTATGAGGGCTTCCCCAGGCGCTTGTGGGCTGCAGGGAAGTGTCCCTTCCTAAAATGACAGGCGTAATGCCTGCCCTTGACAGCCACCTGCTTTGCATCCTTTACCTGGTGTCACCTTCCTCAAAGCATCCACGCGTCAGCGCCCGGCTGAGACACGACCGGTGGCAACATCCCCCCTGGCAGCTTCGCTGCGAGCGGAGGAGGACCTAACGCTGACCTAGATAAATCTCTGCTCTCGCAGCGCAGCGCTCAGCTATCAAACCCGGGGTGATTTCATCCCTAGGGATAAAACCAGCCTCTTTCTAGGATGCAGGGCAGCTCCTGTGGTTACTGGTGTTACTTCAGCAACCAGTTTCCCAAATCCCAGTGAAGTTGAGCAAGAATAAAAAGCGGGGACATACGGTGGAGGAACGATTGCCTCAGATTCTTGCGTCTTGGTTCTTGGAAGGAAACATTAAGATTCCGTCTGCCCTTGCTGTTACCACCCGCTCCTACTCGCATCCCTCTCCCTGCCCCATCCTCGTGCTCCCATGGAGAGTCCCTGTTCTCCTTCCCATTTTGTGGCTGGAGGTGTCCCTTCCCTGGCACACGTGGACCCGTGCAGCCCTCTGCAGCACATGGCAGTGGGTACCAGTGATCAGGAGGGTTCTGGCATCCTTGGGTGAGCATGGGGCAGAAATCCATTGCTGGGGGACGATCTGGAGATGCAGCCAAGCACCCACTGCTCATCCCTGGAGGACACCCTTCCCAGGAGGAGACCCTGTGCAGATGAGCTGTGCAAGGAGATGGCCCCATCTCTCCCGTTCTCCACTCACCAGAGCCCCCCAGCTGGCTCCTGCATGGGTCCCTTTGCCCTTGTGCAAAGGAAGAGATGTTTCTCCTGATGCTGCTCTGCCAGCGGAGGCTTTCCCTGGGGAGGGGAATGCAGAACATCTGCCACCCCATCTACCCCAAAACCGGCAGTTGCATCCTCCTCCCCTCCCTTTGCAGGGTGTTTTGGGAGAGCTGGGACCCCCTGGACCCAGCTCAGAGGGGCGAACCTGCGCCAGCCCCCCACCTGGAAGCTTGACACTGTACCCTCAGCAAATCCCACCCCCCTTCTTCCAGAAACATCGCTCCGCAGTCCTTTTCCTCAGCCCTTGCTGAAAGCCTGGAGACGATCCTGCCCACGTGTACGCCAGAGCTGTCTGAGTTATTTAAGGACACAAGGATTTTCTTGCTGCATTCCCGCATCACGTGGCTCACTAATGCAGGCCGGCTTGCGGCTGCCACAGCACCCACCGCCCTGGCTGATGCCGGGGGCTGGGGTACAGCAGGGTGGCACCCACAAAACCGGCTCTTGGCTTTGCAACAGGGACCGGTGGCGGGGACCTGCCTGTCTTCCAGGAGAGCTCGGTGCTGTGTCGCGCCGCAGTGCCGTCCCACACCGGTGTAACCTTCTGGGAGCCGTAGGTGGGGGTGGGACGGGATGCGGGCTGTGCTATAGATAACCCCCAGCGCCGGCAGAGCTGCCGGGCTCTGGAGGGTGACAGCTGATGAACCACGGCAGCATCTGATGATCTCAGCTGGATTTTTGGCTGCCCAAGGCTGGGCAGTGAAGCCGGGAAAGTGCTAAATTTAGCCTGTCCTGTTGCTGCGAGTGTCTGGCCACTTGCTGGTGGTGCCTGTTGGGGAGCCCAGGAGGTGGGGAGGGGGGTCTTACCCCCCTCATGAGGCTGGGGCACCCCTCTGCTGGGGCACCCCTCTCCTGCACGGCTCCTGCATCCCCGTTCATGGTGGTTAGACTGGGCTGACACCAGTAGAGACCTGGGCTTGCACTGTTGAGCATCAACCAATGCTCTGGGGCATCACCCAGATGGAGTTGGGCAGTTTAACCCGGGGAGCGGCCAGTGGGGGGGCGGGTGTGGCCGTCGGGATGCTTTGGGGTGTCCGCCCTGTCTGATAGTGTGTCCCCTCTTCTCTCCCCAGGCCTTATGTGGCTGCACCGTGAACATTCCCACCATTGACGGGCGCGTGATCCCACTGCCCTGCAACGACATCATCAAGCCGGGGACAGTGAAGAGACTGCGTGGTGAGGGGCTGCCCTTCCCCAAGGCCCCCAGCCAGCGAGGAGACTTGATCGTGGAGTTCAAAATCCGCTTCCCAGACAGAATAGCTCCCCAGACGAGACAGATCCTCAAGCAGCACCTCCCGTGCTCCTAGAGCCCGGGGACTCTCCTCCAAGCAGCAATACTCCAAACATACGTGCCACAGCACCCGGCCCGCACAGAGCAGAGGTGCCACAGCACTTTCAAATGCAAAAAAAAAAAACCCTCACACCACTTTTCTTCCCCCAAAAAAACCCCATCCAACCCACCCCCCCATCCATCCCTCTCCCTATCCATTCCTCTCCCCATCCATCCCTCTTGGCCTGTTTTCTACTCCAGCAGTGGGGAGGCTCCTGCCCATATCACAGCTCTCCCGGCTGCCAAACTTTTTTTTTTTTTTTTCCCTAGAGGTCCAGCTTTTCCACCTCGCACAAGCGAGCAGCGTGGGCCCTTTGCCTGGGGAGGCGCATCACGTTGTGGGTTTTTCATGTCACCTGCTTTTCAGGCCACTTTTCCCACGAGACGCTGGACTTGTCGGGGTCCGGCGCAGTGTAAATAGGACTCCGCAGGTTCTGGTGTCCCTGCTGTTAGTTTTTTTCTTCCTCTCTTTGATACTTGCTGCTGTTCGGGGTCCCGGCTGTACCGTGGTACCAGTCACTCTGGCCCGCGGTGGCCACCCCCCCGTAGCCGGACTGTTTCTCACCTGGGACCACGGTACCGAGCCTGACCGTGGTCCGCTCTCTTGTGCCAAGCCTACAACCAAGCCTCGGCTGTGCCAAATGATGGAGCACATGGGGATGGTCCCGTCCAGCCTCCTGCCCCTGCCCGGGGCTCTCCTGGTGCCCTCAGAGCCCCAGCTGAGCAGGAGGAGGGGGGGAAAGCCGAGGATGGAGCTTTCTTGTTCAAATGTGTTGAGTTTGCATTGCTACTTTTTTTTTTTAAATACATATATATAGAGCTCGTTAGATAAAGTCCGTAAGGGTTTTTCTCTGCCCATTTTGGGGTTCCTGGCGTGGTGTACCCTGACTTTTTACAGAGCAGGGGGGGGATATTTCACCCACACGAACATCAAAAGCCCAGGGGTGGAGGGAGGTTGTGTAGCACAAGTCTGGGTGCAAAAGCAGAGCCAAGCGTGAGCAGAACTGTGGGTTTCACTAGCATTTTAGGTCAACCTTAGAGACTTTAATAAGAAGAGAAAGGCACGTGTATATATTTTTCTACAGGGACGATTCATTCAGGAGGTATTTCTGGGTGTCAGGATGAAGCTGGGAGGGGCATGAGGCAATCATCAGCGTGGTGGCTTAATTTTTAAATGCTGTATTTTTTTAAAACCTCTGGATTTCCATCAGAATTTTTATATTTCTTACCTTTCTTGGCCCACTCTGCCTCGTGCCAGTTTTTTTCCCAAGAAAGGGCTCCTACGGAGCAGGAGGCGCGTTCGACCTGGCTTTGTATAGCTCCTCTTCCACCGCAGCACCACAGAGAAAACCCCTGCCAAAATATTCCCCCCGCCCCGGGAATCCTTTTTTTTTTTTTTTTTTTAAAGAGAAATCACTGACTTGAAATGGGGGGTCCTTTGGGGCGGGGGGTGGGGGGTGGGGGGAGCGGGGGGTGTCTGTAGGGGCTGGGTGTACAGCTGTATAGTGTATCATACGGGGAGAGGAGACCCGTTAGCCACTGCTTAATTAATCGCCCAGTTTAACTGGTGAGGGGACATCACCGGTTCCCTCCACTGGTCCCTGTGGAGTTTGACGTAGAGAAACCTGGTGGACACTGCGAACGAGAAGACAGACCAGCGCGCAGATGCAAGCTGCTTTGTTTTTCTCGGTTTCAATGAGACCTGAATGTTTTATAGTGGGGTTTTTTTGTAATTTTTTTCTTTTTTTTTTTTTTTTAATGTCAGTATTGAGAGAAAAAATAAATAAAGTATTTTAAAAAATATATTTCCTCAGGGTGTGTTTTGGTGGGAGATGCTGTGCTGTGTTCACACAGGCAGTGGGGTGGAGCTCTTGTTGCAGGGGTGTCAACACTGGGCTGGTGGGATCCCTGGGACCTTCAAGGCCAATCAAAAAGTAAATAATCAGCCCAGCACCCAGGAACGTTGAGGCTGGTAGGGAGGGGAAAAATAAATCCTTTTGGGTTGTCCTCTTGGTGCACAGGACCTTCAGAGCCTGATAATGAGAGGACAGGAGTGAATGTGTGACATGCTGAGGCAGGATGGCTGCTCCCCTCATCAATGTTCGTTACGCTGACCACATTGCCAGTGGGTCAGGGGCTCTGTGTCCCCATGAGGTCCCAGGATGTGTCCGACACAGGCAGTGGGGTGCTGCAGCTGGGGATGGGTCAGTGAAAGGGGCTCCTTGGTGGCTTCCCAAGGCAAACTGGAGAGATGCCAGCACCCAGCTCTTCTCAGAGGGTCCCTGGGGCAGGACCAGAGGCAGCAGCACGAGTTGCACCCAGGGAAAATCCTGCTGATATCCGGAAAAGTTTGCCCATATGCTCCCAACAGGAGCAGCATGCAAGGGCGGGCAATGAGAGCAAAACCCATGGGTGTTGTGCCTCAGGAAGGGGACTGGCAGAGGCTACTAAACCCCAGATGGGCCCCATGGCTTACTGCCTCCTCCCAGGTGATAACTCAGGGACATGAAATTACCCCACGAAAACCTAACCCTGAAGCCCACACAGCAAACAGGACTGGGAGCAGATACTGGGCTGGGCAGACTGGGGAGGCAGAGCCAGCACAGGTCCCCCCAGCCATGGGGTCTGACAGTGATGCCGAGGATGCTCATGGGCAGGGAAAGACCATAGGGAGGGGCTGACCATGGGGAGGAGAAGCCCTTGGAGCAGGAACACCTATGGGGAAGAATGTCCATGGGCCGGTGGGTGTCAACAGGGAGTGCACATCCATGGAGCAGGGGATGCGGGTGGAGAAGGAATGCCTGTGGTAGGGGGACGCCCTTGGGGCAGGGATAGCCATGGAGAGGGGATGCGTGTGGGCCAAGGAGCTGCCCAAAGGGAGGGGATGTCCTTGCGGCCAGGGATGCCGTAAGTGTATCTGAGCCAGAGTGGGACGGAGGCGCTGAGCGTGGCCGCTGCCTGCCCTCTGCTGGCAGGAGCGCCTGGTGGGCCAGGAGGCGTTTGGGGTGCTGCAGGAGGGTGTCAATCCCTGGGGTCAGGCACCAGCCTCTAACCCCACACATTGGCTGGGGAGGGGTCCCCCATCCTGCACCCACCGTGGCTGGGCTGTGGCCTCCTATGAGGCCACACGGTCCCTGTAGGGGAGCTGGTGGGGGGCTCTGGGAACCCTGGGGGGGCACAGGGAGATGATGACCATGGTGGCAATGAAAGGGCTGCCCTCAGCTGCCTCCCTCGCTAATCCCACACCATCCAGGGCAAGCTTCAGCCAACAGCCCCTTCCTCCCACCACAGCACGTTTGGGGGCTGCCCAGTCCCCCCAGCAAAGTTCTGGGCAGGGGAGGAGGGTGCTGCGGGAAGGCTCCTGCCCCTGCAGCTACCAGGGGTCTCTGCAGGGGTGGGGGTGGCCCCAGAAAGGGGCACAGACTGGGGCCAAACCCAGTCTCTGGTACCAACCACCCTCCTGGGGCTGCTGGGGGTTCATGGCGGTGGGGGGCCCAGCCAAGCTCCCCAGCTGCTGCAGGTGCTGATTTGTGGGATACCCTCAGCCCCCCCCCCCAGCAGGTTTACACTGCTCTGGGAGCTCCTGTGGGTGCTGTCCCCAACAGGACCCATGTCCTACAGATGGCAGGGATGAGGTTTTCCAGCCCTCCTGCTGGATTCCATTAGTGTTTGCAATTAGGAGAGGCAGCAGGGAAGATGGAAGCTGATGGGAGCTGGGGTGCACACCCCACCACCCTGCTTGCCCCAGATGACAGATGCCAGGGTGGATCTTCCCCCAGCACTTGCTGGGTGGTGATGGAACCAAACTGGCAGGGAGGAAGAACCCTACCAGAGGTGAGAAAGACTTTGTGGAGAGTCCTGGAGAGATCTTGGCAGGGGTTTCCAGGCACCAGTTAACCCAAAAAGAGGGCTGGGGGGCAGGGGAAACACCAGCCCTCCCATCTCTATCCCAGCTGCCACAGGAGGCGACGGCCTGCGTCCCCACAGGAGAGCAGCAGCAGTGTTTTCTCGAACAGAGGACGGGACGAGAGCCGTGCTGGCAGAGCTCTGAAGTAGGACAGAGCAGCACCTGAGCTTCCCCCCCTCCCCAGGGGCCTCCATGGCCTCCTACCCCAGCAGGAGATTGTGCTATTTAAACACAGCGTTCCCAATTTCAGCACATTTCCCCCGCTGCTATGCACAGACCCCTTCTCACGGGCAGTCCTGTCTTCCTGCCATTCTGAGACTCCCCTTGACTCAAGCCGGTCTGGTGGAGGCCCTCTGCAACCTGCCAGGCTTTGGGGCAGAAGCACCCGCTGCCACAGCCCCACATAGCTCCTGGAGAGGAAAGATTGCCCTCTCCATCGTGGCTCTGCCCCAAAGGCCTGGGGCAACTTTTTGCCACACAATCTGCGTATTTAACCCTCTTTGCAGAAACCCTCAGTTCCTGCAACCCCCTAAAAGCCAAGAGGACGCAGCTGCTCTGTGCACCCTAGTCACTGCCCCAACAGGCTCTCGGCTTGGACTCAGGGGCTGTATCCAGCCTCCCACCCTGCTCCTGTGGGCATGACGGGACCAGACCCAGGGCTTCGCTCATGTAAAAGTACAGCAGCACAGAGCAAAGGGAAAATAAACCAAGGAGCAAGGTGGTGAGGTAGAAGTGGAAATGAAAAACCACAGTGATCAAAACCTAACTAGTGAGTCTGGGGCATGACAGGGGGCCAGATGGCACCAGAAATACAAGGGTGTCATCAAGAAACGCAAGGGGACGCAGGAAACATTGTGCTGAAGCTCTGCATAGTGGTGTCAGGCTGCACCCCAGACATAGCCCAAGTGCCCCCTCGTGCTCACTTTAAGTCAGGGATCGCAGGAGAAGCCCTTCGCTGCAGAGAAGCCAAAGCAGCAGCAGATCTGAGAGCTCAGGGCCAGCGTAGGAGAAGCAACACTGGTACCCGCTGCCAGGCCCTCTGACTCAGCACTTCTTGCCAAGACAGGGCAGGGGAGAGACACTGCCAAACTAATTTTTTCTGTTAATGTTAGCTAAGAGGTGTCAAGGATGAAGAGCTACCCCACACACAGCAGGGAAGGGCACACACAGGTGGAGTCCACCAGGGCAAGGAGCGCTCAGGCAGCACCCCAGACACCGCCTGACAGATAGCACCAGCACCACGTAAAGGAACTGCCAGGGCCTGGCTAGAGTTTTGTGGGATTTTTATTTTTTTTTAATTATTTTTGTGTTTGGTTTTTTTGTTTGTTTTTTGTTTTTTGTTTTTTTTTTTTATACAGGCTAGCGTTGTACCCTTTGCTAAAGCTGCTGATTCTGCCACATAAACTAGAACAGAAATTTCTCAGAAATTAAGTCGGTTCCCCTCCTTGTTAATTCACTGTCTGCCTCCCAACTGAACAACGGTCTGGATTTGTGTTTGCAGAAAACATTCCCTGTACAAAGTCTGACGTGCAGCTACACTGTTCTGACTGAGGAATGAAGAAGCCAAGAGTCCATTGAACATTGGATTTTTCCCTGTACAACGTGGCCCGATGTGAAGTTTGGTCCACTAAGGACAGCGCGTTAACCGTAGAGATCATCGTCATTGTCTTCACTGTAGACGTTGCCCCCGCTGCCACCTCCTGTGCCTTGGCTGGGACCGGTGCCACCCTGGTTACCCGACGGGAACCTGTGTGCAGCGGTGTGGAAGGGGAGAGAAGAGATGCTGTTGAAAAACCTCCTCACAGCTCTGCACCATCCCCACCCCAGTGCCAAGTAGGACAGGCAGGAAAAATGGGACGAAGCCTTAGGACAGGTCACACAAAAGGGTCACACGGCTGCCGTTTGTGTGAAAAGGGTTCATGGGCTTCAGGAGCACTAACAGAGCAGCTACGACCGATCTGCAGCACAGCCTACACCTGTGGCATTGTGTACTGGATGCTGCACGTGCTGGGAAGGCACACTGGAAGAGCAGTTTGTTAACCAGGATCCAGCAGAGAGCTGCCTCGGTGCTCTGCTCTGGAGCTGGCTGCGCCACGCTGCGCTCCCCCCACTCCCTCACGGTTACCTGAAGCTGCCAAAGCCACGGCTCTGCTGTAGAGTCTGCGCAAACATCTCGTATTTCCTGATGTCGTTGTCACTGACTGAGCGGCGAGCAAAGCGCATGGCCTCCTCAAAGTGATCCCGGCGTATCTCAGGAACCGGGTCATCCTCCTCCACTTCCTGCAGCGAGGTAGAGGGCCCAGGTGAGCTGCCTGACCCGGCTGCATGGCCCCACAGCTGCCCACAGCCTCCCTCAGGGTCAGGATCACAGAATCACAGAATTGTCTAGGTTGGAAAGGACCCTGAAGATCATCCAGTCCAACCATTAACCTAGCACTGACAGTTCCCAACCACACCATATTCCTCAGTACTATGTTGACCCAACTCTTAAACCCCTCCAGGGATGGGGACTCCACCACTGCCCTGGGCAGCCCATTCCAACACCCAACAACCCCTTCTGGAAATAAATGCTTCCTAGTATCCAGTCTAAACCTTCCCTGACACAACTTGAGGCCACTGAGGATGCTCGGACCCGGCCAAGGCCAGGGCTGGGGAGGGAGGGAAGGACACCGCGGCAGACCATGAGTCCGGGCTGCAGCGGGGGCCTTTGGAGCAGTGCCCCAGGAGGGCCTTAGCCTCCCACAAGATGAGAACAAAGTGCTCCAGCTCTGTGACCTGTGCAAGAGCCCAGTTGTCCCCATCCAAGGATTAGGGAGAGGAACACATCACGCCTCACAGACACGAGCAGGGAAGGCTCGGTGCCCCACTCACCATGGCAGAAGGGTTGGTCTGCCTCTCGCGTTCTCGCCTGATCTCACTCTCGATGGACTCGCGGATGGCCAGTTTGCAGGCACGCTGGCAGATTTCTGTCAAGTCAGCTCCCGAAAAGCCATTGGTCATCTTAGCTAGGAAATCCAGGTCAACATCCTAGTAAAAAAAGGCAAGAGAGGACTCTCCTTAACACCTTACATCCTCAGATGACAGAGAGGTGTCTTCAGATCCCATGGTATCAAGGTTTTGCCTTAACTCTGGCCAATTTTGTAAAGATCAACTGTTAAAGCTCTTGTTGTTGGGAAAAGCTAACCACACAAAGGCAAGCCATGCTCCCCATACATCCATCAAGAAGACACGAAGCAGCTGTAAATGCAGCTGCACTTGTGGATTTAGGGTATGATTTGCTCAGGTCTCAGCATTAGGAGCCAAACGAAACACTGTCAGACTGGAAATGGAAATGGGGCACAGGCAGACCAAGGCAACCAACTTCCTTCCTCCTCCTTCCCCTCAACTCAAGAGGTAGTACTGCAACCTCCTTTGAAGCTTTCTTTCCTAACAGAACTTAAAAATGTAAGCCTGGCATAAAAAAACTTAAGATCTCACTTGACATCTGCTTTTCTCTGATTAACTACCAGTTGCATTATTGCCTGCTCCCCAGGCAAGGGACACAACTCTTGACTATGACAGAGTTCAGCAACAATTAACTGCTAATGGTTCCTCTTCAGTTTCCATTTCACAGCCCTGTGTTCTATATTTACTTTTCTTTCAGTGTACAAGACTCTTTTCCACCTTGCCCTAACAAGCTTTCCCACACTCTGGGCAGGACTCCACTATGAAACAAAGGCCTGCTGTTCTTACAGCCAACACCTAACCTCGTTGATACCTAGCCTCAGAGCTCATCCTCCCCCTACCTCTTCACTTCCACCCTTCATCGACTGAAGGCTTCCCAGCTCTGTTATCAGGTGGAGCAGCCACCAGCCTCCTGCTCTGTCCCCAGCTTGTGAGGAGCACGTGCAGCACACAGCAAATCCAAGTCACACGCTGTCAGGGCACAGATCCTACCTTGGCAACCGGTGATTTCCTCAGGTTGGCCTTAAGAATAGCAACCCGGGACTTCTCGTCAGGCAGGGGGATGTAGATGAGTTGATCCAGGCGGCCAGGGCGCAAAATGGCTGGGTCAATGATGTCTGGCCTGTTGGTGGCACCAATGATGAAGACGTTCTTCTTGGTGGACATGCCGTCCATCTCTGTCAGGATTTGGTTGATGACACGGTCTGCAGCACCACCACCATCACCAATATTCCCACCTCGAGCCTTTGCAATGGAGTCCAGCTCATCAAAGAAGAGCACACAAGGGGCTGCTTGGCGGGCCTGCAAAAAACAAACAGTTAGTTCATATTAATACCCCTTGGTAAGGGCCACACTGACTTCACACTAAACCTGCCCTACAATTAAAGCAGCTCAGAAGAGAACCAAGCTGCAAGGAGAGCTTGGAGGGGGTGCTCCACAAGAGTCTCCTGCCACACAAATCCTCAGTTAAATTCTCCTGAACTACAAGATGAATTTCACCAAAGCTGCAAGCATTGTGAACCAGACAGAAGGGTGGTAACTCCAATACCTAGGCAGAAAGCTGGAGCCAATTTGCCTGGACTAGAACTCTCCCTGCAAGACCTGGGGACATCAACTGGTTATTTAGTCACTCAAGTATCAGTAGATGAGATATATCCAATGGAAGGGGGAAATCCAGTCGTTGCCTTCAGCTACCTAATGGGTAGTTATAGGGAAAAGTGAACCAGATCTTTCTTTGAGGTGTGCCATGAAAGGATGAAAGAGGACAGGCACAACTGGCTGCAAAGAAGATTTCAGTTAGAAATACGGGAAAAAAAAAAAAAAAATCTTCACAATGAGAGAGCTCAAACACTAGCACACAGGCTTAGAGGTCAGGGATTCCACCCACAGCACATGTTCGAAACACAAGGCACTGAACAACCTGATCAAATTTCCACGTCACCTCCCTGCTCTGGACCAACAGCTGGACTAGATGGCCTCTGAGGTTCCCTCTAAACCTGAAATTTTTTCTCTCTCTCCATCTAACTTTGTTCTGTCAGCTCCTTCCCTGACCACAGGAGTGAGGATTCCCAGGACAGTCCATGCAGATACCTTCTGGGTGAGGAGGTGACACTATCTATGGGGCAACTGGGTAGTAGAAGTGAGCTCCTTTCTAAGCCACATGTATTTCAGGACAAGAACCCACAGGATACTTTAAAAATCTATAAATGGTGATGGCTAATGAGGTGTCAAGGTAAGTTTCCAGGGATGTGCAGGGTTATCTCTGCCATCCTAACACTAGCCTCACTGCTAAGACACTGGGGCATTCATCATCCTTTAACAACAGACACAAACTGCAGCCAGAGAAAACCATTTAAATCCTCTTTGGCAACAGAGCTATTAATTCCCTAACATCACAAAAGCAGCCACTGCTCTCAGTAAAAGTGGGGAAAACACAAGAGACAAACAAGAACCAGGCCAGTAAGACAGATGCAGCGGAGACAAAGTTCTGGCATAACCTCAGCAGAAACATAGCACAGGGTGTAGAAGAAACACTTACCTTGTCAAAGATCTCACGCACGTTGGCTTCAGACTCGCCAAACCACATGGTGAGCAACTCTGGCCCCTTGATGGAAATGAAGTTTGCCTGGCATTCGTTGGCAATGGCTTTGGCCAGCAGTGTCTTGCCACAACCAGGTGGCCCATAGAACAGAACCCCTTTCGATGGGGTCATACCAAATTTGAGGAACTTGTCTGGGTGCTCCACAGGATACTGAAGGAGAACAAAACAAACACATACACCTCTCATGGTGAGCCAGAACAGACGTGTACCTCAGAATCACAGAATGGTCTGGGTGGAAAGGGACCTTTGAAGATCTAGTCCAACCCCTCTGCCATGGCAGGGACATCTTCCTCTAGGTCAGTTTTGTTTCTCCCCCTACCAGAAACACTACCTGAGATTTCTGGTGGGTTAAACACAAGATCCTGCCTGCTCAGTGCCACTGGAGTTTTAAAATGGACACTGGTTTGAGAAGTACCACAGCTAAACTGGAAAGCTACCTTAAATAACCTATTTACCTCTAAGAACTTAGTACTAGTTCAGGTAGTTTTTCAGCACACTTAACCCCAGCTTCACTCTGCCCTGAACAAGTAAAAGGGAACAGCTCATTATCTAATCTATTCGCTCTGCTCTCCAGAGACAGGCAAGGTGTCTGATGTGAGTATTTATCCTCAGCAACAAGGTCAGAGATAGGTGATGGTTTTAACATAAGAAAATTAGATTGAAAAATTAGATTATTTTACTCACAGGGAGGCTATTTTTACAATGCTAGCTGAAAGGAGGAACCTAGCAAACCCAAATCATTCCAGTGCAGCCACCAGGAGTTTCCACAGAACATTCATGACTTTTTGTCTCAGTCTTTCCTTTTGTAGAAGGCTTCACAATTACTTTTCACCTGTCTCTGTGCTAATGCTGATGGGAAAGCCTTTGGGGGCTCTCTCTGTGAGAATCTTCACTTTCTGGCATAGAAAGCCACCACATAAGAGGATTCTCAGCAGTGGTCCCATTGCTGCTCTTTCTGTCTGTAGCACAACACCCACTCAAGATGACACTGTAGACTCAGCTAAGGAAAGCCTGATGCTGCTTCCCAGCACCTTCCTCTCCAAGTTCACTAAGACGGAACAGCGTATTTTTAGTCCATTACAAGGAAATGCCATAAAAACCTCTGCATTTACCCTGTTCACAATCCAAACAGGGATCTGAAGAAGTTCTGGTGTTTATTATTCTACTTATTTTTCAAGCTGACTAAGCAAAAATCTATTGGAAATCCTTACCTGTACAAGCTCCTGGAGTTCTCTCTTTACATCTTCTAGACCACCAATATCTTCCCAGGTAACCTGTGGCACCTCCACCACAGTCTCCCGAAGAGCAGAGGGGTTGCTCTGGCTCAGAGCCCACTATTGTTAGAAGAAACAGTGTTATATGAATTCTAACATGTTACGTTCAGATAAGCAATTAGACACTGCACCCTGCATTACCCTGAAGTCATCCATGGTCACAGCCAACGAGTTCATCACTTCAGCATCGATGGTTTCGTCTTCTAGGTCTATGAGATCCATCTTCTTTCTGATAGCCTGAAGAGCAGCTTCTGAGCAAAGAGCAGCCAAGTCAGCACCAACATGGCCATGGGTCTCGTTTGCCACCTGAAAGCAGAGCACTGACTATGACTCACAGGGATACAAGCAAGTGCTCTGCAAGGGCAATGCATGCTCTGGTCACTCACTGGGACATGCAACAAATCTCCGGAGAACGACAACATCAGTGCCTTGCTGCAGATTCAAGACAAGTGCTACCATGTATTTAACTGGCAAAGATACTGCTGTTCCACCTCCTACTTGAGATCAAAGCTGCAACTAGAATTCAGATGGTGTGCAGAGAGATAACCCTGAGGACCACAGTTCTTCATTCAGGACAGAGATTACAGGAACCATTCAGTTTACACGTGGTGTCCAGTGTCACCACAATGCTCACCCAGCTCTGTGATTGCCATTACAGGCTTGCTTTATTTTTAAAGAGAATGCCACAGCTAACAAACCCAGGAGGATGGTGGCAAGGCACTTTCAGACTGGACTGACAAACGTTTGTTTCACTTAGCCATGCCATTCTTAACTAGTTAGTGAGTGAGAATTTCTGGTCACTGGTAAACTAGTTAGAAGGAAGCCCTGAGATCACACATTCACCCAGTTTCGTGCTGTCCTAAATGAATAACCACATTTATGCATTCAAGCCTTAACAACTCTTCCACTACAGAACAGAGCATCAGGAATGTCCATCTGCAGGGATGAGCTTTCCTAATAGCACACTACTCACCTGTTCCAGATCCACATCATCAGCCAGTTTCATATTTTTCGTGTGGATCTGCAGGATCTCCAGGCGCCCGGTGGCATCTGGGATACCGATATCTACCTCTCTGTCAAAACGACCTGAGGAGTACAAAACCTATGTCAAGCTGCTGATTCTGCAAACTAGAGGAGCTGCAGTTGCTGCCTTCCTCTGACTGAACAACATGATGACAAGCCATAAACACATATGATTTCAGAAAATGCCAGAGCTTTGGGTTTCTCTGCAGCATCTTTCAGCACAGTAGCAGTCAGATCAGAGAAGGAGGAAAGGCTTTAGCCATTTAGGGAAGTAAAACTATGGTATTAGGTAGAGTTTGAGACTATATGACACAGAGGACTGATGGTTTAGGAACTTTTTCTGAGCCTCATTTTTAGAATACACCTCCCCAAACCAATATACCATTAGACATTCTTGTTTATTTCTACTTTTGTGTTCTCATCACAGGAGTCTGCAAATACTGAGAGATATAATTTTTCAGAACATTCATAGCAGTACCCAAGTGGTGAAAAACATGAACTGGCCCAGCACCTGGAGGCAGGAAACCCAGGTATTACTGCAGTATTAGCTAAGGTACGTACACCAACCATTTTCCTCTAGCTGTAGCTGTGCATTCAAATGCCTCGCTGTGCATTTAAGAGTCAGTTTTCCCCTGCACATTTGACTGGTTTGCTGTTACAGACTCTACCAACTGGTCATACACCAGACACCTCGTTCACAATGCAAAGTTTCAAAAACCTGAATCTCAGAAACTACCAGACTTCTCATCAGTAAAAGAGAAATCACACAATTCAAAGCTTTCTGCAACCTAAGGCATGAACATTGCTTTAAGCATTTAGTGTATCCTGAAATAGCTTCACCTAATACAGGCTAGCACACTTTTCCGCTTCAAAGTATTTTTTTATTGCTACAAGTTCTAACCTAATATGGCACAGAAAATTATACCAAAGGCTGGAAGCCTAGCAATGAATTTCAAACAAGCAGCTGGAGACAAGTCAACAGTTTATGTAACACAGAATATGTTTAGTATTAATTTCTCCCTAATCCTTCCAAGGCCCCTGAAACAAAGTATGTGATACACAAGAAAGACTGCAGTGTGGTTACCAAAACGCCTGAGTGCTGGGTCAATGCTGTTAGGTCTGTTGGTCGCTGCCATAACAATCACGTGTGCTCTCTGTTTCAGGCCATCCATAAGAGTCAACAGCTGAGACACTATGCGACGTTCCACTTCTCCATGTGTCTACAGAGGCAGAAAGCAGTAGTTAGACAAAAAGCTCAGCCACACAGCACAGGAGCTAGTACTGCACCAGAGCCGACAGATATAAGAGCCATGAGCTGTTAAGAACCATCATGAAATCTATCTGATTCTTCTCATGATCAACTGAAGTCATGTGTTAAGTTAAATACCGCTTGGCCCTGTAGTCAAATGCAGAGATTCACGCCAGCTGCTACTAAAAAAGACGTACCTCTTGACCTTCTACAGGCTTGCTTTACCTTCTCTCTCTTAGGAGCAATGGCATCCAGTTCATCAATGAAGATGATGGCAGGAGCATTCTTCTCTGCTTCTTCGAAGGCTTTCCTCAGGTTGCTCTCAGACTCACCAGCCAGCTTGCTCATGATCTCAGGACCTGAAAAACAGCCTCACTGTGGCACCCACAAGAGAACAGCTAGCCCCAAGACATGCAGCTAAATTTTTTTAGTACAACATTCACACGGGACAATCTATATTTCAAGCCAAAGCACATACTATCAACTGAGTTCACTAAATTTGCAGCTGAACAGGCAAGAACAGCATGCAGAATTACTTTCTATCATTATTCTGGTGTTTCCAGTTTACTCTAACAGAATGCAGCACTAGTCAATGAGTTACCTTTAGCTGCCTCTTTCCTTACCCTATTTCACACCTGGTAAGCTTCTCTGTAATTTGCCACCACACACTGTTAATGCCAGTCCTAGCTTGCAAGAGAAGCAATCAAATTATATGGTGATGAATTATCAGGGTAGGGAAGGAAAAAGCTCTAAGATACTGAAGCTGCCTTTAGCTTACATTATACAGGTATACATTTACCTCTGTAAGATCCTATAAATTAGTTTAAAAAACCCCAACAAAACGAAAAAACAACAAAACCCCAAATCCCATCTCCTCTGGAAGAATAATTTAATTAAAAAAATGTGTAAGCGGACCAATCCCAGAAGGAAGGACAGCATTCCCCTGAGATCTCCTACAACTGCTGAACACTACTGCAGGCTTACTGGTTTGTTCTGGTTTTAGATTTTTCCATCATGCTGATGGGAGTGGTAATGAAGAGAAAGTATGCTCCTACAAGACCAAGAAAAAGCAACCTGAGCCTCAGGAGTGCAAAGCTGCCAGCTGACTGAAGCATGCCAGCTGCAGAGCCACTGGTGCAGGCAGGCACTAAAAGCGTGTCATTACAGGTACCTCACCAGTTCGTACCAGCTCTGTCTGCAACACTGCCTGCAGCTCCAGGCTTGGAACCAGCAGACAGAGAATGCATCACTAACTCCGACAATGTTATTTTTATTACGCAATAGAAGTACAAATGTCTAAAGATACAGCTGGCTCATTAGCATTCAGTGGCAGCTTATAAACACATTAGGAAGTATATGACAAGGGCAACATATGGTTAAAAACAGTCCATTTACATCTGATATCTTGAGATACAAAGGAAGACACTTCCCTACTGCTGGTCACCACTATGCTGTGCTACACAGTCCTTTGCTATTGCCTTCACAGGTCTACATGATTGAAATCAGCAAAGGAAAGCAGCACTCCTCAAGTAAAAATCTTCAGTTATTCCAGCACTGACTGTAAAATGGGACAGAAAAGGAGTGAGGAAAATTCAGAATTTGATCCTTACTGGACATAAACTAGTAACCATCTTTACTGCTACAGGTGAGAGTTATCAACAGGAGGTTCTGTCACTTGTAGCTAAGTCCCAAGGTACTCATTACAGCTTTCAAGAGAGTTCCTCCCAATTAATGTTATGTGAAATAAAACAGGTCTTGTGCTTTACTTGAGGGGAAAAAGAAATTCACAGCAGAACAGCTTCTTTTCTGAATGGAACATGGTGTCAGCCACAGAAGCAAGTGTCCTGCATCCATATACTTAGACTAATCTCAGCACTTCACTCCCAGCTCTGCCCTCACCAACATGAATGAGCAGCCAGACAGACTCCAAGTCCCTGTGTTACAAAGCTGTCTTCCAATCACCCTGATACAACACAATCAAGCTTAAGGGAAGTGCCACTACAGATATTTCCACACAAATGGCCTACAAGTGTCCCCAGAAGCACACTTGAAAGAGGTAAGGATAGATGTCAGGGAGACAACGTGGCTCTACAAGCACTATTAACACCACTCATTACTGTAACATAGATGAATGAACACACAGCAGATCTGGGGCCAAAGCAGTCACAAAACATACCGTTGATCAGGAAAAAGAAAGCCCCTGTTTCGTTGGCCACTGCTCGGGCAATCAGTGTTTTACCAGTGCCAGGGGGACCATACAGCAGGATCCCACGGGGAGGCTGAAGACAAAGGCAAGGGACTTAGTGAGCTAGTACTTGAATGCTTAAGTAGCTTCACAGTGAAACCGTAACCATTTGATAAAACCAGTCCAAAATTGTGATAAACGCTCATGCAACAGCTGTCATTCCAGCATTGCTATCAACACCCTTACTACTTTGCATGACACACAAAGAAAAACCTTGCCAGTAACTGACAGCGCTGATTCAAAACATCACTCCACTTTACAAGTTGCCAATACTCTAATCTGTGTCCAGAATATGTAAGGAAATACTTTCTGAACACCAGCGTTAAAAAAAACCAAACCAACCAAAAACCACAAATTACTTATGCCCAACACCAATGACTCATAAACCTCCAAGGTGAAGTCCACTCATCCCCCTGGTGCACACAAGGACTTACCTTCACCCCTATGGCCTTGAAAAGCGCAGGGTGTCGGAGGGGAAGTTCCACCATCTCTTTGATTTGAGCCAGCTGCTTCCGGCAGCCACCAATGTCATCATAGCCCACTTCATTCAGTGACTCCTCTTCATCCTATCCGGAAGGAAATACATTAAACATTTCAGTGAAAACAATAGTTCAACAACTCCTCCCAGTCTATGAAAGCCCAGGAATCTGAGGTTTTGTTCATAGTCATTTCTTTGCTGTCTTGAGATTCTCACTTTGAAGTCTTCCTAGTGTCTTCTACAACTGTTTTTTAGTTCTGTCTTCCCAGACATACAAAGGGAATTGCCTGCATGTACTTAGACCTCACTGAAGTGCACCCTTTTCAATCACAGCCTCCGCTGCCAGGTTCCCTACAGATTCTAGCACAAAACAAGCTCTGTGACTCTCTGACGAGACTAACAAAGACAACAATAGACAATGAAGTTCAGTATAAAATATACTTATTCCTTAAATTGTAAGCGATTTCTCTAACTACCTGATGTACTCTAGCTATCACACAGTTCTCAGATGTAGTGTTGTCTTTTGGGATTGACTCAAACAGATAAAGTTAAGATCCAGATGCTATACTCTCCCAGTATAGCTCTACAGCACCCATTTATTTGGCTGTCCAAATCTCTTCTGGCCTTGGTTATCTGTAACATTAGGCCACACTAAAGTAGTAACACAGCCTGGAATATCAGAGGGGCTCAGTGCAAGTTCCACAAATGAGAAATACTACCTCAAGCAGGTCACAGGGTCTGGCCCTATCAAACACTGAAGGTCTCCAGGTTTGGAGACTGTTGCCTTCTATGGGCCCCACTCCAGGGTTGGGAGAAACCTTTTTCCTAGCATCTACTGGGAATTTCCCTTGATCCAGCTTATGCCACTGCCTCCAGTCCTGTCCCTGGGCACAGCTCTCAGAACGAGCCTGGTCATCTACCCCTTTCCATCAAGCAGTTGCCAGTAAACCTGGCCCTTTGCCTTCCTTTCTCCAGGCTGCATCATCCCACTCTCCCACTTCATTCATTCTGAGCTCCAGCTTCTCATCATTTTGGTGGCCTTGGCTAAAGTTGCTCCTATCTGTCTCTACTGTGTCCTGAAGAGCCCAAACCGGACTCGTGGGGTGCCCAGATGCAGTCTCACAAGTGTCACAGAGATGCCTTTTTTCAGAGGACAGCTAACTACAACCCAGCACTCACCCTGTTTAGCAGGCAGTAAAGAGGCACTCACTTTATTAAGTATGAAACCACCTTAGCTGATTTCTCTAAAATCTCCTACTTTGTAACAGTAAGGTGACCAAGACCTCACAGACAATCTACTCAGCTGCCTCAAGCTTGGGACACTCAAGGCTAGACACTTAAGGGACTGGGGAAATTATTTTTTAAAAGTTAACCATTTTAGGATGTTCTGGTTCAACTAGGATAGGGTTAAGTTTCCCCAGCAGAGAGAGAGGGGGAAGGGATCTCCAGCCGGGTTATTCATACCATGCTGATGTCAGGTCCAGGGGTGGAAAACTTTTGATTTTACTTTCTCTTTGGCTTTTTGGTGGCGGGAAGCTGCTCCGTGACCAGTTGCGGTATTTCTCTGTATATCTTTTGTCTTGTTCACTGTTATTGATATTTATTGTTGTTATAATTGCCACTGCTGTTGTTCAGATTGTTTACCACACTGTTGCATTAAATTTTTTCCTATTTTAACCTGGGTTTGTGCCTAACTGCCAGTCTGACCGGCTGAGGGTGGAGGAGGGGCAACAGCAACATGCTCTCCAGTCCCGGCAGGGCTTAAACCAACACATAGGATTTCAAATTTCTCACTGAAAAAAGCACTAGTTTCTTTCTTTTCATGTGGCATGAAATTCAGCAACATTGTAAGCTCTCCCTGCTATAGATCAAGGGAACTTTGGAATTAAAAGATGCATCTAAGTCCAGTATGAGATATCTGGAAGCAGACGCAAAACCAGCTGCTGGCAAAGTATGGCATCTCATCAGCAAACCTACACACTCGCGTTATCTCAGCGTATGAGGAAGGACACTGGAAATACCTTTTTCTGACTACCTTCAGCAGCAGCTCATCTCCTAAAACAGGAGTTTCTAACCATTACATTCAATACACAAAATGCCAAAACAGGAACTGCAAACGCTGCTGCTCTCGAGCACTGTTGCAAAAACAGATTTGGAACAGAGGGGATTCAGTAGGAGATCTGTGTGGCAGGATTCTGCTCACCTCTCGTTTGATGGGCTCTCCTTCACAATGGATCACTGTGTCTGGAGCCACTATGCAGTATGGACTTGGATCTGTCTCCACCACTTTGAACTCCACTGCACGCATCCCTCCACGCACCAAGAAGATGTCACCTGTAAAACTCCACACTTCAGTAGCCTGCTGCAACTGATGCTGCAAAATGTCAACCCTTGTACTACCAGCAATCCCAGAGGACAAGGAAGTGGGTTACACAGGCATACACTGCTGGCATTTGTAACACTGCTCTGCATTTTGAACTCCAGAGCTGCACCTACTGTGACTACCCAAGCACCAATTAGATTGCAGCAGTTAAGGTTCTCAATTTTCATCCCGTAACAAACAGCAAACAAAACCAGCAAACAATAGAAAAGAATACCGTGCCTAAATACAAAATACAAAGGCAAGGAATCACATTTCTTTCCCACTCAGTTTCAGTTTAACATTTCTAAACCAGGCAAAAAGCCCTAACTTAATAAAAATTAATTTTGGAGTTATTATAACTAGTTGTTACTAGTTATAACTGGCTGCCTCCAGAAGGAAAATAATTTATAAATGCACTATGACTCCTGGCTAAACTGGGCTATAGAAGGGGGATAACTTCAACTGGTGTTTATAGGGTATTAGGACGTATTTGTTCCAGCAGAAGTGCTCCTAGCACAACTCCTGAAGTGCATTTGGTTTCCTATGCTTTCTCCCAGTTGTTAATTAAATTACTTTGAAAAAGTTAATTTAGTTAGGGTGTCAGCTGATATAACCAACCAATCGATTAAGATGCAGGCAACTCCCTAATTCCATCAAGCGGTAGCAACTTAGAACTTGGGAGAAAATCTCATTAAACTATCTGAGCTTTTTGTGATACTCTCCCATCTCATGTAGCAAAAACCCGCAGAACTATAAAGCTGCTCTGCCAGCCAGAAGCAATCCCCCTTTCTTCCGAAGATTATGAAAAAATTAAACCAGCAACAGGAAAATCTCACTCTATAGATGTCAGTCTAATGCTTTGCAGAGATCTGTGCAAGATTCTGGAAATTCTCTTTATTTGGTCTCAGGACCAGCTCACACTTGCTGCCATCAGGATTTCAGTAACAGGCACTATTACCTTTCCTGATGGGTCTGTACGCTTCCAGGAAGTACGGCTTGAGATAGACTTCAAACAGATTCCCCGTGATCCCTTCTACCGTGTCATCAATTGGTAGCACATGGATACGTTTGCCATATTTCACATCTGGGCAAGGCTGGATGCTGCAGAAGAAAACTCCAGTTAGCCACGTCATGCTGGACCTCCACCCGCACCTGGAAAAGACTGTGCTGTCCCTTCCCAGACCAGTACAAATGCTGGAAACGGCCCTCTGAAGTCCTGGCAACACTTCTCACCTGCAGAAGAACATTTCAGTGCTGACAAGGCAAAAATCAGGCCCATCAAGAGCTACTCTTCACTACACATTCTTTCCTTCACTCCTCCCAGCCCCACCCAAGACCACTGGGGAGTTTCATACTTTCTTCCTAACCCCCTGCTCTTCTGTAGGACCTCTTGCCATCCCCAAGGCACATTTACAAGTTACTAATGCAGCCCAAAGACCTGCAAGAGTCACAAACTAACTTCTGTTTCAACATCAAGCTGCTGCTGAACAAGCTGCAAGACAAAGGGTGTTAGGAGAAGCTTCGTTCCTTCTCTCTAGCTTACTGCAGAGAACAGAGGCCCTCTTGCTGAGAACCCCAATTCTGAGCAAAGGCTCTCATAGTACCAACCAGGGGTAACCAGCATGCAGCCAGGCATCTGTCAGTCCCGCTTTGTAGAGGCTGACATTTAGGTTAAAGTCCAAAGGCCCCTTCCTCCTTTTTAAACAAACACTACAGTTATTATTTTGCAGTGTAGGACAACAGCCTATTGTAGCAATAGCTCAGAGCATCAAGCTGTGGCAGAAAGCTAAAACTGGCTTTGCCAGCTAAGAAAAGCCTACATGGAACTGCAGCTGAGCATGCAACTGTCCATACATGACTTTGCTCGAGATTCTTAATAGATTCTTTTACCACATCCTTTACAGAGAGGATACAGCAGAAGGGTAAAGAAAAAGACAGAGTGCTGCAGAAGGAAAACAGCTGGCAGACTCCAAGCAGGAAGTGATTAGCACATGAATCTGGATTTTGGCAGAAACCAGGCCACAGAAAGTAACACAATAAGCAGTGAAAGATCAGCAAGAAAAATTGAGGTCAAGAGCTGTGAAATTCTCTGACCCTCACAACGAAGCTAAGACAATTGGTAACACGTCTGGGAGGCTGAGAACCACAACAGACATACTCCCAGCAGAAAAGGGGAGAGCACAGGCTGAACTGCTATACTAGAAAGTACTCCCAACAGTAACCTCACATCAAGTTAAAGTTAGGATTCACCTTTATTTTAAATCCACAGACTGGCAAAGCCCTGTTTTGTTCCAACCATGATGGTGTTTAAAACTTGCATTTTGTAGTGGTACAGGTATGGATGGAACAACCTCATTTCTCTCCTCCTTTCTCTCCAAAGTTTGTATGAAACACATTTTGCATTTAAAGATTATTCCGTATGTCACTTCAGAAAGTCTAGTGTCAGAAACCAGGCTCTAATTTTTCCACAACATGCAGGATATTTCAGATTAGGATGATGCTCAGGAGAATGAGCTGTTAGTCCTCCCATATTTAAGTCTGCAAACTAGCATTTTTATGTTTAAGAAACGCTCATGTGCTTCCCCATCCAGTCCCACCACAGAATGGAACCTGTCTAAGCATTCCCAATTTTTAAGTTATTTTTATAACAAACATCAGAATATAAACATCCTTCAGGGATTTTTAATCTTGGTATTTGTCCGCTTCATGCTTTTCCCACTCATTTCTAGCAAGTTTTAAATTATGTTTGCCATAGGGCAGCTCAGATACTACGAGATCAATTACAGTGTTGCTTAATGCCTTCCACAGTTAACACCGTGGACATTAATAAACAAGAAAAGTTTGAGTTCACCCGACATTGTAAATTTGGGAAGATGACTGTGACAACGGAGGGATAAATGAATCACTCAATTTAATGACAGGACCTGTGCTCATGAAGGTCCTGAAGAGACTTCGAGAATCTTTAGCATCATTTTTTAGTATCAATCTGAACATGCAAACAGCCAGAAACACATGCAAAAGCAAATGGGGATCCCCGATGTAAAACACACATGAAAACATTTCTGTGATCTCCTCTGAAAGGTGTAAGGATACATCCTGCAGGCCCTGCCTCTGCTACTGACTCCATCAATTCAGAGACAGTAACTCAAAGACATGCAACAGTTAGCAAATGAGTCCTCACCTGATCACATCACCCAGGCGCACTCTCAGGTTGTTGCGAACAACCCTATTCATGCGAATCTTCTCATCTGAGCAGGTGTCATCTGACAGAACAATGCAGACTGCTTCTCTTCTCTTCTTTCCTTTTAGCAGGACAGTATCTCCTCTGAACAGCTGCAATTCGTCCATTTTTGCCTGTAAACAATAACAGCATTAGAAGCAGCTTTTGCAAGACAGGAATTCGAGCATCTGAAGGAGAGTTACTTGACTTTGGAGAATTACATCTTGGAAGCAATATACTAAATCCACAAGGACAGTGGCTCCCAATATGCTGGTCAAGAAGCTGGACTAAGTGCACAAGCTCAACTAAATCCTAGAAACTGGGAATCAAAATAAATTTCACATATCACTAAAGAGCATTAGGAAACAAGATAACCCTTCCTCGCTCATAACAGCTGCCACTTCTGACACAAATACTTACGTTCATGTACTTACGTTCATGTTGCGAAGTTACATTTCAAGTTAATATGCAGCAACAGCTTGCAAATTACCAGATTAAATGCTTTGCTTTTATAGATGACACACCTGGGACAGTGACACAACACTGTTGTCTTCATTGATGGCTTCATCAACAATTAACCGATTGGGCCTGTTCTTCTGCTTCAGAATAGCAGTCGATAAGTCATCAGCTTTAGAACTGGTGAAGAAAACAGAAGTTATGAGCCTGAGTGATACTGCTCCCCCCTTTCAGCCACTCCTCTCTTTTCATCTTCATTTTCTACAGGTTTCATTGTTATCTTGTCTTTTAGGTACTATACTTGTTTGTAAGACAAAGGAGAACATTCTTCCCAGGCACCAGTTGCAAGAGTTCAAAGCACATTTTCTGTCCGGGAATATAACTACTTTCCTAGCTACAAATGGAAATAGCTATGAAGCTATCTATGAAAAGAAGTGGTCAGTGAGATGTTGCTGACTGTAAGATGTTTTGCCTAAAAGAATTAGTCAGACTCATCTGAAATCACATGTAACCACTGCCACCGAAACAAAAGTTCAAGTCTATTTGGTGTCAAATCCTGGATAAATAGGGGAATTAAAGGACAATGCTGCAGCCCCCCTGACAGGAAGAGTTTTAAGAGTTTAGTCTGTCGAGGCCTATTAGTTAAACCTAGCAAGCCAGTAGAAATATTCAAGTGCTCATGAAAAATGGGGGCTTTTTTTAAAATTTTTTTTTAGGATACAAGCACCTTTCCGTAATACCTTCACAGGAGTCACTCCAGCTCTAGCCCACTGTGCCACAAGAAATACAGCAGATAATTTGTTTGTCTTGACAAAATAGAGCCAATTAAATAGCAAGGAAATGGAAAAAAGGCAGATTACTTTCTTTCAAAATTTAATACATCAAATAATTCACTCTATGAAAGAAATACGTATTTTAACCAACTGATTCACGATTTCTTGGATGCCATAAATTAGCCAGCCACAACAGCTGTTGTAACTTCCCTTGGTGGGCACCTGATTACTTTGTCCAAGCGTTCCTGATGTGCCAGGTCAGAACAGAAAACTTTGTAGAGTTTCATTTGATACTGACAAAGAAAACGAAGTCTTCCCTTGTCCTAAGCAAGTGCAAGCACCAGAAAACAGTACGGAGCTTTGTGGACAATGGTGTTGGCAGTACACTTGGTTCCATTTCACTCTTTTAGGGACAAAATAACCAGAAGAAATCAAACCTTGAGTGAAAGTGGCAGAGCAAGCAGCTACATGGAACGAACACAGATTGTGGCAGCAGCACATCACTTGGCATGCTCACTGCATTTTTAAAATGGACAGAGAGGGGTGGCATACCTACAGTGTGATGTTGCCTCAGGTCCCCCACCCCTCAAGACAGGTTTTTCCAAGACAGGCTATGTGATAGTGACTCCTTTCTCTGACATGTAAAAGGGGGAACAATACTGAGCAAGACTATGAGGGCAACCAGCTTCTTTCCAAGGGGTTTTCAAGCTTCACATTAAGCCCTGATAGCATAAGAAACATGTTGCACATGACAGACAACATTACTTTAAGTGAACAAAAGGAGGGGCTGTAAAAAATGTCTTTCCTGGACTGCTAGCACTAGGAAAGTTGTCTATTCCCTCTCTTCATTAGAGTACAAGAGGTAAGACATTGACATCTGTCCCTTTCAGTTTGAGATGTTACAGATCCATTCTCTGAACCCAAAAAGACACAACAAAGGATATATCCTGGAAGGATCACATGAATTCCATCTGTAACCTAAAATGTGGTCTTGTCAGAGTCCTAAAAAGTCTGGGATTTCCAGGGAAACTGAACCAATATACTGTTGGGCCATAAAGAATCTTGTGGTTAAAACAGTGCATAAAAACAACCCACCTGTAAGGACCTTGCCTCAGAATTAGCTCCTGGCAACTGGAAATCAATTTAGCAGGCAGATTTTAAAACCTGAGCTAAGGGACACCAGAAAAAAACAATACCTCTATTTAGCCTGTTCAAAGTGGGAATGTAACTCACACTCCTCTGCATATGATATGTGGATCTCAAGGTCTTTTGGTAAGAAACTGCTATTAGACCTTGGCTGCCTAATCACTGAAACAGAGTGGCTGTCCCTCGAGATGCAGATACTGCTATGCAGTCTAAATAACAGTCTGGGACACAAGATAAAAATGAACAGAAAAGGGACTGGGCAGCAAGTGGAAGTTTTTGGACCAAAAGTGTCCATAAACCAAAAGCTGTATAAATCTGGAAAGAAAGTTCAGATGCCTCCCAACACACTGCAGTGCTGAAGAGCACAGCAAGAGGTCCACTTGGTTCTGTGGAATGCGAGAAAAAAAGTTTTAGTACTGAAGAACTGAATCTACAGTTCCCTAAGTAAGAAGCAAGAGCTGGATCAGTGTTGTCAGGACATTACTGCACTTAAAGCAATCGAAAAGTTTGGAGGCATTAAAAATGGTGTAAAGGTCTCTTAAGAAACAGCATGTAGGCATCTAAATGTGTAGGGTCAGCTTCAGTTA
The DNA here is from genome assembly GCF_965140245.1 of Athene noctua. NCBI lineage: Eukaryota > Metazoa > Chordata > Aves > Strigiformes > Strigidae > Athene > Athene noctua. The sequence goes on from NC_134077.1 coordinate 11,430,513, forward strand.
TCTGACCTGACAGTTCTGCAGACAAAGAAACAAAGGTGTTACAAAATTACACGTCAGCCACACAGGAGAGTGCTGTTATTTCTTCTACAGACAAGGGTAAGGACTTTGAGAAACAAGCACTACCCATCTTTCAGGAGCAATTTAGAATACTATTATCACCATTTGCCCTCATTGTATCTCTCCTGGGAGTTCCTCGTGCTGTAACAGAAATAATAAAGCAAAATATATCAATGCACCTCAACCACAGTCAGACAATCCCGGACATCTGTGCATCAGGGAAGAAGAGCCTGAACTGCAAATACTAAGCAGCAAAGCCTCAGGTATGGGTTGGGGCTCTCTCCTGCCAACTTTCCTACGTGTGCTGGTAAACTTCAGCGAAGGGTAGGACAGACAGCTAACCTAGGTAATTTTTAAAGCTCCTCAATGAGTTTTCTGTCAGAGAGAGCCTGGCGCAAATCCTCTAGATCATTTCCCCTACTCACCCCTTTTGTCAGCTCCCTCACACACTTTCCCTCTTGTTCCTTTCTTTCACTGAGTCAACAAAGAGATAAACTGAACACAAAACATAGCTTTAGAGCTGTTTAGGAATTAAAAGGAAATTCAAAGCCTCCATCAAGCCTGCCCCTAAAGAGAGGCCAGAAGTGAGGACATAACCCCCAGCACAGCTAACGGGCCAAACTTGCATATAAAGCGCAAGATATCAACAAAATTGAAGCAAATATGTACCAGCCTTAAAGACCAACAATAATGGATTCTCCATTCTGATCCTCAGCCACCTTTTCTCTCTCAGTAAAGCAGTCCAACAGCCCCATTTGTCACAGCAAAGAGGTGGGGGCTACTTTCTACAACTTACATCGCTTCATCATTTTTCTCTGTGTCAGAGCTCCCCTTGTTAGGCATGCAGTAACACCCAGAGGCTATGCGTTATGGTGAATGGTTTAAAGAGTGAGAGCAGCAAGTAGTTACCAATTAGCGATTCTTCTGAAAATGACTACTAAACGCCAAAGCTCACTTATTTCCTTAGTTTAAGTTGTTCCTGCAAGTCTGTGCTAAAAATATAGCACAAAGCCACTGACTCAAAATTATTCCAGCTGCAGTAACGAAAGTGAAAACAGTCATGCCTTCCATATGCTGCTGTTGTGCCTTTTTATCAGTATTCTCATGAACTCACTTCTGAGATAAAACCTGCCAGCAGTTTCTTACCACCCTGAACATCCATGTTATAGACTGAACTGCTTTCTCCACGTAGGTATTTAAAAAAAAAAAAAAAAAAAAATTAAAAAACCCATAAAGTATTTTATCCACAAAAAAAAAAAGAGATATCTGATAACTGCAGCCACTTACAGAACAGCACATGACACCCAAGTGGTGAGTTCATACCCGTGTTAGAGATGCCAAGTTCTCAAACACTGTTTCAGACAGGTAGGCACATGAAAACGAGAATCTCTTCAGAAACGGCACTCTCACCTCTTGCAATGCTACTTGCTGTGATAAGGCTCAATTCAGCAAGATGGCTGCCAGCAGCATTGACCCAAAAATGGCAACTAAAAAGTAACTGTTTTCCAGTTGCAGAGTAATTTTTGTTGATTCTTATGTGGTAAAAAAACAACTTTTCTAAAGTAGAAATTTATTTTTAAAGACACTGTTCACCTCACTCAACTGCAAAATATGCCTCTGAGAACATTACTTCCACCACAAGCTCTACCACAGACACTGAATTCTTGGAAATGACTCAGTATGACCAAGAAGGTCTAAATTTCAGGAGTTACAAAAGAAAAGAACACACACAAAGGACACTAAAGGGACAGAAAGAGTCTCTGGCAAGGCCAAAAAGTCACTTCAACTATTATTGAATTCGATAAATTTTTTAGGTTCTATTTTTACTTTTCTCAAGTGGCCACGAAGGGTCTTGCACACGTGGGCTGGGAGCCGAGAGACCATTATTACCCAAGTCACTTTTAAGGAGCACGAAAGATGATCCTCAGCCTGGAACTGGAAACACAGTGAGGCAAGACACCGGAGACGAAAATATAGCCGATTGCCTCAACTGCCACAGAGGCCAGCCCGGCACAACATGTCTGCCTCTGCTAATGCCAAGTCACTTGCTAGCCCCGGCCCGAGGGCCGCTGCGAGGAGGAGGCCGGGACGTGCCTCTCCCCTTCTCGCTGCCCCGCCAGCCGCTCCAGGGCCTGGAAGACAAAGCCCTCCCTGGCTGAGGCCTAGCCCAGGCGGGACAGCACGAGCTGCGCCGGGGCACAGCAGGCAGGCGGCCCCGAGCCGGGGCACGGCCAGAGGCCGGCGGAAGGCCCGGTCTGGCCAAGCCTCGCTCCCCCCCCCACCCATGACTCGACACTTCCCGGGGAGGCCCGGCCGGGGCCGGGCCGAGGTGGAGGGGGAAGGCGGGCGGCGGCGAAGCGCGGGGAGCGGCCCATCCCCCTTCACGCACCGCCTCCACCTCCTCGGGGCCTGCATGACACAGCGGGATGGTGCGAGGGATCGGGCCCGCCGACGGGCCTGGGTCGCGCCTGGCCGCGCCGAGGCGAGGTAAAGGCGGGCTAGGCCGGGCCCGGCCCAGCGCCGCCGCGGCGGGGCCTAGGCCGCGGCCTGCCAACGGGCGGCCCGCACTTACTCGGATCCCGAGGCCATGTCGCTGGGGGGGAAGGGGCGAGGGGAGGCGGGCGGCGGCAGCTCCTCCGGGGTACGGCGGCGGCAAGTCTCAGGCTGGCGGCGACGGCGGCGGGCCCGGACGCTTCGCGCTGACTGAACCTCAGAGCCGACTCATCAGAAGGGGAAGGTCTGCCCTGCGCCGCCTCACCTGCCTAGCAACAGCGTGCGCTGACCAATCGGAAATTCCTCCCGGGCAGCGTCTCAGCCAATGGGAGGGGCGGAAGCGGGGAGGACGGGGCTGCGGGGGGGAAGGAGCGGGCGCTCTCCCTCCTCCGCCCCGCCCCTCTCTTTTTCTCTTCGCAAACGTCACGAGGAAGCTCTACGTCCGCCAGCCAATCGCGGCGTCGCCCCTGCCATGGCTGTTCTACCGGGCAACAGGGCCCGGACAGCCAATGGCAAAAATCCACCAATGGGAAAATCCGGACGGCAAGTCCCGCCCAGACAGTTACCCGGGTCAGTCTCGCTTCTCGATTGGCTAGCGCCCGAGGAAAGGGGAAACGGGCGGCAGGGCTGCAGCCAATCAGGAGGCGCGGGAGGCGGGTGCTCGGGGAGGCGCAGGGGGGGGTTGACCGGGCTCGCACGCGCTGGCATGGCGGCGGCGGGCAGGGGCGACGCGGTGCGAGTGGGGCACTGCCCTCAGGGGAAGGGGTGCGTGCGGCCTCCCCTCCACCCAAAGCACCCACACGCCTCCCTTCTCCCCATTTATGTATGTCTTGAGCAGTTTTCCTTTCCCCGGGTCGGTATTTTTGGCAGGGCCGGACCGGGAGACCCACCGCCCTCCGCACCCCGGTTCCCAACCCCTTTAGGCACTCGCATCCACCCGGGGGCGTTTCCTTGCGGCCAGAAACACCGCTGGAACCAAACGACGTTGCACCTGGAGCCCCATTCCTGCAGCCTGCGGGGGAATGCGACTTGCCAAGATATTTTTCCATAAGGAACCGCGGGGCAAACCCCTTCCAAGCCCCGTTGGCGTTCAGAGGGTGCCGCAGCAGCTCCCACCTCTCGCTTCTGAGCTTTGTCATCTCGTTTTCTCTCTCCCAACTCACCCTTTGCCTTGCAGCTCCTGCCTTCCCTCGTGGGATGCAAGGCTCGCCCAAGGCTCAGCTGGTCACCCAAAATCAGCTGCGCCAGAGGCTGGGCAGGAGCAAGTGCCCCTTCCCCACCCTGCTCAGTGTCACAGAGGAGCCCAGAGACTCTGGGCTCCAAACAACACTGACAAGAGTACAAAGCCAGGATATAAGGCACATCTGTGGGAACACTCTAAAACAGAGAGTTATACAGCAGGTATGTTTACTCTGGTGGCGGTGTGCAAGGGGATTTCTCCACAAAACTTGCACACCAGCAGCCCATTTTACTAAAAACCGACAGAGTGTGGATATACATATTCATTGGATTATGTAACACAAATGTCCATATGCATGAGCAAGGCTGGGTTAGTTCAAAATGTCGTCGTCAGCAGTTTATGTTCTCTTTGCACCTGCGCGTTTGGCACCTCCTGGTGGGCATCTTCGGGAGGAAGGCTCACAGTCTTTCTCACCTTGTACTTTTCCTCAGAGCATGCACAGATTCTCTGAGCCAATTTCTTGAATAACAAGAGTGGCTCCTGCTGGTTTACCACCTCAATCTTATCTAAAAGCACCAGTATATTAAATTCTACTGCCCATATACAGCTATCTATCCATTACAAAGACTAAACTAGTTAGTGCACATCTGCTTTCCAAGGATATGTCTCTTATTTTTGCCAAACATAGTAATTCTTGATAAGTTTCCACAGAAAACTGCTTTGTTTTGATGAACCCACTAATCCTTGGTAAGCTTCCACAGAAGAGTCAGGGCAAGCAGGATTATTAAGATGTTCAGAGATAAGTGTAAGTTGTTATAAGTAAATAAGTTGCAAAGTAGGTGATCATTTCCTTCTATCAGTAGGACAGGCGACCTGACAACACTTTGTTTTATGAGACTGCCTGACTCTGCCACAACCTTCCTGGAGCCCAGAGCTTGCCCCACCACATAGAGCAGATGATGATGGTATCTCTGCTCTTGACCTCCCAAGAACCCAGGGCACAGCCCACGGGCTCACAGCCCCTCCAGGCAGTGTCAAGGTTTGCTTTGGAAAAAGGGCAAAAACTTCAAATAGAGCCAAGGCTTTTATCAGAAAAGATTTATTTTTTTTCAGTCCTTTGGGAATCCAGCTTTATCCAAGAGTCATTCTGAGTCTTAGAGGAGTCCTTAAAGGCCTTGTGCCAGCCAGCCTGATACAGGGAGACTTCAGCAGGTGGGGATGGGGAGACTGATCAGTTTAGCTCAGAGGGTCCTCTGTGGTCCTGAGGTAATCCTGTATGCTTCTGGCAAGAGAATCCATGTCTGGGAACATCGCCTGCTTCAGACACGAAACCAGGTACAATGGGAAGGGCCTGGAAGAGAAGGGAACGTTGCAGCAGCAAGGACTGTGGCATTCCCTTGCTGTGGTCTGAATAAGCCATTCGCTCCCCATGGGCAGTGCAAAGCCCCCAGTTCTGCCCCAGCCTTTGCCCTCCCATTTAGCTCCATGTCAGCATTTTGTGCCCCAGGGAGTCCCTGCTGAGCCACAGCCCGTGGCCCCTCAGAGCAGATGTGAGGGGAAGCTCCTCAGACACACCTGAGCTGCAGGTGCAGGCTAGCAGGAGCTGAACTGTCCCACAGTTTGAAACATGGGCTGCACTGCTGGAGCTCTCCTGTGGCCAGCTAAGATCCCACTTATCCCTCTACACACCTTCCCTGACGTTCCTGCTGCCCATCCTCCCCAGGGGGGCCCTGGGAGAACTTCTGCCAGTAAGCAGCCGCCTCCTGCTTTCGATTCAGTTTCCACAAGGCTTGCACCAGGTAGGAAGCAGCAGCTGGGTCACCTGCAAGACACGAAGTGGGGGGGATTCAGCCGTTAGCAGGGGAGGAGCAGGTCCCCAGTGTTGCTGTGGGTTGCAGGGTGTTGCAAAAGCAGCTTCAGAGCCAGACAAAAAAGGTGAGCAGAGCAGAGGTGATGTAATGGGGCGGAGACTGTCCCAGCTGTGTCACAGGCTCTAATTAACTCCAGGGCTGGCAGTGAAGGCAGATGGCATCAGCCCTGCGGCCCAGCCAGCCACACCTCTGTTGGGACAAGAGTTGGGGTTTTCCTTGCAGGCAGGTCTGCACCCCCGAAGGGAGGAAGCCTCAGTCAGGACTGGGACCAGCAGGTTTGGCAAATCCTGGTGAAGCTCACATCTCTGCAGCGTGTCAGCACAGCTAGAGCACTGAACAGGGGTCATGCCTGGGAGCAGCACTCAGCTGTGCTCAGGACATGTACAGCTACCTGCCCTGCTCCCCTCTCCACTGACAGGCCTCCATACTCAGCCTCTGGATGGCCAGGCATGAGCATGCTGCTTCCTAGGATGAAGCAAGACTCCAGTTCCTCTGTTCTGGGAAAGCAGACCCTGTCTGTGAGAAAGCTGGCTGTACCAGGCTGGGGTCTGAGCAGGAAGAAATTTCCAGGCTGTCTCAGGGCACAGGTTGTGGGCAGGGTTCTGATACACTCCTCTGACAATAGTTTTGGTGTGCCTCTCCAGGGCAGTGAGCGGGCCAGGCCCCACAGAAGCATTTCAAGTATGTGACATTGATTGCAGCTGTACTGTAGTCCTTGACATCCAAGTAAGTGTGGTCTAAAGCATAAGATCTTTCTGCTGAAGACAGAAAAGCAGCCCAGGACAAATTTGTGGAAATCCCCTCTGTTCCTCACCAAAATGAGCCTCTTACCTGGCAAGGTCTGCAAACCATAATGGAAATCCAACAGGGCTTCCTTGTGCCTCCCCAGCTCCAGGAACTGCACACCTCGCCCGATGAGAGAGAGCAACCTGATCTTCTGGAGCACCTCCAATTCTGGCAGGAGATTCTCTGGCACTGAAAGAACATGCACCTGGAGACAGCATCCTCCAGATATTCCCTCCCTTGTGCCAGCAGGCTGAGCCAGGTTAGCAGCCAGGACAGGCCAAACCTTTATTTGGGCTACACGTCTTCCAGCTCCCCGGGCCCCAGAAGGCAGAGCTCAGCCTCTCCACCAGGCTGGGAGAGGCCAGGAGGCGGCAAAGGGTGAGGAACACCAGGAGCTTGGTTCGTTACACGGCTGCAGTGAACACTGACCTCAGCAGCAGCCTGGCCTTTGCCCATCTGCACAAGTGGTACAGATCTCTTCCCTGAAATCTGGACTGGAGAAGCTTCCTGGTTCAGAGCCCATTTAACTGTCACTTAAGACAGCAGGGAAGGAGGCAGAGCCGAGGCCAAACCCTGTTCCAAGCAAACCAGCCAGTCCCTTCAGAGGCTCCAGCGTGGCAGAGAGCTCAGCACGCTGCGACAACCACCTCCTGCCAGAGGTGACACTGGGCCCAACACCTTGGTCCTGTACGTACTGTTGCCAAGCACACACATCCCACTGCAACCAGGCCCCTACACAGGTCCCAGCTGTGCAGCGTCCTACCTGTTAGTTCAGCACCAGACCCATAAAGCTGGACTCGTACGAGATCGCTGAGGCACCTGCAGGTGAGAGGATGAAGGAGCTTTGGTACAATTCCAGGGCTAGGAAGCTAGTTGCAGGTTGTCAGGCCAGCCCCTGTGCCACGCTGTGCCCTGCTCTGGCCCCCGACAGCCCTTGCTGCCTTCTGAGGAGGCCCCTTCTCCCAGCGAGGCTTCGTCACCTGCTGAATTGGGTTATGGCCTCCTTCCTCTCACCCAGGTTGGCCCACGCCCAGCCCTGGTGCAGGTATGCGGCTGTTCTCCAGGCAAGGCAGCACACACTCTCCTTCTTCTGGGACAGGAGTCCACCCGCCTGCCCTGCCCCAGGCGACGGGCACTCCTCCAGCCTCTCCTCCACTCGTAAGATCCGCGGGATGAGGTCAGTCGTCCGGCTGATGACCTCCTCGCACATGGTTATGGCATCCTGGTGCCTCCCAGCCTGCTCCAAGGCAGACGCTGCTTCCAGGAACACCTCAGGGATCCTGGGCAGACCTGAGCGACAATCTAGGGGCACCTGGGGAACAAAAGCGATGGCAGTGCTCAGTCACAGACCTGCAGAGCATCCAGCCAAGCAGACTGACCCTGTGCTTACTGGGAACCAAGAGCCCAGCAAAGCTCAGACCCACTCCCACAGACACTGGAGCCCATCGGAGAAGGCAGAAGCTGTGAAGCACTGACAGCTCATCAGAGTCAAGGCAGCAAATCCCTACTCTTGAAGGACATCCAAAACCAGGACAACAGCTGCTCCCCACAGCAAATGGGAAGCTGTTTCTCCAAATAGCAGTGGCAAGTGGTCTCTGGTGCGAATCCAAAGGCGGACATGCCACAGGTCAGAGGCACCACCCCCCACTTCGTTTCCTTCACATCTCAAACTAGACACTGAAACCTGGAGTCCAGGGCTGACACCCTGGACCTCATCTATCAAATCACCAAAGGAGCTCTTCACCAGGACACCTACCTGCTGCTGCAGACCCTCCTGAAGCAGAGCCAGAAAATCCAGGTAGTGTTCTACTGCATCAGCCTCCCTGCAAAGGGACAGAACATGGGTTGTAAGGAGCAGAGGGACCCCAAGAAGTTCCAACAGCCAGACAGAACCTGGACCACCAGCCCACAGGCTCTCCCTGTACCACACTCTGAGCAGACCTACAACAGCAATACTGAACTGGATGATTTCCAGGAGCACAGAGGAAAATGCAGAGCCCAAACAAGCAGCATATTGCAAGCAGACCAGAGGAGCTGTTACCTCCCATCCTGGAGACACCGCTGTGCCAGCAGGTACTTCACTTCAGAGGGGTGACGATGGCGAAGGATTAAATCTAGTATTGGTGTGTGGACAAGAAGCTCTGTTTGGATTAGGAAGTATGGACTAGAGGAAGCAGCTGCTGGACTTTCTTCTTCCAGAGCCTGTGAAACAGGAACAAAAAACTGTGGTCAACACCATGCTGGTCAAGTCGCGAACAGCTGCACTCATTTGCCACTGCTGGCATCTGGAGATGCCCCCAGACAAGCACAAGCACTGCACTTTCATAAGCACAGCTACACTATTCTCGCTTGCTACAACACAGCTGCTTTCAGGAAGATCCACCAAGATCACACAGGGACAGACAGATTTCTGATGTCCACATGGCATCAGATTTGCAAGATCACCCAGATCACCTCTGGTTTTTAGTTCAAGGTGCTCTGAGCTGCCTGGAACACCATCTCCCTTTGCAGCTGCAGACCGAGTTAGACCAGATCTTGGGCCATTCATAGTGAGAGATCCCTCTCTACAGCTGTGTTTGAATCTTACAGATTTCAAACAGCTGAAGAGCTAAAGACCTGCTCCTCCCAGGCAGACTAAGGTTGCTATGGATAACACACATACCCTCACAGCCACAATCTGCCTTTTAAAGGCCTCTTCACAAATACATACTTCATTAAGAGACGGAAGCTTTCTGACATGAGTGTAACCTCTTCTCCCAAGCCATCAAGAACATGAACAGCGACCCAAAGGTCTTGGCACGTCTAACCACCAGGTGCTGAGAAGGAATTTCTGATCTCACTGGGCTCCTTCCCGCCCACTGCTGAAGGCAGCACTATGGCTGGATCGCTGTAGTCTACTCTAGGGACCCTCCAGGGTCAAACAGCCCCCCAGAAGGCAGGAGCCTGCTTGAAAGCTCTGTGCAGGTTTTGCTGGGAAAAAATCAACCCAGAAGTACAGGAAGCAGACAAACCTCATTGAGCAGAGCCAGGGCCTGCAGCTCCGCATCAGTCTCCCCCAGCTCGTGGTACATTGCTGCCATGTGGGACAGGGCAGGAAGGCACTGGAAGTCTACCTGGAGGGCCTGTTTCAGGTGCTGAAGGGCTGTCTGAGGCTTGCCCTAGTTAGATGGAAAGAGGTCCACATTGCAGGGACATCTGGCTGACATCTTTACTGTTTGGCAGGATCCCGATCCCCACTCTGCTTCCCCAGTGCTCCCCACTAAGGGCAGCACTTTAGCCCAAGGCAGTCCTCCTCAGGCTGGTTTTTGAGCTTCTCTCTCTGCAGTGACCGTTTGCACTCAGCCAAAATCCCTACCTGGATTTTGCAGCTGCCAAAGGAGGCTGAAGCCACAACAAATTCTGCTCAAGACCTCGCCTTCCTGCAGCAGCCCAGAACCAGGCAGAGTGGACACCAGCCTGAGCCTTCCCACCCCACTCTAGGCTGCGTTTCCCCTCTCCCTGTGGCAGGAGAGGCCTGGCCATTACCATTCGCTGAGCACAGTAGCCAAGGCAGGTGTAGATCTGTGCCAGGACCCTCTTGGAGCAGAATCCTCCCGCAGCCTCCTGAAGGAGGGAGAGGGCAGTGGGGAAGTTCCCAGCCTCCAGCTCCTGCAGCCCTAGGACAGACCCAACATCTCAGCTCTGCGGCTCCCCTTCCCACCCCACCTGGCTCCCAAACAAGCGTATGTGCCCTTTTCTTCCCAGTGCCACAGGGACCTGCATGATCACCTCTGCACCCAGCGGTACACAGCAGGATGGTGCCAAGCTGCCATCTTTGTGTTGCAAGAGAACAAGTCAATCGATGGAGATGTCTAGAAGAAATAGCAACAGCATCCGAGCCCAGATACCAAGGTGCCTGCCCGGGCCCAGAACAAGGGCAGAAGTAGGTGCTGGGGAGGTCCACCTTCGCATTCACAGCAACAGCGGTGCAGATGGGGAAGCACGGGCAGAATCTCTGAAAGACTTTTTCCAGCACATCTGGGCCATTTTCCAGTAGGGATCCCAGTGCTGGGATATTAATTCATGAGCATTTATCATGAATGGTATTTGCTTTTCTTTCAGTCCCCATTTCAGGCTTTCCTCTGAGGCCCCTCTCACACGCCTACCTCACATTCACATCTGTCACCTTCCTCCTGGAAGTGCTATCGCCACTCTAGAGGCTTTTGAGAGGTCTGTGGGCAGGAGCTTCTGCCCCACCTCCTTGCAGGAAAGCCCTGCATCAGCCAGAGCACAGCAAGGCAGTGCTGGCTGCCCCCAGAGCTGCTGGGGTTGTCAAGACAGCAATCGAGGGAAAACTACAAGTGGAACAGATTTCAGCAGTCACACGAGATCAGTCACCTGCTGTAACACCAGGCTGCAAAGCTGCACAACAGCTCTGCATGGCTCTTGCAGGATCATAATCTAACAGGAATGATCTACTTGTAAGGCAGGTGCCAGAAGACAGACAGAAGAAAGGAAAATCCTCACAGGTCCCCTGCTAGCTTTCCACTTTATACAAGATCACTGGGGTGCCCAGACACCTACCTAAAGCCACAGACAGGCAGAGGAGCCCTGTGACAGTGCAGAGAAAGGCTTAGCTGGGGAAAAAGCAGAGCTCTTGGAATAATGAACAGCAAAGTTGAGACCCAGAGGCTCAACCCAGCCCAGAAAACCCCAAGGGCCGGTTTGCTTGGGAAGAAAAACCAGGATAAGGGCAGGGAGAGGGGGTCCTGGGACAGGACAACAGTGGGAGGCTGTGCTGGTGTAAGTATCTCCTCCACACAAACCTTGCAGAAAGGCTGCTGTGGTGCAGAGGATCTCTTTCAAGTCCTCAGTGCTCTGTAGAAGGGGCAGGGAAGGCTTCTCAGCAGGTACTCGCCATGCCTTGAGCAGGGAGAGGAGTTCATTCTCCCCCTCACGGCAGTGAGATCTTCCTGTGTCCTGTGAATACACAGAGAGAGAGAGAGCAGGGAATGCTGAAGGGAAGCAGGAAACACTGATCCCAGGGCATGGGGCAACAGAGGTCATATCAAATCCTTTGACCGTGCTCTCTGTGCTGGGGAGCAATGTCCTACCACCCCCTCAGTTCAGCTACAACCCCCTTGCTGCAATGACTCCTGAATGGCCCAGGGAAGCACCTCCTCACCTCAGCGCAAGCTGCACCCCACTGGGTGCCTGGCGAGGCAGATCCAAGTGCTGTTGGAGGGCATTCAAAAAAGGTGGGACCCCTCAGCAGCTTCACAATCAGCAGGGAAGGTTCCTCTGCATCCCACTGCTCACAGCTTGCTCCCTACAGGGGCTGCAAGTCCACCCACAGCCCCCTTCCAGCCTACCCAAGTGTCCCGTCTCGCACCTTGAGGTCCAGGGCCCCAACAGGTAGGGGATATTCTGGGACTCCTTAACACACTTGGAGCCATCAGGCTACGCTGGGACACCGGGGAGAGGATTACTCACGCTCAACTGGGCAGTGCTGGTGGGTTCAGGTCTCCAAATGCCACAGCAACATTTTGCAGAGTGGGGTTTATGACACAGTATTTATGCCAGCTCTACTTCCTTTAGTAAACCCACGGGTATTTATAACTGCGCAGATACTCCGGTGCAGGTGACCAGGAGCTGTGTGGCATCCGCCCGTGCCCAGTTACCTCAGCGTTGCTCAGGAGCCTGAAGAGGCTGGCAGTGCTTCCCAGGTGGCCGGCTGACAGCCACCACACGGCTTGCAGGGCACCCAGTCGGTGCAAAGGTGCCTGCAGCTCCTCCACAGTGACCTCCCGCAGCACCTTCTGCCACAGCTCCTCAGTGCTAAGATCCTGTCCGCAGGCCCCACAAGCCTCCAGAACTGGAAAAAAACAAACCCAAACAAGAAAAACTCCATCCATGACACAGCAGGTTGGTACCCTGTAACAGACACCCTCCCAAGAGGAAGAGAAAGCCTCTGTCAAGCACAGACTCCTCATTGCAAGGGGAGGAATGGGGTTTCAGGGCTGGTCCAGACTCAGCAGCATGAAAACCAAGCTGTCAGACAGTGGAGTTAACAGCTGCACACTCAGGAGACAACACACTGGTTCAGAGCTATGACTTCAGCTCTGCTGAGCCCTCCTGAGGTCACTTGCCCCCAGGCAAGAACAGGTCAACACTGCAGATCCTCCTCTGAGCTGCAGCCTATTTCAGTAAGTTTTCTTTGAAGCCAGCACACCATAATTAAACACTCATTTTGTACTGTCATTAAAATTTTGCTAGAGACTTAGCACCTTACATCTTGAAAACTCTAATTTCTCCTAAAAACCCTGGCCCATCCCTGCAGGTAGCAGCAGGCAGACAGGCAGCTGTACATCATGCCTGGCTGCAAGCCACCCCACCTCCAGTCCTTACCAGCAGAGCCAGGCTTCCCTGCTCACAACCCCCTCACCTCCAGCCAGTCACCACACAGCTCCAAAGCATGTCGTTGCCCTGAGGGGACCCCCTACAATCTCTTTACCTCTGAGGAGCCCCGGGTGTATTCCTTCTGCTTCTCCTTCCATGGCAGAGTCAGACGCTCCCATAGTAAAAAGCAGGGAGTTGTAGAGGACGGTAAGCTCCAGAGGCAGGGTGGGGAGGGCAGCTGGCAGTCCTGTGATCACAGCCAAGCCAACAAGAAATTGAGCTGGTTAAGGAAAACCAAACAGCCATCTGTGCTAAGGTGTCATCACCCGGCTTTGTAACAACAGAATTGTATTTTTTTGTTGCTAAGATTTAACAACTTTGAAATTGCAGTACCTAGAGAGACAACACATTTCACGTCTCCAGGTGCCGACACTGCTTCAGACATCCATTCCTCAGCTATCCAGGTGCTGCAGTCCTCCCGGACTGAGACCTTTCAGCTCTCCCAAAAGACCATCAAGAACCTGCCCTCTTCCAATACACACCCACCATGCCCATGCTGTCTCTCTCTCTCCCTCCCTCCCTCGCATCAGGTTTCCTCTATACCACAGTTGTGGCAGGGAGCCCCTTCCCCAGCTTCCCAGGACAAAGATTGACTCATTCTTTCCAGAAAGCCCAGGGTTTGCTCACATCCCCCAGCAAGGTCAGCTAGAGGTTGGGGCTGGGCCTTAATCCTTTTGCGGGCCCAGTTCAGCTTGGGGCAGCAGGGAGGTTTAAGGCCCCTCCCTCCAGCAATTTGTTTCCTCCGCTGGGATACCGGAGCTGCAGCCCGGTAAACACCCGCGCCCGGGAATCGGTGCTTCCACACGCACGCAACTGGAGTCCGCGGCGGCAACGGGTGGGAGGGTGAAGGCAAGACAGGGGGCAGGGCGGCCCCGGCCGGCCGAGCCGCCACTCACCCCGCATCCTCAGCAGCAGCTCCTCGAAGCCACCTCGCAGCTGTCGCACCTCCCGCGCCGCCGCTGTGCCGGCCCCCGAGCACCGCGCTGCCTGAAAGGGAGATGCTCACCCGCTGGCCTGGCGACGGGGCCGGCCCGGGCCGCGGCGCCCCTTCCCATCCCGCCCCGCTGCCGACGGGCAGGCTGCAGCCTAACCCCGAACGGCACCGGAAGCAGCGCGGCCGCGGAGGGAACAGCCCCGGGGCTCAGAGCACGGCGGGGCAGAGGGAACCCGTCGCACCCGCCAGCGCCTGGCCAGGGCCATGTTCTCGGCGTCCCAGGCCCGCAGGCAGCCCGGCTCCTGCACCACCCCGCGCCGCCGCTTCATGGCCGCCGCCATCTCCCGCGCTCCTCCCGCCTTCCCGCCGATTGGCCGGTGCCCGCCCACCCGCCACCATCATTGGCGGGCGGGGCAGAGCGGAAGCGGCAGTCGTCAAGGCAACAACGAATCGTGTTGAAGCGGGGTGGCGCCAGCCCAGCAGGACCAAACCTCTCCGCAGGGCGCAGGCGCCGGCCGCCGCGGGGGTAACCCGGCCGGGCCCGGGGGAGGGTCCCGCCTGCCCGCGGCCCGGAACCGGGGACGCGAAGGAGGAGACGACCACAGCCCGCTTCGTATCTCACGGTTTTATTTGCAGACATCTGTTTCGCAGCCGCGCAGAGCCTTGCACCACCACCGGACAGCGAATTCCGCCCCCGCACGCCCCCCGATTAATTAATTAGTCATTTAATAACGAAGCAAGCCCTCTCCGGCTGCCTCCAGCACGCTAGGCACGGCGCAGCCCCCAGCGAAGTAGGTCAGTGACAGACCAGCGCTGCAGACTGCAGCAGGCAGGAGGCAAAGCTGTGGGGTGAATGAGTGATGCCAACTTGCTGGGTTTGTTGTTTTTTTTTAAAAAAAGAAAAAAGGCTCTACTTCCTAGCAGAGACTCAAGCATCACTTGGGAACAAAAGCGTTAACAGCCAGATATGTAGAAATACCCAGGAAAGCGTAGCACCACGCTAAATGCAGAGCTCCCAGATTGCTTTCCAGAACTGGGTCCATCCCCTTTTTTTTTATCCCAAATGGGGTACTGAGGCACAGTAAGGTTAATAACAAAAACTAAAACAACAATCTCACTCCAAGCCACGTGGCAAGTCGAGTCAGAGCTCATGGGAGAGAGCAGAGTTCCCCAGCCCTGCTCCTCAGGGAAGGGGAGACATGCACACCAAAAACATGACTGTGCCTTGGCATAAATAAGGAGCCTGAAGTGTTGAAGGAAGAACAGAGAGAGATGGGATGGAGCGAGGGGTGTGGGAACGAAGATCTACTGAGCCCTGACCTCCCCCCAGCAGTGCCATCCCTTGTGGTGGCCGTGTGCGCAGCGCCAGCCCCACAGATCAGAGGAGGGAGATGCTCCCAAGAGCCACAAACTTTTGCAGTGGTGGCAGATTTCAGTTGCTGTTTCCCAGGCAGCACAAGTGAGACATAATTCCACCCCTGCCCCGTGCCAGGACCACCGGGCACACAGTCCTGCCACTGGCATGAGGCAGGGAAATTTCCCCATGGAGCTCTTTCCCCTGCCCAGAGGAAAAGGGCGCTGGGCAGGAGCCTTGCCAAGGAGCACACACACAATGTCCGAAGTGCAGCAGCCTTCTGGAGTGCAGGATGGAAACCACCCTGCTGAGCAGGCTGAGGATGAGATGTCCTCTGTCACGCTCAGCAAAGTAACACAGGGATCAGAAACAAACTGCTTGGAATCAGTGCTGCAGGGAAAGACCAAGCAGGCTCCCGTGACAACCTCAACAGGGCGATGTAGGGCAGAGCCTGCTCCCCAGCACACCAGGTTTCCCAAACAGCCTTGGTTTGGACCAGCAGATACCTTCCTCTGGACTCTCCTTGGGGTTTTAAATCAGCAAACACAGCCATGTCTGTTCTGGTATCAGCAGCGTGTCTTGCTTCCAAGGTTGCCAAGCCTTGGAACAACACCGACTCTGTCATCTCTGGCCCACTCGGGGGAACAGCAGCTAAACAACCAGCTTGAGGGCAGCTGGGGAAGGCTGGTAAAGTCTGAAATAGTCAGTGAAAGAAAGCAAGAGCATCTCCAGCCCTTGGAAAACTCATCTTCTTGAATCTGAATTCTTTGGTGTAGTTGCCACTCTGCCTTGGCCGAGCAGCTAGCACTCCTTGGTGTCTTTGCAGTGACATGAACATACAAGCAGCTTTGTTACTGGAAGTTTTGTTTAGTCTTCGGCAAGATGGGGACAGGCTCAGAGAGCTGGGTTGTTCAGACTAGAGAACAGAAGGCTCCAGGGAGACTTTGTAGCAGCCTTCCAGTACTTAAAGGGGGGCCTCTTTATCAGGGAGTGTAGTGATAGGATGAGTTTTAAACTGAAAGAGGGTAGATTTAGGTTAGATATAAGACACAAATTCTTCACTATGAGGTTGGTGAGACACTGGCACAGGTTTCCCAGAGAAGCTGTGGCTGCCCCCTCCCTGGCAGTGTTTAAGGCCAGGCTGGACGGGGCTTTGAGCAACCCGGTCTAGTGGAAGGTGTCCCTGCCCATGGCAGGGGAGCTGGAACCAAGGTCCCTTTCAACCCAAACCATTCTGTGATTCTATTAAGTGTGCATGTTTTCATGGTGCTGCAGCTCCGCTGTCCCCTCTGAGCTGCCATGGCCCCCGAGGCAGAGGGGTGATATGGTGGGATGAGGAGAGGATGCCCAAGCGCCAGCTGAGTGCTCTGACCACGAACAATGGGCACAGGAAGGCTCAGCAGCATTACAGTGACTCTTGAGAGAGGAACTAGTCCCAGAGTTGGGAGAAAAGGAAGGCCAGGGGCCTGGATGGCAGCTGTGGGGATGTCAGGGGCCAGTTCTACAGCATTAGTGACCATAAAGATTTCTGCCAGCACAATTACATTCAGGCAGCAAGCTCCTGACCAGGTTACCACGTTACAACAAGACCTACTTGGGCTCCAGCCTTGTGGTTTAGCGACATGTGTTATCTAGACTAACCTCACATTGAATGAAAATTCACTGGGCAGCTGTTACCTCCATTCCCTTCCTCCTTTGCACACTGATGCATCTCTCACCCATCAGTATGTCCCCCTCAGCACCGAGAACCATCTGGCCACCAAGGAATCACAGTATACAGCAAATAACCTATTTTTAAGGGTGGGACTGCCTAAGCCCATCTAATTGTGGGCTGATGCATTCCTACCCCTTCCATCTTTTCCTGTCGCATGCTACTAACCTCCTTGCCTTGCACTAGCACTGGTGTGCGTGCATCCAGGTGGCAAGGCAGCTTGGGTAGTCACACCAGCTACAAACTAGTCCCTGGTTCTGTTGGGTGAAACTAAGCAGGACAGGCCCACAGGGCAGGGGAGATGCAAGGCTGAGGTGGGAGAGCACAGCCATCAGGTCAGGAGGCAGCCAAGCACAGAAATCCAAAATTGGAGCAGTTTACGCCTCCCTGGAATTGCACCCTAACACCTGAGCAAGCATCTTGCAGGGGTAAAATAAAAAACTAAACCTGCCCTCAAGAGCTATTTTCCACAATGACCAGGCACTTAGACGTAATGGCAAGAACTGAAATGATGAGAGAAGTGATGAGATACTTTCCACGGGCCTCTCCAGGGCAGAGGAGAGGAAGAGAGAGCGTGGAATTACACTAGCAGTCTGCAGTAAGGAACTCAAAACAGGGGCAGTCATGGTGCTTGAGTTAAAAAACGGGATCAGAACAGAAATCAGCACAGGAATTCCAGGCAAGCAGTCCTCACCTATTTCCAGAGGGGAAAGAGACAAAAGGTTTCATAGCACCAAGTAATGCCACACAGTGGTTCAGGGCAGTAAGGAATCCCAGCTCCCATCAGAACTGCAGGGGGAATTTAGCTGGGATGTGGCCAGGCACCATGGTAACTGTCCTCTTATCTCTGCCCATGAAGAAAGAAATGCAATGTCTCCTGACTGTGAGGAGTCAAGGGTGTGTTTGGGGTAGCTCACTTGCAGCATGAAGTCTCAGGCAGAACACCAATGTCAAGAGGGAGATAAGCACCAAATATGGGATCACAGATGCCATCGGCTGCAGTGCTGGGGGTCCCTTCAAGGTGACAGAAGTCCCAGCACATACACAGACACCAGTGAGTTAAGCCACCTCCCAGAAGAGTTGTTGCCTGGTCAGGGTTTTCAAGCAGCTGTCCCCTGGTAGCGCAGCTCACACCAAGGCCACTCCTGCAGCTGGGACAGCTACTCTAGACTTCCCTTCCCTCCTGACCAGACCCAATACAGGGATAAGCCAACGTTCCATCACTACATCCTGCTGCATCTCAACCGATCACAATCAACAGCTGGCATCCAGCAGCACACAATCAAGAAGAGATCGGGAGCCCTGGCTGCTACAGCTTTGCCCACAGGGACACTGACAGGCCAAGACCACAGGTGGAGAGTTTCTTGGTTGTGATACAGTTCTCCATGCTACCACCCCCTCAACAAGCTAAGCCTGCTTCAGGCTGTACAAGGCAGCCCAGAGTGCCCCCCTCTGCCCTTTGTAGGGCTGAGGAAGACCAGGAAAATGGGAGCGAGCAGAGGGCAAGAGGGGCCTTACTACAGAGCAACCAACTGACTTCACAGAGGAGCAGCTGCCACCAAGACCCCAGGAACCATGCATGCATAACCACGTACACTTGGATTTCAGCATGAAAACTGAGCACGTGAAGAGAAGTGGTGGCTGCAGGACCTTCCCTCTCCTCCCAACCTCCTCTCCCCTGCTCAGCAGGCCCCTTCCCATGAGTCACTATCTCTGCAGAGACAAGGTAACACCTTGCCAGCCACTGAAGCTGACAGCTGCACAGTAGGGACAGTTGTCAGGAAAGTAGCAGCAAGAACCCTGGTTGGTGTTTCTCCAGAGGAGCACTTCAGGACTCTTTCTTCCTGGGCTCCTGCAGCAGAGTCCTTCTGCTGCCAACAAACACCCAGAGAGAGCTCTGACCTCCACTGCTGAGAAACACCACTGCAATGAGCAGGGAACAGTTGGCTCTGGTTCTTTCATGCAGTGCTGAGGCAGGGAGCTGGGGATAACCCCAGACTGCTGTCGGCAGGCACTCACTGCTGGTGGCTCATGTATCCTTCCTGGCCCGAGGGAGGCAAGGAGACAAACACAACCTTGGCCGACGAGCAGGTCAGGTTCCTCACATCTCAAACGCTACCTGAGCTGAAGCTGGTTGAACCAGGTGCTGACAGCACAGTCCACACGCATCACCAGGGAGATCCCCAGCAGGAGGCAGATGCTGCTCACCATAAAGCCCAGAGACTCAAAGAGGAACCTGCAGGCACAACAGACGCAGTGAGGATAACACAGCCAGCATGCCTGTAAAGACAGGCTGCTACCCTCACTCCCAGAAGACTAATTTGCCAGACAGTGAGAGGCTGGTAGCACCCTAGATCCTGAAACCTGCATTACGTTCACTCTCCAGCAGCTGCTGCCTGCAACCTGGAAGTCAAGCATGCCCTCTGGTTTAGAGGCCATTCAGGACAACACTCCTGTGGGATTTTGAACCCCTCAGAGGTGGAGGCCACCCCACACTCCTACTAGCCCAAAGGTCTGCTAGTATAGCATTTCTGGGTTTACCATTTCTGGTCTGGTATCCCCACCTCTGGTTCTCTGCCCTGAATGTTCTCAGCTTCCAGGTGGGCTCTGTGTGTCCTTGCAAATCAAGATAAGGAGTAATTTCTATATTCTAGCTCAAGTCCAGCTTCTGAACCTGAAGCGGGAATTAGTTAAGGATGGTCTTAGAGCCTCTACTAGGTAAGAAGTCAGGAGATCAATCACAGAGTCTCTTCCAACATTACTGTCTACAGATTCTAGTCAACATGTCAGGAATATTAGCCCTAACCCAGTATCAGAGCAACTCCTGGGACTTACTTCGGGGCAAAGACCTTCCAGACCATGAGGTGCCTCCTGAGGATCATAGCTGCACAAACACAGGCCAGAAGCTGTGGGGGAGATGAGGAAAAACAAATTACAAGTGATTCTGGAGAGACCTCCTGGGCAGTAGGTTCACATCTGAAGGTGGTAGTAAACTGCATGCACCTGAGAGGCTGGTACAGGACACATCAGAAATAATCATCCCAAAGAGATACCTTCCATCATGTCCTCAGGTCAGGGAACACAAGCAGCTTGGGGTACACACAGGCCCTCCCGGGGCCAGGCTGGGACAGTTCAGAGGACAGCTCACACTGTGACTAACGTGACTACTGAGGGGCACCCCTGCAATCCTGCTGCACAGCCTGCCCTCTCCCTTGCACTGTCTCTGGTCTGACCACACAGGAGAATGATTTGAAGGGCTAAACCCCGGAAAGCGATTCGCTTCTTTCATGGGGTTAAATTGCTGGTGTTTAGCTCCCTACATCACCACAGCACAAGACCATACGAAAACCAGAGCTGGTGAAAAATAAATAGGCGTGGTCAGGAAGAGGGGGAGCAGGATTACAACCCTGCAGTTTCTGAACAGACATTGCCATTCTGGGCAGATGGGTACAAAAAGCAGCCTAATCTGTACTGTGGCTTCTGTGCTGGAGCCTTCCCAAAGCACAGATCAAATGGCATCACTAAGAAGAGGATCTATCACCCCTGGGCCTGTCTGCACCCTGGCTGACCCCCTTCTCCCATCAGAGTGCTCCATGGTTCTCATAGCAACCCATTTTCCTCTTGCACAGCCTTCTCCACAGACACCCTGCCTCTGTCCATACCTGTGTCCCAAGGACAAAGAGGTACTTCAGCCCCAGCTGCAGCAGAGCAGTGGAGAACTTTTCTGGGGACTCCCGGAGCCTCATCTCCATCATGTGCTCCTCCACCTCCTGCAGCTCCTCCCGGGGCTCCTTCTTGGGCTTCTTCTTCTGCGAGCTGGGCATCTCACACACAAAGGGCCAAAGCAGGAGTAGAGGGCAGCTGACTACCTCAAGGACAAAGGCACATGAAGTTACTGGAGCCCAGGAGGTGAGGAGCAGTCTAGGCTCTGCCATCATGCCCTGGACGTGCAGGAAGCATAACCCCAGCTCCAGTTTGCTGGTCAGGCACAACTGCATGGAGCCTGCAGGCCACAGACAGCTCCACGGCCCCAGAAGGGGACAGCAAGGACACTGCTGTTCAGCCGGTGCCGGAGCCTTCGTTGCCTCGTGCTCAGCCTGCAGGCCCCCACACGAGGCAAAGCAGGAAGCCACATCTGCTCAGGCTCAACAGACCAGGAAGATATTGATTTACCTGCAAAGAGGATATGGGAGGCAAAGGTGTTGGCGCCCACCAGGACAGCAGGCAGGAGGTTTGTGCTGTGGTCAAGGTGGAAGCCCACAAAGGCTGCATTCCAGTGGATGGCTGGGAAGATGGGCTGGTGGCCTGTGGAATAGAAGAACTGGGAGGCAGCAAGGAGCCAGGAGATGACAGCATACCAGGGCACTGAAAAAGGCTCTGAGAAAAAAATTTTGAAAGAGAGAGAGAAAGATCAGCATCAAGGAACAAGACAAATTCACAGTCAAAAAAAGCCTATTGACTTTTCTTCAAGGTTCCCTTTCCATGCTCTCTCTTTTGAGAGACAGAAACCAGCCAGGCTCCCACCACAGATGCAGTGAGGGGCCAGGCATTCCTTCTGCTGCCCGCCCTGATTCTGGACTCTGTCAGCAGCAGTGGGGTTTGTCAGCTGCTCACACGCTGGGGAGAAGGGAGAAGTATAGAGGCCCCTCCCCCGACACAAAGGACTCCTCCTCCCACATTACATCCCTGCTGCATGCATCGCTCTTCTACTAGATTTAAGCAGCTCTAAAAAACACCCAGAGGATCCCCTGAGGACCAGTGCACTGCTGTTCCCCAAGAGCAGAGACTGGCTGGTACCTCTCCCACTGGAGATATGGCCCATGTCACACATCCAGAGGATGCTCTACTGAGCCCTGACTCACCAGCGTCTCCAGCAAGGCCTCTGGCACGAGAGTGGATGTGCAGCAGCACGAAGGCCTCCAGGAAGAGGAGCAGGAAGGCAAGACTCAGCCGCTCATTGTGCAGAAGCATTAGGAGGAAGCCCAGCAGGGTGAGTGCTATGACCAGGGCTGCCGAGTACACGCTGCCCAGCCCATACGCTGCAACAGCGGCCCTGCAACTGCCCCGCTCCAGGCGGCTCTTCTGAGACTCCTGCATCCTCTTGTAGATCTGAGGGATGACGTGGAGGAAGTCGACTTCAGAGGTGGGAACCCCCAGGTAGGGAGTAACGATGGATCCTGCCGACTCCCGCGTGTCCTTCGCGAACACCGTCATGGGATTGCACAGCAGGAGCAACAGCCCCACGGACGCCAGCCCATAAACAGCCCACGGAAAGGCAACAACTGCCACCTGCACCAGCTCCTGCAGCTTGCCGAGAGAATCGTCAGCGCTGGAGGCAACGGCCCAGTAGCAAGCAATGCAGAGGACCACCAGTGGGAAACCCCAGCGCACAAAGAGCACGAGGGGGTCCGAGCTGTTCAGGTTGCCGTAGTGTCGCAGCCAGCTCCGCACTGCATAGACTAGCCCGGCCAGCAAGGCCACGCACAGGAGGTAGAAGAGGTTCTTGGCCCGTGTGTTTCTCAGGCTGGCAAGGGGGGAGAGGAAAAGAGAGGGCCGGCACTGAGGGATTTCTTCGCGGCACTGGTGGAAGAAACCGGAGAGGCGCACACAGACCAGGAGCATGGCCACGAGGCACAGCAGGTACCAGATCTCTCTCCGGTAAGAAGAAAAGCCAAGGAACTGCTGCTTGGGGCCTTCTGGTACAGTCAGACGACCGTCCCAGTGGAGCTTCCCTACTAGCAACATCACCAGCGAGGCCAGCAGGAATGGGGCCACCCGGGCCTCAGCCACTACAAAGCTATCGGAGAACATCGCTCCGCAGCGGAAGAGCAGAATGCCCATGGGGAAAGCCAGCCCCAGCCATGCTCGCAGCCTCTGCCTCAGGCCAGCACTGGCCAAGGGTGGCTGACTGCCCACCAAACGGGCTCGCTTGGGATGCTGGCCCCACCAGTGCCAGAAAAAACCCAGCTGAGAAGCAGCAGCTGCCCATGATGACACCAGGAGAAGATCCAGCCCCTCCTGGGTGAAGGCATGGGCCAGCCCAAGCAAAAGAGCCACCATGA
This sequence comes from Athene noctua, assembly GCF_965140245.1. Lineage (NCBI taxonomy): Eukaryota > Metazoa > Chordata > Aves > Strigiformes > Strigidae > Athene > Athene noctua. The sequence goes on from NC_134077.1 coordinate 11,453,399, forward strand.
GGCCCCAAAGCAGTGGGTACAGGAGGCAGCTGCGATAGAAAGAGTCTGATGATGCAGCTAGCTCTGAGGCCATGTAGCAGAGCAAGCAGGAAGTGGCAATAAGGGTGCAGCCCCCCACCATACGCAGGGGATGAAAGCGGGCCCAGGACTGGGTACACAGGGCCCGTGCTTCTCGCAGGTAGAGCTGGAAACGGCTGATGAGGCTTCCTAGCCTGGACTCCAGCTCTGGAGGCACCAGCGTTGCCCCCTGCACCTGGGCCAAGAGCTCAGTGTGCTCCTCCACGGCACTGGAGAAGAGCTGCTGCAGATGCTGGAGCTGCTCTGCTGGCAGGTCCTGAGCCACCAGCGAGTAGGAGTGCAGGAAGCGATCCACCTATGGGAGAAGGGACACGGGGTCAGGCAGTTGCTCTGGGACAGGGATTCACTGCCTCAAACAGCCCCTTCAGAATGGAAACAGCCTCAGTCTGCCGACCTCTGCCAGGACATACCCATCCCCAGCTGCATCACCCAGGGCTGGTCACCCAAATCCAAGATATGACTGGCAGGAAACACAAGCCCTCTGCCAAAGTGACATCCCTCTCAAGTGACATATCCATCCCAACAGCCACACTGACTCCTCTCAGTTCTTCACCTGCCAGTGCACCTCTGGCAACACTGTGCATCACCAGGGGTCTTCACATAGAGCCTTTGATAACAATAAGGCAAATACCCCTCAGAAGTTCAAGTCATTACTAGCTATTAATATGCACTCCATGTTGACTTTTACATTGTTTGTCTGAGGATAGACATCAAATTAAAGAGCTTATAGCAGATCAAATCAAACTGCTCTCTCTTCTTCAAAACAGGCACATTAACCCACTGTACCATAGGCTAAGGAAAGCTCATTCTGCTTCCTACTGCAAGAGGACAGGAACAGAGGCAGCCATGATCATAAAGTCATAAAAGAAGTCCTAACAAGGACGTTACCAGGGCAGGGCACCCATACAAACACACAGTTCCTCAGCAGTGTAGATCTGTTAAAGCCCTGAAACACACTGATACCTACACATGCCTTCCAGTTGCCTCAGAGCACGGGCAGAATCACTCTGCCCCTGCCCATGAACAGCAAATATATGCACCAGCTCTCTCACAGGTCTGCACAACCTCTCTGGTAGGCAAAAGCTGCTTCAACACCAGTGTGATCAAGCCAGAAGCCTCCTTAGACAGATGACTGCAAACATTTAAACAGGCAGGAGTGGCTAACTAATTTCTAATAGATGATGATCACTATCTTCAGTGACTAACGGACAGTAACTTACACTACCTCCTTTAAATGACAAAGCACTCTGCTGCTCTATAAATACACAGCAGAGAAGCTGAACATTTCTGTCTTCCCATCAGCAGTTGTAAACTCCCCAGCTCCTCACTGACTCGCACCAGTGGTGTCCAACTGGCACACGGAGGAGCTGGCTGGGGGTTGGAGGTGTTAAATCTTGTGCTCCTAGCAACCCAGGGGTCCCTCAGAGGCAGACCGGCACTTAGCTGAGACACAGGCCTTGCAACGCGTGCGGCAAATTGGTTCTGTAGCACGCCCAGAGACTCAGGACAGCCCTCACGTCCTCCAAAGAGGCTCTGGCTTGCCCTGGCACATGGCCTGCTCCATTTCCTGGGCTTCTTTTATAGCTGGTATAGTCACTCTCATTCAAATTTTGTCATTCAGCTCTTGGGGTTCTGTATTTTGTTGCACTTGGTGTAAACTGTTCCTTCCCTTATCCTACTTTACCGTCACTTGTTAGATAGTGGTTTTTTCATTTAATCCTTCGTAACTGTTTTCTTCCTGCCACTGATCTAGAATAGCTTTTTAACTAACAGTTTCTTCTCCAAAACAAGCAGCATCAAAACACCCATCTGTACTCTTGAATCTCCATTGCCCCTAGTCATCTTCAGCCTTGAGGAACCAGCCTACCCACCAGCCTCTTCAATTACTAAATCCACCTCTGACCATCTGGGACAAACCCTCATCCTGAAGCAAACAGCACCTTCCCAGCCAGTATTTTCCACACCACAGCACTAAACAGATATCTCTTGTTTCTCTTTTGGGAAAACGGTGCCACCTTTCATTGGAGCAAACGCTGCAAGGAGGTAACTCTTCAAAATAAGTTCCCCACAAAGATAACACCATGTCACCACCCCACCTCCACCAAACAGAAGAGGTTTGTGCTTAAAAAGCCATTCCTTCTCTTCTCTAGTTCAATGGGGAGGCCTACTGTAGGCCATACCTGCTTGGCATTGACATGATAGACTGAGAGCTGCTGCAAGGCTGCAGACACAGCATCACCGTCCCCGGAGAAGAGCTCGGCCATCACCTCGCCGATGTTACTGTAGGGGATGGGCACACCCAGCAGCAGGGCCACAGTGGGCACCAGGTTCACCTGGGGAACGGCTTCAGGCTCCTGGAGAGACAGGGAGGAATTGGAAATTTGGGAAGAAAACAGCAATCTGGCTTTTCACTAGGGCTAGAGGACGACGGGGAGCACATCTCCTTTCAGAGGGGAATCTGGGGAAGCCAGGAGTGCAAAAATGCAGGGGAAGGCAGACGCACAAGTGTGCCCTTCCTGAGTGCCCTGTGGAGGGGAGGATGCCTGCTGGGAGCTGCAGGTCCTTGGGTACAGCCCTGGCTGCCTCACAGCTCACCTGGCCCCACTCAAACACATCTCGCAGCTGGAGGGGCCTGAAGATGGGTCCCAAACACTTCAGTTACCTGCATCCTGTGTCAGCCTTTCCACTGCTCAGAAAAGGTGACAGACAACCTACTCCTCTCAACCTAAACAATCCCAATCGAACCATTACTCTCTGTAACCCCAGCATGCAGTTTTCACCCTGGATGCCACCTCAGGCAGTGACAGCTAAGGATCAGCTTCTTCTCACCTCTGGAGGGACAGTGACAAAGAGGGGTGTTTTGCTGTACACAAACAGCGCTGCATTCACTTCCTTCTCACTGTCGCCACCATGGTCTCCGGTCTCTGTCATGCCATGGTCCCCAGCCACCAGAAGAAGGGTGTCATTCCCCAGGTGATCCACCAAGGACCTGTCACCGGGATAAGGAAGGTCAACTCCTACCTGGGCAAGGGCCCAAAGAGCCCAGGGTGGGAGAGGACACGCGTCCCCACCAAGCACGCCTGAATCACAGATGTGAAGCCCACGAAAGGATATGAGCAAAATGAAGTGCTGGCACAGAGCTGTAACAACTGAGCCAGGCACCAGGGCGATGGATGCTTTAAAATCAGACTGAAAATTCAGAGCCCTGAGAGACACTGGACTGATCTTGCTTAGGTCCCCAGTGAACAGCGTCTGGTTCCTCAGTGCCTTCAGGGATCTCGATAAAACAATTCAGAAGAAACATTCCCAAGGAGAAGAAATTTTAGGCTGCTTCTATTTGGCTCTTGTATATCACATCGTGTTGTGTGAGCAATCTCCTACTTTTAAGGAAAAAAAGAGGGGATTTGTCCCTGGAGGATGATATACGCTGCATTCTCAGATGCATCAGGGCACGTTATCTACTCTTTCTAGCAGTAAAAATTAGAGCTGGCCTAAGAGTCAAAAGCCACAGCATTTTGGGCTGAGGCATGGCTGTGTGATCAGGATTTCTGGATCTCATCCTGCCCTGTGCAGTTAATGCAGCGTTTCCTAGCCAGAGTCCTCGAGTGCTTCTCAAACATTAGCCAAATCTCAGTGTGACAATTTCCATTTTAAAGAGTGAAATATCAGCTGTACTCCAGCTGCACCACCACCCGATGGTTTGGTTGAGAACCAAGGCTCCAAGACCTGAAGACAGACTTACCTCTGAAACCAAACCTCTCATGAACATGTGTCTATGTAACTGAGGCTGCTCCACAGCTAGGTTTTCAGCTGCTGCTGGCCAAAGCTGTTCTCCATGTTAACAGGCACAGTAAGCATCCCTTGCTGCCCTCTGCATCTGTAAATTCCCTGGGAAGACCCCACCAGCCTGGCTGAAGGAAAAGGCCAAACTGGCAATGCCCCACCATCACACTAATCACCTGAGCATCTCATTCATCTGGGTGAGCTTCTTAGCCATTTCGGGATGGTCAGGTCCATGTTTATGCCCACAGTGGTCCACGCCAAGGAAGTGAGCAATCAGCACGTCCCATTCACCACTGTCCACTGCAGAACAAGAGGAGCCTTATCACACACTAGCCAGGATTCAGGCACGGGCTCTGCACCTGGATCCTCCTGCCAGAGCTTTCTGGTTGCCTCTGGAAACTGCTGTTGTCACCCTGACAAGATCGATGCAGATTTTACCAGAGGCACACTCCAGGTCTGCAGGTGCCTGAATGCAATGCCGCGAGGAGCAAAACACCCAGCAAGTACTCCAGGATCCATGGTTTTTGCTCATCACCCCTCAGGAGGGGAATGGCCCAATGCCACCCAGGTCACCTTGAAATACCCTTAACTCAAACTGCCACAAACTGAGATAAACCAAGGGGATGCTCAGGAAAAGCAGCAGCCAGAACTCCAGTCCTCCCCTGGAGATATTTCAGGTTGGACTCATCAATGTGCCCCTCTGCATCCCACCAGGATATAGGCCTGGCACACCAACACTGTCCCTAGCTAGAAAGTTATCTTGGCCCCTCCCCTCCGTTTCAGGGTCTCAACACACAAAACCCGACATATTTGGAGTTACACGATGAACTGTAGTTCTCCCACAAGGCATTAAGAACTTCCCCATGAAAGGCCACTGCACCCCTGATTTACTTAGATCCATATACAGATAAAGCAAAGAGCATTCCTCTCAGTCCCAGGACCTCGGGGAGGAGTCTGAAATCACTTAAAATTCACAAAACAATCTCACACTTCACCTTGCTCCCACAACTAGGAACCACTGAGAGCAGTGCTGTACCCCGACCTTCCAGCAGGTAGCTGCACTGTTGTGCCTTTCCCAGGCACAGGCAGACACGTGTCAAAGTTAAGCTGCTCCTCCTGCTCCATCCTGGCAGTGTATTTCTAGGACAGATGAAGAAGTCTAACCTTGTCCCATCAAGCTGCACTCTTTCCCGAACAGAGGAAGGGTATTTACAGAAACAGCTGATGGGCTCCAAAAGCTGGATTATCTGTGGAAATCATCACTGTAATCCCCAGGCAGCAGTGTGTGACTGCCTAGTGCCACTTCGTAACAGAAAAGCCTTTTCAGTCTTAGCCCAAACTTGCAGTAGGACACCCACCTAACGTAAGCGGTTACCCAGGCCGCAGGGGAAAAGCTGCTTACCAGTTGGATAGAGATGCTGTAGGATCCCATCATCCACAGTGTGAAGATCCTTCACATTAAAAGAAGGGAAGAAATACGAGCGGAAGAACTTCTTCGGGAAGAGCCCTTCCCAAGTGTCATCACCCATGAAGACCACTCTCCTTCCTGAGTCATCAAGAAAGGAATTAATGAAAGCAGAGAGCCCACCGGGGTCATGCTGTTCCCAGCACTAGTGCAAAGAGCCTGGGCAGATCCAGGTCAGGATCTGGAGCGCTGGCTCCTCTCTAACCCATGCGCAATAGCAACCTAAAATGAAAATGACCATCTGGCTATAGATGAGTTTGAATATGGGGAGGGACCAGCCCTGTTTCTAAGTCCACAAGTGCCCCCCCCACCAAATCCACCTGCCCAACCTCACAACTTGTCGTTGACCTCTGACACGTCATCCCAGCAGTAAGACCTGTGGGTTGAACAGACCAGGAAGCAGGCAGGTACCCACCCATACAACTGCAGCACTTACGGAGGTGCAGCAAGAAGCAGACAAACTCTTGCCCAAGGCCCGCAACCCCACTGTAAAATGCAAGGCAGTAGATGGCCACTGACAGAGGTTGAGTAGAAGCCACAAGTCCTGGGCTCTGGCTTTAAACACAACGGTGGCAGCTTTTCATACGCGGAAAAGAGAAGGTAAAACCACTGATGCTTCTGACTGCCCTTGCTCTACTTGCCCTGCCTGCCACCAGCCAGCCCTCCATGTTTCCACAGAGTCTCTCCAGCCTGGGAGCAGCAATCCTTTTCTCTGAGGCTGCTGCTCTGGCACAGTCTACCAGTATTTTTTGCCTTGAATGATTTACTGCAGCTGCCCACCTTGCTCGCACACAGGGAAGCGGACAACCCACTCACACTCTCTCATCCCAGGGCACTCTAAGCCTCCGAATCTTTCTGAGTGACACAAGAGTGTGCCCTGTCCCCTTTTCTCCACCATCCCACTCTAACAAGCCCTTTACAGCTGCATTAAGCACACCCCAGCAGGACCAAACTACACAGAAAATGTGATGAGGTCACTGCCTGAAGCAGCAGGCAGCTAGCCAGGCAGGCTTGCTGCCTGAGGGACACCCCCACAGCACACCTGGCACTGGCTCCTCCTTCATCATGCGTCTCACCTGAACGCAAACATCTCAGGACTTACTGCCCTTGGCTTCGTACAGACATTACTGGTGGCGACCTTGTGACAGTCACCATCAGTACAGCCACTTTCACATGCTTTTTCATCATCTTTGAAGACAAAGAAGATGAAACCACAATCCCAGCTACCTCTTACTCCCAGTATAACATGGAGAAACCCTGCCTGTGTGACAGCTCTGCCTGAGATAACTATCATCTGAGTATGGCAAAAGAATTAGCTGATGGGGTGGAGGTGCTGTAATCAGTTCCCTTCCCAGGGAGAGAAGCATAAAGATCCCGTGTGTGCGCTGACCAGAAGCTTGCACGTGTCCTGTGTCAGCAGGACACCACCCCTGCCCACCTACCGTTCTGCACCAGCTGTGCCAGCAGGTTGTCCTCCTGGATCGCGTAGGTGGCGAAGTTGCTGCCCACGTCGATGAAGGTGGGCAGCGAGCCGGTGGTGAGGCCCTTAATGCGCTGCATGGTGGCGGTGGGGGGGTCGGCTCGGAATCGGTAGAGGCGGGCATGGTGAGGCTGGGAGGTCGCGAGGTGGTGCAGGAAACTCAGCTTGTTCTCGTAGGGCAGTGGGCTGGTCTTGGCTGGGTTAAAGCGGGCAAACTCGAAGTGGAGGGCATCGATGATGACAAGCACTGCCTTGGAAAAGCGCTGGGGTGCCCAACAGGAGCCCGGCGGGAGGCCCTGCCTCTCCCAGGGCGGCGGCAGGAGCGGGTCTGCACAGGAACTGCTGCTGTCAAGCTCGATCCGGGTGAGCAGGAAGCCACTCATGAAAAGCCCGATGCCAGCAAAAAAGAGAAAGCAGACCCAGGCCAGGAAGAGCAGGACTGGCCACCGCTGCATCCTAGGGGCAAGGACAGGCTGGCTGATGAGGCTCCTGCGGCTGTAGCTGGGCCAGGTCCCACCCCCACCAGCGCCCGTCCCTGCGCCCCAACACCCTTCACCCCCGCCCGGCCCCCGATACCCCCCGGCCTCTGCCCTGCCCCGGGCACCCGCCTTGCGCACCGCAACCTCCTCGCACACCCCCCACGCCGCGCCCTGCTCCCCCTCTAGCTCCCCAGGAGCCCCAGCCACCACGCAGCACCCCGTCCCTGCGCCTTACACCCGAGCTGCCCTTGTGCCGGCCCAGCACCCCGAAATCCCGCCTGCCCCACCCCCCCACACGAGCGGCCCGGGCCCCCTCACCCCGCGCAGCCCCCACCCCAGCCCTGCCCCGGCCACCCCACGCCCCTTGCGCCCCTCGGCACCCCCTCCCGCCCCCCTGTCCAAGCCCTCCCGTCCCACCTGCGGCCGCCGCGGCCGCCGCCAGCCGCCCCCCGCCCGCCACCGACAGCGCCGCCCGCGCGGGGCCTCGGCCCGTCCAAGAGCGGCGCCGCCGGCAGCGGCGGGGCCCGGCAGCGCCCCCTGGCGGCCCGGCGCCGCCGGAGCCCACCTGCCGACTCGGCGTTGGGGGGTGTGGGGGGACAGCCCGGGCACCCCCAGTCCGACCGAGGCGTTCCTTTAATTCATTAATCAGTCACGTCCCCGAGAGAAGGGTGCCGTGGTTCCCTGTCTGTGGGAGCTGCTGACAGGAGCCGGTTTAGGAGGGATGGTCCCTCTTTGGTTGCAGACAGTGGGGTGACAAGTCAGGCTCCTGCATGCCAGGGGAGGTGCTGCGGCAGCACTGGTACCATTTATTACACGATTTAAATCCAAATATAAAATAAAAACCCAGGGAAGAAGAAGAGCGTCTTAAGGGGGAAGAGTGGCAGGACAGGACTTCCAGCAGCCCCCAGGTGAGGGTGGGGGACCCTTCCAGTCCCACTAGCTGGAGCTGGCCTCTTCTGCCTTCAGCACCTCCGCGGGGGGAGCCTGAGGGTCCTCGCGGGCTGGGGGCATCTCGTCTTGGGTCTTCACAGCTTGTGGCTTGGTCAGCGTGGTGTAGATGCCCAGGGCCTGGAAGGAATAAGAGAGCTGCAGGGGAGAGGAGAGGGCCAGGCCCCAGCGGGCGGCCACCTCCACCTCCCCTGGGCAAGAGACGGGGGTCCCTCCGACACACTGACCTGCGTGACCATGCTGGTGATGTCACCGGTGTTGGTGGGCAGGAGGAGGGTGTTGGAATCTTTGGCAAGCTTGGAGAAGGCATTCACGTACTGCTCTGCCACAGAGAGAGAGGCGGCGGCGCTGCCGTTCTGGGGAGAGAGGGGCGAGGTTCAACCGTAAGTCACATACCACCGAGAGCTCACCCATGATCCTTTCTGCAGCCCACCACGGCTGGTCACGGACCCCAAGAAGCAAAACTCCTCGCTCGCTGCTGCTGCAGATGCCAGGGAGTTGTCCAAAGCAAGCCAGGTGCCACGCCAGCCACAGTTTCACCTCCCCCAGTGCCAGCACCAAAGCAGTGGCTGCCCCAAAGGGGAGTCGCTCACCTGCTGTGCCAGAGCTGCTGCCAGGAGCTGAATAGCCTCGGCCTTGGCCCTGGCCTTGACCAGCATGGCATTGGCTTCCCCTGCAACGAACCACAGCAGAACACGCATCAGGACCACAGCAAAGCACTTGAAAGGAGCGAATCAGGACAGGTTCAAGGAGCAAATCAAGACGATTTCACACATGCAAAGCTTTCTCTTCCCCAGCAGTGGCACGGTGACAGCTTCTGACACACATCTCCTGCTCACCCGGGCTGCGGGACAGCAGCGCGAGCTGGAGCTCAGCCCGAGGGACCCAGCAGGGAAGGATCAGTGTAGCTGAGGAAGCCTGGCCCACAGACAGCGGTGCCATCTGCTCCCTGGGAGCAGCACCCCTCAGTGCAGAGGGCTGTGTACTGATTCCCCAGACCCCGTATGTTCTAGCCCAAGGCACTACCAGCAGCTTTGTTGATTTGTTCAGCCTTCTCAGCTTCTGACGCCAGGATCTGGGCCTGCTTCTGCCCCTCGGCCACATTGATTGCCGACTCCCGTGTCCCCTCCGACTCCAGCACCGTCGCCCGCTTCCGTCGCTCTGCTTCCACCTGCAAACACAGGTCAGACACCAGACTGCCAGGGTCACGCTGGGGAAATCCCATCCGTGGGGCAAGTGCAGTGAGGGTGCGTTTCTAGGTCCCACTTGAGCAAGCATGGCTTAGCAAAGAGTAAGAATGCAGCTGTAAAACACTGTGTGATCCCCAGAGAGGCCTGGTTCTGCTCCTCATGTTGCACAGCCCTCTGCAACTAACCAGCCAGCCGCATCCCCCTCCAGACTGGAGATCTTCCAGACCAGAGATCTAGCACCCAGTTTTTCTCAAGGGGAGACCTTCAGCTCTGGGATTTGCTTCCTAGAGAGTCCAGGAGGGATTTTAAAGCTGGCAGGGCTTGCGTGTACCAGGCAGGAGCCACCATCACCAAAATAAGGATGTGAATTACTCAGTAGCTGTATGTTAGCAGCCAAAGCACCAGTGGGCTTCCCTCACCACAGGACGGGCCAGCGCTGCCAGCTCTGGACAGATAACGGTGCGACATGGGCGGGGAGACTTCCCTTTTGTTCCAGACCTCCCTCCCAGAGAACTAAACCTGCATCTGCATGGATTCCTTCACACGCGGGGGTACATGGATGTCCTTGATCTCGTAGCGCAGGCACCGGATGCCCCAGCAGTCTGAAGCCTGGTTGATGGCATCCACAATGTTGGCATTGAGGGACTCCCGCTCCTGGGAGGCAACAAAAGAAACAGCCGAGAGCAAAGAAAAGCTGCTTAGCCTGAGACAGGGGTCAGGAGGGAAACAGAGGGCTCCCCCCTTCACAGGCCAAGGTCAGCTAGAAAAACCCATCTCCACAGGCATAAGGCAGGGTCAAGTACTTCCCACATCTCTTGAAGGGGTGACTATCTCCCAAGGAGAGCAGTGGCCCAAACTGAAACTGCTGGGATACAAACATCTGGCATACATCTGGATACAAACATCATCCAGGAATGCCAACAGCTCCTGTTTCTGCCCAGCAAATGCAGGAGGGTTACAGCTGCCCATGAACCAAGTTAGCCAAGACATTCATCACTGAGCCTGAGCAGAGAGTCACTGACTCAAGAGAAATGCAGCTGGACCAGCCAGGCCTGGGCACACTCTACCCGTCACCCTTTCCAACTAACCCAGGGCAGGGTAAAAAATAGCTTCTCTTAAACAAAAATGTAACAGAAACAATACCCATCTCCAAGGATTCACTAATAGGTCAGCTGAAACAGAAGCCCTCTAGGCTAAGAGTGTTTTGCTGTTAAGCATATCAGGCTGGCTACGCAGACCGCCCTGGGGTTTCGAGATGCTGGCAGCTCCGTGATCTACCTCCCCAGCTCACCCGGAAGACTCTGTCGAGGGAGAGTTTGCCAAGTTCAGATCTCATGGTGGTCTGGGCCAGCTGGGTCACTGCATACTCAGGATCTTCCACTCCATAGCTGGCCTGGAGAGCAGAAGAAAAAAATCACAAGTCAATGGCAGTGCAGAGGGGGACCCCAAATGAGGCAAACATAGTCCTAAGACGAGAAACCTGCCACAGATACCCCTGCCAAAGAAAAGTGGAGTCCAGAGCCTCGTGAGGGATCGGGGTGCTCAGCCCACCCGCCTTGCAGGGCGCAGCAAGCTGGGCAGAGGCTGAAGCACGTGTCGTGGGGAGAAAGGAGCCAGCAGAGGCAGGTGAGTGGTGCCTGCGGGGTTGCCAAGGCGGCCAGCTGAGCAGCGCGGCACACGCAGACCACGCTGGGCACAGCCATGGAGGCTGCAAGTTTGACTCAGGCCGAGTGTCGGTGCAGCAGGGACGGTACCTTGTAGGGGTCCATAACCCGCAGATAGAGCACACCATCAATCTGCAGGGTGACGTTATCTGCCGGGAGAGAACAACATGTCCCGTTTGCTGAAGCAGCAAAGACAAAATATGGCAACCCAACCCTGTCTCCCCCGACAGAATTAGGAGAGCTGGACAGGTTCATCCCTTTCCTTCCTCGTGTCAACACTATGGCACCAAAGAGGGGTTGGCTAATGCGAATCTCCTTATCTAAAAGACTTTATACAAATAACCTTGATGTTCCCTGGAAAATACTACATGTTGATGTTTTAATACACAAGGAGACTTAGGTTTCCAGATCAAAACATTTCATACTGCATTTATCTTCATAAACAAAGATTTGAAGGGAAAAAAAAAACAAACCAAAAAGCTTAATACTAGAATTGTAACAGAGTAGTCTGTGAACCTGATCTGAAATCTTTTTTACAGAAACACAGAGATTTTTTGTGGTTCAACATAGGAAAACATCTGAAAAATGGATTCCTACCCAGCTGCATCCAACCCAGCAAGAAGGGGCAGCCACAACCTCCTGGGGTGCACCCGCTCACAGCACCAGCATGGCCAAGCCTGAGTCCCCACGGTTAGTCCTTGGGACACTTCCACTCCTCCCCACACTGTCCCTTGCTCACCCCAAATGCAGCAGAAGGAAAGAGGCAGGACACAGAAGCTGTTCCTTACCTAGGGTGACAGCTGACTGCTCCGGAACATTAATCACTATTTCTTTGAGACTCTGCACATAACGAATTCGATCCAGCAGAGGGATGAGGAAGTTCAAACCCTAAGAAAACGGTGGAATTAGATGGCTGAGCCCTCTATTCTGGGGCTTTCACCCCAGAGAGCTCAGTCAGACTAGAGAGCACCGGCTAAACAAAGCCTAAGTACACCACATGCTGCAGGCAGAGCAAACATGCTTTAAACAAGGGGGGAATTTACATTTCTCAATGCTTTTAACACTCCATCAAGGGAATTAGTCTACAGGCAGTCAAAAGGATTGCAGTCTGGAAGAACTGCAATTGCTGAGCCCCCAGCATAAGGACATGGACCTGCTCGAGCATGTCCAGAGGAGGCCACAAAAATGATCATGGGACTGGAGCACCTCCCCTGTGAGGACAGGCTGAGAGAGTTGGGGTTGTTCAGCCTGGAGAAGAGAAGGCTCTGGGGAGATCTTAAAGCGGCCTTCCAGTACTTAAAGGGGCTACAGGAAAGGTGGGGAGGGACCCTTTATCAGGGGTTGTAGGGATAGGATGAGTTGCAATGGTTTTAAAGTGACAGAGAGTAGATTTAGATTAGATATAAGAAAGAAATCCTTCCCTGTGAGGGTGGTGAGACACTGGAGCAGGTTTCCCAGAGATGCTGTGGCTGCCCCCTCCCTGGCAGTGTTCAAGGCCAGGCTGGACGGGGCTTTGAGCAACCTGGTCTAGTGGAAAGTGTCCCTGCCTTGGCAGGGGAGGTGGAACTGGATGATCTTCAAGGTCCCTTACAACCCAAACGATTCCATGATCTATCATTTAGCACACCACCCTCCGAATCCTCACGCAAAGGACGCGTCTCGCTACAGCTTTAGGAACCTGCTGAATCCAGAAGGGAAGAAAAGCAGCTCCTTACAGGCTCGAGGATTCGGTGGAACTTGCCCATCCTCTCCACCACCCAAGCCTCCTGCTGCGGCACAAAGAGCACCCCGATATTCACAGGCAGGCCGGAGTTCAAGCGGTGTGGTGCCAGGGCCAGCCATGCTGAATGCTTCAGCTGCTGTGAGCGCTGGAGAGAGGAAAAGGAATGGGATTGAGACCAGCTGCTGGCACCTTGGAGCCCAGCATCATCCCTGCTCTCCCATCTGAAATTGCTGCTCACGGCCCTGATACATCAGAGCAGGAAACAGCTCTAAGGCCCCAAACCAGCTGATGCTGTGAGAGGAGGTGGACTGTCCCCACGTGGATGAGACCTGAGACCCAGGGCCAGCGTGTCAGTGCCTTCCTCGCAGGTGTAGGGGGGGCTTGCCCACATGCTGGAGTTTTCTCCACATCTCCTCTTTCCTCACATCCCCACTGAGGGTGAGGAATAAAGCCTCCCCCACACCATAAGGGAAAGGAAAATGTGTGTGTCTCTTCTGTCCCACTTGGCCCTCTAAAACTTGGTCAGACGCCTTCCACCCAACCCTCTCCCTCACCTCAGCCTCAGGACACCTCCCATGAACAGCGTGTCTTTTCCCATCTCTGGCCGCCTCCTGGGCCCCCCTCCAAGGACCTTTTTCCCCCGGGCACTCCCTCACCCGCACCCCCCAGCCCCTGCCACCCACTGCTCTCCTCACTACCTCTCATGCCCGGCTGCCCCCAGCCTCCTCACTAACCCCGCCTCCCACGCCACAACTAAGCTCTCAGGTCTCCACACCCATTTCTTCTACCCCTCTTTCCGCCCTGACCCCCCAGCTCACCTCACCGCTCCCCACACCCGGTCTCCCCCCCTCCCTCAACACCCCCACCCCCCAACCTCTTCGGTCCCTCCAAACCCATTTTCCCCCCGGCCTCCTCCGCACACAGCCCCCCCGCACAGCCCTATCCCTGCCCAGCTCTCCCCAGCCGGGCCCCCACGACCCCAGCACTTCCCCAGAGCCCCGACAGCCCCGCTTCCCTCAGCCGGACCCGCTCCCCGGGCTCGCGGGCGCCCCGCAGCGCGTCCGCCCGAGGCCTCTCCCGCTCCCACCTGCAGCAACCCGAGGCCGGGCCCGGCCCGCAGCCCCAGCCGCGCCAGCATCGCGCCGCCGCCCGCCCCGCGCCGCCGCACGCCCCTTCAGGCCTCACGGCAGGCCCCGCCCCCTCGGGCCTCGCGGCCGGCCCCGCCCCTTCCGGGTGCGATACCCGGCCAGCCCCTCCCGCCGCGGTGGCCGCTGCCGCTGGTTCCGCTCCCCTCGGGTTCCGCCCGCCCCCGGGAACGGCAGAGGCCGGGCTCGGCTTCCAAACGGGCCTTTATTAAATTAGAAACAAACACGAAAAGTACCGGTATAGCCTCCTCCACTCCGCTGGGCCACCGTGAGCGGGACTTGGGACGACCCCAGTGTCTTGCGGGGCGGGTGGGGGGGGGGGGGTGGGACCGGGTTGCGGGGGAACCTCGGAATCCACGGGGGCTCCCGGTGCCACGGGGGGAGCCGCACCCCGTCCGTGGGGCGGGGTGCGGGACTCCGTCCTTCTCACCGTCCTGCAGAGCCGGAGCCTCTCGGCCGCCCCCAGGCAGGGGACAGCAGGACCTCGCCCCCCGCCGCCCCCCCCATGCCCCCCCGGCCTGGCCCTTCCCCGCACCGCCGGACCGCCAGCGGGGTGGGCTTTGGTTAAAATGACGGCCAGCCCAGGGAGCCCCCGGCCCGGGGGTCGTGCCCACCCCAGGGAGGTGGCAGCCCCATGCAGGCTGGCGTATGATGGTGTGGGCACCTGTCCCTTACAGAGAGGGGCTGGGGCTCCCCCCAGCCTGAACTGGTTCTAGGAGCCTCGCAAAGACCCCAGTTCATAGGGGTGATGCAGACGGGGTACATGCAAGCTCGTTTTTCCCTTGCCCCCCGCACCTCTGACCTCTCTGACCCACTCTGGGCTCGGCCTGCAGCTCCCAAGGCTGCAGCAGAGACTGGCACTGCTCCAGATCACCCCCAAACCCCCATGTGAAGGTCCAGTCAAACTCTCGTTTGATATCCTCAGCTGCTTCCCCTCCTCCCAGGGACTAAGTGAGGGCTCCCGGCCATCCTCCAGTGCCTGATCACACTGCTGCCAGGACCCTGCCCAAAGCCCCCTCCAGGATGGGATTCACTCCGCATGTGCAGTGCAAGGCTCCGATTTTTTGGCAATCGCTACTGCCCTCTCTCAGATCCACAGCACAGCCGGGAGGGCTGTCCCCATGTTCAGAGCCCCATATCCCCATCTGTCAGACAGCCATGACTCTTATCCCCAGGATCCACGGCAATGGCCACTTCCCTGCCAGCCCCAGACTTCTCGGAGTCTTGGCTTGCTCTAAACGGGTCAGAGAACAAGTCCAGGCTTCCCCAAGCTGCTTGAATTTGGGCTGGCCCTTCACAGCTGGTGGCCAGCAAGTCTCAGCCTCTTCCAGTGCTTTTAAGACAGCCCTGGCCCAGGAGGTGCACCCTGGACAAGAGCGGGGTCACCCTCTTCCATTAGACAAGGTGTCCCGATCCCCAGTTACCCTCAAAGCCCCCACAGCCCTACCCCAACCCGGGCAGCCCCATGCTGCCAGGGGCCTCATCCAGCACCAACAGGGTTGGGGAAGAACAGCACAGCACCTCCAATCTCCTGCACAAGCCTCGTCTGCACTCCCTGCAACAATAAATACTAATAAATACAAACTCTTTTGCACTTTCTGCTCCTAACACCGGGACCAGCATGGGCAGCCTCACCCGGAACCCCCAGCCCAACTCCACTCCACCCTGTCAGCTACAGCCAAGTCTCTAAGCTGGAAGCAGCACCAGCAGAAGGCCTGGGCACATCCCTGGAGTGCCAGGACTGCTCCCAAGCCCCTGCCCCTCCTGCTGAAGTCCCCTTGGTGATCCCAGCCCTGCTGCAGGGCGTGGGCACGGTGTCCATGTTGCTCAGGAGGACAGGGGTGTGCAGGGGGGGCAATACTTGACAGCGGTGCTTGCTGGGTGGCCTTTTACTCATTTATCCCCAATGTGCTGGGCTGGAGGCTCCCCGGTGGCCCTGGGCAATGGGGTCAGGCCCGAGGTGAGTAGCAGGGGTTCCTTGGCATCTCCGTGAAGGATTTGAGTTCATAGGGGATCCCCGAGTCAACTTCGATCGACTTGCGGGAGAAAAGCAGCCGGATGTCGTCATGAAGGTAGATCTTCCCCGACTTGGAGCTGTGAAACCTGAGTGGAGACAAAAGCAGGGTGGAGGGACCTCAGGCTCCCAGGCAAAGGCAGCACAGCCGCAGTGGGAATCACAACCCTCTCATCTACATTAGCCCCTGGTCAAGGTGTCCACGCTCTGGTTGCCTTCAGAGGGACAGAAGACTGCTGCCCTTGGGCAGGGTGACAGCTCTGACCTCCTCAAAGGAGCAGTCAGTCCCTGCTCCTCCCAGGGTGAGGAGGTCAGGCTGCCATCACCCCCTGCTCTGTCCTGCAGGCTTGGAGGAGCCAGGGACACATGGGAGAGGAGCCCGGGGGTGACCTAGGGCAGGTGTCCATCCCTCCCAGCATGCCCTACCTTAGGTGCATCAGGTAGCAGAGGACCCTGCGGGGTGGGTCAGTGCCCGGTGGGTCTCTGGGGGGCACAGTGGCCCCTTCCTCCTCCCCCACAGGCACCAGGAAGATGCGATGGCGTAGGAAGGTCATGTGGTTGGCTGGCATGTCCTGGAAGTCGTACGTCACCAAGAACATCTTCACCACAGTCTTGTTGGGGTTAAATAAGGTCTGAGGGGAGAGGGGTAGGGGGTGAGACTGGGAAGGGCACAGGAATGGATCCGTAGGGCAGGACCAGGGCATCCAGGGGCAGCACCAGCCAGCCCAAGGGTCCAGAAAGCTCAACAACCACCCCAGAGAGCTGAGCTTGAGGCCCACCCACAGGTCAGTCCCTTCCATCCACCTCCACTCTTGAACTCCCATGCCATTGCATCCCACTGCACATACACGCTCTCTTGCTGAGACCCTATCCCTCGTCACCAACCTCTTCCTTTCCTGCATCTCCTATCACCTTGTCTCCTTGCCAGTACCCTGAGGACTCCATGCTCCCCTCCACTGTGCTGTTTTGGTGCCCACATACCTGCTTCTGCCCAAGCTTTCTGGCTGCTGCTCTGGAGGACAACCGGAGCCCACCCAGCCCCCTTCCCCACAGTGCTACTGGAGGCCAGGGAACGACTCACCACTTGGATGGTTCCAGCTTTGGGGACACTGTAACCCTTCTTTCCCAAGGCCTCCAAATCAATCACTCCCTGGGGCAAAAGAAAGAGCATGTGAGAGAGGGAGAAAGCCCACGGAGAGCCCAGGTGGGACTCAGCATGGGGCTGAGAGCCCCCCTCGCCAGGAATGCCTGGCACAAGGTGGCAAGAAGATGTCCAGCTTAGTCCCTCTCCAGATCAGGGGATGACCAAGCAGCAACACAAAGGTGACAACAAAGCAACAGCCATGAGACAACTGGGCAGCCTGTTTATATGCCTGCAAGGATTCCCTCTTCTTTCTCTCTTTGCTTTTGAGGTTAAACACTGTTCTCTGGCACAGCTAGTGGTCTCCTCGGGTAGGTGGTTGCTTGAGACAGGCTCTCCAGAGAAGAGCAGCCCCCAGGACACGTGGTGCCTGGTCACAGCCCTCACTCACCTCCCCCACGGTCCCAGCCCTCCCTTGTCCGCGTACCAGGAAAGGCGAGGGCACGCTGTGTTCAGAGATGTCGAAGTAGGTGACGTCAACAGGCAGAGTGGCATGCTGGGGGCAGTAGGAGCCGCTGGCACCGATCTCTGCTGTGAACCCCTCAATCCTCCCCGACGGTGCAAAGCGTCCTTTCAGGATCGACTCCTGAGAGAGGAGGGAAGCGTTAGGGACCTTCAAACACCAGTTTTGCCCCTCACCTTGAAGCGTC
This sequence comes from Athene noctua, assembly GCF_965140245.1. NCBI lineage: Eukaryota > Metazoa > Chordata > Aves > Strigiformes > Strigidae > Athene > Athene noctua. Next base: position 11,471,159 of record NC_134077.1, read on the forward strand.
AGGTGTGATCACCCCCAAATCTCCACCACAACCACATGTCTGCTTGCCCTCACGTGTCCAGGGACCATCCATGAGGCGCCCTGGCTGTTCACTAAGATTCATCCTGAATTGGTGGCCTAAAACCAGCTATATAACACAGAGAAGCAGCAAAAGTGCCTCAGCTCAGCCCTGTAGCAGCCATCTCAGCAGGGTCCAGGGTCCTGGTGCTGGCTGAGCCACCCTGCTGGTGGATGGTGGCTGTGTGACAAAGCCACTGCACACCAGGCCTTTGGGGACAATCAGCCCAGCCCCACACTAGGGCTCCCATCAGGTTCAGCCTCCCAAGCCCACTGATGGCCCAGCCTGAAGTCCGTGGGACCCACCTCCCTCCCTGGCAGGTGGGTGCCGTTACCTCAAAGTTGCCCAGTAGAGCATGGCTGATGATCGTGGTGGCCCAGGGCGCTGCAGAGGACCTGGTGCCCCTCCGGAGGCTGCTCCGGAGATGTCGACTTTGAGAGAGAGAAGACTGGTGTCAGACTGGAGAGCATGCAGCTCTGGGCACCCGTATCCCTGGGCATGTGGATCTCTCTCCATGTCCCCCCATGCCCTTCTTTGGTGGAGGTTGAACCCACTTTCCTACCTGCCATGGGCAGAAGAATCCTCCCACCGCCCCACAGCCTGGGGTCTTGTGGAGGGGCAGGGCAGGGAGGACTAGGCCCAACCCAAACCTCCCATGCTGCTGCAGGGTGCTGGGGTGGCCAAGCACCCTGAGCCCCCATGTCCATCCCGCAGGGCTGCCAGGACACTCACGATTTGAGGCGCAGCCCACTCTTCAGCCTCCTCCCAATCGCAGTGCAATCCATAGAGCTCTGGAGGGGACATGAAATCAAGAACCACATTAGGGCAGCAACCCTAGGAGATGCCATCACCCCTTGCCCTGCCCCACAGCCCCACAAGGGTCCCAGCAGATCGGACAGGCTCTCATCCATGGGGAGCTGTCAGTGGCCTCTGCAGGGGCGGTCAGCAGGGCAGCACGAGGGCTGGGGTGTCTGGTGGGGACATGGAGTTGCCCAAACCCCAGGGTGGTTTTGCTGGGGATGAGGGTGTTGATATCCAAGACGAGGGTGCAGCACATGACTCCCACCTGGCGAAGCAGGTCTCAGGACCAGTGACAAGACACCCCCAGACAGAGCCATGCACCAACACCCCCTTGCACCTCCCAGGGGAATGGTAACACATACGATGAAGCTCCCTGACCAGCCCAGGAAAAGTCCCGTCCCCCCGTGATTCATGCAAAGTCCTCAATGGTGCTGCCGGGCAGAGGGGCGTGCTGCCCACCCCTGCCCACAGCCAGGCTTCTACAGCTGTAGGGTGGGGGCTTAAAGCCAGAGCCACACTGCAGCCTCCTTTTAAAGATGTCCCCTTTTCAGGAGTTTTCCCTTCTGGAAGCCACACAAAGGGCAGCACAACACAAAGGGATGATGGAGCTGGCTGGCATGACCGGACGGGAAAATCCAGGGAAGCTACTGGAGGGCTTCACTTTGCAAGGGCAGTGCTGGGGGCAGCTGGGCTGGGGGACAATCACCAAAAAGGGCACACAAGCAGGGATGGAGCTGTGCCCTACAGACAGTGTGTCCCAACTTCAAGCAGCAAGAAGCCATGGTAGCACTGCTGTCAGTCCCTGCAGGTTCCCTGGGATGCCCCAGGGAAAGATAGGATTGTGCCAGCTCTGGCATGAGCCTGCTGCAGCCTCAGCTGGCAGGACATGGTGAAGGCAGGAAGCTGGTCAGGAGTCACAGGTAAGCAGGGAGGAATCACAGTCAGCTCCTGAGCTGCCAGGGTGGTTGCAAACTATTTCTGAGACCTTGTGACAACCTGAGGATGTGTCATGGACACCCCAGAACTACAGAAAAGCCGGTGGCAGCTCTGCACACAGCACCGGTGCTCCCACTCCTTGGCCAGAGCATGTCCAGTCCTGCTCCCTGCCACCAAACTCTTGCCCTGATGGATATCATGGCCAGGTACCCAAGCCATCCCCACACCTTTGTCAGGCAGAGGCCAGCCACTTCCCAAGCCTGCTGTTAAGTCTAGCTTAAGTTGAAACTGTCCGACACTGAGTGTAGCCCCACACCATGTGTCCAGCTCTCACTGTCACGGGGAGGTTGTGTCCTGTCGGAACAAGGCTCTCCAGGCTAAAGAGCTGGTTGCAAGCAGAGAATCCGGTGATTACAAAATGTCAAGAGCTGGTGACAACCTATAGACCATGTGTCCCAGGGCTGGCGATCAGCTGCTGCCCTGCTCACACCAGTGCTGCAGCACTGGGACAAGACAGGTGAAATGCTGGGGTTTCAACCCCAAGCCCCAAAATGACATGTGGGTGATTCCCACAGCCCTTCACAAAGGGGGGGTGAGTTTGCCTTTAGGCTTCCCTCCAGGGTGGTGCCAGCCTGGCAGACAGAGCCATTGGGTAAATGACCCCAGGGGTCTGCATTAAGTAAGCAAAGGTCAGGTGTCCCACTGAGGGATAAAAGCCGGGACCACTTGCAGTTAGGGGCAGTGTCTGTCTGTGAGGTGGATGCCCTATGCAGAGTTCCCTCTTGGGGAAGGACCTCCTGCCTCCCTGGGACCGGGCTCCAGTCAGGTCTGGCCTTTGTAAACGTGGGGCTGTATAGAAATTCAGTATGTGGCTTCCTTGGTCTTATGTGTTTGGCTTGTTGACTCGGTTGTCTCCCGTCCCTTCTATGGGAGACTGCATTTCACCATTTATTCCACCCACTGTTGGTTGTGTGGTGTCGTTGTTGGGGTCAGTGGGATTGATGTCGATTATGTATAATCTGACTGACTTGTTTGTGCCCCCAGCGCTCACCCATGTACTGACCCTTTTGTATCAAATACAATTGGGTTATTGGTTCATCTTTATGCTGGCTGTGTCCTTTATGCTAGGCCTGATAATTGGCAAAACAACAGGGCACTGTGCCACAAAGGACCACACTGCCCATGAGTACAGCCCTAAGCTCTGCGTGTCCCCAGGCCACTCCCTGACACCCCCCATGAGCAATGCTCACCTTGGCCACAGGAAGCAGGTGATTCCAGAATGGGGCCCCCTTAGCATCAGTGCTGCGGCAAGCTGTTGGCACTGGGTGGCACGGCAGGACCCTCTTCTTCCTTGCTGGCAGGGACAGGCTCTCATCTTCAGAGCAGGAGTCAGCCACAACCTCACCAGCGGGCAGCAGCTTTCTTTTGGCTGGACAGTTGCTGCTGCTGCTGTGTTGGCTACTCCCGCAGGGTGTCTTCTCCAGGGAGCTCAGGTTGCTGGGCTCTGGGCTGAATGCTGTCTGTGGAGAAGGGGGCTCCTTGCACCCGTTGGCCACCATTTCCCATTCCTCCTCTCTGCTAGCCCTGCTGCTGTGAGCTGGGCTGCTTCCTGGCTTCTCTCTCTTCCCACCAGAGTCCACCCGAGCTGTTTGTGCAATATTGTGCAAATCAAGGTGAAGTAAGTTGTGGCCAATTGCTCGCTCCACATTATCCCCATAGTCTGTAGGCTGATCCCCCGATGAGACAGAGCAACTGTCTCTCATGTGCAAAGTACTGCAAGCAATGTGCTGGGGCCAGGAGGAGGAGGAGACATCCTGTGACTTGTCCTCTCTGCTGGCCTTGGGGCTGTGACTAGGGCTGCACTCGCAGCGGTGCTCCACCACCCGCAGCCCGCTGTGGGAGAAATGCTGGGCAGAGCCGCACAGGGACAGCTCCTCCACCAGCAGACCATCCTCAAAGGTATCCTCATCGTCCAGGGTAGCCTGCCCAGGGCCCCCGTCACGCTTGCCGTCCCCCCCCCCGCCACCCCAGTGAGTTCGTTTGGGATCTCGTCCCCCCTCAGGAGTTCGCTGCTCGGGGTAACCCCTCTTGACAGCTGGCCGGCTGCCTGCCCGCTGCTCCGTACTCTCAGAGGAGCTGGAGAGATGGGAGAAGATGGAGACCTGGTAAACCTTCTGGCGCTTGATCTCTGTCTCGTTGTAGCCCATCAGGATGCTGCGGTGGGTGCAGCGCTGTGCAGAAGGCTCCAAGGGTGCCTCTCCACTGGGCCGGGACAGGCTGGGGTCTGTGCCGTGCTCCGGGGGCAGGGACGTCTCCGCGTGGATGTGCCGCATGGAGCCTTAATTACCTGGACTCCAAGCGGAGCTGGAGTCAGAACAGCCCATGCAGCAGCGGGAGGGGGACGGTAAAGTGCCACAGGTCAGGGTGCAAGGACAGGGGGTGGGAGCTGGACCTCTCCCTTGCTCAGGACGTCCGGGTGAGCCCTCTGCTACCGGGTGCACTGCAGCACAGCATCTGGAAAGAGAGAGCAGGAGGATGGAGATCAGCCTGGGATCCCTGTATTTGTCTGAGTTTTTTGGCCTCAAGGGACCTGCCAGGATGAAGGCAGCTCCTCATACAGCCCCAGTCAGACCTCCCTCTCCAAGGACAGGAAGAGGAACCGGGCTGCTGTGGCTCTCTGGGGAACCCTGCAGTGTCACCCACCTGCGGGAGCAGCACTCCCTTTGAGGCCTGAGCACAGAGAAGAGTCTCCAGCCTGGATGGAGACTACTGGGGACAAGTCTGGACAAGTGGGTAGAAGGGAACCTGCCCTCTGCCAGGGACTTGACGTGCTTGTGCTGTTCTGAAGCACAGGAGCCAGGCAAGTCAGACCAGTCCCAGGGGCTCAAGCCTGCAATCACCCATTTGGGCAACAGCAACAAGATCTCCCTGTGCTCACCAAGAAGACCTGTCCTGACTGCATGTGCTGAACAAGGCAGGGCTGGTGCCCCATGCTACCAGCCCCATGGTGGGACAGGAGCCTGACCTAACATCACAGATATCTCTGCCAGATTGGACCAGGGACCTCCACCACCTCAATTAGTAGCTGGGTGGTACCATGGACTCCTGCACCATCCACCCACTTCTGTTTGCCCTGAGAACTGTGAGAATCCTGGCCACGAGTTTTTGTGCCATGATAAATAAGGAAATGGCTGCAAGAATGGAGGAGATGCAAGAGAAGTCACTGGCAGACCAAGGACCTCCAGAGTCTGACAAACTGTGCCTGGTAGCTCTGCCCTTTGCCTGTCCCTGCAGCTCTGCTTGCTCTTGTGGATGGAGCAAAGGCGTAGGGGCAGGTGAGCAATAGGGGAATTAGTCTCGACCCACTTGGACAACCATCTGGAGAGCAAGGTTGCACATGGTATTTTGACCCTGCCATGATGGGAATGGAAAAGGGGCCGGCCAGGGTGGTTGAGCCCAGGGATTTTGTTTAAAAGGAGTGATGAAAGATATAACCACGCACCAGAACATGCTGGGAGATGACCAGCTGGAAAGCAACTTTGCAGAAAAGGCCCTGGGTGTCCTGGTGGACACCAAGTTGACCACAAGCCAGCAATATGCCCTTGCCACAAAGAAGTATCCTGGGCTGCATTAGGCACAGTATTGTCAGCAGATTGACAGAGGTTATCCTTCCTCTCTGCTCAGCACAGGTGAGGTCACACATGAGAGAGTCCAACAAAAGGGCCACTGAGATAATTAAAGGGACTGGAGCATCGCATCTCTCCTATGGGGAAAGACTGGGAGACCTGGGTCTTCACCCTGGAGAAGAGAAGGCTCAGGGGCATCTCAGCAATGTATATAAACACCTGAAAGGAGGGTGCTAAGAATGGAGCCAAGCTCTTTCCAGTGGTGTCCGGTGACAGGACAAGAGGCAATGGACACAAGCTGAAACACAGGAAGTTCCTTCTGAACATCAGGAAACATGTATCTTAGTATGAAGGTGACTGAGCACTGGAATAGGTTGCCCAGAGAGGTTGTGGAGTCTCCAACCTCAGAGATATTCAAAAGCTGTCTGGACATGGTCCTGGGCAGTAGCTCTAGGTGCCCCTGCCTGAGCAGACGGCTTGGACCAGATGACCTCCTGAAGTCCATGCCAACCTCAACCCCTCCGTACAACCTGCCACACTGCAGCCTTTCCTGGCTGCCCCCCACACTCACCCCTCTGCAGCAGAACCCCACTTTTCTCCAGATTAACTTCCCTGACCTGCAGCGGGTAGTCGTTGGCACAACTAGCTGAAGACACCTGCCAGCCAGGCACCCCCCAGAAGCGGCGTGGCTGCCGTGGAATGGCTCCCACCATCACGGTGTGCCTCCGAACCTCCGCACCGTCCTCGCCAGCTCTTCAGTTTCCACAGTGGGGCTGAGGGGAAGGAAAGCAGGAGATGCAGGGCTGTAGTGATTCAGACACTCACGAGGAAAAGAGCAGGAGGGTACTGCCTGCCTGCAGGGTCACAAGGCCAAAGAAGGTAGCATTGAGGCTCAGCCTCTCCCAACCTCCCAGACCCAAAGACCACATACATCTTGACCATCTCAGGCAGTGTTATCACCTTAATTTCCATTTAAACCATGTATACTTTAAGCTAAGCTGTGAAATCTCATATTTGGCTCATATTTTACATCCCTTTTTCATGCCTTCCTATATGAAACCCTGTGCGTGTGAACAGATCCCCGGTTCTTTCTGGCAAGAATTCCATGGCTTGCTTTCCAAGACACTGCAGATCACCAGCAACCTCTGTGCCTCCAGCTAGCCACTGGTCTCATGTCCACCTTCTGCCCCTTTCACCCATAGCACAGGACACTTTCTAGCCCTACAGACAAGGAGAAGAGTTTGCAATTCTTTTCTTCCAATAAGAGACGCCTGGCTGGGAAGGCAGAAACCAGGAGCCTGACAGCCCTGAGCCATGATGGCCCCCTACCAGCTTCACCCAGCACAAAGATAGCAGTCCTTTTATGTGCACAGCACTCACCTGCTCAGATGTGGTCTTGATGCACAACAGAGATTTGCAGATGCAACACAGCTCCCCTGCAGTCATAATCCACCGGCACCGCAGCTTTGATGCCTGGAAGAAGGCAAGAAGAAGAGTCAGCTCAGGCAGCAGCTCGTGGTACAACACCTTCAGAGTGGGCAGGAGCCTTCAGGCACTTCCACCCTCAGCCCCCCTGTGGCAGGGGCAGTCCCTGAGCTTTGTTGGTCCAGTAACCTCCAGGTGAAGGATGAAATGCTGCCCATCTCTGGGGATCATGACCCCTCTGCTTCCCTCTGCATATAGCCCTCAACCAGGGCCTCACTCCAGCGGCCGTCTGGAGGGAAGCCATTGCCTGTCTCACTGGGCATCCCAACCCAGCAGTGAACACTGCTCTGAAGGCTGGAAAACAGCAGGGCCAAGCAGATGAATAAAATCCCTGAAGGGGTACTCAGAGGCACCGAACCCTCAAGTGCACACCCTCTTTCTGGCACCCTGGTCCAGCAAGTTCTGCATCTTGCAGGCGGGAAGCCAGCTTCAGCAGGTCACCCCCTGTGCTCATTGCCTGACCTCACCTGCCCCAGGAAATGGGCTATTCTGTCATTACATTTCCAGTAAGATTTGTAATTAACAGGCACTCATGGCCAGTCCTGAAAAGCTGGCCAGCCAAAAAGCCACCACCAGCAGTGCTGGGGAAGGGCACCACCAGCAACCAGCCAGAACTCAATACAATACACCAGTTCCCAAGGACCTCTTGCATCAGGGCAAATCAATGCTGTAGCGTAACGAACCTCTGGTCTAAAACCTCAACAGAAGCTCTTTGTAGAGATCAGTTCCTCCTGGCACCCCACATGTGGCCCGCATGAAAACAGGTAGAAAAGCAAGTGACTGTCTGCAGCTGTGGGCAGATGTCAAGGTGGTAACATGCTGTGCTCTGCCTGCCTGGACAGTTGCTGCTTCTCTCCTCATCTCTGGGGGAGATTTGTACCATGACTTATGTGGCACAGTCAACCACTGGGAAGCAAAATCAGCAGCCAGCAGCAAGAGTCAGCATAGTGCAGCAGGAGAAAGCCACATCGTTCCTGCGTGTGTCCATGCTGGGACAAATACATAGTTTCACCTGCACCCTTTCTTTCTCCTTCTCATGTCCCTCTGCAGTCATAGCCCTTTGCTCCCCAGCAGCAGCTGTGTTTCAGGAGAATAGGTTCATCGGGAGAGGCTGACATGCTGACACCACAAATATATCCCAGCCAAGACCTCAACATCAGTCACCAGGTGATGCCAGCACTAGCCAGTAGTGGACACGCCTAGCACAAGGGGCTGCACCACGTTTTGCCAACCCAGATACTGTCACTGGAAGCATTGTGCTGGCAAATGCCAGAATTCCCCAGATCATCCCAAAAGTGTCTCTAAGTACACTTTGGGATCTCTTTGTACTTCCCACTGGATGACTGCCCATCAGCCTGGAAAGGGGAGCAGCTGCAGCACAGGCACTGTGTCCAGGGGAGGTTCCCATCCCGTTTCCCCTAGCCTTAGGGTTTCTCTTGGCTGTGTTTAGCTCTGCCTCCCAGGGCTACTCCTCCCCACTGAAAGCCCAGCCAGCTCGCAGCAGGGCTCAGCCTCTTGCAGCACCCAGCAGGAGCCCACCGTCCCGCTATAGAGACCAGGGACTCCTGCACCCCAAGCAGGGACAGGGAGACAGCACCTGATCACCCCTCTCTTTTCCTCCCCTTGAGTCCTGACAACCCCAAAGCCCTACTTCTGGCCACCGGGATGGGACAAAGGCAGGTCCAGGTCCTCACCAGCTCAGCTGAGCAGCACAGGTACCATCCCCCGGATGCAGCACATGGGGCTCCAAGGGTTTGGCCCCTCCTAAGCCCAACTGTTAGTGATTTTGCCAGTGTTTCAGCCTGACTCTAAGACAGGACTTAGCCTGTTGGAGGAAAACTATCCACAGCTCCTCCTGCTCTCTGTTCTGTTCCTGCCAAGCTGCCAGGCCCCCTCAATGCTCAGGAGACAGGACGAAGCCTGTGCTTTTGCCAGAGCCCCCCAGTACCTGGGTCTGGAGCTATGCCAGGTTCAGCTTTCCTCTCTTCCTCCAGTCCGGTGAAGCCTCAGCAAGGGCACTATGTTTCAACAGCCAAAAAATACTCAGTTCCAAAGGACCTGAAGGGAGGGAGTGTATCTCAAGCACTGGGGCACACATGCTATTTCCCACGAACACCGAGTCACCAGACCCTGATGAAGGATCACAGCCAGGCCTGGAGAGGGTCAGGGACTTGCCTCACCTGATGGTTTCACTCCTATTAGCACATCCAGGGGGAACCCAGGATTAACAGACTGTGGTCTCAGTCTGGTGGCAACAGAGCAGAATGGTGAGTGAGGAAGTGACCCTGGCTGGGCAATGCAGCAGCTGTACCACATGCTGGGCTGCAGCCTGTAAACGGATCTGTTGCTGTTTTAAATGCACTGTAGCGGCCAGAAAGGAAGTGGGACGGGTGTGGAGGCAGATCTGCCAGCCAGTGGGGCATCTGTCATGGGGCAGGACTGGCAGAGCCCTTGGAAAGGGGATCCTGGCAGGGCTGGTAGCACAGCACTGTTGCAAGGAGGAGAGCAAGAGCTGTGCCTAAAGGAGCCATGCTCACCTAGTGAGGATCCACAAGGCTTCCCAGAGCATCACTGCCAGCGAGCCAAGGGGACACACGACCAGTGGACAAGAGGCTTTTCTCTGGGCATTGCTGCCTGGGGCAGAGCGCCATGGGTGCTGGCCAAGAGGGGTTCTTGCACCATTTAGTCCACAAAAAAAAGCAAAGCAACCCTAAAGTGGCTTTTGCTGCCTTCCTTTCTCCTGCTTGCTCTTCTGGGAAGTGCTAAGGAGACCTCTGCAGCCTCACTGGGCGTGAAGCTGGAACCACGAGGCCAGGAAGGAGGGGGGTTGTCATTATAAGAAAACAAATAATCATTCCCAGTACGGCCAGAGTAAGAGAAGTAAGAGAAGAGGCAACAGAAACTGCTGGAAACAAACTGCCTGGAAGATAAATTGCGGCTCCATCAGTCCTATCTGAACCCAAGGAGAAGGAAAGAAATCTAACCAGTGCAAGTACAAACCCAGAAGCTCCCTGGCACAGCCTAAGAGCAGAGCTTGCGGAGTGCCAGCAGGCAGAAAGTTTCCATCACAACCCTGAAGGATGGCAGAACCAGCAGCAATGCTGCCACCACAGAAGGGTTTCTCCACAGCCTGACAGATCAGACATATCCGTCAGGAGAAAGACAGACGCGTGAGGCTGGGGACCTCCTCCAGCACCATCCACAGGAGAGGTGGCAATCCTGGAGAGAAGCTGGTTAGAGAGATGCTAGAGAATCAAATTGCCTGAAGGAAAAGACAAGTGGCTCTGGTATCCCCCTGGAATTCAGGTCGGGGAGGAAGGAGATCACACTTGGTGGAAATAAGGAAGAGGGAGGGAGGGAGGATGCAGAGGGAAGGAGCATCCTTGCCCCACTGCAAGGACAAGTGCTGCTCTCAGGGGTCCTAAGGAGGCCTCCTGCTGTGCCAGATTTATGCAGATGCAGAGCCTCGCTCAGTGCTGGCCCCTGTGCTGATTGATAATGGGGAGGAAGCCCGAGCCCAGAGGGGAAGGATGGGGCAAGGGAGTGCCCATGTTAGGCGTGTGAGCTCCTGGAAACCACCAGAGACAGCTTCTACAGAGACAGACCCGACACCTCCCTCTGCTCCGCAGCACCCGCCTTCAGGAGGTGCTGCTGCTGCCCTTCCTCCCACCCCGTGAGAGGGGACACTGATGGGGTGCAGATGCCCCTGGGGACAGAGCAGCCCTCTCTGCAGGATGCCTTGCTGGGGCTCCAGGCTGCAGCAGGCTCCTGATGGGCTGAGGTCTGCCCAGTGACATGCGGTGCCTCCCCAGCCCCAGCCCCACGTACAGGTGCCGCAGGGGCTGAGCCCTTCCGCTTGGCCAACCCAGGATAACACAATGAAACCTCTCCCAGGAGCTGGGGGAGCCGAAGCAGAGTCCCCAGCCCAGGGGCTTAGCCCTGCTCCCTCTGATGCCCCACGTCTTGGCGTGGATCGCCTCCACACACCTTGCCCGGGTGCCTCGCGTGCAGGCAGCAACGCTGACAATAGCCTGCAGCTGGGAAGGGGGGCTCGCAGGGTCTGCAGGCAGATCCTACTATGCAACGGCCACCTGTGTACAGCTTTCTCCCACGTCCAACCCCCCTCGCCAGCCTCCCCTCCATGCACGGCTGCCCCTCTCCCCAGGAAAGCGCAGTCGAAGAATGAAAAGCAGCTTAAAATCCCGGCAGGACAATCGGGCAGCTCTCCAAAGCCAGCAGCACCCCCTGCCCACCCAGCACCAGCAGGCTCAAACCTCAGCAATACAGCCCACGGCTGCCCAGCTCCAATGTTCGACCGGGAGCCCAGGAAACCTGCAGCAGGCAGGGCAGGGAAATCCCATGCAGCAGCCGCTCACGGGGAGGACAGCCCAGGTTGAGGACAGACCTTTGTCTCTGCCTGCCTGTCTCTCTCGCTCGCTGCCGGAGGAGGAAGAGGGGGGTGGTGGGGGACAGCATGCAAAGATAACACCCCTAGGAGGGATGTCACAGCCACGTTAATCACTTGGAATTCCAGCCAGCGCAGACCCGGGCGCCGCAAATATGGGCAGCAAATGGAGATGCTCAAAGCTCTGAAATAATTGGATCCTTTCACAAGAGCCGAGCCCAGAATCCAGCACAGGAATTCAGTCCCCACTGGAAGTCGAGAGATCAAATACGCGGAGAGGCAGGCGCAGCACAAGCAATCCTCAGCCTCCGCCGTATCCGGCTCCGCAGCCCCTGGCGCTGCTCTAATCTCAGGTGCCTTCTCAGCAGGAGCGAGGGCGAGGGAGGACCGCCGCCGAGAGCCCGAGCCCCCAGCAGAGCCGAGCTGAGGACCGGCCCCTTCCCACACAACTTACTCCACTTGTGGCAAGGTGCAGAAACGCTGCCAATGCAAAAAGAGGGTTTCGTGGAGGAAACCAGCGGCCTCGAAGCCTTGTTCGACCGGAGGAACAGCCCACGGAAAGGAGACCCCCGAAGCTGCCGGCTGGCCTCCGCAGCCCTGCGAGGGAGACGCCCGGCCCGGCAGGCTTGCCAGCCCGCATCACGTTCCCAGCGAGACGCACACACGGCACATGTAGGCTCCTGCTCGGCGCCTCAACGGCAATGAAAAGGCACGGAGGCTTCTGCCAGAAAACAAAGAGGCAGCGGCAGAGCTGGGGGTGGGGAAAACTCTCCGCTGCCCAAGAGGATCCCTGCAGAGGCAGCAGGATGCTGCTGGGCTCCACCGAGGCTACTCACCCCCACGAGCCCGAGGTGGCACTCACTTGTCCAGCACAGAGAGTCCGGAGGGTGGGCCAGTCCCTGCTCCACTCCCCGAGGCAGTGCTGGGTGGGAAGTGCTAGAGGACGCAAGCCAGGCCCAGGACAACAGCTGGCCACAAGAGGAAAATTCCTCCGGGTTGGCTCTGCTTCATAAAAAGCTGCATCTTTTCACCTCGGGGTAGCTGCTGCGCACCACTGCTCCCAGGGGGAAGGCGCAGACGGCACTGCGCCTGCAAGCTTTGCCACCAGGTCAGTATGCAGAGCCCAACAGTGTTGGCCTTGCAGTGGTACAGTGGCCTCAGCAATCACCCCGGGGTGAAAAAGAAAGTGCCCGCAGTGAAAGCAAGCCCCTGGCCACCCAGACACAGGGACTTGTCAGCCAGCTCCCTTCCGGTCCTCCCGTCTCTCTCCAGGGGCAGTGGTCCAAGGGATAGGGACCTCAGCCACTGAATGACCACACAGACCAGGTGCTCCAGACCTTGGTGTGACCTGCAATTGATGGGGAAATCTTCCACCGTTGGTGATTCCAAAGTCACACGCCTGTGTGGCTGGTCACAGGATAGCCACGAGAAGGCTAAGGGGTCCCAGCAGCAGGCAGGGACCACTTCTGCTCTGCATTTGCATGACACCTGGGGTCTCCAGCTGTGACCAGGGCACCAGTGCACTGTCGTGTTTCAAGTTCTTATTGAAAGACATTTGTCCAAGGGAGGCAACCTCCAGGCCCAGGCAGGTCTCCATCTAGACCCTCACCATACCAAGTGATGCACTAATGTTAGCATTAACAAGCTTTTTTATCTGATGTCCCAAGAGGAAGAATGATGCCCTGGGGTTGATGTCTGCATCAGAAGCCCTGGGAACACGATCCCAACCCACTGAACTCATCCCCAAAAGAAAGACAATCGCTTACTCGTAACTCCTATGCCATCAGCAACCTGTCATGGGCCATGCGCCATGGGAAGTGTGACCTAACCGAGTGGCATGAACAGCCCAGACCACTCTCCATCACTACAAGCAGGATACAAAAACACAAGCCCCTGGCAGGGAGTGCCAGGGGTGCTGATGCTTTGTGAGCTGGGAGAAGATAGCACGGCAATCAGTGGGTGACAGGACCCCTTTTCCTCCCACCTCTGCTGTCTCCTCTTTTCTCCCTCCAGTCACTCCCATATACAGTCACAGCCATCTACAGCCTCATCTTCCCTCTTACCAAGGCAGCTCCTTCTGTATCCCAATGCCCTGTAGCCATCCACACTGCCTGATCCTGCATGCACAATCCCTCACCTTCCCCACAACCTCCACATGGCAGCTGGGCTCTGCATCCCCATGAGTGCGCTCCTCTTCACTCCCACCCCAGTCTTGTCCTCCTCCACCATCAGATCTTGCCCTGCTTACACGCACCCCCATGCATATGCCCAATGTCCCCAGCTCTTTACCCATGCCGTTACCTCCTGATTGCTGCAGCCTGTACCATAACGTACACCAGTCTCCCTCCCCTCCTCAGCTGCCACACACCCAGAGCCCTGCCAGCCTGAGCCTCCTTGCACACACCTCACTGACAAGTCCCCAACACACATCTGGAAAATCCACAGCAGTGTCACCTTTCCCTACCTCACCAAATGGTCACCAGCGCACCACAGAGCAGCAGAGAAGGTCCCAGGGATTCTGCATTACCCCAAGCAGCTCACGACACAGGCATCAAAGGTATGCATGGGAAGAGGGAGCAGGTGAAGTGCCTGTGGTGGGGAGGGCAGCAAAGATTGTGCATGCAGCATTTACCCCGTGAGAACTGCCCGTCCCCACCGCAAGCCCTCTTGCAATACACTTCCTTTTACTGTAAAAGCCCTCCAAGGGAGGTGCTTGGGCACAGGAACTCAGGACTCCGGCTCGGCATTACCAAGCTGCAGCCTGCAGATAAGGCTGCAGCAGCAGTGGGGACATTCAGCATCTTTTCCACTCCCTGTGCTAGACATCTACGTGGCATGGGGGGAGGAGATACCACACACACACACACACACACACACGGCTTTGCACATCCACCCAACTCACCTCTTTCCAGCTGCGATGTAGAAAGTCTCAAGTCTAGTGCAGGCCAGAGCAGTGAGATGGGCTGGGCAGGGATTCGGGCCATACGGGTGAGGCTTTGTACATCTCTGTAAAGAGCTGGACACATCCAGGACTACTGCAGGGAAGGAGGAGTTCCACCATGAATTCAATGTCCTGTGCCTTGTCAGGAAAAAAGGAAGCCTTTCCCTCCCGTGGGACTGAAGGTGAAAGAGAAACACCCTGCTGGTAATAGGAAAAGGATGCCACAGCTGTCACCTGAACACTCACACTGTTGCCCGTAACGGAGGCAAACACACAAGGGCACAAAACCCTTTGAAGGGAAATGAGGGGCTAGGAGGGACTGCCATATCTGACTGCAGGCATACCCATATGCAGGGAAGTGGGAGACACAGCACAGCTCTTATTTCATCCCATGAAACTGGTAAAGCTCCTGATCCACACATCTTGCACCACCTGTGGGATCCCACTGACAGGAGAGCCCTCTGCCTGGTGCATCCACCACCCCCTCCATGGTGGCTGGGCTCCTGCAGGGCTCTGTGCAATCCACACAGCCAGGGATGCCCTCAGGATGGAAGGGGGAATCCACATGGCACCTGCATGTTGCATGGGAATGGTGGAAGCCAAGGCTCAAGTGGTGCTTCACGTCAGGCAGAGGCTGAAGAGGACCTGCCCTCGGTGCTATCTGGCAGGTGCAGCCTGCAGGGACTACACAGCCCTGTGGCACCGGCGTATCAGCATTCTCCGTCTTCACAGAACTGATAGTGAATAGGGACAGGCTTGACGCACATCTGCGTCCCCACACAACACACCTGCACAGGACACAAGCCCCCACATCATTTCCTGAAAGACATGAAGACCCCCAGAAAACTGCTTGCTGCCACTGCTGCTGCCCATGTTTTGCTGTGCTGCTTCTGCGGGAACACACAAAGCTCAAGAGACCTCAGAGACCAGCTTAACTATGCCAAATGGGTCCAAAACACCTTCAATTCTGGTGGCAGCCATGCCACCGGGGACACAGATGTCCCCCCCAGACCTGACCCTCCTTGGGAGATGGAGCCACAAGAGACACAAGAGCTCTCCACCGACTACCAGGAATCAGCTCATCCTCGGCCACACAGTGAGATACCCATGCAGCTGGTAATGGTCTCCAGGGGCCTCTTGGCTCAGACCACTAGGCCCTGATGCTCTTGATGTGTGTGGGTGTTTTAGCAGGAATATCCAAGTAATGCAAGAGTGCTCAGAGTGGTATTGAGTAACAGAGGAAGGGAGAGCGCTGAGTGAGATGGCAGCCAAGCATCAACAAGCCCAAGGGAAAGGCTGAGAGGAGCAACCTGAGAAGAGATCTGGGGACTAACACAGGTTCATGGGAATGTCCTAGACCTTGAAAACCCACATAAAAGCACCTGTGGAGGCTGGACAACATCCCAGCCTCTGCCAGACAGGGAGGCAGACATAGATACTGCTGCAGATCAGCTCTGCCCAGGCGCCATGGCTACATGCAGCCCCCTTTGCGCTGGTTCATGACTCTTGCAGATGGGATGGGACAAACACTAAATGCCCTCTGAGCACTTACACACTGGACATGGGCTTCTGCAGCATCAGGCACCAGGGTCAAAGCTCAGACACACAATAAATTGCACAGCAAAGTTGTTTCTGAAGACAAGGCTGATAAGACTGCCAGCAGCCAGCCTTGCGGAAGGACAGGATCAGGAAAAGAGCAGCCATGAGAATAAAAGGCTGGCAAAGAAACAGAAAATACTGGGAGCAAGTAATTCTTTCCAGACAGTCCTTTGGGCTCATCTCAGCCTCCATCTGCTTGGGATGCTCAGGCAGCTGGAGTCTTAAAAAAGGCTACTGGAGACTTCCCATGCAATCACCACTGTCTCTGGGACAGGCACCATGGGGAAGATAAACCTGGAGCCCTTCCAGCTGGAGAGCTGGGGGCCAGTGTCCTTCCCAGCCTCCGGACAGCACCACCAGCCCCATACGGATCACAGCTCTGCACTGCCAGCAGAGCAGGGCGGATGGTTTACACCCTGTGCTTCACTGCTGACTGGCTTTTTGTGCTCACACAGGGAGGGAATAATGCGGACCTCTGGAGAGATGGGTGCTCCAGCTAGGATAGGCTGGAGCAAATCAATGAGCTGGGCAATGCTGTCAAGGCAGTGCCTCCATCTCCCAATGCTGCTAATACTGTATGGGCAAGATGAACCAAGACAGAAGACGACAAACAGAACAACCCCCTGAACCCTCCATTTGCCTCCAAGTAAGTCAGTCCAACAGGCCATGAGATGCTACTGCAGAACTAGGGAACAACAATGGTGGGAAAGGACCTCAGGGGGTTTTGGTCCAATCCTGTTGACAGCAGGGCCAAGCTTGAGCAGGTTGCTTAGGGATTGCCCCTGCCAAGGGCTGGAAGTCTCCAAATGAAGAGACCACCTCCCTTCTTTGGGCCCTGCTCCAGAGTCTGACTGCTCTTGCGGGGAAATATTTTTCCTAATACCTAATTGGAATTTCCCTTGTGTGCCATTGCCTCTCATCCTGTCCCTGGGCACTTCGCAGGAGATCCCAGCTCCAGCTTCTCTCCAAACCCACAGCTGCTGGCCAGCAGTGGTGAGAGCCCCCTTCACTGCCTTCCCTTTCCCAGGCTGCACAAACCCACCACTCTCAAACCTCTGCCCGCTGCAGCACACCAGAAACCCCAGGGCAGGGCCAGAGCTCCAGAATATCTCTGGAGACTGCTGGAGCCTGTTAGTCTCTATCCTGCCCAGCCAAAGGTGCCACTAGGGAGGACAGGAGGTACCTGCAGCCAGCGCTGAGGAGCAGACACCTGCACACCTAGGGGATGTTGAAAAAAAGAGACTCACTTCAACACGGAGACCAGTGCAAGCTGGTTTTGGTCAAGTATTTGATCTTTGCTCTGGTTGGTAGCAATACCAGCAGCTGCTGCAACACACCTAGGTTATCCCGAGCACCTAGGTTATCCTGAGCTGGGAGTCCCAAGCACCTGCTCTGAGAGGTTTGGCCCTAAACACAGACAGACAGAGAGCTTTGGCTTCACTGCTGTGGCACTGATATGAAGCCTATCTCCACCATGCCCACAAGGGACCTGCCCTCAGGAGCAATGAGCAGGACCATCAGGAGTCAAACTCAGCAGAGACCAGCTGGGCCAGCTGAAAGCTCAACAGCCCAGAGCAGGTCTGTGCATGAGGGAAGGAGCTATCCACAACCCCACCAACCCTACAGGGTCTGCAGCAGAGCCCAGATCACTCAAGAGATTTTGGAGCTAATGACCAACCATGCCCCCAGATCTCCAGTGCACCGTCACCCCTGTCCCAGCTCTCCTCTGACACTGCATTTATCCAATCCAGAGCTATCTGTTTATCACTCTCTGCCCCATCAGGGATCATTTATTTTTCTACCCTGCTCTCTCAGAGCGGATTGGAAAGTTACTGGGCAGGATCTGACTAGGACAGACATCTTGCTCAGCTTCCCCAGAGCTGGCTGGACACCCCACTGCCCACGTGGGGACAAAGATCCACCTCAGACATCAGAAGCTGGGATACCTGGTCACCAAACTGCTTCCTTGTGGTGCTCCTCCTCAGTCCCTCCTGGGAAAGCCTCAGCACCAAGGATGCGCCAGGCTGTCTCGGGACAGCAGTGTACCCATGGCTGGAGGAGATGTGGGGAGAGCATGGGTGTGGCACATGGCCAGACCAGATCCCAACCCATTCCCAAGCCACATGCACTGCCTCCACCAGCTCTCCTCTGATACTCTTACCCCATCGGCTGGGGGGACCCAGCATGGGCTGCTAGGCCTTGGGGTCCCTTAAAGTCCAGCCATGGGCCAGCACCTGCCCTCTGCTTCCCGCTGACTCATTCCCCTATGATTCACCTCCTCCTCCCGCCTGACACCCATTTCTGCCACAGCACTGTGCACGCACACATGTGTGTGTGACTGTGCGTGTGCAACCAGGCCGGAGCTGTCAGGGCAAAGTCACAAACTCCAAACCGGGCTGGGAGGCTGGCCAGGCTGTGCCAGAGCCCTCTCCTCCCACAGCACTCAGTGGCAGGAGGGGCAGAGATGATGTTGTTGGCTCAAATCCATGGTTGGGGAGACGGGACAGACAGGCAAGACGGGAGATCCTCTGTGTGCCAGCACTGACGAGATAAGGAGAGATGCAGGGGGAGGGCTTCCTCCAGGCTCTGAGGCTCAAACCTATTCGTTTTATCGGCTCTCTGGTAGCCTGACCCCCACAGCTGGCTGTTGGAGGGTTACCTGGCACTACCACAGCTCAGATCCACAGGCAAGCCATCTGTCAAATAACCTGCCTTTGGGTACAGCCAAACATGCCCCCCCAGGCTGTGCCTCTTCACAGTTTGACTCTCCAGGATGGAGAGCTTCCTGGGAGCCAGAAAGGGATTTCTTCTAAGCATGGCTATGGTCACTCAGCATCAGCTAGTGCCACTGCCCACACAGGGCCCACAGGCTTGGGCAGTTCCTGAGTTTGGACAGTACAAGCCACATACATGGTGCTACGTATATACATCCTCTACAGGCTGCTTCTCCAACTAGCAATTCCCCTAATGCTAGGGGCTGATGCTCAAACAGGCTTTGCCGCATATCATTTCCCTTCACCTATCCCGCAGCAACACCCCTTTCAAGGCCTTCCAGATAACATCAGTCTCCTTCTCAGAGGGAACCAGAGCAGACAGAGGGGACAAGAGGAAGACTGCACACTGCAGCTGTGCCAGAGCCCAGCGAGAGATGTGGCACACGCCTCCCAGACGGCGAGTAGCTCCGCGTACCAGAGCACATCCATCTGCGTCAAGGAGCACACAAGAGTGCTGGCATGCACGTAAAATGCCAGTCTGTGCAGCACACCCGGTCGCAGACTGTGTTGAGTTTGTGTGTGTGTGGCAGGGTTTTGGTAACGGGGAAGAGGGCTACAGCAGTGGCCCCTGTGAGAAGCTTCTCAAGTCAGACCTGCCTCAGGCCAAGGCCGAGCCAATTAGCAATGGTGGCTGAGCTTCTGCAATAATGTATTTAAGAAGGGGAGCCTGGGAGGAAGAGTTGGAGCTTTGAGGAAGAATCGTGAGGGAGATATACCTGTGCAAACACTGGGGTCAGTGAAGAAAGGAGAGCAGGGGGGAGGTACGCCAGAGCAGAGACCCCCTGCAGCCCGTGGTGAGAGGGCAGGCTGTGCCCTGCACCCATGGACATCACCGGTGGAGCAGATACCCACCTGCAGCCCGTGGAGGACCCCACGCTGGAGCAGGTGGCTGCGCCCAAGGAGGCTGGGACTCTGTGGGAAGCCCCGCTGTTGTAGTTCAGCGCTGGGAGGGCTGCAACACGTGGGAGGGACCCACGCTGGAGCAGTTCGGGAAGAGCCACAGCCCATCAGAAGGACTCATGTCAGAGTAATCTGTGGAGGACTGTGAGAGGGACCCTGCACTGGAGCAGGGGAAGACTGCGAGAAGTCCTCCCCTTGATGAGGAAGGAGCATCAGAGACAGTGTGTGATGAACTGACCACAACCCCCAACCCCTGCCCCCTGCGCTGCTTGGGGGGGGGAGGAGGTAGAGAAATCTGGAGCAAAGCTGAGCCCAGGAAGAAGGGAGGGGTGGGTGGGTGGAAGGTGTTTTTAAGATGTAGTAATACTTCTCACTGCCCTACTAATCACACGTTTCATATTAATAGGGACAAAGAAGAATTTTCTGCCAAAGCTCAGGACTGTATGTCAGACTGCTGGTTCTCCCTGGATTTTAACGTTTCCGATCCTCACCATGTATGCACAGAGCCTTTACCCTTCTCAGTGCAAAGAAAACAATTTTTTGTCACACAGGGTCCTGTGGGCTCCAGCAGCTTCCCCTGCACCACCCCCACCCCCCCCCATCAGAATGCTCCAGTACCCAGGGTCCCTTCTAGGGAGGTGGGGTGGGAGATCCATAGTGTTCAATGTGTGTCATCAGTGAGGCCAAAATCGGGTCCAGCACCATGGTCACGGTGTCACCAAGGTCACAGCACTGGGCAAGCACTGGAACAAAATTCTGCAGCCACCAGCAGGGCAGGCCCAGCCATTTAAATGTTCATGCTTAAATCAGCCTGTCACCGCTGAAAAGATGGTCTTCTCCACAAGCTCTGGGAGCCTCTGAGAGAGCAGCAATTACCTACATGAGGTCTTAGACAAGGCTGGCTCCCCGCCGTAGGCCCTGAGCAAAAGAGAAGCTGAGGCATGTGCCCTACATCCAGTTAGAGCAGCCAGGAACTGCTCCAATTTGAGCCAGACAGTGACAATTTCCTGCCAGCCCCCCATTTGTGACTAACAGAGGGGTAACACCGCATCTGCAACACCCCCCTCCATCCAGGCTGGGAGGAAGAGCAGACAGACAAGCTGCTCTTGGTGCTGATGTCCCTCCCACACCAAGGGGATCCCTTGCAACTGCCTTGTGTTCCCCTTCTCCAGCCCAGGTGGCTAAGAAGAGTGGCAGAGCATCCCTCCAAAGTACAGTGACAAGACCTTGCTGCTTTCAAATAGCACATTTCAGGTCAGTAAGCTGGGAACTGTCAGCAGAGAGGAGCCAGTTTATTTGCCCACTTTTATGCTGGTGGCATGCTTCTGCAGCACAGGCGATGCCAGAGGATAGGATGAGAAGAGAGGATTTGGGGCAACAACAGATAGGGATGTTGAGGCTTTCTCAATGTGGATGCTAAGCAGCAAGAAGGACAAGACATTGATGCTTCTGCTGAAACGGTTGCTGCTTAAAAGAACAGACACAGAGCATGACTCTGAGAACAGGCCATCTACCAAGGTAAACAGAAGACATTATGGTTTCCAAAAGCTCTGAACCAAGCCTTCCATTTCTGGGTTCCCCTTCTCACAGCAGCTCTGTGCTACCTACAGTTCTCCTCCCTTCGTGGTGCTTGAAAAAGCAGTGCAGACTCCAGGCTGCTAATTTAGGTGGTGGCTGCAGTCATCCTTCCAACAAGTATTCCCTCGGACCAGCTTTCATCTCGTAGACAGAGCCCAGTGAAGCATCAGCCCTTTGTTCCAAAAATCACATCCAAGGTAATCTGATCCAACATAAAGACTAGATGTGGAATTTCTTTAAATGAAAG
Organism: Athene noctua; assembly: GCF_965140245.1. Lineage (NCBI taxonomy): Eukaryota > Metazoa > Chordata > Aves > Strigiformes > Strigidae > Athene > Athene noctua. The sequence continues at coordinate 11,492,508 of NC_134077.1, forward strand.
CTTAGATGGGGGAGCACGCCTGTGCCAGGAGATGAAGCTGAATGGCCAAGTGCCTGCTAACCCAGCATGAAAATTTAAGGACTAAACCACCTTTTCTGGTCAGTAACACAAATCCGAGTTTGCTAAAATTGGAAAGCCTACCGTGTGGTTCGCAGCTGGCGCTCAACCTTCCTGCAAACTGGAAACTCCTATTGTCTCTGCAGCCCTGATCAGCCCCCCGCCCTCAGCCAGGGGATGCTCTTGTTGACTCAGCACATCCTGTGGCCCTCTGTACACCTCCTGGGTGGGCTGGCCGGCTGGCTCACGCCATCTGAAGCTCGAGATGGAAACCAGCCATGTCCTCTTTCCACCTCACTGTGGGAACGGAAACAGAGGTTTCTGCCATCCACCTCTTCCCTAGCTTCTTTTGCTGGACACTCTGGTGCTGTGCTCCATGGGGAATCCCAAGCAGATGACATTAAGTGGAGGGGCTAGGAAAGCATCTAGAATTGGTCTTTCCTGCTTAACTATACATGTCAAATCCAGTTTTAACTCGGGCAGGCATCAAAAAGCCAACTTCCCTCTTCTGTCAAGGCAAAATGTGCCTGCAGGCATGCAGGACTGTCTCTTCTGCATTTTGGAGAGATCCTCCCTTGCAGGCACTGCCTTTTACACTTTGCAGCTTTCAACGGCTCAGAGCAGGTTGGAGAGGCTCAAGTGCTGGCTACACCACTGATGCAGTAAGTTTAGGTGCCGTGTGGGGGGGCAGCCACGAATGTATTATAGAGGGAAAAAACAAAACCAAACCACGCAAAAATCCTAGGGCAGAAGGCCTGCACAAAGCCTACAGTCCTGGCCTCCTGGCTCCCAGCCTTGTGTTCAATATTCATCTCAGGATACAGTTCCAGTTTTTACTCTGGTCTTAAAGCTCCCCATGAAGTTGCTCTCACTGACTCTCACAATTTCTTTTCTCTCTGCCCCACTTCCAGCAGGGACCTCAACCACTGCTGCCACCCAGCAAAAGGGTCTCCACGACCTTTGTAATTCAACACACTGGGAAAGGCTCAATCCATTCCCTCTATTCCTAGCCCAACACAGACCTTAAAAGCCCTCTTTGTTCCTGCTACAAACCCTACCCTGCAGCCCTGGCTTAACCCTTAGGGCACTGCCTCAAATAAAGAGTGCTTCACAGAAGCAAGACGGGTTGCAACATCCATGGGAAGCTGAACCTACCCTCCACCTAGAAAAGAGCTGTGCTGACAATGTGCTGGTGGCTTGCAGGACACATCAGATACAATGGGGTGGGGTGGCAGGGAGATGTCTCTGATTATTTTCATCATCAGTACAAAATACTACCAAGATGTGCATGTGGCGATCCTGTGCCCACACTGCAGCTGTGGGCATGGGTTGGGGTCACAACTATTTATTAAAATCTCCTTCAGTTCAGCAGGTTTATTACAAAACGTGCTCCATGCAGGCAGATTTGGGGCCATAAGGAAGGAACAGGAGTGAGAAAGGAAGCAGGTGGGACCAGGCTCTCCTCTTGTCACTCCTGCAAGGACTTCTCTGCTCCTGCCCCCATGTACAGCCTTGCTCCATGCCCAAGTGCAAAGCAGAGACAGCAAGGGATGTCATGCTGTTACCTCCACAGCCTGCACGAAGGCAAGAACGCAGTGACAGCACTCCTGATTCTTGCCTTGTCTGAGATAAGCTCAGACCCACATCCTGAGCAGCAGCCCATAAATCACTTGTTGGAAGAAGCAGTGCCATGGAACTATCTGTAATCATATGCCCTGCACACAGGAATGCAGAGGGGACAGAAGGTCCAGCCAGCCCTCCCTGCCCTAGCACAATCTCTGGCACAGGAGAAGGCAGTATGGAGCAAGGGCTGCTTTGCAGCATCTGGAAATGCCAGCTCTGCAGCTGGGATGGAACAGAGCTGACCTGCAGCACCCTGAAACACCAGCTCCACAGTAGACAAAGCAGGCTTGCACCGCTGCACCCCAAAACGGCAACTCTGCAAATAGGATGGGGTAGGGCCATCTTGCAGCACCCCAAAATGCCATTTCCTACCAGCTGCTGTAACTTCCCCTCTGTCCCTTTCCGGTCCGTCTCTGCCCCTCCCTTCCCAGGCCACGGGGAAACTGAGTCACAGCATGCTGTCCCTGCCCTGAAGAAGGAGAGGGAGGGGCAACCCCAGCACCAGGCACAGCATGGAGAGTAGGGCAAGGGTGGTACTGACAACTCTCAAAACCCCAGCAATAGGGAAAGGTAAAGATACCTACGTGTCCTCCACTAAGTATCTATCCGAATCACGAGACTCCTCTGTTCTCACCTGTTCTGAAGCCAAAGTTGGGCCCACTCTGCTTCTAGCCATATAGACTGCACCCAGCTCTGCTGGGCTACAGCTGGTCCCACAGGGTGATCCATGTGCTCTCTGGCATTAGAGGGGACAGGGACATGAAGGCTTTGCACCAGATGCATGTAACTTAGCATGGCCCAGAAAAGAAAGGTAATGCCACAGAGGTACAACAACAACAAATTAAAAATTAAAGACCCAGATAGAGCATTATAAACCAGAAGAGTGCCCTGACTTCCAAAAGGCTGGTAGGTGACTGGACACTTCCTTGAGAGCAGGTCATTGCATTCTTTAAAAGATTCATGTGTTTGAGTAATGACTTGGATTCTCTGGTCCAGCTCTAGGAGCTGGTAAGTTTCCAGTTACTGACCTCAGCCCCTCTGTTTTCACCACACAACTCCAAAACCCTTTTGAGGGCCTGCTTACCAGGATCAGGTTCACAGTAGCGTTCACCCACACCAGCACCCTTTGAAATCCCTATCTCCGGTGCTGTAGCAAATCACCACCCATCTATTTACCTTGTAGGCAGAGAAGCTAAAGATTTGTTCATTCAGCTCTGGGTCAGACATCTCACTAACATTATGAAAGTCAGTTTGTTTATTGTATTTCTCAAGGTCGCAATGAGGTTAAGAGCCCAGCATTGTCCAGTTCAGCTGGGTCACTGAATGGGAAAGCAGAACTCTAGCCACATAAAATGCACAGCTATTATGTACTGTTCATCTGCAAATAACCTCACATCTTTCTTCAGGCTCATATCTCTTGGCTGTCTCCCCCCACCTTCCTGAGGACTCTGAAAACAGATCCTTTCATGCCTCCCCAGGGAAGCATGTTCAGGTGGTATTTGCTCTTGCTGTCATGCAAAGGATCACATTATTGCCAATACCCTTGCTCCAGCTCCATCTCTCAGGACAACATAATAGTAGATTAAACTCATTATCCCCTATCACTTTATGGCACAATATTTTCATTTCTCTGTTAACACACATCTGAGATGTATCACATTTCAGGCAGGCTCACTCCAAAGGAAATTCCCTACTCTTGCACAGGCAATACCTTTTCTTTTCAGTAGAAAAAAAATCCCAAACTAAATCAACACTACCACCAAAAAAAAAGCCCAAACCAAAAAACACTCCAAAAAAACCTACTTGGAGATTCACTTAAGGACAGAATTAGACTTTTCTTTCCAGACCACCACTTTGGTCAGTCCTTTCCCAGGCTCTGGAGGGCAGCATTCTCACTACTGCTCACACCGGTGCAAGCTCCATCAGCCACGTTTGGAGCCATGTAGTGAGGAAGCTTTCAAGGGTGAGATGTCTTTTCCTTCACAAAAGCAACCAGCACATGAACACAGGCATTTCCTGGTAAACTGTTCCTCCTCGCTTCCAGCCTCTGCTACAGGGGTGGCCTCTGATAGCAGCCTTCCTCCGGAAACACCACGGCGTTTTGCTCAGTTACTCTAACAGAATGATATTGTAGTGAAACAGCATTAAAGAGAGCTGTAATCGATAGTAAATCATTCCTGCTGAGCTGCCAGGAAGATAGCTGCACAGGAGAAAGAGAGGTGCTGTAAGTCTGCTCCCTCAACAAATCTAAGCCATGAAACAGCCCTTTGGTTACAGGGAACAGGCACAGCAGCAAGAGGAGCACTTTCAGGGTGGCAGATTTATGCTACCGATTTTTGTGTTCTCTCTATCCAGATTTATCACATGGCCAGGACAAATTGCAGATACCTTAAGATCCCAGACTGTCAGTCTTCTGTCAGTCAGAAGACCAGACAAAAAGCCTGAGAATATTCTAGCTCCTCAAAAACTGCTCATAATTTTAGCTGTTGCTGCTCCTAGAAAATGAATTGAAAGCAAAGCTCAGACCCGCTACTTGATGGCATAACTGCTTTATTTTTCTGGCAGCCACAGCAGAAAGGACCTTGAGAATTACCTTCTTTGTCCACCACTGGTCCAGCTATGCTAATCTCATCAGTAATGCAAACACTGGTATAGAAAGGACTCGAGTGACTGTGCTAACCTGTTTACGCTACGCTCTCTCCGCACAGCTACAGCACTGCTGACAGGCAGTAAGAAAACCCCAGTGCACAGAGTCCAGGCATTTCCCCCTGCTCTGAATTGAGCAGACAGTTGGCTCTTACAAGCTATTCTTTATGTATCTTCCAGACAGGGAGATCTGTACAGCACTGCTAGGCTCAACTATCTTCTCACAATTTAGGGAATGCAGGTAGAAACACCTACCGAGTCAAAGTTTCCTCTTGGTCCCAATGATCCATCACCTCTCTGCCAAAACCCCCAGCAGCAGCATTAAGGTTGGTCCTGACGTCCAAAAGGACACTGGCCATTTTTTCAGAGTGACACTGCTTACTACAGTGTCCCCATTTGACTACTAGCAGGTATGCATGTCCCAGACTTGCCTAAGGCGATGGCAGCAGCAAATCGCAGCAGCACGTAGCCCACACAGTACTTTCCGAACTTCAACGCCACAGCTCAGCCAGGAGGAAATCTCTCTTGGCTGCCTCACCCTAAATGCTTATTCCAGCACTGCCTGTCTTAACTTCTCCCCAAATTGGGAGCAGAGTATGTGACCCCACCGCCTTTGGGCTTTTCTGATCCTTTGTGCTGTACTTAAAAACGTGTAGTATTAACAGGCAAGACACAAAGAGAGGGAGCAGCCTTTCAAAGATGACACGGTTATAACTCATCAGGTCACAGTGCCCAGGATCCTGAGTCTTGGGCAAGGATCTCAGCATGCAAGGTGCTATACAAATGGCAAAAGAGAAAACACCCTCTGCCCTACAAACTAGCAATCCACATCCCAACACACATGCGTAACCCTGAGCCTTATCTGCTGGGCTCTGCATCCACTCCATGATGTTTCACGGCATATCTTGTGGCCTCAGTCCAGAGGAAAGATCAGAAACAACGGACTGTGAAAGCAGGGTCAGAGGGAACTATGGTTTGGCTCAATGGATTCTGACCATGCTTCACCATCATCCGCACCCATAATATATTGTAATGTCAGTTCTCGCACCAAGGTTACATACATGAAGAGTTCAAGGTGGTGATCTGAAATTGCCTTCAGTGTCAGGTACCGGTGTGCCAGTTTCCTCCATGGGAAGCAGGCTCCAGCTGCTAGTGCAGAGCAAGCTGTTCCCCTGTTTTGAAAGAGAAGGAACCTGTCGGACACAGGAGGAAGGAAGTGCACTGCTGTCTGTGGCAGGCAGCTTTCCCAGAGGCTCCATATTCCAACTGCCAACTCCTAGTTTGCTCTCCCTTGAGAACATCAGGTCTTGGAGTCCAGGGGACATTTTACAAAGAAGTTTAGCCTATTTGGGAGTTTTAAGATGACTGGAACTGTAGCACTAGAGAGCATTCAGAAGTCTATACAGATCTTAGAATCATCCAAAATAGAAGGACACTATGGCAGACTGGAAATGGTGAAGTGGTTTTCAGGGGACTTTCTGAGGCTTTGTACCCTGGTTCGGAACTGGATGGAGGGGTCACAGATGAGGCAAGGATCATGACATTTGTGAGCACAGGGCCATCTGGACAGCTCACAGACAGACATCCTTTCCCCTCCAGTTTTGCCTGCATCCTAGTTCCAGATGAATTCTGGCCACAGGCACTACAGCAGCATGTGCCACCTCACGGCAACCCCACACATCTGACCTCAGAGCATCCTTGAAGGTGAGGCAGGCTGCTTCCCCTCTCATTCTGGGCTGGGCACAGAGCTGCAGGAAGGGTGTTGTAGCTCACTGCAAGCACTGACCTTTGAGAGGTGTAATGAGAGAGGTTTACAGCTCTTGCAGCCATCCACGTTGAGACGGGCAAGCTGTGCTTGCTGCCAGCCAGTCCCTTCCCCCTGGCTCACATCCAGGGCTTTAGGCACATCATGGAAGACAGGTCAGATCTCAGTCACACTCACATTATGACCACACTGGAGCCACCCTCCTGACCCATTCTCACTGCACAGCAAGTGGCACAATGCTTCCTGCTTTCTTCAGCAACAGGAGCCAGCTCTCTACCAGCATCTGGCAATGGGTCTGCTCAAAGGCAGCTTCAGAAACATTTAACATCTCCTTTACCTGCCCCAGATGATGGTCTCAGACCATATCAGAGGCCTCACTTAGCACATCTGCTCTCCATCAGAGTACAGATACCCTGGCGCAAGGCAGGCTGGCTGTGCGAGCTGGACGGCAAGTACAGGGCCAGGCATCCTGGGAAGATGCAAGCATCACTGGAGCCACTTACACTGATTAACCGAGGATAAGCCAGAGCAGCAGAATGACTTACTTTCCTCTGTGGTACAGTGAGAGGGCTCAGGAGAGCCTTTTCTGGCTGGGCCTGCTCTGCAACTCAAGGCTTCAAACAGAACAGGTCTGCAAACAGGAGCTGCCTGACGTTCCCCAACAAGGGGCCAAAGGGGGAAAGAAATGGACAAAACTCCCCTGACCACGGCTCCAGGTGCCAGATTGTCATGCAGGAGCACAGCAGAGCTGAGCTCATGTCACGGCTGGGACAGGGCTGCACTGAGGACTGAAGAAGGTTGCACATTGGCCCCGGCTCCTTCTCCGCCATGCGCTGTGGGAAGCACGGTGCAGCAATGCTGCCAGCGGTGAGTTGCCATAGCAATTCCCCCCAAGCATGCCCCCCTGCCTCCCTCCTTTGTCTCTGCTCCCCCAAGACTTGCTGTCCCCTCACTGCTGCCCCACACATGAAACCTGCTGCACAACACCCAAAAGCCTCAACATGCTTCTAAAGGGCTGTTCATCACCCCAAGGAACAACAGGGGCCAGAGGTCAAAGCCCACCCCAGCAAGCAATCATCCCCACCCATTTCACATGCAAGGTGCCTACTCTGGACCTGTGTGCATCATACCCCACCGTGCCCAGTCCTGAGGTGCAACATAGGAGAGAGCTGGGCAGCCAGACTTGGGCTGTAGAGGCCTCTCTGGCTGTACCTCCCATCATGCTGTGGCAGGCAAGGGTGTTTCAACATCGCAGCCTGCCCCACACCGCCTGCTCCATGGTGGTGACATGCAGTCCCTGTCAAGCCCAGATCAGCACAACAAAGCTGCCTGCAAGTCAGAAAGCCCCATGAGCTCTTTCTACCTTGTGGCAGCACCAGGTTTGATGGAAACGGGGGTCCCTGACTCTTCTTGCTGCTGCCTGGCAGGCATCTCCTAAGTATCTGCCCTCCAGTCCCATTGCATTTCTACTTCAGGCAGGTCTGTTCTGCTGCATCAAACCTTGCCGTGGCTTCGACCAGAGACAGGACCCTGCTTTGCTTCCTAAAAACTGTTGTCTACTACTGTTATGTGTCGCTAAGCGGTTACCCAACCCAGCATGTAAGCAGAGCTCCTCTCCCTTTCATCGCTCCCACACAGGCACAAGATACAAGGGGAAGACAAAGGATCCTGCTGAACTACACTTAGGTTTGATACCTGCCAATATCTTTCAATGAATGAATTTAATGACTTAATAGAATGGATAAAAAAGAACTTCTAAAAGCTCTGCTTCCCTCCCCACTCTGTCCTTGCCCAGATCTACTAGGGCCCAGCACAACCAGTTACATCACTTGAGGGTTGAAGCAGAAGCTAGCAAAACCTTGGTCCTGATCCAGGGTGAGTCATGAGCTCAGGAGACCATGCAACTTCCTTCTGATACCATCAACCATGTCTTAGACGGGATAAAAATAAAGATGGGCCAAAACTGCAGAGCCATGTCTTGCCTCAACATGTAACTTAGCAAAGCTCAGCGCTAAGCTCAATGCTGCAGAAAAACCACCTGAGCAGGTGGAAACCAAAAAGCACAGAGAGGCCAAATGTCTTGGGTGTACAAACAAGGGAGAAGCCAGGAGGCCTCACCCTGTGCTGCACTGGTGGATGGCGGTGGCAGATGCCAAGCAGCCATCGAGCCGTAGAGAGAGGGCCCTCATCTCAGCTGTGGGCTTTGGAGTATTTCCACATGCAGAGGTTTCATGGAAGGCTGTTTTCTGCACCACTTGCATCCATCCAAGACAACAGGAAATGACTGCTGCAAACAGGAACGATGCTGCATTTTTTGCAGGAAAAGGCTGGAAAGCTGCAGCCTTCTTCTGTCCAGGTTTCAGCTTGGATAGAGTTAATTTTCTTTCCAGTTGCTGGTACAGTGATCTGTTTTGGATTTAGTGTGAGAATAATGTTGATAACACAGTGATGCTTTAGTTGTTGCTAAGTAGTGCTTAACCTAAGTTGAGGATTTTTCAGTTTCCCATGCTCTTCCAGCAGGGAGATGCACAAGAAGCTGGAAGGGAACACAGCCACAACAGCTGACCTGAACTAGCCAAAGTGATATTCCATACCATAGGACAACATGCTCAGTACATAAAATGGGGCAAGCTGGTCAGGGGGGCTGATTGCTGCTCAGGGACTGCTGGGCATTGGTCAGCAGGTTGTGCACGGTTGCATTGTGCATCACTTGCCTTTTCTTGGGTTTTATTTCTCTTTTTGTTCTCTCCCTTTTCTTTACAGTTATTATGACTATATTTTAACTATTAAACTGTTCTTTTCTCAACCCATGAATTTTACCCGTTTTCTGATTCTCCTCCACATCCCACCAGGGAGGAGCAGGCAGCTGCATGGTGCTTAGTTGCCAGACGGGGTTAAACCACAACACTTCCCAATACACAATGCGTGAGCACCCACAAAGCAAGGTCCAAAGGGTGCTTGGTGCTAGGGCTAAAAAAAAGGGTCACACGTACATCTGATACAGCTTAGACACTTTAGGTAAGTGAGGAATTCAAAGTTCTTCCCAATCCCTGGGACACTATGCTCCAGCAAAACCTTCATACACAAGGATACAGGACTCTCACATAGCTCTTAGCAGGGAGCCACAGGATCGCACACAAATAGGAGCTCAGAGGGACACCGGCAATGTTTGGAGACCTAAAATTAGCCTCAGCAGATGATTCTCTGCTCCATTCTTGGGAGCAGCGAGAACCGAACAAGGATCCAGCTGTCCCAACACTCCCATGAACAGGATCTTTGAATGCCCGACCTACTCGCAACAGAGATGGTAGGGCAAAGAGGGGATTCCTCACATAACTCCAGTGCCAACACTCACAAGGAACCCAGGGTCCCATCTCTGAAGGAAGGGGGGCAGCATTTTCTTGGTGTTTCAAGTGGAAAGATCACCTACTCCTAGATCAGCTGGTCAGACCAAGGGGGAATGGTAGGCCACACACACTAAGAGCGGGCTGAAGGACATTAGGCTAACCATTTTCTGTGGAAAACTTTCTGTTTCTCCACTTTGCCCAGTCCTTGAGTTTGCCAGCAAAGCGTTCTATCCTATTCCTGACAGAGGCACTGCAAGTCTGTCCAAAGGTCTGCAAGCTGTACTGGCTTCCAGATTACTACCAGCTTCGCTAAACTGAACCAACATGGTTAATTCAGCCTGAATGTAAGTTCAATGATATCACTTGGGTCAGGCAATATCCTGATCAGAGAGAAGAGGTTCATGCTATGATCAAGTAATGGGAGAAGCAGCTGCATTACACATATATGGGAGATTTTCTGTCCCTAGAGGTATCAAGCTATTTGGTCAGCAACTGTGAGGGAAGAAAAATGGATCCAACATGGTGAGCCTTGTGTTAAAATGCCTCTTGCTAAAGGGCAAGAGAGCTCTGAGAGGATGCTGTGAGCTTGGGGGACCGGAATCTGCAAGCAGCTCCAGCAGAACCAAGGGCAAACCTTTCCTCTGGTCTTAACAATATAATGTGTCTCTTCCATCACTAAGATTTAAGATCCCAGCATGCAGCAGGTATTAGTGATTGCCACAAGTCAGCTGGATAAAGGGGCTGCTCAGCTGCCACTACACTGTGTGGTTGCAAGTCCGCAGCGCACAGCACTGACGTGAGGGAAGGATATTTTCCTTCCTTCCTTCCTTTTAACTTCCCAGGTAAACCTACCCTTGCTTCACTGGCTGTGGGTACAGCATCAGGCTGAAGGATGAGATGGCCTGAGGCCCAGTCTCTAGCTGTCTCTGGACTGGCCCCAAACATCCCTGGCAGACACTTCAGAGGAAAAGCCACACAGCCTGGGCAGCCACACGGCCTAAACAGCAGCTTCCGCAATATAACTTCTCCTGGACAAATAGTACCCGAGCCCTGGGATGAGAACAGGGCTCTGCTCGCCCTCCGCAGAGGCACAGTGCTGATGAGGGCTCCCTTCCCAGCAAGGACACACGGTGCAGGTGGGCTGGCACTGCTGGATCCCAGGCAGGCACACAAACATCAAGCACGGGGACGGGGCAGGAAGCTGACCAACAGGAACCAGGCTGGTTACCTCAGAGTAGAGATGGCCTGACCTTTGCATTTCTTGACAGTGGCAATACAAAGACTACCAGTCCTCCTGAAACACTTCACTGTCATTTTAAGCCTCATACACCATGGTCAAGGGCCTCCTTGAGCTACAAAATCCTGCGAAAACATAGGCAGAGCTCAACTGATTCAGAAAGAAAACAGGATCATGTCTGCCATGAGCTCTAGATGACGTCTCAGCTCTGTTTGTTCAGGTGAAGGACAGCAAGCAGCACAAAGCAGCATCTGGGAAATGCTCCCATTCAATACTGCTGGTACACAGAAGGACAAGTGCAGCAAGCAGCACAGACCGTAAGGTCCCAACGGCTTAAAACACACTGTCCCTGAGCTCCTGACAACCGTGTGCAGGGTTCAGCAATCATAACAGTACCAGTTGCACACATTCAGGCTCCCTTCACCACACTGCCAGTCAGGTAGGAGGCAGAAGCACTCAGCAAGCCTGGGCTGTGGAAGAACCTCACTGGGTGACACCTGCTCTACAGAGCTGTCCCTAGGGGCCAAGGGGAGGCCCCATGATGACTGAATGGGTGCTAACCTTGGTGTAGGGCTGAAGCAGATGGGAAAGGCAGCTCTCAGGACCCACAGTGTGGTCTTGCGGTCGCTTGTTCCAGCTGTCTTGGGTCACCTGGAAAGACAAGTGCACAGACACACGTTCAGCTCAGCTGGGAAATAACCTGCCCACACAAGACAACCTTCTGAACACTGGGTGAACAGTAATTGCTCATCCAAGCCAAGCGAGTTAGTGGCCTATGAACAGAAGCAACAGACCAGCACCTCAAAGATCCTGCCCTATCTTTTAGCAGTGCTGAGGCTGCCCCTCCAGTTGCAGTTCTGACTCCCTCCCGGTGTTCCAGTTATCACCCCAGTTCCCTACATGACTCCAGGTGGGTGCACGGTTGGCTCCATGGAGAGGTTCTGCTAAGGTCGCTGCCACCATCCTCCTTCCCCAGATTTTAGTGGCAAGTAAAGGCCTTTCTGTGCCCTTGGCTTTGTTCTCCACCCACACAGCTGTATGTTGCTCCACCACACAGACTTTGTCAGTACTCAAGTAGATGCACTGGCATATGGTTTATCTGCAAGAACAGACTCTGGCTATGATCCCCACAGGCTACTCGCTAAACCACCCCATGGGGACATGGAGGGCAGGGAGGGCCAAATCCACTGCTGCAGAGACACTGCTCCCAACAGCCCAAACAGACCAAGCCTAGTCCAATGCCGCAGCGTTTCCCAGGTTACAGCGAAGGGGAAAAACGACAACTTAATAGAAATCTCCAAGAGGCCTGCCAACACCATCACAAAGACGTTGTTTAAGACTCCTCCCCAGGCTCCCAGTGCTGTAATTACAGACTACCAGAGATCGCAGTGTGTGGGGGCTAGGTCCTCATGCCCAGCAGGTCCTGAAAACCAGGACGATATCAGCCTCCTCAAAACCAGGTCTGTTACTCCCTGGACACAGGCACAATGAACAAAAGCTGCTTAGGGGCAGTCCCTGCTCCCCAGGCTGCCCTTCCCGCATGGGCACCCACCCTGTGGCACCACCAGCAGCACAACCCAGCTGTGACCAGAGCCACAGCACTAGTGAGCAGAGCACTGCAGGCAGCTACACTGCTGGTCCCTCAGAAACACAGCCTTTACACCATGATGCAGGGAGGCACTGCCACACTAGCTTACTGGTACACCAGCCCTTAAAACAGTGATGAAGGCATCCAGAAGGTTTGTGCTTAATGTCACCTATACCTACACAGCTAACAAGTCACCCTACACCCAGGAGATGTCCGACCCGGAGGCTGCACCAGCTAGTCACCAGGGCTACGTTTTTGGAGAGCTTACAAGCAGAACAAGACCCAGTAAATGTAGTATGTGTATATGTAAAAACATACATTTAAAACCTTCCACCAATTTTCTCCTCTACCGCACTACCTTCCAGAGCAGTGACAAGAATTGCTTTGGACATGGCTGAAGTCCTGCCACCCACACATTGCCATCGCTTCCTGTGCTGCAGCAGTATATCTGACAGGGATGGGTTGAAAACACTCCCCAGGAAGAATGCAATTACCCCAAATGGACTGAGGCCAGGAGATCTGGATTATCACCTCAACTCTTGCATAAAGGGTTTTGCATTGTTTTTCACTTCCACTGAGAAGAATCACAGAGTTGACATCAGCCCTGGCCTGGGACATGGATTCATTGCTAAAAAGCACTTCCAGCTGAATCACTAACTGCACTTCTTGCAGCACACAGGACTCCTTTGAAGGCTTCACATCCAAGTATTGTTCTACCATCAGGCTGCTTAGCTGGGGGGTTGTCCAGGCCACAACACAGGCGAGGATGACTGCAAACCACCAGCCAGTCCTGAAAAAGCTCTCTGAAATGCAGAGCATGTGAGCTCAGCTGCTCTTCATTCAGGATTCACAACCAGCTGAAGACACTGACAGAAACAGAGGGAAAACATGTTAATTGGCAGCTGGGTATTCACGAGGCCGGGCAAGGGAGACTATGAAAGAGGAGCAAAGGCAAAGTGAGGATGAAGACTTGCACAAACTCTTCCCAGCCAGAGAAAATAATTTTTAAAGCAAACCTCAAACTCTGTGAGATCAAGCTCTCTAGAGGTTATATTCACCTGGACCACTTGCTCATGAGCAAAAGCAAAATGAAAAAACAAAGAAAAAGAGCTGGTCAGAAAACAGGCTTCAGGGAACAGCTGCCAGGGGCTGCAAACAGAAGGAAGGATCAGAAACACACGATGGCATTACCAGGACACGGGGACCCACACAACCTGCTGTAGAAAGGGTGTCCCTCGGAGTGATGCAATGTGGAGAGGCATCAAGCAAAACCCTCCCACAGAAGACTCTCACTGCCGAGTAACCTGCAACAACACCCTCCACAAGCCATCTGTTAAGGTACAAATATCTCCCTTTGGGATTTCTCTTGTGTTGCCCTTCATACCTGTCCTGCCTCAAACCTGACTCATTAATTCCTTCAGCTATGGAAGCCTCTTATAGTTCAATAACAGCTCCAGTGACAGTATGGTGAAGACACCACTTTTCTAACCACTACAGCTTCACTTTTTCCCTTCACATCTGTGGTTGCATACCTATGAATGACATGATTTCTTGTTCTGCACCCAGGAAGAGTCCTGGCCACAGGCACTGTGCATTTCCACACAGCACACGGTGGTGTCTACCAAATCTAGAAGGGGACAAGCATGGGCAGGCCCAGAGCAGCAAGGGCAAGTAAAGGCCTCAGGAAGAGTCAAGAGTTATTGACTTTCAAGAGTCAGAGCAGTAACTATGCCCTTGAACCACCCTCAGACCCAGAAGCAGTGGGGAAGGTTTGGGTGTCTCTGCCCTCTGCTACTCAGCATGGCTGTGCAGAAACAGGCCAGGGCAAGCAGCTGGCAGCAGACAGCAAGGAAAAAAAACAGTGGCGCAGATGTGCTTCCCTGCCCTCAGAGGTCCCTTGAACCCAGGGAGGGAACTTCCTTTCCTCCTCCTGCTCCGCATGCTCAGAAGATCCGAAACTGGCAAGGGAACGGGGGCTGGGAAAGCTCAGAACCACAGCAGAGGGAGGGTGTATGTACTGGGGGCTTCATCTGCCTTGGAGGAAGCTTCCAGGAGCAAAACAGCAACACTACCAGTAAAATTAAAATTGTTATTGTTAAAATGTTATTCCCTAAAGTCATTTCTGCAGAGGGCAGATGCAAAGAACAGAGAATTGAGAGCTTCTCTGCCCAGCTTGATGCAAAGGCAGCGCAGCAGGGGAGCCCCTCAGCAAGCTGTGTCTCAAATACCAGGGTCCCCAAAGGCAGTGCAGGGTGACCCCACCAGCTTTCCTTCCAGCGGTGGGTAAGCAATCTCTCATGCAGGGAACAGAAACAAGATGAGTGGCAGAGCTGAAATGGCCCCAGCCCTGCCCCACTCGGAGGCCGGACCTTGCTCCGCAAGCCCAGCTCCCCAAGGACTGCAGCTCTACGGCTGGGGCAACAGGAGGACTCTGCTGTCCCCACACATCCTGGCCACCCCAAGCATTCAGGTCCCATGACAACCAGCAGGAACCCTGCAAAACATTATGGGAGCAGCTGCATATGCATCTGCTGCAGATGAGGCAAAGGCTGGTGCCACCTCCTCTGCATGAGACGCCATGGCAGCAGTGTCCCACTCTGATCCAAACCCTGTACAAACCTCCCTGCCCACCCAGCTCCCACCTCTGCCCTGTCTCAGCAGAAGCAGAGCTGCCAGGAGGCTGCAGAGATGCCCAAACGGGTGACTGGGCTGCGCAGAGGGAGCTGCATGCTGGGACATGTAGTCCCTGCCAGGGCCCTGCCGCTTGCTCACGCCGAGACCCGCACAACGTGAATTGCTGCTGACGAGGCTTTACAGGATGACTTAATTCTCACGGTCCTCATCCCCCTTCTAAAGCAGAGCCCAGCCAAAAATCTAGTGCTTTCTCATTAGGAGTTTTCTCCTGTTTCACCTGCCAGACCTTGTTCACCTTCCGCATGTTACCAAGTTTGTCAAGACTCTCCTTTATGTCAGGGTTCAATCCTGCTATACTCTCCACAAGGGCCCAACTTCCCCTCTCTGCTGAGGCTAACAACCACAGTTCAGGCAGAGAACAAGTCCATAAGCAGACCTTTGCTTGTGCATTGCTTTTTAGAAAAGGCACTGAGTGGAAGTGACTTTTAAAATACCCTAAGACGCAGCACAACATTCCTCTACCACACACTTCCCACGGCAGCTGCAAACTCCATGCTCCTTCCTTAAAAAAAATTAAAAAAAGTAGTCTGGAAACCCCAGAGACAAATCTATGCCCCTTGTACGCGTCACCTGATGGATCACGCTCACAGGTGGGTTGCAAGCAAGCCCACCACCCCAGCTCCCATCACCCAGGCTCCCCTCTGCCTTCCCTAACGCACAGCAGCTTTCTAAACATAACATCTGGGACTGCCAAGAGTACACTGCGCACCGCCTGTGTGATTTTTATAGAAACTGAGCGCCTTGGCCACAGCAAAATGCTGGAAAACCCCACCAGGTCTGCAGCTGCTGATTTTGGGTGGGTAAGCGTCCCCCAGGATGGGTCCTTCCGCCCGTGGCGGCTGTCACCAGAGGGCAGCAGGCCTCCCGCCGCGGATGCTGGGGTTCACATCCGCTCCAGCGCCTGTTTTTGCAGCCCCACGCTGAAGGGTGTGATCTACCCACGGGGCAGGTGTCGGTCAAGGAGGTGCTGGATGAGCCGCATCTCCCGCTCCCCGCCTCGGTGTGCTGAGTGGCCGGGGCCACGCTGCAGGCCTGCGGCATGGCCCCACCACCGCGGGTCCCTCGGACACGGCCTGTCCCGGGGGACGAGAACAGTCAGCAAGTCCCAGCCGGGGCTGGGCTTGAGCTGATGCCCGGGAGGAAGAGGAGGAGGAGGAGGAGGAGGCCCCATCCTGTCGGCAGAGCCGTGGGCAGGCTGTCCCTGCCCATGTCACGGCAGAGAGGACGTGGCCTTGGTGGGGGAGCACATCCTCCCTGAGCTGCCAGGGGCCTTGGCGGGGGGCTGGCAGCCGGGATGGGGGGCACCCCCCAAACACAGCCTGCACCGCCACAGCACAGCCCCGCTGTGTGTCACACACACACACACACCCCTCCCAACCCCACCTCTGACAGACTTCCCCACCACAGCCCCCCCCGAGGCAACGGCACCCCCGAGGCAGCAGCCCTCCCCCGGGCACCGACGTCCCCAGCGGAGGGGACACAGCGTCCCCGCCACAGCTCCCCCGCCCCCGACAAGCCGCTCTGCGGTCACGCCGCCGCCTACCGCAGGCTGCCCCCCCCCGGCACCTCCTGCCACAGCTTCCCCCGCTCCCAGCCCCCCCCCGCCAGTCCCATCACTCCTGGCTACAGCCCCTCCAGTCACGGCCCCCCCAGTTCACGGCCCCCCATTCCGGTCACAGCCTCCTCCCCCCCGAGCCCCGGCCCCCCCTCCTCCTCCAGTCAGGACCCCCAGCCCCATAACCCCCCCGAACCTTCTGGAACTGGGAGGAGGGGGCGGCGGGGACGGGGCGCATTAACCCCTCCGACGCCGGACAGGCAGCCCGACCCCCCTCGGCCGTGCCCGGCTCTGCTCCGTCTGTCCCCCCCGGCCCTGCCCGCCGCGGCTCCGCCGGACCCACCAGCGCCCCCTCCGCTGCTGCTGCCGCCGCCGCGGCCCCAACTGCTGCGCGGCTCCGTCCGCTCCTTCCGGGTGCCGGCGGGAACACGCCCCCAGGCCCGCCTCCCCCGCGCTGATTGGTGCGCTGGGCGGGGCACGGCGCGGGCCGAGGCGTGCGGTGGGGCCTCGCGGCCAATGGGCGAACGGAGAAGGGGTGACGCGCGGCGCCGAGATCCCGCCTCCGCTCCGCCCCCTCCACGTGCGGGTGTGTGATGACAGCGGGGAAGGGGCGGCCCCAGGCGAGGCGGCTCCTCATTGGCCGCCGGCGGCAGGGGCGGGGCCTGGCGCGGCGCTGGGGGGGGGGGCTGCCATCGCCCTGCCCCGCCGCCCCTGCCCCGCGGCCGGGCCGACCTTTCACCTCTGACCCGGGGGCGCTGGGCCCGGACACGGCCCCACGGGCACCCCGCGGGCCCCACCGCACAGACCCACAACCCCCGCGCCGTGGGCACAGCGTGTCCCACCCCTCGGACACACCCACGGGCACGGCACACCGCGGCCCCACGGACACCCCCCCCGGCCCCACGGGTACGGCGTGTCCCGGCCCCACAGGCCTCCCCCAGGTGGGACCCCCAGCGTGTCCCCCACCCCACGGATATGTCCCGAGTGGGACCACCCGGGTGTTCCCCGCCCCCCCAGGTGGTGCCGGTGCCCCTCAGGCCCAGCCCAGCAGCCACCCGCGCAGCCGGGCTGGGAAACGGCAGTGCCGGAGGAGCCCGTGGGCGCAGGACCCGCGGGGGAAGCTGCCTCCGGGAAACGGCTGCTCAGAAATACTTAAGCACCGAGCAGCCGTGGGGCACCGAGGCTCGGCCACCCACCGGCAGGGACCTGGGCAGGACCCACTGCCCCAAGGGGCAGCAGCCTGGAGCTCACCCGCCTGCCTGTGCGCTGTTTGGGGTCAGGGAGGAGACGCTTTGACTTCAGCAATTTTGTGTGAAGCTCGGTAAAGGCCAGCTGCCCGGCCGACTCACCTCGCTCCTCAGCGAGCCGCAGCTGCAATGCTGCTCTAAAAATAGTGGGGACCAGTACCGTCAAATGATAAATATAACTAAGATCTCGTCTTCTGACAGCGCTAGCATACAGTGAGCTGGATGTGAACTGGCAGCGCCCCGGCTGCCAGGCCCCAACACCCCCCTTGCCTGGCTGCCCGTGCAGGAACATTATTTTCGGAGGTGCCGTCATGGACAAAGCTGCACCAGGTGTTCTCTGGGAATAGCCGAGTGCGGGGGGCAGCAGGACGGCCAGTCCTTTCACGCTCCTGCCCTACACGTGCTTTTCTGCAGAGAGAAATGGCAGCTCGATGTGCTGCTACATGGCCGTGGAGCAGCTGCTGTCACAGGACCTCATCTCGTCCTGGGCCCTCGGCCTGTTATGGTGGATTTTTTGCTAAATGGCTGTCCCCAGATTCAGGTTGTGGGCCATTAATGGGTATTTAACTTATGGAGCATTTTAATTTCTGAGAGTGTTGATGGGAACGCATGATCTTCTGGTGCTCCTGTTGGTTTAGGGGACGCTGCCTCGTACCGTGCATGTGCAGGTGCCGGTTTCAGGGAGGAAGAGCCCAGAAGGCTCAGTTCCCCCGCAGCCGTACTCATCTCTCACAGTGTAGGATTCCTACATGCTCCCAGGGCAATATTTAGCTTTTCTGCCCTTTGGCCCTGTGTGTCAGCTCTGCCTATCTGGTGAGAAACAATGGTGTCCAACACAGACAGGAGCAGAGGCCGTGGAAACCAAAGATGGGCTGGAAATGGCTCAGTCCCCATCAAACGGCCACTTCCACAGGCTGTGTTTTCCAGCTTAAACTGGCTGAAGTGAGTTCAGGGTTAACAAATGGTTAATGAACGGGAACTGAACTGGAACAACTTCAGTCACAGCTGAACCCGCTGTGGAGCTGAATCCAAAAGATTTGCTGGTTCAGCTCCTCGGCTGCGGGGAAATATGGGCTCCTTTGTCCTTGACAAGAATAATACATTTCTGTTTATTGTGTGGGCAGCAAAGGATTAATAATATCCCAAGTTATTTACCTCTCTCTTTTGAGTGCTGAGGGTTTGCAAGCAATGTCCCTGCTGAGCACACTGTCCCTTAGCAACCTCCTCTGATTTTTAAGACAGGGCCTTGTTCCAGAAACAGGATTAAAGAGCAGGACGTAAAAGCTCCTTTTAACAGACTGGGTGGGGTGAGGGTGCTCCTGCTCCTCCCAGGCACGGGGCAGAACCTCAACCGTCACAGTATGATGGGCAACAGTAACACAGGCTGAAGATGGTGATGGGTCAGAGAGCATCTGGAAAACCTCCAGAGGCTCAGAGACGATGAGGATGAGGGGAAATGTTACTGCATGAGCCGTACTGCTGCCTTGCAGAGGGACAGTCCACCCAGGGCTTGCCAGGAGTGGGCTTCATCCACTCCCTGCAAACCCTGGGGACCTGCAAAGGACTTCACAAGGGTCAGTGAAAACCAATAGGGAGGTTTAAACACATTAGGTATGGTTCTGCACCATGGCTGGCCACCTTCCAGAGGCTCACCTGCCAGGAGAGCTGGAAGGAGGGTGTTTCCCCAGGAAGATGAGGTGTCCCGGGCAGCGCAGGGTGGAACGACATCCTTCCGTGATGAGCTCTGCTGCCTGCGGGCCTTCCCTTTGAAGGGTGCGCTGGTGAGGTGACTGGGTGCCAGTGAGTTCATCGCTGGGTTAGCTCCCTCCCAGAGCTGCCAGCGCTGCCCTGACCAGCTGGCCGCAGGCTGGGGCCGCTCAGCCTGTTTGCCAGGCTGGCTGCTCCCGCCAGAGAGGCTGACAAGTTCTGAGCTCCAGCAGGCTGAGGAGCTGACACCAGCAAGGCTCCTGTTGCAGTTTTAATTTAATTTAATAGTTTTCATAATGGAAGGGTGACATCCGCATGCACATGCTCATTTTGTTGGTGTAGGCAGGTTTCGCAATCGCAGAAGCACCTTCAAAACCAAAGCTGACGGGGCAAGATTTGCCTCTGTAGGGGTGATGCTACCCCCGCATCACCCACATGTTGCCCACACCAGCAGGCTGGCCCACACTACGCATGCTCGATCCAAGTCCATGTAGGTAAAGCAATAAAGCACCCAAGTGCAGAAATGAGCCCAGAAAGATCTGGAGCCCTGCCAGGGAGAGATTGTAGGGAATTTTAAAAGGCCCTTGGAGGAAGCTGGTGGGACTCAGCTGTCATGTTGCTCGGGGGCCCCTGGTGAGCCGGGCCAGGCTGGTGGGGTGTGGACCAGCGTTGGGGCTGGACTGGGTGCCCCATGGTGACTCATGGCCTTGTCCCAGCTGGCAGAGGAGATGGAGAAAGCCCAAGGGGCAGGCGTGTGAGAGGAGCGTTGGGTGTCACTTCCCCTCTTAATGGCATGCCACGCAGGCATCTCTTCATCAGGCTGCTGCAAAAGGGCTCTGGTTGTTCTCTCTCTTACAGTCTCAGCCCTCTGCATGCTGCAAAGACACCTTGGCTCCTGCAGTGTTTTCTCCTAGGGTTTTCATAGTTAACATACTCCCCATGGTTGGCAATGGAGGAGAGCAAGGCCAAACCCTGCCTCTTTCCCCACAGCTGTGTCAAGGAGGAGATGAACCCTGGTACCCCACAGTGCCATGCTGGAGCCAGGGAACATCCCCAGGGGAGCGTGAGCCGGTGCTGCAGGACCTTTCCCCTGCTGGAACCTGTTCCCAGCAATGTGCTTGGTTTACCTGTTCTACCGAAACGGCTGTAAAAGTGGAGATATGAATCAGGCTCAGAGAGTTTCCTGCCAGAGGAGCCCTCTGTCTCTCGGGGGTAGGGGTGGCATTCCATCCCAGCACTGTGGGAATGGCATGGCTTGGACGGAGGCTCACAGTTCAGCAATGAAGCTGAAGTCATCATGGTGCCCCCACCAAGCCCTAGTGCCGACCAGTGCCTCACCCCGGCCTGGGGCTTTCTGCTGGGATTCAGGCCTCTGATGGGAAAGGTGGGGGGTGACAGCACTACTGAGAAAGGGTGGATGTGATATTGCTTTAACAAAGGTGGCAGGATCAGGCTGGGCTGCTGTCTTCCTCCCAAACCCCACACAATCCTCACAGCTCCAGTGTTGCCTCTCTCCTGTGAGCTGTCCCCCAGCATCTTGCAAAGGAGGGCAGCATGTGACCCCCGCCATGGGAGCACCTAGGCACCGAGGAGCACAGAGACCTTCCAGGTTACGCAGCTGGGTGCAGGTCATCAACTGAGTGCTTTAGGCACCACACTTCACTGCTGCTTTGTGTCTGGGATGCACATGGAGCTTCCCAGAGACAAATAGGGGTCCTGGCTTTGGGCAACACTCATGAGGTCCATTCTGGAGCTGCTGGCAGATGGCATAATGAGGGGTGAGGGCTGCAGGTTGCAGCTTGGCAGGCTGAGGGTGCTTGGCAAGAAGAGTTTCTGCAAGGAAGATGTGCAGCCCCAGGGAGGTACCCAGAGGAGGGATCTCCAGGCCTGGGCATTTGCAGTACAAAGCCACAGCAGATCTGATGTCGTGTTGGTTACATCCTACTCTGAGCATGAGGTCAGGCTAGGGATGTCATTGCTTGTCCCTGTTAGCAGTAGTCAGGGGGTGCCCAACTGCCACTCCATACCAGGTGTTGCAACAACACCTGGGGATGGTATGTGCCTGTTCAGCACCAGGGAAGTAACCCTCACTGCCCCTTGCCCTTGGGCATGCAAACTTCCTCCTGCTGCCACTTCACCCCTTAGGGTCACCCACCACCCTGGCTGATTTGACTTCAGGTAATGGCCCTCTGCCCTGACTGGCACCAAGGGAGTTGGGAGATGGGCTGTGGGTCTGGGATTCCAGCAGGGACGGGCTCCAAAGTGGGTGCTGCTGCTCCTGGATGCCTCAGGCGAGAGAGAAGCTGTGCCTTGGTGCTAGATGCAGGAAGGGATCCCTCCCTTTTTCTCCCATGCAGAAGCTTCTCCTGCTTCATCTTCTCTGCAGAAATGTTTCCTTTCCTTTGTGCCTGCCTTAAAAAAAAAAAAAAAAAAGGAAAAAAGGAGGAACTGCTAAACTTCTTTTACTGACCCAGATAGCATTGGCCTGAAGCAGCTGGCCAGTGTAGGTTGTGCTGGGGCTGGTGCGTGCCAGGGCTGCCCAGAGTCGTGCAGTGACGTCTCGGCCTTGCTGCTGCCCTCCGGGCTGTGCCAGCAGCCTTTGCCGACGTCAAGTATGCAAGCCAGACCTGATAGCAGAAGGCGAAGGTCACCTTGGTGTCACCTTGGCGGGGTGGTGGAGGGTGGGGCCACCCAGAAATGCCTTCCACGGCTGCAGGCTGCCCCAGGGCCCAAGGCTGCCTGCTCACTGAGGGTATCTGCCTGCACCTAATTTTTGGCATTGGTGTTTGGGGCTGAGCCTTTCCCCACTGAGCTCCACAACTCAGAGCACTCACAGGGACCCTGCATCCCATGCAGTGCCAGCACCCTCAGGTGCTGCACCTGGCTGCACCCCCTCTTCCAGCATCCAGGCACTTCCCCAAGGACACGGCTGCTGGACGACAGGGGTGAGCTTTTCATAGATATGGGATTTTTGAACCCTGGGTTGTGCATGAAGATGGCTCCAGGGCTGTGCTGCATGGAGGGACAGCAAAGCCCCTTCCCTGCTGCCAGGTGGGTGCTGGGCTCTGTGGGGTTCATCTGGAATCTGAGGTCTGGGCAGTATATCCCCATTTTGGTCACTGAAATTTTGGGCTGATGGAAAATGCCTTCCCATGCCTGGCTGGGTCAGTGGATGCTGCCTGTTGGCACAAGGTGGCAGCCCAGCCCAGCTTATTTTCAGCAGAGCCATGACCGGCACCTCTCAAAGTGAAGCTGGGCCCTGCCATGACCTGCCAGGGTGGTCGCTGTCCCTGCAGACTTGGGGTGCTGCCCTTGCCCTGCCCTGAGTCAGTATTACAGGAGGGACAAGCCCTGCTGCAAGAGACAGCCCCATCGGGCACGAGGAGTAGTGGGGGTGGCACTGCCTTGGGTCAGTTGGCCAAACTGGCCATGGTGGCACAAACCAGAGCCTGTTCCCTGACAGCACCAGGGAGCCTTGCACTGTGTGAACTCTGCAAGCACACACTCAGGAAGTTGCTGCAGGACCTAGGCAAGTGCCTGTCTTGTACCAGATCTGACGTGTCCCTGGAGGAGGTTTGCAAGGGCAGCCAGGTTGCACCTGTATCACCCATCCTCTGGAGGGAAGAGGGCCCCTGGGCACTGAGCTCTTTCTGCTCAGATGTGTGGCAGAGAGGCCCCTCTAAGGCATGGGGCAGGCCTGCTTGTGGGTACCCATGGGTTGCACCTTAGCTGTCATGGTTCTGCTGCACCTTCCCTCTGCGAGGGGATCTGGGGACAAGGGACATGCTGGTGGACTCCAGACCAGCAGCTCCTGGGCTAGAGAGGTTTCAGGGTGAGGGCACACCAGGTACATGGTTGCTACCATCACCTTCTTTCAGGGCCTGAGAAAGAAAGAGCAACATAGGAATGAGAGAAATGAGCCAGCATAGCAATGATGGGCTCTTCTCTTCCCTTATGGGGAACAGGGACACCCTGGGGTCTGCAGTAACCAGTCCAAGGTGGAGGTGTTAGGATGCATTAAAAGTGTTTACAGGCTTCTCACCTTGATGTGGCCATGCACCTCCAGCAAACTGATGGAGAGAGCTGTTTTCACAAAGTCATGAAGCAGTGGGGACTCTGGTTCTTTGGCAACAGGTCTCAGTTCTTGAGGTTCACTGTATTTCTTTGTCCTGTTGTTTCCCTCTGCGTGTTGCAGGTTGAAGGCTGGCTTGTGCCTGAGATTCTCTGCAGATATGTTCAATGAGACAGCCATGAGGAGGTGTGGCAGGCTCCCATTTCTTCCCTCTGTCCATCCATCCATGCTCTGAAATGCATTGCTCTAACAAGAAGAGCTTCAAAGCTCCCGCCATGGGATAAATTCAGTGGATCTTCCTGGTGGTGCCTGGCTCAGGCTTGGGGTTTACCCATGCCCCCTGGGCAGCCAAAGCTGCTGTGTGTGCCTGTGTTGCTGGACCAACTCCATCTTGATCTGCTTCCTTTCCCATCTTCTGTTTGCTTATCTGTAACAGGGACACATGAGAACGCTGCTGATGCAATAGACCTTGTTAGAGGTCATTTCCTTTGGAGTTCTAGCTGAATCTCATGTCAGAGCTGTTTATCCCCTTGTTGTCATCATAACCTGAATCTTGACCACCTAAGTCTGGGAGTTGGGCACCTCCAACATTTCCTGTGACAGCAGGACCCCGCTTTCCAGGCACTGCACCTTTGTCTTAAAACCCTCCTTTTTTTTTATTTTTTTTTTTTTTATTTTTTTTTGTTAGGACAGCTCCAAGCTTCTGTAGGAAACTGTGGCAGAAAGATAAGCATATCTGCATCTGTAGAAGAAGCCAGGTCAGAAGGAGCCCATGGAGCAGATGGGCAGATCTGAACTGGGGACAGTGCTAGCTGCCAGCATTATCAGGCAGGGCTGGGCAGCACGAGCAAGCTGCTGCACTGCCACCACGCCTGCCAGCATCTAGAAAAACTCTGTCTGAGCATTCACCTGCATACAACTGCTCTCCATGCTCGGATGTTCAAACACACCCAGGACCACAGCATGGGCATCTCTGCACTTGGGGGGCAGCAGGTAGCAGAGAGGACTAACTGAATCACAACTGCTCACAGCCTGCCACCTCTGCTTGCACTGCACTGGGACCCTCCCTAAGGTGTCAGCATGCTGCTTTCAGGCAGGATGGGAGTTGCCAGCGCTGGCTGCACCACTGGTTTGCTGCCTAGAGAAATGCCCACTCTGGCTGTTATTTCTGTCTTAGCTTCTCCCATTCAAAGCAGCATTTGGGAACAAACCGCTCTTGCTGGGCCCCTTCAGCTCTTGGTGTTCGGCTCTGCATCCCATGCCTGCCCTTCATTTCAGTGAATGCACTCAATCCCTCACCAGGCTTTTGGGAGGATTGAGAATTAAATGATGCAAAAATCCCTGCCAGCTGCCTGTGTGGGGCTCCCTGGATGAGTCTCGCCAGCTCAGCACAGGCGGGTGTGCAAGCAAACAAGGTCACAGCCACGGGGGACACAGAACCCTCAGCCCCCAGCTCCGAGCACTGCAGTTGCCCTTATCCCAGGGAAGCATCTGCCGGGCTGTAGATCCCTGGAACTGCACTGGAGAGGCATGAGGGTGGCTGGGGGCTGAGCAAAGCCCTTTCACCTGTGGGCTTTGCACTACACTGGTGAAGGATGCTGCAGCAATGCTGGCAGAGAAAGCAGTGGATGGGAAGAGTTTTCAGGCTCTCTGCAGCAATTTCCAGCCCAGAGGACCTGCCTCTGTGTCTTTCACACTTAGATCTGGAAAAAAATAAAAAAAGCCCCACTCGCAAAGCTGGTTTTATTTTATTTTAGTTCAGAGAGGAAAAAAATACAACCCAAATGTGACCTAGTGCTGGTAAATGTCACCTGCTGATGCACCTTATGCCATTAAGTGAGTCTGTTGGCCACCACATTCATGCTGCGCAGGCGAAAGGGCATAAACAGGGTAGCTTTCATCAGCAAAGCTCTCCCATGTGAAAGCCCGAGGGCCAGGGTCAGGAAGAGATCACAGCTATTTCATTCCAGTTCCAGGTGGCTGCACTGTGGTGGGAGGCACTTGGCTGCTTTTGGGGTACCTGTCCGCAAGCTGTGCTGTATGAACATGGTCCATAGGGACAAGCTATTTCCATAAGCTGGCTTCTGGCTCTGACAGGGTTGGCTCTGGAATTTCATCTCCACTGGCTGCAGCTGGAATAAACACACAGGGGAGCACAGGGCTGCATGTATGTCTCAAAAAAGTGCTGCTTTGCAGACACACATTTACTTTCCTGCCAAATGGGTGAGGGAAGGAAAGAGGATAATGTTCATGAATTAAAGTTGCAGCCCTTTCCTCCTCCATTACTAATCCCCATTTGGATTTAATCAGGCGAAGAGTGTATTTCAGTCTTTGTGGTCTGAGTTACTGCAGCAACAACCCACTCCAGAGGGGCTGTACTTCAGTGGCTGTTGTGCAAGCTCACAATAAACAGACAAACCTGTCTCTGAGAGGCTGTGAACTGAAACAAAGCAGCAAGTAGAGACAATACCAAGGGGCACCAGGGAAAACCAAAGTCAGCCAACACTGCACAGATCTGAGCACACTAGTTGAGCTAACCATTCAGTTCACCTTTGGGGAACACTGCAAGATGAGTGTGGAGAGATGAGGACAAGCAGACAGTGGTGAACTGGGAGAGCTGGATGACAAGTGCAGGAGGTTCATGTAATTTCTCTTTAGGTCTGTGGGCTGGGAAAAAATCCTTTCCACGCAGTTCAGAATAGCTCTGATGAGAGCTTTGATGGGACTCCTTCCTGCAAGAGGGTGGGGAAAGATCACAGGTGTACAGCTGAAAGGCTCTGCAAGCCCTCGGTGTGGAGAGGGACCTGGTTTGAAGATGACATATTGGTTATGGCCTGAAAAACTGGCAGGGTAATGATTTTGTAACCCATGATGGAAGGACTTGATGGATGTGAAGAGCTTTATTCTGGCCAAGTTGAACTTGAGGCCATGGGATGCATATGTGAGGAGAAAACTGTGGCAGATTGAAGTTCATTTTGGACAGAGAAAGCTGGGTCTGGATCTGTGAGACCCCAGCATGGAGCTGTATGAACTGGTGCCCACATTCAGAGCTAAAACATTAGATTAATCTCATCTGACGTTTTCCTTCCTCTGAGCTAAGGTCCCCAGGTTCCCTTTACAATCAGTGGAGCAAAATAGGTACTTTCAGGGCATCAAACCTACTTTGGATATGTATTTGAGGGTGAGGGGAGCTGTTCCTAAGAAGAGTTTCCATGAATTAAAAAGAGGGCAGTGGGAAGAACTGAGACAGACACCCACACTGCAGACAGCTTAATTTGCCCATCTAAGTCCTACCTAACACAGAGGGAATCTCATAGAAAGCCCAGAGGGATGCCTGCTCCAAAGGACATTCCAAGGGAATGACCAGTGAGCACACAGGACACAGAATCTGAAGGAAAGTGGGGTGTCCAGGAGAAAACCATAGTCAATGACCCAGTAGTGACAAATCAAGGAGAATAAAGCATCTGCTCACCCTCCCACCTGCATCAGGACAGCAGCAGGATTAAGAAGGGGCTAGAAAACGTCCTCATGAGCTTTTCAGGGGAGCAGAGCCGTTGTGAAGGCTTGCACAAACTCACTGTCAGGAGAAAGTGACCCCTCCGGCTTTAGATTCATGGTCAAAGCACTTGGCACATCCCACCTCCATGAAACAGCTAAAGCTGCCCAGGTGGCTGTATGAACACACAAAAATGTGGAAATGATGAGGCTGAGAACATTCAGTACCGATAGCCTTGGAGAAAGGTGCACGGATTAATTTCAAGAAACCCCTGCAAGCAAAGGGAAAGTTTCTTTGTCCCAGCTTGCTTCTGCAAGAGAGCTGCCAGCTCCCAGCTGTGCTCCCTGCTTGGATCTTGGTCAGAGACTGGGGTGCACTGCAGCCTCCCTTTCCCAGTTGTTGGAAATGGTTCATGGTTTGGCAGACCGTCCAACACACACCTAAATCAGTAGAAAAGCTCTGCTTTTCCTTCCAGAAAGCTGACACAGACTACAGATTCCAGGTTCCTCCATCCCTACATTCAGATGTAATTAGTACTGAAACTTAGTACCTAAGGGACATTCATGTTGCCTTCAAAGCATCTTGCGGTTAGAGATTTGAGTCTGTAGAAACTCATTTTGCCAGCACTAAATTGGTGAAGCCACAGGGAGAACCTTTCCCTAAGTAACACCAAAACTGTGCAGTTTTCTGGTAAATCCTCAGATTACAAGCAACCCAGAAGAAACACATTTGGTTCAACCTACAAGGCTCCTTGGTACTTCCAGTCTCTTCACTAAGCCCTCCAGATCCTGCAGGGAAACATGCACCTTATTGATGCTAGATTTGCACACAAAAGCAGGACCTGGGCTGCTTGATAGTCTCATAGGAGACCTCTAGAGAAACTTGACTGCTTTATGGGAAGGTGGATTCAGATAGGGATGCTTTTTTTCTACATCTGTGTTGTCCCTGTAGGGGGTCCTGGCGCCAGAATATCTGGCTTTTTGCAGTCAAGGTTGCCATGGATGCTGCAGGCTGTAATCAGCCTGAGGAACTGGGCTTTTCCCTGTGGATGTGTTAGCCAAGGCTTGGCTTTAAGGAGCTTCTGAATTGAAGAAGACAGCACTGGTGTCACCAGATGGGAACAGGAGGTGACAGTTGGCTGGATGAGAGATGCAGACTAGAAGGAAATTGCTGGGTAGGGGAAGAAGCAGATGATGGATAAAAGATCCTGTGATAGAAGCAAAAATCTCTTTATCCGGTACCTTTATGAGCCATTAGCTTTTTTTTTTTTTTTTGTATGTACACAAATATCCCATGAAAGATGAATGGCTAGCAATTATGGATCAAAAATAAGGGCAAAATTATGGTATCTGCTTAACATTTCCTGCATTTTGGATACTGACTTTTTGTAGATTTATGCATTTGCCAGTATTCAACATTTTTCCAAGCAGAATTTTCTATGTTAATGTGTGTAGCTCTGAACATGAAAGCAAACAGCATCTGGAAGCAAACTACTTGTAAGGAGTGCCATTAAGAATTTCAATGTGCAAACCACAAAATGATCCCTAGCACATGTAAATGACTCTGCCAATCTGTTTCTTTCCTACCCACTAAGCATAACAATGACACTGGGTTCATTTTCCCAGTTGGGGGGCTTACTGCTCACACCTCAGCTCTATGAGCAGCATCATCAGCATCTCCCCAAATGACAGGAGGCAATATCCAAGTCACCAGGCAATACCCATCCTACAAGCAGGCCATGTACAGTGGAGCCATTCCCTAAGCTCTGCCAGCATTTAGTCTCCCACTAGCAAGGGGAACAGCCTTGCTAATGACTAGAAATCCTGAAAGCATCAAATAATTTAGAGCCAGACTCCCTAGGGAAGAGGCATGGCATATGCAAGCAGTTACCTAATCATGGTCTAATTACTCAACTGGAATTTGGCCAGGATGCTGGGATTGAGAGCAGTAACCTAAAGAAAGTCTTGCAGGGTCTCTGGTGAGTGCATGCACTTGGTATCTTGGCTTTATCCACTTAGGCGAAAGTGTAAAGGGGCAGAAAGCATTCCTGGTATTGCCCCAGAACACCCTTGGTTAAGCAAATGACATTGCAGGTAGGTTGCTTCTTAATGGCTTCTTATTTCCATAGACAGCCACCTGGCAGGGCAGGTTCTGGTCCAGATCGTAGGCCCCAACTTAAGCTCCTGCTGGGCATCCCTGTTATGATCCTATCAGCTCGTATCGATGGATGTCACTACAAGCTGTGTGGTTTCAGTGCTCAGATGTGAAAAACTACACAAATGAGAACAGGGAATAGCATCTCAGCAGAACAGGAAAGTTCATTTCCCATCGGTGATGGAAGGCTAGACCTGAGCTGCTCTCCAGACCCTCCTACACCACCCTGCTTTCCACTACCACAGCTGACCTGATCTCAGTGGCATTACGCTGTTGTTGCCTTTTTCTCCAGGATCGTGTTGTTTTTGTGTCCTTTTCCTCAGTGAGAAATACCAGCTACTTGCTTAATACAAGACCTGGCAAACTTGTGCCAGCGTCAGTCACGAGTTAAAGGCATTGCCTGCAGCCATGCTCTGGATGTAGGCTCTGAAAGATGCTTCAGCTAAGCCCATCTCAGACAGATGGGAAGAGATGAGAAAGAAGAGCAGCAAGGGAGGGAAATGACAGCTTCAGGGTAATGCAGGCACTGCTCAGGGTGGAGATGGGGGCTCAGGTGGAGATGGAGGTGTTGGTGGCTGTTGCTCCTTGCCTTTGGGTGGGTTTGGACAAGTCTCCCAGGTGAGGTGAGGGATGGCTGTCATATCATGGTAAAGGTTATCAGGCATTATGGTAAGGCTCAGAGCTGCCTGTACTAGTGACCCACAGAAGAAATCCCCATGGGGCTGGCAGTTATAATCTAGTAAGCATGGAATTTTCACTCAGCTTTTGCATCTTGCTGCCAAGGCAAACCTCGACCATGGCAGGATCCTTGCAGACCCTTTATCACAGGCCCAGTGTTTAAACAACTATATCTGTGCCAGGCTATTTCTCTCCAACCTCTGCTGATTTTCCTAAGCAATTTTATGTAACCAGCTGGGTTAGATTTACATTAGTATAGACCAAAGGCTTATCGTCTTTTTTGTTGTTTTATGATATAACAGAAAGTTTGAAGAGCAGTATTTTTTTCCACTTTTTTTTTTTTTTTTTTTTTTTTTTCATGGGGAAGATTTCAAGTGGATCCTCTATTTTTGTTATTCCTTTTAAACTCAGGCTCTAAAACCTACCACCAGGGATAGAAGGTGAAGTTCAGCAACACACATATCGGTAATAAAGAGTTATGGTCCATAAAAACAACAGCTTTCAGGCTGTAATGCTACAACTTTTGTGACTTAACTTCACCTGCAGCTTGCTCTGTTCTTAAAGAAACCGTGCACCACAGCTGCCAGCCAGGCTGTATTGTGGACACAAGTAAGTAAAATATACAGAGTCCTTAATTTTTTATTTTTTTAAAAAGGGGGATTTGAGGGAGGAATGAGAAAAATTACAGTCTGGAGAGTGAGATGCTTCCCAATTATTAATTATTTTTTGTGTTAAACTGCAACAATTAGCAGGAGAGTGATAGACATTGCATGGACGTTTAATGAAATGGATAAGCTTCTCTTATCTTTATACTTTAAATTCTTTGGAAAAGGACTTTTCCAAAACCTTTGGAAAAAGGGACAAAAAGGGGAGTAAAATTATAAACTAGAAAGACTCCTAGATGAACCAGGGAGGACAGAGATGCAAAATGGTTGCTTTTTGCAACCTCTCTGAGGAGGCTGGTGGCAGAAAGTGTTCACAACAGGGCTTTTATTCTGCTATCGCAGCTCTGAAAGCTTGATGTGTGTGCCCGGGGGAGGGCGAGCCTGCCTGCCTGCCTGCCTCTTTCCCCCTGTCCTTCACGTAGCAGGAAGGCACGGTACACACGCACACCGGCTGGACTCCGGCACCTATGGAACAACCTAGCTAGAAGGTTAAACAGCCTGTTTGCATAGGAAATGTCAGTCACATTCTAGAGGGTTGGTGGCTCTCTAAACTGTGGGAGGTTGGCCTTTCCCTGCAATGTACTTGATTCCTCCAGAAAGTAATTTTGCAAGAGCACTATAAAAATCATCTGACAAAAAACATGCTGCTCATAAGTAGAGTTAAATACCATCCCATATTCTTAATGGGGATTACCAAGGCATTTTTTTTTTCATGTAGAAGCCCCCCTTCTCTCCCTGCTGCTCTCAGATAACAGATGCACTATGGTAGGAAATCACACCAGAGGGGAGGAACCCTGGCAAGCAGCTCCACAGCAGAGCAAGAGGGATCCAGTAATCCCAAGGGGTAACATGGTTTCCCTTACGTCTGTGGTGGTCTTTGCTAGAAGGTGACTGACTCTGGCTTTTTACTGTGGTCTTGGGATGGTGAAGCAGGTCAAGCAGACAGAAGAGTCCTTTATGGATTCACAGTTCTTCCTCAGAGCCCATCACTTCAGCTATATTCACCAACAACTTTAACTTTGACAAATAGCTCCTCTTTTATCTCTGACAAATGTTCCTTTTCAATGAATAAAAACTACAAAAGCAAGAGAAAAGCTACCCCCCTAGGCTTCTCTATTGAAGAATAACCTTCTGCACTCCTCAAATGTCTCTTAATGTGAATACAACAAAAACTGAAGACACAGTTGTAAGGCAGGAAACAAGCCTGGCTGGGGTGAGGGGTTTTGCACCTTGTCAAGTTAAAAGTGACTTATTTTGGAAAGGCAAAATACCTGATTTCTTTAAAGTAAAATAATTATTCTCTCCCTTTGTAATAGAGAAGCCATGGCTCAATTTAAATATGAATCTGAGCAAAGTGGTATATGGAATAGCAGAATGGGTGTCACCTGTTCCTATTAAATCAGAAGGTGACTATCTCAGAGGACTGCACAGATCCATGTAGTTAATCTGACACATCAACATAAGGAAATATTGGCCTGATCCTGACGTGACCTGCTGTGTACAATACGTGCCATCCATACTTGAGAAGTGTTAACTCAAACAGAAAGAGCTACAAAACATAAATCATACAGTCAGAGCTAGTGGTCTCTGGACTACGTGGAAAAGATGCCTTTTTTAACCCTGGCAAAGCAAAATTAGACAGGGGATGAGGTTACTGTCTTATGGCTAAGTATTAGGAAGACAGAAACGTTTTAGCAGTCAGGTGAAGCTAGCAGAAGCATGAAGAATAATGAATACGTTGGAGATAGTGGCTGCTGGGGGGGGGGGGTGTCCTGTAAAATACCAGAGCAATACCCCAAGCTGTTTGTGAAAGAAATAGGGCTGCAAAAAGGGGCAGTGTGACTGTAGGGACAGGATTTCTGACCCCAGAGGTCTCCTCAGTCCCGTGTCCCCATGTCCCTAGCTCCTGACTGTCACACAGCAGGTATATGTTGAGTAGGGGATAGTTAAATGATAAAATATAGCCAAGAATAAATATTGCCCAAAGGATAGTATGTCTCCTGATCAGAAAGATTACTTCAGCATAAGGCAGTGGCTTTCAGAGCACCCAAACATCCTCCACCTCATGGATATATTACAGCACCTGCTTTTGGGGGAATAGCGAAAATGGCAGTGTCCATGCTGGCCAAGTGAGGGATCACCAGCAGACAGCATGAGTCTTAGCATGCATGATCAGATCCCAGGGAAATATCCCTGTGGGGGTCTGTACTTCACACAGACCCTGTGTTACTGGCTTTGCTGCTCACTGCTGGGACAGAGAGAGACCCCACGCTGCACGTGTGTAGCCCTGGAGGTAGCCTGCAGTGTGATTCCACTGTGTTGCTCAAGGACAAAGCACCCTAATATGAACAAGAAATGCTGTGTTTGGGATGCTTAGGATAACTGCGTGAGAAATGGGTCCAGTTCTATGGACTCCAGCATGAGCAGTTGAAAGACTTTTCTGCAGAGCAGCTGTAATTGAAAGGTCAGTTCCCATGGAAGCTGCCCTCTTATGCAGAGGGTTTTTTCCCTGAGATGAAAGGATGCTTCTAGCCTCTCCAGCCTTTTGAACATGGATTTGTAATCTAAAAGCTGGCAGATCTCTTTGTGCTATCTGTCTTAAATGGTTAGGTAGTGACAGTGTTCAAGCATCTCATCATCGCTAATGTATTTATCTTTAATACCTCCTTCCTTAAAGAACTATCACAACCTCCATTTTGTGGGTAGAAAATTAAGCCACAAAGACTAAACCATACCCAAGTGCCTATGCTATGCAGGGAGAAAAGCTAAATGGCTGCAGAGATTTCCTGAGCATGCTGAAAGGAAAGGCTCAGTAAAGGGATTTCTGTGGCATGGTGGCAGGTTGAACAGGACAGTTGGAGAGTCTTTAATTCAAGAGGCAATTAAAATTAAGCCACTGGTTAATGCCTTAAATTGCCAGACCACTGTCATTTCCAGACGTCACCAATCTTTAGCAAAAGCCAAGACTGGGACACTGGAAATAAGATGCAGCCCAAAGTTTGGCAGGTTTTTAGTGGGGACTGCTGCCCCTTGCTGCCCTGTTTGCCTCACTGCCCTGCAGGTGCAGAAGTCCTATTCATTCCCAGAACTTTAAAATTTCAAGACTATCATCCTGTTTGAGCATTTTTGAGTGTTAAAACAAACATTCTGATTAACATAAAAATGAGAGGATTGCAGGCTGCTTCCCTGCAAGTTTCAGTGCATGTATACGGTGTTCTTCAGCTACTGAACTGTTTATTGGCTGCAGTCTGCTTCAGAGAAAGCTGCACTTTAGGATGCTATTGAAATGGTTCCTGCACACAGGTAAGACACCACACAGTGTTGTGAAAAAGGTCTTGTGATCCCCTAGCTGTTCTGCAAATGTTACATTTTATTAGTAAACAAATAGAGGAGAAATACCAGTGAAAGTCATTTCAGTAGCATGTTACCTTTACAGTCAAATCTGAGGTCTGCTCCCCAATACCAGAATATCAATAAACAATTAAGCTATATTCAGCACTCAGTTCCTGCCAAATGTCATAGGATAAATTAAAAGCTTTTTTCCCTTATCTTTAGAGCTTAGCCCCAGGTCTGAGATGATTTTTTTTCTGTTAGTTGCATAACAGAAAAATGGTTTAACAGATCTAAACTCTTTGATTTAAAATAAAGCCCGTGTGGGTTTGCTACACGCCAAGTTTCAGCTTGAGCCATTCTCCAGTGGCAGAAATACAAAACTCAAAAAAGGCAGAAGAGCAAGAAGAGAGAAGACAGTTTACTTAGGCTATAAATATAGCTACAGTACTGCTCTCTGAACAGGGAAACTATAGCAAGTAGGCAGGTATAAAACAGCTGGCAAGCTGCAGTGAGTGGAGGATCACCCATTTATTACTTTCCTATTCAACAGCAGGTGAGCTGAGACCAGTATCTGGGGTCTGAGTAGGCAGAGAAAATTAACTCTTGCTCTGCAGGGAGTGAAAACTGGGTATCACTTTGGAGTTGGCAGTAATGCCTCTTTTCTGAGTTTGCAGAGTACCTCCTTCTTTGTTCAGAAAGGCATATAGTTTCAGTGTGTACGAAGGTTACTGTAGTGTGCTCCCTGCACTGTATTCTTCCTCTTTACTTCCGCAGAATTCTCCATTTAAAAAAATACACTCCTGACAGAGTGTGCTGCCTGTGCTACCAGAGCACACTGTCAGCTGCAGAATTTAGATCCAGTCTGCTGCAACAGGATTTGGGGCCTTCCTTGTTCTTAAGTATTTGTGAACCTGGTATTCCCTTTGGTGGATTTATAGAAACAGACCTGAAAAGATCTTTCATGTTTAACAGGCTCAGAACGGCACAGGAAATGGTGGGGCTTTTTTTTCTCTTTCTATTGAAGTGTTTTTATCACTAAATTATTTTTGTGTTTATGACAAAAATATCCAGAGGAAGATGCATTTGCAGAGTGTCACTTCAGCTGTGAAAACATAAGGAAGTTGATTTCAAGGAGCAAGCATAATTTAGAAGAGGTAATTCTACCTTGCAGAAGTTTCGCAGTAGTGGCATGGTCCTTCTTCCAGCCTGTCTGAGGTGGAAAGAAGTAGAGGGATGGACAGATGCACAAGTGACCACTGTATCTGGGAATCAGGAGTTATATAAATGATCTCTTTTGATTAGGCAAAGACTGGTAAAACACTTGCATCTAATTAGACCTCAGAACTGTAGGGAAGTCATAATATCTATGATAATCCCAGCCTTCACAGTTATTGTTGGTAGTAAGATATCTCATCCTAGCTACGAGATGCTTACTTGATTGCCATGCCTGCTAATAACACATTATTATGATTTTAAAATGCGTATGACATCATCTGCCCTCAGTGAGATAATTTCTGTGTTATGGTAGCATTTACAAGCTGTGGGCAACAAAGGAACTTGCTGTACCAGGTGCTGTGTGACACAGTAGGTGACAATCATGGCCTCAACGGCTTTAATTTTGAAATTAGAATAGGCAGAACAATGTGGCCCAGCAAAGGGAGGAGAGCAGTCATGACAGGATTGTGTGGTTATTGCAGGGATTAGCTCATGCACAATTTAAAAGTTTTCATTTGCAAGGAGGCTGCAAAGGAAGATGGGAAAGGAAAGGCATCAGAACAGCCCAGGTACCCCTGAGCAGAACTTTTGCAATGAAAAGCTCTGAGGCTCTGAGGAGTGCAGAAGAGCAGTGGAGATCTGCAAAGGCTAGGGATCTGGTGTCCTACCCTAAGACACACAGGAGAGAAATAATAAAGGACTTTTTAAAGCAAAACACTAATGTCCCCTCAAGTTAACAGAAAAGCCAGTGGCCCAGCTCACAGCGGGGGAAGGCTTTGATGATGTACAGCCAAAATGCAAAGGTTGCTGTACTGCTACACTTGTAACACACAAAGAAGTAAACTAGAGCTTTTGAAGAGTTTATCAGCATTTCAGCAGCACTGAAGACAGTTCTGGCACAAGAAGAGGAGATTCCTTCCCTGCCTGCCTCAGTGCTGGCACTTGCAGCTCCCTGCACTGACAGTTCCCATTCACACTGCTAAGTGGAAGTGTTCCCAGTCCCTTGAGACTGCCTCTGGTAACACCTTTAGCACACAGTCTGCTTGTTTGTTTGCAGGAACATCATGGTTTCTCCTTTCAAGTGGTTCCTCTTGGTATCTCAGAGAAGTTTTAAGTATATTGTTGACACATTTCCTTGACTGATACACTTCTGTGAGGCAAACATAAAGGCAGTAAAACACACTATGCTGGTTGGGGCAGAAATCAAATCTCTCCTGTCTAGGTCTGAATTTTGGGAAGATTGTTTGTGTCCTTGAAACACCCAGCTAGGAGCCTTGTCCTCTACTGCCCGTGTAGACTGTTGAGTTATTCTAAACATTTAACGCAATAGCAATCACATATGATGCTTTGCTGTTGAGTTTGAATATCAGAAAGTATTTGTTTCACCTTGGATTCTCTGTCTGGAACTAGAAGCACATTCTGCGGTGTGATAGTTATTTATAAGTTGGTATGAACCAGCACTAAAAGCATTAGAGGCCATTAGAGAAAACTACTAGAACCAGGCTCAAGGGGGACCAAAGAGTGGTTCTTCCTGCAACAGGCAGCAGACCTGTGAATCACCTTATCAGAAGATGGGGTTGCAAGGACTTTGCAGGGGTCTGAGAAAGACTAGACAAACAGAGAGATGCATTGGGGGTTACTAACCATGCAAACACATCAGGCTTCGGAAACCGTCAGAACTAGTTCTGGTTTGGAGCTGGAAGGGTAATGAGGGAGAATTTAAGACACAGTAATGCCACCTGCTTGTTCTGCTCGTGCTCTTCCCGAAGGGTTTGTTTATGGCTTTTGCTACATGGGGGAAGCTTCCACAAGGCCAAGTGCCAGGTCCTGCACTTGGGCCACAACAACCCCTGCATGGCTACAGGCTTGGGGAGGTGTGGCTGGAGCTGTCTGGAGGAGAAGGATCTGGGGGTTCCAGCTGACAAGCAGCTGGACATGAGCCAGCGGTGTGCCCGGGTGGCCAAGAAAGCCAATGGCATCCTGGCATGTATTAGAAATAGTGTGACCAGCGAAGTAGGGAGGTGACAGTCCCCCTGTGCTTTGCACTGGTGAGGCCACACCTGGAGGGTTGTGTCCAGGTTTGGGCACCTCAGTACCAGGGAGATCGCGAGGTGCTGGAGCGAGTGCAGAGGAGGGCAACGAGGCTGAGGAAGGGCCTGGAGAACAGATCCTGTGAGGAGCGATTGAAGGAGCTGGGACTGTTTGAGGAAGAGAAGGCTGAGGGGAGACCTCATCACTCTCTACAGCTCCCTGAAAGAACACTATAGAGAGGTTGGTGCTGGTCTCTTCTCACAGATAATTAGTGACAGAACAAGAGGGAATGGCTTTAAACTCCAACAGGGGAGGTTTAGACTGGACACTAGGAAAAAATTTTTCACAGAAAGAGTGGTCAGACAGTGGAATGGGCTTGCCCAGGGAGGTGGTGGGGTCACCTTCCCTGGATGTGTTTAAGGGTCGTTTAGATGAGATGCTGGGGGATGTGGTGTAGGGGAGAACTTTGTAGAGTAGGGCTGGTGGTTGGACTCGGTGATCCCAAGGGTCTTTTCCAACCTGAATGATTCTGTGATTCTGTGAATATATCAGCTGCTGTGCGTGAGTCGAGGTTCTTACGGTGATTAACCCAAGGCCATCCCAGGACAGGTGGCATGTAAATGGCAGGAACGGCTCCTGCAAAGACACCAGCAGGACGTTACTCACCCAGTAAGTTCTCTTCCCTCGCAGGAGTAAAACGAAAGAGAGAAAATCACACACAAAAGAAGAGGCCAAGTACCCCCAGAACCCGCGCAGGCGCAGCCCTCCCGTTCCCCAGGCGGACTCAGGCGGCGGGAAGGGACGCGCTGCCCGAGGCCCCCGCGGTTGCCGTGGCGACGGGGGCAGGTGGCGCCCCCTATCGGCCGCCGCGGGGTAGCGGTGGCGGCGAGGCGGGAGGGGGTGCGGTGCCCGCCCCGCCCCGCCCCGCCCCGCCCCGCCCCGGCCGGTGTCGCCCCGCCCCTCCCTCCGCGGGACGGCTCCGCCCCGCTCACGGCGCCGCCGCCTCGCCAGCCCGCCCGAGCCGCGGCAGCGGGGCGGCATGAGGAGCGCCGGGGGCGGCTGGCGGGGCCGCAGCTGAGGCGCGGCGGCCGCCGCCATGTCGCTGTTGTGTGTGCGAGGTGAGTGCGGGCCGCGGCGGCCGGGCGGGGTCCCGCGGGAGCGGCGGGGGGCCGCGGCCCGGCTGGGCAGGGCGGGGGGGGGATGGCCGGTGCCGGCAGCGCCTCCAGCCGGACCGGGCGCCGGGGCGGCCGCGGGCGTCCCGCCCCGGGGGTCTGCTGCCTCCCCCGTGAGGGAGAGGCGGGGGCGAAGCCGCCGCGCCCGCGGAGGGGAGGCCGAGCCCGGCCGCCCCTCGCGCCTGCCCCCGAAGTTTGCTGTCACCCGGGGACACGCGGGAGCACGGCGGGGAGGCTTCACCCGCGCGTGGGGCTTGGGCTTGCCGAGTCTTAAAGGAACGACCCGCGTCTCTCGGAAGCGGGGACGCCCGGGCATCCCGGTGACCGACCTCCCTCCCTGCCGGCTGAGCCCGGCGCTCCGTCGAGGGCGGGAGCGCCCGCCTGCACCCCTCGTCCCGGGGCGAGGAGAGTCGAGGGAGCGGGTGCGATGTCGAGGGGCAGCGGTCCCAGCCGGGACCAAAACCCCGGGAGCGAGGAGGAGCCCGCGTTCGACTTTGGTAGTTTGTTTGGAGTTGGAACGCTGCCGCTGAAGGAAGCTGTCCTCGCAGGCAGCAGGTTACTGTCGCTGGCTTTAACGCTGCGGTTGTTACTCTCCGCAGACCCGCCTGTGGCATGCATTATTATTTCAGATACGTTACTAATTATCTTCTCGTCCTGCTATCAAGCCTCGTTCCCTTGCTGAACAGGTTGCTGAAAGGCGGCACTTTCTCATGCAAGCTGGGTTACAGCGCTGGCAGCTTGCTCTCTATCTCCAGTCTTAAATTTCTTGCCCTTTTGTGCAAAAAAAAAAAAAAAAAAAAATCCCCGGATAAAACCATCTGCCAGGGCTCACGCTGCTGGGACGTGCCTCCCACCAGCGTCTTGCACCGAACTCTGTGGTCACAGGGTGTCCCCGGATGCCAGCCGTGCCCGGCAGCTTGGAAGTGCAGTTTTAATGTTCTCAACTCCTTTGCCAGGTTTGATAGAAAAACTGGCGCTGGTGTGCTGCTGACAGTTTAACTCTTCTTCCGCTCACGTTCGCTGAATTGGTAACAGCTCTTCATCCAGCTGTCCATCACTTTTTTTGAATCACAATCCCTGTTTTGATTATGGTGTTAATATAAAGATGCCAGTGGAGTATCTTGAGTGTGTGTTATTTTGGGGATAGCGCTGTTCTTGTAGGAGAGTGTTTTTAAAGTAAGTTTCAGCCCTTTATTAAACATCTGTTGTGTTAAAAAAGTTGGGAGAGGTGTGCAATTGTAAAGTTTGTCTTAAAAATGTTTAGATGTGTTCTTTGTGAACTGTGCTGCACACAGAGCATCTCTGGTAGACTTGTCTAGTCCATTTTCAAGGCTCTGCCAAAATGTCTTCACTGAAGCTGATTCTTATTAGCTCAGGGGTGCTTACGCATCACAGGTGTTTCTTCGTTCTTTTGGGTGCTTCATCCTCAAAATGTTCTCAGGCTGTCTTTTAAAGAAATCTGGTTTTGATGCCACTTGGAGCTGGCTGTGTTAAAGATGTATTTATACCCTGTCTACAAGGAGTAGTGAAAGAATATGAATGGGATGATTGAGTCTTGCTTTTTCAGGGTGTTAATTCTGGGTCTGTGGAGTCTTTGGAACAAAAGCATTTCAGCAGCCTGGAATGATGCACTCTTGTGTTTGGCTGCTTCTTTGATTATGTGTAAAGAGCTAAAGAAGAAACTTGAGGTGGCTGGTGACTGTATGTGATGGAGAATTATTCTCAGAGTTATATCTTTCCATCTGCTGTGCTAGGACAGTAGAAAATACCAGCAGTAATTTAGATAGATGATTTTGAGCAACTTTATTATAAGAATGCAGAATGTAGTCAATTTACTTCATTTGAAGAAACATGTTTTCTGAAATAGCCATGACCGAAAGCTGGTGAGATCTCACAAGTATGAACCATTAAACATAAAATGGAAAGTATGCTGAGGTAGAGCAGTCTGAAAAACAAAACAGATAACCATGAGCAGATATAAAAGAATAAGTTTTGGGGCAAGGAGAGGAAAGCTCTACCAACTGTCCTCGGTTTTTAAAAAAAGTGACAATTTTCTTGCATTTCCTTTTTCTACTGAAATGAACTAATCTTGCTGAGAAAACAGTGCAGATCTTAATAAGAAAGTTGGAAAAGCTGCTCTTTTTCTTCATTAAAAATGGTGCACATGTAAGACTGCGTAGTAATGTGGGGTTGGATGCTGTAGATCTGTGTTTAAAAAAGAAAGACAATAAAAAAACCCGTGAAATAAATATAGGTGCGATTGGGACACTGTTAATAGCCTCTGAATTACAGTTTAATAGATAAAGGGAAATGTGGAAAAACCCCTAAGTGGCTGTGTAACAAGATGCCTGGCAGCCAGGAAGGTAGTGTTGTAATTCATTGATTTATTTTTTTTCCCCCTTCAATTACGCACATTAATAGTATTTTAATGAATGGCTAATCTAAAACAGTGCACACTAAACATGTCTGAGTGTTGCCTTTGTTCCTGAAAGAGCAGCTGACATACATGATCTCATGTTCAGCAGTACATTTCTTTTACATTTTCTTCTTGGAGAACCAATCAGGTTGGTGGATTTTTGCTGTTGTTTGGTTGGTTTTTTTCAGAATCATTGAGCTGTTTCTGCCATAGGAGTACCTCACAGAAGATCTAAGCTCACAGAAACTGTGAGTCTGAGCTCACCTGCAAGTGTTCAGAGGATGTGTGGAGTGAGACAGTGGTAATAGGCTGTTGTAGGAGAAAATTAAGGGATTCCTTTGGAGCAGGAAAATATGCAGAGCGTGTCAGTGAAGTGAAGGAGAAAACAATTCTTGAATATTACATGACTGAGGCATTCAGAGGAGTCTTCTTTGTATTTTGATTCTACTGCTTAAGTGCAAAAGAGATTGCATACACTCCTGTTTGGAGCAGCTGTGTCTGGATTATGTCTGATAATCTTCTCTTGGCATAGTTTGCTTTATTAGTTTGCATTTAGTGTTGTATTTGTGAAAATAGCACATATTAAATAAAACTAATCCCAGTGAAGCAGTCTAGTTTTTCACATCAATCTTGCATCATTAACTTTCTTGGCCTTCTCTTGGAAGTCTTGATTTTACCTCACATCTCAACTTAATTATACTTCTTACTCTGATCTTTGCTGTCTTCTGATTTACCAAAAGACATAACTGCTATCTCAGTGCAGCTTCCAAGTGTCATAGCAAAGGAGGACCCTTCTGAGGTTGGATCACCCATTTATGGGTGCTCTGTCATCAGTTCCTTTGCTCTGTTTGCATCGTTGTCCTGAAACATAGTTCAGACCCTTTCACTTGACCACTATTTTTATGTCTTGCTTTGTCACCAGCTCTAGCTGTCTCAAGACAGTGATGATTCTCTTCTAGTTTTCCTCCTCTCTGCTTTATAACAGCTTATGCTGTGTTTTCAGTGCCATTGTGTTCCTAACCTCTTGACCTACCTTACCCATCTGATAATTACAGTAAAAACTGTGACTCTTTGTCTCATACCTGTCTGTCCTGTTCACTGTATCAATGTCTGAAATGCTTTGCTGTTGCAAGGATATTGGCAATGGGGATCTTCCCTCACCCCTCTGCGTCGTACCTGGCATAGTTCCATGAGGCCATAGTGCTGTTGTCTAATGTGCTTTTATCTTGGGGCCTGATCCGCAGTATCTGTGTGGAATTTGGTGCCTGAGATACGTAGGAGATTGAGTTAGGTGATCTCTTCTGGTCCAGCAGTCTAAAATTTTGACAGGTGTGTGAAATGACTGTCTGGAGTTTAGGGACGTTAATTTTTTTGCCTACTGTTTATCTTGCTGCTGTTTTGAAGAGTTAGAAACACTTGTTTGTCTGGTGACGTTTCTGTCAGTATAGCTGAGTGTTGGAATACTACTCCAGTGAATGTAACTGTGCATCCCTGTATTGCCAGCAAAATTTGGGTTCTAGTACCTGTCCACCAAATGGAACTCTATTGACATCCATGTGAAAGAAGCAAACAGGGAAAATGGAAATGGGTGTTAACCATAGCAAAGGTGTTTTCATTTCTGACTTATGGAGTACTCAGAAATATTGATAACCAAAAGTGTGGTAATCAAATGTGAGGGGTTGTTTTTGTGTTTAAAGGTTTTTTTCTCCTCCTGATGCAATAGCCTCAATTTACCTCTGTGCTCTCTGTAGTGCTGAATGCAGTGCCTCCAGCTCTTTCTGTCTCAAGGGTGAAGATCTAGCTGGAGCTCCCTACATTACACACTTGTAAATGGAACCCTTAGCAATAGCGTAATTGGATTGCTGTGTTGTGACAGTATTCTGAAATGCTCACAGAATTGAAAAAAACCCTGCCTGTCTGTGTAGATCAAAATGGAAAAGAACAGAATTGGACGTTAAAAGCAGTAGCAGAAGTACAGGTTATAAAGGTAGAGTATTAATAAAAATATAACGCTTTGTGAAGAATTTGCTATGCAAGTATCATGAACTCCGTTTCTCTAGCTGTAATTAGTGAGGAAGCTACCAGCATATGTAGTGTTGGAACAAAGTGAAGTGCATTAGAAATGGGGATAATAACACTAAGATAAAATAGTCCTTGCCACTAAAGGAGCTTCTCTGCATTGAGACTTAAGTATGGGGTTTGTAAAGCTGTAATTGGTAGCTTAATTGGAGAGAAAACTTTTCAAGCTTCTTCTGTTCTTAAATAATAGGAATATTTAAAACCTAGAGACCACATTTGACTTGTGATGCACTGGCAGTCATTTATTTTCCTGTTTCAAACACTCTCTCCTTCAGCTTTGGACACTTACTGCAGAAGTTTCAAAGAACAGTATAGAGTCTTTGTTTTAAGTATTTAGGGACTAAGAGCTACTTGAAACCCCTGTGTAATTTTCAGTGTATAGGAAGTGTAATTATCAGTGTAAAGGAAGTGTGTAGAGGTGATTCTTGAATTTGAATAGCGTCTGTTTTCTTCTTGCTCACTTGGTGTCCTCTCAGCTGACTCCTTCGGTTTGGGATCTGCCGGGTCAAATTTAATAAGGTTGTTATTAACATCTGGTTTTAATATACAACAAAGTGCTGTATTTAATCCAAATGCTGAAAGATCCTAATTTTCAACTGTAACAGTTTGAGGGCTAGTTGCAATTTACACAATGGCATATAAAGTCCAAACAAATGAAACTGCTCTTTTAAATCCAGGACCTTATTTCAAATATTTGACTTGGAGGCATGTGAAATGCGTATGTCTGATGGCAAATGATCCTTTTACAAATTTCCTTTTAAATTTCCTCCTGCATTTTTTTTTATGCCTTGTGATCAAATTTTACTTGATGTTTTGAAAAATACTTTAATCAATCAGTGAAAGCTGTTCTCAGTGCTGTTCCAGGAGAGCTTAAACCAGAGTGACATGCCTAATATCTCTTGCTCTCTGGCTTTTTCATTCAGATAATTCATTGTATCATCTTGCAAACAGGCTGGGAGCTGCTCTGAGGGTGTGCAGGGTCTTACCCTACTCTGCCTCTTTGGTAGGTTAAAGCTTACTAGTACCTGGCATTTTCTTTGTGGGGAGTGTGTGAAAGCAACTTGTTACTCTCGTCTCTTGTTAGATGGAAAGACTTCTGGGGTCTGTAGTTTGAAAGGTTTCTCTTGACCATTTGAATTTGCTCATCTTTGCAATCTTTATTTTCTGACCATACTTCTAAAGTTTCTACAGAATTGAAAATTGCATTTAATTTTCCTCTGGTGATCTCATCATCATTAAATGGAGAACTGAAATCTGCTTTATTCCTATCGCCAGCGTGTGATGTGCATCCATTAGCCATCTTTACCAAAGACTTTGGTGAAATAATGTTTTGCTTGTCTACTGTGACCTGTAAAATTTGGCAGATGCTTTCCGTGATACGGATTCCTATTCTACAAGGTATATCCTGGGTGTTTGGATCAGATCCCTCTTCATTTAGCAGGATTGTCTTTTCTCTTAGGCCTTCCCTATACCTGGCTAGGCTGCTGTGCATAATGCTGGTTTCATTATTTGCCTGTTCTGTGTCCTGCATGGTTTTGTATAAACTGCAAATGCCCAGTCTAGGAACGAAAATGTTGAAACATGGCAGGCCCTTGCAATGAGTAACCCCACTAATGACTGTTCTCTCCGGTTGCTAACTGTTGCTCTGTTACACTGTCTTTCCACCATATTATGTATTTTACACTTTAAAGACACTATTCTGCAGTGGTAAGTCACATGTCTCAAAAAAGTCTCAGTGTTAAATCTCTGTAGTTTAAATCAGCCTTTCCAAACTGGTGTTGAATAGTAGATGTAATCTTTTTGGAACTTTTACTCCTTAGACGTTTCAGACATGTCTGGTGTGCTCAGTGATCTGTAGGTACCCGTCCTCCTACAAGTGTGCGCTGAGTGTCACCTCAGGCGTCATACTCTGCTCTCCTTGGAGCTTGTTATCTAATCTCTCAGGATGCATTTAAAGCAAATGTCACCAGACTATAAACTTTCTCACTGACACCTGAGTGGTGGTTATCTAGACCTTCTGATTTTTATTATTAGCATCTTGGATGGTTAACATCATCTTCACTGCATCTCACAGGCACTTACCTCACCCCCGTCACAGGGCAAATGTTTATTGGATGCCTGTTAT
Source organism: Athene noctua (assembly GCF_965140245.1). NCBI lineage: Eukaryota > Metazoa > Chordata > Aves > Strigiformes > Strigidae > Athene > Athene noctua. Next base: position 11,537,410 of record NC_134077.1, read on the forward strand.
TTCTTCACCATTAGCAGGTAAGTTAATTAATGGGCTGGGCTTTCCCCTGCATCTAACTTCCTACACCTAGGCCTACCCAACCTGTATTGATACTGTTTTTCTTGTATATTTACCATGGCTTATAGCTCTCTGGGATGGAATGGATTTCAGCTGTCCTTCTTACTTGAGGAGCAGTGACTTTTTGGCTCTGTAGAAAACTCTTAATAAATGATTCCTGCATCTGGTATCACAGGTTTTGTTCAATTTTATTATTCTCAGTCAATTTTCTAATAATTATCCTCAGCTTTATGAAATTAACCCACTCCGAAATGTCCCTTGTGTATTGCTACAAATCAGTTGTATTTGATTTCATCACAACTACTTCAGGTAGCTCTTAAATAATTGTTTTGTAAGAGTAAATCATAGGGGGGATCCAAAATAGTTATTTTCCTGTTAAATGGCTTTTGAGTTGGAGCACTATTTGCAAGTTTTAAAAGACCTGAAGTAGTACTGTAGGCATATGAACTCTCCAGCATTTCTCTGTTTAACTGTCTTTATATGACTAATACTGTCTTCTGTGATGAGTTCACAGATTTTAGTTAAATATATTATGAAATACACTATGAGCATTTCTATTTCTGGTTCAGCTGGGAAGAAATCTTCAAGTTTAATCCAGATTTTAAAAAAAAAAAAAATTAAACCAAGAAACCTCTGGTTGATAGTTTAATGGAAAGATGCAAGTGAGATTTACTTGGTGTATCGCAAGAAGTCGAGATGCCCGCATCCTTCACCAGGATTTTGAAATAGATTCTTTAATGTCCTTTTAGATTATTTTCCTCATTATTAACTTTGAATACTTGAATAATTACGCTTCTAACTAACAAATAACATCCTGAGTACCTGCAGATATTACTGGCTTTTTCCTTCTTGTCCAGCACAGAATGCAAGAGACCAGCTGTGGCTATGGGATGAGAAGTCCTCAGCTGAGGAATTTTTCTGACTGATGTTGGTTGAACTTCATAAGCACTGTGTTATGACATGAATTCATGTCCTACTGTCGTGGAAAGTGCAACGAATAGGAGCATGGTACTGGCAGGTATGCTGTCTCTCTGACAGCTAGCCGAGGGCATCTTAAAAATGAGAGGCAACGCTGCCAGCTAATGGCTGTGACTCAGTTTATGTTCCCTCTAGCTCACTGCTCTTGAGTGTTGATGTGTTCATCCTTTTGTCAGATGAGTTGGGGTGGGATTTGGAAAGAACTGTAAGGGAGTTGGGTACCTGCATTCAGCATGGAAGCATGTTCAGAGACCATTGGTTTATGGAAATACTGTGCTGAGAGAAAACTAAATTGAGGTGTTGTCAAGTATATATAAACCTGACGTGCTTTGTTTGCACATTTTACTTTTGCTGGCCAGGCTTAAATTTGTAAAGGTCTTAACATTGCGGGGCAGGATGCATGGGTTAGAAACTGTTTTAAAGGGATTAAAAACCTGATTTTGTTTCCTTCTTGCTTGCCTGTATATGGGGACTTTGGGCGTTTAGGAACACAGAGAAGGTATGGTCTTTCAACAACTTCATGCTGAACTCATATTCCTGATGCTCTTTCTTGCATTGAACATCCCATATGAACGGAAAGTGAATTGCACTGGAATGGCATGTCTGAGGAGGTGACTTGTTTGAGATAATCTTGATCCTAAGACTGTTGGCGAGTTTTGAAAGAAGTTTGGCTTCCAGATTTGACTGTGTCCCTTTAAGGAATACTGGTTTTAACCTTATTACTTAAAGCTCCTGTGACTTAACTCTCTTAATTCTTTACAGCTAAATGCTTGGCTAAACAGACTCCAGCACTTCCACCATGGAGACATAACTATTAAGTATAAAATAACTGCAGAATTACACTTTTGAGTATTGGCATACTCAATGCTTATTTTCTCAGCTCAGGCCAATGTAGTAATACTCAGTTGAAGAAACATCATTAAAAAAAGAAAAAGCTAAAATACTTCTGGCATCACCCCTCTGTCCAGATGAAATCTGCAACATATAACCAACTGGCTGTCATCTTTGGCCTCTCCTGAGGAACAGTGTTTGGGTCTGGAGCCATTAAACCCTTGGTTCTTTTAAGCTTTTATGGCAGCACAGTACTGCAGGCCCTGTGGCAGGGGTGCAGGCATGCTTGAATAAGGCAAAATGAGCTGATGCAGGTACTGCATCCCCTGAAACCTTTCTGGAGGATGATATAGGGCTGCTGTCCAAGGCCTGGGCTGCAAGACAGTTGATTGTTTTGGGAACAAACAAGGGTTGTAGCAAACTGCCCTGTGTTGTGCTGCTGTCTCGCATTTTTGTGTCTTTGTGCCACCAGTCCTTCTTTCTGCTCAGCTGTACCAGGGCTGCATTTGAGCTGGCAAGGGGCCTGGGTAGTGCCGCTGTGCACAGAGAGCGAACACCCAGGTTCGGGCACTGATATGGAGCCTCATGTGTTGGTGAAGGTGTACTGTGCTTCTGAACCTTCACAGGACTTTTCTGTTGCCACCTCTCTTGGCTTGCCATAATTTTTGGAGTTGTAATAGATTTATCTTATTTTTTGTGCCACTGGGTACCTGATTGAGGCCAGACAGCTTTATCAACTTCAAGCATGGGGAGCTGTGTGATTTATTCTGCTCTGTACTGATGGTTAGCATCCTGAGTATCACAAGATATTTACTGCAAAACATTTGTTTTCAGCAAATCCTTGACCAGATTATTTAAAGACTGCTGTGTAAACTGGGTTCTTTCAGAGTTTTGTGTTCTGTTGTTTGATGTTTGAGGTGTTTGTTTTTGTTTTTTTTTAATTTCTCTATGTCTTAATGATATTTCAAACCAGTTTCATATAGTCAGGTAGTGATGGAAAGACTAAGCATGAAGAAAGTCCAGGTCAAATTTCATTTAACCTATGTTTTAAACTGAACATTTCTGCTTAGCAAATATAGCAGTTTTCAAGGAATAAATATATATATGTGAATACGCAGATATTTAGATTTCCAGAGAGAAACCCTTTAGAGAGATTTTGCTTTCCTGAGGGCTTGTATAAACCTCAGAACTTGTTTCCAGGAAATGTCCAGGGACTTCAGATTTTCAGTACCTGTGGTGATTCACATTTAGTTGTCACAGTCTTCTGTTGCAACAACCACAGTCCTTTGCAAATTAAGTCCCTGTGGAGTGTTATGGCTGAAGTTATACTCTGAAGATGTAAAAACTGTTATTCTGGAAATCTTTAATAACTGTTTTTTCCTATAGGGCCAGGAGTACCAGATGCTAATTGAAATGATGTCATGGTAGCTTTGGGTGAGGAAGGAATTTGACTGCTGCGTGATCTACTACACATTTTTAGAAAACTGTTATTCCTATTTTGTTCACCGTCCCAATTTCATGAGTTATTCTTTGTTCTGAGACTTCTTTAAAGGCAAGCTTGAAGAAGGTATTCTTCAGAAGATTGTTTGGCCTCTGTGGAAAGCATGTTTCATGTGGCTCTTCTCTGAGAGACTGAGGTGCCATAAATTACTAGAAAGCTGAGATTGCCTTGATTTTTGGATATGGGAATTCTAACTCTACCAAAACCATAATGCCATTTCATAAATAAATAAAGTATTGGTTTTTAACAAAATTAATTCTTGTTATTTTCTGGTTCAAACATCCCCCAACCTTGAACTCCCAATCTGAATCTAAACTTGTAGTATGTTATTTGAATTTGGCATGCAACATGGATATGGATTGGTGGGAAGGGAAAAATAGATGTGAAACGGTAATTTTATTTCAGCCTTTCCTACCTGGTATAACTTGCTGCATGTGCAAAATTTTATTAGATTTTGACATATCAAATTAAGTAAGTGGAGTCTGTGTATGCTCCATTTTAGTAGGAGATTTTTTGAGGAGATTAGCTGATTAGAAACTCCACAGTTACAAGGCCAGAATGAATTGTTGTAATCATCTAATATGACCCTCTGTAGGACATAGTACTTTTCAGTGTAACAGCATAGAGTCTTCTAGAAAAAGATCAGATTCTGAATTAAAATTGATGAAGCATTTTCTGTAGTTCTTGGCAGCTTTATGTTGTTTATCGTCAATGTGACAAATTTATGCTTTTTAGAGTGAACTTTTTTTTTAACTTGAACATCACAACAGCAGAGGTTGGTGTGCTTTTCCTTAGATTGGAGAGGCTATCATGAAGTATGTACTCCTCACTCTTCCAATACTGAAGGATTGGTAAGAATGGAGTTTGGTAATGTCTGTTACTTGAGTAGAGGTACCTGGCTGTTGTATTGACTAATCTGACTACAATGAGAAGTGTTTACATATTCTCCCATGGTTAGAAAAAGATCATGACATGCCATGACCTACTGGGTTGCAGTGTTAAATCACTGTTTTGTTACACTTTGACTAGGTGGGAGGAGTGTGGTTTAACAGAGCTCTACCGACAAACCTTTTACTTCTATTGTAGACTTGAGTTTGAAGTTGCTGTTCTGTATGTATCTGACACTTTAGTCGATATAGAAATGTTTTCAGGCTTTATTGGAGCAGAGCAGCACAGGACAGAAGTCTGAATATGTATGAGTTAACCCTGTGCATGTTTGCTGAGGGCCTGCATTGTATTTTTTTTTCTTATAGAACATCAGGAAAGAACAGGTGTTGGAGATGAAATAGGGATTACATGATCCTGAAATGACAACTGATACAGTTATATAAAGTAAGAATAGAAAAACATTTTAATTAGTAGTTTTGTGTTTGTTTCCAAGGGGCTGCAAACACGTTAGTGTTGTAAAGCAAAGTGGGGAGCTTGTGACTGAATTGGTGGGAAGGAGGCTATTGGTGTAGGACTTGGAACTAGCCCTCATAACATTAGCAGGAGCCACGAGGAGTGTGAGTTACGAGGGGAACAGAGATGTTGGAGGGGATGTGCTACTCTGGAAAGAGAGGAATAAAGGTGACTGGGAAAATTCCACTGTGTGTTAGTGATGCAAAATTGTAAAGCGGCATTAGTGTGGATAAAGAGAACCAGCTGGGCTGAAATTGCTTTGGGAAGAGCTGATAAGAGATTTTGCTGTGATAGTGCAGGAGATCTACTGCACGTAGTCCAGGATTTAAATGTGGGTAGAAATCTCATAATATGGTTAGAGAGAAGTATTTCTGGGTATTGTCACTGTCAGAGACTAACTCCCCACACCAGAGAGTGAATGGCTGGGTACAGAGAGCTGTGTTATCTGACAGTTTCATCATCGGATATTAACTGAAGCCATATAATTGATGGAGTTAACTGTAGGTGTGGCTTTAAGGAGCACAGAAGATGCTTCAGGGAAGCTGAATGTAGAAGTGAACTTGGTTTGGCTGATCACAGCTAATACTAGGTTAAGTTAAACAGATAAACGTGTAGACCAGTAACTGTCAAACCTCTAGAGAAAAGCAGCTTTTTGGTGAAGCGAGGAGCCTGGATACAGAGGAGTTCATGAAATTCAGTGAAGCTCTCGGGGTAAATATTAGCATCTCAAATAACAGAAAAGGCTCCACCTAGGAAATGACCCAGAGCTGATGATTCACCTGATCATTATTGCGTCAGGACTTAGTGAGCAAACACAGAACCTCTGAGAGGTGTGGGCAACAAAGCAGTTTGTAAAAGGAAGGTGTATCTTGAAGATCAGGAAGTCCAGGACTAAGACAGGGTCTTCCCCCTCAGCAGACAAGGTGCTGTCTTGCGTTAGCTATTTTAATACCTTTTGCAAGTGAAAAGGAGAAACAGCCAGTCTCACAAAGGAAGGAGTTGGGCTGCTGTGTCTAAGGACAGGGAGTTGAACAAAGATGATGTGGGTATGACCTGAATGGTTTCTTACGAGAATGACACTGAAAATAATGTGCAGATATACAAGGTGGGACAAAACTGTTAAAACCTTGAATTTGTGTCTGCTAATCTGTAGCCCAGAGTGCTAAAACATGCAGTGCTTGAGATCAGAGCTATGTTAGCAAAAGTTTAACTACTGCTGTAAGCAGTGGCATCACCTAACTGGAGAATGAGAAAGGTGGTTTCTGTGGCTTGACAGGAAGATAAAGATATGGACAATAAACATGTGTAAGTACAGGTCTTGATTTCAAAAGCAGGCAAGACTGTGATAATATGCAATGTTTAAAATAAATTTTAAAGAGAGAATGATAAAAACTCTAGATGGGTGGAAGCAGTAGGGAAGGTCATCAGGTATAAAATGTGGTGTGGGTTTACGAGAGGAATATTGTGCTGGGCTAACCTGTTGTTTCTAGATAAAAGCACGCATCTGTTTGGACTTTTATAATATCTCACAAATTATCATAGCAGACATTTCTTTTTTAAGAAAATTGGAATTGGCAGAAGACATGTAAAATATGTAAGGAACTGGCTGTAGCAGAAGCTAGTAATGTTGCAAAGACTAGTGAGAGAAGCAGATAGATGTCTTCCACTTGTGATGTGGCAAGAAAAGTAGGAATGTGTGTGTCAAAGTTGTTTTTAAGACAAGTCCTAATGACATAATCGGTTTGGAAGTAGATAAATATAATGTAATGGCCCTGAGGACAGCAGTAATGAAAATGAGTTGATACTGTGTAGAAGAGCTATGCACTTAAAGGCAAGTGACAACAATTTCTGAAAAATACAAAGCTTGGTGAAAGAAAAAGCACTGGGGGTGTCCTTGTGGCTTAGCCCCATGGTGCTGATAAACAGAATCTGATGGGATCTATGACTCTTGTACATTAAAAACATTAGGAAATTAAGCACAGGGTGAGGAAAAACATTAAGGTGGAGGATAGTGTTGACATAAGATGTAGAAGGTATGACTATGCTATTAATTAAAGTGTAGACTGGATGTCAGGAATCATTTTGAATGGCTTAAGTGGTACGGGTGATAGGAGAACCAACATTAGAGTTGGTGACCCCGAAGGGCCCTTGCAGTCTTATGAACCTCACAGCACTAACTTCATTATGATGTGAATTACTGCTCTGACAACTACTTGCTATAGACAAACTGTACTAAGGTAATACTTGGTTGTAGCATCTTGTTTATTTATAAATTTTAATAATAGAAAACCAAACTACATGTGAGGGAACATGCTCATACTTGATTGTTACCTAGGAATGTTTATTTTAGTTAATGATTTTGATTTTATTGCCATTTAGACTGATGGAATGTCACTTGGATTTTTATGGAGGCCTAAATGCAAACAGTATGGGTTTCAGGAGAACAGTCATGGGCATAATCCTTGTCATTAGTAAGACCTGGTTGTGGTTCAGTTCTTTGTGTACATGCTGTGTCAAAACAAAAGTATTGGCGGGAGAATGCTAATTGTGTTTGGGAGATGCAGCTCCTTCAGATACTGTAAAAAATGCCATGGGGAGCAGCCATTTGGCTGTTTCTTCCAGATGGAGTTAAAATCATGTGGTTGCCCTGGGTATCAGTCTCTAGGCTGAATTTATAAAACACATTCTGTCTATACAAAATTCACTTGAAAAAAACCAAACACCATCAAACAGGTTCCTTCTGGGGGAATATTGCCAAGTGACCAGTGTCCCAAGACCTTAAACAAACAAACAAACAAAAATGGCAAAAATGTTAGCGCCATTCTGACTGCCCTGTTTCTGCAATTTGTGTGTCTTCCATGGACCAGAACTGTTTGAGTAGTTTGTGAATTCTAAAGTAAAGTCAGGCTGCCAAAGAATTAGTCTGCAGTGTTGTGCTACATCTCCCATTCCTGCCTGGGAGTCTCATTAATTTACACCATAACTCATATCCTAAACAGTTCCTTTACTCTTTCTTGATGCTCACAGTCACCTTATTTTTATCTTCTAGATATTAATCTTTTCTCTGGCTTGTGAACTCAAGCAAGTAAATATTTAAGTAATGCAATATTAATAATTTCATTAAAACTATTTTTTCAAACTAGACCATTCCCTCTTCATTATCTGGTGTGGAAAAGCACAGGTGCTGTTTTTCCTGGGAGTTTATTATTTGCTGTAGTATGGTGGGATGTTTTTGCTTTAAAAGAAAAAAAAAAAAAAAGTTACTGAATCCACCACAACTGTCCTGTTGCTTTATTTTTGAGTTTTTCTTTTGGTGAATATACTAGACTTCTGAAGCTGAATAATTATATTTGTTACTATCAGTTTTTAGCTCAGTGCTTTTCAGGGCAAGTTTGTGCTCAGTCCTGCTTGACAAGTAGCTGTGTTCCAGTTGGTTGATTGCTTGCAATCCTGTAACTTAAATCGAAACTACCAGAAAATATACCAAGGCTGTGATTAGGTGGCGATCACTTCTGGTGTGGTTAGTCAGCAACTCTTCTTCCAGGGTGCATCTCGTTTAAACTAAATCTGAACAGGGAGTGTGGAAATCTGAGTCATTTGGGAGGCTATATAGATGACTTCAGTGGTTTTGTTGACTGAGGAGAGAAGCACACACCAGCCAAACGAAAAGCACACAAGTTGTTTTATTCTATCTGTAATTACTGCTTTTTCTTTGTTTGGTATGAGAGTACTTGTGTCTTATAGCAGCTATTACTTTGCTGTGACCAGGCTGTGTGATTTGAACTAATAACCCTGGCAAGAATGTAGCCATTTAAGTGGCTTTTACCTGTGCGTACAGAGTCTGAGCAGCAGCTGCATGTGCCCTGTGTCTTGGAAGAAATGATTCTGTAGAGAGGTGTACATTATTCTCAAAATAAGAAAAGCCCCAAACAAACCAATTTATCCATTCATTTTGTTTCTGAACCGGAAATTTTGTTTAAATTTTGGGATTTTTTTCATTTTTAAATTTTGGTGTTGTTTTAAAATTCTATGCCTTGTCTTTTTTTTTTTTTTTTTCCACTGAAGCTTTTCTTATAAACTAGTTGGACTATTGGTTTGTCAGCAAAGTCAGTTTACCAACTCAGAGTGGCTCCTAGCAGACTTAATATGTTATCAGTCTGTCTTTCTTCCTGCCTTCTGGTGCAAGGATATGGCTTTCATTAGGCACATTTCCTTAATCTTTGGCAGCTGGGGGCATATATGAGTTGAAGTCTGTTTTGTGTGAAATTAAATAGCATGGGTTTTGTTCCCTTATTCAATTAAGGCATTTCCACTAACCTAAAAGACTATATTTCTGAACCTTGCAGAACTTGAGAGAAGGATAATTTATGCCACTGAAAATCTGAGGCCTCCTTTATTCTCTGCCCAATAATCTTTATCTCCTATATCTAAAAATTCTGGAAGATTCTATGGATTTTTATTTTTTTTTTTCCCTGATCAGGCACAGATTCAGGAATAGGGATGCTGTCTCTTCTGATCATAAACCAGTTAAAAGTTCAGGAGAAATCTCTATCATGCAGGGAACTCCTTAAAGCAAAGCAACTGGAAGCACAATCTAACAGAATATACCTTCTGAGAGAGTCATGAACACAGTAACTCACTCCAGTGTGTTGCACCCAAACTGCTTTTTATTAATGAAATAAAATAAAGGCTGCAATGAAATATTGAAGAGAAGAGGCAGCTTGGATTACTGCTTAGTTCACCTCTTGGTTGGGGAACCAGGTCGTCTGACAGAGTTGTCTGTGTTGCCAGCGTCAAGAGGATTAACCTCTCATAATCTCTGTGATTTGAATAAGATCCTGTCCTCACTGCTCTGTTCAAAACAGCTGCTGAGCAGAAACTTCAGTGAATCTGTGTCTGTGTTGCTCAGCCCAGAAAGGAAGAAATACATGTTAGAGGATTTCTACTAGCTGTGCGTTTTAGCACCTGGTTTTAGTGTTTGGGTGGTAGGTATGTAGAGGTGGAGCTGTTCTGTGGAATCAGGGAAGTTGGCTACATCAAGTTTCCTTTTTGTTTAAAACTTGTTCTGTTACACAAATAGTATCAAATCCATTTCTCCATGACCACACTCTGCTTCCCCACCCCCCTTGGAAAGCAAACCTTGCACAAAAGGCATCATCTCTTGGTTTGTAAGCCAACATAACACAACTTCAGTGTGTGTTTGTTTTCCCAGTTCTCAAAAAAATGCAACTGATTCAGACCAGTCAGTCAGGGGTGATGATTGCCTGTCTGTACTAGGTCAGGCCAAAGCTAGGAGGCATTACTCAGTCAACTAACGTTTGTGTATCTACCCTCGAGGAATGGTGGTGATAATAAGGGACTTATTTCTTCTTATAGCACCACAAAATTTGAAGAAGGATTTTTTTTGTGTATTGTGGTTGTGAGGAGGCTATTTAGTTTAGCTTTAAAAAACCCCACAAACTCTATTTGCGGTGTCAAACAGGTAGCAGTGTACCTGTGAGACAACTTGTAACTCCCCGGAACAAGGCCTGAGGGAAATAAGCCTGTAAGAAACAAAGACTGTGAAAAACAGTCTGAGAAAGAGAGAGAGAATGTGGGGGGAAGTGGAGGCCCTTCCAGCCGAGGAATGTCTCAAACACCAGTAACAAAACTACAGTCACGGGGTGGATCATGTGGAGTTTGGAGCTGATAAGGCTGCCTGGGTAGCACAGGGTGGGCTGGAGGAGGGAGCCCTGAGGAGACAGGATGGGTTTGCTCTGGTGCATCTGGTCAAGTTTCAGGGGTTGTCTGTCCAGTGAATGACATTTGCTTCATTATCCATGAAATGCATGTTAAAGTTGACATCTCTGCATATGCTAATGAAGTTAATGAGCTCATGCTAATTACATCATCCCATGAAGCAGCCTATCCCTCCCCATACAGGTGATACAGGTGGGTGGACCTCAGGGACAGACCCAGGAAAAGTGTGTATAAATGAGGGGAATGAGGAATGAAATATAGAAAGGAAAAAGAAGACATGAAGATGGATGCCTCCCTGATGAACTCAGACATGGCCAACTCAGGAACTTGGACCTGTTTTCTCTGTTCTTTCTCTCTCTCCTTCTCTATCACCTTTTCTCTTATTACTGTTAAGTAACACAGGGCATACTGTATTGCTTGCCATAACTTGTTATATACTTCGTCAGTTAGTACATTGTGGAAAATTAGTAAATGTCTGTGCATGGACTTGGAGACTTGTCTCACTGTTGTCCACTCTGTTGGGGATTTATAAATCTAAGTCACTTGTCTCTCGCCTGAGTGGGATGTGGCATTAAAATTGCCTCTTGAGTGATAGTACCTTTCTTCTCAGTGGAGAGTGATACGGGTCTGCTTGTGTTGTCTGGCTACTTTAAAACATCTGATACTGCTGTCAAGTGACAGCGAAGATGTATTCTCAAGAGGCTAAAGTGTGAAGCATGGTATCTGAAGCATATGTTCCCCTTGCTATTGAAGAAATATTGAGGTGGATTTCATCTGAAATTGCCTGTTGGCACCCTTAAACCTTGGTTATAGTGGGGATGGAGTAGGTAGTGTGGCGGAACAGACAGTATGAAACACTGGTTCCCAAAATGTCACCTCTGGGTCCTAAGCCTAGAAGTGGGGGGCATATTCATAGATAGAATAGGTGCTGCTGTTTCATCATCTCTCCTAGGAATCATCTAGGTGTTTGAATGGACAAAATAGGAAGCTAAATGGGCTTGTTCTGCAGCCCTTCTTGTCATTATATGACTTCTGTTATTGCAGACTCCTGCTGAAGGTGGCAAAGAGCCACTTGGTCTGCAGAGCAGAAGACAGCTGGTTTGGGACCCAAGTGCAAGGTGTCATTCATCTGAGAGTGGCTCTTGGGGAATTCCAGCGTCTAGTTTGAGCAGTGGGACAGTTGGACTTACTCAAACAACTGATGTGTTGAGAACAGTAAATTACAAATCTGATGGATGCTTTCATGGTGCTGGTGGGCAGAGAGACAGTAACCACATGGCAATCATCTGTGATACAGCAGGAAGTCTCTGTGAGGTATCGTTTGTGAATACTCTTGTGTGACTTGGTTGCAGTTCTCAGTGGAGAAATAGGGCGGGAGAACTGACACTTCAGAAACTTTCCTTGGTGAACAAAACCATCTGAAGATAGCTTGAGTGCTGCACTAACTGTGTCTCAGAGTCTGGACCTTTGGTTTTGAGTAGGAAGCAGAGGTTGAGGTGACATCTAGGAATGAAGTTAAATTTCAGGTAGATGATAACATGTCTGTGGGAAGGTTATGAAGAAGCAAAACACATTTCTAAATAAGCATCTGAGTATGCTGGCTCCTGCCTCGCTAGAATTAACTTGTCAGTTTGCATTGACGTGATTATTGTCAGATAAGTTGAAAAGGTGAGTAATGAGGTAAAGGGCTCTCTGGAGAGCAGCATGCAGACTTGGCCTGTCTTTGAGGCACCTTGTATTCCAGCACAGGCTGTGGGGCTCTTGAGAGTTGGCGCTAATACTTTCTGTGCAGTCTTTAAGGATGATAACGAGGTGCATTGCTAGAGGGAAGATTTGTGTCTTGGCACCAGGAGGCTTTCATTTCAGTAAGCCCCAAAGCAGGCAGAAGATGGCTTATGATTCTCAACTTTTTTTAGTTACCTGAAAGGTGATTTGAGCTCAATGGGTTGATCTGCTTTGTGCTGGTTGGGGAAGTCTCCTGAGACTGGCTGCCTGCCAACTTAACTGTGGAACCATGCAGGCAGGAGAAGTGGGGGTAGATAGACCTGTAGCCTGGAGGAGCGTTTGCAGTGATGGAAATTCCTGGAAGAGTGTCCTGGAGTTGGGAATTCTAGCACAACATGTTCCACTCCTCAAACTGCCACCTCCTTTTCTCTCCTGTGCAGTGTTTAGCCACACAAGCTGCCCGGAAGTATAAATTTCTGCACTTCTTCTGTTTCCAAGTATATTTCATGTAAAAACTAGAATATATTTTATGGTCTGTTGGCACTCTGGATTCACTGGTGCTAATCTGTTCCAGGAGGTTGTAAAGTTCAAGTTTTGCATGTTGCTACTTTTGTTACTGCTTCCCAGCATCTGTTTCCAGCTTTTTTGGCTGTATGGTTCATGAATATGCTTGATTTTTTCCCCCCAGACAACAATATTGTCAAGCTTATTTCAGCTGCTGCTTATCTGAAATAAATTGAATGCTTCCTACTGTGCTTCCTACTGCCTTTCAGGAAGCTTTTTCAGGGATCAGCTCTAAGTAAACTACTTCCAGTTTCCTGACTGCAAAGCAGAAGTTTCACTAAGTGCGAATGCTTAATGTAATAATGATTTGAGCTGTGGTTTACAAAATAACTTGTCAATGTTATAAGCATTTTATTGGTAAGATCTCCTGAGGCTTTTTGGATAAAATGATCTGCATGTTTTAAAGTGCTGGAATCCTTTTGCAGTGCCTAGTGGTCATGGTATAATGATTGTGTCTTGCCGGTGTAGATCCTGTTCTCTGCTGGCTTTTTAATAAAATCACGGTATCCACTTACAAGCTCAGAGGTGAGGGGAGTTCTGGCTTTTGTGACCTGCTGTTTTGTGAGTCTCCTCTCACCCTTTCTCTTTGTGAAACTATCCTGTCCTAGTTGCTTTACTTCAAATTTTGTTTTCAAACCAACAAATAACAGCATGACCTTGCTGCCTGGTAGTTTTTCAGAGAAGTGTGGGTGTAAGGATCCTGGAAAAGCAATCTGATGTCTGCTCTAACTTCAGAGAAGGAACCAGCTGCAGAGCTCTTTAGTTTTCCTCTTGCATTTTGTGCCCTGTCACTACTGCTTTCTGCAAGTTGCATACATAGTATCAGTTCGATTTTTCCTGTCCTGTATTTTCCTGGTAAGATGCTTTTTTTTCGGTTCGTGTTTCTTGGAGATTCAGGTTCAATGTTTCTGTCCAAAACTGTGCTCACAACTGCAAGTCCCATGGCATATCTTCTGGAGCATTATTTATAATTTTTTTAATTGCTGTAGCGTTTTCTTCACCTAAGAATTTCTGTTGCTGAAATAGTTCAGGGAATATTTCATATAGGTGTGTTCTTGAGCTAAGAAACAAACAAGAATGTGTATGACACTTCAGTTCAGGAGGCTGAAAAACTGTGTGATGTTAAGTCAGTGTCTCACAACAAATCTGGTAACAGATTAACCTGTAAACAAGACCCAGGTGTGTGTCTATCTGAATCTGTTTTGTCATTGGAAGTGTTTAGAAGCCTACTTATATTAGCTGCCTACTACATTAAACCATCGTAGAAAGTAAATTGAATTGTCACCCCTTCTGTTGCATGAAGTACCTTTGAGAGAAGTAGGATCTTTTAAGACAAGGCTTCTTTTGCTGATGAGGACTGAGCTGTATGTAAAAAACAATTAAACAACCCTTGCCAAAGAGTCTGCAAAGTTTGTCTTCTGCTCAGGTATATCATGAGAATGTGGTTTTGATTGGAGTGTTTGCAATGCCAGAAAGGGTTTCCTACCAAGTTTTTTTAAGTTGTTCTGTTTAAGTTACCTAGTAACTTTGGTAAGGATGGAAGAAGCAGAACCCTATGAAGGCCTGTTGCAAGCTGTGCTGTGTACACCTGCTGAGTTTTATGCAGAAGCTGAGATGAAAGGTGACAGTATCTGCAGGAGATCTGGAATTGCTTAGTTCACTAAGGTGGTCAGACTGGATGATTGAACAAAATAGTCTTGCATTTGATAACTGGTTCGGCAGAGTATATTAACTGTGGATTTGCTCAGTTTTGTGTAGATTGGCCAGTGTGTTGTCCTGCTGGCTCTCCCAAATTCATGTGAATGAAACAGGGAATGCTCCAGATATCCTGCCACTGTTGTCGGCTATGGAAGTAATAGAGATTTAGACAAGATATAGAGCTTTGTTTGTTGGAAATTGTGTTGTAAATAAAATAAACTTAGTAGCTTTGTGTGTCTCTGGACAGGATAATGAATTTGCAGATCATCTGAGCAGGAAGATGCTAATTCATGTGAATTAGGAGGGATTATAATTCATTCTCAAGACATCTGGCGGAATGGAAATCTCTTGGGTAGATCAATTTGCTACCACAGGCAACAGAATAGAACCTCTTCCCGCTCCCAACCCTCCTTGAGAAGAATCCAAGAATGATAGTGGTTACTTTTTAAATGTGGTTGGTTGCTGAAAGGAGCATTCCTTCCCCTTGTCATACCCAAGGCCTGGAGAAAAGTGAGTCAAATTGTCCTGTGGGCATTTAGAGTGGTTGAATTGGAGAGCTCTTTGCTACATGAACAGGAATTGCAATGTATAAGTGGGTTGTTTTTTTCATTTTGATGAACTATTAAAAATGAATGAACTCTTATTGTGTCCATTCCATTTATTCTGGACTACTTATTAAAGCAGATCGATCTCTTCGTTGAGATAAGTTTAGTGATACTGATGGCTTGCTGTTGAGGCTATCTGGATTCCTCAGTTGTCTCAGTCAAACAGGTGATGGATTTTTGAAGGACTATTTTGGGTACTATGTCAGAAAAATTCTGCCCTTAGATGCAACCTTAGTTCTCGGGTACTGATGGAAATCTGTGCTATGTTCCTAAAATCAAAGGAAAGCCAAGCAAAGTGACATTTTGCAGTGGCTTGTCTTCCTTCTGGCAACAGAGCAGTTCTCTGGTCAGCCCAGCCCTCCATTCACATCAAGCAATAACAAAACATTATCCTCCATTTACTGTGAATGTGGTCTCAGCTTTTATGTCTGTTGGTACACAAAGGTACCTACTTTCTGTCCCTTTATTCTCAAAGGGAATACACTGGGGCATAAAGTGCTCTCTTCCCCGCTTGACTGGAACAGTGTTTATATGTAAACCAGCAGTTTGTTTTCCCTGGCAGAAAAACAAAGTATGAAGTAATAAATGTGTCTCGTCTCTCAATGGCCCCTGAGGCTGAAGGAATCTCTCAGCTGCAATAGCCACACCAGCTCAGCAGGGCTCTGCTGCGAGGAGATGGAGCCCACACGGACCTGCCTTGAGCTCTGCAGTTACAGCAGAGGCTGTTGAGGTGCTGCTGAGTGCTGGCAGATCCCTGGGGCTGCCTTCTCTGAGCTAGTTCAGGAAAACCTCTTCCTTCTGAACATAATTTAGCTCTGAATATATGAGGATGCCATGGAGCCTTTCTTTTTTTCATCCCATCTCAAACCGGGAATACTAAGGTGGCTGTGACATGTCAAATCTTTCTAACAGGCTTGGAAAACCATTAAACTGCTGCTTTATCTGGCTATTTCTTTGAGTTATGAAAGGGTGAGAAGAGTTTCATGGCACGGTCAGTTCTGCTAGGCACATACAGTTGCATTTAATAGCATACATCTGATGCTGCTGGGCTTTTATAAGGATCATGTGAAACAAAACAGTGACTGAGTTAAAATCAGGGGTGAGGTCACTGGGTCCTTCATCCTCAGGTGGGAGGTGAGGGTGTGCAGGAGCTGTACATATAAAATGTTTTGATTTCTAGGGGAGGGAAAGGTCCCTTTGTGTCGAGGTGAGATCCTCAGGGACAGAACAGTCCTTGTTAGATGAGCCAGTCTTGCACCACTTGCCAGCCTCTCATGGATTTTATAAATCACTTTCAAGGAGTGAGTGGGAGGTGTTGAGTTTCTGACTCTGCAAGGAGGACACGTGCGATAGCTGTTGGTGCAGGGTTCAGACAGCAAGATTATTATCAAAGGCTCAGTTATAGCAAGTGTAACAGACCCGAAGGGCTAGAGCACTGCTTATCCAGCGCTTTTCTCCCTGAAGGATTCTGTCCCTTCTTCGTCCGTGCTGCATGGCGCACAGGCTGTGAATTTGGTGTGTTGACGTAGTCTTGGGTAGTGTGCTTGTTTTGCTGTGGTCTTGTTTCTGTTGCTTAAGCAACCTTTGCACCTAGTGCTGCATATCACTGTGCACTGAAGTCTGACCACCTGGAAAAGGTGAGAAAAGCACAGAGTGAAATGGAAATACATATCAATTCTGCTGTTCAGCTGGGGTCAGTTACTGGAAAACACTTTAACTCTGCATTCGTGTTTCACAGGGAAGAGGAAGTTATTTGTCAAATTGATGATCATGAAAATACATTTTTGAATGCTCAACTTTCAGTGTTGCATTTCTTTTTAAAAGCATTAATTAAACTGCATCCATTCTTCTGATTTATCCCACAGCCCCTGCATGGCACTTCATTGGCCTCTGTGTGAGGATGCGGATTTTGTTGTATTGTGATGAGTGACCAGCTCATAAGTCATGTGCTGGATTTAGTTAAGGTGTAATCTTTTGGCCATCTGCTCAGGCACTCTGTGTCTGCATCCTTCTGATCTACAAGCAAATATTACAGGTGATCTTGAATCTGTAGGTGTTCATAACACCTAGGTTCCCTTTAACTGAATACGACCATGTTCATGCTTAGGAGGTATGAGCAATGTGTTGTCTGAACCTCACAGTAATTTGTCATGCTCTGTGTTAATTCTCTGGCTGGTGTATGGGGCACCTAGTTCAGAAAACAAATTCATCCTTCAGACTGATTGAAAACTGGGTGGATAGCAAGAATTTCTGTGTAGCACTGAGTTTAAGAATACTCTGATATACATTCTGCTGTTGTTTTCCCACCCTCCCACAATGATTCTGGACCTTTTTTGCAATCTCTGTCTTGTATTTTCCTTTCCTAGTCTTTAGAAGTCTGACTCTCCAGACTTTTGTAACTGACAGCTGTAGAGCATCTGGAATCCTGTTCTGCTTGTTTTTTTTTTTAACTTGCAGGCAAGACTTCAACATCATTTTTTTCTTATTTCTTTATTTAGTGTAACACCAAAATGAGAGATTCTTAGAGAAAAAAAAATCTCTGGATGAATTGAACGTTTACATCAATTTTCTTTGCTTTTGTATTTGTCTAATTTGCATCTGGTTGTTTTAGTTCAATCCATCTGCTTCCTAATAGCTCCTTGAACTGTGGTGCAGTAGCTGTGTCTCTGATATGCATACGTCTTATTTAGTGATTAAATGAATATTCGCCTGCACAGTGAGAGCAGGTGCATCTCTGCATCTGTATCATGCAGTGCTTTCACATGCAGCGCAAAGCACTGGGTCTTGCTTTCCTTTCTAATTTCCTATTGTTTTCATTCCCTCCCTGGTGTCCTTCCCATAGAGTGCTGCGGTAGCACAGGAGGGTTACGGTTCAGCATAGTCCAGTGCTTGCCTCTGAATGGCTGGACCTTCTGTGCTGACCGGTTTGCTGAGAGAAGACATTTGAAACGGAATGGAATTTAACATTTCCAGGTAGTTTAAAAACGTGGCTTCCTCAGAGCTCAGGAGTGCCTGTGGGATAAATGGGAGTGAGTCAGGAAATCTCTGACCTAGACCTTTGGTTTACTTGGTCTTCGGGTTTTTACTTTGCGGCAACACAGAAGCAACTGTAGCTGTAAAACTTTGTTGCTGAGTGCTCTAGAGAATGGGTTCCTTTCGTGATACAGATTTTATAAAACAAAATGTACTGTTTCACATGGCTTGATATCAGCCTGCTGTCATCAAGCCCCTGGAGTAGCAACGAATTTTCAGCCTTTGTTGCAACACTGTGAGTAATTAACTGTTAATGTGTCATGCTTCTTCACAATTTTGTTAATCCTTTGTGTCCTTTCTTGAGCACTTGGCACAGAGGAGCTCTAACCAGGCAGAAGGAGCCGGTATGGGTTTAAAAGTTTCCCTGGGGAAGCTAACTTTATTGTGCCTTTCCAAAGTGGTGGTCCTTCAGGGGTGTCTAGGCCCACGCTGTTCTGCGCATTGGACCTGACCCTGACAAATAGACTGGGCCTTGGCAGGGTCTAACAGCTCCTTTCATCTCCTTCCTTCTCACACTGTTGTATGGGGAGCCCTTTGGTCTCATGGGCAGTCCTAATCCTGAGATGCTACAGGAGCTGCACCTTTGCAGTGATTTTTTACATGCCCCTAGGAGGTGCTTTCCAGTGGGCTAACAAAATAAAACCATGTTCAAGTCACTTTTCATTGGGACTTTTTGGACATAGTGTGTAAACTTGCAGATAGAGCAAGAGTTACTGGTGAGATGAGATTCCCAGGTTTGTGATCTCACTCTTGTTTATAAGCTCTGCTGTAGCTACAGGTGTAATTTATTACATGTAGTTTTTCTAGAGCCGAGGGGTTCGTTCCTGATAATTACTAAAGGTATAAGACTCCATTTTTATCATGTGTGTCCATAGCAGGCTTATGACCTTTGTTTAGCCTTGCTGTTGCCCCAGGATGTCCTTGCTGCTGCGAGCCCTGAGACAGCTGTTTCTGAAGCCCCACACAGGCATCCTTTTCAGCATGCCAAGGCAGTTGCAGGGTTTGCTGCCTTTCATCAAATGAACCTCTTAATGTGTAGAGGTTGAGACCACAATGTACAGACAGCATCTGTCTCTTAGTTTGCATATCGCTTGCTGCAGAGACAGTGCCTTGTCTCTGTCTAGGAGCCATTGGCTCATTCTGGCTGGTTTTTGGACAAATAATATCAAATTTCCACAGTGGGGTTGCCTCCACTTCCCTGCTAACAGCAGTGGAGCTTGTTACCAACAAGGAGAGAGACCAGCTGAAGCTTACTGTGCATCCCCTGCCCTCTTCCTCCTTTTTCCTTCCCTCAGGCAGTAGCACTTACTACTTTGTCTCCTGCGTCTTGCAAAGGAGGGGAGGATCAGAGATAAAACTGCTGCCTGCCCACTCCAGGGTAGTATTTCATGAAACGCCTGCTTTTGTGTGGTATCCAAAGGCACCCAGAAAGTGGTTAGGTTGACCTGCCTGTTTCTCAGTGGTTAAACAGACTGACTGATTGGAGATTAAAGAGGAATCTGCGTCTTCAGTCAGCAGGAACACTGGCCCCCACCACTGTATGTTTTGCTTGCACCATTAGGTTTGTCATCAGGAATGCTTCAGGCCCTGAATCTGGGAGAAAACGAACCTGTTTATTATTTCAGACCTAAAGGCTTGTGGGTCTTGGCAGTTTAGGTAAAAGCTACAGCTCTCAGCTTCTGTTTGAGATGCCTCTGGCTCATACTATATTACTTCCATGCAAACATCTACCTGAACTGTAAATGCTTGCAAAGGAGAATTTATCAAACAGCAAGTGTGTTCTCCAGCATCATTACTCCATTCTAGCTCTGAACATGAAACTGTGCAAGAGCCATTATTTTATTTTAGTTTTTAATGTTCTTTTCTAGCATGTTTATCTTGGAAATTAAGACTCTGTGAGCCTTTAGTGAGTGGTGGGTGCTCTGTTTTCTGGAGGAAGCTATACTACACCAGTTTTTCAATCTTTCTGCTCTCTGGCGTGTCTTGCTTCCTAATTTAAGTATGTTTTCTTCTTAGTGTTGGTTTTTCACTGGGAAAACTAGATGAAGCCTAGAGATGTCTTCTTCTAGTACTTTCACTTAGCAATAACCAGTGAGGAATAATATGAGCTTGCAAAAGAGAAATGTAAACAAAATCTCTCCTAGGTGTAGACATAGATCATCTTCATCTGGTGAGATAACAGCAAGTGCTGTTTTATGTTTTAGCCATTTTTTTTTGATAAATACTGTCCTGGAATTACATTAACAGAGCTTGGAGAAGTGACATTTGAGTTTAGACTGCAGCTTGTTTGGCATAGGGCATTAATTTGATTTACAGATGTCATACTGTAGAGCTATTCAGGCTTGATTATTTTCAAGTTGTGGTTAAAAGTCTCTGCAATGTTAGGAGACAATCTTTGTTTGTAACTTTGCAAGTGTGGTGGTAAGAAATGACATCATGCCTTAGCATACAGTGGTAACTTCTTTGCAAAGACTGGTTTTGAAATTGCTTTGCATTAGCCATATCACATTGCTTTGCAAACACCAATCCTACGATTATTTTTTAAATGCATTGATTTAGAGGAGTGATATGGGGTACAGAAGAGGTTTTGTCTCCAGATCTGTTAAATTGCTAAAATGAGTGAAGATTTCCAGCTACCAGGCCTCTACTGGGGATGTTGTCTAATAAGTGTGATGCCCTGTACACTCTGGCTCAAACAAAACTGTAGCAGGACAAAATCACTAACAGCCTCTTTTTTTTTTTTCTCTTTTCCTTTTTTCTCTTTACAGTAAAAAAAGCTAAACTCCAAGGACCACCAGGTAAGCCATGCTCTACCGCTTGTTTGCAGCAATGGTAACACTTGCATTCTCACTCCGTCTCATGCTGCTCCCTCTAGTTTTAATTTATCTCCTCAACTCCTCCATGTTCTCCTTAGGAGTGACAAAAGCTACCCTGAGAATCCAGGTAGCCTGAGTTAGAAGAAAGCTTGAGGTTGTGACCTGGTGTCACAGTGCGAAGAAACCTCTGAGTGCTCACCTGACCTTAACAGGTGATAGATGAGGAAAGATACTCCTTTACGGTCACCAGTTCCCACCCCACCTTTCCCATTCCTCTCATCCTTCCTCTGTCCCTGTTAAAAACAGGATCTGAAAATATCCACCAAGCAGAATTGGTGCGAGCCTGTCTGGATTCAGCGTCTCCTCGATCCTGATTGGGATTGCTGGATGGTACCTCAGAAGCGATTATTCTCTTATGTGGCAGTCCATAATGGCTGTGTTTGGGATTGAAATCCCATCCGTCAGGTTTTGTGTCTGCATAATGAAATAAAAACAAACGCCTGGTGACACCCAGAATTTACGGGCAACTATTTCACGTGGTTCAGTAGCTAGCAAGGAATCCCTTAGCAAGCTGCACTATAAATATGTTTATTGAATGAAATGTGATGTACAGTTTACAAAAATAAGCAGTTTGCTTCTGGAATAACACCTATTCAGGTGTTTAGAGCTGAAGCAATTGCACAGCTGTATTCACAGTTTATTTGTTCAGCTTTTTTCTCTTGATGTAGCCGTCCTCAGGTTATAGTGGAAAGCTTTCCAGGTCTCCTTGTCCATGCTCCATGTCAGGTCAAGATCTGTGTGTGCACCAGCCTTGAATTTCCAGGCAAGGAGAGCTGAGTACCCAGACCGAAAAGGAGATAGTGTGTACTTTACCCTTTCTGTAATCAAGAAGCCTGTTCACAGCTGCAAAATATTTGTCCTGTAGTCTAGGTTTAACTCAACTGAAGTGTGTGGTTTCACTGAGAAGCCCAGTGTCCCAGGAGGATGCAAGTGATGTAGCTACATGTGAGGGAATCTGCCTTTCATTCCTACTTCTTCCTGAGCTCCCAGATCATGTAGTTTCCCTTTCCTCCCTTTCTGTTAGGATACTTGAATCTAGATGCTGGGACGTGCTATAGTAGCCCACAGCATTGGTGCATGAGAACTTTTACAGTGTTAGAATGAACTATGATCTAACTTATGCTGGGAATAGATGCAGCAGAACATTGAAGTATTAAAATATGTACACTGCTTCCTAGCTACTTAGCATACGTCTTGTTCCAGGCTTGATGAAACTGATACATAGGTCTGAGGTGGTAACTCCCCTTAAAAGGGAGTTACTTTGTTCTCAGATGCTGATACTCAAACTTTGCATGTGTCTGTGCTTGGCTGCTTTTCGTTTTATTAACACAGAGATAGCAGCAGCTAGGGAGGAAGTTGTTCCAGGCTTTTAGTTCAGGTTTTGCTTTTTATTTTAAATATCTAAAGCCTTCTCGAAATAGAGTGTAACATGCTGCTTCTGGGTCAGCTGGTTTAAGCAATACAGATCAGTTTTAGCACATTTAGCATAAATCTTTGTCTTTTCTCTCTGCCCCTGACTTGTCTGTAAAGTTCTTTGTGGATTCATGGGTGGAAAACCAGGTTGGAACTCGGAGAGTAGTTGGGTCCAAAGGGAAGAGATGATGTGATCAGCCCAGCAGCTTCTTGTTTATATGTTTTGCAGGTTTGTTTTTCAGTCTGTCTTCTTTGTCTGCATTTCAGTGTTTGTGTTCTTCAGGATTTTACACTCATTCTTTGCCCCTGGCTTACTGCAAGTGCTTAGTTGCCCGTTTTTGTTTGTGCATGAATTTCTAAAAAACTGTGATTGGAAGTTTAATGGCAGGTGAAAAACATCTTAAGCATTTGGCTCCTTAACTCAGTGATGTCTTCCCATATGGGCTTTTTGTTTTGGCCTGGGATGCAATATATGGACCGAAAACCTTGAAATGTTGTGCTTACATGATGAAAGGGTAAACTGAAGAAGATAACTTTTTGCTTCTTATTCCCTAGATAAATTCAATACGTATGTGACCCTCAAAGTGCAAAATGTGAAGAGCACAACGGTAGCTGTGCGAGGTGACCAACCCTGCTGGGAACAGGACTTCATGTTGTAAGTATGGTGTTGTGCAGCAATGAGGTGCTTGTGGTCGAGTCCTTCCACAGCACTGCTATTTGTATGGAACTACTATTGTGCTGTAGAAATTACAGTACTTGGAAAAAATGCACAAGCCTGGAGACAACCAAAGTAATTCGCTTTTCTGTTGCACACACTGACCTGTGTTGAAGATGTCTGTCTCCACTGGTGCCACGGACAGGCTGGAGTAGCCTGTGTCCTTTAATAGTACCAGGTTACTTGGATTCTTGTTTTTAGACCTGTGTGTCAGCGTGCAGCGAGGGCCGGCTGCTCCTGCAGGGACCGGGAGCCAGAAGCAGAGTGTGGCAGGATGGCTGGTAGGGCAAGGTCCTCAGCAGACAGGGCCCAGGCCCTCAGTACGTGAACAGCGCAAGCAGGGCAGACCTAAGGATCTGTCCCGTGTCTGCGGGTCAGGTCATCAGACAAGGCTGTAGTAATGGGGCAGGTCAAAGGTCAAGCTGAGAGTGCAAGTTAGCAAGTCCAGTTCAGGATTGCGTCTGATAACGGTAATTGAGTCAAGACATAGTCCAGCAATTGCCAGTCAGGTCCATAGGAAAAAAGAATTCTGAGGCTGAGCTGTGAAGTCAGTCTGTGGGTTGGGTCTGGATTGATGCTGTCCATGGCCAGACATGGGCACAGCTGCAGCTGAGCTGGAGACAAGCACACCTACAACATGGCTTAGGCAAGGACTGAAGGCCCATAGCTAAACTTAAATGGAGCTCCTGGGCTGTAGGAAGAGGGTGTGGGTGGAGGCCACTGGTGAGGCTGGTCAGGGCAAATAAGGGCTGTTGTTAGTGCACTCAGGGCCTCGAGATGGTGATCCTGGTTACCTCAGTGTGGGAACTGCTCTTGCGTGTTAATGTTTTCTGCCACTGGCCAGGTACCCATTAATATGTTTTCCAGCTTCCCTGCTGCAGCTTGAGGGGCTGCCAATCCCTGCCATGAGCAGCAAAAACAGTTCCAGCTCTCCTGGTGTTTCTGGTGCTGTTGGCACTTGTGATTTGCTCTGTCCTCATAGACCTGACACTAACCAGGGGTTTCCCAGTGTCTTTTAGAATGGTGTGGGGTTTTTTGATGGTGGATGAATAACTCATTGATACGTTGCATCTGCTTCTTTTTCTATAGGTTTCTAAAAAGTGAACTAAATTTACTAAATCCTGGACTCCATGTGCTTTTCTTTGAACTTGACATGCACACTTCTGTTGCAGAGGAATGATATGTTCATCTTCTAGAGTCAAACCTAGTGCTGCTGGTTTTGGGTGGGTCTGAGGTACTTACATAGTATCCGTAGCAAGAGACCCCCATGGGATTCTGTGAGTATGATTCCCAGTCCTGCAGCAGTTGGTTCTGTGCTGAAGGTGGGAAGCTTTTGCCTCTGGTTGAGGAGTTCAACTGGGTCAGTACAGTGTTGCCATAATAGGTGTGCTCTCATCTTCCTTGTTTGGTGGCACTCTGCTTTTGGAGCAACCCATGAGGTGTGTGCTTCTGCACAGAGAGCCTGGAGCCTCTCCTTTGGCATCTGGTGAAATGTGTGTGCTCCTGAACACCACCATCTTCTCAGCTCTGTAGTTCCACAGAGGCTGCGGCTGTCAGTGATGTAAACCATGCAGGATCAGGGTAAGGTTGGGACAGGGAAATGCCAAATCACATGCACATGCCCAAACTACTAACTCATTTTTCCTGTGATTTGTGCTAGACAGGAACTACCTTTAAACGTGGCTAGTTATAGAGGAGGCCGCTCATCCGTGATTTAAGAATAGCACTTGTTAGTGTTGGATGATGGCTGTCACGGTTGCTGCTCCCCTTCCTCTCAAACAGATCCTGGAACTGCTCTCCGCTATCAGCTGTGCGCTTAACTAGCATGCTCTAAGGTCACCGTGCTGCTCCATAATTAGTTGCTAGGGGATATAAAAGTAGAATATTAGCTGAACTACCTCCCCGTTATTGTCCCTGCTTTAGCCAGGCAACAGCACATTTGTTCTGATTTTTCTTTATAACAAAAATATTACGTGTGGCAGGGAAGTGTTTTGCATGATCCTGTGTACATTAGGTTGTCCCAGGAGAAATACTACTGATATTCCAATACTGCTATTCACTGGTTTGCTCTCTTTCTTTCTGTAATTGGAAAAGGCTTTTGAACACAATGGCTTTTCCCTGAGGGAAGAATGCTTTTACTGTTTGTGTTTACCTTTTTATGAGCCATAGTAGAAGAACAGAAACCAAGAAAATGCTTTCTATCTGTGTTTGTTGTTTTTACTTCCAAACTCTAACAGCTTAGAATTTGGGGCTCTGGAGTTGCTTGAGATTTGCTTATTTAGCAGACCAGTAAAGCACTTTAATGTATTCTTTGGGGACACTTTCTAATTTTGAAGCAGCTTTAAAAGGACTACATGTTTGCAACAATGACCTCTTGAATGAAAATATGAACTGATGTTTCAAACATGATGATTAAATCGGTGTTGAAGTTGTCAGAAATGTCTTTCATTTAAATTCTATGTGTGTGGAGAGGGAGGGACACCAAATACCAGTCTCAGCTCTTTTGTTCTTTGAAGCTATTCTTCATCTAACCAGAAGGTGGAGAAAGGGAGACACAAAGGCAATCAAAGCCACTGTGCTGAAAATGTTTTTATTTTTTTATTCTTATCTGGTGACCTGTTCTGTGGAGTTCTGTACAGAAGCCCGTCAGGAGTCTTATGATCAATGTCTGTCTCTGTCAATGTATGTTGAAGCAAAGAATGTGGTTTTACAGTGTGCCTGAAAATAGAATATTTCTTCCTTCCCTTTCTGGCCTCACACTAGTCCAGTCAGCAGAAAATAATTTGTTTCTGTTGTTATTGTAAGTTCGTACAATCAGATAAATATCATCTTCAAAGAGGCAAGCAATGGGAGAGCAGAGCAGTGATGGTGCAGGTGGCTAGTTGTTAGTTTGGCCATATTGAGTAGCCATATCCAAACAGAGGGAGCTGGAGACTCAAATTCAGGATGCTGACAGTAAACTCATAATAAGCCTATGTAATAGCTTGAGTTTGAACTGTGTGGACTGAGTCACCCAAGTATGGGACACTCCTGACCTCAATTCCTGTGTCTTAAACAAGAACAGAAGCACTTGTGTTTAAAAGAGGTGCTTTGCTGTAGCTTAGGGTTTGTCTTGAACCTTGTAGATACAGTGTTGTCTTCTAAAGTTGTAAGAAGTCTCTGGGGCAAAGCTCAAAAAGATACAGGGATTTACAGAAGTTCTTTGCTTTGGCCATGATGGCAATCTATAAAAATTAGCAATGTGCTTTTAAATACCCTTGGTAAACTTAATATGGATACATTTGGAGAGAGATGCAGCAGGCAGCAGCACTGTGTGTCCAAGGTGCCTAGTTTTTGGGACTATCTGTTGCACTAAAGGAAGTCTGGGGCTCAAAGGAATAGGAACAACAGCCTGCCTTCATGATGACAGTTGTGTATCAGAACTGTCCTAAAACGGCTCAGGATTCTTCTCTGTTGTTTTTACCAGCATTCAGGCTGTGTGGGTGTTAATGCTCTTGTTAAGTAGTCATGTTATAAACTAGCATGGAAGAGAGACATAAATGCTGTGATGCACTCGGAAGACGCAAATTTGAGATGCATCCTTTCCTTACTGAGAGGTAAGACGTTCAAGAAAACCTTCAGCCAAGTATTTCCAAGAATTTGGCACTCAGTGTTCGAGTGACTGTGTTTCTGCTTGTTGCCAGAGCTTTGCATGGCTCAAAGCCTTGCAGTGTCACGCAGAGGAGGAAGCTAGTGCTGGAGCAGAAATGGTGCAACGCAGCCCTGAGCAATAGGTATTGCTGCTGATGCATCTGTGCAGGGTTTGGGACTGTTACTTTTGGCATGTAACAGCTCCACTCACACATAACTCTTGTTCTGTTTGGACCTCCCACAGTACACTTGTGTTGCTGTGCTGCCAAGCGAAAGGAGACACCCACTTTCTTAGAAATGGGGTGCCTGATGACAAAGAACAGCTCACCTCTAGGTTTTGGCCCAAAATACACAATTCCTCCTCCTGTATACATAGGAAGTTCCCAACTGGCAGTCCATGCATGGTATAGATCAGGGGTTTAGTTTCAATCTTTGTATAGTTACTGTTAAACTGTGAGAAATCAGTCATTAGAAATTAGTGTTCCCTGTGACTATGACCTGCCTCAGCCACACGCTTCTAGAAGCTCTCTGCAGCTGGATACGACTGTGTGGAAAATGTTCACTGGTATAATCATGGTGGTAATACAGAACCTAAAGCATAATTAGGTTGTATTCTGCTTTTTTCTCACTTGTGCTGCCTTTTCTTTTCTTGCAGTGAGATCAGTCGGCTGGACCTGGGCCTAATTGTTGAAGTGTGGAACAAAGGACTGATCTGGGACACCCTGGTTGGCACCGTGTGGATTGCTCTGAAGGCCATTCACCAATCTGATGAGGTTAAGATGACACAGAAGCTTTATTCTGACAGCTCCAGTGTTGTTAGTTAACGTATTACAGATCTGTCCTGGTGCAGCCCAGGACTGTGCTCCTCAAACAGACTTGCACTTGCAGAGTTAGAAAGGCTGGGTGAGGGGAGAGGGCTGGTGGCATCATGTTGTTTTTTCTTTGAAGGAGGCTGCCCATAGTGAGACCAAAACTGAGCTTAAGTAGGAGTCTTTCACATTTCAGTCGTGTGAACTCAATAAACAGGGCTTAATCTGTTAAGAAACACATATAATTCACAAGTATCTGAAGTCTTAAGGACTGACTACTTAGTCTGATGCTCAAATTTCTATGAGTTCCTGATAAAGGCAGAGGGTACCCTGAAAACAGACAAGCCAGCCTTTGAGGTAGGCCCAGAGCATGTCTATATCATCATCTTAAAGGTTTTGATTGTACTGTTAGAGGGTGTCTAGTGGTGTTAGTATGAATTGAAAAAGTAGGAAGTTGAATGTGCCAGTGTCTGTAACTGCCCTAACTACAGAATCCGGTGGTTCTTGCAGCTAAGCAAGACATGTTTGGGTTTTTACCTTAAATTTCAGGACATTTATTTGAAAGATTACTGAATTTCAGCAGGGAGAGAGAGTTTGTATTTTCCATAAAAGGAAAAGAGTGGGAGATCCCCAGCAGTGTGGTCATAAGGTCTAGCTGGTGCTCAGTTCCTCTGGCTGCCCAGGCGTTCCTTGGTGCCTGCCTTCAAGGACTCACCTTTGCAGTTCCACTGAGAAGGCAGCAGTTCTGCTAGAAGGTGCTGGCTGCTTGTCTTGGTAAAGATCTCTGAGAGTTGGAGGAAAAGCTGCCAGCATGTGCTGAATGGATGTCATTTGATGTTAAATTTGGGTACCAGACCTTGATAATACTGTAATGCTCTTCCTGGAGTCTTTTATGTTAGTAAATGTGTGAGACGTGCTGCATAAGGACCTGCTGGACGTGAAACTTCTGTGGCTTGTGATTCACAGGAAGGTCCTGGGGAGTGGTCTACGCTGGAGGCAGAAGTTGTAATGAAACATGATGAAATCTGTGGAACTAAAAACCCAACTCCTCATAAAATTTTGCTGGACACAAGATTTGAATTGCCTTTTGGTGAGTGCATGTCAATAACATACCCAGGGTGCTGAAAGTGTTTGGGAGCAACTTGAG
This sequence comes from Athene noctua, assembly GCF_965140245.1. Taxonomy (NCBI): domain Eukaryota; kingdom Metazoa; phylum Chordata; class Aves; order Strigiformes; family Strigidae; genus Athene; species Athene noctua. The sequence continues at coordinate 11,566,132 of NC_134077.1, forward strand.
TTTTATAATCAAGTTGTGCTCATTCTTAGTTCAGTCAAAATAGTTCAGTACAGATCAAATTGCTGGTGTTCGTTTCTTGTTTGGCTTCTTTCTGACAAGACCAGAATAAATAGGGAAGATTTGAAGGTCTCAATGCTGGAATGTGTAGACTAGCAGCATTTTAAGAAACTATTAATACTGTTTCAGGATTATGCAGTCATTTTGTTCCTGAGCATAGAACATTCACTTCTTTGTTTCTAGACAAATTTGGCTCTACAGGAGGTCAAGTATGTTGTTAGAGATGTTCTGTGGTAGGTGCACTTAAACCCTGTTAGAATTGTGCAGTTCTGTTAGTGGAACATTAATGCTCAGTGCTCCTGAACATTATCATTAGCAGAGTGTATAAATAACTTGGTGTTATAAGAACTGCTTTTCTGGCAATTACTTGTGGTTGAAAAGTACACAATGCGGAAAAGTAGATAATTGGAGCAAACCCATCTTAATTAAAATTGTGTGTGATTTTTTTTTTTTTATTTTATTTTACTTAAACCCCAGACAAAAAGCAACCCAAAACAAACAAACAAACCCCAGAAGTAAGGCAGAATGCATCCAAGGCTTACACAGGTTCTCTTTCCAGCTCTTTGCTGACTCTTGGGACCAAGAACAGAGATGGTGGTTTGGGGACTTGTAATTTTTTTTCTACACTGGGCACTGAAGTGTTTTAAAGTTACCTGTCATTGCAAGGCTCATCTCTCCCCCTCTGCCTGTTCTTGTTTTCTCCTGCCAAGCACTGGGCAGTGCAAGCAATTTGTATCATGCTCTAAGCACTGGTGGAGCATTTGTGCACTCACTGGCATTTGGCCAACAACTGTCAGGATTGGCCATCTGTTGTGGAAAAAAGTTAGATCATCTATTAGTCTCATACCCCACTTCCGGGCACAAGGGAGGATGCAGGCTTTGGCCCTGCAGCACTACAATCAATACAAATTTTATCTTGGGCTCTGAGTGTGCTATTTTGAGTGCACAGTCCACTGGATGGTTCAATTCTGGGTGAGTGGAGTGTTTTATGGATGTAATAGGCATGGCTTTTTTAACTACAGTCCGGTGTGTAAAGGGGAAGAGGTATCTGGTATCTCAGCTGTCTTGACAACTAAGCTGTCTAAATGTTGGTCTGGAGCCATCCCTCTTCCTCACGAAAACGTCCTGGTGATTCACTGCTGCTGTCACCCTGTCAGTGGGAAGTTTATTACTGAAATTGCTTGTTATGTAAGGAGAAGAACAACTCACTTGATTTTCTTGTGAGGTGAAACAATGGTTCTTTGGGGCAAGTGTTTAGTCTTCTGGGAGGGAGAGCACATGTAGCTGAAGGTAAGGCTTGTAGCTGCTACCCTCTTTTCTAAATTCATTCTGACATAGTTGCTTGTAAACTGTCTCTGCTTTAAGAGAAAATGAAGTTGTGATCTCTCCCAGTGTATTCAGAGAGTATCCAAAAGGGAACTTGCTTTCTTCTGCGATTCATGTTTTGGACTGCATTACATGATTTTATTTTTAAATTTTTTTAATTTTCAAGTATAGGAAAACACACTCCCTGTAAACCATTATGTGCTAGAGTATCTGGATTTTAAAAATAAAAAATATTTCAGGTAATAGTGTGTTTTCTCCTTACTGCTATACTTAAAACACAGGACTGTTTTGTTTTTTTTAACTACTGCTTTAAAATGTATGATGTTCTACAGAACACAGAATTCTGAGAAGTAGAATTTCATGTAGAAAACTGAAAACATTACGTAAATAACAAGCTTTTTGTGACTTTTCTGTTTTTAACACAATTGATCATTTAAAGCACATCTGTTACTGATTCCTTTGTTTACTATGCCACATACTGAAATAACAAGAACTCCACATGCTCTATTGATGGATTTCTATTTTAGAGTGTGAAAAGTTGTCTGCCTGTCCAGTGTTTCATGATGTCCAGGAAAAAATGAGTGCATCAGTTAGCTCTTTCAAGGCTTCTGCTGTTCTTCTCTTGAAGAGTGCTCTAGTTTTTTTGGATCTTCTCCATTATCAGTCTGTCCTGCCATAGCAAGGTCCGAAGCAGGTTGAAAAGCTGTAGGCACCAAGTGTGGGATATTCCTCTAGAATATAGCATCTACTCATATCGCCTTCTCCAGTGGTGTTTCCCTTTACACCATGACTTGAACATCTGCCATCACCTCTAGGATAGAGAAGGACCCTGCATGATTGATTAGGCTCTGTCTCCCTGCCCTTGCAGCACTCTGAGACTTGGATAGATGCATGGAGGTAGCTCAGCTCCCAGCACTGCCTCTGCATCTCTCCCAATGAATTTGCAGGTCGGTTTCCCTTTAAGTGGAGGACAGCAGTATGGACTCTTGGTGTCCCACATGTTAAGACTGTGTTGTCATATAAGCTGGAAACTGCTGTGTTAAACCCACACAGAGAACTAAATGGATCACTGATTTGCTGTGGAAGTTCCGAAGTCAGCAGCTCTGTTGCTGTAAAGGTAACGTTTTAATAACAGCATGTTTGGAGTGACAATTAGGAACATTGTGTATCATGTTTTGTTTCCCAGGTGAAGATTTCCTGGCTATTGTAGATACACGAGAACTGGAGCAGTATGCGTGCACATGTGCAGCTTGTGCTGTTTTCCAGGCCTGGTAAAATACAGCTGTCTGGGATAGCAGCTTTAAATAAAAAAAAGTGTGTTCTGTTTGGTTTTGCTTCTGTGCTTTTTCTATCACTTCTGGCTGCTCTATTTCATTTAGGTTAGATGGAACACACAGATGAAGTACCCCAGGATATTCAGTCTGTATATTTATAATGTTTCACTGTATTTAGGCGGAGCTTGAGGAGTTTTCAAGGGATTGTAAAAGAGAATAAATGAATTTGAAAACCAGAAAAGCTGAAGTCTTTGGTGTAAACACGATTGTTTATGCAAAGAGGTTTAGAAACTGGTTTGCTGTTTGCAACATATTTATCCCGTGTTAGTTTGCTGCTTCTGCTTTCACCTGATGTGTTCAGGGTGGTTCTTCCCTGGTGTGTCTTCTCCTGGTACTTTGGAGACTGGCAACAGCTACAGCTGAAGTAAATGCAGAATGTGCTGATGCTACTAGTGGCAGTTACCTGATGAAGACAATTTAGAGATTTTTTTGTTTGTTTGTTTGTTTTCATATGAGGTTGGTTTTAAGTGTTTACCAGGCTTGGAGTTGAGAAGCAAGCATTTCCTAAGAGAGGCTGGTGAGAGTTGTAGTCTCTGTTCCTGGTGGTATAAAATAACCTTTCCTGAGGTCATCCAGGAGTTAAACTTTGTTAATGGCCAGATTTCTAATGGGACAAAGAACATCTTTGGTGGCCTTGATATATCCTCCATCTGTCCCATTTTGTGTTCCAGATGCAGCTCTTGCGTTGTGTTCAGTAGTGTTGTTAGTGTGACATTCGCTTGTGGTATATAGGAGAGAGAGCAGGTCTGTGGGCCCTTCTGTGGTGAGCAGCTGTGTGTGATGGACTGCTGTGCTGGGGACCAGACTGTCCTCTAATGTTCTCTGCCAGCCCTATGTTCTTAAATGTTCAATCTCGCAGAAACAGAATGATGAAAATCTTCTATAAAAGTGCAGTAAAGCATGAGCATTTAAAATGTGAAGTGTTAGTGAGAGTTGATATTAACCCCTAGGGTGCAAAGCATTTTTATGCTTGGTAGTCTTTTAAAAATGGCAATAAACTGCATTCTTGATGGGAGGAAGTGGTTGTTACTGAAGACAGGCTGGAGCAGATTTCTGTGCTGATCATATCTGTTTCTTCTCAGGAACAAGACAGACATATCAAGGAAGGGAGACAGCTTTTCTTCTTGGTTGGTTTACAACATTTGGTGGTAGGGAGAAGACAGTCTTGCTATTATTGTCTTGATGTAGTCAATGTGTGCTGGCACAGACTTTCCAAGATGCTGCTTTTCAAGTGTAAAGTTGTACTGTTTAAAAGCAGTTTTACTCTGTCCCCCTTTTTAAGAAGTGCAGTGGCTATGTGCAAGTCCCTCACAGGACAGAGTACTCAAAAATGCTTTTGGCTCACAAACTGTAGTGGTTTGGGTCTGTGCCAGACTGTTTCTAGTAGATAATTAGAGTGAAAATGCTTTTAGTGTTCTCATCACTCCCAGGCTGGGAGCATGCTGATCTACATTCAACCATCAGGTGGAGTGAATGTGCTTTGTTGTTTTATTGTCTTGGGAACTGTACAGAAAGACAAATGCTCAGCTCTGCAAACTTTTTTTCAGTTGGAATTTGTGAAGATTCGTGTACCTCTGGAAAGGGAAGAAATTGGGTCTGGGAAGAGAGGAAGCCAAGTGAAGGCTTGTAGGAAAGTGGGGAGAGAGGGGGATATCACTTTGTACTTCCAACACTACTTCTCACTCATGCTGACCTGGGGTATGCCCCAGCCCAGCACTTGCTACCTGGGAAAAACTCAGGTGGCACAGGGTGATGTACAAGGAGAAGAGAAGAGCAAGGACCATGAAGCCTGAGGTGAAAAAAAACTTTAGGGTCAGAACTCATGGTTATTGTCGAACTAGAGATCTCTTAAGTGGAAATACTGTTATGTTTAGGTACCTGAGGGGGTCTGACTGAAGTGGTCTGTTCAGGTGCAGCAAATTAATTCCTTCCTCAGTCTGGTAAGTCTCTGTAGTTCTGTGTCCCCATTTCTGTGGTGGTGCAGTGTGTGCAGGTGTCAGGGCCCTGGGTGCACTGGTAAGTCTTAATTGCTCTGAGCAGCCTTACCTGGCACACCCCTTGCTCATAGGCCCAGGAGTCCCACTTCAGCTCAGCTCTGAACCTTCGCTCTTCAGCGATGCTGTGGGAGTTACTGATCTCCCACCTCAGCCGTAGCCATGTCTGTGCCTGCTTATGGACCTCATCGATCCAGGCCCAGGTGTGAACTGACTTACTGACTTGACCTCAGACCTGCCTTGTCACTGTGGACCTGCCTGCTGATCTGGGCTCCTGGTTGAACCTGGCCGTGATCTCTGGGCTTGCCCTGCTCACCTTGCTCTGGTGCTGTAGGGTGAGGCACTGGCTGGCAAGTTGCCTGCTCTGCCAGCCATGGGATCTCCCTTGCTTCCCTTCCCTTATCGAGCAACTGGACCCCACTGCTCCCTGACACCAGGAGCCTGGAGAAGATGGCGTTAGGAGCAAGGACAGCAAAGCTTGCAGCCTTTCTATGTTGCTATCCAGTAAAAAAGCCCCAAAAGCTAGTGAACATATCTGCCTGTCTCCTCTGTGTTCTTGTTCAGCAGCTTTGTTTCACTGACACAGAGCCTTGCTCTTTTTTACCAGGCATGTGAGCAGAGTCCTGAGCTGGCATCAGATGGCCTCTGTTTGGACTAGTTCAGCTTTTTATCTTGTAAGCAAAAGTTAATGTAGCAGAGGTGAGAGACAAATGGATGATGAAACTAAAAACCAGTTATAAACTGCTTCCTCAAAAACTGGAGAATTCTGTCTCATTGGACATGTATTCTTCTGAGCAGGTAACTTGACTGAAGTTCATAGACAGTTGCGTTATGTTTAAGGCTTGCCGTGCAGAAACTGTACTGCCATTAGTATTGATGACAAGAGTTTTCTCTAAGATCAAGAAGATCTCCTTAAAGCAGCCAGTATCTAGACAATAGCAGATTTTTATCTCTTGTGTAAGAAGCTGTTTCAATAGAATGGCAGCAGTGCTGCACTAGAAGTCTGATATATCCATTTATGAAATGGGCACCTTGGATACAAGATAGGAACAAATCCAAGAGGCACATGGTTCTCCTTGGTGCCCAGGCATGCTGCTAAACCTTGATCTATAGGAAAGCATTGAAGCCTACCCTGAGACAATTGTAGTTTCTGCAGTGTTGGTGGTAATTCATTGCTTCATCCCTCCTAGATCTCTTTGGTCTTGATTTTAGCCTCCAAAGTTGAGTTGTTTTGACTCTGACCTTTACTCCTCAGTTCATGAGTTTTTCTTCATCTTTTAGAGAAGTGACAGCTTTCAAAGACAAAATTCCATAGGCTTTGCTTTAATGTTTGGTTTGCTTCAGGTCATTGTTGGAGTTTGTCATCCTAAATCTCATCAGGTCATATGCTGAGAGCCCTTCAGTTAATTGATGTCTTCTTTCTAGACAAATTCTGTTCAGATTTCCTTTGTGTGCCATCCCTAATTTGTGCACAGCTCATCTAATAAATCTGTGCAGCTGTGATCCACAGCCCTGATGATCAAAAGCATGTATGTTTTTTCTACAAATCCTCTAATTGTCAAGGCTCTCTCATGTTTCTCTTGCCTTGTTTTCTAATAGCATGTCTCAACAAAGCAATGCACATCAGGAGAAACTAGCTGTGTGTATTATGATTAAAATAAATTACTTCTGTCTCCCTTAAAGCAAGGAGAAATGGGTTGTTTTTTTGCTATTTAATGCTTGTTTTCTAGAGCCAGTTACTAAGTTTCCAGTTCTCTAAAACTTTCTTAAGGGGGCCTGTTTTATTCCCCCTTTTCTAGTTGCATAAAATACAGTGGTGTTTCTGTTACAAAGGTGTAGACGTTAATTCATAGTCCAAGAAAATACCTACTTCTGAAACTTCAAATTCCACTAAACCTGTCATGTTCCTTGTTCTTGTTGAAAGCGGCTTGTGTTTGAGTACACTGGCTGCTATTATCTCCAGATGTTTTGGGGTCACTGGCTCCATAAGGTGATGGTTTGTGTGGCTGAGAGAGGACACATGTAGTACAGATACCCCTTTAAGTATAAGAAGCAAGCAGTACTCGGTCCTTTCTAAAAGCATAGTAGGTCCCAATGGAATGCTCACCTGCCAATAAATCTTTTTCTTGTTTCTCTCAGGAGTAAGCATGGATGTAACTTTCAGAAATACCTTTACATCAGGAGACCATCCAAGCCTAATTCTCCCCTTCTTGCCAACGCATAGCTTAGCATATCGTTGCATTGCAGTGGTGTTCACGGGGTACAGTTCATTGCAGGAAAAGAACCTTGTTAGATGTAAACTTCTTGGGTCCTATTGAGGCACCTGAGAGTGTAAAGAGTTAAAAGAGATGGCAAAGGTAGCAGAACTGGTATTATACTCATCCTCATCTGTTAGCCTGCAGGGTTGGTGGTGTCTAGCTGGAGCAGTCCCTCCACTTCCTTCCTGTGTGAGCTCTGAAGTTTCTGTGTTCATCCAGTTTTGGGCCATGAATAGCCAAATTTCAGGAGTCATTGCAGTCCAGGGGGATGTTGGCTGGTTTAAAAAAAAAGCAAAACCTCATGCTTTTTTTCCATCTTTCCAATGATTTTATACCTCCCTATCCCTAATTAATTAACCTAATTCTCCTGGATTGAGAGCCTGACCAATGCTTTTTCCTTGGTGCTGTGCACCTCTTGCTCTATTCCTTAAATACAGTTTGTACCTAACTTGCCTTGTCTTAAGTTTTCCATAGCAGTTCATCCACACCTCCAACAGTGCACTTTTGGAGAATAAATTTTGAGTGGCAGAAGTCTGTGTTCCTTTCAAACCATTAGGACACTGTATTGCTTCAAAGTGTGAAATAGAAAATAGTTACCAAAATGAAGGTGATAATGCTTGCTACTTGCTGTCAGTCATCAACTTGATAAATCTTCTAGAAGGTAAAAGGGTTGTTGTGATTCATTTCACAACGAAGTTGCAGTGTGGTGTAAAAATAGGAATGTGCTTTCATGTGAATATGACTGCCTATAACACTACTCATTACCTCAAAAGTTTTGGCTTATTGCTTTATTGCTCTTCTCCAGAAGAGGCTCTTGATCTTGCTATGTGTAACATGCATATAGCGAATGTATTAATATCATTGGGAAATGGCTGTTCATAAAACTAATATTTGAATTAAATCTGAACCAGTCTGTCTTACTTCTTCCTACCTTTGTGCAGTGTGCATTTGGTTAATCAGCTTTAAACAAGAAAGCAATGTAAGCCCTTGAACTGTGTTACTATTTACAATATTTATTTTCCATTTGAGTGCTAACATAAGACACTTCTATTACTTAAAAACTACGTGTGGGGTTTTTTTTGTGGTGTGATCTTGGAATACCCTCTCTGTTTTAATGCTACTGATGATAAACAAATTTGCCTTGTTAAGGAGATGAAGTGACCCTTTTTTTTTAATAGATATCCCTGAAGAAGAGGCAAGATACTGGACCAGAAAATTAGAACAAATAAATTCACTGGGAGATGATGAGGTAAGTGTCTAAATTGAAAATGAATGTAGCCCTGAAAGTCTTAACTTTTATTCTTTGTATTGGATCCCTGTGATTAAGGTAACTACTAAATGTTCATTGTTACAAGTCTTCCACAAACTGTTTACAGAACTGTGTCTCAATCGTGCTATTAGTGTTTCCACATGCTGGAAGTGTTTGAATAGTAAGAACTCTTTTGTTGATGCGCATATACTCAAAGGAAATATAATACCATGCTTTACCTCAGAGAGTGAAACCACTTTTGACAAGCTGTGGTAGGTTTCTTCCTTCGTGAAATCAAGTCAAAAAGGACATTTTTGCAGCTGGCTGTTTCTGGGAAGAAGACAAAGCAAGATACTGAATCTTTCTTGGAACTGAGTACTGCTGGAGCTGTTAGCTTTGTCTTAATCCAGTTGTTAATGGCTCAGTTTATATGAATCTTGTGTTATAATATCTACTAGCTATGGCTTTGGTTTCCTGTTTAGCCTGTACTTGGCTAAACAGCTATAGACTAAAAGTTACTTTTTTTTGAGAGAGAGACTGTCACATGAATAAAACTTTTCTTTATAGCTCATATTGTTTGCAATATAACATTTCACATATTAATGCCTGTACCAGAAGTTTGGCATTTAAATAAAACCCCAAAATACTCACATTTATATTTCTATGAAGTTTTCTACTCTGTTAATTCTGAACTTGTAAATAGAACAATGACAGGGTCAGTTACTGATTAAGATTGTTGCAGTCAAAAGAAGGAGCCAGGAGATAAGGGAGTGAGTTACTCCAACTTTGCATAAATGATCCAGGCCTTGCTAATGACTATTGAAGAGAAACTAAAACATCAGTAAGAGGAGAACACCCTGCCCCAGAAGACACCAAAGGCTGGATGATTGCCCAAGAAGCATGAAGTCAGCAAAAATCGGTGGTAACTAGGGGAAAGATGAAGGTGGCAGGGGGAGATCATGGCCACCTACTGAAATGCTGGGGTTTCAACCCCAAGCCCCAAATTAAGGTTGACATGTTGGGTGATTCCCACAGCCCTTCCCAAAGGGGGGGTGAGTTTGCCTTTAGGCTTCCCTCCAGGGTGCGGCTGGCCTGGCAGACAGAGCCATTGGGTAAATGACCCCAGGGGTCTGCATTAAGTAAGCAAAGGTCAGGTGTCCCACTGAGGGATAAAAGCCGGGACAACGTGCAGAGAGTTGGGAGTTTCTGTCTGTGAGGTGGATGCGCTTTGCAGAGTTCCCTGTTGGGGAAGGACCTCCTGCCTCCCTGGGACTGGGCTCCAGTCAGGTTTGGCTTTTGTAAACGTGGGCTGTGTAGAGATTGAGTATGTGGCTTCCTTGGTCTTATGTGTTTGGCTTGTTGACTCAGTTGTCTCCCGTCCCTTCTATGGGAGACTGCATTTCACCATTTATTCCACCCACTGTTGGTTGTGTGGTGTCGTTGTTGGGGACAGTGGGATTGATGCTGATTATGTATAATCTGACTGACTTGTTTGTGCCCCCAGCGCTCACCCATGTACTGACCCTTTTGTATCAAATACAATTGGGTTATTGGTTCATCTTTATGCTGGCTGTGTCTTTTATGCTAGGCCTGATAATTGGCAAAACACCTACTCAAGTCAAGACCATAAAGACCTCTTGCCTGTAAGGAGCATGTGTGCTAATTTACATAGCAAGTGAAGTTAATTTAAATCTGACCAATGGGGAGCAAAGTGTTAAGAAACTAACCAGTGGGAACTACAGTAAATGTGCATTTGTGTAGTTTGAAGTGTATAAATACCTTGAAGTTCTTCTGTGTGGTGTGCTACCTTGTGGAATTATCCCCTAGCACCCATCTTTGCACAAATATGGAATAAACTGGTATCTCAGTTCTGTGTGTAAGCTTGGCTTTTGCACACCAGGTAATGAACCTGGTTTGAGGGACAACATGTTGATGCCAACATCATCGAGTTGGAACATAGTGCTTGCTTAAACTCTTGAGAAGTCTCTTTCAGTAGCAAGGTGACTTGCAAAACGTTCTGCCAGTGACTTTAGGAGGTTTTTGTTCTGGGATCCTTCATCTGTTCTTTTCTGCTTCTTATGTGAGTCATTCAGTTTACTGTTCAGATAAAGAAAAATAAGGTGGGTTTTCTTTTTGACTGAGGACAGACCAATAGTTGGGTGGATAAGAACATAACTACTTTAGGGCAACCTCTCCTGCCTTTCTAGAAGCTTGAGAACCTCTTGGAGTTGATGGAAAGCTCAGTCTGTGATTTGGCCTGTCAGTGATGCTGCTGTGGTGCCTCCCTGCTCCTGTGGACTATAGCAGGAGTCTGTGCCAGGTACTGCAGTGAGGCAGAGGTGCCCTCTAGTGCTTGCTGAAAGATATCCTGAGCTTTGTGAGATGCCCTTTCCCTGGAGTACCACCCATCTGCATGCTGACTGCATGCTTTCATCAAATACTAGTAACAAAATCATGTCTTTGTATTTGTGACCTAATGATCTCAAATTTTTATGAATGTTCCCTGTCACCAGTGAGAAAATGAAAAAATCTAAGATCACCTGTGCAGAGCCTGACCTAAGGTTCATTGTGTCCCGTGTCTGACAGTGACCCAGAGTGGGGATGATTATTTTCCTTGCATACTCCCCTGATTGGCTTCACCTTGTAGCTCAGGAACTTCCAGAGCCAGTATTTTTGTGTTTAACCACACTTGATGGATTTTTCTTCTGTAGATGTCAGTTGCCTTTTGAAGGCACCCTTGTCAGTTATGTTGTGGCAGAGGAATTCAGCACCTTAATTGTGCATTGCCTGAAGAAATACCATATTTGCTCTGAGCAAACAAACCCTATGTTGTGAAACCATCTGGAGGAAGGTTTATTTGGAGAAATTGAATGACTGATCCTCACTCATCCACTCTGTGAGACTCAGCTTTACAGACCTCACCTTCATAGTGGTATTTAGTCGGGGCAACTTTGTGCCTTTAACTTCTTTTCTGTGCATCAAGTTCAGGTACCTCCGTTTGGCACAATGGATGAAGAAACTAAAGTTGCACAGCAGTATTCAAGAAGCAGGTTCATTTGGAGTTCATATGGTGTCATAAGACACTTGTTTCTGTTCCTACAAACACTTCATATTCAGTTTTCTTTCTGGGACTGCTGATAGCTGTTGGGCTGATGCCTTAAAAAGAACAAACTATCGACATTTTTAGATCTCTGAGTGTAATTCAAAACCCATTGCTGTCCTGTGCTGCTGAAATTGCTCATCAACAGACTTTCTTTCACCACTTTGTCAACCAGTCAGTGCTGTGAGATCCAGGAGTTCTTGTTTGCACAATCCTGGTTAACTCAGTGAGTTGGCAGTTTGCTGATGATAAGACTAACCACCTTTCAGGATCACTTGTGCATTTTAAATAGCACAGATTGGAAGATAGCCACAGGGGAGATCTGCAGGTTGTCACCTTCCCTGTAATGAACTGGTCATTAATCCTTACCAAATTCAAGGAGAGGCAGGCTGATGGCTATGTTTTGCACAGATTGCAGCACCAGGTTGCTAAGGTTGCCATTTTCTTCGCTATTTTCTTCTTTTCCTAGCAAAGACTGTTCTCATTATTTCACTCAATTGTCCTAATTTTCTCATATCTCCGTGTAATATAAGACACAGAATAACAAAATAAAACCACTGGCATTCCCCTAGGGAATGCTTTGATGCTGTAACAAACAGCTTTGTAAAAAGTCAGAGCTGGCTAATTGAAATATCTCTATGTTCTCTACTTTGGTATTAAATGAGATGAAAAATTCTTCACTTTGAATGCACAGTGGATCACAGGAGGGTTTGTAAGTGTTGGCTGGGCAAACATTGCGTTACTGCCCTGCTGGGCATGCTGATTATCGACCACTTCAATCTCTACTGCAGTGTTGCTGTGAGGTCTCATAAGTTTTGAACTGTTGAAGTGGTGCTTGAGCGTCTAAATGTAAACAGGCTTATAGTCATTTCTGAGCTCCCTGACACAGTGACATTCTGATGTGGGGAATGGGATCTTTTAGATGTCTAATTTGAGGTCTCACAACTGAGAATAGGGCCTGTGCTTGTAATAAAGCGACCTCACCGAAAGCAGATGTGCACTTTTTAACACCTAGTTTTGGCATGAAAAAAGAGGACGCTTCTGGGAGTGTGTTTGATATGCATATTAAGGAGAATATTTAATGCTTTGATACTACCAAAAATGTTTTATGTTATGTGTGGCATGTTGTACTCTGAAAGCTGTTTCATGAAGTTACCATTGGCTTTCTTATTGGTCTCTTGCTTTTTTTTTTCCTTTTTCCTCCTTTAGTATTCCTTTCAGGAGGAAGTCCAGAAGAAACCATTGCCCAGTGCTGCCTCCCAGTGTTGTAAGTTAGACTTTATTTCTTCTCAGTATTTTTCCTTCTTTCAGTGTACTTTATTTCCTTCTCTGGCTAGTTATCAAATAATTGTACATCCGAGAAATATTTTCTTGCTAGAAGTACTTAAATCTCTGCGAAGTCAATTACTTTTTCCAGTTACGAAAAACTGTACCCCTCAAAATGTTGGTCCAAGTTTCTGATGCTAGAGAGTGAAATCAAGCATTGAATCTTTAACCTGTTTGTGTCCTCATGTGCGATAGGAACACAAAATGTGTTCAAAGTCATCTAGATTGTAAGACCCTTATAATATTGATGCAATATGTTCTCTTTAAACATCATGTGTTGAATTTTTTTATGACTTTAAAGAGGAGAATAGATGGAGACAAGTACTGCTGGTAGCCTTTTAAAATGCACCAGAGGTTTATGTACTTGATGCCTAATTTCTTTGATACTATTTTTCAGTGCTGTACTGATGGATGAAAAATATTTTTACTAACTGCTTATCTCATCTTGCATTTTTGTATGCTTCTGAAAACAAGGATGGAAAAATAACCTAGGACATACTGTATCTGATGGTCTGCAAAATTAGATTTCTGAAACACTGCTTTTAATGTACAATAGATGAAAGATCAATGATGTCACTTATGAATGTCTTATCTGCGTTTGGCAACAACATTAATAAAATTCAAGTCTCATAATTTAAGCAAATCTTCTATCCTCTATTTCAAGTCCTATAAGATGTGCATATTACACTTGGCAGGCTGTTTATCCATTAGGCTGATTATAGGATCTGTACAAAACTGTTAACATTAGGAAATGTTAATTAGTGTTTACCTTTTTTTAGTAGAATTAATTTATCTGTATACTGTTACTATGTTTTCTTAAAACTGTCTTAAACAAAACATGGACATTAACCAATTTCCTAGGAAATCTGAATGTGTTGTGTAGCTGAAACATGTACAAAGCTATATCCAAGTATTCTAGCAGTAGTACACTAGGTAACGGAGTGGGTCCTCCCTTTTGAAAAAAAGAGTGTATGTAAAGAATAAAACACTCTTCTGTTTGTTTGTTTTTAAATAGTCGAGAGGTACAATTGATTTGTAAAGCCTTCAAGTAAGAAATGTTGTTGGACAAACTAATATTTGACTAAATCATACTATCATAGTATGCACAACCCTTAATGTCAGTGTCCAAGAAATGAATGTTCTGGCGATGTGCTCTGGACTTAGCCTTTGTTCAGTAGAGGCTGGTTTGATGGGACTCTTCTAAGCGTTGGGACATGGGTAAATTAGGAGGAATGCTTCTGTGTAGGGGAAGTAGCTGCACCTGCTCCCACAGCACGGTGCTTTTACATCCTCACGCACTTGTAGCCCATTTCTTCCCTGGAGGACCAACTCAGCTCTTACAAGTAGACAGAGTGAAGAGTAGAACTGTAGCTGCCCTTTTTTTGTGTGTTGCCTGTTAACAGCCTGCATCTTGCTGGAAAGTGACCTTTACAGTAATTAATTGGAAGTCCCTGGTTTGAACAATTAATATCACAGAAGAATTAATTTACTCATTCATGGGATTAAAACACTCGTTAGAATTGATGTTAAATATTTCATAGCAGTACGTGGTTAATGTATTTAAGAATTTTCTAGTATCTCAATAAAGTTTGTGGCACTGCATGTACTTTTGCTTGTCTACTGCCTTCAAGTGTCCAACATCTATGAATATCTATAATTATTTAAATGGGCAAATATAAAACAGACATTTAATGTAGAAGTACTTTTGAAAAATTAGCTCTGCCTGCATCGGTCTGTGCATAAGAATTGTAAGCTTGCCTGAATGCAGCACAGTCCTTTGTAACTCAAGAATTCAACCCAGAAGATGCATTGATTGTGTCTCTATTGAAAGCTGACCTTACCTTTGCATATGACGCAGGAGCTCAATCCCCTTTTACATAGGAGCAGGATGGGTGTCCTTACCTAGCCTAAACCACATTGAGTACAGAGTGTTCTTACTTACCATGTGGGTAAATAATTGATATATTTTTAGATATAATAACAATATCCTTAAGAACATTTGTAAGACTCATCCAATTTTCCATTATAATGTGCTAGATGAGATGTGATCACTGCTGGGAGCAGGACACAATCAACTGGTCAACAAACTAAGTATCTGGAAGGAGCAAAAAAACCTCAGTGTGAGTAGTTTTTGCCCCATGAGAATATCCTCCCAAATCCTAAAACAGGTGTAGTTAACCATAGAGCAAAAGTGCAGCAAAAGACTTTATGTAGCCTACATTTCAAGAAATAACGGTATAACTGCACATGCCTCCGGTGTCCTGCTTAGCCCTCTCGCAACTCTCAGAACACTCTTTTGGCTTCTTTGTTCTAGCTGGAGAAAATCCTACTCCAGCAGGTAGGGTCAGGTTCATCAAATAGGGAAATACATGTCCTTACATGTTAAAATTAGATTACGCTTCTGCCCTGTTCTGCTTCCGTGTTTTCCGCATGTCTGTTCCCTTTCCCAGACCACATATTCTCATGCTTGTTTCCCCATCACCTGCATGGATTCAACTTGTTCTGTTATCTCCCATGAGCAGAGGGGGGGAGAAGGATGGAGCAGGATGCGAGAGAAGAGAGCTGGGCTGTGTTTGAAAGCCGACATCTGATCTGTGAGGGTGGGTTTTCATCTCTGGTCATGCGTGGGCTGCTACCTTGGCATGGTGACATGGGAAATCTCAGCCCAGACTAGGTGCTCTAAACTTTTCAGAGATGATGGAGCTTTCCGGCCCACTTTCACAGTCTCAAATGCTGCTTTGTTCTTGGAAGTGTCTGACCCATGATTTCTGAGGTAATGTGTGGTTCAGGCTTCCTACCTATTCTTAAATGAAGCAGGTGGGTCTGTTCTTGTACATGCAGTCTCTTCTAAGCCCTGCTGATTTTGGCACTTCCTGCCTGTTCCTTCATCATACTTAGCCGTTTCATTTTTACCTCCTAACTTCTGTGCTTCCCTATATATTTCTCCTGCCCCAGAAAGATCACATGCTCCCAGTTGATTTAACTTTCAGTGATCCCAGCAATAAGCAAAGCAGTATAGTGCCCATGGATCCAGTTTTGTTTGCATTTGTATTAAATGTAATTGTAATTCTTAATTTTCTGATACTTCGTTGTTGGATAACTGCAGCATCCTCACATTGGCTTTTACCCGCAAGCTGAAATGGAATGTAAATTAAAAAAGAAAGCAAGCTTCTACTGTCTGGAAATCCACTCTAAATGAAACAGATTGAAAAAATGTTATTTGATTACTTTGGCATTCATTGAGTCAATAAGCTCTAAGTTATTTATTGTGGTAGGTATAGGTTTATTTTCCTTGTATGCTCAAAATAATTTCTGGCAACATAAAAGTTCATTATAATCTGTGAGTCACTCTGTCAGTATTTTAAATGCAGCTCTGACTTGGAGCAGACACCATGCAAACTGGGATGAGAAAGGTATTCTGCATCTTTTCAGAAAAGATTTGGCAGTCTTAGTTAACATCAGCTACTGTAAATACTGTCCTATGCCTTTTGTCAGAGTTCACAAATCTGGAAGAGAGCAGGTTTGTTCAGTGTGATTCTCAGAAAAGATAACCTAAGTGCCACTGAATCAACCAGTTTTGTCTGTCCTCTTATCTTTGACTGATAATCTTTCTGAGAATGCTTTATCCTCCCTTCTCTGCATATATTTTTTTCCTACCACTTCCTTAAATCTGTGGTGTTGCTCTTTTCACAGTAAGGCCCTGATAGACAACAGCACACCATAGTTCTGTCTTGCATGTCTTCTGCTCTGTAAAATCCCTGTCTACCAGAACTGTGGCTTTGTGGTTTTGTTGTTTTGTTGGTTTTGTTTTTTTTTTTTTCTTTCTATTGCAGATTTTGTTGGGTTTCTCTTCTTTCAGAAGAAGGTAAATTTGTTGCTTGTCTCAGGATAATGAATTTGTGCAACAAGGGAAGAAATTAGTTTCCTGATACACTGTTATACCAGCAAAAAGAACCAAAGCTAGCCTCTGCTTGGTCTGCCAGCAGATCAGAGAGAGAAGAGCAAGACAACATCTCCTCCAGGAGAATAAGAAGGAACCCTAAATGCTACCTGGAATGTGTGTGAGTGTGTGTGTGTGTGCACATGCATGCAGGAAAAAAGTGCTACAGCTTTGTTCTACATGTTTAAGTGGCCTTTTAACTACCTAAAAGCTAGCAGAACATTTTATACACATAGAAATAGGTGTAATTTGGTGCCAGACTGGTTTGTTGTGTTCATCCTTCTTTCCCACTAATATTTGAAGAAACGTGTTTCTGCAAAATGTGTAAGGCAAAATTCTGCTAATGTCTACACATTTGCTACTATTTCAAAAGTACCAGAGTCTGACTTTGAGAGGTTTCATTCCTGTTGCCTGTTAGTTCTCTCTTTAGGAGCTCAAATTCCACTGATGCATCAGGAAGGCTTGTACATTCCTCTGCATAGACTGACTTTAGTGCTGAGATTACATGCTTTCCATGGCACTGATGAGGGGCTTTGTCTGCTAAAAAGCCAGATGACTGCCTGCCCTGCCCCTGACTTCCCAGCAAGCCCTGCTAATGTCTGCATTGATTTTCTGTTTAGAGTGCTGCACTGTGAATACTAGTGTCTTTATGCTGCCGTTGATGTCCCGTTGGGTTGGGGACTATTACGCCCTCCTGCTAGGATTTCCACAGCACAGTTGGTACAGTTTCAGCAGAAGCAGGTGGCACCAGGTGCACAGATCTGGTCAGGCTGTGGGTCCAAGGTGGCTGGGTAAAGCTTGTGCCTGAAGAACTTGGTTAGCAGGATATGGATTGCAGCCTATTTTCATGGAATAAAGTCATAGCTGTCCAAGGCTATATGTGCATTAGTTTGAGCATGTCATCTTGTATTGTTATTGAATCCTGTGGTTTATTCTAGTCAAGGAAAATGCTGGCTGCCATCCGCCAGTGTTCAACCGGGTGAACTGACCTTGTGGCAGCAAAGGGCCTGAAATGACATCCTATTAAGAGATTTTTTTTCTTTTCCTCTTTGGTAGTAATACATAAAAAAATGATCTGCTATACCAGGCTCTCAACACTAGGCAGCATCAAAATGCTTTTAAGCAGGCCACAACTTGACCATCTTAATTGTTCACAGAGATGTATGATCTGTAGTAGTGCAGTGGCAAGCAGCATAGTCAGCTCCAATTGCAGGGAGGTGATGCTGCCCTCCTTATTGAGGACCTGTACTATACTTCTAGGTTTTTGCTGGTTTTTTTTTCAGGGTACCAAACTGCTTCTGCATTTAGAAACAACAGAGGTCAGCAGCTACCTGCGGCATCTCTAGACCAGGCCAGTTTGGGAAGAGTAGGGAAGAGGGTCAGTGATTGTTTTACCCTTCTCAAGGGTAGGTGGCACTAAAGATGCTGCTGCAGTCATTGAAAAGCTGTGCTCTAGTAAAACTCAAAAATGTTCAGTGGAAGTGTAATTCAAAACAGGACACATGAATGACCTTTTTTTTTTTTTTTTTAATTAAGCTAGGCAGAGGAAAAACCACTCTTGTCAGTACAAGTGAAACCATTGTACAAGCTGTTTTGTGGTAGTTTGCTGACGAGCTGGGAAACTGAGTTCCTTGGCCTCTCTGCTTCTGGGTGACTGGCAGCTCATGTTCCTCTTTGTTTCAGATAAATCCCATCTGGAAGAGTTGTTTTTTTGTGGCTTTGCAGTACTCACTGCCTGGGCTGGCTGAAGGCATGATAGGTTGAAGGAACACAGATTCAAGGTCTTGCTCCAAAATGTCTGCTGCATTTTTAGGATCAAGCTGCTACTTCAAGACTGGATCTGTCTAAGGGAAAGGACTCAGCAAATGGAAGTTAAAAATAAAAATAGTGGCTATATTGGAAGATTATGCAATAACAGAGTTTGACTTAAGGCTGAACTCTAGAGGAGAACAGATCTGTGGCTCTCCTGCTGATCCTTTAAATGTACTTTGTTAGTTGTTGTTTTCCTAGAGTAGGTGCTGTATTCTGAAATGTGTTGACAAGGAAATAAAGCTTTGACTTTTAAATAAGCCCCAAACCTAAAGCTCTTCCTGAAGTGCTGAACACTGCTAATACCGACATGTATCTTTATAAGCAGTGATCAGAAAAAGTAAATGCTTGGTTAATCACTTTAGGTTTCATAATTTGTTTTTAGTGCTCTTTATGCGTACTGCTTTTTTTTTTCTGCTGGGGATTTTTTTAAGGCCTCTGAAACTTAATTAGTCATCCTTTAATGTCATAGCAATAATAGAAAATTAATTTGAATTTGTTTCCACAGTGGAACATAATCTTTTAAAAAATTAGATTAAAGATTTTTAAACTGATAGACAAATTCTTGTTCAACTTTATATACAAGCCATAAATATCTGTCCTTGAGCAGTGAGGCTTGTACTGAAAGTCCAAGATTGAAAATCAGAAGGAAAAAAGGCACCAAATCTTTCATCTCAGATGCTGTACAAGATTATATTGCTCTATGCTGTTATGTATATTGGCAATGTAGGAACTGTAGTTCAAAATTGTATCTCATGAGGAGTATATAAAACTTCTTGGTTCTTGTATTTATATCTCTTAGCTGAATAGTCTGACTCGTTAGCCCAGAAATTTCTAAGACAGAGGTAGCTGTGTTAGGTGTGAATACAATGGTAGAAATGTAACAGTTTTTCCATTGTAGATAAATTAAGTGTCGCTCTGCCTGACTCATTTTACTATAGTTAGTGAGTTGCACAAGCTTGTAATAACTTAGTGGAAACTCAATGATTTGATGGTGATCCCCTGCTTAAATTCTCTGATTTTGTTTAGCCATAGTAAAGGCGGACAGAAGGGTCATTTCATTTACTGAAATAAAATACTCCAAAATTTCAGCATAAGCTGAATGCTAAACTAGAGTAAAATGTGGTGAAAAGGAGCGAGTAGTGAGCAAGGAGAGTACTCTAGCATCGTACTTTAGTGCCTGTCCTTGTCTCTGTCAACTCCTTCCAGCTCGTTTTCCTCCTCCTCCCTTGCTTGCCTCCCTGGAAAAATGTACATTTTTGTGGAATCTGTGATCTGTGTGCACTGTGAGGGTCTCAGCCAGGCGAAAAGGGGATTTATTAAACCTGGAAGAAAGAACTGACCAAGACCTTCCCAGCTCTGTTTGTATTCTATAAGCAGTACTTTACCAGCACCAAATATAGTGTAATTTCCTGAGCTCAGTTTGCTTTTATAAACTCTTTTAGATGCTCTCTGTCTTGGCTCAGCATGGAATATAACAAGATTAAATAATTTATCAGCATGACTGTAAGCAGTGGACAGCAGTAAATGATAATGTTCTGGTGGGGATAGTACAGCCCAGCCACTCTGAGAGACTTGTAAATAGAAATGAAACAAAATGGCACGCAGGCAATCAAATTAGACTGCATTAAAAACTTGGAATATTCTGCTTTTCTACAGTGTCCCTGCTGATCCAGGCTTGACAGTGTGAAGTGGGGAGGAGGAGTTCCTCTTTGAATAGTTGCATAATTGAGACACAGAGCGAGCATATGTTATGTTCAGCTAACTATGGGAACTTAAATGTGTTAACGATAAGAATGTTGTAGCTTCCAAGGCACCAGGCTGCTGGCATCGCTTAGTCCTTAATTGGAGGTTTGTATGAAACCTCATTTTTTGAGTACTGAAACTTATGAATACAAAATAATGTGATAATTGAGACACACACTGTTGGTATTTAAGAGCACACAGGGTAACTACTCTGACTTGTCTGTATCATCTATTCCAGTGTTACTGTATGTTTTTGTTGTATGTTTTTAGAATTGTAACTTTCCATTTTCTATCTGTGTGGACTTCTTGGTGTTTTTAATTCAAGTTTGTACAGGCTTAAATTTCTTCCTGAAGGTGATCTGACAGGGATTTTTTCTTAACAAATTGAGGTTATGCATATTATTTTTATGAAGTGGAAAAACAACTTTAAAAGGCTAAAAAGAAATTCTGTTTTCATTAACCTTCAGAATATCAAGACTGTCAGCCTAGGTCTTCTGCGATTATGCTGAAGGACCGAGATATATACTGTTAGCTCCTGAATCTTAAATGAAGCAGCATATGTGTTGAATCTTTAATAAATTCATCTTTTATCTGAAATGTTAGTTGCTGAAGTGAAGTGGGTGTTAGTAAAAACAAACAAAAGCAGAGTTTTGAGATTCTGGCTGAAAATTCCTTACTCTCTGTTATTGCAACTCTCTCTGTTTGCTCCTGCAGCACTGCCTTCCCAGTTAGTCTCTAGTTGTGGTGTGCTCTGGTTAGCCAGGACCCAACTTCTCAATGTGAGAAAACTTGCAGGGTAAGGAGCTGGTGTCTAAGGGCAGCTGCTCTTCTCTCCATCCTGTCCTGCTTGGCATTGTCTGCTATTTGTCTTAGGCATGGAAATAATAGTCTCTAACCTGCTTTTGGAAGTTTGTGGGGTTTTCATGCTGTTCATACTGAACTTGGTAGCGGTAAGGTAGACAGGTAAGTAGCTGGCTCAGGGGTATCACTGTCAGTTGGAGGACTGTTGTCTATGGGAGGTGGTAATGTTTGTCTTACAAGGACAGACCTTGTATGTGCAAGGCTTGTTTTTAGCACGGTGTTTTTCTCCTTGTTGCAGTTTGAAACTGTGAGTGATGTTGGGCCATCATACTGCATTCTGGTTTTGGAAGGTTGTAGTATCTTCTGATATTTCTTCCCCAGTTGCTTCTGAATGTTATATGTGTATTAGTTTGTGAATAATGACATGGATTTAACTAGTAGGTAGTCTGGGTGCAGTAATATTGTGCTGCTGCCAAGTTTTCCTGGATCTTGCACAGTAATCCAGGCTGCAGATGCCTGAATGTTGGATTCTTTTTGCCGCATATTGATTACCCGAGATGGGAACCTTTTGATGGAGGGAATTGCTGAGGTTGCTATGTGTTAGCTTCAGATTTTCAGGAATGAGATACACATAAGATACTGTTTGACTTATAAATTATTAGAAAATTGTCTTCTCTTTAACATGAACTATTTGTTACAGCAAATGAAAGCTCTGTGCAGACTTCTGTCAACTTCTTGTTCTTCTTCCTCAGCCTTCTCCCCATGTCCTTCTCTGATGCTCCAAGTCTCCCTGCCTCTTGTTTCTCTACCCTTTCTTCTGCTTGTTTCCCCTTCTCGTCTCTCTCTGCCACATGTTTTACTTCTGTTTACTTTGCCAGTTTGGTTGCGTGTTCCTTTTTCTTCTCTCCTTTTCCCCTGAAAAACGTTAAAGCCTCTGTCAAAGCTGATCATTAGGCAATCTGTGGATTTTTGTTGTCATAAAAAATAATCCTAAGATGATAGTCCTGTGGTCAGGGTTGTGTAAATACTGACTTGTGGATCTTGGCAGACCGATGCATTTGTATACACACACATCAGCACGGCTGGCTCAGATGCATTGACCGAGTGGTGGCTTGTCACACTTCTGCTGTGGACCAGAGAAGCAGCATTTGTCATGTCTCACACTGTAGTCTGTTGGTGCTCAATTCTGTGGACTTCAGTTTTCTTCACTTAAGTTCTGTAAACAATAAAAGTTTTTATTTGTTACTGCTGTAGACAGCAGAGGAATAACCCTTTTATACTTAAGGGAAACTGCATGTATTCAGCATTGTACCAGTTTAATGTGTGGTTCTTTCTAAATCTACATGGTAAAATATATCACCAAATTTGTTCCATGCACATACTTGGTCAGAACTGCTTTGTTTAATGACCAAAGTGGACATATATATGTTACTTTTTTTTTCTATAACTACTCCTGTAGGAGTCAGAAGGGAATGACCTACCTTTGAAGCTCTACTTCATAACAGAAGCACCACTTAAACTTCGGCTGTGGCTGTGCCTGTGCAAAGCAGTATATAAGTGTGTGACAGCCTAGAGTCCAGGGACCCTGGAGAGGTGTATCTGAGGAACTACATTGCTTTGTAAACCTTCTGAGTCTGAGAAGAAAGGAGCAACCTGGTCGTAGCTCTGATACACCATTATTTCCCAGAACGGAGAGAGAAGGTTAAACCCTGATTTGCATTTTTTTTCCTTGGGTAGTCCACATCTGTGCCTACTCTTCTTTTTCCTGCCCATCTTTTCTGCCCCCTATTGAATCGAAATGGCAACGAGACCCTCTGTAATATATGTGCATAGGGACTAAACCCTTGGGAAGCCAAGTTACTCACCAGGACCAATTATTGCTCATTTAAGTACTAGTCTGGTGGTGATTTTTTTTAGAACAAAGATTTTATTTTTTTTTTTTCAGTTTTAGCTAAAAGCAAGAACCAGCTTATTCTAACTGTGAGTCTTGTTAATGATGGCAGGGGGTGTGATTTTTTGAATGCTCTGAGCTATCTCCCTCCTGGAAATAATGTGCCTGGCTGGTAGCTAGAGATGAGGCTGGTAGCCAGAATAGAAAGCTCTCACTTGTTCTCTGCCTGCATGTGAAGAATTTCTTTATTGCCTGCTGCACTTAAGCATCACCTCTCCTGTAAACTTCACTTTTTAAAGCATTTTTTACATGCCATCTTCTAGAAATGCTGAAGTTTTTCCTGGAGTTGCAAGTTGTGTGCATGCTACCAAGGTGCTTTGAGGGTTGTATGTGGTTTGTTGCCTCCATCATACTGAGTATGACCTTGGAGTGACAACATGGATATTGATAAGTGATAACTTGGCTGTCTTACCAACTTGCAGTTTAACTCTGACATGAACTGGATTCTGATTTCTGGGACATTCTGTCTAGGATGTGTTAACAGTGTTTAACTGCTCTTGCTAAGTGGTGTGTTGACAAGTGTTTTGTCTACTTGTGTTAATAAATAATTGCTTAATAATTCCTAGAGTTTACAGTGATATTAATCTTCAGAATGTCTAATAAACAAACTGGACAATGAAGAGTAAGCCCCAAAATCCAATGTTGTCTTTATAAAGAAAATATTATCTTACATTTGTAAGCTTACAATCTATAAGGGATTTTAAATACATGAAAAGTATTCTCATGGTTTGTTTTTCTAAGCTTTCTTTTCAATTCCTCTTCTTTGCTGCCATTTGTGTTACATGCAGGCAACTGGAGTTATTTCGGATGGGGAGAGCAGCTGAGTATGTAACAGTTTGATTTCTTGCAAGTTTTCTGATCCCATAGTGATACAGCATGCTCCAGTGTGAGGAAAGTGGAAATATTCATGCATATAGAAAATCTGTTTCATTGTATTTTCTTTTACTTACACTGAATCTTCATATTTGTGTGGATGGATGGCCATTCATTTTTTCACAGTTTAGCTTTGTTTTGACCATGTTTTAAATGAGTTGCTTGTGCCTTCTACTGGAATTCAAGCATGAGATGGCAGAATTAGACTATTATTCTTTTCCTGTGTAGGTGATTTCTGTTTTTTCACTTGTTAAATGTCTTTTGTATTGGTCTTCATACCCACATAAGCCCAAATCAATGTAACTGAAAACCACAAGGGAATCTGTGGTGATGATTTTTACTAAGCAACAAAGATACACTGGAAGTGGTCACAGAAATTCCAAATGCTACAAATAGGAGCAAATCTGAAAGCAGAAATGGCTGGTGCACACCAATGTGACAGAAGGGTTGTAGGTATTGTAGCATATTCAAGCTTGGTGAGACAGTATCATGGCAAAAGTGGTAGAGCCTTGCTTTACCAGCCTTGGAAAGATAAAAGTCAGATACCGCAGCTGTCTCTGTAGATCTAATACCTGCACCTGAAGACTGGTGTGATAACTCTTGCAAAAGCTGCAAGGTTTTTGTTTATTTTTCCAGAAATTGTGCATAAAGCATCTTCACTTTATGGAAGTCTTACAGGTTCCAACAGGCAAGGCTTCTGCTCGAGATACAGTGCATGGCTTCTACTGCCCATGGGACATGCAGAGATTAATCCATCAGTCTTAGCATGAAGGTGTCTGTTCCCTGTGTTAAAACCAACAGTGAGGGTGTTGCTGAGGGGAGCATGCAAAGAAGGATCACTGTGACTGCTGCCAGCAGGGCGGAGATTCTGCCTGATGCTTTTCCATTTTTGAGATAATGGAATTTGGAGAGGATGTTCTTACTGCAGCCAAGTAACTTAAGTCCGGTGTCCAGCTAATGTTACAGTTCATTTCACACATGGGCCTGTTCTGCATTTTAGATGTCTTTCACCAGTGACTTTTCTGTTTCTCTCCTCCCATGACATGTTTTGTCCTTGTTCTCCTGTCTTTGATCAAACCATAAGTTCTTTGGGCATTAACAGTGTCAATGACTTCCTCATGCTATCAGTGTTGAATGTCTCATTTGTTTGGGGTTATTCTGAGGTGTAATGGGATAACTGAGAATTAACTAAACTATTGTATACCACTAAAATAAAGAGTAGAGTCCTAAATAGCTTTCTTTTATTCCCTAATTTTGTGTGTTTGGGAAGGAAGTGGGGTGCTTAGGCATTGGTCTGTGAGAGATTTACGAGGGTTGTGCAGAGGGTATTTCACCTGTTTATCTGGAGTGTTGGTGTGTTGTGTTTTAAAAGGTACTTGCATTCATGGAGCTCCCTCCCCCTACCTCATCCTTCCTGTGCTGTCCTCTTTGAAATCATGTTAGCATCCTTACAGGCAGGCTTAGACCAGTGTTGATGATGTTTCCAAATGAACTCCATTAGCTTGACAAGGTAATGAAAAATATACTTCTGATTGTAAACTTACAACAGCAGCTGAGAAAAAAGCAGCAGCACCAGCATGTTGGTAGCCAGAAGATTATTTCCTGGTGAGAGCTTCTCGCAAGAGGAATGCTGTAGCCCAGGGTCTTGCTAGTTGGGCAGAGGGCATTTTAGAAAAGACACATATTGTTCCCTGGACTTGGTTTCATTTTTAGGAAAGAGAGAGACTGAAAGAAGTAGGGTAGATGTTCAAGGCAGTCTTTAGACTTCAGACTATCAGTCTAGTTCTTGGCTGTTGAGTGTTTCAGCAGCAGCAAGTATTTTCAGGTGGGAAAAACAAGGTTATGAAAGCTCTTAAACTGAAGACTGAGTATTGCTAACTTGCTGTTTTAAAATTATGCAAATTGCTAATGTATTTTTAAGTGGTGAGGGCAATAGGATGAACTAATGATCTGCAAAGTTGTACTTTAAACCTATGAGTTTTTAGCATGGAGAGCTATAGAAGAGCCTCAGAAAAATATCCTTGTGTCCTTTTGAGTTGTTTTTTTTTTTTCTCTTTGTTACTTCAGTAGTCCTCTTTAAACTAGTATCCATTTTGATTATAAGATTTCAGAAAATGTACTTGGTTGGCAGAAATGTCAATGGTTCAGTAAACAGTGAAGTATTGGGGTCTGAGACTTAAGGAAGGAAGTTGTTGGCAGCTATTGTGAAAAGCTATTTAAATGTATAAAGGGTGGGAAATGTGAGTTGCGAAGGCCCTGGTGTGGGGCTGCTAGAGATCTCTTCTGGACTTGGACTGGAAGTCATTCCTTCAGTTAGTACACTTTCTTCTTTTCTACCATTAAAAACAGACAAAAGCTGTGAAAAGCTCAGTGGCTTACTTTGGAGAAGTAGTGGGGTTTTGAGATGCAGAACCTTACATGAACCTCCTTCATGAATGTGCTGCATTTACTGCTTTTGCCCAAGTTTTTGCTCAAGTTTGTGGAGGATAACTAAGTTTATGGACTGGACCCCAGCTCCCAGTGGTTGATGACACGTCACTGCTAGAAAAGCAGGAGGCAGTTTCAACCTTTCGAGAAGAAATTCTGACGTGCATGGGGACCTTAAAACAACAAACACTTCTGAAAGTGCATTCATCCAGCCACCTGTAATAATTTTTCCTGTTAGCTTTCCTTCCTGTCCTGAAGGTTGATGTAAAGGAAGTTGCCAGAGGTTAAATGTGACTGGTAGAGCTGGCGTGACAGGCCTGTGCAAAGTGGTTTTGAGCTCAGCATATTAAAAGTTGTATGTGTTCTGCCCTGTAACAGTGGTGTAATAACTTCTGGAGGCAGGAGTGGGGAGGAGCAACAGGGTTTCCAGAAGGCAGTTTGTTTCAGAGCAGCTATCTCCTTTCTTGATTTTTCCCCACTCTTTGTAAAAATCCTACTGTGTGATGTGATTGTCCAGTGGGTTTTCTTCTTATGCTGCCTATATGCATGAATATTCAATTGTTAAACATGAATAGAATGCTCTTGCCTCGCCCCTTTGGCCTTACTCCCCACTCTATACAGTGGGTCCAGCAACAAAGAAACAGTTTCCAACCCTTGAGAGCTCTTTGGTGTATGTAAAATTTCTCAAACTGGGATAAAACAATTTTTATATTTATTGTTTTGTATCTTGTTATTAATTAACTGATCTTCAGAGACTGAGGCTAAGCTATAACTTTCCTTAAGGAAGACTTGTTGTATCACCTGTTTGAAGAAGACAGTGCTTGAATTCATCACACCATGTGTGTTGTGAAGGCTGTTTTGCTAAAACATGGGCTGTAATGCCTGACCTCACCATTTGAAGGGATGCTGCATCCCCAAAGCTGCTTTTGCAAGTTCTTGTCAGTCTCTTGCTTAAATAAAATTTGTCAAGTATGTTAATGAATGGGATCATCACCATGTGCAGGCATTTCACAGTATACTTTCTTGCAAAGTGGTATGTGCTATTATCCACATACAGGCCAGGTTTTGGTGCTTTTAATCAGTCTGAGCAATGTCCTCATTTGTGAACACTTCTGTTAAATAAAGGGAGATCACTTGCAGGGTAGATAAAATTCAGCATGTGTAAGAGTTTCTGGAGTTGACCCTTATTTATGAGTCAATTGAGTATTTCTGCCTGGCATTAACATCTGATGAGAATCAACATGTTCCTACCTCATCGATGTTTGTGGTAGCTGGAGCCTGGCATCCTTTAAACTTGTCATCAGAGAGGCATTTTGTGTCGTGACCTCTAAGAGAGTCCCTCATGTTGCACACCAGTAAGAACTGGGAGAAATTCTGGTGCCACCTTTTGTAAACATATATGCTGTAAATGTGTGACAAACATTTAAGCTTATCAGCTATTTTTAGATGTTGCTTAGACATACTGTGGTTCACATGGGAAATCTTCATTTGATAGTGCAAAGATGAGATGTGATGACTGGTTAGCAAATCCAGCTTGTGCTTCTGCAACAGTTTGATCAGGGAATTTGGGAATCTCTGAGCCCACCAGCCGGGTATGGTGACCTGGAGAAGCTGTGTCCTGATTCCCAATAGCCGTAATTGTGTTTTTTCACATGCTGATATTAAGTTTAGCCCTGTATTAGTGAGTTACTGGAGTCACTATTTTTTTGACCCAGATTATTGTACTACTGATTTGGATTTGTGGTTATACTGTTGTGGTGAGTTAAATTGTTTATCCCTAAAGGTGTTGGTCTGTGTCTCTTGCCAGATACCAAACCTGTAATTCAGTTGGACTGCCTTAAGCTCCTACAAGTGTTAATGATTGCGCAGCCACAGCTGGAAGAACTTTGCATCACACTAGTGTTACTTAGGCTTTATCTTAAATGAGAGTTATGTTTGATGGTAAGAAGAAATTACTTGAGCAGTGAAGTCAGGCATTAGAAAGCTCTTTGAAACAGTGTTTCTGTCCAAATAAAAGTAATTCTTGTGCATTAGTTGGTAATGGTTCTAGTGTTCAGCAATGACATTGCTCTGTTGAGTAAGAGCTCATTATCTTTCTGAGGATGGCATGTACCTTGTGATCTACAAATAGATCAATCCTTGTTCCACAGACTGGAAGTTTGGCCCTCCTCAGAGGGGTTTGGAACTTTGGTGTGTGAAATAATTTTTGTGTAGCACATCTTGAGTGTTTCTCCTAAGCACTGAACTGCAAGAAAATTGATGGAAACTGTGCTTTTAATAAAGCTGAACAAAGCAGTGTATGATTGCTGTTAATTTCAGTTGACTAGAGACTGACAGGAACTCTGCAGCATTTAAACTACTAAGAAGTAGGAGGCTTAACTCCACTTTCATTGTGGACAATCAAATTGAATTGATTGTACTTAAGAGAGTAGAGCCAGGCTTTTTGAAGTGGTTTGTATTTTGCAGACATGTTTTCTGCTGGGGTTGTTTTCCACTCTTCCATCCACTTTAGAGCACTGATATAATCTTACTCAGTTGGGAAGAAACTGAAAAGATCACTAAGAACAAAGCTTGGATTAAAAAAATGGAAATTGAATTTGAAGGTGTGGGAAGTGCCTGTGGAACTAAAAGGTGTTCCCTGATGCTGCTTTCCATCTGCTTGGAATTTCAGCAGTTAAATTCAGGTTTTTTTAATGATCTGACATGAAAACAGCACTTTCACTTTATTGGTCTGCCTCATGGTGAATGGCTATGTAGGACACATACTGTTGAATAACTTATCAGAGGGGGCTTTAATTTGATTGTCCTTTTTAGACAGGCTTTTGGTGGCAGAGAGTGTGAATAATGGCTGATCCTTATTTTCCTTTGTTTCAAGCATGTTAATGGTGTGTGTATTTCAGTTTAAGCTTGCAAAGATAAACTTGCATTCTGCACAGCCAAACACAGCCATCCATCATTACTGTATTTTTGATACCTTTCCTCACTATAACTCTATATTCTCTTTTTCTGAAGGGTTAGCAAGCAGAAATGTTTCTGCAGGGAGAGGGACTCACTGGAAATGAGTTTCTACCCTTTTGAAGCTTATCATTACTGTTGACTACTAAAATTAAGCTAACGTGCAATTTTTCCCCTATAAGAAGTAGTATAATTGTTTGTAAGCAGAACTGCTCTCCCAGTTCTTCTGATTTTTTCCTACTGAGTGCTTTTCATTAGTTTCTCTTAACTTAATACTTTTACCAAAATAAAAGGCACTTTAAAAAAAAAAAAACCCTAGAATCCTAGAGTACTGGTTAAGGATGTTGAGAAGAGATAGTATTACAGCTTAAAGGTTGAAAAGTTTCCAGGAAAGAGCTTTCCATAAAGGAATATTTTGGAGTTTTTTTTCCAACATCTAAATGCTCACTTTGGCAACAGTAAAGAACCTGAAATTTTAGGTGTTGGTGTGGGTTTGTTTGTTTGTTTCAAATAAAAACATCTTAATTTGCTTATTAGGAATGACTACAGAGAAATAAACTCCTATGATAGGAAGTAGGAAACTAGGGTATGGAGGCAATCACTGGAATTCTGTGGTACATAATTGAGAGAACTGGAAGTCATAACTCTCTACCAGATGAAGATACATCCATAGCAGAAATAGCGTTTTATTGTCATTCTTTAAAAACTAAATAGGCTTCACTGTCCCAGCAAGGCAACTTGAGAGCGCTGTGCCCTTAACTGCTTTTATTTCTTAGCCTTTGAAGATGCTGACAGTGCTGTGGATGATCGAGATAGTGACTATCGCAGTGAGACAAGTAACAGCATTCCTCCTCTATACCACACGACTGCGCAGCCCAATGCCTCTGTGCACCAGTTCACTGTACCGTCGCGCCTGCAGCAGCAAGGTGTCTTGCGGGAATCCTGTGCTGAGTCCCCACAGAATTGTGATCTGGATTTTCGGGAGCACGTGGCCATCAGGTGGGTGCTGTCTTGTGGGTAATTCTTCTTTTCCCATTGACTTTCCATAGCAGACCCTGAAGGTGCCATACTAGCAGAGGAAGGCAGCTCAAAGGCTCTGAAAGGCCTCTGATAGGAAGATGTTACATGTTTTGTTAACGCTGAGACTCTGCTGTGACCCAGGAAGAACCCATAAGGCTATGTTTTACACCAGATCCGGCAGCTCAGTGAATTACTTTTTAAAGATATGCTCAAGATCAAGGTAACTTATTCTTGGTTGTACCTTATCTTTGAAGGCCAGAGCACCAGGTAATTGCTTGTTTGGTACCATTGCATGGGTGTGCTTCCCAAGCCAGTGAAACATGGTCTAACAGACTTATCCTATTAGGAGTTTCTTCCTTGGAGCAGATTTATTTTCTGTTCTGGATTAGCTCTTGTTCTTCTGTTAGCTCTGCCAAAACAGCTTATTCAGGAAGACAGTCTATAGCAGATTAGGTTTGGGGTTTTTTCTGTTGCCATGTAGCACTGTTGAAGAGTGTGTTTTCTCTTTTGGTTTCCTTTGAGCTGTATGAAAGATAGATTACTTGCTTAAATTACCTTTTTGACCATAAATCAGTAGTTTCACAGCTGCTTTTATCTTCTTTAAGTATTAAGCATTACAGCATTAACTTACTAGGATAATGTCTGTGAGCTAGAGCTGGTTGTGCTGGCAACTGTATAAAATTTATAAAACTGGTGTTCCAAATAAAGGGTGAGTTAAGCATAAGGGGAAAGCAGAAGAACCTGGACCGTGCTGGTCAGCTTGGTAAGAGTGGATGTGTGGAAGAGGCCATGCTGCTGCTTCTGCCTTTGGTGTGGGAGGAGGAACCAGATGCTTAAACACTGTCACAGTTAGAGGTGCACGGTTTTATATGTGTTATAACTGAATCATTCTACTTTATCCCCCTTGGTAAGAATGTTCTTGTTTCCTGAAGTCTTAACCTGAATTCACTTGTCCTCATGGGTGTATGACTGAGGCTAAATTTTACTCATTTTTACCTTATGGTCTTTAATGGTAAAGACTGAAGTTTAATGGCAACGCTTAATGTTGTTACTGTTACTGAGATTTCAAGCAGCAGAGGCAAATGTTCCAACAAAAATGCATTTACTGCAGTGTGACATGTCATTCTTAGTGCTCTCTTCCTAGTCCATTAGGTATCTTATATAAGCATGTTATTCCATTTCCTATGCTATACAGTACTACTGGTTTGCAGTGTTAAAATTGCTGAAGATCTTACTGAGAGCCTGGGAAGATGAGGTGAACGTTTTTCTTTATGGAAGAGTCAAGCTGAACAGGGGTATTGGGCCCCCAGACTGGGGAAGCCAGTGGTGGCTGGGTGTTTTCACAGTTACGTGACTTCCTGGGGTAGTGTTGAGAATACAGGTAATTTTTCATGACTTGCCTTGCTTGGAGTCAGGAAGTGTGTGAACTGTACCTGATGGATGTAAGACCATCCAAAGAAGCACTTTTGGTTTGAATTGTTAAAGAATATGGAGATGGAACATGTATTGTTTTCTGATTTCCTGAAGGTATTGATATGAAAGCATCCGGACTGATAACGTTTATTTAAAAATGACAAGATTTGTAGTGTGCTTTGGTCTAAAATTACTTTCCCTTCAAGAAGGCAAGTCCTAGATGATGATTGATTCCCTCTGAGCATTCCTGTTCCCATGTGCATTTTCCACATGCCCAGCAAGATTTTTTGCTACATATTTAATCTTAAAACTTAGAAAATGCAAATAAGCTTTTCAAAGAAGCTATGTGGGATATTGTTCTTATCAGAAAGGTATGTCTAACGAGAGCTGGCTGAAGAGAAGCACATGGGTAGATCTTAAATATTTTGAAAATGCAGCTGTAGCTGAGTATTGCTGTTTGACTTTTGCTCCTAGCAGCTCTAAGTGCTGTGGACCAGGCAGCCACCTGATCAAGTCAGTGTTCCTGGCAGACTGCAGTTGGTGGTTGCTGTCTTGAATTGGACGAAAAGTTGTCTATGCGAAAATGCTTCAACAGAAACTGGCTGTATTAACACCTCAGCTTTTTTCTTACAACATTTGAATTTGACTGGAAAAGTCATGATCTTCTTTATCAGCTGTTACACATAATTATGTTCCTTCAGTAGAAGTACACGTGTTTTTATTGCCCACTCTCCTGAGGATAAAAAGCACTATACTTATTTATCCTTGGAGTGTGTTTTGTTGCCAACAGCCGGTTTGGTTTCAGAATAGCAGACATCTTCCCCTCAGATATATTTTTAAGCACTAACTTCTCTTTGCAGTGTTAACTTTGTGTAACCATGTGTCCTCCATGTCTCCCTGCTCTTGCTCTATTTACTTCCAAGGCGATATGATAGTATAGATTCCACTGTGAGTGGCCGAACTGACCTAGAGTCCACATCTGAGTCTAGCCAAATGACAAGCCGCCAGTGCTCGCTAGGGAGCAGGCGCTCTCTAGAACTGTCTGATAGGTGGGTTAATCTCTTTGCAGCCTGTGTGCTTGTCTCCTTATTGTTGCTGCTGTGAAGTGGTCTTGTGATACGTTTCAGCTGATACTCGCTGTTTGCCTTGGCTCTGTTTCAGATCTGTGGTAGTTTAATGCTGGGCTGATGTAATCTTTTTCGCCTCTCAGGTGTTGGACTTGTCATTGCTTTATTTCTAGTAAAAGGAATGCTTTGTGGAATAGCAGGGGAAACAGGGAGGGGAGGAATTCAGAAAGAAAAGTAATTCCCTTTATGCCTAAATTAGTCAATTATTGGTTCAACATTTACACCTAATGGCTCTTCAGGCATTCATGTAGCTCCCATTGCTTTCAGCTGAGATTTGGAAGGGCTTGATCCAGTAACTATGGTGGCCCTGGGAGTCTTAAATTTCATTAACTTTAAGAAAATTATTTCAATTACCAACTTAAAATTGCAAGTAAGAAGTGTAGTACGTGTTCTGAACTGTGTACAGGAGGGCTCATTTAAAGTAATTAGTACATTTCCAATTAATTTAAGTTAGCTAATACTGGTGCAAATGAAGCACTAAACCAGCAGTAGTGAAAATGCAGTGACCTATTTCTTTCTCAGGTTTATCCCATCAATACCCTATACTGGGGTGCCCCAGACAGCTCTCAAGGTGAAGACTCTTGTATTAGCAGTATCCATACAATGCTCCTGTGTCCTTTGCCCTTTCCCTTCTCTTGCCCTGCTTTTATGGGGTCAGGGCATGTGTGCCCTCATGATCCTTAGTTCTCAATAATGAATGATGTGAGACAAAGCTGCTGCGCATCTTTCAAATGAGCATTTTGATTTTTTTTTTACATCCTTTTTCTACCTGTTTATTTTTATGTAGGCTGGTAAGAACTCTTCTTGTGAGATTATAGAATAAAGAGG
The DNA here is from genome assembly GCF_965140245.1 of Athene noctua. Lineage (NCBI taxonomy): Eukaryota > Metazoa > Chordata > Aves > Strigiformes > Strigidae > Athene > Athene noctua. Next base: position 11,599,666 of record NC_134077.1, read on the forward strand.
AAGCTTTCTTGCCACTGGCCTTCAGGCTGAACAGTTGAGATAGTCCTTCTGATCAAGGGCTAAGACCTAATCCCAGAATCCCAAGTGTCATTTACTTGGTTTTCTAGGAAGCTTCAGATTGTTTGATAGCAAAACGCTAGCTGCTTTAATCCACTCTCTGACAATGGACAAGTATAGATTGTTGGATCTGTTTAGATGCATTATAAATGGGAAGTAGAGATCCTGAAAAGCATCTGTGGCTTACTATGGCTAATACCCATTGTGACTGTTTTGTTTTGCCCTCAGATGCAGCGACAGCTCTGCGGATCTTCATTTTGCATTGGCAGGAGCCCCCTGAGGGCACTAGCTGCAGTGAGAGCCTTTGCAGAAAAGAGGAGTGATTGAGGAGCTGGAGCTTGTTCTGTTGCTCATGTGTATTTTGTCCCTTGTACCCACTTCCCTGGAGTCCAGTGACTCCAGAGTCTTTGCATGCACTCTCTGCTCTGTAGCCACACTTGCGAGAAAAAAAAGTGCCTGTGTGCTTTATGAGTACTGCTAAAACAAAGTCTGCAGCCTAGAGTGACCGAAATGCATGCATAGCGTAGTGGAATGGTGTGCGTGGGCACTGTATCTCAAAGTAGTCCCGTTACTGTAATAAGTGACTTTTTTTCAGCATGCCTAAAAAAGTAACAGCAGAGTACTGGTGCAGCCAAGGCTGTGTGCCCTCACTTGATCACAAAAAGCTGTTCGCCTTCAAACAAGCATTTCAAAATTTTGTGAAACTAACTGGTGGAATATCATAACCCGTGCTGCTTTTTTTGACTACTTGATTGAAATGTAATGGTGGTAAATTGGCAGGGTTTCAGTTTTGTTATCTCTGAATGTTTCTCATTTTAATTTTCCTTTATTTAATGCATGTTTTTTCATTACTATTTTTTATGTCCTTTCTAGAGCTTTTTAAAAATACTGTTATTTTTCCTTTCCTTTTTTTTTTTTGCTGCCTCTCTTCCTTTCCCTCCCACCCTTTTTATTTCTCATCTTAGACAAGGTTCTCTAGATAGAAATGAAAGAGTCAGGATCATTCTATTTAACTGTGAAGATGGAGATGAAGAACAGGAGAGTAACTATGAAGAGCTAGGAAAACTACTAATAGATGAATTCTTAGAAAAGAGTCATAAAAATAGAAGTTGGCAGGAAACAAATGTTAAAAAGACACAAACTCTCTCAAAACCAGAAAATTTCAATCACTGTGAAAGATCAAGGTGCTACCAAAATGTGTGTGTGGAGTCAGGGTCTGTAGATGTCCCTAGGTATCCTCAGGAATATGACACAATAGATAGGAGAAGGAAAAAGAAGCTGCGATACAATTTTGAAGAGAGTGAACAAGTAAGCCTGCCAAGTATTGATGGTCTGCAGTTTCCTGGGGAGAAAACAGTTTATTTCAATGGTGTGGCGACTAGTTCTGAACCTAATAATGATTTCCCAGTATATGATAGAACTGGAAAATATACCAGCAGCTCTGAAAGTAAGGAACAGTTACCTGATTATCCCATCCTGCGTCCATACAAAAATGGCTTAATGGTTAAAAGTGGCAAGTTGCCCAACAAGCAGGGAGTCAACCATGAAGGCTCACTCCACCTCAGTAACAGTGAAAACATGAAACTCACGGGGATTCCAGATAACACTTTTGTGCCTGTGGATTCCCTTGAGGAATTTGACAGCAGTGCTTCTGATGAGTTCCAGTACTCTCCTGTTTCAGATGATGAAATGGAGGAACTGGCTATGCTTTCACCAACGTGGTGTGATTCTGACATCAGCCATTTGAGAGATTTCACTGTTAATTACCCTGCAAATATGGGCTCCCAGTTAAAGGCTAGCTGTGATAAAAAACACAAAATGAAAGGGAGCAAGCATGGTCATCCTGTGCAAGACTTAACACAGTCTCCTGTTGAAGAACCCAGTGAGGAGTACATCGACACCATGGATGAACTTCAGTGTCTGGTAGAATCAGTTTCGGAATACTTGGCTGAAAAGGAGGAAGAAATCAGCAAATTTGGTACATTGCCAGAGACCAGAAAAAATGTTGAGAGCGTGTCACTGAAGCAGGATAATGTTGATAATTCAGTAGAAGGCCTGAAGTCTGAACAAACCAAACATTCTGCTGTAGAGGAGAGTACCAAGGGCAAATGTGAACCTCTCCCAGACTTGTCAGGTGTGAAGAATACCGTGAATTCTCTGTTCAGCTCTTTCACTGAAAAGGTGGGGTCAAGCACCAAGCAGCTCACAGCCTCTGTTGAAAAGCTTGTTTCTTCCACTCCAGAGAAGACAGAAACCAGAAACTCATCAGAAAGTGGAATCTCAAATGTATTTTCTAGTTCATCTTCTGGAATGACAGCAGATGGTAAAGCTGACACAAAGTTCTCCGTTCACTCTTTGCTACCATCCCAGGTGAGTGGTGATAAAAGAGCTCAGACTGTAAACTGCAACAAGCCAGAAACCACTGAGATTGACAGTCAGGCTTCTGCACTGCCTCATCTCCAGCAATCACAAGAAACTACTGCCAGCAGCCAGCAGAGCCAACATTCGGTTATGAATTCTGTTCTAGGCATGTTGAATCCTTTAAAGATCTTCTCTGAGAAGGAAGTGCCAAAACAAGAAGTCATAAAGGAGGAGCACACTGAAGAGGACAGCCACGCCGTGAAAGTTGATGAGGCAAACAGAAGCGAGAAACCATCTGGACAGATGGCAGACAGGACCAGCAGTGTTATTCCAGAGATACGGCTGAGTGAGTCTAGAAGTGAGACAGAGGTGAACACAAATAGCACTTCTGTGTCTTCAATCTTTGGCAGGCTCACAAGCTCAGTCAGTTCCTTCAGTCTGAAAGCCAATTTTGATGGTCTCTTGTCTCCCAAGCAGCAGGATGCGCCACAGAAGCAGTCAGATTTGCATCATGTTACAAAGCAGGCAGATACCACTGTGCAAGAGGGTACACCCACTGCCAGGGAGCAGCCTCCTTCAAATCTCATAGAGGATCAGCATGCTACAGGTCATGGGCTGGGAAACAAGGAAAACAGAAGTAATGTGGAACTTAATTCACAGCCTCCAGATCAGGGTACCGCATCTGAAAGCTTTTTCAGTCCACTCAAGAAATCTTTCAGTCAATTGTTGCTTCCTTCTGCTGAACAAGAGCAGAAAGAAAGTACATCTGGGCTCTTTAAAAGCCGTAAGTCTGAGGAGGATATAAGACAAAATAGTTCATCAAATGAGGAACACTCGTTTCCTTTCACTGGGAAACTTCCTTTTTTGAGTGGGTTGGTTTTATCAGAAAAGCAGGAACATATGAATGAGAAAGAAGGTTTTATTCCTTCATTATTTAAATTTTCTTCTGCAGAAAATCTAGCACCTTCACAGGACCAAAGAAGTAATCTGACTTCTAGTGACATCTGTTTGCTTGAAGACGAAAAGAGTAATTCAAAAAATGCCTTTTCATTAAAGTCTAGCTCTGTTCCAAATTTATCAGACCATAAAGAGGAACTTGAACAAACAAAAAACATGAAAAAAGAAAACCTACCTAGTGCCCAAGTAAATAGAAAAAAACACCAAGAGAGTGCCTCTGCTATGTTTAAGGCTACAGGAGAGCAGCAGAGAACTAAGATTACTCAGAAAGAACCTAGAAATGTAAAAGGAGGATTGACAAGAGAAGGGCTAAATGCACCAGATTTAAATGATAGCTCAGTTGAATCAATCTCTTCAGCCAGAAGGCCAGAAGCTGCAAGTGCAGATGATATGCAGAAGAAGCACATGCCAGGTTTTCTTTCTGGGTTTCTTCGCATTTCCTCCAATGAAAACACAGCCACTAATCAGGACTTGACTTTTAAAAGTGAGACTGATGGCCAGAAAAGCAGTTCTCCTGGATTATTTTCTGGTTTATTTAAATTAGCTTCAGGTGAAAACTTAGCTGAATGTAAGCAAGAGAAAATGAAGACAAACTCTCTAGGCTTTGTGAAGCTTTTTGATAGAGGGGAGGATTCTAGCTCGGAGACAAAACCCAGCAACTCTGGAACGGCTTCTGACACTCAAAGCAGCACTGTAGAAAAGCAAGAAGCTTCCAGCTTCTTTAAAAATCTCCTTCCCAGACCAAAGGATAAACTAGATAATGTGAAAACGATTGAATCATCCAAAACTACTGACTGCCTGTCCAGTGCAAGAGTAAATAAAACAGCTGAGCCCCAGGTTCCCCACTGTGGGCATCCTGATGCTCTAAATCCTCAAGACAAGGTACAGGACTTGTCTGGAAAGTCTGAAAATAGTAGGCATATCCCTTATCAGGATGCAGGATCTGAAGTTTTTCCAACTGTCTTAAACAAAGGATCAACTGAATTTCTCAACTTAACTAATAAAAGCTATAACCCTACAGAGCAGTACTCAGTTTTTCAGGAAACAAGAAGCCATTCTAGCTTTGAATGGGAATATGAAGTTGGGGAACTTGCTGACACTCGCGAGATAGCAGTACCAGTTTACTACATGTTGAACCAGAACTGTGCTCTGCCCCCTCAGTTCTTGGACTGGCCTGAAAATGATATGATAGTGAATCTCTGTAAAAAGGATGGAAATGCAAATGTGACGAATTGGCAGACTAATGCCAATTTTGATGGACAGAGTTTAGATTTAAGTGTAATGTCATATGAGTCATTTGACCAGTTAATGTTTCCAGACGTTTGTTCAGAAGAAAATGATGCATGGACTGCTAATTCTCTCAATGAAAGTTACAGCACCTTTCCACCATTTGAAAGAGATGGCAGTTATTCACTGGAAGAGTTGCCCATGGATTTAAGCTACTCCTCTGGTTGTGATGCGACTATGTGGACTCTAATTGACCAAGAGACTTTAAGTATGGATGAGAGCTTTATGTACTCATCCTATAGCCAGGAGTATCAGGAGTGGCTAACGATGCTTGAACAGGGTATATGGTGGTCATCAGAAGATGGTGATTGTGGATACTACATGTACAGTGATAGCCAGTATGTGTATTCACTTCTCACTGATCCCACTGGACAGTATGTCTATGTGTGTGCTCCCGAAACCTATTCCTACCTGGACTGCTGGGATTATAATTTTCAGATGGATTCCATTCCAAGAGCTGTGCTAGAAGACAGCACAATTGCGGTTTGTGGTTTTAAAGTCCCTCTTGGCAGTGAAGATGAGCTGTTTTGGTTTGCTGAAGAAGAGTCTTTAGATGATTATGCAACAAATAAACCTCTGGATTTGTCAGTAGCTTTGCAGAGGAGCAATCAGCTAATGAACATGAATTTGGAGACTTTTTCACAAATGTTTGAAGAGTCTATTTACTACCAGAGAGAACAGCCGTTAGACTTCTCAGGTTATAAACTTCAAAAACTCAAAGTAGATTTTAGACCTGAGAAGGAAGCCCTGAATTATTCAGAGGAGTCTCCGCTAACCCTTGATCTCAGAATACATTCCAGAGTGGCTTTTGATAAATTGCTGAGTAAGGAAGGCCACACCAAGGAAGCGGATAAGGCTGTTCCTGTGACAACTACTGGGAGTGGGTCATCAGGATTCTTTGGTTTCCATCTGTTTCAGTCTGCTCCTAAAGCTGAAGAAACTGTGTCATCTACTGAAATAGTACTTGAAGCAAAAAAGACTGAGGAAGATAAGAAAACGCCAGTGAACAAAGTTAGCTCTTTATTTTCTGCTTTGGGTGGACTAATTGGAAAGCCTTCAGGTCCTGACCCTGAGAGATCAGAAGATTCTGCCTTGAAGAGAAAAGACACACAGTCAAAATCATCTGAAAATAAAGCTGATGTATTATCCCTTTCACCAGATAATAAATTAGATGAGACACAAGCAAGGCAAAAGTTTCCTGCTACATCAGAACAGAGAAGATATACTTCATCAGAACTTAATTGGGAGGCTGCTAGAAATGAAAAACCAGAATTAAATAGGGATGAAAACATCCATGTTAAAAAACCAGGATTAACAAAATCTCCTCAACCGAGCCAAACTGCTCCAGATGGCAGGCCCATGCAAGAAGAGAGAACTGTTAAAGCAACACCAACTTCCAGGCATCTTGAAGGGCATGCAAGTATTAATGAACCTAGTCAGTCACAGCCAAATCAGAGCCATCCAGCTACTGAGCCTGAGGAGACATTATTTAAAAGTGCTCTGAAATTGTTTAGTCTTGGAGAAGATTCTCCTGCAAAGTCAACTGCCAACAAAACCCAAGCTTCTGGATTTTTTGATTTTTTTAAAACGCAAGTAAGTAAACCACCACAGCCATCACCAGATTTGGAAGAAAGTCAATGTGGTAAGCCAGAAAAGGTGATACAGCCAGAACAGAAGGAAACTTCCAGCATCTCATCATTATTTGGATCTCTTGGAGAACTCTTCAAAGTGGAGGCTGTGTCTTCTCAACCAACCTCAAGTACTGCGACTCTGCCAAAAACCAATAGCAGAACTGTGGCTGAGTCAAGACAACAAATGGAGAAGTTTGAGGGTCTTCAAAGTGGCAGTACACCATGTCTGTCCTCTACCCCTAAGGAAGGGGTGAGAACAGAAGGCATGGACGGGCAGGACTCTCCTAGCCCTGGGGTGCAAATGGAACAACGAAGCCGAAAAGCTGAGGAGGAGTCTCCTGAGAATAAAAAAGTGCCTCCTGAAATCGCTTCACAGATGCCAATGAGTGTAGGTCCCAAAGTAAGCCAAATGAATCAGTCAGCTCTGCAGCAAAGCAGCATATCTGCAGTTACACCAAAGCAACAAGGTGGAAATCACTCAGAAGGCACAGTTAATCAGGCAAAACCAAAGCCGGGTCAGACACCTAAAGAGTCAGGTTTCAGTTTCCCATTCAGCTTTTCTGATATCACTGCTTCGAAATCACAGCCAGCACAGTCAGCCAGTAGGAGCATATTCTCCTTCTTCACTGGATCAGATGAGCCAAAGCCTTCAGCACCTACTACTGCTTCTGCTAGTGGGAAGCAGCAAGAAACAGAGGGACTGTTTCATCTGCCCTCCTTCTTCTCCAGCAGTCCAACTGCTGAGAAGAGCATACCTCAAAGAAGTACTAGCTTTAGCTTCTTCAATTTGACATCCTTTTTGGATGAAAAGCCACAAACTGCTCCAGAACAGGAGAATGATACAAAATCAACTAAACTAGTGAACTCTAAGCCAGATGTGAAGCAAAATATTTCCACTGGCTCTGGTGTCAAAATTAACAGTTCTGCCAGGCAACAAGATGCTGACAATAAAGAAGTTGATGATATTATTGCAGCAGTGACCGGCATACAAATGTCTAATAACCTCATGATCCCAGAAGATAATCCAGAAATGCTGGCAGTGGAAAATGTAGGAAGTGTTGCTCAGGTAGCTGAAGAGGAAGACCTAGAGAAGCTTCCACAGACCAATGACACTGCAGTAACCAATTTGGCTGCTTCTGGTCCTTGCCTTCAGACTACTTCCATAGGGGCAGAAGACTATGCTTTGGGTAGCACAGGGAAAATGGACAGTTTTGCATTATCTGTTGATAAAGAAGAGCCTTATTCTCCAAAAGCACAAGCTCCTGAAAAGGAAGATTATAGCATGGCCTTAAGTATTAAAATGGATGCCCAGAGTCTAAATGACATAAATATTACAAGTGACATAAAAAATGAAGTGGTCTCTGAAGAAGTATGTGTACAGCATGAGTTGCCAGAAGATAAATTACCTGAACAAACTCTTGGTGACAGGTTACAACAAGCACAAGAGCTACACTCTTCTCCTAAAATGACAGAGGCATCTGATTTGCAAAACAAACCTAAGGAACCTGAGGGTGAGAAATCTGTACTGGATTCTTCAGTTGAAATGTTTTCAAGTTTCATGACAAAAATGAAACCACCTAAAACATTTTCCAGTTTCTTTTCCCAACCTCAAGCTACTGCACCTCCTACTGCACAGAAGAAAAGCTCCTCTTTCTTTGGTTTCTCATCCCTCCCAAGTGGCCCAGCACCGACTTTCACAAATGATCTCTTTGGTATCTTTAAAGGTCCAAAAGAATCTCCAAAAGAGATGCCTCAAAAATCTACCCCTAAACCTCACAGCGATAGTGTGAAAGATGTCACTGGGTCTGTTCCAGCAAAACACTCTAGTGAGACAGAAATTACAGCTGCAGCCAAAGAGTCTAAAAGAGATCTTACGAGCTCTCTGAAGGAGGATGTATTATTACCTGTTTCAACAGAAGAGAACTCCACAAAAGAGTCTCCTATGAAAGTAGAAGCTGAGGAAGAAAGGAACTTGGCAACCTGTAAAGAGGAACCTTTGAGGATCACTCCAGAAACAGCAGTGTCTAGTGAAAATCAAGCCTTCGAGATTCTGCAGTTGGATAATTATGCACAACCCTCTGAGATGGTGGATAGTAAGCCGTGCCAGTCTGATCTCAGTAATGCAGTTGATGCAGTGCAGACTGAGGCTGCTAACCAGACTGATATAAATACATGCCAACTAGATGTGGGATCGTCACATGTAACAGAGGAACAGGCTGTTCCTACAGACAAGGCAGCCTCTGACATCCTTCAGACTGGCTATTCTGATGGGTTTGAACTGGAAATGGAAGCCCCAACTGATGAGGCAGAAACAGACCTTTCCCAATTGTCTGAGAGTGCTACAGTTGATTCGGAGCCTGCTGTTACAGAGGATCAGGACAATGCTGGTATCGATCAGCAGGACATGATCATTAGTAATGGGAGAGAACCCACAGCTCCAGCTGATGAGCCCACTGTTCATCTGCTCCAGCAGAATGAAGAGAAGACAAGTGAGGTAGAACAGCAAACTGCTGAACAGGCAAAACATTTAGGGTTTGATGAGGTGCCTGCTGAAGGGGTTGCTTTCAAATGTGACTTGAAGAATCAGAGTAAACCTAATAATGTTCCTTCAGATGCAAACAGTAGTAAAATGGTCTTTGAAATACCAAGCATGCCCAGTTTGCCAAAATTCAGCTTTATGTCATCTGCTGATAGTGGAAAGCCGTTTGGGTCATTCTTCTCTCAGCAGCAACCTTCGGTTAATAAAGCAGGGGCAGATCAGGGTCTCATGTCCAGCTTTAAGAAATTTTCTTCGACTCTGTTTGAAGGAGGTAGTGAAGAAAAGGTGAGTAAGCCAGAGAGTGCCCAAGGAGCAGTATTTGGGAAAAAGCTAGATTTCTCCTTTCCCTGGCAAAAAGACAACAGGGAGACCTCTGCCAGAACGGAACCACATGTACCACCACAGGCTTTGTCAAAACCAGATGACAAGGTGTTAGGAACAGTTAGTTCAGATGAAAACTCAAAATCTGTGGTCCCAGATCAACTGACTGATGCAAATATAGAAGTAAACTTGTCTTCAAAGCAGCCTGACACTGTAGACAATGAACTTTCTGAAGAACCATCTGGTGCAAGTGCTGTTGATGATATATCCAAGAAAGAGCTAGGAGAAAAGTTTGATAAAGAGTCAGATCATCAGCAGAACATGATTTCAGGTGAACTGCAGAAAGAAGATCAGGCAGAAGAGCATGAAGCAGAAGAGCATGAACCAGACAAGCCTGAACTGAAAGAAACTGAGCTTGATTCCGCTCCTAATGGAGCGATGCTTCATCCTAGCACGCAGGCTGCAGATCTGAATAGCACGGAACAACTGAAAGAGAAAAGGCTAGTTACAAATGAGTCATAATAAATGGCTTCAAGTTTTTGACCATTTATAATGCAATACTGCAGTAGTAGATATTGGCCTTGGTGTCTGGTGTTTGTAGCTCAGTCCCATCCCCTGTTTGTTGTCAAGTGTTTGTAGTAGTATTACTGATAGCTGTCACAGAGGATGTGACAAAGTGCAGTCACTAGTCATGTATGAGCCCTGAGACCATTTTTTCACCATTTCCCACTCCTTTTTCTGTAAGTGTAATTGGATTTTCCATGTTCTTATACTGTGTCCCTCTGAGTGAGATGCTTTTAGTGCTGATTTCATTAGCCTTGCATAAGTTGTATAATTTGTGTGTTAATTCCAATGCATACAATTCACTTTGCTTTCTTCTTTTGCGATAATTATGTTGTATTTGCTAAGAAGAAAGTAACATTAGGTAGAAGGCTTTGGAAGGAATGAGTATTTTGTTTTCAAAATGCGAGGTACAGGTTTTTAATTGTAGAGAGTAATTTAACTTACTGCTGGTGTCTTATAGAACTAGTTACGTTCATTTCATGTTATTGAAGATTTTAAAACATTTTCAGATATATCAGTGAAGGCATTCTAATGCTTGCTGTTCCTAAAATCTGCGCAAAGGTTATTTTCTACAGTTAGGAAAACCACCAAAGGAAGTTATCAGTATTTAATGAGTCTGTATTCAGTCTTGTGCATATGTTAAGTTACAGTTGCCCTCAAAAATCAAAACAGAGACTTGCTAAATGTATATCTCTGTGTGATGTAAGTGAAACTTGTGCTTCTGATTATGTAATTTCAACACTGCACTCGCAAGGCTTCCTATCTGGCTTCAAATTCTCCTAAGTTGCAAGTGAGAGAAACATTAGTGCTGCTTAATTCTTGGCTGTAGTTTTCCTGACTGCATGAGAAATTGCCATCCACTGTATTTTCTGTGAGGATTCTAGGAATTCAGTCCTGGGAGTGGTGTCCTGAATCACAGAGATCATCCCCCTTTGGGGTTGGTCTTTTGTATAAACTAAATTCTTGAAAAAGCTCTATTGGAGTGAGATGTATAGCTCCCCATTGAGCAATTGCTATACTTTTGCAAAAGGTTTTAAGTTGATAGTCTTGGCAACCTTAATCATGACTAGTGTATTTTATCAGAAATATATAATATATATAAAAATAAAGTTAACTTTAAGTTAACCGTACTTTTGAACAGTGGTCAGCTAAAATGATCATGGTGAAGACCTTAGCAGCAGTGGCACTGCAGAAGACAGAAACGCTTCCAATCTGAATTGCTATGTTTCCATTCTTACTCCTGTCTGGTTATTTGAATATCTTCACTGGCAGTTTCTGGCTAATATAAAGTGAAGAAATAGGCAGCTGGTGCAAGAAAGACTATTGGCACAAATGGTCTATACACTGGTAGGCTGTGTATGAAGTATTTCTACTGCCTACCAAAGTTTTTGAGGTTTGGAAGTCTAGATCTAGTTCAGGGAACATAATAGTTAATTATGACTTTATAACACATCTTTTCAGTAATATTTAATGTCCCACTCAGTTTGTTAGATGTGCAGATTGCTTTGTGTTTCTCCAAGTCACTGTTTTTTTCTGATGGACTTTCTTACTCTCTCATAGTCCTGCTGGCAGTAGTAGATATGACTCCTCTTGTAATGTCAGCCAGGGAAGCTCTCACCTAAGTGAGCTGGACCATTCCCATGAAAGTGCCCATGGCTCCGAGCAAGAAGATGATCACCAGGAAAGAGAGGCAAATAATTCCTACCACAGTTTGGGCAGCTACCAGAAGAATGGTCAGGCATGGCTCAGGGAACAAGAGGAGCCTCATGGCAAAGGAGAGGAGGAGAAGGTCTGCGAGACAGAGGAGAAACGTGTAGACCATTCTGCAGCTAAGTTACCTCTGGAACTTGAGAAGCCCAAGGATGTTGGTGCAGGAACCCAAGTGAGGTAGGTGAAACTATTGCTGAGTTATTTTTAACTAATTTAAAGAGGATTCCTCTGTTTGCTATTCCCTGGAGCAATTATATACATTGTTCTTTCAGCCTTCTCTAACAACTAACTTGATGTTGCTGATCTGTGAAACATCTTTTATGTGAAGGACCAGTTATTTACAAGCTATTATGAGCTTATTATGGCCAAGTTCAAACTATGGTCAGTATGTATGTAAAGAGGAACACCTGCTAGTGCCCTGAAGCTCATCTACTGTATTTTCAGTTTCTGGTTTGATGACTGTAGTCTGGCCCAAAGATAGCTGCTTCCATTGCTCATGTGTGATCAAGCTTACATGTGAGCAACAAAGAACTACAGGTAGTCATGGTTAGAGCTGCACTAGTTCCTTTCTTGTGTAGTAGGTTACCACAATTAGAGTTAGTGTTTATGTAGTAGGTTGTAGAATTACAGTATGAATAGACATGTTACTCTGACTCACTGTGGCAACTCTTCTTGTCCTTGCACTTGGGCTTTCCAAGCTGCCAACAGTACTGAAAACAGTCTTCAAAAGTATTTCAGCTCAGTTTGAGGGAGTAATGCACTGGATTTTGTATAGGTTCTACAGGAATTTCAAATTTCATTACTTAACTTTGGGAGTGACTTTTTTCCTTTGAGGTAATCAAGTCATTGCAGCCCCTAGCATGGATATGGTTATACTTTCATGAGGGATTGTTTTCATTTGTTTCAGTTCTTTCCATGGAAAGATGTCTCCCTGCCTGTACGCTTTGGAGGGTACAGCTGGTGTCACTGTGCTTATGTGAAAGAATTAACCACAGCAGTTCATGTGTAGGCAACCCTTACACTAAAGATGAAAAAAGGAAAACAAGACTAGAAAAAGTGTTAAACTGTTTTTAAACTCTGACTCACTTTCCTCTTCTCCTTACAGAGCCGCAGGAATCTTGTCCCAGAATGGCTGGCCTATATTTGTTCACAGGGAAGGTTATTCACATAGTCGGTTTCAGGCTAATTTAGGCATATAAGTTGGATACTCCCGCATCACTGGCTCCCTTTCTCTCCACTCTCTGGCAATGCTTTCCTGTCTCCATGGAGTATGCATGGAACTGAGCTCTGAACATTGATCCTTAGAGTTGCACCTGAGTTAGATGTGTAGCATGGATGCATGTTGCTCTGAGCTATGTTGTTTTTGTTTGTTTTTTTTTTTACTGTCAGCAGTGCAGGGTGCTTTGCAGACAGGGAAAGATGTTTGTTTTGGTGATTTACACCTCAGCAACATACAAAAGAAGGAATGCAACCAAAGGCCCAATGTATCACGAGGTTAGGGAATGTAAAATATGGTGGGGACACTGAGATGAAGCATTGCTGCCAGATGCACGTTGCCCTCTTGGAAAACTGTAGGCGAGGGTAGAGTGAGAAAGGTGCAATGAATGGGAAAAAACACAGCTGAGCTCTGTTGCCAGTGTTTTCACTAAAGAGAGGCTATAGATTTGTAGCAGTAGGGGTGAGTAGGCAGGGCAGTGGTTACAAGGGATCTGCAACAGGCGTGGGGATGGAAAATCTTCCATTTGCCTCTTTGAGTGTGCAGTTATCATAGAATCACAGAATGGTTTGGGTTGGAATGGACCTCAAAGATCATCTAGTTCCAACCCCCCTGCCATGGGCAGGGACACCTTCCACTAGCCCAGGTTGCTCAAAGCCCCGTCCAGCCTGGCCTTGAACACTGCCAGGGAGGGGGCAGCCACAGCTTCTCTGGGAAGCCTGTGACAGGGCCTCACCACCCTCACAGGGAAGAATTTCTTCCTTACATCTAATATAAATCTACCCTCTGTCAGTTTAAAACTGTTACCCTTCATCCTATCACTACGTGCCCTTGTAAAGTGTTATGATACCAATGCGTTGAACTGGCTTGATTTGGTATCTTGGACTGCTTTCCTGATGTTCTGATCAACATCATCTTATGCCCGGGGCTGGATTGTATCCTAGCTTATATCTTTCAGCTCATCAGTTTCCAAGACTGTTCCTGGTCATAAAGAAACCTCTGCTTTACCCTCTCACTCCTAGAGCATGTGCAGAGCTATTTTGACTGGAGCCTGTTGGTTACTTCAGCTTCCAGAGCTGAAGCTTTGATTACACTGTGTAATATTGAATCTTTAATGCTACAGATAAATATTTTTTCATATAGTGATTTTCTGTTTCTTGCCTTTAAGCTACCATGGGGACAATGAGCCACCGCCATTTGCTCCAGCAAGAGCCCACTGGATTAGAGCTATTAGCAAAGTTCGACTGCAGCTTCAAGAGGTAGGATGGAGTATTGTTTTGCTCCTTCTCTGTGCTACCTGGGTTTTAGATCTGTGGTGGAAGGTTGCATTTTTTCTTCCTTGTAACACCTCTTAGAGTTTTGATGTTTTTCAGACAAAAATTTAATCAAATGTATTGTATAGGACTGTAGCATGTTATGATGGTCTTAAAGCTATCTAATTCTATCAGACGTTCTGAACATCATTGTGTGGAACTAGAGATGAATATCAGATAAGAGGCAGAAGCAGAGAAATTACCTCTGAATTTGTAAATAATTATAATGTCTGGGACTAAAAGGTTTGTGTTAACCTGTTCAAAATGAAGACTTTTTCTCAAGGCAACTTGGGGGTAGCTTGTTAGCTTAGTAGGAGTTATCTGTATTATTTGTCGTGTGAAAATGTTCCTTGGGAAACTTTACATCAAATATTTTTATATATACTAATTGAAAGTGGGTGTATAATAAGTCTTGGTATTTCCATTTCATGAAAGTAAGATTTAAAAATAAATAATCTTGATTTGGAAAGTCAAAAGGAAAAGGTTGTGACATTTTCTTCAACAGTATAAACACTCTTGTTTTAGGAAACAGCGATTAAGACCCAAAAAGTTGTTGTGTGGTTTTTTTTTTAAAAAGTCTTATGCTTTCATCCATCTGTGTGCCTACAGAAAGATAACATATGGTGTTCATATTCTATAGATGATAAACTATTGCTTACTACCCAAATTGCAGAGTTAATATATTTCATTTAGAAATACTACTTTCTTCTAGAGCACTCTTGTTTTTATAAGAAATTATTTTACAGTATCTGTCTATCTATCTACCAGTAGCAGGACTTTTCTTTCTCGTCTGGATTTGTAGTAAATTTTTAGGAAAATTATTTTAATTTTTTTTTTTTTTTATCTGGAGAGTCATCTAAAGTGCCATTGCAGAAATAGTTTTCCCCTTGGCTTATCTGGATTGTAAATTCTTTCCCGTCTAACAATTACTGTGTTATTTCACTTCTGAGCAGAAGGAATTTGGGTCAAAACTGTCAGTATGACATGGAAAGTGTAATTCAAGAACACCGTTAGTATCTAAGAAGAAAAGGATCTTCTGTTGTGATTTTGTAGAGCATGCAAGAAAAACAGTTTGGTCTATGCCTTATGGAAAACAAGTGCAGAAACATAATGAAGGGACAAGAGATTCAGTGATGCCTCTTCCTGGAGATGTCTCTCCTTTTTTGTGGTTTTTTTTTGGGGGGGGGTTAATGGATTTTTTTTTTTTTCCTGAGCCAGTACAAGGTCCATGAGGTGGTTCAGCGTCAATCTTTGTTTCTGCTGAACTGGAAGGAAGATGTACTTTGAGATGACTGTCACAGAAACACTAGTTATGATAGAAAAATGTCATCATTTGCTTTGCCTTGACCACTTCTAACAACTATTGGTACAAAATTCCCTTAAAACAAAAAACAGATGGAGCTTGCCATCAGACTGCTCCAGGGCTTAGCTGTCTTTACTCTCCAGAGACTTTTCCTGACCTCTGCTCTAGATCTCTCTTGTGCCATACAAATCCATTTCTTGTGACTAGGACAAGTAGTAAAGGAGCAGAACAATTTGTTTCCTCTCTGTTATAGTGGAGGGGAGCTGCAAAGAGATCATGAAGCCCCACATGCTCTTCTCATGTTCAATAAATGACCCTTTTTCTTTTAGCCTTTTCTTGTCAGGGTTTTGGTGGTTTTTTTTAGGCACTCTAATCAGCCCCTCTTTCCCTGCCCTTCCCACCTTCTCCTTTCTTTGTTTTTCCTGAAGTGCAGTGTCCAAAGCTGAATGTAGAAAGCCGGCGGAGAGCCTGCTCAAGTGCACTACAGAGCAATGTTTGTCCTCTAGGCTGTGATCCTGATATCCCAAGATATCAGGCATCCTGCTGTGATGGTGCCTTTTTATCGCAGACTAACACTGATGCATAGTTAGTCTCCTACCCTTCCTAGAGCTGAGGTTCCTTCTGAAGAAAGTCTTTGTCAGTTGTTCCTTAGCCTATATTTGTGTTGGATTACAGCTGAATATGGCTTTGCACTTGTTCTTACGTTTTTTTCACTCCTTAAGCTGTCTGTCTTTTCTTGCTCTGTTGTGCCTACAAATCCTTAACTTGTATGTGAAAAAGTTGTGTAGTACCCAAGCTGCCAGGCTGTGTGCTACCAGAGCTGCTTCAGGGACCCTGCTTGATACATTCTTTGAGCTTGGCTAGCCTGAATATAATTTTTTCCAGTGTGTTTGCATCTATTTTAGCAATTTTATCCAGACCTTAGGATATAAAACTTCTTCTGTGCTTCTCCTACCCTTGAGTCTAATTCACCTTGTTATAGAAGGAAGTGAAATGCATTTGACACAGTTCTACTCTTGATGAAACCATGCTCACTGTTATTTTTCTCCTTTTTATGTTCTGGAAGATTTGCAAATAATTTGATTTTTTTGTTCCAGTCTTCAATTCCCAGGATGGGGAGGAGAAAGTCAAGTTAGTGCTTTCATAATTATCCAAGCCCTCCTCTTCCTATTTTTTTAAACATAAATGCTTGCTTTGCCCTTTTCATATCTCCAAGTGCATTGCCTGTTTTTCAAGTTCTTAGTGCTTTGTGATTGTTGGTCTTGCAACCTAATACCCAGGGATGAAGATTTATCAGGGCCAGCTGACTTAGAAATAACTACCTTGCTTTCAAATTTGTTTTCTTTTATGGCAGCTTGTTTTTTATAACTTGCTAAGATTTTTTTCCTTTTTTTTTACAAAACAGTATTAATTCTGTCAGCTGCCTGACTGCTGTTGTCCCTGTCAGTGAAGATCTAAAGCAATTAAGGCATCAAATGTTCCAGCCTTCTTCATGTCACCTGATGATAGCTTTGTCTTCCTATGAGTAGCAGCCATGGTTCTTCTGTCATATTGTGTGCTCACTGCTAGGTGTTTGATTTTGTGTGTCAGCCTTTTGATTTCTTTCCTGTGCAATCATGCTTGGCCTTAAAACCTTCCTCAAGAAGAGGGTTCAAGCCCTCTGGAGAGGAGGACAGGTCTCATTATATGTCCTTTCCTTCCTGTTCACTGGGATAGCTTGTGATTTTTGTGTGTTAAGGCTGTTTCATTAGCTTCCTGAACTCCCTGGTCCTTTGTTTCTTGTGAGTTCTTGCTACTGATTTTCTGTTTTTATTAGTTTGTGTTCTTGAATTACATAATGTTTTTCTAGTCTGTTAGATTCCTTTCCTTCTAAGGTATCAGGAAGACTGTCACAGTTTTCAGATGCATTTGCATCCTTACTTCTCTCTGTATTTTTGCTCAAATCCAGAAGAGCATCTTGTTAGGTGCTTTCTGCACCTTGTGTGTCATCAGCTCATTCCTGGTCTTGTTTGAGTCAGTGATATGAATACAGACTATCCAGGTAGGTATCAGGATTTCAAAGGTCCCTGTGATAGTCTAACCAGGTGATTCTTCTTGTGGTTAGAAAAGGTCATGTCTTGTTTCTCTGATCGCCCTGTTAACATCTTCCTATTTTCTGTCATAATCTAGAAGCTTTCAAGAGCACTATCCTTCTCTTTTGTTCTAGTGCTTAGAGCAGCTGCTTATGTCCTTACTGTTCAAAGCAATGCCACCAGCAATTTTCCATGTACCCCTTCCTCAATGTGTTAATTTCATTAACACATGTTGAGCTCCAGCTCACAGATCTGAACTGCTGATTCCTCTCACATAGACTACTGAAATGGTTCTTATGACTCTTAATTATCTGGATGACATCTGGAAAAAAAAAAAGACAAAAATAAAAAAGACACTCAAGAAGTTTCATGTGTGGTGTGATTGTAAATCCCCAGAGTGATCCATCCTCCTACCTGGGAAGAGATTAATATTCATGTGAATAATATATATGCATCCTACAGCACCATGAGTCAGAAATGTAGTATTTTAATTAAGACTTGACAGTTATAAAATGGTACAGAAATTTGTAACTGTGCATGTTAAAAAAGCTTTGTGGTAGTGTGTGTGTTTTTTTCTTCACTTCTGCTGTTTTGCTTGTTCTCTTTCTGTATTTGTGAAGAGGAAACTCAATTATGCCAGAATCAAGCTAGGGTTTTTAGCCCTGAGAGGAATGACTCAATAATTCTCACCTTCACACTCAGAACTTTGTCTACAAAGAGGGATTAATTGATAGCTCATCCGTTGCAGTCCCTCTGTGGGAGCTTCTTTTCCAGAAGAACAACAAACACATAGCTATTGCATCTTCAACTTGCAGCCCACTTTAACTGAAATAGCCTTTAGCTAGGGACATGGGTGTGTGAGTTTTAAAATTACATGAATTTGAATCTGAGTTTTGTATAACATGCAAGAATTGGCAGACTGGAGAAGAGCAAAAATTCAGTCAAATCATCAAATTGCCTCTCTTATCATTTCTTTCAAGCATATTTTAAGTATTACAGGAGGGTTTGGGGTCTGGGATTTTATCCACTCATATTGAATTTGTTTATGGGGGAAAAAGTCTTATGCACAGTTTTCCTCTTTTTATTTCAGGAGATTAAATACATCAATTTGCTAGTTTTCATTTCAAAACAAAGTCATTGGAGCTGTGTTTCCTCTTTGTTTTTTCTTCTTCTAGATGTCAGTAATTATACCAATTATTTTTAATTTTTGTATTTCCCAGTTAAATGTCAATAGTCTGTTCTTTTTCACTGCTGTGTAACTAGATCACATACTGAGATGGCAGATGTAGTTCATGACATTGTTTTTCTGGAATACGATAAGCACTTGCAGCAAGGGGACTAAATGACAGATATCCTCTAGTCTCACAGGTACCCAGTTGTATCCTCAGTCTTATTTTGCTGTGCCCCATGGCTTCACATGCAGCACTTCTGATCAAGCACCTGCAAATATTTAAGAACCATCAGGATCTCACTTTTAAAAGCCCTGTCCCAGGGAGGATGTTGTACTGGTGGTTTTGGAGTATGAAGCCCTGTTTTTAAGGAAGAAAGCTGCTGGTGCAAACCACCACTATTCCTTTCTTATGTAGCTGTGTTGTGCCCTGAAGAGTCAAGTCCTTTCTGGACTTCCACTGTTAGTGAGGAGGTCAGCAAGGCACTAACTGGTGCCAGCTTTGATTCCTAATTTGATTGCAAGTTATTTGCCTGCCCCCACTCACCACATGTGAATCCAGACCCTCTGATCAGTAAAACCATGTACTGTACACCAGTACAGATAGTGGAGGACATGTCTGCTCTGAGCCAGTCACCAAAGATTAGAAACTGTCCCTTTACACCTCTCATGAACCGTGCAGTCCATGCAATAGTTTACTTTCAGCATTTTATTTCTCTCAAGCTTTGTTGCCTAGGTGTCTTTTTATCAGTCCCGTGAAGATGAGTAAGCTCTGCATTTTCAAAGCCTCCTACACAGTGGCAAAGAAGCAAACTGAAGCACTGTGACTCTAACAGAGAGTTACTAGAAACTTCTCCTCACTCAGAAAAACTACATCTCCAGTTAAATGTCTTCCTTCTTTTCTACCTGTTGTATTTATGGGGGATTGTCTTTAACTTCCACCAAAATACCAGCATTGCTGATCAAATGTCCTAGGAATCAGGGTTGGTGAGGATCTCTAGAACACCCTTGTGCTCATGAAATTACTGGTTCTACACCAGAGAGGAGTTCAGGTCTGTGTAGGTAAGGTGCAATCTAGGGGTCACTGCCAGCTGTAGCACAGATTGTCTGCTGTCAGGTGGCTGTACCCACAATGGCAGTCAAGTGCTTTCTGCATACCTTATCTATAAAATCTCTATGAGGCTTTCAGATCCCTTAGGGATTGCACAACAATATTTATTTAAAAAAACATTTAAATACAAAAGTAGTGGAGATGTTTTACTATCTCCCCATGCCATAATCTTAACTTCACTGTGTTGCATCGGATTTTGCAGACTGGCAAGTCTTGTGGGACTCCCCAAAGCCCTTCATGGCTTTTCCAGGGCAGCTTTTAGTGCAGAGTGATTCCCCAGTGCTTGAACAACCACCTGTGTCTGTTGTCTCTTCTGCGTGCCTCTCTGTGAGGGAAGGTGCAGCTGACATGCTGTATGTACTCAGAGGAGGAAGAGCTTCTTTAATCTCCAAGTGGCTTAAATATTAGGTACCTGCATATTTGCATTTGTTTGAAATAAAATGCATGTTTATTCATCCTTACTGAGATTCTATCATTTTTTAACCTGCTTTACAATGAATGTTAACAGTAATGTTACAGCAGAGAGATAATTATTTGCATGTACACACAAGAAAGCAGTGTTTTGCCTTCATTAGCTGCTGTCGTGATTTTTGAGTAGCTTTTTGATAACCTTATCTCCAGTAGGAAATACCAGCAGGCTTGCTCTTTTTAGAGTAGCTACACTAAAATTAAGAGAAATGCTCTCCTGTGGAGCAAAATGCTGGCCAGAAATGCTTTTCATAATGACCGCAGCAACTAGAAGCCTGTTCAATTGCTAACAGGATTTTTTCCAAAGCTGCTCTCAACATATCAATGTACTGACACTCAAGTTATATTCATCTCTGCTAAAAACCAATTTTGGTGTTGATGGTCTGTGTTCCCAGGCACAGAGGGCATCAGTCCCCTTCGGTGACAACAGAGTTCCTCCATACTTTCCTGTTGCTGGTTAGAAAAAACCCAAACTAACTTGGAAAGTTGTCTTTGTTGTTACAGGAGTTTGCAGAGGGGATAGCTAACTTTCCTGTAATACTATTTTAGTTTTTTTCTCTACAAGCCTCCCGTGGGGCTTGCAAGACCAGGAGTGGACTCCAAGAGAAGGCAAAGAATCCTGACGTGTTGTTTCTTTTACTGATCTATCTATAGTAGTATTCAGGACTATAATTTTATTTCTCTAGTTTTGTATTGTAAACTCTACATACCTATAAGTCAAAATTATTATGAAGCCTTTGGATGTGAGTCCCATTGTAAGTTGCTTTTCTTCCAAGATTTATTCCATTGATTTTCTTAAAAAGAAGGGGAAGGTGTTTGTGCAACACCTGGGATGTTTACAAACACAGGATATGCCACAGTCAGGTGCATCTCTTACTTTGTGCCAGCACTGCACATTTTAAGTTCAAGTAATCCAATCTGGCTGGACTGTATGCTTCTCTTCTCTGCCTTATAAGGTCATAATGATAGTACTGGGATGAATGTGAATAGTCTGCCATTATCTCTCCTTTTTTTTTTTTTTTTTTTTTTTACTTGAAACACTTCATGTGTGAGTGCTTGACTTCTGGAATGAAGCTGGATGGAAAGTATCTGCTGCTTTTGCAAAGTGAGGGGTTTTTGAGGGGTGGGAGGGGGCTTAGACTTTCTGGTTTTGACTTTTTGAGCTTGACTGGTATATGACCGATTGGAGACCCAACTGTGGAAGAGCTAGCACTTTAAGATAGAGTATGTCTAGATTAAGGGGGGAATAGGACTCTAGTTCCTGATCTAAACTAGGTGGTACTGAGATTTGAACCTAGGTTTCCCATGGTTTAGATAAGTGCATTGACTGCTAAGCTGTAATACTCTTATAGGGAATGACTCTTACTCTGTCTCCTGTTCGGACATATTAGGCCAGAGAAATATTCCCGCTCAAATTCATCATGATCCTGTAAAGCAGATTTTGATTCTGACAAGTTGGTGTTTTTTGAAGGAAAAGGTGTCTTGGTCACCTTCCTTCCTCCCTGTGGAAGTTGTACCTCTAATGATCAGAGAGCAAGATGTGGGTGGCAGCAGTGGGCTGGCATTGTGGATAGATGACTGATGTCTTGTATACCTTCGAGGTTCCCAATGAGACATGTATCCAAAATTGCTGCCATTTTGTCTCTGGGCATCTCTTCTCTTAGGCAATCTGGTCACAGCGATTTCTGTGTTTGTTATCTCCAGAAGTGACTTGCACGTTGCAGGCTGAAGGATCTATCCATGTGCCTACGTAGAGCACCACTGAACCAGGATGAACTACAGTAAGCTTTTTTCCCCCTGTCTGGTGTTGCGCAGAAATACATTCGCATTTGTACCAAGACTTTTCCAAATACTTTGTCGAGCAAGGGCTTGTCTTTTCCCACAACTTGCTGCAGTAGTTGTCTAAAGCTTTCAGGAAAGACGGAACACAGATACGTTTGGAGAGTGGACCAAGTCCTCTAAATATTATCTCCCAAAGGCTGTAGAAGAATACTAAAAATGTTGGATCGGAGGCAACCGTTGCTACCTTATGCAAAACTCCCCTCTGTGCACCTTGTTTTGGGGATGTACCGGCAGAAAGAATTAGAGCAGTGTACTCTGTTGATAGAGCCTTGTATCTGATGTGGAGTGGGGCACAGAAACCTGTGGTGTCCTGACCACGTCGACATGGCACTCATGCATGGTGCTCATCCATAGAAATTGAGAAAGCTTCATCCAGCATTGGAGTAAGTCGATTCCTCCTGCTCAGAATAGGGGTGCAATGGGAGGAGTGGGAGGGGGGACTCCTACCTGCCACATACGCAGGCCTTAAAAATAGCATTGGCTGTTGGGAGAGCCAGACTTCACACTCTTATTTTTAAGGCTCTGTGTGGGAGGAGGGGATATTTCCCAGTGTTGTGTATTACTGAAGCAATCTGTACAAGAAATGCTGCACCGGAGAGATAGCAGTGGGCTTTGGCTTACAAAGCACAAGACTTGGGGAAAAGATGAGCTAACCAGCACTGACTGAGAGTATCATAAATAAAGCATTAACTATTCATGCAGTGTTAGCAAATGCTTTGAGTAACATCATAACTTCATAGAAAAAGGCACTAGGTCAGAAAAAGGGGTTTGGTACATGACAATTTTGTCTTTTAGTGTTGTTCTTCTTTCACTTGTTTTCCAAGCTGCATGGTTACACAACTTGTTTAGATGTAGGGCATGGCTGCCCTTCATGCTCTTGAGCTAATTTGTGGGGTTGTGTAAGGGTTGTTGTAGCTGGAATCTTCTAGTAGAGTGCATCTGGGTTTAAGTAAGATGATTGGTTTTTTGCCTCCCATTGTAAAAGTGGCATTTGGAAGTCAAATGCTGTTAATAATGCTTAATGTAATGCCTGAAGACAGCAGGACTCCAGTTCTGGCTGGTGCTACATAGTATGTAGAGTAGCATTTTTATTTTCTACACATTTTGATGTCGGTGTTTTACTGAAATCAAGCCACTTGAAGGTTTTGTGGTACAGCAAATGAATGCTGCCCATTAGGATGTAGCTCTTGACAGGTAGTACAAGAACTTTTTTTGCATCCAGACTCCTTTATTGGCATCCAAACAGGAGTTTTAAGCCATGTCATGGCCACCAATTATGTTGTCCACTGTCAGCTCATATTTAGAGTCTGAGCAATTTTGTGTCTTTGTGGAGGACTGATCATATGAGCCTGATCTGGGTCAAGCTGTGTGTTCATTTCCACTGCTATGATGATTAATCGCTGGCACTTTCAGAAGAGCTTTTTAGTGGTTCCCCATTGGTTTAATTTGAAACCTATAGGTGGTTAAAGGTGGGACTAGTTCTTCGTCTCCTTGGCTTTTGAATCTGTAAGGAAATGCCTGCAGCTTTTCCTGGCAGTCTGTGAGTGAAGTTGGTAACATGCATCCTCTGCTGGAAGGTGCTTGAGAACATCAAGGTATCGGATATTGTCCTGTAGGGAGAAGTTCCTGAGTGCATTGACAGCTTTATCCTTTGCGTGCCTTAATAATAAAGATAACTTAGGCATAAAGCTGGGGTGAAATCCCAAATGTAACTTGAGATTTTCATCTGTTGCTCAAGCATGCAGGTACCAGATGCTAGAATGGCTGTGATAAGTCTGTGTGCTGATTTTCTGGAGAGCCGTAGGCAGCGACTCTTGCTGTACAGGGTGGCTTGTGCCTTTGGACTTGCAGGTTGATGAGATACCAGGTGAGCAGTGGTGCTGCTCTCTGACCTGTGGTAGTATCCTGTTAAAAACACGAGGATCCAGTTTAAACCACCGTTTAAGCATTAGATCAGGAAAGAGAAGGAAGGGCCACACTGGGTAGCTACAGACTCATTTAGTCTGCCTTCACTAGTGTGTGAGGCTGTAGAAATAATTGGGAAGGAAAGTGTAACTGCCTGGGAAATTAGTAAAAGCACTAATTGTATGCTGCTTTATACTCTGTATTATGCTGTGACAGACCAGGTGGGCAGCACGTCTCATCTGCCTGTTATTTCCAATGTATTTCAACTATGCCATGTAGGAAACAAGCATATGGTTTGGAGAAGATGAGGGCTATTGCAAAAATCAGAGAATAGGTTATGGAAGTGGGAGAGGGGACAGTGGGGCAGTCCTGGGAGGGGAGGTGCTGATGATGTGTGAGATGAGACCAAACAAGTATGGTTCAGATTAGCAGACTGGAAGCTAAGAGCGGATGTTGCTGCCATTTACTAATAGAGCATGGGAGTAAATATTGGCAAGTTTACAGCTATTTAAGCTAAAGGTTAATGTTAGCACAAGAACAGAGGGGTGTAAGCTTGTTATGAACAAACCCAGGCTAGAAATCAGAAAGCGATTTTTCTAATTGTTAGTGAACAGCTTCCAAATGGGTTTCTTTGCCCTTTCTGTTTCTAATTAATCTAAAAATGAGTCTGTTTATGAAAGCCATTATATGACAGTCGCCTGTGGGAGCAAAGAATGAGACTTCATCATCCAGGAAGCCTCTAAGTAGGCTGTGAGAAATGTCCGTGGAACCACAGCCTCCATAACTATTTTTTGTAGTGTGGCCTCCCTGTGTTCACACTGCCCACCTGCCTGCCTTTGCTGACAAGCTGTACCATGTCGCAGGACCCTGTGGGTTTTGGAGCACATCCAGAGGTGTGTAAGAGAGGTGTTTGCTACTGAGATGCTGTCACTGAAGTAAAATTGTGAAAACCATATTGCAGCCCCTCTTGGATGGTGGCTTTTCCGTGCAGTTGTGCAGTAGATATTGAGGATGATAGACTGTGAGTGGTTTCTTGAAGAACAGTAGTTATTAGTGGCTCAAGCCTGCTAATGAACCTGTCATAGATATAATTTTGTTTTCTGACAAATGTTCAAGCAGTAACAGTTTCAGAAAATACGGTGTAGTTTTTAAACAGGTTTGTTCTTAAATGAGATTTTTTTTTAAAATTCCCCATGGGATTTCAGTTGCTTATTTAGACAGTAAATTGCAATTGAACCTATACTCATTAAAAGTTTTTAAGAGCTAACACTGGGAAATTATTTTCTGGGAAAGCTTGAAAAGCAACATAGAATATCAAGATAAAGTTGGTTATGTGTACTAAAAGGGAGATAATAGATCTATCCAGCTGGAAGGGAATTTTGATTTAGCCTTGAACTGATTTACTTATTCAGCCTCATTTTTGTCAATACTTTGCTACATACACGAATATGAAATACAAATAGAGATTACTTTATGTAAAAGATCAGTTTATTTTAACCATGTTTCCATCTGGTTTTTATTTTTGTTAATGAGTCAGTATTCACCTTGTATTTTAAGATAACACACATTTTTGAGAAACTGTTACTGAGAAACTGAGAGTGCTAAATTTTATTGCAATTTATTTAAATTTTTCTATTTTTATTTAGTGTATCATGTTAGTGCCGCAGATTAAAATGCATGCAAGTGTTTTTGTGATATCTCATGTAACGGGTACTTGAAGGATCCAGTTTTGTCTACACAAATACCTGTAGATTGGCTGGTGTATTCACTCTGAATTTTGTTATGCCTAATTTAAGGAACTTAATTTAAAGCAAGTACAACTCTCCTTCATATTTTGTGACATAGATGTATGTTACTCATCCTAATTAAGTCACTCTATTTTTATCTTGCAGTAGTAATAGCTAGTTAATATACAACTGTGTAGAGCTGCTAGAATCACCCCTTTTTCATCCTGTCTTTACATCCCCTTCTCTCCAGTGTCAGTGAAGAATTGACTTCTATGACCTGAGAGCACAGAGCAGAGGCAGCAGCTACTGGAGTGACCCCCTGCCATCCCTGCTCAGTATTTGGGTGTGTTTCTGTCACACTGCATCTGTCCCTCCCGTCACAGACTTGCCAAAGGGGCTAATTGGCCTCTCAGTCGCTTGACTTAGGTCAGCTATGTAATCAAAGCCTGGTTTGTAGCGCAATTTTCATCCCCTTGCAGAGGCTTTCTAAATCCAGTTATTTTCATTTTTTACATTAAAGTTCCTCCCCTGTCCCTCTCAATTGGGAGCAGACTGACTGGGTTTCTAGACCCGGTTAATTCAGGCCCATTTTGTAGAGCCTGTCAAGTGCCTTTACTGGAGGTGTGAAAGCTGTGTCTGAGCTTATTAATACGGGTGTGATTGCTGGAGTCGGCTTTGTCAGAGCTACAGAGTTGCAATGCCCCTTTTTTCTTGTTCAGTGCCTACACTAACAGTGTCCTCAGAGACTGACAGATGCGTATAAGTAGTTCATAACAAGTATTTATGGGGTATTTTGGTTCATTAATCAACTGCTGCCTTCTGCAGGGAATATAAATACACAAAATTATTCCTGCTTATTTAATCCAGCAGTCATAAAGACGAAGGTAGGGTAGTAAAAAAGATTCTTTACCTGCTTTTTGAAAGTTGGTGCATCTGTGGCAAATGACGAATAAAGTGCTGGCATACTGATCTGTCAGGAGCGGTAGCTGGGCATTGCTTCATAAGCTTGTTACTTCTCTGCCATGCTGTTGCATGACGCTGGACAAGCTGTGGTGGCTTTTGAAAAGGGTTTTTTCTGTCGCATCTCACTCTGATCCGTTAATTGATTTCTGGTTCTTTAATTTAAGGTTCTGGAAATAAGCCATCAAAGTAGCCATAAAGTAGCTGGAAGACAGACTTCATAGTGTTTGACATGCTCCAAATCTAAGTACTCTGAGAAGTCAGGCTTTTGTTACCCTAAAATGGCTGTCCAAACAGAGGAGGTCTTGATGTGACTCTGTCCTCTTTCTTCACTTCTAATGGGGACTTTTTTTTACTTAACAAATATGCTATGAAAACACCAATTAATGCTTGAATTACTAGAGTAATATGGTGATGAGTGCTAAGAACACTCCTTAACTCACTGCATGTAACGGTGGTGTAACTGCATGTGACGGTAGGGCCTGGCTGCGATACAATAAATAATACATGTGGTCATGCTTCAGACACCGTAAAGGAAACAGTATATTAAGTAGTTTCTTGTTTAATGAGCAGTAGGATACCCTCTCTGCTCTCTGAGAAAGGGGTTTACCACCAACTGCAGAAGGAACCATCTTTAAGTTCATACTGGATGCTAGCCTATTGAATCAAGGCACTGAAATTATGTAGCCAAATCCTTATGTTTTTGCAGAATGCACAAACACTCACAGAGACCATTTCCCTGTTCTCACTGTCAAGTTCAGGTAGGAAAACATGCACTATTTACAATGTTTGAACTAAGCCGTTGTGTTGTGGACAGCTGGGCTGTCATGCAGACCATCCGTGGGGAGTACTGTGCCTTCACACCTCTTAGCATGTAGCTTTCTATCTGAGATACGTCCTGGAGTGATACAGGTAAGGAGCAAAAAAAACCTGAGACCTGGACAGTATGTGAAGAGATTAACTAGACCATCCATCTTCCTCAAAAGCATGCCTGAAAAATGCATGTAGTCCCTCTTGTTAAAACCTTCTGGGATAGAGATTTTGTAGCTTCCCTAGACACTCCATGCTCACTTGTGATTAAAAGCTTTTCCAGATGTCTAACCTAGCTTTCCACTGATGCAAGTTAAGCATGTTATTTCTTTATCTGTGTTTACAATAGAAATGCTGAATAGTTTACTTCACTTGTGCTTGCCTCAACTGGTTCATCTTTGAAGGCTGCTATGTCTACCCAAGGTCTACATTTCATAGCATCTGCAGCTTTTCCTTCCAAGGTTTCTTGATCAAAAAAAGCAATTACATCTCTAACTGAGAGTATAATTTCAGGTTTTTCCACTCCCAGCACATGCCTGTGCTCAGATGCCTTTGCAGTTTAGTGATGCTGATTATTTAATTAGATGTGCAATTAAGACATTGATTTTGATTTTCCAGTTTCATGAAATATCAAGCCCTTATGTTTTGGATGCCATTAGGAGGGAGAGAGATGTAATTTAAAGGAGGAAGCAGCAGAGGGAGAGTTTTCTCTGCTATAAATGCTTCCTCACTGTTGACCTAAGGCATTCAAGCTGACTGCAGTTTAAAACCCTGTATAATAATTTTTTCTGGAATAGGGGGCCCAGCTGGTAAAATTTTCGAGTCAGTTGAGTTGCAGGGGTCAGTACAGATTTGCTAAGAGTCCATCTTCTGCTTGTGCTTTTTGATTAAAAAAGGAGAATGACAATTCAGCTAGAGAAGGGCTTCCGTGCTTTCTCATGGGCAGCCAAAACCCCAAGAGGTCTGGCGGCATTCATTTGTTTTCAGGAGCACATTTAAGGAAGGTTTTGTGTCTGTCATTGCTGGGGCACAGGAAGACAACATGCTATCCCAGAGCCTGTCACCTGAGACAGCTTTGCTTTTGAAGTCTCACTCTAATTTTGAAGCCTGGTGTGGGCTGTGACGAGTGGGGTTGGCACTGTCTCAGCAGCAGCTTCTGAAAGTAGCATGGTGTCTGGGGGGTAAGGCTTGTTTGTGCCCTAAAGTGGATGGAATTTACTGGATGAGGAATAAAAGAGCCTTTCCTGTGAAGCACCGGGTTGCAGACCTGATAGTATTTGATCTTGTATCCCAAAAGTCAAGAGCATGAACATCCGCATGGAGATAGGAAGGAGGCAAGCAGGTTTAGCCTGTACATTTAAAGGGCTGCCTCACATTTCTTAGGAAAGGCTTTGTCATTGTGAGTGACGCTGGTGGCTATAAACAAATCAAATGGAGGATGATTTTAATGTGAACTTTTCTAACTTTATGTCCAACACTCCCTTAAGGATTTTGCACCTTTAAAAATTTCAATGTCAGACTAGATCTGTTCTAGCCCCAGAAGGAGTTTTTGACCGGTGTGGTAGCAGCAGCCTCGGAGGGAAGGAGGTGGGAGGACTCCTTGCAGGCAGCTGTAAGGTCTCTGGTCAATACCTGCCTGATAAAGGTTGGCCTAAACTGTGAGGTGTAAAGATCCATAGCTCTGCAAAAATACTAGTGTTATATTAACTCATTTTTCATTAACCTTATAAAAATCCCACTCCTTGAACCTTACTACATTCTTGGCCTTGGAACTATCCTTTATTCCCAGTCTCTGTGAAAGTCTTTCCTTATATTACTTCAGAAATGTTCATGTCTCAGGGTTCAGCAGACATCCTTAGAGTCAAATAATGTTAACATGTGGAGCATAAACATCTTTCCCATAAAGCTGGTATAGTCTCACCTGTTCACAACAAATGGACTTACATTGCCTGAAGGTAAACAGTACCTTTGATTTTTAGCAGTTTTTTCAACGTGCCAGTGCTATTCTTGTTGTCTTTCTATAAAGCAAATAATTCAACTTTTTCTTGGGAGGACAAAACCCTTTTTAAAGAGGGAGAACTTTTGGGGCTTTGTGGAAGATTGTCTCTTTCCTTTTCTTCAAGTGTTTCCAGTCTAATGTCTGGCCATTATGAGTTTTCAAGGTGCTGTAGAAGGTACCTGTGCCTTTGTTCCCTTCCAAGCTTGTAGGTTGCCCTTGCACCTTGCCTTACCCTTTCCTAAGGGGAAAACAAAAAAATCAGTGCTCTGAGTGACACCTTCTTAGAGAAACTTGTTCTTTCATCTGAAAGTAACATCTTAAGCATCTGTTTCATGAGTGTATTCTGGAGCTATTGTAATGACAGAAATAGCATTGACAGGATAGTTTTAAATGCCTTGGAATATACTGTCTCCTCTCTTAGAGGCTTTTGTCTTGGCAGCACTGCTTAGGTGGTTGTGATGCACAGCTCCTCAAAGCCTGGTATTCGTTGAGGACAGCTGTCAAACAGCAGGAGGTCACTGCTTTTCCATTAACACTTTGTTTTTAGGCTGTTGATTGATTTGATCTTCTTGTGGCTTTGAGGAAGATAATAAATAGCATATTTTCACTGTTGAATCAATTGATATACTTTACACTGTGTATTTGAACTTCTAAGGTCTAATGTAGCACAGAACCCAATTACTGCGAATTCTGTCTTTAGGGACATGCAGCAGGCAGTTTCATTTGGGACAGCTGGTTCTTATTTTTATTCCATTGAAACAAATAAAAAATTTGTTTTAGAGAGCTCTTGGGTCAGAGATGTCAGAGGCCATTTGTGAGATGAATTAAAGCTAAGTGTGAGTTGGACAGAATTTATACCAGCTGTTCAGACAAGCTCTCTCCATTGACTTTTCCCTTTTCTTTCTTGACATTTTCCCCTCTTGTCTCTTTGTTTCATTTCTCTATGTAACATTCTCATCCACTAACTTACTTAGCCACAGTTTTGTACTTCACCAAGAGCCAGGACACTAGAAGTGTTCTTACCTGTCTTCCTGCAGGAGAAGGGATGTGACTGTAGGAGAGGGAGGAGCAGGACTTGTGTTTGAAGCGTGCTCATTTTCTGTTGGTTAATCCACTCGTGCTCATGAAGGAATTGCTTACTTTTATAACTTTATCAGTGATTCACTACTTTATAGGAAGTTGGAATGAAATAGATAGAGGTTTAAAAAAAAGGAAAGGATAATGTATACCTCGCAGACATCAAAGCATTTGGCCTGTATAGCTGAGCCTGGCTTTATCAGTTTTAGTAATTCCCTGTTGGCTCAACCTAAAATTAAAATCTGTTGGTGAATTAAAAAATTGCAGTAAGAAGTATTTAAATTTTTAAGTGGAGGTTTATTTCTCTAGTAGAAGGCAAATAACTCAGTGCTCTGAGCCTTAAGGTAGAGCACACTCTTTCTCATAGGCTTTTTTTGGATGCAAGTTGTGCCTTTTTTTCCCACTTCTGAATGATCTTAATTATTTCAGTAAACAAAACATCCCTGAAAAACAGAGCCTGTCTCAATCTCCTGTGCATTAGGTAAGGGGTTTTAAGTGTTTGAAAGGTGCTATCTTCCTTGCTCCTGAGAGTACCTCTGTTTGTCTTTTCATAGCCACATTTTCCTCTCCAGCTCCTTGTGAGCTATGGTTAGGACTGTGACATTTTACAGCACTTCATTGCTCATGACCTCCATTAGCAATGTCTCCTCTCTCTGTGTCTAATGACTTGCTTGCTGCTTCTATATTTTTTTTTCTGTTCCTATAATTATGACAGCCAAGGGAGTATTGGGATTTTATGTGGAAGTGCTTGGAAATCTGCACAGGGTCCTTGGGTCTCAAGAGCTGCAACTGGAGGATTGTGTTTGGCCCCAGTGCATTTTTGACTTGGATGTGTTAATGGCTGGTGCTGATGGCTGCAGGGATGGAAGCAAAACGGATGTAAGTGGCTGTACCAAGGAAGGAAGAGATGTGAAGAACACAGGCAGCTGTGGCAAGATGACATTGGTTTCACTTGTAGTAGGATCTTTGGAAGAAATAAGACTTCTAAAAGGCTGGGAGACTGTCTAATGGATGCTTCAGATGCTTGGAGAGTTAATGTTTTGTCTGAGGGATGCTTAATATTTTTTTAAAACTATTGCTGTGAAAGAGAATCCTGGCAAGATCTTTTTGTCTTATTGTATGCAGAACTTTGAAGACACTAAGTGCTGCGCAAATCCTGGCTTGCAGTTTTATTTTCTCAGTTGGGCAGTCTCCATCTCTGTGTGGATGAACTTGATATGGAGCTTCAGCTCTGAGCTCAAGTGCTGTAATTGGTGTGTTTAGTAGCAATGATTTCTATTACAGTGGAACTCTGTGCCCTCGGTTGGGTAGGAGCCCTGTTCTCCTGGCGGGTTGCAAACATATAATGAGAAACTAGGGGTCAGACTCTTAAAATCATTTAAAGCTGGAACACTTAGGAAAATCTGACCTATGGTCCCTGCCCCTGAAGCAAGGGAAAGAGCAAAAAGAAGGAGGGTTTTCAGGGGGATGGAGAATATGAGTGACCACAGAGGAACACCAGCCTTTCAGGGGGTCTGAAAGGGGGTCGGTGGTCTGATTTCCGTGCCTGGCTGCAAGGGGCAATGCTGTGACTGCACGTAGAAAGAGCAGGGGGTACTATTCACCAGTGGTGCTGCTGAGACAAAGTATTGTGAATCATGGCATTAGGCCACCTGTATGCAAAACTTGTGCTACATCTGTCAAACAAATGAGCTGATGGGGACGGCAGCCTGGCTTTTGTCAACTGATGCTTCAGTGAGGTGCTGGGATGGAGCTGTAGGACCAAAGGGTAGAAAGTGCCAGGAGAATATCCATGCGGTGAGGGCAGGGCTGGGAGCACAGTGATGCTTGTGAAGGAAGTGGTGAATCAAACTTGATACTGGTGTAGGTAAGAGATTGGAGGGGAAGTATCATTCACAGCAAGGCTGGCTCACAAGGAGGTAGGAGGTATTTGAGCAGATGGGAGGATAGTGGCATTTCCACAGCTAAGTCATATAGGCCTCTTCAAAATCCCACCCCACACTGTGAAAAGACTTTGTTTTGAAAGATGCAGTGAGTTGTCCTTGAGCAAAACCAGGAAATGTGTCTTACAGTGCCTTTGGCGCTAAAGCAGAGAAGCAGCATTTGGGAAGGAGGTGGGTGCTTGTGTTGGGTGCATGAAGAAGTGGGACAGGATGAAGGGAGCATTAGTGAAAAGGAGAATGTGAATGTGGATCAACTGGCCAGGAAGATTTTTCTTGACAGCAGTGTGTTGGGTGCCCCTTGAAGCAGCTTGTGGGGCAAATAAATGGTGCCTTTAATTCAGGCACTTCTTGCAGGATGAGAGCCTGCTGCTGCTGCTCACTCCCAGGAGAGAGGTGTTGGTACAATGTGAGTGGATCCGATTCTGTGCACAGCACTTCTGCAGTCATTCTTTTATGTAACAATGTGACTTTTATTTTTCGGAAACATGCTATTAACGAGTGTTCAATCCCCCACACTCATAGCAGAACTGGTACTAGTCTTCCTTGGAAACTGGGTACAATTCATTTCAGTGAGGGCATTGATGAATCTTCTGGGTTAGTCTGGGGGTAAACATAAACATCGATATCAGAATTGGGTGAAGAATCTTCTTGGAGCTGGTTAATTATGTTGAGTCCTGGGCTTTTTTCCCCAGCCCCCCTGCTCCGCAGTCCTGCAGGATGCCAGGAGTCAGGCAGAGTGCTTTTCCAATACAGATTGGTTCGCTGCTCTGTACTGCCTGCTCTTGTAATGCTGAAGGAGTGCGTTTTGTCTTTAGTCAGATTGGCTCCATCAGTTCGTATTTCCTTCTGAATGGATAATAAAGTGGAGAATCATTTTGAGGCGAGGAGTGTTGGTGCGCGAGTGAAGCGGGGAGGCTGCGTGTGTGAGGAGCTAGGCAGTAAGCAGCTGACGAGGAGGAGTAAAGTAGCAATAGCTGCACAGCTTTCTCTCTGCCTCTGAAGTACAATATTTTCTGTTGAGTCACAACTGAAGAGAAGGATGAAGTTTTAACTGTACTTGGTACTGCCTGAGAAAGGGAAAAGATGCACTGTGGCAGTGAACTAAAGTATTTCTGTTGAAGGATACTCCTGGAAGCCGACAGGATTTCTGCATTTTTGGCTTTTACATTCACTGGCTTTTGTTGCTTTTTGGATTTTTAGTAGCTGTTTGCATTTTTTTCCCCCTTCAAAACATGCCTTCAACTTTACGTGGCTTCTTATCCTAGCGCTGCCATGGAACAGGATACTCTCAGTGCCTTTAACATTGCTTTCCCTGATACCTGAGATGGGACACCAACAATATGTTGATAATCTCCATAGTGAAAGTTCATTATCCGGTGAACCTTTAACAAGCTTAGGAATCGTTCAGGACTTGTCTTTTCTATGAGAAAAAGCTATTGTATTCTGTAGTTTTCTATCAATTCTATATGTTTCCTTTACATTTTAACCTTTAATTTTATTTTGAAGCAGCAAGGTAAGTGAATGATTGGAAAAAATTAAGTGGCTGGGTATAAACTGCAAGTAGGCAGCAACCAAGGAGAACTGTTCTTTATTTTTAGAGTGGGCTCTGTGTGTCTGTGTGTGTGTTTACTTTAGCAATACAATAGCTCTGTTGGAAGCTGACTGGATTTAAACACGTGCTTTGTAAAAATAATTTACTCTTAGCATGTTCATTTGTATGCTCTATTTCATAGTTTTTGTGTTCACCCATTAGGCACCAATTGTGGATGTCTTATTGCTGGTATAATTGAGGTTGTATCTATCTACTTCTCATACTTTTCTGTTAGGAGGGTTTGTATCTCAGCTGGAATTTGACATCAAAATCACTGTGTGAAGAAGAATTAAGGGGAAAGGAATTTGGAGATAATTTAAATTTGATCACTTGAAAAAGCAAATAGCTTGAGAGTAATTAAATTACTGGTTTGATTCTTCCTTAAATGTCACCTAAAACAGGCTTGCTTTTAACCCAGTGTATTTGTCATTGGCCTGATTTCCTGTGCTGAGGAGCTGGTGAGCTGATGAGATGAAATGACTGGCATGCAGAAGCGATGAGGATGCTGTACAAGCTCGTGAATCAGAACAGATGGTGTGACTGTTTCAGATATCTTTTCAGTTTTCATTCCCTTTATACAGGCAGCTTTCTCTTGCTAATGGAATGATCCTTTGGGGGGTAAACATCAAGACTTGACAGAGAATGCTAAGGTCTTCTGTCCTCAAGATAAAAAGGAGAAAGCTTATAGAAGTAAAGCTGCAGTTTTAGCCCAGGAGAATTTTAGTTGCCAAGTGCTGCAGTTTAGCAGCATGAGCTGGAAAACCCTAATTATTCCATCAGCTGCCTACGTTACTTTCACCCAGCCTGGCTGAATGCTGCTGAGTGTCTGCTCCAGAGGAGTGCAGGTCAGAAACAGTGAGAAAGATCACGTAGCACCAGTTTGTACTGCAGCTGTGCTAGCACCACCCTGACAACAGAAGTTGGATCTCCTAATTTGAATCCCTGAGTTGGTGAGTGCTGCCTGTCCCTCCCCTACCCGAGTGTCCCTGTGAGCTGAGGCACCGTTTCCTGGAAAACCAGCTCCAGACCTCCTTAGTGAGTAATCAGTTTTGAGAACATTCTTAGGGATGAGTGTTTCCTGGTGGTTCTTATCAGAAATGCAGTACTTGGACAGTTCACACTATTGCTTCAGCACTGGGTTGTAAATTGGATCACAAGTAGAGGAAAGGTACAGCATGTTCTGTTTCTGTTAGTCTAGGCAGAGCTCTTAGCATCCTTCAGCATTTTCATAATGGTGCACGCAAACCTTATTTAAACTAGAAGTACTGGGTTTATGCTGGTAGTGCTGTCTGTGTGCTCTCTGGTTAAGAGGTAGCTAAATAATCGGAAACCTTTCCCCAAAGCCTAGCAGACGTTTCTACAGTTCTGATCCCAAGACCAGCCAACTTGTCAGCATACACCAGTACTTGTGTTTCAGTTCTTGGTGCTGTTTCCTTTAAACAAAAAGTTGGTTCTTGCTCCTAGCTCATCTGTTCAATATAATACTTGGTCCCTAGGATCCTGATTTGGGAAAAAATCTGTTTTAAGGAACAACTACTGCTCTAGGTTGTCATGGGTAAACCATTTATTGATTGATTCAGTTATGTGCAAAATCCCCATGCTCTGGAAACAAGGGGGCTGCTGAAATTAATTGTTTCTCAGTTTGCTCTTAGACTGATAGCTGCTGCTCAGGTTTTGTATTTGCTGCTGAGTGAAATAACTTTACATAAGAATGACAGAAGCAGCTTTGATTTCTTTTTTTTAGTACCCAATTATCCTTTTTTGCTTTTTTTCTCAGTGTAGAATTGGCTCAGAACTAGGTAGGTGCTTTAGACTGAGTTTGCTGCCGTCTAGGCATGAGCCTTGCTCTTCTGCAGTCGGCAGCTTCTAGCCTGTGCCTCCCTCTGCACTCAGGGACAACCCCTATTTCTGTCTCTGGATGACGCCTTTTCTTGGCTGCCAGGTAATGGCAGACCTCATTTGTTACCGCAACTGGTTGCATTGCTGTGCCAGCCACTGCTGCTTTTAGCTCACAGAATAAGCTGTGATAAAAGGATGTGACTGCAGAGGGAATGAGCATGTCTCGAAGAATGGCAAGACTGCCTGGTGCCAAGGCGCTCTCTGGGGGCTCCCAGGACATCTGGACTTAAAAGGCCTGAACATCTCAATCCCTCTCCATCTGTGCTCACAGAAGTGGTGCCAGGTGAATGACCAACATTAGTCCCCTTTTACAGAAAGCTGAGACACACTTAGCAACTCTTGTGGTTCTTCCTACGTTTGTAGTGGGTATTAAGGAGTTAAGGCAGGGGGGTGCTGACTCCTTGCTCTACTATACAGTGATAAATCTCTAATTATGTTAATTTAACTTTATGCTGTTTCACAACACAATTTTTTACACTGGCAAGTGCACTTGCAACATTTCAGTGGGTGTTTTAGCCTCATACTTAGTGATTTTTACTGTTCCTTCGCTTTGTAGCTACAGATAACTTGCTGGTACAGCAAAACATTATTCAGAGGTGGTTTTTGCCTCATCTGAATGGCCTTGTGTAAAAGGTAAGAAATAACTGTGATGTGGGAGGTGCAGAACCATATAATTCATTCAGCCAGTGTGCAGTGTTCCCCAGATCTGGTTTCCACCATGAGGGTGACTGACTGGCCAAACCTGACCTTTTGTCACATCTATCAAACTGCTCTGGAAAGATTTCAAGTGTGTTTTTTCTAAAATGTGACAGATGGGAACGCTGGCTGTCAGTGATGTCTGCACTGAAGTGTTTTTCCTCAGCTTTATTGAAACAAACTTGTAGGTACAGCTGAAACCTGGAAAACATCATTGGAAGTTCTTAGAAATTTCAGAAAGTGGGGCTGTGATGTGGTTTCGCAGCTTGTGAGATAATTCCTGAACAAGAACCTAAGTTGAGGCTTGGCTGCGAAAGGACTGTAAAAGGGTTACCGAGGGACTGTGTGATAGTTTCTTTGCTCACATTGTTCTGTTTTTAAAATAATTTTCATCCTTTTCTAACTAGTCTTTTCAATGGTATGGATGTATTTCCTCTTTAATCCACTATGAAGTGCCATGTGTCTCTTCTGCACTTCACTTTTAGCCAAAACGTCCTGAGGTGAACTTAGTTTTCAAGAGTCTGTTTTGTTCTCCAGTCCTGCTGCTCTTTGCCCAGAATCACTCAGCTCAGTACCTTCCTCTGATCATTCATGCCAGAACTCAAAAGTTAGTGTTTTTGTTAATTATTAAGAGAATGTTTGAAAAGAGACACATTCTCAGAAGCAAGCAATAATGCCATGTTTAGGTATGATCCAACCCAAAATTACATCTAATTATGTTAATTAGAAAATTACATGCTCACCTCCAGAAGTCATACATCAGCAAAGCTGGCAATAACCCTTCATGTCTCAGTCAAGCCTTGTTGTTAGGATTCTTTCAGCAATTAATGTGTTTTAAAGCCCTATAATATTCCCAGGAAGAGTGGATGTTTCAGCATGCAGAGTGCTGGGGCGATGTTGCTATGGCAGCCTTAGCCATGATTTCTTTCTCTTGTTAATGCCAAAACCTTTTTTTCCCAGAACATCCTGCATTTTAGTTATTTGTATTCTTCATGTTTAAATAGTTCTTTATAAAGTAGCAAGATCATTTATCAGTCATTTTATTGCTTTTCCTAATGTAATTGCTAGTACATGTAATTCAATACCACTTCGTGTGGAAGATACTGTAAATATAATTTGATCTAAAAGACTTCATTCAGTGCCATGGTGGCATGAGTCGATAGCCAGAGAGACTGCTGTGAAATGGTTTTTTGATCATAGTTAATTGGTTTTATACCGCTTTGGTGACTCTGAACATCACATCTACCCCGGAGTACCAGCACCTTCTAACATGATGGTGTGGGGTCAAGGTGTCTCAGTATTGCCCTTACTGTGATAAAAACCAGACAGCCAGTGAAAAGATAAACCTGTCTCATTTTAGCAGAGGTTTAAAGGAGATAAGGCTTGTGCTCTCTCCCTAGTCTTCCACAGCTCTCAGGGGCATTGCTAAAGGCACTGCAATACTGCCTTAGTTTTGAATCACTTTTGTCCAGTGGCTCACAGAAGTGAAGGTGCTGCTCAGAGCGGGCTTGCAGCCAGCTATCCTCTTTCTGGTGAGAGCCTGACCTTCCCCAGAGTGCTGTAAGTGTAAAGTATGACCGATCCCCAGCTGATGAGCAGAGATCTCATAATTCCTTTTTACTCCTTCATGGAATTTCTCATGTTCTTTTTTCTCACTCATTGTCACCACAAATCTGTATGTCTGGAGGAAAAGTAACTTACAAGGATATTTCAGAAGTGTCCCTGGTGACAAGGTAAGCTGTGAAGCATTTGTGGTAGCTCACCTGTTTCCCCTGCTTATAATCTTAATATGTCAGTTTTGTGCTCATGGGAATAGCAAAACAACCCAAGCATCCCCAAGTAAAGCCAGTGATGTCTTCCTCCTGCTTAGCTTGAACCTGGCTTCCTTTTGGGAAATTGGGAACGTAGAAGTGGTAGTACCTGTGCATGATGCTTTTCAGTCTACACACCCAGAGACAACTGTGCTGAATTGAGCATGGAGTTCTCCCAGGGGGAAATGCCAGCTAAAAAGGCAATCAGAACAAAGCTTTTGTAGTTGGTGAGAGCTTACAGTATCTGGCAGGATACCAGGATGCAAATACTCTCTCTTTCAAGACCTGATTTCTTGTTATGTGTTAATGTGACTCCTGGTGTGATTCTGGAAGAGAAAAAGACTTCAGCAAGGACTTGCAACCCCATCAATTTTTTTTTTTTTCCTCATCTTGAACTTGCATTAACTTTCATTGTCGCTTTGTCTGTCTGTGCTACAAAGAGGCATGACCCTAACACAGTGATTAGAGGAATAAGGGATCTTTATAGGGGACAAGTGGTTGCAGAGTACCTAGTCTGGAACAGTGGAAGGGGACAGGAATGCACACAATCCTGGGTGGAGAGGAGGAGCAAAGGCCCCTGGCAGGAGATGCAAAGGCACTGTGGGTCCAGCCCACAGGATGAAATAGGTGAACACCCACAGCTCCAGGTCTGAGCCTGGGTCTGGGGTGGCAGAAGGTGGGGAATGGAGAGAGGAGGCCGGTGGGAGAGGTGCAAAGAGGGCGATTCTCTTAACCTGCTTCTTGGCATTCGTGTAAGTGGGCAGTGGTTGGCTCTGGGTGGAAATGGAGATTTCCATTCACTTACACTCATTGTAGGGGAGGTAGAGAGGTTTCCCTCGAGCCAGAGCTGCTGTCCTCATGATCTGCTCTGGCCTTGTTCCCAGCCTGGGAGTTTCTGTCCCTGTTTGGGCAAGCTGGAACAGTATTGCTGGTATTTGAAATCAAAGATTTTTCTTTTTAAATCTCTAATGAAATAATTATTTCTGTATATCTACATATACATGTTCCACAAACACTATATATAAAAATAAAAACAACAGCATTGTAGTGTTTGCACTGAGCTGCCTGCTTTGGAACAGCTGCAGTCCTGCAAGTAAGTGTTCAGCAGCAAAAAGTGTTCTCTGCAACAAACTGCTGCTGTCGAGTGTTACAAAGGAAATGAGAGCAAACTCTAGCTTGAACTGATTTATTTTTTTAAACTAAAATGATGATTAAGCCCCTCTGATGCCTTGAAAGTTGCGTGCAGAAGGAAGCATGATGAACATTGAGCTTTCTGAGGGAATCCTTGCACGAGCATGTGTAGGTTTTTATCCTACTGCTTGGGTTCGATATGCTGGAACATTTTTGAAGCGAGCATCTCTTTGTGCTACCCTCAAGTAACATGTGTAGGGAGCCATCACTTGTAGAGCTGCCCTTCTTGGCTGCCACTGAATTCAGGTGCTTGCTCTCTGAGGGATCACTTCTTAATACTGATACAAAAGTGTTTTTCTGGTGTTAAACACCAGTTAACCATTCAGGTGAAAGGAGAGTTGTGCAAGAAGAGAGCCTGGGCAAATATTTTTTAGGTCAACCCTGTTCCATGAGGTAGTAGTTAGATAAGAAAGACATTAGAAAGAAAACCTGATTTTTATGGATTAATGGCCTGAAAATTCTATAAAATTAAAACTTGTTTTCTTTAAGAAAACTGACAATCAATATAACAAGGAATTTGTTTAGCCTACACAAGGGCAGATACTGCCTTTGGTATGGAGGTTCAACAGAGATGCTGGATGATGGGCCTTAAATCTGAAGCCCAGATGCAGCCTCTGTTTATAGCATATTAATTAGCTCTGATTATTGAGATTGGAATTTGCAAATGCATCCTCCTCCAGATCAAAAACCACTCTCTCATTCCCTGTCCCCAAAGTGAAACAACCAAGATAATTCACCAGGGTGAAAATACTTGCTAGCAGAAGAATGCCGGTGGCAGTGTAAATGGCTGTCAGATGGACCTGGAGGATGTGTTAGGGAGGGTTTCTGCACTGCGGCAGCTTGGGATCAGTGCAGGTGTAGAAACTTTGAGTTACTACTTTGTGAAAATGGGCATACTTGCATGATGCCTGAAGGAGGCACCGGGTGAAAGCGGCTGTGAGCTCTGGAGCTGGCCCTCGGGCAGCAAAGTTTTCTGAGCCTTAGGTCAAGTCCTCATTGCAGTGCAAACAGACCTATTGTAGCGTTCAGTCCTTTGCTTAGAATAAGAGCGTGAAATATTTGGGCTCAGCACCTGATCTGGCATTCTCTAGTGGGTGCTGCTGGGAAAACATGTGACCTGCCTTGCAGAAGATTTCATGTTTATAAAGATCACACTAGGAGAGCCAAGGTTACCAGACCTCAAAGGTGAGAATGGAGCAACAAAAAACATCCTGGTGTGAACTGTAACACATTAAGCTTAGAACAGCTAAACCAAAACCAAGGTTATAAACCCTGTTCCTGTTCCTTTCAATATGACAGAAAACCTTCCTGTGCGAAGCTGGATGCACTTGGCAAAATTTAAATTAGGCTGAAAGTTGCATGTGGTGATTGTTTGTGCACTGTGGATCTTAAAAAAATTTTTTTACAGAACTAGGCAATTGTAAAAATGAAAGACAGTTATTATAGGGTTTAAACAAGTATTTGAGAAGAATATGTGCTTTAGCAGGAAGTCCACACTGAATTGTGAAAGACTTTGGCATTCTCCAGTCACTTTGGCTCTATGAGGGCCTCTGTATGGGTCTCTGTCTGCCATACTCTCTGGAGGAAAAAGCTGATTGTGTGTTGCTTAGTGAGTACAGCAGTGAAGACACATGAAAGTTTTGAAGTAGTTAATATAGTTTTTTTTTCTTTTTTATTTTGCTCTTTACAGAGGGGATTTAAATTGGGAAAATGATCCACTGCAAAATCTTGAGGGTTGGAGTAGAAATGACGTGCAGAATCTTCATGCTGTCAGCTCAGCCTGTTCGTACATATGCTGAGTGTGGCATATTTAACTGCAGGTTAGCTTGGGAGCTTGAAAGCTTTGAGGTTTTGATGGTTTTTTTAGTGTTAGGTAGCAAAATATTAAAATAGCAAAAAGGTTTTACACTTAAAATCTGTTGTCCAGTCTTCCTGACACTTTACATCACTTCATGCAGTTTTTGTGGGATAGCTGGTATTGTGCCAAGTTAAACTTGATTGCTGCTTTGCTTTGAAGCAAGAAAGGATAAAGATTGTGGACTTGAAAGGAAAGGAAGTGTGCAAGGATAGAATCCCTGATGATTGGTAGAATTATGTTTTCAGGGGGGTAATTAAATCACACAGTGCACCATTACCAGGAGCTCAGCTTACAGTAATTTTGCAAACCTGGTAGAAAAACGGAATGGCCGCAGAATTGCTCTTTTTTTTTTTTTTTTTTTTTTTTACTTTGTTGGATAGAAGAGGGAGCAAGGAACACATATTTTGACAAAGAAGGACCAAATCTGGGGAGGCGGCCAAAACCAAGACAATGTCTGTATACTTTAAATAGGACATCCTCTTTCTGTCTGCTTTTTCGTGGATGCCGTTTTTTTAATTCTGATGCTTAAGTTACTTTGGCTATTTCTATCTGAACCAAACTGTAATGTTTTTTCCCCTCTTTTGGTAGCTGCTTCGTGACAGAATAAAAACTGGATGAGAGTTGTGCATTGGGAAGTGATTGATGTGTGCTTGTGCAGCTTGTAGCACTATGAGAAACACGGGTGCAGCTGCTGATGATGTTTGCTAGAAGTAGATTGAAAAAGCAAGAAAATGAAATTGCACTTGTGCACAGAAAACCTGTTGTAAAACTGTGGGGCAGGAAGCAATTCCGGAAGCAAAAACTCCATTTGTTTCTACGGGACAAAATGAAGAGGCTTCTTCAAGGCCAGGTAGATGAGAATCCAAACCACGCTCATCACTGCCAGCTCTCCCCGGTGGAGATTGAAACAGACATGTTTGTTTGTGGAATGAAGAGGAGCTCTGCCAGCACTGAATTTTCCACTGCTGGAGGGGACTTTCGTCAGGATGGAGCATGTGATTCCAAGGGAGTGAGCGAAGTGTGTGTTGGTGAGGTGGAACTAAACTGGGATGGCTATGTAAAAATACCGTGCTCGGTTCAACAGAACAAGAAGGACTTGCAGGGAAGTTCTTCTGATGGTACGATGCAGACCTTTTCTGACAGAAAGAGCAGAGCGTCTGAGGGGCAGGACCTTTCCTCCCTGAGCATAACTATGAACTGGAGGGAAGTAGCTGAAAAGCAAGGGTGCTTTCCCCATGAAAAGATCAGTGCATACAAGAGTCGTAGACGGCAGTCGAGAGATCGCTCGGCTGATGTGGTCGATTACATTGTTAAAGAGCTCCAGGGAATAAGCCGCATCCAGACAGAGATTGCAGAGCTCCGGCAGCACCTCACCTTGATAAAAGGCTCTGTGGATGAAGTGTCAAGCTGTGTGGATACAGTCTTGAGTGAGATAGAAGGCCTGCAAGGAGGTTCCACTGGCAAAAGCCAGGGTACACATGCTCGAGAGCCAAGTAGGGAGGTACACAAAGAAGAACCAGTATTATATTTTTATGGCATTCCAGAAAAAGATGGTGAAAACACAGTAGAGCTTATCTGCAGCTTCTTGTCTGAATATCACTGTTTTAATGGTATCCAGTGCAGTAAGTATATAAAAGATGCTTATAGATCAGATACTGGTACAGGCAAGCCACTGATGCCAAGACCAGCAGTTGTGAAACTTGTCAATTGTGAACAGAGAGACTTTATTTTACAGAAGTCTATCCTTCTGCAAAGCTCAGGGGTCCAGATTGTTACCAGTGAAGAGCAAAAGCGGCAGAAT
The DNA here is from genome assembly GCF_965140245.1 of Athene noctua. Classification (NCBI taxonomy): domain Eukaryota; kingdom Metazoa; phylum Chordata; class Aves; order Strigiformes; family Strigidae; genus Athene; species Athene noctua. The sequence continues at coordinate 11,642,854 of NC_134077.1, forward strand.
GGCCAGAGGGGCCGCAAAACAGATTCAGTCTCTTCACACTCTGGCTTCAAGAAAAATCATCGCAACTCAATGAATCCTGATGCAGCTCAGAAAACTGATGCAGTTGGGCACCTTCGAACGGACTCATGCCAAGTTAAGTATAAAAGCACGAGCAGGAAATCACAGTGTGTAGGGGAGAGACTTGATTCTGTGCAGAAGTCAACCTTGACTAAGAAAAGCAACTCAATACCTGAAACTGGGAAGGAAGCACAAACAGTAAGCTGCAGTGACCAGCCTTCAGGTGACAGTGACATTCCACAGACCCTTTCTGAACCTCTGCAAAATCCACAAGTGACCAATGTGGCCAAAGTGGGTGGTGGAAATTACTGCTGCTCATCTGATTCTCTTGGTCAAGCAAGCCAGATGTGTGCTTCAAGCAATGACAGTGAGCACAGGCTTGATACAGAAAACGTCACTGAGAATTGTTCTCCCCTTCTAGATAAAGATGAGGGGAAAATCACAGAAGAAATTGAAACAGACTGTGATACCCCATGCAAATTTAACAATGTGGAGAAAGTTGATACTCAAAGAGAAGATGTTTCTAGTGGGGTGACAACCATTAGCTATGATCATACAACAGATGAAATGGCTGATAGTAGTGACAGCTTGAAAGATATGATCCAAATGGACCTGAATGATCAAGATCCAACTGATCAGGTCTTTAGGGATGTTCTGGAAAATTCCCAGTATTTCCTTGACCATTCCCGGGATAACATTGATCTTGTAGATATGAAGTTTTACACTAATAAGCTTGGGAAAGCTATTAATCACTTCAGGTCTGCTCTGCAGGTGGTGTTTCACAAACTGGAGACAAGCGATTCTGAAATGCTTTTGGAAAATGATAGTGGCTTACAGATGGATGATGACAATACCCTTATGCTGACCAGTTCAGGTATGTGTGGCAGCTCTGACAACTTTGCAGAAACCCCTCCTAGTCAGTCCTCTGAGAGCCAGGCAAACACAACTGTCAACAGCGAAGCATCTGCTCAGATGCAGTTTGTTCCTTCCAGTCTTTCCTCTGTTCCACATGAGACTCCTGTTTCCAGTCTGATGCCATCATCTGACTGTGAAATGCCCGCTGGGCAGCGCTCACCTCCTGAGGAGCTTGCAAGAGATGTGAACTCTCTACCTGAGCCAGCAAAGGAGTGCAGACCCATGAGCCTTGACAAGGTGTGCGCAGAGACCATCTACCTGAACAAATGCATCAACAATTTCAAAAATGTGCTGAGAGAAAAGAGACAAATGCGTAGGAGACTCTTAAAAGAATTAGCGCAGGAAGGAAACTGGATTTCTGCTGACGAGACAAATTCAGGTAAACTGAAAAAATGGTTTTAAGGAGATGTCAAAATCTGGTATTTGTGCAGCCAGTAGCCAACACCTCATTCTGTGGGAGAACAGTTTATTAGAAGTTGTGAGCAAATAGTTATAAAGACAAGTACACTTACTCTGTATAACAGTACTGACCAAAAAACCCTAAAATTTATTGTGTAACACATTGAAATGCAAGTTAGCAAGCTTCACCTCTTTTCTTTTTTTTTCTTTTTTTGAGAGATTTGCAGTGTATCTTCAAAATAGCAGGTGTTAGGGGTTTTTGTCATAATTCGTGACTTGGTTTCTTGTTAAATAGTTAAGATGTGATAACAAAGTGTGCATTTGAGCTATAAGTAGCCAGATTTGCAGTTTTGGGAATTGAGTGGATCCAGACTTCAAGTGGCTCCATCACGAAGTGGGAGTTCTCAGTGTTTAATCACTGCTAGTTGTTATCCTAGTAGAGACCTTTAAAAATAAAAATAAAAAAGTTGAGACCTGTGTTTTGGTATTGTTTCTATAACTTGTCCACAAGATGAGAAGTTTTCCATTTCTGTGGAGCTACATCCCTTATTGCCAGCACAGATAATGTCGTGTTTGACCACAGCAGATGTGAGCTGATAAACTGGTAGAGTAGTGTTGGTTAACCCTTTCCTGAGGATGTGGGAGGTAGAAATGACTGAGGTGTTTTGATGGGACGTGTTTTAATAGGCCTTGATTTGGTAAAATAAAACCTAACCTTGAAATGTAGGTCCATCTGCTCCCTCCCTGTCCAGGCAGTGAAAAAACTTTCTTGGTGTCATCTCTGCCCAAATTACTGTACAGTTAATGGAAGAGGCTTTGTTTCATGAGTGGAAGATACTGGAACTACAGGTTGAAATCTTCACATCCTTATTGTGAACCTTCTTGTATCAAATATTTTGTTCACTTCTCTCCTTGAAATCATGAAAGCTAGTCAGAATAATCAGAGTGCTCTTTTTACCACTGGAAGAGTTGTTTTGCTCCAAGTGTCTTTTCCAGTGACTGTGCTTTTGCTGTGAAGAAAAAAATCTGTCAATTGGTATTTGTCTTCTGTACCAGTGACCTTCTCAGTTACGCAGACCACAAAGCTTGTAATCAGCTATTTGCTTTCTTATTTTATATTAGGTCCTTAGTGTAGAGTTGATCCAAAACAATAGGTTTTTAATGAGGGAAACACTAGGGTTTGTTAGCAAGCTTGGCACAGATACGTATGTTTTTTTGTGTTTCAAGGGAATGTTTAGATTACTGAAATACAGATAATACAGACTAAACTGATTTTTTTTAAAAAAATTATTTTTTTTTTAAATTCGGAAAGCTGTTTTTATTTTCTGTTAATTTACTTCTTTTTTTTATTGTTGTTGTTAGTGTTTGTGTAGTGCTCAAGTCCTGGACATGTGTCCTAATTTTAGGACCTGAGGGAACAGACAGTGGTTTGCATTAACATTTGCCAAAGTGCCACAAAAGTATTGAAATAACCTATTTCTGAATGTGAGGGGAGGCTGCTCACTCAGCAGAATTTGAGCAGTGCAGGCATGTTCACAAGGCAAGAAGCAGACAGAACAGTTAAGGAGGAGGATGATCACAGCTGGACTTTGGTATTTTAGATCTGTCTTCGGAGTGGATTGGCAGTCCTGAGCCTCCTTCATTCAGTTCTCCTGAACATCATCTAGTGATGTGACAAAGAGTTGGTGCTCATGTGACATTTGTATAAAGGCATACCTATATGGTATGACAACTGAAGTTGTAGGTATGGGATGAAATCATAATGTAGGAAATGTGCTTTGAGAGACATGAGGAGCCTAAAGGAGTTGAGTGTAGTGGAAAACACTGTGAGGGATGAGAAAAAGAAGGGAACTTGGAGAAAAGCCCTGGAGGAGGTGTGAGGAAGCAAAGCAGTCCAGACCATCAGAACAAGTTAGGGAAACTGGGACGGGAAGAGCACACTTGCCCGACATGGAGGTTGAGGGACATAGTCAAAGCAGCAGTGCTCATGCAGGACGGAGCAAGCAAGCAAGGAAGCAATGGGTGAAAAACTGCTTGGCAGTAGCCAGGGCGAGAGATGAGGATGACAGTATTGCCAAGGGCTGTAGAGCAGGGCAAAATTAATCATATAATATTTCAGTTTGACATAGGGTTGTTTTGGCATGCATTTTCTGAGAAAGTGAAGCAATAGTTCTACGTGCTTCTTTGCTATACTTGGAATAAATTTGAGCCAGGCCCTAATTTCCTTCCTTTGGAAAAAGCATCACACTCAGAATGCACTGAAAGGTTGTTGGTTTGCCTTTTTTCCCAGCTGCAGATGAGTCTTTATGTCTTACTTTAAAAATATAATTTGCTCTTAATAGGCTTTTAAGTTTCCGGGTTAGGTCCACTGAAAACCCAGTCCTGCCTGCTGGCTTTTTGATTCTGAGCCTGAACCACTGTATTACTCATGCCCGCTTGAAAGTTCAGTTCAAGGTATTTTATTAAATGTGTTTGGCAGCAGTCTGCAGCAAAGGAATGGATGATAACACTGAAGGTGTTGGTAAATCTGTGTGTTTTGGTGAATCAGAGATGATGCACTGGCATAAAGGTTTAAATTATTTATAGTTGCACGCAGATGCAAATTACCAGAATAATTTAGAACTTGGCAGATGCATGTAAATAATTGTGTTTAATTCGAAGTCAAAAGAGAAAAAATAAAATACCCTCTGAAAATTTGAGCAAGCTTTTTAAAGTTTGAATTGGGAAAAAAGAAAAAAAAAAAAGATAGTTTGATTTCATGCATGTTTAAAAATAGTCCTGAAATGGTAGAGATTTTTGCTAGATGTAAGTTGACTGCTGAAAAGTGGAGTGATGAAAGAATTCTGTGATAAGGATTTAACCAAGTTAGACACTGTTGATGATGCTGTGAGCACACCTGTTGTAATGAAACATAATCAGAAGATTTTTCAATCTTAGTCTGCAGTTGCTCAGAGCTTTGGCAAACTTTATATTTGGCCTGAAACTGTCCCTAATGGCTTTAAACTGAAAGGGCTCAGAAATCAAATATATGTATGAAATTTGATCCAAAATAATAATAATTATTTTTTCCAGAAATGAGTCTAATGCAAGATTTATTGCTTTGTGTTTGTATAAAAGTAAGTTTGACCTATATTTGAGAAGCTCTAGTGCCCTCAGGCCTTAAAATTTGGCAGTGCTAGTCTGTGTCAAGGATTTTTCAGTGGAAAATCAACCCCAAATGAGTGAAGTGAATAAGCTTTTGAAAAATGTGTAGCTTGCATATGCTCACTGGTAGCTTGCTGCATTGAGCTCTTGAGCTGCCAGAGACTCCATCTGTCCTCAGTGTTTTCCAGCTAGGGGCTAAAGCAGGGCTTTCCCTGCTCAGCGTGACTGAGAGCTGTGGCAGACCTGAGAGGGGACACAGAGTATGGGTCTTCTGTATCTTCTGCGGTCAGGGACCTCACAGGAGACATCAGGAAGGAACCTGGTTCAAATACAAAGGAGCTAAAACACCAGGAATAAGGGAAGCCTGGATCTGTGAGGGGCATACGGAAACAACCCCAGGGACCAAGTCAGGAGAGATTGGCCTTGGGTTTGAAGGGTTTTGGGGTGACTGTGCAAAAAGAAGGACAAAATCAGAGGACTTGGGAGTGGAATTGGGTCTGCCTAGGTGAGAAGGTTTTGCTTCAACGAACAGGACAGGCAGGAGGATAGGATAGACAATCAATGTAGAGGGGAACAGTCAGAAATGTCTGTACCCAAAAAAGCTTGTTCCTATCTGAGTCTGGGATGGACCCCAGATTTCCTCAGCTTCTCCAGGCTGGCAAGTCTGTGCAGAGCTGACTGCAAAACATGGCACTGCTGCAGCCCCGGCTGTTGCACTGGAGACAGCATTGCATTTTTGACGCTTGCATTTTTCTCCTCCATTAGCTGAGGACCTGCGGGGTGGTCCGGCGACTTTCCTCCCTGATGAGGATCCATGCAGACATGTCTTAAGGTGGAAAGTGGAGGTTTTAATTAAGCTACAATCCAGCCCTTCATTTGCGAAAGTAATTTGACTTCTCCTTAGTGATTGAGTTAAAATAGCTTCTCTATTTTCCTGTCTTAGTGATTGCATGTGTGTAATTACACCCATATAGACAGTAAGTTTAAAAACTATTTTAGCTTTTAAACTAATTTGAGTGGCCCTTGTTGCCATGAAGATATTCCTTTCCTTCCACCTTTCATATGCAAATGAGTAATATGATTCTTCTATGCAGATACAGAATTATCTGATTGGATGACTTAAAAAATATCATGTCTGTACCGGAAGTTTTGAGTATGACTCTCATGTAACTTTACTAGCCTTAAAATTGCCTATCCATAAACATGAGATTTAGTGTAGGAGGCTTCTGGATTTTTTTTTTTCTCGGATGAGAATTGCCTAGATTTATAAAACCAGAAAATATCTCTCTGCATTATGGTATTTGCAAAAGCAAAATGTGTTCCGTGGGAGCTACCAGTTTCCTCGTAATGGGCAAAATGTACAGGGGGCGAGGAGGGAAGGAGGGGGGATGCTTCAGATCCAGGCAGTGGATGCAGTCTGGGGGAAAAGGAGAAAAAAATCTGTTCCTCCCTGTAATAAATACAGGTTCTCTTTCCAGTATGGTAAATAGCAGCTTCAGTTCTGTAGTAAGATTACATAAAATTCTTGAGTTAATAAAACAGTAACTGTAACTCTGAAAATCAGCTCTCAAAAGTGTGTGTTCTAATGCATGTGCAGTTATGGATGAAATTTGATTAGTTTAACTGGAGATTAATTGGTGGAGATTAACTAACTGGTGTATGTCCCAGGAAGCACGTGGGAAAACTCTTTGCTGTACAAATGTTTTATCAACTTGCGGCAAATGTTTATCCCACTTTCTGAAATAGTTTTACAGAGCTCATGGCAGAAAGCTGGTCTATTAACTTTTGTTCCTCTCCTTCTTCTCTTTTTTTCTTCACAGAAGGAGGTAGAGGAGAGCTCCAGGTTGTACATGTTGTCCCTTGTAACCAGCATCTCTTTCTGAATCTCCTGTGTGTGCATGCCTTGTCTTCATGTAGCCAATTTGCTCCCACTGAGGCGCCAAGATTCAGTTTAGCATGTTATGGTTGTCAGAGGAATTGTTAACACTGTGTATGAGTTAAGAGTCTGTTCAGTGTGTATTACCTTGTTCAAAGAGGAAAACATGAATACTTGGAGTGATCTCCTCCCTTCAGTGCTCTGTGGGGTGTGTATAATGTGCACAGGCACCACATTAGCAGAGTACAAATTGTTTATCTTGTATTTTCCAGTCTTCCTCTTTATGAATCTTGTTTAAACAAAGTATTTCCTCATTTTTCCTCAGTTGTGTTATTTCATTCCAGCTTTCTCTGGTTCATACACTTACAGTAATTACAGCCAAAAGTACTATGGGCTATAATACTGAAATTAAGGAAGACTATGGATGCTGGGAGGTGTCTGCTGCAGGTCCTGTGCCTTTATATCTAGCTTCAGACTGCTCTTTGCATTGAGCAGGGCTGTGTGCCCCATGGAAAGGGCAGGACTTGTCCCTTAATACCTACAGCTATTGCCTCTCCACTCATGGACCAGTTGCCTCTCAGCTTATCACCCTGTGGGCAACAGGTAACTCCTTCGCCATAAGAGGATCCGCAGAATGTTTTTGACAACCGCTGTGTAACATCTTAGTTTGTGTTTACAACTGTACCTCATATAGAGAAACTTCTGGCTCTTGGGTTCTCAACTGTTTTATTTTCTTGAATCTATGCGGTGTGGATTCAGTGCCTGATGTGCTTCTGCCTCTCCCCTAGTTGTATGAATCGGGTTAAATCCAGCTTCCTGGAGTAGGCTGAATGTTTCATGGCTTTTGGGCCTCCATGCAGATCTCATCCATTTGAGTTTGATAAATTTGCATTTCTAAGCTTTCTTGGCTCATGTGTCAGCAGTTTGCTTTTTCAGGAATGCAGAGATAACTGGTGTGAAAGAGTGGGGTCAAATTCTGTCCTCTTCTGGCTTCAGTGCAAAAACACTGCAGTCTCCTTTAAGCTGCTTATCCGGCAGCTGGAAAACTGGTACTGAAAGGTACATCAGGTGGAAGGAGCTTCCTTTGGGGCCCTTCAGTTATTATTTAAATGGATGCTGTTGCAGAACACAGTGAATTTAAAATAATCCCTTGCCTTGTTGCAGCTTTGGAATCCATGTAGAACGTAGTATACTTGAGTCAATGAAGATATTGAACCCCAAGACCAAGTCATTTAATTGGGTTGGTTTAGCCCAGTCTGATTCTGCTAATATCCTTAAAGAAATTATCTAATTAGGCATGACCAGAATTTTAATTTAGGCAGTGAAACAGTTGCTCCTTATTTTAGCTTGATTCAGATTAATCTATAGCTAAATTGAGGTTCTTGAGGTTTTATAATGAAGCAGGGTATTTGAAAACAAGTTAGGATGATTTTCAAAACAAAAAGTCATTATTGATTTTTTTTCTTATCTGTTTAAATAAAGCAGCTTTCCATGCTTTACATCAGTTTTTTTTTATCTAAGAAGATAATGTGCTAGACAAAATACTTAAACGTGGTGGAAAGTTACATTGTTAGAAATCCTTTTATGTGGAGAGATGGATTTATATGGCGAGGGCTAACAGATCTGGGAATGTTCTTCCTTTTCCTTATGCTGCTTCAGACTTGGTGATGTTTGTATATTTTTTTAAATGTGTTTTTGTCCATTTTATGGACTTTCTATGGTCTTTCTCTTCTGCAGAAGTACATAATTGTTTGTTCTGTCCATTAAAACATCTTGTTTATGAGATAAATTGTGAAATCTACAAACTGCGGTTCAGTTAAATGACTTCTGAAATTACTCGTAAGCCTAGTTGCTGCTTTTCCTGAGTAAGCAAAACTTCTATTAGTTTCCTTTTTAGGCTTCACTAAACATTGCCATCTGTATGACTGAATACTGTGCCATAAATGATCATGTCTGTTGACTTGTTTAATCTAGGGTATTAAATTTATGCTACTCTGTCACTGGCATTATTATGCTAACTGGTTCTTAGTTGATAAGAAACTTTAATTACTTGGAGAAGACCTTTCAGAAATTGATTCCAGCATGTGTTACTGGGAGTGAATATACCGCATTACTAGGGGTGACAAGCACTTTCCCAACTGAAGGTATTTGTTGGACAGTAGATGTAGAACTGTCATCCATCAGCATCAGAAATAAAAAAAAAAGAATAGAGATGTGATGAGCTGTTTTGCTTGCATGTTTGCTTGTCCATCTTTTCAGTGCTGCTTTATGTGCTTACTGGATACTTTTTTTAAAAAAATATATATATATTTTAGATTCAGACTGGTCTGGCTGCTTTGAAGGAGAGATCAAGTGACAGAGCTGTGCAAAGAAATGAAGCATAATCCAGCAAAACACTTTGTGACATAAAACCATGTGGATGCCTAGGTGTTAAACGGGTCTACTTTCCCATTGCCCTCTCGTTTTTGGGGGGAAGGACTAAAACTTTCACAGTTGTTACAGTTTTCTCATCTGCCTGTCATTTCTTCTGCTTGCCCAGGCTCTAAGCAAACCAGACTATTGTCATGGGCTGAACTCAAGCAGATCCATGGCTAGTGACAAGACCCAGAGCAGCTGAGCCCTCCTATGTCCTGGTGGGAGTGCTGCCTTCAGAGGGTGGGAAACTCCCCAGCTGCAACAAATCCATATAAACAGCATTGCTCTTTGCCTTCTTTAAATGAAGAGAGATATATGAAGTGTTCCTACCCACAACAGTGGTGTAAACTATGGACTGCTTTGTTTAACTGGCACTCCCTGAGGTGTCTGGACCCTGTTAACCCTCATGCCAACACTTGCAGGTAATGCAGCCTCTGGTTCTTTTGACTACGTATGTCAGTGCAACAAGGGACTGCAGAGGGCTTCTTGGTGACTGCAAGCCTTCTGCCACTGTGTGACATTGTGCCATTGCCTCATATATAAACTGCCTGATTTCCTCCTTTAAAACTGGTTGGGTTTGGTATTTGCTTCTCCTTTTGAAAGGCTACTGCAGAACTGTCATGGTTAGACACCTTTGAATTTTCATCTGTTTATATTTCGCCACAGTTCTTCTTCCATGCAGTATGTTCTCCTGTCTACTGAATAAGCACAGAAAAAGGTTCTTTTTGCTAGAGTAAGCAAGCTTTCCTGTTCTCCCCCTATAGTATTGTGTTTACATCCTCATGCTGCTTTTGCCATTTTCCTTTGTGAATTCTTTTTACTTTGATATAGAATAAAAAAATTGTATATGCCTTTCTGAAGGAGTCTTGCCAGCACAGTACAGAGGTATTTATGCTTTTATTTCTATGGAGACATTTCACTGGACATACTCTGTGGATGATGTTCTCTCCTCACATGCCCGTATCATAGTGACTCATGGCCAAAGTGATGACTGGTCCGTTGTCACGTGCTTTTCTCCACCAAGGAACACCTTGTATGCAGTCAAATTCACAGCAGGCTTTGGGGCTCTGACCTTGTCATTTGTACAATGTTTAGTCCTCTGTTGTTGCAGTCTTCACTTCACAAAGAAAGAAAGTTCTTTCCTTTGGGCATCTGAGTTCTATGTCAGTAATTCTCCTGTGTTTGTCATTGGCGGATTTGATCAGCAGATCCTACTTACTCCCACTTACTTCCTTATTGTGTTGTCCATGGCTGGCTCAGTTACAGTTACTTGTTTACCCACCTTAAAGCTCCCCATCCAGCCTTATTAACATCACATAGCATTGCATCAAAAATTTTTTTGTTAAAATGAAAATTCAGTTGATAATTCATTTTACAGTCTAAAGAAAAATGATGGCTTTGTCAAACAAAGAAAGTACATTTTCAAAACTGGTGTGCCTTGTATTGTATTTTTTCCCCTGTTTTCTGATTGTGTCTATGTTGATTCTTTCCTTCATGTTTGCTTTGCTCTGAAGCCTTTCAAGTTACTGAAGCCAATAATGAGCCTATGCTAGTCTAGATCACATTCCTTCCCCACACACTTTAACTGTGGGTACCACACTGACTCTTCTGTGGTCTCAAGTCATCAGCCCATGGATGATGGATGTCAGGTGCTGGTTCTCTCAGCATTTTCTCAGAGAGAACGTTGCCTGAAGCAAATTATCTCTTTGCTTTCAGCAGGTGATAGCCCCTGTTTCCACACAGCCATCACTGCCTTGCCCCTGCATCAATATTGTCCCTTAGTCAAAGCTTTCTTTTCTTTTGTGCTGTTGTGCCCAGATGATTTTTAATCTTGACCCTAGAGAAGCTCTCTTTCTCTTCTCTTTTTTTTTTTACATGTCCAAAAGTCTTGGCAAAAGTCATTAAAATAAATGAGCAGAAGTACAGTTTATCTGGACTCTTGGCAGTTTTTACTTGTCATGTCTCAATCTGGTTAATGATGGAGGTTTGTTTCCTGTTGGTGGTTTCTGCCCATCCCTGCATCCACACTCCTGGCTGTTCTCTGTTGACACATGGTTGCCTGTAAGAAATGGTTATTGCTCAGTTAGGTAACAGCTTTCCCTGAATTTTTTTTTCTGAACAGAGTTCTTGATGGTTTTGTGGTGTCCAGACTGCAGTATTGCCCATGCTATTTCTAGTCTGTTAATGTCTCAGATATTGGCCGCTTACATTTAGCGTTTCTCAGATAAACTGATTGAAAACCCTGTTGGAGTAAGTCCTTTAACCAGTATATGTTGCCATGTTTCTGTGTGTTATTCTCAGTCGTTCACTACAGCTGAATTGGCTGGTGTCAAGCTCAGTTCAGCACAAAACATTGTTCCATTTTAGGATTGCTTTCTAGCCACGGCTCTTTCAAGAGTTCAAAGGCAAAGGTAGAGGTGTCCTACTGAAGGATCTGGTTGCACTTGCTTCATGAAATCTTCTCTTTTGACCAGCAGTTTATTCAGATCCTTCCAGAGGAAATGCAGGTTTCAGGCTGAGGTGTTTTAGAAGCCCAGCTTGGAGTGGAAGTGCGTAGAGCACAATCCCTGCAGGAGCCTGGTGTGCTGCTCTGGCTGGGGGGGAGATGTGCACCTGGGCTGGACCATGGGTCTGCACTCCTGCCTGCTCTGCAGGCCTGTGTGGTCACGTAGAAAAACTGGAGTGTCCATTCAGTTATGGATAATGTCATGTTCATGCCTGTTTAAAAATAAAATAATAAAATTTATGTACTCTGCAGATCTGCCTATTCCTGGAGTTGTAGGACTAATAAATAAAAAGTTCGGACTTTTGCTGCCGTACAAGTTAAGACCTCAAATAGAAACTTGTTTTCCTTTGTTATTTCTGCTCTTCTTGGGAGACCCTGTCTGTCATCTGTGAACAACCTGAGGTTGCACAGCTCACCCAAAGTACAGGACAAAAAAAGAATCTTTCTTGAGCCCTTTTTTCTTTTATCTTGCATAAAACTGGAACTTATTTACTGGTGGATACTTTATTGTTATTCTCAGGTTGTGAGTCCCATGATTGGGAAATACTTTTCCACCGTGTGCAAGTTGCAGCCTCTTTATACTCTTGCTAGACATGATTATCTGAGGTTGCAGTGTTAGCTATTAGTGGTGTGTCTTGCTCAGTCCTGTTTGAAACCAGCTTTTCTTTCAGGAACTGCAGGAGAATATGTGAACTGTAAGCGGGAGCAAAGAGGTTTCCAGTTATAGGTAAACCATTTTCCCCTTATCCAAAACCTTTTGTTTCCTCCAGGTGCATTGCAAGTGTTTAAGCACTTCTCAGCTTTAATCAGTCCGCTGATGATTTTGAAAGAAACAAAACATCACTCCATAAATACTCTTCTAATCTGAACACAAGAACATGGTTTGAATTAAAGAATATGAATTCTTATATTTGCAGTCTGGTGTTTTTCCATCATACTGTGAGACCCCAGTTCACCTACAAACATCATACAAGTGATGGCCTTTGTTTGACACCTGTTGGAAGTTCAATACTTGCATCTGAATAGGTGGAGCTGCAGTGGGACCTCCCCGCTTAGGGGGCTAAAGAGTGTTTGCACGTGAGCATGAACAAAGCTCACAAGTGTTTGTACAAAGTTCTTCATGTTGATCAGTCATTTGTGCATTTCATACAGGTGCTTTTAGTTTATAACATCTTCATTATGACCGTGCTCATGTAAGTGGTGACCTGTAGTAACAGGAGCTCTCCAATAACTCATGTTTTTGTTGGGTTGAAAAAAAAAAAAAAAAAAAAATTGGTCTTTGAGATTGCCTCTTCAAAGAGTAGGTACACTGAACAGGCTCTTCAGGTTCCAGTGGTAGGTGTTCAATGAAATCGCATAGCCTGGCTGTGTCTGTATGACTTGTCCTGACATGTTGGTCATCAGAGGTGCTTGGATGAGTTTCTGTATGCATTTGCCTGCATGCAGTGTGGTCTGTTATCATTCCTCAGAATATAATCTGAATACTTTTTCTAGTGTTTTCAGAAACTAATTTCATATTGTTCCTTTCCCCCATTTAAGGGTCAAGATGAGGCTGATCCATCAAAACCACCCTGGCTCAAAGGAGGGTAAGTGGTATTCTGACACCTTGTTTCCCTGTAATTACAGTGTACTTTGAGGTCTCTCATTCAACCTAAGTAAAAACAGCACTTGTGATATTTTTAATGTCAGGAAAAATCAAGTGCCCATGCCTCACTTAGAGTGAGGCTGCTTTTGTATTTCAGTCTCCTCTTAAACAGCTGGAGATGGGCTGTGCAGCTCTTCAGGAGATCTGTCGTTAAGAACAAGGTTGTAGTTGCAGTGTATAATCTGTAACATGATGGTGGCAAGTGTTTATTGCAGCAGTGTTAAATAATCCTTGCTGAGCACCACAGCAAGGTGGATGAGATCCTTTTTCCTGAATCAATCCCTGATGGCACCAGGGAAGGGAGAGAGTAGCTCAGAAAGATTGCTGTGTCTTTTGCTCTTAGAAGAAAATAGCTTTGGGAAAGTCTTCTGTCTTTGCAGTGATTCCTATGGTTATTGTAGTAGTCAAAACTGCAGTCACTCTGGAAATCATTGCAGTTTGTTACTTTTTTTAAGCAGTGATCATCATGCCTCTTCTGCGCAGGGGAGAGCGAGAGGTCATGCGTTCTCTCCACAACATGCTACTCGCAGCAAATGAAGCAGACAAATTCTGGTTGTGTGTAATTTCAGTATGATACTCTGAATAATAGGTGCCAGCATGGTAGCTTCCCTAGAATCCTCTCTGGAAAAAAAAAAAAAAGACAATTGCACATTTTAAAAGCTGCTAGGTTATGTGCCTTGTACATGATTAGGGTGATAGGCTTTGGTTTGGCACTCATTAGGAGCTGACACAGCAGCAGATTTGCACTGAAATCTCAGCAAGAGGTTGGCTTGTTACATGTGTAAGTTAATTCTCATACTACTGGCAGAAGCTTCCCTAATAAAGCACAAAGTTAAATTGAAGGCTTTATTATACAGCTTTCTGCTTTTGGAGTCCATTGTTCTGCGATGTCGGTATTCCCACAAAGCGTCCTCCACACCTGTGCAGATGCCTGGTGCTGCCTAGCAACCCTGTGCTTTCCTGAGAAGCCTGGGACTTGACTGAGCAGGCTGCTGGAGAACTGACAGCAGGAGCCAAAGACAGTGATTTATTCTAACTATAAACAGCACCTTTTGCCTGCTTTAACAAGAAGACAATGTACTGAATTTATTGGTTCTCACACATGAAATGATTTCCCCGCCTGGAAGATGAATACACATTACAGTCCTGAAATCCTTACAAATGTGTTTTGTCAATTGAAGGCAATGTTTGCTCTAGTCTGTAATTTTTTCCCATTCTGTGCAACATATAACAAAACAGTCTGGCTAATGTAGATTTGACAAAGTTCAGTTTATTCACTGTATCCCCACATGCAAGGGGTTTCCAGAAAAGGTGGTTATGGGAGGTGAACCTTTAATTCCACTGTTAAACACATTGTGGCTTACTAGCCACAAAGTGTATTAAAGCATTTATGTTTGGAGTTTTCTCATGTGAAGGTTAGAGTAGTGGTGTCCTTTGAAGGAAGTAATCATCTTCTGTCATTGCAAACCATCTTTCTTTGCTTAAATTTTCAAGATTTAATGGAAGCATCTGTGTGATAAAACTTGTATTAAAAGATGAATACATGCTCCAAGCTATTTTCGTTTTCAGCATAATGCAACAGTAGTTCCCTGTCTGTAATCACTGATTTTGGAGAGATAGCTTCAAAAAAAAGTACAATTGGTATTATGGATCAGTCTCTCGGTGTAGTATCGTATTTCTGTATATTTTATTTATTAGTGTAAATCATCTTCTCACACAGAAATGCTATTCACTCCTCAATACAGTGCTCCATAATAATGCTATAAATATTACATGGATTGCAGAGGAGAGTTACCCTGTTACATATAAAGCTGCAGTGTGCATATTTGAGGCACTGTCAGTACTTCTGTCTGTGCAAACACTGTAATTTTGTTAAGTGAAGTAGAAATTGTACTTAAATAAACAGGCTGAGGTAGCTGAAAGCAGAAGCTGAACAATTTTTAAAATTAAGAATTGTTGCTGAAAATTTTTAATAACAAACTAAAAGCAGGTCATCTTGAGTGTACAACTCTGGGTACTGGTATACCTCTTTTCAGTGGCAAATACAAGCATCTTTCAAATACGCTGCTTTTCTTGTCATTCTGGCTTACAACTGGTTCTGTCATAAACCTCTGTCTATCATAAATATTTTGCAACAAACCAGGTTGCAACTAGATATAATTCTCAAGTACAATAAGTTGTTTAGGCTCATCTTGAATTTATAAAACATGCAATTTTAATGTTTTTCTTTACTGGGAAATGTCAAAGTATCACAGTTTCCTTTCAACTGGATTAGAAGAAAAATAATCACTGGAAATCGTGCAGAAAAGATGCGTAAATTCCCAGCTGTACCATTGACTTTTAGCAGGAGCGTTGACTCTGGAGTTTTACTTGTGACCATTTTGTTGCATCTTTTCGGCTTACAGACTCTCCCTTTCTATTTTGCATATGCTTTCGTAGTTCAAGTGATTTGACACAAATCTTTGACTCAAAACTTACCAATACGCTGTGTTGTGGCTCAAATAATGCTGGAATTCTTGTCATCATCTGGGTAGTCTTCTATGACACCTATTTAACCCCAAAACAGTATTACTAGTATGGGAAAGGGTTTGTAACATTAGGGCAGCAGATAAAATACCATGTTTGATCGCAGTAAGACTGTTCTTATTTCTGATAATATAAACACTTTATGCAGATATTTCCTGGTGTGTGTCAGATTTTTCTATAATAAGCCAGAAGGGTTTATTGCAGTGTAACTTGGCCAAAATTTTTTTATGGAATTCTCTATTGGAAGTGAGGGTAGCCTCTAGCAAAAACAATGTGTAGCCTCGCTGTAAGGATTTACAGCATTGGAAAACTGTTCTCATTCTTGGCCAAAGATTCCAATAGTTTTAATTAAGTGCTGTAAATCTCCACCTTTCTCAGTCCGAGTTTGTCTTCCATTCCCAGCTGTGAGGTGTAGCTGTCGCAGCTGACTGCGGGTGGTTTGCGTTCGCTGTGTAGGAGCACAGAGAGCCGTGCATGGTGATGCGGTGCAAATGTGACTCATGCTGCATGCAGAGCCGACGCAGTTCGCGCAGCTACACGTGACTGCTCACCTTCCCACCAGCCTTGTTCAGCCAGCAGCAGCTGTCAACTCAGCCGTGGCTCGGACATGTCACCCTCCTACGCACTGTCAAAAGAGTCAATTTTACCATTACATTGCTATAGCGTGTTTTGGTGTGTAATAGACTGTTTCCCTCTTATTCACAGCTTTGTGCTAGGCTGTGCCATGACATCTTTGTCCATCCTAGAGCATGGTTTGTTATAACATAGGTTTGGTCACCCTGCATGTTGTTTTTCTTTTGGCTGTATTCAAAGGGCGTTTGAGTATGTCCTGCTTGTTGAAGGGTGCAGGTTGCCTCTTGTCACTTACCAGCCTCCCAAATTTCATGGCATGTACAATTTTGTAGTGGCAATTTGTTTTCCTAGATTGTTTTAAAGAGTAGCTCCATGTGTGTCTTTAATTGCAGTAAGAACAGTTTGACCCGTACTCCCTTTCCTGTACTTACAGTGTCCTAAAGCATTTCAGCTGGGTGTGGTGTCACAAATCAGCAAAATACTCAGGTTAAAAGTGCCAGCCATTTTATGATGTAACTGCAAAAAGGTGTAAGCCAGCATGGTATGGGGTTAAAAAAAAAAAATGGCTAAGGACAGAGTAGTAGAGGTTTCCTTCAGAATCTCTGTAGCCAAGAAAAAGACCTCAGGAAACAGATTCTTAGTGTTAACAAGGCACAAGAGCAACGTGGAGATGGGGAAGTTGAGTGAGACACAGAGGAGCTGTGGGTTTTGCCTGTGAGCTGGGTGCTCATTGCAGGGAAGGAGTCACATCGCAGGCCTGCTCTTGAGTTCTTATGAGGAGCAGCTGAGGGAACTGGGGGTGTTTAGTCTGGAGAAGAGGAGGCTGAGGGGAGACCTCATCGCCCTCTACAGCTCCCTGAAAGGAGGGTGCAGAGAGATGGGGATGAGTCTCTTTAACCAAGTAACAAGCAATAGGACAAGAGGGAATGGCCTCAAGTTGAGCCAGGAAAAGTTTAGACTGGATATCAGGAAGCATTTCTTTCCAGAAGGGGTTGTTGGGTGTTGGAATGGGCTGCCCAGGGACGTGGTGGAGTCCCCATCCCTGGAGGGGTTTAAGAGTAGGGTCACAGAATCAACTAGATATGTCAACCCGACTCTTAAACAGAAAATCCCTGGAGGTGTTTAAGAGTCAGGCTGACATAGCGCTGAGGGATATGGTGTAGTTGGGAACTGTCAGTGTTATGTTAGTGGTTGGACTGGATGATCTTCAAGGTCTTTTCCAACTTAGACAATTCTGTGAGTTTGAGATGAATAGGATTGGTGCAGTGTAGAGAAATGTGTGCTCAATTTCCAACCTTAGCAAAAGCGTTATCTTAAGGCCTTACACGTTGATGTAGCTGATTTACTGGGGGCCTTTAGCTGAATTAACAGACCTTCTTCAAGCATAGGCTTACCTCCATGTGGCATTACCGGTGAACAGCAGGATCCAGATACAATTATTTGAGTAATGGCCCTTGTGCTCCATGGCCTCTTATACCAGCAAATGGCAGCTCTTGTGTGTAGACGTCTGCATGGGTTGAAATGTGGAGGATCATAAACGGTCCCTTTTGTAGAAATAATCTCCTTTCTCCTCAGATGTGAGGTTTTTCCTAATAATTATACGGACCTCGAGGGCCAGGATTAAGTATGTTCTAGCCTTGAATCAGATGAGGGGCAGCAGCATCCTGCCTCTGGGCTGTCCACTTTGACATGCTCCCTCCCAGACATAGACGCCAGGCAGGAACATCTGGATTGTTGCCTGTGAAAAAGATAAACATTTAATCGTTTTTAGTGTTAACTTTACACTTAAGTATAATCTTCTGGCTTATTTTGCTTCCTCTAGTAAAGCATCTCCCTCTCCACTCCCCCAACCCTAAATTAATTAAATAAAAAGAAAGAGGATGGAAAAAGACTAGAGACAGGATGTTTTCAAGTTTCCAAAGTCTTTCCTGCAGTGATGTTCCATGTCAATAGTAAAAGAAAAAAATGAGCTCTCCGTCATGTACAAAAGGTACTTCTGAAAGCAGAGGCCTGTGGCTCAGTTACCACAGATGAAGCTATGTGTGAGTTCTGCTGGTGGGTATCACTGCCAAATCTGTGCACCACAGAAGCAGTGGGGATAAGGCTGCCTTCGCCCATCATGCTGGCAGCAGTGACTCTGAAGCACTGGCTGCCCTGCAAGCATGTGACCAACCTACTCTGAGCTTGCTCAGACCTCAGAACTGAGAATGGGAAAATGAACTTTTTCCAGTGTGTTAACAACTTTGGTTTATTATTAAGTTTCATATGCAGTGAACTGAGTCTTCCTGTTCTCATTGACCATGATATTAGCAAGGAGATTGATGTTTTAAGAAAGTTTTTTGGTCTTTTTAATGTCTCTCACTGCTGGTGAGATTTTTAATTATTTTTTTTCCTCCTGAATTTCCAGGCCTGCAGGTGGTCTCTATGGCATCGATAGCATGCCTGATCTACGCAAAAAAAAGCCAATCCCACTTGTCAGTGATCTGGTAAGAGATTTGTTTTTCTTCTGCCACACAGCCATTAGTGCAGGTGGCTTTACTTTTTGACATATGGTAACGTTCATTGTCACTTCAAGAAGCTGAAGGTTCTCTGTTTTGCTAAATTAATTCTTACAGTAAAGGGTTAGGAATTGTGCTTGGAAAAATCTCAGTGAGAATGAGTTACGGTTTTGTAGACAGTTTCATTCATTTGGCAGAATTAAGACGTTTTTCGTGTTCTTTTTCCTTTTTACTCTGCACAGAATATTTGATTATTTTTAGGTCTGCATTATTTTTAAATGTTTTCCTAAAAATCACATACTTTAAGGAAAGTTACAATGTCCATGTGAGGTTTGGCAACTTACCAGAAGATCGGAATTTCAGAGGATAGATAAATGAGCATATGTGCTTGGATTTTTAAAGCAATTTGCAATGTTGTCAGTAGGCTTCTGCACTGAGGAAGCACAAGAACCAAGCAAGTAATGAGGACAAGTTTCATATGCTTGTGTGATACGGTGAAATGAGGCTTCTGTGGGACAAATGGGTTTTTGTTGGCTGTGTTCAGTACATGTAGCGATTTCATACTTGGGAGAGATGTTCTAACAGCTGAAAGACCATAGTTTCCATTTCCTATAATTCATGTGAAAAGATGCATGAAATTCTCTCTGTCGGTTTATGCATGGGAAGCTTAATATGTGTCTTACTAACTGCTTGTATCTCAAATCTTTGCAACAGTGGCATTAACTTGTGTTACTTCCTTTGTATGCTTTCATTCTCTCTCCACAGGCCATGGTAAGTGGAGCTGAAGACTATCCACCAAGTCTTCACCAGAAACAAAAAATTATTTTACCTTATTTTCCCTCCACTTCTTTGCTTTTTATTTTGAACCTGCAGTATTGCAGTGCATGCGTATCCAGCACTCCGTCCTTCTCCATCACTGATGGAATGAACTTTTTCAGTCTGTCTTCAAACTGCATGAAGCAGAGCATAAATCGAAATTTCTCGTAGGGTTTCATGATTTCAAAGCAAGTGTTGCTAGCTTTTAATTTCCTTTTCTGCCTTCATCTAGCTGGAGTGGCTTACTGAAGAAATCCTTTGTATGCCAGTGTGAGGTGCTGCAAAGGCACTGTCTTGTGCTCCAAGACGGCAGAACTTAATGTTGGCATGATGGAAAAGAGGCTGTTCATTGTGTTCAGTGATGGCCAATGAATGTGATATACCAGCACCTTCAAACCTGTGCTCCCAACCCACTCTGTTCTTCTTTTTATCCTGTTTATTTGTAACCCTTTCACTGTCATGTCTGGGGGTGTTGTGCATGTTGTAAAACTGATGAAATAATCTCCTTTTGGATATGAATGAAGTTAGATATAGATGAGCGAATATCATGTAGTGGCCTTAGGCAATAGCAGAGTCACCATTGCTACCAGAACATAGAAGTGGAGATGTGAACCCAGGTTTCATTGACAGTTCTTACCAGAGAAACAAATAAAATTTTACAGCAGTGAGACTGGTTGTGGGCAGATAGAAAAAAGTTGGAAATCTTTCAGAATATGCATTTTGACTCCTGAGATGTGAGCTATCATTTAAGAAACCAACTTGAATGTAATAGACTGCTGGTTTGGTGTCTGGCGTGACAGAGTTCCCTTGGTCACATCTCTGGCCATGTAGTGCCAGTGCATTTCTGAATATTGGTGGTGAATAACAAACTTTCTTCCTTCTTAGTCACTGGTTCAGTCCCGGAAAGCCGGAATTACCTCAGCAATGGCCACTAGAACATCTCTCAAAGATGAAGAGCTGGTAAGTGGGAGGGCTGCTTGGCTTCTGTTAACTTTTAGTAAGCAAATTAAGGGAATTTGGCTCTTTGGGATGCAGAGACAGCTTCACAGATGTCTAAAAATATAGATGCAAAGCTTCTTGTATCATTTGTTTAAAGAAACCAAACATGTAAAAAATAACATACAATGTGTCAATATGGTCCTGAAAAATGTAATCTTACCATTTCTTTCTGTGCTATCTACCATGGGGAACAGTGTGTGAAACTTGCTTTATTCAAGATATTCCTCATCCACAATTCTTTTCTTCCATCTCCTCCACTTTTTTAAATGCCTGGAGAAACATTTTTGGAAGGGTGTCCTCTGCTGCTGCTTGTAAAAGTTTGATAAATTTGGCTACCTCAAATGTGTAAATTTATTGCACTGCTCATGCCTTTTCCCTTAAAACTCATGTGTTAACCAGCAAAAATAGGTTCAGTCACCTTCTTTGGATGTTGGTTTATGTGTGCTCTTGCCTTTCAGAAATCTCATGTCTATAAGAAGACCTTGCAAGCCTTAATTTACCCCATCTCTTGTACAACCCCACACAACTTTGAAGTGTGGACAGCCACAACTCCTACCTACTGCTATGAATGTGAGGGGCTGCTGTGGGGTATTGCACGGCAGGGAATGCGCTGCGGTGAATGTGGAGTCAAGTGCCATGAGAAGTGCCAAGACTTACTCAATGCTGACTGCTTACAGAGTGAGTAGTGGCCAGTGGAGTGCAGCTGCTCTAAAAGTGTTACTAGAGCTTTCCTAAATGCATAGGTGATAGTTCAATGACCAGTGAAACTGCATTTATTAAAATGACTGTGTATTTTCTGAAAAGGTGCCATGGGACTAAAGCTACCCCCACTGCCCTGTGGATGCAGACAGCTCCACTGACACAGGACTTCTTCATAACACCGTGTTTGATGTAATTGAACCTTTAAAAGAAGGTTTAATTTTTGACTCTTTCATATCTATTTGTTTTTTTGTTTTAGCCCATGTAACATATTTAATTTCTCTGTGTCAGCTCAGGTGGTGTGTTTACTAACATATCCGGCATAGAGGAGAGGCAGTGGACTGTGTGGATAGGGTACTAGGCTGGATATTCTGACTTCTGTTCTGTCCCTCCTGCCCTGGTACCCCAGTCAGGTTGCTTGTTTCAACCATCAGCCTGTTAGTTTAAGCTTTTCAGAGCAGAATGGGATTCCTGCTTAGGGGATAGAGTCCCCAGACTTAGCTCAGATCCTCTGGATAAAGTGCAGGTTGGCAAGACACTTTGTCTTTTTAACAGTTGGGTCTCATGGCTGAATCACTCTAGAGACCTGAGGCTGAGTCAGCAGAGATGATGGGTTGGATAGGAAAGTGTTGAGAGCATGGACAATATTTCATCTTCCTATTAGCGTTTATGTTTATTTTGTTTGTTTGTTTGTTTTTTTCTACTGTGTTCAAAAACTAAGCCCTCTCTTCAAAGAGCTGTGACCACTGAATAAATGAGACCTTACAAAAACAGTGGAGAAATTTAAAAGGAATTTGATTAAAGAAAAAGAGAGACAAAAAGTATTGGTTTAGGCATCTGGCTTGGTCCACTTATTTTTATTTTCTTGTAAAACATTTTCATAATTTGGTCTCAGATTTATGTTCCTTCTTGAGAGCAAAATATCTTACTCTAAATGGAATAGAAACTTCTGCCATATGTGTTAAATCTTGAGTAGGAAGGTGGGGCCGTTTCTGTTCACTCTTGCTTTTCTTGGTGTTGCAGCTTGATGGACTAAGTGTAAGCAATCAGAAAAGTTTGTGAAATATAGACTTATTTGCAAATCCACGTCAGCAATTATAGGAATGTAAATAGTCAAATCTTATATCTGCTTCAGGCTCTAGTTGTTTAGGAAAGCCAGGCTGGATGATCCAGCAAGTGATACCAGTGAAATATAGGTCATTTGTTTTTTCTTACAGCTTATCTTAACACCCCAAATGGACATTGTTTATGCTTGTATTTTTGATGTGTGCAGAGTTTTAAACCAGTCATAGTTAGGACTGGTGCTATTTGCAGTGGCTCATCTGTCAGACACAGCTGGTACTGGTGAAACATCTCTGTTCCTCAGTTGCTTAGCATTTCCAGTAAGGTCATCAGTTTTCTCACACAACTTATAGAGGACCACTTAGACTGAGGATAACTTTATTTGTTTCTGGAGTTCACCAGAACCCTCTGAGAAGTCATGATTTTCAGTACTTGAGATAAAAAGCTGCTGATATGTGCATCCAGGCTTGATTCAGTTATGTGCCCACAATGTTGCAATGGAGTTGTGATATCTCAGTATGAGGAAAATGCTATAGAGAGCAGAGGAAAATCAGGTTCATACCAGAAGCGGCAAGGAAACAGGCACAAAGCTGTTGTACAAAGCAGAGTTCATGAAGCTGAAAACAATATAATAAAACTAAATTTAAGAAATAGCTAATGACTAAGAGGACATATTCCTGCAGATGGTAGCTGTGGCTGTCCATATTCAAGAAGGGAGACATCACACTGGGATGGATACTGGAGAGAGTTCAATGGTAATGGGGAAAATATGAGACTGTCACGAGAGAGGACGGTGTGCGTTTGTTAATCTTTTAAAAGAGAAGCTTCGCAGTGTCAGAGAGAAGGACAGGAACGATGTTGTTTGAAAAAAGTAAAAATAGTCATACTAAGTCTATCCTAGTAGAATGTTTTTAAAAGGATGTTGTGCATCCCAATACAAAGGTGTAAGATGTGCGTGTAGTGCTCCTATGACTCTGGCTTACACTTACAGTTATCCGTGTTTTAAAGCCTTTCTGAGCAGTAGATGCTGTGTTTAATACCTGGCAGTGTTGGATCTGTGAATTGGTTTAATCCTTGTTTGAACCTATTTATACCTGATCTATGTTGGGGAAGAGGGAGATAAGCAACAGGGAGGAAGATGAACTGTTTAAGCTTACTGTTTGCAAAAGAAAGAATGGAATAAACTTGCTGTAAGAAAATTAAAGGTAAAAGTAGAAGACAACTTCAGTGATGAGAACAGGGAGTCTCTGGAACAGCCTCTGAAGAATAACCATGGGGGCAGGTTTTCTAATCTCTGGTTGGAATTAAATAATCTTATGCAATGTACTGTGGGATGTGATGATGGCAATAGTCTGTGCTTTTCTATGGAATAGAAGTAAAAACTGGAAATGACTCTATTTTTCATATATGGCAAAGCATTAGATAAGCACTTGTTACTTTATTCATGGGACTGCAGATGTTTGCTTTGCACGTTTCCTTCCAAAATGTAAACATAAGATACTTCAGCATGCAGAGTTAAAGAAACAGAGAAGAAACAACTGAGAGTACACTGGGTTCAGAACTTGCAAAAACATGTAGAAAGGTAAAACCCAACCAAATGAAAACTTCACCGAGTTATTTGAAAGCTGCCGAGCATCAGAATGGGGAAGATACAGAGACTGTGAGCTGGGGTTCTGTGGGGGTACCCAGTGTGAGTGTGGTAGGTATCATTGTCTGAGTTAGAGATGTGAAGGAAACTGAAGGTGGCAATTGTGTAATTAAAGGCAGAGGAAAAGTAGTTCTGGGAGATTAGGAAGATGATGCAGCCGGTGTGTGGATGTACTTGCTGCTGGGTTGGGGAAACAAATGTTATTGATACTGGAAATCTGTTAAAAGGCTTTTCAGGCAACTGTGGTTTTTGCTGTGGCATGTTCATGCTAAAATCCTTCTAGCTGGAACCCACCAGATGAGAATAAAATGGGAAAATAAAATTTATTTTTATATATGTTTGAAAAACATAGGGCTGTGCTTGAAGAATGGGGTTTCTGGGGGACGAGCAACAGTTCTAGACATCCAATAAATTCGAGACTGAACTTTCTTGTATACTGAACTCAGGAGGGATATTTTCCTCACAGAAGCTTTACTGTTGCTGTCAGTGAAAAGCCCAACATTCTCAGGACACATCTTCACTTAGGTCTATTTAAGGCTTCCAGAAAATGTTACATTGGAGTAAAATGTATTTTCAGGCTGGTAACAAGTACAATTCTATTGATTATACTTTGATGCCTCAGGATATATCTTCACTTCAGTCTGTGTAAGTCTTACAGAAAATGTTGCATTGGAGTAAAATGGATCTTCAGTCTGGTCACAAATACAGTTCCATTGTCTATGCCTTGAAATTTTGGGTAGACACCTGGGGTCTTATTCCTCAGAATCAGAATGTGCTCTTTATCCACCTTCTATCCTTCACTGTCTTTCTGGGGAAAATAAAAGGAACTCTTTACCCAAGTCTGTTAGAATGAAGTTTGGTTGTTTCTTCTGAGGCTGTTTTTCTTACCCTCTATATTTTTAAGAAACTGAGTATCTGATACAGTAAGCAAATGAGTGGGACTGTAGTGATGAAATACTCAATCAGCTATGCTTTGTTGCAATTTGAATCAAAATCCATTTGCAGACTGGTTCAGGAGGGCTGGTCCATGAATTGGCAATGTCTGAAGGGCAGTAAACTGGAATCAGTTGTGGTATGTGTACTGCAGCCATCTGGTTTATGGTTCTGTTGGCTCCAGGTTGTTTCTCTGAGGATATTCCTCTATTGTAGGTACTTAGAAGATATTACTCTGATGGTGGGGTGCTTACCTTTTTATCATAAGGTCATAAATACTTGCTCAAGAGAAGATGCTCTCTTTTTAGCCTTCTGCTGTTCTTGGAAGTACTTGAAATCTCTGCTGCATGGGTACACTTCCTTTCTTATTTGGGTGAAAATAAATGGAGGAATGTTCTTTAAAATCCTGTAGCATGCAGAACTTTTGGAAAAAGACAACTTTTATTTCTTGCCCTGAGCAATGATGTAGTACTAACTAAAATACAAGGGATCAGGCAGTGTTAGTGTCAAAGGAGGAGTAAAGATGAGGATGGATGTATAGGATAACAGGGAACAGATGCAGAGAAGTAAGCAAAATTATGAAGAGAGTGGAAGGGAAGGACATTATGCTAACAGGATCCTAGTAAAAGCGGCCTGTACAGTTCAGGGCTAGTGTTTGAAAAGCCACAGTAATCTGCTTCTGCAAGCATGTCTTGGGTTTGGGGTGGTTGGTTTTTTTTTTTGCAATGATGCTAATCTAGTCCTCGGTAGATTACAGTTAAACCTGAGAAAATAAATTGCCCTGGGCTATCAGGATCTGGTCCTCTGGAGATCTTGAAAAATGAAGAAATGTGTTCTCAAGCTTCAAACTACTGTTGAACCTGAAATCTGTGTTGTGTGATTAGCTACATGTCTCTAATAGTGCTTCTTTATGAAGCAACAAACCTTAGAGAACTTCACGCAAACTATCAGGGCTGCATTACTGAATTACTCCTTTTGGTACTCTTTCGGCTCCTGGGGTCTTGGTTCACCTCTGGAGTTGTTCAATGTTTTTTGACTCAGGACTGGGAGACAGGTATGTTTGCTGCGTTTTGGATTAGGAACTTCTGTGTGTTGCACTCTGAATTCAGAGACTGCAGTCCAGAGACCAGCTCAGTGAGTGGACCCTTAGTAAGACTGATGAAGTCACTTGTGATAATCGTCTTGGCTCCTGGGTTGAATGATGGTTATACACCATAGTGATGAACACTTGTTTGCTCCCAGAATCCTATGTAGGAAAATATTTGCACAGAAGGAGGAAGGATACCTTTATTTGAAACTTGAATATCTATTTTAAGTTTCAGGAATATATAATTTCTAAGCATTATCCGCCTACTGAACAGCTGTCTTCTCTCCTGCCAGTGCTGCTTTCTTGACTTTTTCCTGTTAAAGCATAAGATAACAGCACTGACGGTTTACTAATAGGTGTATCAATACAATTCCCAATATAGACATGTTTGCTTTCTGTTTCCAGTCATAAATTGACACATAATTCAGTCTTGGAGAGGAAGAGGGAAGGAAAGCCCAGTCAGATTTGTATGATACTGTATACATTAGTTGTATATTCCTGTGCCTTTCTGTTGCCATTTACAGGACTACTTGAAAAGCTGATCCACTGGCCAAAACCCTCTTCTTGCAGCCAAATAAATGCAGTTCAAGTCCAACAGCAGAAAAAGCACCCTCTGCCATCCAGTATAGTGACATGCTTGGTGTTTATATCACACACATCACAGGTAATTAGTGCCCCAGTGGTGGTTTTGGAAACTGATGGTTTTGTACCAACAAGCAGGTGGTAAAATTGAGAAAGGGTGTGTTGCTGAGGCAGAGGGTTTATCTGTTCTTTATTAGTCTGTATTGTTAAATAAGGTGTCTGTCTGATTATGACTTCTGCATTGCAGTTCAGGTGCATCCTCTGCAGGGAGACACAGACCTTTCCCACGGAAGGAATATGGAGCATTCTTACCGGGGCAAATATCTGTCAGAGTGGGGAAGCAGTATGGATAGAGGTGGGGGATTTCCTCTGAGAGTCAGGAGGCAGAACCATGCCTTAGAAGTGACTAAAGAGGGGGCTCGCTGGGGGTCTGTATGACATGGCTCACACAGCCTGCAGCCCGGGATGCCCTGGACTGCTGCTAGCATTGCAGGGGGATAAATGCACTATGCAAGGTCTCTGGAGGTGCTAGGCATAGTAAATGTGTTTTTAACTAGAATTCGTTCGTTTGTCTTAAGTTTGCATTCTGAAGCATCATTTGATGCTCCTGGGGTGCTTGCATTAAGGCAGTGATTCAGACCATGCCACCCCAGAACTGTGACAAATAACTCTTGTCCTATCTCACTGTGATGAACAGCGAAACATTTATGTTTGCAAGCTGCCTGGCTAGTAATTTATTTAGAAAATGGTTCTGCAACAGAGCACAACATAAACCTTAATGTTTGAATTTGGGTCTTAATTTTCTTGAAGTCAGAAGGGTCAGGGCAGGATTGGTTTCTCTTGATCACAACCGATTTCAGAATTCCAGCTAGGAAAGGCAAATTGTTCAGTTTGGCCATTCCCAATTTCCTGATTGTTTTCTGTAGCTCTGCATATACTGCACAGAGTCCACCTCCATCCTCTGAAGACCTAGTTTTGTTAAAGCTGAATAGCACCTCTTGCTTGAAGTTCAAAGTATAGCCCCTGGTATCATTTTGGTTTCATATTCCTTTAATAAATGTTGGGTGATTGCCTGATACAAGACATCACTTTGGGTGGTGCTAGTTCTTCATCACCGATGAGGAGAGACAACAGGGACTGCATAATTAATTCCAGTATTTTCATTTCATTTCATCTTAAGCCAACAATAGGAAACTCGGGGGCAGATACATTTAATTGTACTAAATGAAATACTGAACATCAAGCCTCTAGCAACTAAAATGAAAAAAAAAAAAATCAGGTAATGTGAAGTTATGGCTTGTTTTATATCCAGGTCTTTAATAGTGTGCCTTGGAATGCAGTGTCCTTAATGAACTTCTGAAACTTCAGTGGTCACAGTCTGTTCCAAATGGTGTTCTTATTCTTTTTGGTTTGGTTGGTGGAAGTTATAATTGAGTTTTGTTTCTTTATTGAAGTGAATTTAGTAACGGTGAAAGGTGTTAGATTGAAGGCCCTGGAAATGGATGTCTTCAGGCAGTGTTAGTCACTGGGCAACCTGCTGAGCGTGCTAACAAGGTTGTCTGTTATGTTGTACTGCTGGGGGTCCTTTATGTATATGAGTTCATAGAACTTTATTAATATTTGGTCACTACCTGCTGAAACTGTTTCATATGCAGAACTGTAATACCCTACATTAAAGGTGCTCCAGATACAATATTTGCCCATTTCTTCCAGAAGAAAACAGTTTTATTTATCTTGATTGATTGGCTTCCTTTGCATACACTTGCACCTGCTTTAATACATATTTTTAAGGTAATTTAATATTTAGTGAACACCTGGATGAAGATCATTTTTCTAGGACAAAGATTACTTTACCCTGAGAAGAAAAACAAGCAAAAGCATAATCAGCTAAACAGAAATATGATTGAATGTGTTCGAAGGGCTTTTGTACAGGTTTAATTTATCTTACTTGAGATCATAACTTGAAATTGCTGCAGACTGCATGTAGAGAGACTGTGTACAATCTTAGATTCTTGCTTTTCATTTCATACCTGGGTTTGTCTGCCCTGTTATCTCCTTTCAGTGCTTTCATTAACACATGCCTCACATCTGACACAATAGTCAGTGGCTGAACTTTGACAGCAACCATGACTGTCAAAATTGAGTAGGGAACAGTTGGTTGTGGGAGCATTCTTATAATTATATTAACTTTTTAATTTTGTAAGAGGTATGCAAGTGACCCCTCTGTTTTTCCTGATACATTTGAATACCTATGTAGTACAGACCCTGTGCCTGGCTCTTGTGTCTCCAGCTGCTGGATACTGTACTAGTGCCCAATGGGTGATGATGACACAAGTTTTTAACTATTGAATTTTCTACCTTACAGGTATTTGTTATAGTTACTATGCCTATCCAATTCTAAGAATGGATTATTTGAGTAGATTCCTTACAAACATATAAAATAAAGGGGGATCTAGCGAGGCACTTCGGATGCCTCCAGCTCAATGCCTGATCCAAACAGGGTGGGTCCAGGCAGAATGGGATACAGATTGTGTAGTGGCTCTGTGCTGAATGGGGACTTGTGTCACACATCAGTAGGAAATGCTGACTGTGTCGGCCCATCTGAACTTCTCTTCTGTGGTCCTGAGGTGTGGCATCAAAATAAGCTCATAGATACTATTTGTAATGGAGATCCTATGTCCTCTTCTTAGCACTCACTCAAGCAGGGATTTATTTCACAGAATCAAGGAACTGCTTGGGTTGGAAGGGACCTTAAAGATCACCTAGTTCCACCCCCCCTGCCATGGGCAGGGACACCTTCCACTAGCCCAGGTTGCTCCAAGCCCCGTCCAGCCTGGCCTTGAACACTGCCAGGGAGGGGGCAGCCACAGCTTCTCTGGGAAACCTGTGCCAGGGCCTCACCACCCTCACAGGGAAGGATTTCTTCCTAATATCTAATATAAATCTATCCTCTTTCAGTTTAAAACCATTGTCCCTTATTCTATCACTATGCCCCTGATAAAGAGTCCCTCCCCATCTTTCCTGTAGCCCCTTTAAGTACTGGAAGGCCGCTATAAGGTCTCCCCAGAGCCTTCTCTTCTCCAGGCTGAACAACCCCAACTCTCTCAGCCTGTCCTCACAGGGGAGGTGCTCCAGCCCCTGATCATCTTTGTGGCCTCTTCTGGACCCACTTGCACAGGTCCGTGTCCTTATACGGGGAGCCCCAGAGCTGGGCACAGCACTGCAGGTGGGATCTCACCAGAGTGGAGTAGAAGGGGAGAATCCTCTCCCTCGCCCTGCTGGCCACACTTCTTTTGATGCAGCCCAGGACATGGTTGGCTTTCTGGGCTGTGAGCACTCACTGCTGGCTCACAGTCAGTTTTCCATCCGCCAATACCCCCAGGTCCTTCTCCTGCGCTCAGTCCACTCATTGTCCAGCCTGTATTTGTGCTTGGGATTGCCCCAACCCTTGTGCAGGTCCTTGCACTTGACCTTGACTTCATGAGGTTTGCACAGGCCCACCTTTCTACTCTGTCCAGGTCCCTCTGGATGGCATACCCCTTCAGCGTGTCAACCGCACCACACAGCTTGGTGTTGTCAGTAGACTTGTTAAGGTGCACTCAATCCCACTGTCCATGTCTCGGACAAAGATGTTAAATACTGCTGATCCCAACACTGACCCCTGAGGAATGCCACTTGTCACCCCCTCCACATGGTCAAGCCATTGACCGCAACTCTTTGAGTGCACCTATCTAGCCAGTGCCTGGCTAGATAGTGGTCCAGTGGTGCATCTGTCAAATCCATGCCTTGACAAGGATGTCATGAAGGACAGTCAAATGTTTTGCACAGGTCCAGGTAGATGACATCAGTTGCTCTTCCCTTATCCACCAACGCTGTAACCCTGTTGTAGAAGACTGCCAAATTCATCAGGTATGATTTGCCCTTAGTGAAGCCATGTAGGCTGTCACCAATCACCTCCTTATTTTCCATGTGCCCTAGCATATTTTCCAGGAGGATCTGATCCATGACCTTGCCAGGCACAGACATGAGACTGACTGGCCTGTTGTTCCCTGGGTCTTCCTTTTTTCCCTTTTGAAAAATAGCTACTATGTTTCCCCTTTTCCAGTCAGTGGGAACTTCACCAGACTGCCATGACTTCTCAAATATAATGGATAGTGGCTTAGACACTTCATCCACCAGTTCCCTCAGGACCCATGGATGCATCCCATGGACTTGTGCACCTTCAGGTCCCTTAGATGGTCTTGAACCTGATCTTCTCCTACAGTGGGCAGTTCTTCGTTCTCCCAGTCCCAACCTCTGCCTTCTGTGTCTTGGTCAGTGTGGCTGGAGCCCTTCCTGGTGAATACTGAGGAAAAAAAAGGTAGTTGAGAACCTCAGCCTTCTCCATATCCCAAGTAATGAGGTGTCCCGTTTCCTTCCAGAGAGGGCCCACATTTTCCGTAGTCTTCATCACCGGTGTACCTATAGAAGCTTTTATTGTTGCTCTTGACATCCCTGGCCAGATTTAATTCTGTCAGGGCTTTGGCCTTCCTAACCTGATCCCTGGATACCCAGTCATTTTCTCTGTATTTCTCGCAGGCTACCTGCCCTTGCTTCTGTCCTCTCTAAGCTTCCTTTTTGTGTTTGAGCTTGTCCAGGAGCTCCTTGTTTATCCATGCAGGCCTCCTGGCATTCTTATTTGTCTTCCTTTTTGTCAGGATGCATCTCTTCTGAGCTTGGAGGAGGTGATCCTTGAATATTAACCAACTTTCTTGGGCCCCTCTTCCCTCCAGGGCTTTATCCCATGGTACTCTGCCAAGCAGATCCCTGAAGAGGCTGAAGTCTGCTCTGCTGTAGCCCAGGGCAGTGAGCTGGCTGTGCACCTTCCTCGCTGCCCGAAGGATCTTGCACTCCACCGTTTCACAGTCACTGCAGCCAAGGCTGTCCTTGAGCTTCACACTCCTCACCAGCCCCTCCTTGTTGGTGAGAACAAGGTCCAGCATAGCACCTCTCCTCGTTGGCTCCTCTGTCACTTGGAGAAGGAAGTTATCAGCTACACACTCCAGGAACCTTCTGGATTACTTGTGCCCTGCACTGCTGCCCCTCCAAGAGATAATGAGGTGGTTGAAGTCCCCCATGAGGACCAGGCCTGTGAACATGAGGCTGCTCCTATCCATCTCTAGAGGCCCTCTTCTGCTCGGTCTTCCTGGTTGGGTGGCCTGTAGCAGACCCCACTATAATGTCTCCTGTCCCTGCCTTCCCTTTAATCCTGACCCATCAGCTCTCGGTTGTCTCCTCACCCATCCCCAGGCAGAGCTCCCTGCACTCCAGCTGTCACTGACATAGAGGCTGTTGACATTTTCAAATCAATGTGATGAGAGGAGGGGGCATGCTGTTAAAGAAAGACCCTCGTTTCTGGGTTTCGCTCAGCTGCAAGAGTATTAAACTTAGGCCTGTTGTCAGGAGAGCAAGTTGGTCCCAGGATATAGAGGAATCTGGGCACTCCTCTGCCATCATATCTTCCCAGCTCTGAGTGGTCCAGATTCTCTTGTGTGTATGTTGAAATGGGGGGATCTGACTGTAAAAGTCAATAGCAAGAGCCATCATGCGGAGGGTAACTCATGGCTTTGATCCTGCTGTCCAGATTCAGTGAAACATGACTTTGTGTTTGTCTGTTTCTGATGAGCATTGTGTACTTTCTGGTGCACAGGAGCAGCGGAGAAGAGCTCAAAGCATGGGGCTGAAGACCGAACCCAGAATTTCATCATGGCAATGAAGGATCGCATGAAAATCCGGGAGCGGAACAAGCCAGAGATCTTTGACTTGATCAGAGATGTGTTCTGTGAAAGCAAATTGACACATGCTCAGCAGATGAAGACAGTGAAGCAGAGCGTGCTTGATGGCACCTCAAAATGGTCAGCAAAGATCACGATCACAGGTGAGTGTGGGAGACATGGTTCTCTTGACCTTGCCTAGCAGCTTAAGGTAAGAGAGACTTGGTGTCGAGCTGGAGAGCTATATCTCTTTCTGTTCAGTGTACAGGTAGCAGGTGGAGATACTCCTACTCCAGGCACTGTAGTGCACCATGAGCTAAGGCTCATCAGAGAAGCTCTCATGAGTGATATGCCTGTTTCTCTGTCTGTTCCGAGCTGCTGCTTCATGTGGTGTGTAGACATACTGTTTTATTGGGTGGTGGTGGTAACCCTTCTCTTTTCCTTCCAGTGGTGTGTGCTCAGGGTCTGCAGGCCAAAGACAAGACTGGGTCCAGCGATCCGTATGTAACTGTTCAAGTGGGTAAAACAAAGAAGAGGACAAAAACAATTTTTGGGAATCTGAACCCTGTATGGGAAGAGAAGTTTTACTTGTAAGTGCTCTTAGAAGGACTCTCAGCCCCATTTTGCATGTTTGTACAATCTGTGCTTCGACAGCTGTGTCTTCTCTGTCAGTATGCATTTCCACATCACCTGTAATGTGTGATGGTTTTGTTTCCACACAGTGTTGTGTGTGTATGTCTGGAGGGTTGATGTCTTTAATAATTTATGTAGTGCACACCTGTTCGTCTCATCTGTCTGTCTTGTGTGTATGTAAATTGTCTGATCTAAGAACACTTTTATATTGATGTTTCTAGAGAAGGCTAAAGGGAAAGGCAAAACTTTAACTCAGTGACTTTTGTTCCTGGCTAACAGACATATTTTCGAAATTTTGTGACGTAAAAGAGTAAAGTTTGTATAAAAGACTTAAGCAAGCTTCCTGTGACCTATAGCTATGACCTGCTACTGGTATTTGACCAACAGAAGTTAAAGGCAGTGTCTGTCACCTGTCTTTGATGCTACCAGTCTCCCCTTTTAGTTCTGAAAAATCAATGTAACAATAACTTGAGGGATTATCTGCTTTCAAGATGAGCAATGTATCCATGTCTGAATTGAAAGCAAAGGCTGCAGGCACAATTCTTTAGATATCAACTACTCTCAGAAGGCTGAAGAATGCATTATTCCATTCTGCTTTTATTGAATAAGTAAACAGTACCCTCAATTTATCATTGAACATGTTATAAAACAAAATGGAGACATGAAATACAGCAAGCATTTTTTGAAGATTCTAGATGATGTAATTCAACCTCAAACATCTTTATTTCCTTTAATAAGTAAGCTCTTCCCTTGTACGTTCTCTCTCTTTTCTTCCCCCCACCCCCCATTTTTTCCTAAACTGCTTGGGAGTAGCTCTCTCTGCAAACTGAAATTTGTGTTTTAAAATCAGGCTTATATGAGCCTTGCTTTGTCTTTACAAAGTACAGTACAAACAACATTATTTTTAAAGTAGTTTTGAGCTACTCATTAACATCAGAAAAATCTTGGTGCTATTTTGAGCGTGTAAACCCTTGGCTTTATTCTTAGTTTAATCCAAGGTAACATTACTGCTTGGTAAGTAGTAAGGATGCTTAGGTGCCATTTGGATAACTCTAGTCACAATAGCAGTAAGTCTGTGTGGGAGCCTTAAGGACCTTGATTTACCATGCCAAGTAGTTACCATGGTATTTGCAGTGTGTTCCCTTCTAATTTTAGGAGCTTCAACAAATACTGTGTTTAAAGATAGATAGCACAACGTGATAAATGTCACAGTTTTAACGGTGCCACTGTTTAGATTTTATCGCCATGTCTGTGATTCAGCAGATAATATGCTGTTGGGCATTAGAGTTGGTGCTACTTTCTGTTTTGCCTTTATCTAGTTGGTTGTTTTAATTGCCCTGGAATAGCAGGAGGAGATGGAGGAAATGAGCGGAGTCCCCAGATCAATGGCAGAAGAGCATTCAGTACTGGAATCAATGTGGTGTTTCATCAGTAGATGTCAAAGCTCACCTTATGTTGGATGAGGAGAGTCATTTAGAAGATTATGCAGCACTGGTCTTCTACACACCCATCTTCGCTTTTTGCATTTATGGATCATTTTTCAACTTGCAACTCTTAAAATTTCTGAATTCTACCCCATAATCAAATGGAAATTTATATCAACATATGCAGGCCAAAAATACCAATTACATACCAAGCTTTTTTGGAAGAGATTGTCAGCACAATCAAGAGATTGTCAGATTTAAAGGCTTGGAGGATGTGTGTGTGTTTCTTAGAATTAAGTTAATTTGTTATAGTGAGAGAAAGGTGTGTTGGTAGTTATTGAAAGCCTACTTTGCAGTAGACATGAAAAGTTTGGTGTTCAAATGTTTAAACATTTAAACAGGTGCAAGATACTTGAGTAGAGGGAGGTCAGGTCAGTAACTAATGTGTGTGTCAGCAGTTGCCGTTCCTTTTCTGTTTGTCTTGGTGGACAGACTTGTTTGTAGCCGGTGTTCATTAAGTGCCCAGTATGTTTTATATGATCACAATTGCAGTGTCTTTTCAAAGGTTGGATACAGAGCCAGAAATCTGTCTGCATCAGTCATTATAATTACAGCATCATTATTGTAATCCATGGCATGAACTGAGGCAGACTGTGTATAGCTCAGCGATGTAATTCTTTCTACAGACTCAGTATAAGTTTATTAAAAGCAGCTTGAAGAAGTTTTAAAATTTTTAAGGCTGCAGTAGCCTATTTCAAATAGTTTTTCTGTGCTTATTTATAGTGATGGATGGAAAAGTATATTAGCTTAGATACCTCTCCTTAAATATGACTTTGTTCCTTTTCTGTTTTCAGAAAAAATGTGGTAGGCTTGACCCAGTTTGGAAGTCCAGATTTAGAACCATATTTTAGAAAAGGCAAGGTTGAAAACACTTTGGGTTCCCATTATAAGTGCTATTTAGGTCATGACTAGCCTATGTCACTGTAGGCATCTGCTTAGATTGATGTCCAGTTCTTGGGGCATATTTATGTTGTCTGAGCAAGTGATTTGCAGGTCCTGCTTCTTTCTGAAAATTATCTCTTTGTGTAGTTACATCTTTAACTTTAGGAAATATGAGAAATTTTTGTATCTTTCACTGGAGTTTGAAGACCTATGAAAAAATAAGGAGTTGATCTTTCTGCTCAGTTCAAAGCTTTGCAGTCTTGATGCAGAGACTGCATATGTGGTTCTCAGCAGGATGAAGCTTGATGGGGGACTCCTGCCATTGCTGTGATACAGAAATGTTGTTCTGTTAACATTCGCTAAGGAAGCCCTGCTTCCCTTGTCTTTACATCACATTCCCCTTCTGCAGCAATCCCTGATACCTTTCCTGTAGTTATGATGAGCAGGCTTATAGGTAGCCCCCTTCATTTGCCATGTACGTTTCTCTTCTGTGCCCTCAGCTCTCTTCCCTTGCCCTTAACTCTGGCCGGACAGAAAGCAGCACATCCTGCCTGCAGTTGGTTCCGAGTTGTCTGGATCGATTGGTATATGAGAGCCAGGTGGCTGCAGACTTTCCAGGGACGGCAGCTGGTATGGGTTTCTCTTCTCCATCTAGCTGCAATTTTTTCACAAAACTCGTTGGCACATAGAAGCTTTCATAACAAGTCTGCGTAACTCTCCTTAGGAAACAGCCCAGTAATATTAGAGGGAAGATATTTTTGCACCGTTCAGTGCAATTAGAACAAGATATTACTTCCCCATTTAAGACATGTTTTAGATGTCAGTGAAAAATACAGGATTCCTAGAATCTTTTTTTGTAAAGGCTGAAGCTGAGCATCCATTTGAATGGGTTACAGTTGCAGACTGTTTAGGAGAATAAACTTGACCCCAGGACAGTTTCCATTTTAAAGGGAGAGCTCTGAACTTGTTTGGAGGCTGCTAGTTTGTACCCTTTATTCAAGAAGTGTCCTAGTCTTTAATGACTGTGAGCACTAAAAGTTACTGGATTCAAACAGGACGTTGCTGTTTTTCTTGGCTGGGGCACAAAATGACTTGTTCATTTTACAGTAATATCTCCTTGAAGTTACATGGTCTGAGTACAGCTGTGTCTGAAGCTTTGAATGGTGGGTGTGAAATCATTGCCTGGAACAGATTACATTGTCACTGAACGGTTTGTAAGAGGCATGTTTATTCTCTCTCACTGCAGAAGGGTAACTGAGTTAAAATAAATGCAGTGCCTCCTGCTAGCAGATAATATTTTACTAGGACATGCAGAGCCCCACATGATATACATTCCTGTTAATCCTTGGGGAATGGTGCTATTGCATAGCTAACCACTGGGTTGTCACCCAGAAATTTCTATTTGATTCTGCAATTTTTCCTTTAGCTGCTGAGCCTGTTATCAAGCTCAGCATCTTTCAGTTATCACTGTGGTTATATGTGACTGTTCCAGAGCTGTTTTAAACTTCCCCTTCTGAGACCACTGTGTTTATAAATGTCACTGTAACTATGCACCCTCAGCCTACCTTCACTGTGTGTTAGGGGCCATTTGGTTTGTCTTGCTTTCTTTATGCTCCAGGTACTGCAGATACTGAAACTGGCACTCTGATAAAATCATGCTTGTTTCCCTGCTCAGGGAGGGAGCAGGGAAGTGTTACCAATGTGAAACTTAAATTTGAACGCAGAGTTGATGCCTTGTGGCAAGTGCCTGTTGGGAAGCTGAGTTAAATGTAGCTAAGAATGTAATGCTCAGAATCACTTTATCTGCTCTTTGTCATTAGGAGAGCCGCACCATGAATTTGTCAGTCAGTGTTGTAGCATTGGGTAAGCAAAATTATTGTACTTGTTCCCCTAAGAAAAGAGCTTCATGCTGGTAAGAACAGAAAACTAATTTCTTTGTTCTTAGACAGCAACAGCTGCATCTCAGGGCATATTATTGTGCCATTATGCTCAACTTCTACACTAGTAAGGATTTGAGCTTTGTTATCACTCTGATTTTGCCTTCAGTATTTTCTCCTCTGTCCTTTTTTTCTCCCTAAGAGAGGAGACTTAGCACTGTTTAAAAATGAACCTATACTGAGAAGTTTTCTGCCTTCCATTCTCACTGAGATTGGCCACAACAGAGCTGTCAGTTGAACTCTGCTATGTCAAGACACTTTACTTGAACCACATCCAAATCTTCCTGCTTTTTCAGCCAGACCATTTTCCATAGACAATTATTCTTCTGCTCCCTCTGTGTATGTTATAACTCCTTACTGGGCTTTCTCATACTGGTTGTTGCAACACCAGTTTCCTTCCTTTCTCATTTTCCAGAAAATCGCTTTGCTTTTTTTTTGAGCTTTGCTCCTCAGAAGCAAAACTTTCCCCCTAAAATGATCACAGGTCCTTAAGTCTTGCTGATCTGTTCTCTCTTGTGCATTTTCCCACATCCTGCACTCTCATCCATTATTTCTACAAGCAACTCTGCTTTCTTTCTCTACCATTGCATGAAACGTTCCCTGCACTAGACTGTGAAACTTTATAGGCCCTTCTTGAGAGTTGCTTCTGCCATGGTGCAGAAAGGAAACTATTCATAGAATATGGCCATATAGATATTCACTAGACTCTCAGAATCATAAATATTTTATTTAATATCAAAACACAACAGAACTGCTTAATTCTGGGCTTCACTGGCCTACTTTTCAATCTGCAAAATATTGTTGCTTCCTTTACTCCCTCACTTCCATTGTTTGTTCTTGCTATGTCTACTCGTTGCTTTTTGGTTTTATTAACCTGTCAGCTCTACAAGCCAGGGGCTATTTTATGCTCTGGGAGTTGCCAAGCACAGTGGAGTCCTGTCTGAATCTGGGGTCTCTGGGCCATCCTGTCTTTCAGGCAGAAAATACAAGAAAACAGCATCATTTAGTGAAATATCTTTATGTAAAATGGGCAATGTGGAGCAATAGGGTCATGTTGTCATCCCACCTCTCTAGTCTGCACAGTGCATTTTAGAGATGCACAGTCTGGGGCTCACTGCAGCATTTGTGGAGTGACACTGAGGGCTTGGTGAGTCCTGCAGGGTTAATGTTTGGTAACACCTTTCTTAAGATGAAAAATTGATTGGGAAGATATGTCCATGCAGATACATGTGATACAAATGGATCTTTACCCTTATGGTTATTTACCAGACTGTGGTTTCCTTCATGAGTGTAGGTTTTATTACGGATGCTCTCAAATAAACAACCAAGCCCCAAAATAAAAAAAAAAATAATTATTATTAACAGTTAACTAGCTCTCCGTAAATTACAGGTTCAAAAGTCTGTGAGAGGAAAACAGAACTGCTTTCTAGGGTTTAACGGCAACCCAGAACGCAGAACAAAGCAACACTCCTTGGGATTTAATGGCAACCCAAAATGCTTTATCATTCACCTGACAAGTGAGGGCTCTCAACCTTGAGGCCCTGCTCAGGGCAGCGTCCCAACCCAAGGCACCTCAAGGAGTTTCCTTGGGCAGCATCCTGACCCAAGGGGAGAGTCCTCGACCGCAGCTGCTCCTCCAGAGGACAAGCTCCAAATGGCCCCCCCAGGGGACTCCACTGATACCCAGGCCCAATCTGACCTGTAGTCGATAGCGGCTCCCATTGCCCAAAGGCCCCAGTTACCACGAGGCCCCGAGAACAACGGCAGCCCCGAGCTGCTGCCCTTCAGCAGCCAAGAAGCTCTGCTCTCATTGGGTGGATGCACCTGCTACAGTTTACCACTATGAGCTAATGGTGTCCGAAGGTTATAGGTTTTCAATTTATCACTCTCTGTATTTTCAACTTATGATCCTTACTGTGGGTAAAGACCATTTTGTGAACTGCTGGACACATGGTTTTACAGGTATCCCTTTGTATCTCTTTTGGTTGAACTTTTGCAAACTGTTAGTGTTACCACAACTGAACAAGGTTTATGAGTTTGGCTTTAGCATTCTAGCATTCTTGAATGCTAAAGTAACTGTCCTGAAAATGTTAGCACAAGCAGCAAATGATTAGCAATTTTAGCACAAATGTCATTGAATTTTTTCTTTCAAAGTATGAATCATTGGCTCAAAAATGGTGTTCTGATGATTTTTTTTATGCAGTTTTCCTTTTTCTTTCCACTTACTGGAGGAGATGAGGCACATGTGATACTCTGTCCCAGACCTCTGACATCATCTGAGCCAGTTTGGGCCAAACTTTAGAGACAGGCAGAGGTCTTGGAATTAAGGATCACTTCTACAGGGTGTTTTTTTTCGGAAGTTAGAGCTACATTAGAAGGCTACAAATTGCTAAGTTCATTGTGGGAGGCACTACAGTGTAAATTCATCAGTTGCCTGTTCTGTTTAGCCACCAATATATCAATTAGTGTGTGTGTGGGCCTGCCACTGTGTGTACAGACCAGAATTAACTACAGCTTCATGCGCTCACGTGTTTCCCCTCAACCCAGTTGCTAGCTGGGCATGGGAGGAGGCCTGAGTATTCACAGTGCAGGGAACGGTTGTGGGGAACTGGTGGTTTAGGGCTGGGTAAGGCCAAAGTGGAACATGGCAGAAGAAATGGAGGTAGAGAATGGGATAGAGAGCAAGTCAGCAGAACCACACTCAGCTGCTTCCACTGCTCCGGCAACACTGGTTTCAGGCAGAAAAACTCCATGGGAAAAAAAATCACAATTCATTTGATTTGAGCCCCTGACTACAAGAAAGACACTGAGGTGCTGGAGTGTGTCCAGAGAAGAGAAAGCAAGCTGGTGAAAGGTCTAGAGCACAAGTCTTAAGAGGAGTGGCTGAGGAACCGGGGTTGTTCAGCCTGGAGAAATGGAGGCTGAGGGGAGACCTTACTGCTCTCTACAGCCACCTGAAAGGAGGGTGTAGAGGGGTGGGTGTTGGTCTCTTATCCAAAATAACAAGTAATGGGACAAGAGGAAATGACCTTAAGTTGTGCCAGGGGAGATTTAGATTGGATATTAGGAAAAATTCATTCTCTGAAAGGGTTGTCAAGCATTGGAACAGGCTGCCCAGGGAAGAGGTTAAGTCACCATACCTGGAGGTATTTAAAAGACGTGTAGATGTGGCACTTAGGGACATGGTTTAGTGGTGGGCTTGGCAGTGTGAGGTTAACAGTTAGACCCAATGATCTTAAAGGTTTTTTCCAATCTAAATGATTCTGTGATTCTATTATTTTAATTTTTCTTAAAGATTTGGTGTGCTGTTTCTCGAAAATGTTACTTTATTTGGTAGCTTGAAGTATAAAAGTCCTTTATAAAAATGGTACCACTGCAAACATCAGAACAATATGAATAAAGAAGAAAGACAATTGGAGCCATGTACAAAGGGAACCTGGTTCCCAGTCTCTCGTACTCTGAAATGGGTGTGAAAGCATTCTGTACTTTCATCCTTTCAGTGGGGTCACAGAGTTTCTTCTCTTTGCGCCCTATTGGGAAAGCTGAGGGAGCTTGGCTGTGGGAGACTGGATGTATGTGTGCACACAGTGAAATCAAGCTTCACAAAAATGTATCAATAAGCAGGGCATGCATGTTTAGAAATGTTCCAGCTCCTGTTTTAATGAAAGTGAAGGTTTCTAGCAGCAGAGCTTGTTACCCATAATCTTACGGAGCCTTGAAGCTGTCACAAATTGGAAGTTATTTCTCATTAGTTAGAAAGCCTGTTATCAAACAACAAGCCCAAGTCCTGCAGTATTTGTGGTTATGTTTTGGGGTGCTTCCTTGGAAGGTGAACCAGTGTTGACACAAAATGTCTTGCTTTACTGAAATCAAGGACCGTGGTTTGTACAGACTTAGATGGTGATGTTTTATGGGTAAGTCACCAGCCCAAGGCTTTCAGCTGCTGTGAGTGAGTGATAAGGCTCACCTTCTGTCATGGGAGCAGCATAAGGAATATGAATTGAGCAGTCTCTTAAAAACAACAGAGAAAGATGTGGTAAAACAGAAGCTTCAGTAGCTCAGTAAATGCTACTGGAAAGTTTCCTGTAGCACTTAGTAGTGAGTTGTGCTTCTGTAGCCAAACGAAGGATGATAGCCAGCTGCTCTAGGAGCATGGGACAGTGCATGTAGGACCACCTAAGGTAGATTTCGGTCTGAACAGTGAATGTTTTCCTAAAGGAAAGAGCAAGTTTCTGAGCTTTGGTAGAAAAGAAACAAAATCAAAGCAGTCCTGTCAAAGAAGTGGTGTGCCAGAAGGCAAGTTCTGAGGAAGTCTGGAGCTAACTTGCAGGTGCTTTGTAAATGGCACTGTGTGCCAGTCTGTGTGTTTAGGCACCCATGCACTTCTGAACACCGAGCCTCTACAGTACTGCCAGGATGTACACTAGTGCACCGTGTCAGGAACAGAGGATTTCTTTTACACTCTTGTCCTGTGTTGCTGGTAGATATGGCAATGCACTCAGATAAATTTAAGAGCTACAAAGAGCAGCAGTCCAAGCATTCCCTGCTTGTGAATGCTTGCTGCATGGCTTTGTTAAAGGAAGAGACCCTTGAAGTAGAGGAGAAGGAAGGGAAGAATAAAGGCAGAAGAGAAACACTGAAACCTTCTTTCTTCTGAACTTCAAATACAACTTTGGTTGCACAGCAAAGGCAGGGAGCAGTGATGCTCTCTGCCTGTGATCAGAACTGCATGGAATTGCTTCTAACTTTCTCCATATAATTCCCAGCTACTCCTCTCTGCTGGAAAAGTCAGTAGGAGCTGAACGTATGTCTGTTAAGCAGTCCTGAATCACAGTGGTGGCAGTTGGAGCCCAAGTGATTTCTTGGTAGAGCGCATGCAAATACCAGTCACTGCCACATCTTATTGACCGGGCTTAGCAGATCTCTTCTGACCCATTTCTTCATTTTCCCTGTTGCTTAGCAACAGATGCAGCATGTTAAGAGGCTGGAATACAGGCCTTTAGCAGAAATTGCCTGTTTTCATAGGTTTTATTTCCTTGAGGGCAGACATTTGTGGTGGTTATGGTGAGTAATCACCCTTGTCATGGTCTCATGTGAACATTCAAATTGCTTTATTGTATCGCATGCCCTGTAAATGAACAGCACTCTTATAATAAGGTTCTTCTACCCACTTCTGAAATCCAGGAACCTGTTTGTATCTACAAAAGGTATCCGAACACCTAAAAAGAGTGGCAGGCTGCAAATTCTGCCTGAGCATTAAGCTGGAGGGTGCCGATTCAGCAAACAGTAAACTGCTTTTTTAAATGGAAATGTCTTTACTGATCTGTCCAGAGCACAAAGTATCAGTCTAAGCTGTGGATAACAAGCAGAATCATTTCTAGTCATTAAATGCCAATTTTGTAACTACTGTATCCCACCCTTTCCTCCCAGGCACAGGCAGTGTTTATATCATCTGATTGTAATCACAGAATCATTCAGGTTGGAAAAGACCTTTGGGATCACTGAGTCCAACCACCAGCCTTTCTCTACAAAGTTCTCCCCTACACCACATCCCCCAGCATCTCATCTAAATGACCCTTAAACACATCCAGGGAAGGTGACCCCACCACCTCCCTGGGCAGCCTATTGCACTGTCTGACCACTCTCTGTGGAAAATTTTTTCCTAACGTCCAGTCTGAACCTCACCGGTTGCAGTTTAAAGCCATTCCCTCTTGTTCTGTCACCAATTACCTGTGAGAAGAGACCAGCACCAACCTCTTTACGGTGAGAGAGCTGTAGAGAGTGATGAGGTCTCCCCTCAGCCTTCTCCTCCTCAGACTGAACAGTCCCAGCTCCTTCAATCACTCCTCACAGGATCTGTTCTCCAGGCCCTTCACCAGCCTTGTTGCCCTCCTCTGCACTCGCTCCAGCACCTCGAGATCTCCCTGGTACTGAGGTGCCCAAACCTGGACACAACCCTCCAGGTGTGGCCTCA
Organism: Athene noctua; assembly: GCF_965140245.1. NCBI lineage: Eukaryota > Metazoa > Chordata > Aves > Strigiformes > Strigidae > Athene > Athene noctua. Next base: position 11,685,897 of record NC_134077.1, read on the forward strand.
CCAGTGCAGAGCACAGGGGCACTATCACCTCCCTACTTCTGCTGGTCACACCATTTCTAATACACGCCAGGATGCTGTTGGCTCATGTCCAGCTGCTTGTCAGTTGGAACCCTTCTCCTCCAGACAGCTCCAGCCACACCTCCCCAAGCCTGTAGCTATGCACTGCTTCTTTGTGAGGATCTTCAAGTAAGACAGAATGTCATAGGAGCATTTAGAGTGCACCAAAAAGTTGTGTATTTCCTATCAGACACTCCACTTTTAAATAAATAGGCATTTGTTTATATTTTGTTTATGCATCCCTCTACTGATAAACAAATGGGTCAAGAGGAAGGTGAAGCATGTAGCATATAAATGTGACTGCATTTTGTGCTCTTCAAGATTATGTTTGTCTTGTTTGCAGTGAGTGCCATAATTCCTCTGACCGGATTAAGGTGCGAGTATGGGATGAAGATGACGACATCAAGTCTCGTGTCAAGCAAAGACTGAAACGCGAGTCGGATGATTTCCTGGGGCAGACAATCATTGAAGTCCGTACTCTGAGTGGAGAAATGGATGTGTGGTACAACCTTGGTGAGCAGGACTATGGGATTGAAAGCGTGTCACATGTTAGTTGGGGAATGTTTGAGAGTGCTTGGGTGCATCTGGACAGTTTTGATAAAAGGAAAAAAAAAGGCTGACATGATTTCAAGGGGCATATGATGGTGCTAGAGAGCAGCTTCAAGACTTTGATCGCAGTTAAAATGAAGAGGAGTGTAGCATGTCGGAAAGGTGATGGGTTTTTCTTGCCAGGCATTGAAAAGTACAGTGGGTATTATGTTTGATGCAGGGTTGGATTTCACCTGTGCTGGAGACACATTTCCTGTCCTGTGCCCTTTTTATGTGCCAGCACAAGCATTTTACCAGTTTATAAGACCTGCAATTGCACTACACTGGTCTGGAAGGTTGTTGAGACCTTTCCCAGTGACCAGAATAGAATGTTGTAGAAGGCACCAGCAAGTAACCAAATGGTGCTGAATTGTAAGGCACAGTAATAGATCCAGGAGGTTCAAAACCTCCTTGATAGGGACAACTAGCAATTCCCAGAAGCTGAGGGTGATGGTGAAGTCAGGAGCAAATTCCACATCAGTCAGCCCTGTTCTCAGAAGAGGGATCTGTCCTTCGTGGTTGTAGTTCAGCTGATTGAATCCAAGGCCCTATAGTATATTTGCTGTCACAAAGGCTGTCTTACATCTAACAATGTACATAGTTCTAGCTAGATGTGTCAGATTGAGGGTGTATTGTGGCAGGGTTTTTTGGTTTTGTTGATGTCTACTTAGTATTCAATATTTTGGAAGAAAAAGGAAAGTTTTCTCTTCTCCATGGTGACTCTGATCACAAGCTCAGCTTGAATTTCCAGCAGTTTTCTTCCAGTGTTGTCACCCCAAGATGGCTCTGTTCTGAACATGAGCAATATATGTAATTGCTGATGGTTTTTTCCTTCTAGAGAAGCGAACAGATAAGTCTGCGGTGTCTGGGGCTATTCGCCTGCAAATAAGCGTGGAAATCAAAGGCGAGGAGAAGGTGGCTCCATATCATATTCAGTACACTTGCCTTCACGAGGTAAGAAGCAGCTTCAGCTCCGTCATCACCATGTTCTTCTGTCTGTTAAAGAAGCAATTTTCTGACCTTTGTTTCCTGGAAATGTTCCTCCTTGCCTTAGGTGAGCTTTCTTTTCCCCGCTATGCAGTCCTGGAAACATGCTGAATCATCAGACCCACATCTGTCAGGGAGGTGAAGAAGGCTTTAGGCTGTCTCCCCCACACTGGCGGCTGGCTGGCTCAGTCTGTCCCACTGCCACAGCTGTGCTGCTCTCAGGCAGAGATCAGGCATTGGTTCAAATCAGAGCCCTCCATGAGTTTAATGTGGAGAAACTTCTGAATTTCCTTGTGATGTTTTCAGCATGTACTGTACCTGTGTCTGTCTTTAGGGAAGACATACTAAAATGCTTTATGAGTAAATGCTGATCTGGGGAGAGCTTTTACTCTGTCTGTTGAGTGATGCAGATATTGGTGGTATAATTTCTTCTGTGCTACTGCACTGGTGTGTAACTATGAAAAATTCTTGTGGAACAGAAGATAAGCTGCACTTACTGGGTACTGACTTGTCTCCGGGTGGACTGACCTGGGCAGGCAGTGCTGCAGAAGTTGGGAGAAATCCAAAGATTACTTGTGAGAAGAGCTGAAGGGAAGGCCCTGTCTCGGAGAGATGCATGATGCCTAGTCTATCTATCAAAGAGAAGGCTGGTGGCAGGTTCAGTCTCTAAATACCTGAATAAGGAGGAGTAGTCAGAGCCCCTTTCACCTGACATACAAGAATATCATGAGGTCCAGTGAGGTTTAAGCAAATTTAGATTAAAAAGAAGAACAGATGTATCACAGAGAGGAACGTTCAGCAAGGGGGACAACATTTATACAGATGCTGTGGATAAATGAGCCCTGTGGTGTCTTCTGGCCATACCAGGGAGCAGACAAAAACAAAGCTTAGAAAAACATCAGTAGTCTGCTTTTAATAGGCTGTTTTTTGTCCTTCAACACATATTTATTGTTTTTTTTAATTCAGTGATGGCTTCTGTTTGGCAGGCTGTTTCATTTTTTTCCTTCTGAACATGCATGATCACTTGCCCTTCTTTTTTGCGAATATGTCTCTTTTTAAATATCACATTCTTTGATTTGTGCATCATAAAATGAAGATGATTTACAGCTAGAATAATTTAATCAGGAAAAACAGTGGTGTAAAGTAGAGTCCTCTAGCTCCTAATGAGATCATTAGACTTTTGCATCCCTTACTACAGGGAGCCAGCTGTCTGAAAGGCTGATGAATCTGTAAGTGACGCGAATTTGAGGATTACTGAGAAACCCACTGAACTGAATGTGCAATTTCTGCACAGCAATGATAGCTGAAAGCCTTTGCAGTGTTAGATAAAGTGAAAGGTTATGTTGAATAATAATGCAAGTGTAGAGTTGTTAGGGGTGATCTTAAGCATGTCCTTTTCAGAAAAAAAATAAATCTGTTGGACTGTTCTGCTATATAATAATTATAAAGTTGATACAGAGCTGTCATGTCACCTAGTTTAAATAGCTTGTCCATGGTAAGGTACTTCATTCTGAGGACAAAAATGTGTAGGTTTCATGAAACTAATTAGTCTGTGGTTTCACTGCATTGAATCACTCCTCTGCATCATTCACAGTATCTTTTGGGTGAAGTCATAGGTATGCATGCAAAAAATTCAGCTAGGAGCACTCAGGAAGAAAAGAAGGTAAAAGCAGAAAAATACATAGTGGCTAGGGGAAAGAAAGGGAGGAGAGCAAAGAAGTGTGTGTTACTGCCTTCTCAGCAGGTCCAAGCTCTTCGTGAAACTCACTTGGAGGCTTCAGCAGCCTCACATATAATTTCATTCCCATTTTGTATTTCAGAACCTCTTTCACCATCTCACAGATGTGCAAGGGAATGGAGTGGTGAAGATCCCTGATGCCAAAGGAGATGATGCCTGGAAGGTGTATTTTGATGAGACAGCTCAAGAGATTGTGGATGAATTTGCAATGCGTTACGGCATTGAATCAATATACCAGGCCATGACGTAAGATGTATTTTGTGTAGTCTTCAGTGCAGATAATCTGTGTAACTAACTGATGTGACTGTTAATATTTAGAAGATGAAATGTGTTGGTAATGGAAGGCCTGGCAATGGCAGTTGCTCCTTATGGGGCTTACTGTGAGCGGGAAGAGACTGCCTGTCTCGAATCATTGGTTTTCTCACTGGTCTGACAAAGTGCTGAAATTAAGCATCTATCAGAGCAGTTTGTGTGAGCATCCTTGAAACTAATTGTAAGGAATTACGCCAACTTTGATAGTGTAATGACCATATTTTATCACTGATAGCTGAGCCATTCCCGTTTTACATCTCTAAAGTCTCTATTTGAGCAGTCTTTTGTTAAAAAGATACTGCCCAAGGATCCCACTGAAGATTTCTGATGATGTGAGAAGGGATAAGGTTTTGCAAAATGTTTGTTCTATGTGTCTGTTGTGGCAATTGATACAGTCCTTTGAAGTCACTAATTTCCCAGGTGCTGCTGAAGTAATGATGGGCTGATTTGTCCTCTTTGGAGCTAGGCTAATGGCAGTTCTTGATCTTCAAAGAGCATTTTCCTTGTCACTATGCCTTTACTTGGATTTGGGATTAGTCATTCTTCCTCTTAAAGACTAGTAGTGCTATGTTTAGCTCATTTCAAACATAACATTAAAAATAACAGACAAAAGTGAACTTTTTCACATTAGAAGCTGAAAGTTTTGGGGTCTGGGTCCTTGGATGTGTTATGATCTGTGCTTATGTCACCTTGCGAGCACCTTTTCTGCTATTGATTTCAGCCAAAGTGGAAAAGAATTGGAAGGTACCTCCAGAGGTCTACTCCCTGCTTATAGCAGGATTAACCTAGAAGTTGAGTCAGACTGCTCAGGACCTCTTTCAGTTTGTTGAGAATTTCCAAGGATGGAGATCTACCACCTCTCTGGGATCCTCTCCTCAGGCTGTATTACTCTGGGGAAGAAATTCCTGGTTAAAACCCAAATTGGAAAATCCTACCTTGGATTTCCCATGTTGTAAACTGCAATATATTGCTGCTTATCTTTTGGTCTTCCCTACAAAAGGATTGTGGCCTGACTTAGTATTCTCACTAACACTCCTCTCTCTGCTGAGTAGTCAAGACATTGATTAGATCCCCACTCCTCATGACTTCTCTTCTTCAAGCTAAACAAACCCATTTTATGTGTCTATCTTTATTTACCAAGTGCCTAAATGACCAACTGATGCATAGGTATCATGTAGCAAGCAAGTTAATTTTCAGGTATCAGTATCATGTTTGTCTGAAGTACTGACTTGTGAATTCCTGTGAAATTCTCTCACTAGAGAGAGAGAATTTTTTGGTTATAATAATTTGTAGGTTAACTAGCACAGAAGTTAATGTCTGTGATGAGTCCCTTAGCAAGAAAGCTGCATTTAGAAACTTTACTTGCCACGTTCCATAGTGTCAGCCCTCTTAAGCATTGATTTGCTCCCCCCCCTTATGTCTAACAGATTTTCCTTTGATTGTTTAATCATTTCACAAGCCTAGATGCTTCTGGCACAATTTTGAGATTTCCTGCAGGAGGGTTCCTTGCACTTTAATGAGAGCAGTTAAATGGAAAAATGCAAATGAGTGTGCACGCTTCCTGCAGGCTGGAAAGGTTAGCCCTAAGGAGTCACATATCAGTGCAGCACAGAAATACTGGTCTGCGATCTCTCTGTGCTTGAATGCTTTCCAATTGCTGCTGCCTCATGTCACCTCAGAACCTGTGGCTGCCTGAAGTGGCAGCAAATTATATAGATTTCCTTATGTCAGGCCTGGTTCTAGGAACTGGCATCAGGACCCAGGGTATCACCTAAGTCAAAAGCTGTTGGCAGCAAATAGTTTAGAAGCTATTTTATGATCTGGAAAGAGCTGTATTGAAGGGATTTTGTTTGTTTTGAGCATATCTGTTGTCTAAATGGTGTCTTTCTGAAAAAGCTCTGAGATACTGGAGATTTACAGAAAGGGAGAAAATATAACTTTAATCTCTACATGGTGCGAACCAGACTAATAATGGGGTTATTAAAAGGATAGAGTCAAGTTGTGCTACACAAAATAGACCAGAATGACTTACAGAACTGTCCTTTTGCAGGCATTTTGCATGTCTCTCCTCCAAATACATGTGCCCAGGCGTGCCAGCTGTGATGAGCACCTTACTTGCCAATATCAATGCTTATTATGCGCACACCACTGCCTCTACCAATGTGTCTGCTTCGGACCGCTTTGCAGCCTCCAATTTTGGGGTATGTTTGCATGTTTGGTGATGTTACAATTGGACTTCTGTAACTTGCTTACAGTGCTTCTGCCTTTCAATAAACAACTTGTTCTCTTTAAGGAACAGTAAATCTGTGAGGAGTCGGAAGCTGTGGAGCTTTTTTAGACTAGGCGAAGAGCACAGTTTTATTGTTATCATCACACATTCTAGATGTTAATCAGTGTAATGCATTGTGGTGTTTATTCTTTGTGTTCAAATTACACTGGAGCACAGATGGTATGGAATGAGCAAATAATATTGAACTCTGCGTGGTGATGGTGTTGATAAAATATAGCATGCGATCTGGTCATTTCAGAACTTTGTTTTTAAAAACAACAACTGCTCTAAGGAAAAAAAAGATCTATCCACCTAATGGTTAAGATGTTTTTTGTATAACGTGGTAGAGTTGAGTCTGCTGGAAAAGCAGTTGGAAGGGCTCATGCTTCCCATCAGACTGAGAATTTATACATGGAATGAGGAGGTGTTCATGATGCCAAATCAGAATCCAGTGGAGAAACCTGACCTGAGAAGATATCATGAGAAGCCTGTAATACTTGTCACTGAACTACTAGATAAGATCTAGAGCTGTGTCATTGCTCTGAATTAGACCCTTTTCTGCCTGTTTATTCATCTCTGAATAAATATTTTCTCTTAAATATGTTTGGTGAAAATTGCAGACTAGAAATCAGAGGGGGTTTTGTTCTGCCTCTACTTCAGAGTGATAATGGAGTATTTTTCTGACAATTCTAAAGTTACACAGACTTGAGAAATAATTACAGTATAAGTAAATCCAAGAATTGAAAGAAAATACTGTTTGCACAATACCATGCATCTATAATCCTTCCTGCCGCTCTCCTGCAATCTGACGCTAATTCCCTGATGTTCTGCTGCTTACTCTGAACATCGATTGGGCAGTGATGTTATGTAATGTTTATTGGTGTTTTCTGCTTGACAGAAAGAACGATTTGTGAAGCTTCTGGACCAGCTTCATAATTCACTTCGGATTGATCTCTCAATGTACAGGGTGAGTGGGAATAAACAGAATCTTTTCAGGCATTCTGGTGAGCAGAGGGGAAAGATACCATTTGGATTTCTCTTATGTTTCTAACCTTTTCAGTAGTTTGTGTCTTCTGGAATTGCCGTGACAAGCTTGATGCTCAAATACACAGTTTTGTTTTCTTTATGGATAGAACTTAAACCATGTATTTTTCTTCCATATAACCTCCTAAAGACTTCTGAAATAACTTAAGGATTGTGAATTATGCTGATGTCTGATACTCTCCCAGAAATGCAGTTGGATTGGATTCATTAATTGAATTATTCTTATCAGCTACTTTAAGTATCATCTATAAAGGGAAAACAGACTTGTTCTCCCCTAGTAACACAGAAATCTTTAGAGGACCTTCAGCCATATTCTTACTTGTTTTAGGTTTGGCAAACTTATCACTGTCCCTGACTGGATTTACAAGATGTGCTTTCAGGTTGAGATCTCCCTCACTTCAACATATTGGGAAGAGATGAATTTCAAATGTTGACATCAGTCCATCAGGCTTCTTAAACCCTCTAGTTCTTTTCTTTGCTACTCCAGAGTCAACATAGTCTTATCATGTGACTTGGGGCTTTTTTTTTTTTTTCCTTTTCAAGCCTTTGCTATATTATTAGTGGCTAATTAATTGGAAAAAAATATGGCAAAATGTGAGCTTTGGATTTATTTATTTAAAAGTAGATCCTCTTCTGGTTAGTGCATTTATTTGAATCACAGTAAAACATACAGAGGAGGGAAACATAAACCAGTTAGAAGTGCATTAGGAAGACAAACAAAAAAGACAAGGGGCAAGGTGCAAAAGAAAATAAAAGGAATGTTGTATAAAGAGCTATTCTAAAACTGCATTAGTTGTAAGAGAAGGTCTACATAGAGCATTCATCCACTGAGTAACAGAAGGAAAATTATCAACACATGGCAATAGGAATCTGTAGTGGTGGTGCCTTTTTTGTTTGCTTGGTCTTCAATAAAGCTGCTTTCCGGTGGCTAATGCTGTTAAACCTTGGAAAAACAATTAAGATCTTAAGATCTTAAGTAAAGGACCAGGAAAGATTTGTGTCGTTTAAATAGTGTACATGTTATCTAATCGGCAGTATATTTAGAGAAATGACTGAAGCAATTTGGGAGCTCTTAGTAATTCTTTTAAGACCCCTGAAGGGCAGGTTAAGTTCTGGGTGTTAGTTTCCAGCTTTCAAGACAGGAGGTGGCAATTTACAACTTAATTTACCCAGGTTAAGCCTCCCCCTTCCCCTAATTTAATGAAGCTATTCGTAAGCACTTGCAACAATAAATACCTAGCAGTGTGGATCTGTGAAAAATAAAGTGTCAAACCAGTGTGTGTTCCTTCCAGTGCAGGGTGGCAGGTAAGGAGGAGAGAGGTGGAGCCCTCTCAAGAGTAGCTCCAAGTCACCCTCTGAATAATTATTTTGAAAAGTGTTTTGTGAGCAAGTGCAGATATTCTATACGCATGTCAGTTTTCTTTTTGTTGGTTGGTCACTAGCTGACGTAAGCACAGAGGAGGTCGAATAACAGTATAGATAATGCTGTCTGTTCCTGATTATTAATCCTAATCAAGAATATGCATTCAGTCCCCAACATTTATCCAGTGGTTTGTGTTTAAATCTTGACCCACAGAAATCTGCCAACAGCTTTTGACTTAGGTGATTTTGGTAAATACTCTTGAGTACCAGAGAGTCCTTATGCGGACAACTTAAGTTTAAAAGGAGAGTTATCTAGGAATGAGCATCTACAAATGACTGTAAAGAGGACTAAATTGCTTGCAGTAGTTAGCTGAACTGCGGCAATACTCAATTGCTGTCAATTCTGCAAGTCTTCTGTAGTAAATGAAAACTTGTACCCCTCTGCCCTTTTTACCTTTGTCTCTTAAGAATTTCGAGTGTACAAATATGAAGAGACTATTCAAGTGAAGGTTGGCTTTGCTATTTTACTTGCAGCAAAATGAATCACATCAGCTTGAATGTAAGAACATGCTGAGGAGCATGAACGCTTTTAAATGACGGAGGAAGGAATGTAGGAAAGAGTATGGTGCCTGAGGTCTGAAAGGGAGCAGTCTCTTGCAAGAAGCAAAGCTTGCTGCAGTCAGTATATACATTTACATGCATATATACACATACATACACACACACATACGTATCATATATGGAAGGCACAATGAAACTTCTAATTTCCGTGGAACACAGAGAGTGGAAGAGGAAGCTATGGCTACAGACAGCAGAGTGGTGGGCACAGTATGTAAAATAAATGCATGAAAATAAAGGAGACACTAAAGGGTACATTGGCAGATTGGATCTTACAGGGGACTGAGTGGTTACTATGACTTCTTACTTGGAACAGTGCTCATTTCCCTTCTCAGTCCAGTTAATTTCTCTGGAGAGGCTGTTAATATATCAGAGCTTTTGGTATCTCAGAAACGAAGCTGAAAACCAAGCAGTGAGTGCAGAAAGGAAAGGGCCTGCAGAGGCAACCTCAAGCAAGAGGTGCTGGTGGTGAGGCTGTTGCTCCCTGCCTGCTCCTTCTACAGCCAAGGAGAGATCTCCTGCCACTGAGGACTGTCAGTCTCCTGGCATCCACAGACTTTACATTCATATGAGAAGCTATTTAATTAAGCAAACAGATAAGCTTCTGCAGCAAAAAGGCCTTATTTATTGAGTATTGTTTTGACTGGTACAAGCTTCTTGAGCAGGAAATGTTTCCAAGACACTTTCCTTATTTAGCACATGCTTGAAGCCTTGCATGGATCTGACTGTGCTTTCCAACAGGATTTCCCTTTTTTGTCAACAGAATAACTTCCCAGCCAGCAGCCGTGAACGGCTGCAGGACCTGAAGTCTACAGTGGATTTGCTGACCAGCATCACTTTTTTCAGGATGAAGGTAGTGTTATGGGTGGGGATGAGAATGGGGCCTCTGCAGTTTTCGCCACAGGAGTTGGTTGCCCGTTTTCAAACCATTGTTTCATGTCATCATGCTTTAGACACTTAAGGAAAATGGAGATCATCTGCTGACCGTGTAATATGCATCCACATTTCTGCTGACCATGTAATATAGATTCACATTTTATTTTTACTTCACTGTATTTTGCATCATGAAGATGAAAGTTGTTGTTTTCCCTGGGGCTTTTCAGTCATAAATGTGGCACAAAATAATTTTAAAAGGAGGAAAAAATTGTCTGGTTTTAGGAAGATAATTTGCTTTTGTTAATAGCATTAGGAAGCTTTTCCTATAAAACTGTCTACAATGTTTATCAGATACTACCATCTCTTCAGCATCTTTTAACTAGTAAACATTTTAAAATTTATTTCTTGGAGGGTCAGTCTCAGTAGAGATCCAAGAGAGTTGTTATGAAGGCTAATGTTCTGGTTCTGTAGTTAAATTTATTGTTCTAGCAATGTGCAATGAGATTATTTTTAATTCCTGATTTTTGTTTCTAAACTTTAAAAAAAAAAAATTGTAGGTTAGCACATGTCATTTAGTAATTTCTATCTTACCAAAACTAAAGCAAGTCTTTAATTTGAGCTATTTCAGGAAGTGCTTAAAATTTTGCTCTTAAGCGCTAGGGTAAATGATGGTTTAGAACTTTATTTTGAAAATGTTCATCCAGACAATATGTCTGTATTCGAGGTTTGCTTTATAGAAATACTCTGAAAAGTTTAGAGGTGGTGACAATATCAAAATCGTCTCAGGCTGTAGTTTTATTCACAGAGCAGTGCCTGCGTATCTGTTTAGTTTAAAGTAACACTGCAGTGTTTTTCTGAAGAACATAACAATGAAATAATGAAAAGAGCTGTTGTTGAAAGAGAAGTCATATCCATTGGCATGTCCCTAAGGATTCTGGTGTGCTTTAAAATTCAATAAACCTTGTGATGAAAGATGTCCTTAAAGAAAGGGGTTTTGTATTTAAAGGTTTGTTCTTCAGCAAGACTCTCCAGATGAGATATAATGTGCTCCACTAGCCTGTTGCATGTTCTTCCAGTGTTGCAAAAGGTTGCTCACTGGCTTTGTGGCAAAAGCCTGTAAATTCAGCAGAAATTGTGTGTGCTTGGCTCAGATTATACACATATCAAGCCACATGATTTACTTATTCTGAAGAATCTTTTTTGGCACTTCAAAATCTCTTTTATGCTCCAAAAGATCCTGCAGGCAGATAAGTGTTATCACTGCTGTTTTATGCCTGGGGACAGTGACCCGTTTGTGGATTCAGGTCACTGAAAGCAGATCCACTAAGTCCTGGGTAGTTCCCAAATCAGTGACTTGTTCTTTCCCTGTTTGATTTATGGACAGTGCTTTGACTGACTCTCTTTGTTGTCTCTCTGCCAGGTCCAAGAGCTGCAGAGTCCACCCCGAGCTAGCCAGGTAGTAAAGGACTGTGTAAAAGCTTGCCTCAACTCCACCTATGAGTACATTTTCAACAATTGTCATGAGCTGTACAGTCGCGAGTACCAAACAGATCCTGTGAGTAGCTGATAAGTGGGAAGAAATCCCAGTTTCTGATTTTCTTAAGATAATAACAAGAATACTAATTGATGTAAGAAGCCAACACAAACAAAATTATGTGACTTGTTATCTTCTGAATGCACAAAACTTGTAATCAATTAATGAGCACTAATTAGTAAGTGGAAGATGATAATTGTTTTACACTAATTGTGATTTGTTTTGCCAGCCTCAGCTATTTTATTTCATGAGCAGGTATTTGTGAAGGGAAGCTTTGATGCAGCTTTGAATGAGCAAAAGCCAGTTAGAGCAAATGTACACTTATCAAGAAAACTGTCTTAGGCATAGGTAAACCTCAAGCAGTGAAATTTTATCTTGTTTTCTAGCACCCAGTGTCCTGCACAAGGCTTAGAAGGTACCTCTAGACACAAACTAGATTCAAATCCATGAGAGCTCTACTGGCCAGTCTGCAATAGTGCACATGCAGTATGTCAACATGGATACAGTCATCAACCTGGGTGTCTAAAAAGCAAATATTTGGAACAAGCTTATAGCCAGTGATGTCTTGGCAGGTCTCCAGGAATCTACCAGACATGTTCTTACCGTGGTAAATGGCAGAACGGGGATTATTTGGGTTTGAGTCCACCAGAAAGCAGCATGGTGTGGCATGTTACTGTGTTTTGCACTAGATCATTCAAGTTGCCAGCAGACATTAATAATTTTAAACTCTTCAGAAGAAAGGGTCCATGGACTTTGTGTGGTGATCTACATTTGCTAGCTTCTTCTTTCCCCTTTAAATTTACACTTGTTTTACAATGGCTTCCTCCTCAGAACAAAAATCAGGACCTTCCTCCTGAGGAACAGGGCCCCAGCATCAGGAACCTGGATTTCTGGCCCAAACTCATCACTTTGATAGTTTCCATCATAGAAGAAGACAAGAATTCTTATACCCCAGTCCTGAATCAGTAAGAAACTTCCATGTCCTGTATGACTAATGCTAGTCTCTGTGTGCTCTGTTTTATTTGTTAAACTGCTTTCTATCTCTTCTGTCACTTGTGTATTTATAGAAGTACTTATCTTGTCTGTCTGTCTTTCTGTCTTATCTGTCTCTGTCTATATAAATAACTCTTTTTGATTGGGATGGAAGAGTTTCAAAAGGTTCAGTTACGATGGCGTTCGAGCACAAACACCCTGATTATTACAATCCTGAACTCAGGGAGGCACCTGAAAATGGGGTGAGAGTTCTTTTGGTTTTTTCTGATGTTGAGCAGTTCTGGGATGCACATTAATGCACACAGTGGTGCCGTGGTGACAACACCTTATGCTGTGATTTAGGAACGTGGTGTTCAGTGCAACACTGGGAGATTGCATTGGGTGGGGTTGGCACAGCATTGGAAAGGGAAGCTGAAACCAGTCTAACTGGTGAAGACTCCTCCAACAGTCCGACAAGGCAGGAAAGAGGGGGATATCTGACAAGATGTTATACACAAAGAGCTGGGTTATGCCCTAACATGGTGGGGACACTAGATTAGTGTTCATCTGTCAGCTGGTAAACCTAGGAAAAAAGAAGGAAAAAAAAAACATAGTAGTATCAACACAAAAGGGGAAAAAGGTGCAAGGACATTGAAATCACATTCCCAGAATCATTGTATGCATCTCTTCTAGGAGAGACAGGGCCTGGATTTTTGAGTTAAAACCAGTCTCAACAGCAGTGTTGTTTTCAGGTTATTTAATCTATGCCACAGAGTCCAGTCCATGATCTCCAATTTCCACCTGGTCATTTATCTAGGGTGAAGGAAGCATCTGTAATGTTGAGCTTTTCAGCTTGTAGTTTAGCTCAGAGCTGAATAAAGAAGAGCCCTTTGTTCTGATACATGCCAAAGCCTTTCCCAAATGTTCCCTCAGGTTTCCTCAGGAGCTTGCTGTTGGGAAGATCAGCGCAGAGGTGATGTGGAGTCTTTTTGCCCAGGATATGAAATATGCCATGGAAGGTAAGAGAATTTCTCACTGCTGCCAGCTGACTTGTTGCTGACTCTTGTTCTCCATCCATTTGGTGTAAATGAGGCTGAAGCCCATTAGTAGCACCACCATTTGGAGCAGGGATTTCTAGAGGTTCCACTAGACAGCTGTGGACAGCTGCTTTATGGGTGAGAATTGAAGCTGAGATCTGCATGAGCTCTAGACCTGTGCTGCAAGCTGTTTTTTGTCATCCCAGCTCGTCTGAAATCAGTAGTTCACTTTGGCCTGGGGATACGATGGCTTAGATCAGCAGCAGCTTCTTTTTGCCATCTACAGTGGTAGAAAGGGCTCGAGAAGTAAGTGTATTGTGCCATTGCTGTAGTTCCCGGGATGATACGGCATAGGTAGCGTAAGCCATTAGCAGAAACACGCTGTTAGAACAAATCCTGCTTCAAACATCTTCATTTTGAATTAAAATTTGCATAATTTCACCATACTCCTAGTAAAGGAGACGTTTTACTGTTTCTGAAGATGTTAGGCATGCAGAGTTGAGCAAACTCCTGGAAAAGAATTCTGCTACTTCCAGTACCTTCTAATGGTTGATTACAGTTTCTGAGCTTCATTTTAGTTCTATGAATTCACTTGCACAATGCCATCATCTTCTTACATGGTTCAGCGAGCATCCAACTCCCACTTGCTCTGCAGGTACAGTAGCAGTTGTTTTCCTGACATTTTGCAGGGTCAGGATTTACGATCATCTATAAGGTGATATAGTGATAAAACAGAAGTGCCAGTGCTGCCTATGGTCTGCCAGCTGTGTTCATATTCCGAAACCAAGTCAAGTTACTAGTTCTGGTCATTCACAAAATTATGCTCAATCCATTTGTCCCGTTTGATCTAAGCTCATTTATAGGAGTGACAGCCTAATAGACTCTTACTTCAGACTTCTAGGAAAAAACCCCAATGTGCTGCTTGTAAGAGAGTTTCCTGCATTTTGTTCAGGAACAGTCTGTGGGGTTGCTCTGTAAGCGGAGAAGATTGACTCCATCTATTTCTTAGTCTCTGTCAACTCATCAGGGGTACAGACTGTGCTGTGGGGGGACACCCTTTGCCAGCTCTAGGCTTGTATTCAGCAGGCTGCAGGTCTGGGTGAAATGTTCTCACTTCTTTGTTAAGAACTTTTAATGTACACTTGTACCCCACCATGCCTTTCTCTTGTGAGGTCATGTTGTCATAAGAACAGACACTGGGGGTAAGGGTTAAGACCTTCTAACTATGTTGAAGAGTCTCTTTTATGGTGACTGTCACTACTTGCTCATGCATTAGAGATAAGGCAACTGTGATAACTTTATGTTCACTTTCCCTAGAAACTGTTTGCTCCTGCAAACATTTTGGCTTCCCTTTCCATTTTGTCCTTATTTACTCTCAGGAATTTATAATGCGGTTTACTCTTCTATGTGTTGAAAGTGCTGTGTCTTCCTCCTTTATCAGTAGCCATGAGATCAGCAGCTCTCCAGATCTAGTTGCTGACTTTCCTAAGATTCCCTTTCCCTTTTGCATCCAAAATGCAGCTGCAAAAAGGTTACTGATTGTGTGTGTGAATTTGACTGTCCAAGGGGACATGACTCTGACCAATTATTTTCCTCTTTTAAATGGCTTTATTTGATTGCCAGTGCCCAGGTTAACTCTACCTCCCGGGTTTTCTCTGTCCACATCTCATACCATGTCCCCTTTGACTCTGTCCCCCTTCATGAATTTGGGCTTATTTTCACTTTTCCTGACATCCTTCTTGACTTGTGAGCTTCTTAAGACAAGGATTGGCGTAACATTTCCATCCTAAACTCGTCACTGCATAGCAAATACTTGCTGAAAGAGCATCCCTTGTCAAATTATTTCTTCGTGAGAAAAGTAGACATAAAGGCAGTTGATGGACAGGGAAGGGTTTGCGTTTTGAATAAAAGCTGAAAAGCTGCATGGTACATGTATTTGTACTCTAGCTGTGTGAGTCCTGCAGGAGGATTGAACAATGATAGAGTCTGGGTTGGTGTGTGTCTCTTCCAAACAGATATTCAAGAAAACCTCAGGGTACAGAATTCTATTTGAGGCAAACATGATTCCTCACTGCTTTGCTCTCCAGAAACTTATGAAGACAACCTTTAGTAAAAGCTCTACAATAATTCAATTACAGGCCTTACTACATGTATTTTAAATACAGTTGATTGGATTAGCTCACTGCTTTTTTTTTTTTTTTTTAATGAAGGAAGGAAAGGATTGAAGGAAACAGATTAAGGGATGTGAAGAATGGTGATTAGATTTGCTGTCCTCAGCTCCTGGCTCTCTCATTTCTCAGTTTGAGTTGCTAATTTCTTTACCAGTTTAACTACACCAAGAGTTCCATATTCCTGTGTTTGCTAGTTTGTGGAGTAATCCCTGGGCACATTTCTGGTGTGCTCCAAGGTATGTGTGCATCAGGAGCTCTTTGCAACAAAAGCTAATCTGTTTTATGGAGATAAGTGCACATGAGCCCAGCGTATAACACTTGCTTCTAACTTTCTTCATGGTGTTTTCCCTTATGTTCTGTTCCTAAGTTCTGGATAACATGAGCTCATTCACCTCACCAAGTGGTAAGTTCATGCTCCTTGTTAGAGTTTATAGTTGTGAGTAGGCAAAGATTTTAATCTATTACCTGTAGTAGTTGCTAATATTAGCTTTAGTGTCCTGTAGTTTTATGCCAGTGATGAGCAGATCTGCAAAGAAGACTTGGAAGACCATACTGCTGCTGCAGAAATGGAGGGTATATGCTGTAAGGAGACTCCTGTTCTGACTAGTCATTCCAGTAGTTTTTTAATGGTACCTGATACACTGAGCAGTTCTGGGCAATAGTCCTGTTGCTGCGTCCCAGGCATTAAATGTAGATAATGTCTGAGGAAGAATAACTGCTGAGGTCAGAGCTCCAGTTCATGTGTGGCTCTATTCCTTCCCTCCTAACTGGGATGATCTCTGGCCCTTTCACTCTGTAGTGGCAGTAAATTTTTTTCTAGCTTAAAGGCCATGCAGTGGCTTTGGTGTAGAAAGAGTGCAGGCCTGGCTGCGGGAAACTGCCCCCCTCCCTGCTTCCAGCCTCATCTTCCACATTGCTCTCTAGTATGCAGTGTGGAAGAGAGCTGGGAGGCTCAGGGTGGGGAGATGACTTCCCTGAGCTGGAGAGCAGTGCCTGGCTGCATGAGTTGTTTTCCTTTTTCCTCATGAGTGGCAGCTAACCATGCCTATCATGGCTGGAGCTTACTTCCATGTGCATTGTGCACCCTGTGCAGGGCAATGTATAAAATTCCTACTTTATACCTAAAACACAGTGCTTAGGGACTTCAGAACCAGTAATCTTGCTAGCCTGTGGATGCTGCACACGTCCTTTGAGCACATTCTGAAGACTAAAATTGCTAATGTATAAAATGTTCAAATAAAAATGAAACACCAATATTCTCTTTAAAATATGTTCAGTGAGTGGTAGTAATAGTCATGGCAGCAGTGTGTTTGACTGCAGGAAAGCAGGTGTGGTGCAGACCTATCTTATGCCTTCATCTCCCCTAGGGAGACTCAACTGAGACACAGCAGAAGCTCTAGGATCTACCCAGCTTATTTTGTTTTCTCTCTCTCTCCAAAGCAGTGATGACTCAGGGCACCATGAACAGCAGACCTAGCCCTTCCCTCCTTGGTGGAGAAGGCAGCACAGGATGAGGCACTGACAAGTGTCCCTTGTTCCCCATCAACCCAAGAGTAAAACAGATGGGGTAGACATGTCATGTGTCCCAGACTTGGCTGGCAAGATCATGCTACCCTGGAATCACTGTAGCACAAAGGATGCTTTTTCCAAGTCTTACAGTTAGCACTGCCTCTGGGATGTTGACCAGTGCTCAGCAGCTGGATGGCCTCCCTGTGAGCCCACTGGTAACTGGAGTTTTCTTGCTGTCTGCTGTGAAACTTCTGTGACCCAGAAAGCACGAACACCCTGAACAAAGAGGGCTTCTGCTCTTCCTTTACTAGGAAGACATTAAAAGACAGTAATAGAAAATCCACGTCATCCTTGACAGCAGCGTTTCATCTTATTTTGGACACATTAGCTTTAGGAGAGCTGCAAATTGGAAGCGTCTCTGATAGGAAGAGAGACTGAGTAGACTTGGCAGGCAGGATTGAAATAAATCATTCTGCCACATTCTCACTTCTAATAAGGGGAGGGGGATCAGATGCACACACAGATGCCAGCTGTCTGAAGTGTTAATGCTTCAACAGCCTAAGTACCTGTTAGAGTTTCTTTGCAGAAATTTGGCATTAGTTGCTAGAAATTAACCCATGGAAAGTAGGCTGACTATCAAAAAAGATATTCACAGATTAAGGATGTGATGGAAGTCCTGTTCTCTTCCTGAAAAACAAAACTGGACATGACACTAAAAAGTGTGCTGTAGGAAGCAGTTCCCTAATAATGCCTTAATAATATGGCCTCAGTGACCCTAAAAGCTCTTCTTCAGAGGAGACTGTTTGCAGATGAAATTTGCTGAGGAAATGTGAGAGACTTACAGAACTCTGCAGTCTTCTCCGGATAAAACACAGCAGTTGCTGCAAAATGTCTCTGCACTCTTCTTCTGTTGCTGCTGCTAAGCTCTTTAAAAGGTAGCAGGTTATAAAGCAGACAGAAATGTGCTAAGACTGATGGCTCCCATGCTCTTTACTTTCTCTAAAATGGGTTTTCAAAGTATACCTCTGGCTGATATGTTTCCATATCACTTTCAAGTGCTCTTAAACATTTCCCTTTACAGAGAAAGCAGCTGATCAAAACTGTGCTAGGTCCATCGAAGGGGGGAAGGCAGATGGTACGAGCTGTTGGGGAGGGGGTTTTGGGGCTTTGTTGGGTTTCTTTGTCCTCCAGCATGTTTGAGCTGTTATAGTTCACTTTTGTCTTTTCTCTGTCACAAGCCCCACCTTTCTTTCGCATACGTAAAGTTCTCTTTTATGGTGGTAAGACCTCCTTTCTTTTACTCTCCTGTAGTTTTATCCCCTTGGTATCAAGCCTCTCCTTTACTGCTTAGATGGCTAGGTAGTCCCATAGCAGTCCTTGGGCTTATGCTTCTGTGGCTCTTTTGCATCTTCCTCTTCTCCAACTTAGTAGTGTTTAAATGTCAAAAAAACAAACCAGGAAAAAGCTTGAATGACTTGCTTTTAGTGCGCTGCTTAATTTTGAGGAAATAAATCTGATTTGAGCCCTTTATCTCCAAGATAGACTTTCTGCAGGAACAGCTCTTTCCCCGTGTGGGAACAGCACCTGGGTGGCAGCGCATATCAAAGTTAATGAAGTTATAATTGTCCATTGATTTCCTCACTCTCACAGGGAGATAAGTGGGCATGGTTATGGCTGTGTTTGTTTCCAGTTTTAGATTTGCAGAGAGCGCTTTGCATTTTTGTCTGTGGTTGTTCTTGAGAGAGGTCAGCAGTTTAGACCCTGAGTATACTCATACTATCCTAATGCTCAAGAAAGCTGCTAGACTTATTAATGTAAAACATGAATGAATTTTCCTGGGTTCCAATACAAGCAAATTCACTGTGGAGAGTAATGGATCATAGTACATGTGGAATAGAAGCACATGTAAAGTAATATTTCCATTGAACTATCACCCCTGGGGACAATGTCTCTCAGATGTTGGGCAGGTTTCTTTTTTTGTGATTGTATCTATGTGGATCTGCTACAAGTGAATTAAAGGAAATGTGTATTACACTGTTACAGAGGTTTGCAAACAACTCACTGGAGTGTTCCTCTCCTTAGGACTTGACAAGGCTTATGGAATAATTATGCATGAAATGTTCTTTGTTTTTTGTGTTTTCAGTTGGATAATTCATAATTTATTTGGCCTTTTTTCTTGTGCATGTTGTTGAAACTTCAAGAGAGATGGGGAAGTTCTTAATGTTTTGAAATAGTTACAAGAATCCACATTTACATGAAAATAGATGATAGCATAAGATAAGCTTGTCTGTCAGGTAACTGATTAGAACTGATTAGAAAGCTGGGGCCATTTTATGTCATTAAGACCTATCTTCTGATGATGAGTATCTGTAGCATGTATTTCTTGCATGTGCCTATATCTACTCAGTTACTGGACACTTGTACCAAAGTCCTAGATTAAAGACATTCAAAATTAAGAGAAGGACTTCTACTTTTTATCTATCTATGTGTCAGCAGTGATGCCCTTGGAAAATTACATCAATAATGAGGTAACCACATAAAAGGTAGGAAGACAAATCAAAAGTCAAATTTGGGGGAAGAAAACCTGAGTGTAAGCCAAAATCATGTATGTTTTAGTCTCATCTCTCACACTGTAGTCATGGACTAGCAGCTTGCTGTGGTGCTAGACTGAACAAAGAAGCCTGGCACAAAGTGTGTTTGTGCTGCTGAAGCTTGGCAGAAGAAAGAGATGGTTATGGACAGGCAGCACGAGGGAGTGGCAGTACAGAATTGGTCAGCTGGTAATTCAGGATCCTGATGCAGGCAAAAGCCAGCTGCTGAATCGTCTTGGCATCATGAAAAAGCAATTAGTTTTATTCTTTTCAAGGAGGATTTTGAAGAAAAGTGGTGCAGTAGAAGGAACTGCCTGTGCAAGCACATGAGGGGTGGCTTGGGAGAAAGTGTTGAGAGGCTTTTGGGAGGACTTAACAAGTAGTTTAAAAACAGGGGTTGTGGGCTGATCAGAGGTGGAAGTCAACTGCTGAAAGATAGTAATGTGGATGTAGGATGTGAAGGGCCTTGAGAGCAAAGACACAAAGCATACATTTCTCATGAAAAAGGGGAGCAGTGGTCTAGGGAGATGATCTCTGCAGAAACGTAGGTCTGAGTATGGCAAGTGTTTTAGCAGCACAGGTGTGTGGGAAGGGTCGTGCTGTGAAGGTATGTTCATTATACAGGGAGGAACTGCATTGTCCCTAAATAGCCCGAGTAAAAAAACATACCAAACCTGACAGGAGGAAGACACTCAGCAGCATGTAAATATCCATGGGTTGCTTCAGTGGACTGTGCTCAGGAAGGCAATACAAATAAGAAAACATTTGCCTTCCAGAAGAGGAGTGTCATGAATTTCTCCAA
Organism: Athene noctua; assembly: GCF_965140245.1. Taxonomy (NCBI): domain Eukaryota; kingdom Metazoa; phylum Chordata; class Aves; order Strigiformes; family Strigidae; genus Athene; species Athene noctua. Next base: position 11,706,364 of record NC_134077.1, read on the forward strand.
ACTGGGGACCAGAGAAGACTCCAGCTCTTGTGCAGTGGTCTGAACTTGCTTGAGACTCATACCCTCAAAGTCTAAAAAACTTAATGCTTTCTACTGTCGTCTCTTAGGGGATGTAGCGTAACATATTGGTACTGCCTTTGTTTATATCCAAGAATGAACAGATTTGCTCTCCTTGATTTGCTTCCTGCAAAGATAAAATCTGGACTGTCATATGTTAAATGGAAAGGCCATAAGAGATTGCTCTATTTTTATCATTTTGACAACCAAAAAATCTTTAACAAATGGAAGTATTAAATCCAGCTACAGAAATAAACTCCAGAGCCCCTATGGTCAACCACCAAGAACCCTTGCCTGCTGCCAGAATCCTCTGTCATGAAGATTTTGTGGCTTCGTAGGTGCTTCATCCTCAAAACCATTGCATACTGCAGACATGCTTTATAAGACCCTCTTGTGCTGAGTGCAGTACTATTCGTAAATTCATACCTAACTGCTTTTTTTTTTTCTTCTTTACAGAGCATGAGAAACACAGACTGTGTAAAAGTGCAGACTACATGAATTTACACTTCAAAGTGAAGTGGCTGTACAATGAATATGTTCGTGATCTGCCTGCCTTCAAGGGAAAAGTGCCTGAATATCCAGCGTGAGTGTGTTATGTGTCCTGTAGTAAATCCCCACTATCTGTCTCCTTACCATACCTTGAGAGCAGTCATTTGGTTCCCCTGTGACTGCCTTCATAATAGACCATTTCTTCACTCCCAATTTTCTGAGTTTATGTGCATGTTTGTCCCCTCTGGTGTTCTGTGCCACTGTCCCTGACAAATTCAATCCCTTATTGTACTTTACTTGTATCTCCCAAGATCTCAGAAGCTTTAGCAGTGGCATGGACAGTCCTCAAGCCGCTTTGTGCCTGCTGTGTGGGCTTTGGTCAATGCCTGAACAGCAGACTTCAGAATATATGCTTACATTCTTGTGTTAATAGATACAGCTGTGACTATATGTACTGTATGTATGTCTGTGTGTATATGAATGTTGTATGTATACAAACACAAGTTTTGTAAAGATGTTATTTTTTTTCTTTTAACAAGACCAGGTGGGTTAGTTGAAAACATGGGATAAGCTGTTGCTCTTAATCTCTAAGCAATTGCTCACAAGTTTTATTTAAAAGAGCCACAGTAGTTTTCAGACCTGAAGAAAGTTTATGAGCCAAAAAAGTTGCCTGAGCAAGCTGGGGAGAATACAGTAGCTAGAGTCCCACACTTGGCCTAAGGCAGGAGCGGGTGTGTTGTTTCTGACCAGTGTTTAATTGGTTTTCAGAGACTTCAGGTGATGGTTGCTTCACATCTTCAAGCAGCTTTTCCTCCCTGTGCTTCAGTGTTACACCTCCATTGGGTGTTGGGGTTTTAACACACTATGTTTTTCCACCCTCCAAATTCTGCTTCAGTTTGAGCTTCTTATATATCCTGTCATACCAGTCCTGGGCATGGAGAACAAATTGTTCCTGTTTTACAAGAAGAGTACAATGCTTTTCTCATGTCCCTTCACAGTCTTCTGCTGGTTCCTGTTTGTTCCCAGCTTTCCTTGTAAGTGAGGTTTACTCACCTCTCTCCAGCAGTTCTGTGTCTGGATGTATTACACCCAGCCTTAAATAATACTGATTCATCTAGACCTTGCCTTGCATTGCCTTTCAGGCAGTGCTGCTGCTCTCACGTCCTGGGCTGATAGCAGCCTTTTCTTTTTTTTTCTTCAGTGGTATTGTTGAGTAGTGATGCTTTCAGTGGGCCACAGGCCAGCTCCCAGGCACCTTCAGCGGAGTGTCCTACCTAGCTGTTCTTGTCATCCTATATGTGACTGTTCACTGCTGTCTAAATGCAGCACTTTGCAGTTGCCCCTCTTAAAAAAAAAAAACATCTTCCTTGGGCTGTTTCCATTTTGGCATGTTGAATTGTCTTCCCATCCTGTGGTGCATGCAGTCCCTCAAGCCTGGTGCTAGCTGCATACTAATAAGACTTGAAGCATTTGGTGTAATTGCTCATCTTGGGCTGTGAGCCTTGCTTAACAAATCAGGTCAGCGAGTGACATTAACTCAGTGAACAGGGTGTTGGAATGACAGTCTCAGCAGTCCTGTGCTCTTTGCTGTGTCTCTGACTCAGTGCAGTCTCAGGCAAGCCATCAGATATTCTTAATCTCTCTTTTTCTCCTGTGTAATCTGGATAATGATGCTCAGTTTCATGCTGCGGTCTTTCACAGACTGTTCTGCTCTGCTGGACTTTTATGGTAGAGCTTCAGGGCTCATGTACATTTGCAGGCACTAGCTTTGTTATGTCACTCTTTTATTTTAGTACAATAGCCACATTGTCAGACACAAGTGATGTTTATTTCAACCATAACCTTCACCTGTCACAAAATATCCCCCTGGTATCAATTACAACAATGTGTTCTTGTCCTTTGATTTGTTTCACCACAAGTATTTTTAGTCTTGAAGCTTCCTTAAACAAAGGAGTCCATGCATCAGGTTTGCACATCAGTAAATTCTTTAGATGAAACTAAATTGCTGCTGTCCAGAGAATAGCCAAGTTGTCTTTCTACTCGACAGACAAGAGGCGATCCACAAACTCACTTTTTGTGTTGAAACCATGAGAAACCATGTTTGTGATAGCCTTGAGGTACAACTGAATAAAGTGAAGGCTCCAAAGTACTGAAGCTGAAGTTTTTGTACTCTGCTTATTTTCTGCAATTCAGCAGCTGTTTCTGAAACTGCAGTAGCAACATAGCTGGGAGTGGATCTTCAAAACTTCCTCTCTTCACTTTTTAGCTGCCAGCTAAAAGCTGTGAAGTGTCAGTTTCCAAAAAACCCTAGCTTTTTAGAAGTGTAAAGAAGTGTTTTATGTTTTGTTTTAATACTGATGTTAGCATGCAGCTAGTATTGTAGCTGTACTGGAGATTACCTCCTCTCTGGTGGGGGAAGGCATTCCTTGCTTTAAAATCCAGTCTTATTGTTCTGGCTCACTTCATCAAACATAGTATTTATTCTCTTACTCTTTGAAACTCTGCTTGCCTTCCTGTCTCTGTGCTTGCCAAGGCCCACAGGTTGTTCACTGGGTACCCACATGCATCAACACAGCAAATGAGCAAGATTAATTCACCTGTACAGTCTCAGACCGCAGGAGCCAGGCTCATGGCCAGGCTGAAATTGCAGCCTTTTGTGTTACGTTACTGTTGTGCAACCAGCAGAGGTAAACTTTCATTTAGTCACAAAACACCGCTCCCTTTCCCGGCAGTTGGGACTAAGGCGTATTCTGTGCAATACTCATTTGGAGAGGTCGGGTATGCCATCTCAGAGTCAGGCTGTGCTGACCCCTGCAAGCACAAAATGTCTCTGAAGCAGCACCGTGAGCCTCTGCCTTGTGTGCTGGTGCGTGAGTCATTACGCTGTTTGCTTCTAGATCAATAATTGAAGCAGATGAGGAGAAGATATTTGCCATATAACAACATTTTGAAGCTATTCCTGCATGAAATCAGATTATTTTTGTTAGTTTCCTTGCTAAATAATTTTGAATATTATTTTGGAAATGTTGCTTTTGTAGTCCTTGTTTTGGATATGTTGCTTTCGCACTCACTTAGCAGCCCAAAACCTGATAATAAAACATTGTAAGGGGTGTTTGGCCTAAGATAACTCTAGGTTTGTATTACAGCTCAAAGCACATTTTGGTCCTGAATGTGCCCAGGGACTGGAAGTATTTATAGATGATTTATATCTCTTGTGTTTTCCTGCCAGCCTATAAAGGACAAAGTTGAGGCAGGCTTTGCAAATGTAGTTATGTAATTTCCTGACCTGACCTAAGTGATTTGCTTTGTCCTTAAATATTCATATTAAACCTCTTTCTGGGGGTAATGCTTGTTTTAACGGGTGGGAGAGCAAACACCCCACCACCAGCAGCTGCTCAGCAGTACCTTTTTCCTTGCCACCTTTGTTTAGATGATTTGGTAGGACAGTAAGTACCTACGCACTTGATTTTGTACATCAACATATGGTAGCCGTAAAAATAGGCAATGACTGTTCTCAATAGTGAGTGGCCCTTTCCTATGAATGTGGTGCAATTACCAAGGGTGAATGATAATCAGGAAGTTGCTTTTCTTCTCAGAGTGAAAATTGTAGCTTCTGGCACAAACAAGTAATCCTCCCTATACATGGACCTATGACATGTGAAAGCAACGAGCAACCTGGAAACTATGAAACAGACACAAGATGTGTAGTTGCTTCCTTGTAAACCACCTGAGTTCCCTTCTAAAGATTGAGTCGTTGCTTTAAAATGTGCTATTTAGTTTAAATCAAAATGTTGAAAGCTCAAGAAACTTGCAGCAGACACCAGAATGTGCTGACTTTTAGGAGCCTGAAGTGCTAATCAGAAGGAGTTTTTCCAGATACAGGAAGTCTGTATGTCTGTGACAGTGTTCCACTGTTGCTGTCTGTATTAAATACGGCTGCATAGACAGGTTGCTGTTGGCTTTTAACAGTGTGTCAGTTACAATTTCCAATATCAGCATTGATGTGCTTTATATTTCGAAGTGTAGAGAGTATTTAAGGCTATCTAGTACGCTCTGTCTGTGAATTTGCTCTTGATCTCCCTCTCATGTCTGGCACATGCTTTCATGTTCTTTGCAAACTCAGCCCATAATTAGCACAATCTTTATGAACACAGCTGCCTGTTTAGAGGAGGCTGTACCCTGTGAAGCTCATATAACAATCTTTTGTATGGACTGAAATCACACATGTCCACTTTTTTCCCTTATTTGTGAATACTGTTTAGTAATTTTTGAATTTAAGATTTGCTTCAGCTGTGGTATGTTGGCACTTGAACACAACAAATCCTTAAACGTTTAAACGTTTAAAATAAAGCTATAAGTGGTATGTTTTGCTTAAACACAGGCACGAACACCACCCCACACACCCCCTTTTGTACTATGTGAATATGTCCCACAGAACAGAGAACGGAGGGATGACCAGCTGTAAGATCCCATCACTGAAACAGCTTTTCACCTTGCCTATTTGGCCAAGGTGGAGTTGAGTAGAAGCCTTTTGTTTAGTGCAGAAGGTAGCTTCAGGCACCACCTCACGTAGGACATCTCCATGAGATACAGCAGTGGCTGTTTTAGCAGTATCTTGAATTCTGCTCTACCATTTAGCCTATCCTCTTAAGTGAGGAGAAGGAACAGAGACAAACTTTGCTGTCCTGTTTCTAGGACCTGCTTGTTTTGGGGACTTGACCATGCTCCAAGGCTGTTAATCCAGCACTTAACATGAACTAAGTTTGTGCTTCTTTAAAACAAACCGATGAGCTGCTTACAATGCTGGCCAGCTTCCTGCAAGCCCTAGCAGATGTGCCATGCTGTCACCAGAAGCATCTTCACAGTGAGCAACCCATAGAAATCATCATTCTAGAGAAGGCTTGGGGCAAGGGAATGCAGGTTTAAAGTGAAGAAAACTTCTAGCCTTGATTCTCTTCCTGGGCACTCCAGAAGTATGTCTGTATCTGCAGATGAAGTGGCTGAAGGGCCCTGGAAAACAGGTGCTGCTTTTCCTCTCTTATTACTCATTTGCAGTGCTCACATGAAAGATGGTACACCCAAATGGGCAGCAGGGTAGTGAGCTGTCTCTCTTGGCATGCAGAGATAGTGGGTTTGGAGGTCTCCCTTGTCCTCTCTGGCACATGGGTGAAAGGGGAAGAAAAGACAAAGTGCTCAAAGATGATTCAAAGTTAAAGGTGGTGCTCAAGGGAGAAAAAAAAGGAGAAGGTACCAAGGAAGAGGAAAGACAGGGGAGAAGGACAAAAACAGCTCCGGACCAAGTCTGCAGAGGCTGGGCTAGGCTGTGTTCTGCTGGTCCAGCCCAAGTGATGGTACAGTGAGCTACCCTGCTCACTGGTAGTTTGCATACAGGTAGGAGTATTTCTGGAAACTTTGGCTGCACACACAGGTGACAGCATTCAGACATCCAACAGTGGCAAGCTTTCACAAGGCTTGCTGTAACAGCAGCACTGTCTGAGTCTGGTTGGGGTGCTCTCTTTCTTCCTGTAACTTGCTGTCTTTCCTGTCCCTCCTGCAGGTGGTTTGAGCAGTTTGTGATGCAGTGGCTGGATGAAAATGAAGATGTTTCCTTAGAATTCCTGCATGGTGCTCTGGAGAGAGATAAAAAAGATGGGGTATGTAGGTTGCTCTGAGTGGAGGACTTGGTGATACATCCTTCAGTGCCTAGAACCAAACAATAACCCTTTGTAAATTCAGCTGTCATACTGACATACTGGAGGATGCAGCCCTTTTTGCTTGCTAAACAACTGGGAAACTCATTTATTTTAGGACTTTTCTCTACAGGTCACAGAGAGCTGTTTAATAACAAGATGTACATCATTCATTTATGTCTGTTCTGCTGCTGTTAATCTGTCAGCCAGTGGCTTGGTGCTCACTCATCTCTCTGTGTTTGTCAGAGGTAGTTGAAATATAAGGCACTTTGCAGATACTTAGTCATGCAGTAAGAACGTGACCTTAATCCACTGACAGAGTAATCTTATTCTTAATTTGCGGAGTGTTCCCAATAGAGAGCAAGAGCCTTCCATTTATTTAGTGTCTAATGGCAATGTAGTCTGTGATGCTAATGTAAGCATTCTCTTTAATATCTAAATTTTAAGAAAATCTAAATAAAGCTCTTCACAATCTCCTCCTTCTCTCATTAACTGATGGACAAGTCATAAATTTCATTAAGGGTCTCAGCATCATGGTATATTTCCGTGGTGCTTGTCATGTCATAGTTGGTGAAGGACAGTAAACTCATAACCTAACAGAACTGGCTGTTTAGCTCCTCTGGAGCAACTTTGGAGAGCTTTTGACTAATTCTGAGGAAAATTAAGGTTTTGGTTGTCTTGCCTCCAATAGGGCAGGTGATGGAGACATCCATGAAATGGGTGTATTTCTGGTTTTTCCATTTGAGAATGACTCCTTGTACTTCTGTTTTAGTTCCAGCAAACATCCGAGCATGCTCTGTTCTCTTGCTCAGTGGTGGACGTCTTCACCCAGCTCAATCAGAGCTTTGAGATCATTAAGAAGCTGGAGTGCCCAGACCCTGTAATTGTTGCTCATTATAACAGGAGGTTTGCTAAGGTAATACCCTCAATATCCAACTGTTTATCTTACCTTAGTGGGATGCAAAACAGTATGCTGGTTTTTTTTGTTTTATTTCCTGGAGTTCTCGGGCAGTGATAGAGGACAAGTAACAGTGCTGACATCTTGTCTTTGCAGACTATTGGGAAAGTGCTGATGCAGTATGCTGACATCCTGTCCAAGGGCTTCCAGTCCTACTGTTCCAAGGAGAAACTGGTGAGTTGCACTGAGCTTCATTTCTGCCCCAAGGAATCACATAATTGTCCTGATGAAACCAAGTTTCTCACATTGCACTTAACCATATTGGTGTAAAAATTTTCAGTAAGTTTTTATCATAATTTGTACACTTTTGTAGATTGAATTCTTCCTTGGCCATAAAATAAAAATAGGTCTGGAAGATGATCTGCAGGTCTTGGAGTCTGTCAGGTCCCCTTGAAATTAACTTCCACTCTGCCTGACTCTGTTGTCTGTCACAGAGGTGATTTAAAAAAGAAATAAAAAGTGGGCACAGATTGCTCTGTAGATCTGGTACTTAGCAGCACTCTTGATTTACCATTGTCTCCATCTAACTACCTTGCTGTTTAATCTGAATTCAGCAAAATTCTATGTATTAATTAAAACAGAGTCTTAAGTTTTTGAGGCCTGAGTCTGTCCCATGCAGGTTTTTCTATCTGCCACACCTGTACTGGGAATATAACTGCAGAGGGAAGAGTCTATTGCTCAGGCTGTCCTTGACTGTTGCTCTCAGGCTTGGCCTGGCAGGACCCAGATGTGTGTCTGAATGAAGCTTTGGCTAGCAGTTCCCTGTCTGATCTGGGACGCACACCATTCACAATAGGACGCTGCAGCATTAAGAGGCTGAAGGTGATGCTGCTTGGACTCTTTTTCACATTTGAGCGCTGAAATCTTGCATGCCCTACTTCCTATTTGACTCTCAGATCCGGTGGTACTTGGGGAAGGGTGTCAAAGCACAGACTGTGTACCCCTGGTGAAAAAGTGTTGGCATCCTGAGCAGTAACAGGCACCTGCTTCTGTCCCTTCAGCCCTGCATCCTGATGAATAACATCCAACAACTGAGGGTGCAGCTAGAGAAGATGTTTGAAGCCATGGGTGGTAAAGAGGTAAGAGTGCTAAGAGACTGAGTATTACTCATTCCTACTGCACTGTTACTAGATTATTTGCATCATACTGGTTCTTGAAGACTGCAGTTGTTAAGGCGAGCCCCATGACACCTGGCACTATAGTGAGGGGAGAGTTGTGCCTGAAGACCTTTCAACTGAATTTGTCAGAAGATACAGGAGTGAATGCTTTGAAGCACAGAGTAGCATGGAGAGAAAAGAAGAGGTTACATACTCTGCTCATGTGGGATGGATGTGGATATGGCTGGTGGTTTCACAACTCTGAAGGCAGATAGATAGGTCTGAGAACTGTTGACATGAAATGATTTTACATGGCATATAAATGTGGGACAGTACCTTTGGCACTGAATTTTCAATATCTAATATATTGCAGACATGCAAATAAGAGTTCTGTATTCATGCTTTGGATACTCAGATGTATCCATTTGTACTGAGATGACCATTTTTACAGAAACAAGGTTTTTCTCCCCTAGATCGCCATTTCTGTTCTGATATGATGTATCTTTTCTCTTCTTTTTTCATTGCTTTTCAAGATTCGGGAACATGAAGAAAAGGCTGCTGATGCTGATCATGTTAGGAGAAAATTATTTTTAAAGCCTAAGTGCATTTTCTTTGGCTGTGTTGTGGTAGAGCCCGTGCTATGACCTGTATGCCAAGAGGAAAGTCAGCTTTGCTGATGGGCAGCTCAGTTTTTGCCTGTACTGCTGTTTCAAATCTTTCTTGTGCTCAGTGGCAGAATTCTGTGAAGTGGCAAAAATCTCAACAAATACATTTACCCCAAAAGGCAAAGAAAATGGCTGTCATTCTTTCACATGTGATCTCAGCAATCTTAATTTCTGAACCCTACATCAAGAATTAGCATTATATACTCCCAGGTATAATAGCAATGGTAGCTAAATGCTCATTTTTCAGGAAAAAATAAACATATAATGAAATGTTTGTGAATTGGTTTACAAAGTTTTCATCTACGTGCACTTAATTTCCCTTAAGGAATCAGTTTGCTACTGTTTCCCATAGTGGTGACCATTAAGTAGGGTGTCTCTGTATTTCAAATTGAAAATACCACCTGATACTGTGTTAAAGAGGAAGAGAAAAAAAAAAATTTAAAACTTCCTAGTCCTCTTCTATGCATTCAGCCTCTTAAAACCTTCCTCAGGAGGTGTGGGTAAGGCAGAAAAGAGGTTATGAATCCACTATTTCCCCTGTATTGTGGAATCAAAAGAAAAAAAAGGGGAGAGAGACTCAGACTGCGAGGAATAAAACGTACAGGAAGAAATGTAGCAAACATGATAGGAAGCTGGTTTTGGAAGTGATTTTTTTCTTTTCAAATGCTGCTTGTCCACTTCATTAGACTGCTGCTGATCACCAGAAATAAGTCATGCTGTGTTAGGTGCCTGCATTATTTGCTATCCCCAGAGGTTTCCCTCTTGGTGAGTATGTAGTACTTTGCTTCTTGACTTGAAATCTGCCAGGTCTTCTGTCTTGCTAGAGTAAACAAGGTCTTGTCCTAGTTTGAGTAGTCCTTTTTCTGATGCAGATTGAACCTGACTAGTGAGTAATAATTGGTGAGAGAATGGCATTGAAAATAGAACATGCAGACAAACATGCTGCTGGAAATGCATCTATGGGTTTTCTCTTCTCCTTCAGGGAGGGTGGTTCTTACTTTCTTTGACAGATTTGATTTATATTCATCTATATGTCACACAGTAGCTTGCACAAAAGTAAGCATTATTCTGACTGCTCTACCCAAAAAGAAACTGCTTCTTTGGAGGAGTGAGAAAGTAGCATAGCGGTATGTCCTGGTTGCCTTGAACTGTTCACCTTTTTATGTTCTCAGAGGTGTTGTTGGGAGCTAGGTACCAAATATTACATTGTTCCTATGGCAGGTATGTTAGATGTACCATGCGTGAAGCCAGATCTTAGAGATTGGTTTCAGTTAATGTGTGCTTGTGTCTTCATCTGCTTCTGATTCACAGATCCTTCTACAGGTGTAGCACTGCACAACTCTGGAAAGCTTTGACATCCTCCTGCTACCTAGTGCTCTTTGACAGTGGGTCCAAAACACACTCCTACAGAAATCCATATCGCATTTATTCCTTTTTGTAGCAAGGGAAATGAAGGAACAGGGCTCACCCATAGTCACCCTGCAGTATAATGGCAGAAGTGCTTGCCCAGTACTATTTCTTGAGATGGGACTCCCTGATATAGTGCCTTCCTTTACTTTTTTTCTTCTCAAATGAGGAATGGTATCTTTGCCCCGAATTCTCATATTCTTTTTCCAATTGTTAGTAGCCAGAAGGCACAAAACAGGGCAAAAATTGCCCAGCATCTCTGAGTTTAATGTGTTTACATCATGTGGTCTGTGAACATTACTAGTCAGAAACAGTAAATTCAGCAGCAGAGCTTTAGAGAGTTCTGTGTGGAGGGATTCTCTTGGGTCTGTGCTTGAGATCTCAAGGCATATATATGTATTTATACACATGCACACACAGAACAAAGTATCTGGAATGATTTTTAGTATTTATAATTAATACTTTAAATTAATTTGTAATTAATACTTCTAATTCCCTTCTGAACTGTGTTCATCTCATGGGATCAAAACAGCTTCACTGTAGCTCAGTAACTTTCTCAGACATTCCTGAAGCATGTTTTGAAAAGGCAGCATACATGCAGTGGCAGGTAGCATTAAAAGCATAATGAACTGTGGAATTAGGGGGTGAGTCCTGGACAGAAATTGGGGACCTCTGATTCCTCTGAATCATCTCCAGTAGACCTACAGAATGGAGATTGTAATTTAGCTCTGTGCTAAAGCAGTCTGTATTAGATTCATTGCTAGCATTTGCCTGAACTTGGATTAATTTAACTGTTACATTATCTAATAAAACCTAATGTGACCTGCATTTTCTACCCACCTTTGCAGTTTTCTTGCAGACTTCAGCCTGCTCTGTGCTGTCCCTGGCACCACAATAAGCCTTTCTCATTCATTTTGCTTGAGAGACATGGCTTTCAGCAGTCTGTTACTTTACTTAGCTTTTCATGAGTTATGAACTCATGGCACTGAAATTAAAAGGTACTGTACTGCATTACCCACTGCTGGAGTCTAGATGTGCTGTGGAAACCTAGTTTAAAACATTTCTGCACTTTTTTTTTCCAAAGTCAAGCATGTGAGGTGAGTATCAGAGACAAGCACTGCCTAGGGAACCCAAAGAATTAGCTGCTTAGTAGCAGCAGATTGTCATCATACAATCTTCATGTCTTTGCTTTCAAGGTAATCTGTACAATAAACGCTTCAGGAAACTCTCTTAATGCTCAGCCAGGGTTAGCCCACATTTTAAATCCTAAATTAGCCACCCGAATAACAAATAGTGAGAGTTTAGAAACAGCCAAGACTTGATAGGAATGTTCTCAAAGGATTTGCAGCATCTGCTGATTGCTCCTCTTTAGCATCCCACATGCTATAGCTAAGGTCACCCTAGTGTTTGAGAAGCTGGCAGCTGTTGTTTGGATTCAGTGCTCCTGGTTCTTTACTCTTGTATCCTACAGGAAAGTGGGGAGATGTATGAAAATCCAGTGCAAGCGAGTCCCTAAAAGGAGGTTGCATCTATTGAGCTCCTGGCCTCACAGTTACCTCTGCAGAGAACTCCCAGGGGCTAGGGGAGGGAGGAGCAGCAAAAGTCAGCAATTTCAAGCTGGATCCAGATGAATTTGCATAAAGTTACAATAGGGTAGAAGAGGAAAATTGTCTAGCTGCTGATAACGTCAGATCAGACCTGGTGATGTCACAGGTTCTCTGGCTTTAAGATGTGAATTGATTAACATCGTCAACCTTCTAGAAGGCAAGAGCTGTGTTTATCCAGCTGCAGAGAAGCCTTCCAGTTCTGGTTGCTCATGCTTCTCCACTGTGTGTTGAAACCAAAGAAGAACTAGTGATATCACTTGGAAGCCCATCACTTCATCCACAAGAGAAGCAGGAGAAGATCAATCTAAATTGAAGTTCATAGCATTGTGCTCTAAATGCCACCATTCAGATTAGCAGAGAACTTGAGGTTCCAGCCCTGAATGTGCTTGGAGGAGACATTGAGGCCTGGATTCTCTGAAGTGCCAAGTCCCAAATCTTTGCAAGAAATTAACACGACCCTGCTTTCTTCCCTGAAATGTAAATATAGGGTGACGTCTTCCCTCTTTGCGTGCACCTCAGTTTTCTGTATCACACATTTAGTCTCAAACACAGAACTATGTCCAGGCAAGCCATTATTTCCACTGGAATTGGAGCACTTGTTCAGAGATGAGAAGCCACCTTGCTGTGGGTACTGTCCCGTGTTTTGTACAGAGAATTTCTCATTATCTTTCTTCCTCTGAATCATCTCAGATACACCCACAGAATGGAGATCATAAGACTGCTGAGCTCCGGCTTCTGATAGAAATGGTCTGGACGTGACATATGGCAGTGACCCAACTGCCTAGCACTGCTTTCTGCTTTATTCTAGCAGCCAGATTTATCATCCATTCCAAGCAGCATTTCCTGCGATCAGTCATAGCCGATGTGCTTAGAATTCATTGGCTGAGAAGCAACAGCAAAACGTGCAGTCTCATTTGTGTGTTGATATCAGTGCTTCACCATATTGGCAAAGAATAGTTTGCAGTTATACCACATGATGTGTAATTTATATATGTATAAAACAGTAGTACACACTTACTGGCACTTTCCTAATGGACTTAAATCACACTCAGGTAATTCCCTGAAATTTGCTTTCAAGCCAAAGCGTGGCAATACATTAACCATCAGTAATGTATTCTGTGGACTCCTCCTTCCATAGCAGCAGTTGCTCAGAAGACAACAGCCTTTCTAGGATGACAGAGGACTTTGTGAATACTGAATCAGAATGCTTAGCACCAGGGTTTGGCTTTCCGAGGGTGAGGCTGGGCACCTCAGAGTTAAATCTGAGCAGCTGTCTTGCCAGTTGCACCCAGAGAGCTGTGAGCTGATGCTCTGGAGGAGAGTGAGTTCCTTGCCACAGATAATGAAGCTTATCACCTGGGCAAAGCATTGCTCCAGCTGTCCCTTCTTTCAGTATAGGGCTGGCAATCAGCCTTGCTTTGTCTCCCAGATCAGTTTGCAGTCAACAAGTACAATAGCAAGGAGAAGCGTAGTTGGCAAGCTCTCCATGTCACCTCACAGTAAAACAATGCATTAATTGCATGGTTCATGAACCAGGGCAATGAGTTGTTGATCCTGATCTCAGACATCCTCTTGACCTGCATCACATGCATCTGGTAGCTTATAAAGAAGTAGAAGTAAGTAGTGAGGAATAGGTGTCTTATGCCAGATTCTTCTGGTGCTTTTTTTCTTCAGCTGGAAAAGCAGTTACTTGAAATGTTTTGATGAATCATGAACTAACTGGTCCTACCTCACATCTACCAGAAATGGCCAGAATCAGAGGACTGTTCAGTGCCATTAATTGTAGATAGCAAACCAGACAGCTTGTGACTCCTTGCTCCTTTACACAGTAGGAGAAGGGAAGGATTAATGTAAGGGCAAGACAAACAACCACCAACAGATGCTGGTTTTGTTTTGTTACCTACAAGCTTGGCCAGAATGGCTGCTGATTGGCATGCTGTTATCTTCCTTCTGCCTTCATATGGCAAGGGAGTTATAAAGGTAATAGGAATACAAATTCACTTTAGTAAAGGAAAAATAATCAGAACTAGCAATGCCCGAAGTTATAAGGCTTAAGTAATCATCATTTGCTTGGGGTTTTTTTAAATTATCTTAAAAATTCTCATCCAGGAGTTTCATTAGCATAGGTTCAAATGCCTAATAGAGTCAGTTTTCCATGCCAGCTTACAGCAGGAAAATGATTGGATCCGATTCCAAAATCCCTAAGGCTTGGATTTCTCTGACAGGTACTGAGGTATATGAAAAGGGCTTCAGCACTGAGTATAGACATGGGAAACTTCTGTCAAGTTCAAATCCTGTATAGCTGCATGCATGGATATACTGTAAAAATCTAAACTGATTTTTAACCACTGTACTGGTATCTGACACATTACATTTGTAAATAGATACTCTGCCTTAGAGCAGAAGCTTAGAAGCTCTGAATGCCAAATGCAAACATTTCTGGAAGGTTTTTGTTTTACAAGCAGCTTGCCTGCCTGCATGCAAAGGCAAATCTGTTTTACAAGTTACTTTTTCAGAACAAATGATCCCAGAGCATTCAACATGTGTTGTTATGTATACACAGAGGTAGGTTGCCCAGAAGTGGCTCTTTAGAGGCTGGAGGGATGACTACAGCTGGAATACAGGTCACTGTTGAATGTAAAAACAGGTGGCTTTGGGTTGGTAGTAATGGAGCAAGCGCTTTTTTCAGAGTGTGCCAAGGTGTCAGCAGCATCCATGCAGTGTACTTCTTTGTTTCATCAAGTCTCCTGTGAACAGTTGTATACAAAAAGCTGTCTGGCTCCATATGAGAGTAGAGCTATTTGTGCTTAATACCCATAGCTGAGATTATGCTTTCCAAAAGTGATCTATGCACACTAGTTCCTGCTGTGATATTGTGGCCAGATTTTCAAAATAGCTGGGGAGCAGTCTTCTGAGAGCAGTGGCTGAGTCAGTCTTCAGTTTAAATATTTGGTAGCAGGGTGGAAGGTGAAATAGCATCTTTCAAGACCGTGCATGAAGAAGTGCACAAGTAAATAACATCTAGTCTGAAAAGCCCTTAGAGAGGTGAAATGACCCATGAGCCCAAGGTAATGCACAGTGCTTGATGGTGTCTCAGCCCTCTTACTCGGTTACCACAGGGAGTTCACATTTACTTTCTTTCTCAACTTAAAAATATCAGAAGGGTATCAAAGGGTACTGGAGCCTGGGGAAACTACTTGCTGCTGTTT
Organism: Athene noctua; assembly: GCF_965140245.1. NCBI lineage: Eukaryota > Metazoa > Chordata > Aves > Strigiformes > Strigidae > Athene > Athene noctua. The sequence continues at coordinate 11,721,543 of NC_134077.1, forward strand.
AGGCAAATATATGTTGGTGATTTCACAGCTTCTGTAACAGCAGCAGGCAGTGGAGGAGAGCATCTTAGCAGGCAGAGTCCAGTGGTGATAGTTCACCTGCTTATCACAAGTAGCCTCAGCATTGAAGAGCAGCACTGTGAAGGACAGCAGACTGCCCTCTGGGTTCAAGCTAAATGCTCTTCTTTCATCCACAGTTGGATGCAGAAGCAAGTGACCATCTTAAAGAGCTCCAGGTGAAGCTGAACAATGTTTTGGATGAGCTGAGTGCTGTGTTTGGTAACAGGTGAGTATAACAAGGTCCCTGTCCTTGAAGCATTCCTTTCTTTTGTCTAATCTCATTCAGTCAGGTTAAGAAAAGAAACTCCTATCAACTACATTATAAATTCATGGTCTTTCAAATACTGAGACCTTCTAAAGAAATGAGAAATGTTTTAAAAGTCTCTCTTTTCCATATTGCTCTGCTTAGAAATGTAACATCGAGATCTCTCAACTGTGAAATGTATTTGAATTAGACAGAGTGATTTTTTTCACTAAGTAGTGCTTGTCAGTAACAGAATTGCCTGCTCCTTTATTGCTTGGAAAGCAGTTTCCAGCTTAGTGTTTATGAAGCAACACTCTTGTTTAAACGTTCTGCTCTAATGTATGAAACAGTTGACTGATTTCTGATTGTTAAATGAATATTGGAATAAGAAGGAAACAGGTTTAGAATTTGAGATTGACTTGTTCTAATGTTGCAGTGAATGGTGTTTTCTGATGTTTCAAGGGGAGGAGCTCTTTAAAGTATTGCCAGAATAATTGATGGCAATTAAATTTTACTGCAAATCATGTTACCATTTACCTGAGGATAAAAATGTGCTCAACTTTATAATAATTTTGTAGTGAACCATAAAAGATGTCAACTAAGCAAAATCTAGAAATACAGGTCTCCCAACTGATCTTCAAAAGCAACCACTTCCCATGATAAACCCCATTCATTTCCTGTTGTGCTATATAACAAGATTAATGCAGGTGTGACCTGTAGTATAGCTGAAAGATGGGCAAGGGGAATAAAGCAAATTGTGCCAACTTGGCCTCCTACAGTCTACAGATTTGCAGTACTTAGGACCAAAAAATCATGATGAGATTTGTCAGCGACTATTTGGATTTCAGCACACAGAGCTAAGTGGGGAGATAAGCAGGGAGTTCACATTGCGAGTAATGGATGCTATAGCAAGAAATTGAGAGATTCAAACTGTAACTGAATTGAATTGATAAGGTTCATAATTAGATGAAGGATGAGTGAAAAATTATAATTAGAGGGTGAATTTTGTTATCTGAAACATGGTGTCTCTGCTACATGACAATTAGGGTACAATCAACATTTGCAAATATGATTTAAAGAGATTATTCAGTATCAGCATATATACCAGGCAGTGTTTCAGAGAGATGTGCCAGCAAGAGATTTAGCCAGTCAGATGGCTCAGATGCTTTGCTCATTCCTAAACAGTAATAGGGAATGAAAAACAGAGCTGCAGTTTACTGTATAAGCAGGGTCTTCTAAAGGATGTAAGTGTGGGAGGTAAGACAGATATCTGCAATATTCTGTGCAGAGTCTGTAAAGAGTTGCTCCTACAACGCTGTGCACACCTGATGCTGCAGATCTTAACTTTTCTTCATCTCTATGAGATAATCATGACTGCTGGGAAAACAGCACACATCCATAGAGCCTCACCACCTTTGTGCTGGGCGAGAATTACATCTGGACACAGCAGAATTTTCTGCTTTAAAGGTTATCGTAGAAAAAAGGAGCCTTGAAATGGTTTGTACTTCATGCAAGGCTAGCTGCTAGAGGCTGTAGGAGAGAAGGAAGGAATTCCTGCAGAAATTAGGGAACAGAAGGCCCTATCTGACAGCGTAGGTGAGGTTGTCTTTTAACTTGCTGCTCTCCAGGGCTCCTTTTAAGCTGTACATCTACACAAGCTTTACTTTCAGGTGAACCTGTTGCCACAGTAACTGATTTATCATTTTTCATAATTGATGACGTTTTTACCTCATATTGAGTTTTATCTTTTAAGGGATTCTGGGTTTTTTCATCCCCTGGGTGGGGGTTTACAGCATCTTGAAGCAGGGTCCTGCAACTGATGCAGTATTTGGGAGAACTGTGGGATGAGATTAGCCTGTAACAGAACAAAGACTGTCAGCAGTACAGGAAATTCTTGGTACTATTTTATTTGATGTGATTTATGTCTCTAGTTAAGCTGTCATTGTAGCCACAACTGACTGCCACAAGCTACTCTCTGCTAGAAATGGGGAAAGTGAAGGCTCTATGGATAGACAGCTCTGGAATTGCTCTCTGGAACTGCTCCAGTGAGAGGCAGGCTAGAAGTGAGCAAGGAGGTGACAGTGCAGGAGAGGAAAGACGTGATGGGGTAGAGAAGGAAGGTGAAAGCCCCAGGGCAGAGGGGTTGTATACTAGCAGCCAACCCACACATGTCCTAGGTGGCTTACACAGCAGAAGTTCAGGCCACCAATGCAGATATAAAGGTGATTTCCAAAGGTGTATAACTGATCTTAAATCTTTACCCCAGCTCCCAGCACTGACTCCTCTTCCTGGTTTCAAACCTCTGTGCCATTAGTGGATAGCTAAATGTCACTTGTAATGCCTGTTGTTAGTAACTGTTCTTTTAAATGTCAAAGCATTTTCCTTTATTTGCTGAACTGATATGTTGACAGCTCTGCTGATCTATTCATCATTTTTAACCATTGTGTTATTTCATTTTGAACCTCCTCTTAGCAGTAAGAGATGGAAGAGTAACTGTGCTTTAATACCTTGCATGTCACTTCATTACAGTGACATTGCTCATTGCACAGCTGAGCCCCACATCCCATTTTGACACTTTGATACAGCATGGACTGTATGGCAGTGAACTGTTTTCAGTCAATGCCTGCCTTCAGGCTGTCTCTGTTATTTTAAAGGCATAGCCTATGATGGGTCATAACCCATCATCATACTGCTGGTACACTCCTGGGTGCTCAGAGATGTGCAGGCGTTGTGCCAGTGCTCTGTACAATATCCTAATCTCTGTGGTGTAACACCCTGTGTAGAAAGCAAAGATACAGCAGGGTGCTCTGAGCTAAGGATAACAGTGTTTCTGGAAATCAGGAATGGATCATTTCTTTTTGCAAGTTGAACGAACAAAATCCTCTCAAATGCGATTGTCTTTCATGTTCAGAGGTGGTAGGCTGTCTGTGGATGATGGGCATAAGGAACTAGATAGCATGCCCCTTGTTAATAAATACAGTAAGCAGCAAATCTCAGGAAGGAGGAGTATGTAATTGAGTGCATGGTTTACGGACTTGCAGTATTCTACCTTATGTACTGGAGCTGAAATCTCTGCCACTGATAATCTTGTTTTTGCCTCTCTCCTGTCTGTGCAGCTTTCAGACTCGCATCGATGACTGTGTCAAGCAAATGTCTGATATCCTCTGTCAAGTGAAAGGGACAGGAAATGTTACTGCTAATGCCAGAAACACAGTTGCACAAGATGCAGATAATGTCCTGAGGCCACTGATGGATTTCCTGGATGGAAAGTAAGGGAGTATTCAAATACATGTTACACATACAGTGCATTGGATTGGGAACAGGATGGGGGAAGAAAAAATAGCTTCATGTTCTTGGGTTGCTCTTGAGCTGTTCATCCTCTGAATTTTCAGGAAGAATGAATGGCTTTTCTTCCCATGTCTGTATCTCTCTCAAATCATGGATCACCTTTTCAGCCTTCATTCAGTGCCAGAGGACACACTCAAGTTCTCCTTTTTCCTTCTGGCAATTAGAGCAATCAGCAAAACAAACTGATGATCAGGTAGTGGGAAAGACTGAAATTCTAAATTTACTAGCTATGGCTTTTTTCCTGTACAAATTGTACTGTAGCCAATTAGCAGATGCATTGCAAACCATACTTACATACTTGATACATATACTACTCAGTATCCCAGTCATTTTAAGCATGTGTGTTCTAGTCATAACTAGTGCTGCTCTGACTAGAAAATAAGCTTCTGAACTATGTGATGTACATAAGCTTGATCCATTGCTTTAATTAGCTGTTGCCATTAACACCATGCAGCATGATTCAGCTGTACAGGGACTTTTTGTGGCTAAGTGTACGTAATTCTCATCAGCTAAGCCTTGAACTACAAAGAGAAATAGTTTTTAATCACTGTAGAAGTTAAACTTCTTGCTAATGCACAGCAGCTCTTTATTTATTTTGAAAGCAATCTCCATCAGTTTTCATAATAAATGCTGCAAGAGATGTGAAGCTTTACAAGTTTAATATATAGTTTCTTTTGTTGCTCTTTGCATTGATTGCCTCATCTTTCTTTTGAGTCACCATGTAGTAAAGTGACTCTCTGCAGCCGTCATTACATCTAGGAGCCTTGTCATCTGAGCATTTTCCATGCATACCTTCACAAATCCTGTAAAGCCACCTTCCTCTGTATCACTGGGAATTTGCTATGCTACGGGCTTTTTGTCCAGCTGCAGAGCAAGTGATTTTGATTATGATCATCCAAATCTGGATTATTTTCTTTCCTCCTTTACAGAAGGAGAGTCTCTTTTGATGCTTCCTACATCTCATCCACATCAGTCTTGTCCCTGTTCAGATTTGTTCATTTACTGTTTAACCAGCTATGGGAAGAAGGGAATCTGGAAGATGTAGAAGAGTCAGCTGTCACCTGTGCACTGCTACTGTCTGCAGAGTTCCTGTTTTGTAGCTCTCCCTGTGTGATCAGTAAATGCCAAAGTCCAACAATCATTTTGAAGAACAGTCTAACATTTCTTGGCCTTTTTGATAGCCTGTGCAATAATAAAGGAGGAATAAGGATGTGATAAAGCAGAACTTCTTTCTGTAAAAGTAGATAAACACATGGCAGGTGATTGGTGGTGAATGCAATTGCAACAAAATACAGAGGAATCCAAGAAGTGCTTTGAGGTGGTTATAGAAGTGGAAGATCTAGAGACATGAGCAACTATCAGAAGCTGTGCAGGAACTTCTGCATAACAGTTTGGGAAGTATTAATTTAGGTATCCAACAAAAATCATTATAATAGCCCTTCAAGTTTAAAAATTATTGTTCTATATTTGTATTTTTTTCCTATATACTCTGTAAGTCCAATATATGTCAGGAAGTATCTTCTTAAAGAGAACCATTTCAATGGTGCCTGTTCTTATTTGGACTATATTCAAACTCCATAGCTTAGTGAAACATTCTGTAATCCCCAGGTCAATAAGTAGAAGTGATTTGGATCAGAAATGTCTATAATCTACTTTGGCCAAATGTCTTAAGTGATAGAACTCTAAGTTCACAGTGAAGACAGGCTGTACTTTATGAAAAGGGAAGATTTCTACCCTTAAAGCAATCGTTATGAAAAACTACTTCCCCCATACACATCTCCTTTTTCCTTGCAGATTTCATTCTTTGAACTTACTCAGTTCTTGCTCTCTCCCTGCAGCCTGACGCTGTTTGCGACTGTGTGTGAAAAGACGGTGTTGAAACGGGTGCTGAAAGAGCTCTGGAGGGTGGTAATGAATACCATGGAGAAGCTGATTGTTCTGCCTCCTCTTACAGACCATACGGTAAAGCATTTTCTTCTTCCTGACTCATAGCAGAAAGTGTTGCCATTGCCTGTGTAACTTGTCTCCTTGACCTAATGAGTCATCTGTCCAGGTAAATTTGCCTGTATGTAGCCTGCTTGAGGATGGAAAATGTGTTTGTAACCTAGTAAAAGTAAGACAGCCGCTCTTTTTTTAATAGGGTTGCAAGATACAGAGCACACTAAAAAAAAAAAAACAATTAAAAATCCATGATCCAGAAGGAGTTGCCATCATGTATATCAATTGCATTGACTAGGGATTTGCATGTGGAATTGTTGGGCAGTTAGTGTTGTCTTCATGGCATTAGAACACCACCTGTAAACACTTTTGCCTGATCATTGCCATCTATTAGTCAGGTGTCTCTCTGTATAGATGTGGTTCATTTGTGCTTGCTTTATAATTACACCACCCCCCTTTTACCCCCCCAGAAGTCTTCAACATCAGTATGGGCTGGCATGATTTCTATGTCTCTGATGTTGGGGAGTTGGAAGCATGTCCAGATAGTTTGCCTTTAAAGACAGTCTTTTATGTAATTGTTCAGCTGTGTGGATGTGCTGGATGAATGTGTGTCATGAATGTAGTGATGTTTTTAACAATGGAAGATTAACTTTTCCCCAGTTTTAAGAAGCTACAGAAACTGATTAAATGTCAGTCACACATGCCCAGCTGCTCAGGGGGATGACGCTCAGTTGGAGGCAGTGTGAAGTTTGGGCTATAACCTCATTATTTGGAGATGATCCAGAATTTCTTTTCATCTCTGTGTTGGAGTAAACTTGCAGTCTGTGGCTAATTGATGCTGATTTTTTTTTTGTTCCAGTAGTGGATAGAACAACAGTGGTTTTCACTATTCAGCAGTTGCCTATGTTGGGTTGCAGTGTGTGGAGAAGTGATGCAAACCTGCATCTTGCACTAGGTGTTTCTTGCTCTGAGAAGGAAGGCCTTTGTCTCTGGCCTTGATGATGACAACTTTTAAACTAAACTGCTGAGATGCAGTGTGCTGTCATACCTAGTAAACATAAATTATCATGAGGCATAATTTGCTAAAGACTGCTTGCTCTGAGCTCGGATTTGGAGTAATCATTTCTGCTTGCCTTTTTAATTTATAAAGGAGAAGAAAAAAGTCTAAATTTAAGAGGATGAAATTTCTTTCTCTCAATTGAATTGCTGTAAAAAGGAGTTTTTGGGGGCAGGTGCTAAAATCATCATGTAAGAGAAACATTAAGATGACCCCTTCAGAATGGAAGCAGTGAGATCAAGGGCCTTGGAGAGAACGAGGGAGGAGCTGATTGAGCTTTATACTTGCTAGTTTTGAATTTTAAAGGTAGAGTAGGAGAGGGATTCTGTACTTGTACCATGAAGAAAGCAATAGCTGTGGTCACCCAGTTCTTCCAACCTGTAGGATGTTGCTATAAGCTGCTTCAGGTTTTTTTTACTGTTGTGGTTTGAACCCAGCTGGCAGCCAAATACCATGCAGCTGCTTGCTCAACATCCCCCCACCCCAGGGAATGGAGAAGAGAATTGGAGGGGTGAAGGAAGACTTGTAACTTGAGATAAACAGTTTTGTAATTGTAATAAAATAAACCAATAACAATAATAGAAAGTACAAATGGCTAATGCACAATGCGACTGCTCACCACCTGCCAGCTGATACCCAGCCTGTTCCCTGCTAGCGATCCTGAAATACCAAGATCCCACAATCGCAATCCCAGAAGCGAGGGAGAACACCCTCCTTCAGTCATCCCTCCTTTATATACTGAGCATGATGTTACATGACATGGAATATTTCACTGACCAGTCTGGGTCCGGAGCTCTGGCTGTGCTCCCTCCCAGCTTCTTGTACACCTGTGCATGGGCAGGACAGGGGGAGTTGGGGAGTCCTTGAACAACTGTAAACATCAGTGTATTATGAGCATTCTTCTCATACCAAATCCCATACTGAATCCAAAGCACAGCACTATTCTAGCTGCTAAGAAGAAAAATTAACTGTATCCCAGATGAAACTAGGACATTTACAAAGGGTTTCATGTTGCCATCACTTTAGTTTCAAATAGAGAAGCTCTTTTTATGTCATGAAGTGCATCCTTGGTTGTCTGAGATAATGCAAAATGCTCACAGCTGGATTTTAGTTGTCTAATCAGTTGTATCATAGTGAGAAGGCTGAACTCATCCAAACTGGAAAAGAGTTGTTGTTTCAGAAAGGCAGTTGTGAACAATGTTATGATTAAAATGGGCTTGTCTTTAGTCCTTGAGCAGGGAACCTGTGGCAAGGCTAGATGGCCTATAAGGGTAAAGAGCTGCTTCCACTATCTCCTGGGACTAGTGATTTATTCTGTCACCACCAGCTTTTCATCATCCCTAGCAGTGATGGCTGGCAAGGCAAGGCAATGCAAAACTCGGGCTTGGCAGTGTGGGCAGAAGCAGTACTTTCTCTTTGCTGTTCTACTACATTGCCATGCACCTCTTACCTAATTTTGCTTTCTTTTTTTCTTGTTTTGGATGCACATCAGACACAGAAAGAGCCCTAGCAACTGTAACTCGCTTTCTTCCCAGCCCTCAGCAATAGAAAGCCGTAGTGCTGCCCCTCCGTGTTTGAAGGACCACTGGGTGAAGATTTCCCTCCTAAAACTCCTCTGCAGCTCTTAAGTAGCAAGGGATAATCATGGTAGAAGAGAGTCCCTTTTATGGAATATTTTCTCTCCTTTCTGTAAAACTGCTAGAAGTGCAAAAGTGTTTTTGATGGTGGTCATGGAAACATACTTGGGTAGAAGGTTCCTGACACACTGCAGTGCGTCTCGCTTGTCACTTGCATGACCCTGCCACTGCACAGGCCTTTAGTGCCTGTTACTCCCCAGACCCATCTATTCCACTTAAATGAGTTCAGCCTGTATTACACAGGAAAGAGAATCCGAGCTCCTTCCATTCTCTGCTGCTTCCGGAAGATTTTGTGTAGGGTGGTTCTCGGGTAAGAAAGCAGTCAGGTGCTGCCAGACAACCTGTCGGTGCCTTCATGACTTTGAGATGAGTGGCTTCTACCTCTCTGAGCACTGACTGCCTGTGGGTTGTGAGATCAGCAACACATCTCCAGTAATTCACCAAGTAGTTCACACCTCACTAGTTTTAAGTAAAGATCCACATTTAATTAAGGACTCTCTGTCTTGGATGAGTGGCTATGCAAACACAGATCGCTGGGAATCTTTATTTTGGGGTTCAGTGCACAATGCTTAGGGATATTAACGGATTAGTTATACATTTCATTCTCCCTTGCTGCTTAGGACGAAACTATAGCATGCCATCAGTGACTAGTCAGGTCAGTGAATAGTTGCTTAATTTACACACAGATGATGCCTCTGGAGCCTGTCCTTTATTTTGCACGGTATGCTGCAGACGTTCATGTGAGGCTCCATTTGTGCTCACTGTTCTTTTTCTACTTGTCAGACTTCTCTTCACTATATGAGAATGTGGTCCAGAATAAGAATAAAATTTTCGTTAAGATGAAGACAGATTTTAACGTGACTTCCAAACTGGCTGTTCTTCAGGCTTGTCTGCAGGCAACACTACTCCAGACCTATTCTGTGATGGAGGAGAGTGTGGCTTTAAGAGGTTTTCTGTAACCTTTCTTAACTTGTGTCGGTTTAAATGAATCCTCTCTCTCCCTTGTGCTAACCTCCAAGGCTGCCTCTGTGATGAGGAGAAAAAGCTTTCTTAGCCTTGAATGAAATGATGGTCTGTGAACTGCACATGTGCCCAGATCTCTGTACTGACAGGCAATTATTTTCCCTTTTTCATTCCTACTTTTAGAGCCTATTTTCTCAGTGTTTCATATACCACGACTGCTAAAAAACAGTCTCAATTTTTAATGATTGGTAGAAAACATTGCCTGATCATGAAGTGTTTTTTAAATGAACTTAAATGCTGCTAATAAAAGATCAGATCTCACTGTTGTTGAATGTAGGAATTTAAAAAATCTGGGAAAGGAACGTACAATACCAGATGAAACTTCCTTGCACTGGTATGTCGCAGAAAAATAAGCCTGAGTAATAATATGTTTTCAGAAAAAAAAGGACTGAAATTCAAAAGACTTGCAGGAGACTTTTTTTGCCTAACTTTGTCAACTGAGCAGTAGGACAGTTAAGCTGTGAGAGTTTGAGCCTCTTGGAATATAAATCAGTGCAGTGCTGTTGGCTTCTAGCAGTTAGACTTGAGTCAGCTGACGATCCTTTTCTAAATGCTCTCACAGAGTGGAATAAAACAGTCAGAACATTAATAAGGAATGTAAAACCTTTGTGTGGTGGACTGTAGATGTCTTTCATGTTTCAAAAAAGTTTAGGAAGAACCAGGAAAACCAGCACTAAGGTCTGTCCTCTTTCCAGCTACATTTGCCACACAGCTAGGCAGAAACAATTCATACCAAGTACTTAATTTTACCTCATCTTCTATCCTTGGCATTTTAATCAATTCCATTTTGGGCAGCTTTTCTCAAAACTACCTGGTATTTAAGTTTAGTTGTTTTCATTCCCTAGAGGTGCACCTGGAATAAGTGATGTCTGTAGAGTTTTGTTATGTTTTCCATGAATAAATAACTTCTTTGAGGTGGTGTAGCATCATGTTTACAAGAATGCTATTTGGCAGAGGAAGGACCTGTCCAGATTTTGGTTAGATGTTACCAGCCTTGATGACAAACTCAGTGTAACAGTAAAATAACTTCTCTCTGTAGACACATTGACAGAGATTGGCACTAACTGATGAGGATTTTCTTAGTGAGCAGGAACTGAGGAGTAGTTATCTGAGCAGCTTTGTTCCTGGAAGCTATCAAGTCACTGGGTACTGTTCAGCATTACCAGCCCACCCTTCTTAGAAGCCTGCAGCAGGGAGACTATATGCCTAGGCTAGTTAATGTTGTTGTTGAAATGTATATTAAAAACAAAAGTATCCAATGAAAGATGAAAATACTGGATCAAGGAATGTCAACGTTAGTGTGTTTTGAGACTCCTGACTTAACTTTTTCAAAATTGAGGTTATAATATTTTTTTTTCTTTTCTGTTTGCTGAACAGGCATGAAAACTTTTAAGTTTTATGACCCATAAGTCAAACAAACTTCATGACCAATTGTACAGAACAGCAGGCACTTTTGGGTACCAGAGTGCTGGCTGAAGCCATGTCCCGTGGTGGATTATTTGGTATGGCCCACAGTGAAATAACTGTGTTGCTCCTGGTGTGCAGTCATGTTCAACCTCACTCACTGGAAATACAGAGAATTTTGTACTCTTTCAGTTTAGAGAGCTGTAGTCCTTAACACTACCCATTGGATACTGACAGCAAGTGAAGCTCCCATTCTCATTTCAGCAGCTTTCCTTTATGGATGCATTATCTTTGCCTGCACTTTTCCCCCCTCAAGAGTTGTGAATTTAATCAATTATCAAGAGAGTCTGTTTAGCTACAAAGTCAATAATGTTCATTTTGTATTGAACTGTATTCAGCAAACATAAAAGGCTGAGGAACAGTGAGGGTTAGGTGATCATTACGGACAGAGCAAATAAAGAGATTGTCTGTGATTTCAGGTCACAGAGTCTTTCAGCTTGAAGAAATTTCTGAAGCTGGCAGAATTAAAGAAAAAGTATGGCATCTAAAAATTCACTTCTGGACTGCTGCTGCGCAGAGGGTGTCCATTGTCCCTAGAACAGGTCTCAGTCTTTCTAGTGTTACAGCTGTAAACTGTTTGCCTGCTTTTCTTCTGTAAAAGGGTACCTGCTACCTCTAGCAGCAGGTATAAAGACACTTTTGCTGAGGGGAACCCATCTGTGAGGCTGATGTTAACTTTAATCTTAGGAAAAAAAAAATATTTCAGCAATGACCTTTGCAGTAGCACAGAGTTCCCAGAGTCTCCTCTGCAAGGGAATGTATGGGGTAGTTCCCGCACCACAGACTGCTGACTTAAAAGGCAATAAATACTGAAGAAGGCAGCAAAGAAAACAAACTGAGTGGCGTAGGCAGGGGCAAAGGGAAATACAATATTTCTGGCTTTACATCTGGCTTTGTTACAGTTTGAGGGATTTTGGAGTGATGAGTGGTCATGGCAGTTGTGGTTAAGTGGGAGAGTGAAAGACTGTTGAGTAAGGGTAGTAAAGAAGGGGGAAGGAGGGCGGTGGAAAGGAGAACTGGGTTTACTGGAGATCTTTGGGGAAATGTGCTCCTCCAGCAGTCCTCAAATAAAATTAACTTCATCTTATCCCAAGTATTTTCCTGAGCAAAAAGACCCTACTGGAAAGTGACACCCACCAGTGTCTGTTCCTGGAAGTTTATTTCAGGCATTCAGCGGGGACATCCCCTAGGCACTTCTCAACTGATACCTGTGGTGACATTTACATGTACTGCTAGCTCCTAATGACCAATTACAAGTGAGGAGAACCAAAGATCATCTTTGAGACGGCAGTGCTCCTCACATACCCAAGGCTTTCCTGAGAGAGATAATGGAGGGGAGGTTTAATTAGGGAAGATGGGTCACCTGTAGCTTTGTCTTGGTCCTAAAGCCCAAATCTGAGTAGCTTGAAAGGGCTGAAGTGGAGGGCAAAGTTTCATGGTATGGAAGATGTGCAATTCATAGCCAGAATTACGGTAGGCTGGGGTTTTATTCTGAGCAGAGTAATAGGCAGTTGTGACATTTTTTAAAGAAAAAGGCAAGATCAGATGGATGAAAAAAAGCAAAGTAGAAGAAAATAAATTCCAGCACACCCCATAAAGCACCTCTGGGAGAAGAGACTAGAGAATTGTCTTGGTTGCTTTTGGCTTTCTCATTAAGTTTTGGACTTCACTCCCCAGGCAAAAACAGTAATACACAACAGAGGAGTGCTGTGTTGGGGAAAAGGAAAAATATCTCTGTTGAAACCATTGCAGAGAAAATATGTAAAAATCCATTATGCTAGAGTGTAAGTGACTTGAAGCAAGATTTCCCATCACTGGGATTTATCTTCCCTTTTTGTTTCTTCACTGGTGATACAGCATCAGTAAGCCACAGTGGAGGAAGAAGAGCCATTGGCTAAGCTTTTGAGTAAAGGTGATGCTGTAGTACTCACTGGACTTTGTTTGCCCAAAACACGCTCAGATCCAGTTTTGTTTCTTATCTGATGTGTGCTTACCCCCACCCCTCTGACTGGGCTCTGCTTCTATAGAGAGGCTGTCATCAATTGTGTGATCTTTTGCTTTGGCCAGTCTTATGCTGTCTTCATGTGTATTTAGACTTGAAATCTAAAGGAGCACTTGGAGACGAAGCCAATATACTGCCTTCACTCCCAGCCCATGCAATCCACTTGAAGGTGCATCCTGTTTAAATGGGTGGCTGCTGTAAGCAAAAGTGAACCAGTTAGCAGAATATTGGGCTCTGAAATAGCTCTTGATGTAGTATCCACGGAAATGCCAGGTTTTATTCTAGGTAATGAACTGGCAAGGAGTCATCTTTTTGTGACTGGCCTTGGAGTGGTTATATAAAGTTATAGCTGTGAACTGACTTGCTCAAAGGAAAAACATGCAAAGCTTGTTTGTAATCTTTTTTCCCCCCCTTCCTTTCTTCTCTAACTTCTTGGAATCATAGGGCACACAGTTGATTTTCAGTGCTGCTAAGGAACTGGGACACTTGTCAAAGTTGAAGGTATTGTTCTGCATGGCTTGTGTTAATGTCCATTGTGTAAGCATGGAAGTGTAGTAGCACATAGCATGTCTTGTGCTTCCAGTAGTTTTTTCTGCTCAGTGCAATTGTAGAGAAATGCTTTTAAATGCATGAAATGTGCTTTTAAATGCATTAAATGTGCTTTTAAATGCATTAAATGTGCTTTTAAATGCATTCTGCTAACAATAGTATTCTGTTTAACTGTTAAATTTTATTGTGGGTTTAGTCATCAAAGTAGTTTCTTCTGTAAATACAGCGATCAGTTTGGTATATCAATTTAAAATTTTAAAAAGTACAGTTCTCAATATCTGGCCAGTTCCTCTGTATCCCCATGTATAAAAGAGAGTCTCTTATGTAAGGCATAATGGAGATATAATAATGATGAGAGTATCAGTCAGAAAGATGATTGTGCTAGCTATTGATTAATTAGATGAACTGTTGCAAAAATAACTGTTGCTTATGGAAGAGAGCCTGTGTCTGTAAATTCCTTCTGCGTGGGCTCTCTTTACAGGCAGGCTGGCATTTAGCATGAAGGCTATGTTGATGTGTTTTGACAGTGCATGACATGAGCATTACTAAGTGCACACCACCTCATCATAAGCCAATCAAGCATTAATTCACTGGTCACGACAGGAATGGTATGAAAATAGTGATGCCTTACAACGTTCAGATTGCACTATGTTGTGGTTTTGACTTGTGCTACAAAACAGATATTGTGCAAGCAGTCTAAATGTGAAGTATCACAGTGCACAAACTGTGCTGCAAAGAAGATGGAGCTGAATGTGAATTCTGTCTCAGAGTGTGATCAGGGAAATCTTCCCACAGCAAAGGGCATTCTCCTAAGTGATTAGTGCAATTTCAAAATGTATTTGTCTTTTCCCATAATCTTTTTTTTTTGTCTTGCGCACTTGTTACAGCTGTCCTTATATGACTGTTTCCCTTGCCCAGCAGACACGTTTTACATACACATGTTTATGAGTCAGGACAGTGCACAATTCACTTAAGGTAGTGCTTATTAGCAATCCTAGTAAGTGATATGGACATGCAGGTAGGTCATGAGATGCACACACTTTTCTCCGTCTGCATTTTGAGGCTGTTACATAGCAGTTAAGCAATGACGTAACATAAACCTTCAAGTGTGGTTCCCCAAGGGAATATCTGTCACATGTGCTGGGGGACAGTTGCGTGCATTCCCACAGCCAGGCTGTTGTCCCTGGTGAAGTGGTGGCTCCCGAGGATTGCACTGCCTCCACTGCTTCCTGTGCTTACAATGCTCTGTGTTGTTTCCATGGGAGAAATAGGGAGAGAGGAGCTTTGTAGCCAACCTGGGAGAATGGGAGCTGGACCACAGCCTCCAAATGTGACTCCCTGTTTCTGTGAGTATCCTCTTCCCCTTTAAAAAACATCAGCAAGAACCCAGCATTTGGAGAAAGAGGAGCCATCCCTGCCTTCTACATGCGCTCCTGGTGTCAAAGGGGGAGAGCTCTGAATTTGCTCCATTTCTCCTCCCAGGTCACAAGAAGTTTGTGCACAGACGACTGTGAGTTCCTGTGGTTTGATTGCATTCTCAGGCATAGCCAGTGACATTCACTGTTGTCTTTGACTTCTTCCATATTTTCTCATTACTGGAATTTGTTAGTATATATAAGGTGCCATTTGCCAAGAACAAATTGGAAGCTTTGCTGTTTTCCATTTACACTGGTCAGAGGAAGGGCACTCCTCAGCAGCAAGCCTGTCTTCAGTTACTGTAAAGCTTCACTTGGTAACTCTGGACTGCATTTTTAGAAATGCACATGATCATGCAAATCAGGCAAGCCCCAGTGTGTGTTCAAGCCTTTATTTGCAGATCACATACAGGAGGACTACAGCAGTACAGGTACAGGATTTTATATGTGGCAAGAGAGCAACTGTAAAAGCGCTTTACCACCTGAATTCTGGAGACCTTTAGTTCAGACAGATGTTGAATCCAAAAATTTCCAGAAGAGTAGAGGTGTTACAAGAGTGTAAATTGTCTGTGTCTGTGGAAGCATTGTGGATTTTTTTTGTCCTTTTGTTTTTGGAAGCACATACAAGCTAATAGGGAAGGCCTGAGTAAATGGCTCTTCAGAGCCCCTCTCTCCTGCGTATTTTGCAGTTCCACTAAAAGCCTGGGAAAATAACAGGATGGATTTTAAGCTTTATTTGTCTTAAATAGAACAGGGGGAACAAAGCTCTAGTTAATCAGATAACTCAGCTGAAAACTGAGACTGACAGACCTGACAGACTCCTGTCCTGATGACAAATCGATTTCACAGTGTATTTTAAAATGCTCAGAAAACCAACCATAAACCTGGCACCTTGGTGCCACATATCTGCTTCCCTTTTGTTATCAAACTCTTTCTGCTCGGTTTGCTTAATAGCCAGCAGTGGAAGCAGAGAGCAGCAGCCTTTCTCTCCCTTGTGCTGCCCTCAGGGTAACCAGCTGAGCTCTGACCACAGAGGTTCTCAGAGTACTTGTGGAGAATACAAGGATAAGGCAGAGACCAGGAATTCTTAAATTTTTTTTAACAACTTCTGCTTGGAGTTGCATAATTATTTGATGTAAATATTTGTGGCTTGCTCCTGGCTGGCAGGCTGGGAAGAGCAGTCCTTTGTAGGAACAGTGTGGGATTTGCAGAGGGCAGGTATGCAGGGAAATTACAGTCGTGGGCTCCTCTGTGTGTAGGTGCAAGCATTACCAGTCCAGTTACTGAGTTATATTTACATAATATGTTGGACAAAGTGGCACTGGGAAACTACTAGAAAGCAGTGATGTGTTGCTGAGCATTGACATCATGGGCACCGTGGGGTGACTGCTTAGAGCAGGGCTGAATGAGCTCTTTAGGTGTTTAAGAGAAAAAACCCTGACCACCTGGTTTCTGCCACTGTGTGAGGAATCGGGCAGGCAGACCTAGAAAGTCATTTCAACAGACATGAAAGTCACTCTGCCTTGGGGACACAGCTACCCTGACTACATTAGCTTCTCCCTTGAATGTGGGCTCTGGCTGATTGTGCACTTAATCTGACTGTCAGACAGAGAAAAGAATGTTTTACCCTCTGTGTACTGAAGTGTGAAGCCACATCATCTTCAATTGAATTAATCCCAGTTCATGAAGAAGAGGGAGGAGAGCTATTGCTCCCCTAAGAACAGCTTGTTGCAACAGAAGATACGTTGCAGTTTACAGAGCACTGTGCCACTGCACATAGGTCCCCAGACCAGGAGCATCCTGTGTGGGGGAAAGAGGCAAGTTGAGACACGTCTCTAGTACTCAAGAAAGCACAGTGCAAAGTTGTCTGAGATACTGCTGACTTGAGAGGCATCTCCTGCACAGTTTAATGCAGCAACTGTGCAAAGGTGCTAGCTAGATGTCTGTGAGAAGCATGGCAAATACCTAGCACTGTGCCTAGACTGTGTGAGCCCCGTCTCCATCAGGCAGGAGGTGGATCGTGGTGGATAATGAATCGGAAGAATACCAGGCCATGTGAAGAATCACCAGGCTGCAAGATAGCCAGCAGGTTTATCAGCGTGAAATGCACACATGATGCCACACACTAGGCATGCTTTACTCAAGGACAATTTAGTAGACATGACTCCTGGGAAGTG
This sequence comes from Athene noctua, assembly GCF_965140245.1. Lineage (NCBI taxonomy): Eukaryota > Metazoa > Chordata > Aves > Strigiformes > Strigidae > Athene > Athene noctua. The sequence goes on from NC_134077.1 coordinate 11,738,454, forward strand.
TCTTGTATCAGAGGCTATGAACATCTTTAAAGTAGGGATAAGTAGCCTTTGCCAGATTTGCCCTCATCTTTTTCATGAATGCTTCAGCACCCAGGCTGCAGTCAGCTGGCCTGACCCTCCAGCAGCTCAGTTGGAATTTGGATTTGTGCCAAGCTTTGACTCCCTAAAATGTGACATTTTTCCCTGAGACCTAGCCTAAGCATCAGAGAGCAAGAGCTTAGTGAAATACCAAAGGATAGTACATCCTTGTAGTCAGGTAGGAGTCTGAGGGATACACTCCCACCACAGGGAAGGAAATCTCTTCCCAAGCGATTCCCTGCCCCTTGTTATTAGAGATGTTGGGTCTTAACTTCTTTTAGCAAAGGTATTTTCTAGAACATGTTGCTTGTTTGTTTGTTTTTCTTCCTCTACACCAACAATATGATGAATTAGTGACCTTTGTAGATAGAAGAATTACAAAAATTCACAAGTGACATATAACAACTTTTCCCAATATCTGGTTCTCAGAATTCCTTGATTTAGGTGATGGTTTGAGAGTTTTGTTGTGGCTGCTCTAGAATGACAAGAGTAGCAAGCAGACTGTTGTTTGGATTTTCTGAGAAACAAACTGATTTTAAATTGTCACTTATTTCTGTCCAGTTCCTTTCCTTATTTCTCATTTTTGTGCCTGTGAGAGACAGAGAAAGTGGGTTTATTTTCAAGTTAAGCTGTAATAAACAATTCTGGGAGACTCCATTAAACATTCCTTAAACGGCTGAATTAATACTGTGGCCATGTAGCCACCACATCATGAATCCAGATAAAGTGATGATACTGGGAACTCCTTTTTCTTTAGTTTCTTGACAGCATATTCATGTCAAATACAATGGTTGTTTGCAGGATCATATGGTGAGAGAAGAAACTAGGAGTCTCACTCCAAAGCAGTGTGCTGTTTTAGATCTGGCACTGGATACGATCAAAGTAAGTGATTCCATTTCTGTCTCTGTCAATCCCTTGCTACATTCCCAAATAGTATTTGGGAAGGTAGTACCTGTCCCAGTTCAGGAGATGGCAGGAGTCTGTCACTGCTGTTAAAGGCACTGAGTGATACCGCCATGTTTATGTAAACCTGACCAGGCTCAGGTGACTGGCATGTGCTGGGAGCCAGCATGTTTATACTTAAGTGCTTTGGAAGAGGAAAGCCATGAGCAGTTGGTATCACTTAGTCTAAGAGCTAGATTTCCAGTAGAGAAGCTGTTTTGTGAATTTTTCCAGCTCTTTCCCATCCACACACACAATAGTGTGTAAATGTTGGTTGCTGGTTGCAATTCTTTCTCAGTATTTTTCCTGTTTCTTTTTACTCTTAGCAATATTTCCATGCTGGTGGGAACGGTTTGAAGAAAACCTTCTTGGAGAAGAGTCCAGACCTGCAATCACTTCGATATGCTCTCTCTCTCTACACTCAGACCACAGACACTCTCATCAAAACCTTTGTCCAGACTCAGACAGCTCAGGGTAAGGCTCTTTTGTGTTGTTGGCAAAGTTGAATGGAGCTATCTGCTCTGTTCTTAATTGCACTGTCTTGTACTGCCAGTTTGTGCTTTTGGCAGTAATGTTTCTGGAAACATGACAGTTCAGAGCTTTTGAAACGGGGAAGTAGGGAAAGAGGGTTATTTCCCACTCAACAACTACATTTTGAGAGAGCAGAAATATGTGAAACATAAGGCCTGGGGTGTTTGTGATCTTTTTTTTTTTCTGGAATCCTCACTTACCAGTCACGTTTCATGAATTAATGTGGGTGGGTGACTTAATTGAAATTTGAAGTTACTGTACTGATACTTACACAGTGGTGTGAGAGACTATTTCAGCAAGATACTGCCACACAAACTAGTCAGTGCCTGTGTCACAGGCCAGCTGCCAGCAGCCTGTGTAGTCCTGACTAAGGCTGATTGACAGCAAAGTGATGAGTCAAGGAGCTACATGCTTCCTGTAAAGGAAAAGTCTCTTAGGAGAGGAATGAAAGCACTGTTTTGTCTGCAGCCAATATAGGGTATGTGCTTGCTAGATGATTACGAATCACTACAACACATTAGTGAGCTGCTGGGATGGATCATTGGAGTTCTTTGGTAGCTCTCTGGGAAGGCATGATAGTGGTTTCATTGATTTGGAAGGGGTAAACACTTAATTGTCTCTATCTTTCATTGTTTTCATGTAAACATCTCCAGATTGTTGTATAGAATAATTTGGTCTCTAGTTGGGGACCTTCACTGGCCGACTATAAATCTCACTAATCTCAGGAGGGGACAGATGCTATTATAGGTTAGGTCAAAACTGAAACAGATGTTTTAAGTTTTCAGGCTGTTTAAATACAGTCCTTGGCATTGGGCTTCTATATCTCAGCAACAAAAGTCATGTTAAGTCCATGGGAGTGTCTTTCTGACATCTTTTCACTTGGGGGCCTTTTTCCTTTGATCTTGACATGCTTATGAGAGCTGGAAGCCCTCACAGACTGTACTAACTCTGTCAGCATACTGTCACACCAACAGCTGAAACCAAGGGGAAAAGCAGTCCCTAGCCAACACACTTTTTCCCTTGTGTGCAAATGAGACTGCTTGATACTGGCATTCCCCAACTTGTGGAGAAAGTACTGAGAATTCCTGACCAAAACAAGTCTTGTTTTTAAAGTGAAAAGTTGAGTGTAGTTCTGGGGGACTGAATCATCCCTGCCTTTAGCAGCATAATATATTCTTGCTTAAGTTGAAACATACTGCATTAAAACACTGAAGTTAATTAAAGAGTCAGTGCTTGCATTTGAGAGAATGGTCCCATAGCTGTGTCCCAGAAGAGCAACGATGACATCCAGTGGCCAGACAGGTCAAAGACTGCTATATTCACGAGGGACTCCAGGAACTTGACTGTTGCCATTAGAGTTACACAAAACACATTTTTGCAGGGAATGTATGTGCACAGTGTGTTTTCAATCCTTGCTGTTATGTGACAAATGTTTCCCGTTATATATCTGGACCATGAATTGAAGCTATTTTTTTATGTGGATCCTCTTATGTTGTCATGATGAGCTAAGGTATAAGGATGTTTGCAGCCCTGCTGTTCTACAGTCAAAAGTGTTTAAAATTAGAGGAAGATGCTCTGTTGAAGTTGCAAAGTGGCAAATTCAAAGCTGGTATGAGGAAGCAGCTTCATGCAGTGAATGATTTGACTGGAAAACTCCACTGAGGGCAAATGTTCAGGAGATACACAAAGATAATTGAACATAATCTAAGAGCAGCATGAATATAGAGGGTTGCCAAAGCAGTGAGGGGTATCTTTATTTTTTTTAAGAAGCTTAGAAAGAATGAAGCTTTAGCTTTAGGACATCACACTTGTTACAAGGTCATCAATTATATCTCATAGCTGACTGATGACATTTCTTTGTGGCTTGTCTGAGCCACTTCAGGAGACATGTACTGGGCATGGTAGGCCACTGAGCTGGTCCAAATCATCATCATCTACGTTAGTAGGCTTGAGAGTTTTGGACCCTGTCTGGGAAACAAAAGACTTTAGGTGTGTCACCTAATATCTGTAGGATCAATGATGGAATATCCCTGAGAAAGGCATGAATGGCTCCTGGGATTGGGGATAGAAAAGGATATTGCTTGCATACACTTCTCAGTAACCCCAGCTGGTAGATTGGTTTGCAGATCTGCACGTGTGTTGGAGGGACGAAGGGGAACTAGTATTTACAGCTGACATCTGCTTAGCAGAGCTCTCTGGCTGATGTTTCCCTTTGCATAAGTCAAGCTTCCTGCAAGCCTATGGGTGGAAATGGCTACATGCAGAACTATTTAAAATCTGATTCTTTGCCTCTCTTCACTGCTTAATGGTTGCATCTTCCAGTTTGTGAGGTACCTATTGCCCTCATTTTCTTACAGAGCACACTTCTGTAGCACTGTCCTGTTAAATGTTTGCTCTGCAAAGTTGGATCAGGGCTTGCGGTTTAGTTATGCCAGCACAAATTCTGTTTGTGTTTTAACCCGGACAATCACTTACTCACAGACAGACTTGCTCTCCAAAGCCCATGTTGGTGCAGAAGATCTACAAGGATATTTTGTCTGTCAAGAGCTAGAATATTTGTCTTTGTATTTGTTTAAGTGACACCACTAACTGGATTGTAATTCGTACTCTTCTCTCTTTATCCTGCTTACTTCTTGCCTTTTGAATTCATGTCTCAGTGCATGATGGGAAAGGTATTAGGTTTACCGCTAATGAGGACGTTCTTCCTGATAAGGGTATGTTCAAGACTAATGTTGTTACCATAACAACATTAGCCCACTGCCTTGCTTTTGAAGTCATCTTGCCCATGCTCAGAAATCTTACCCAGAGACCTTTTCCCTGTAGCTTCCTGTAGAAGTGAATTTTCACCGAATGCTTGCATCCTATAGACAGAGCCACGGGTTGCGCGGTTTAGAAATCTGTACTTTGCCTGAGAGCCTGTCCTCAGGCTTGAGATTTATTCATGGGTTATGAAAGCTGTCTCAAAAATGGACTGTTTTTTGATAGATGCTATGGACTTGTTTCCTTACCCTATACCATGGGCTGTGTATTGCTGTTTCAAGTCCTAGACATGCATGCATGTGGTCTGCCGAGACGGGCTACTGTAACACATGGTAATGTCTGTTATGCACTCAAGGTTATGGCCGAGCTTGAACCGTCTGGCTTGAAGGGGTATAGCTAAAAGTCTGGGTGCTCAGGAGAGCCCTAAAGTTATGTTCCATCTCTCGATTTAATTTTTGCTCTCCAGAGTCTTTTTGTAACCCATTGAATGAGCTCAGTTCTGCAGTTTCACCTTCCAGTATTGCAATACCAGTGAGACTTTATGTCAATTTAAATCTGCTCATCACTAAATGGGCAAGCATGTGTATGCACACAGCTCAGAATATTTTTCACTGGCCATCTACAAAGTGGGGTTTTTTTGTCTCCAAACATTTCAGTTAAAATAACAGTATTTTTGTATGAAACAACAAGAATGAAGGTAGCAAAAAAAAAAAAAAAAAAAAGTCTGAATTTTGTCTCCCTCAAAGGTAATGGCATGATTCTGCTGTCTCCTTTATAACCTATTAATTACACTAAAGATCACTAAAATGGAGACCTGGATGTTTGCCAGCTGATGTTTCTGCAGATGTTGCCTGATAAAGTTGTTATATACTCTTCGCAATCTTGTCTGTTCCCATGGAAAATGCCAACAGTATGAGTGACAGACCCAGAACATCAGATGGGTCAGGTCAATAATTAAGCCTACCAATTTTTAATCTCTGTTCTTGTATACAGAAAGAAGGAACACTGCCCTTCTAAGCGGAGAGAAAACAGTACACTCAAGATCATGTACAAATGTTATAGCCTAGAGGCTGTTTACTGTACTCGGGTCAAGAATAAGAACCTATCCTAAGATAATAACTTGAAGTTCTGTTTTGTTTGCTCAGATGCTTGCATATTAATGTGACTTTCACTGCCTATAGTTCTGTGCCATGTAATTCTCTTCAGAGAATTGCACAGATTAGCTCTCAACCTCTTGGTTTTTAAATGAGTGGTTTTGCTGCCTGCAGACTGTTCTTCTGAGAGTTGACTTGTTAAATCTATCTAATCAAAATGTTTGTTTAATGATATCCTTCAAGCTCCTTATCCTGAATTTCAAACACACCAATTCTTTCATTTAGTAATGTGTCTTAGCCTCAAAACTGACAAAATAAAACTGCTGTTTACAGGTACTCAATTACCCCATAGGTATCCCAATTACAACAGCATTGCTAATTGTCAGCCTGAGGTCAGACAGTTATTAAAGAGAAGGTAAAATCAATCTCACTATCTTATCAAAGACTTCATTTTCATTTTGCAAAGCAGTCTTCTTCTGTAATGTACATGACATCTTGACTTTCTTACGCAGAAAAATGTAATTTCTACATATAGCATGATAATTATGATTAAAAGTGAAGAAGTTGAAAACATCATAATAACACAAATTGTGAGGTTTATGAGATCTTCTCCCTCTGTTACAACATGATTTCCTTTCCTCTGTGAAGCTCCATTTTGTTTTCTCTCTGGCTGACTGATGAAATATGCAAGTTGTGAGTGCTTCTCTCTCACCATTTTTTGTACACAATGGTGAAGGGGTTCTCATTATCCTCTGAAGAGAAGCAGATAGGCAGTCAGGATGACAACTTTTATCTGACGTACAACATGGAAAAAGGTTCTTGGAGGGTGAGACTGCACTATGGCTCTGTTCAAATCACTAATGTCTTTGTCTGGTTTTTTTCATAAACTTCCTCTCTGGTGTGGTTTTTTGTTTGGTTGGGGTTTTTTGTCCTCCCTTCTTCCCTGAGTGGACAGGAATGCTGATGCCTGCCACTGGAATGCCTGCATGTACACACAATAGCTTGGCAGGAACCTCTGATAAATCCTTGCTCTTTGTGAGGGTCCATTGCCAAGCTTTAGGTTTTTTAGGTTTTTAAAAAATTCTTACTAGTATTCTCAACAGGATGCGATCTTTGTAGTGGAGTGCAAAAAATGTTAGTGTTTATGTGTATTGGGCATGCAAGCCTGATGTTACCTTGCCTTAACGTTAACATTATCGGTGTTGACTGAAAAGCTGGCTATGGAGGGTGTACTGTGGAAACACTATACTGTCTTGCTGAGGCCATAAACCAAAGACGGGTGCCAATAAACTAATTCATGTGTGCGTGGGGGGTCTCAATTTTCTTCCAACAGGCTCTGGCGTGGATGATCCTGTGGGTGAAGTGTCCATACAGATTGACCTGTATACCCACCCAGGAACTGGCGAACATAAGGTCACAGTGAAAGGTATGGTGAAACATCTTATTGCTCAGGCTTTGTGACTGTATCAAGGCAAATCTCCCGTTGGCAGTCATTATATTTCTGTGTTAGCTCATGGGATGTGAATCCAGAATTGTTTTCTCTGTTTCCTATCAGGAACATGTAGAGAAACAGCAAATGAACTTGTCCAGTCAGTGACATGGCAATGTACAGTCCTGTTGTTTATTGGCAACGATACATGAAGTAAACAAAAATCAGATGATGGCTTTCACCAGGCACCACAGTTTAGCCTGTGCTGCAGAGAACAGGGTAGCATGATGGGGTGATGTTGCAAAATTGCTCAATGTAAACTGAGAGATTGCAGACCCAGTAAGAGTTGAGAGGCTCCTTTCCCCTGTCCTGAAGGCCATGTTGATCCCTGAAGAGCTGCTCTGAAAATAACCAAAGCAGTGATTCATCCCATCCATCTCTTCCTCCTTCGTCTCCTTTGCTTGAATACAGCATATTTAACTACTTTAATTTCCTCTAAAGATTTATATAACCAACTCTTCAGGCCTCTCTTCTGGCTAAATCTATACCGCAATGCAAAAACTGATTTTCAGAGCTATTTCCTGTGCTTCAGTTTGTTCCCCGCAGTGACCTGAGAGGGAATGAGAATTAAAGAGCTAATAATTCTGGGTTCTGGAACCACCCACAGCTTGTAGGCTATGTTTGTCTTACCTGCAGTCTCATTTTCCTTTTCAACAAAGACCTTAATATCAGTGCCCAGAATGTCCCTTTTTTTTCTCATCCTACACGTAAGGTAGACGTAAGCACTGAACTGGCAGGGCAGCCTGCCCAGAGCTGCAGGAATGCCTGTTTTTTTGGACTAATTTCTTGACTATGAATGCAATGAAAGCTGAGTGCTGTCCCAAGCATTAAATCTCCTTCACAGAATTTAAACGAGAACAAAAAAGCGTATCTTTATATTACAAAACATCCTTCCCACGTGTGTCGGGACACTAGTGTATTTTGGGTTGGACTTTGTCCTCTGAAACAAGAAATTAAAAGCAGAGAAGAATGGTGTCCAAAGCAATCGGAACAAATGAGTATTTACTGTAAAACAGGTTGTGACTCTCTTTTCCAGTTGTGGCAGCCAATGAACTGAAGTGGCAGACGTCTGGCATGTTCCGTCCATTTGTTGAAATCACCATGATTGGGCCCCACCAGAGTGACAAGAAGAGGAAGTTCACAACTAAGTCAAAGAGCAACAACTGGGCTCCCAAGTACAATGAAACCTTTCACTTGTAAGTATGAAGAATAGCCTGTGGCTCTGACAAGTGCAGATGCAGAGGACAGATAGGGTTTTCCAGTGTCCGTGAACAGCCTGCTCAGGGCCCAGAAGAGTACATGAACTAGTAGCTTGGCCCAGTCTTTGGTGTCTTGCAGGAAAAGCTAGGAGTGTTTGTTGTGGGTGGGATGCTGAGGACTTCTTCTATACCAGCAGTGTCCTTTGACTACATTCTGATACACGTTCTGTGTCCTGTGAACATATTTTACTGTGCTCCATCGTTCTGATAAACTTTGTATCTTTTATTGGTAGAGTTGAGGCTAAAAGTTCATTACATATTTTTAGTTCTTTTAATCTTAATGTTTGTTTTTTTCCAAACTTGACCTGTGGGACATGCTTTCTGAACTTGTTTCCAGGGATACAGCCTTTGGAACTCGTTAAGTTGCACTGCTAAAATTGCAGTCTTTCTCAACACCGAGTATTGATCTTTTCTTATTTGGCTTTTATTATTACAAAGGCATCTACCTTCTTGGAAGGCTCAACAAAGGGAGCTACAGACTAGTGCAGCTGCACAGTAAGAATGAGAGGAGATGACCACCAAACCAGATGTAAACATCTTAGGGGAGAGGCACTGTCCATATAATTTTTCTTTGATATGAGGAAAAGCAGGCTTCCTCTAAATGAAGAGATTTTGTCCCACTTTTTTAAAAATTCTTTTAATTTTAGAAACATCAGAAAGGCTGGGGATGTATTTTTATTAGCTTTTGCTTTAATGGAAGTTTCTGAATCTCTAACAAAGACTTCATCTAATTAAAATATTAATTATTGAAATGAAGCAACCCTTAACAGAAGCAGAAATGTTTAAAGTCATCTCAGTTGAAAACCTATTAGCATGGCTTTAATGTTCCCCCGCTCCTTTCATTTTGCAGGTTAGCATGCACACAGATGCAAAGGCAACTTGATAAGGGTTGTTTGTTTTTTAAGTAGCCAGGTTGTCTTTATCAGCTGCAAATCAATGAAGTGCCCAAATGCCATAGGTTTAACTTCTCCCTCTCTGACCAGGCTTTTCTATAGAAAGGATTTTTCTGTGGCTCATCAGAGCACTCCAGTCAGCTGCTGACACCTTTATTTTGCAGAGAATTTATATGTTCTGAGGAACTGTAAGTAAACTTGTGTGTGTTTTTCAGCATACTGGGGAATGAAGATGGCCCTGATGCCTACGAGCTCCAAGTCTGTGTGAAGGATTACTGCTTTGCTCGGGAGGACCGGGTACTGGGGATAGCAGTGATGCAGCTCAGGGACATAGCAGACAAAGGAAGCTGTGCTTGCTGGTGCCCCCTCGGGCGCAGGATTCACATGGATGAGACTGGACTTACAGTCCTGAGGATTCTCTCTCAGAGAGCCAATGATGAAGTTGCCAGAGAATTTGTAAAGTTGAAATCTGAGTCCCGCTCCACGGAGGAAGGCACCTGAGCTCAGCTGTGTAATGTTCCCTTTTCTCTTCTGCCTTGTGCCAATATGTGGAAGTGTTCAACAATTCTCTTTTATTAATTACAAAAGCTTTTTTCCCGTTGTCTTTGTCAGCTCCAGTAGCGCACGTGTGCTGTACAGGAAACAAATCCATCAATCTGATGTGAATTATTTATTTTTTAGTAGCTGGGTAAGACACCATAGAGAATGAGACAATCTCTTCTTATTTAAGATGCAAATTCTGCTTCGTGTATATAAATTATGCTGGGTTTTGTTGATATGCAGCACTGTGATTTTATCCTCTCAAGTTGGCAGATGTTAAAAAGGTTCTACATAATCACACTACGACACAAACACACAACTGTGTAGAAATTGGGAGAAGAAGAATGATTTGGGGGTTTGGCAAAGCACAGTTATTTCTCATTGAATTCATGTACTGTGGAGTACCAGGGGATGTTCTGACACAGATTATACCAATGTCCCGATGAGATATGCAGACTCCTCAATGTCTGCTTGAAAAAGAAGTTGCAAATTGCTCTGAAGAGGCACACCAAATGAATGTACGACCATGGATGTGCTGCTCTGAGCATTGGTGAGACCAGTGGGACAAGTGCAGAGAGGCCTAAGATTTCATAGCCAAAAGCTGCAAAGGCAACACACCAGGACCAGACTGCAACTGCCCTGCCGTTATAATTAGGTGGTGTGCCTCGGAGAATATAAATCTCCACGTGCTGCTGGGAATCCTGCATCACCATGGGGGTGCTGTAAGCTGCTGAACTCCGCAAATCACACTTTGGCTACCGTGACTGACACGGTAAAGAAGGGAACAATCTTAGAGCCGTGACAAATAGCATGGCTGCTATCTATATTCTTTTGTTAGTTTCTTGACGTAGGGTTGGATAATTTAATACTTGCAGGCTTTCTGTAGCATTTTGTTACCCTGGAGTAGCCGAGACCATTCCTCACTATGAACCCAGAGATGATAGCTTGCTTGGGAGAGAGCACCACATCTCCCCTCTGCAAGCATTCAGTCTGGAGTGCTGGTCAGGGGGCAGCAGGTCCATTTGGTTCTGCTCTTGAAGTCACCGTTGGCCGTGCTGCAGTTGATCCACGCTGATTGTCATTAATCTGTGATTTAACGATACCATTGAAAATATTTTTGCACTGTCTTAAAGAAGCATCCTGGTTTTGTTTTCTTGCAAAACAAAACACTGTCCTGAGCAAAGTGATTGCAGGGAGGTCAGAAATTCTGACTGAAAATTTTTAAGCAGGAAGGTCTGGAGTAGTGATTGCACCTGAGATATGTTAGTTGGAGGGTATTTATTGTTTTGGGGATTTTTTCGCTCTTTCCAAATGCCCTTGTGCTCTGGAAAGTGCAGCTGGAACAAGCCAGTCCTTGCCCATAAAGTACTGTAATACTGTCAATAAATTCAAGGACTGCATATTGAATTACTCTTTCTTTTTTCTATTTTCTCTGTCACTTGTACAGCTCTGTGATACGACTCCTGTATTTCATGGGCCTGCTCTTAGAGTTCTGAGACGGCACATCTGCTTTGTTCTTGTCCATGGTGTATTATAATAATGCTCTTCAAAACTCCACGCTATTTGTCATGATTTTGAATCATTGTATGTGCCATTGTTATGAGAACTGTTAGTACAGTCTTTAATAAACCCTTTTAGCAGCATTTGGAGTCGTCTGTTGAAGTGTAACTAATTGGGTTTGCTAAATCACATAAGGCAGAATAGCTACTGCATCTTTGCAAATTACTCTCGTTTAGTACATAGATATTTCTTTGGTGCTGTAGATGCCCAGCAAGGGGTGTGAGTCAGACAATTCCCCCCTCCTCCGTGGTGCCTCCATCTTTGACATCTTTGCCTGAACTTCTTGGCTTCTGATAATACACCGAGACATCACAAAAGAGCATAGAGAATAGCTTACTTCCTTTTTTTCTCCTATCTGGCCTTTAAGTCAAGCTTCCTTTGTACTCAGGCAGCCTCCTGAAGGTGCTAAATGGAAAGACTCAGGAAGGCAGTAAGACACTTTACAGATAATGTGAAGAAAAACATTTATATACCAAACTTGATTCATAGTTTTCAGTCTGATATGAGCATTAATATTCTAGATGGTATTGACAAGAGATGAAAGAATAAATCTTTTTGATGTTAAGTAAACTACTCCTCCTCCTCATTTTTTGGGGATGCTGCCAATTTCCAGCAGACAAACTCAAACTCAGAGACTCATATTTCATGATAACGCGGGTCTCTGAAATTTTGTGATCTGAGTTGCCATGTTTTCCTTAGGTAACATATACTCAGTGATGCAAATAACGGCTAACTCACAGTCCAGCTTGTAGCTGTAGTTGTGTTTCTGGCTTCCTCGTGAGGAAGCGACCGAGTTTGATGGCATATCCCATGTGATGTGTTTTTTAAAGCACGACTTTAAAGCCCCACTTCAGTACCAAGTTAGATGGTACACAGATTTTCCACTCAACAGTATGCTTGCTTGTTATTGCTTCAGCAAGGGCTGCAGTGGAGAGAAACCAATGAAGAGCTGTTCAGAGGAAAAGCACTGTCTAACCTTGGGGAAGAGGCCTGTGCAGGGCAAAAGGTCTGGCTGTTGTTAACAGAGCCAGGCAAGGCTCCTGAATATGTTGTTTATCCACCAGTCTAGTGCTTCTCCTGCAAGCCAAGTGTGTGAACTTTTTAATCATAGAATCACTTTCCATAAATGTTGCTTTGTAACATGTTTGTCTAAAACCATCTGCCCATCTTGCCTCGTTTCTTGGGTTTACAGTCATTGTAACACTTTCAAATTTTCTTTCCTGCCTAACATCTTGCAGACTCAAACTACAAACACTTTTTCTTGCACCTGTGGCAACAATAGTGTGCTGTGCACATGGCTCTCTTCACTCTATCTGAACACTCCTCGAAATGACAGCGGGACATAGGATATACACTGTGTATATCAAATATATATACATATATAATAATAAATATATTACATGAATAAATAGAATACATATTTTATAAATATATATATGTGCTGGTGTACCTGGGGTGAGAATGGCTATCCTGAGTTGGAAAAGACTGTTCTAAAAGCATCCTGGCAAAGATGACAAGCAGCAGGGAGTGGCGAGTTGCCTGCTGTCCCATCCAGGAGGAGTGGAGCAACACTCACTTAAGGTGGGGCAGGAGAGAGGTGGGAGATGAGCTGGCATGCTGGAGGCAGACAGGTGAATTCTGCTGATGGTCTGACTATTCTTGCCCAGGGGCTTTCTGTGCAGTCTGTGGGAATGTAGTGGTTTGAGCTCAGAGGGCAACTAAGCACCACACAGCCATTCACTCACCCCTTCCTCCTCAGCGCTGGGAAGGAGAAAAGGAATCAAAAGGCTCAGGAATTGAGATAAGGACAGGGTGGGGTGTCTCACCCATTATGGTCATGGGCAAAAGACAGGCTCTGTAGGGGAAGAGAAAAAGAGCATCACTAATTCAAACACTAACAGCAACACTTAACAGAGTGGGACAGTGAGAAGCATTATCACGTGGTAAAAATACCTCCCCTCACCCTTCCCTTCTTCCCAGGCTCAGCTTTGCTCCTGATCTCTACCTCCTTTCCCACAGTGGCACAGGAGGGTAGGGGATGGGGGGTGCAGTCAGTTCACAATTTCTTCCTCCTCTGGAGGAGGGGGGATGAGACGCTCCTCACACTCCTCCCCTGCTCCATGTGTCTCCCCTCTCATGACAGACAGTCCTCCGCGAGTTTTCTCTGTCATGAGTCCTCCCCACAGGATGCTGCCTTTCCTCTGCTGCTCTGGTGTGAGTCACATCCGTATTGCTGTTCTCCCAGTGCTGAACTGCAGCAGTGGAGGCTGCTTCTGCCCTCAGAGTCCTGGTCTCCTCTAAGCGCAGCCGCCTGCTCCAGTGTGGGTTCCTCCACAGGCCACAGGTCGGCCTCTGCTCTACCCTGGACAGGGTGACCCTGGCCATCTCGCTGTGGGGTACAGGAGGGGTCTCTGCTCCAGCACACCTCCCCCCCTTTCTTCCAGTGACCTCGGTGTTCGCAGAGGTGTCCTTCTTCTAGCACTTCCTCACAAGTCCCAATCCCCTCTGAGGTTTCGCTTCTTAAATACGTTATCGCAGAGGTGCAACCAGTATCGTGAATTGGCTCGGCCTTGGCCAGAGTTGGGTCCGAGTTGGAGCAGGGGGAGCTTTGAGAAGACTCTCACAGGGGCCACCACTGTAGCCCCCTTCCCCACTACCAAAACCCCCAACACATAAACCCAGCACAAGGAAGAACAAAGTGGTTTAGTCCAAGAATCCATCTCGTGCAAATCTTGCCTCCAAGAGTGGTTACAAGCAGCAGTCCAGAGAAGAGTAAGAACAAGTTAAAGTAATAATGCTTCCTTCTTTACCACCTTATGGTGCTGGTAATTTTTAAGTGGGGGGTCAGTTTTCCTGATGCCGTATCTCTTTAGTAATCTTCTAAGCCTGCTTGAGCCCCTGAAAAGCAGTTCCACGGATTTGCAAGTTGTTGCATGAAGACCTATCTTTTTTTTATTTTGAACCTGGTTCCAACTAATTTCATTTTATGCCCTCCATTCTTTTGTCCAGAAAGATGCTAAAGTGCTGGTCCTATCCACCCCTTCCTGGACAGTGGAGATGCTGTAGACCTCTATCATATCCCACTCTAACCATTGCTCTTTGAGGCTGCAGTGTCCCAATTTGTTCATTGACCCAAAACCTCTGATAATCTTTGTCCTTCTTTGAACCCTTTCCATTTATATGGATCATTTCTGAGCTGTGAGGATCAGGAATATAAGGAGCAGAACAGCATCCAGCATTCAGCTTGTGGACAAGCTTCCAGGAAGAAGCCTTTTTAAGGTAACATTTTGCTCCTAATCTTAAGAGCAATAGTGAGGAGTTCAAAAAATACTTCCCCGCTGCCAGCAGAAGATACAGGCAGGCTGCTGGGAGGAGCAGGGCGCAGAGCACTGCCAGACCTCCCAGGTAACAGGGAAATCTTTTGTAGGAAACCAAAAGGAGAAGTTAAAGAGGTTGCTGCAACTTGGGAAGTCAGCGTTACTCAGCCAAACCCAAGAAAGAAGCCACCCTGCTGAGATTTTGTGGATGGTAGAGAGCTGTTAACAATCCTTTTATTTCTAGCCTTTATTTGAAAATAAGAGAGAATTTTCTAAAAACAGAGAGAAAGCCTGGTTTTTGGACTTAACAGACCTTTTGATCTGTGGGAAATTCCCTTCTGAAGCTGTGGCCAACTCTGGGCTGTGACACCATGAGAAAAATAAGTTGTGGGAGTGAGTTAGCAGGACTCAAAGCGATGACATGTGCTTATGAGCACGTGATGGGGATAAAAGGGCCTTACGGGAAGGGACATTGTGTTTTTGAGTATGTGATGGGAGAGAGCAGAGACCCAAGGGCAGATGTGAGGAGGGAGGTTTATCAGTCTTCCTGGAAGAGATTAGCAAATTGATGAATGGAGACAAGAAGGCAAGCTGGAGAATGGGAGGGTTTGGGAAGTGATTAGGACAGACTGAGAAGACAGCTGCCACTTCAGGCATAGGATTCAGTTTCCCTGTTTCTGGGCAGCAAGCAGGGAGGGAGGAGGCAGCAGAAGATAGATGTCAGGCTGCTCATGGGATTTCCTCCAGACACGTCATCTTCCTCCTTTTCTGCTCTTATGCTCTCATTTCCTCCCTTCTAGTGAAAACTCTGGACATAGGCCTGTGAACATGTGCAGTACAGCTAATGAGGCTGGTGGTATTACCTAGGGCTTGGGGGAACATACACTGTGGGTCTCAGCTCCCCTGAGTTTTGCAGGATAATTCCCCAAACTACTCTTTTAAACCAGGAGTGTGGACACCTGAGAATTTTTTTCAAGACCTCAGTTCTCTTATACTTAAAACTGTCTTCTCAGTTGCTGCCTGCGATTTATGGCCAATCTAGAAATACTTGTTCTTGCACCACAGTGTTGTTTATCATGGTGAGGTCTCTTTAGTAGCTCTTGATGCTTGGATAACATTGCCATTTCCACTAACTTGCAAGCTTGTTCATCTTGCAAGCGGAGCTCTCAATTTCCAGTCATATGTGCCTAATTTCTTTGCATCTGCCCTAATGTGAAGCCTTTCTAGCATCACATTTCTCTAGCTTTAAGAATACTTTATCAGTCCCTGCCTTTGTGCGCTTTTCATATTTCTCAGCCCATTTCCATTATGTCACCTCATAGTCCTTTCACTAACCCCAGTCTCTTCTAGTTTCACCGAGTTCCCATCTGATGTTGTGTTCAACTTTTTTCTGAGTCCAACTAGATTTGAGCTGCCAGATTTGTCCCTGGAATTAGGTTTGCCCAGCTGCACCCTGTGGTAAGATTCAGCTAGTTTGTGAACGACACTGAATGCCTCTCGCTGTCATGTGTTTATCCCTGCAAGCGACCACTGCTCCCAAGCCATCTCAGGAGCAATGGAGCCAGCTTACAGAAATACACGCCTTTGACAGGTTAGAGCTGAGAAATCATTTATCAGAGCCAGTTGGTCCTGCACATTCTAACTTTGGCAAACCCACGTTGGCTTTTGTCTCAATTTCCATCCTTTCTTTTGTTATTATTTCCTTTAAGTCTTCTTATAAAGCCTTGCATGTTGTTCCAGTCAGCCTAAGAAGTTGTAAGTCACTTGGATATGTTACATATTTTGCATGTTATTCTCCAGACACACAACCTTCACCTTCACAGATGAAAAGATCATTGCTGCCAAGCCTTCAGTTCCAGATTTCAGTGTTATCAGAACGGTAGTGTGGAAGTGATCCTTCCCTGGGGATCAGAGGAGTTCGAGCACTCTGAACTTTTAGTGATTCTAGTGCAGCATTTTCTGTTTCCTCGTTTTCTGTTTCAGACCATTTCTTTATCTATGGGCAGTCCCTCTGAGGTCAAGTTCTTCTTTTGTGGGATTTTTTCTGTCTGCCTGTCCTTGACCACCTTCCTCCTGAAAGGACCCCAGGATCCCATTGAAGTCTGTCCCTCAGTCACTCGTGACCATAAAACAGGCTTTAGACTCAGCAGAGTCCTCAGCAACATACCTTCTGCCCTCTTAGACCAGAATGCCAAGGAAATCTTCAGGTGTCGTATCAGCAACCTCAAAATCTCAAGAAACATGATGAGCTACAAGGAGAGAGCAAGCCAGAACCACAGCACTGCAACCACCTTAGCAAATTCCTCACTCTTAAATGTGTCCCAAGTCAAATACAGACGGAAGAGCAGGAAGGTGAAGTGTGCCCCTCTAATCCAGACCCTGGTGGCACCTATCAGTTTGACCTGGAGACCTCCATACCCACAATCCTGTTTAACACAGCAAAGGCAAGATTCTGAGATGTTTCTGTTGATTTCTCAGCACATTTTGTGCGTTGCAAAATACCCGGAAAATTAAAGCAGTTGTGCATTAGGAAAAGAGCAACGGTAATTTCTGGCAGTCTACAGGTGACAAACAGAAGTCTGGAAGTATAGCATTAGTTATTTCAGTACAATATAGAGCTATGTGATAAATAATGTAAACAGACTGAAAGTTCAAGGAGTATCAGATAAGATTCAGAGTGCCTGGAGACTGAAGCTTTTATTTTGGAGATACTCATCTCTCCCTCAGGCACTCAGGATGACAGCAGGCCTGCAGCACTCACCGCAAAACATGTCAAAGGCTTCTTCCAGCCCAGTAATGATTTCACTCTGAGACCAAAACACTAGCTTTAAGATCTGCCATGACAAAGTACGTAGTGCTCTTTGCTCTCTATATGTCTCAGAGAACCTTTATATTTTCTCTGCTCCCTTGGCAAGATTAACCCATATGAGCTTTAACCAGTTCTTATTTATCTTTACTTGATTTTCAATACCCGTGGGGATTTTTGTTGTTGTTTCAGTAATTAGAAACCCTTTACTTTACCTTGCCTTTAAACTGCAGATAGCCATTCACTGGACAATAGTGCTTTTACCAGTCGTTCTTTTTAGTATTTTTGCTGCTTATTGGAACCAAACTCAGAATAACGCCTCCTTTTATCATCTTTGTGACTATGTGGTGATAAAACCTGTCAGTTGTCACATCTGGTAGTGCCATTATTGATAGCAACTATTCACCAATTGCTGAGATGCTAGTTTCCTGAAATTACAACTGTCAGCCAAAAGGTTTTCCATCTATTGGCTATAATTCAGATAATGTGAGAATATCAAGCCTGTGAACAAACCTGTGGGGAGGTACATTTGAGTTATGTGAATTTTGCAAAAAAAGCAGTACTCACAGTGCCCGCTGTGCATCTTTCTCTCCCCTCACCTGGTCCCTGAGATCCTCTTGCCCAAGACTCCCTCTTGTTACCCACTGGTATTTGGCAAACCGAGGAAGATAAACCCTGTCTGTCAGCATCTTCAGAAACAGCAAATATAATTTATTGTGGCTTATCTCCTTCTAAATCACAGCTAGAGGTACAGAGATGTGTATCACTTTGGCAGCTGCAAGAGGTGATGAAGTCAAAAAGCCTCCTTTAAGTTGCTGCTAAACATGGTCAGTTTATCCTTCTCTTAAGCACAGCAGTTTGTCAGGCTGTAGATCCTTATTTGGAATTATTTTCATGTGCCTGGAGTGAAGCCTAGGTCAAGTCATCTGTTTCATCAAAGGAGGAAGTTTCTGAGGATGACCATTGTGGATGCAATAAACCCACACAATAGCGACCAACGTCTTCTCTCAAAGCTTGGCAGCAGCAACAGCTTATTCCCTTGTGGGGGGTGGAGTTTGAAGACACAAATACCCTCCATGTTTCAGGAATGTTTCTCGTTCAATTTTGAAACATTTTTCAACAAAACCACCCACTCTCTCACAGACACCCTCAACTTCCACATGCTGCATGTGAAGTCTTTCGCATTTTCTTCCTTGCCCTTCTTCACCCCATTGGAAGTAGCAAACCAGACATCAACAAAAGTTGGAGACCACAGCCAGTGCTGGATGTGAAGATATTGTATTACAGCTGATTTCTCCAAACCACTCTTATTTAATCTGATAATGCTGCATGAGCAATCCCGCCACGTTTTTCTGCAGGGGGGAGCTTATAGTCCAGTCTCTGCATTGGAACCAGAAACAAACAACTGAAGAACATCTGGTTCTTTCAGCTGGAGTCCGAATTAGTGAAACTCTTTCCATTATTCCCCAAACGGAGGAGATGCAAAAGCTTCCATCACCCAACAAGTGCTGCACGCTATCAAATCCATTCTTTGAAAGTGACAAGTTATGGAGGAAATGAAAGCAAAACCTCTGCAGAGGAAGTTTTGCTTCACAGATTTGTAGGGCAGTGACATTTCTTTTCTTTGGGACCACTCTTGAAAAAATGGAGAAACATCAGGGTGACAACTCCAGAGTGACAAGCCAAGCCTCTTCCACTGGGTGACTCACAAGCTCACACATTAAATCCAGTTTCTACGTTTCTGTGCCAGCAGAAGCAAGGATTTCTATGGTTGTGAGCCAGTGGGTACAAGACATGGCTCCCAACAGTCACCTGATAATTGGTGTGATGGCATTCAGTGATCACCACCTCCCCCTCTGTCTGTTTTGGGCCCTTTCACAATAAAAAGACACCTCTGTAAGCAATACACAACCCTTAAACTTCACAGAGGTAGTGATGCCAGCAAGTGCTTTTCTTCACTAAGA
Organism: Athene noctua; assembly: GCF_965140245.1. Classification (NCBI taxonomy): domain Eukaryota; kingdom Metazoa; phylum Chordata; class Aves; order Strigiformes; family Strigidae; genus Athene; species Athene noctua. Next base: position 11,757,687 of record NC_134077.1, read on the forward strand.
GTGACAGTACACAAAATGGAGGCTGATACATTTTTCATGGCAAGTCTTTTTCTTCAGTGTGCTTGACAAGTCATTTACTGGCTTGACTGGTGTTGTCTAGCTGCAGGTTTACCAGAAAAACATTAGTTGCTGAAGTGAACTCACATGGACCCAATCCGCTTGGAATTAGGTCCAAAACAAAGAAATGCCAGATAAAAAATCATTATCAGGTCATATGTTTTAGTACTTCAGAAGTCTCCTAGAAAGATCAGACAGTATTGCCCCCTCTCCATCCCACTGAACAGCTGGTTAGAAATAAGCTAAAACTAAATACATCTATTTATGGGCTCCCACCTCTCTCACGAAGCACCAGAGATTGATATAGTCCCTCCTCCATGGCTTATGGGTAGCACAAAGCTTCCCTTTTCTTACATGTCTGGTTGGTACATATTGTTCAAATGCTCAGTGTCATACTGGTTAATGGTTTTGAGATGAAGCAGAAGTGTCCTTTCAGGTCATGTTGACTTGTGCTGCAGACAGTTTCCATCCAGCTCTTCATCAGTTTCAGATAACTTTCCAAGCTCCTTCGGCATCTCTGTCCCAAGTAATTATTTTTCAGTGAAAGGCCCTTGCTTGAGGGAGGCCTCTCAATTAATCCTGTTACCTGCTTGTTGTAAATAGCAGATCAGCTCTCTGGGGACTGAGATATTTTTGTCAATTAGTGGTTTTGGTTCTTAAGACCTTCTGCTGTCCACCTAGTCAGTTCCTCAGAGCATCTAATCTGACTATATAGCTCTGTAGAATAGGAATCTTAGGCAGAAATATTTTTTTTCCTATTAAAACTAAGTCCTCTGGATCTTCAGGGATTTCTTTCCATATGACTAACACTGCAAATAATGAAGAAAATGCAACACCTAATTCTGGCACAATCAAAAAAAGAACATAGTTTATCTCTGTAGCAGAAACAATGCTGGAGGACTTGTGTTGCTTTTGGTTAGATTTGTTAGCCAGACTAGACAGGTGTCTGAAGGCCCTTATGGCTCTAAAGCCCCCCACATTTATGGATGGAGCAGGCATCTTGCAACTATGTAATGGACCATTTTGCAGTACTATAAACACTGCAAAACACTTATATAGGGTATTTGGTGAAGATAAAATAATTTCTTGTCAGTGGTGTGAAAGCAAACCTCCTTTTGTCTGCAGCACGAGCAGATTTCCCAGATACCTGCTACACCAGTGTGCCTGAGTCCTGGTCTGAACATGGGGCTTCAGCCAGAAGTGACATGTCCTTCACCACTCATTTAAGGTCCTACTTTCGTTAGGATCCTACCTTGGGTAGGGAGGGTGATGTGTAGAAATAGAGGGATGAGATCCTGCAAGTGTTGTGGTTTTGGTGGCCCAGTGCCACTACAACGAACCATGGGCTTCTTCCTGACAGGCTTATCATACTGTTTTCATTTGGAGATAGGTCTGACAGGGTTATTGCTCCAATACAGCACAATGAGTCCATTAATAGAGAACTTGGAACAAAGGCTCATGAAGCATGACGAAAATAATGAGAAATCATGACTCTTTGGGAAAAATATTTTAAATGGGATGGTAGAGCCTTATTACATATATAAGGTCATTGCTAAAATATAGCATTAAGGTTGAAGAATGACTCAGACTTTGGTTAATTTTCATACTGTCGGGCAAGCTGACCTTTCTGCCTCTTCATGAAGACATGCAACGGTGGCATGGGCTGTGCAGTCACAGTATGCATCCCCGTGTTGACTGCTTGGCACTAAATCAACAACCCAAACTGAAGGCATAACTGAAAGGGTACAGCACAGCAGAGTCCCAGCTGTCCCCTGGGTGTGCACGGTGGCATGTGTGGAACACCCCATCTTCCTCCCGTTGTCCAGATCAGTGACTTTGCTCAAGTGTGCCACACAGACATCTGGATTGTCCCCAAGGAGAAACATTATTTACTCAAATTTCCTCCAGGTAGAAAGCAGGGCATGACACTTTGCGATGCAAGATTACGTATAAGGGAGAGACCCAGCAGTGTAGAAACTGGTACGCAGCCATGGTTTATGCTTGGAGACTTGGAAAGACTCCGAGGTGACCAGTCTAGGAATAATCTTTGTGGTCACTGCAATTAAATTAGGGAGGAAGAACCCAAGCCCCCAAAATACTGTCCATGCTTTGGCAAAGTCTAAGCACCCTGTCCATGGGGTTGCAGGAGAGTGCTGGCTTAGTCATGGGCTTGCCTTCTGGTTCAGGTGGCTGAATTGCATATGTGTGTGCGCGTGTGTCTGAAGCAAAGGCAAATATCTCTGATGGGTTGTATTTCACACTCCAACTCCTGCAAGGAAAACAAAAGCCTCTCACAAGTGTGTTTCTCTTTGGATATGGTTTGTTAAAGCTCAGTGTAGACCCTGTCCCAAGAAATATCACACCTTCAAGGGGTGACAGTGTCCAGAGGCACTGGAGAGGGAAACTGGAGCAGTAAATAGAAAATAACTTTCCTCTCTCCTTTGAAGTATCCCAGGTGTGGTGCTGAAGCCAGCTCTCTTGGAAAGCACAGTGGCTCACTGGGTTGTAAATTCACGTACACTGGGGCTCCTTCAGAAATCATTTCCAACTTCTGTGAGCACAGGGTTGTGAGAGATCAAAGTCTTAGGTAAGTAGGGCACCTATTATACCGAGCCTTTATCTTTTCTTGAGAGGAGATGGGAGAGAGCAGGAAGTTTGATGATTCTGCAAAGCTAAACCAAAAGTTTATTTCAGTAGCTGGGGGCTATCAGAGGCATTTTCACAGCAGTTTTGAATTTGCATCTCTCAACATCTGATGTCCCCAGTGTGAAAGGAACATACTCTGGCACTCCAAAAACATGTAGGAAAAATGGGAAATGAGGCTAACAATAGAACATCCTTTTTTAACTTATTCTCCTGTGAATTTAAACTGTACTTGGGGGTGTCATTGTTGAAATTATTTCTCTTGTTCTTATTTGTCAGATGCCTCTTTTCAAAAGCCTAAATATTATTGCTGGGGAAAACAGAAGTTTTTAGGTACATCTGTGATGTTGTTTTAACTCATACTGTCCCCAGAGTAGAGGGAAAACTATTCACGTGCTTAGAAGAACATGAGAATGTGTGAAAAGTCCTAGAAAAATATAATTCCTGCCTAATTTTTCCTCCCCAAACCTATTGCAGTCTTGGCAGCCTCAGGCACCTCTTGGGACACCAAATAATGAAGAGCCAAAATCTGTGTCAGGTTTGCAGTAATTCCTGGGGCAAAAAGGTGAATTGCCCGCTGAAGGCAAGGAAATCCATGTGTGACCTGAGTGCCCGTGCTGCTGCTTCCTTGCTAAAGGCACGAGACGATTAATTAATGGCTGCTTTGTAAATTAACTCTCAGTGAGAGTTGTGCTGTGAGAAGGGGATGTGCCTTTAGGGGTCCTTCAGGGAAGCAGCTTCTGAGGATAGAAACTGAATCATCCAAAGCCGCTGGGGTGAGCACTGGATGGGAATTTGAACAGTGGGATGTATTCTCACCTGCTGAGCACTGCAGGTCAGTTTTTCTAAGGGCCCTTGGCACTGACTGCCTCATGCTGCAGGCTGGAGATGTCCACCTGGCCTGGAAAATTCAAAACCTCAGGCCAATCCTTAATGTTAATCCTTTATTAAAAACATGTCAACCATTATAGTTTCTGGAAGTCCTTCACCAGAATTTCTCCTCCTCTAGAATGGATATTGGCAAGTCTGAGTCTGCTTTTGTGGGGGATTTGAGCTTCTTTATGCAGCATATTGCTCTTAATGAACCCTGTTGTAACTGTATATGTGATATGTTCAATAAAATTATTTTGTAACGTTTTAGAGCTCACTGACTAATTCAGGATGGATGATGCTGTAATAACTTGCAATAATATTTCAAATGCCTTCAGTTGTAGGAGTTCATGTTAAGCAACTACAAGTTTAATACATGCTTCGTAATCTTTTACATGTTTGCACACATGTAGGTGCATGGGGTCAAATTCTATTATAATTTATGATCCTGTTGTAAGTTCAAAGTCCTGTAACGTTAATGATGTTAACTATGGATCATGTTAATGGTGTTAATTTCAATCACAGAAAAAGTGAGCTGAACCTGAGCAGAAAGCTTTCATAAGCCTTGACATACCTCTAACAATATGAGCTCTGAAGGCGCCGCTCACACCTATCTGAGGATGAGTTTCACCTTCGTTGGGACCAGATTTTATTCTGTTACTGTTCTTTAGCTGATATTTTATAAAGATGTCTCTCCTGACTTTCAATGTTATTTTCTTGTAATGTTCTCTATATTTAACTGCTAATAAGATAGTTCAGAGAGCTGAAAGGTTTCTCTCTGGGTATTCAGCCACCAATTAAAAGTCTCCATTTCTCCAGACGCCTCAGAAATTGCCTCTTTAAAGGTTATGTCACTGGTATTCTAACAAACTGCTGGGAAACTGAGACTTTTCACAGCAGCCAAAGGGAAGTAGGCGCATGAATCTTCCTGAAATTCACTGGAAGGTGACAACTACATTATTGCAAAAGTTAAAATGGAAACTTTGGTCACGAGTTCCCATGACAGCAGTGGGCTGTAATGATTACATGACCATGTGTGCTTTTAGACTCAGACTGTGACACCCTTTCTTTACTTACACCTCTATTTTTTATTTTCCATCATGGTACAAGCATAAGGGAATCTGTTTGTGCAACAAATGTCTGACATGCCTTAGAACAAATCAAACCAGAACTAACAACGCCAGGGAGGGCTGTCTGAATCCTAATCAGGAACAACAACCCCATTTCTACAAAGCTGTCCCTCCCTGGGGTCTTGTGCTATTCCTTCATATGTTTTGAAGTGAAAGGCTGTTTATAGCCTCATTATAGGGTGTTTAGCATTAAATGTCAGGAAGCATCTGCTGGCACATTTCTCAGTAGGAGACTTCTAAATTCTGCAAGTGAGTTTGGGTAGCTGTTGTGAATATACATGGGAGTTCCCCCCGGAGATTTGAATCATTTCTTTGAAGGCAAGTTAACGCTGCCTTGTTGCAAATACACTTCATAAAATAAGGTTCTCTCAGTAACTGGTCAAACATTCAATAGTTGGCATTCTCATCTTCCCTCATTTCAGTAACATCCACTCTCTGGCCCACATTGTAGGCACCACTAGGAGACTTCTTTTGCTGGTATTATTGCCATGTGAGACACTGTTTTCAGCCATAATGCTGGCTTAAGAAGTTAACCTCTGCTGGACCCTAGCATCACAGTTCATTGTGCTGTGGGTTGTGACAGCACAAGTCTTTGTCAGGCCCTGTTTTGAACTGAGCTGCTGAAAAGGTGTATCAAAAAAAAAAAAAAAAAAAAAAAAGATAAAAAAGCCTGTGAGTCTGGTTTGTGTGGCAATGACTCCAGCTGGACATAACCAGACCCCCAACAGCTTGTTGTCACTATTGTGCTGACATTGCTTTTATGCTAGCAAGTCAGATAAGGGAACCAATCCAATAAAAATGCAAACAAATATGCTTTCGTTTTGCCAAAGCAGCTCCCACTCTGAGGATAGGGGCAAACAGGAGCTTCTGGGTGTGTTTTTTGTGTTGAAGCCAATGTCCCATGAAACTGCACTTACGGTTTGTGGCATAACCACTCTGTTTGCAGGAAGATTTGTACCAAACCAGTCTCAGCTTGGGTGTCCTTAACTCATAGTGCCCATTTCTCTTTACACATAACCAGTACATGTTCTCAGACATTCAGTTATTTATGGCTGATAACCTGTATGGCCTTTGTAGCCTGCATGGCAGGTCCTAAATAAAGTAGGGCTGGTCCTTGTCCAAAATGTTGAGTGGAGTCATGTGGCTGATGGACAAATCTGTGTTTTAGGACAAGTCTTCAGTCAGACTGGTTTTGTCCTTCTGTTTGGATATGTAGGAGGGCCAAACCCCAGCATCTTCTACTTTAGTGTCATGCTAAACTTTCTTATCCCAGGATGGGTGGGGTGCTTGTTGGTGACAGGATGAGTGTCCACAAGAAATCAGGAGAAATCTGTTGCCATGCCTCTTTCCCAGCCCATTACAGCCATAAGAGCAAGCTACAACATAGCAGGATATTTCTAAAGCAGAAACTGAGGCCCTGTACAGACTCTGAATTCACAAGACAAGAAAAATAGGTTATTGGTCCCACCCGTAGACTAGAAGATGGGAGAGAGGGGAAACACTCTCCAGTATGTTGTATTCTGTAAAGGGTACAACAATTTTTGAAAGAACTCCTCTGGAAGAAATCTTCCAGGAAAGAGCTGAGGGTTGTTAAGGGAAGAGCAAATCATGTAAGCAGTTCTTGCAAAATTACTTTCCATTAGGCAGCAGCATGTCTTTCTTTTTCCCCTAAAAATTGCATCATTCTTAAACAGTAGCTTTTTAACTCCAAACAAAGGGAGTTCTCATGCTACAAAAGCTTTAATGTCAAGCTGTACTTTTAGTTCCAGATTGTTAACCATTGTTAATTTGAAGTTATTTTTACTTTAGTGACCAACACAGCAAAGACACGAAACAATTGTAATTTTGCGTATCCTCCAAGACCAATTCTGAATGCAGTGTAAAAGTCTTCCTACCAGCTCACTGACTCACAGCTGTAGTGCTTGGAGGCAAAAAGCTGGCAGGAGAGGCTGTCATATTATTATTGATATTAAACCTGAAATGTGCACTCTGATGTGGCACCTTTTTCCTTAGGAAGATAGTCTTCTGTTTCAATGATAGTATCATGAACGAACACAGGAATTGGAAAGCAGGTAGGAAAAAGCTTATTCATTTGTACACCACCACCACCACACCGCCCGAAAGGTAAGTATTCCCATTTTTAAAAAAAACATATTTACCAGGACTTTGGGATACTCTGTGTCTCTGTTACATGAGAGAGACTTAGCAATTCTCATGTACCTAGATGTCACTGCTGTGTTTCTAAACATCTTGTAGTCCCTGATGCCTCCTATTTGGTCTCTTCAAACAGTGAAGAATTATTATTTCCTTTTATAAAAAATAAAATAGAAGTACAGCAGCATTAACTGATTCACCCAGAATCTGTCACAGGTGTGAAAGGGGATTGAGTGTCATTTCAGTGTTGCTCACTCTGCTATCCTTCCTTCTTTAGATGTGCACGTGACCTTAGTCATAACCATGGCCCATTATCCACTGGGAGATCTCTAAATAAAATGGCAAACTTTCACTGCTGTGTTTGCAATCCTATCTGCTGCTCCACAAACCAAAGAATTGACTTCATCTGAAAAAGGCTGCAGAGAACAGTGGTACTGATGAGTCTCTTTTCATTAGCCAAGAGCAAACAGCACACACACCCCCCTCAAACATACAAGATGGTTAAGGAGATGGTAATTACCTTTTAAAAAGCCTTCCACTTCAATAATTTAGCATATTGCAAGGAATGCAAAAAAAAAAAAAAATCTAGTTTCTTTGAAAAAAATCCTTGTGTCTTTAAATCTGACACTAATTCTGGCTTTTTCAGGCAGAAGAGGTCATCAGTCCTAAAAGTAAGTGGGAAAAAGGTCTACAGGAGCAAATCAAAGCTTGTGAATTAGCGCTGGAAGTCTGCACTACCAAATTGAAGGAAAATGTGTAATGCTGGTATGGCTTGATAAATGACATTATTTAGATAATTTTTTTTGTTCTTAAATTTTTATGTTATAACCTATCACAGTTGTACTTAGGTGATTTTTTTAAGATTAACGCTGTATCTTCTCTATCTGAGAATTATCTTTGTAAACTTTTTTTTTAGGCTGAAGAGAGTTTTGAAACAAATAACTTTGGGTCAAAATCTGAACCTACATGTTTTAGTTGCATAACCATGGCATCCAGAAGCCTGAATATGGATCCTGTTGTACTTGGCACCATAAACCCCCCAAATAATCAATTATCCCACAGAAATTACATACGTTTTATATGTCCTCATATGAGGTAATGAAATATTTGACCTCTGAGAAAGAATATATTCTGTTATTTAAATTCTCCAAGTGCTCTCCAAGAAAATGAATCTGTTGACTGCCAAAGTTGAGCACAATGTCTCGTTTGCATCTCTCGCTGCTGCTTCAGCTGCAGCAGTGTGCATCAGCTGGTTTTCAAGGGTGCATTTCTTCTTAGATGAAATACAGAGTCCTGACTCTGGTATATAAACCTTTGTAATACCTGATGTCATACCCGAGTCCAACGATCAATTGCTTTTTATTTACTCAGTGCTACACAGTTCCACCCACACCTTCAGGAACTTTGCCTTTTCTCTTGCAGTGCTTATCGAGTACACGAAGCACACCAAGACATCCTGTAACTTCTGGATCACATTCAGCGTGCCCCTGCACAGATTTACCTCCAGATCCTGGAAAGCGTGGTGTTCCCTAGCGAGCTTCACAGCCAAGCTGGGAAGAAGCCTGTCATGATCTGCAGAGAAACCATCTAGGGATTTTAAAAGAAGCTGCAGCTGTATGTATAGTGCTGAAAACAATCCCTTCTGCTGGTCGTGACAAACAGCTTCAGGTAGAAAAGAAGACACAGAACAGCCAGGTAGGACAATTTCCTTGTCTATTCATCAAGAAGAAAAGTGCAAAAACTTGCATAGGAGCCCACATTTCAGCTATTTTTTCCTGTGCATTTTTTTCCTTTTGCATACTGGATTATTCTGCATCTGTAAATGCTGGTTCTTGATAATGGGTCTTGTGTCTAAGTTTTCTTGATGTAGTGCCAGCTTTAGTGTGTCAATGACATCCAAAGGTAGAGTGAGTTGGGACCACGGCCGTGAAGCTTTAGCAAAGCTCTCCAAAGTCAGTGGGAAAGCACAACTCCGTTTTACTGACTTTGGATCTAGGCCTCTCTTCTCTCTCTCTTTAAAATTTCTGAAGGGAGAGACAGGCTTCTCCTTCTCTGTGTGCTTAAACCTAAAGGTGCTCCAAGCTCTCCCTATCCTCATGACTGGCAATTGCATTTTAATTTAACAGTAAAGGCATGAAACGCAGGAATGTCTTACCTCCATCGTAAAGGGTTTTGCATCATAATTTACTGTCTCTGGAGGAAATGTGCTCTAGCTCAAACTGGTAGATGAGCCAATTAATGAGTGTTGTTTTCTGACCTGTTAGGTACTAAGTGATAAAATGGTCTCACTGCCTTTAAAACTGGAGGGTGTGAGACTGGGATGGAGCATTTGCACCACTTGCTTAAGACCCTTATATAGAAATTACACCTGGATATGCTTTTCTTAGTGTAGTTATTTTTGTTTCATTAAACTAGTTATGTGGCACATTGCAAAGAGGTGATGACAACTCATGGATGGGCAAAGACTTTATGAAGGTGGAAAACTGACTAGATGAAACACATCCAAAGTACTTTCTATACTACAGAGAAAAATAACTCCTTCCCCCCCTAATCCTTGCTGCTCTGACATACAAAACCTGCCCATATCTGACACTAGTGTGACTCTCAATGCAGGTGCAAAACACTCTAACATGATCGAAGGAGGATTTTCACCACAAAGCATTGCTCTTCTTTCTCTGCCCATGAAAACATGATTATTCAAGAACCCTGAAACAGGCAAAAGTCTCACAGAAGCCATCAGGAGATTTGCTAAGTGATACCACGGAGGGGAAGAAACATTTTGGTTTTAGCTAAAATGAACTTGCTGCACTAACCTTAATGAGTACCTCTGCAAATGATAAATTAGTTCAAAAACAATATTGAAAGGAAAGGTTAAGACCATACCACTGGTAATTGATGCACTCTATGTCTCAGTGTTAACTTGGTTACAAACCTACAGAAGAAAGTTACACTGCAGTTCACATTACAGAAGTAACATTTCACTTCTTTTCAAGCAAATGGCTTATTTTTCTTAGTGATTAAAAACTCTCTGTGGAGGTCTGTTTAGTCAAATGTGTGACATACTGCACTTTAGCTTTAGGTGTTAGCTTATTCATGACCTACATGTAGTTTAGCATTATTAAAGTCACTATTCTGGGCTTAAGCAAAAAAAAACCCAAAACTGAAAGAAAGAGAACAGTGAAGTAGACTAATTTGCTGATATATCATAGTTGGCTGGAAGTACTACTCTCTTCAACTCAGCCTGGTAACTTGCTTCCAGGTTCAGCAGGAATAGTTCATCTCCATCAGACAAGACAGATCCCCAGGGTACGACCCACCAGCTGGTTCTGCATTAGAGGGACTACTCTGTGCTCACCAGTGACCCACCTGCCGGGCACTTGGCGTGGCAGTATTTGATCTGCATAGCCTTTCAGTCCCTTACACTCATGGGTCCAGTCCAGGACCCACAAATGTTTGCATGTGCTCAGCGTTAGCTCCAAGAGGAGCAGGATTAGGTTCTTGCATGTGTGTAAACCGATATAGAGGTAATGATGAAAAGCCACCTGAGTACCTGAGACTCATACAGCAGGAAAGCTCAAAGAGGTCAGTTCTGCTCTACTGTCTGTAGCTGTGTATATGTTTAAATATATTTATATATATTTAAAACTTATTTTCACATCTGAGAGATTGAATTATGTGGTTTTACCAGTGCTTCCAATGCCATACTCCAAGCAGCAGTATTGAAAGGAGGAATGCAGGTAGACCACAGTCTGCTAAAGACTTTGCCTTTCTCTGTATGCTCCAGTGACAAACAGCAGTGAGATGCTTAAACTGAGGGTTGGGCAACACTATGGTAGATCCAAGGTCAAAGCTGGGCGCATGCCCTGTAGGCAGGGCTCATAGTTATGATCCATAGATAAACAAGACTTCTTTTCCCTTTCCCTTTCCCTGACTCACTCCAGGGGCTCCTGCAGCTCCCCGTCTCCACTCGTTATTCAGTGTTATTCTTTCATCCATTGCTTCCTCCTAGTCCATTGTGCATGTGATCCTGAGTTTACCTGGACTTGTAGATGCCATGGATTGCAATTTCAGTGGCAATCTGGATTACCCACTAGTTTACCATTAAAACCTTCACTTTCTTTCCCCTGCCCTTTGATAAGAGCTGTTGCGTGCAATCTGTACTCTTGTTGTCATTGGGAATGTTGCCAATACTTTCCCACCTGCCATTTCTCTTCTTGGACAAACAACCTTTAGTTTACTTTTCCATCTTAAATCCACAGCTTTGGTTTTACAACAGTACAAAAGGTATTGATACAGGTGTGAGGGGAGTGGGAACAATGGTTTTGCTTAATTTATGCTTGGCTGCAACATTTAAAATTCATGCCTCGTATCACAAACATTTTTGAGAGTCTCAAGGTATAGAGATGTTTCCCCAACTTTACCACGTGCCGGAGGTTTCCCAGCTAGAAGCTGGTCACCAGAAACTAGCTTTGATTCTGGCTGCTTGTCTGAAATCATAATCCTCTGGATTGTCACCACAGTTTCCCTTCTAGTCAACCCTTGCTGCAAAGCTGTGCTGCAGGTGGGCTGGCCAGGTTAACGTGCTTTTCTTTATTTGGTTTACAAACAGAACTCCTCAGCAATTTTCCTGAAGTAGTGTAAACATTCTCTTCCCAAATTTGATCCACAAACTCACTCAGGACACTGCCTTTGCTGAACCTCTTTATGTTTTATGATACTTTTCCTCATGTGGCCAAAATAGTAATCTGACTGTAGGAAAAAATTAATGCCAATGCCTTTCTGGGCAGACACAACCTGTTCAGCAGATGTCATCCAAAGAAACACTCAGACCTCTGTCTGAGCTGTTTACATCTCTGTACCATGCTCGCCCCCAAAGCTAATCCAATCCTGCTTTTTCTAAGAGAAATTATGACTTTCATTTATTGACACAAGGTGTTTATTCTGTTCGGATTACACCACTGTTGCACAGGTCTTTAGGGATTACATGTGTTTTCTAGTGCTTTGCTTCATTCCAGGGAACTTGACCAGACACTAACAGTCCTTAGAGGACATTTCTTCTCCACCCAAGCCCCACCAATACTAGCTGTTGAACTAGCCTAAACAGTTCCATGGGCAGCTGTACACTTGGGGTGCCAGTAGGCTAATGTGGAGCTGGGTGATAGGCAGAGCATTGCAGAGATCTGCTTCTGAGATGTGCCGCATCTTGGATGAGGAATGCTTTGTTGCTTGCCAAGATTTAAGGCTATAAGAAAGGTAAAAATGGAGATTTTTGAAATAATGGAACATGGCACCAAAAAAAAGAAGCTAAAATAACAAAACACACCCTGAAGATCAGGCTTAAAAATGCAGTTGCTCATTGCCTTCACTAAGCCTCGTGCAGCTTCCACCTCTCTTTCTATTGTTTTAAATTGGGATTCTCTATCTCCTTGGGGGAGAGGAGACACCAAAAAAAAAAGTTGAGTTTTTCTTTCTATGCCACATGAAGCTAGAGGGGCATGGGTTTTGTGGGGTTTTTTTACTTCCTTCTTAAGAAAACACCTTTCTTTATTTCTCCTGACTAGGCATTTGGTGCCACACAGTACTGCTGAAACCTTACTTAATTCCCCTTAGTCTCTCAACGTCTTTGATTAAGTTTTCTCCCGTGTGCCTTCATTAGCACATTCTTAACTTCAGGCTGTGTGCCATTGCCTTCTGGAGATACACCGGTAAAACCTTGATCGCTCTATCAAAACCAGCAAGCGCAACCTCTTCTTATGGGGCCACAATAATTTTACCCTGCAAGCAGCACATGAAAACCAAACATGGATTGTAATGCTGGGAATAAGGTGATTAATTTAAATACCTGCCTCCCTTTCCATTTAGCTCCTTGATTTTAAAGGGATCTTCTGTGATATTGCATCACACATCAACAGGAGAAATGGTAACGATTAACCTCAAATAAGAGCTATAACCCCAGCATCTTTCTGGCTGTGTGCTCTGTGTGTGCATTTCTCACTGTCTTAGCTGCTGCTGCCTTCTACCCCTCCAGGTTCTCCTAAATTGTTGGGAGAAGAACATGTCCTCCTTAACTCTGCCATCACATCCTGATGGCCCTGTGCACCCATCAGGTTATTCCTCTTTCATACGGCTGCAGAGGGATTTATGTGCATAACTTCCATTTGAGTTAATGGGAATTCTCTGCTTAAACACCAACTGTCAGCCTGCACACAGATGAGAATAATACAGGTCTTTGTTCTCAGCCAGGTAAGTGCAGAGGAGCAAGCATTTCTGTTAAACACCTGGAGAACAGATAAAGGAACAATCTAACATAAAATAAACTCTCACTGAATAAAAGCAAGGTCTGACAGCACCAGGACCTGGCATGCCTGCGTTGGGGCCATGCTGGTGCAGCTGTGGTTATATACAGCTTATTTACTGCCAAGGTGGCGCTCCAATTGAAGGGCAAACTGTTGATAAAAATGTCATGAAGCTTCCTTGGAAAATCTCCAGGGAAATCAATGGTTTTGTGCCTATTAATGCAAGGTTGTATTAGCACAGACATTTTACATCTTTCTTTAATTAGCTAGAATCTGATGTTTCAGAGGGGAGCCAAATTCTCTCTTCTTGATACATTAGGCTCCCTGGGCCTTGTTTTATAAGATACCTGTTGTTTGGGTTTTTTCTGACTCCATCCTGACCATGCTCCCTTGCCCACCAGGCAGAGGTTTTCTTATTCTTCTCAGAGATCACAGATCTTGAGTTACGTCAGGTCAAGAATTCACCCAGTCCCAGTCATCATAGAATAATATACTCCTATGTGCTCCTGTCCCCATTTGGGTCCATGACCCTATGGAGTGCTGGTGCTGCTGCACATCCCTAAAGAGAACAGCAGTGGGACACCCCTGAGCTTCCCCTGACCTCTCTGAAGAGGGACATCTTATCACCATCTAGCAAGGAAAAACTGTTATAATATAATAAGGACCTAATCAAGAAAATACTCATATGAAATATACAAAACATAATTGTTACAAGGGAGAATTTCATGGCAGGCAACAGGTTGCTTCCCTGTTTTTTCTGACAGGATACTGTGATTGTAACCTGGAAAAGAGACTACATAGATACCTGTGCATTGCGTATTTAATTTGGAGTTATAGTTGAAGTGTTTATGAGCATAATGGATGTGACATGGTATTTAAAGGGATCTTCTAAGAATGCCACTGAGTTTTTCATGTGAAGGATAACTGGCTGTCAGAGCACTATCTAATGCAAACCATGAGGGGCTTGAAGAAATAGATCCCAGATGCCTTGGGTGATGCTGTAGGGAATGCAGAAGCGATCTGCTCCCTGCAATTCCAGGGATCTCCCATCCTCTCCACGCATACTTGGCGCAGAAAACCATAGAATTGGCAACGGAGGACAGGACTGCATTGCCACAGTATGAGACAGCCTGTCCAGCATGGTGGACACTGCTCATCAGTGTCCCCTGTGATTACCATCTGGAAAACTGAAGGGCAGATCCATTGCAGATCTGTGCTCCTCTGCCTGCTGAGCTCTCCTGGTGCATCTGACCAGTGCTTGCTCTCCCACGGTGGAGTTCACAGAGAGAGTACACAGGCTAAGCACAACCAGGACTAGAGCATCCCTGGGAGGCTACAGGAGATAAAACACTGTAAAGCCATTATACGGCCCTTCAGGTGCTGTTATACCATGCCAAAAGTGCTATTTCTGCCACAAGTGCAACTTATTTCTCCCACAAGTGCAACAGCTCATGGGAAGACTCTGTAAAGTGCCAAGGCTTTTTATTGGCTCTGAATGGGCTGGATTTCCTCTGTGTTCAATCACGGGGTCCCACTGAGGGGTATCCTAATTCCTCAGTGGTATGAGCTGGGTTTTTTGATGTGTATCTGAAGAGTGTGCATGTGACAGTGTTTGAAGTGTCACCAGATACAGCATATGTGTTTGTGGTAGCTACTGCCTTGCAAATAACAGCAGGAGGTCTTGTGTAATACCCCTGTTACAAAGGGCACTTCAGTTGAAGGCTCTAACAAGTTGGGCTGTTGCTTTGCCCTCAGATATTGATTTTTCTATTCACATAGGCATGATTACCTTTTAACGAGCCCTCCAAGCACCCCCCACCCCCCCAGCCCCCACCCCTCGGGAATCCACTCTGTTCATTGATGATGATTAGGAAATACGTGCTAAAAGCAGTGTGGACACATCTGGGGTTTGCTGCAGTGGCTGATTAATCCCTGTGCCTTTCCCCCCGCAGCCAGGCATGTGCAGTGTCGTAGGCAAATGAAGAGACACAGATTTATAGTTCAAGAACATAATCCTGAGACAGGGGGATCTCCATCAGCTCCCACTGATTTCTCTGTCCATCAAATCACCTAATTTCTCATGGGATCACAGCAAACATTTCAGGGACCTGGGAGACTTCCCCAATTTGCAACAGCCCCTTCCCTGACAGAGCAATGACATTTTTGGCCAGAAGAGAGTTTGTGAACACAGGATTCCGAAATCTGGTGGGAATCAGACCTCAGAGATGAGATGATCTTGGGCATCATTCCCTGCAGAATCGAATTTAGCTTTATCTCCCCTTGCGTGTAATCTGAGCAGCTGGACCCAAATGCAAGTTCTTTGACCAAGAGGTTTTTGGCTCTGCTCTGTCTCCTACAGGCTGCAAAGGGGACAGTTGAGAGTGACTATTTTAATTTCTATTTTAAAATGTCAGGAGGTATCACGTTTGCAGGTGTTGGTGCCAGGAAGATGAGATCAATAGTCACCACAGCAAGTTGCTGCTTTCTTTTTAAAGGCAAGAGGCTGCGCCTTTGTGGATTTTTTACTATTTTCCCCAGCTGATCATTGTTTGTTAAGGGCCTGGAGTACTGGGAAGGGGACTCCGATGGAGAAAGGGAGTTTCTAGCCATGCACCCTTCCTTCCCTGCTGCAGGTAAGTGGCACTCCACCACATCCTGATCAGTATGAATCACATTACACTGCACACACCCACTGAAACTATTTTCTGACCATTTCCATTTGGCATGTACCTTACAGCACTGTATCGGCTCCCAGATGCTGGAGTAACTGGTGAGGTATGGGAATATTTCTGTATGAACCTGTAGTGGCAAAGCTGCACGCTTCAGATCACACCCAGGGAGTTGAATGCACAGGGGTAGGAATCCAGAGCAACCCTTCAAATTGAGTTACTTTAGATTTCTACCAGGTTATCAGTTCCTTGGAGGAGCAGTTAAATGAATTTGGCTGAGTGGCTCCCAACAGGCAAGGACAGTCCTAAAGCAACTGGTCACTTCATGACATTGCCTTCCTGTGTCCATTTCATTTTCCTCCCACAGTCTGATCATGATAACAGAAATACATAGGATTTATTTTCCCCTTCCTCTGCAGCACTGTGGTGTGCTTTCCGCTACCAGCTGGACAGTTTCACCTGCCTCATCCTCCACAGGGATAAAGGACACTGCCAGTACACTTCATCTTTCTTCAACTGGGATACAGTATATTTTGGGTCCTTCGGTCTTTCATTATTCACTTTATGATTGTGCTGCTGTTTCCTGGACTACAGCAATTTGCAAATTGGATGTTCCTCCTACAACATATGTTTTAAACAGCTCTCTGATATTGAAGGGGCGACCATCAATGTCCCAATTTGTTCCTTTCAGTCCTGTGTTTCTTATGTATCCTACACTGATTTTCACAGCAAGAGGATGCAGAATGTCTGTCATAGCAAGGGCAGTTGGGACAAGATGCCCATCTGACCCCTTGTAGCCATTGTAGGTGCTCATAACAACCTGTGTGTCAGTGGTCCCCAAAGTAAATCATGCTTCTTATCCTTCCCCTACACAAGTTGCTCCTCACTGTCCAAAACTAGTTAGGAAAGAGAAGTTGGGATGATGAAAACATAGGCTGTGGGAGGAGATTCAGTCATCTAAGGCTGACCCTTGTGGGTTAGTTGGGTAACCCTTCAGCACCATGTAGAAAGGCTTTTCTGGAGTTGTGACTCCCATGGTTAGCGTGAGCAATGCACTTGTGTTGTTTTGGGAGCTGGAGATGAGGTTGTTTGGGTGGAAAATGATCCCTGGACATTGCACCAGTTCTGGGTGTGGGGGGAGCCCAGCTTGGCTCAATTGGCCACAGCCACTTCTCTGCAGGGAGAGATACCAGCCATGGCAGAGCAGGTCAAGCTTCAAATCTTGCAGTTCAGGAGTTGCAGACTGCAGTTACATGAAAGTAAGGGAAAGCAAGGATCATCAGTGCTCCTTTTGAACTATACAGGATAGTTGGGAAAACATCACTGTTAGTAAGTCTTCAGTTTTGCATCTTGATCATAGTTGAAATGCAGCACAGGCTGAATGACTGGAAGTCATTCTCCCAGATACAGTCCTAGGATAAGGTCTTAATGGCATGAATTAAAATCCATCCCACTCTAAGTTAGGCCTCTGCGACTAGTGGGCAGTTGGGAAAGTGGAGGACTGAAAGATGAAACACCGTGGTTTGGAGGTAGCTGCCTGGCCAAGAAAACAGCTCATTTACTGAACTTCTTCCCACAACTATGGGTAACAGCAAACTGCCTGCTGCCCTGCTGCACCTGGTCAGCTGAATCTCTGCCCAAACCGTGCTGGCTGCAGTGGGAGCTCAGACACTCAGCATGCATGTACGCCCTTTATGCAGGGACTGAAATTTAGACAACTGACCTTGTAGGCTGCAGCCCTCCCTGATATGATCAGAAAGTTGAAAAGGAGGATGCAAATGGTGTGATTTTTGGGAATATGCTATCCAGGGACCAAAGTGTAAGGCAAGGACAAGAGACCTCAGAGCTGAGTTCATAACACTGAGCGACTCCTGCTCTTCTGAGTGCTTCCACATGTGCTGAGCTTCTCTATATGAGCAGGTTCACTGAAGTCCATGGGGAAAGCATAGTTGAGGGAAAAAGTCATTGCCAATGCATGTGAGGTGGATTTTAGTGCCAATAAAATTCATTAACAAAACAGCCTACCCAATTTTTAGCCATTTTAAAGTCTAAACAAGCCCCAAGGCCAGCTGATTTTATGTTTGGGTCCACCCTCGTGTCAAAGGAAGCAGATGAACCTAAGTCTAGAAATGAAGAAATGGCTGTGGTCAAGGTCAAAGTGCTAAGAAGCAAGTATAAAGACAAGAGCAAAGAAAGGGGGAGTACTGTGGAATGAATCGTCATTAGGAGGGGGGAAAGCAGAAGAAAGTTCTAAGAAGGAAGAAAACTCCAGAATTAAGCAAGAACAAGGAGTTCTCCAAATATGTAGAAGGACCAAAATTAATCCAGATCCTTGCACTTTTGGTTGCAGGAAAAAACGTGATACATGTGGCTGTTGCTGTTGAGATTGTGTGTGGGTGGTGAGAACATGAGAAATGGCTAGTTCAGGGGAAATTCCTTCTCAGATTAGATGCTTTTCAGCTCAAAATAATCTAAAAATGACCTGGGTTTGAGGAGATTAGTGCTATGTGCCATGTCCCATATTGGCTTTTTGTTGGAATTAGGAAGCCAACTCAATGAACACTGCCTCAAATAGGTGTAGTTTGGAAGAACAACCCTGGAGTCACTGCAAAGGGACATAGGGTCTTGTTGTTCCTTCAGAAATTACTTATGGTTCTATAGGGTCCTCTTCATTGCCACTCTGCACTTCAAACTTCATGACCATGGGAGTACTGCCATTGCAGCATCTTGTATCATCCACAGCTTTTCTCTTGACAGGACTTCAGAAAATTTCACCTTCTAGAAAATGCTCTTTGGCAAAGCCTTGACTCTCATGTTACTATAATTAATCAGCTGATTAATGTGTTCAAGTGTTTGTGGGTAGGTTTGAAAGTAATTCTAACAGTATTCACATAAATCCAGCAGGAAAACACAGAAGATTAAGGAAAAAAGCCAGAGATAAATAGATATAGAAATCTTTTATGTTAAACTTTCTCTTGCTGTCTTCAATAAATTGGCATGTTCCTGGCAGACATTACTGTCAATGCAACCTCAGGAAAGAATATGGTGATCTTAGAGTAATTGCAATTCACAGGAATAGAAAAGCAGGAGGTGGATTGAAGTTGTAGTTGGCCCAGTTTTAGTCTTGCAGCATCACTGGTAGGTAAAATGCCAGGGGGACTGACGTATAGAGGGCACTGTATTGTGGACAGTCCCACAATCCGGAAAAAAAAGTGAATGTTTGGTTTGTTGAAGGTGGGGCAATGAGTGGGAAGATGGGGAAGCTCATGAGAGTGCTGAGGGGTTTTGGTAAGGAGGGTCCCCTTGACAGCGGTGCGGCCAGGCAGGTGTCCCAGAGGCCAAGAGGAGGTCATGGTCTCAGGGATGAGCAAGCCCTGACGTTTCAGCGCCAAAGTGATCCTCCGGCTAGCTGGAGGAAGCTCTGTGGTTGAGTTATGCAATAGTGCTCTATGAGGTTTTTCTCTGCAGAGTTTTTGCTACTCACAGCTATTGGAAAGTGGGTGAGGTGGAGACTTAGGATCAGCTTGTAAGGACAGTGTGTCTGAGTTTAAGGAGTCCTGGCCAACTCCAGCATTACGGACGCAGAGAGAGGGGCTGCTGCTGGGAAATGGATCCCTTATCAAGTTCATCCTTTTTTAAAGAAATTTGATATGTTGGACTCTTTTACTCGCTTGGTTTCCTTTTGAAAGCTTCCGCGTCGGCAGGAGGTAAGTAAGGTGAGCAGCAGTTGCCTCTGGAGTTAACTGGGGTGCCCCAAGTCTAGGTGCTCTCTCTGCTTTTCTACTTTTCTCTTTCACAGCTTGTTGTGCTGAAGCATTTTATTTTTAAGGAAGCTACTACACTCACCCTATCTGCAGGAAACAGAATTTAAAAAAAAAAAAAAAAAAAAAAAAGGAAAAAAGGAAGAATTTGGCAAGGAGCCAAGCCCAGTGACTGAAGTAAGAAGTAGGGAACTTGGAGTAAGTTTAGCTACCAGGACATTGCATGGCAGAGCGGGTCCGCAGTGGATTTTAAGGGCTCGGAGACAAGCACGCGATGCCCATTTCACAGCGCGAAGAAGCTTTGCTTTCTTAGATGAATGTCCTGGCGCTGCAACTACGAGGGAAGCTGTTGGTCTTGGGAGGGGATAAAGCTGCGTGTAAATGAGAAGAGAGGAGTGTACCGAAGTGCTATGGAGGGCAGCAACTTTGTTGCTGTGACTTTTACAAGCCTTCAAGGGTAAGATTTAATGCTTTCCTTCCACTTATTTTCTCTCTCAGCATTTGGGGGCAGAAAACTTGATTTTTTTTTTGCCAGATCCGAGAGCTTTGCAAAGCTTAATCAAAGTGCTTGGGGTTGAGCTTTTCCTGAGAGCGAGCTGATAAGACTTCTGGGTGGAGTGAGCTGAGCTGTGCATGATTTCAAGCAGCAGCAGCCGTCCGGGGAAGCTGCTATTGTTCGCATTGTTTCGGAGGGAGCAGACTGCAGCCTGCATTTCTGTTTGGGAACGCGCTCTGCCTCAGCTGTTAATCGGTAACTTGAGCATTGCGACTAACTTACCCAAAGGAGCTGAATGCAAATTTTTGACTGCCATTCTGGTGTCAGTTGAAGGAGTGTTTTAATGAAGACAGATGGAGGATATTGGATCACTACTTTAAAACGTGGCAGATAACAGACTGAGTCTGTTTCCCAGCAATTATAGCTAATTGCATTGGCACATTTGAGTGTAGGGGGTAGAAGCACACAGTTTCATGGGTTTCTGTATGTATAGCTTGGAACAGCACCAAAAAATAGCTGGAGGCTAGCTCACCTCATCCAGGATACCTCTTCACGTATTTAAAAAGCTGGGAAGGTTTCAGGGATACTTTCAAACTCTTTGCACTGAGCTAGTAGATTTAAACCAGAGTAATCACGCCTTTTGTAAACCCTGATGCCAAGAATGACCATTTATAGCTTCTTAAATTTATTCCAGGTTGAATTCAGGCAAATCCGATTTCAGCCCCAAAAGTGTGTTATTCCGGGATTAAAAACACATGTTTTCGTTGTCTGTCCTGCAGCTCGCTTTCTATGTTTCCCACTTGCAAAGTGGGGAGTGGTGCAACACATGCTACTCCGTTTTGCTCTTGAGGTGTTCAGACGCAAGAGGATGTAGGGAGGGGTGAAGACATACAAATGCTAATGTATTTCTATGTTAAAAGATGATTGGCAATAATTATTTCTAATGGCTGAAATTGTGTTTGCTTTCGATAGGGGAAAGAAAATGCAGCGTACTCTCTCGAACCAAAAATTGAGCAATTTGACTGAAATAGTTAATACATCAGAAGTTCAAAGGGGGTGCTTTGCTAACGTGCCTTTGCGTGGCCCATCGCAAGGTCAGTCCGGGCCAGGTATGCCAGGCCTTTACATTGGTCTTGACAGAGCACTGGCAAATATTGCGCCAGCTGTGATATCCTCCTCTGCGATACCTGGAGTGAACGTGACTCTCCTGATTTAGCATCTGACATGTGCACCCCCTTAGCAGGTGTGCAACTAAGGCACAGAGAAGTCAGGGGTATTAAGGACCTGATGTATTTTAAACCCTTAATATTTTCCCTGTTGTGCTTCCAAATCCAAAGTGATGTGTGTTCAAAATTTAGGGACTTAGAATTGGTTCATCTCATGGTATTTAACGGCATTACTCCATGAAGAGCACTAGGCAGCACAGGCAACCTTGAACCTTGTCTGTCACCATGCCCACTGCTTGACATCTACTTTCTCATATAGTGAGTTATTAGTTGGATATTTAGTACTTCAGCCTGAAAAAGAACTTCAACAAGTTCTGAGACCTATACATAGATTAAAAAAAAATTAACTTACAAATCTTGCTCGTGTACTAAAACTGACCTGACCTGGAAAGCTGCAGAGTGGAGGCATCATAATGCTTTCTGAATTTTCACCTGGACAGATCTATTTAAGCTTTTTAGGGTATATATATACCATACTATGTTTGGTGGCAAAACTGACTGGAGAAATCTTGTTCTCCTGCCTAATTCTCCTGGACTCTGGGTGCTTGCTTCTAGTATTACAGCACAATTTGCTGCCTCTCGGATCTGCTACAACCACTGCTTGGGCAGGAATTTTGTTGTGAACTACACCCCATGGTCTAGATTAAAATAACCCTTCAAAAAATGACTGTATTTAAAACTGATCATTTCACCAAGCCTGGGAACAAAGTGATGAGAGCGGAATCATCAAGTATTTTCTAATTTGTATTTGCCATTGAATCTGATGTATCATGTAGCTACATCCAGAGAAATGGGGCCAAGAAACTAACCGTGTTTTCCATCTGCAGCATCTGCTCTCCATTCATCTGACTTGTGCCATGTCTTTTCTCATTTTGCTACTCATCACTGCGATGGTGGGAAGTGCCTTCCTCCACCTCCAGTTTGCAGTACAGCCCTTAGCCAGCCATGGTTTCAGGTTAGGCTGTAGCCCTTGCAAATTCCACGCACTGTAGCTCATTGCAACCTGCCCCCATGCAGGAAGAGCTTTGCAGCGGTGTTTTTAAGCCAGATCTGTCTCTTGTCTCTTTTAAATAAGGCTGAGCTTGGTTTGTGAGAAAGCATCCCTTCCCTATTCAAGACCCATCAAAGTAGCTTCTTGCTGTGGCTATTAAAATGCTCAGAGCCCATGATTAAACTGTCAGTAGCCATAAAGCAGGTGGATTGTCTTTGCAGAAGTGTAAACTGTAGCTAGAAAGTTTGTAGAGCACTGTAGCGACAAAAGCCTTCTAGAGGGAGAAGGGATCATTTACTAATAGCTTATACCCCCAAATCCCCATAAATGAGGAACTGGGAATTTGAGCTTTGAATAATTTTTGCTATAGGCTTTGGAATCATGGGGTAGTAACATGTTCTGCTAAGCAGAGAAGTTGGAGCTGCATGGTTACTCAAATAGTGTGAGCCCCCATTGATTACTGAACAATGCAGGGTACCTGGAGTAAACAGAAATGAAAAAAAAAAAAACAAACAAACCAAAACCCAACAACAGCAACAAAAAAAGCCAACAACCAAACCACAGCAAAATAATTGAGTGGAAAATTGAACAACAACAAAAAAAAAAGGTCCAGAAGGGCTGACCCAGGCTTTGGAAGGCAACTTGAGGAGATTGAAGCAGTGCTTCACTTTGCCTCTGAAAATAGCTGGTGCCAGGGAAAATGAATGCAAACAGGAAATTGCCTTTTTTTCTGACTATAGAAAGTTTTCATGTGTTTTATGGGTTTTCACTTAATTCAGGAACAGGAGGCTGTGAAAGCTTCTTACCAAAATTTGAGAAGTACTTCACGCCACATGAAAATGAAACATGAGAGATATCATTTTTTCCAGAAAGCACAAAGGGAAATTAAAACTGTAGCAGTGTATCTGAGTGATATGAGGCTGAAGATCCATTGTTGCAATTTTGGAAAGGAAACCAAATCTCAAATTTAAAAAATAGAGAGGCACGTAAGGAAACTGAACAGGGACATGAATTTTGATTACAAGTGGAATCTGAAAAAAATAAATAAATACCCTGAGGCACATTATTGATAGATACAGTTGCAGAGATCTTGGACCCTGCAGATGGAATTGAAAGTCCAAGATAGCTCAAGAAAAAGACCTGGGACTGAACAGCAGGCAGAGCTAAGGTCAGCCAAGAGACCACATCTGGGTGTGGAAGCTGTGATAGCTGACACGAGTGGAGCAGTACCTGGAGCATCACCAAAAGGGACAACTCCACCACCATTTGCTTAGGCTTGTTTTCACACTTGCGACCGACGGTCAGTGAACTCTCAGACTGAAAACAGACACCTGGAAGTGTGAAGGTGTACTGGCACAAACAGGGGTGTGAGCAGGCAGGTATACACAGAATCTATAGCCAGCTTGCTAGGTAGAGTACGAGGATTAGATGTGTGAGTCAATAACAAAGCAGCAAAGGAAGGTATTTGCAATATTACAAAAATAAAGGGTACACCTTAGTGTAATAGGGGTGTGTCAAGCCCTTAATGCCACTGTGTGTGTGCCCCACTGAATACTGACACATTCTCAAATGACATTGTGGTTTGGGAAAGCCAGGAACTGAGTTTTCCATAAAGGATCAGGTCAGCTTGGAAAGGATTCATAACTCCTGGGTTTTAACTAAGTAAGCAGCTATGCTAAATCTGTGTGAAGGAAATGATGTACCAGAGAGGTAATTGGTACGAACGATTATGGCAAAGTTATCACCCATGTCTGCCCTAAAAAGCAAGGTTTTATGGGAACGGTGAGACTGTAAGGATATTTGTGCTGGACATGATGGTAACTTAAATTTTCTGCTGAGTGAAGATGTTCAGTGATCCTAGTCAAATGCACTGAGAAGCTGAGGGAATTAAAGATGCCCTCCATGCCAAAATTGTGTATTGTTGCAGTCTTGTTTTCACAGTGCAGTCACACCAGAAACCAGTGATTAAAGAATCACGCTAATTAACAAAAGCCATGTGTCAGAGCTGAAGGATATTTCAGGTTTTTGTTTGTGAGATGTGAATCTTAACTCTATTGTTTGTTTCATGTTATTACTGCTGAAAGAAGGCTTATAACCACCCTCTCTTGTCTGCTTCCCCACAAATATAAACAGCCTTTTTTCCCTCAGCTGAAATTATATGCCTTGTCAATTGAGTACACAGCTGGGAGAGGTTTGGTAGCTGCAGATAGTTTTTCTAAAACATTTGGCAAATACAGCAAAATCCAGAGTTCAGCAGTATAGCCATATAATGATTACAACCAGCCAACCTTTTCCATCCTTGTGCTGCCAGTGGACCGTGATTATCAGAGTGGTGGCTGCTGGTGCTCTAGGAAATCTGAGGTGTTTACATCTGGGTGTGTAGGTAACTTGTCTTGCTCCTTCCACCATGTTATGGGGAGCTCTCAGTCCTAGTTAGGAGGGTTTTGTAAGACATAATAGCAGTTCTAAAACACAGAAGAAGTATGTTGAAAATGATAGACTGAGGTCAGTTAAGGATGGAAAGTGAAGTTGGTCAGCAGGGTTGAGAAAGCTGTAGGTTGTGACATTGAATATGGTAACTTTAAGTGGTTTAGCCCATGGATAGAGGAAATTTTGGGGAGAGGTGCTGCCAAAACATCTGTGCTGGTGAGCAAAAACAATTGGATCTACATGAGTGGATAGAAAAAGGATCTCTTTCAAGCACAGCAGGCACAGGGAGGCTACTGAACACTGCCGTGAGCTGCAGGGAGCACCATGTCAAGGCTGCGCTGTGCCCAGGGTGTGCAGCCCTTAGCTGGCTGGCTGGAGCTTACCTGATGCTGTTTGCCGTATCTCAGGATCACTGAATTGCAACTGCTAAATATAACTTTGCTTTAGCATATGGAATAGAGATCTGCACAGAAATGTTGGAGCTATGCTATGATTGTAGTTTTCCTTAAAGTTTACCTTCATTTTCTGGAAAGATGTGAAGCCCAGGCTTGCACTGGGCATGGTCCTGATGTATCAGACTTGCATTTGGGCAGCAGCATGGGCTGTATTCGCATTTGTGTGCTTCCAAATTACAATATATTTGCTATACTTGTCTCCTTAGACACCCTTGCTCTGCACAGATAGCACAGAATAAAGTGCAAAAGCTTCACCCTGTCACCTACAAAACTTGTTCTGGATAGATTATGACTCCCTCAAATGTCTCACCTTGGCTCCACTGGCCAGTTAAGCAACTGATTCAGGATCCTGGTCAGCCAGGCGTGTCAGGCAGTGCCAACTTTTCCCATGCTCATGGATCTTCTCAGGCTGTCAGCATCAACATCACCATCACCATTAAGTCCTTTAAATAAATTGTCTGATGCTTGGAACACCAGAAGTTTCATTACCAACAGGTTTTGATGTGATTTTATGTTCCTCTCCATATCAGAAAGTATTTAGTGCCTTAAATGCATTTCTGGTGACTGGCTTTTGACTTCTGGGTCAGGAACTTTGCAGCCAATGGGGGAGAAATTTTGCTCAGAGCCATACAGGCTAGTCCACCCCAAACACAGAGAGTGACCAGCAGACGAACAACAGTGTGAGCCAGCACATGTTGAGCACAGGCAGATGTACAGGAAACCAGCATTTCCTGCTGCTTCCTCCTCCTCAGGGAGGCTGGTCTTGCCATGGATAGTCACACAGTTCCTCTGTACCTTAAGTACAAGTCCTGTGCATGTATTTCTCCTTTTTATATAGGGCCAAGGTAGTAGGAATGACCTTTGCAGTCTCCTCTCCACTGGCTCCTTCTTTGTGCCATATCAGGAAACGAACAGATCAAAAATGTCCAAGGTAAGGTAGCCCACACAGGTACAGTGCAACTTGCAAACCTGAGATGGTTTTGCATTTTAAAACATACTATGTGATAAACTGTAGCTGTTGGCCACGGTGCTTAGGAGTTGGGTTCTCCCATTTTATGGGTACAGAATTAGATGTACGGGCTGCATCATGTCATGCTGCAGGACAAGAAACCCCCATTGTGAATTACCTGCTCTTTTCTCTTGCAGAAGTTCCATGGAGTTGGACTAAAATAAAGTTTTGGGATGTCTCTATTTGGATTACAATTTGGAAAGAAGAAATTGAGAGGTGAGTGTGGTCTGGTAGTGCTATTATCATGGGTAACAAGCTAAGGAATGTAAATACAGCACACATGTGAGCCCTTGAGATCATGTCAGGGTGTATGTCTTACACCCGCAGAGCAGTCAGAGGAAGACACACTTTCTTTACCTTTCCTGCATTTTGTACTACCTTGGAGGACTGCTGCAGACTGTGTGCCAGTGAATGCGGGGACATCTGCAACGGCCTGCAGAGTTTGTGCTCTGTCATGGCACATGACTGGGTGGGGGAAGTTGAGTTTTGGTGGTTTTTCTGCAAGGATCTTTTGGGGGAGTGGGTAGATGAGCAATGCACAGTGCCCTCTCCCAAGCAGTTTATAAAATATGCTAGAAGCAAGTTAGTGTGAAGGTCTGATGCAGTCTTTTGATGATGAAATGTGTTGAAGGCAATAGCCCAGATATTTCCTTCAGTGAGATGCAGGAAGAAGAGCAAAGTAGAGAGATGCATCCTGAGAGCACCCCAAAAGCTGCTGAAGGGAACACTAACTCCAGAGGAGAAGCCAGAGCCTACATAATTACCTCCTTGTGAGCTCCACATGGCACCAAATAAATGGGTGTGGAGATAGGAAGCAGACATACTCTGGAGCATGATCTTCAACAGACTTTGAAGCAGAAATC
Source organism: Athene noctua (assembly GCF_965140245.1). NCBI lineage: Eukaryota > Metazoa > Chordata > Aves > Strigiformes > Strigidae > Athene > Athene noctua. The sequence goes on from NC_134077.1 coordinate 11,784,737, forward strand.
CCTGAAGAGGTGAATGTTTGGAAGAAGTCCATCAGGAGGGCTACTAGCATATCCTTAAAGTGAGCCAGCTTCCCACAGCCTCTTAGGGTGCATCTTCATCAGGCTTTGCCGGAGGAGCCATTGAACTGAGTCTCGTGTTTTATCACCTCAGGTCCAGGCCCAGGGTGCAATCTCCAATCAGGGATTCAGGTCCACAGATGCTATGAAGAAGGAAGGTCTCCAGCCTTTCTTTTCCAGGGTGTTCCTCCCTGTATTTCATGAATGCAGAGATTAGTGCTCCACTCATTTTTTGACGTGAAATTATTTTTTTCCCAACCTCTCTGAGCTTAGAAGACTGAATAGCTTTTTCCCAAGGGTTTATTTTTGCAATTGTGCTGCTGTTTCCCCTTCCTAACACAGGGCAGACTGTGAGCCCTGATGTTAAGACAGGGACATCCATTTGCTGCTCTGATAGTCCCAGGAGAGGAGGTTGTGATTGCTCCCAGGGAAGGATCTCTGCCAGTCCAAGGTCTCTTTCTCCATCTTGGCTTTGGAGACGAGGGAGCACAGGCTTGTCTGTGAGCTGCTGTCCACTCAGGGCATTCCCAGTTGTAAAACAGTAGCTGTTCTGACTATCAGAAAGATTATGTTGCTATATTAGCAGAATTTTGTGTTTTGCCTGGCCTTGTATCTGAGTTTTAGCAGAGAAGTGTTCAGTTCCCCCTTCAACCAAGTGTCTAAGAAACTCAGATCTTCCTAGATATAAACCCCCTACTTTATGGGGAAAAGTCATTTTATGCGCTTTTGATCACCACTTCAAAACCAATTAATTCAAATGGGAGAAAGTTCAGAGAAGGATAAAGGAAGTTGGGGTGATTAAGGAATGAGGAGCTTCCATAACAGGAAGCTAAAAGAGCATTTTTCCCTCCTCTTTTATTTTTAATTCTTTTGCTTTTCGAGCCAAAAGCTGAAAGGACTATGATTGCTCCTTGCAAACATTTCACTGAAGTAAATGGCAGCGTTGAAGTGCTATTTTAATCCAACAGTTTATAAACCTTTGTATTTGGAGAAGTCCATAGGACTATGCTGCCTGAGAGCATCCCAGGCACTCATCTTGGAGGGACAGTACTGCTCCTGGAAAGACCAAGTTTCTATTCCAAAACCAAAGCTGGATGACAGTTGTTAACCTTACTGAAAAGCCATGCATCTGGTGTGACTTTCATGGGAGGCAATAGATTATTGCAGCATCAGCTGCTGAAACTGGGATCAGAATTGCTCCCATGAGAACCAGTAGTATTTTGCTGTTTCTCTCCAGCAAGACATGGCTGTTTCTACAGAGCTGATACGCAGGCAAAAGTAGAACATTAGTGAAGCTCTTCAAGCCGGAGTGGGGAAGTATATCTCTTAGATAAGCAGCAATAGTGTTTCTGTGGAAAAGAGGCCTGAGATCTTTCACACACTGTGGTTTAAGCTACAATGAACATTGATGAAACAGAGAGGAATGAGGGGACCTTCAGTTCACAGAGTGTGTGGGAAGAAATAAAGATCGTGCCTTGGTAATGGCTGATGAATGTGAAATCTGCTCACTGGCTTGATCCCATGGCAGCTTAACTCAACACTAGTGCTTTGTACCTCGGGGATGGGGATGGTGAAGTACTGTCTACGAAACTAACAGTAATAAGTCACAGGGAAAAGTCATCTACACCAATAACCTTATCCCAGGGTGTGCTTCCAGTCAATGGCAAAAGCAGTCATTGCTGCAGCTTTGTCTCCATAAGACCAGCCTAGGGGCACTGGGAGAGGAAGAGGAAGGATATAAACTGAGCCAGGGCATTTAGAAAACTCCAGTGGGTTTTCGTTCTTGCTGCTAGGGGCAGCCTGCTCTCCAGGGCAGCTGCGTTTTGAGTAGCTGGGCTCTGGGCAGAGCTTGGCAGGGGTACCAGCTCCCTACGGAGAAGGCAGCCCAAGACTGGCTCTACAGACATAGCTTGGCTGCCTTCTGGGACTACCATGCAGATCAGATAGGAAATGTCTTACCACAACAGACACTGAGTATGAAAAAAGTATTTATTTTTACATAATTTCCCATGAGGGAAATAACTGTGAATTGAAAAACTTCTCAAAGTTTGTTTCAGAGCCATATTTATTTTTGATTTTTACATCACTTCCTATCACTGTGTATCACTGTTAATAACAACATGTGCAATTGTGTCAAGCTGTGGCATTACCAGAGTGTCTAGGAGATACAGTTTTCTAGTAAAGAAAATTATATGTGCCAGCCAGTCACTGTCAGACTAGTTTTTAAAATAAAAACAAATTACTATTTCAGCTGCTTTATTTCTCATGCTGATACTGGTCAAAATATTGTGAACTACTCTTACAAAAAACAGGATACAAAGTGATATAAAATTCTAAATCAAATTTGAAAAAGAAATTTTTTAAATTAAAGTTTTCCAAAATGAAGAAGAGACAATATCTATTACTAATATATTTGAAATATACCTACTTTCATTCTGAAGTGGACTGAAAACAAACATGAAAAGTGAGTCCTCACCCCTTGCCCAGAGCCAAGGCAGGTGGGTGAGGCATCACTGGTAGGAAGAAGCGAAGAAAAACCAGAACTGGTATTATTGAAGGAGACAGGGAAAGGGAGAGATGAGGCAGCCTCTGTCCCTTCCCAGAATAACCTAATAGGGAGTATTTTCTGTTTTAAGGTTATCTAGCACTTCTTCCAGGCCTGTGTCCCATAAGTACTGTTTGACCATGAGTGTTGTACATGCCTGGCAAATCTGAGGCATCCTTTTGGAGCTCTCTTTTCTTGTTTCCACTCTCCTTACGGTGATAATATCAAATACTGCTTTTAGAAAATGGCAGGATCTAATATTGAACTTTATCATCATATTAAAAATTTACTGGACCTGAAGCAGAAATAATTCCAGTTTACCCTCAAGATTTTTGATTTCAGACCTTTCATCTGCTGTATGAAAATGGAAGTATGTTAGCACATCTCCTAAGTGGGCTCTCTTTCGTGTTGCCAGAAGAAAAAAAATCCATTAATACCAGGGACATTTGAAATGTTTTACCTATGTGGGAAATTCCATTTGCCATGTAGTGTCTGTTTAGTGCTAGCAGGAGGCTGAGCTCAGTACCAGCACCAAAGATACAATCCATGACCACAAAAGTGTATTTCTTGCATTTAGTTTCTTGAGGAGGAAGGAGGATTCTTTTTCTTTTGAGGCAAAAAGACATACTAAAGAATATCTTTATCTGATAATGGAGGAACAGGCAGGAGGGAATAGGGCTAATCCTATTTATGGTGGTGTCTCTGAATGGTCTTGCCGCAGGTTTTTAAAAATTGAATCCCTCACACTCAATACAAGCTATTCCATTTCAGAGATGAAAACTCATGTGATTGATTGCAGCATAAATCCTCTCCAACCACAGCAACCAGAGAGGCTTCATAGAAGAGGGGGCATCTACACATCAGAAATGTGCAGTTCTGTAACACAAAGCCCTGGACAGCCCTTCCTTTGAGACAATAATAAAAAACATGTTTGTTTGCCGGGCAGTTGGGCATGTTCCTGCTCCAAGCAGGGCTTGGCTGCGACCTACCCCATCGCCGTTTCCATCCCACCAGGTTCTCACCACTCCTCCTGCCCCAGCCACGCTTGCTGCACCCTGCCAGGCTCTGGCTGGGGTTCAGGGCAGGGATGAGCTTCGGTTTTGTGCTGCGGAGCAGCCGGCAGGCCGGCACCAGGCAACTTATGGCCTTAGGTTGACTCTCAGGTGATGAAGGTTTTGCTTTTGTCTGTGTGTGTCCCAGACTGGCTGTGAAATGCAGCTATATAACCACTGTGAGCCTCAAACCTGTCTTATGGCTCTTCCCTTCACCCACGTATCCTCAGATCTGTACTAAAAGTTGAGGGTAAAGATCCCTGGCTTTCGTTTTGGGTAGAGTTCGCCCAGCGCAGCTCTGATCCCAGCAAGGCACTGCTGTGTTGTGAATGTGAAATTCTCCGATATTGCTGCTATAAAAAATAATCCTGTTCTCTTTAACCCAACAGTAGGGAGTCTACCCAGGTACAGCACCTGCAAATTGAGAAACTTGTTGCATAGTTCCTTCATCTGTCATGGGTGCAAAAAGGGTCAATTATTGCTTTGAGGTGAAAGGAGATTTTGGCTATTAGTTTGTATAATCACCTCCCTAGGAGCAGCAATTTTAGTTGCTTAATACAGTATACAATGACTTGCCATCTCCCGTGGAGCTGCCTTTCAAGAGACACTGTAATTCTCTTTTTTGGGGGGAGGATAGAGGTACCAATGCACCATGGAGGGTTTCAGCTACTTGTGCACACAGAGTAACAGTCCAGCACAGACCAGAAATAAGGGCTAGGATTTCTCTGCCTCTGAAGAGACAGGTGGTCTCCTCGGTGCTGGATGTGAGGTGGCATTTGTGCCATTGCTGAGAGGTGATACCAAAAGCTGGGTCATCATGCAGTGATGATGATGTGCCCAAAAGTAGAGTCAACAAAAGTAGGAGGGAGATATGGCAGGAGGAGGCAGAAGGAGACACATCATGAGATTCGAAACAAAAAATGTGCTGCGACTGGTAGAGGTCTTCTGAAACTGCTTATACCCTGTTGCAGGAGACACCTGAATTACAGTCTCAGGAAGGTCAGATGTGTGCCCTTGGGATCAGAATAACCGTGTTACAGCTTTCACAACTTGTTATTGGTAAGGTTAATAGCTCTGCTAAGAGCCACTCTGCAAGGGAAGCTGAGGAGATGAGCCCAGCTCCCAGATGGCACTCTTTGTAGCTGGTCCAGGGCAGCGTTTGTGCTCTTGAGGTCACTTGTTTAAAGGGTGGAGTAGAGATCATTATTTTTACAGTTTGTCTCTGTTCTGTTGTCAGCCTTAGTTACACTGGCACTCCCCTAATTGGGCTGTGTTTGTTTCATGCGTGAGGTATCAGGCCCTGGTTTGTATATGACTTGGCAAAATCTCCAGCCCTTAACCTCCTGTTTTCTTGGAGCCACAAGACCTAATACCTACAAAATTTTTCCAACAGCGTGTTGAAAGCATTGCTCTTGGCACTTGCTCCTTAGTACAAAGCAGAAACAAATTTCCAGGCTGTCTGACCAGATCTTGAAGCTAACCTTTTGCAGGAGTTTTCCATGCAGGAGTCCTAAATGGAGAAGGCTGGTGGGATCGCCAGTTACATTTATAGTTGATTTTTGGCATGGGTTTAATTTTATTAAATACAGATGTTATTCTGTGTTTTAGCTCCTAAATCTGTCTGCCTGAGAAAACAGCCACTTTCCCAGTGACTTGGTCTCAGTGGTTAAACCAAGAACTGGGCACTAAGCCATATTTATGTATGCTGAGTTTCCACTGATGAATAATTTAAAATAGTTTTCAGTGGCAGTGAAATGATAACTTGGAGCACAAATCCCATTCCTTCTTTCCAGTGATTTGTGACTGCAGTTTGCAGAAGCAGAAAGTTTGAGTTGCATAGAGATATAAAGAAGTTTTAAAAAATTAAAAACTTCTCATCTGATAGCCCTTCAGGTCTCCCCTCCCTTTTTTCTCAATGCTTTCAGAATCAACAGGGCATGATAAGACATGCATGCTTGGATCTACAGCCAAAATACCCTGTGCTGTGTTTCCAGGCGAAGCTGGTGTAATGCTTGACTTTCCCTAACTTTTTGTTTATTGTGATTATCCAAGAGGCTTCATTTCTGTCCAAATAATTCCAGAAACAAATAAGAGCTGTCTGGTCTATGACAGATGAGAACTGCTGGTTTAGGAGGCACAGCAGTAGGACCTCACAGTGTTCTCCTGGTAAAAATAAAACCACTGAGGCAGTGTTGCCCTGTACATGTGGTCAGTGGTGGTTTTTGTTTGGTGTAGCCAGAGGACAGAAAGTGAGTTCTGCTTACTGATGTTGTTGGATGAGGCACGCTTTTGAATTTCTTGTGGTTGTTCTTGCTTTAGCCAAAGGTATTGGCCGTTGTCCAGTAAGGAAAATTAAAATCTTGCCGCTAAAAATTAGCCTTGTATTTTGGCCTTTAGGGACACTGCCTCTGAGAGGGATGGATGGTTATGGCAAGCCAGAGACTTTCCATTCCGTTTTGAATCAGGTTCATAGCTATCTGGGGCCTTCAGAAATGGGTTGTCCTAGAAAACCTACCCTTAGGTACCATATGAGCAGGCACAGGAGGGCAATGACTTGAGTAAATTTCATTTGCTGTTCTGTTTCACATCCCACTGCTTTGCGTTTCTGTGCCATCCCTAAGCTGTTTGCAGCTATTTGTGTGTCTCACATAAAAGCCATTCCTCTTGGAGAGTGCATCTCTCACCATGGTGTGAAGCCAGGCTCTTTTCCTCACTGGAGAAGATACACGTGTGATTATTTCTTTCTAGGATCTTTTGAGATCCTTGAATTCAAATGCACTGTCAAGTGCCTCATCGCTGGCTGACAGACCCTGGGGGCAGGCTGAGGAAGGGGGACATCTCCTTACTCCTCCAGCAAGCCCTGGGAAGAGCAAAGGATCTCACCGCATGTCCAGCTGCTGCCAGCAGCATTTGGATTTCAGTTTCTGTGTGCAGTCCCCTCAAAGGCTGCCCTGACTGTGAAAACCAGAAAGTCACTGAGGACTTTAGAGCCTCTCAGAACCTGCTGTGTGCCACCGAGGCTCTGCCATGTGCTACATACCTCGTGTGCTAGCAAGGGGATACCTAAAAAGCTCCATCCCAGATTAGCAGTTCTGGATGTCTTTGTGCCACTCCATCCATCATGCATGTCTGTAGCTCCTTTTGGTGAAGCACCTGGTCAGACCTGCTGGCTATGAGCAGCACAGACAGTGTTGTTCCCTGTGAGTGTCCAGCGTTTCACTTCAGGGTCACCGCAGGTCTTTGGCTGGTTTGTGCTGCTCCACGTAAGCATGTGGTGCATGCACACAGCTCTGCCTCTGCCCACCGGTTCCCCGCCGAGGACCAGCATGGGCTCTGCGAGCATGCCTCTGTAGCCTGTAGGTTTTCAGGTTTTGTCATCTATTCTTATTTACATTAAAACCATTTATCTTTTCAGTGGTATTTATCCCAGGGCTAGACTCGGAGCCCCTGAGGAGGGGATAAGAGTAGCACTTACTGTATGGGAGGAAACGTGCAAGTGTTGGGAAGTTCTGTTTTTAACAAACAGCTTTATCTTTCATCTGCTTTGATAATACTGGTTGCTCTCAGGAAAATCCCTGAAGGGGCACATAACACAATAGTTGAAGCCCTGCAAGCTTGGACCTCTTGAGCTCCAATTCTGTTTTCCTCTGGGGCACCAGACAAGTTACTCTGATCTCTCTGTACATTGTTCTCCCCATTGTGAAAGATGAGAAAAAATGTGTCCGAGGAAAGCATGAAAGATTAAGCACTTTGAGGGTCTTGAATGAAGCCTCTGTGGTTGGTCTGAATCACCCAGCTGGGCCAGATGGGAGCTGATTCAAAAATGCCTGACACAGATAGATGTGCCCAAAGAAAGGGAAAAGCATGTTTACGTGCTAACATAGCTTTACATTAGTAATTAGAGGTCTTGATGAAAACGACCCACAGACAGAGACAAAAAAAATGGTGAGCTGAAAAAAGGCTTAAAAATTAATCATGCTGTATTATTTATAGGGTTATTGGAGGGAAAGGAGGAAGGATAGCAGTTCAATGCACGTAATATCTTAGACGCTTGCTAATGCAAAAGTGAATAAACAGGAAGAACTAGATGTCTTAACACATCATTTAATAGGTGTAATAGACATGTGCTGGGATAACTCATGAAGCTGGAATATTAATAGATAAAAAAGCTTAATCTGGAAGGGTAACAGAGATTTTCCTTCTATGTCTGTGTGCTCTAAGATCCAGTCTGAAGAAAGAGATTAACAAATCACAGATCTCTGAGTAAAGAATACAGACATAGCAAACTAAGAAGGGCAGGCTTTTGTGGAAAAAAAAAAAAAGAAAAAGAAAAAAAAAGTATAGTTTTCTGAGAGACAGTGCATGGTGATAAATGAAGAATTCTAGCTATGCAGAGGCAGAGTTGGAGAGGAGTGTAGGGGAACATGACCTGTTCAGCTGGCACAACATCTTGGTGCAGAGGTGCGTAATTTTTTGGATGTAGAGAGGAGGCTGTTCCAGAACTGATTCCTTCCAACAGGGAGGAGCTGGCTGGTCCTGTGAAAGCAGGAGGGGTGTAAATGGGAGTGATTATGAAATGACAGTATATTACTTAGGAAAAAGTGACAATAGAAAAGTGTTTGAAATGGACTCCAAGAAGAAAATCTTCAGTAAATATGAAGAACTAGTAACTGAGATCTTATGGGAAGGAAGTCTAGGGTGGAGGGAGAATTAATCAGAGCTGTTGTTTCCTTAAATAATTGATAGTAAGGGCACAGGTATAATAACATCATCTTCCAGGGAAGGGCTCAGAAAGCTGAGTGGAATGCCAAAATCACAAGCTCCTCATTCATTTCAGGGAGAGGAAGGGTGCCTTTAGAAGGTGCAAAGCAGCTTGTTTTATCCAGCACAAACTGTGCGGGAAAGGCTAAAAGAAAGAAAAAGCTATCAAGGACATAAAGGGCAATAAAAGTTGTTCTGTAAGACTTGGGATCTCTGGGGTTCTGTAACCCGTCTAGTAAGAGAGAGATCAAAGACCATTTATGTCTGCTATTCAGTGAAAAAAGTCTAACAAATAACGCTATGAAATCTGGGTGTTTTGTCTGGTTTGGGTTTTTTTCTTCTTTAGACATATAACATAATAGTTGCCAGAAACAGAGCTGAAGAGGGGATGTTTTCAGCTGGAATAGAGAGGAATGGGTTGGCAGGGTAAGGTAGAGCATGGCCTGGAGCAATGCTGTCTTTAGGAGTTTCTGGTGCACAGACAGGCAAAGCTCAGAAGACTGGTAAAAGAGCAAGCATAGCATCTGTCTTGAAACAGGCAAAAAAGAAAAGCTGGGCAATTATAGATATATTGGCTTCACTTCTTGGGTACAGGTTAAAATGATCCATCAAACCACTTCAAAGTAACTAGAAGCAGGGGGAGTGAAGAGATGGTTAAGAGTCAGCAGTCCTGAAAAACTGTATCAAACTAAAATTAATTCTGAATTAGTGGTAGCCAGAGGGCTAGTGAAAAAGCCTTAGATAGCTGTCATCTTGACTGTCATTTATGGCATTTTTACAAGTAAATCGGGGATAGGTGCTCAAGATAAAATCACCATACAGTGAGTGCCAGACTTTTCAGAAAAAAAAATACACTGATAATAGTTATGAGTGACTGATTATGAAACTTGAGAGACTCCTCAGGGATGTATCCCGATTCTGGTATTCAATATTTTCTTCTAGATCTTGGCTAGCAGAATAAAGACCACACTTAGTAAATCTGTGAATGGCACCATGCTGGCAGGAGCTACAAGCACACTGAAAGATAGGATTAGAATTAACTAGTTGGAGGAATAGTCTGAAAAAAATTGGATACAGTTCAGCAAGGACAAATGAAAGATTGCATTGCCTGATGAGATACTGGCACTGCCAGAAAGGATCTGCTGAAATGGATCATATTCTGGAACACCATCAGCTGTGCGCTGGTGGTGCATAAGGATGTTATTTTAAATTACTTCTAAGTGAATTCCTGTGTCAAATATGCATTGTCTACAAGATAGGTGTCTACAAGATGCCCCTTGTGCTCTGGTCAGCTTTGGTAAGGCCTTAGCTGCAAACTACGGCCCACTTTGAGCTCTGCGCGTCCAGAATGTGGTGAACAAGCTGGGAAGCCCACTGGAGAGCAGCAGGAGTGATGCTACTTCTGACAGATTGACCCATAGGAAGAGACTGAAGAAAGCAGAGATTCTTACCCGGAAGAGAAGTCTACAGTAAGGCATAAGAGCTTTCAGTACATAATGAACTCGTCTGTACTCTGCATCCTTGGCAAGTACCACTGAGGTGGAGCAGAAGAGCACCTTTGACCATCCCAGGAGAAGATACAATGTTTTTAAATTGAAATAATGAGCATTACATTAAATAATGGGGAAAAAACTCTCCCAGGAGAAGGACACTGCAGTCCTGGAATAGGTAGTCAGAAGAACAACCATCACTGAAGCTTTCTAGGACATTTATTGGGAGTGACATGCATGACTCTGTTTTGAGGTATAGATTTGGTGACCTTTTGAAATCCCTTCCAGTATTTTTTATATTTTATTATAGCTATGGCTGTGATGTTACACCTGTGGGATGATGCTAGGAGATGTACTTGTACTGGAAGAAGGGCCTTAACAGTAGGCTGAAGCAACAACTCCAGAGACTTCAGGGGGAAGAGAAGGAGCAGGGCAGGAATAGTGAGCACCAATAGTTAAATGGTTACCCAGGACAAGGCGAACAACCTGTAAAACCAGTGCTGGCATTGCTCTGGGTTGTGGGTAGAGGAGACTTGGATTATGGGCTTAGTGTGCTATGGTACCAGTCCGTGGTGCTGCTCTGTCAGTGTCATGAGCCTCTTCAGTCCCGTGACATGGGATGGTTAGCCTGGAGCACAGATCCCTGGTGACAGTACCTTCTAGCAGTTCTGCTTCTGTTTTCTGATGTTGCATTCATATCTGTATTGACTCTGCTTACCTTCAAACATGTCTTGATGTGTTTCCTCTTCTTTACAGAGGAAGAAAGACAACTTCAAGCAAACAACCGGGATTTTAATCTGCAGTTTGAATATGCTGTAAGTAACCAGCATGTGTTGTTTCATGCAGATGTAGTCACAGACGTAGCTGCATCTGCTTCACGTCTTACATGTTGTTTCGAGGGGGTGACATGACTGCACACTAGCTGTGACTTTGCAAACAAGGCACACATGTGCCAGATGAACCATCAGAGGTGGTTCATTACTGAGTCAACCACAGGGAGCTCTGCCTTTGAACTCAACCCTGCAGATGGGCAGTTTAAGGAGAGCTAATGTGGGAAGAGCATAACGCAGTGACTTTGCACACTTCCAGAAAATGACTTGTGAGTCAAAGCGTTTGCAGGATCAGGCTCCAAGGACTTGCAATAACAGAACCTGGGGGGAGTTTTCAGCTGGAAATGTGTCTCCATTTAAAGTAAAGCAGGAAGGGAAATGTGTCAGTTCCTCAGCTCTTGCAGTGGAATCCTCTCTGGCAGGAAGGTTTTGAATCAGGCCTTTTTGGCTTCCTGACAACTTTATTTCCATCTCCTTAACAGCCTACTTAGGTTCACATTTTGCCATGAAATCTGTGATTCCAGGAAGCATCATGACACAGGCTGGCTGTGACCCAGGTCTGCCAGGCTACGGTGCCAGGCAGCCCCTTTGGCAACTTGATTTCCAAAACTTGTGGACCATTTGCTGACACTGTGTGCAGAGGAGGGATAACTCAGTTGCTAAACCTGTACTGCCTGGCTGCAGGGTCATCTCCTCCTTGAGAGGATCCTGAAGCTGCATTCTTTCAAAGCGTTTGCAGCTGCCAACTGATAGTGAAACGAATTTTGTGAGTTTTTGTCCTCTGCATATCTGAATTCCAGTGGTGAAATTCATCCTTCAGTTTTACTCAGGAGATCCTTCAAATTGTGTTTTGGTTTAGGGACATCACAAGTATTTTCTCAGTAAGAACTGAAAAAACATTTCAGAACACTGTAATTTCTTGTGAGACAGAAAGTCTGACTTGCCAACAGCTTTGACTAAAGATCTTAATGTAGCTGTTGGGAACATGAACTGGGTGGTTTTCAGTGGTCACCTTTCATCCATGCACTAACCAACACTGGTTAGAGACTTCCTGTGTACAGAGCTGCTGCATGTGTCCTGAATATGAAATGTTTTGTATTTAATATATGTAAAGGGCCATGCAGCACAAATGTCTTATCAAGTCTGGTGATTTGAGCCTGGGAAAGCACATTTGATTTGCACAGAACCTGCCAGTAGAGTACTAAAAGACTTTAAGTGGTGATGCAAGCACTGCCCTAACTGTACAGAGCTGCTTATCTCCAATATGCAAAAGTTCCATTTATTAAGCCACATTACCATGGTGTGTGAAAAGGACTAACCTTGCTGATAAGTTGCTTCAGACCCCATACTATAGATTGCTGGGTGCATCTGGACATGTGAAAAAGGGAGATAGTCTCCTGGTACTCTCCCATCAACATATGCATGATGCTTCTGAAAGTTAGCTCTTTGAGTGCTGTAGTCCACTGCAAGGGTCAAAGGCAGGCCCTTTCTTCACGTTCAGATTTGTCTGAACACGGTGAACCTGCACTGCTGAGCACTGGGATGTGATCCAGGGAGACCAAGACTGCACGTTGGAGCCTGCCCTGGGCTCCTCAGGCACAGCAGCTATTGGTCTCAGTTGTCTTTCAGCATGCTGATATTTTCTGGACGGAGTAATTTCTGTCTTCTGCAGCCACAATCCACCCTCAATATGTCTTTCCCACTCTCTTTTATTTAATTTCACCTTTGTACAAGAAAACAATGGAAGTGTTTGGGCTGTCTGTGCTTCAATTGTGGTGCTCAGGTCTTTGGGACATGAGAATTTGCATACGTGGGTGGCTGCATGGTGATTTGAGTCTTCTTTATAGAGCCAGGAGGAGAAGAGCTCTTGGTCCCACAGCAAGACCCGTTAGTCCTTGCCCTCCTGCACAGTAGCCTTGCCTTCTCTCAAGACACAAGGAATGTTGCACCAATAGCTATTCTGACCTAATAAAAGGGACACCGGGCAGAAACTGGAAGGAAACACAGCAATATAATAAAGTTTAGAAAGTATTTTAGACAGTGAAGGCCACAGGAGTGGAGTTACTTTAGTTGGTAACTTAAGCCCCTGCTAGCCATAAAACCTATAGAACAGGTTCTCGTAACAAAGCTAGGTGAGGCGGTAAATGTTTCTTTAGGGTGAGGCAGTTGCTGAGAAAGGCCAATAAGGAAAAGAAAGGGAAATGCCAACAGAGACATACTGCATTGCCTTACTGCTGTGGCCAGGCTGTATGTTGCAGCTGGTATGAAGGTTCGGGGCTTTCATTAACAAAAAAGTTTTATTATGTAGGCATAGATAAAAGGTACAGAGATGCTTTGTCCTTGTTTAGTATCATTGAGAACAGGGAAGTGGAAAGTACAATCAGAGGTGGGTGTGCTGTCCATGAATAGTTGGTGGTTATCGTTTCTTCCCGGTGCAAAGTCTACAGGATATCTGTGAAGTGAGAAGAGAGGAACTGAGAAAGTCTTGAAAACTCTAATGTGTATGGAGTCTGACATCAGCTCTGGCAGCTGCTGAAAGCTGGCCTTCCTGGTATGAAGCAAGACTCACGAATATGCTCAAACCAGCTTTGCTGGAACCTGAAGCTGCACTGTGGAAAGCTGCATCTGCCAGTACGTGCAAGGGCACGTCCAGATCCCTCACACTTGGACTTGCAGGAGACTTCACAGGGCAAATTCTCTCCCAGAGCTCATCAGAAAATAAGCGAGAGGCCAAGCTGCAGTGTGTTCCTGCCACTCTGCCACAGCCACAGAACCTCTTTTGCTGAGCACTGGCTGGGCGGGAGGGTTGGACGGTGAGAGAAGCTGGACTGATAGGGTAGCATGAGGCTAAGAGGTGGATAGGAGCTGCATGCAGTGGAAATCCCTTTAACAAAAAGGCTTCACAGTGAGGTGGAGAGACAGCTTCAGAGGGAGAACTGAATACACCCCATGGGCAGATGAGATGTGTCCATGCAGTGGGCTGGAAGATTGAGGTGGTCTCCTTCATCTGTGTGAACAGAGGCTGTACAGACTGACAGGCAGACAAGGGAAGTGTCTCTTACCTGAAGAAGCCTCTTAGGTGTCTTCTGATGGGTTTTGCTGTGATTAAATAATAGGAAGTGTCTGTGGATAAGGGCAGCAGCTTTACGCAGTTTCAGTGACCTTGGTAGGTCAGGATTTATTTGGACTTAGTGTGAAGACTGAAGCTGAAACTAAAGCTTTCAGTGTGCTGCAACCCCAGACATCTGTGGCCTTATCCTGCATGCAAGAACGCAGTAGCTTAGAAAAATAAGACAAACTTCAAAACAAAGTGCTGTGCAGTTAACTGGAAGGGCTGAGTGTGAAGGTATGTACTACCCACCAGCTCACAAAATTAGTTAGGAATGACTCAGAAACCAAGTGTGAATGAGTGGCATGAAACGGCACTTAGTGCAGCACAAAAATGGACTCAGTATAGGTCAGTAAAAATGAAGTCAGGTCCTAATTCCATGTTTATCCACACTGCAGACAGGAAGATCCTTCCTGACTTCAGTAAGAGACATGCCTGTGTAAAGACTGAAATAAAGTGAAAAGCCAGGTGCCAGCTGTGGTCCAGCAAGATTTAGGGGCTTTAATTGAGGTTCATATCCGAGGCAATTCAATCTGGCTACACTGTCGCCAGCCTGCCTGCACTGTCCCCAGCACAGATGCAGAGGGGACTGCCCCATGTGTGTCCACCACGATGGGCTCTCTCTCTATCAACACTCTAGAGAAGAAAATCTCTTCTGAAGGCTTTCAATGTTTAGTCTGATCCCAATTCCCTTTTATTTCTTCACTTTCACGTTGGAATTTAGCACAGCTGCACTGGACGTCACAAAGGGCTGCAAAAACAACTTTGAAATTGGCTTTCAGACAATAGGAGAGGAAATGCAGGGCCCATGAGTCAATGACAAATTTCATCTTGGATCAGGATCTAGGGTCAGACCAGCATCCTTTCTGCAGGACCAGCAGCGAGGGGACTGCTTGGACTCTGCTTTTGTTCTCCCTGGTCACCTGATGAATTCTCTGGTGAAATAGGAGGGACGTATATAACTTTATATGGCCAATACACATTGCCCTGGCCTGGATCTGCAGCTGGATTATCTGTTTGAAATTTAATTAAAGACCAAAGAACTCTGATAGTGGGCTCAGACTCTGCTCCACTTCCTCTGCTTGCGTGCTTTGAGCTGAGAATGATTCCTGGTGGGTTATTCTCAAGGACCTTTTCATTATGGTCAGGATGCCCCAACCTGCAAATGTTTCTCAGTGTTCATCACACTCAAGGTTGAAGGGAGTGTTGTCTGATCATGTAAAAAGTGGTGTGAGTAGCCCCTGAAGAAATAGCTACAGAAACAACCTGCGCTGCTCCTTCTGCATTTGGGAATATGAGGGTGTTAGCTGGATTAATCCAAAGACCAGGTGAGGTACTGTCAGGGAGCAGCCACAGCAGGGCTGCCCTATGAGAGGGGACAGACTAGGAGTTGAGGGTGACCCCAGCAGAGGCAATGCCCTCACTGACCAGGGTGCAGTCCTGCAGCATCTGTTTGGAGGGGACAGAGCAGGATGCTAATAATGGGGCCCATCCTGTCCATCCCAGAGAAGGTGAGGTGATGAACCAGGTTCAGAGTCTGTCCAGGGAGCCCCAGCCAGGAGTGGCAAGAGACAGGGCAGAAGACAAGGCTACACCATAGGTCCAAAGTCCATCCAGGAAGCAGAGCTGGGTAAGTTCATCAGGGAAAATAGAACAGATGTCAGGCTGGAGACTGGCACTCCTACAGCATAGCTCAAGCAAAGATGAGGGCTAAAGTGGGGTCCTGAGCCCTGGGCAGGTGTTGTGGATGTAGATGCCAGGTGAAGTCAAGGCCCGTAAGGCCCTTATAAGCACAGAAATGTTGAACTGTGCCAGACGTGAGCCGCACTGAAGTCCATAGACTCCTTGAGACCAAGTCCTTCGCTCTTCGTTTTATCTTAAACCTCATGGAGACAAAAGTGGTTGGAAGTCTGGTCATGTGAGACCTCAATGAACAGGGTATGGTGGTTTGGAGTTTGCCTCCTGTGCACCACTCGGCAGAGCTCTGCCCTCCCCTTCACTTCTCCTCCCTGCTTGGCAGCAACTTCAGGTACGAAGCTGAGTGGGAGGAGAAGGCAGTGTAGTCGAAGGAGGGGACTAAGAGATAAGACATTTAGATCCTGTCTGTGAGCAACGCTGTGAGGTCATCAAGCCATGCCACCTCCGTCTGCCTCTGTGTCCACCTCTGCACCACCATGATGAGGACACTCACCACAGTGATGATAATGGGATGACACCAGGCAGAAGTTATAGCATAGGAAAACACAACCAGTGACCACATTTTCCTAGAGATTTTCCTGAACTACCCAAAGTGGAATGGGATCCTGAAACTCACTTCATTATTGCTGCCAAGAGGGGGTAAAGGGGTTACATTTGTAAGAAATTCCAAAGCCGCTAAAAAGAAAAGAAAGAAAAAAAAAAAAAAGGCAAAATGAAAAACCTGAAAAGGATTGTAGGTTTGATATAGATCTCTTTGTTTCTCGTGTTTGGCCAGTCTTTTACTTCTGGGGGTCAGGATAAGATCTTTACAGGGACCAGATGAACTCTCTCAGCATCCTGTTGGCCTTTCTCTGTCTTCTGCTGAGTTGGGGCTGCTCCCCACCATCAGGAATAAGGCAGTGAACTTGGTAGGCTTAAAACTGATCTGGTCCAATTGTTCTGTACTCCCTGTGAAAACAAAGCCTCTGTGGCACCACATGCCATGTTACATGAGTTTATTAAATATGTCCTTGAGCACATTCACAACCCTATGGTCACATTTCTGCATATGGCATCTGCATGCCTTCGCACTGCACTGCTGCAGTTAGACAAAGGGCCACTGAATTGCTCTCCCGCTGCCTCCTTGCCACGCTTTATCAAAGCACCTGGGAAAGCTGTTTCTGCTTCTCAGCTGCTTCATTGTCTGTACCTTGTGCTACACAGGTACCAGAGAAATTGCCAGGTGTCGTGGCACAACACCTCCCTGTGGGATTGCCAATATTTTGCTAAAATTTGCTTTGGGCCAGGTTGTCCAGCTGCTAGAAACTAATATGTCCCCAAGCCAGAGGTGTAAGTTCAAAAGATCAATACGCTGCCATACCCCGCCTTTTCTAGGTATCACCCTTTAGCCCCTGTAATCTAGCCATGAAAGCAGCAGTGTCTCTTATTTCCAGTGACTTTTATGGTGAGGAGATGATTTGTTTGCTCAGTGAACAAAGGTAGGAGCCATCTGCTGAGCGTTTGCCTGCGGTCGGACGTCACAGGCGGGCTTCTGACAACACCCCCAAAGTAACAGCTCATCTGCCAGATCTGGACTTGTGTAACTGTGGCGCGATGAGCACTATTCTTAGGGACAGCATTTCGGTGGAGTCACACCTCCAGGAGGTGTGAATCTAGCCCCTGAAAAGAGCAGATGAGAATAATCTCTCACCCACAGACAACGTTGCTCTTGTGTCAAGCTTCGCATCTGGAGAGCTTGAGGCTGACGGTGGGTAACCACGCCTGAGCCTATTCGTTTAGGACACAGGTGCATGCGGGAGCTGCCCACGGTCAACCAGAAGTCTTGAACAGATCTGGCAGCGAGTGTAAAGCTCCCATCTTAGTGCTTGGCCCATAGAGGTCCTTTTCTTAAATGTTTGATTTTCATAAATCTATAGGAGAGCCAGAAGTTCCAGTAAGGTCTCTTAATACTTAAATGCTGCTTCAAAGATGTTTCCTCTCCATCCCTTCGCCCATATGGGAGTCTCCCTCGCTGAAGGCAGAGCATGGGGGAGGTAAGGCAGATGACGCTTTAGAGGCATTGCTTACAAAATGATGGCTGCATATGGACTGTTTAACACACTGCGGTGCTGCAGGTTCCCCTCCCATCCCAGAGTCCAGTTCTGGTTCAGCTCTAAAGGAGTGACAGGGAGCGATGGTGTTAAGCACCATGGAGTAGGGTAAGATCAAAAGCAGAGGCCAACTGAGATTTCCGTGTAGTCAACCAAGAGCCCAAGCTATCAAAGCACACAGCCCTGGAGTATTGCATGAAAACATAAATGGTATCTTACACAGAGCTTCAACTGTATCTGTGATGTGGGAAGCAGAGCTTTGAACTAGAAAGGCTGATGTTTTCCCTGGTTTGTTTTTATCATCTAATATTGATATTCCTTTAGCCCCTGACGGCCATGAACAAGTTGCTTGTTGAATTAGAAATCTTCGTGGTGATTATGAGGAATTCTTTTTGTCTAGTGCTTAGTTTTAATGATAGATTCTAGAATAACGAGAAGATCCACTATAATACTCTACTGTGGTCTGTAGTGTCCTAGTGTCCCAAAAGGCAGTGCATGTCAAACAATATCACAATCCTGTACAACTATGGAGAAAATATTGGATGTCCAGATTCCTGCAGTTAAGCATTTGGAGGCTGTTATGTCTGGGGTTTTTACCGTGCCTAATGGCAATAGGAAACAAAATGAATGGCTCTGGTTCATTCAGTGGTTTTCCTGACGTAATTAATGGACAGAAATAGAAGGCAGGAATTGAAATAAACCACTCCCATTCTTTTCTTATCCCCCTCTGAGATTTTTGCAGGCAAAGATCTGTAAACTTTATGTGAGTGTTTACTGAGTAGTTTTTCCCATGTTGTATGTGACCCTTTGAATTCTGTTGACGCACAAAGGTCATGTCCCCTGTACTTACTTTGTCCTGCAGCTACTGCCTTCTCTAATGTAAGTGGTCATGATATTTTTCTTCAGATTAGTAGGCAGGGAGCATTTTAGATCCATTTTTTATTAAAAAATCTGCCAAACTCTGTGTCTGATGGACACAGTCTTGTCAAGCTATTTAATTCTCTCTATGTTGGGTTTGAAGAGGTTGCTTCTCTTCCATTGCTTCTGTTTTAGCAGTCTCTGGGGAGCCTGGTGAAGAGTTTTGAAGTAAATCAAATTTAGCTATGTGTCATGACATTTAGATCACAGGCAGAGTTAACCACACCCGGAGATGGCTACATGATGCCAGGAGACAGGCAATATTGTTTATATGATGATCAGTGATAAACATCTTTTCTTGCTGGAGTGTGATCAGAGGGAAGATTTGGCTTGCTCTTCTATGAAGGGTGTTTCCATCTCTGCCCTTTTAGAGACTTATTCATTGGCTTGTACAAGGCATAAAAGATGAAGTTAATGCTGAAGAATGTTGCTGTACTTTGTGTCTGGACATAGCGAAATCCAGTAACTGCCTAAAATGGAAGAGCTTCCCTCATACACACCTTACAGTAGTAATCTTAAATAATTGATTTAATGATGGAAACATGTTGATGTGTGTCAGTTTAAATGTCAAGATCCTGGATTAATGCATGGATTAGAAGTGGCCTGTGATTCATACTTAGTAGCTTCTGTTCTCCCACCAGCTTAGCAATATCTAAAGGTTATTACAGTACTACAATAACCATTTTCTCTTCTGTTGAACCAGAAAATCTATTACTGAATGAAGGTTCATTGTGTAATATCTGCCTCCTTGTGCTCTCACACCCTGGGTTCCCTGGGAGGGGGTTAACAGACGTCTTCTGAAGAGCTTCTAAGGGGCAAATTTTAGATGTGCTGGCAACAGATGGCATACAGGCTTCCAGGACTAAACCTGAACGAGTGCTTGATAAACTCTATATGAGAAGAAGGTCTAGCACACTTAAAAACTGAAGGGACAGCCCAAGCTGGTGGGCTTAGTAAAATGGATTGAATCTGTCAGATGGCAAGAATTGGACCAGAGTGCTCTGATCTTTGGAGAAGAAAATACCTAGTTCTGTAATCTTGAGCTTGGGTCTTTCTCTGGTTTGAAGAAGACAGATAGGGAAGCAGCCACTGCTTGTGGATGGAAGGGCCATCTGCAATTAGAAAAGGAAAGTGGAAATAGGGAACAAAACTGCAACTCACTGAAATGGTGAGTTCTTGTATTAGTGGCTGTTTGCACGACACCACATTCAAGTGATCTTTGTGGAATAGAAACAAGCCATCTCTTCAAGTTGCTGAGTTGAGAGGCTGCTGAATCAGCTGAAAATAATAATGTTGTGTTCTGCTCCTGGGAGGACTCATAGGTCCTGTGGCGTTGTCCAGCCAAATGGTGCTTCAAAATCTTGGACAAGTTATAGATAATTGACGTCAGTGTGTTTTCTAACACTGCTTTGCAGACGCTACTAGCAAAATTGTGTTCTGGTTACAGTTTTTCTATTTGTGCAACATGTAAGTAGGAAGACTATTAATAAAGGCAAGATGCATCTCTGTGAGCAACTACATGTACCTGTATTTACCTGCAGTTGCACTGGCATAAACTAAGCATCATGTTTTCCCCAATTCCAAGTGGAATTCTGTCTATTTATCTAGGATCAGCATGATTGTGTGGGGGAAAAGGAAATGTTTTTTGAGCTGCTGTTGGAAACAATGCTATTGCTAAATATAAGCAAGTAAAAACACGGTTGAAATGGGTTGTGCTGTTATTTTGTTTCCTGTTTTACCAATCCTATTTATTTTCCTTTTTTTCTCTACAGAACAATTCAATTAAAACATCGAAATACAACTTCTTCACTTTCCTGCCTCTCAACCTGTTTGAACAGTTTCAGCGAATAGCCAATGCCTACTTTCTTTTCTTGCTGATTTTGCAGGTATGAATTCACCGTGCTGTTCCTATCAGATTGCGTTGTCTGTTACCAAAGACAGTCTATGTATTGATAGTTGTAATAAAGTGCAAGCTATATCCCTGTTATGAATTAGTGTCTTAGTAGTAGTAGATAGAAAGTAGGGCAGAAAAAAAGCAATTTCCGCTCTTACCTTTGGATATGAGGGTTTGAACTAAATGACGAAAAAAAATTTAATTAAAGTTTTCAACAAATTGTGTACCTTTTTCATTACCTGTCCTACCACCCCTTTGTCTGTACATGTGAGTGCTGTCCCCACATTTGCAGCACTCATTCCTCCTATAGAACAAAAGGAAGTCCTCTCTTATCCATCGGTTTAAAGGCAAATTTCGTCATCAGTCTCAACAGCGAGAAGAACAACAAATTTGTAACCTGTACTGTTTCCCTGGGAAAGAAGGAGTTAATATGAGGAAGGCTCAAAGTTGGAGCTAGTTTGCATAGAGCTGAATATTGCTGCTCCCTGCTCAGCAGGGTGAGGAAGGTGTCTAATATAGAGTGTGTCAGACACGGACAACACTATTGAACCCTGTGGCTCATAATGGCATTGGGTTGCACTTTGCCCATCATTGCTGGTAATACTACTCTGCCTGAAAGCTGAACACAATGAAGACAGGGCTATCAGGACTTCTACCCCTTTGCACTTTGCTAAAATATAGATAAATGCAGTGTACTCTGTTGTTGCTGAGTCATACTGGAATACACATTATGAAAAAAAGGGTATAATTTTATGTTTCAAGTATGGTATTTTAAATCTGAGCATTCAGTGCACACAAATTTGCAAATTACCTTTTTCAAGTGCTCTTTTTCAATTTCAGCTCAAAGAAGCATGGGTGAAATTATTAAGCCTGTAGCAAACTACATATAATCTTCTTTACTTATTCACTGGGAATGAATTTGGGAAATTTCAGCCTGTGTATATTTTTCAAGAAACTAGTGAAAGTGCCTTTTCAGTTAAGCTGGCAGTACTGTTCCTGTGTTGTTGTACTGCACTCTAGCTGTTTGTCTACCGAATTCATAGTATTTCAAACTATTTGCTTTAAATTATTCCGCTGTGGTTTTTGCTGAACCATCTAGGAGCTACTGTGTATAAAAGCATACAGGTTTTTCTGCTACCAGCATCAAGGTAGGCTAAAGAGGGCAGCCATTAGTCTTTTATATTTACATATTCCTCCATTTAATATTTTTTCCCTCTTCTGCCCGCTCACTCCATCCGTGGAGCACTGGGAGTGTCCCTTCTTGCATCAGGAGTGGATGTGATGGGCAGGCTGTGGGGACTCTGCCTCCCCACTCCTTTCTCAGAGCCCAGTAGGACATGCATATTCTCAGTTAGTGAGAAGGTAGCCGTTACGTGTCTCTGCAGCCTCCACAGCTGAGCAGGGCTATGCTTGCCTCTAAACATCATTCCTCCTGGCTGGATTTGGTGGTTGTCTGGATCTGGGTTGTGGCAGGAAGGAGCTATCTTAAAGAGCAGCTCTCCACCCTTAAGCATCTGTTTTCATGGCATAAATGTCAACTTCACAATGCACATGGAGTTGGCACCACACAGATCGAATCTGATGGGCACAGAGATGCTGGGGTAAGACATGCATCTCTGCATCACCAAAGGCATGACAGAGTCACCTTCAGCTCTTGGGTCCTCTATTATTAAAGATGTGGGAAACAAAAATGGCTCTGTTGATCTTGGAAGAGGAAGGTCAGCCTTGGCAACAGCTGTGTGGTTTTTATTGGTAGTAAGTTTACTTCAGCAAATGTGAAGAGTTATTGAAACAAAAAAATAGAGAATTTTGAAGGCTCTGCACAGCAGGCCTTGCTCACATAGCTCTGGGTCCCTCACAGCAGGCTTACCCATGTCAGTGCCCCTGAAGAAATCCACTGGGGACTTTACAATCCTAATGTCACAAACGACAAGAGAGAGCAACCCACGACACTTCCTGACAGTTCCATGTTTATATCCTAAATTACAGCTTGTTTTGTAAGCAAAGCATGGGTTCCCTGGCTGTCCCACCTTTGTGGGTTCACATGTAAGTGATAGAGCTTCATTTCTGTCTCCATTCTGTATTCAGATATCATAGAGAAAAATTATCTGCAGCTTCCACAGAAAAGAGTGTTTTGTTTCCATCTGTTTACTGAACTGGCAGGAAAATTCTCAACAGATCTTTTCTTCCTACAGTTGATTCCTCAGATTTCCTCACTGGCCTGGTTTACAACGGTGGTGCCCCTAGTGCTGGTGCTGGCTGTATCGGGAGTCAAGGATGCCATCGATGATTTTGTAAGATCTATGTTGCTGACCTGTACTTAGGAGTTTGCCTGTGAATCTTCAGCACAATGACTAAAGCAAACCACTTAAAATAAACAAAGTCAGTGGCAGGCCATTGGAGAACTGGTCTGTGGCCAAGATGGTGTCTGAGATTAGATCCCCAAATCTGTGGTTCATTACCTAAAAAGGATCTAGAATTTCCATTCTGCTGAGTAGCCCAGCAGCTCCACTGACTTTCTCTGAAACTGCTCAGCTTCTCTGAAAAGGTGGTCACCAATAGATACGTCTGTACGCATGCATAGAAATCTGTTCTTAGGGTTCCACTTTGGAGAACTCATCCTCTGCCATCTAGCTGCAACACAGGTAAAGAAATGTTTGGTAGGAAGAAAGTATACAATCTGTGTGTGATTTTTCACACTTGCACAGCTTTGGCCAAAGTCTGCTCACATCAGAACTAATGGTCAAAGTCCTGTTAGCTTTGCAGGGTGACATTAGAGCTAAGTTTTGTTTCTGATTTCCTCTCATTATTAAATAATTTTGATTCTCTACGGAGACTTGGTGCAACTTTCCAGGTAGGCAGGTGAGAGGTGGCGAGGTGCTCTCCCAGAGAGCAATGACAGAATGTCTGCAGCCATTTTCCATATCAGAACAGGGGAATGGATTTGTCTGGGTGCTTAACTTACAAAACTGTGACAGGCAGGACCAACACCAGTGAGTCAGGACTATGCTAAGTGATGTATAAGGTTCTACCCTCCTTCCCTCCAAGAGCAAGCCCTGTGTTGCCTGTTGCTCTTTGCAGTCCAGTTATGCCCTATGTTGCTAGTGTAAACATGGGCTTGATATGACTCGGTTGTGTCTCTAAATCTGCCTGACCTATTCAGCCAGCTGGGTGAAGACCTAAAATGTTAATGAACTGCCTACAGCTCCTGTGTGCTTATTTTCCCGGATATACCTTCTGATGTTCTGATTTTCACAATTTTCAGAATCGACACAAAAGTGACAAACATGTCAACAACCGCCCAGTCCAAGTCCTAATCAATGGCATGTAAGTCCTTTTTCTTTTCCTGTAATTTTGAAGGGGAAGAGCATTTTATTAGTATTTTTTTCTGTGTGATTCGCAAGGATCACTAAACAATTTAAAACTGAATTGTTTTTCACACCATTAGTTCACCATGCAGTTCTGGACTGTGTCTCATTAATGAACACAGTACCACAATCAGTGTGGACACTATGGCTGTGACCTTGCCCTGACAAAAAGTAAATTCTTTCTGTTCCTGGGTATGTATATGTTTAAATAAGTGATACTTTGAGAGCATTGTATTATATTAGTCTTTACCCTAAAAGTAACAAGCAAGGCTATCTTCCCATTTATGTTCATAACATTTATTTCTGCATTAAGCAAACTAGGCATTATCAACAAGTTATTTTAAATTGAGAAGCAGGAATAGCTTTCTCATATATCATAATACTTTGAGTGTGTGTAGCACTTCTGACTTAGATGTACTCAAAACATGTACTTAGATGTACTCAAAGCTGTGTGCTTTGGACATTGTACAGCTAGCACTGTTCTTTCCTGAAGAAAAGACAGCTTTGGCTTTTGTGGCAGACAGATGTGCTGTTTACTTGCAGCTCCATAGAGTCCAACTGTGCATAGGACACAGCTGTAGGCAGCTGTGAAGTCTCTGGTGACTTTTTTTTTCCATACTATAGATAGCAGTATGTTGTGTAAACTCCAACAGATGATAAACCAGTTAAAAATATAACTGGAAAATGAAGAATAGGAAAATACTTTTTGTGCTTTCTGCCAAGTAAACTAGTTTCTTAGTTTACTGTGTATTAGTTACTGTGTCTAGGAAATGGACATCAGATAGAAATTTTCTAATGTTTTGCCTTTGTTTGAAAACTGGAAACTGTACATCCTGCCTAACTCCAATGAACATTGAAAAAGCAAGGCTGAGCTGAACTCAAGCTTGAACACCCAGTCATGTTTTCATATAGCTCTTGATATTTCTCACCTCCAGATTTGCATGTACAGCTATCATGACTTGGTTACGTTGTCACTTGCAGTTTAGCTGGCTGTCTGCATGAACATCTTGCTTAGTGCTGTGAAGGCCACTGCAGACACGGGCTTAGCTAGGTACACGCACAGCCAAAGCACCTGCATTGACCTTCCTGAGAGCCAGGCCCACACAGAATCATTGCTCTGGCCCCTAATACCTCTTAGAAAAACTAACACAAGTGTCAATTTTCCCAGGTGTTTGAGAAGTTTGCTACACAAAGTAGAGTATTTTTATGAGGCAATGTCGCCCTTTCTGCCTGAGGAGAAGGAAGGGAGCAGCCAGTCCAGACAGAACTGTGCACATGGACTGTGCTGCTATTGTGGTGATGGGTCTCAACCCTGCACAGGTCACCCCATCACTGTTACCTCTTTTTTGTATTGTGCTGGTCCCTTAGCTTAGTATGGATCCGACCACATCACGGCAGACCCTGCTCCTTCTTATCAACATCTCAAGTTCTGATGGCACCTACAGTCTGGCTTCAGGAGCAGACCTGAGTATCTTATTTTCCCAAGTGGTGTTTATGTGCCTACTTACTAGGAGTTTTCTTGCAGGTTAAAGGATGAAAAATGGATGAATGTCCAAGTGGGGGATATAATAAAACTAGAAAACAACAACTTTGTGACGGTGAGTACAGTTTCTCCCCATCCTGCTCACAGCTAGTCCTTGTAAGTACTCTTATCATCCATAAGCAAATGAGTCATTAGTGACAATAACTAACTTGGAGGCCTGTGGTGTGCAGAAGCATTGCAGTGCCATGCCCTCTGACCATGGGAACTCATGCCAAGTCTGTCTGTCCGTGTTCAGGCTGATCTTCTGTTACTGTCCAGCAGCGAGCCGCACAGCCTGACGTACATCGAGACAGCTGAACTGGACGGGTAAGCGAGCCTGGCCCTCGAGTGCAATCACTGCTGACAGTGCAAGGCCAAATCTCTGGTGACCCTCGGTGCTGCTACCTGCCCTGCAATAGCTTTTGTAGCAAGAGTTTACTAATACATAAAATAAAGCTTGGGTCAGTATCTTAAAAGTAACATCTTCTGGCAGATACTTTTGCTCTTTCAGTGCAAATGTCATGGGAGAAGGGAACTTTTATTTTTAGTGACAGTTCTAAAACTGAGAGTTAGTTTGAAATGTGTTCTTGCACTATCCCAGGTCACTGGCAGAAACTTTCTGTTACTTGTGTCTCCCTTAGTCTTTTCTCTTAGCCAGATTATCTGGGTGAGATAATCACAAGCAGGAACTCCAGTAATCTCCTTTGGACTGCTATACCATAATATTAATGCATGCACTCTGCAAATGCCTCCAAACCTTGCTCAATCCAGAGCACAACTGACCACAAGTCAGAGGGCTGCAACTAATTTGTATTAGTCGGAATAAACTGGATCTGACCTCATCTTTATGACCCAATTTGCATTACCTTTTCTGCATTGACTGGAGCTAGCATCAGCTTGAAGGACTAAGCAAGACCTGAGAGATCAAGGAATTGTGTCTCTCCCAGTACCCTACAGACAATCCTCTGGACTTTCCCCGTCTGATTTCTGCTGAAAATGAGCTTGTGGTTTCTGTTCATGCAAGTGCCAGGAGACCCTGAACAAATGCAATGTTTCTTTGACATTGCATTTCAAACTCCCCAGCTAGCTAGTTTCAGGACTTGAGTACTCTTCAGGACCAGAATAATGGGAGAAAATCCAGAGCTCTCCTATATACTCAGATGCCTCAGGGTTCAGTGTGGTATGCGTGGCAAGATAGACAGCTGCTCAGGGAGATCAGGGGACTGGTAGTGCACTTTGTAGTGAAAATGAGAAGACAGAGCCACCTCACTGTCTTGAGTACCACGGTGTCATGTCCAGAATTCCTCTTGCTTGCCTATCTTTGCAACTGAAAGAGACAAATACACCCTTTGGCCAGGTAAAAAAGGCCAGTGATGGCATGGTCCATCAGGTGTCTACGGAAGAATGTCCTCAAGAACAGAAGTGACTTTCCGGGAGAGCTTTCAGTTCACATAGGACTTTCAGTTCGTGTTTTTGTTTCGTGTTATTTGGTACAGTGAAACAAACCTGAAGGTGAAGCAGGCACTGACAGTCACTGCAGAGCTTGGAGAAGATCTTCAGAAACTGACAGAGTTCAACGGTGAGTCTACATGGAAAATTCATTTTTGAGGGGATATGCCCAGCCACCAGAGTCCAGAGAGCGCCTGGGAGTCCTCCTTCCAGGCTATGCCCTGCTCTCTGATAGGACTCCTCTGGATGCAGTGGCAGGAAAACAGAATGGGCTCATTGCAATCTGTACAACAGATACAAACAGCATACATAAAGGGATCCCCCTTCATTTGCAGGTCTTGGTGCCATGCATGGCTATAACCTGAAACTGCAGTGGTGACAATTCTCCTTCTGGCTACGCACTTTTCTACTTTTCTTTTGCATCTGTCTGTGCATGTTGAGACTGCCCACCTTGAACTCCAGTACAAGAGTTTGTGTAATTGTGCAGTGGAAACTTTTCCCAAAACTGAATGCTTAGTTCTAATCTTGAACTACCTTGACGCTGCACTTTTACATTGATGCACCAATGCTGATGTGATTACATTTAGCTTCTGAGCAGAGGTGCTTTCCAGACACCGTGCAGACCTGAGCAATAACTCCACAAAGGATAGGTGGCTACTTCCCAGCCTTGCCCTGCCAGCATTTCTTTCCTCTCTTGATGCCACAATAAAAACTGCATTTTAAGATATTTAAAGACAAGCAATGCAGGTGTGGTTAGCGGGCAATATGTCCTTTCTTAGCATTGTTTTGTATATAAAATATAGACTAGACTAGACTGGACTAGAACAGTAGAAATCTCAGGTGGAAAGGACCTGCAGTGATCATCTGTTCCAATTGCCTGACCACTTTAGGGCTGACTAAAAGTTAAAGCATATTGTTTAAGGTCATTGATGAAATGCCTCAACACTGACAGGGTTGGGGCATCAACTACCTCTCTAGGAAGCCTGTTGCAGTGTGTGACCACCCTCTTGGTAAAGAAATGCTTCCTAATGCCCAGCCTAAACCTCCCCTGACAAGCTTTGAGCCATTCCTATGCATCCTGTCATTGGATACGAGGGAGTATATAGCAGTACATACACCGAAATAAGCCAGACCTGTCAAAACCAGCATACTCCATGCTCACACATCATCTGTCTGCAGAGGGAGGATGGAGGAACAGACCAAGTTGTGTTAGTCACACTCTGCGGTGCCCTGCTGGCTTAGGTACGAGAGCATGATTACGGGAAGAGTCAGTATGGGAAAGGGTGGAGTTAAGTGCTGCTGTCCTTGGAACATCTCAAGGACTGCAGGGTCTCAGGAAATATTTTTAGATAAAGAGGAAAAATAATTAAAAAAAAAAAAAAAAAATCTCTTCGAACTAACTAGCTGATTCCAGAACAAATGGTGCGGACATGGCAGAGAGTTAGCATAGCTGGGACTGTCTCTGCTAGAGCCATCCAAAGGCATTGGTGTTTCTTTTGCTTTCTACATTGAGCTTTAGAGAAATAGTGTGTGTGGTCTCAGTTGAGTGTCAGCTCAGTACATCAGGATTTCTTGGAAGTGGTGGCTGAGATTCTGAGTGTTTTAAGTCTTGAGTAATATGTTTTTACAGGTGCAGTTAGATGTTTTACGTTAATAGTCAGTGGCATGCCTTAATTATTTTCCTGAAGAGGCTGCAGTCTGTATCAGCTTGTAAGCAAAATCTTAATCTTGAATAATTTTCCAAGCATTTTATGTGTAATGTTTATCGAAGGATACTGAATTCTTGAAACTGCATAATTAAAAAAATGCTTCAAAATATTTTTGAACATTAAAACTTCAAAAAATCAAATGTTTGTTTGTCCTTTAAATCTCTATTTTAGTTATATTGTAAATAAGAGTGGCCTCTTCGCAATACTTAAAATGAATAAAATGTTTCCCAGGATGATTTATATTAGGCAGAGTACTGGGAAAAGTGCCTGGAATCAGACCCAACCTTGCATTTCCCCAGCAAACCTCTGTAGAAGTATTGAAATATTTATGTAACTCTTTATCTAATTACTCCTTAAGACAGGAAGAGAGGAAAGGGTTGAGCAGCTAATACAGGCACTCAGTGGAATGCTTAATGTGGGTTATGATGTTTGTTGACATTGCAGTGGTTCAGATAAGGAAGATGCTTGCAAAAAGCTGAACTTCTTTACATGATTTGGGGAACTGGGAGATGAGAAAGGAGAAGATACTTACTACTTACCACATGTAGACTTGGCGGTATTTAACCTTCAGGTGAAATGCATTCAGCTATTGTCTTGCTGTTAATGGGAGGAGGAGACAGGAGGCACAGTGCCCTGCTGAGGTGTCTTCAGCTGCAGAGTTACTGGGGTCAGTGCAGGTGTATTGAGTGAATCTCTAGACCTTCTCACTTTTTTGTGATCAGTCTAATTTGGATGAGTCCTCTGATCTCAGAATCAGTGTATCAGTAATCCAGAGCCAACCACTTACCGGAAAGCAGATGTGGGTGTTGACATGCAAGGTACTCACATGAGCTTTGTCCCACAGCTGGCATGAGGAGGGGCACAGCCTTCCTGGTGGGGGACCATGCCCTGGGTTTCGTTCACCAGGATCTCGTTGTGCCTGTGTTTAGGGTTGCACTGCACTGCACCTCTGTTTTCTCTGTGTTTGGCAAGGGGTTGCAAGGGCTGCAGTGAGAAGGGTCTGGTTACTGTAGGCTTTTAGAAATGATGGAGCACAGGTCTGATTGTTCTTGGATTAGCCAGATGATAAAACAGGTCAGCATAGTTGTTTGTATGAGCTCTGATGTCACATATATCACAGAATTTCCTAATCACTTAATCTTTCAACGCTGATGATTTGTCTGCCCCAGAGTAGAGCTACTTTTCTATGAAAAGAACATTCATTCTTGATTTTAAAGTTTGCAGTGGTGGAGACTACTGCAATACTTAAAGTTATACTGTTCTTCTAGACTTATCTGGATTTTGTTTCCTGTATCTTGAGCTTGATGTGTTTTGTCTGAGAACAGCTGGAAAAGCTGTAGTCTCAGCAAATGTAGATATTTGCAGCCTGTGATCAAAATAACTTTAACGTTCCTGCTGATTATCTGATGGATTCCCTTTCAATAAGTCATATTTTTATGTTCCAGTTCTTTTCAATGCATGCACAGGGCTATGCTTTGAATCTTTAGATGTCAGGTGCAAGTGTTGATTTAAATAATTTTTATACTTAAGTATCTGTTTATAATTTTGTGTGAACATGTTTTATTACAATAAATAAATATAAAGAATGGAAATAGAAACAGGATCTCTGATCACTTACTGTGTCAGCTGCATGGCCAAAGAAAGTAGCATTATCATTTTTCATGTGCCACTGGGACTTAAATTATAAAACAGATGAAATTAAAAAACAGTGAACAAAGTCACCTCACTTAATTACTCTTTTGCACCCTTCAGGCTATGATTTTTCTCGCTTAGACTCCTGCAGTTTGAAAGAAAATGGAGTAGGAATTATGTGAGGTCAGCACTTTCAGCTAAACTTATCCAGTGACATCCTACCACTATGAACTTGCTGTGAAAGGATTAAAAGTATGTTGCTGGTTCAACATTTCTTCTCACCCACATAAAAGCTGTGCAAACTTTGTTTTGCACTCTAGCAGTAAAAAATTGCCATGTTCAAAGAGTAGGATAAATCCAAGTTCATTGTGGTTCATTGGATTATGACATGAATACAGGGAAGGAGCAATGTCCCAAAACATCAGTAAATACAGATGTTCATATTTACTGAATACTGAATCTTGTTACTTCAAAACATCAGGATACAGGATGGGAACGACATGGTCAGGAGTGGACTGCAGCTACAGTGTGAAATATTCCCTCTCTGGGGAACAGCTGAGAATATTACTTTGACTGACATCTTTCTGGGCTAAGATTTTCATTTTTGTTTTTACCTTCCTTTTACAGGTGAAGTCAAATGTGAAGCACCAAATAACAAATTGGATAAATTCACAGGAACTCTTACTCTTCGAGGCGAGAAGTATGCCCTGGACAATGAGAAGATGTTGCTGAGGGGCTGTACTATTAGAAACACAGAATGGTGCTTTGGACTCGTTATTTATGCTGGTAGGTAGAAAAATTGAGGTATGATTTGCAGAGCACAGCAGCACCATCATGGAAGTACATCGCACCCAGTATGCACAAAGGAACGAAGTGTTTTCCTCTTTGGGAAATATGTTTCTACCAGGTGCAAGAATAAAAGCAAAGCAATACATGAGACCCTTTGGCTTAACTCTAGGCTAGAAATTATGCATACTACACGGGATGTAAATCTGAGATTTTTTTATAGCGGTCTGTAAGAGAAAACTGGATTGCAAACACTACATTAAAATAGCCAGTTCTGTCTTGATTCTTCTGGTAGCTTTAGTAGCAGAAGTAGTCTTTTATTTCAGAAATGCATGCAGCAAAGTATGTGAGAGAAGTCTTGATCAATCAGTAAAAAAGAATGTAAAGAATTAAATCTGTTTAAGAATTAAAGATGAATTAAATCTGCCTTTACTGGCCCACACTGGGCCAGTTGGAGTCTTTCTCTCACTAGGCTTATTCAATTTTTTTCATTAAGTGTATTTTATTAAAAATTCCACATTATTTCTATGCAATTTTAATCCATATTGGAGTATCAGCGTCACCAGCAATATCATTGTATGCCATTAGGTCTATGGTTTTTATGAGCATAGACCTTCTATTGTTTCTATACTGCTGTAGACATGTGAGATGATGTATAACATGTCACCAATAACACAGCAGTATCAAGTATTCTGTGAAAAGTAATTAAACCTGAAAGGGAGGATTGACTGTTGAAAGAAGAGAGCAGGTTCAAAATCTGGAATTAATGGCTTTATGTGACTCTCTCTATATCATCTAAAGCAAGTGACATACTTAACCTTTTTCTGCCTAAGTTTTCCACTGGCACTGTAAACTGGACTTACCTGTCTTGAAGAGAGCTGTGATGAATATTTATGCTGTAAAGCACAGTGGGGCCTCAGAGGTAATCAGCTTTAGAACAACTAAGCTTTATTACTAAAATTCACAAGTGTCTTCATCTCTAGGGCCAGACACCAAACTAATGCAGAACAGTGGAAAAACAACTTTTAAACGGACAAGCATTGATCGGCTCATGAATGTCCTTGTGTTGGTGGTAAGTCTGATTAATGTGTCTTCATTTCTTTAGATGTATTATCACTTCCAGATGTTCCACCTCTTTGTCCACACAAATGAGGTAATATCATTAGAAGTGACTAATGATAAAAAGAAAAATTATCTAATAATTTATTAGCAGCCTGAGTTCTGCAGGGCCCCTGCCAGCCCATCTTGCAAAGCAAGGCCATTACATTGACAGCATTAAGGACCTTTCTTCTGAGCTTTTAATTGCTCTGCTCTCCCTTGCCCTGTGTTTTTTTGTGAGAATCACTTTGAAGCCTGAAAATGCCTTTTTTTCCCTAGTAATGTTGTCATTTTTTATTTAAATAAACATTAGCAATTCTCCCTCTTCCTCCTGATTTCTTAGCATCTCTGGTGATGTCTACATAGGACTTGGTAATTGAGTTGTTAATTTACATGATGCCAGCTTCTGGCGTAACACATTAGGGTAAAATGTTAGAAATGGTCTCATTAATACTCAAAACCTGGTGTTTTTAGCAGCTGGGAAATTTGACAACACTAATCTTATATAGCAGATCTAATTTGAGGTTTAAGCTTGTCACTGGTTTTAATAAATGGCGAACAGTTCCAGGCAGAGGTAGTGATTCTTTTGTGGAGACTTTCCCAAGATTTTACCACTTGAGTTTCAAGCTGCTCAGGGAAGGAATACATACACTCTGACACTGCTTTGCTCAGTGTTGCTTGAAGAAAAGCTCTTTCATTTCAGGCTTTTATTTTACTTTGGGTGAAAGCATGCCATGCTTTTTCACGCATGCTGTACCATCTTGGTTTATGACACTGGGAAGGTCCCTCTGTTCCCTCTTCTTGCCTCCTGACCTTGCTCTCCAGCCCAGCCTGGCAGCCAGGGTGGGGCCAGGATCCACCCCAGGTGCTGGAGCAAGCCCTGGAGAAGGCATCCAACAGCAATCTGTCCATTGGAGCAAGGCTATCCTGAGCTCTCCCTCCCCTTCGTAACTTCGTGCCTCCTCAGCACTGGGGCTTATTATAGCACAAACGTCTCCAGGATGGCACCATTCTCCCAGCTTGCCACTTCATCTCAGCCCCTGCTCTCCTGCTTTTTTCGTGGGCACAGGGATGGGAAATGTTAGTTGACAGAGCCAGTTGTGAAATTGTGCCAAAGCAGCAGTGAATAGCTCAACTCCCAGAGATGTGAAGTGGTGGTAAAGCAGTGACACAGCACAGAAAGCCACTCCAAGGTCATCTTCAAGCCCTCTTGAGTCCTTAGTCCATGTAGAGTAAGGACATGCCCTTGACTTCAGTAACCTTACACCAATCTCCACTGAATGAAAATCTTGATTACCATAAACAGCTTGATTTCTTCAGTGTTATCTTCCCTTACACTTAAGAGGACAGCAAAATCAAGAAAGGTTTGGGACTCCTACATTGAAAATTTTGCAAACATTTGAAAAAAATGCACTTTTTCTTAGGTGTTCTGCTATGGTTTAGGTAGAAAGGAGGATGGGGTCTGGGGTAGGGCTGTGAGGGATCCACAGGGCACAGAAACAGAGCAGAGAAAAACTGAATAGGGAACTCAGAATTTAGCATTTGAATAAGGTTTGCCAAATCTCCTCTCATAAGTCAAGGGTCCCACCCAGAGCTTTCAGTCTCTTTGGCCTCTCATTGTGAATGTGAACAACATGAATTTACATCCTGGCTCAATTTTAAAAAGCTGAATAAGTTGCAGTTGATTGCATCAGCCTCTGCCTGGATTCTCGGACGCTGATGGAGCCAAGGGTGTGTTTTTCTCCTTCTCACATTTTTAAGGCACCTAACATTTTGGTGTCTAAATAAAGCTCCATCCTGTCCTAAGAACCAGGCTCTTTGCACATCCAAGGGATGTGGCATCAGGTCCTTCCAGCTCACTGGGTGGTCAAAGGTTCCAAAGTGCAGCCGTAAAAAAGGCAGTGTATTGAGCTCCTCAGCTTGGAAGTAAAAAGCAGCCACAGCTTGCTATAAATAGTTCATTTTAAGTGTGATGAAACTTGTTCCATGTTAACAGTGGCAAACCTATTTCATGTTTTAATCGTCCATAAAACTTTCAGGCACAAAGCAGTGTTTAAGAAGGGTTTGACAATGGTGTCCTGATTATACGTCACCCTGGTCTGTCCCAACAAGGGTTAAACAGGAGTGAACCTCTCCAGATGGCAAGCATAGCTGTTTTTTTTCATGTTTGGGAGTGTTTCTTGTTGATCTGAGAGAGAAATGAGTATTTCTCTGCCAGGGACGCATCCGCCAGCTTCAGGAATGCTTTTTCCTCCAAAACTTACTTTTTAGCTGTTTTGGGGAAGCATGTTTTCTGAGAAAGAGGGCAGTCACCTTCATCCCTTAAACAACTTACTGCTTCAACTTCTGGAGCAGAACTCAAAATGACAATAAAGAAACTGAGACAGTTTGAATTTACAGTCCAACAGGAAATGTTTGTCAAAACTCACCTCCTCTTTACAAAAGTCCTGCTCAGTCCTGCAGATGATCTTTCACAGGCAGTCCATGGGCACGGCCCAGAGAAGAAGGACGTTCACCACATGATCATGCACAAGCCTACTATCAGGGTTTTTTCATGTCCTTCTCTTGCAGAGCTCTGGTTACAGTTACAACACCCTGCACACAGTTGTTTCTCTGCAGAAAAATTAATCTCTAGGGTCACTGTTAACGGCTCAGTCTTTTGCATTTGTCTCAAAGCAAACAGCATGTTAGTGAACTTTGTGTAAGCATGAATATTGCACACAAGTGGAGCTTTTAGGGATGAGACTATTGACATGCAAAATGCACATAAAGCAAAATGAACATAAAGCAAGTGCAGTCGTAGACAAGAGCTGCTGTGATATGGGAAAGTTCAACTGCTGTCTTGCCCCATGTGTATTTCTGTTGCTGAATCAGATGTTGAATTTCCTACATAGATTGTGGCATTCTACAAACTGACAAATTTTAACCTGTGGGGCAGCGAGGAATCATTCAGGATACAGTTATAAGATTAGTTTCTTTTACAAGAGACAAGGTCTGGAGACAGAAGTAATATCTTTTACTTGAACAACAGAAATATCTATGAAATAGATAGTCTTGTCTATTTTCTCTGACTATGTCTGTTAGTTTAATAAAGGACATCACCTGTCCCTGGATCATGACTCTCATGTATCCTTAAGTCCTGATGATTACAACAGCACAATGTTTTTACTGATGGTCACAGAGTTTAAAAAACACTGCACCACATTCCTTACTAGCAAGCAATATTCTCTCAATCTCACAAGTGGAGTAGTTTGTTTGCCTTCCCATGACTAAATAGAAAAGCTACTATGTGGAACATGAATGTGTCCCCTGAAACTCAGGCCATCAGCTCTTTTACCAGCTTCTTGGTATTAAAATTCAAGTTGGACTTATGTGATCTTTTCATCAAGCGATTCAAATGACTCCATAAAAGTATCCTTCCTCCTCTCATAGATTACCTTAGCAATACAACTATCAGCTTTACCAGCAATGTTTCTATGTTTATACCTCAGTTACTGTTTTTAAAAAAGGTTGATTATGTTGTAATGTGATTGCTACTGGGTAGCCGTATACGTAATGGCCCTACTTACAGATGTTTCCTCCCTAATGAAGATACTTGCAAGAGATGATTTTTAATTGCTCTGTTGTGCAGCCTGATGATTCCATATCTACATTTTTATGAGGATGTTGCTTGTTTTAAGTCAAATATTTGGAGAAGTCCGTATCAACAGAAATGGTTCTATTATAATTTGCCCAGTAATAATGTCAAGCTAACTTCAGTTTATCTTTCCCACAATCACCATTTCTACCCTTCAAATATTGGAACTGTATTAGCAGATTTTCAGTATGGTGAAACTTCCTAGTTTTCAAAGCACTGTTAAAAATTAATATTACTGGTTAATAGAAGTTATCAGCTAGTCCCTCTAAGCCTTCATCTTTAAATTACCTGGACCCACTGGATTGAAAATGCTTATTATTAATAGAAAGAGCCACATAGCATTTCTGTCTTTTCTATCTGCTACATCATAAGGGATAGATACTTCTTTTTGCGTCTTTCCTCCTCATTCTTGCAGGACTGTCTGTTGAACGTGTCTGCTTTTTCCACATCTGTTTAGGAGTTTACTCTTTTCTGTTCTTGATATATTATATGACTATTAGATATTAATCGTTCTACAATTTCTTGCAGTTTATATTAATTTCTGTTAACTTCCCTTCTTCCCCTTCTTTTTGTATTCTTTTCCAATTGTTTTGCTGTGTTCTTTTCTTTTAATCAAAAATACTTTATGACCTATATAATGTTTTTGTGTCTATTAAATGGTGTT
The DNA here is from genome assembly GCF_965140245.1 of Athene noctua. Taxonomy (NCBI): domain Eukaryota; kingdom Metazoa; phylum Chordata; class Aves; order Strigiformes; family Strigidae; genus Athene; species Athene noctua. Next base: position 11,821,046 of record NC_134077.1, read on the forward strand.
CCTGAGCAAGCCCCTGTTTTCACTAAGGTGTCCCCTCCCACTTTGAAATTCTCTTCCCAGTTGTTCTTCCCCTAGTTGCTTTAGGCTTCAGGAAATAGGCTTCTCTGAAGTCCAAGGATACACATCACTGGTTAGTGTTGCTTTCTGTTTGCTCAAAGGAAATGTAATCAGATTGTGATGGCAGGTACCAAGGTAACCATTAGTTCTGAGTCAGAGTTTAACTCTCCTTTAGCCATCAGAATGATAGCCAGTGCTGAATTCCACACTGCACAGTGCTGGATTTTCTGTTAGAAAATGATCTTTAGTAGCTTTTCAGAAATGCTGAGGAAAACTGTGATACATCCAGGAAATGTCCAGGCAGTCCTCCAGGCAGTTTCTGTTCCCAGGTGTTTAGCCAGATGTTTGAGGACCCACAGCTCAACTCACATCTAACAAGATTTGGTGTTCTGCAGCCAGCTGCCCATGAGCACCCTGGTTTAGGTGTCTGCCTGGGACTAAAATTCCCAGGTGTTTGAGACCTTGTGATTCCAAATTGCCAGGCTCAGCACCATGTAGTTTTGTCCTTGAGGTAAAAGTGGCATAACTTTTCTGGTTTTCCCCCTTCATCCCTAGGAACACTTTCCTGTGATTCAGGCTGTCCAACTCAATCTGATTAGGGTCCTCTGATTAACCTGTACACAATAAATTCCTTGTTTCTAAAATGCAATATTTTTCTGTTTTTTTGTAGATCTTCGCATTTTTAGCACTGATGTGCCTTATCCTAGCCATTGGCAATGGCATCTGGGAGTATGATAAGGGCTACTACTTCCAGGTCTATCTGCCCTGGGCAGAAGGTGTCAGCTCTGCCTCCTACTCTGGCTTCCTCATGTTCTGGTCATATGTGATCATTCTAAACACGGTGGTGCCAATTTCGCTCTACGTCAGGTACGTGCCAGAACTTCCTTTCAAGTTTCATCTTAAGAGAAGTTTAGCTTTTGCCTTAGCTGGGAGCATCATTTTCACTAGACACAAATGCAACCCCATTGTGGACCATTGCACACAATTACAGTGATGTTTTTTCTTATTTCTGCTGCCTTTGGAGGTCTTTGTCAGGGTTGGAGTGGGGCCAACAGTGAGCCCTGGAAGAGAAGAGGATGATTTTGTAGTTGAAGGGGAGGTGTAGGTGCAGGATGCTATAGGAGTAAGGCTGGAAGCCTGCTACAGTTAGCGTCTTGCTCTCTCCCACTTGCACTGCCCTTCAAACAAAGTGAATGTCATGTTCTTTGAGGTGGCTGTAGGGCTCATGTGAAGAGTGGATTACTGGGTAAGTAGGTGTAATCAGGTTGAGGTTCCATAGTATGTGGTGCTTTATGAGCAGAGTGAATTTTGCTGCTTCCCAGTTGTTGCAGGCAGGCTAGCAGGGGTAGAGTCGGCATTGTGTCCCCAACACTCTCAAAACCTTGAGGTTGGGATGTAGACTGAGTAGGTCTGTATATTTTATCATTGGCACCTAACTCTTCAGACAGCTTTGCTACTGAGACTCTCTTTTGTGTTGGTAAATGGAAGGAATTAACCCCGCTCCTGTCCAATATGTCACACCAGCAGCAAAGTGCAAATTCATGTCATCTGCAAGCTGATACAGCCCTTTGACTGCATAGAGTTACACAATGACTCTCTGTTGTGGAGCTCTGGATCGTTTGAGCCGTGGCTGTGCTCATCCCTGTCACCAGGCTCAGCTCAGCCCAGAGCCCTGATGGAAACTGTCCCTGTCTGAGCACCACTCCTGAAACTGCACCAAGTGAAACTCATTCCTCCCTCCTCACTTTTAAGTCTGAGGACTTCAGAAACTTTTCAGATGCATTTATAAGATGCTTTATAACTAAAGGAAATGAATTTACTATAAGCCTAACAGATCATTTCAGTGGGACTTGCTTCAGCATTGCTTACTACAGGCCATTTAAGGACAACCCTGTCACTACCTTCAAATTTGTCTTCTAATTGCAATCACCAATGGTAGTGCTGAAGATAAAGATCTTGTCCCTTAAACTAATGAATATTCCATCACCTTTTCTTTCTGTTTCACCAGTGTAGAGATTATACGATTGGGTAACAGTTTCTACATTGACTGGGACCGTAAAATGTATTATCCACTGAATGACACACCGGCTCAGGCCCGTACCACTACACTGAATGAAGAGCTGGGGCAGATCAAGTACATCTTCTCAGACAAAACAGGGACTCTTACTCAGAACATCATGTGTTTCAACAAGTGCTCCATCAATGGCAAATCCTATGGTATGTTATCTACTTGTCTTATTCTCTGAGTTTTATTCCATTGTGCCTCTCGGTCCACAGATGTGGTATCCAGAAGAAAGTGTCCTGTAAGAAGCTGCAGTGATCGAGTGCAGGGCTGCTCATCAGGGCTGCCTGAACAGCCCTGATTACATCATTTGTGTATCTTAATATCATTTTCCTGTCCCTTTTCTTTCCCCTTTTTGCCACCCTTTTACCTCCCTTTTTCTGCCCCAGTATCATCCCTACTAAAGAATCTGCACCTTACTACATTTTCCTCATTGGTCCCAGTTTTACTACATAGGTACTCAAATTTGGGTTTTTTTCTGATAACACTACCTTGGTAATCTCAACCTTTTATGGTATTATTGAAATGGTTACCCAGGGATTGCCAACCCTGCAAAACATAACACATAACTCACATAACTCCCTCCCTCTTAGCCACTTGTGAAATCAGCCATCCCTCATGAGGTTATCTGCAATTTTTGTCAGCTTCCCACACTGTTATCTCTCACGTTCAGCAATTTCTCATGTCATGAGCAGCGGTTTTCCACATCCTGTTCAGGTAGCTGAACCTTCGGTCAGCAGCTAGTCAATGGCCTGGTCATTCTTCTTCTGCACTGACATACTTCACTTACCAGAAGAGAGAAAAATTTGTAGAGAGATGGAAAAAATGGGAAATTGTTAGCTCCTAACAGTAAAAGGCTCATTCATTGTACCACCTCGGGCAGTTTTCTTCAGACTGACTAATTGATGAACAACATTAGATTACCACCACTACCCACTCCCCCACCCCCACCCCCCACCCCCCCCCGTGAGAAATTGATCACTTATTCTTAGGTTGATGCTTGTCTTGCCTGTTTTAGACCTGCTGATGGACTAGTGTGCCAGGAAGCTTGTCTTTTTTTTTCTCAGTGCTATCAGATGGACTAATAAAAGAAGTTATGTCTTCCTATAAATCTTGGTTTGTGTATATTTGGAGACCATCATATCTCAAAGAGTGCTACTATGCTAGCCAGTGTTAGTGCTGTTAAACAGTTTGGAAAATATTCAGTCTGTTCATTCATGTGTCCTTAGCTGACTTTTCCAAAGTGGATGTCACCACTAACACAGATACAGGTTGTGGTTTCAAGAAATTAACAGGAAATATGGGAAGGGAAGGCAGATGGTCTACTACCTATAGTTTTCTAAATGCTTAGCAAAGTACATTAGAATGTACTTTGGTTTGCTGGTCAGGGGCATTTGGGAAAGCCATGTCAGAAAGGATGAATTAGTTCTGCTGCCAGGTACTCTGGAGGTTTAAATTTCTCATTGGGAAGGAGGTGTCCAAAAGCCTCTCGGTTACAGTTCCAAAGGGATCAGCTGATGTGCAGTTCTCAGGAGAGATAACTTCTGAGTTTATTCTACACCCTCAGGGCTTTCGTGAGGGAGTACCAGTACCTACAACTGACTTTGCTCACAGTTGAGGTTGCTGGTGCAGGTATGGAGCAGCTTTGCTACCTAGATGTGGGAAGAATGGGCTTTAACAACTCTTCTGTGGTTGTCCAGGGACTGTTGCAAACTCAGTATGATCCAGGAGCTGGATTGTGTTTTGGATTCCAAGAGAGGTCATCCCCTGAAAGCACTTTCATTTCCTACCTAGCACTATGTGTTTCCTGGGTTCAGCTTGAAACAAGTCTTCTTCACCCAAATGCCAGTCATTTTTTTGGTAACTGTTTTGTGTTTCAAGCATCTGTCAGTCTCTGGATTTTGTCATGGATTAACACAGAAACTGACTGATATGGACATATCAGTCCCCAATACCCATATCAAGATATTTATGCTTACTGAAACTTTTTAGTTAGATACTAGCTTCAAAACACTTTAACCAATTTTTGTGGTAGAGAAGCTCAGAGACTACACTTATCTGGAGTTTGTGGCTATAACCTCAGTCTTTCTTGTTTGCAGGTGATGTGTATGATATGTCTGGACAAAGGATAGAAATAAATGAGGTAAGTGCTCAAGTGCTATCAGGACATGTGCTTTCAGTGAACGTGCCTGCCTAAGTTCTAGTGGTCACAACCCACCCAGGCATAGCTCATGCTCTGGACCCTGCAAGAGCTGATGCTCTTGACCCTGACAACAGGGATGTATGTTTTTGTGGATTTCGGAGGATTGCCAGAGTGGCATTTTGTTCCAGTAAAGCCTAGTGTAAACCTGCAGATTGAGTAGCCAGAGTGCCCACTGTTCCCTCAGCTTCACATGACATCCTAGTGCATGCATAGCTCCTCTTGAACGCTTGGCCATTGATGCTTGTTGAAACTTGGACATCAGTGAATTTTATTATCCTTGGCAGTTAATGAAGGCTTTGGTGGGGAATCAGCAAGTTCAGTTCATATCGATAACAAATTCCCTTAATGTCTGGACATTGAGAAGTGTGAAAATGGGTGACTTATCCATTTTGCTCTACCCTCTGCTTGCTGGCACAAACCCACAGGTCTTGGATTTCTAAAATGTCTGAAAACTGCATGCAGTAACCCAAGTAACAAAGGGCAAGATGATGATGAAAATCCCACTCCTCATCCCAGTGATCCATTTTCAGACCATTTACAACTTAAATTACCCACTGAAACTGGCTATTTGTGATGTGCCTCCAGACTGCCCTCGCTCAGCCAGCAAAATGCAGAAGGCTGGCTTTCTTGGGGAGACATGCTGGTCTGCCAACTGGATTCCCGGCAGCACCTCCTGCCCAGGATACTCGCTGGAGCAGAGTCCTACTGCCCGCACTTCCATGGTGTTGCAGTGCCTGGACCTTGCTGCGCAGACGAGGGGGCAGGAGGGGTGGGAGCGTGGGTCTGTGCTCTGTGGTAAGCGCTAAATGTCAGCTTGCAGAGGTCAAAAGGGTGACTCCCATGCAGGAAACTCTGAGCTCATCAGGGACGGGGTGGGAGTTGTAATCGTCCTGGGCAGGCAGTGCATTCCTTCATGACACATCATGCTGTGAGCTTCTGGCCATTTCTCCAGTACATTTCCCTCTGCTTGGGGCTCCCTTGTTCTTAGACAAAATGGGCAGTGCCCATGCAGTTGAACCTTTACATCACTTGTCTGTCATCTTTTTTCCATATGTCTGTCCCATTTTTTCCCATTCTTGCTTTGGGAGAATAGGGTGGAGAACACAGCGTTTTGAATTGTTTTAAACTGGGCTTTCACATTCCCTTATCACGGGCAGCCACTGACATCAGGAACATGATGCCTCCAAGCAGGCATGTGTTGAAGGCAGGCATTTCTTTGCTGTAGAAACTCTTTGGCAGGGATCCCGTAGGAGCATTTGCTGTCATACAGAGAAGGCATCTTTAGCTAATCAGGTTCTCAGCCCGAGTGCTGCTCTTAAAGGCACCTCAAATGCCTGTCCCCTCCTATAATTTAGTAGTTTTCATGACCTCCCACTTACTTAGACTCACCAATCTCATGAACAGCTCTGCAGGAGAGGGCCCTTTGTGAATGTAAGGAAGACAGAGGGGCTATGATGGGCAGGCACTGGTGTACAGGCATATGAGAGCTCCACAGATAATATCAAGCCATATTTTTGCAGAACACAGAGAAGGTTGATTTCTCATACAACCAGTTAGCCGACCCGAAGTTTGCCTTCTATGACCATAGCCTGGTTGAAGCTGTGAAGCTGAGTGATGTCCCGACGCACAGGTTCTTCCGGCTGCTCTCACTTTGTCACACAGTGATGCCAGAAGAGAAGAAGGAAGGTGAGGACTGTTGAAGGCACCAGACTGAGCAGTTATGTTCACCCTGCACCACAGTATGTCTCCTCTCCACAGAAGCTGTTATTGGTCCTTTTGGCTCCCTGGTGATTTTCTGTAGTCTATGGCTACACATAAATCAATGTCTTTGGAGATGCCACATGGGAAGAGAAAGGAGCAGGGCCTCCAGTCCCTATGTGTTCCTGTGGTGGACCTGACACTACTGCAAATACCACATCTCTGGAGTGCGGAAATTGCAAGTGCCACAGCTTCCCTGAGGTGGCAGATGACTTGCCCCACTCTTTCTCCACTCTGCACCAAGTCCCACAAAGATCATAGAGCAGCTATCCACAGGGGACTCATTAGCTCTACTCACCCAGTGTCCCCACAGGTACTGGGTCAGTCTCCTCAAATCCCAGACAGGGTGAAAACTGTTCTTTAAAGGCTAGAAACATTAATTGACACATATAAGGTAAAAATACTGATCAGAAAAATACATCAGATGTAACTAAAAGTGGTTAAACCAAAGGGAGTTGTCCTCTCAGTGAGATCTGTTGGACTCCAAAGACAGTGATAAAAGACCCAAAAGAGTCTAGGAGGCCTCTTATACTGGCCTGGAGGATGGGTTGATGGGGCTTGATGAAGACATGTGGACATAAAGTGCTTTTTAGTGCTACACCATTGGGCATAGACAGAAAAGCAAAGGGTTAACTGCTATAATGTCTTTGATTTTGTATTTGTTTAGCTTCAGAAACAAGGCAGAAGCTACATCACTTGGTTTTTTCTTCCATGACAGGTAACTTGGTGTATCAGGCTCAATCTCCTGATGAGGGAGCCCTCGTCACTGCTGCCAGAAACTTTGGATTTGTGTTCCGGGCTCGCACACCAGAGACCATCACTGTTGTGGAAATGGGAGAAACAAAAATCTATAAACTCCTGGCTATTCTTGATTTCAACAATGTTCGCAAGCGAATGTCTGTTATTGGTATGGTCCCTTTGCTCCCTTCTTTCCATTCTGACCTTTTAGTTATTCAAGTTGGCCGTCATTCTGCTGTGATGTCTTTTCCTAGGAGACCTCCTTCGTAATGCTTTCTGAATAACATTTACTTCTGAATGCTTGAGATGGACTGCCTTGACTTTTTAATTATACAGCAACAGCACTAGATAAATCCTTAATTTAGGCGGGTGAGAGAACATCTTAACATCTGGACCACAATGATGCAGCAGCCTCCTGAAGACACTAAACATTTTGCATATCTTACCTATTTGATGACAATGCAGGAAAGGTCATCCTTCTAATCAGCTTCAAATTTATCCACAAAATCTGAGGAAGTGGGAAAGGAGAAGGCAAGGATGAGTAGAGAAGTCCAAAGGGAAAATGGACTAATGGTTCAAGAAACTTTGTGTAGCCTTTATTAACCCTCCAACACCCTCAGACACTTTGAGGATTGGAATATCACAACTCTAGCAAGAGAGTGGTAGTGCCTTTACTGTTAGGAGCAGCAGGACGGGTTCCCTAAGAACAGATTGTTCTTGACTTGAATGCAGATGTCTTGTCTGAAGTGCTGCTTGTAGGAATCACAGTCCAACAAAGCATCTGCTCAGACCAATGCAATCTGGGTACAGTTGCCTGTGCTGCTACCACTAAAGTGGAGAGAGATTGCATTTTCTTTTCTAAGCAAATCTTGATTCCTGGGAGCTGGACAAAACTTGGTGGAGTTCAGACACCTCTAAAAACCTTTATTTGTTTTGATGGAAGTGCTGTGAATCCTAAGTGCCTGAAATCTGTAGCATTTCGTCTCCTCTTCCTTGTAGTGCGGAGTCCAGAGGGTGACTTGACTTTGTACTGCAAGGGGGCTGACACCATTCTTTATGAGCTGCTTCATTCATCCTGTGACACTCTCAAAGAGGAGACCACAGAACACCTGAATGTAAGTGTTTTCTTCGCACAACAGCTCTGCATTTGATGGTTTCCTTTCCTCCAGGTATGGAAATGTACTGTGGGTTGAGACAAAAAGCAGGTTTCAGAAACAGCACCTAAGCACCATTTTTTAAATTATGGAATAGAGAAGGTAATTAATTTATAAAGCCTTAGGTCTCAGATCAGTTGCCTAAGCATGAGCATCAGGTGCTATCTGAACTGCTCCAAGACATCTGGACACAGATGGCAAATAGAGTGTGAGACATCCAGAAAACCTGTATGTCTCTGCAGTAGGAGCTGGAAGCCAGGCAGGATAGGTGAAACACCTGAAATGGCACAACACATCAGTGTTTTGGCAACTAAATTCCATCCAAGTCTGCTGTTACTCTACAACGCATGCACCCAACGCATTCAAGCATGCCTTGGATCAGAATAACTCCGCTGGTCGGAAAAGGGTCACCTTCTTGAACAGAATTCAGATCTGCAGCAAATGTGATTCAAAAGGTCTCAGTCAGAAGGGACCGGGCAGGTTCTGGGACCTGCCCTTCGTTTAGACCGTGTAGGGGCATATGGACTGGGCAGCAAGGAAAAAGCATCGCTCAAATTTGTGGCCTTTTATATTGTTGATGGTGTGCACTGGGAGGTGGTTACTCACATAAGGAGATGTTTTGGCCAATATTTACTCCCCCTTGTGATGCCAAATCCTCCTGGTATGGTGCAGAGCATAACAAAAAGTTTTGCCAGAGGGGTTGTGCAATAGCAAAACCATCTCTGCTCACTGCCTGAGAGAGTCAGAGGAAATTGCTGGCAAAGGAAAGGGCAGAGCAGAGCTGTGGATGTGTCCTGATGCACCTTTACTTCAAGCCTGGGGGAACACTTCAGTTTTCTAAATGGATCTCTGTTATTCCACCAAACACTGAGATCGATACCATCAATCATACATCTGCAAGGAAGCACAGTTACAAGGACTTGCTGAGATGTTATGACTGTGCTCATGCTGTGCACTTCAGCCAGCATTTGTACCCTAAAAATGTTGACTCCAGGTCCCAAATTCAAGGCTGTATTCAGTGTTTATTTAGGTCTCACTCTTATGAACCTTTTGTTGACAAATATGAGCCTGGGAAACAACTGCCTGGTTAATGTAAGTCTTTAGAGACAGAAAGTAGGAATGCCCTTTTGAATTTGTTTTTTGTAAGGACCATGGATGGCAAGGGTAAAGTGGTCTGGAACTAGTTTTAAAAACGCCAAGGTTTTTGGTCTAAGGTGTGATTTTTTTTCACCTTTTCTCTGCAGACTTTAGGCAAGAGGCTTTTAGAGATAGCTGTTTTCTTTCTGAGGGTCCTTTATAAGCCCAGGTGAGCAGACCGTTTTTCTTTGACCTATTCTGTCTCACCACTGTCTCGCAGGAGTTTGCTGGCGAAGGTCTGAGGACACTTGTGGTGGCCTATAAAAACTTGGACGAAGACTACTTTCAGGACTGGATCGGGCGTCACCATGAAGCAAGCACTGCCTTGGAAGGACGGGAAGATAAATTGTCAGAGTTATATGAAGAGATTGAAAAAGACCTCATGGTTGGTATTTCAGGGAATCTGGGCCAAGCTCTGGGGGAGGCAACAAGGATCGTGGTTTGTCAATAAACAGCTCAGTAAGACTTAAGTAAACATTGCTCTGCAAACAGCTCAGTGGGTTGTGTGACAAGAGCAGTTAAGAATATGGCAGTCCTGGGTTTTCACTGGCACCTCCATCAGGAGTCTGTAACTGGGGTGTCAGCCACTAGTGCTGGGGAATGGTTTTATTTTAACTCACGTGGGTGTCAGAGTAGCTTTCTGGTGATGAAGTGACATACCAGAGTCTAAGGGAGATGATGTGGACACAAATATTTCATAGCTACCCTTTGTATGTGCAAATGGCTCATCTATTTACTTTCCTGTCTTTGAAATGGCAGGCAGTGAATAATCCCCAGTGCTCTTCTATTTCAGAGAGGGTCTTCTTTGTTCTTGCAGCCCTTGGGAAGGATGGGGAGATGATGTCCATGAACATGTTTGTGTCGATTTGGAATAGGGCTAAACTGTGATCTTCAAGTCATTCTTCTCTCCCGGAGTGTTGTTACAGCTTTTTGAATGCCCTGGGGGGCCTGCCTCTGTTTTAGACCCATGAATAATGAATGAAAAGGATGTGTGGGATCTGAGGGGAAGCAATTCAGCTTTTGCACTTGCAGAAGTGCTTTCCTGAAGTCTCAGAAATCCTGGGAGCTGCACCATTGCTCCTACCATTAGCCATATGCTCAGGATGCCAGCAGGGCCTGGGAAAGCAACTGTGAGCCGAGGAGATGCTGACCTCTGGAAATTGAATAGTCCATTGAGCAGAGCCTACTGCTCTTCTGGGTCTCAACAGTGGAAAATGCTGATCCTCCAGTCCAGAGAATACATTGTACAAATGCTCTGTGGGTCATGTTCCAGCCAGGAAAGACACAGACATTTAGGAGGTTGAGGGGCCAGCTGCTTTGCAAGGAAGGGTTATGAAGCTTATGGCCTGAGTAGAGAAAAAGTCATGGATTCACAATGTAAAGAAGGGTGGCTCAGAAGAAAATGCTGTTTATACCAGACCATTCTCTGTACTCTGTACAGTAGTGGCTTTACTTCCCAAAGGTGCTGTGGGAAGAGCAGAGGGTGGGTGTAGGGAAGCCTGGCTTGTGACAGAAAATGGGTGTGAGAGCCAGAGTCAGCAAGGAAGTAGATGGGTCTTGTGGAGGTGTAGAGGACTGCCAGGTATCATAGTCTGGTTGATGGGCAAGAGCAGAAGTCCCTGTGTGTGGCAGGCTCCTGCTAGGGGCCCTTAATGCGAGTAAGGATATAAGGACCCAAGGGGGTGGAACATGGTTAGATTCAGAGAACAGTAGTAAAAATACTAGTTATTGATTGACCTAGAAACTTAGGAAGATCCAGTCAGGAAGGCATCACAACTGTCCCTCCAGGTGCTCTTATACCCATGGGCAGACAGGCAAAGGCCTGTGAGCAATACTACTGTGCCTTTCTGCAGCTCCAGAAAGGCAAGGGCTGTGGGGAATACAAGCCCTTGTTCTCTCTTCCTGGGCACATTTGACATCGGTGTCCATCTTTCAGCTTCCAGTTCAGACTCAGGCTGCCAAGGATAAGCAGGTGCTCCCAGGAGGTGGCTTTGTATGCTACAAGCATTTAAGGTCCTGCTAGCGGGACCAGGGACTACTTCTGTAAAATGTGGATTGTGCAGTTTTGAGGACCCTGTAGAGAAGTTCCATCAGAGCTGTTGTCTACATTGATAACATTCATAGCTGCTGAATGATGAACATCCCAGGAAGCCAAAAGGGATCTTGGCTTAAAGCCAACCTCTGAATTTAGTCTCCCAACAGCAGGAGGTAGGTGGTAGCAGATGCTATCTAAACCTGAGCTAGCAGTGAATCTTTCATGTCCCTTTGATGATAGGTTAAAGCCACCAAGTATCTCCAAAGTGCAGAAAAAGCAACAACTTTAAAATAATGTTTGTTTCTTGAGCAGTTTGTGGTTTAGCTGTGTGACAGTGTGGAACAGGAGTGGGAATAGGTCTGTTACGAGTTGGAGAAGATGTTTAGCAGCCATATGACAGCTGGGGTACAATATAGCAGGGAGGAAGCATGAGAGGATGCATGTGAAGGTTTGGGGACATGGATCCGATCCACAGCTGTCTTTGTCCCCCAGTTAAGCTCTATCTGCTGTGAAGGGGACATGTGGAAGAACAGAGATCTATAGGTCTGCAAACATGTTGGCAAATAATTTCATGCATGTTCATGATCCATCTGAGCCTGGAGGATTAGATACTAGAACATTTGCAGGATCTGGCCTCTGTACAGTAAATTTGCCGAGGAAGAATGAAAATCAGTAAAACCTTATTCCTGGATTTAATTTGTGTTTGCGTAAGTAATTATGTGGAGGTCTAACACTCTCTTTTGCTAGCAATGGGAAGATTTACCAGTTCCCTGCCATTTTTTGTTAAGCTGCTAGGTGCCACAGCAATTGAGGACAAGTTACAAGATGGAGTCCCACAGACAATTGAGACTCTTGCCAAAGCCAACATTAAGATATGGGTTCTCACTGGAGACAAGCAAGGTAAGGCGGCTACAGTTCTGGATGTTTCTCTTTTCTCCCACCAGTGGGATGGTTCTGCTAACATCCATGTTCTCATTCTTCCTTCTTTGAAAACTGCACAGAAAACACGCTCACAGGGCTTTGCTTCATTGTCAGTTAGGCAAAACTCCAGTAATATGGAATTTGAACAGGTAACAGTAGATAGTGCCCGTTCTTAATTCCTGTCCTGGGGCTGGAAGTGTTACCTGAAATAAAGACTCTTGAAACCAGAAATTAGTTTAGAGAGGAGATATTGCTTTATTCTATGCAGGGTGCTACGTGAAAAGCATCCACAAATCAAGCACCTCTCACCAAAGAACTTAAGAGTATTTATACACTGCAAACTACATGATTACATATTTTCTATAATGATCATTGGTTAGTTGTTTATCGCTTCTGTCCCTTGTTGGTTAGTAACATACAGGGGCTTTGTTAACTTCCTGCACAAGCTCAAAGGGTAGGGGTCTGTATTCAGGCAGGGGTCTTAAGCTAATTTATGCAAATAAGTTTTAACAGGCTTCCATGTCCCAAGATGTTTCTCTTCTTCGAAGACAGTAGCTCCTGGTTAAAAGTTCCTTACTAATTATTGTTGACAGTTTGAAAAACAGCCTGACTGTGCCCAATTCATCCTTGTATCTGATGAGAAACACTTGTATGGATAACAATACGTACTGTGTGGCCTTGGGTGTGATGGGAAGCATTTGTGGGGCCTGCAGTGTGTGATGAGAAACAGTTTTGCAGCCTACAATTCCCAGTATGGATAGCAAGCACATAAAGTGAATAAGGCCTTTTGTTCAGGGTAACAGAAGCAGTGTGAAGGCAGCATCCTTTGCCTTTGGAGAGGTGACCAATGAGCATCCCATAGTCCCTGTCATATGCTGTGAAAAGGTGTCACTTTAGCTGACCATCCTGGTGAAGAAAGTGGAAAAAATTTTGTCCTGCTTTCCAGGAACTTTAATGCTGAGGTGGATGTTGGGTCTGTTTCAGTTTGGTTCTGGCATTAATGATCCAGAAAAGAAATGGAGAAAACACAGGCTTTTGGAGAAAGCATTAAGTTGGAAAGAAAATGGCAAATAAACTCCAATGAATTCTTCTGAAGAAATAGTAACTTCACTGAAACAATGATGTTTCAGGGAGGCCCAAAGTATTTGCAAATAATTTCATCCAAGAAACAAGCAGAGAATTTTTGAGAAAAATTTTGAGAAAAAACATTTCATTTTGTCATGTTCCAAATGTAATAGTTTTGCTTATGAAATAACAAAATAGATTTTTTTCAGTATTTTCTGAACAAAATGTCTCAATACTCCTCTTCAGAACTATGATTTGGGGCTTTTCTGGGAGTAGGGAGAGGGAAAGTTAAAAGTCCTGAAAAAATTCTTCGGAATCAACATTAAATAATTTTTGTTCTCCAAGTACATTGACCAAAAGGTGTTCTAACTTTTTTCATTTTGGTAGAATTATTTTTTTTGTGGCCTTGTGAAGCCAAATTAGGGGAGATTTGCTGCTACATCCATCTAGGTGAGTCTCTTGGCTCTCTTAAACTGTTGACTCTCAAAGGCTCAGTGTCAACAAGGCTCTGAAAGGCTCACTCTTTTGAGTGAGAAAGAGAGCTTTTGCCATGTGACTAAAAAGGCCACAGAGATGGTGGGTGAGTTGGGGCTGCTAAGATGGGTGATCTTGGTTTATCTTTCCCAGAGACGGCAATGAATATTGGTTACTCCTGCAACTTGCTGAATGATGACATGGAAGATGTTTTCATTATTGAAGGCAGCACATCTGATAATGTACTTAATGAACTGAGGTAAATGACTGAATTATGCAGCTTCACTGCGTGCACTGACAATATTTGTACTTTGTATCATTCCACCCTTTTTTCCCATGGGCTCTACTTGGTGCAGTTCATCCAGGGACCACAGATAAGGGCTACCTGTCTCCCTGGAAGAGCCAGCAGCTAAAAACAATGTAGGAATTTCCTCTGAGAATAAACTCTGGAGCTTCTTGATCCAAGAGGTCAAATCTATATAAAAGTATAAGAAAGCAGCATCGGGCAGGCAGTATCAGCTGACATTTGACAAGTGATCTGGAGTCACAAAGCCTCTGGCTGCAGGCTTGAGCTATGCTGTTGCTCTCCTGCTATTGCCATTCATCCACATTGTCATCCTTTGCTGGGATATGGTCCTTTTCTAGCATTACCTGGAAATCTACCCTTCTCCCTTAGCTTCCTCAGTAGACACAAGTTCTTAGGTATAGGTGGAAAATGAGGAATTTTTTCAGTCCTTTTCTCTTGAAATAGGTGGTTGCCAGACAATGCACACAGAAAATTGGGGTGTCCTTTGGGTTCATTCATGACACTCAGCTGGTTTGTTTTGACTTTAAATCAGCACAAGTTTAGCACATACTTGTTAGAGTGTCAGAAACATGTGGATGATCTGCACAAACAGCAGCAGCTAAACTATGCAATAGTTTTAGGGATACAGGGAAAATTGAACTAAACGATCAAAGGGAGGCATTTATTTTTTATTTTAATAAAGTTGATGTAATAAAACATATATATCTTTACAAGCCTTTCATAATTATTCTGGACTTTTTTTAGGAATGCAAGAAAAAAGATGAAGCCAGACTCCTTTCTGGACAGTGATGAAATCAATATTCAGTTTGAAAAATCTTCAAAAAACCCAAAAATTATACCTGATGAGCAAGCAAATGGAGTGTATGGTCTGGTTATCACTGGCCACAGCCTGGTAAGGAAGGTTCAGAGTCATGTTGGGGCTGAGTTTTCTGAAGAACTTAATGTGATAGGGACATAATGGAAGTCTGAAAATCCTTTTAAAATCTAACTCTACAGGACTAATTTTTTTTCTCCTAATTGAAGATTAGGTTCAGTGATTATCTGAGACATCAAAGGTGATGGGCAAGGTTTCAGAAGACTGGAACAGGGAAGAGTTGGCCCTGATTGTTAGGTGAATAAGAGGGGTAGAGAAGCTGTATCAATTTTCATTTCCAGAAAGGTACTAGAAGAATGATAAGACAGTTGGTGGATGCAGCAAGAAGAGAAGATAACATCAGACATGAGTTTCAAGTATGCCAATAATGTATTCTACTAAATCTATCTGGTAACAGATATATTTAACAGATAGGATATGTTTCTTGTAACTTAACTAATAAATTGTTTTATATTCTCTCCCGTGATGTTCTTCCAAGCAAATTGAAGTAATACAGTCTAGATGAAATTTAAGTGACAGACGCAAGACTGCTTGGAAAGTATGGCTCTTAAGGGCTCATAGCTGATCTAAATCAACAGTTAAGTGGAATCTGCAGGGGGCTATCCCACACCTATTTGATATTCAGTGTTTGCATTAACTGCTTAAAAAGAGCAGGTAACACCAGGCTGGGAGAAACTGCAGGTGTGATGGAGTTCAAAATTAGATTTGAAAATAATTTTAACAAATTGGAGAAATACTTTAAAAAATGGAGAATGCAATTCAGTGAGAAGAAATATCTTGATCTCCGCTTTCACATAATCAACTACACAGATACAAAATCAGAGATACATATGTATGAGCACCATCTCTAAGACCTGTGAAGAAAACCTCCTGCTTCATTTGGCATAAGTAAAGTCTTAGCTGAAATAATTCAACTTATTTGGGCCATTTTCTTTGAGAAAATATAAACCAACTAGAGAGCATACAAAGGAAACTGTAAGAGTAGTCATGCATGACCTGGAAAGCATAGGGGAAAACTGAGAGAGGATTTCTGAGCCTGGAGAATACTGATCAGACTTGGTAATACTCTTCAAATAACAGGTAAACAAAGTAACATAACTCAACTGAAGTAAGAGAGTTTTGGGTGAAATTTCTTCCTGGTGAGAATAGTGAAGCACTAGGATAGATTTGCCACCTTTGGAAATATTTTAGAACAGGTTAGAGAAAAAAATAGCTTAAATACAACCTGTCTGGGAGGAAAGTTTAGTCTAGATCAGGTTTATTTGTCTATTGTGTTTTGCTTTCCCAGATTGCAGGGGAAGCAAATCGGTAGACACAAAAAGCCAGGAGGCACTGCCTCTCAGAGACAAGATGCTTTTGTTCCCTGTGTTTTCTACCTCTCTTGGTGGGCAGTCCAGCAAATTTAACTCCTAGCTCTATACTAGCTCAGCAAATTACTATCAAAATTCTCATCTTGGTCCCTTTTTGGCCTGTGTGCCACGTATATGGGCCTGGACTAGGGAGGACACTTTCAGGTAGTGCCTACATTGACAAGTACTCCCTCCCTCTTTTACACTCGCTCCCTCTTTAACTCCAGGGCTAATCCCTTTTAGATATCCACTGTAAAACAGACAAGAGCTCTATCAAATTCGGTGCGTCTCCGTGGGCAAATCCTCTGACATCCCAGCCAGCTGCAAGCAGGGCGTGTTCCTACTCCATCCCTTCAGCCTGCAGCACAGCCACGAGTGCTGTGCTATAAAACCACTCCTGGCAGCAGTGACAAAGCTTTATTTTTATTGGTGGAAAACCACACACTCAACTACACCCAGGCAAGGAGATATGTCCCACACAAAGAAATTCAAATCTGGGCCTTGTGGGAGCAGCCAGCCCAGTAGATACAGCCAGTCTTACCAAGGCCATGCCTTTCTCCTGGGTGTGAACCACAGGTACAGTGTGGACAAAACTATAAGTTATATATTTCTATGAACCTAGAGCTTGAACAATGGTAATAGATAGTGCTGTACTGTCCCACTCAAACACAGCATCTGTTCAGCACTGTATCCCTACATACAGATGGGTGTGGTGCCATGCACACATGTGGTCTTGCTTAAAGAAAGCGAGTGAACAGATCACAGTAGCATCTGTAATGTCATCATCATACTAGCTGATTGGTGTGCAGTGCCATTAATATACTAGTTGACTGATGCCTGTGAGCATTTGCTGCCTGCAAGTTGCTGCCTGTAACAATTAGTAATAAGAGAAGCATTCCATCATATCTTATGTGGTCATGTTGTACCCAGGTGTGTATACCTGGAAGTCTCAAAGCTGGGAATATTAAGAAATTCTTTTACCAAACAGTGTTTAACTTTGTATTTAACAAGGCCTGAGTGATTAAAATGTACAGAGAAGATATCCTAACCTTGAGAATAAACACATCCTGGCAGAAATGCTCAAACAAGGTGGATAAGAAAGAACAGCCTGGCTGGACAACAGAGTTGGGAAACGTCCAAGGAGAAGAAATTGTCCTCAAAAGACTCATGGCCATAAAAGGGAAAAAGGAATAGGGTGCTAACTCCCCAAATGACCACCTGAGACCCCCATGCATGTGTAGTGTAGTTTTGCAACGCCAGCATTATGTAAATGTAGTAGAAAGGTGGAGACTTATTGGAAAACATATAAATATTTGTGTCTTTAAGGTATGTAAAGGATGAACTTTTGTTTTAGTGTATGTACATTACGTGGAATGATCCCCCATGCATCCAGCGCTGCAGTAAAGAATGTGTGCTTTCTAAAACTCCCAAACGAGCCTTAGAGAGTTCCTGTGTGGGCTTTTATGGTAGCACGATAACGTTTTGCTAGTGCTATGCGGCGAGGATGTTGTAGCAAAAGCCATCTCTAAGTGCACTGACCAGCCAGTACTAAAGCTGAACCATGAAGAGGTCTCTCTGGTTGAGTCTGCCACTGACGGAAGGGAAGCAGGGGTGCTGGCAACCCACAGCTCTCTGTTTCAAGGTTATCTGGCCTAAGGACTGCTCGCAGAAAGGGCAGTGGGCCTGCTGTAGTGTCTCTGAGGAGGGGAGAGCCCTGTAGATTCCTTCCATGCATGTCTACTGGGAAGACACCAAAAAGTATGATTTGAAAGAAATATGAAAAAACTAACACTGCTTCCTCCTCTTCATGGTGAGCTAGAGGGGTGACCAGACATCCAATTACCTCTGTGTTTCCCAAATAGAAATAACACGGCCGACTGAGTTAAAAGGTCAGCACTCAGAACAAAGTTGCCTTCTCCCTGTCTCTGTGTTTTGCTTTATCATGCCCACCTGAGCTCAGCTTTTTTTTTCTTTTCTTTTTTTTTTTTTAAATTAAGTACTCCCAAATTGAAATCTCTTCTATTTATACCACAGATCTCCCAGAGCTTAAAAAATACGCCAAGAGGGATGAGCAGAGACTCACACAGAGATATACAAGGTTGTCTCAGGCCCAGCAGCAGTTTCATTCTGTTAGTTTAACACTTCTGCTGCACTGTCAGGTTACATCAGCCAAAGCACCTGTTGTCAGGCTTTGTCAGGCCACAAGTTGCTGCTTGTCTGACCTGAACACCCCCTCTGCTCCTTCTTCTTAGGCTTACGCGCTGGAAGGGAATCTGGAGCTGGAGCTGGTGAGAACCGCCTGCCTGTGCAAAGTGGTGATCTGCTGCCGGGTGACCCCGCTGCAGAAGGCCCAGGTGGTGGAGCTAGTGAAGAAGTACAAGAAGGCTGTGACCCTGGCAATCGGAGATGGCGCCAACGACGTCAGCATGATCAAAAGTGAGTGATGGCCAACAGCCGGCTCTAGCAAACTGACTCACTGATGTATTTGCTATCTAAGGTGGCCTAGCAGACAGAACACCTACCTGAGTGCCTTCTGTACCACACTCTTTGTTGGCACCAAGTGGCCATGTCCCAGATTTTGGCAGGTTTTCTACGGAGCACTGTCACTATAGGCTACTTGTGTCTCTTGCCTTCCCAGGCACACAGGAGCCCTCTTTGCTCTCACCACCAGCACCACAGGAAGCTAAGGTTACACTTACTGCCTACTTCTCTGTTTCTACCTTACAACAGGCAAAAGCCCACTGGGGCTGTGGCATGTCCACCTGTGTGTCTGCATGGCCACCTTCACAAGGGCAATACAAAGAACAAATGAGTTTGTTTCGGAGAGGGCCTGTCTGCAATGCAGAAAGAAAATCTTCATGCCGATAAATAGTCTGTATAATGTTACATGGTTTTGTTTAACATTTCCTTGTGGTATCATTTATTTATCTATAATTTATCAATTATCTCCCTTGTGTTATAAATCACAGGTTTCCAGGCCCCTTCATCCTTGAGCATAATTTGATGCTGGGTTACCTCAGTGAATTTATGAAAAAAATCCCCTAACTAGGTATAATTAAATTAAGATTATTCAGAAGGGTCTATTGCTAATCTTCCTTGTGTGAATTTGCAAGAATTGATTAACTGGAGCCTTTTAATTAAGAAAGAAAAGGCTAAGTAGGGAGCTTCAAGGGAGATAAGTCAGGCAGTCAGTAAAGAAAGGATAAGAAAAGTTCAAGTGTACATGATAATTAGAAACTAACCCACTCCCCCCATGAGAGGGTTGGGACTTTGGGATTTTATCAATTCACTGTTCCGTGGAAACCTTTGAATCTAACCAACCTCAAGCCATTCTGTGATTAGTTCAAGTTGTATAATTAGCTGTCACATTAAACTTATGTCCATGTTTAATAAATCCAAGTTGCTATTAAAAAAGACGTGACTCTTCTATCTAATTGTTTGATTGAGCTAATAAAGTCCAGGAAATGTAAAAAGGCTTCAGTCTGCCTTGTAGCACTGTGTCTGAGAAATCTATAAGGGGTTTGAAGATTTTGCTTATCTGGAGTGATGTTTTAAGGCTGCTGGAAGGACATGCATGCTTGTAAATATAAGTCACAAGTCAGTATAAATGAATAAATTTTCATAAAAGCATTTATGCTGTTGGAAAACATTCAGAAAGAAAACATTGTCACTGAGGGTGTAATTTCATTCAAATAAAAGCCCATTTACTGGAAATGTATCACCACAGCCAAAATCATAGTGCTGCTGAAAGAATTAGCACCCCAAAATATTTTTTTTAATATAAATTTACATATGACTTTTTATGAAGGCTGGTAGGGAATTAATACAATGTCCCAGTGCAGGGAACTCATTTTAAAAGTGGGGTAATCAAAACTCTCAGTGCAATGACATGACTGATAACTTTCTTGTTGCAGCTGCCCACATTGGGGTTGGTATCAGTGGCCAGGAGGGGATGCAGGCGGTCTTGTCCAGTGACTTCTCCTTTGCGCAGTTTCGTTACCTGCAGCGCCTGCTCTTGGTCCATGGCCGGTGGTCCTACATCCGCATGTGCAAGTTCCTCAAATACTTCTTCTATAAGAATTTTGCCTTCACGTTAGTGCATTTCTGGTATGGCTTCTTCTCTGGCTTCTCAGCACAGGTAGGTCCAGCTGCTGTTTTCTCATGGTCATGCCTAGCATTTTCAAGCAAAGTATCCAGAAACATTTTAAAAGGAAATAAACTAAGCCAGTTCCTCCACCTCACTGAATGGCACACAGGTCTGTCTTCTTCAGGTGTATGAGTATAAAGCAGATATTGCTGCCTTCATTACACCGCTTGTAGAGGGCAGATGCCTGAAGACGTTTAGGTGTGTTATGAAGCACATAGGTCCCTTGTGGAACTTTTGAAAGTGTTTAAAGTGACTACAGCCATCAAACAAGGATACAGATTACACAGAGGCCTGACCAGTTTGGCACAGATCTGTGTAAGACCTATGCTTGCCCCATAGCACCAGCGATGGATGCTGAGCAAACAAGGTTAACATAACATGATCCATCCCCACAGCTGTATTCCCACATCTTATGGTAACAACCCATTTAGGGCTGCTGAACTTGAGTCATCTTATACTTTCGGTCTTGGTAGCATCTCAAACCAAGGTGTTCCAGAATTTAATTGTGTATTAAACACTGTTTAATACCTTCATAAGTGATCTGGACGATGGGATGAAGTGTACCCTGATGAAGTTGGCTGATGATACCAAACTGAGTGGGGAAGTGGACTCTTTGGAAGGGAGAGCAACCCTGCAGAAGACCTGGAAAAGTGGTCTAACAAGAACCTTATGAAATTCAGCAAGGACAAGTGTTGAGGTCTTGCACCTGGGAAAACATAATCCAGGAGTGCAGCACAGGCTGGGATCTGTCTGGCTGGAGAGCAGCTCTGTGGAAAGGGACCTGGTGGACAAACTCAACATCAGTGAGCAGTGTGCTGCAGTGGCGAAGAAAGTCAACAGGATGCTGGGCTGCATCAGCAAGGGCATCACCAGCAGAGATAAAGTCATTATCCTACTGCACTCAGTGCTTGCCAGGCCACACCTGGAATACTGTGTTCAGTTTTGGTCCCCACTATACAAAAAGATGTGGACAGGCTGGAGAGGGTCCAGAAAAGGGCTACAGATGATTAAGGGACTGGGAAGCCTGCTGTGTGAGGAAAGGCTGAGAGAGTTGGATTTGTTCAGCCTTGAGATGAGAAGGCTTAGGGGAGACCTTATAGCCATGTTCCAGTATTTAAAGGGTGGCTACAAAGAAGATGGAGACTTCCATTTTACAAGGAGTCTCATGGAAAACATGAGGAGTAATGGGTACAAGTTACTCCTGGGAGATTCTGATTGGACACAAGGAAAATTGTTCACAATGAGAACAATCAGCCACTGGAATAATCTCCCCAGGGAAGTGGTGGATTCCCCAACATTGGACACTTTTAAGATTCAGCTGGACTGAGTGCTGGGCCATCTTGTCTAGACCATGCTTTTGCCAAGAAATGTTGGGCCAGATGATCCTTGAGGTCCCTTCCAACCTGGTATTCTATGTTTGTATGATTATGATGATTCTATGTGTATGCTTTTGAAGAGCTGGAAAAAGCAGCCTTTTGCTAACTGCATCTCTGTTTTTTTCTCTTTTTTTTAGACTGTCTATGACGAGTGGTTCATTACGCTTTACAATTTGGTATATACCTCCCTACCAGTGCTAGGAATGAGCCTCTTCGATCAGGTACAGTTTCTATCACCACTTGGACTTTTTCAGAGGGGTTTGATCTCCAGGTGCTTTGAGCTGATTTCATGAAGCAAAACCAGCTGACTTTTTGGCTAGCTATTGTGGTAGCCCCTGAAATAGTTTCCTGCCAGTGAGACCTGAGAGCACAAAAAAAGGATGCACCAGGGAGGAGATGCAATATTATCTTGATTTGGCCTGTGGATTTCAGTGTGTGATGAGACTTTTGGGTTAGGCTGTTGGCTACAGTAAAAGCTGCCTGCCATTGCAACACTCCCCTGAAGTGATCACAGTGCTCCTGAAGCCTGACAAGTTACTTTTTAACAAATACAAAAAACGATTAATGAACTAGATCTCTGAAGGCAGGTTTTCTAGGTTCAGCCTTTCTAGGGGAAGTCTTCCTGCAGTAATTTCAGGTACACATTTCTACCTCATTACTGTTTGGCAAGACATAAAAGCAATGAAGCTTGTTCCTATATGTCTTTTAGAAGTTAAATAAGTAGGAACTTGCTACTCTGCAGTGGTTCACAGGACACTTAACAGATCCAAGTCAGATAGCCTTGCCTGTGTGTGGACCCAGGGGAGGTAATTTCTATTCCTTCCCTTCCAGGCAACTCTCTGGAGAGCAGACCATGCAGTCTGCTTAAGATGAACAGTACCTTCAGGGTTTTGTTGAAGCACTTGTCAGCTTTCTCAGCACAAGAAAGGTGAAATTCAACATGAAAAATATGTCTAGGTGACCTTGGGATGTGGCATGCTAGTCAGCACAACTGAGTGAATTGTGTGCCATGCCTTTTCTCATGGAAATGCATGTCACAGGGACATGGCAACCCTAAGTGATCATGTGTGGTTGGCTGGGTAGATGACAGCAAATCTGACAATCTCCTCTCTACTTTCAGGATGTGGATGATCGTTGGAGCATGCTATTTCCACAGCTATATGTACCTGGCCAGCAAAACCTCTATTTTAACAAAACGGTGTTTGTCAAGTGCATGTTGCAAGGGATCTACAGTTCCCTCATTCTCTTCTTCATCCCCTATGGGGCCATGTATAATACAATGAGGAGTGATGGGAAGGCCATTGCTGACTACCAGTCCTTTGCACTGATGGCCCAGACCTGCTTACTGATTGTGGTGTCTGTACAGGTAAGCCATCCCAGGTAATGTTTTTAGGAATTAGTTGGTTTATGAAGGCAGCATCTGGAGGGCCATTTGGGATCTTGATAGCATTGTATTTGTTGTTGCATCTTGCATTCTTGGGGAAAAAAAAACAAAAAAACCCAAACTCTTGGCACCAGATTACTCTTCTCAGTTCAACAGAACAACAGATTTATATGCCATGAAAGATCAGGGTGACAGGAAAGCAGAGTCTTTGCCTTGGGAAGTTTACAGTTATAGCAGACAAAACAGTTAAGGCTGGGAGGAGCAAAGGACTCATTCCAGTTTTATGGAATGGGTTTGAAGCATGGGACTAGCTCTCTGATATCAGGTAGTTATTTACAGGGTCTCCATCATGGGGCTGTCTCTGTAGCCTGGCCCTGTGCATGATGCAGATGGTACAACTGCACTTCCTAGAAGAAATAGCTAAGAATTGGATGACACAAAACTCAGATGGTAGTAACAGGATGAGAGAATTTCTTAAAAGAAAAGTCAGTCAGGCACACCTCCCTAGAGATGGTTTCTGCTGTGTGAGGTCTTGTAGGCTCCTTCTCCTAGCTTTCAGTGCTAGAAAACATCTTGGGAGTGGGGACATAGCGTGGCTCCTTTGAACTTAGTATCCTGTCTCCAGTACTGGACCCTGGTGAATGCTCCATAAGAGGGCAACAACAGGGCAAACATACTAGTGCTTACTTTGAATGTTGTTCCAGCATCCTACAATCTGTGGCTTGGTATTTCTTGAGACTTGAATGAGTAACAGTCTTGGTAGCAGGGATACAAAGAGGACAAGATCTCTAGTTGTGTTCGGCATAGATCCACTAAATAATTAAGGCACTGACATCAGCTGTATTGCTCCATTCTTTCAGATTGGCTTGGACACCTCTTACTGGACAGTTGTGAACCAGTTCTTCATCTGGGGCAGCCTTTCTGTTTACTTTGCTATCACCTTCACCATGTATAGTGATGGCATGTACCTGATCTTCACAGCTTCCTTTCCCTTCATTGGTAAGTCCTGGGACCAATCTGGATTGCAGTCAAAATGGGCATACTGTGGGGCTTAAATCGGCTATTTCTAGTGTATGTTATTGCCTCTCTAGAGGCAATTACAGAATATACTGATTGCCTTTTCTACAAGAAATGACAGGGTATTTTTGAGGGCTGCTGGGAGTACTTATTTTGAATCCCATCCGTCCAGTTTAAGTGTGCTAGTTCAGTTCCTTGCATAGGAATGCATATTCACATGCAGCCACCAAAATGGTCCTTTAAATAAACCTACCGAGCTGGCTGGAATGCTTTCTGTTGCTCTTTTACATCTGGGTGTCCATTTCTTACAGCTATCTAGGAGCATTTTGTTTGCAGAAGGATGCATGTTGGTATAAGAAACCATAGAAGTACCACATCGGGTTAGACATGAGAAAAATACCATGTGATTGTGGTGAGGCTTCGCCAGATTAAATGGCAAATTCCCAACAAAAAAATTCCAGCGATAACCAGGTCTTTAGAGTTACTCTACATACAGAGTGCTGAACTTATGCAAAAAGTGAAGGATAACATAAAAATGAGTCTGTCTCCTGAGACTTTGACAGGAAGGAAGATGAAAGCTTAGCAAAGCAATTCAGATGTTTTTAATAGCTCTGTGCATCCATAGCCAATATTGATACAGCATTGTTATGAGACTCTACTTCTGAAATCCCAATCCTTTTTGCTTCGAGTCTCAGGTTTGTGTATTAATCAGTGCCTTTATTTCTGGATGAATTGTTAAACGAAGAGTTGTTCTGCCCATCTTCACTGCAATACCAAGGTGCTTGGCCATTTGGGAGATATCTGAGATGCACGTCAGTTGTTGCAGTGTATTTTCCAAGCAGATGGTCACATCCATTGTAAGATGGCTTTTAGTACCAAAAGTGCTGAGTGAGAGATGACAGTGTCAGTTCAGTTTCCAAAGACAGGTAGCTCCAGGGATATCTCTATCTGATGCTCTATTTGACTACGTAGGTCAAATTAGCCATAATGCTGAGCAACGCTTAATAAGGTCTCAGTCTAAAACCATTTTAAGGAAAGTGTTTCTAGTCTGTACTCAGACAACTTGTTTACTTTAATTTCAGTGGAGTTGTATTACAGCAGAATTTGCCAACTGAAAAGAAAACATTCAGTAACTTTACTGCCAATAACATCATTAAGTCCTGTAATGAGGGTTTTGCAGACTGTTTGTTCTATCTTACATTCCTTCAGTTTTGGAGGAGTCAGAAGTGAGCACTTTGGTTTCAAAGAAGATGGCAGTGTCACACCAGCACATGGCAGTTGCTCTGCCAATACACCTATTAGGCCACTCTGTCCATGCAGACACTCAGAGCAACGCATACTCCTCTCATAAAAGGATCGTGCTGCCTGCTGGGCAGTCAGAGCCAGCATTCCAATATGCTTCAGGAAATCGTGCTGGAAAGTAAGAAAATAGTGTTCCTCCTTTTGCAGTACAGTCCTGGAAAAGGTGAGAGGGCTGGACTGCTGCTGAAGAAGGTCTCCTGAACATTTGTATCGATCCTTTGCAGTGATTTGACTCTTTGTAAAGAGATGAGGCATTCACTCTGATATCCTTGTCTCCCTGAGTTGTTGCTGCAGTTGTGTCTGGACGTTGCGTTTTTCTTTGCTTGCCTCAGTGACATTGATAGTACTCTCTTCTCTACAGCAAGCTGATTCCACTGTTGGAGATAGTGTTGGCTTTATAATTTGGTTTGTTTGCCAATTGCTTTGGAATCACAGAAAGCAAAAGGTTCAGGTGAACCCTAATGGTGAGAGGGGCTGCTGTTTTAATCATGCTTTTGTTTTTCAGGTACAGCTCGGAACACCCTCAGCCAACCAAACGTGTGGCTAGCAATTTTCCTCAGCATCACCCTATGTGTGCTGCCTGTAGTTGGCTTTCGATTCCTGAAGGCTCAGTTAAAGCCAACTCCCAGTGATAAAGTAAGGAGATACCTTATTAAACCAGAAATCCTGCTTACTACCACCTAAGCTTACTAGGCTGCCATCCATCTGTCCCCTAGTCCCTTGAGAAGGAGGATTGAATTTAGGTTTTGGCACAGTTCAAGCCATCTGCAGCTGGGACCAATGCTGAGATTATTTAGATGTGGATTAGATTGCGCTGGAGCAAGGAGGCTACGCTATTTTTAGGTGCAGGATTTATGTGGTGTGGCTCAGTGGCAAAGGAGTGACATGTTCCTCCTGCCCTGCTGCCATACAGTTTTTAGCCTGACAGACCACAGCCCTTCACGCTCCACCCAGGTATACATGTTTGCTGGCCATTTTTTTACTTCAGAATTTACTTCATTTGTAGCCAACGGTTATATGCCCCCTCTGAAACGAGCTGCCCTCCCATGCCCAGGAATATGAAGATGAGACCACTAGGGCAAGAGGAGGCTGGGAGAGATGAAGCGGGCAGAGAGCGCACAGCTCACTACAGCCAACGGACGCCTCAAAAAATCAGCATCAGCGCAGCTTCCCGGGCTGGCTTTCAAACAGCATCTGCTAAATGCTGCTGCCACCTGGTGCTTCCTTCCTCTTCCTGCACTGAGCTGTGAGACGACTGTCTCTGAGTACAGCCCCAAGGGCATGCTCCTCAGTGCCTGCCCTGATCACCCTTGGGATGTCTGAGAAGATCCCCAGGTGCTCCAGGACTGCTGGAAGACGAGAGGGAATTCTCAGACCTTGCAGAGGGGGTAGGTGGGTGCTAGAGAAGACTGCTAGGAAGTAAGGTCCTCAGGAAACAGCTAGATGTGCAAAAATGGGCTGAGTTTACCCCTCAGTTGAGTAGAAGTCTGGCACAGCTGTGTCCCAGCTTCAGTGCTTGGGTTGAGCATCTCTCTCTAGTGCAAAATCACTTTACTTTCCTCTAGGAAGTGAATTGTCACAGGAGAAGAGCGTTTGGGTTTCCTGCTGTACCGAGATCCCCAGCTGGCAGTACAAGAGTAACTTGAATAGACCTAATGCTTAGAGAAGCCAAGTGCCTACAGCTACCGCTGTCCCAGGCAGAAATGACAGGGGTCCAGTGGCTGGGGATTCTGCTGAGCTGCCACTCAGTACTGACCTCCTGCCTTTGACAGCCCCTTTCTGAAAAGATGCTTGTCCACAGATGATCCGAGTGGCCACATGGGAGCGAAGCCCACTACCTGCAGAAGAAGTGCATTATTTTGTTCCCTTCTGCCAAGGAATATGAGAATCTATTGATCACCATTCTCATTATAAAAAGCTTTTACATATTAAAGATCCCCTTTAGTAGTCTGTTTTCTAGATTAAGTAAGCCAATTTTTAAATGCTCCATTATTTGTCTTCTGGACTTTTGACTATCGTTGAGATGACTTTCACATTTTGACTGAAGCGCCTGAAAGAGCTACAGGAATATCCCGGCCAAGAATCACAAGAGCTGTAAGGAACAATACACTGACATCCTCTCCTCCCGTGATTTACAGATGACACTCCCATTAACACCTTTTAGATTAGGATTGTCTTTTCTTTTTACCAGATTGCCATCCTGTGCTGTCAATTCAGTTCCCCTTCTGCAACCCCCCCCGCCATGCCCCTGTTTTGCCAGTCATCTTTGGCTTTGCACCCCTGCTTCTGTTTCCCTTTCTTTGCTCCTCTTTTACTGTGCTTGTGAGTAATTATGCACTTCCCACTTTTTCAATCTTATTTTCTGATTTCAGGTCCTGCTCAAGATCAAAGAAGCCAAAAAGCGGCCTCCCCCACCCTCACCCAAGAGACGCCTGCGTCGGACCAGCACCCGCCGCTCCGGCTATGCCTTCTCCCATCAGCATGGCTTTGGAGCACTCATTATGTCTGGGAGAAACATGCGGCCAAAATCACCTTTTGCCACAACGGGAACATTTTCACCAAATAGTGACAAACATAAACACAAAGGACTATAAAAAAAGAAAAAAAGACCAAAAGAAAGACCAAACAAACAAAAAAACCCTACAAAGCAAACCA
The DNA here is from genome assembly GCF_965140245.1 of Athene noctua. NCBI lineage: Eukaryota > Metazoa > Chordata > Aves > Strigiformes > Strigidae > Athene > Athene noctua. The sequence goes on from NC_134077.1 coordinate 11,849,061, forward strand.
AAGTAAAGGTCTGTCAGGAGGAGGCGCTGCTCCCTGCCAAGAACTGAGCCAGTGGCTGCCCAGAGCTCTGCCCTTGGGGCGACTAAATCCAGGACTTGGGCCTTGCCTTTCACCCACATGCACCCTCTCACTCTCTTGTGAAGATGTGTGCTGTTGCTGGGCAAGGCAGACACGGTGAATTAGAGCTGTTGTATGGTATTCCAGAGGGCTTCCCTGGAACAAGACAGAACATGCCACCGGAGGCATCTCCACTCCCTGAGATTGTTCATAACGCTAATTTTTTTTTTTCTTCCTTTAACTACATACCTCAGAGCAAAAAGAAGTACAGGCTGAGGAAAAGGCTGAATTGGCAATGTCTTTCTCATTCACGTGCATTTGTTTCTTTTATTGATCCACTCTGGGCCGTCATTTGGGTGACAGTAGTGACCCAGGTGTGCCTTAGGTCCAGCTACACAACCCCCAGATCCCTAATCTTTGTAATATGTGTAATTTTTTAGCCTTTTGACTGTACACAAGCACTTTGGAAGGCATGAGTTGGAGATAACCTCCTTCCAAACCAATGGTTAATCCAGTTTCTCAAGAGATGGCCAGTGCCCAAACACCACCCTCTTCCTGCATCTGCAGCCAGGAAGTGCTGCAAGCTCACAGAAACCCTTAGTTGGTCAAGGGACATGGACTTGACATTCATCAGCCTGCCCTGTTTTATCTGCATTGCAAATCTGCTCTCATAAAAGATCATTGTCCTCAGAGCCCTCCTAATGTTTTGTATCTGGGCACCAGCTATTCAATTTAGACTTAAAAGGGCAAAAGAAGCTCAGGCTCCCATATGGCTCAAGGCATAAAATCTGGCCCTGAGAAGTCCGTGTTATGGTTTGGGTTCATCTAAGCTGCCAGCACCGGGTGTCTCTCCCACCATAACAGACACGCACACGCACATCTGTGCTTGCTGGAGATCTCACAGGCAGTATCGGAGGCAGAGATGCTATTTCATGACTAGTGCAGGGTATGCTGCCCTTTGCTCCACATTGAATAACTCAAGCGTGTCCAGAGAAGGGCAACGGAGCTGGTGCAGGGTCTGGAGCACAGGTCGTACGAGGAGCGGCTGAGGGAACTGGCGGGGTTTAGTCTGGAGAAGAGGAGGCTGAGGGGAGACCTCATCGCCCTCTACAGCTCCCTGAAAGGAGGGTGCAGAGAGCTGGGGATGAGTCTCTTTAACCAAGTAACAAGTGATAGGACAAGAGGGAATGGCCTCAAGTTGCGCCAGGGAAGGTTGAGACTGGATATTAGGAAGCATTTCTTTCCAGAAGGGGTTGTTGGGTGTTGGAATGGGCTGCCCAGGGCAGTGGTGGAGTCCCCATCCCTCGAGGTGTTTAAGAGTCACGTTGACACAGCACTGAGGGATCTGGTGGGATTGGGAAGTGTCAATGTGAGGTTAATGGTTGGACTGGATGATCTTCAAGGTCTTTTCCAACCTAGATGATTCTGTGATGCTGTCACTCAGTGTAAGGGATAAAGCATGACCTGGTGGCTCCCTCAGCCTCCCTGATGAGTGGTGTGGTCAAGTTTCAGAGGAACTTAGTGAGAGCTTCAGGTGGTTCTGCAGAGTTTCTCTGTGCTGGCTAATATTTTATTTGGGAACAGATCATCTGTCAATCATGAGTTGAAGAGATGAAAATGCTATCAGCCTGGCTGCCAGCAGAGGGCCCTAAAATGCACCAACGTAGCCAGACATGGTGATACTGAGGGACTGGGATTTGCTCAGTTTTGTTACACCAGCTCCACAATCAGCTGGGTTACTGGGTGGAAGGCCAGCGTGGCAGCACGAGGCTGTCCTGTCAGTACTGCTGAGCTGTCTAAATGGAGTTTTTTTGTGCAGAGGTTTAAGCAGCGTTGGCTGGTTTGGTGGGGTTTTTATGCCTCCTTTATATGAATTTAGACTCCTTCCTTGTTTTGAATTGGATTTTTTTTGCACAGTAACCATCTAGGACATCTTTGCCTTGAGTCTCTGAGCTATCAGTGGAGACAGCATATGATGGCAACTGGCCAGCCATGTCCCCATTTCATCCAGTCTGCATATAACACCTTGATGCCTGTGGTCCCAGTTTCAGCAATTACCGTGTAAAATTGTTTAAGCTCTAATAGAAGGTTTCATCTCCCTCAGTTTAACTCAGAACAGAAAAAAACCAGTCTGTTGCACCTGCTGCTTTGGGAGGCTCGTTGCAAACTGTGGTATTAAATTTCAGCATAGCCAGTGCAGATCTAGAGCTGGGACTAGATCCAGACTTCAGCAGGCAGGAGCTGCTTGCTAGGGAAGGAGCAAATTCTAATCCAGTGATCTCCCCTGCAAGGAGATAAGTAAAGTGAAAGCCTGCACCCTGAGTGAGGAAACCGCTGTGATAGTTTGCGGCTGTCACAGCCCTCTGATTTACCGTTCACTTTGCAGAGACAGTGATGGATTTCTGATGAGGATTATGTCTTTCACAGTCAGCCTCCCTAGGGCTAGAGGAAAAAGGAGAATTTATGCAGGTAAACAGACATCCCCCCAATACCCAGGCTGGTCTGTGGACCGAGAGTTCTATCAAAAGCTGTTCCTAACATGTAATGCAGCAGGGGATAATGCAGAGTAGCAGAGGCAGGCCTTTTGCTGACAGAGCAAGGCAACTCTTGAGACTGTCACTCTTTTCATATGGTTTATGTGCAAAGCACTCACCTCTGGCTGAAGGGGATTTGCAAATGCTGTATAGCACATGCAGGGGATAATAGAGCTGTTGGTGAACTTGCACCAAATACCAATATTCCAGTGGTTTGACAAGATCAGCATTTGAAACATATCAGTTGGCAGTGATGTCTGTGCCACATCACCTCTGATTCTGTAAAATATTTTTTTTAAATAAAAATATTGGGATGATTGATTCTTTGCCAGTCTGCTAGTTGATCAAAGGAGTTCATAACCAGATGTGTATGTTGGTCCTGGACCTCCTGAAGTGGGAGGACAGCCTGTGGGAAGGCTGCATCTGTGATGATAGCGCTTTTCATGCCGCCTCCTGATTTGGAACACAATAAAATTCCCAAACTTCAGATCCTATCAGGGATGTTTTAAGAAGAAACTTAGAGGAAGCATCAGACATCCTTAGACGGACGACGCCCATTCCCGGGAGCGCGGGGGGGGGGGGGGGGGGGGAGGGGGGGGGGGGGCGGGCAGCGCCGAGATCCCGCCCCGCCGCCCGGTTGTAAACAGCGGAGCGGTGCGGGCGGCCGGTAAGAGGCGGCGGGGGGGAGCGGGGAGGCTTGTCCGTGAGCAGAGCAAGGCGGGGGGCAGCTGCCTGGGGGGGGTCCGTGTGTCCCGGGATATGTGTGTGTGTGTCAGACTTCGTGTCGTCGGTTGTGCCATGTCTGGACATCATAGTTTAGCCTTTCATGAAGGTCTTGTATTTGATAGACATATCAAAAATGAATCCCTGAAATGTGGGTTACTCCCCTTTTTCCTCATTATTCCATAACAGAAAGGTTTGAAGACTGTTCTGCTGTAGCACCTAAATACTGCCAGCCCGCTGGGCAGCAGTTTCAGGATCAAGAATGACAATGCTTGGGTGACAACCCATGACAATATGGTTACTTTTCTTACACTGCAGCACAGGAGGTCTTAGAGCATCTTCTCTCCCCTGAATCCAACAGGGTGACACACAACAACCTCTGCCACTAATAGTGTGGGGCACCAGGCGCTTTGGGGCAGAGGCACCTCAAGGCTGTTTTAGATGGCTAACTGCAACACCTGCAGTCCTGCCAGGCTGCCCGCCGGCTCTCACTTCATCGGTCTGCATCCACACAACTCTCTTCCACTGACCTGTAGCCTGGAAGTCATTATGAACATCTTTTAGGGAATGGGAAAGCAAAGGAGCATCGCCTGCTTGCCCTAAGTTCTCCAACTGCAGCAATCCTCAACAAGGTCTGTTGTAAGAAAGGAGTTGTGTGAATAATAACCCATGCTAATTACCAGCTGAGAACAAAAACATAAGGAGCATAAGGGACCTCTTGGATATCTGTGAGATGCTGTGTCCTATAACCCCGTCAGACCACTAATGAAACTTCATTCTAAAACCAGCCGTTCCAGCTGGAAAGCTTCCTCTTCTGATGGTTGATTTTTTTTCTCCCCCTCTAATTTTCAGCCTAAATGTATTCACAGTGCATTTATTCTCTTGTTGTCGTGCCAGCATTATCCTTTTGCTTCAGCAGTTCTGTTTGTCTCTTGTGATATATTTAGAGAGCAATCCTATCCGCTCTCTGCCTACATTTGGCTAGGCTAAACAAGCCAGGCTCTTAAGTTTCTTCTTGTTTGATAGGTTTTCTGTTTCCCCCAGGCCTTTGTGCACCTGTTCATTTGAGTTGATCATTTTTAAATGCAGGTGACCAGAATTTTTCTTGTATGATGCTCCTGTCATCAGTGCCTGTACAAGAGCACGGGTATTTCACTGCCTTGTCTAGACAGCATTTGCTTTTCTTATTGGCCTCATCATCTCTGTGATCCATAATGCAGCTTTAGTGGCTATTTTTCCTAACTTTACCATGCCTGTGCACAATTGTTAGCTAAATAAATACCTCTCATCTCTGTCTTATGCCTGATAACACGGGGGAGGAGCTGAAATCATCATAGCATAAGTCTATGCATGTTGATGCTTTAAACTGGTGTCTGGTCCTCAGGGACAAAATTTTTCCATGAGGGCTGGCAAGAGCTTTTTTTACTATATCTACTTATGTGCTGGCTGATACGCTGGTAAATATGCTGGAGTGAGGGAGCTGTTGTTCCTCCTAGCAGAGGCAGGTTCCCAGGCTCAGCTCCCTGTCCAGGAGCCACCTCTAGCCCCATTCCCATGATAGGGGAACTGAGTTGCTGCAGGGCTGCATGAGATGCAGGGCTCAGAAGAAGGGCACGGAGCCCTGCAGCCTGCGAGTGCTTCTGGCCGTAGCTGCAGCTCAGCTGCTCTTCAGTTTTTCCAAAGCTAGTCTTCTGCTGCCCTACTTTTTATAATTTACTCAGAAGTAGAGAGTGTTTTTCTCTGCCTGGCACTGCGGAGCAGCAACCTCTCCCCCGTCGCTCCCAGCTTGAAGGGAAGTGGTTTTCATACACCCTGTCCTTTTCCCCAGCCTGCCTCTCCTCCTTGGTGGAGCTGGCTGTACTGAGTTTTCAGCTCCCAGCCTTTCTGCGCAACGCTAAGCCCTCTGCCAGACTTTTCAGCTATAAATGGATCTGGCCTTTTCCAACCCCCTCTCCTGACACCAAGAGATGTTGCGGGAAACCGGAGCTGGGCCAGGCTTCCTCTGAATTAGGAAAACATACGATCCAACCACTGGCTTTTCGTAGATTCTCTGGAATCATCGTGCCTGGCTCTGGGGGGGAGCTGTCTGTGCCCCAGTGAGGGCTGTGCTGCTGAGCTGCTTGTTTGCACTGCAACAGGGGTTATTCCCAGACCTGAATGCAAGGCTGGGGCAGACCTATAGGTGTTATGTCCAGCCCCATGCATCACCTGACAAACAAAGTGCTGTCTGATCTGAGCGTTGTGTCTCAAGGGAAGGCCAATTTTTTTGTTACTGACTGCATCCTGCTTCCACATCCGTATTAGGCACTTAATAAAAGAAGCCTGGCTTTTGTACATAATGAATAACGCTGTTTGCCTCCCTTAACTTTGGTATTTATGGCAAAGATCCTGGGATCTTTTAAGCTTTATTGTGCACTGTCCCTCCCCTGAGAGGCAGGGAGGGTCAGTATCTTCTTCATCAGGAAGCTGGGGCCTGAAATATACAGACCAAGGTGACTCAGGGAGTCAGTAGCTGCCCAGAATTTTAAACTGAACTCTTTTGTGTCATCTGGAGTAGAGTGCTACCCTCCATCAGCCCTGAAGGCATCCAGGCCATTCATTCCATGTAGGGTACAGGTCTGTATTTAGAAAACTAATTTGTACTCTCATGTTGAAAAATTGTAGTCTAAAAGTCTTATGTGCTTCATAGAAGCTGCCGGGCCAGGTTCCAGTCTGGTGACCTTTTGCTGGCAGCAGTGGGTTTGCATCCTTTGGGCTTAGATAACAACACCTAGAGCAGCTGCTTCAGAGGCTTCCTTACCTTGTGGCAATCATCCCTCAAAAACCTTCTGGCTGTGGATAAGGGAACATAGAATATTCAAAAGGTTTATGGTAGCCCAGTATTCTGCCTGCAGTTCTGCTTCTGGTTCAGTTTTTGCTGTGGCAGCAGATGCTGTCTGACACTTTTTCCTGTGCAGGATGCCTGGTATCCTGAGTGTTCTCTACTCAGTGTTTCTGTTGCCTTTAGATAGGTTGGTGGAACTGTTGACTGGGCAGTGTTCGATGGGCAATGTGCAGGAATGCATCTGTTCTCTTTTTATGTGAGCTGGAGAAAGTAATATCCCCGACCAGGATATTACATAGGGGTTATGGCTCACTGAAACCTCCTTTCTGTCTTTCTGCTGGGATTGCAGGCAGTATTTTGCATGAAACAGATGAGGGATAGATGAAGTGCCTCCTTCCACTTGCCATCAACCTGCTGAGTGGCAAGGGTACCTTTGAGGTCTGGGAATACGCAAAATGAAGATACTGTGCGTAGTTGTAGCTGCCCTATGCTCTTTCCTGTGCTGAAGCTCTTTCCTCTGCTGAAGCTGGGCCAGGGTGGTTTGCCAGCTCAGCTTGGAGTAGTTCAGGGTAAACTTGGCTGGGAGGAGTTCTTCTGCTTACTGTATCCTTCCCAGATGTTCAGGGAGTCTGGCTACCCCAATTCTATTTGGCCTTAGATAAACTGCCTTCCACTCAACACTTCCAGTTCTTTACCTAGGCCATGAACACATCGCAGGGTGTTTTCTGAGGTCTGCTGACTATAGATACCTCTGATTCTGCAACATGAAGCCTGGTTGGGGTTTTGCTTGTGATATCTGGCTACTTATGTGAAGCCCACAGTTCCTCCTCCTCCTCTTCCCATTCCTGTGTGTGTTTGCCTGGACTAGGGATATTGTTGTGCCTGGGTGGGTATTCACTGAGCATCTTTGTAGCCCTTAAGCCTTGTCCTGGACTCCGCACTTCCAAGTCCTCAGAGGAGCTGTGGATGGGAGTGTGTGTCCGTCACCCAACACTGTAGAGATTCTTGGCAGAATGATGATGGCACTAAATCATAGTTACAATTAAAGCTTTATTTTCTTAACAGGTTCCTGGCATCCAGAAACCTTGAAGCTGGTAGGGAGGGGAAGAAGAAATCTGTTTGGTTTGTCTGCTTGGTGCACAGGACATTCAGGGTCTGATGATGAGGGGAAGGGAAGAGCAAGACTATTCACGGTCACAGAGAATAGCTGCTCACCTCATAAAATGGCATTAGTTGTGCTAACCACATTGTCAAGGATCGGAAGCAGGGGGAACTGTGTTCTCCTCAGGACTGCTCCTGTCTGAGCAATCTCCCCTTGGACAGCTCTTGGGCTGCTGTCACAAAAATCCTGCTGACACCAGAATCTGTCTGGCACAACCTGTAAAGTCTTCTGTTGGAGGGCATTGCCTTGGGATGCTTTCAACCTCTCTGCTAGTTAATTTGCTTTGCAGAAAGTTATGCAACTACAGTGGTGGTGTCTCTTGGGCAACTTGTTCATGTCCTTCACAAGAAGAACTTCTTGTTGACTGATTTCACAATGGCTGGTTCAAAGTGCACCAGGATCCTCCATGAGTGCCAGGGCAATACACTGGTTTAGACAGTGGTGTGTGAGTGCGAATTTGTCATGCTGCTAATGTCCCAGCAATGGTATGTGGAGTGTGGCCATCCTACTACTGTAATTGTGCTACCATATACACAGCACTGAGACTGTGCATGGCAAAGGCTGTGAAGTATCTGGTACAGGTGTCTGTCTACCTGTGCGTGGACCTGTGACAGCACAAGTGCAGGTGCAGAACAGGAGCATTAGAGCTCCACAGCTCGTGCACCAGGCCATAAAGAGATAGCCAATGAGATGGAGCATTCTTGGTCATTGTGCTTAGACCACCACTTGTCAAATGCCATGCTTTGCAATGCATCAAAGCTCTGGTACCTGTAGTGCCTGGGTTCTGCAGGGATCTCTGTGGAACACATGCTGCAACACATCTAGCCATGATTTGGAAAACAGTGAAGACTATAATTTTTGAACGATTCTAAGTTAGTTAAGGTAGTTGGTTTGAAAACTGCCCAAAGAATCACAGGAGTTTCTTGCAAAGCTATTAGCATCATAAAACAGCAAATGGTATTCCATGCTGATAAATGACACAGCTTTATGTATGTCATGGTGATTGTTTCCCACTGCCCACAAGAAGCCCTCTGGAGTCACTGCGCATCGTTATCCGAGCACATCATTATCTGAGCACATCAGCTCTATGATCAGCTGTAGCCAAAAAGCAGACCTCATACTGGAAATAAAGAATAAGTCAAAAAGTGCTGCTATATATTCTTGCATACTTAGGTATACAGTCATGTGCCCGCATCCCAAGTACCACATCCAGCCTGGTCACCCACTCTCAAAAAGAGTGGCACAGACTTGGACATAATACAGAAAGGGGGCATGAGGATGATTAAGGAACTGGGATAGCTTCACTAGGAAGAGAGATTAAACAAGGAAAAGTAGATGATAGTGGGAAGGAGTTAAGGCCTATTAAATAGTGTTCAGTGAGGAAAAGTTCAGTAACGAATGACCTTACTCACCTTTGCAATTTCTCACAGCACAGAGGAAGCACATCCAGCAAAATTATTTATTAGGCGGGAGGTTAAGGAAGTCCTTTTTCAACACAGTTGATTTGCAGAACATGTTGCTATGAGATGGCATGAAGGCTGAAAATACACACAGATTCCAAAAGAAACCAGACACCTCAAAGGCTGGGATGTGTTTCAGTAGCTGCTAAACATGGTGGTCAGCATGCAACCTCCAGCTCTAGAAGTTCCTTGACTGCTGATTGTTGCAGGCTGGAAGAGTGTGGCCTTAGGAGAGATCACTTTGTACTCTGTGATATGCATATGCCACTGCCAAAGTGTCAAGGATAGGGTACTAGACCAGAACAATTCTTGTTGTGACCCAAAATGGTGTCTCTCGTTCCCAGAACACGCTGAGACAGTGGGGTGAAAATGAACTGATTGGGTTTTGAGCAGTTCTAGTCTAATAGCTCTCCAGTGAGAGTTACACAGTGGTCACCACTGATTTTCTTACATCTTTTATTAGCAAATCTGAAGGCACTTGCAGGAGAAAGGAACTGGTGCGGGCACAGCCCACCAGCTCTCTGTGCCAGACACCATGGCAGTTGTTGCAGAGCATGCCAGCTCAGTGACTGCTGCCCAGCCAGCCAGGTGAGATGCCTGGTGCTAGCCATCTATCTGGTCCTATCTTTGCTCCCCTTTGGCTTCTGATTAGGATCTGGTTTATGTCCCGATGGAGCAAAATCTGGATTCTTAGAGCCCTTTCTACATATAACTGTGGGTGTTATTGTTACCCATCCAAATGTCTCATCCTACAGAGAGGGGAAAGAGCAGGCTATTGCGAATTCTATTGTGAATTCCTCTATCCTTTCCAAGTCCTATGTTGCAATTTCCTTCACAGTCTAAGCAACAAAATGTCTCCAGTCTCGGTCCACAGAGAACTGGGAAAGGCTGGAACTGCACTGCCTTAAAAAGTCTGTTTTCTGATAATGGAGTGCCTTAGATGCTCATTTTAGGAGCAATAGCAGGAGCCACTGTTACATGCCAGTCACCCTGCTGAAAACTTAGAAAACCAATGTTTTTTCTTTTTTCAAGAAAACTGGCTGAGGCGTAACAAAAGCAACCAGACAGTAGTGGGCATATGATTTTTGTCTGCCGTTCAGTTTTCTGCAGCAGGATTGTTAACTGCTTAAGCCTGAACATAGTATCACAGTGAGATTTTGGGAACACTGGACTCAGAATCCAGTCATAATTTTACCTCTGCCTCGTTCCTTGAACCCTAAATCTATACACTCACAAGCTGTAATGTTTGTGCCGCTTTCAGTGGGATGGATAAAGGGTTTAAAGCCCCTGTTGTGCTGCCTAGTTCCCTGCTCCCTGCAGAGAGAAAAAAAGTCTCCTGGCAGCCTCAAGCTGTTTTTAAACGAGACAAATGCCCGAGGTGCCTGTCTGCCAGAGCCTCCAGCCTGTACACCGTGTCCCTTTTTAGCACGCTTCTCCGCACGGCTATATCTGGCTCCAGTTCCTTGCTCTGGGAACGTGACCTCATCGTTGTTTTGGTATTTCCAGTGATTCAGCCTGGTCCGGGGCAGGGAGGAGTCATTTCTGGTGCAAGCTGACGGGGTGTTTGTGCGTTGCTGGAATTCCAGAGCAGTGCAGCCCCAGCCCTTCCGCTGCCTTGACAGCTCGGCTGAGGCCGGGCTGGTGCATCGCATTCGTCCCTGGCAGATGGCCTGAATGCAGCTGGTAGAGGGACCAAAGCTCCTGCTTTTGGGGGTAATGCGGATCCCTCTCTTCACAGTGTACCTGTCGTGGTGAGGGTGAAGACAGCTGCGGGCAGTAGCTTGTATGCCTAGGAAAGCCACGAGGAGTCTGCTTTATGGGAGGAAGAAGAGTCTCACAGAATGCTCGTTACTGTTTACAGACTGCCAGCATCCCATAATGATGTTAACTTTACAATATCTTCAGCAACTTGGTAAGTGTTACGATCCTTATTTCACAGGGGGGGAAACCGAGGCACCGAACAGGGAGGTGGCATGCTCGAGATTTTGTGCAGCTGAGCTGGATAAGTAAACTCCCATGAAACGGTGCTGACTGTGCCTGTCCGCTCGTGTAATGGCTGGATTCCTCCAGTGAACGATGAATGTGGGCAGTGAGTCAAACTGAGGTAGAGCAGTGCTTGTAGGGAAGAGCAGCTCCCAAACTTGGACAAGGCCAGGCTGTACAGATTGCTGAACCCCATTTTCTGTGGGTATCACTTTCCTCTGTCTCTCCAGGTGTGGTCAGAAAGTGCAGGGAGCAGCTTATAGACAGGGTGCCCCAGCCAAGGTCAATGCTCACGCTCCTGGGAGTCTGTGGCTGCTGGAGGGCTGTCACTTGTGCCTTGACAGCACTGCTGTTGCTGCACATGTGGTGAGCATTATTGCAGCCTTGACCTAAACATTCTCAACTGCCTCATTTGAGCCAGGGTTGTTGTGAATAGTTTTTACGCCCTTTGGGATGACCTGGTGGTTAGCATTCCCAGTTCAGCTGCAGAAGCAGCTTGGTAGAAGGTATGGCTTCAGTGTTGTCTTGCTTATCAGTGAACCAGCCTGTCAGTGTAGTTGTTTCACCCCAGAAGAGACCTGTCCTGGTTTGTCCCTACACAGGAATAAGTCGTGAAGGCTCATCATGTTTGGAGAAGCAGCCCCTCTCTGGACCCCTCTTGCAATGTTGATGAATACTTGGCATTGAAGTCGGGGCTGTATTTTGTCTCAGACAGACCGGAGGAGCTGCACCTGGTACCATATTCACTGTTGTTACATCGGGAAGTTTTCCCTTGTGCAAGGGCAGCTCAGTGCTAGGAGAATTACTTCATCCCAGGGTCAGCTGGGCTGGGCTGTTGTGGAGAATCTCTACACCATGGAAGGGGAAAGCATAAAGCACCTTCCTCATTGCAGGCACTGTCAACCCGGGGAAAGATTATCAGCATGTGCAGGAACAGGAATTTTTAACTCTGATAACCTTGCTTTCCCAGTTGTCTGGAGAGGTAGTGGACATAGCAGCACTTTGCTGGAGAGAAGAGACAATAGATAATACAACCTGGCTGCTCGCATTAACAGGGAGCATTTCAGGGTGGCTTGATGCCTGTCTGGCTTCAACCCTCTGGTAGCTATCACCAGGACATATACCTGTTACTCTGGGGTCCCTGTGCTCTCCTTGAAGCTAGGTTTTTAACAGAACTCACTGATGCAATTGGCCCGAGTCAACTGTTTTCACAGTTCTTCTTTAGAGGCTAGGCAATATTTTATCAAAGGAGGTCCCCTCAGTCTCTACAGAACAGACTTCAGTTGCTTCAGAACTACATGAACTCCCACTTCTTTTGTCACCAGTTGCACCCAGAGGTCACTGGCATGGGGTATATGTCTGTTTGGCACTGGGCTTACTGAATATAGGCTATGCCTGCTGTGTTATACATCCTGAAACAGCTCCTTCTCTGCCTCTTCCTGAGGTCTTTCAGTGCTTATTGAATGGGCAGTGGCTGAAACTTGCAAAACCCCTCTACTGCTGATTCCAGTTGAGGGCACAACAGAGGCAAAGCCCCCAACTCTTTGACACATTCCATCTTTGCCAAGCTAGTCCCTATCCCCCATCTTCTTTATTTGGTGTAAATCCAGTTGCAGTACAGCTTGTAAATTATCCTGAGACAGCAAGGACAGAAGAATCCTAGCAGGAGGTGCCAAAGGCAGTGAATTGGAGAGAGAGGTAAGTCCCGAAAATGTGGAGCCCCTGAGCATGGGGATTCGGCCTGGACAATAGGAATGGGCTCCTGTACCATCAGCTGGTCACATACATGGATGGAGCAATGCTCTGATCAGCCTTTCTCCCCGCACTGTGCATCACAGAATCACAGAATCATCTAGGTTGGAAAAGACCTTGAAGATCATCCAGTCCAACCATTAACCCAACATTGACACTTCCCAATCCCACCAGATCCCTCAGTGCTATGTCAACCCGACTCTTAACTCCTTCAGGGATGGGGACTCCACCACTGCCCTGGGCAGCCCATTCCAACACCCAACAACCCCTTCTGGAAAGAAATGCTTCCTAATATCCAGTCTCAACCTTCCCTGGCGCAACTTGAGGCCATTACCTCTTGTCCTGTCACTTGTTACTTGGTTAAAGAGGCTCATCCCCAGCTCTCTGCACCCTCCTTTCAGGGAGCTGTAGAGGGCGATGAGGTCTCCCCTCAGCCTCCTCTTCTCCAGACTAAACACCCCCAGTTCCCTCAGCCGCTCCTCGTACGACCCGTGCTCCAGACCCTGCACCAGCTCCGTTGCCCTTCTCTGGACACGCTCAAGTCATTCAATGTCCTTTTTGTAGTGAGGGGCCCAAAACTGAACACAGGAATCGAGGGGCGGCCTCCCCAGTGACGAGTACAGGGGTCAGATCCCTTCCCTGTCCCTGCTGGCCACGCTATTGCTGACACAAGAGAAGGTGTGGGGCTGGGGCTGTCCCAAGCAGGGCATAGGATGGAAAATAGCATAGGTTTGCATTACTGCTAGCAGGTGCTGTGTACAGTTGTAGGAGCTGCTGGAGAGTGTGGCATTGGAGGGTCTCCCCTCGTGAGTGGTCACTTCACCCCACAGCTTCCCCTCACAGCAGCTGCCATCCCACCCTGAGCAGGCAGGCCGTGGAGTCAGCCCACACAGCCCCATCACGCTGGCTGCTTTCTGAGCTTGCTGTAAATGGCGCTCTGTAACACGAGCTGCATTTCTGCCATAACCCTCTCCAGAGTGCATCTGTATTTACACTGGGGCTTTCATTAGCAGTCTGGCCCTTGCATTGCCAGCAGCCCTTGCTTTTCTCTCCTGCCCACATGCTCTGTGAGTGAAACCATCACCCTGGCACCACTGTGCCCAAGGAGAGGCAGGTGACTGGCAGCAGGAGGAATCCCTCAGCCAGCTCCTGTCTGGAAGAAGTGCCTTGTCATGTTGATTCTCGCCTGCCATCCTGCAGCAATGGGGGAACTACCTGTGGAAACTCCCCACAGCATGGCCCGCTGATCCCTGAGCCGACACAGGGACAAGCTGTTTTGCTTTGGATTATCGCTGGCTCTGCATGCTGTATTATTTCTGCTGCTCTCAAGCTGTTGCTGCTGCACCCGGCTTCCAGCTGCGGAGAGCTGAACCCATGATCTGGGGAGATTGTATCTGGCAAGGTAGGAGCTGATGCCTTCCGTTTGTTCTGCTAAAAGTAATGTGGTCAGTCCTGCCCCTGCCTGGAGAGCATTCTTCAATTAGTAGCGTGATTGTGGTTTTACTTTGCATTGTTTTGTAGCTCTCATGAACATCACTATGCTGCTCAGACTGTAGCCTCTATTACATGGGAAGAAAATGCATGTATCCATTTTCTTTTTACCTGCACACTGGAAAATCAGACTCTGCTTCAGGATGGAGTGCTGGTGGCCCGGAGCCTGTCTTCTCTGTTCTCATGCAGCATCCTGTGCATGTTCTTCAGGTCATCCTGCTTCTGCAGGAGACATGAAAGTAGAAAGCAGTCTGAATGTGGCTTAAGAGAAAAGAGGAGGGAGAAGAAACTAATTGAAGACAAAAATCAAGAAAGTTCAGCAGGCACGGAAATGGCTTTAAAGAAGTTATTGTTACTCTAGAAAATTAGACAGAAGAAGAACCTCCTTTCCCTGGATAGTCTCAAAAGGTTTTGTGTTTTTTTTTTTTTTCCTTCAGCTCCATAGGGCAAGCTGTTTTGATATAGAAAGGCCTGAGGCTGCTGTTGTCCATGGATGAAGGAGAATCAGTCATGTTAGTCTGGTGCCTTCTTTCCAGCGAACTTCACTGGCATTTAATGCATTACCTTCCCCCACCACTGCACACCATTACTGGGGCTGTATAGGGAAAAGAGGTGATGACCAAGAAACCCCTGCTGGATTTCCCTGCAGTAGCCAAGGACAGATAAAATAGGAGTGTGGCAGTATTTTCTTCTGACCTAGCTGGTATTTAGGCACAGCTGTTCCCTTTTTAGTCCGCAGCAGCTGGGATGTGCCCGCCCCTGATACACACAGCCATCCATCTTCCCCAAGCTTACTGTACCTGGGCTTCCCTCCCATGTGGATGAGCATCTCGTAAACAGGACAGACAAGGATATCAGGCCTTCGGCAGGTGAAGGTTTACTTCTGAGGACTAGCCCAAACAACAAACCATGTTTTAGGGCTCCCCTATATACCTAGTTGCTAAGCTGTGAGGAGGGAAGGGGGTCCTCTAGCTTTCCCTCCTTAGCATACCCTGCTCTGCTGCCAGCGGGTGTATAAATAGTGCCCACAGTATACTATTTTGGTGACAAGCTCTCCCAGGATTCATCCAAAGAGTTATGTGAGCAAGTGTTAAAAATAACACCAAGCCCTGCCCAAATGCTGGCGTTGTTTCAGCCAAAGTTTTGGGAATCTTCCATAGAGAACAGCCTTGGGACGCTTGGAAGAGTGCAACAGCAGGGGATCCGGGAGGGCTCCCCATGTTTTCTTCACCTTGCTGCCCTGCTTACCACAGAGAACATCAGCCCTCATGTTCAGCAGATATGCTGGTCACCAAGAGGATGTGAGACTTTCAGTTCTAATTAGGTTATTTGCTACTGAGCTTTCCCTGTGTGTTCTGAGCATTATTGTTAGATCTAATGAGAGGTACAGCAAATTGCAGGAGGGGTTAACCTGAGCTTTCATCTAGCCTGCTGGAAGGTCCCTGCTGGTGGCCAAAGCTTGTTGCTTCACTAAAAAGTCTTGGGCTGTAGCAGTGGCCTGTGTAGGGATTCAGGCCCTGAGTTAGGTTTATCCTGAGAACTGGTAGCTGGAGATCAGTTTAATTGTGGAAGGCATATTAAATCTCTGTGTTGAATTAACAGCGGTAGCTCTGGACATTGTTTCTATCTATATAAACACAAAAGCTATTCCAAAATTCTGCCCTTTTCATGGTGTGTTCAGTGCCTATAACTGAAAATCGGACCACACTGCAGAGATTTCTGGGGAGCTGTGCTCCCTGGGCTATGCACTGTCCCAGTGAGGAGCTAGAAACTGCAGTTTGTTTACCTCAGGCTGGGTTTTGCCTGTTGTTGATTGAGTCCTGTGCTAGGTATGCACTTCAGCTTCTCTCATGGTGCTGCAGCACCAGCCCCTGCTGTGTGCTGGAAAACAGGAGACCCCAGTGGAAAGCAGCAGACCTCGCTGAGTCCTTGTGGACAGTGTGTGGAGCTCACAGAAGTGCTTCTTGGAGGGCTCATGCTCAAAGGAGCCCCATCTGAAGACAGAAGTGCTCCCTCTTGCAGATGGATGATGTGGCTCCACTCTTGCCTGGTCTAATATGAGATCCAGGAGTTACCCCCGGTGGGACGGAAGCGCCCATTGCTGTTACATGGCTTAATACAATACAATACATGGAGCCTTGCACACAGAGGAAGAGGAAGATAGCCAAGATGTGTCTTTGCTGCAAACCTGGAAGCAGTGCTTGGGCTTACCTATTTGCTCTGAGTTGAAAGCAGTAGTGTTGTGGAGAGAGGAGACCACACTTCTTTTTCAGATGCTGAGGTTCATGACTACAGCATTAATCCCCCTTGGCCTCCACAGATACATCTGTGCTAGTTTCTGGCTTTGCAGAGGAAGGGCCAGATGCTTCTGCAAGCTCTTGAGTACTTTATTTTCACAAGGGCTAGATTTATTTTAAACTGATACAGAAGGTTGATCTGAAAGCAGCAGGTGAGCAAAAATTGCTAAAAAGGTCACAAGCACTCTTTGGCCTTCCATGCTTCACCTCCTCTGACAGTGGATTACTAATTCTGGCAGATGTTCCCAGGGATGGAGAGCAGGTCCTGTTAGAACATCATGACCAAGTGTTTTCTCCAGCTCTGTCCTGGTTTTGGCTGGGATAGGTTTTTTTTTTTCCCATCTTAGTAACTAGAATAGTGCTGTGTTTTCATTCGGGGGAATTTGATATGAGAAGAACATTGATAATGTACTGACAGTTTTAGCTGTTGCTCGGAAGTCCAGGACTTTTCAACTTCTCACAGCCTGCAAGTGCACAGGTACACAAGAGGCTGGGGGAGGGGGGCACAGCCAAAACAACAGACCCCAGCGGGCCAGTGGAATATTCCATATCACCTAACGTCATGCTCAGCGTATAGAGAAGGGCTGGTTGGGAAGCTGCACTCGGGTGTTTGGGATGGTGGTTTCAGGATTCTCTCCTCTCTGAGATCACAAGCCAGGAACGGGCTGAGCATCGGTCAGCGGGTGGTGAGCAATCCCATCGTGCATTACCCATTTGTATTTTCTATTATTGTTATTATCATTATGATGATTATTTTCTTTTTCAATTATTAAATTGCTTTTATCTCAACCTCCGAGTCTCCTTACCCTTACCCCTCCAACTCTCTCTGTGGTGGGGGAGTGTGAGCAAGCAGCTGCATGGTTCTGGCTGCCAGCCAGGTTTAAAACACGACAGGCTGTTGCTCTGAGAATGAGTGAGAGCAGAGCAGCCGCTCTGGCTTGGACTGTTGTATCTCACATGTTCAGTCCTTGCTAGCTCTCCCTATCTCACTGTTTAGCTGGTCTTCTCTTTTCCTTGCTGCGTGTTGAGAGTCACACGCTGCCTTTCTGCACAGGATGGAGTGCTTTCTTAAGTGCGTATTGAAAGCACAGGCTTCAGAATTGACGAGGGATGGAAATATGTCACGGACATGAAAAGCATATTTCTGTTTTTCCAGGAACTTGCTCTGGGCAATCAGTCCTTCATGCTCTTCTGTTCCTCTGCTCCTTCCTGCTCCTCTCCCATGTCCAGCCAACAAAGGAGCTCTCTGAGTCATCATCTTTCTTATTAGGCCTGAGCTAAGGCTCTGTGAATCATTGTATGCTACAGAGCTCCCGAGGGCTCTTTCAGGGCTCTTTACACCCTGCCATGCTCTTGTTCCCCTGACTGGAATGCGTCTGGGGTGCATGGGGACACATGACCTTGTTTGTCAACTTCAAGCACCTCTTCCTGAACACTTTTCAATAGTCTTCGGTGTGGTGCCTGAGCCCCATACCACAGTTTCCAGCAGTTCCTGAAGTGCTGAGATATCTCCATGGAGAACCCCATAGAGCATTGTGACCGAGCTTTTTCATCTGCTTCACAGGAGGCTGAGCCCTATTTCAGTCTGTCCAACACAATCTAAACTTGGCATGTTTGTCACACATCTCCTGTGACCTGCTTTACCTTTGTGGCCTGCCTCATTGCTGGTGCCTGGGCTTTGCCTCTGCTAGCTTTTATTTGCTATTTTAAAGAACGTGGCAGGACTTCCTCCCAAGCACGGATCCCCTTTATCACTATAGCATTTCCTTTGCTGTGGGTCTTTCTCCAACCTGAGCAAAATTGTTGGAGGTGGCCAGTGGGCAGATACTTCCCAGTTCTGGCTCTGTGTGCCTGCCTGCCTATGGGATGTCTGCTTGTTGGTTGAACATGTCATTTGGAGGAGGCAGACCTTGTACAACTGGCCACAGGGCAAGGTGCTGCAGATTAGACTCTTTGTGCTAATTAAGCAAACACCAATAAATGCGTACAGCCAAAAGGTTGTTTAGTCATGGGCTGACCGGACATGGAGATCTTGGGTACAGCTGGCTGATGGTCCAGGACAGCCTTCTCTATTAGATGGGCAGAGGTTAAGAATAACCAGAGAGAAACTTAGAGGAGTTCTCAGCTGTAGTCAAGGATCATCTTCAACAAGACTGAATTAATGAGAAAAAGTCTCTTCACTGTGGTGGATGAAAGGAGGATGAATTCATTGGCTGAAAGCTGGTGCTAAACATATTCCACTTAGAAAAAAAACAAAACAAAACAAACCCTGGAGTATGTTTTTAACAGCCGGATGGATTAGCTACTGGATCAGCTGGCATGGAATGCTTTTCCACTCTCAGGCTGTACCTGCAGGTTTGCCTGTGTCTTTCCAGGAGCGTGTTTCTGTTTCTCCAGGTATTCTGTCTCATTGAATAAACTCTCAGCTTTTAATCCTGCATTAGAGGCTTCCTGCTCCTCTGAGTCAAACAGAAATTATACAATAATAAAACCTCCAGAAGCCATATAATTACATCTCCTTGACCCAGGCTTAGTGGACTTGGGCTATGTCATTCCTTGTGTTTCTTCATTTTATCTCTCTGGAAGTTCACTATGATTAGGATATCATCTGCTGCATCCTACATCTTAGCAGTACAGTCCCTTTCCTCTATTGGTATCTCCTGATGCCATGGCACACTGGGTTGGCCAAGATTATAGGCATTTCTTTGGTGGCAAAGCTAGTAAAATCAATTGTTTCCAATTTCTGACACTAAGGGCCTGTGAGAATTATCAGGAATGCATGCCTTTAAATAAGTTAAGCAAAGAGCTTCTGAGACAAGAGCATGCATAATATTAAGAAACCCAGTCTTACCTCCTGACTGCTGTGCTTTTTTGGTGGAATAATGAATGGCTAGTTTTATCTGTTACACCTGATGTCTAACCTAAACTTGCCTGGCTGCCCCTCAGGAACCCTATTCCTGCTGTTGAGGATATGGAGAACAGCTTATTCATTTGCTCTTGGTAGCAGCCTTTTACATATTTCAGAACTGCTTTCATGTACCCCCTAGTTTTCCACAGAAGACTAACTCGCTTTGCAATTTACTCCTTTGTGTTTTTCCTTGCTCCCTTTGAACTCTCACCAGTTTTTCCATATAGGACATGCCCATGAGGCATGTGCCAGTGTTCGGCAGAGAGGAAGGAGGGTTACTCCACATCTTGTGTATGACATGCCTATTCGTACAGCCTTACATTCTGTTTGTTTGCTTCAAAGCAAAATGCCACTATTACTCAAGTTCAGCCTGTGATCTATGGTAACCGCAGATCCCTTCTGAATGAGCAGGTCATGCATGATGATTATGGGTGGGGATGTGCAATCTGTGCTGCGTGAGGCGTCATGGTAATGATTATAATTTATGTCAGTTTGCTGTTTATGCAGACCTTATGCTTTCAGCTAACAGTATTGGTACTGTAGATGATAGAGGTGAAGAGTGAAAAACAACTGATACATCTGAGAGCCAGAAGGTTAAATGCACAGAATTTAGTTACAAGCCTGCATTACAGTGGTTTTTTAGGAGACTTGGTCCTGTTTCCTCGCCCCTTTGCAGCTTTTCTAGTTGCCTGCTGGGATGTGGGCGCTCCGGAGCACAGACTGTCTCCTGGGTGGCACTGGAGTCCTATGCCTGCCAATCTTGTGCTGTAGCATTGCTGCTAGTGGGCGTTTTTTGAGTGTACCTTCAGCAGTCTCTTTTAAAATCATAGACTGCTTTGCAGAAGCGCAAGCTGTCTAGACATTGCTTTATTTGCCACTAAAACATAACCAGCTGGGACAGGTAACACTGCAGAGCAGCAATGCATGCCCAGTTTGTGTGATAAATGGAGAAATTTAGGAAAAAAAATCAGCGTAAGCACCTATAGTTAATATCACCTGTCTAATAAATCAGCTGGTGGTTATATGCTCTCTGGGCTTTGTTGCAAAGATGGGAGTGTTTGAGAGCAGGAGGTGTGCTGCGGGCTCACTTCATGGTGAGTTGACAGATCTCACTGCTTGACTTTTGCTGTTGCTCTAAGCGGTGATGTCAGGGAATGCTTTGGCATGCGCAGAGAGAGGTGAGTGTGGGTTTTCTGTGCGAAATCCGGAGCAGTTTTCATACTTGCTGTTGCCTTGGAAAACTGGAATATTTATGACTTGGTACTGAAGCAGGAGGGCAGGAGTCTTTTTCCATTCTTGGATATGGTCTCTCGTGTGTCCAACAGTGATATTTCTCCTCTGCTTGCCCCTTTCCTGCTGCATCCTTTCCATTGTGGTCTCTGTGAGCTGAGGCTTGCTTGCAGTGCAGTCACTCTATCTCTGAGTCAGTCAGGTGATGCCCCTGGAGTGGGAAAGGAATGCCGCTTCAGTGTACATCATGGGAACTATAAGTACTCACCTTCCTTGAGCAGTGCGTGCAGTGTACAATCTGTAGGTGTACTTCATATGTAGACAGCGAACCGTTTCAGGGCTGTGGATTCAGTTCAGCCCTGCAGCTTTTCAGCTGCTTAGTTGGAAATACGTAATTTTTATTTGAGGTCAGAATACAAACCAGTGAATACTGTGGCTGCCAGATTCACCAGCTCCAGTGTAGTATGTAATGTGGTGGTGAGGAACTATTAAGTTGTGGTGAAACTAATGGTTTAGGTAAATAGTGCTGTAGAGGCAGCATTGATCCCATTTTGAAAACTAATTTTAATAGAAGCGAAGCCAATAACACCTTAATATCCACTGTAACCATGGGCTGCTCAGAGCAATTGATTGCCAGATTAGATGGCATATCTTTTTTGTAACAATACCCTTTCTGCTCCTTTTGCCAAGGCTTTGATGGGTGAGAGAGTTTATATTCCCAGTCAGTCTATCATCAATATTTGAGTAAGTGCTTGAAGAAACAGGGTTGCTCTTAGATCTGGCCTTCTGCTTCAGACACTCTGAAATCTGTCTGGATCAGTTACGTCCAGGCTTTGCTTTAGTTCAAAGTTTTCTGTACAGCTTTATGAGCTTAGTTTGTCAGATTGAAGCTGAGAATTCAGGCATGATTCAGGAGCTGCTCTGTTGTTTCTGTCCTGATTTCCTTCTGCCTAGAAGTGTTCAGCTCTTTCTTTGTGCTCTTGCTTGGGCAGTACTATGTATTAGGGCTAAAAGATGGGCAGTGGGGTTGCAGGATCAGTTGTCCCTTTCCCACAGCCTTCCAAGAGGTTCACATCTCCTCGTTGCCCCAGTCTTCTGCATGTAAAATATTGATAAGAGCACTTTCCTAGAAAAACAGTACAAACATACTGGAATCTTGAGCGGGAAGGGACTGGAGACAGACAGCAGGCTGTGTGCTGGGTTTGGTTTTTCTGTAGACATCTCAGTATTGTATCATATGTGGAGCTGAGCCCAGCCCCATGGGGAGGCTTGCCAGCACTAGCCCTATCTCATAGTTGTGACTTTTTATGGAGCTTGTGAAAGCCTCTGTTCGTGGGCAGTGAGGCATCAGCCGCTAGCAATAGGAAGGGTTTGACCTTAATAGAGGAAGGCTGAAACCACTATCATGATTGGGAACCACTTTGCCCAGTATGATTTGTTCTAAAAGTGGTTGCAGGTGGTCAGCTAGGGAGAAGGGGGAGCAGGACAAGCAGATATCGTACCCTAATATTTTTTTTTCTGGGGAATATGCCAATTCTATTATATTTTATCTGTTTACTAAGCTGAAATGGATCTCTCAAGTGCTTGCCCTGCCTCCCTTTGAACCCATGTGGACTTCCCCCATCCATAATACCTTTTGAGAATTAAGAAGACTGGAGCAAGATAACAGGAGTGTTGAAAGAGGAACTACTGGTCTGCAGGGAAGTTGTTTGTAGAGAGTAGCCTTAAAATGGGAGCTATTTAATATGTCAAGTCATGCTCTGAGCATTAAAAAGTAAGATTTTACTAGTGATGTTTCCTAACACAAAGCTAGGAAGCATCATCAGAGGCAGTTCAGGGTTATTCAGCAGGAAGAACTTGGATGTCCTTGAGAAATAATACAAATGGGAATTGGGTAGTTCAAAATTGCATGGCTGTGTGCATGAGAAATGGACAAAAAGTTCAGCTTCAGCTGGGAGCTCATTAGGGAAAGTAAGAGAGACGGCAGAAAACCCAGGGTCTGTCAGTAACGTGCAGAATAACTATGAGCAGCTAATATGATGCAGCTATGAAAAAGATAAATGTCATCCAGTGTTACACATTGGACAAAATATTTGTAGCAGAGACAGGAAAATTTTAGTGTATTAAGGCATGGTGAAACTTTGCTTGGAAGACTGTGTACATTTCCAGTCACTCTCTGAAGGCTGTATGCAAACTGGGTCAGGTCCAGAGAAGGGATACTGGTATGATCAAAGAAATTAAGAGTCTACCTAATATAAAGTGATTAAAGAACTCAGCTGATATAATTTTAAATGCAGACTGGATAAGTGCTGACATTAATGCTCATTTTCGGAACTTGAGTGAATAGAGGTGAGCTGTGCATGGATAAAGATAAGCTGGAAATTTGGAGAACGTTCTTAAATATCAGAGGAATTAATTTGGGGGAATTAATTCTGTTACCAAACAAGAAATATCCAAATTTGGGGAAAAAAAGGCAACAACTTTCTCATCTCAAGCTATTTTCTTATGTGGAGGCATGAGTCCTGCCTTGGGTTGCTAGCCCTGAAGAAATCAGTACTGCTGCTCTGGGCAGTGGGCAGGGCTGTCTGGGACAGGATTGTCATGGGGAGGCTGGTGAATCCTGCTGTTGTGAATGTGTCTGTGACTGGCGTAACCCCAGAGTCCTGTACCTCTGTCCTCAGATCCTCTCAGAAAGCAGGCTCAGTGGAGGGGATGGGTTAGTGACCCCCTGGGGAAATGTGAGGACTGAGGGCAGGCATTGCCACTAAGCTAATGCGTGCTTTTCTCAATCTCGATTCTGACCCCTCATTCAAAGAACTCCCATGTTTGTTGCCAATTAATAGAAAAGTTGTCAAGCACATGTTGGTAATGATTATCCTGTATTGATCTGTTTTTTGGGGGTTGTTTGACCTTGAAAGACAGGGCTGGCAGGGGTGGGAATGATTTTGTTTTTTCTTTCTGAGGATTTTTATAGAGTTTTCAGCAGCTTCTGCTTTCCTGATGGCCCTTGTGTTCTCGTCCCCCTTGCTCCCCTTGAGCAAGACCATGGCTTAGTCCAGCTCTGACCAACATCCCACTCTGGTATTCCTGAAACAGCCTTAGCTGTGGTGGATGGGGTTGCCATGTCTTGAGGGTTCAGATTTCTGCCATGAACAATCAGTGAGTGAGGTGGAAAGGTGCTGAGTGGCTCCCATCTTGCTCCTGGGTGGTCCAGCGCATGGGAAAGAGTGCTAAGTCCACCCCTCCTGTGGCCATGCTACAAATGGGGTCATGATGAGCCATAAGGTGTTGCCTAGGCATGTTTGTGCTGTTTCACCCGTAGATAGCATGGCACAAATTGTATGCTGTGGTGATGAGCTTGCTCATATTGCTTTCTGTTTCCTTGAGAGGCATGGACACAATCAATGTAATGAGGGCTAGATCAAAATACTCATAGTTTAGCAGCAGGCAGCTCCCTGTGCTGGGTTGTAGCCATGAGATCCAGTGGAGAGGTGACAGCCCTGGGGCTGTCAGGCTGTTGCGAGGGTGGACACTCATGCTTAACAGGGAGGGGTGATTAAAGACCCGTTCCTGCCCGCTGCTTGGTGTCCAAGCTACAGCCCAGGCAGCGTGCTGGAATCTGGGGCTGAGCTGTTTCCAGTTCACGGATCACTGGAGCAGATGTGCAGCAATTAGGCGAGAGGCTTGGGCTGCTGGTGGATGATTTTGCTGTACATGTGCAGCAAAAGTGGAAAGGTTTGTTCCTTCTTGTATGTGGGGGTGTGCTGACCTCAGCAGCCAATTCCTGCATAGTATGTGGAGGAAGGAGCCCGAGGCCAAGACAAAAATGTGTTGGGCTTTTTTCCACCTAGATCATCTGTGTGTGTCCTGGCTGTTGTCAGCAAGCTCTCCAGATAGGCACACAGCTTGTGTCCAGCCTGAGTGCAGCACATGGGGCTCCCCCGCAGTGGTGAGTTCTGCTGCAGACCGGCACTGGGAATGGGATGTGCCTCCTTACTGGAATTCACTGGTGGGAGAACATGGTGTGTGTTGAGTTCTCACATCCATGGAGCAAGGAGGAAGGAAGTGAGATGGCAGAAACCCTTCCTGACATGCAGGATTCCTGTGAATAATGAGATTGATGTTGCTTGATAAGCAATTTTCATAGAATCATAGAATGGTTTGGGTTGGAAGGGACCTTAAAGATCATCCAGTCCCACCCCCCCTGCCATGGGCAGGGACACCTTCCACTAGCCCAGGTTGCTCAAAGCCCCGTCCAGCCTGGCCTTGAACACTGCCAGGGAGGGGGCAGCCACAGCTTCTCTGGGAAGCCTGTGCCAGTGTCTCACCACCCTCACAGTAAAGGATTTCTTCTTTCTATCTAAACTGAATTTACCCTCTGTCAGTTTAAAACCATTCCCCCTCATCCTATCCCTACACTCCCTGATAAAGAGTCCCTCTTTACTGGAAGGTTGCCATAAGGTCTCCCCAGAGCCTTCTCTTCTCCAGGCTGAACAACCCCAACTGTCTCAGCCTGTCCTCATAGGGGAGGTGCTCCAGCCCCTGATCATCTTCTTGGCCCACCTCTGGACCTGCTCGAGCAGTCTGTGTCTTTCTTACACTGGGGAAATGAAATGCTGGGGTTTCAACCCCAAGCCCCAAATTAAGGTTGACATGTGGGTGATTCCCACAGCCCTTCCCAAAGGGGGGGTGAGTTTGCCTTTAGGCTTCCCTCCAGGGTGGTGCCAGCCTGGCAGACAGAGCCATTGGGTAAATGACCCCAGGGGTCTGCATTAAGTAAGCAAAGGTCAGGTGTCCCACTGAGGGATAAAAGCCGGGACCACTTGCAGTTAGGGGCAGTGTCTGTCTGTGAGGTGGATGCCCTATGCAGAGTTCCCTGTTGGGGAAGGACCTCCTGCCTCCCTGGGACCGGGCTCCAGTCAGGTCTGGCTTTTGTAAATGTGGGCTGTGTAGAGATTCAGTATGTGGCTTCCGTGGTCTTAAGTGTTTGGCTTGTTGACTCGGTTGTCTCCTGTTCTTTCTATGGGAGACTGCATTTCACCATTTATTCCACCCACTGTTGGTTGTGTGGTGTCGTTGTTGGGGTCAGTGGGATTGATGTCGATTATGTATAATCTGACTGACTTGTTTGTGCCCCCAGCGCTCACCCATGTACTGACCCTTTTGTATCAAATACAGTTTGGTTATTGGTTCATCTTTATGCTGGCTGTGTCTTTTATGCTAGGCCTCATAATTGGCAAAACAGGGCCCCAGAGCTGGACACAGCACTGCAGGTGGAATCTCACAAGAGTGGACCAGAGGGGAAAATCCTCTTCCTTGCCCTGCTGGCCACACTTCTCTTGATGCAGCCCAGGACATGGTTGCCTTTCTGGGCTGTGAGCACACACTGCTGGCTTATAGTCAGTTTTCCATCCACCAATACCCCCAAGTCCCTCTCCACAGGACTGCTCTCAATCCACTCATCCCCCAACCTGTGCTTGGGATTGCCCCAACCCATGTGCAGCACCTTGCACTTGGCCATATTGCATTTTGTGAGGTTCACACGGCCCCACCTCTCCAGCCTGTCCAGGTCCCTCTGGATGGCACATCCCCTCCCTCCAGTGTGTGACCACACCACACAGCTTGGTGTCAGCAAGCCTGCTGAGGGTGCACTCGATCCCACTGTCCATATTGCTTGGCCACATCTCCTGCCAAGCTGCACCCCACAGTGCAGTGGTGTGTGGGAAGCACCCATCCCTACCACTTCAGGCCATGCAGGACAGGGACCTCTTGTTACTGTAAGGGCAGCCATGTTCTGGCACCGTCATTTCCCTCACCTTGCTTCTTTAAGGAACGCAGTCACCCGCCTGCAGTGTCCCTGCTCCCCTCCTTGCATGAGGGTGTGGAGTCAGCCATGCTCCCCTTCTCGCACTGACTTATCTCTGTGATCAAAGAGAAGTCACCTCCTAGAAGACAGTCCCCAAGACAGATCTTTATTCTTCCTCATTAGTGCTTGTAATCTCTTACTACCTACAAAGCTTTGGGACAGCCCATCAGTTTTTACTGCGGTTGCGGTAAGATCCTGGGAGGGGGATGCAGCAAAAGGGTGTTTGCTGCAGAGGTGCAAGGCCACGTGAGTGTGGGGTGGGGGGAACGTGCTGAATGTGTTTTGGGGCGAAGGATACAAATGTTCACGATTGGAATAGATATGTAAATGGGAGTGTTTCTGAGGGAGCCCCTGTCTGCTGCATTGCTCGCTCTTATTTTTAACAGGCCTCTGACTCCCTCTGCTCTGGTGTGCATGTCTGCTACACAAGGCAGGCATTGCTGTCAGTGAATTGGTTAATGCCAGTGTCCTGTGGCAGGGACAGGGATGCAGGCAAGCACGCAGCCTGCCAGCATTTATACCTCCTGTCGTCAGCATTGGCAATGCTTGTGGAGGACTGGGGAGGGCACCGAAATAGTTTCCATTCTCCTCTCTGCTGTGGGAACGAGTCTCCTGGGTAACAAACGCTCCTTGTTCTGCACAGAGCTCCGCAGCTGAGACTCTCTGTCTCCTTCCTCGCTGCTGCTCTCTGACTGTCCCAGCTGAAGGGGCCGGAGACGTCTGCTTCAGCCTGCCTTAATTAACGCTGACAATACAATGGGACTGGCCGTATGGGGGTCCGGGGGCTGCACGCTAATGGGAGTACAGTAAATAGTCTCATTTACTGCAGCTCGGGTGGAGCAGAGCCTGTCAGGACTAGGTTTCTGCTTGCTGTAATGGCCAGGCATGGAGGTACGTCCCTCGCTCCTGCATCCTCCCTGGGGCTTGTCCCTGGTGCCTGAGCGGGACTGGGTGGTGGTGTGGGTCCCGAGCATCCACGGGAAGGCAAGCAGTGCCCTGGGGAGCGTGAAGTACCACAGATGGAGCAGATGCATTGGCCTCTTGGGAAGGACCTGCAGAGCCTGAGCTTTGGGATGGGCTGAGGGATCGTTCCCAGTGTTCTGGAGGTGAGTAGCAGAGCCCGCGCAGCCCACAGCCAGCCCAAGGCCCTTTCTCTTTTCCCACTGGAAGGGTGTCTCTGCACTGGAGAAAGTCCTGGTCTCCTGCCTCTGGAGCTCTTGGCGGGAACCACCCACCAGCCATTGTTTTTTCGGTCAGAAATCTGATTTGAATGTTACCTGAAGAGAGATTTTAAAGGTTTCTAGTGGTCTGGGATCTGAAGACAATTGGCAGCTGCTTCCAGTAATGAGTCTAGCATTTTTCTGGCACAGCTTTTTGTATTAGCCTGTCCAGAGGCAGAAGCTTCTGCAAGGTGTTGTACTGTCTGAACTGTTGTATTTGTTTTATTTGGTTGCTGCTTTGGGTGCATTGTGGCATAAAGCAGAAAGTACTCAGGCATGTGATGGTTCTTCCTTTCTTTGAACTGTGTGTCTCTGTGACATTTTAACTCTGATTTACCCACTCCCCATGGAGCCTCAGTTTAGAAAATGGGGTTTGGTTCAGGCTTAGGGATTGCTTTTTCCATTGTGGACACTCCATTTTGGGAGCTCTGCTTAGCTCAACGGAGGGCGGTGCCTGTAGGAGCGGGGCTAGATGGCAAAGTGGAATAAGGTGGATGGTCCCTCCAGGATGGTTGTCTCAGGACAGCTGTTCCAGTGCTAGAAACATCTCCCCTGGTACAGCTTGGCGCACAGCTGAGTTTATGGGGTGTGTGGTCATGTGCAGACTGTGGTGAAAAAACTAAAGTAACCACAGGTGTCCCTTGATGAAGCTACCTGTGACATGTCAGGAACTGCACTAATTTGCTTATGGAGCAGGTTGCAGCTGCCTCTGAAAGGGAGTGATGGAAAAATCCTTTCACATGGCCCCAAGAGCCTGGGCTTTTGTAGGTGGTGACCCCTTGGTTCAGGAAGGAAGATCTGCCGTGGATCACTTCGCGGAGATGCCAAGATTTATCCCAGATTACAGGCATCACTTTAATAACAAGCTCTAATTAGTAGTTGCTGGGATCTTGATCAGGGACTTCAGCCATCCTGTTCCTGCCAGATGTATTTGGCACTGGGGGAAGTACTGGTGGTTGCATCTCACTCCAGGGGTGGCTGCATTTCAGGGATGCTATTTAGATACTGTTGGTGAAGCTCTTCAGGACAAGGTGCTACAGAAATGTAAAAGAAGCTTCAAGAAGCTTCTTTTAGTCTTCCTGATCGCTCAGTAATAAGTCCTCCCATCCTCCTCCTCCTCCTCCTCTGCGCTGCTTTGCAGACTAGCATTTTATCTCCAAGGGCTCTGTCTGCCATTATCAATCATAGGAGAATAGCACTCCAGTTCCTTTTGCTCTCCTTTCAAAGACAGGAGGAGAGAATATTGCAGCTTGCAGTCATGCAGCATTTGAAACCCAAGTCCATCACTAAATAAGATGCTGCAGCTCTATTTTATGGCATAAGCTTTAGTCTCTATTTCTCCTTATGCTCCCTCCCTGGTTCCTGTAGGAATCAATCCTCCATCTTCCAGCTCGACTTATCTCTCCTCCTCTCCTCCACTCCCTCCCATTCCCTGCCTTGTCTGAGGTCCCACAGGGACTGATTGCAAGCTGAAGCGGTGGTGCTGTGGGCAGGCTTGCTCCTTCACACGCAGAAACGTCACAGCAGCAGGAGCATTGGAGATGTGATTGCGCAGACCCTCTGCATTGCCAGGGATGCAGCTGTGAAAAAAAAAAAAAAATTGACTCTGTTTCCCACAGCATCCTGGTGAGAGAGCGCAGAGCCCACTGGAATCCAAGTGCTCAGCAGTGCCGGAGCAGAGCGTGTTCAGTGAGAGGAGACAGGGAACGGAGGATCTGTGGAAAGGTGAGATGGAGAGATGATCCGGGTGGGCATTAGTCATGCTGATGGTTTTCAGGCTGCTCATTGTCTTACAAAGTGGCTGGTTTCTTTTTGTAGAGATTGCCAGCTACCCAGTGAAGCTTAAAATATTTTAGGCTTGCTTTGCCTCTTCAGAGGCTGTGTTGCTTTGGAGCTGCTGTCATTATAATGGATGTAAGCGAGTGAGGAGACTGATGTTGCTGCGCAGAATGCCTATTTGTCTATTGTAGCTGTGAAATAGTGGTTGTCATGTCTGAGGCTGGTTGTGCAGAAGCGAGCCGTGCTTCACCCCAACAATGCTGTCGCACAGCTCTCCATTGTGCCTGCCATGACAGCCGAGCCCACACGGTTTGTTTTGGTCCTGCCAGCTACCATGCACTCTGTGCATCCCTGGTGGTGATGCTGCTATGCAGCTCAAAAGCTGTTTTGACAGACAGCGCTTCCATGAAAAGACAGAAACAAAGGATGCAGAGAGAGGAAAGGCTGCTGTCAGTGTGGCTTTTGCCTCTCCCTTTTTTTTTTCTTTTTTTTTTTTTTTTTCCTAAATACTGGTAAATCAATTGCTCAAAAGGCATTAGGGTAAAATATTGTGACAGGTAAAACCTTGCTTTTCTGCTAAGAGGTACATGGGTTCTGTGAAGGCTGGAGTCCTTTGTGTTGCCCAGGGTGTGTCTGTGCTGTCTGTGTAAATGGATGCTTTCTGCCTGCCTCTTTTCACATACTGGACGAGAAAAGGTTATCTAGGAATGAAGGAATGACTACTTTTAATTACTGAAATGGGGGGTCCAACCTGGATACCAGTTTCTAGAGCTTAATTACATGGTCTTGTTATAGCCAAATCCATCTTTTCCCTCTCCGCCTTCCTTCTTTCTCCCTCCCCCACCCTCTGCACAAATCCTTCCATCAAATTGCCTCTGCAAATGCAAAGGAAGAAGGGCTTGAACAAAGAGAAGGGTGTATGTGGGATAGGGGTGTAGATGCTGGAGAGGCGTTGCTCAGGGTGACAGTCAGTGATAACAGTAAGAAAAGAATGAGATTTCAGTATGTGTGTACAGTGATGTGACTGTAGGGGAATGTACACATGGGAATGTATTAACAAAAGGTGATAAGCAAAAAGCACATGCGGTCTTTTGGGATTAGGGAAGATGCTGAGCATGTGGGTTGCAGGTGGTTTGGGGGAATGGTGTTAATGGAAGTTACATTAGCATTTGCTGTTGAGGAACAGATCATACAGGGTCTGGATTGATGGGTGTCGTAAAGGTGTATGAAGGAAGTGGACATCTGCTTTTTTACCTCCAGACACCCACAGCCTTGTACACAGGTGTTGCTAAGAGCGAACTTGGCAGGCCTAACCTATTGACAAAAGCTTTCTGCAGTTTTCTAGTCACACAAGAATAATTCAGATAAAGTATCTTTAGGCTTGTCAGGAGCAGCAGAATGGCAGGGAAAATGTAGATAAAATGCTAAATGTTTGGCAGAGCTATAGAGAAACCATGGAGCAGAAGAGGCAGGTGTGAGGGGCATTGCAGAGCTGGAGGAACAGGGGATTGTGGGTCAGAGACAGAGCACAGAGGAGGAAATTCAGGATTGTCATTGTCTGGGAATGTAAATGTGTTGTTTGTGCTGTCATTCCCCAGCCTCTCACTGTGTTCCCTGGGCTGGTCAGTGCTGTTTGCGGCCTCGAGGGGTTTGTGGAGGTGGGATTGATCCTTGGCACAGCCTTTTCTGCAGCAGTTTTCTGAAGGAACCATTTTGCTGCTGCAGGTTCTCAGCTGGTTGCTCCCTCTCCATCCCTATGGAGTTCCAAGGCTCTTCAGCCTTTACTACACCTGGTCAAGAAGGTAAACCCAGACTTTTGGTGCAGGATGCCACATGAGAAGGAGAGGTCTTCCAGCAAAACCACGCAGCAGAGTGCATTCTGCTTGCAGCTCTGTGGCAATGTGACCCTATGGTTGCTTCCAGAACTGCAGCTCCTTCTCATCCCTATTTCACCCTGGGACCTGAGAACCACTTCTGTGTCTCCAGGTCTCTGCCCCATTCAGCCCGATGGGAGCAGGGAGCGAGGTATGCTCCTGTAGGTGTGTACCAGACTGTGTCTGTGGTGCTGCTGCAGAACAGGCTCCTGCAGGAGCTCGGTGCTAACAGCAGCACCTGTGTAACTGTAGGTGCATTGTGTGCCAGAGGACAGGACATGCAACAGGACATATCTATGCAGTGTACTCACATTTGTATCGGAGTGTGGAGGAAAAATTGTGTATAGCTTGCGTGTACAATGCTTGTCTGAAGGAGTAAAATAAAGGGGATGCAGCCTCCTGCGCTGTGTGGGATGGGAACGCTCCCCAACACATACAGGCTGTGCCTAGCTAGTAGGTGCCACTCTTACAAGAGCATTTGTTAAGCAGTGAGACTGCACAGATAATCTTTGCCTTAAGATGCTTAAAAGATGGGCAAGAGCTTCTGGTGACTGTAGCTGACCAAAAGGATTCATAGGATGGAGATACAATTACTGCTGTGTGCCTTCCTCACTGCATCGATGCAGAATGCTGAATATAAAGTGCAGCTGGATCTCTAGATACAAGGGACCTGGACCTGCATTGCAGAAAGTGCAGGTGGCCTGGGAGAGTATGCTGTGGACTCAGGAATGGCCTGCCCACAGCTCCATTGCCACCTCTCAGGTGTCTATGATAGCAAACAAATGAATTCTCTGTCCCAGAGATCTTTATTTTCTTCTAATCTGATATTCCTGGTGAGTCAAGATCTCACTCTGGTATTACTCCTGATAGGCAGACAGTAGCCCACCTTTTGCAACCCTGCATTGTGCTTTGCCCCATTTTCATTTATTTCTCAGTCTTTACTATTCTTTTCCAATGTTTTCTAAAAGGCTTTTGTACTACTAAGAGCAGGTTGATAAATCTGACATGAGTCACTTACCTGTTCCAAAAGAAGGAGGAACAGACTTCACCTTTATTATTCACCAGCCACACAGCTTCCCCTCCTTCCTCTTTTCCTCACAGGTATTTTTATCAAAAGCCAGATTGCCAGCTGTGATCACACAACTATTGTTTCATTGTTCTGGGATCAAAAATATCTTGTCTGTCTGACTTAAGTGCATTCATCCTCTGGAATTTGTTTCTACTTCAAAAGCTCATTTCCTTTTCTGCACCCTCTTTTGTCTGTATTATCTAACCTGTCATAGCTGTGGCTTCCTATTATTCTTCTTGCCTAAACAGCACCAAAGATGCTGTTTTACTTACCTCTAATATCTTTCTTGCTGTGGTTGTTCATTCAGGTTGGTCAGGAGCCCTGCTCTTCTTATTTCCTTGCCTTGCTTGGTGATGCCAGATTTTTTTTTACTTATGATGTACATTCAAAGTCTTTTTTGCAGCACTGCTCCAAGCTCTTTGTTCTTGTTGCCTTTATGTTTACCCTCAGACACCAGAGATCTGCTCTTTAAAAATTAAAAAGTTTTCATTACAGAGCTGTTTGCTTTTTACCCTTCTGTTTAATATTATTAAACTGGGTCAGCTTGAGATATTTAGTCCAAAGCCACTTCTATATTGTAGATGCTGGGTGATATCTCAGTAGGCATGGTTCTGATGGTTAAACCCAGGAAAAGCAAACTGAAAGTGAGAGATGCAGAGAGCGGTGCAGGTGGTTGAACGGCAGAGGTTTGGAGGTGGAGGTGCCTCCCTGTAGCTGTGGAATTGAAGGACAGTACTGAGCGAGATTTTGTCCCCATGTTTGTGGAAGCCACTGAAATCCAACTGGTGGTGGGAGAACTCACTTGTCTTCTACCTGTGCTGCTTCACGGGATGGGTTTTGATGTTGATGAAGTGCTGCTGGCAGTCCAGTCTGCAAGTCCAGAAGAGCCAGAAATTCACCCCGTTCCAGAGCTGTGTGAAAGGCTACAGAATAAGGCTTGAAGGAGCTGAGGTATCTTGGCTGGCAGGGGGTGAAATGCATAGCAATGATCAATGACAGCTGTGTTGGTACCTTAGCAGGGATTTGTCACATTATCTGCTGAGCAGGTTCCCTGCATGCCCTAGCATTCATCTGAAAGTTGGTTGCTCTCCAATGAGAAAGAAACGGGCTGTCAAAAATGGCTCTGGTCCCTGATTCTGCTCCAGTTTCTCTCGATGAAAATTATTTTAATGTTCATTTTCTGCAAGAAGTGGGTCAAAGCAGAGACATACCTGTTAAGATGAGCATAAGAGCAGGCTTGTCCACAAACTCTCCCACTCTCCACAGCAGCTGTGTTGCAGCCTCGGGGTCACGTAGACAGTGTTTTTTTTTTCTGTTCATCAGATGTATGCAAGTGTTTTTTACTGGGCAAAGCTGCTGGTGGTTATGTCAGCAGATACAGAAAAAAAAAAAGCCAAACCATGTAGTTGTCAACTGTTGTAAATGGGAGGGAGACAGAAGGCAGAGCTGTAATGTACGTGAGTGACCATAACGTAGGTGATGGCAACTTCTGGCTCAGGCTCAACATCTGAGTTCGAACTCTTGGGATAGAGACCATGTGTTGGTCTTTGTGCAGTGCTGAGGGTGTGGGGCTGGCAGTACCTTTGAGTGATAAATAATAAATATTTGAGTGATGGCAGCAATGCTTTGTACTAACACTTGGCAACTGATGGGAAACTGGCACTACCACCAAACTATCTCTCTCTGCTCCAGCACAAAATCATTCTGGAAGTCGAGAGCAAGTGTTACTGCCCTGTTGTGCTTTTTGGGCAGGTGACACAGATATCTGAGAGTGATGAGAGCTAGCAGTTCCTTCTGGCAAGAGGAGATTTCCTCCTCTAGGAGTTACAGGGAAAAAAAGATGAAAATATGTAGGGAAGACCTTGGCAAATATACAGCAGTTTTTACCTGATACTTCCCTCGGACCCACTGTTACCTCAGACTAAATCGTGCTGTGTTCTTGGAGAAGGGTGGGTCATATGGACAAGGGGTAGGTACCGGACTGGGAGAGTCTGCCTTCCCCTTGGTTCACAGATGTGCAACTCACCTGAGCATTTGTGGCTCTGACAAATGCTGTGGGGCTCTGCTGCATACCAGTGCTAGAAAATAACCTGTATACAGGTTCTCCAGAAAACTGGAGCAGAATCAGGAAATCGGGAAAATTGAGTTTTTCATGAGAACTCAAGTTGTGATGTGAGGTTGTAGCTGATTAGTTGCTTAACTATGATGCAGTGAACCCTGGGGAAGAAAATCTGTGCTCCTGAGTGTTGGCTAACACAGACTCAGTTCAGCAACAATTAGATAATCTCTCTCAGCTCCTTCTGACCCTCAGGTCACCTTCAGGTGTTACTCAAAGACTCCATACTCCCTACACAGTTAGACTAATCTCATCAGTTTAACTCCAGAACTGCACCTTATTCTTTGTAAATTGGCACCAGCTGCCATTGCTTCTGGAAGAGTGTGACCTAAATGCTTCCAGTGGTCAGGCTCTTCTCCGTTCTGCTCTGCCTGCATTGGTGCAGGACCAGCTGCATGCTCACTTAGCCTCCTTTTGCCTCGTAGGTACAATTCACCTGAATGATTTCACAGGCCACCTTCTTCTGGTCTCTCACTGGGGTTCCCATGGTGAAGAGAGGGAAACATGTGTTTCGTGCTGCATTGTAATGTGTCTTCTGTGTAAGCTCAGATAGCATAGCTGTCCTCACAGATGTCCTTCTCAGCAGGGAGAACGACCTGTCTGGGCCATTGTGCTAGTACAGTTTTCTGTTCTTAGTAGTGAGGCTAGTTTCAGTGTCTCCTTACATGGAATTTTTCCCTGTAGACCCACCCTCAGACCTTTTCCAGTAACTCGGGTAGCAGAATCATAAGCCCACATATGAGAAGATCCAGTGGGAGGTATAAATAATTCATATTTCTGGTCCCAAGATATTGTTGGCCCACACAGCATATATTCCTTGGCTTTGTCTAATTCATTCTAATGATCGATACCTGGAGTGACACACCTGCTCTGGGGTTTGGCTTACTCCAGTTGACCTGTCCTTTACCACTTGTTAGTATGTGAGTAGTTGTAGTGACTTCTAAGGGATTTCTTCCATGAATGTGGCAGTAATAACTGCATATCATGAGCAGTTATTGTAGCTTGACCCTTCAGAAGAACAGCAAGAGGATTTCCGCATGCATCTGCACTTAGCTATTTTCTGTTTATGACAAGCTGTTCTCTCTTGTCCACAGTCAGTGGCATCTAACAACCTACTGCTGAGATTTATCCTGCAGCTGCAGGTCATAGTGCTTGAAATGGCTGTTGAGGAGAGCGTCTTCCTTATCCAGATGTCTCCTCCTGCCTTCAGCTCCTTGTCATATGCCTCATTTTCATTTCTGCAGGCACTTGCTATTTATAATAACTGTATTTATAAAGCACTCTGAAAGGTGGTGACTACTTCTTATTACAGTAAGCCTGACAGCCCATATGCTTCCCTTCCCTGTTTCCTCTTAGACTGGCTGTTTTGGGGGGAAGACTGGGTCAGAGGAAAGGTGAGGCTGCATGGAGCACAAGAGGACCTCAGGCATCCCTAGAGGTCTCTAGAACCTAATTCAGTAGGGG
This sequence comes from Athene noctua, assembly GCF_965140245.1. Taxonomy (NCBI): domain Eukaryota; kingdom Metazoa; phylum Chordata; class Aves; order Strigiformes; family Strigidae; genus Athene; species Athene noctua. Next base: position 11,884,870 of record NC_134077.1, read on the forward strand.
TAGCCAGTTCATGGCACAGTAACAGAGGAGGAACTGCCAGAAACAGGTATGTCCCAGCACTGACAAGCAAGGGCATGAGGGTGGTTAATGCACAAAGGTGGCAATGCTCTAGTCACATTGTCTAGTCATTCAGTTTGTTTGGCCATATCTTGCTGTGACCTGATAGTAGTTGTTGATCCATTGGGGTTTCTGTTATCTGTGCATCTTTTAGTGACTTGTGCAAGTTTCAGAGACCCCAAAGAATGTCTCCACCTCCGTAACCCTGACTTGTCCCAGCCTTTGTGCTGCTGACATGAGTTGGTACTGCAGGGTGGAGAAACACCCCTAACTGAAGCAGTGCATTTGTATTTGTCCTGGAGGCACTAAGGGGTGATTCCCCTCTGTACCAGAGCATGTTCAACAGCCAGTATTTTGGTCTACTGCCTTGTTGTCTGCTTTTGGCACAAATTAAGGATGAAAACAAAAACCACAATAACCTCTTGGCCTGCCTGTCAAAACAAAAGTGGAATCTTCTTTCATGGAGGCAAGCCAGCAGACCTCACTGATTTAATGAGGCAAATTCAACAGGGAAGATATCCTTCAGCCCAGACCTTAGTCAGACATTGAGGACCGTCTTATTTCTTGAGGGACCACAAAGAAAATTTACATGGGGACATGGGAAACCTCTCCCCAGAAGCCTATGCCAAGAATTTATGCAACTTGAGGAAGCAAACCCCCAAAAAATCATATGCCACAGACAGGAAAAAGAAACTACTTTCCTCAGAGAAGAGATGTGTAAGAAAAATCCTCTGTTTTTTTCTAGGTTAGTCTTGTTGTAAACCTTAATTTTTTTGAGCCTGATGCTAAGTTATGTAAATGTGTGTAACAGAAAACAGTCAGAAAAGCATGCTTGGTCAGGTTCCAAATCATTAAATAGATTAAATTAATTAAATTGATTAAACTGATTCATTAAACTGATGTCATTAAACTGTAAAAAGTACCTGGATGTCACCCTGGTCATAAGGGACTTGATGAGTATCTATGTATGAATGTAAAGGTACATAAGAAATGGAATGGAAAATTATGGTACAGAGTCTTCTAATGTTAGTAACAGAAAGCAGGGGACATCCTACTGTTGACTGGGAAACTGTGTGCAATTAGTCACCCCAGCTCAGAAGCATGACTGCAGAGTTGGAGGGAATTGAGAAACTGCCTGGGAAACTGCACAAAGTCCTGGAAAACTCTCATAAGAGGAGAGACTGAAAAAATGGGAATTATTTGTGTTAAATGGGAAACTGTAGGGTTTGTGATATGAAATAATGAATTGTCTAGAGAAAGTCGGTAACAATTTGAGATGTTTGTAACATGGAAGTATTCCAGGAAATTAAGGAGGATTATTTGAAACAATGATAGGAATAGTTTTCACATACTGTGATTAATTAGTCCATGAATTTGCTGTCAAACTAAACTTCAAAGCCCAGCAGTATTCCCAAATGGATTGGTATTTGTGTGAATAAGACAGTGTATTTATAATATGTGTTCAGAAGTCATAGAGTTTTGAAACCTCCTGGTTGAGTTGAGGCCCATCTCAGTGCAAGGGCTTAGGAGATGCAAATTCTTCTCACCACTTGTTACAGGTACTTGTTCTTTTCTCGGAGACATTTGATACAGAAAGGACACAACAGCTCCAAGAAAGGAGGTATCCAAAATGTGAGGTGTCCTAGCTGGGAAGATTTGGGAGCCCACAGTCTTAAGGTGTCTCCTCAGGCCTCCTGAACACCCTTGAAGTAATTAAAAGCCGAGTGGTCATCCCTCCAGTAGACTTGGTGTGACCCCTGGGACTCTGGCCTGCTCTTCTAGTACAAAGGCAAGGATCATCCCTGTTTGCCCTCCTTTTTTCTCCTAGTGAATAATAAGTGTGTGCACCCTATGCAGCCCAACAAGACTTTCCTCAGCAGAAGACCTTGGTTAATCCAGGGTTATCAGATTTAGTTAGTTAGAACCTTAATGCGTTGAGCCCAGTCATTCCAAGCCTAATTAGCACATGAGCTGTCTTGTGAAGCGATATCCTAAAATAAACTGTCCCGAATAGAGCTTTACAAACAAGCAAAGTTTGTTTTGGGTTTCCAGCCCCTGCAAGGGATAAGTTTCTTCTCTCAGAATAAAAGTATGTGTAATCATTAGGAGTGCCTGGTCTGCTTCATAAGTATTTTATTAAGGTTTTGGCTTGCCTTTTGTTAGTTCTGCTGCATGGAAAATGTTACATGAATTGATGCTGTGGTTTCAGCCAGATCCTCTTGAGTTCTGCCTTGCTGCCGGCCATGTAAACATACAAACAGGCCCACACATCAGGAGGACGCTTGGAGAGAGGTTGGTCACTGGACCAAGGATCTGAGAATACTCTTGTATGTGAGCAGAATGAAAAGATTGGGACTGCTCAGAGCGGTGGCACGTGTAGTAGAAAATATGCTGCTCTCCCTGCCCTAGCCCAAGGACAAGCAATGAAGTTAAATGCCCATACATTCAAAAGGACTGACAGACAGCTGCTACTGTGGTGTGGAATTTTGTGTGGAACTCACTGGTTCAGGAAGTTGCAAGCCCTAACAATTGCAAGAATTCAGGAAAAAAAATGGAATGCTATAAGGGATGTCAAGAATATGTAGCACTATGATTGTATAGGCTCCTAACTTTCTATGAGTGGGTCATGAAACCCACTTCCAGACATAAACTGTTCCCATATGAAGGACACAGTCTGTTACTGGGGGGGAAGAATAGAGCAGTTGGTCCCTCATTTGCCTACTTTGGGGTTATTATGCCTCTTGTAGAGCATGTCAGACTGCTGGCAGAGGTGGAAGACAGGGCTTTATCCATCTGATTCAGTCCACAGATGTCTGTGTTCCTGTGCTGAAATCACAACTCCCTGTAGCAATTGATCCATGAAGACTAAGTATGTTCATCTGTCCATTACATCTTTCTCCTCCCTCTATTTCTGAGCTAGTGGAAACAGTTCTTGATTTTTGTCTTTCTTGAGAATAACATTCTTGATAGACTTGTTTTGGCAAGGGAGGTCATGTCAAGACCTACTGTGAAGTGCAAAGGCTGTTTTCTAATCTTGCACAGTCTTGCTGTGGTTCAAGGATTTGTTCCCACTTCAGAAGCTTCTTGTCCCATCATCTTGGGATTCATTCTACCTTTTTTTTCACCCATCTTGAATTCTGCTGAAATGAGATTTAGGCAGCATCTGGACTTGGTTACAGAGGACCTGTTTCAGGGGCCTGGCCAAAAAAGGGTCAAGAAATACACGGTTTTAAGAGTAATGAGGCAAATTCCCTTTCCAAACCTGTGTGCTTCAGGGTCTTTTCCTCCAGCTGCCCTCAAGGGATTGCAAAATCCAGCCTGTGGTCTAAAAGCAGTTGGCTGTCAGCAGCAGAAGTATATGTGGTCCTAATGTCCTTCAGAGGGCAGGATAAATTTGATGCATTAGTGTCATCAGGTGCTGCCTTTATTGGGCTGATGCTCAGTCTTTTGCTTTGTAGCATGCTGTCATCCCCAAATCAGGGTGCTGCCAGCCTCTGGACCATTGAATTGCATGTTCCTGCTCTGAAGTGACAGAAAATTTCTTCCCATGTATCCAGTTATTGCTTCTGGTCTTGGCAGAATTACCTAGAGCTAGAAGGGGTTAAATTTTCCTGCAGTCTTAGCAGGAGTCAGCTGTTGGATGTAGTTGCTGTTTGCAAAACCATTTAGATGTGCATTGTGAAGAGGAAAATCTAATAAAACCAGGCTGCTGCTGGGATGCTTTGTGTTTGTGCTTGAATTTGGAGCTCCTGATACTGTTGTACACAGTGTGTATTAAATTTCATGTAGGATTGCATCATTTAAAAATAATACAGCTCTGCAGATGCAGGCATTCTGGCTGTCTGGCAGAACTCATGCCCATCATTGCTAGGTAATGCTGTACCTGCTTTGCTTCTCCTGTTCGCTGGGACACAGCTACCTAGTCCTGTTAGCAAACTGTTGTACCACTGCTGTGTTCAAGTCTGAAAATAATCCTGCTGGGGCTTTTTGACATCTCTAGCTGCTTTATTTATGGTGGCTTGTAAGGTAATGCTTCAATTATTTCAAGAACTTGGCCCTGCTGTAGTTTTACTGCACTCTCCTGTAGCCACCTTTGCTGCCTGTTATACTTTTGCTGTGTTGCTACATAGGGTTGTACATCTGTAATCTGCCATCCCAGAAATGTTTGTTTTTCACTTGATAGTGAGTGATTCCTACATATATGGAGCTCTGGACTGAATAGACAATAAACATGATTTTTACAGCCTCTTTAACTGTGTTATCTTAAGACTAAGTTCGTTATTTGTCAGTCTGTCTCCACCGATCACCGATGCTTTTGCCTTGCCGGGAAGGTTCAGGATTTTTTTGCAGCTATGGAGAGGAAGCAATAGTGAAGATGTGCAACCATGGAGTGGCTGGAGTCTGTATGGGTGTCCTGACCTGTACAGTGGTGAGATCTTAATTTGAAGACAGACCTTTGTCCCCTTCAGGGCTTAGCTTATCTCTTTTCCCCAAGTCGTGAAGATGATAGGGATCTAAAACTACTGGAGATGGAGCTCTTGTGTGCTTTTTCTTTCCGCAGATGAAACTTCCTTCTGAAATTATCCTCCCATAGCCTTGTATAAGCAGAACTTCTCTGTTGGCATGGTCTGGGCAACACCGAGTTGTCTGAAGCCAGGTTCCAGTAAATGTTAGGGAGGAAAGTCCTGTGAGCCCGGTGGAGGTGATTTGTGACCTCTCATGGAGAGGTCTTTCCAAAGTATAGTAATTCTAGGGATGCTTCAGATCACCAGCAACCCTTGACATCTCCAGTGCTGTTGAGAATATTTCCATCTATATGAAGCATCTGTGCCCTTGCCACCTCTTGCTATCATCTTGGGAGCCTTCCCCCCTGCAGTGCACACCTGAGAGAGGATTCACCATTGCCTGTAGCTATATAACAGACTTGTGAGCAGTTTTGCCATTTTGTATGCCTGCAGGTACAGTCAGAGAGCCATCTTTGACTCACAAGGCTGTGCTGATTTTGATGCCTGACTCCCTCAGCAGGACACTTTATTCTCTGCTCTCCTGTGGCTGTTGTGGTGGAGACTTTTTTTGCTCACAGCTCCCAGGCGTAGAAGTTGGTGTGAAAACCTTCAGTCCACACTTCTGCTGGCTTTGACTCTGGTTCACCCACAACTGCTGGCTTGTGATTTTTGCCACACTCAGCAGCAGTCTCTGGTACCCAGGGTCTGTAAAAAGAGCCACTTTCACGAGGCAGCCAGTTGACAGCCCTGCTTTGCAGCTAAGCCCTGGCCAAAACTGTGCAGTTAAGGAGGAGTTAAGCTTGGCATCTTCAGCTGTTGATTCTACCCAGAAATTTAATTTGCTTTTAGAATTTTTTCTGTGTAGGTTCTTGAGTGCTCTAGGAGCCCTGCAGCACCCAGGCTCCAGCACCCAGGGAGATCCATGTTTCAGAAAGGAATTGAGTAATTTATGCTCCTGTGAGATCTTTAGTATGCTCTCAGAGTACTCAGGCAGAAGGGTGCTGTAGAACCATAGTCCCTCATCCCCCTGCTACCAGAGTGTCTGTGATAAGAAAGGATTCACTGTGTCTGCAGTTTAATTCAGCAGCAATTTCAGTGTGGTCTTAACAGCTAGAAACATCAGAAGTCATTTTCTCCTCCACATATTTGCATAAAGTAATTAAGAGCATATGTGATGGGGGCTGGGGCAGAGGTCAGCTGGTGGGGGGAAGGAAGAGCAGGTTCCAGCCCAGATCACCTCATGGATGCTCCTGAGTCATGGCCTATAAGTGGCTCCTGTTGAGTGCCACATGTCAGATGATGAGTCATGGAGCAAGAGAGCACAGAAATGGGAGAAACTGGTTAGGTCACTGTCCAGCTCCTGTATTACCCGGTGTAGATCTGCTGCTTGAGCTATTTCTGATGTCTTGTGTAACTCAGAATGCCCAAAGCAGCTAGGGCTTCTTTTCCTCTGACTGGGAGGCAGTACCTGTCTCATGCTAGTTGTGTCATCATCAGGAATACTACCTATTGCTTATTTTTGTCTCATGCCCCCTCTCATCTCTGCTGGCAAGCCCCTCATCTCTGACCTGCGTAGCTCCTTGCTGCCATGAGCACAGGGAATGTGATTGATCATCATGTGCTGCAGTTTCCATTTTGAACACATCATAATCCTGTACAGTTCTGGGATGTAATGATATATTAATCATGGGCTTAGTCAGACTGTCCTGGAAACTGCTAGAAAAAGCCCTGGCCCAGGCAGCACCTCATTGTGGAAAGAAAAGGGAAGTGGTCTTTTCAGGAATTGCTGATTGCTCAGAACCACAAGACAAACCAGCCTGAGCTGAGGCAGAAATTTAGGAAATACTTAGTCTTTCAGTCTTGCTGCAGCCCCCTTTGAACACCGAGTGCTGGAATATTCACCGTGGGACCAGACAGCCCACCCTCACTATGCTCCCTGTTCTCCAAAGCAGGGGAGGAGAGCTGGACTTTTAGGATGAGTCAAACAACTAGTATTTCTTTTTACACTGTTTTTTCATTTAATGAGCTGGATGATTTACTGAAGCATTTAATGAAGCCATGAATTTGACAGAGATGCATTAGCTAGCAAGAAATAAACAGAAATCCAAACATACACCTCTGCTAGGCCCACCTTACAACAACTTAACAGTCTTCCTCCTCTTCACCTTCTTCTTACTCACCCTTTATGGAATTTTCCTGTTTAATTTTTTTTAAAAGCCATTCAGTAGTTTCTGGCAGCTTTTTGGAGTGGCAAATCTGGGGTAGGGATGAACTGTGTTACTGGGATCCTGGAAACTGGTGCTGGAACCAGTGAGCCCTGAGATCCCCCACACTGTCTGAAGAGTGGCTTTCAGTTTGGATTCGTGTAGACTTACAGGGAGTAAACTGAATAGATCTCTCCCTGTGGAGCAAAGAGGAGATGTCTGTATTGTGCCTCTGTCTGCAAGTTCACACAAACGTTGCTTTTTGCAGTATTTCTCCTTTGTGTTTGTTTTTGTGTTTGTTTTGTAGAGCTGTGTGGTTTCTTCAGGTGTGTAAATGCAAATGCTCTGTAAGAGTCAGGGATTCATGTGGAACAACCCTATAAAAGGATTTTTGCTGTTTCATCTGTGAACCTGAATGTCCAGCTTTTACCTGTTTTTCCATCTTTCACCCTTGAGTCACATAATGGATCTTGGTCCATCTGAGGAAGATGATGACAGTGAAATACTAGCCATGCAGAAAGAGGTAGCAAGAACCCTCACAGTTAAAGGTTTCCATTGGGCATTCAGTTTCATAGATGATGCAACTGAAATTTGTAGAAATGATAATCTGTTCAGAAAAGCCAGCCTCCAGAAAGCCAGCATTGCCTCCAGCTGACAGTTCAGATAATATTGTTCCTGTCCATCCTCCATGCTATATGTACAATCTTTTTCCATTTAAATCACATTTATTTATTAAATTTCTGCATGCCTTCCCCAGTATTGCATTACGTTTTAGGAGGAAACTTGTGTTGCTGTGTTAAACCCTTTTGCCCCACATGTGCAGCTGACAGCACTGGTCAAAGCAGGGTATTAAGCAATCAGCAATGGAACTCCAAAAGTGTGGCCGGATCGGTAACCGATAGCAGGGTATGCCTGGTGGTATGTGACCACCACACCTCTACTCAACAACACTTTTGGAGGCAAGGCTGGTATTTGCACCAGCCCCCTCTAATTGGCCAGTTTGGAGCCAACTCTGACGGCTTCTGCATCTCCTCAGCAGGATTGCAGAGGCAAGAGGTTGTACTCCAGAAGCTATGGAGCTGCACCAATCACCCTTAAATTAGCCCAGTGTCCTCAGTCTTTGAGCATTTGACAGAGGAGGGATTTGGGAGCCCCTATGTAGTGCTCAGCAAAGACTTAACAAAACATTAAGTGCAAATCCTGAAGGGCTCAGGTCTGCAAGGTGCTGCATGCCCCTGTTATCTGCAGTATGCTGCCTCCTTTCTAAAGCACAGACATGGCTTGGTAGGTGGCGCTCAGATCAGTGCCAAACCATCCTTTGTTGCTCAACACCCACCTCCTACTTAGCTAGAGCTTTGTTGCAGCTAAGGAGTTTTTGTCATGTGTATATATATATATACACACATGTGGATACAAGCATTCATGAGCAATTCCATACCACACCATAGGTGTCTCACAAAAAAGCCATCCTTCTCTGCTCTGTATTATCTTGACGGGAATGAAGCATTGACAGGTAATGAACGTCAGGTGCCCACCTTCTCCAAGTAACCCTTAGCACCTCAAGAAAGAGCTGACTGAATAAATAACCTGTATTTCCCATCTAGAAACAGATGTCAGTAGGAGAAGGCAAAGAATTTTGACATTTGCCATGAAAATGGCTTTTGAACTGATGTGTCTAGAGTTATGGTGCTCCCCTGCGTGCTCTTTGCCTTGCACTGCCGTGGCACGCTTTTCTGGGTGCTGTGTTTGCTATTATATTTGAACAGGATTCAGCACACTGTGGGCTTGTGCTATTGCAGATGATAAATGAGAAGAATGAAGTGATTCGGCAAAAAGTGTTCAGGTACAGACTGCCTATCCGCATTTAGAAAATTCCCCCTCCAAAGGGCTGTGAGGGCTTTACAAAGAGCTGATGAAATCCATCAGAATCTGAAACTATTCTGCTTGCTGGATTTTATGCCCCAGTGTCAATCTCAGTTTACCAGACCCCGAATAGGGAGTGGGAGGATCCTTCTATGGTCTTCCAGAATCAGGGAGGGAGAGTGAAGGGATGGTATGGCCAGGGAGGATGCTTTAGTGTTGGGAACTGAATAATCCCTGCGCAGGCAGTGCCATTGCCAACCTCCCTGCATCCCTAAGACAGGAGGAAGCTGGAAGAGATGTCCCAAGGGAGAGATGAGGGGTATCTAGGGCAGAAAAAAAGTCATGCATATCCCTAGGGAAGCTGTTAGAATGGATCCCAGCAGGAGCTGGCTGCGTGTCACCTGTGATACTGGACCTCAGAGCTGTGTGCTGGGAGCAGGCTGCGGGTGCAGGTAGAGTGGGCATCTGTCTGCTGCAGCATCTGTGACAGCCAGTGAATCACAGTCTGCCCAGGGAGCCTGTGCTGCTGCTGAAACTGAATAGCTGGGCAGCGTTCCATGTTGCAGCCAGAGCTCCAGAGAGACAGCTGGGAAGTGGTGGCTGTCAGCTCTCTTGACATTTTGTTGTCAAATGTCACAGTGTGCCTGTGCAAGCCTTGTCCTCCAACAGCAGCTTCTGCACCAATGTGAAGCGCGTGTTGCTCGGCAGGGCTTGTCAGCAGATCAATGCTGGTGCTGGGAGCCGGCTCCAAGCAGCCATTTCCTAGAGGCAGCAGAGACCCAAGGCTTCAGCAGTGAAGTGTGCTGTCATCACGGTCTGTATCTTCACAGTTATGCTTTTCAAGTGGTTGCATTGTGGCAACACTCAACATACAGCAAAACCACATGAAGAGATGGGATCTAAGCACTCTGATCAGCTACAAAGGCAGTAACAAGATCAGGGGAGGCCTGCATGAGCAGATAGGCACTGGAGGACCAGCTTTTCAACTGTAATGCTGGCAGGGGGGGCAGGAAGGCAGGATAAATAGGGGCTCCTCCTGCTACGAGTACCATCAATAGTGCACAAGGCCCAAAATGAGGCATGGGCGCTGCCTCAGATGTAGTACACCACTTTCAGCATGTCTCTCTGTGTGCTAGACACAGAGTCAGGAGCTGCTGTTACCCACAGTAGTTCTTGAACAATGTGATCTTGAGAATCCTGATGGAAAAGATCTTCCCCCAGGAACCAGGCTGAGGATGGACTCACTCATTTCAGCCCCTGCGACAGTGGCTGTGGGAAACGAGACAGAGTCACTGAAAGGGGAGTGAAGGGTGATACAGGCATTAGGGAGGCTATAGGTGGGGGAGAGTTTAGGGTCACACAGTAGTCCAGCTGGATAACCTCCACATCGCTGAGGTGACCTTTCTACTTCAGAGCCTAATTCTGGGTGAAGCACCCCTGCAGAAACAGACATGAGGGTGAATGTGCCCCTCATTGTAGGTCTGAGTCTAGATCTCAGACTTGCCTGTTCGCTAACACTGGTGTTAGCATTAACTTTTACATCATTGAGTGTTTACTGTAAACACTGGGTCCGTTTCCATCTTTATATTTTTTTCCTGTGTCTGTGAGAAACACTACTATGTGTGGGAGGAAAGTGCTTCTGATTTTTTATTTTAGCATTTTTCAATTACTATTCTTATGCCATTGAAATAAAGAAAATAACAGTCAGAATCCATTATAACTGTTAAGCAGGTATTCTTTATTAGTAGCGCTGGGATCACCCTGGGGATTCTCCACCATAAGGGCTCCCAAGAATTAGCAAGGGACATCGGTTTACATACACACATCATACATATTCACTAGATTTCCTGGAACAGGGTATCTAATGATAATGAGTTCCTGGAATTAATTTACATTGTCGAAGCATGCATAATGAAAATATGGTGAGGGTCTTCGGTGGGCGAGGGAGGAAGGAGTTTTCTTCACAGTGGTTGGCCCTCTTTCCAGAGCGTGCGCTGTGAAGTACAGGTGTATCCCTCCTAAATCAACAGAATCATTTTCCCTATAGTAGGGTCTCTGTGTCAATTTGTTTGAGCCCCCCTTATCTCACTCTAGAAGTTGCCCAAGTGTCCACTGAAGGCTATCAGTCTGCTATCAGTGATTTATGCAGAGAGCCTAATGAGTGTTTTAATCTTACCTAAACAAAGAGACCTAAGGAAACAGTTGAGAAGCAGGAGTCTTTGAGAAACAAACAAAGCAAAACGCAAGCAAAGCTTTCATACATCACATCACATCACAGTTCAGTCTTAATAATTGTCAGAAATTCATTTGTTTGAGCCCCCTTCATTCCCTTTCAGAAGGGAAGGCAAGAGGCCTTCAGACTGTCCTGGAGGCACTTGCAGGCTGGACCTCTGGGTTAAATGGGGAAGGAAGAATGAATGTGTTCTCTGTTCTCCCATATTAGATGCTGGTGACCATATTCTAACTTTATGCCAATCTGCTGTTTACTGAACAGTGAGGCAGTGGGGCTCTTTGTGCCCTGCCTCTATGACTCCTGTGGACTGTAGCCATTGTACTGTTGTGAAGTGCAGCTGTTAGTAAGAAAAGCAGGTAAGTCATATAGATAATGTGGCAGAGTGTCACAGACCTGTGAACCAGACATCCCAGACCACAGGAAGAATCAGTTTGAGCTGAGGCCTAATCATCAGCAAAAGATCAGCAGAAGGCAATGTGCTGTGTGGGACCTACTTAACCATCACCAGTGCCTCCCCATGGCCCCACTGAAGTCATCCACTCCTTTTCACATGAGAGGCCCTTGTGTGCATAAGTAGTTGCATACTTTGGCATGTTCCCCTGGTGCCATTAAAATTGCTCAGGACCTCATGGGGCTCCTGGATTTTGGAGAGGAATGGTTGTTGCTTCTTTCCTGTTCCAGTCTCTAATGTTGCAAGGCCTGGCAGTGCAATTCAGTGTTTGGTCCTTAAAGAAGAGTTCATGGTACCTAGAGGGAGGCAAAGATATTTAATACAGTGTGAGAAGAGGGACTGCTCTCATCAGAGTGCAGCAGTATCTTTCAGATCCTGTGCTATCTGTGTGTTTTCCTGTGAACTACACGGTGCCATCCACAGTGAGGTCTTCTTTTGGCCCAAAGCCTGTGCAGCCCTTTGGCCACTTGATTGAAATCAGTTACTCACTTCAGATAAGTCTGAGAGGGGTCAGCTGAAAGCACAAGTGTTGTCCAAGGCATCTGCAGGCAGGGGTTTTGTTTGTCTTACATTGTGATGCTTTCTCTGAAGAAGGACAACTCAGGACCTTGTGCTCAGGTACTTGTGCTGACAGGGACCAGTTTGGTCCTTGTCAACACGTAAAGTCTTTAGTCAAACCAATGATGTTTTAAACAGTCGCTGCCTTTGCTGAAAGGTGACTTCCTTGGTGTTTTTATCTCTCTCTAGGTATCTGAATTCCCTCATGAGAAGTATCCTCCCTGCCTCTCATGTGCAGCCCTACCTGTCCATGGGTAGCACCAGCTTAACGGATGTCCTGAAGATCATTGCTCGCCATGGATAGTCCACCCAAGCTGACTGGTGAGACGCTGATAGTCCATCACATTCCCCTGGTCCATTGCCAGGTCCCTGACAGACAGTGCTGCTCCATGAGCAAAAGGACCAACCCCTTCTGCCAGCCTGAGCTCAGCATTACTCGGACCTCTGCCCTTCCAGACAGAGACCTTTCACAGACTGACTCCTTGGTGTACAGCAGCTTTCTCCAGACCTCTGAAGCCTCAGCAGAGGCCTCAGACAACAAAGAAGGCAAAGCGAGGGATTTGATTGTCCCTAGTGTCAGTAAGCGACACAACCCTTTCCTGCTGAGTGAGGGCGAAGACCTCAGCATTTTTGGGGATGACCTGGGTCAAAAATCTTTTCACCTTCACAACTCACTTGTGGCTGGCAAACCTGCCTTTCATCTGCACGAGCTGGCCTTGCCCCCTTTCCACCTCCACGACTCCAACCACATTGTGAAATCCTGGAACATGGCCAGCCGGTCTGGTGTGGTAGACGGGCAAGAGGACAAAATCAGCAGCGATGATGTCCAGAAGAGGAACAACGCAAACAGGTGCCACCAGGCCTCAGAACGCATGGATCTGGATGAATGCAGCTGCCGTCGTGGCAGCTCCTCCCGCTTCTCCTTTGATGGTGGTGACCAGGAGTGGAACCAGAACACAGGTGAATCACTGAGGAATCAGGATGCCCTGCACAGCCGGTCATGCAGCTGTTCCAGCTCAGAGCTCCAGCACTGCCGTTGCTACAGTTCATCAAGTCAGTCAGAAATGATAGATCAACAGATGGGCTACATCAGCGACTCTTCCTGCAACAGCTCTGATGGGGTTCTGGTGAATTTCAGTGCTCTCTACAACAAAATGAATGGCCATTCTCGATCTAACCTGAATTCAGCCAACCTGTCCTGTGACTCTTCCTTCTGCAGCCACTCAGACACAGGAGCTTTTTACCTGGATTTGCATTCATCACCCACAGAATCCAAGATGTCTTGCGAGTCACATAACCCAGAGAGTGCAGAGAAAGTGTGTGGGTGTCAACACTCCTCCTCACCTGTCCTTGATGCTAACTGCAACTCCTACCACCTCCACTGTGAGCCTTGCACTTCGGAGAGCTCAGACCTCACTGCCTGCTTTCAGAGCCAAGCACGGCTCGTTGTGGCTACTCAGAATTATTATAAATTAGTCACATGTGACTTGTCTTCCCAGTCATCCCCCAGCCCGGCAGGATCTTCCATAACTAGCTGCTCGGAAGACCATACCAAAGGTAGCCCAGCCCAGCCCACTGAATACTATCTGTTTAGAAGGCCTGACTTGAGACAAGAAGAAAACAATGTGGAATGCAGTGAAGAAGAGGCAAAGGGAGAATCTACCCAGAACATGATTGAGGGTCAGGTCTATGTGAATGTGTCACCACCTAACCTCAACACAAGCCGGCAGCGCTCCAGGAGCTATGACCAGAACCTGGACAGGAGTCCCAGCAACAGGCTGGGCTCCTTGGAGCGCATGGTGAGCTGTCCAGTCAAGCTGAGTGAAAGTCCAGCAATACCCATCCAGAGTTCTCCCCCAAAGCGAGTGACATCTTTTGCTGAACTGGCTAAAGGCCGGAAAAAAAATGGCACCTCGCCACCGCTCCGGTCCAGTGGTGATTCCTCCTTGGAGTTCTCCCCTATCCCTGAGACACAGCGGGATTGCCCAGCCTTCCTTGAAGAAAGAGCTCGCCGCAGCCAGAGTCTTCCACCCATGCCCTTCGTCCATGGCCTGAACAGGAGCTGCGAGGGCTTCTGTTTGAATCATGCTTTTGGGGACAGCCAGGCTTTGTGTTCCACCAAAGACTCTGTCTCCAGTGAGAAGGTCCCCAGTGGGCATGGGGCAGGTGAGCAAGCCTCTCTCTCCCTGCTGACGGAGGCAGATGCCAGCTTCTCGGGTGGCTCTGCCAGTGGCCACGGACAAAGAGATGTTAGAGCCCGAGCAGACGGTAAGGAGCAAAACTAGGCAGAATGGAAGAAAGAAAGGCTGTTCTTTGGGACATGAGGGGAGCAGCAGAGGAATCTACATGGCTGTGGGAGACCAGTGCCTGTCCAGTTTCTTTTCTGGTCTACCAGTCCCTGGGACAGAGCCCTGCTGTGCTTATTTCAGACCCAGATCAGTGCAAGTGTCTTGTCGTATTTCTAAAAACCTCGTGAGGTTTTGTGCAAACCTTTCACATCTTGTGAGAGAGGACATGACATTAGCACTTTGGGTCTGTGCAGCTTGGTCTCCCTTCCAGTCCATGAGAATCACACGACTTTAGCTCCTAAGACATGTAAAGATGCTCAGCAGAGTCACATTCCCAGCAAATAAAGGGAAGGGGAACATTGACTAGTTTTTAGCCTTTTTTCTTTGGAGCTGCATAGGGCAGAGGTGGAGAGGGAAGAGGCGTAGCCAGCAGTCTCCTCTCAGTGCAGGGTCAGGGAGCTCACACAGTCTCTGCCAGGACTTACAGCCTCAGTCCTGCAGAGATTGCACCAGTTGTGTGTCTCTGCTGGAATATCCTGGTCATATCCTTCACAGTGCATTGGACTGCAGCAGAGGATCCTATGGAGGGTAATTGTTAGCAGTTCCCTCTGTAGAAAAGCCTGTAATATAGGTGTTGCTTTGCACCGTGATACTGCCATTGCTTGACCTGGTAAGGAAGCTGTGCAACAGCCCCGTCAGAGGTATGGCCATTTCTCCAGCATGGCAGCAGACAGCTGTCTCTGTGCTAGGCAGTTCTTGTACCTGCTTCACAAGTAAGAGCCTGGCTGAAGTGCCTCTGACCAGACTGCTGCAGCAGATCGCCCCTAACATGCCAAGGGCCAGACTGTCCCCATTTAATGCTCTGAAGAATTCTGGCAGGAAATAGGAAGAACATGTTGTTAGGTGTGGGAGAGATTTTGGCCTTTGGAGCAAGAGTTTTTTAGGTATTGTCCTGTTTGTTTATTGAGTCCTGAATGTGTACTTGCTGTGGGATGGCAAGCAAGACAGGTCTCTGCTGGCAGAAGGCAGCCCTTTTGATTTACAGAGGAAGTACTTAGAAGGAGCAAACTCTGTTTAGGGAGGAGGAGGAGGACAGGAGCTCTCAGGGTGATATGTCCCAGCAGATCCTGCACGCCCAGCTGGAATCCTTTCCTCTGCTCTCTGACAGCAAGGCAGCCATTAGTGCTGTGCAGAAAGCTCCTGCCTGCAGCTGGAGTTAGGAGCAGAGCTCCTTTACTCAAACTGAGAGCAGCATGCAAGCCTAGAGGGTCTGAGGAAAGGCTAGAGGGAAAGCAAGCCCTGCTAAAAGCTAGCTACAGGGAGAAGGGCCTGACACACCCACAGGCAGTGGGTAACACCAGGGCTGTGCTTGGGATGGGTCCTGTGTCCCAGTATTTGCTGTGCTGGAGGAGTTGGGGGGAAGCAAGGGAGAAGGTGCCACACTGCACTGGGATCCAGCGTGGCTGGTAATCAGGGATCCCAGTCAGTCCTGCGTGTGCATCCAGTGTTGTGTGTGGTGCACGGAGTGCACCCTGTGTCATGCTTCAGCTGTGTCCCTCAGGATATTGTGACCCCAGCAGGAGCTGGAGGCATGCACGCATAGGAGATCAGCCCAGCACACTCCCTTAGGACATCTGTGTCCATCATTTGCTGGAGCAGACCTGTGCTTTCCAGGGTTGGAAGCTCTCCTGTTTCTGCCGTGGTCCTGATTTATTTAAGAACACCCTGCTTAGGTCTTGTATAGGCAGGGGGATGAAGGTACCTGTGTGTTCAGAGCAGGGACAGTTAAAGGAGAAAAAAGAGGAGAAGGGGAAGCAAGCAGCCTTCCTGATAGCACTGAGTGCAATGTCAGATGCAGAACTGCAGTACTATTGCATGTAATGCTTGTGCTCAGCTGGGTGAGTTCTCAGCACACTTGGGAGGGAACAGTCCTTTGGGATAAGAAATCTGGTTGTATCACAGCATGTTGGGCCATGTCTTTGTGGTACTGCCTGGGCAGAGACAGGTCGAGAGCAGGCACTTGGGAAAATTACATTGTGCTGTCCTGGGACCAAGGGATGGGGAAGGGATGTGAAGCCGGTGACCCTACCAGGAGACACGAGCTCCTGGTGCAGCACTTTACTCTTCCAGACAGCTGTCAACAGCTGGAAACACTGAATTTGGGGCCACGTGTCTTTACCTTGCCAGCTCATGATGTGTGTAACCAGTTCAGACTTGAACCACTCTGCACGTGTCACTGACCTCTAGCTGATCTCTTCCTCCTGCAGCTGAGAGCACATTCCCTTTTGCCTGCAATCTGCCAGGCTGATGATTGTTGTCCTCTGCCCATCCTCACATTTTGTCCCCCTTTCTCTCCTCAAAGGTGGTGGCACAGACAGCAAGCCTGTGGTACGCTACAGCAAGGACCAGCGTCCCACGACTCTGCCCATCCAGCCGTTTGTTTTCCAGCACCATTTCAGCAAGCCACCCAAGGCCCGTGCCCTGCACAGCCATTTTGCCTCCAGCCTTTCCCAGCTCTACAGCTTGTCCAGCAACCGGCCTGCCAGCCAGCAGATCTCCAATTCCCAGTCCTCAGCCTCGGCCACCTCAGCAGAGCAGGCAGCGGTGAGGGGGAGCCAAGCCCACAGCACGCTCCTGACCCAGCGCTCAGTGGACGGAGCTGCCTCCCACACTGATGGCTGCATTAAGAAACCTGCCCCTGAGACAACTCGACCATCCCCCCTGGGGAGTTACTCTCCTGTGCGATGCAACGTGCCTTTCTTTCAAAGCGTGGACTCTTCTTCCTCGCCTACCGCAGAGAGAGCTGGAGAGAGCCAGCCTCCCAGGAGCAGATCCTGTCCCATCTCCGCTAGCCTGCTTCCCACGAGGTCTTCCCCTGCTGTCAGTGCCATGCAGCCCTCTCAAGCCACCAAAGCTGATTCCCTGAGGCAAAAGGAAAACCCCAAGCCGGTTCCCAAGAAGGAGGCAGCACTGGAGCCAAGTCCACAACTCTCTGAGTACCGACTCCACAGTGGGTCCCTCCCACCCCTCTCTGTGGGTGGTATGCCCTTGAGCAGAGTGGGAGGCCATGCAGATCCCCACTGGAGAAGTGGCAGTGAGACCAGCAGCTCTGGTCCCCTGAGCAGCATGGGAATACGGCCCCTCAATGGTAGGTATCCATCCACCAGGACATGCTTGTCTGGAACATCCCCAGCTTCCCATAGCTGTGGCTGCTCCCTATAGTACCACCCTCTCTTACAGCCACAGCCCGGAGCGAAATTGCATCTGGGTACTGCAGTGCCCATCAGCCCCTACCATCACTTTGCCTGCAAAAGAAAGTCCTACACTAAGAGCGTGTCCCTCCAGTCCCAACTTCTACACTGTGCCTCTGTGAGGGCAGTGTGTGTTCCTGATCTTGCAGCACGCCATGCCAGGTGCTTGCACCCCAAACGTGCTCTCTCTGTGCCTACAGCCACGAGGCCACACAGGCTCCTGCCCTGCCCTGCCAGGCTGTGGCCTCCACCTCCCTCCATGTGTGTGTGCTAACGTCCTGAAATGCTGTTGGACTTTTAACTAATGTGCTGTCTCTCTTTCTCTATCTGTCTTCTTTCTCATCCTCTCTCTCTCTCCGTTTCCCCTTCACATCCTCTCATTTGTTCACATCCTCCCATCTGGTGCTCACTGCCTGCGGCATCCTAGCGAACCACCTCTCTCCCCAAGCGCTGAAGTGGCGGGAGTACAGGCGGAGGAACCCCCTGGGTCTGGATCGTGTTTCGGGGCTGCCCAGCTTAGCAGGCAGCCTAGACAGGAGGCAGCAAGAGCCTCGGCTGAACCGGGGAAACCCCATCTTTGAGCTCCCTGGCACTCTCAACACCAGCCATTTCCACTGCAAGCTGAACGGTGCGCACCACCTTTCTGCTGGGGGGTCTTGCGAGGTGACCTTGGGGCTCAGGTTCAGTATCCCTTTGGGCTCAGGTTCAGCCTGGCTTTATCACAGCTCGCTCTGCTCCAAGTGGGAGGGATGATGTATCTGCTCACAGTGAGGCTGAGGGCTACAAGAGGAAGGTGAAAATTGTCTCACGGATGGGTACAATCTGTGTGGAGACTCCCTTCTCTACAAGCTGAGAGGAGTCGTCTAGCTCTGGGTTGGATTGAAGGGGAAAGTAAATGGCCCAAGAGCCTGCTCATACTTCAGCAAGTGATCCTGGACTGTGTCCATCTTGTAGTTCATGTCTCACACAGGAGTTGTGGCCCTTGGATATCTCCTGTCTGTGCCCCACAATGTCTGCCCATCCATCCCAACCATGGCAGCGTGCTAGGTGCTGGGCTGTAGCTTTCATGGGGCAGCTGGCAACACTGTGGGGCTCCATGGGGCTCTGTGTTCTCCATGCTTTTCCCTTAAGGGCTTCCTTGTCCTCCAAGACCTATGCAGGAAGGGCTGAGAGGGGCAGGTTGCTTCTGGCTGAACTTTTGAGAGTCCTCTGGGAAGAGCAGTGTGGTCTATCTGTGGGAGGGAGATCGTTCTGCAGGCCAGCCTCAAGTCATGGAGGGAATTCCACAAAGCTCTACACCTCACTCTGCCAACACAGTTTCTCCACCCCTCCTTCATGGGAAGATGCCTAGCACAGAGCTGGGGAATCAGCCAGGTGGAAATTGAGTACACGAAAGAGCTCCTGAAGAAGTCTCCTTTTGAAAACAGATATCATCCCAGGGGCCAGGCAGAAGACATGTAGTTTGTTCCGTGTCCGTGCCTGTGTGTGACAAGTAGGGGTTCTCTCTGTGCTCTGCTTTTGACCCCACTTGCTGGGGCTATCTGCACAGCAGCCTTGAGAGTCTGGTGCAGCAAGGTTACCCTTGGCACCAGCCCAATGGGGGTGAACCTGCTACAGCACCCTCCAGTGCCCGTGGGCCCCCAGTCCAGCTGGAGCTAGATGTTGAGTGAGCTGTGGGGTACAGGCTCACGTTACAAACCTTTGCTGGGTGAGTAACAAGCCTGTAGCCTTGCTGTCACAGCTGTGAACAGGCTGGGGTGAAGACTGCTGCTGGTGCAGGTTGCTTCTTGGAAAAGCAAATACTGTGGGAGAGACTTTGGTATAAGGGTTTGGGACTGATTCTTCTTCCCGCTCTCTTGGCCCTGCAGGACAGTCTATGAGGCAACTCCAGCTTACCTACACTGACTTTTTCCCTGACTACTTCTCGCTAGCAGAGAAACCCCCTGCTGAGTTCTGCCTCTCCCCAGATGGCAACACAGAGTCCATCTCCATTGACTTGCTGCAGAAGAAGGGTGAGTCTGTGCATCTCTCATGGGTGAGGGTGTAGCACAGCATAGGGTGAACAGTGCTTCTCTCTGTCTCATCTCATCTCTGTAGACATAATGGTTTATTTCCCTGCCCTTCTCTACTGTAGCATCATAACTGTGTGTCTGCCTGGACTGATGGCTGTTTCCATGCCAGGTTCTTGTATTCTCTGCACCATGCCGTGTGCCATGGAATACGTTTGAGCTGCTTGTCCCAGGAATTACGATTAGAAAGGATCTTACATCCACAAGAAAGAGCAGAGAAAGCAGGCAGGCACATATGACCCTAAGGCAGGACCTGCTGCCACCCCTGTCTCAGTATACAAGTGTAGACCTGTGTATCTGTGTGATGCTGCAGATGTGCTAGCCTGAGATTTTGTAATTTAGGTTAAAAGTCTGTTGTGTCCTACATGGGAAATTGTTTATATGAAAGGGTCGGAGAAAGGATTCCAAAGCAGGACAAGATAGGGCTGTAGTAAGACCCATGCTAGAGGCAGGGTTGGGAACTGGGTTGTTGACAGATGACTTGGTATCATTTCAGAGGCAAGGGATCGTAGTCATAGAAGAGGGATCTTAAAGATCATCCAGTTCCACCCCCCCTGCCATGGGCAGGGACACCTTCCACCAGACCCAGTTACTCAAAGCCCCGTCCAGCCTGGCCTTGAACACTGCCAGGGAGGGGGCAGCCACAGCTTCTCTGGGAAACCTGTGCCAGGGCCTCACCACCCTCACAGGGAAGGATTTCTTCCTAATATCTAATATAAATCTATCCTCTTTCAGTTTAAAACCATTGTCCCTTATTCTATCACTATGCCCCTGATAAAGAGTCCCTCCCCATCTTTCCTGTAGCCCCTTTAAGTACTGGAAGCCGCTATAAGGTCTCCCCAGAGCCTTCTCTTCTCCAGGCTGAACAACCCCAACTCTCAGCCTGTCCTCACAGGGGAGGTGCTCCAGCCCCCTGGTCGTCTTCGTGGTCTCCTCTGGACCATGAACAGGTCCATGTGTTTCTTATGCTGGGGACCCCAGAGCTGGACACAGCACTGCAGATGGCATCTCATGAGAGGGGAGAATCCCCTCCCTCGCCTTGATGGCCATGTTTCTCTTGATGCAGCCCAGGACATGGTTGGCTTTCTGGGCTGTGAGCACGCATTAATGGCTCATAGTGAGTTTTCCATCCACCAGTATGCCGAAGTCCTTCTCTAGAGGGCTGCTCTCAATCCACTCATCCCCCAGCCTGTGTTTGTGCTTGGGATTGCCCTGACCCATGTGCAGCACCTTGCACTTGGCCTTGTTGAACTTCATGAGGTTCGCATGGGCCCACCTCTCCAGCCTGTCCAGGTCCCTCTGGATAGCACATCCGCTCCCTCCAGAGTGTCAACCACACCACACAGCTTGGTGCTGTCAGCAGGCTTGCAGAAATGTGCAGAAAGGTTCCCATGCCTTTGCAAGCTATGTATTGGTGATTAGCAGATGGCAGCTTTCCCCTGCATTCCACTTCTGTTCTTGCATCAGACTGATGCAGGTATCAGCTTACCCACCAATGGCTTGTTAAAGAAAGTCATTACATAGCTTGCCATATGCATGTCTTCTGCTCTGCCACCCTGTCAGATCAAAGCAGCAAAAGACTCATTGCCTCAGACCCCATCTCTGCTCTCTCAAGGGATGGTATGTGGAGGTGATAGTCCATCTCCCTTGGCAATATTGATAGGGTATCTTTATGCTTCAGCCAGTTCTAAAGGTTGTCCTACAGTTGGGCTGATAGGTGTGTATTAGAATCAGCAGGGACACTTTGGTGGGGAGTCAGGAGGGCTCTATATGTTTTTGGCAGAGATGGCATGTGCACTGACATGGGCTTGAAATGCCCCTGCCTCATTTCTTCATGAAGTGTTTGTTCAGGGTCTGTCCTAGAAGCCCTTCAGGCAGCTCTCTGACTCATTCTTTCCCTTTAGGTCTGGTGAAGGCAATCAACACTGCTGTTGACCTGATTGTGGCTCACTTTGGAACCAGCCGGGATCCAGGGGTGAAGGTATGTCTCAACATCATGAGTGACATGGAGAGGATGGAGAAAGATTGCCTCTCCATTCTCTTTCCAGTCAAAACTACAGGGTATTCAATGAAGGTAGTAGTACCAAGACCAGACCAAACAAAGGGAATGGTATGCCATATGCAGCGGATAGTTAATCTATGACAATTCTTGCTGCTTGATGCTGAGGGTGCTGAAAGAGTATATGGATTTACGGGAAGATCAGAAAAAGATTGAGGTCTACTAAACACACAGGGATAATGTCCAGCTCAGTTCAACTCAACTGTCTTTCAGTTGGAAGTAGTTGTAGGCTGTGAGAGCATTAAGGACAAGTATTATACATGCTTGCTCTGGTTTGACTCTTTCTTATGTACTTACTTACGGCTTTTTATAAGAGTACCAGTCCACAGGACTTATGGTCTGATGCAGTACATCAGCTCGCTCTTCTCATACAGTGAGACCTGTGTCTCCCTCCTCCACATGTCCTGTGATTCTGTTCTGGCACTGGTGCCAGGATATAGTGCAGTGACCCCAGTCCCTTGACACATCACAGGGCTCCATAATGATATAAAAGGGCATCAGTCATTGCCCATCCGTTATCTGAAGTAAAGACTCTCAAAACCAGAAATTAGTTTAGAGAGGAGATAATTGCTTTCTTCTCTGCAGGATGCTAGGTGGGAAGCATCCACAAATCAAGCACCCCTCACGAAAGAACTACAAAGTATTTATACACTTCAAACTATGTGATTATGTATTTTGTATAATGATTATTGGTTAATTGCTTATCACTCCTATCCCTTATTTGTTAGTAACATATGGTGGATTTGGTAACTTTCTGCACAAACTCGAAGGGTAAGAGTCTGTATCCAGGCAGAGGTCTTAAACTTATGTACATAAGACAATTTTAACAGGCTTTCATGTCCCAGGATGCTTCTCTTCTTCAAGGATGGTAGCTTCAGTTTAGAAATTCCTTACTAGTTACTGTTGATGGTTTGAAGAACAGGCTGACCTACCTGGTGTGCCCAATTTGTCCTTACGTTTGATGAGAAACACGTGTATGGATAACAATACGTACTGTGTGGCCTTGGATGCAATGAGAAGCATTTGTGGGGCCTGCAGTGTGTGATGAGAAACGGTTTTGCGGCCTACAATTCCTGGTAGACAGTACATTCTTTCCCATGACAAGCACCTATGGTTTAAGCAATTCTTGAACAAAGCCTCTTGTTCAGGTAGCAAGCACATACAGTTTAGCAACTCTGAACAAGGCCTCTTGTTCAGGGTAACAAGGGGACTCTGGGTCAGCAATGTGACACTATTTGGACATGATGACTGCCCTGGAGTGCCATCCCTAAGGAGATACCTGACTGGGACAGATTCCAGGCCCATTCAGTCGTATCTCAGAGCTCAGCTTAATTTGCCCCTAATTGCAATTGTTGCTGATGCAGAGATTGCTGTGCAGTGCAACCAGAGCTGTTGGGGTTCCCACAGCTTTTTAAGGCTTCACTGTGAATTTCCTATTCTTGCAGTTTTGGCTTGTGGAATAATTGCAACGTTTCTCCATTATTTTACTTATCAGACAACTTTAATTTTGACCTGGGAGTTTGTTTGCATCAGTGTGCCAAGGGCTGAGCATTCACCTGTCAAAAGGCAGTACCTGTCTCTGATGCTCCCACACTCAGTGGATCTGACGGGATTATTCCTAACCCAGAAGTTCAGTCTCAGTTCAGGGCTTTTGTGGACCTGTGCCAACTGGCCAGTATAATTCCGGCTCAGCTGGTAAAATCTGTGCCCTGAATGCAATTGCCTGGGACCACCAACATGATGTGCAAGGCCTGGGGTTGACCCCTTTGGATAGACCCCTCAGCAGTTCAAAGACTGTACACAGCAGAATATGTCTCTGCTCTGCTGGTGCTGGGCTCTTATGTGCTTCTTCACCT
The DNA here is from genome assembly GCF_965140245.1 of Athene noctua. Classification (NCBI taxonomy): domain Eukaryota; kingdom Metazoa; phylum Chordata; class Aves; order Strigiformes; family Strigidae; genus Athene; species Athene noctua. Next base: position 11,908,264 of record NC_134077.1, read on the forward strand.
CAACCTAAGCACTGTCTATCCATTTTGCCCTCACCCTGTTTATTTATAGTAATCCCTAGGAATTATAGCTTGGCATGTCACTGAGTTAAGTGTTCCTTAACCCCCTCGGTGCTGATAGTTCCTATGTGACTTGATGTTTCCTGCTTCAAAAACAGCAACAAGAAATTCAGCAGTGGAAAAAAAATCCCCTACTCTTTTCTTCCTCCAGCAGGAAAGCCTAGCTATACTTGTAGGCAGAACCAGGCATCACTTTGAATTGGTATATATTCTTCCCAAGGTGGGATATTCTTTTCCCAAGCTGTTGCCTTGTCCCAGCCTGGGGCAGACCTTGCAGGGAGCAATCCAGAACTGGTGTATGAGGCAGCAGGCGTGAAGGGGAAGAGCCTTCCTGTTCATTTGCTGCTGAGCAACAGCATAACCTGGAAGTTGCTTGCTGGGTGTTTGTAGTAGGCAAGTGGGGCTAGACTGTTTGCATGCGTCTGTGCCTTGTAGAACTGTTACTAACACTCTCCCTGTTGCCTATCATCCCTTAGGCCAAACTTGGGAACAGCTCTGTGAGCCCCAATGTGGGGCACCTCATCCTGAAGTACCTGTGCCCTGCTGTCCGGGATATTCTGAGTGACGGCCTCAAAGCTTATGTCCTGGACATGATCATTGGCCAGAGGCGGAACATCCCCTGGAGTGTGGTGGAGGCATCCACCCAGCTAGGTATGGAGGGTGTGCAGCAGTGCCCATCGCTCTGCGGACCTCCCCTGTTGTGGCTGGGAGGTGCTGGGAAGGGTTGACTCTAAGGATGGGAATGCAGAGTAATACCTGTCTCCCACACAGAACATGGTGCACCTTGACCTTCTCTTGTAAGACAGGAGAGCCACTTCTCTCTAAATATTCTGCCCAAATATTTATTGTCATTTTCCCTAAAATTTCCAAATTCTCTTATAACGGGGCCTAGCAATGCAAAAAAAAAAAAAAAAAAAAAAGAATGCCCCTTCCTTCCCCCCCTCTAAGTTTCCAGGGTGTTTGTAGACCTTCCTCTTTAGTCCTGCACAGCTACTGTATAAGGCAGAGTTGTGCTCAAGCCTGGTCTGTAAGAAAATTTGCACTCACAACTCACTTGGCTCAACCACGCCCACAACACCTGCACCATCTGCTAGTACCAGTCTGCACCCTGGATTATGGCAGTGGCTGCCATCCAGGATAACTCCTTTCTGAGGTTACAGATGTCAGGGCCACACTGATTTCTGCATCGTAAAGAGCTTACATCCAGGGCTGGGAAGTCTTCTAGACTGTTTGTGGCAGATCTCCAGCTCTGGGGGTTATCTCTGTGATTGCAGAAACCCCAAATTATAGCACCCACCACAATATTCTGTTTACTTGCTGATTTTGAGCCAAGGACTCTGATTGTCCCTGAAGTGTGGAAGGTCCTTGCAGCATGGAAACTCTCCCAAAGTTTTGGAGTGGCAGTCTGGGACAGACCACAACCCATCTCCCATGTGGAGTCTTAACTGTTGGGATGGAATGAACTCATGTTGGTGTTTGGTGGAGGGGCAATGCACATACAGTCATGACCACCCAGTCATCTGTCTTTGCCTTGATGATCCTTCCCGTGGTGCCATTTTGGTTTTGCTGGCCTCAACATTTTGCTTCTCTCTGTAGGCCCCTCTACCAAGTTGCTGCACAGCCTCTATAGCAAGATCAGCCAGTACGTGGAGCTCACCAACCACACCATGAGGTTCAACGCATTCATCTTTGGCCTCCTCAAGTAAGCAGGCTCTCTGAGCTGGCTGCATGTCACTGTCCAGGGCTGGCAGCAGGTGCTGGTCCTTGACTGCAGGAAGACATGGTTGCCAATGAAAAAACTTAAGAAACCTGGGAAGCTGCTCCCTATCTGTAGGTGAGGGAAGGAAGAAGCTGTGAGCCTCAGGGAACTCCAGAAGGATCAAAACATACCCTACCAGGCCAGGACTGAGAAGGTGTGGCTGTAGCCCACTAAAAAACATTGTCAGCTTGTTTTAGCCCCAAAACATAAGGTGGGAAGAATCTGTCTGTCATGATTCATACAAGGTTAGACATAATACATGAATAAATTATTCCTGGAAATCACTACTAAAATCACTGCTTCCTTGAGCTGCAGTGAATCCCAGGGTGTGAGGCTCTGAAGGAGAAACTGCCCTGGTCCAGGCTCAAGGCTGGCCCTTCAGGTTGGGTAAGCAGTGCGCACACCACACTCAGTGTTAAACAGAAGGCGGCAGTGGTATCTTTTTGCTGGTGAAGGGATAATTGCTGCTAGGTTGGTATTTCACTGTTTCTCTCCAGCAAGAGTTCTAGCAGTAGGAACAGAGTCCCCAAGATCTCCAAATGTTGGAGGACTCCCACAAGCAGGAACAAGCTCTGCCCTGCTCTCCCCACCCAGGGTGGCCCAGCTCTCCCCTGGTGGCACAGGATAATACCAGTGTATTTTGCCAAGCCTGTACCAAGGGTCTTAATGTTTGTAGATGATTTGCCTCTTCCATGTGAGCCCTCCTCAGCAAAACTAAGCTCTTCCAAGGACATAAGAGCTAAATGGTGAGGAAACTGCTGGAAACATGGTTGTTAGGGGTTACATTGCACAGTGCCTTATGTAAAGCAAACTGGATGTCTCTGTGACAGGCTGGGTGGCTGTGGTCAGTGCACACTGATGGGAGTGAGCCACTGTGCTTTCACTAGGTCTTCAAGGTCATGCTGTGTAAATGCCCTTTTCCAGCCACACTTTTTGTAGAACAATGAGGACAAAGGGGGTGAACTGATTTTCACTCTTTCTTTCTTTCCCTGCTTGTTTTCCCTCCCTGCAGTATCCGGTCCTTGGAGTTCTGGTTCAACCACCTCTACAACCATGAAGGTAAGAGCATGAGGGCAGTGGGCTGCAGTGGGGGCTGAAATTCTGCACAACGTTAAGCAAGAGAGGGATATACATTTCTCTTGTTGGTCTCTCAGCCTATGCAGCTCATCTCTGAGCTGAAGGACCAGACTATACACAGTCCCAGTGTACCAGGGAAGTCCCAGGTGGAAGTCCAGGCTTTGTGCAGCTTCCTCCACCTGAGCCTGGCCAGCCATGTCCTTCCCAGCTGTAGCTAGTACCCAAGGCTGTCACCTCCAATGCATATCCCTCAGTCTACCTGCAGGAGAGCAGATCTAACCCTCCCCAAATTTCTGTGTTCCCTGCCCAGTGCCTGAGTGCTTTGTACAACTGAAGATGTGCACACTTAGCTGAAACCCTTCAGGCATGGAAAATGGAAACAAAACTGAAACTGCAAACAAAAAGCAGATTTTACTGGATGTATCTGTTTTTTCAACCAGAAATGTTTTTAGCTTGTGCAGATAACTCAGCAGTATGACCAAGCTGCCTGATGCCTAGAAGCAGCATGACTAAGTGTGTTAAGTGACACCCTTCCCCTGAGAGTGCTACTGGCTCAGCCTGTGCTCAGTCCAGGGCCCCGTGTGCTGCAAGAAGTCCAGCCCAGTATCTGCTGGAAGGTTTGGGGGCTGACAGCAGACATTTCCCAGGTCTGTGTGTGCAGTTAGCACTTCTTTCTGGAGCAGACAGTAGAGCAGACTTGCCTCTGTGCTGAGCAGTGTGGCAAGAGAAAGCTTTCTGGTTTTCTGGAGCAGAAGACCATCTGTTTCAAGCCATCATTAAGAGCTGTACGTGTGAGCAAAAGCTGGGGCTGTCAGCATGATGAAGGCTAGGCATAGCGGTTGGAGATAAAGTGCAAGTCCTTTCTGTGGTACAAGTTCGTTATCTCACTGAGGCCAAATGGGCACAAATCCTGTTCCATACTCTCTCCCTGTGAGTGAGACCTGAAAACAGAGCCAGGGTGGGGGGGATCACTGCAGATGTAGCCAAATGAAGTGTAAGATGAATGCTGCAGGTAGAAATGCTAGTCCCTTTTCTGTTAGGATCCACAGTTCAGACCAACCAGGTCCCTGGAAAGACTATTCAGCTGTCCCTGACACATCTCTTTGCAGAGGACTGGTACTGACCAGATGTGCAGCTGCTTGTTCATCTCCAGGAGGTGGTGAAGACGATTTCAACATATGCCAGCCTTTTGCTGCCTTTTATTCGCACCCTACTCCCATGGTATTTTAGGACAAAGGTCCTGGTGGGTAGTCTGATTGGCAGGTCCTGGCTGCAGGCGTTGACTGGAAACAGGACCCAGGCCAGTTTCCCCAGAGTTTACAGGACATCTGGTGCTCCCTGACCCAGTGCTGAGACTCACACTGCAGCCACAGCTCTGACAAAAAAAGTAGTGTCCAAGTCTTTTTCCCAAGCTTCAGCAGCTTCTTGGTGTCTTGGCAAAGGTAACAAGGGCCTCTCCTCTAATTAATGTCTCTTGCCCTACAGATATCATCCTGGCACACTACCAGCCCGTAGGCTTCTTGTGCCTGTCTCACAGTGTGTGCCAGCCTCTTTTTGAGGAGCTCCTGCTCCTGCTCCAGCCTCTTTCCCTGCTGCCCTTCAACCTAGACCTCCTTTTCGAGCACCACCTGATGCAGATGGGCAAAGAGCAGCAGCAGCAAAAGGAGCTGCTGCGTGTGAAGCAGGACCTGCTGCTTTCCGCACACTCCACCCTGCAGCTGATGCGGACACGGGGCAGCAGTGAGGATCCGGATGGCTGCAGCACCGCCCCTGAAGCATGCAAAGTGGGTGCCGGAGATGGTGACATCTCACCAGTCCACAGCCCCCAGCAAGCTGCAAGTGAGAGGGTCAAGGGAGTGGGGGCCTCCTGCGGAGATGGTGACAGGGAGGAAGAATGGAGGAAGGTGCGAGAGAGCACGTGGGAGGGGAAGAAGGATAAACAGGCAGGCTGGTGGTACCAGCTCATGCAGAGCTCTCAGATTTACATCGAGGGCTCGACTGAAGGCTCAAAGTTCATCCGCTATGAGAAGAAGAAGGCTTTGAATGCTGATCCCAAGCCAGTGGAGACCCACAAGGCACCACCTCCCCGCGAAGGAGTGGTGGAGGGTGCAGAGGCTTGCCCCATTGCTGAAGGCACCTTGGAGGAGAGGCCCAAGGCTGCCAGCAAGCCAAGTCCTGAATCTGTAGAAGAGCCCTTGGAAAAGCCGCAGCAGGTAGTGGTCAGCGAAGAGGTGAAGGAACGGAGCTGGCCCTTCTGGATGGGCAGCCCCCCAGACTCGGTGGTTACAGAGCTGAAGCGCAGCAAGGAGAAGGAGACGGGGATTCAGCAAAGAGTGGGAGCAGCAGCAGCAGCTCCCCAAGAGGAGAGCAGCACCAGTGCATCAGACAGCAGCCAGCCCATCAAGTGGGGACACTTGTTTGGGTCCAGAAAGGTGCAAAAAGAGCCCAGGCAGCCTAACAGGTAGGGGACAGGGATGATTTGGGGCTGGAGAGGGCTGGTTTAACCTGGGGTTGCAGCAGTGCAGGTGGAAGTCAATTCAGTAGCTGACCACTGAGCTATGCCACAGTGATACACCAGAGGCAGTATGTGAACAGAGTTGTCTGTCAGCCCTGCCCAGCCCTGCCAGCTTGCTGACCTTCTCACTTCCTACCACATCACTGTTCCCTCTTCAGCTCCTACCCTCGTTCAATCCACCTCACTGGCTTTCCTCTCCTGCCTGAGCTGTACCACTGCCTTGGCTCTTAAGCCTCCTCTCTGGGGAAGGGGTCCCTCTTGGACCACCCCCGTCATCACCTTTCCCCTCCCAAAAGTGCATAGTAAGTGAGAATAGAACATAGAGAGTGTTGCACACAATGGGTGAGGAGGAAGCATAAAGTTGACCCATGTAGCTGAGACGTCCCCACATTGCCTCTCCATCTGCACCCTTCTATGGCCACAGGAAATGTCCTTCCCAGTCTAGTCCATGTTGTGTCTGGAGGATGCTGAGCCCTCCCTGCCAGGAGACAGCCTGGGGACCACAGTGCACTTGTGCATGGAGATAGACCTCTAAGGCATGACCTCCTCATGCGAGCAGCTGCCTCTTGCCCCCAGGTACGCTTCCCTGCCACTACCTGCTTCTGTCTCCTTCTTGCAGGTTGCCCTCTGGCTGGCTGAGCTTGGACAAGTCTGTGTTCCAGCTGGTGGCCCAGACAGTCGGGGCAAGTATGTGGCGAGAAGCAGCTCCTGAGACAGAGCCCCCTCGGCCAGAGCCACCTGAAGAGGCCACAGCACGGCCAGCCCGGGGACTGTCTTCGCACCCTCCCTGGTGAGTGGCACCGTGTGGCCATCCTGCAAGTGCTGGGACAACAACAGGGGTTGGGGTTGGCATGGCTCTGCCTGTTGCAGTTTGCCTGGACCCCTTTATACTCATGGACCAGGGGTTAGTTCAGGTCAGTGATGCAGCTCATGCATCCATCCACCCCAACTCTGCAATCTGCCAGCGAGGGGAAGCTGTTATGACACAGAGAGTCATAAAGGTTCTGTGATCCCCTCAGGTTAACTTAAGGTGAAACAACACCAAACAATCGGTTAAAATGTTTTACTTGTGGTAGAAAGGGTTTGAACTTAGAAAAGGATAATGCAGTGTGGGCTCTTATAAATCCGTAAGAAAGAAAAGAAGAAGAAAGGAGAGAAAGAGAGTCAAATCCAGATGACCACCCCTGGATCCAGCGCTGTCTCAGGTCAGGTAATCTTGGGTGGTGGTTGCACACACAGTAGAGTTTTCTGTCACCTTTAAATTAATCTTATCAGCTGATTAGCATACTAGTTTAGCTCTTCTTCAAGGCTATAGTCATAAGTTAAACTATAGGCCTTAACCCAAACATACAGTTTTACTCAGGCTACATCTCCCCAGTTAGAGGCCTATCTAAGGAGTTTCACTATAAAACTGCAAGGGAGCGGAGCCATGCACCCTTTGATATACTCTGTGCTTCCCTAGGAGGATAACTAATTCCTTAGACTAACCACAAAGGCCACAGTTTGTCGTTCAGGTTTTTCGTGTTGATGAATGTTTGAGGCATTAATACCTTCAGTTCCTTACAGCAGCTGACAGCCTGGCTGGGTAGGGAGGCAGGGGGGGGTTTCCTCATTTTTCTGTGCCCGCAGTGGTCCCTGGGCTTCAGCAGGGCGAGTGTCCTGTGGTGAGCTAACCCTTCCTCCCCTCCCTCTGCCTGCAGTGAGGTCAAAGCTCTTTGCCATCACATTGCCACCGAGGCGGGACAACTGAGCTTCAACAAGGGGGATATCCTGCAAGTCATCTCCAAGGTGGATGGTGACTGGCTGCAGTGCAGCCTTGGCTCCGAGAAGGGACTGGTGCCCATCATGTACGTCACCCACCCGGAGGATGAGGACTATTGACGTGGCTGGGAGGCGAAGCACAGTACCGTGGGCTGCTGAGGCTCCGCCGGGGAAGCCCACCCTGCCAGAGGAACACACACAGCTTCTTGCTAGTTTCTTACCTTTCTTGCCATTACAGAATACAGTAACCATAGGTGGTTCCTTCTTGCTCCTCCTTGTGCAGCTGCCAAAGGCCGACTCGGCCCCTGGGGTCTTCTGCGAGCTGCACCTCGTCTCTCCAGGCATCGCCGTGCATGCACCCACACCGGGGACCGCCTGAGCCCCCCTCCCCACGCCACCTCCAGCACCCGCAGGCCGTGGACTCGTACACAGCAGGAACCCATGCAGTCCCTGCCAGGGCAGCGCTGTCCTGCTGCCCGGCTCAGTTTCATGTTGGAGGGTGCAGGATGCTGGCTGTCCCCTCCCCGGGGGTGGCAGTGCAGTCTGCAGCCTCCAGCATCCCTGGCGTCATCAGCCGCAGGGGTGGGAGCACTGTGCGTTGGCAAGGTCTCTGCAAGGGTGGGCTTATGGGTTGTGTTGTGTCTTGGTGAGGGATGCAAGGTAGGTTCCCCCCACGCTGAAGCAGCCCTGTACTAACATGTTACAGTGATGCTTGGTGGGTTGTAGTGGGCCAAATGGCCTGGCACCGCCAGGCTGCAGGGCTGGGGCTGTGCCTGGCCATGGCCAGGGGAGGGGGATGGGGTACATGCGTGCGTGGAGAGCAAAGGGGTGCGTGGGGTCATGAGGAAGGCGTGTGGATGTTCAGTGTTAAGTAGGTCTGGGATGGGTAGTGACACCCTGTGCAGAGATGGGTGCTTTTGGGTGTGGCCCCGTGCCCTCCACACTGAGCAAGGAGCAAGTGCCTGGGAAACCCTGGGATGCTCAGTGGAGGAGGGTTGAAGGGGAGGGGGTGAGGGCAGGGTCCCTGACTGGGCTAGGGATGCTCTTTGGAATTGGGGCAGTGCTCCTGGCAGGTAGATCGGGGGGGTGCTCCCAGAGGGAGCCAGGGAGCTGGGGAGGGAGGGGTGGTGCTCCCCTTGGCATAGGGTTTTTGGTCTTGCTGAGCAGTGCCGTGGGGTAGGGGAGGCCAAGTGTTGTGCACAAGCAGAAGGGGCTGCTGGGGGTCCTGGGGTCCTTAGCAGAGGCCATGCCAGTCAACCCTTTCTTGACATGTTCTTGCTGCCTGATGGGATGGGGATCATTGGCTGCTCATCAGGGTGGGAACAATGTTAAAAGAAAGGCCATGCCAGTATTTGGTGCCTTGGCTGGGTTGATGCTGCTCACAGCATCGTGCCTGGGCTGGCTTCCCCATGGCGAGGGGCCCTGGTCTTGCAAGGTTACCTCCTGCTTGTACATTGCTTAGCAGACATTGCACCATATTTAATTTGTATTTCCCTGTTAGAATGAGGTGTCTCACCTTTATTTATTTCTTTATTTATGATGCATATTAATAAAAAAGGTGCTGATTGAGTTCCCTGCTACACAGCCTTGTGATTTCAGCCCGTACCTGGGAAGAGTCTGCGGGTTACCTGTGCTGGGACACTGCACTGCAGGCTTTGTCCCGCCTCCACCACAGCCGACACCAGACCTTCAGAAGGAGACAGGTTGCCCCTAGCTATCAGACCTGTCAGTTCAGGCTGGGGGGACTACATCCCATCGTCAGATGGTGGTATGACTCAGGGAGGCAGCGGTGTTCAAGGTTCCTTGTCTTTATTCCTTGTGCATGCTGGTGGGAGACCAAGCAGGTTTCAGATAGGAGTTCACATCCTTTCCGTCTGGCATCTGCTTCCCCAGGGTGCTCCAGCTGTTGTCAGTAAATTGTCCATAGGTGCAGCCAAACTGGAATTTGGAACCCAGGGGGAGTGGGAGGAAGTCTGAGCAGCATGGGAAGGAGGTGATGAAGGATGGGTTGTGGGGCTGGGACCCAGAGCCTGGGACAATCTGGCCATGAAGCTCAGTGGCTGTGGGTCACTCACAAGGAAGGGCTCTGGGGCTTTTAAACTTAAACTTGCACAAGCATTGTACCTCCAAGTCCAGCAGGAATGAGCCCCAAGACCCTTCCCTTTACATCTCAGTAACTCCCAGGAGAAGGGAAAAGCTCTGCTCAAGTCTCCAGCCTTTGCTGCAAGGATGCCATGCTGGCATTTGTTGCAACCACATGGACAGATGGTCTGCAGTGGTGAGGTCAGTCAAAACGTTGAAGAAAATCCACAAATGAAGCAGCATAAGCCTGTGTCCTGTCTTGGAGAGGCACAGAGCTGCCAGGGCTTGCACATGGTCCGTTTTAATTCATGTCTCAGAGGGGCCAGTGGTCAGGGCTGTTTGCAAATTACATGTTCTCCTCACGTGCAGGGGCTGGCCCAGATGAGGAAGGGGACCATGGGGTGGCCAACAGTCCCATGGGGTGCTGAGTCAGCCCTGGGACGGAAGAGGGGATTTCCAGCTGCCTACACTGCAGGCCCTGACTCAGAGCTGCTTGCTGGGTGCTTCTGCTGGGGCAGCCTTGGATTCAGGGGAGGCATAGCAGGGTGGTTGGGGTGTCAGAAGCTGGATTTGGGGTTTGCAGCTGCTGAAATTTGCTTTGGGATCATCCGACTAAACTCAAGCAGGTCCTGGTTGGTGGCTGTCAGATAGTCTGTCCCAATCAGGAAGTGACCATGGGACAGCCCATGAAGCCTGCAAGGCTGGAAGGCAAGCAGCACTGTGTATGGGTCAGCTGCAGGATCCTGATGGGGATATGGGGCTGAGCAGGGAGAGGAGCCACCAGGTGCTGTGTGTCCTTGAGCTCAGCATCCCTTGGCACCCCTTCAGCTTCTACATGGCAGCAGAAAGATGGGTGCTATGGGGTGCAGGTGGTGATGGGAAAGAGGGATAGGTGCTGGCCCACAGCCTTGTGAGCACCTCCAGAGGAGATGGGAGCAGGTGAGATGGTCATGCTGTATGCATGACCCCTCCTGGGTGTTTCCCAAACACAGCAGCCCTTCACTAGCAAACTGTGCAGGTCCCTGGCCCTGTTACTGTACCAATTAATGTATCTTCCCAACCTTCTGGTTGCAGTCAGCCTGCCAGGGCCAGCCCCACATCTCCCTGCCCTCTGTGAGCACAGGGCAGAGCAGTTGCTTCCCCCAGCCCAGTGCCTACCTCATATGTTGTGAGGTGCAGAGTGAGGCCAGGGGCAGCTCTGGACCAGCACTAAGACACACGGTCAGTCCTGCCTGTCTGGTGTCACCTGTGCAGGGTCCTGGAGCAGCAGCAGTGTCTTCCACTCCAGCTCCTGGCAGGCAGCAATCAGCCATTGCCAAGCAAAGTTGCTCCTCGCCTCCTTGCAGATCTCAGAGTAGCTTTTAGCGAAGAAGTGCTGGGCTTGGGATGAACCCTGGGAGCAGAACATCCAGCATGGTGTAAGCAGAGAAGTCTAAATTCATGGTACAGGGGTCTGCTTTGGAGTGGTGGTGGGGGACTGTGGGACCCAGAGGTGGGGGAAGTAAAGGTGACAGCATGGCTGGGGGCAGATTGAAGGTGCAGTGAGAGTCCAGACACGCATGACAACCTGAGGGACATGCACTAGCTGGGAGGCAGAGACCTGCTGGCGCCAAGTGCTAGAGAGGGTGTCCTGGCAGGTCCCCTTGGACCTTCTCTACCTGGGTCATCAGGACCTGGCTCATCTTTGGGGCAAAGGCCCCCAGATGCCTGCCAGGGCTGAAGCAACACTAGCAGCTCTCAGAGGCTGCTGTGGGAGACTGGGAAGGGAGGAGGCACCTGAGCATCAGCAAATTGTCAAGCTGCCTGAGGGGCATACAGGGAGAGCTGAGATGGAAATGGACATTTGCACAGGACAGGTGGAACAGGAACACACATGGCGTCAGGACTGGAGGGAGAGGTGGAACGAGGATGCACACAGGGCAGGACAGACACGTGTTACAGGGATGCACGTGGGGTCAGGACAGGCAGCCCCATGGTGAGCACAAAGCCCAGGGGGTCTCAGGACAGCAGGACAGCTGCCTTTGGAGGGGGAACCCTATGGCTGAGCCAGAATGTCATGAACAGTTTCTAAGGACAGAGCTGCAAGCCATGCCAGCCAGCAAGACTCACAGGAAAGCAGAAAGTGTCTCATCAAACAATCTCAGTAGCAGCCTGTATGAGGCCTGGCAGAGGAGTGTGACTGTCATGTCATGAAGACTGCATGGCATCTGACACAGAACAAGGATACTACATTAACATGGCAGCTTTTAAAGGCACTAAAAGCTGAGCAAGTGGGAAAGCATCAGTGTGGTGGAAAATGGGCTCATGCTCTGCTGGGAAACCCTTCTCTTGCAAGGGCTGCAGGCAGCACTGAGCTTGCGGGCAGCAGAGGGGCAGACAGCTGCTCAAGGGAGCGGGGTGCAAGCAGGAATGTGTGTGTCTGAAGGAAAGGCCACATATTGGAGGAGGGGAGTGCAGCCAGTCCCAGAGCTCACCCTGCCAGCATCCACCAGGCAGTGACACATCCCCACAAGGCTCCATGCAGCAGCTGTGCCATACAGGGCAGGGGCTGCCAGGCTGTGAATGGGCATGCAGGTGGCTCTGACACATCTCTTTGGGGTGTTTTGTCCCATGCAGTGGTTTACAAGGGGGGGTGAATCTTTTGAATTTGAATGGGTGCTGCTGGAAGAGCCCTGTCCCTGCTCGTCAGAGTTGCAGGGTGGGCCAAGTCACCACAATGACTCAGAGGAACAATTGCGCTGGTGACTTTATTAACTGACCACCTTAGTGAATGAATGGAGACAATTTGGCAACAATCAACAGATAACCCTCTGGGGAATGAATAAAGGCACTTTCGTGATGAGACTATTTTCCTAATAACCCCATCAACAATCAACCAATCACAATTCAATTTATATAAAACTTATACACATGAATATATGCAAGAAGGAGAGAGAGCAAAAAGAGGAAAGAGAAAAGAGAGGAGGGGATAGGAAAAGGGAATCACCACCCTTGGATCCTGCGTTGTCACAGAGTAGCCAGCTTGGTCTGTAGGCAGTGGGTTGATGAAGACACATGTGGGATGTTGCCTCTATATAGCCTTTCTTACACATGTGCAATAGGTTGTTCCAGAAGGTTCTCATTTTCTCTGGCCTGCACCTGTGCAGCTAGGTAAGTTTTGTTTCTGGGCAACAACAGGAGGAAGGGAGAAAGAAACAGCCCACCACCCCACCTCCCCAGAGCTTGCTCTGCTTCTCCCCCACAGGGCATCCCACTCAAGTTGTTTGAGACATCCTCTTTACTAACAGTTCATGACATGGGGACATCAAACTGTGTATGAGCTCATATTATCATCTGAGACCTTTGTGCATGATCAAAACAGCTGAACATCCAGTTTTCACGCTAGCCCATCTGCAGCATAGCCTGGGGTCAGGCCAGTTCCCTGCATGGTGGCTGTCCCAGCCTGGGGCCTCAGGAGCTGCTTCCCAGGTCCTTGGTTGGTGTGACCCCACTGGTGGCAGTAGCTAAGGCAGGAATAGACACTGGGGCTCAGCCCAGTTCCCGTTCAGCCGGAGGAAGGTCAGCGCTGCGGTTGCACCAGTGTCCTGGAACTCAGCACTGAAATAATCATCTGCCATACAGACTTCCTTCCTCAGCCCCTTCACTGACTCCCTCTCTGCCTCAGTGCCCCCATCTATACAATGGAACCCCCAAGGTTATCTCTGAATGAGCTTTTGTGGCAGCATTGCCCGCAAGCGGCTTTCACAGGCCAGAGCCCGTTTCCCCTTGCCTCAGTGCTCATGGGGCAAGAGCCATTCTCTGCACACTAGCAGTTGTCCGTGGTCCACGGGAGGTGGCGTGGGGGAGATTTAGGTGGGGACTGGCAAGCCAGGTGCTGGTCCTGGAGAGCATCGTGCAGGGGAGTAGCACATGTGGGTGCAAGGAATGATTGCTGGCAGCAGGCAGAAGCCCTTTCTCCAAGGTACGGGCCCAGTGACGGGAGTCCCTGCTTTAGAATAAGGATGCAGACCTCTTTATACCACAGATACACCTTTGGGAACAGGGATCCCTACCAAGAGAGACACAAGGTATAGCACTACTGCTGTTGGTCTTCAAGCATCCCAATGGCTGGTTTGCAATAACAGGCAGAGGTAAGCAAGGTGTCAGGCATATGGCTCCTCCACGTGCACCACAAGGCTGAGGAGGAAGATGGGGAACTGAACTCTGTGCAGGACTGGGCTGAGCACGTTCTCAGGAAAGGACTGTCCGCTGGTGACAGCCACAACATGATTTGTTTTCATGACCCTGCATATTTACCAAAGATTGGAAAGTCCAATGGCATCTTGTTCAGCTTCAGAAAGGGGAAATGCATGAAATGAGGAAAGTTGGATAAAATGAATCTAAAAGAAGCTGCATGGTCACACATTGTTCAGCAGCATTTCAAAGATTTAAGGCAGCCTTTCAGGGCTCCTGGTATCAAAAGTAGAGAGGAACCAGCAGGGCTATCCACCAGGGCCAGAGGTTATTTGAAACAGAGGAGACCCTTCAAAGAGCTGAAGTCATGTCTAGATGACAAAAGGTAGGTAAGATGTAAAAGCTGAATAAGACAAACAAAAAAAGAGAGCCTGTAGAAGTAGCCAGCAGTCCTTTTTGCGAACACTTCAAGAGCTTCAAAACAGCCACAAAGCCTGTAGGGTCAGTAAGAGAGAAGGCCCTCACAGCAGAGGAGTGACATTCCCCCTGGGTGGCAAGATTGCTGCTAAATATGGCTCAAATACCAACACACTGCGCGGTTTGTGGCAAAATGGGACATGTCTGTGACAGCATGCCTGGACCCTGGCATTGCAGCAGGATGTTGGTCTTTGCCTACACCCAGCTGAAATACACCCTGCCCATCCTCCCAGCCATGCCAGATCTGCCAGCTGTGCTCTGTGGCAGGGTGACATGGGGGAGGCAGTGAGACTTGTCAAACCAAGAAGCCCAGGCACACCTGCGTTCCCGTCTTGTTGCAAACAAGCCAAAGCTGGCTTTGTGGCTTTGGCTTTGCCTTGTGTAACCAGAGCATGTAACTGCTGAACTTGCTGGGGAAAGTGGCACCAGCTTGCAACACCCCGCTGTCCTCTGTGCAAGAGCCTGGGTTATGCTCAAGGCTGGACTTTTGGATGTGGAGCAAGGGGAAGTGTGAAGAGCAAAAGGGCTTTCTGCAGCTGCTTAGGACACACTTCCTCCATTGCTTTTGAGGCTTCAGATGGGGCAATGAAGGGCTTTTGGAGATGCCATATACTGTTAACATAGGAGCTGACAACCACTGTTCTGGGAGAGGTGCACAGAGAGACCAGGGATGTGATTTTTTAGTCTTTTTTAATTTATGGAATTTCTCTACTCATTTTCCAAAGATCCTCCAAACAGGAACCTATTCCTACTGATAGAGTTTGCTTTTACAGCCCTTTAATTATTTCTTGAAAGTCCCAGAAGCATCATGGGGCAGAGAGGGGTGATGTCTGACTTTCTGCTGTTGCTGGAGGCAAGAGGAGCAGTTGCTTCCACCCACCCCACAAACCTTCCACTCGAGACAGAGCACAGCTACATCCCAGGCTGTGCCCTGCTGCAATGCCAGGGTCCTGACTGTGCACTTGCATCCCCAGGGCACCTTTGCCAGTGTGAAAGTGTTTGAACATGGTAAACATTCTATGGGTGAGCTTCATATTTAAGCAAAGGGAAAAAAAAAAAAACAGGTTCCTGGTGGGGACCACTGGTTCTGCCAGATGTGTTGCAGGAAGAGGTGAAACACAGACAAGGGAGAAGAGACTGAGACTGCCTTTCTGAGCATGAGGGCACAGAGAAGGTGGCTGGGCAGACTCTAGCTCTGTCCCTGAGAGACAAAAGACTGCTGGAGTATCTGCCGTCAAGTACCATAATTGCAGAAACCCCCCCCCCCAAGACTTCTACCATGTTTTGCTCAGGGTCAGATTTTTGGAGTGGCTGAGGAAAATGTATTTGGAGAGGGTCACCCCACATTGGCCTGCTTGATGCTGCTGCATGGAGGTGCAAATCAAGCAAAGGCTGTGCATCAGCAGAAAGCAGAGCCTGACCCCAGGCTTGGGAGTACCAGGCCTTGCACAATAAAGAGAACAATAAAGAGGAAGGCCATCAAAAGGGGCTGCAGCCCTGCTGCAAAGCCTCAGAAGATATTTCAGGGCTTGTTTTTCTCCCATTTGTGTGTTTCAGCTGGGATGTGGGTCAAGCACATCCAGCAAGTGCTGCTGGGCAGCTGGGGAAGATGGAACAGAAATTCATCGACTCCGGCTCTGGGCCACCTCTGATGGTCAGGTGTGCTGCCATGGCCAATGCCACCGGCCTCCAGCTGCACAGACAGTCTCAGTGGCAGACCCTTCCCTGATAACTGCCATGCCTGTGTCACCTTCTTACCCTCCATGGTCATTGCCACTCCCAGAATGTGTTGGCAACACAACCTGCCACAAGACCTGGGCTCCCGGTCCCCAGGGCTCTCATCAGCTTGTTCCCGAGCATCTGCTTTCAGTCCGGTCTTGAGCACCCAGCCACTTCTGCCAAAACCTTGGCTTTCCTGCCCATGGCATGCACTGCCAGGTAGTTAAGATCATCAGTGCCCTTCAGAAGTCCTTTCTATCACAGTTCTTATCAGGTAGTATCAAGGTGAGGATTGTCCTGATGTAGTCTTTGCTTGACTTTACCCTGTGAGTATGGAAGCTACCTCTTCCTGCAAAACCCCAGTCATGAACCAGCGCAGCTCACAAGTCCTTCTGGGACCGCTGAGATCTGTTCCAGGAGAGGAGGCAACCCAGCTGTTGTGGCTAGTAGCTACTACTGCCAGAAAGCCTGAAAACTGTGTTCTCAGACAAGAGAGCAGAGAGCAGCAAAATTGCAAAAGGGGCGTGAAGCTGCTCTGGTTCTCAGAAGAGAAGAATGAAAGTGGCACTGACACTGGCGGAGGTTCCCTCTCCAATGAGGAAGCCTCTTGCACCAAATGTGATTTCTCTGCGTGTCTGTTTCCTTTCTGTGCTTGAACGTCTTGCAATCGGACAGGTGTGCTGTGAGTCAGTCAGCTAGTGGGGCCGAGACCTGAATCCTGTCCTGGGGGCATAACGACACATGGCCCTTCGGTGGACATTTTTAATGCTGCTCACACCTCTGCTAGCAGCACAGGAGCAGAAAGAGCCGGACCCTGACAGCTCCAGAAAACCCCAGGAAACAGGTAAGAATTCCTTGTTCCTCTCCCCACACCAAAAGGTTTTGCTGTTCTCTTGCTGCAAGGTTGCTTGTGTATCTTTAGTGTGTGCAGCATGCAGTAGCTGTATCAGAGAGAACTGGAGCTGATGTCCGTACTAGGGCCCAAAACATTCAGGCATCAGTCAGGTTGTGGTGGAGTGAAGCTCTGTTTAGGGATGGAGGGCAGCAAAGCTCAGTGTGCTGGGAAAGCCTCTGCAGGGGCTGTAATGTTCCTCCACAGAGTGGGCAGTGTCCCTGGGAGAATGAGAAGGTCGTATCTCTTTGCACAGTGTGTGGATACCCGGTTCTCACCATATTGGAGATGGGTACTCGTACCCAGAAAAGATGTGGGAAGCTGTGAGCTGAGCCCCTGTGTGCAGGAGACCCTGCAGGGGCAGAAGCTATGATGTGCTGGCGTTGCTCTTTAACAGGCTTCCTTGGTGCTGGAAGGACAGGGTACCCCAAGGGCTCTCTTGGGTTCTTCCTACAAAGGTTGCACACTTTCATCCCAGCAGAGTTAGTCAGTGGGTATCTATATGCAGGCTCACATGCTATTTGACCTCCTAGGAGGCCACACTGTCTGAGGTTTGAGCTGTGGTCCAGGGGCTCTGACCTTATGTTGCTCTGCATCTGCTGAACTGGAGCACTTCTCTAAACCAATCTTGCTGGAGCTAGATGATAAAAATCATTAAACTAGCATCTACTCATGTTGTCCCATTCTGCTGCAGGGATGTGTCTGGGCTGACGCAGGCTGGAGAAACCTGCTGATTAAGTATCCTGGCTATGATAGAGGCCAGGGAATGGGACCAGGATCTGACGTGAAGCAACAGCAGTGTCCGTACGGTGTGATAGGGACCACAGGACCCTGTTCCCAGAGGAAGTGTGTCCCTGTGGTTGCAGAGTGTGAGCACAGCACACTGTCACCCAAAAACCAAGGGCTAAACCTGCAACAGAGGAGGTTGCACACTAACCTCCTGCCCAAAGTGCTTCCCCCTTGCCCAGATCCTCCATGGAAGCTGTCCTCCCAGGCCAGCGTGTGCAACTGCACCCAAGAGTTGCATGGCTTTCCAGCTTGTTTGCACAGTGCACTCTAAGGCCAGGACCCCCCTGTACCATGTGTGGTGGGACACAGCAGGGACCCAGTTACCAGCAGACTCTTGGTGTGCTCTGCACATCTCAGTCATGCAGCCGTTCCTGGAGAAGCCTGAGGCTGCCTGCAGCAGAGATGTATTGCTGAGTGTGCACCTTGGTGTTTGCAAAAAGAGGAACCAAGAAAAAATGTTTGGCAGCCGCACCCAGCAGTGTGGGCAGCCCTGCTGTATCCTCAGCACATGGGCTCATCCCATCCCGGGACCTGTGCCGAGGTGCCCACCTGATGGATCGGGGTCCTTCTGTCGCTGAGGGACAGGACAAGGGCGATGACCAGGATGGGGCAGAAGAGTGTCTCCCATCCTCGTTAGGGTGGAAAGGACCTCTGTGGGGCAGAGAGAAGCTGTGGGGCAAGGTAAAGCTGAGATGGTGGACATGGGGACAGGACATGACCCAAGGGTCCCCTTTCCCAGGGGTCCCTAAGCATCTCTCGTGACCCTAGAGATGTAGGGTACAATCAGAGAGAAGGAATAACCCAGTGGGGACAAGCTTCTCCCACTACACATCACTGTCCCCTTCCAGGAACCCAGAAAGTCACTGGAGGGACCAGGGTGCCAGGCAGTTTGAGGTTGTCCCCGTTCAGCAGGACTCCTGCATTCCCAGATCACTGGGACCAGCTTCCCCACCTCACCCTGTGTCCTCCCCACCAGCACTGAGCACTGGCAGTACCAGTTCCAGAAAAGCCACAGGCATGGCAGTAATTTTGGGGAAGCGCCATGGGCCATGGGGCCAGGGACTTTCCAAGAAAATGAGTCCAGTTGGCAGAGCTGTGTCCCAGGTGAGGGCACACACTGCTGGGAGCCCAGGGAAGAGCAGAGCAGCTGCAGACGGAGGATGTGGTTGGTGCATGTGGTACAAGTGTGAGCTAGCACAGCACTGCTGCCCTACTCACCCCGTCACAGGGGCACTGTGCACTGAGCAGCATGCATTGTCTCATTGTCCTGTTGTCACCTTATTGTCTTGCTGTGCTGTTTCTTACAGGGTTTTTCTCCTGCCATGAGATGCCACACCTGTACAAAAGCTTTATCTCCTTATAGTCCCAGTGAACCTGGGAGACAGGTGAAGAATGTTTTCTCTGCAGAGGCAGGGTCTGTGATCCAGGCTGGTCCTGGCCGCTCTTTCACCAGCCTTGCTTGACATTATGCAGTGATGTAGTAGCAGCTACAGGGAACCCTAACTAGGAGCATAGCTACAATGCCCGGTGGGTGGGAGGGTGCTAAGTAAAATCAGGCCACACTTAATCTGAAAGTGGGACTTGAATTTCAAACAGTGCCTAGACTAAATCCTGTGGGGAACACAAACACTACGCTTCAGAGGAGCACCTTGGGGCTTGACACCCTTGGGGCTGTGAACCTGGCGCTCCACCGTGCTTCCACTTCCCATCACCAGAGCACAGATTCAGGAAACAAGTATTTCACCTCCTGATCTTAAAATCCTGTCAGATGTGCTTTTGCATGGCAGAGCAGTATAGGTTAAAGTGCCACCATTCCCCTGATCTCCCACAGTGCCTTGTTCAGTGACCTGCTTCTCCACCTCCTTTCCCTGGCATGCTCCCATGCAGAGCACCCCTGAGGTTTCTCTGTCCTTTCCCCACCCTCACACTGCCCATTGCTTGCTCTTAAAGACCCACTTGGCAGCTTTGGTTGCTAGCAGTGAGTACAGAGGTGCTTTAAGACCTGTGCACATCTTCTCAATGGCTTGCAGCACCACTCTCCACTGGTGGAAACAGTAGTTGCTTTTCTTAGCTCCTCTCAGCAAGCACATGGCATCAAACACAGCAAGACTCCATCGCATTTTGCTGTTGCCTCTGTTAGCTGATGTGCTGTCATGGGAAAAGGGTTGAACTTTGCCTGCTGCTCCTTAGATTTCATCTTGTCTTTTGTTCTTTGTGTATGGGATAATACAATGTAAGGAAGTACATCTTTTGCTGAGGTAAGCAAAGGGCTGAAACCAGGAGTCTGACCTGAATTACCAGCATAGCTTTTTCTCTTTTCTTCTGATCGTCCCCGACATCTTCTTCTAAGGCATGCTGGTTCTTTGTTTTGCCTGCCAGACTCATAAATTCTTTGCAGCATGGATGGGCAGGCCAGACATTTCTGTAAAATGCTTTCTATATTCATCGGTATTAAACAATATTAACAAGGAGGGTATTCATTTAATAGCATCAACTGAAAAAAAAAAACCCTGTAGTGGTAAATGTCTGACTATGTGAGGCAAATAGACCAACCTTTTGTCACCACTCCTGCCTTGGCATTCAGCATTCTCCATTTTGCAGTGAGCACACATTGCACATTATAAGAGGTGCTTGTTTGTTCACATCTACACCATATTTTCCATGCTGAAATTTCACTTGTCTCAGCCTCTTTCCTACCGTTGGGGGCGGAGAGTCTGTGGGCGGCTCTCTGAATACCACGGTGCAGGGTGAAAAACAGTGTCTGATGACTGTTTCTTTATTCTTCCGGATGCTGTTAGTCCCTAGAAGGCTAGAAGCTGAGTGTTTCTTTCCCCTTTGTCTGTGAGCAGTCTCCTTTCTTCAGCAGTGCCCAGTTCCCCCGCACACAGGCATGTGCATCCACGTCCTTTTTATAATTGATAAGATCCAGCCTGCTGGAGATCTGATACTCTCTGCCTCGTGTGTGCCACACAGCCTCCCGTGGCCACCACCACAGCACACAAACAGCCACCCTGCATTAGAGCAAAGGCACCTTGGCTCCAAGGAGCTCCTTTCCCATGCCAAATATTATGGAGTGGTTGGGGAAGGAGTGAAAGAAAGAGGGCGAGGACAGAGGTGCTCCCCCTAGCCTGTGCATCTTGACCGCACTCAGCAGTCATGGATTAGCTTATCCCAGTGAGTTTCAAATGGTAATCACATGCCTGCTAGGCTTGGGCTAGGCTAGAAGTGAGGTTGATTTGAATTGTATTCAGCAATGTTCTTGAGACAAAAACAGATGTGGACTGAAAGTGTCTTCTCTTCCCCCTTCTGTGAGGAAGCAGAGACTTTAAGGTCTAGGCTTTGACCTTGGTCTAGGCTTTGACCTCAAGTGGTCATCAGAAATGCCACCAGAATGGGCTCCAAGTGGCTGCAGACGTCTGAATGCAGATAGTACCAGTGCTGTGACATTCTGCACGTCTTCAGCTCCAGTGCAGCAGCAGGGGTGTGGGTAGGAGGCAAGGCCTGGAGGGACTGTGACGGCATGGGCACTGCTAGCAGGATGCATACAGGAGGTAAATAGGTTTTGGCATCCTCCCAGGCTGTCCTGCTGGTGTGCACTACCCCTTTGCAAGGCAAGCAAGCTCATTTTGTCATACCCGTCCCTCTGTCAGACAGTATTAATTCACAGGCTAATTTCTGAGGCTGGTGCACTGTCCTACAGCAGCTCTCTCCAGGCTCTGGCTCCTCTGAGGATGCGGATGAACTGCCTTTGTCTCTCCCACCCAGCCCTCAGGCTCTGCCCTTCGTGGTCCATGCCCAGCCTGGGTCTGGGTGCTGGATTCAGCCCCTGTTTGCCCCAGGCACAGGGTAACATCTGGCACAGGGGAGCCTGCAGGGCAGAAAAAAAGGGGTCAAATGACCACACCCATAGCTCAGAAGTCTGGGAAGGGAGAGGACAAGCTGCAGAGGACAGGCCACCCGCTGGTGTTTGCAAGGGGCTCTGCGGGCACAGCCAGGTACAAGGAGGGACCGCTCACCAGCATAGTCCTTGTACCCGAAGGGCAAACATGGCCACCGACACACCACTGCCACACGTGTGGTCTTTGCAGAAGCATGTTTCAGCTGTCTGCCCTTGCCTGATGCCACAGTGGAAACCACGCTGGATCACAGCAGCATTCTGCCACCCCCTCCCAGTAGACACTGACCTCCTGGACGGAGGAAACAAAACTGTGCCTCTGCCAGGCCCTTTTCTTCTGAAAAGGGAAAAGTTGGTGACATCTCTGGCAAAGGGTTAGGGCTGATAAATTCCCAGGTTTAAGAGAAGGTGGCCAGCCTAGTCAGAAATATGTGGCTGTTGTGCCAGCTCAGTCCAAAGGATCCCTTCATACACGCTTCCAGCCTGGGGACCCTTACACAGCACCTATTTACTTGTACTTTAGTGAACTGTCCATAACTAAGGGAAAGGCTGAATCACTCCTAAATGCCTGTCAACAATAATTAGTATAATGCTGAATATGCCTAATCAGCATGCAGAAGCTTCACCTTTTAGTAAAAAAAATAATAAACTTTAAACAAAGACTAATTCTCCTTTGTGCTACAGTAAGTCTGCATGTACTTACTGTACATTATTACACCTCTAAAGCAGCAACCACGAGATGTGGGCTTTTCAAACATAGCGTTACCCTATGCCTCTGTGAGGGAGCACCATACAAGGCTGAAAACCTCTAGCAAGGTTTATTCACGGCTGTATCAGCAGCTAATGCTTTGCTACATGAAGGGCACTAAAAGTTTTGGTGAGAGGTTCGGGGGGGGGGGGGGGGGGGGGGGGGGGCGGGTCTGCGAGCAAGGCAGAGCTCTGGCATACAGCTCCACCACCCCTGCCAGCCTCTGCTGGTGTTTGTAGGAAGCCATTGTCCCAGATATCTCTCGAAATCTGCACCTGTCAGCAGGTTGCACCTGAAGGACAATTTCTGTTTTCCTCCTCATTTCCTGCCCAGCAGGTTGCCATGTGCTGCTGCTGAGTTTTGTGTCACTGCAGGGACTGTATCAGCTACCACGAGGTATGAAGCACTTGCAAAATGAAAAGCAAGGAGTCCCCTTTGCACTGAAGGTCAAGGCAGGTGCAGTCTGGGAGAGGCCAGCCATGCCTGTGAGCACTTGCAGCCCCTTTGGCTCCTGGTGCTGTCTCCAGTGAAGAGGTTTCATTCCCTCCAACTGCTTGTTGCTTGGGGTCAGGCCCCACAAACCTCTTTTCAAGCAACCATTTCCCACATTTCTGCTGTGACTCTAGGCTGGAAGGATACCCATCGATGAATAAACTTTGTACAGACATGATTTTGGGTCCTGAAATGCAAAATGAAAGCTAGAAATGCCTTCACAAATAGCTCTCACCTGCCTGACGTCATTGCAGCTCAGTTTGCCTGTCTGGTGGTATTTTATTCCATTTATTTGGCAGGAGATTTATTCTGGCTGAGATGATGCAGCTGTTGTGGTCTGTTGGCCTGCTGCATGAGGAGGCAAAAGCAATCATGGTTTCGTGGTGAGCCCTGATGCCATTTCAGTGTGCTGGGAGGCAGTGCAAAGTCACTGTGGCAGCCTGGTGGCACTCCGGTAACTGTGGACAATGTGTGTGTACTTACAGCTGAATTTGTGGATGAAGACTGCTCACAAAGGGATACATTTCTTATTACATGAAAATTGGTGTCTGGTCAGAGGGTAGAAACCCAAATTAGTGCCATGCAGAGAGACAGCAGCACTCCTGCCTAGAAACTAATGGAAAACAAATATGAATATTTACTTCCATGAACTGCCCAAACTACATGTTGCAAAATGCGACGAAACATGCAGCTGGTTAAAGACTTTCTGCCAAGACAAAGGTGGGGGTGTTGCCCATCCTGGGTGAGGGTGGGAGGGACATGGGACAGGATGTACCCCATCCTAGAAGCCAGTGGGAATTTTGGACAAGGGATGGAGAGGAGAAAACAAAAAGCGTAACCTGCAGAGCAGAAGTGAATCAGCAGCTAGAATGGCCTTTTGCTTCAAGTAAGTGTGCACATGGGTGTGAGTGGGTAGTGCCCAGCAAGATGACGTGAATGCAGGTGAGTGGTGCCAGCAGAGACTCACTGGGTCTGGTGCACCTCACAGCCCCTGTCTCTGGGGGAGAGAGCATCATCCACCGGGCTGCTGCATCCCACTGGCTGGGATCCCTCCACAGCACTTGGGTGGGCAGGAGGGCCCGAGGGTGCAGGGAGGGTTAATGCACCTGGGATCTGGGGCCTCATCCTGAGAGGTTCTCATCTCTGCCACCCCTCGGCAGTGAGGGGGACCTGCAGCCCTCTGGGTGGGGACTCCTCACTCCCCCCCGAGGACACTGCTGGAGCCCAGTGACCCTCAGGGCTCTCCCTCATGTCCTTTGCACACAGGAAGATGTAAAGTTCCCTCCGACTGGGACCCCAAGCTGCAGTTTACCCCACACCAGAGCAGCTACGCCTTGAACGATTTGGTGCAGCTGAGCTGTGCTGGGGAGTATGTGCCATCGGTCCCTGAGATCAGATGTATTTCCAAGGGGCCCCAGACCTTGTGGAATGGGACTGCTACCTGCAAGGGTAAGCACAGCCCCACATCACCCTGACCCAGGGTCCTGAGCTGGTGACAGACCCTCTGTGACATGGTCGTGCTTCAGCCCCACCTGGGTGACAGTCCAGGAATGGGAGACCTGGATGCCTTGGCTTTCCCCCCTGTCCCGTCAGTGCCAGGGCATCTTTTATCTGAGCACCTTGCTGCAGGGGGCTGCCAGGATCTGTGCTCCTGGGGAGGAGTTAAAAGGCAGGAACAAAGGTCCCAGCACTAGGGGCTACTGTGAGCCCCATACCTTCAAACAGTGTCTGGGCATATGGTGGAGGTGGTGGGAATGGAAGGACCTCTGTGTGAAGTCCAAGGAGGATCCCAGTCCCCTGGTCAGTCTTACCTGAATGGAGTCTGAGTGGGGAAGCCCACACACCTTAGGGATGGATGGGACGGCTCTTGGGGTGGCCTGCTGCCACCCTCAGCTCTGCTCTAGGCTGCAAGAGAGGGATTTGGAGTTGCATGTAGTAACCAAAGGAGCTAGGCTAGTGTCAAAATCAAGGCAATAGACCCCACAGCAGACCCTTTCTCATCCTGCTTACATCCGCTCCTTCTCCTCTGCAGATACATGCCAGAAACCCCAGTGGGACTCAAGACTCCACTTTGTCCCAGAAAAGTCGTTTTATGGGCCCAATGACGAGGTGACACTGAGCTGCTTTACAGAGGACTCTCCTCCCCTTGCTGTGATCAGATGTGCAAAAGAAACCTCTTCAGTTTGGAAGGATGCTTGGGAGGTGAAGGACATTCAGGGAACATGGCATGGGGTAACAGAAAACCTGGAGTGCCACAGACGTAAGTGGAGGATCAGCAGGTCTTCCCTGCTACATGTGCCTCTCCCCAAGGAGGGACCCTGGACATTCTGCTATATCCACAAAATTCCTTGGCCACAGCTCAGAGATGGGTCCCAATTAGGACCAGTCTCCAAGATGGGGAGGGACTTCAATGTGGAATGGGTTTTCTCACTGTGCCTACATCTCCTCCCAGTCTGTTCGTCAGTTGCAGGCCATGGGGAATTTGGAGGAGGCCATATCCCGCCCCTCAGTTCACCTCTCTCCCAGTGTCCTATATCACTGCTTTGCACAGACACACACTCCTTTCTTGCACTTGGGGACTCTTGGGTTTCCTCATGGTGTTGAATGCTGACACCACAGTTAGTCATGGCAAAGTCTTGGTCCCCCTCCTGCCTGAACATCCCCTGTCCCTGAGAAGGACTCTCACATTTTCTCCCTGACAGGAATGTGCCAAAAACCCCAGTGGGATGAAAAACTTCAGTTTCCATCAAACAAAAATTATTCCCAAAGCAATGTAGAACTGACACTGACCTGCCATGCAGGTCTCAAGCCATCCTTCCCCAAGGTCAAATGTGCAAGTGAATTGCTGCAAGTCAGCTCTGGAAGACCACTCTATAGAAATACTTGGTGGAGCAGGAACATCACAGGTGCCTGGATGCGCATTGAGAGGACTGTAGAGTGTATTGGTAAGTGAGACAGCAGCAACTCTCCCATGTCCCCTCTCTACCTTCACCCTTAATAGCCAGTCGTGATGTTGCCCAGCTAAGCTGCAGGCACACCACAGTCCCTTGGTGCTGTGTTGCCTGTGCAAACTGTTGAAAAGGACAGCCTGGCCAGGAGACAAGAGACAAGGTAGTGCCAGCCAGCCAGGCTGGCAGTTCCTGCAGTGTTTCCTGAGTAGGCCAAGCTTGGGGCCCCGCAGATGGGTGCCAGGGCCTGGGGCAGGATCCGGGGCCAGTACCGAAGTGCACGGAGGTGCCATGATCCTTGCTGCACCTCCAGCTGCCACCCTGGAATGCACAGATCTGCTTGTCCCCCTACCTGCCTGGGGACATTCCCTCACAGGGACATCTCCTGAAGCCCCAGGAGTTGTAGTGGAGGGGGCTGAAGGGAGCCCTGAGTGCCTGGGGCTGGGTCAGCCCTTGGCATCAGGGCTGGAGTCTGTGAGGGATGCACCTGGGGGAAAAGCAATGCCCTCCCTCAGGTGGTGGGGATGTGGGACTGCCCCAGGCAGGAACAAAGATGTGCTGAGTGTGGGGATGGCCGTGCATGGGGAAGCCCAGTTCTCAGGGAGATGGGCAGGGAGAGATGTTGAAACCTCCCTGTGTGAGCTGTGGGAGATGACTACGAATGTCCATGAGCAGAAGTGGGTGAGAGGGGAGGTTCATGGATGAGTGACCCTTCATGCTTCAGGTGCACAGGGAGAGCATCCTCCAAACACGCCTTGCATGTGTGTAACATCCTGGCAGATGGATGTGTCACCTTCCATCTCCCTTCAGTGGCTGGATGGATTGCTGGGGATTTCCATTCTACTGCCTAACCATGCTCCAACTTCACCTCTGCCAGAAATGTGCCAAAGGCCCTGGCGAGACCAAAGAATCCAGCTGGTACCAGACCGGGAGAATTACATGAAGAACGAGGAAGTGATGCTGAGCTGTCCTGAGGGTTTCCAGCTGTCCTTCACTAAAATCAAATGCTGGCGTGCAGGTCAGACCATCAGTGATGGGAAACGTGTAAACAGAGATATTTGGCAGGGGAGAAATATCAGAGGTGACTGGATCCACATTAAGTCCAGACTTGACTGCATTGGTAAGGGAGGCATCAGGAGCTCTCCTGGCGGCCCCACTCTGCCCCAAACTGAGTGATTGCCAATAGCCCACCACCCAGCCCTGACCCAGCTTGTCACCTCCCAGCCCAATTAACACCCACTTTCACCTCTGTCAGAAACGTGCCAAAGGCCCTGGCGAGACCAAAGAATCCAGCTGGCACCAGACCGGGAGAATTATATGAAGAAAGAGGAAGTGATGCTGAGCTGTCCTGAGGGTTTCCAGCCATCCTTCACTAAAATCAAATGCTGGCGTGCAGGTCAGACCATCAGTGATGGGAAACCTGTAAACAGAGATATTTGGCAGGGGAGAAATATCAGAGGTGACTGGATCCACATTAAGTCCAGACTTGACTGCATTGGTAAGGGAGGCATCAGGAGCTCTCCTGGCTGCCCCACTCTGCCCCAAACTGAGTGATTGCCAATAGCCCACCACCCAGCTCTGACCCAGCTTGTCACCTCCCAGCCCAATTAACACCCACTTTCACCTCTGTCAGAAACGTGCCAAAGGCCCTGGCGAGACCAAAGAATCCAGCTGGCACCAGACCGGGAGAATTACAAGAAGAACGAGGAAGTGACGCTGAGCTGTCCTGAGGGTTTCCAGCCGTCCTTCACCAAAATCAAATGTTGGAATAAAGGTCAGACCATCAGTGATGGGAAACCTGTAAACAGAGAGATTTGGCAGGGAAGAAACATCAGAGGTGACTGGATCTACATTCACCCCAGCGTGAAGTGCATTGGTAAGGGAGGCACCAGGGGCAGGATGGTCCTTTGCAGGGGCAGAATGCTGGGAATGTATCTGGGTGAGAGTCAGTATGGGAAGGTCATGGTTTTCCCTTGGGGCCAGTGCTGTGAGGTTTGATGACTGTAGAAGTAGCTCCTGCAAGGCCAAGGTGTAATGTGCCCCATTGTGGTCTCCCATGGCACCAAAGGTTGACTGAAACCACAGACCTCCAAGGGCGTGAGGGCAGAAGGACCCCATGTTCCTCTGTGTGAGCTGTGATGTAGCCCAGCTGGGGACACACTGTCCTGTGCTTCCTTTTGTTGCCCCCACCATGTCCTGATGTTTGAATGAATGGAGGCAGTTGTCCCACTGGGGGAATTCTCCGAAAAGGTCACCTTCAGCTTCTGAGCACATCATGACCCCAAACTCCTGCTGCTCCCCTACCAGAGAGCTGGAGTGACCGATTTCAGCCTCTTGCTTTCTCTCCCTCCCGGCAGGGTGGGGAGCAGGGCTCTCCAACTGCAGCACCCTTGCAGGGCTGGGAGGGGAAGGGAAGGGACTGACCCTCTTGCAATATTTCCTTCACAGAGGTCCTCCAGGTTGTCCCTGAGACCTTGGAGATTTCCAGCACCAGCATCAAACTGAACTGGACCTGCAGGCTCCCAGATGCCTGCCAGCGCATGCAGGCCATGTGCCGTCTGGCAGGGCCTTCCTCCCCTCCCTGTGAGGCTGAGGAGGTGAAGGGAGAGGAGATGCTACATGGGCAGGAGGGAACATTCACCTGTCCCCCTCTGCAGACCTTCACTGTCTATAATGTCAGCATCCTCCTGCCCCCCAGCACAATCCTGTACACACAACTCATCAGGACGAAGGAAACAAGTATGTGTCCACCTACATGAAATGTAAAGGTGCCCTTTGCCTGGCAGCTCAGCTTGAGCATCTGCTCCCTACAGTGATAGTACTGCCATCGGGGATGTTTAGAGCCTCTGCAGCTCTGGAAAAGGGACTGTGCAGTCCCTGGAGCACAGCACATCCCCTCCTCACTCTTCCCCTTCTCACCACACTGTTGCTGCTCCTACTGCTGTAGCATATGCAGCCTTTGTGGGGACAAATCCTGCTTAGGGGGTCACCTTGCAGCCCGTTTCCCCAGGAGATGCCTGAACTCTGCTCTGGGATCAAACCTTCCTTGTTGACATTGTTCATGACCCCGTGTTCTTGTGCTTCCAGTGCCGGACAAACCGGAGAAGCTGTGGCTGGATCCCAACACAGGGTCCCTCAGGTGGAAGGCGCTGCCCTCCTGCAAAGGGGAGATCATCGGATACCAGGTACCAGGGGACCACAGAGTGCCCGTGGTGCCCCTGACCTTGCCAGGGACCTCCCTGCCTGGAGCTCTGTGCAGGCAGCCTGGGGAAACAGGGGAAGGGAAGGCTGTCATGATTTATGAGAAGAAAAAGAGTTGTTCAGGGCCCCTCTTGTGGGGGATGTCACCACAGTGCCTGTGTTGTTGCAATACCGTACCGGTGACCTGGCCTTGGGCTCATTACTCTTCAAACAATCGGCCTCCCTCTTGCGCTCAGCTCTTCACAGAGGCTTGGTCCTTTGCTCACAGACGCAGCCACTCTGACATCTTGAGTAGTGGCTCCAAATTCCTCCTCTCGTCCTCTTGTGTCCCTTGAGGTCCACACACGGGGCCAAGGCTCCTGCTGGTTCTTCTCCAGGAGCCTTCGACAAGGGGGGCAGGCGCAGGGGAGGAGAGGCTTGCAGGGGTGCTTTTCTCTGTCTCGGTGTGCTGTGGGCAGGTTCCTAGAGGACAGGTCAGAGCTGCTGCCCTCCAGCTCGGTCCCCTGTCCCCAGTTGAACATCACGGCCAGGAGTGCGCAGGACGGCGGCTTCCTGGAGATGGAGCGGCTGCGGCTGAGCAGCTCCGTCACTGAGCACTGGCTGCCTGAGCACAGCCCCAGCAGCAGCTACGTGGTGACGATGCAGGGGCTCACGGCTGCCGGAGCCGGGCCTGCGTCGCTGTGGGAGTTTCAGACCAACAGCTTGGGTAAGGCTGCCTCCAGGGTGGCCATGACGTGCACCCTGGCTGAGGCAGCTCTCTGTCCCCAGCCCTGTGGCCCTGTGGCCATCACCAAGGAGCCTGGGCACAGAGGAGCTGTGCTCTGCAGCCTGCACTGCCCGCAGCTGCCCTGCTCCTCACACAGCCCCTGCTGTCCTGCCCGCGGATGCTCATCCCCCAGCTCTTCCCCTCCAGGCACCGCACAGCCTCTTGACATCAGCTGCCGCAGCGTCCGTGACATCTCCCCATCCCAAGGAACAGCCGTACTTCCCCTCTATCCCATCTCCCGTCCCCCCGAGGCAGTGACGTGAGTGCAGCGCCCAGCAGCTCTGCTCTCTGTAGCCCCGAGAGGGTTTTCCCCTCTGACAGCCTTTGCCCGCAGCCGCCCCCTTCCCTCTCTCCCCATCCCTGTCCCCCCTGGCCCTCTCACCTCCCGCCTTGCAGGGAGCACCAGCTGATCGTGGCCGCCACACACAACAGCACGGCGGTGGAAGGCGCCTGCCTGGGGGACCCGCAGCCCTTCAACGCCAGCCGGCAGCCCGACACCTACGTGGCCGCCGTGATCAACCTCACCACCCCCATGGACTTTGTGCTGGGCGAGGGGACCCGCGGGCAGGGTTTCCACAACGCTGCCCTCCAGCCGGGCTGGGACTACACGGTCCTTCTCCGCCTCGTCCGCCGCTCGCAGCAGGTACCCACCACGGGGGGCTCCTGCTCTCCGGGTCACGACCAGCCAGGGCCTGGACCCTCGGCAGGGTCTATGGCGAGCGGCAGTGCCGAGCGGGCTCTGCTCCCAGCTCCGGTGCTGAGAGCCCGGGTGCGCTGGCAGGACAGTGCCCCAGGGTCCCTGGCCACAGCTGGGGCATTTGGTGGCCATGGGTGGGAGGCATTTGTCCCCAGGGTGGGCAGTGGAGCAGGAGTGGCCTGAGCTCTCCCTCCCATCTTCCCCAACAGGCAGAGAAGTTCACCTGCATCTGCTACAGCTTCTCTGTTGGTAAGTGAGGTCCTCGCACCCTGTGCCCAAGCCTCTCTCCCACATGTTCACTTTTTTCCCAGCCCGGCTGCTTTCCATGGAGAGGAATTGGCTGAGCACAGGAGTGGTCTGGTCTCATTTTCCTACTTCCATCTTTGTGGAAGTTCTCTGTATCTTGAAGCTATCTATGGTAGATGGGCTTTGGGTAACCCCTGGCCACTTGGGCAGCTGTGGTACCAATGGCAGCTGGACACTGTGCATCATCTCTGCCACAATTGCATCTTAGTCCTAGTACTCCCCTGATGCATGTTGAAGCCCAGAAATGCAAACACTTCACCAGGCTCTGTCCATGTCTGGGGCAGTCAGGGAGACAGGGCCCACGTTGGAGCGTATCACACCACAAAATCACCTAATTTTTCTGCTCCAACTTAGCTATTCTCCAGTACAATGCTACTCTCCTGGTTCTGGCTGTGCAGGAGCCTGAGTCTGGTCTGTGCTGGTTGCAGGGCAGGAGTCAAGGCCTCTGCTGGGCGGTATGCCCATGGTTGTGGCAGTAGCGCTGATCATTACACTCCTGGCACTGGGGATTTTGCTACTCTTCGTGCTCTTCAGGTCAGTATGTATCCCATCTTTCCAGCTCTCTGAGGCATCCAGCACCTTGCACTGACAGGGAGTGTCCAAGTGGACTCTGAGATAAAGCAAGGCGCTAGGCAGGGCTGTTACATGGGCAACAGCTTCTTCTCTTTCTCTCTATTCTGCTGGTCTATGTGCCCGACTTGCTGTTTTGCAGGAGAAAGTACAACAATTCAAAGAACTCGGAGAACAACAGCACTATCCCCCTGCGAAGATGTCAAGGAGGTGCAGTATGAGCAGAGCTCTGCATGCATGGTCTGGACAGACTGCCTGTTAAAAGCACAGCCACAGTGTTTACAGGCTCTGTAAAGTCCTTACAGGAACAAGGCAATCAAAACTGTCTGGCACTGGGAAAAGGATGCCTTCCAGGAGAAAGGGACCTGAGTGGGGAAGGACAATCTAGAGTTTGGTGGGGTCCTGGCCACAACAATGCCAGCTCAGTCCCAGCTGCAGAGCTCCAGGGCCAGCCGTGAGGTGCATGCTAAACTGGCCCCTGTGTCTCCTTAGGTGTGTGCAAGCTGAACACACAGATCCCAGTGGAGGAACTGCTGGAGGCTCTGAAGAGGTTTAAGAGGGCAGAAATAGAGGCAGAGCAGACAGAGGATGAATCAGACAACAGGCATGGTGCTGGGCGTCTGAGAGAGTATCAGGTCTGGTTTAGCTTTGCTTTCCCACCTGGCTGTACTGTCCACCCAGCCCTCACCCCTTCCTTGGGTGTGTGATGCAGTTGGCCTTGGTCAGCCCCAGAACACTTGATAATGCAGAGTGGGCTTGTCTTCTTCCTCTGCAGCAATTGTCCTCCACTTTGTTGCATCCCTGTGATGCCGGGCAGGAGCTGTGTAATCAGAGCAAGAACCGCTACAAGAGCATCATCCCATGTAAGCAGAGCTCACCAGGGGTTGGCACAGCCACTTGGAGGTGGTTGGGCAGTACAGGTGCCGGGCTGGTGTACGTGCTCCTTCAGGTCATCAGCAGTGCTGAGCTCCTCATCTCATCCTCTGTGGCCAGAGGCATTTTCCAAAATCATCACGTTGGCCCCACTGTTTTATGTCCAGTTGAAGTATCCTTGTTCTGCTCCTCAAATCTTCCTGTAAGCTTAATCATTCATCACTGCATTCCTATTCCTGTTGTTAGTCATGTCCTGTCCCATCAAGATGTGGCTATTTGTGGGAAAGTGGAGGGAGTGAACCAATTTCTATCAAAATTTAAAGCTTCTCTGGGCCCCACGTGGTGTGAACATTTGGTCACTACATTAACAGTCTTCCCCAAAAGCATGTTGTGTTTCCTGCTGTGCCATGTCACCTTTCTTTCCATTAGCTGCTCTTTATGTCTGAAAATGTCCTGAGGAGGGAGCAGACCATCCTGGACTTTCCAATATGACATCCCCCTCCTTAAGCAGTCACTCTGCTGCCCTGAAGAGATGGTCCACTGACTCCCACCTTCCTTTTCTTTCAGACGATCACTGCCGCGTGGTGCTGCAGCCCTCTGACATGGGGAATGGCTACATCAATGCCAGCTACGTGGATGTAGGTAGCATGGAGTTGCTGCCCTGGACAGGGTAGAGATGCCTGGGTTGGGTAGGAGAGGTGCCTGTCTGCTCTCATTGAGGAGAGTGCTGCTCACATGGGTGGCCCCAAGGTCTGACACTTGCTGCCCTCAAGTGCTGGCAGATCTTGTGATGTCACTCTCCTTGAGTCCTCTCTAAGCTCCCTGGAGTACTCTGAGTTTGTGTGCAGTTCTCATTTCTAACAAAAATGGACCTGTGTGAGGGGACAGAGGCTTAGATCCGGCCTCTGGGTACCTATTCTCAGTGCTGTGGGACACGCTGTGCCAGGGGCTCTGGGCTCTGCTGCTTGTGGGGATGGGTCCTTTATTTCATTCCCTGTTAAACATTTAACTCATGTGATCAGAGCTGTTTGAACCTCTTCCCCACAGAGCTACCGGAGTTCACGCTTCTTCATTGCAGCTCAAGGTGGGTGCTCCCAGCCCTCATGCTCAGGAGATGCCAGTTGCTGCCCTGATCACTTTGGGGAGTGGGGACCTGGGAAAGCAGCCTAAGATCTGTTAACGGCTCAGTCCAAGGCCTTGTATCACCTGGGCCTCTGTCTTGAATGGTGGTTATGGCTGCTGCAGGGCATGGAAGGCCTCAGTGTCAGTTTGGCAGTGGCCAGCCGGAGATGGTCCCTGCACTACCCAGCCTGAGGACACAGTCCTTCAACCCACAAGCTTGGTTTGTTCCCTTTGACAGCTGGTGTGACAGGGACAAACCTGCAAATGCCTGAAACGTCTGCACTCAGTGCTCTCAGAGACAGGCTCCATCCAGTGGTGCAATGCCAGGACGGGTTATTCTGCTCTGTGCAGCATGCAGTGAGAAGACCTCAGGCTCCTTGCAAAGCTGCAGAAATGCTCTTCAGGAAATAGGAGCCTAAATGTGGGAGCGGCTCACAGTCGTCTTGAGGGTCTGCATGGGGAAGCGCCTGAAGCAACAGTGAATTCCTGATATATCCTGGGCTCACCTGCCCTCTCTCTTCCTTGTCCCAGTTTCTAACAGGGGCGATGATGCCACCCATCTCGCCCTGTCAGGTGCTGCTGTTCTCAGGCTGTGCAGTTTGTTCCTGAGCAGAGGGAAGCCTGGGGCTGTTCATAGCCTGGGAACATCTGAGTTGTGGTGGGAGCAGCTACACCCCCCATGGCTTGGACACTGGCACAGGGCTCTCTTTCTCCCCAAGGCCCCTTGCCTGGGACAGTGCTGGATTTCTGGCAGATGGTCTGGCAGGAGAAGATCTCAGTCATTGTGATGCTGACAGGCTTAGTGGAGCAGAACAAGGTAGAGAAACCATCTCAGCCTGTGCTCAGCTTGGGCCTCCCCAGAGCCCAGGCTTCCTTGCCTGCTTTGCTTTCCTTTGCTCCCAGTGCAGCTGTCAGTGAGAGCAGGGAGCAGCTCCACACCACTGCTGGCTTGCAACGCTCCCCTCGTGAGTTTGCTCATGCTTAGCGGTCTCACTGCTGTTGACAGACCAAGTGCGAGCAGTATTGGCCAGAGCAGGAGCAGGTCTACGGGGAGTTCACCGTGACACTCAACAACATCAGGACCACCACAGGCCTTGTCACACGCATCTTCTGCCTGCAGAAGGTAAGCCTGGTGTGTAGCTGACATGGGGATGCAGAAAGCTTTTGAGTTTCGACAGCTGGTGGAAGCTGTCAGCCAAGAGATGCTGTGGGGAGCCCTGCCTGGCCTCCAGGACTAACAGGTCAGCATTGCTATCACTGGGGGCTATGACGAGGCATCAGCCCCAGTTTTCTGTGCCAGGCAAAGGCAACTGGTGAACTGCAGTGGCCACCTCAGCTGAGTCTGGACTGATGATGTACATGGACAGATCATGCATCCTCGAGAGTTTGGATGAGGTGATCACAAAGGCTATAAAGGCAATTGAAGGGTATAAAATGGCACCTCTGTACATCCAGGATGATGGGACTGGTGCCTGCCTGTCACCTGGGCCAATATGCTGAGGGTCCACATTGAAGATCCAAGGTCACTTACAGCTGCTAAACCTGTACAGATAGTTTATGGTTTAAGATAACTTACAGAATGACATTTCTCAAGACGGGTACTTCTGCTGAATTTATACCACAAATAATAAGCAGAAACCTGAAGGATCTGCAAGGAGGGGAAAACATGTACAATGTAAAGAAATTGCAGTTATGTGTATTCTTGTCTTTTCTTGTCTCGCCCAGAGCAAAGTCTATTTGAAAGGTAGATGTCCAAGAGCACCTGATGGTAGGACATAAGCAGTTCATTAGTTCAGTCCAAATGAATGTAATGTTTAGGGAAAAATACATGATGGTCTGGTAACAAAAATTACTATATTCACATCAGTGCAGTACCAGCCTTAGGAAATACCTTCTTTGGGGAAGCCAGGGCTTTTCAATGACTATGGAAACACTCTAAACTGTGATTTGATTTTTTTTTTCCTCTGGGGCACAAGCTGCATTTACTACTTCGAGTTTGCAGTTCACAGCGTAGGGAAGCAGAGAACATAGTGAACTGTGTGGCTGTGTGCTGGGTGAATTTGCCTTTGCTGTCTGATGAGCTATAATGGAGCAGTCATCGCAGTAGGGATGCTGCGGGGGAACACTCTGTGCCTGTGCCCCCCTGAAGTGGTTTACTCCCTACTTGTTGGCATGCAATTACTTCATCCAAGTTTCCAGGCTGGTTCCTGCTACCTGCTCCCAGCCATCTTTCCCCCTTTGCAGGCAGGTTGTGCTCTCCCAAGAGTGGTGGAGCAGTTTCACTACCAGCTGTGGCCAGACCACGGGGTCCCCAGAAACCCTGCCCAGCTCCTGTGCTTAGTGGCGATGGTGAACAAGAGGGTGTTGGAAGCGCCTGCTGGACCCATGCTGGTGCACTGCAGGTACTGGGCTGGGAGCGCTTGGGTGCTGGGACAAGGCTTGCCGGGGCACCACTGACCCCCAATTTTCTGTGTCCTCAGTGCGGGAATTGGGCGCACAGGTACCTTCATCGCCCTGGACTTCCTCCTGAAGATGGGGAAGGCTGAGGGGAAGGTGGATGTGTTTCAGTGTGTGCAGCGGCTGCGGGAGCAGCGGGTCAGCATGGTGCAGACCAAGGTGAGGAGTTACCTGCTCCCTGCCCACTGTCAGGCTGCATATCTGCTTCCCACCCTTCTCAGGGATGTAGCATGCAAATCCACACTGGCCATGCCATTCATGGTCTAGCCACAGGGACTGGAGCTGCTAGGAGATGGAGACTGCAGGATCTTGTGGCCAAACCTAGTCAGGATCCATGTTCCCCTGAGACCCTCTGAGAGGCCAGCAGCATTCACATGTACCAGTCATCCTGGTGTAGGAGGGCTGTCTTGTAGGCAAGGAGCATGAATGAGAGTCCATATGTCCTTCAGACTTTCAGGATGTCTGCCCTTGTGGCATCTTCTGGGCAGCAGTGTCCTGGCCTAGAGATTAGGTCCCCATGGTCTGCTCAGTGCCGGGACCCTTTGGAGAAAACTGGGTGGGGCAGGACTATCCAGCTGCCTGTAGAAGGACTAACGAGTTCACTGGTTTTTTGAGTTTCCTTTCTTAGAGCAGGGGTCTGGTCTGAGAGGGAGTATTAAACCACAGGAAGATAGTCTTGTCTGGGTTGTTGAAATTTCTGAAGAGCAAGGCTCTCTGCACTGAGGTGACTGGCCTCAGGGCCCCACAGCAGGAAGGTGAAGGATGGACCTGGCTCACTCCTGGCCCTGGTTGATGCCGGTGAGCTGGTGGTCTGGAGTCTCAGAGCTCTTCGTAGAGCTGCTCCAGACTATGCAGCTGACCCATGTCCTCATGCAGGAGCAGTACACCTTCCTCTATGAGGTGCTGCTCGAAGGCTTGCTCTGTGGCAGCACTGGGGTCCCAGTGGAAAGCATCACCAGCCATATCCGCTGCCTTCAGGAATCTGAGACCTCAAGGCACAACAATGTCCTTGAGAAGGAGTTCAAGGTACCGCCAGGATCTGGTGCACTGGGGCTGGTGCTGTGGGGCGGGCCTGTGGTGCGTCTCTGCTACTGCTGCCCTCCTCAGCTGTGGGATGGAGATGGGGGAGCATTTCTCTGGGGTGGCTGAAGAAGGGGAGGAGCTGACAGGAAGGACTTGCTTGGATGAATCATCCCTACAGGCCCTGCAGAAATTTTCCGAGTTGTTCCAGCTGCTGCCATGCAAAGAAGCAATGAAACCCAGCAACCAGTCCAAGAACCGCAAGCCAGGGATCCTGCCAGGTACCACTGGCAGGAATGGGCAGCCCCTTGCTCTGTGCCCAGCACCCGAGAGCAGCAAGGGGGGATGATGCTCCCCTGCTGCTTCCCTCCGCAGCACCATGCCACTGGCAGGTTTTGCCCAAGGTCCAGTTGTCATTTTCTGGTTGGTAATAAATATATATTAGGTTGGTCCCTCCATAGGAGCAAGATCCCATCCCTGCTTCCTTGTGGGCTTGCTGGAGGCATGTATTCATGGGTTATACCAGGGACAAACATGTCGCTGGGTCTCATCTTTCCCAGTGGAGGACCCCAGATGAGGCATCAGGGAGTAATGACGAGGCCACCCTCATAACTGCTGCACCTCTCTGCCTCTGCCCATGGGGTTTTAGACATCCTATGTCAGGCAGCCGTGAGCTTTCATAGCCATGGGGCTGGTGGTGCCTGTTCATCCCAGCCTCTCCAGCCCGTGCCCCAGGGAGCCACACTGACCCCACCACTTGCAGGGAAAGCCCCATGCCTTCATGCGGGGCGAGGATGGCTCATCATGTCCCTCTCTCCGCACCTTGCCTCCACAGCGGATTCCTGCCGGCCCATCCTGATGTCCTCGCTGAACATGGATGGCTCACCAGGTTACATCAACGCCGTGTTTGCCAACGTAAGGCTCCAGCCCCAGCCCGGGGTGGGAGCTGCTGAGAGCAACAGAGACCCCCCCGGGCACCACTGCTCAAGGCAGCGGTAGACCACGCTACCCTTGTTTGAGGTGTCCCAGCCCTGAGACTTCTTCGCGGTGCCTGCTTCCCAGCGGCTGGGACCCTGCTGCCAGGAGATGGCCCCCGTGATCAGCCTAAGCCCTGCCTCACAGGCAGCTCAGCAGGCTGCTTCACAGCGGCTGGTCTTTGCCTGCTGGTTGCAGAGCCCGGGTGTGATGAGCTGAGGGGCAGCGGGGTGTCAGCCTGCTCTGAGCAGGGCCGGGGTGCCCTGCCTCTCCTCGGGCTCTGTCCCAGCCCTGCAGACCCTTGGCTGCAGGGAGGAGGGGAGCCACCCCCACTGTCAGAGAGGCTCTCAAGGTGTGGATTTTGTGACCTTTTACTCCCCTCACAGCCAGTGTGTTTTTCAGACATACAGCGAGGAGGACAGACTCATCGTCACCCAGCTGCCTCTCCCCAACACAATGGTGGATTTTTGGTCTCTGGTCTGGGATTACACCTGCACATCAGTGGTTGTGCTGAACCAGCTCCAGGAGCTGGACAAGGTCAGCAGCCCATGTGTAGCCCTCCCCTCTCCTGGCTCCCCATGGGCCTGGGCAGTGTGCTTTCTGCCTTTGCCCCTGCACAGCTCTCCTCTCGAGACCCCCTGCTTGCTGCAGGACCCGGCTGCAGGTCTGTGGGCTCCACCTGGGAGGGTCCTGCTGACAGGCAGACCCACCACCATGGCACTACAGTGGTGGGGTGTCCCCAGTCTCACAGCAAGGGAGCATCCCTCAGGGTTTGCTTACCCCTGCCCAGGTGTCCTCTCTGCAGGAGTGTTATTTTTCTGGCTGCAGCGCCGTGGGTTGGTCCCCAGCAAACAGCAAGGCAGAGCACCCATGTGCACACTTGTGGCGTGTGGGCGAGGGGCTGGTGTGAGCATACTCACACAAGGTGCTGAGATCTGCCATGCGTGCAGGCTGGGGCTGCATGTGATCATGTGCTGTCTCCTCCCCTAGACATACGTGGAGTTTTGGCCCACCCAGGGTGAAGCTGCATATGGCCGTTTCCACATCCACCTGATCTCAGAGGAGCCTGGAGTTGGCTTCACAGCCTGGACACTTGCCCTCACCAACAGGCAGCAGGTGTGCTCTTTGCACGGAGATGGCAAAGTCCTTTGAGAACAGCCTTTGCAAGAGCTGGGAGACTGACCAGGCTCCAGCATCAGCAGGATTTCAGGTCAAAGTCACAGCTAGGGATGGCAGAAGCCACAGCAGTCAGAGGGGTTGGATGTGGTCCAAGAAGGGCACTGGCCAGAGCAGGGCCTTTCACCTGAGAGAGAGGTTAGTCCCAAGAGGGTGAGCCTACAGGCAGAGGTACGAGGCAGAGGTACATTTGTGTACCTTTCTGACTTGGAGGACAGGAGCTGTGGATAGAATTTGTGCATCTCAGTGGTGGTTGGTGGATGGGGACAGGTATCTGGGCACTGGACTGCCACATCACTCTGAGATGCACCTGGTGCTCAGCTCTTATCTCGTGCTCTGTCCATCTGCCAGTCTCAGAGCACTCCATGGAGAAAGGCAAAGTCTGGGACTGATCCCACTGCAGAGCTGCTCCCTTGATCCAGTGTGCATGGCTGAGCCAGGACTGACACACACTGTCCTGCCCTTCCCTCCATTAAGCCAGTGGGTTTCTTCTCTGCCCAACTCGCTGTCCTTCTTCCCCACTAGCCCAAGAAGTCTGCACTGGAAGTCCGGTTCTGGCAACTGAAGGACTGGCCCATGCAGCAGCATCTTCCTCCACACCCTGCCACGATCATCAGCCTGCTAGGGAAGGTGGAGACACACCATCGGCAGAGCCAGCATGGTCATATCCTCGTCACCTGCTGGTGAGTGATATCTCTCAGAGGAGCAACTGTGGCACAGAGCTGGCTCAGCCCAGGCTGCGCCAGTGAACTTGGAACACAGCTCCATCTTGGGTGGACATATGGACAGGAATTCGGCTGTGTTCAGGGAGGAAGGCTTCCCTGTGGAGGCTGGCTGGGTGCAGGATCTGTGAACAAGATCATCCTGAGAGCCTGCATGTCTAGTGGAACACCTCTGAGACTCAGCCCTATCAGCTGATCCCAGAGCAAGTGACTCTCCCCTTGCTCTCCTCCGCAGGGATGGTGCCAGCCGGAGCGGGATCTTCTGTGCTGCTAGTTTCCTGTGTGAGCAGATCCAAAGCGAAGGGCTGGTGGATATATCCCAGGCTGTGAGGATGCTGAAGAGGCGGCGGAGACAACTGATTAAAGATGTGGTAGGTGCTGACTTCAAACCCAGACAGAATGGCAACACCAGAGCAAGAGCCAAAGCCTGGACTGTTCTGGAAGCAGATGCCCTAGCACCTCTGTGCTCAGATCATCCAGGGGGGGGTGATGAGACCTCTGAAACTCCTGTTTTCTGCCGCTGGGAGATACCCACTCACTCAGGGGCAGGTTCTGCAGAACTATATGGGCACCAAAGCATCCTGCAGACTGAGTTGCCCCTTTCTGGTCCACCTGGCCTGCTCAGCAGGGAGCTGCACTTGTGAGTGCTCAGGCGCTTTTCCTGAACCCACCTTACCACCCTGTCTGGGTGCTAGAGGCCGTCATAGGGTGAGCACCCCAGATGGGAGTGAGCAGCAGATGCTTTGTGCCATGGACGCTGGCTCTCCTCCCGAGACCACCTGGCTCCGGCACTGGGATAGCGCAGTCCTCAGTTACAGCAGGGGAAGGTGGGCTCTAACTGGGAGGAGGAGAGTGGCTGTACCTGCACCTGGCTTGCTCAGGAAGCTGTTGGCAACCAAGGCTGGCCTTCCACTGCAGGTGTTGGTGTACCAGGTTCTCATGTGCATCCTTCTGTCCACAGGATCAGTATGGGCTCTGCTATGAACTAGCCCTCAGCTACTTGAATTCATTTGAAACCTATGGGAATTTCAAGTAGAGGCATGGCCACAGCCCATCTGTGGCCAGGACTTTGACTCCTGGCAGCCTTCTATCAGCAACAGCAGAAACCAGAGGAGATGAGAGGGGTGTGCACAGCCCCAAGATGCTTTACTCCCCTGAAAAGCCACCCCAAGGGTCCTCTGTGGCTGGAGAGCACAGTCTGAACTGTCTCCAAATTGTGGTCAGGCTTTGAAGACAGAATCTGATCCTTTGCCCAGAAACTTACCTGGACCCACAGCCTGACTATGCAAAGCAGAGGCACCAGGACTTGTTCTGTCTGTTGGGGATTAATAGAACCAGCTGTCCCATCCATGCTCCTTCCTTCAGACAGCCCCAGGGAGAGTAGGGGTAGCTCCACCAACACCCAAACTGTTTTGCTAGGGGAGCATCAAACCTCTGTAAGATCCATGGGGCTCAAGAGCACAGGGTATTTGTCCTATTTTGGGAGAAGCATGAAGCCCAAGGCCAACAAGAGCCAAAGGAGGGACAATCCACAGTCCTGTGGGGCTAGCCTGGTCCTTCCTACACCACACAATTCATTCCTGGAGCTCCATCTTCCTGATGCTGATCCAGATGCTACAGCCCTGCCAGCTCCAGAGATACTCCCTCACCAGCCTGTCTGGCCCCACCATGGCAAGGTTGTAGTGGCTCAACTTAGATATCTTGGATGCTGTTCTGGCAGAGGCTGCTGCACCACGGAGACTATTTCTGCCTTTGCTACTCAAGGGCAAGGGGCCTCAGAGCCAGGACCGACCCCACAGCTCTGTTCTGTGTATCACCAACCAATAAAGACTTCTGTGCTGGCCATGGTGGTGGTGACCTCCGGTCTTCACTTTTCTTCGAGGTTTGACCTGGCACAGAGGCTGCAAAGGAGCTGAAAGCACACAGGTCCCTCCGCTCTGGCCACAGCATGGGCACAGAACACACTCCTGCCCAAGATATGCATTGAGAGACATCACGCTTCACTGATTCCCACCATGCACCCCATCCAAACTCACATGAGAGCTGCCCAGCAGAGGTCTGGGGATCAGAAAGGCTGTCAGGCACCATTCAGGGACAGGGGGTCACAGCAGCCCTGCTCGTGACCTCCCCTCAACAGGGTGCAGTTAGGTCCCTGCAGGGAGGTATGACCCCACAAGGGCAATGAGGGGACCAGGCAGGAGCTGTAGTGGGGCAGGCAGGCCCTCCAAAGCATAAGCCTTTATTGATTGTCCAGACAGAGCAGGCAGAGTCACGAAGGCAGCCCAGTCAGGCCAAGCTCCAGCAGAGCCCTGGGTTTGGCTGAATATCAGCAGAGAGGGGAGAGGGGTTGGATATGGCAGGAGCATGGGCCGTCTCTCAGCCTGAGCCCCTGTGAGTCAGGGACTGGGAAATCTGGCGTACAGTTCCTGCTTCCAGGAAAGCAAAAATGAAAGCAAATCCTAAAAAAAGGAACTACAGAGTCACATTCAAAGGCCTTAAAATAGCAGTAAGCAAAAGCTGGGAGGTGAAGGGGGTGAGGAAAGAAAAAGCTCACAACCCTCCTTGGTGTCCTGTTTGCTCTTGCTCTGCTGAATTGTATGGGACCCCCAGTGCTGGTCATAGTCACAGGAGAGACATCAGCACTGAGCTGGGGTCATCCTCCCCATCTTCTCCACTCCTTCATTCCTCTAAATGTCTCCTGTGGTCCTGGGCAGGGGCTGGAGTGGCTGATCTCCAGCCTGGCCACCTTCACCTGTGGAGTGAAGAGTCTGCTGTGTGCCTTTGGCTGCTTGGGGAGCTCATGCCACCACAGCTGCCTGCACATGAGTGTCTCAGACAAGCTGGAGCACAGGGCATGCCTGCCACAGTGCGACTCCTTCATCGCAGCTGTGCCCAACCACAGGTCCCCGAAGTTGCCCAACAGTGCCCAGGTGAGAGCAGCATCCCTCAGCCTGACCCTCCTGAGTCCCCTTCCAGCAGGTCTTGTCCCTGGGAGGGATGACACAGCTGTGGGTCCCTCAGAAGGCTGAGCCATGAGCCACACTTTGAGATGCCCATCTCTGCTCTTCCCCTACCCCTGCTCCAGGCTGGGAGCACTCCCTGGAGCCGTGCTCTGCTGCTGCCTGGGGTTCATGGGGTAGAGCCATCCCCACCATCCCCTGGCAAGAGAAGGCTGGGGAAAATGGGGAAACGAGTCAGTGAAGAGAATGAGCAGATGTTTGTCCTGAGGGTCAGGCTCTTCTGGGAGAGCCCTGCTCTACTCCCAGCTTTCACTCATCCCTACAGTCCTTTCTGTGATGGTGGCCCAGGGAATTGTATTTTCCTACCTTTTTAATTATCCTCCTTAGTTTTGCTGGGCAAAGACTTCCTTTTCCTGGAAAGGCAAAGGGAAGTCCTGACTAAGACTTGACACTTCTCATCACCCTGCTGAGCCTGTCACCTTCCTACTCACCTGGAAAGCACGAACCACAGAATCCCTGCAGACACAAGGAGGAGTGCCAACAGCACAACCACCCCAATCACAGTCCCATGCCAGGAGCCTGGAGGGTACCCTGCAACTAACACAGCCAGGAGTGGGTGCCACAGCCTGGGCCATGTCCTGGCAATGGCTCCAACAGTAGCAAAGGGTATATGCAAGGGTGTAGATGAGTGTCTTGGCTTAGGTTTCTTCTAGAATGGAGGATCATCCCATGTATGGGAAACAAAAGGTTTCTTCTGCCATATACAAGACCCCACCACTCCTGTGCTCAGCCAATTCCTCTCCATGGAAAGCAGCCGGGCTGGGAAAAAAGTGAACATGTGGGAGAGAGGCTTGGGCACAGGGTGCGAGGACCTCACTTACCAACAGAGAAGCTGTAGCAGATGCAGGTGAACTTCTCTGCCTGTTGGGGAAGATGGGAGGGAGAGCTCAGGCCACTCCTGCTCCACTGCCCACCCTGGGGACAAATGCCTCCCACCCATGGCCACCAAATGCCCCAGCTGTGGCCAGGGACCCTGGGGCACTGTCCTGCCAGCGCACCCGGGCTCTCAGCACCGGAGCTGGGAGCAGAGCCCGCGCGGCACTGCCGCTCGCCATAGACGCTGCCGAGGGTCCAGGCCCTGGCTGGCCGTGACCCGGAGAGCAGGAGCCCCCCGTGGTGGGTACCTGCTGCGAGCGGCGGACGAGGCGGAGAAGGACCGTGTAGTCCCAGCCCGGCTGGAGGGCAGCGTTGTGGAAACCCTGCCTGCGGGTCCCCTCGCCCAGCACAAAGTCCATGGGGGTGGTGAGGTTGATCACGGCGGCCACGTAGGTGTCGGGCTGCCGGCTGGCGTTGAAGGGCTGCGGGTCCCCCAGGCAGGCGCCTTCCACCGCCGTGCTGTTGTGTGTGGCGGCCACGATCAGCTGGTGCTCCCTGCAAGGCGGGAGGTGAGAGGGCCAGGGGGGACAGGGATGGGGAGAGAGGGAAGGGGGCGGCTGCGGGCAAAGGCTGTCAGAGGGGAAAACCCTCTCGGGGCTACAGAGAGCAGAGCTGCTGGGCGCTGCACTCACGTCACTGCCTCGGGGGGACGGGAGATGGGATAGAGGGGAAGTACGGCTGTTCCTTGGGATGGGGAGATGTCACGGACGCTGCGGCAGCTGATGTCAAGAGGCTGTGCGGTGCCTGGAGGGGAAGAGCTGGGGGATGAGCATCCGCGGGCAGGACAGCAGGGGCTGTGTGAGGAGCAGGGCAGCTGCGGGCAGTGCAGGCTGCAGAGCACAGCTCCTCTGTGCCCAGGCTCCTTGGTGATGGCCACAGGGCCACAGGGCTGGGGACAGAGAGCTGCCTCAGCCAGGGTGCACGTCATGGCCACCCTGGAGGCACCAGGACACAGCGAGCCTTACCCAGGCTGTTGGTCTGAAACTCCCACAGCGACGCAGGCCCAGCTCCAGCAGCCGTGAGCCCCTGCATCGTCACCACGTAGCTGCTGCTGGGGCTGTGCTCAGGCAGCCAGTGCTCAGTGACGGAGCTGCTCAGCCGCAGCCGCTCCATCTCCAGGAAGCCGCCGTCCTGCGCACTCCTGGCCGTGATGTTCAACTGGGGACAGGGGACCGAGCTGGAGGGCAGCAGCTCTGACCTGTCCTCTAGGAACCTGCCCACAGCACACCGAGACAGAGAAAAGCACCCCTGCAAGCCTCTCCTCCCCTGCGCCTGCCCCCCTTGTCGAAGGCTCCTGGAGAAGAACCAGCAGGAGCCTTGGCCCCGTGTGTGGACCTCAAGGGACACAAGAGGACGAGAGGAGGAATTTGGAGCCACTACTCAAGATGTCAGAGTGGCTGCGTCTGTGAGCAAAGGACCAAGC
Source organism: Athene noctua (assembly GCF_965140245.1). NCBI lineage: Eukaryota > Metazoa > Chordata > Aves > Strigiformes > Strigidae > Athene > Athene noctua. The sequence continues at coordinate 11,952,852 of NC_134077.1, forward strand.
CTCTGTGAAGAGCTGAGCGCAAGAGGGAGGCCGATTGTTTGAAGAGTAATGAGCCCAAGGCCAGGTCACCGGTACGGTATTGCAACAACACAGGCACTGTGGTGACATCCCCCACAAGAGGGGCCCTGAACAACTCTTTTTTCCCATGCAAGACTGGAGTCTAAAGACTCTGTCTACATGAAAATGGGCAGACTAGTTCCCACAAGGGATACAGATGGAGGCCCCCATCTGCCAATGCATCATTTGAATTTCTCATGAGATCCCAGGCCATCCTTGCTGCTGTCAGGGTCTTTATGGAAATGGCATCTTGGGAATATGCAAAAAAAGGAGCTAACTGAAAGCAGGAAAAGGGATTCTTTTCACAAACAGAGCTGTCTGGGAGCAGGGAACTGGTTTGAACAGACACACAAGCAATGCTGTCAGGGCTCCTATTTGCCAGTTTCTCCAGGAAAGAGTGAAGAGGGGCACAAGGGACCAGAATGTCCTCGTCCCTGTCACCCCAGAGAGATCTGTCCTCAGAGCTGGCATAGGGCACACTGGTAAGGGTCTCACCACACCTCAGTGCTAGAAAGCAGGGCTGCACCATGGAAAGAGCCCCAAACCTACAGACAGAGGAGGTGCTTCTAGACAACTCAAAGGAACAGTGCAACTCTCTCAGAAGAATAGGTGTTTTCAGAAGACAATTCAAACCACAGGCTTCCCTGTGCCAGGAACCTGAAACAAGCATGCAAGAGGCACAGGAAACTGTGAGGCCACCCGGGGAAGACACGTCACCAAGTGCTGCACACCAAGCCGCAAAGTCTGCCAAACCCCACCCTGGCAGACCCAGGGCGGAAGCCCAGCAGGCAGGGAGCACCCACCAACTCTCTGGGCAGCTCCACACCATGAGAAATGTTGAGCATGAAACAGAAAATGTTCATGCTTATCACAGCCAGATATTCATTTGGACTGGATGGGGACTGCCAGAGGTTATCACAGTTTTCCCTTCCCCACTCTCTCCCAGGCTGCCTGCACAGAGCTCCAGGCAGGGAGGTCCCTGGCAAGGTCAGGGGCACCACGGGCACTCTGTGGTCCCCTGGTACCTGGTATCCGATGATCTCCCCTTTGCAGGAGGGCAGCGCCTTCCACCTGAGGGACCCTGTGTTGGGATCCAGCCACAGCTTCTCCGGTTTGTCCGGCACTGGAAGCACAAGAGGACGGGGTCAAGCATGAGGCCAACGAGGATTTGTCCCCCACAAAGGCTGCATGTGCCACAGCAGCAGCAACAGTGTGGTGAGTGAGGAGGGGCCCTGCACAGACCCTTCCCCAGAGCACCCCAGGCTCCAAACAGCCCTAGTCGCAGGACCATCACTGCAGGGAGCAGATGCTCAGCCTGAGCTGCTAGGTGAAAGTGACATCTATCCACCTGCCCTACCTGTGACACAGCCCAGAACTGTCCCTTCTCTCCTATACTCATGTGCACATACCTGTTTCCTTTGTCCTGACCAACCAGGTGAAAAGGATTGTGCTGGGAGGCACGGAGATGGTGACACTGTAGTCAGTGAACGGCTGCAGAGGGGGACAGGTGAATGTTCCCTCCTGCCCATGTAGCATCTCCTCTCCCTTCACCTCCTCAGCCTCACAGGGAGGGGAGGAAGGCCCTGCCAGACGGCACATGGCCTGCATGCGCTGGCAGGCATCTGGGAGCCTGCAGGTCCAGTTCAGTTTGATGCTGGTGCTGGAAATCTCCAAGGTCTCAGGGACAACCTGGAGGACCTCTGTGAAGGAAATATTGCAAGAGGGTCAGTCCCTTCCCTTCCCCTCCCAGCCCTGCAAGGGTGCTGCAGTTGGAGAGCCCTGCTCCCCACCCTGCCGGGAGGGAGAGAAAGCAAGAGGCTGAAATCGGTCACTCCAGCTCTCTGGTAGGGGAGCAGCAGGAGTCAGGTCAGGCACAAGGGCTGCCTTGACATAGCCTTTGGTCGCACCTACCATTTCCCCAGGCAGACAGGAGCCTGAAACCTCCTGTGCAGGCACAGACTGCCTTCCCCTGCTCAAGAAGGGCAGAACAGGGCAGCCAGGAGAGCTCCTGATGCCTCCCTTACCGATGCATTCCACGCTGGACCGAATGCGGATCCAGATGCCTCTGCTGTTCCTTCCAAGCCAAACTTCTCTGTATATGGGTTTCCCATGACTGAGGGACTGGACTTCCCTCCCACATTTAACATGGGTGAAGGATGGCTGGAAACCATCAGTGCAACTCAGCATCACTTCTTCGTTCTTCTTGTAACTGTCCTGTTCTGGTGCCAGCTGCAGTCTTGAGTCCCACTGGGGCCTTCGGCACATTTCTGGCAGAAATGAAAGTGGATATTGGTTGGGCTGGGAAGTGATGAAGTGGAGCATGATGGGTGGTAGGAAAAAAATCCCCAGCAATCCCTCTGGTCCCTGAAGTGAGAGGAAAGATGACATATCCATCTGCCAGGATGTGACCCATAGGCAAGGCTTGTTGGGAGGGGGCTCTCCTTGTGCACCCAGCGCATGAATGTCACTTATCCATGAATCTCCTCCCTCCACCCTTGTGTCCAGGGACACTATATACCTTCCTCCACAGCCCACAGCAGACAGCTTCCCAGGACAATCACTCCTGCACTAGGAGACTCTCTCCAGTCACTCATTCAGCCATGTCAGCCACCCCAGCTCAGGATGCCCTTGCTGAGTCATGGCTCCACCAACCCTTCTGTCATGGATGTTTCTCCAGCCATTGATCATCCCTCCCACAGGGAGCAGAGATGCCCCTGTGACAATTCTTGGGTGCCTGTACTGGCTCAGTCAGTACCTCAGCTACTCTCCTTCTGCCCCATGCCACTGTGTAGTGGGACATGAGGATGAGCAATGTCTTCTGCATTCACATCCCCTTCTTTACCCAGACCCTGCCCCTCTTCCCTGCCACAAGCCCTGCTCCCTCCTCCACAACCCCTCCACACCATATTCACCATCCTCGGGGCTGAGCATGCACAGCCCGTCCCAGCTGTTTGCTGAGTGCTACAGGGGGAGGCTTTGTGGCAATGTTTCCTACAAGCAAGCATGCTGGCACCTGAGAAGGAGCTCTTTCCTGTTCCAGCCTCTGCAAGGGGCTCTGGGAGGCCTTAAAATGCTTAAAATACAATCTTCCTTCTCCCAAAGGAGCAGAGAAGGGATCTCACAAGGTTCAGACCATCTTCTGAACAGTCACAAAGAAGTACAGACATGCTGGTGAACAAGTCACTTATGGTCAGGCTTTGCTCTCAAACAACCCTGACTGCAGAAGGCAAGAGATGCCTAGCTGAGCACCACAACCAGAAGCTGTGTCCCACTGATGCACAGCCACGACCTACCCCACGAGCAGGCACACAGCTTCTCCCCACGCCAGGCCCATCCAGCTGGCAAAGCGGCAGCAAATTCCCTTTTGCTCTGCTCTCAGCAGGCAGTGTCCCTCAGGCACACCTGGTGATAGGATGTGTACAGAAAGTGGTAGCCCTGCTCCCTGGAGACCCTGCCCCTGGTTCATAATGCATGAATTCATGCCTGATTCATGCCTGCAGCCTCCAGGGAACAACTGGCAAACTGGCTTGGTGCAGGACATCACCCACCCCTGACTGTCCAACCCAATTCCTTCTTCCCACAGCACCCCAGTGCACCCACACCCACCCCTGTGGTGTCTCCAAGAGACATCAGGTACCCCAGCTGACAGCACTCAGAGGTCTGCCTGGGCTCCAGCGCAGGGCTGCAGGCAGCAAAGATGCATATCAAACTTACAGAAGGAGAAGCATCAAAATCTCTCCAGCAAAGAGGAGGAACCGGTTCTTACCTGTTTCCCAGGGCACTCCTTGGACCTTGGGATCAGGTTCTTCCTGGCCCTGTGCTGTCTGCAGAGATACTAGGACCAGGAGAAACCTCAGAGCCAGCATCTGTAGGGCCATGCTAATATGAAGTCCCCAGGCAGCACTCAAATCTCAGTCCCACTTGCTGCCTCTCAGCCCAGGCATCAGTAACTGGCTGCAAGACTTGCAGCCACAGGAAGAAAACAGACACATGGGGAAATCTCATGAGAGAAGCTTCCTCTTTGGGGGTGGAACCTCCCATCAGCGTCAGTACTGCTGCCTTTTGCTGCCTTTTTTCCCTAGGGGCTCCTGCTACTCAACAGAAGAACCCCTGTCACCAAGTTTCCAGAGTTTCCCCCCTAAACCATCGTAGTTACCAGAGTGCATTCAAGAAGCACTACTCCTATTTCTGAGGCAACGTCCTTGTGCTTCTGAATGCCTCTGCATGGGGTTTAGAGTTGTGATGAGTCACTGCACTTCTCCTCAATGATCACAGGAGATGGAGGATCTCTGAGAAAGCACATAAAGAGATGGCAAGAAGCAGAGATAGGAATGGGGATGTGAACTGCAAGGAGTACCCCAAGGTCTGAAACAGTCCTTTGCCCTTCTGAAAGATACACTCAACCTGCTCCTTCTCTCATTCTTCCCTGCTCTTCTATCCCCAGCTGCTTCCTCTTCCTCCCCATCCTCTGTCCCCAAGTGTGCAGACCACGCTGCCCTCCAGTGCCAGCTGAGTGCCACCTCGGTCCCAGAGGGATGGGTAATCAGACACGGGGGCTGCAGAGGAGCAAAGACCATGCTTGACCCTCAGCTTTTGCCCATGTCACATGCACAGGACACACTCCTGCCCAGGATGAGTATGGGGGAGTGCCACTACTCATAGTCCTCAACACAGCCCCCATCCAAACGCACGTCAGAGCTGCCCAGCACAGCCCTGAGGGACTGTGTGTGGAGGCTGTCAGCCACAGCTCCAGCCACAGCAGCCCTGCTCACAGCTTCCCCTCAACAAGGTGCTGTTATCTCAATATCCCACAGACAATGAGCCCCCACAAGGGCAATGTAGGAGACCAGGCAGGAGCTTGGGGTGGGGGGAGCAGCCCCCTCCAAACCACGAGCTTTTACTGGTTGTTTGGACAGAGGAGGCAGAGTCACAGGGATGACAGCCCTGGGTCTGACTGGAGCGGGGCAACCCAGGAGGTGGCAAGAGCACAAACTAACCCTCCGCTTCCCCATATCCCAACCCTGCACATTCCCCTTTCCCAACCAGCAGCAGTCACACGGGGTTAAGCTCCCTCCTCCCCCCTCTGCCCAATACCCGTTGAGAGCAGCTCCGTCATGCACGCAGGTCACGCTAACTAAAGTCCATGATAAGGAAATGCTTTGGTCCCAGGGACCAGCTGCAGGTACCACGATGATGGTCAGACAGCTCATATGAAGGACTCCTGTCCCAGTTTCAGCTGGCATAGAGTTAATTTTTCTTCTTAGTAGCTAGAATTTGGATTCAATATGGGATTTGGTATGAGAAGAATGATGATAATACACTGATATTTTCAGTTGTTGCTAAGAGATCAAGGACTCTCCAACTCCCTCTGTCCTGCCTTTGCGCAGGTGTACAAGAAGCTAATGAAATATTCCATATCATGTAATGCCATTTTCAGTACATAAAGGAGGGATGACTGAAGGAGGGCATTCTCCCTCGCTCCTGGGATTGCGATTGTGGGATCTTGGTATTTCAGGATCGCTAGCAGGGAACAGGCTGGGTATCAGCTGGCAGGTGGTGAGCAGTCGCATTGTGCATTAGCCATTTGTACTTTCTATTATTGTTATTTCTTTATTTTATTACAATTACTAAATTGTTTTTACCTCAACCTATGAGTCTCCCTACCTTTACTCCCCCAATTCTCTTCCCCATCCCCCAGGCAGGGGAGGGTGAGCAAACAGCTGCGTGGTGTTTGGCTGCTGGCCGGGTTTAAAGAACAACACTGCCAAAACATGTCTTTACTGGCATATGCAGGTCATCCCAGGCTAAATAAAGGCCGGAGAAGAGAGTGCTTGATTGCCCCATCTTCCAGCAGTGTGATCTTCACCAAGTAGAGCCTTCGGGCAGCCTCCAGGCTGCACAGGGCACTGGCATCCCTCAGGGCAGGAGAGGCAGTGGCTGCTGGAGGCTGCACCCAGGGCAGCAGCCGAGATTGACCAGATCCCAAATGCTGCAAGATGGAGATTTCCCAAGAGGGTCAGCGTCAACTGCACCTCACAAAATGGGAGACAAGCATCAACACCCACCAAGGGGGTCACAGACCAACACAGAGGTCCAACTCAGCCTAGTTGAGACCATGCTACTTGTAGGATGGGGAGGAAGGAAAGTAGCAACCTGAAGCATTGCTCTGGGAGCACAAGGCTTCTCAGACATGCTTCCTCGGGGCTGCCAGGGGCTGGAAAAGCCTAGTCCGAGCTCCTCCATGAAGATTCATAGGGACAGGGCTGTTACACAAAAAACAGGGAGGAAACACGACAAGGTGGGAGCCATCGCATGGCAGGCAGCCCTTGAAAAACAGAAAAATTTATTGGTTGTTCAGACAGAGCAGCACAGCAGTGTGGTCAGGCCAAACGTAAGAAGCAGCCAGGGGCTAGGTGGATATGGGAATATGAAGCTGGGAAAGATGGATTGGGACCCAGAGAGATGCTTCAGTCTCAGAGGACAGTTGTAGGCACCAGGACACAAGTGAGATGGCTTTGCCAAAGCACTAGAGGACTACCAGAACACGTCCTTGCTGGCACAAGCAGGTCATCCCAGGCCTTGGGCTGCTCCTGCTCTGTGACAGAGGATGCTGGAGCTTGATGAGGAAGAAAATTTGAGGGGGAGCAATAACCCAGCACAAGCTATATGAGGTCCTGCTTCCGGCAGTGGAGGACCGAGCCTCAAGAAGGGGCTATGGGAAGTGCCATCAGCAATGAGCCTCAGACGTCCACCCCATCTTCTCCTCTCCCTCACTGCGCTGATTGTCTCCTTAGGACTGCAGGACAGGCAGGGGCTCGAGCAACGGCTCTCCAGCCTGGCCACATTTACCTGCAGAGACCAAGGGCACTCAGGGCAGAGGCTGCTGTGTGCCCTCAGCAGTGTGGGGAGCTCAGGCCTCCACAGCTGCCACTGTTTACCCTCTCCCTGCCATGTTTGAGAACACAGGCAGGACAATCCATCTCCCACCTGCATCTGCAAGAAGACTCTCCTTGATCACGCAGTAATTATCCAAGTTCTCATAGGGCTGGAGCTCTGGGGGGATGACAGAAATAGCATGAGGGACTCAGGGGCCATGGGGGAAGGAGCAGGGCAGACCCAGGCAGTCAGAAGCACTGGGGGCTGGAAGGCACCCTGGGTCACGCACCAGCAGGGCAGCAAGGCTGGGCAGGGTGAGCACAAGGGACATCTCCCAACCCTCATGGGCGCCGTGGGGCGACCCCAGACAGAAGCTGCTGGAAGACCCAGCCAGAGGAGGCTCTTGGCTGGGGATAGCAGATGTGGGACATGCTCTGGCAGACCAGCCAGAGCCAGCTGGGCTGCCTGCAGCCACCACAGGATGGCAACAGGTTCTCCTGCAGTAAAGCTGTTCCTCTCCTAGTTCCAACCTCAGCCCTACAGCCCTCTCTGTGATGGGGACCCTACCTGTGTAATGATCCTCCTCGACTTTGCTGGGCAAGGCCTTCCTTTTCCTGGGAAGGCAAAGGGCAGTCCTGAGTCAGGGGAGAGGCAGACCTGGACCAGGGCCTTGCTGAACCCAGCAGCAGAGGCATGGAGGACTGTGGACCCTCCCTCTGGGCCTCTCATGAGCTGGCAGGCATTGCTCATCAACACCCCAGGCGACAGCAGCAGTGGCAGCAACAGCAACAAAGGAAGGGGTCTCAGCATGGACGGTCCCTGCCCCAGCCCCAGGGAAGATGCTTATGAGCCCCAGCAAGCCAAGCTATGGTAGGACCAGCCAACAGCATCCTCCACACCCAGAGAAGGGTGGGAACAGCTGGGGAAACCCCTTCTCCATTCCCTGCCACCCTACAGCACAGCATGGCCTGAGGCAGAGCAGCGACTCCAAGTCTTCTGCCTACTCACCTAGACAGCACAAACCACAGGATCCCTGCAGACAGGGGGACCAGCACCAGCACCACCACCACCACCACCACTACTGTGACTGCTGACCCCGGCCACAGTCCCAGAGACTGTCCTGAAACTAACACACAGCCAGAGTGGGTGCCACAGCCTGGACCATGTGACAGCAACAGCCCCAAACTTGGCACTGGGTGTGTACATGTGGTGTAGACATGTGTGTCCAGGCTCTGCTGTCCTGGCTGCTGCAGGGACAGGCAGCAAGGCACAGTCTTCCTCTGCCTTCACATCTGCTGGACAGGGCAGGGCAGAAGGAGGCTCTGGAGCAGAGGGACGTGCCCCATCTTCCATACGCAACCGGAGGGTCAGGAAACCTGCTCAACCGGACTGCACACAGCAAGAGGACACACAGACCCAGGCTCAGAAGCCCTAGTGCTGTCTGACCTTGAGCTCCAAGTGCACATGCATGCAGGGATGGGTATAATCTTGAGTGGAAGAGCGGAGGTGCCAGCTCTGCTTTCACATGCACAAATATGGGCTGAAGCTCTGGGGACCAGGCAATGCACTGCCTTGAAGCAGGACTCACCCAGCCCCATGGCTCTCAGGGTGCCCACACTCCCCACCTCTGTCCTGGTGGGGACAGGGTCAGAACACACACAGCTCTGGAAGCTGCTCCAGGCTCAGGGCTTGCTGCCGGGGAGGCCATCACAGCCAGACCCAGGGCAGAACAACCATTACCTGAGATGTAGGTTTGAAATTCCAGCAGTGACGCAGCCCCAGCACCAGCCACCGTGAGGCCCTGCACTGTCACCATGTATTTGCTTCCTGGTGCCTGATGAAGTGGCGTGTACTGAGTGACAGACTGGTTCACCAACACCTGCTTGAATTCAAGGAAGCTGCCATCATGCGCTCTCCTGGCTGTGATGTTCAGCTAGAGGAAGGATAGAGAGTGGTCGAGAGCAGCACCGACCTCCCACTCCCACTCAGGTCAGTTGTGTGGAGAAAGCCTGCTACTGATGTCTGGGGACAGGAGAGGACCTGATGCTACCAGAAGCATCAGCAGTGTAGAGCTGATGGGCCATGGCTGAGGAGGGCTCACACCTCTACCCAGGCTGCCTGCACAGAGCTCCAGGCAGGGAGGTCCCTGGCAAGGTCAGGGGCACCACGGGCACTCTGTGGTCCCCTGGTACCTGGTATCCGATGATCTCCCCTTTGCAGGAGGGCAGCGCCTTCCACCTGAGGGACCCTGTGTTGGGATCCAGCCACAGCTTCTCCGGTTTGTCTGGCACTGGAAGCACAAGAGGACGGGGTCAAGCATGAGGCCAAGGAGGATTTGTCCCCCACAAAGGCTGCATGTGCCACAGCAGCAGCAACAGTGTGGTGAGTGAGGAGGGGCCCTGCACAGACCCTTCCCCAGAGCCCCACAGGATCCCAGCAGTCCTGATCCCAGTACCATCACTGCAGGGAGCAGATACTCGGGCTGAGCTGCCAGGCAAAGGGCACCTTTACATTTCATGTAGACATACCCGTTTCCTTTGTCCTGAGGAGCCGTGTGTACAGGATTGTGCTGGGGGGCAGGGAGACAGTGACACTGTAGACAGTGAAGGGCTGCAGAGGGGGACAGGTGAATGTTCCCTCCTGCCCATGTAACATCTCCTCTCCCTTCACCTCCTCAGCCTCACAGGGAGGGGAGGAATGTTCTTCCAGCCGGCACCTGGCCCAAATGTGCTGGCAGGCATCCGAGAGCCTGCAGGTCCAGTTCAGTTTGATGCTGGTGCTGGAAATCTCCAAGGTCCCAGGGACAACCTGGAGGATATCTGTGAAGGAAGCATTGCAAGAGGGTCACTCCCTTCCCCTCACAACCTTGCAGCCAACCTCTGCCATCCCCACTGTTCCCTCCCTAGCCTGTTCCCAGCTCACTGTGGAAAAGGCTATCTCCCAGACTATGCTCATGCACTGCCTGCACCTTCCTCGGGCCCTGGACCATTCCCAGCGGTACTCTGGGGGTTGCAGTGACTGTGGGAAAGTAAGACCAGGTACTTGTGACCTCTCTGCAACTACCACTCTGGGGCTAGCAACTGATCTGGTCCCTTTCATATCAACAGTGACTTAGCCAACCAACACAGCAGCCACAGCAAGACTCTCATGCTCTTCTCCAGGCTGACCCATCTAGCTGGTCTGGGCTTGCTGCCTGGCATTCTACATGCAGGGGCTTGTCCTCCTCAGTGCTGTGCAGGGCGCCCCAGCTGCCAGCAGTGCAGACACAAACCTGGGATGAAGCAGTAGTTTTCTCTGGAGTGAATGCCCATGCTGTGCCCTGACCACCCTGAGCACAGGGCACTAATGCTGTGGGACATACACAGCACTGGTCTCCCTGCCTGCAGAGAACAGACTGAGAGCACTGGGAGAGCAGCTGCTTTGCTCACTTACCCACACAGGTCAAGTTCCCCTCCATACGGTGCCAGCGGCCTGTGCTGTTCCTCACAAACCAGCCACTGCGAGGAATCATGGAGCCTTCCCTTGTGTTGAGCTTCACACATTTGAGCTCCATGGGGGGAGGCCAGTGCCCCTCAGGGCATCTCATCTTCACCACTTCATTTGGGTTGAAGGTCCCCCATTCTTGGTCAAATATAAATCTGGAGTCCCACTGGGGCTTCTGGCATCTCTCTGCACTGACAAGACGGGGAGGCATTAGCAGGGCAGAGGGTGGCCCTGCAGGCCATGCCAGTGGATGGAGCAGGGAATCCCTTCCCATGGCACAGCAGGGTGAGAGATGGAGCTCCAGGACACCATATAGAGCAGCCCTCCTGCACCAGGCTCTCAGCAAGGGGATGAGGACAAGAAGGGCTCTGCACTGGAGCTGGAGCTCTGAGGACTGGGGCACCCATGTGGGGCTCATACTGTGCACAAAGCCTGCACAGAGACTGATGGACCAGCATTTGACCCAGGTGCCCTGTTCATCCCTCACATAGGACACCACCACCCTGAGTCCTCCTGAGAAGGCAATAAAGCCTGAGCCTGAAAGCTGGCTCCTGCAGTGACGGTGTGCAGCAGACACTGGGAGGGGACACCAGCACATGAGGAGCAGGCCAGGCCTTTGCCCTGCCCACACAGGCTGAGAAGACACAGGGAACAGAGTCCTGTGATCTCCCAGGCTCTGATGCAGTGCTCTTGGCCGCCTGTGCCACAAACACTTGTCAGACCTACAGGACTGTAACCCCCATCTCCTCTACACTCGCCAGAATCCTTCAGGGAGACCCACGTCACTCATGCACCTCCACCAGGAACCTCCCAGCCACCCATGAATCACAGTCTGGAGCCCTGCACACCGGGCTCCTTGCCGTAGCCTGGCATGAGCAGCTCTGGCCACTGCCCCCCACCTTGAACCCAAAGTCTCTTCCTGCCAGGACCCTCAGGGACTGAGGCTGGCAGCAGCTCCCTCCCCACCAAGGCTCCCACCCACTGGTTAGCCATAGGCTGGACACAGGTCAGGCACAGGGGCTGCCTAGACACGGCCTTCAGCAGCACCTACCATTTCCCCAGGCAGACAGGAGCCTGAAACCTCCTGTGCAGGCACAGACTGCCTTCCCCTGATCAAGAAGGGCAGAACAGGGCAGCCAGGAGAGCTCCTGATGCCTCCCTTACCGATGCATTCCACGCTGAACATGGACTGAATGTTGATCCATCTGCCTTTGCTGTTCCTTCCATTCCAAGTTTCTCTGTATACAGGTTTCCCATTGCTGATGGACAGGACTTTTCCTGTACATTTGACATGGGTGAAGGATGGCTGGAAACCATCAGGGCAACTCAGCATCACTTCTTCGTTCTTCTTGTAATTGTCCTGGTCTGGTGCCAGCTGGAGTCCTCGGCCCCAGTGAAGCCTTTGGCATGTTTCTGGCAGAAGTGAAAGTGAGTGTTAGTTGGGGTGGGAGGTTTTGAGGAGGGGCTGGGGTATGTGTTGGGGCATCATCAATCCCCAGCAATCCCTCCATCCCTGAAGGGAGATGGAAGGTGACACATCCATCTGCCAGGATGTGACCTGTAGACAAGGCTTTTTGGGATGGGGGTCTCCTTGTGGGTGCATGCCAACCAGGGCTGAGGCCTGCTCAGGCAGATGATGGATGAGGATGTGTCAGAATTCAGTGGAGGAATGGTCTCAGGTACCAAAAACATCTGAGTGGCCCCAGTCAGGCATCAGAAGTGCATCCCTGGCCACAGTGGTGATGGTGGAAGCTCAGAGATCAATGAATGGGACAGGATTTGACCATGGAACTCTATAAGAGGTTATCTCCTCACACCCTGCTTACCAATGCACACTACGTTCCTCTCAATGTGGATCCAGACATCACCGCTTTTCCTCCCCAGCCACACATCTCTGTTTAGAGATCCAGAATAATTCAAGTACTGAGCTCTCCCTGCACATTTGACATGGGTGAAGGATGGCTGGAAACCATTGTTGCAGCTCAGAGTCACTTCTTCATTCTTTTTGTAATTCCCACGGACTGGAGCCATCTGGAGTCTTGGGTCCCACCAGTCAGGCCTTTGGCATATTTCTGTCAGAGCTAAAATTGGGTGAGTATTTCTGGGAGGTGACAAGAGGAGGCTTGGGACAAGTCTCTTCTCCCCATGACTCTGGCCACTCGTCCTGACACACACAAGGGTCCCTCTACTCCCATCGTGTGCCCAGCAACAGTTCAAAGGCACAGGGCTTATTTTCACCTCTATCTCCAGGACTCCCAATCTTCCTCTGGGTTCCACCCACCCATGGGGTACTTGAGACCAAATTCTCTTGACACCCCTCATGCCCAGGTGAGCAAAGCAGCAGTGACAGCCTCCTCCACCAGAGTTCACCCAAACCCAGAGAAGCTTCCCAGGGAAACAAGCAGCACAAAATGCCAAAGCTTTAAGCTGAAACCCTTCAGCTACTCCTCCTTCTCCCAGGTTCACAGAGACAGCTGTCCATGTGGAGCCAGAAGACACTGACCAGGAAGGGTTCCTGCCTTTTAACTCCTCCCCAGGAGCACAGATCCTGGCAGCCCCCTGCAGCAAGGTGCTCAGATAAAAGATGCCCTGGCACTGACGGGACAGGGGGGAAAGCCAAGGCATCCAGGTCTCCCATTCCTGGACTGTCACCCAGGTGGGGCTGAAGCACAACCATGTCACAGAGGGTCTGTCACCAGCTCAGGACCCTGGGTCAGGGTGATGTGGGGCTGTGCTTACCCTTGCAGGTAGCAGTCCCATTCCACAAGGTCTGGGGCCCCTTGGAAATACATCTGATCTCAGGGACCGATGGCACATACTCCCCAGCACAGCTCAGCTGCACCAAATCGTTCAAGGCGTAGCTGCTCTGGTGTGGGGTAAACTGCAGCTTGGGGTCCCAGTCGGAGGGAACTTTACATCTTCCTGTGTGCAAAGGACATGAGGGAGAGCCCTGAGGGTCACTGGGCTCCAGCAGTGTCCTCGGGGGGGGGTGAGGAGTCCCCACCCAGAGGGCTGCAGGTCCCCCTCACTGCCGAGGGGTGGCAGAGATGAGAACCTCTCAGGATGAGGCCCCAGATCCCAGGTGCATTAACCCTCCCTGCACCCTCGGGCCCTCCTGCCCACCCAAGTGCTGTGGAGGGATCCCAGCCAGTGGGATGCAGCAGCCCGGTGGATGATGCTCTCTCCCCCAGAGACAGGGGCTGTGAGGTGCACCAGACCCAGTGAGTCTCTGCTGCCATTGCACACCCTTCCAACCTGGTCCCACGAGGCAGCTGCCAGTACCAAGATCCTGCCTCCAGACCTCCACATCCAAGTTCACAGCACTGGCCACAAAGATCACACCCCACTCTGTGCACCCAGCCTTTTTCAGCTCATTTCACCCAAAATAAGCCTGCCTTGTCCTGCCCTGGTAAATGTGTCACCCAAGACTTGCTCACCCAGTGCAAGCTGACTCCATGAGGAGGCATCAGGATAGGAGGTGGCCTCCCTTAAATTAAGATGTAATACCTTTCTTAAGCTACACGCATCTCTACAACTGCCCGCTTCCTGCCAGCTGGGACATATGGGGCTGCAGTCACTTACACTGGAACAGGGGCATCACCATACTTCCTTTATCTGGTAACAGGTTTGCACACCATCTTCTCAACCCTACACCCTGATGCTTCACCACAAAGGACAGTGGCGAGCCTTTGAGACCACATGTGTTGTCCACATAGGAAACTTCTTCCCCCACAGCTGGACACCTCCCAGTGCCGTCAGAACACACACTTGCTGTGACAGCCAACAGCCCTCACAGACCTGAAATTCTTGACTTGTTCCCAGACTAGTTAGGTATCCCTGGCACGCACCTTCCCCCCCTCCCGTCATTAAACCCTCCTGAAGCAGTGCATCCACCCTCACACTCTTGCCCCAGAGTGACATCCAGGATCCTTCCCACCTCAGCAGAGTCCATGCTACCTGCCTCATACCAAGCATTTGACCAGGGACACCAGCCAGAGAGGATGAAACCCCTCTGCTGTGGGAAAATCAACTATGCTTCAAAGAGCAGATTTCCACCTGTGGGGAGGAATGGCTTTTTCCTATTGGTACCTGTCAGGATAAAGGTCCCAATGACTGGGTGTCACCAAGATGCTCTACCATCTGAAAGGCTAGGCAGAAACACCCTTACACAGAAAGAGGATGGAGGATGCAGTAAGAGCACAGCCTGGCTCAGTCAGGAGGTTGACAATGACCTACAAAGCAAGAGGACACAGTGACAAGCAGGTTACTCTCCTAAGGGAGTAGAAATCAACAAGAAGAGCCACTGAGGAAACAGCTGGCAAGGTCAAGGCATGAGAGGGGACATAGGAGAAATGGGAGCACTAGGCTGTCTCATGCAGACCTCAGTGGTGAGAGGAAGGTCAGCAAAACTGGGCCATGGGCACTGTCAGCAAGTAACACAAGCCTTTGTTGTTGAGGTGTGGTCTAGAAAATGCATGTGGGTCATTCCGATGTTGATGGCTATCCCTGAACAGTGAGGACACAGGACACAAAGAGAAAGTGAAAAAAGCACATGTCCATGGCAGACATGATTTCTTGATGACACTTGAAGAGCACCAACCGCAACAAAAGCCCCTGTGGGGCTTTGGCTTGGCACCAGGACTTTTCTCTCAGTGCAGATGGAGGCAAGCTCCGCCTCTGCCTGCTAGGCTACCTACAATCCAGATTCCAACAGCCTCCTTTGGTGCTGCAGATGCCAACAGCACAATAAAGGATAATGGCCAGAACCTCAAACTGGTGCCCCACACCTCTTCTGCAGACATAGATCCAAGAAATCTCACCCAGCCACTCAGAGCCAACGCCTCTACCGAGCCCATCACAGGGTCCTTCACTTGAGACTCTTCAGGTCAAGGAAGACAGAGCTGTGACTACCAAGAAGGCTTCTCAGGTATGGGCTGTGGGGAACAGGAGAAAGGGGCAGAAGGTGCTGCTGAGTCGAGGGGAACAGGTTCCATCCTGCCCTGGATAGCTGAGGGGTGCCCATTGATGGAGGGGCAGCATCCCTACGGCCACCAGCAATGGGTAAC
The DNA here is from genome assembly GCF_965140245.1 of Athene noctua. Classification (NCBI taxonomy): domain Eukaryota; kingdom Metazoa; phylum Chordata; class Aves; order Strigiformes; family Strigidae; genus Athene; species Athene noctua. The sequence goes on from NC_134077.1 coordinate 11,968,334, forward strand.
ATGATTCATGACCCATCCGCTGACTTGGCAAGCCACTTCTGCTCCCATTTCCTTGTTGAGAGAATGACTCATACCTCAGGCCCCCACACCCCTGGTGCAAACAGCATCCATTCCTCTTGTGCCGTACAGGCACCTCAACACGTATCGACAACCCTAGGGCAGAGCACACAGTCTCCCATAGGAAAGCCCACAGTCTCCCTAGGAAGAGCCCAGCAGACAGTGAGGAAGTGATCCTAGCCCTCCCGGCACAGAGAAAGAACAGAACTATGCTGTTAAAGAATAATCCCACTGAACTACAGCTCCCCCAACTCCAAGGACAACAACAATAGGAAAGAGAAGGCGTCCCAGCTAACACAGGGATTCATCTCACAGCTCTCCACATCTTTGCTGAACACCACCACTGCCTTCCCCTGCTGCCTGGATCACCCCAGAAAGGCCACCACTGCTCTGATTGCCCCGGCTTCATCTTTCCACAGTGCAACAAGAACTGGCCACCTCCTGCTTCCAGGGACGCTGCCTACTCCCTGAAGGGACACTGCAGCTCCTGTGCTCCTGGAAGCTTTCCCAGCACACGGAGGCTTGCTCTCCTCGATTCCCAGAGCTTCACCCCACCACAACCCAACGGATGCCTGAGTGTCTCAGGACTGATGCAGACACCAGATTCAGCCCTCCACAACAGAGCCAGCACGGGGTGAACAAGGTATAGCCACATAGCAAACGTTCAGGGAGGAGCAGCAAAAACCTCTTCTGTAAGAGAGAGGCACAACCTGCTCTTACCTGCCTCCTTGGCTGCCCCCTGATTCTTGGGACCAGGGTCCTTCTGTCCCCGTGCAAGCAGCAGAGGGGCAAGGACCAGGAGAAAGGCCAGAGTCATCCCTTGCAGATCCATGCTAGCATGAAGTCCCTGGGCAGGACTCAGCCTGAGTCACTCGAGAAAGGTATCTGTGCAACCCAGAACAGGAGAGGTGCAGACACAGAAATGAAACAGCCACTCAGGGAAATCACATGTGGTGCAAGAAGCTTCCTCTTTGGAAAGAGACCATCCCGCCAGCTGCAGAACTGCTCCTCATCCATCTGCCTGCAGGCAGCAAATCCAGGCTTGATGGGGTCTTCTGGATGCCTTGGTCCAGCCTTTTGACAGCTACCTCAGGCCTCCATAGCCCTGCTCCCACAAACACCCCCAAAACCTTCTCAGGTCTGTCTCACTCCTCTATCACTCCAGATAAAGCAGTAGATTTTGAGGAAAACACTCCTGGTTCACCTGCCCAAGACCACACCAGGGTGGTCTCACAATGCACCACTTTTGACTTGAAATCAGTGTACTTATTACCTTGAACTGACTAAATGCCATCAACAGACCTTCCAGATCTGACAAGTTCCTGAACCAGCCAGATGTGGGTCGTTTCTGTTCTCCTGCTACCCTGCTCTGAGCTACACTTTCTCAGTGCTTTCTAGGATGTGAAGCGCCTTGAGATGGTGTGGGAATACAACAGAAGATTGGCGACGAGGATTGTAAGCACACTTAAGTAACTTGCAGCTGGAGTGCCAAAAACCACACATATCTCACTAATTGTTGCTTAGCCCTGTGTGCTTGATGGGTAGAATGTCTGTATTTAGATAGCTCAGGCCTATGAGAGATCTCAAAGATCCTTGATATTCCTGTCCTGCTGTGGGAAAAGTCAAAGCACAGTGGAAAAGTACGCCTGCAAAAATCCCTGATAGAAAAAGGCAAAAGCAGCAGGCCAGGGTTCTTCTTTTTCTTTTTCACTTTTTTCCCTCTCTTTGCCTTGACTATCAAGGACCGAGCTCTGCGGTGCCTGCATCCCTGCTTGTGTGCCTCTGCCCAGGTCTTGCTGCAGAGATCCCTCGAGTTGCTAGATAATAGGAATAAACTTACTCTTTGCATTTCATCCGTGGTTTGTGGTTGTTCTTGTGTCCTGCCTGTTGTCCTTGCTCACACAAGTGGACAGTGCACACAGTACTGTGGGTAAGAGGGTCTTCTTGGAGCTGGATGGAGAAGACTTATTCCTGTCCCTGGCTAGGCCAGGCAGGGTCTTTGGGTGTGGGAGGAAATTCCCCGGGCACTCCTCATTTTGGGCCATAACCCAAGGCTGGCTTACTCCCCCAGTCTCCTGTCCCTGAAGACAGCATCACCAAGCTCTTCTCTGAACCCTTTTCCAGCTCACACACTGTTGCACAGTCTCAAGATTCCAGAGTCCTGTCTCCCTTTGCTCTCACAGCTTGCCTGGGCAGCTCCTCTTTCAACTCTGTGGTTTATAAGGCCTCTCTCTCTCTGTTTCCTTGGACAGAGGAGCACGATTGCTCTATGGCCTCACACAATCAGTGTTTTGGGAACAGGTGCTGTCACCCAGGGTGCTCTTTACCACCTGTCTGGGACCAGCTGGCCCAGAGCTCCATGGCAGATCCTTTCCCAGGAACCACCATCTTCAGCACCACAGGACAGCACTTGGTGTATCTACCTGCATTACACCAGTAGAGCAGCAACACTGAGGTGTTTCTGGAAGCTAGGTCTCTCCTAAGATCTATTCAGAACATCAATACAATTCCAGCTGTCTCATATACAGCTGTTGTGAGATTAATGGGGTAAAGTCTTCTAGCAAGCTTGCAGCAAGAAGAGCAGCAACACTAAGTCATGTCCTTCCTGTTTTCTGGGCATTGGGAACCAGGGGGGTTTTGTGCCTGTGCAGCCAGCAAAAGTGCAAGAATCCAGGAGAAGGGGCACAGCCAGAACTCCCTCCATAATGTCCTCATAAAATCCCAGTATTAGATGTAGACACTCTCACTGCCTGTCTTTGCCATACGAAAGAAGCAAAACTAGTGAACGAAAACAGACAAGCTTCAAAAATGCCCGTGTGGTGCAAGAGGCTTCCTATTGCGGCTGATGTGTTTCTTTTCCCCTGTACTGAAATGCACTGGGGCCTAGCAATCTGTGTCTGGCCTCTTCTTTCTTAGGAATTTACCATTTTTTGAGATTTGTTGTCTTCGTGTATAGCATGCACTAGAAAAATGCTGAAGAAATACTGAAAGCCACTGCACTCAGTCATATGCCTAGCTCTTACACAGTCCAGGGTTGGAGCTGCTAGTTCAGTTGATGGTGCCTTACTTCTCTGGGAACTGCACAGAGGAGTTCAAATGAGAAAAGGTTTCCAAGGGACTGTCAAGTCACGCAGCAACTCATTAGTCCAAACTCGGCATGGCATGATCAATGGGAGGTGATGAGCTCCAGCTCCGGGAGACCGCTCACTGCGCTTCCAAGAGCACATCACGTGCGGGCTGTGCATACTCTGCACACACTGCTCTAGCCCTTGCAGCAGGACTAAGTCTCACAGAGCCATCTTAACACATTTTAGATGCTTTCTAATACAGATTTACTGCTATAGCATACAGTGGGCATATTATTTTTTCAGATCATAAAACCAGCCAGTTACACACCTTCCTCAAGACAATTGATTTGATCATTATAAATATGATTAATAAGCTGTTTCCTGAAGGTCTGGTTTGATCATCAGTGAACTAATAGGACTCAGACCTTCAGACTGAAGAGAGAAGAACCTGAACCGCCTGCAATTTACAATCAGTTTTACTTCTGACAGGGAAGAACATTGAGGGCTCAAAACCATCCACAAAACCACAAGGAAATGAGAAGTAGCTGTGGCTTTTGAGGATCAGGCTTTGTGGAAAGTCTACGTTCCCCTGCTGTAAAGTCTATTCCTGTGTCAGACCTCACAAACAACAGAAATATATGTGGGGCTTATTCCTGTGCCTACGCCATACCTATCCTTGAGGGAGCCTGGTGTGGGGTGTACCTATAGATAATTAGACACGACCATGGTGATGTCTCTGGGCTGAGGCCAGGCTGGGATGTCATCCCACGGGTGGTGGGTCAGGATCAGGCCCGGGGAGGGTAACCCAGTCAGATCCAGCCCCAGGATGGCCAGGCAGGTGTCTGCTCCCTGCACAGCACCAGCACATAACCCCGTGTGATCTGGGGGGCTGGCTCTCCACATGCTCCAGGATGCAGCATCTGTCTCAGTCAGGGTTGCAGCCTGCGCTGCCAGAGCCCAGACGCTTTTCTGGCAGGGAGAGCTGGAAAATACTCACAGGATCCTGGCTAGAGCCCAGCCCTGAGCCTTGCTGTGGGGTCTTTCTCTCCACTCCAGTAATCTTCCCAATCTTCCCACCAGCTCTGAACCTTCTTCTACACAGGGATCTTATAGTGCCATTACAGGGACAAAGGCCAGTACACTGTGCCACTCTGAACTTAGGAACCCTCCAGCCCTTTCCCCAAGCTCACAATAAACCCCAGATATCCCGGTCCCCTACAGCACATCTCCCCCAGATCGATGGGCAGGAGGGTAAGCGGAGCTCCCATAGTGCTGGGGTGTAGAGGGATCCCTCCAGGGTGACAGTCTGGTCACGGTGAGTTCTCACAGTTTGACTTGAACCCAGCAAGACATCTGGGAGTTCTGCAGGGAGCTGTGCTGGCCTGGGAGAGGGGTGGCATTGGGTGGGGTATCTTTGATGTCACCCAGTTGGTGGCAGCAGCCGGGGCAGGGACTCCCTCTTGTGGCACTGTCCACCCAAGGCCACCATCTCTGCTCCCGAGGTGGCTTATGGAGCTGCCAGGTCTGCCCGTGGCCTGGCCTCCCCCAGGACAGTGGGCTGAGAGCAGAGATGTGACGGGGGATGGCCCGGCTGGGTGCAGGGGTCCCAGGAGGCCTCTCCTGGGTGCCAGACAGAGCTGTGGCAGGCCCTGGGGTCTGGACAACCATCCACCCCTCCCCTCTGCTCTGACTGATACAGCAACGTGTTTCCAGGGGAGGGAGCAGGACCTGCTGCCTGCTCTCCACAGTGAGCATCTCCCCACTTTTCTGAGTCCATCTGTGCATGCCCCCCCCTGGCTATGCCCCTCTCCCCAGAAGCATGGACCCAAGCCAGGCAAGACATTCTGCCCTGGCACTGCCACCTTGACGCAAGTTTCTCTGCGGTGACAACCAGCCCATGACCCCACACCCCCACCCCAGCTTGCCCAGGCCCCTCTGGCCTTGTGCTGCAGCCCACCCCTACCCCAAATACACCCCCACTCCCCTTTGCTCTCAGAATGCAACCCTCTCCCATCTGGCTGCGCACTTGCTGACCATCCAGAAAGGTATTTTTAGTGCACAAAATTGGACATAAGCAGTTCACAGCTGGCAGCAGGGTGGAGTAAGGCTCAAGGGGTGTGGGATGCTGCATTTTGGTTTGAGGAAGATGCACTCAGAAATGGGGTTTCCAGCTCTGACCTCCAAGCAGTTCCACATCTGGTCCAGCTATTCATGCTCCCATCCCCAGGGCCATCTTCAGCCTGTCCCACCCTGGTTCTTGGACAGGGAACCTGACTAAGCCCAGGAGGTGGGAACTGTAAGACTTGGAGCAGCATCTCAGGCCAGACTAGCTTCCCCCCAAACCCTGCTGCCTGAAGGTGTGGCTTTCGGAGCAGAGTCTCTGCACCAAGATCTATATTCCTGATCTGCTCTTTCTGTCCCCATGTTTCATGCCCACATCCCGCCTTCTCCCCTCTGGCAGGGGTGGCATATTGTGCCTGCAGTCTCCCTCTCTGAGTGCAGCAGCTCTCTATCTCCTAGACAAACACTTCACTCTGCACCTCCTTCATTGCACAAGCCTCTAACATTGCTCCTGTTTGAATGCTCCACCCAACCCCATGTGCTGGCCCCATATGTCACAGCTCTCTTTCACAGACAGCTGATGGAGTGCATGTGTTCAGTGGAGTCATGAGTCTCTCCTTCCATACACGGGTCTTAAATAAAGGGCTTGGCATTTCCCCTTTTCAGTTCTCAGCCTGTAAAGCTCCGGAGGAAAAAAAATCCTGAGGAACGCCTATGCCACCCAGGGTAGATGGGGACAGAGAAGTGCCCAAAATATCTGAGCCTAGAAGGAACCAGATGAATAGGGAAGAAAAAGCCAACCAGCTGTTTCCCCAGTGAAATGGAGCCAGTGGCCTGGTGGAGGGGGGAAAGTGGTTCATCTGGTGGTGTTAGCTGGTTTTCTGGGGGCTGCACAGCCCCATCATCCTGCCTGGCACTGTGCCAGTGGTGCCTGGGAGGAGGTATCACTGCTGGCAGGGGGATCCTGCGTTGGCACGGCTCCTGCCTGGCCCATCCCAGGATGTCTGACTGCCTCCCGGCCATGCAGTTGCCATCAGCAGAGCGCTGTGCCTCCCTGAAGCAGCTTCACTCATATGTGGGGCATTGGAAAGCCAAGGTCTGGGCTGGGTCCCTGCTCACCCCCTTCCTCAACATGTGGCCCTGCAGGACCCCCTGGGAGCCTGCTGGCGTCTCCCTGCCTTCAGCCTCTGGCCAAGGCTTGTCATGGCATGGCACTGTTCCCCACAAAGGCTGGGCAGGTGGAGGAGAAGGAGGGAGAAGGACTGTGTCCTCATAAGTCAGTGCAAGTGGTGGGGATGACATGGTGTCCAGAGCCCAGAGAGCAGCTGCCCTTTGTTGTATAAATACAACATGTATAAAGTCATGTGTGTTTCTAGCCCAAGGTCAAGCCAAGGGGAAGATCCTGTGCAGATCTACAGCAGCATCACAGCTGACCTGGGGCCAAAGAGAAGGTCTCATCTCATGCAACAACCTGTCATGGGAAACCCCTACTTTTCTGGCCTATTCCTCCTTGTCTAGCAGAAATCCCACAGAGTCCAGAACCATGAGACAAGCAGGCTGGGGAGGAAGGTTCCCTGGCAGGAGGCAATGGGGTGGGAGGGTGGATGCTCCTTCACCACTGCCATGGAGGAGGTCAAGCCTGGCTGGCATTGGGAGGAAGACATCAGCCTCCCTTTGGGGAACTTGGTGAGACAATGCTGGTGATGGTTCTTCATGAGAGTCCAGGCTACAGGGCATCTACATGGATGCTCCTGAATGTCCCATAAGGAAGAACTCGTCATGCATCATGGTGTGACTTACAACCCAGGTACTGGACTGGTGGTGACACACTTGGCTCACCCAGAGCCTGCAGCACTGGGTCTCTCCTGGCTGTAATTACCCCAGGAGACCTGTTTTGCCAGTGCTGGTGCAATCAGACACCGTAGAACAAGGGCTCAGCAGGGTGGGGTGACCGGCCACCCATGACACAGGTGGACAGAAATTAGGCCATGGTAATCAAAGGTAATAATGTGTTGTGGTTGCATGCAGGTGCTGCCTGGGAACAGGGCTCCAGCGTGCAGGGCACAGCAGGATCAAAGCCCTACCCCATTCATCTCAGCAACACCTTTCACTGGAGCTGGCAGATATCCCAGGTCAAGACAGCACTACCACCACTTGTCCTGGCTCAAGTACTATTTGCTTCTACTATTGCTGTGGCCTGAGACCATCAGCCTCACATGTTTGCCACTAAAGTAGCTGAGGGGACCTGCTCTCCTTCCTGATTTTTTACCGACCATGGGATACAAGGCTGCTGTGTGTGGACAGCCCTGCTCCCTTGCTCTGTTGTGTTGTAGAGATGTCCCCACGTAAAATAACACCACACCTTTCCTTGCCCTTGTCTTTGTGGCAGACCCTGGTACACCTTGACTGTTACAGACCCAGGGGTGGGAAGGTTTTCCAGCCCAGGCCCCATGGATTGTGCTGATGCACTTCCTTGGAGGTCATGGTGCCTTGACTCATGGGAGACAGCAGGAGATGAGAAGGGCTGGCAGCACTGCTCACGAGATTTTCAGCAGCTGGGAGAAGCAATAAAGAGCTTGTATCAGCTGCAAGCAGCAGCATGATGGCAACTTCCAAGCTAAACACAGTGCAGCTGCCTTCCCTCTCCACACTGAGACATGCTTCAGCCTGCCCTGCCTGGACAGGGTCTGGAGAGAGCATGGGGACAAAGGAAAGGGCTAGGAAGTGCCCCCAGTCACATGGAGCTCCTGATCTTGCTGGTGCACAGAGAACTGATGCTCTGCTTTCCAGCCCCTCTGTCACCTAGACAGAGCATCACTGTCCACATGTGGCTGTGGCATCAGTGACCTCCAGGCAAAAGGCTCGCATGGGCATTCAGAGCCCATCACTGTCACCCTGCTCTTCTGAGTGTGGAAGCTGAAGGGCAAGGCAGCAGCTGCAGGAGGACAGGCACACAGCTCATCTGTCCTCTCTGCCTGGTGGTGGCCATGTCCATGTTTCTTCCTGGGAATGGCCCTGACCCATATCCTTCCTTGAACCTGTCCTATTTAGCACAGGCCAAAACTGTGTCAGAGAACTAACTGAGCAGTGTGGACGATTACAGAGCCACGCTCAGGACAAGGAGTTATGCAGAGGGGTGTAGGCTGAGTGTCCTCTGGCATGAGGATGGGGAGCCCCTTGCAGCACCTACCTCTTGTTCAGGCATCCAGGTGAATAAGCAGGGCTCTACAGTCTCTCCTTGTGGGCAGGAGAGCAGAAGGGACTGGGAGCGTCTCTCTCACCCATGCTGCTGTGGAAGGGGTAGGACGTGCCCTTCCAGACAAAATCTCAGAGCTCACAGGGGAATGGTTCTCCAGCCTGATGCATTGCTTTTCTCCTGAAGGTTTTCCTTTTGTCAGCTCTGGGATGGGTAAGGAAGCCAGGGCAAGGCTAAGGATGCTTGCTTATTAATGTGGGGTCTCTGGGGTGGACTGTGCATGTGGCTTGTTCAGCAGGGTCTCTGGCAGTCACTGTGCTGAGGTATGCATGCCCTCACCGGCCTTTCCCTCCACATTGCTGTGCTGCTTCTGAGTTCCTCCCTGCAGCAACGTCATGCCAGTGCAGATCAAAGGGCAGTGATGAACCACAGGTGAAGGCTCTCCCCCAAAGCCATAGGCCAAGACCCACTGAACACTTTCAGCCCTGCTCTCCTGCAGCTGGCGCTTGTGGGTCATGGGGCTGCCCTCACCAGCTCAGCTGAGGCCAGTCCTGGACCTGCTCTGATGTGGTCCCACTCAGCCCTCCACAGCAGCCAGACCAGATTCTTGGCATGTCTGCTCCTGGCTTACATCTGGCAGAACCATAAGCACTTCAGAGACTCTGTGCTGTGGCTAGGGAGTATTACTAATAGGCTGGCAAGAGGCAGGAGATGGGGCATGGCTGGCACAGCCTCCTAGGATGAGTGTGGAGCTGCTGAGAGTCCTGTTTCTCAGGGCCAGGTCAAGGGGACAAGGAGCAGCCCTGTTACCTGCTGGGCAGTCTTGGAGGATGGGACCATGGCAGGTACTGGGAGATAAGCTGTTTGGGGCTGGTTCAGGAGCAGGGTGGGAGATGCTGTAAGTGGTAGCATTACCCCTACTTGTCTGGCATAAGGTGACCAGTTCTGGTGACCATGAAGCTCTCAGAAGTGCTGGTTCACTGCAAGTATGTAGCTGTTCTCACATGGTGCATGCCACCATGGGTCACAGGTGGTGCAGGCATGGCCAGAGCTGCCTGTCCCTCCTTTTCAGAGGTGGTGGTTGGTATTGTTTTATCAGTGTTCTCCAGCAGGCACACACTCAGCTGTGTTCAGGCATTAGCTTCTCATCCACTGCCACCCTATCGTGCACCCTGGCAGGGGCACTAGGGCTGTTTGAGGAGAAGCAGAGCTGGGAGCTGAAATCACTGCTCACCACTAAGAGACAGGGATGGGATGAGGATGCTGCCTCCACAGATGTCACAGTACCAGCACCCAGGCATGAGAACCATCAACAGGAGCTAAAAGGACGTAGTGAGAAAATGTTGCCAGGTGCTGTGCTGACTCTGCTCGTAGAAAATTAATAACACAACAAAGATTTTCTGCCCTCGCGCTGCAGACAGCCCCGCATTGGCCTTGCAGCTGGAGTGATAGGGAGGGAATTCGGGGGCAGCAATGTGCCTGCACAGTGGGGACCCTACCAGTCCCTGCTCGCAGTTGGACGTTGATTCACGGAAAAAAGACTCTACAACTTGAATAGAGTTATACAGCAGGTATGTTTACTCTGGCCAGGGTGCAAGGGGATCTCTCCACAAAGCTTGCACACCCACCGCACATTTTACCAAAACTCACAGAGTGTGGATATCCATATTCATTGGATTACATAACACAAACATACATATGCATGAGTAGGGCTGGGTTAGTTAGAAAGAATGGTGTCAGCAGTTTATGTTCTCCTTGCACCTGCACATTGCCTCCTGGTGGGCGTCTTCAGGGGTCTTTGGGAGGAAGGCTCGTAGTCTTTCTCACCTTGTCTTTTCCCCAGAGCATATGCAGATTCTCTTGGCCAATTTCTTGAATAACAAGAGTGTTTTTCAGCTGGTTTACTCCTTCTATCTTATCTAAGAGAACCAACAGAACTTCTACCATCCGTATATGGCTATCTTTACTCGTTATCAAGACCCAACTGGTTAGAGCACACCTGTTCCCCAAGGACAAAACCATAATATTTTGCTGAACATTATAGTTCTTGGTAGATTTTCACAGTGAACTGCTTTGTTTTGATGAACACAGTAGTCCTTGGTAAAATTCCACAGAACAGTCTGGGCATGCAGGATTCTTAGCAATATTAAAAAATACTATGAGTAATACTATAACTTGCTATAAGTAAGTAAATAAGTTGCTAAGCAGTTTTCTATAAGTCAATAATTCTCAAAACAAGTAATCATTTCTCAGTATCAACGTGGCCTGCTGCTTGCAGCCATGGTGCTGCACAGCCCTGAGCTCGATCAGCTCAACAACACACAGCACGCTGGGAAATGTAGTCCTGCTGCATCACCTGTACTGTGTGCTGTTGGGCATAGCCAGGCTGCACATAAACTACTGGGGATCAGACCTCCTGCCACGTTCTCTGGGCTCTTTGCACCGTCCAGGCCTTCTAGCAGTTTGCAACAGACTCTGCTGTGCCCCCGTCTCCTGTTTCTACAGGGCAAAAGAGGGAGAGGTTTGTCATGGACTGGCCCTCTCATAAGCAGGGAGCTGAGGAATGTGCAGGACACAGGCAGGTGTGGAGATCTGCTGGGTGATACGTGGTAATGTGGGAAAAGAGCTGGGACCAAGAGGCTGCACCCACATTCTGGGAGAAAGCACCATTTGAGTCAGTTGATGCTCCATATCTTGCTCACCTGTGGGTCTGCACAACCCCTTTCCAGGCTGGAAAACCCTCCTGCAATGAAGCCTTGTGCCTGCTCTGGCACAACTTCAAACACTCACTCCCCACAGCTGTCCTTGGACCTGAGTGTTTGCAGAGAAGAAGCCTCAGGTATGGATGGTCTCTCATACATGGGTGCAAAGGAGGCACTGCACCAGTTCTGGCTCCAGGGCTCCGAGCAGGGCAAGCCTTTGGTCAGGGTGGTTATTGCTGGCTGATCCCAACCAGACGTGCTGCAAGGACCTGATGCCGCAGGTGCTGGTGTGGAATAGAGGTGGGGGTGCAGCGAGCACCAGGATTTCTGCATCAAAGACCCCGTGCACCTTTCACTGCCCTGCATGCAGCCTGGACACCCCTCAGCTGTGGTGTGCCTTGATTCTTATAGGGCACCCCCAGCCCTTCTACCTCTCCAGCACCATCCTCCCTGGGCTGTATGAAAAGCTCTTGCTCCTGCTCTGCCTGGGTGATGCACCATCCCCAGAAGGCAGGGAGATGTTTGTGAATCCCTGAGCCTTCTGCCCGTGAGAGGGGGAAGGTGCAGAGCCCAGATGGAGAAGGGCAAAGAGGACTAAGTCCCCTCCTCTCCCCCCTGCAGCTCCACAGGAGCAGAGCACAGCCAGTGCTTCCTTCCCTCTCTTACTCACCAGGGCTTGGGGAGCTTAATTCAGGGTTTGACACAGGATCAGCCCAGCCTGGCTTTGCACCCAGCTGTCCAGCATGTACCTGCCTGCACCACAGGAGGGATTATGGGCACTGGGGACCTTTAGCCGTGTCTCAGCTCAACACTGCTGTGCAAACCAGGAACAGAATAGCACAGTAGTATTACCAGAGCTGATGAGAGAAGGGACTGTAAATCCTGCAGCAGCAATTTCCACAGTCAGGGCCGTCTCCAGGCCTTTCATTTATCCGTTACAACTTAATTGGATGTAAACCCAGTCACTTGTAAGCTGCAGGAGCCCTGAACATGAGGCGCTACTGAGCTTCTCTCCGCAAGATGCCTTTCCAGGACTCCCCTGCTCTGTCGAGGTGCCTTGATCCTTGGGAGGCCACTGCTCATGTGCACTCAAAGTGGAGGGAAAAGCAATGTTTGCTCTCCTTTTAGCCCCAGCTGAGCTGGCTTTGCTCCTCTGAGCAGCTCCCTACACCACTGAGGAGCTGGTTGCTGGGCTTGTGGGTGCAGCAGGGTGCTCAGATTTCAGATACCAGGACTGAGCCCAGGCAGGCAGGAAAGGCACCCACTGTCATCCCAGGAGCTGCAGCTGCTGTCATGATGGAAGGGCAGAGTCTGAAGCCTCCCATCCCCACACACAGGCACTGGTCTCCTCTCCGTGCCCATCACACGAGGCCCATGAAGCTGCTCCTGTCATTCTCTCAGGCTGATGTGAGAGGGACAGACACGTGCGGCCCAGTAAGCCCGAGCACAGCGCGGTTCCCCACAGCTGCAGCAGCCTCCCTGGCACACACCATCAGTCACCCTGGCAGGCAGAGGCACCAGGCTGGAGTGGTACTGAGGAAAGGGCTGGCTCAGACCCTGTGAGATAGGGATTGGCAGAGCCCTGTCCCCAGCGTCTGCCTCCCTACATGTAGGAAACTTGCTCTGCACAGACCCACTCCCTTCTGTGGACCTGTAAGTGCAAAAATACCAGATATTTCAGGGGGCATAGGGGGACAGGGGGCTGCTCCTGCTATAAAGAAGTCAGAGGCTCAGTTCACTTGCTCTAGTTCACAGGGTTATTCTTCCTCTTGGGACAAGGAAGAAGCCCCAGGGCTCATGGTCCTTGGTGTTCATGCTGTGTTTGGTGTCACTTGGACCTGAGCACTGGCCAAAAAAATTGCTGCACCAGGAGACACTCCCGTGTGTCTGCTTTTCCCAGTAGGAAAGGCAGCTAGAGGTGTGTAGGCTGTGTGGAGCCAGCTGCACCACACAGGGAAAAGGCTGGAGCAAAGTAGTTGAAGGGTACCAGTGGCAGCGGGGCAGAACAGGAGGGTTGTGGTAGCACCTCAGGAGGCGCATGGGGCAGGGCTGGGCCAGCACAGGCAGGTGGGTGCCAAGTAGCAAGGGCAGATCCAGCTGCAGGGAGTCCAGATCAGCCTGGGAGCAGGAAAAATGCCGGGCTGGGGATTGAGCAGGAAGCAGAAGGGAACTGGGGAGAAGTGGAAGAGCTCGGGAAAGGGAGAAATGCGAAGGGGTGCAACAGGCACTGGGCACACTGTCACTGGGAGGCTGCACTTCCCTGCCCCTCTGGAGGATGGACCCCACAGCTGCTGGGACCCCATCTAGGCAGGGGTGGGTGCATGGGGAGAATCAGAGACCCCCATCTACAGCATCCAGCCAGCCCAACGGCGGCTGTGAGGAGAGATCCAAGCCTGAACCAGTGGGGGCCCATCCTGCCAGCATCTGCTTGTATGGGGGAGTTGGACCCACGACACTGTATGGGGTGGGGCAGATATACGGGGAGATCAGGTCCCCACCTCAGGGTGCTATGAGGAAAAAGAGAGTCCCGCAGCTACCAGGAGCATCCAGACAGGGCCTAGGGGTAGGGGAGAGACTCCCACATTTACAATGTGCATCCAGGTGGGACCTGGCGGGAAAGAGTCCCACGTTTACAGGGAGCATCCAGACAGGACCCGGGGTAGGGGAGGACCAGAGCACTGTGTGTCCACCGGATCTGTCCAAGCCACACTCCGGGACCTCAGGGCCTCATATAGCCCGCCGAGATACCATCTCGGCACCCACGGGCCGTGCGCGCGCCGGTGAGGACATCAAGGGCGTGGAGGATCCCAGCTGCCCGGCGGGAGCACACGGACGACGGGGCGGCGGCGGTTCCTAAGGAGTTAAGAGCTGTCACCGCCCCAGTTCCGCCCTGCCGGTGCCAGCGCTTGGGGCGGCGGAGGCGCAGCGCCGGGCCGCGGCGGGGCTCGGGCAGCTGCCGCTGCACCGCTACCGGGCCATGAGCACCGCCCGTCCCTCCCCTCCCCGTGCCGCCGCCGCTAGCCTCGCCGCGGAAACCGGGGAGTGTGGGAAGGCGGCGGCGCCCCGGCGGCGGGGCTGCCCCGCGGGGATGTGAATGGCGCTGGGGGTGCTCGGCGGGACCGACATGGAGTGGGAGAAACTGCCGCGGCGGCCCGGAGAGGGCGAGGGGGAGGCGGCGGCGGGGCCCTGGCCGGGCTGCGGGCGGCTGCGGCCCTCCTCGTACCGGGCGCTGCGCAGCGCCGTCTCCACCCTGGCGCGCATCGACGACTTCTACTGCGAGAAGATCGGGGCCGGCTTCTTCTCTGAGGTCTTCAAGGTACGCGGGGCGGGGATGGCGAGGCAGCCCGGCGGGTTTGGGTATCCCCCGGGGCCTGGCCAGGCCCCCGGCGGGGTGCGCGGGGCGGGGGGGGATCGCGGGGTTGGAGGGGGGGGGGTCTGCCCCCTCGGTCCCGGCAGCCGTGCGAGGTCAGGGTGGGATGTGTTGCGGCGAGGACCGGGGGAGCCCCGTCCCCACCGCGGGTGTTGTGGCTCCGTCCCTCCGCGCGGGGGGAGGGGAGCGCCGGCTCTGTTTACAGCCCGGGAAGCGGAGCGCTCCGGAGCGCGCGGCGTGGGTCACAACGGGGCCGCGTGGGGTGGCGGGCACCCCGGTCCCGGGAACCCCTGTTAACGGCCTGGAGCCCCGAGCCCGCCAGGCCCAGGTGTGCCTGTGTCGGGGGACGCGGGCAGTGTTTGCAGCCGTCCGAGGAGGTTTCCAGCGTCGCTGGGCCTGCGGCAGCCTGCGCGGGCAGGTGGGTGTGCGGGTGCCCCCGGGAGCCGCCCGAAGGTGACGGGTCTGGGGGGGAGGTGGGGTGCGGTAAGAGCAGCGCAGGGGCTGGTCCCCGGCTGGGACCCTGGAGCTGCCTTTGTCTGGGTCCTCTCCGGGACAGCCAGAGTGGGGATGCCCGTGTGTGGCCCACACCCAGGCTAGGGGTGCGTGGGTGCTGGTGGGGAGCTCGGGGCCCCGACAGTGCGGCAGAGGTGTGCGGTGGGGGTACCCTGCCAGCCCCGCGCTGCTGCCAGGGCTGAGGGGCTGTGCCCTGCCTCGCTGCCATGGCCGCCCTCCCTGCGCCGTGGAGAGGTGTGTGCACGTGTTGTTTTCATCCTCGGCAAAGCTGTGGGCAAGGACTGCCCTTAAGTCGTGTTTCTAGTAGCCTCACCTCCCTCAAAGAGCAGCTTTGGGCTGGGCAGCATAAGCCGAAAGAACAGCAGGACATCCACCGTGTCCCACCACAGTCGCTGGGGTCCCGGGAAGCACTGTGCTGTGTCCCCTGCGTGGGATCGTGCTCCCAGGTGCAGCGCAACTGGGCATCAACATCCCAGCAGGACTGTGGGGTCCATCTCTAGCCCTACCACCTTTCCCCACTCAGCCGGGAAACCCCAGACCCAGCTCCTCTAGAGCCACAAGAGAGGTGTCCTGTGCGGGGCTGTGGCGGGCGTGCAGAGGGGTCCCTCTCCTCTGTGCTTCCTCCTGCCCCTCCGGAGCTCTTGCTGGCCAGGTTCCTGCTATTGATCTCTGGCTTGGAGCGCACAGCAGCGCCTTGGAGCAGAGGGAGGCATTTAATAATGTCAGGCGTGGATACAGCTCTTTAATAATGGATGCTCCTGTGTCTCTGCCAGGCCGTGGTCTCTCCTTGTCTTGCTGTTTCTGTTTTCCCAGGCCCTGCAGGAGCCACAAAATGCTCCTTCTCTCACCCGTTGTTGTGGGGCCACTTGCGTGTAGGATTTGGGGGACTGGTGGAGGTGGGGGGGTGGGAGTGTGATCAGGCGGCAGGAGCCAACATGTGTGCGTGCCGGAGAGGAGGCAGGGGCAGGAGGGGTCCAGATGGGGCTTTGTGCTCGTGTGGTGGGTTGAGTCCAAGAGCTCAGCAGGATGGTGGGGCAAGCCTGGGATCTGAGCTGGGGTTTGGCTGCCTGAGCTTGCGAGGAGGATGGAGCTTGGCAGGGCAGCACAGGACCCGTTTTCCTCCCACCTCCCTTGTTCCTGCTGTTGCTTTCCATGGCTGTGGGCACTTGCAGCTCCCTGCTCTGTGTGGCTGCTGAGTCCTGCCTCATTCCAGCCTTGGTGGGTGTGGGGGACAGGGAGGGGAGCTCCTGTCCCTAGACAGGTAGCTCAGCCCTGGTGTGCAGATGAGCCAGGCAGGTTGTGTCTGACTGGCACAGGTGTCCAGCTGTCTTCCCAGCATTAAAGCCAAAGGGCTCAGCATGTCTGAGCCCTGGTGTCCCAAGCTAGCCTTTGGGTTGAGCCTTATCATGCTCCAGCCAAGTGCTTCTCTCAAAAAGGCTATCCGGAGCGAACAGGAGGGACCCGTGATGAAAAGCTGCCCTTTTCCCAGGGGGTTGTTCCCAGCTGTTCCTCTCTGTGCTGCAGAGCTGGGCTATTTCCTTCTGGAGCAGCTGGTTCTCATTGCCTTCCCCTGTGCACCAGGCCTACCTGTTTTTTCAGGTACACAGACATTGCAGCGAGCTGCCTCTCCATCTCTGCTGAGCAGATCAAGCCAGGTGTGTTTGTGCCAGTCATTTTCTCCAGCCTTTAAACCACTGTTGCATCTTTTCGCCAAATCCCTCTCTTAACCTTCCTGTGTGCAAGTCTGCAGCATACACAGGAGCTGCAGGCAGCATCCTGGCTTCACTCTCCTGGGGGCTGTATCAAGAGATCTTCACTCATCCAGATCTGCACCTTATGCCCTATTGGAGATGCTGCTTCCCAAGCTCTTCAGTGTGCACAGCCCAGTGCCCCATTTCCACAGTGCTGGGATGGGAATTAGCATCTCCCAGCACGGACAATGCTCAGGAGAAGGCTTTGGCGTCACTGTCACCTGCCCATCTCTGCTCTCTTCCCCACCAACCTTTGAGATTTTGTATTTACTCCCAATTTGCCAGTGCAACTAATGACACAACTCTCTCCCTCTTATCTGCTGCCCTTCATCAGTGGACCTTGCCTTGTTTTACGAAGGAGGGTGGAGCAGTGTGACACAGATGGAGAAACTAAGGCAGGCAGAGAGGAAGTGAATTTGCCGAGGTCAGCCAGTCGCAGTGAGGCCAGGAGCAGCTCTGGCCCTGCTGTCACTGCTCCGGAGCCCCAGGCGCTGGAAACACGTTGTGCTGACTAGTCTAGGACCAGCTGGCATCTCTCCTGTGCTGTCACGGGGTGTGCTCCGGCCTTGCTGATGAGGGGTGGCAAAGCCACGCAACGCTGGCTCTGCCCGGGTTCCTGGTATGCCCATGGTGCTGCTCCGGGGACCGCAGGAGGTGAGGGCTGATGATGCTCAGGTGTTCATCGGGAGCGGGTTCTGCATGCCCTGCTCCTTTTCCTTCCGCGCAGGAACTCAGTCTTAACCAATTTTGCCTTTTCCATGCAATAAGCAGGTTTTCCAGTCCCACCCGGTAAAAGACCTGTTGTGCTACTGGGATTTTTATGAACTCAGGTGCAGCCATTGTAGGCGGCTGTGGGATTACCAGTGGTGTTGCTAGGTCCCTTTCTTGCCCTCCCATGTTTTGCTGCTGGTCTGTCTGGGGCAGGGTGTGTGGGATGATGTCCCTGTGTGTCTGTGCCTTGCCTGTGCTGTGGCAAGGAAAGGTGCGCTGAGTGGGGCTATGTGTGAGCCTGTCCCCAGTGTAGGGTGGAGGGGGGCTGGCTGCAGAGGACCCCCCGGGGGGGGGGGGGGGGGGGGCCTTCACTCCATGTCTAGACAGGATTGCCGGCTGTGGGGAGGGAGCAGGCCGTCTGCTCGCTCTGATTAGCATGCTCTTTAAATAAGATTCTAATTTCCGCTGTTAAAAGAGCTCAAATCCCTTGTGCCCAAGCTGGGGCTGCCGCCAGCCCTGTCCCATCCCCCAGCCCTGTGTGCTGGCAACAGATGGGGGACTGACACACCATGGCACCCCGGCTCAGCCGTGGTACCCTCATGAAGCTACCAACGGGGGGGCCGGATGGGGTGCTGGTGGGCACCTGCAAGGGGCGAGGGCTTGCCTGGCTCCTGGGTGGAGGCCGGAGGCTTGTCCTCCGCCCCGCACCCCGGCAGGGCTGCCC
Source organism: Athene noctua (assembly GCF_965140245.1). Classification (NCBI taxonomy): domain Eukaryota; kingdom Metazoa; phylum Chordata; class Aves; order Strigiformes; family Strigidae; genus Athene; species Athene noctua. The sequence goes on from NC_134077.1 coordinate 11,986,487, forward strand.
GCCTGAGCTCAGCTCTGGGGAATGCGCTGGGATTCCTGGGCGCCATGCCAGAGCACGGAGAGGCGAGGGGGGACAACGTCCTGCCCAGGGAGGCTCTGCTGCCCGCTGTCTTCCCCAGACAGCGGCAGGGAAGGAAACTTCTCTTAGTAAGGAGCTGTGTCCTGCCTGGGGTCGTGGCTTGTGAGGCTCCCAAGGGCAGCCAGGGCCCTGGGCTGGTGCTAGCGCCTGGCCAGACTGGATAAACTGGCCAGCGTCTGTGGGAGGCCGTAGGAAGCCCAAGCGGCTGGCCTTGAGCCACAGAGCGTGAGGGGGAGATGGCAGGACGGGGCCTTGCAAGCAAGCTCAGGACGCCAGGTGCCCTCGAGGAGGTTGTGTCCCATCTGCATGGCGCTGGGGCTGTCCTAGAAGCTCCTGGAGCCCTCCCTGCCCCGGGGGACAGAGTCCTGGAGCAGAGCACCAGGGCAGGGCTGTGCTGGCTGGGGGCTCCTGGGTTCCCTGGGAGAAATCCTAGGGAAGGGGCTTTCATCAGACCTTCCCCCCCCCCCCCCCAGGCTGCCTCTCCTCCAGGATTAAGGCGTTAGATGCTGCGTGGCTACACTCAGTACTGACCCAGCCTATTGCAATGGGGGGAGGCTTGTTAACGAGCAGTTCAGCCATGGGCATGTCACAGCAATGTGGGGCTGAGCGAGTGCCTGCCGGGGGCTGCTCTCTGATGCAGGGATGCTGCTTCTGGCAGGGACCCAGCCAGCCCCACGATACGTAGCCATCGAGTGCCAGCGCCTTGCATGCTGCCCGGCGTTCCCGTCGTGGGCGTGTGGTGCCAGAGCCTCGCCGCCTGGAGCCATCCTGGTGGGGCTGAGCCTGCCAGCGCTGTCGAGCCCAGGTCCTGGTGCCTGGCAGCTGCTGGTGCCAGCCAAACCAACCAAGCCTGTCCTGCCAGCCCCATGTGGCTTAGAAAGGGAAGGCAGCACTGCCGTGGGTGAGCTGAGTCCAGAGCACTGGGCTTTGCTGGGCACGCCACAGGGTTGGTGGATTCTGCTGGCCTCAGTGGGGCTCTGGCTCTGCAAGGAGCTGGAGGAGCAAAGGGAGACACTTCCCACCCTGCTTTGGCCAGGGAGGTCCCCTCCCTAAAGCTCCTACAGCCACCAAAGCCAGGCTGGGAGCCCCGTTTCTGTGTCTGGTGCTGCCTCCAGCTGCCCTGCGTGTGGAGATGAGGCAGAGGGAAGACAGCAATAGTGGTGATACAGTGGGGATGCTCCTTGCTCTGCCTGCTGGTGCACTGGGATGGGGCTAGCAGCAGTACCAGGCACTGCAGGGCAGTGATGGGGTGGGGTGAGCAGGGTGGTAGGCACCAGGAGGACCTGGGTGCCATTAGATGGGACAGCTTGGGTGCACACAGCCATGCTCCCTGCAGCAGGGACTGCACCATCACCCTGGGGTAGACTCTCCCCAAGCCCAGGAGCTTTGTCCAGTGCTCAGCAAGAAGGAGGTGTGGGGAAATGCATCCTCCCTTCTCCCCACAGTGTGGTGGAGGGGCCAGGATGGGGTCTCATGGTGGCAGGTGTCAGGGGTGTCCCCTCCTGACTCATCCAAGGTCTGTCTTGATCTCTGCTGCCAGGTGGACCCTGCCCACAGGCCAGGGGTTCTGGCTGGCTGCCTGGTGCTGGCTGGAGGGGTGCCCAGGGGCAGGGGGCTGCCAAATTATTTGGAGCTTCCCCATGAACTCAGTGAGTTGGTGGTGGCAGGGTGGGGCCGTCTAGGCTATTGCCTCTTGCTTCCACTCAGCCTGGGGCTATTTTGGCCTTGGTGCACCCAGACATGTAGAGGGATCTTTATAAAGCATAATTTCTCCCGCAGGCCCTTTGCGGGGGTGGGGGGGTGGGGGGGAAGCCGCTGCCAATCCCCTGGGTATTGGGTGCTGGATAGGTCCCTGTCTCAGCGTACACCTCAGGACAGCTGCTCCCCAAAGCAATGAGATTGAAGCAAAAAAAAGCTGCTCCCCAAAGCAATGGAAGAGAGCCCCAGAGAGCCCAGTCTGCCAGCCTCCCCACGTTGTGATGGAGACAGGGGCCAAGCAGTGAGCAGGATGGGGGGTGCACTGGGAACCCTGCCTCCAGGCAGACCCCCATGTTTTGCCCAGTGAGGTGATCCCTGAGGCAAGGGGGTGGCCAGAGGCTGGCACTCACACAGCAGCCTCAACCAGCATTGACTAAAAAGGAGAGAAGCAGGGAGCTGACGGCAGCACCAAGGAATGCCTGCGCCTCCGTGCACAGTTTGGTGTGTGCTGGGGGGCAGCTGGGATCCGCCGAGTTGTCCCCCAATACTGGCTGCTGTTCAGAGGGGGTCCCATCCCACCCCCAGCACCCACTCAGGAGGGGACCCTCAGCACCAGTTTGGCCCCTCCCCAGCATGGTGCTGGGGCAGGGGAATCCATGCTCATCCCTCACCCTGCACGTGCCAGGGGGCTGCAGAAGGACAGGGGTGTCCGTGCTTGGCCGCACTCCCAGCTGCTGTTCCTGGCAGGGGGACAGGCCCCCCTGCTTACATGACAGCGTCAGGCTGGGGCCAGATAATTATACAGCCTTGTCTGAGCGCTGTACCCTGCCAGACTGGGGTCATGCGCTGGGGCGATGTTGGCCAACCATGGGGCTAGTTCAGGGGGGCAATGTGCCCCCGCTGTCCCATGCTGGTAGGGTCTGGCTGGGTGGTATTGGCCCAAAAAAGCACTCCTGGTGCACCCCAATCCTGCTGCTGCCTGTCCTTCCCGCAGGGTTGAGGTCACAGCTTGTAGGAGCTGCCATTGCCTCTCCAGGAGGGCTGGCCGGTGTAGTGGTGTTGGGGGCATGATGAGCAGGGTGCTCTGGGGAGGATGGGGATGTGCATCATCAGCACTAGGGGTCCTTGGCGCTGTGCTGGGAGAGCCCTCCCTAGCCCTAACAGTCCCTGGGGTGCCCCATGCCTCAGCTGCATGGGGTCCTCAGCTCCTGCTTCTAGGACTGGGGTGTATGCTGGGTGCATGCTGCTGTCTGGGGGGGCTGCAGAGACACGTGGGGCTCAGCCTCCCTTTCCACCCCCCTCCAGGTGCGGCACCGCCAGTCGGGGCAGATCATGGTGCTGAAGATGAACAAGCTGACCAGCAACCGGGGCAACATGCTGCGGGAGGTGCAGCTGATGAACCGCCTCTCGCATCCCAACATCCTCAGGTAGGACCTGCTCCCCCGCTGCCATCCCCATTGCATCCCCGTTCCCTAGCCTGGGATGTTTGGAGCTACCACCAGCCCTGGATGAGCTCCTGGGGCTGGTCCCTGCTGCGGTCACCCTCAGGTCCCCTCTATCTCGCAGGTTCCTGGGGGTGTGTGTGCACCAGGGACAGCTTCATGCACTGACAGAGGTGAGAGCGGGGCAACTGCCATGAGTCTTGGGGTTCCCACAAGCCTGGGGAGGGACACAGTAATGGCTGTGGGAAAACTCTCTCAGTCCGTGGTGCATGCGCAGGGCAAGGTCTACTGGGAGGCTGTGCCGTGGGGTGCTTGGGGGATGCGGTGGGATGAGAAATGGCCATCCAGCATTATGGAGGGAGGTGGGGCACAGTGATGCAATGGCCTGGCTCTTGCCATCAGTACATGAACGGTGGGAACCTGGAGCAGCTGCTGGACAGCCCTGTGCCCCTCTCCTGGTCTACACGTGTCAAGCTGGCCCTCGACATCGCCCGTGGCCTGCGCTACCTGCACTCCAAGGGCATCTTCCACCGTGACCTCACCTCCAAGGTACAGGATGCTCTAAGGCATCATGTTTACTTTGTCCCATACCCACGTTGCTGCCCCAGGCATGGCTGGCTGGGGAGCAGGAGGCTGTGCTGTGCTGGGGCATCCCAGTGGCCAGTGAGGCAGGGCTGGTGTGGTTGGTGTGACTGGGGTCCTCCTGTGCCCCCAGAACTGCCTGGTGCGTTGCGAGGCCAACAGCTACACAGCTGTAGTGGGTGACTTCGGCTTGGCAGAGAAGATCCCCACCTACAGGTGCGTGGGCAGCGTCCACCCCTCTGTCCCCATCCTTGGAGTAGGGGGGGTTCCAGCCAACTCGGAGCAGGAGCTGGGGAAGGGTGGACATTTGGGATGCAACTAGAAGGGCAGGGATGGAGGGTGGTGGGGGTGATCCCCAACAGTGGTGGCTCGGGGCAGATGGACACATTTGGGGTTGGCTGAGAGGGGCTGGAGAAGGGGATGGTGTGGGTGGTGAGAGATGAGTTTGCAGGATGCATGGAGGAGGGTTAGCTGCGGAAGGGAGATGGAGATGGTTATTTGGGCTGCCCCAGTGGGAAGATGGGGGTTGGACAGGGACAGGGGACTGTGGGCATCCCCTGATCTCCTGCCATGTCCCCCAGCGAGGGCAGTGAGAAGGAGCCACTGGCTGTGGTGGGCTCCCCATACTGGATGGCGCCTGAGGTCCTGCGAGGGGAGATCTACAACGAGAAGGTGAGGCTCCCTGTCTGCTTTGTGTGTGGGGCTTTATCCAGGCTTGCACTGCCAGCAGTTTGCAGGATTTGCAGCCCTGTGGGCGTTCGGGCACACAGAGGGCAGGAACTGGGCATCCCTCTGGTGGCGAGGAGGGAGGGCCCCCAGCGTGGCTCCACAGGGAGGAGGGAGGCTGTGAGTTTACAGAAGGGTGGGCACGTTGCCTTGGGGCTGCAGGGCCCCGCCATGACTCCCTGCTCTCTGCAGGCCGATGTGTTTGCATACGGCATCATCCTGTGCGAGACCATCGCTCGTGTCCCTGCTGACCCCGACTACCTGCCCCGCACTGAGGTGACTGACAGGGACAGGGAGGGAGGGAGGGTGCGTGGTCAGCAGCATCAGGGCTGGGACCACTTCACCAAATGAAGGGGACCATCCTGTGCTGGCAGAGCCCCATGTGCAGGAGCTGCCCTGCATCTTGGGACAGGGGTGCTGTGTCCCAAATGCTGCCCAGAGAGGGATGCTCTCTGCTAATAATCCTGTCATCAGAGCCTGTAGTCAGTATGGGCGGGAGAAGGGGACAGTTGGATTCAGGCAGAGAGCATGAGGGATCTGTGTCCCCGCATCCCCCAGCATTGCCCCAGCTTGGGGTGCTGCCAGGTCCGCAGCCCTGGGTGACACGCAGTCAGTGTGGGGAGGGGGCCAGGCCATTCTGGGTCCCTCGGGCCATGTGGTGTCCCAAGGGACCCAACCTCACTTCTCCTCTTTTCCCTGGCGCAGGATTTTGGTCTGGATGTCACCACTTTCCGCACCATGGTGGGAATTGACTGCCCATCAGCCTTCCTCCAGCTCGCTTTCCACTGCTGCAGTGTGAGCCTCCCACCTCTGCTGCCCTTCCCTGCTGGGGCAGCTGGGCAGGACAGGCAGCCTTGCCTGCGCAGGGGAAGAGGCAGGGAACTGCCTTTGCTGGGCAGTGCTCCCCGGGGTGCTTAGGAGACCTCAGACCTGACGGGAAACCCCTCCTACCCACAGATGGAGCCCACCTCTCGCCCCTCGTTTCTGGAAATCACGCAGTGCCTGGAGGACATCCTGCAGCACCAGCCAGATGTGGAGTGCACCGGCGCCACTCTCTTCAGCATCGGGGAGAGCCTGCCCACACCTGGGATGGCAGCCACGTTCAGTGGTATGTGGGTGTCCCAGGGACGGGCTGTAGAGGGGTTCAAGGAGGGGGTATGTGCAATGTCCTACCCTACCTCAGCAGCTGTAGGGGAAGGAGACAGGGGTTGCTTGAGGTCTGTAGGATGGAACCAGTCGCTGTTCCCCTCTTGGAGTGCACCCTAAGGCTGTTGGGTGCCCCATAGCACCCCTCAGTGACAGCTGCTGGCAGCTGCTGACCCACTCCTATGCCCATGCTCAGGGAGGGCAGCTGAGCCTGCCAAACAGTCGCCCCTGCGTGAACTGGGAACACAGCACCTGCAGCCGGACCAGCGCCTGTCCCGCAGCCAGTCTGACATGTTCTCCCCGAAACTGCCTGCCCTGCCGCATTCACTGGAGCCTTACGGCGGGGCCAGGACCAAGGAGACACCCCCACGCGTCAACCCCTTCTCCCAGCGTGAGGACCTAAAGGGGGGGAAGATCAAGCTCTTCGACACGCCGAGCAAGTCAGTCATCTCGCTCACCTTCAACCTGCCACCCCCCACCCTGGTCCAGCTCGACACGCCCATAACGCCCGAGCCTGCCGTGGAGGTGCAGTGCGACTTCTCGGCCCCTGCCACCAGCCCCCGCAAGTGCCACTCGCTGCCCGCCTCCCCTGAGCTGCCCCACCGGGGGGACCAGGTGGGGTCTCTCCATCTCACTGACGACTCCCAGCCTCCCACCCTCGTTCCTCCCCCAGCTTGGGAACGAGCCACACCATTCAACCCTGGGGCGGAGGAGCGGATGGACTGTGGCCCCGACAGCCCTGAGCCGCCACAGCCCCTGCCACTGCTGCCCAACAGCAACTTTATCCGCACAGCATCCTCGGGCGCCCGACCCTGGCAGATGGAGCCACAAACACCCAGCGGGCTCAACAACAACCACGAGGTGGTCAGCAAACCCCTGGCTTGGGGCAGCGGGCTGGAGCATGGCTTCTCCGAGCTCAGCATCCCCTGCGCGGCGACGCTGGAGCGGACGGAGCGCGTGGCCATGCTGCCCGGGCACGGCTCCAGTGCTGTGGAGCAGGATGACGTGCTGCCCTGCCCAGGCTGCTGCCTGAGTCCCTTCAGCTTCACCTCTGTCTGCCACCGGCCGGCACCCAGCCCACCCCGCTACCAGAACCTCAACTGCGAGACCAAGAGCCTCCTCTGCCATGACCGGAGCCCCCACCAGAAAGCCGTGGGGCCAGTGCTGGCAGAGCCCAGCCTGAAGCTGCCAGAGGCACAGTCGTAGTGCCGGGGAGCCCTGGGGGGCCGGGCTGCATCCAGCTGCCCCCCAGACCCCTCTGCAGCCCCAACACTGGGCAGCCACAGGAGCCCGGCATGTCCCCACGGTCTGCCTTGGCTCGCTCTGTGTTTGGTGGCCACTGGTGGCCACGGTGCCCCATGCCATGGCCGCCAGAGTGCTGCCTAGGCGTTTGGGCACCTGTCCCACCAGAATCAATCTTGGGGATTTGTGGGGACCCCTGGGGATAGGCTGGGGTCCCTGCTGGGGACTGAAGTGCAATAACACCCCTGCTCTGAGCACGCATCCAGGGCTCAAACCCTGAATGCAGGATTTCTCTTCCCCAAGGGCTCACTGCTTTGTGGGCTCTCACAGAGAGGTGTGCAATGAGCTTGCTCCTCCAGGAGAACCAGGAGCTCCCTTACTATCCCCCAAGTTGGGGGATGAGCAAGGCTGGGCTGGGGGTGGAGGGGTCAGTGTGTTTATGTTTTTGTTGGGGAACCCTGTGGGGCTGGGGGGATGTCCCCATGCTCCTCTGATGCAGGGAGAGGCGTGAAGGGGGTTGGGAGATGGGCAATGCCCAGGGTACAGTGCAGGGGGAAGACTGCCAGTGCTTGAGTTGCCTGTGCTCACCCAGCACCAATAGCTGAGTGCTGAGATGTCATGGCACGCCGCTTCCCAACACATGGGTTTGGGAGCGGGATGCTGGCAGAGGGGCCAGGTGCCATCCTGGCACTGGGGGAAGGGGCTGGTGAGCAGCATGGCCAGGCTGCCCAGCCCCTGTCAAGGGTGGGAGCCGGCTTTCCTCCCTCCCGCACAATGCACTGGTGAATGCAGAACTCTTGTGGGTTTTGTTTTTAATGGCTAGGAATATATACCCAGCTTATTTAAAGTGTTCAGTAAAAACAATGTCCTAGTAGCTCAGACTCCTGCTTCTGTCTCTTGGATGTGCGTCAGACACAGAGGGGAGCCCGGCCCCGAAAGGTTGCACAGACTTGCCTGGGGCTGCTGGGAGCCCCTTGGGGACCACAAGCCAGCCTGACTCAGACCAAGATCTCAGTGGCCCTAAAGTGACCTTCTTGGCTGAAATGGCTTTGGTCAAATTCCCATTTATAATTTAGGTTCTTTGGGTTTGTGCCCTTGAGTTCATGTTTGTGGTGGCACACAAGAAAGCAAAGAGCAGACAAACTCTTACTCTTTATTGCCACAAAGTCAGCCAGCGGACAAGAGAGAGGAGTGACATGTGCCACCTCCGAAAAGCCTGCCTTTAACACCCTTTTGCTCTTCAAGCAGGCTAATTCACATACCAGTTAATCAACTATATATGGCACACACGACCCCATAATAAACCAAGAGCGTTTTTGCCTGGTTGAACATGACTTCCTCTGCTCTTGCCTGGCTGCAATGTTATATCAGGGCTATTTTGCTTAATCTTTGCATGTGCACGTGTGTAATAACTATTTAAAGTCCTGACTACTTGTCTCACAAAGCATCAGCCACTGCAAGTGCCGGATTTGCTTTTGAAAGGCACCATCACATCATACGATCCTAAACGTCATTGCTCTACTTTCTAATTAGCAAAAAAAACCCCACCACCACCACAGGCACCAGACTGTTCAGGTGCAGCTTCCCGCCTTGGGCACCGAGGCTGTTGCTTGCCTGAAAGCCGTGGCCAAGCTGCTTCTGCAGTAGGGCCAAGCAGAAAGTCTCTGCTTTGGGGAGGGGATGTGGCTGGGTGTGGGGCTGTGCTGTCCCCTACTGCCATGTGCTTGCATGCCAGCACCACAGTGTGCTCCGTGCTAGGGATGCTGTATGGCTGCAGCACTGAGCTCAGGGCTTGCCCCACTGTGTGGCCGGGTCAAGGCTCCCCATTGCACACCAGCCCCTGTGCTCAGGAAGACCCAGCATACCCCATGAAGGTGTGGGTCTGAGCTGTGGGGCCTGTACTGCTCTGCTGAAGCACATCAGCTGAGGGGGAACGGCCACTGCCGCTGCCTCCCCCAGCCTGGGTGGTGGCAGAGCATCACTGGTCATCTCTGGGAAGGACCTGGGCAGCGCGTGTGCAGGAGTCTGTGAGATGGAAGGGGGTTGCTTGCGTGGATGGGACATGCCAGGCAGGAGAGCAGCGAGGCTGAAGCAGAGGCAGAGCAGGGTGGAGGTGCTGCAAGGGAAGGCACAGAGTGAGGGTGAAGGTGAGGTGCTATCCAGCCTCTGCTGCATGTATGGGTTTCCCCCATCTTGTCCCTTTTCTGCACCACAGCTTGTGGGGGGTCTCTTGAGCCTACCACAGACCAGCGGCTCCCATGGCAGCGAAGGGATGGAGGCAGCCTTCTTCTAGCACTGAGAGGTGCCTGCATCCCTCCCCCTTTCCAAGGGAGGGGGTCAACCTGCCCGCGCAGAGATCCAGGCTCCCCACTTTCCTCCATGCACACCCCACAGGCCCCACACACGCCACTGTTCAGCAGAACATGGCATGGGCACACTCACCACAGAGGTGCTGGGGCCAGAGTCCATCATCACATGAAAGGGGAGCTCGGACCCGCTGCCTTCTCGCAGATCCAGAGGTGCAGGTCTTCGGGACCAGCACACTGGGCAGGTTTGATGTTTCCACGGCTTATTACAGCACAGGATCCATTCGACTTTGACTGCCACGGTCTGGATGGGGAAACGACACACTGGGGGGCTGCCACTGACTTACCCACCACCTTCTGCCAAGGCAGCACGGCTGCCTTTTGTACGCTCACACATGAGGGGTTGAATGCTGCAGTCAAAGCGGGGATCCCCCAGTCCTCCCCTGATTTCACAGTCTGAAGCCTCAGCCAATGCATCCCTGCCCTTCCTAGGCAGGCTGAGAAACCCCTCTGCAAAAGTTTGCATCGCTTGCGACTCCGCTTAGTCTCCATGCTGCTTGAACCTCAGCCTCGCTGCTGAGGGATATTCCATCCCTGCAGCACCCAGCAGTGGGGAGAGCCTGGTCATCCCCGGGGGTGTGTGGATGCCCAGAGGAGCTGCCCTGGGCCATGGGGCCATGGTGGGGTGCAGACCCCCACATCGGGGGTGAGAATGGAGGGGCAGGCAGTGGGCAGAGACTGGGTACCCAGCACCCGGCCAGACAAGTCTGTTCCTCCCCACTGCTCTCAGACACTGCAGGAGGAAGTGGTGGTGAGCTGGAGAGGGGGTGCACGTGGCGGAGAGGAGCCTGGGACCCTCTGTGGGTGGGAAGTCTTGATTTACCCTCAAGGAGAAACCAAGGAGGCACTGTGGGGGATAGAGGTGTTGCCTAAAGGTTTTTTTCTAGACCCCAAATAAAACTTGAGGTTTCTTTTCTCCCCTCTCGCTGCCTCCTGCTTGTGCATGCCCTGCACATGCCTCAACAAGTCTTGCCTTTCCATTTGCATGGCCTCTAAGCACCTCATCACACCACTGCACCTGCCTCCCCTGGCTTCAGCTGCTTTGGCGCTCTTTGTTGTCCAATGCTTGTGCCTGGGACTGGGTACCAATGGGATGTGAAATGCTTCCTAAAGCCATGCTGGAGGAGAGGGGGTTTTGCAAGAGGCTATGCCACTGGGTACCTTTCATAAAGGGAGCCGTCCACCCAAAACCAGGCGTCTGAGACCTCCTCGCCATCCGGGTCCCCTTCCTCCAGCCAGCCGTAGTCATACCAGGGGAAACTGCTCTTCTGCAGCCCAATCCAGTATGGGATGTCTGCATTCTTCAGAAAGGTCTGGGGAAGGAGAAAAAGGGCCTTTTAGTGGCTTTCCCGTGGTGCCTATGTGCTGCGGTGTTCACAGGGGGTGTTCATCTCCCCAAGGAGCACCTGCGGCTGGAGCTCCTTGGGGCAGGAGAGCTAGGCAGCCCTGGTGCCCTGCTCCAGCTCAGGCAGCATCCAGGGATGCCAGAGCCTCTATGCCCCATGCACTGCCACCCACATGCTCCAGAGATCAGCCTTGCACCTTCCAATGTTTTGGTAGGCCAGGGGCCTGCAGAGGGGTGGTGGCCCACCTGGGGAGCCCAGGGCTGGATGCACCAGCTCCTGCCCTCAGCTCCCCCAGTACCCTACCGGCACGGTCCAGCGACTCCAGGATTTGGTGACCAGGAGCTGAGAATATTTCCTCTCGCACTCATCTCTACTGTCCTCCCATGTCTTCTTCTCCGATGAGATGAAGAGGCACTTGCCCCTGTACAGCAACCAGCCCGAAGGGCAGCAATCTGGGGGCAGGGGGACATCTCAGGTACTTGCTCAGCCACAAATGCCCTGAAGAAGGGACCAGGAACAGACCCACATCTTCCCAGCAGACATCATAGGCTCAGCCTCCGCTCCAGGTGTAGCTTCAGCTTTTAGACCACCCTGTCCCCACCATGTGGCCAAAACAGCCAGTGCTCATGCCTTGGCACTGCACCTGCTGAGGGGTGTCAGCCCCCTGGGGCACCCCATCCCTGCTCTGCCATCGTCCTACCTATAGCCGTGCAGGAGCGCAGGATGGCCACAGTGCTCTCGCTGTTGTTGAGTTTCCCCTGCACCTCCTGCATCTCCTTCTCTGTCTTCCCCAGGACCCCCATGACGCGCCCCAGCTCAGCGTTCAGGCTCCCCAGCTCCAGCCGGCTGCTGTTGCCCTCTCGCCACGCTCGCTGCAGCTCCGCTCTGGCCCACGCCAGCTCCAGCCGCGCCTGCTCCAGGCTCTGCTGCCGCACGCTCACCTCCCGCTCGAGGCGGCCCTGCTCGGCCGCGTGCTCACGGGAAGTGTCCTGCAGCCTGCGGGTGACCTGCCAGTCTGGGGACAGGGTGGGTGAGCTGGGGCACAGGAATGGGACAGCCCGGCCAGGGGCACATGGGACTGAGCCTTATCAGGGGATAGGATGGGCAGGGCAAGGCGGGGAGGCATCTGTGCTGGGTGGGAAAGGATGGGGAAGAAGACATGGCAGTGGGAAGTGTACGGTCAGGAAGTGGGCAAGATCTGGCAGGGGAGAGCAGGGCAAGGCAGGACAGAGTGTAGGAGCAGACAGTGCAGAGCAGGGGCAGGGAGGGTGCAGCAATACGAGGCTGGGCAACATCTGGAGGGGAAGGGAAAGGAGCAGAAACGAAGAACAGGGTGGGGAAGGTGGATGATGGAAGGGAAGGGAGGTACCCATGATATGTGAGGTATACAGGCCACATCGTGACAGACAGGGCAGAGGGACCCAGCCATGAGCAGTGTGCATGGGCATGCCTCTGTTCACCTCCCTCTTCAACCACGGCACCCACCCCAGCCCAGCTGCCTCCCTCTCCCCATACTGCCCAGCCACCCCCAGCCCCAGAAGTGCCCACCAGCCAAACTCACAGCAAGCCCCCAGGGCCACAGTGGCCACCAGCAGCAGGAGGCAGGTTGCCAGCAGCCCCACACGGATGCACCACCGCCAGGACCAGCGTCCTGTAAGACATAACCAACCACAGGCATCAGCTGGTGAGCCAGGAAACTCCCTGCAGCCCCCAGACCTCCCGCCTGCAAGCAGTGGCGTGGTAGCATGGTGGCACAGGTGGCATGGAGTAGGCGCTTCCTCTCTTCAAGAATGGGAGTGGGAGCACCCCAAATCACCACCCACTACCCACACCAGGACTTCCCGGGGTCCCCTGGGCTCCAGCTGGGCACTCACCTGGGCTGGGCTGGGCCCCAACCCCATCCTGCCCCACCGGTGCTGGCTGCATGTTCTCGTAGGGGCTCTCTGCCTCATCCATGCCGAGGGCTGTTCAAGGAAGGCAGGGGAGAGCGGTTGAGTCCACAGGGCTGGGCATGGTGGGGCAGCGCGGGGGGTCCCACAGGCTCTCACCTGCCTCCAGCGCCTGGCTGGCCATGCTCCGGCCCCCCATCACCTTGGCAAACCTCAGGTCAGCATAAACCACACTTTGGGCCATGTGGGGAAGTGCTGAGCAATCCCTGAGCCCTGCTGTCTCCCACTGTGCCCTTGTGATGCCTTTCTGGGATGGTCCTGCTCCCTGGTGATCGAGCTGTCTCAGAGGTACAAAGGAGAAGTGCAGCCAGCGTCTGCAGAAGCAGAAGTTTGATCTGAGCCTTAGCAGATGGGACCAGCGAGGCACGGCTGCGGGTACCAGCACCCTCTCATTGGTCCTAGCACCACCTGCCCAGCCCCTCCCAAGCCCCAAAACTTCTTGTGGTCCCTCTGGGCATGATGCAGGGCCATGGCAGCACAGCCTGAGGTCAGGGCAGTGGCTGAGCAAAGATGGATCCAAATCCCTTGGCCAGGGGAGAGCCGGGGGAGAGCAGGGCCAGCCTGGACACAGGACTACATTGCCTGAGGACAGCCCTGTGGAGGGCTGGAGTTCTTCACAGATGCAGATTTCCCCTCCTGTCCTCTGGGAATGGGAATTTCCCCATGTAGCTTGTGCTGCTGCCTCTCATTCTCTCCTTGGTCCTTGCCTAGAAGACCCCAGCTTTGGCATCACCCCAAGCCGTCGGGCCAGAGTTGCATAGAGCAGTGACACCTGCTCTGCCTTCCCTCCCTGAACACAGCCCCAGCAGCATCTCCTCCTCAGTCCCAACCTACAGCCCGTCAGGGTCTTGGAGGTCTCCACTGAACTGCATGCAGAGAAAGGCAGGTTTCAGAAGGGGCACTGAGTTGGGGACCCACTGGGCACAGCTGGACACAGTCATTTCCTGGGGTAGGACTGGGTGTGCAGGGGTGCTGGTGGAGCACAGCATGGCTAGGCCATTCACCATCACCACCGCAAAGAGCAGGAGAAGTCCTTCGTCACTGGAGAAAGGCAAAAATAAAGGCCAGCTTCAAAGGGGACACGAAGGAGGTTTGGAAAACTAAAAGTTGAATAGCTTCCACTGATTCCGCAGGAAAAAAGATGGAGCATGTCCTCCTGGGCACACAGTGGTCCAGGCACAGGGAGGACATGGTGCTGGCCCAGAGTGATTTATCAAGGGCAAGTGGCACTTGCCTGAACTGCCTGCCTGCTGCCATGGGGGCACTGAGCTGGGGACAAGGGAAGAGCAGAGGGGGCTATATATCATGACCCTTTGAGGTCTGGGACATTGTACTCTGTGGTCTCCTTGCTGGCAGAGTGAAAAGACGTGTCCAGGAGAAGGGGAGAACAAGAGCCCACACTGCAGTGTGGAAACTCATTTTAGGCATTATAGCAAACATTTCTGCATGGCAGTGATGCTCAAAAATCGCTGAACAGAGCACATCCATCCTGAATGCGGCCAGCCCAAGAGCGACCTATTCCCACAAGAAAACCAGCCTCACTCTCCCCTGCTGCAGGGACTTGGGTCTATTCTCAGTAAGCTATTGCAGCTCTGCCCAGCACTTCAACCACGAGCTGCACCATGCTGACACCATCCCAGGGGACCCTGAGAACTTTCGGGGCGTGGAAGGGGACAGGACAGCAGTGCGAGGGCCAATGGCTGTGCGTTCCTGCTCCTCTCTGCTGCATCTCACAGAAAACTTCTGCTTATGCAAAACCAAGCCACACTTCTCCTTTGCAGCAACAAGACAGTGGGCGACCACAGTGGAGCAGGAGCCATCAGCCACTGGGGCAGCCCTGGGCATGGCCCAGAGCGTGGTCTATGCTGACCTGAAATTTGCTGCAGCCCCCCCGCTCACTGCCCTCGCCTGCCCCGCAGCCCCTGATGAGGACGACAGCCCCTATGAGAACGTGCCGCTGGGGCCAGTGTCCGTGGAGCCCAGGCCAGGTGAGAGCCCGGCCATGGCCACCGCTGCGGGGATGCCCCGGCATGGGGTGGGCACTGGGTGGTGACAGCGGGACCCCGGGGTGATGCCCGTGGGCGCTCATCTCTTGCAGGGCGCTGGCCCCGGCGTTGGCGTGTCCCTGCGGGGGTGCTGGCAGCCAGCCTGCTGCTGCTGCTGGTGGCCACCGTGGCCCTGGGGGCTTGCTGTGAGTCGGGACAGGGGCCATGGGGTGGGGGCAGCTGGGGAGGGGGGTCACGGGCAGGGGGCTTGGGGCTAGGTGAGGGCCAGGCTGCTGGTGGTTGTCAGGGCCAGAGGGTGCCTGGGGCTGGTGGTCCAGCTTCTTGCTTGGCCACCCTGAGCTGCCTCCATCTGCCTGCGCTGCCTTCCCCTTGCCTCCCACTGCCTCCCAATGCCTCCCATTGCCTCCCCCTGCCTTCCAACTGTCTGCCTCCCTATTGCTTCTCACCCCCTTTCCATTACCTTCCCATTGCCTGCCACTGCCTCCCATTGCCACCCCTCCCCTTGCCACCGTTGCCCTTCCCACTGCCACCCCCAGCACAGTCTCTGCCCACAGCCAGACACTCTTGGCTCACTCTCCCTTGCGAGGGCCACGCCCTGAGTCCCGTGTGCCCCTGGCCGGGCTGTCCCATCCCTGTGCCCCAGCTCACCCACCCTGTCCCCAGACTGGCAGGTCACCCGCAGGCTGCAGGACACGTCCCATGAGCACGCGGCCGAGCAGGGCCGCCTCGAGCGGGAGGTGAGCGTGCGAGAGCAGAGCCTGGAGCAGGCGCGGCTGGAGCTGGCGTGGGCCAGAGCAGAGCTGCAGCGAGCGTGGCGAGAGGGCAACAGCAGCCGGCTGGAGCTGGGGAGCCTGAACGCTGAGCTGGGGCGCGTCATGGAGGTGCTGCGGGAGACGGAGAAGGAGATGCAGGAGGTGCAGGGGCAGCTCAGGGCCAGCGAGAGCACCGTGAGCAGCCTGCGTGCCTGCGTGAATACAGGTAGGGCTGTGATGGGGTTGGGGGACAGGCAGTGATGCTGCTGGTGAGATGTGGGGGGTGATCCCAGACAGGCTGGGCCCCTCGAGCATCCACAGGAGGCTGAGTGCCTGAGCCGTGCCCCTGCCCCCAGATTGCTGCCCCTCGGGCTGGGTGCTCTACAGGGGCAAGTGCCTCTTCATCTCGGTGGAGAAGAAGAGCTGGTGGGACAGCTATCATGACTGCAGGAGGAGATCCGCTTCCCTGCTGGTCCAAGGCGACTGGCCAACCTGGACGATGCCGGTACAGAGCAGGGGGGCTGTGGCACCCCAGGAGGGTGAGGACAACAGCGGGGCTGGGCAGAGCCCCGTGGAGCCAGCAGCAGCGGCATTTGCCGAGCTGCTGGGGTGGCACTTCAAGCCCTGGGTGCCCATCCTGGCGGGCTGTGGGGAGGAGCATGGCCGGCCCTGGGGCTCCTGGGCAGCAGGTGCGTGCTGGGCATGGGGCAGGCAGTCGACAGCTTCTCTCCCCTCAGCATTTTGTGCAGGCTGATGGTGCCTCATACTGGGTTGGAGCAAGATATACTTCTGAACGGAAGAGGACACCTGTATGGCAGAACAAGGAGTTCAAACTGTAAGTGCTGTTTAATCCCTGTGAGACGCCCCTGGCAAAGGGGCTGATGCTCCAACGAGCAGTGCCCCGAGGGAGGGGCCCCTGGGCAGAGCCCAGCTGCAGTGTAGACTGCTGGGTTTCCAAGTGACATAGCAGGAGGTTGCGGGGAGGAAGTAGCCCTGGGACCTCTGGGAAGGGGAGTCCATGGTGTGGATGCTGCCACTGCCCCTCTAAGACATGCCCTCTCTCCTAGTTATAACTGGAGTGCAGACTGCGGGCTAACAGCTAACGGGTTTATAGATAGTTCAACATGCCTAAAAAAGTACCAGTGGATCTGTGAGCAGCCCCCGAAGCTAAGCAGTACATCTGAGACCCTCCTTCCTCTCCTGGTCAAGGACTGACTGTGCTGCCACCCTGCTTCATCACAGGACTCAGCGACAGGAGCTGGAGTTGCATCCCAAGACCCTCTGCCCTGTGCCCACATTGCCTCAACCGTGTTGCAAAGCACTGGGAAAGAGTGTCTGTATTCTAAATCAAGGCTCATGGAAAACAGGCCTTATTCCCCTCTCTCACATTCGTGTATACACTTATACCACCTTGCACTGGTCCTCTGCGTGTCCCTCTGTGCTCCAGCCAGCACCGCTCACAGTAACCCTGGACTCTAGTGCAGAGCCCAGCTCCCACCTGCCATCTCCTCCAAGGCTGCCAGTGGTGCACTGGTGCAGTCCCCCACCTGTCCTCTTCAAGAAGTCCTGTGGATTTACTGCCTGTCCCTTTCCTTAGCATTGACAGCTCCCATCCTGCCCTTTCTCCTGCCTCCATCACCTGCCCAGGGCTTTGGGCCGGGCCTTGCCTGGAGAGGGTGCAGGTAGTAGTGCCATCAGCATGGGAAACTGCTGGGAAGCCCTGCAACCATGGGGGAGATAGGAGAGCACTGGGGAGCCCTGAGAGCATGGTGGGGTGAATGAGGGAACCCTGAGACCATGGGGGGTGAATAAGAGAGCCCTGATACCATGGGGGAAATGGGGATGCCATGAAGACCCCCGAGATGATGGAAGGCAAATGAGGGAGCCCTGAGTCAGTGGGAGGAAATGCAGGTGCAGTGAGGAGCCTTAAGACAGTGGGAGAAAGAAAGGAGCACTGGAGAGGCTTCAGAATATGGTGGAAAAGGGAGATCTCTGCCACCACAGAGCAAAGATCCATAAGGCCATGGTGAGACCTGAGCTGTTGGGAGGGTGATAAGGCACCCCTGTCCCCGACCTGGCTGGGTGGTGTGTGTGAGTCCAAGGGCAGCTCTGACCTTCCCTGTCTCACTCAGTGTTTCTGCAGAGGGGGACGAGGCAGGGTCCACTTTGCTAAGCTGGATGCAGGCAGGTCCTGGGAGTGGGGATGTGGAAGGAGGTTGGTGGAGCCAGCCCATGGTATGGTGAGGCTGGGACTCTGGGGCAGGATTGCAGGAGGTCCCCTGCAATCTCAGCTATTGTGTGAAAGAAGGACTTGCTGTGTTTGGCGTGTCCTGTAGAGCCCAGATGTGGTCTCCCTGGTGCCTACAGAAGAACAGGCTCCCTGCCCCTGGAGACCTGAGCTCCAGCCACCACTACCCACAGTGTCATTGAGCTCTGCCACCGTAAGGACACACTGCTGACTCCTGTCCAACCCCTGGTTTATGGGTCCACTAAGTCTGTTCAGCATGTCTGCTTGCTTGCTCATTTTGACAGATGGGGTTTCTCCTTCCTTCCCAGCTGCAGGACTCACCCCCTCCCCCATCCAACATCAGCAAGCTCCCATCACTCAGTTTCTCCAGGTCCCTCCAAACAGCAGTCCTGCCCACGAGTATACCCACTCCTGTCCACACACAGAGAATCATCTAGGTTGGAAAGGACCCTGGAGATCATTCAGTCCAACCGTTCACCTAGCACAGTTCCCACCTACAGCATATCCTTAAGCTCTAAATCCACCCTACTCTTGAACACCTCCAGGGATGGGGACTCCACCACCTCCCTGGGCAGCCCATTCCAACACCCAACAACCCCTTCTGGAAAGAAATGCTTCCTAATATCTAGTCTGAACTTTCCCTGGCGCAACTTGAGGCCATTCCGTCTTGTCCTGTCTCTTTCTACTAGGCTAAAGAGTCTCATCCCCATCTCTCTGCACCCTCCTGTCAGGGAGCTGTAGAGGGCGATGAGGTCTCCCCTCAGCCTCCTCTTCTCCAGACTAAACACCCCCAGTTCCCTCAGCCGCTCCCCAGCAGACCTGTGTTCCAGACCCTTGACCAGCTTTGTAGCCCTTCTCTGGACACGCTCGAGTCATTCAATGGCCTTTTTGTAGTGAGGGGCCCAAAACTGAACATAGGAATCAAGGGGCGGCCTCACCAGTGCTGAGTACAGGGGTCAGATCCCTTCCCTGTCCCTGCTGGCCACGCTATTGCTGACACAAGCCAGGATGCCATTGGCCTTCTTGGCCACCTGGGCACACTGCTGGCTCCTGTTCAGCCGGCTGTCAATCACCCCCCAGGTCCCTCTCTGACTGGCAGCTCTCCAGCCACTCCTCCCCAAGCCTGTAGCGCTGCTGGGGGTTGTTGTGGCCCAAGGGCAGCCCCCGGCATTTGCCCTCAGTGAAACTCCCCCAGTTGGGCTCAGCCCATGGCTCCAGCCTGTCCAGGTCTCTCTGCAGAGCCTCCCTGCCCTCGAGCACATCAACACTCCCACCCAACTGGGTGTCATCTGCAAACTACTGAGGGTGCCCTCGATCCCCTCGTCTAGATCATCAATAAAGATGTTCAACAGGAGTGGCCCCAAATCCAAGCCCTGGGGGACACCACTGGCTGCCAACTGGATTTAACTCCATTTACCACAACACTCTGGGCCCAGTTGTCCAGCCACTTTTTAATCCAGTGAAGTGTGCGATTGTCCAAACCTCAAGCAGCCATTTTTGCCAGGAGAATGCTGTGGGAAACGGTGTCAAAAGCCTTGCTAAAGTCAAGGTAAACTACATCCACAGCCTTTCCCTCATCCAATAAGCAGGTCATCCTGTCATAGAAGGAGATCAGGTTTGTCAGGCAGGACCTGCCTTTCATAACCCCATGCTGACTGGGTCTGAGCATCTGGTTGTCCCTCATGTGTTACATGATGGTGTTTAGGATGAGCTGCTCCATCAGCTTCCCGGTCATCGAAGTCAAGCTGACAGGCCTGTAATTTCCCAGATCATCCTTCCGACCCTTCTTATAGATGGGCGTCACATTGGCCAATTTCCAATCAGTCGGGACCTCCCTGGTCAGCCAGGACTGCTCGTAAATGATAGAAAGTGGTCTGGCGAGCACCCCAGCCAGCTGCTTCAGCACTCTCAGGTGTATCCCATCTGGTCCCATAGACTTGTGTATGTCTGTGTGATGCAGCAGGTCACTGACTGTCTCCTGGATTGCAGGGGGGTCGTTCTCCGAGTCTGTATTCTGGCTGTGGAGGCTGGATTTCATCAATACAACTAACCTTGTTGTTAAAGACTGAGGCAAAGAAGGCATTAAGCACCTCAGCCTTCTCCTCATCACTTGTTACCAAATTTCCTCCTGCATCTAGCAGGGGATGGAGACTCTCCCTGGACTTTCTTTTGCTACTGACATACTTATAGAAATTTTTCTTGTTATCCTTGATTGCAGAGGCCAAATTAATTTCCAGTTGGGCTTTAGCCCTTCTGATTTCCACCCTGCATAGCCTCACAGTTTGGTATTGCCTCTGAGCTGGCTGAGGTCATCCCCGTTCCATCATCCAGGGCACCAGTGAAGGCTTCAAGGAGCACCAGCCCCAGGATTGACCCCGCAGGAATGTTGCCAGCTGGATGAGGGCATCACTGACACGCTCCTGCAGCCCTCCCACCATCCAGGTTTCCACTCACCTTCTTTTCTTCTTCTCCTGGCCACATCTCTCTACTCTGCCATCAAAGAGACCAGGGGAAACCATGTCTCAGACCTCAGAACTCAGAGGTTCGTAATAAGTGGCCCCCATTGCTCTCCCCTTGTCCACAGCCCAGTGTTCCCACAGCAGCCAGCAGGTCAGACAGACATTACTTGCCCTTGGTAAATCCTGCCTGGCTTTCCCCGTCTACCAGCATGTCCTCCCTGGGCCTGGACCATCATATGCCCAGGAGGACATACTCCACCTTCTTCCTGGGAGAAAATATCTCAGCTCTGCAACAGGCTGTGGCCAAGGGCCATCTATGGAGGGTGGAGAAAGGGGAGGGCAGGAGTCAGCAGCAGCCAGGGGCAGAGGCAAGGGGCAGCCAGTAAAACCAGAGGACTCCCCAAGGGAAACGGCTTGGGGACACAAATGGCACCATCATACCCAGCTTCACAAGAGGCAAGAGGCACCTCCCAAACCAGCCTCAGTGGAAGGCAGTAGGGGTGAGCAAGTCTCGGTACTGGCATCCCCTCCCTGGGTTACAGGAGCTAGAGCTGAAGGGCAGAGGCTGGGGATGTAAACATGGGCATGAGTAGGCAGAAATACAGTCTCTTTTCCACAAGTCTTGTCTTAAAATGCAGACACCTTTTTTCCCAACCTGTATCCCCAAAGATTCACAATACAGTGATGTGGCTGTGCAGGAGGAAAGGGTGTCTTTGCTGTGCACCCTCAGGTCCCATCCCTCAGTCCTGTGATGGAAGAGGGGTCTCAGAGTTCATCCCTTGGTGAGGAGAGGAATCTGAGCCAGATGGGCTGCTCATATTTGGGAGCTTCTCACAGATTCATGAAAAATTATCAAAGCTGTACGTGTTGCTTATTCTCATAGGATGTTCTTGCACAGAGGTGGAACCGTTTCAAAATGGAAGGAGCACGTGAGAGGTGGCACCATAATGTTCTCAGCACAGAGCCAGCACCTTGGTGTCCCTCACACACCTGCAGCTCCAGGGCCCCTTAGCCTGGGCAGGAAGGCCAGAGCACTGCCCATGCCCAAGCATCGGTCCCATGGCTGGGGTAGATGACTGGGCAGTGCCCAGCACCTCTGCCCATGGCTGGTGGAGGTGGGAGAGGTGCAGATGACTAAGATGGAACAACTTACTCTTTATACAGTTTCTCATACAGACCCTCAGTTTTATCATGACGATTTTGACATCTCTCATCACTCCGGTACATGGCACCATCAGCCTGCACAAAATGCTGAGGGGAGAGAAGCTGTCGACTGCCTGCCCCATGCCCAGCACGCACCTGCTGCCCAGGAGCCCCAGGGCCGGCCATGCTCCTCCCCACAGCCCGCCAGGATGGGCACCCAGGGCTTGAAGTGCCACCCCAGCAGCTCGGCAAATGCCGCTGCTGCTGGCTCCACGGGGCTCTGCCCAGCCCCGCTGTTGTCCTCACCCTCCTGGGGTGCCACAGCCCCCCTGCTCTGTACCGGCATCATCCAGGTTGGCCAGTCGCCTTGGACCAGCAGGGAAGCGGATCTCCTCCTGCAGTCATGATAGCTGTCCCACCAGCTCTTCTTCTCCACCGAGATGAAGAGGCACTTGCCCCTGTAGAGCACCCAGCCCGAGGGGCAGCAATCTGGGGGCAGGGGCACGGCTCAGGCACTCAGCCTCCTGTGGATGCTCGAGGGGCCCAGCCTGTCTGGGATCACCCCCCACATCTCACCAGCAGCATCACTGCCTGTCCCCCAACCCCATCACAGCCCTACCTGTATTCACGCAGGCACGCAGGCTGCTCACGGTGCTCTCGCTGGCCCTGAGCTGCCCCTGCACCTCCTGCATCTCCTTCTCCGTCTCCCGCAGCACCTCCATGACGCGCCCCAGCTCAGCGTTCAGGCTCCCCAGCTCCAGCCGGCTGCTGTTGCCCTCTCGCCACGCTCGCTGCAGCTCTGCTCTGGCCCACGCCAGCTCCAGCCGCGCCTGCTCCAGGCTCTGCTCTCGCACGCTCACCTCCCGCTCGAGGCGGCCCTGCTCGGCCGCGTGCTCATGGGACGTGTCCTGCAGCCTGCGGGTGACCTGCCAGTCTGGGGACAGGGTGGGTGAGCTGGGGCACAGGGATGGGACAGCCCGGCCAGGGGCACACGGGACTCAGGGCGTGGCCCTCGCAAGGGAGAGTGAGCCAAGAGTGTCTGGCTGTGGGCAGAGACTGTGCTGGGGGTGGCAGTGGGAAGGGCAACGGTGGCAAGGGGAGGGGTGGCAATGGGAGGCAGTGGCAGGCAATGGGAAGGTAATGGAAAGGGGGTGAGAAGCAATAGGGAGGCAGACAGTTGGAAGGCAGGGGGAGGCAATGGGAGGCAATGGGAGGCAGTGGGAGGCAAGGGGAAGGCAGCGCAGGCAGATGGAGGCAGCTCAGGGTGGCCAAGCAAGAAGCTGGACCACCAGCCCCAGGCACCCTCTGGCCCTGACAACCACCAGCAGCCTGGCCCTCACCCAGCCCCAAGCCCCCTGCCCGTGACCCCCCTCCCCAGCTGCCCCCACCCCATGGCCCCTGTCCCGACTCACAGCAAGCCCCCAGGGCCACGGTGGCCACCAGCAGCAGCAGCAGGCTGGCTGCCAGCACCCCCGCAGGGACACGCCAACGCCGGGGCCAGCGCCCTGCAAGAGATGAGCGCCCACGGGCATCACCCCGGGGTCCCGCTGTCACCACCCAGTGCCCACCCCATGCCGGGGCATCCCCGCAGCGGTGGCCATGGCCGGGCTCTCACCTGGCCTGGGCTCCACGGACACTGGCCCCAGCGGCACGTTCTCATAGGGGCTGTCGTCCTCATCAGGGGCTGCGGGGCATGCGAGGGCAGTGAGCGGGGGGGCTGCAGCAAATTTCAGGTCAGCATAGACCACGCTCTGGGCCATGTGGGCAGGCACCGCCCCAGATGGCAACAGTACAGGCACTAGGTCCTGCCCTGCTCCACCACAGTCAGGTGGCATGCTGTGGCCAAAACCACGTGGGATGGAGACACATATTCTTGTGCAGAAAAGCAGAAGTATTTGTTTTCTTTGCAAGAAGTGGTTTTATTTCTGAAGCCACTCTTGCTTTCAGGGGGTGGGAGGTGAATGACCTCCATCCCAGGCAGCATGGTCTATATCTGCCTCTCCAGGCTCTGAGGAGCCTTGGCAGCCCATGTCTACTGGCCACAGTGGGGCCATGCTGCCCCATGCATCACCTTCCCCATCCCAGCCCCTGCCCGGGAGAAAGGATACAGTGACTGCGGGGGCTTGGTCCTCTACATGTGCCAGGAGGGACTCCCAGGGATGTCCATGCTGGAGCTGCATGCTGCTGGAACAACCCCAGTGATCTATATCAAAACCTTAACAGCCCCCAGGACCAAACTCCTCCAAGCCAAGCCCCAGCGGGCCTTTCAGGCTCTCACATGTCACTCAGCCTCAAAGCAAAGTGAGGACATTTGCTGTGACCTTCTCAGAGGCAGGCACCAGGAGATAAGTTGCTGCCCAGCTGGAGCCCTCCGTGGGACCTGGGAGGCCAAGGGTCACCTCTCAGCTGCGTTTCCTGAGAAGCACCCGGGAAGCCACCATGATCAGAAAGCCCAGAGCTTTCAGGGGATCTGCTCCAGCCTGCACAGGAGCTGCTCCACACTGCCACAAGGCCATGAGGATGTAATGTTGGCTCCTGACCATTCCCCTCAGTGCCACGGCAGCTACCATTGCCCACTGGGCAGCGATGTGACTGAGTCAGTGAGCTGAAGGATACACCTCCACCCCACCACCCTCATCCCTCAAAGCCAGCCACAGCATCCAAGTGCCAGAGTTTATTGGCAAAGTGCAGAGATCCAGGGATGTAAGGAGGTCTGAGTGAAGAGGCAGCAGTGGCCAGGGATGGGCAATCCCCTGTGTGCTGGGATTGGGTGGGGAACAGGATGGTGGGACAGGCTGGAGGTCCCCAAGGTCATCAGGACCCCACACAGGTGTAGGTGGTGTTTCCCCAGAGGAAGGTAGGAGGCGAGGACCGAAGCCACTGCAGGGTGGCTGCACGCTGCTTGCAGATCCAGCCGAGGGCTTCCCCACACAGACCGCCTGACAGCCCCAAGCCTGACACCCTGCCGCAGGCCAGGAAGGATCTGGTGGTGTGCTGGATTGGGAAGAACCTGGAGGGAGAGAGCAGTCTGAGATGGGATGGGCAGGAGGGCCTGAGGTCATGCCCTTAGCATCTCCCGCAGCCAGGGACTGGAGGCTGCAAAGAGATGCTGTGAGGCAAAGCTCACCCTCCCCATGGAGCACTCTTCCCAGAAACCCTCCTCACAATTAGGACACGTGCTTTTACCGCCACCTCCGCCCCTACCCTGCGTGTTTGACATGCAGCCCCCACCCAGCATCCACAGGTTCCTCCTGGCAGGGCTCTGCACCAAGGAAAGCCTGGGAACCTGCTTTTGGGGGAACCCCTCACAGCCTCTCACCCAGGCAGGGTGTGGGCACCAGAGTCAGGCCCCTGCAATCTTCCCTTCCCCAGAATGCCTCAGTGCAGCCCTGGGAAGATGAGAGGTGTCCAAAATGTGGAGCACGTGCCCGTATGCCAGTGGGCTGCCTGTCCCCCCCACGCCATCACCTCCCCAAGCCCTGATGCTGGACCCTCAGCAGCCCTGGCTGGGGACAAGCTGACAGCCTCACCTCTTTAGTGTGGTGCCATCCAGCCACTTCCAGTCAGACCTGGAGCCATCCCGCTTCAGCCCAACGTGGAAGACTTCCATGTTGACTGTGCGCACCAGGAAAGCCTAGCACAGGAGAGGACACGCATGAGCTCTCTGGGGGAACACCCAGCCCCAGCCGCACAGTTAGTGATGGGGGCTGTGCAGTACAGGCACAGCATCATCGGCTCCCTGCCTGGAGGCTTGGCTGGGCTTTGGGCGTGTGGGCCAGAGCCAGTGAGCTGAGACAATGCTGGTGATGGCTGGGTGACTGCTGAGGGACCTTGTGGTGGTCACCAACTCAGCCCAATGCCCATGGGGAGTTGGACAGGCCAGGCTGGGTGCACTCACCAGGGTGGTGTTGGCTTGGATGGTGACCAGCTGTGCCCCTCTGGAGCAGCAGTCCTCTCTGCTCTGCTCCCACGTCTTTTTGGCAGAGGAGAAGTAGTAGCACTGCCCCGCATCCCAGAGCCAGCCGGCCGGGCAGAACTGGCATTGCCCTGCACACCAGAAATTCAGCCTGTGGGAGCAGCAAGGGCAGGGCAGCTGGCAGGGGCTACCCCCAGCCCAAGGGACAGGAGGGTGACAAGGAGCAGCTAGGGTACCAACCAACCCAGCGTACTCTTATGCCTGCCCTGCAGAGAGGACACTCCACTTCTCCTTACTGTGGAGCCCAGCTCCCACATCTCAGTCCCAGCTCCCCAGAAGGAGACCCAGGAGAGGTGGGCTGGATACACAAAGGTGCTGTCATCGGACAGGTTGGTCAGGGATGGGAGCTCCAGGATTCAGGGTGTGATACAAACATAATTTTCAAAGCCCTGGGAATGCAGTCAAGATTTCAGATTCACCAGAGACCGGCTGAAAGAGCACCTGATGCCATCCAGCACACAGAAGCTCATGGCAACCGTGAGCCTGGTGCTGGTGGTGTGCCCACGTGATGCTGAGCCACACTGGGGTCATCTCTCCCAAATGAGCACCAGCAGCCTAGCCTGTTCAGCAGCTCTGAGGCAGCTCTTCTTGCCATGACCCAGGGGACAGGCAGCAAGGGTGAAGGAAGACTTGGGAAGAGACATGTTCTGGAGTAGGGACAGATCCTGCCTCTTGAAAGGAGCAGTCAGGCCCTCTCCAAACCTCACCCAAGAGCCTGCCAGGCTCTCCTACCTCCCACTGTCTGTTGCTGACAGCTGGAGCTCTCCTCCATACTCCAGGGACCACAGGTGCAGCTTGCTTGTTGCCCTAAATCTACAGAAGAAAAGCACAGGAGTGTCCCCACCAACCCCAGGCTCCTGCTTCCAGCAGCACCAATGTCCTCTCCCATGAGACAAACCCACAGCTGCAGCTGAGGGCATCCCACCCTTTAGATGACCTGCCAGCCAAGCCCACCAAGGCCCTTGTGGCTTTTGCTGTGCTTGGGAGCCCATCACACAACAGGTTTTTGGGGAGAGATCTTCTGTCTTCTGGTTTCATTGTCACTGTTCTCCCTCCTGTCTTTATTTTGTTGCCATGTGATGGAACGGGATGCCCCACACCGTCCCCCAGCCCACACTGTCTCTGTGCCTTCCTCTCTCACCCAGGCAGGTGAGGACTTGCATCACCAATTTTCCCCCTTGCCCCAGAACCCGCAACACCCTTGACCCCAAGCAGGAGGGCCCAGCTTCATGGGCAAATTGCAGCTCTG
The DNA here is from genome assembly GCF_965140245.1 of Athene noctua. Taxonomy (NCBI): domain Eukaryota; kingdom Metazoa; phylum Chordata; class Aves; order Strigiformes; family Strigidae; genus Athene; species Athene noctua. Next base: position 12,012,895 of record NC_134077.1, read on the forward strand.
TCTTTTGGTACATGGACCCCATGGCACCAACCCTGACCCCAAGACCCCATCCAGAGAGGTCCCAGCAGGTACTCACAGTGGAAGCTCAAGCCAACAAGGATGATTTGTGCCAGGAGGAGCAGCAGGGAGAGGAGAGCCAGGCTGAGGGCTGCCCAGCACCAGGGCAGCCGCACTGGCTGCTGAGGAGCTGAGAAAAGGAGTTAACCTGGGCCCTGGGGACTTGGTGGGAGCAGTGGAGACCCCCCCAGCCAGGAAAGCTCTGTGAACCCCAGGCTGGGTCTCAGGAGACAGTGGGGGATCCCAGAAAAAGTGAGGGAGAGCCCATGTGCAGCACCTTGACCCTCCAAGAAGATAGCACTTGGCACAGGGTGGGGAGAGCAGAGCGGGGGCACCTGTGTGCGCTGTGGCACTGGGGTGCAGTGAGCATCCCCTGTCCTTGAGCCCCTCCTGCCCCTTGCCCTGAGAGCAGGCAGTCTGCAATGGGGCTGGAGAGGAGATGTTTGGGAGAGGATACTCGAAAGGAGGGACCAGCGGGGAGATCAAGAGGCTGTAGGAGGGCAGGGGACCCACCAGGAGAGCTGGGGTGCTAGTGGCAGGGAGCAGCGCACCATTACCTGGTGTGGGGGGCAAGCGAAGATCGGCGTATGTGACACCCTCTTCCATCCTTCCCTCCGTCTCTTGCTCTGCACCCCACGAGGGAAGTGGCAACCCCCTCCCAGCCCCCTTCGGTAGCCGGGTGTGACACGAAATGGAAAGTGTCACTTCCTGAGAGGTCCCCAGAGGCACCACCTGGGCCACAACTCTGGGGGTTCACGGTGCTGCCAGCAACCAGGGCAAGGGGGAACCCCAGCAAAGCTGACACCTGGGCTTTCCTGGCATGAGGGAACCCCGCACCCCTGGCATCAGGGCAGCGAGCAGTGGGGATGACTGGTAGCTCAGACATAAGGCCAAAGCTGGGCCGGGCAGAGGTGCCGAGGCTGCTTTCCCTGCTCTGACCCCTCAGTGCTCAGCAAATCTGTCTTAGGGACTGTGCAGGGGACCTGTGCATCCTTGGGGAACAGGTCACGGGGCCCTGTCTGCATCCCCAGCCTCCACGCTCTCAGCGCAGCAAGGCCACAGGGTGTTGGCTCAGATGTGGTTCCTGCCGACTTTTTTCAATGGGGCTGCAGCTGCATCTCAGCCCTGGACAGCGGGGAGCTGGGGTGCTCCTTCCCCTCCCCGAGCCTCGAGGGCTGGCGTGATGGCCAACCCATCTGTGGTGGGGGGCAGAGACCCCCACACCCGCCAGGGGTGGTGCTGCCCCGGGTTCCCAGCCGCACCGCGCACCCCTGCCCCTACAGCCGGGCAGGGCAGGCAGGGCAGGCAGGGCAGGCAGGGCAGGCAGACAGGGCGGGGATGCCTGTAGACACACAACGACCCCCTCCGCCGCGCTCGCGGGTGATGGGCTTGGGAGCGGGGGGCACGGCGCGGCCAGGACTACGTTTCCCAGCAGCTCCTCCCGGGGCTGCACATGCTCGCTGCGGCTCCCGGAGACTCCCGGCAGCTCCCGGCGCGGCGCCCGGTGCGGCGCAGGGACGCTCGGTGCGGCCCCGGTGCAGCTCCCGGTGCTGATCCCTGCGACTCCCGGTGCAGCTCCCGGTGCCGGCCCTCGGCGCGGCTCCCGGTGCGGCTCCCGGTGCAGCTCCCGGAGCAACTCCCGGCGCACCTCCCGGTGCAGCTCCCGGCGCGGCAGAGTCCCGGTGCGCCCTCGGGAGCGCACGGCCGAGCCTCGGGGCTGAGCCCTGCCCATCCCGGCCTCGCCACCGGCCCGGGGCCGCGCTTTCCCCCGGCACCCACCCTCGGCCCCGGCAGCATGCCCCGCGGGAGAGCCTGGACGCAGGCGGAGGTCAGCAGCCTCCTGGCGCTGGTGGGAGGCTCAGGGGAGGCCGCACTGCTCATGGCCTCCACGTCGCGACCCAACGAGGCGCTGTGGCGGGAGATCTCCCAGGGGCTGGCAGCGGCCGGCTACGGGCGCAGCGTGGCCCAGTGCCGCTCCAAGTGGAAGGCGCTCAAGCAGGCTTTCCACTCGGAGCGGGAGACGCGCCGGAGAGCAGGACACCACTCTCCCCGCCTGCCCCCGCACTACCGAGCCATGAAGAGCATCTGGAAGGCGGCCGGGCGGCCCGTCTTTGGCGAGCGGAGGATGCCAGGTGGGTGCCGGGGACGGGCAGGACATGGCTGGATATGGCATGCTGGGAGAGCACTGGCGCTGCATGGCCACCCCGGGTGTGTTGATGATCTCTTTCTCTTCCTCTAGACCTGGTGAAGCTGCCCCCTAGGAGACGCAGGTCAGCCCTTGCCACCCGCTCTCCATCCTCACCAGAGCCACCAGGTACCCATGGGCTCAGGCAGGCGGAGCAGGGCTTGTCCTGGCTGTGGGATGGCAGGCACCCCTCGTCTCCCAGTTACTGAAGCTCTTATCTGCACCCCCTCACCCTCTTTCTGCAGACCATGATGGTGGCGAGGATGCCCTGGGCACAGTGCTGTCCCCGCTGCTGCAGTGTGCGAAGGACGAGCCAGAGAGCCGTAAGTACCGGTCTGCCCCGCTGCACCGGGCTGCACGGCCACGGCTCCAGCCCAAGCCCATGCCAGCATGATGGGAACGGGGAGCGTAGAGGGTCGGGGGGCCCATCACGAGTGCCTCAGCAGGGATGCTCACCAGTGGGGGTGTTGGGACTTCTCTCTCCAGAGGCTTTGGCTCCAAACCAGCCCCAGAGCATGCAGGGATGGGAATGGCTGGGACGGGTCAGGAGGGGTTCCCCAGCTCTGACCCACTCTGAGGGCATGGTGAAGCTGCTGGTTGCCCCATGGCAGGTTGCGGGGCTCAAGGTCTCTAAGGGACGGTGGCCCTGATCTGGCCCAGGGGTCTCTCGTGGCTGTGCGGCACTGCAGGGCATGTGACTCCCCTTCCTTCAGCAGGTCCTGGTCCCCCTTTCCCCAGTAACCCCGAAAGGCTTTGGATGAGTTAGGACTGGGTGTGAGGGCCAGAGGTGCCTGCAGCTCCCCTGCCCCACAGCCCACCCAGGGGCAGATCCTGTGCCCCCCTCACTGTGCTCACTCCCGGGGGTTTGGTGCGGAGGTGGTACAGAATACTGTTCCTGGATCTTATTTGCATGGGTGCCCCGGCCAGCATCCCGCACTGGGTAATTACCTTCTGTCTCACTAAATTCCCCCTGCAGTTTCAAGTGGATGTGGGATTCTCCTTCACTTCCAGTCCTAATCTGTTGTGTAGCGCTGCTGCGTGCTGCTACGCCGCTGCTGCCTTCCAGCCCAGAGGTGGCTGCATTGCAGTGGTGGGTGAGTGACTCCTGCTTTTGTATCTAGCTTGTGAAACGCTTTGGGGCCCTGCAGGGCGCTGTGGAGCTGTGGCTAGGGCATGTCGGGCTGCGGGGCTGGCCGGGGCAAGCTGGGCAGACCCCAGGCTGGTGGTGATCCCCTGGCAGGTCCTGTCAGCAGCGCATCTCTCCTCTCTGTTCTCTCCCAGCAGCCGGTGGGGACCACGTCGCTGAAGTGCTGCCCGCTCCCCCCACTATGCCACGTAAGGCTTTCCTTGCCCCACTCAGCCCAGTAAACCCCCTTGGCCCTGCAAGCAGGGTCTGATATGGTTCTCATTGCAGATGCTGGTCGCTGCTTCCCATCCCTTCCCCTCCTGGGTGAGTACCATACCCAGGCCACTGTGCTCGTGCACCCTGGTTCAGGAGGTAGCTGCAGCTCATGGACTGTGTCTGTTCTCTTTCCAGGGTCTCACACTGCTCTGAAGCACGAAAGAGCCGAACAAAAAGCTGGTAAGTGTCTGTGGCTTTGAGCAAGTCCCCCTGCTCCAGGAGACAGCTCTGATCTGTCGGCCAGTGGGGACAGAGGGCAGGGCCTCCCACAGGCAGTGAGTGGCTCAGCGGTGAGTTCAGGCTGAGCACAGGGGCTTGGGTGGCTCCAGCACTATGGTTGCTTCCTTCCTCCATGCCAAACCATCATGACAGGTTTTCCTGGTGAGTCGTCTCCAGGGATGGGAAGAGGAAACCGAGTGCTGTCAGTGGCTGCCGCAGGCCTGGACTCCCCTGGGACGGCTGCCATGAGCGAGCAGCCAGCAGCGGGTGAAGAGGCATCAGACACGAGCCTGCACGGTGGGTCCTCCCTGCAGCATCCTGACAGCCTCACAGTGGGCCCGCGGAAATGTGGTGAGGGTTTGCTGCCACTGACCCCCCCTCTCACTGCAGGCTCCGGCGTGGCAGGCTTGCTCCAGAGCGTCCAGCAGCTGCTGGTGCAGATCCTGCAGACGTCACGGCAGCAGCAGGCACTGCTGGAGAGCCTGGCCAGCGACACCATCTCCCACCTCCATCTCCTCTCCCACAGCCTGGTGCAGGTGGGCGAGACCCTGCACCAGCTCCTGCTCCGGCCACAGACCCACCTTGACCCCCTCGGCCACTACATCCCCCACATGCCTCTTTTCGAGGATGATCCTGGGTTACCCTGCTCCCCGGACAGTTCCCACACCTCCCGGGATCACAAAGAGGAGCCTCGGGTGTCCCCTGCCGCCAGCTGCACCCCTCCATGAGTGCCACCATCCCCGGCCCCCGGGGCAACGCCATTGCTACGCAGTCACGGCACAAATCTTTATAGCAGAGGCCCAGATATTTTGGAAGTTTATAGAAGAGAGACATTTTAATAAAATTAAAAATAGCTTTTGTACCAGCTATGACAATCGACCGATTCCTTCCCCCTCTCCGGGGGATGTTCCCCTTCTCACTTTCGAGATGAGCAGAAGGGGAACTCGGCTATTTACAGCCTCCCAAGAAACTCCCAGGCCACACGCCATGGGGCAGATGGTGCTGCTCTGCCCCTGCCTGCTCCCCAACAGCTTCCAGCCGCGCCTGGGGCAGGCAGGACACCAGCCTGGAGAAGGTGCTGCCAGGCCATGCAGGGGAGCAGGGATGCTGGTGGACTGGGGAAGGCTGGGAGCTCAGACAAGTCACAGGCTGCATCCTTCTGCAAAAGAAGGGGCTGGAGTGGGCGATGCAGGGCAGCACTGGACCTGGGGAGGCAGCACATGATGCAGCCATGGTCCCTTGGTCACCAGGTCTTTGGCTGGCCACTTCCAGCAGGCAAGCTGGGCCTGTCTCAGCTGGTGCTGTGGATGACTTGAAGCATCCTGCAGTGACCCCCCTCCTGCTCCAGGCCTCAGGACATGGATCATGGCAAAGCGGTCACTGGCTCTTGCCCGGACTCCCACTGCTTCCACCAGGATGCCCACATCCTCCATGGAGTTGGTGTGGATGTGCCAGCTGCCTTCAGAATCTCTTGGCCACATAGAGATAGAGGATGTAGCCGGTGATGCTGGCGTAGGGGAGGTATATGTCAGTCCTGCCTCACCACGTGCCACTCACTGGAGGGCTGGCAGGTGACCTGCCACTTCTCCCCAGAGGAGAGGGACCCCATGTAGAGGGCAGTCAATGCCAGGTCAACCCCAGCCAGGAAGGTGGGCAAGCAGTTCCTGTTGAAACAGTTGTCATCCATCTTGAGGATGTCATGGGGCCGGCACTGCTCAGATCCCGTGCATGACCTTCAGGGTGAGGTTGCAGTACATGTCCCTGCAGCTCCCCAACAAGACGTGCCTGAATTCCTGCCCTTCCCGCTGCACACCCCAGACCACTGCTGCCTCAGATGTCTGTCCCACCAGAAACACTGTCTGCCAGGGGCTTGCCAAGGCACCCCACATCCTCCAGATGCACATGCCAGCCAGCTGGAACATCCCATGTGTGGCCAAGCCATGGAGAGTGGCCAGGGGCATGGCCAACAGGGGCCACCAGCAAGTGGCCATGCTACAGCACCAGCGAGCTGCAGTGTCACAGCCCAGCTGGCATCTGGCGGGGGAGAAGCGTGGGTGAGCAGTGCTGGGAAAGCCCGTGACCTCTCCCGGCACCGTCCCTCGTCCCACACCAGTTGTGCACCGCGCCTCAGAGAGAAGGGCCGTGCTGTGGAGGCACGCTGGCCCCGGGATGCAGCGGGCAGGGAGCTGGGGCCGTGGGGGCTGCCGGGAGCAGGGCCAGCCCTGGTGGGGATGGTGCTCCCACGGCCGCACACAAACCATCCTCTGTGCTCCCGGGCAGCGAGCAGAAAGCAGCTGGCTGCTGGCCAGCAGCTCTGGCCCCCAAGCCTTACAGCGGCCTGCAAACAGCTCTGCCCTGACTTTCCCCCTCGGGGACCAGTCTGGGTCGGCAAAGGCAGAAGGGTGGGATCTCCCTTCCTGAGCCCTGCTGCTCCCAACCAGTGAGGCTGCAATGGAGGGGGGGCACCTTTGGGCAGTGGTGGCCCATGCTCCCCACTGCTGTGCTCCCCGTCACCCCACTGAGGTCCCCGCCACCCTGCCTTCCTCCCTGCCGCCCTGCCGTGCTCCCCGCCAGAGGCTGCAGCCTCCTTCCTCCAGCCCTGGGACACCATGGCACCCATTCCCTGAGTTACGGGGGTGCTGGGGCAGCAGGGCAGGCTGTTACCCCAAACAGAGAGCGGGCAGCTCCCTGGAACGAGGTGAAGTGCAACGAGGGGGTGCCCTGGGAGGGGGCTGGCTGCAGAGGAGGGTGGGGGTCACATCAGGGCCTGCAGTGGGGGGCTCTGGGGGTTGCAGATTGGGGTGCATGGGGTGGCATTGGACGTGCAGTGGGGAGACAGCGGTGTGAAGAGCCGGGAAGCAGGGAGGTTTATATCCTGCATGTGAGGGGTGCAGGGGGGGTGCAGGGAGGTGGTGGGGTGCAGTAGGGGTGCTGTGGGGGTGCAGGGTGTCGGGGGGTGCAGGGTACTGGGGTTGCAGTGGGGGTGCAGCGTGGTGGTGGGTTGCAGGGTGGTGGGAGGATGCAGTGGGGGTGCAGAGTGGTGGTGGGGTGCAGGGTGTCAGGTGTATGCAGTGGGGGTGCAGGGTGTCGGGGCGTGCAGGGTGGTGGTGGGTGCAGTGGGGGTGCAGGGGGGTGCAGTGGGGGTGCAGGGTGTCGGGGGGTGCAGGGTGGTGGTGGGTGCAGGGTGGTGCAGGGGGGTGCAGTGGGGGTGCAGGGTGTCGGGGGGTGCAGGGTGGTGGTGGGTGCAGGGTGGTGCAGGGGGGTGCAGTGGGGGTGCAGGGTGTCGGGGGGTGCAGGGTGGTGGTGGGTGCAGGGTGGTGCAGGGAGGGTGCAGTGGGGGTGCAGGGTGTCGGGGGGTGCAGGGTGGTGGTGGGTGCAGTGGGGATGCAGGGGGGGTGCAGTGGGGGTGCAGGGTGTCGGGGGGTGCAGGGTGGCGGGGGGATGCAGTCGGGGTGCAGTGGGGGTGCAGGGTGGTGCGGGGGTGCAGGGTGTCGGGGGAGATGCGCTGCCAACGCATGCCGCGGGGCGCTAGCCAGGCCGCTAGAGTGACAGTTCCGCAGCCAATAGGAGACCACGGAGGAGAGACAGGGGCGTGGTCATATCAAAGCCCGCCTGGCTGTCAGGGGCGGGGCCGGGGAGCGGCTCTCTACCCAATCGCAGAGGCTGCGGCGGAGCAGGGGCGGGGCGGCCAATCAACCAGACGGCGGGGAGAGGCGGGGCGAGGGCGGGGGGTCGTCTTCGTGACGTCAGGAGAGGGGGATCCCCCCCGAGGGGCGGTCCCCGGGGCTCCCGCGGGTGCAGTGCCCGCGCCGGGGCACGGCCACCCCTCGCACTGCCCCCCGAGAGGGCCGCCTCCGCAGTGCAAAGGGGGTGACCCCCCGATCCCCGGGATCTGCTCCCCCCCCTCCCGGTGCTGGGTGCGCGGGGCGTGCTGCTGTGCTGCCGTGGGGTGTCCTGCCAGGGGCACGCTGTGGCACTCGCACTGCACATGCTGCTCTCTTCCCTGCCCGCGCAGCACGTCTTGGGGTGCCCCCTGCCCCCCCAACTGGGACACAGGGGGGTACCAGAGGGGCAGTGGGGCAGGGCTGAACCCCAGCCCCTTCCCAGCGAGCCCCCAGCCATGGGGTGCAGGCACCGGGCGGTTTCAGCAAGTAGAACCGGGGCTGGCACCGAGGGGATGCAGGCGGGGACGGCTCTGAGGTAGCCAAAGCCACCGCCTGTTCCTGGGGCGGTCCACCTGAAACAAACTCTGTTCCTGGCGAGGTCCGTCCCACTCCGGACACAGGCAACGTGCACGGGGTTGCAGGTCTGGGGTGACAGCCTGGAGAACACGGGGCAAGCCTGGAGAGAGGAAGGCAGGCTCAGTTTGGGGCATGCGAGGCCTTCTCCAGGCTGGAAATGGGAGGTGAAAGCAGCAGCAGGTCTCCGCAGGATTTCAGTGCTGCCGTCTGGTGGCCCGGGGACTGTGGCGGTCCAGCTCTGGGCAGCCAGTTCATACCGCCCCTTCCCTCTCCGTCCCAGATAACAGCTTGAAACAGGGCAGCTGCAACATAGCAAGCAGCCCCCTGCACCCCGGCAGCCATGCGACCTCAGGGTGGCTAGAGCAGAGCCCTGCGGCAGTGGGGGCCTGGGGGAGGATTTTCCCCTGGATTTATCCTGCTCTGGAACAAGTCAAAGCTACACCATTCTCCTGATCTTCTCCTTGCATGGCCTGCTCCAGCACAGAGCATGTATGTAATGTCTGGAGGGACTGAAATAATAAAGTGGTTTTACCTGCCAGTGGAGCAGGCAGTGACTCCTTTGTCCCCGTAGTCCCACAAAGCAGAGGCACTGGTAGTGTGACCCACATGACTGCCCCAAGAGACGCTTTGGGCTGTGTCCTGTGGTTGCCTGCTCCTGCTGCTCAGTCCTGCAGCTTCCCTACTGCACCAGCCCCTTGTCTCCCCTTTCCTGTCCCAAAAGGGGGCCCCAAGCCCTGGGGTGACCTGGTGAGGGGCACACAGACGCCCTGGCTACAGCTCACCCCACAGCCCAGCTGGCCACCCTGCTAACACCCGCACCTGCAGCAAAAGCACTGGGTGTTGGCATTAGGAACAGTCCCCTGACTCTCAAGCCTTTGCAAAATCCTTCTCATTAACTCGAAATGCTGAAGGAAAGGTCTACCATGGGGTAAATCGGGGTGCAGCATGACTCCCGCCAGTGCCCCATGCACACACAGCTCCTGCCTCCTCATGCCTCTCCCTGTACACGTGGTTGCCATTTGCAACTCAGTGCTTTCCCCCAGGCTGCTGAACAGCCAGCCTGCTGCCAGAGATGGGTCTGCAGCCTCTGCCAGTGGGGTGCCCAGAGGGATGGACACCTCTGGGCATGGAGGCACCTCAGTCAGTCCTTGGGCACTTCTCTGTTGTACTTTCTTTTAAAACCATGATGCTTTTCAATGAAATGGAGTAATTTTCAGCAGCAACTCTTAACCCTTCATAGGCAGGCCAGAAGACAGTGACAAGAGCATTTGGGTTCATCGTCATGCCCTGAAGGTCTCACATGCTGCAAAGCAGCACCAGGCATCTGCCCCCACCAAAAATCACCCAGCTGGGATACAGCATGGGATGGGTTAGGCAAAACTCTAACTCCACAATGAGTGAAGGGGGAGAGGGTGTCTAAGGACAAAGAGAGGAAGCTGCTTTGAAGTGTATCAGGATGTTTATCTTGATGTCAGAAGCTGTAGTTCACTTTTTTAATGAAGTGGCTCCCCGCTTTGAAGTGGATCCTTCTTGTGCTGTGCCTGGCTATGGCTCAGGGAGATCCTGCACAGACTTCACCCTCATCAGACATTAATTTGTCTCATATGATTAGCCTGAACAAAACTCCATGTTGCAGTAGACGGGATGAGATAGAAGTGAAGCCTGAGGGATGAGAGCAGCCAAGCTGCCTGTGGACCCACTGGGCAGGGGGCAGGGTTGGGTGGGTTTCTGAAGGCAGCCTGGAACCGGAGAACACTTGGCGTCTGAGATACTGAATTTTGGTTGCAGGCAGGGTGTAGGGAGATGCTCAGTGTCTGGGAGCACGTGGTACCTCCACGCAGCAGAGACTGCATCCCAATCCTTATGGTGTACTAATGCTTACGAGGTCCCTTGAGAGGAGCTGGGTGTTGCTCCAGGTCCCCTCCAAAACAGGGAGGAAGACTCCAGCTCAGATTATCCATCTTCCCCGCAGGAGACGCCTTCATTAGTTAATTAGAACAACAATCCTCATGGGCTTGTCTGGGATTTGTAGCTGTGCTGGCAGTAGATTTGCTGACTGCAGGCGAGTGCTGGGGCAAAGCTGCTTGGGAGGACGCGGTGCCCAGAGCCCACCGGGACTTACCTCCCCTCCTGCTGAGCCGTGAGCCTTTGGTTTGCACTTGTTCCAAGTCTATTTAATTTTAGCCAAAATACTCCTCCTCGAAATGTGGAGCCCTGGGTTTTAGCCCTGGAGGTGGCGAAGCATCTTTATATAAAGTAAGAATAAACTGTACTATTCCCCTTGGTGTAGGCACCACTCGCACTTCAACAGGAAGATTGAATGTGATTTCTTTAATACAGCTTCCATGGAGAGCACTGTTCATACATAACAACATATTGCTTAGCAGTTGGTTCTCTCAAGGGAAATTTTAGTGGTGGTATTTGAGTGGGGGGAAATGTTTTTTATGAGAAAACTTTAATATGCAAGCCATAAAGGGAATGGTGGCTTTGCATCCCATGGAAAATGTTCTCAGCCTCCGCTAACATGGTTTTATCTTCCTCTGCAGGCTTGCTTCTTAAGATAAATTTATCCAGGATTGCATTTGGTGTAACAGTTTGATTTTTGTTGGTGTGAGGCTGATTTCTCACGAGAGTAACTGCCTTAATTTCCTACCACTTGACAGCAAGCGCAGCTGCGCTTTGTACTTACAGACTTTGTTCTCACAATCACAGCCCACAGGAGATCCTTCCCCTGCTTGCTGGCTGCGACACGCCAAGGCTGCTCCTTCAGCAGCATCCCTCTGTGTTGATATAGGGGTCCTAAATATCTGCTCCGGGGCTAGAAACACTTGACATTGTTATCCTAACGCAAAAGGCAAAAGCTTGCAGGACACACAGGTCCTACTCTAAGGTTCATCTGAAGGAAGTAGGTTCAGGTCACAGCACTCTGGTGCACCCTTGGACACCCCCAAAGTCTCATTTTCACAGCAACACCTTAAATCTGTCATTGGAAAATTATATGCAATTTTACATTGTTGCCAAAGATCTTCCTCAAAACCTTTTTAGGGGTTGTTTTGCTCTGGTTTCCCATATAATTGAATCCCCTTCCTCCATGCTCTTCACTTTGACACAGCTCCCCTCCTTGAGGAATGACCTTTCCCACGCATTCGCCCACTCCACTCTGCTCCTCAGCCATGCTTGCCCTGCAAATCTCGTTAAAGGACGCGTTCATTTACTGGAAGTCTCCAGCATGCTGCTCTGAGCAATTCTCATGCTGTCTGCAGGCGCTCTGCCCTCCTGGCTGCTCTATTAATTTCTTTTAGCAAGCTCCCTGATTTCTATGCAGTTCCCTTGATGAAGTCAAGCACGACTCAAGTGGCTTTTCCGCTCGGCAGAGCAGCTCTTCAACAGCACTCTTCTAAATTGCCAGGGATAAAGACCCGAGTCCGCCCCCCCTGCAGGTTCCCCCACCAGCCTCTCCAAGAAACTCAATTACCAGTGGCTAAAAATCATGGTGATTTGCATCACCACCACATTTTCCTGGTCTCCCATGTCATGGTGTCCCCCTTCCCCGTCTGTTACTCCCCTCCAGCCACGTGACCATGGCAGCTGCTGTTTGTCCCTTGACACAGTCCCTGTGGGTACAGCTAAGCCATTTTTCTGTCATCCGCATGGTCCCCGCACCCATACCCTCATGCAAAACGGGGCATGCCCTGCCACCCTGCTGCTTTCTCACCCCTCTAGGTGTCACAGCACAGGGTGCTGCTGGGGCAACACTGGTTCCTGGTGCCCCAGGTCCATCTCTGAGCTCCTTGTCCCTGCTCTGGACTGGCTTTGTCATGCTCAGCTCTGTTCCAGTTGTATAGGACAGGTACCCATGGTATAGTGCTGCCCTGGAGCAGGGACCTGGAGAGATGGCCCGTGGCAGGAACAGTGCAGGAGCATGCACTGGGGCTGGGCTTGCTCTGTCTGTAGCTGTATCTCCTGCTTGCAGGTGCCTGGCTCCCACCTGGCTCTTGCCCAGCACCCTGCAGACAGGGGCTGAAGCTTTGAGGGGTCCCTGACATGGGATGAGATCTGGGGATGGCAGTGGGGAAGGTGAGACACAGGGCTAGGGGGTGGGGAAGAAGGAGAGGTGATCAAGCAGGCTCCCTGTGGGTTAATCCAGGAGAAACAGGGTCCCTTTGCATGCTCAGAGCTGCTCCTCCCAGGCTGACTGTGGCAGGGACACTGTCTGAAGGGCTGAGGGACAGCCGGGGACAGAGCAGGGCAGGAGGCTCCAGCACCTGCGATGTGTGCGGCGCTGCCAACCGTGGGTGATGAATGGGTCTGCATGGGGAGGGCGGTTGAGGCTTGCTACTCTGATGAGAAAATCATCAAGTGGCTGCAGGGTGCACAGGGCAAATTGCAGAAGAGAGCAGTGGACCATTCTCCAGCCGTTCATCATCTCCAGAGCAGCGTGGTGACAGCTGTACCTGGCCAGGGAGCAAGGTCTGACTGCACCCATGGCAGGATTTACATTGACTGTGGTGGAAAGGCCTCATCTCACTGGGGCCTGGCAGCAGAGCAAGAAGGAGCAGGGTGAGGGCTGCCCAGGGCAGCAGTGGGGGATCTGAGGAGGCAGGGAGCAAATGCCAGGGTGGGGACAGAGCAGGGTACATCCCTCCCTACACCCAGGCACCAGCAGCCATCCTGCCACCTGCATCCCACAGCCTCCAGGGCTAGCAAGGGCCATGGCACCCTCCTGCACCCAGAGAGACCCTGAAGGCTGGGACCTTTCACCAGCCCTCACCTGCTGCTACCTGCTTGGGCATGCAGGAGTGGGGAGAGGAGGAGGGATGATGGGTCCTGCCTGCATGCACACCTCCCGCTGCAGGGCTCAATAGTTCAGGCCTGACACATTAAAGTTGCATGGTGTGCAATTGTAGTCTGCAACGACAGACTGAGTCAGGACTGCTGTCTGGTGAGTCTGGCCTGGCAGACATGGGCAGGCAGCGGTGGGAGGGTCCAGCAGCCCTGCAGGGAAGGCAGGCCGCGGGCAACGGCCAAAGCATCTCTGCAGTGGGAGTTAGGGTTGGAAGGAGGAGGTTATGAGAAGCAGTCCCGGCCTTTGGGATACATATTTTCAGGGAGCGTGTGTCGGAGCATGTGCCCTGTGGCACTGACAGCCCAGCAGGCAGGACGGGACTGGGGCACAGGAGGCTGAGCTGGAGCGATGCTGTCCCCACGGCCACCCACTTCTCCTGTCTCCTGTGTCCCCTGCAGTCTCCCTGGCAGGACAGAAGCCACAAAGACTTGTGCTGCCCCAGGCACGTGGCCAAAGCCCTTCCCAGCTGTCTGTTCCCACGTCCCTGCTGCCACCTGCCTTGCTGGGGCTCAAACATCACCATCCCTCCCCAGCACCGAGGAAAGGAAGCTCTTCACCGGCTGTTTGGGGAGTCGGTTGCCATGGGGATGTCAGATGTACCTGGTTGTTATAGGGACACTGTTGCCATGGTTATGTGGTTGCTGTGCCTGGCAGAGGCAGAGATGGAGCATCAGGAAGGCTGTTTACACTGGGAGGGTGGGAGTCACAGAGACCCCAACTTTCTGAGCAAGGGGGGAACAGTCCAGCCTTTGCCCCAGGTATGAGATATGATGAGGCTGGAGATCATGGGGAGCACACTGGAAAAAGCTCACGCAGCCGCACAGAGACAGACAGCCTGGTGTTCCTGAACCCACAGCAAAGAGGAGGTGGCTGAGGGCATGTGGAGTTTCCCATGGGGTGTTCCAGTATGCTCCCAGCCAGGCTCCGTGGGAGAGACAGTGCCACACACCCTGTGCTGGGTGTCCCACAGGAGAAAGTGGCTTCACCATGCTTGTTGCCAGGACCACTGAGCAAAAACCTTTCAGTCCTGCAAGACTGTATGTGCTGCACTTGCACCACACCACAATGCTCCCTGAGCTGTGCCAGCCTCTTGGGCAGGGGGCTGTGTTTCTGACCCCCTGGGGCTGGGGGCTGAAGTGGGGAGGGGGATTCCCAGCAGGTAGCCTACAGGCTCTGGGGCTGAGCTGGGCTGTCAGAGAGTGCCTGGATCCCCTCCAGTGCTGCTTGGCTGAGCTCCCTCCCCGCCAGCACGGTCGGCTGCTTGGCCTGTCCTTGAGATGAAAAATGCAGTCACAGGTTTAATTAAAATGAGAGGGAGCACAGAGTCGTCCCAGCAGCTCAGAGAAGTGGAGTCCAGCAAAGCCAGTGCGTGGCTTGGCTGGGCTTTCCTGGGCAGCTCTGTGGGCTAAAACTGCTGCCCGCCTCTGCCAGGACCCCTCAGGGTCCAGGCCTCCATGTGCCACCCCGTGGTGTCTGTCACGGGACAGGACAGGGACTGGGCAACTTCTTGCAAGGAGAATGCACATCCTACCACATGGTCACTAGGCTCTGTTATTAGCGAGCAGCGGATTTGCACTTCAGCACCACAGCAGTGAGCCAGAGCATGAGGGAGGGGTCAGGATGATGCACGGAGCACTGACATCTCCATGAAATTGGGGTGCATTTGTGCAGGACCACCTGCCGGGCTGGTGGACATGCCAGGGTGGCACGATCCCCATGCCCGGTGTGCACCACACTCCACCATGTTGCTGATGTGAAAGCTAAAGCTGAGCTCCTCGTTCTCTAGGAGCTGCTACTGCCAGGGATATGTGATTGGACTTGGTGAAGTGAGTGATGTTTTTAATTAAAAATTCATCCTTAATCAGCCACCTGGCTGGACCAGACCGGGCATTTTGCATGGCAGTGAAAGCATGAGCTCTCAGGGGAAGGAGGGCAGGGGGTGCAGGTCCCCCAGCCCCCTGGCACAGTGACCAGGGCTCCTGCCCAGCCACCCCAGGCTGCCACCACACCTCCGCACCAGGCCGGCTCCCCACCGCCATCGTCCCCAAACCCCTGAATCCACCACCACCACCGAGGCCCTCACCAGCTCACCCCCGCTTCTGACCTGCCCACTCCATCCCCACCATCCCCTACAGCCCCCCCCACAGCCCCCCGCTCTGGCCAGCTGGGCCCCAGCTCCCAAGCAGCAGGTTTAATTAGATTGCAATCCTATTACATAGCTGCCTGCCTGCCTGCAGTTGCTAATCCTGTTAGCCATCCAGTAAATCTCCCCGTGCTGGGCTCCATCCCCGGGGTACGGGGAGGGATGCTGCTGGCGGGTGGGCTCTGCTGAGCCAGGATGTTCCCGACAAGGTGCAGAGCTTTGCCTGGGGACTCACCCCTGAAGAATCCTGAGGGGCTGGAAAGAGCCCAGGGGGGTAAAGCAGTCCCCAGAGGGGTGAGACGGGGCAATGGGATTTCCCCTCTTCTCCTGTCCATCTTGCCCCCTCTGAGCTGCAGGAGCAGGGTGGAAATTCTGTGTCCTTGGGCCACACACAGAGCCCAGGTGTTTGCCACCATGCCACAGCCATCACTGGCTCCAGTGGGTGCTGAGCCTGTGGGGCTGACCACGGTCCGGGACAAGGAACAGGGGCTCAGACGGGGTTGTCCCAACCAGCTGGGGGTTACAGTCCATCACTCTTCCCACTGATGCTCAGTGCCCTGCAGAGACTGCTCATGGCTAGTGGCAACAGAGACACAGGGTCACTCCTCCACTGCTCCCAGGCTGGTGTGTGGGGTGCCAAGGGGGGCTGCTCTGGGCAGCAGAGTGACACCAGTGGGTTGTGGGCTCCTGGGGATGTGGCCCTTGAAGGCAGTGCGCTCTCAGACCCATGCATCGCCACACAGCTACCCCCAGGGCTATGGGCTCCCTGTGGTCCTGCCAGCTTGGGGGAGACCCCAGATGCCCTGGCACAGCACAGCTGCCCCTGGGCCAGGCATTAAAGCCATCCTGTGAGAGGACAGTGCCATAGCAGTCATCCCAACTCTGCAGCCTGCCCTGCAGCCAGCCAAAAGACAGCAGCCCCTGGAACCCACTTCTTGCTGGCCACCTTGCTCTACATCGGAGCTGTGTCAGCCCCAGAGTAGCCCACCACAGAGTAGCAGCTCTTGCTACAGACCCCTGAGCAAGAGCCAGAGACCATTGCCATTACCCGCTCTGCACCTAGCCATGTCCCCTGGGCACCTCCATGGCCTGGCCAAGAGAGGAGCGTGGCCCCAGCTCAGCCTTCAGCACCCGCCCCCCAAGCTCAGCACCAGACTGAGCCACAGCAACTCCTGGAGACAAGTTCAATCAGGTTGTAATTGCAAGAACAGGGCAGCACGGGTGGCTCTGTGCCCACCCAGAGGAGTCCTGGCGCTCCCAGGGATGGGCAGCCAGTAAAGAGAGTGAGTGCTGGGCCCCGTGGGGCTGCTGTCTGTGTCGGAGGAGTCCAGACTGCCATTCAGCATCAGCTGGTACAAATACTGTTGATGGAGGCCACAGCCGGGTCGACAAGCCCCAGCTCCTCCTGTTCATTGACGCAGAGCTGGTACCCACAGCCCTTGCGCCGGGGCAGCGGCCCCAGGCGCCCACTGGGCTTGGCACGGGGTGGCAGCAAGAAGCCGACGCTGCCGGCGATGAGCAAGTGCCAGATGCTGTGGATGTAGAAGTAGTTCTCCTCTGTCTCCACGAAGGCATAGAGCAGCACGGCAGCCGCCGCAATCAGCGCTCCTGGGCACAGGTAGAAAGCCCAGCGCTTCCAGGTCGGTGGGTAGCAGTGGCGGCGTCGGATGGTGCGAGCTGTCTGTGGTGGGGAAAGGGGGGGCTGGAAGAGGCAGCCCCAGCAGGGACGGGCACGGCCCCTGTGCCGTGGTGCCACATTCCCCCAGGAGCCAGGAGGGGGGTTCACGGGGAAGGGGAGATGCTGGCAGGGGAGTGGGACTGGACAGCTGGGCAGGATGCTAGGCGCAGCCGGGATGGGGACATAAGAGGACAGAGACAGCATCTCCTTACCCAGGCGATGGCCATGATCCCTAAGGCGAAGAGGCTGGGACCCAGCAGGTTCCAGAGCCCATGGCGGTCCATCTGCAGAGCCATGGAGAGCAGCATGGCCCCCAGCAGGTACAGCACCTGTGGGGCACCCGTCAGGATCAGTACCCTCCATGCACACTCTGCGCTCCCCCTCCCCGCACTTGCCTGTTTGACCACAGGCTGGAGCCGGGCCATGGCGATGACAGTGACCCAGACGGACATGAGGGAGCCCAGGAAGTCACAGAATTGCAGAACATCATACTCCATGATGCAGAACACCACAATGCCTGGCTGGTCACAGGCGTGGTAAAACTGGGGTTGGAGGAAAAATATGTGAGAACCACCCCACAGAGCCCCAGCCCCTCGTCTGCCCCCCCATCCGCCTCTACTCCATCCTCACAGTGGAGAAGAACATGGTGAAGATGTAGACGGCAGCTTCCATGAGGTAGTGGCTGCGGACAGCGATGGCCACGGGAGGCACGAACATGACATTGCTGAGGCACAGCAGCAGCGTGGAGAGGAGCTGGAAGCCATAGGAGAAAGCCTCGGCGTTGTCTGTGCAGCCCCAGCCATTCCAGCCTGTGGCCGCGGAGAGCCGCCGTCACCCCTGCAGCACTCGCAGGGGCTGGTGAGGGAGCGGGGAAGCCCCTTTCCAGCACCATGCAGAGAGCTGGCACAGGGGGGCTCATGGGGTGCACAGCCCCCGGGGAGGAGGGGAGGATGCCAGTGGCATCTCTGGATGCAGTGGGAACCGTAAGTGCCCGGGGCAGCTCTCACCAGCTTTGCACTCGCAGGCAGCATACAGGTAGTTGTTGGTACGCAGCAGCTTGCACTGGCCATAGATGCCACAGTCATTGATGCAGGGCGAGAGGTAGGCGCGCAGGTACACCTCAGCCGTCACATTGGTGCAGGGCTCAAAGCTGCAGCGAAGGAGAAGGGGCTCAGCCCTTACCCTGCGCCCCTTGAGCAGCTCCTGCCTCCAGCACAGGTACCCATCGCACCCAGACTTGGTACATGATGGGAGACCCAGAGACTGGGCAAGCATGGAAATGAGCTGCTTTGGTGATACATATGGCAGCTGAGAGCTGGTCCCCAAGGATCTTGTGGGCTACAATTGTCTGTGCCAGGCTGGGTGAGCAGGGGGAAGGGGGCCATGTTTAGAACCTCTTTGCCTTTAGCAACACAGTCTACTAGCTCCTATTTCATTTGGATTTTGCTGTGCAAACACTGTGCCCTGCAATGCCTGCAATGCCTGTGACCCTGTTCTGGAAGGACCGACTGCAACTAGCAACTCAGTGTGAACTAGAAATGCAGCAGAGGAGTCAGAGCAGGCACAGCACCCCACTGCCCCGCGCCACCCGCACAGAGGGCTCCAGGCACACCCAGCACGTGGGAGCACAGACCGGCCCACGACCCGACAGCACAACCCGCTGCTGCACCCCAGCATGTGCAAACACGCACACAGCCCTGTCTGCACACGCACACGTGTGTCTGCTGCCCCTGCGTGTGCTCCACTGTCAAATCCCCACATGTGCACGCAGAACACACACAGTGCTGTCTGACTGCACAAACACATACAGAGAGCTGTCTGCATGGGTGCCCCCAAACACGCATGCAGTGCCGTCTGCATGCGTGCACCAAATGTGCATGCAGCACCATCCGCATGAATGCACGGGACACCCAGTGCTGTCTGCATGCATGCACTGACACACACAGAGCACTGCCTGCACTGCACGGAGCCTCACATGGACTCCAGCATGCACAGACACAGGCACACAACAGTCTTTCTCTTCCACAGGGCTCTCAGGCAGACACAAGGGCCAGGAGCTAAGCTGTAGACAAAGGACTGGTCCTGGCAGATGCTGAGCAGAGCAGGGGCACAGTAGCCTGACCAGAGCTGTCCCCTCATAGGAACAGCCAAGCCCCATCCTCGCAGTGACTGCCCACTCTCCTCCCGGGCATGGGTACAGATGGCCACTGCTGCGGAGACGGGCAGGCACCAATAGACACACGGCGCTCACAAGCTGACAGCCGCTTCCTAACCACGAGACAGAGGGAAGAGCCGCAGGGACCCACAGATGGTCAGGCAGGCGCAAGATAGAGCCATCCATGCCCACGCAGGCACTCACAGTGACACACAGCTCGTGAAGCCGCATGCACACACGTGAGGGCTGACACAGCGCAGGGCCCAGGCACACCCACGGACACACAGCGCACGTGGATGCAGGCCGCGGTGGGGACATCCCCTCTGGGCATGCAGGGAGGGGACTTGCCGGGGCTCTTACCCATGCTCTGTGGCACAGAGCGAGCGCAGGCTCAGGTACCAGCTGCCTGTCTGGGGGTAGGGGATCCGCAGGCGGCTGAGGCTGGCTGTGGCATTGACGGAGAGCAGGAAGCCTGCCAGGGACTCTGTGGGCCGGGAGAGCTCTGGGTGAGCCGGGCAAGGGGCAGACCCGTCTCCTGGACACAGCTGGGACAGGGACAGAGCACCCTGTGCCAGGCTCAAGGGCCAGATGTCCCCACAGTCTCTGCCATGTCCCACCCAGCCTCTCGCTAGACACGTGGACGGGTGCGATCCCCACAGCCGCGGCAGAATAGACACGCGCAGCTGAGCCTACCTGTCTCACAGGTGACCGATGTGTTGTCACCTGACGTCAGTGGGACTTCATGGTTCAGACATCCAAACACCGTCACGTTCTCGCCACACAGGGAGCTCTGACGGCAGAGGAGGAGACAGACCTAAACTATTGCAGGGGACCTCCCCGGCTTTGACAACTAGCAGTGCCCTAACCCACTGCCCATCACCCAAGAACACCCCAACTCTAGGTCATCATCCTGCCCTTGGAGCACCCTAATCTGTGCTCCATCGCCCAAGAGCTCCCAAACCATGGCCCGTGACCCAAGAGCACCCCAAATCCTGTCCTGTGCCCTGCTGTAGCCTTGACATTACCCATCTCCAAGATGGTGCCCCCCCAGGCTGCCCTGCCCTCTCTGGGATGCAGCGTGGTCACTCACCACATTAAGCCGCAGCTCCAGGTTGAGCACCCCACCACTGTCCAGCACCGGTAGGAGGTTGATGACAAAGACAGCGGGGCGGTCGGGTGGCACTGACACGTTGGGCCCAAAGAAGATGTAGAAGTGGACGGAGAAGGTGTCTAGCTCATTGCGCAGCGTGGGGCGGACTGGCCAGCACTGCTCACCAGCAGACGAGGCGGTGGGGATGGGGTCCGGGTGCTTCGTGCCATTGGGGCTGGCAGGTGGAGGGCTGTCCCCCAGTGCCAACCCACCCAAGGCGCCGAAGGAGTGGGGCATGTTCATGGAGGCGCTGGAGGGCAGGAAGGGTGGCCGAGCCAGGCTGGGTCGGGAGCAGTCTGGGGGACAGAGCCATCAGCCTGAGCACCACACAGCCCTTCCAGTCCCCTCTTAGCTCCCACCTCCCCTTCTTGCCCACTGCCCACCTCCACCTGCAACCCAGCCACACCTCCCAGTGTTCCCATCCCAGCAGAGCTCCCAGCTGGGGCCAGATCCCATGGGCATCCTTTACCTCCCAACCCAAGCAGAGTCAAGATCATGCCACCCACCCATACCTCCCCGTGTGCCCTCACCTGTGAGCTGCACGGTGACCTGGAAGGAGACTGTGCCTGGCACCCCAGGGTGTTTCTCCACCAGCACGTAGTACCAGTGCTGCCAGAAGGGCAGGTCCAGCGCCAGCTGGCAGGGAGTGTGCTCCCGGCAGTCCAGTGCTGTGGAGTTGTGCAGGGGGGGAGCCTTGGCTCGCACACGCAGCCAGAGCGGGCAGCCCTCAACCCCGCGGCACCGCAGCACCTCCACTAGCACTCGCGACGTGTAGCTGGGCACAAACACCCTGTGGGACAGTGATGTCAGGTCCTGACCCCCAGCATGGACCAATGGGGCTGGGGAAGCAAGCTATAGGGATGGGACACCCTCAGCTCCCCACCCTGGGTCTGCCCCCTCCTTAGGAGACCCTCCCACACTCACTTGTAGAGGCAGGAGCGGTTGTGGGGGGCCATGCTCTGCTCGGTGACGTAACCAGGGTACAGCACGGCAATGTTCACCAAGCGCTGCACGATGAGCTGTGGCTGGAAGAGATACTGGCACTCCTCATAGAGTCCCTGCACCAGCAAGAGAGTCAGAACAGGGCAGGGGGGCACTGTCCCCACGTGGGACACCTGCCCTGGGCACTGCCAGCCCAGGACAGTCAGAGCCCAGCTGAGCCCTGCAGCGAGCCCTGCCACCCCACGGTGCCCCCAAGCCCTTCACCTTGACAGAGATCTTGCCTTCATCTTTGGGCAGGTGGGCAGCCAGGAACCAGTCCCCAGGCAGTGGACTGGTGACATTGAACACCCCTGTGGTGCGGTTGGGCAGGGTCCAGGTGAGGGTCAGTGCAAAGGAGCCAGGGACTGCCGTGTCCCTGGGGAAGTGTGTGTGCAGTGGGTTAATGACGGAGGGAGCCCCTGAGCGGAAATACCTGCAGGAGAGACAGCAGTGAGCAGATAGCAGAGACAGGGGGTCTGTCCTCTGTGCTATTAGGAAGCTCAAAGACATCAGGGGAAGCCATCTGTAAGACGGGACATTGCTGGAGACTGTGATCTTCCCCAAGTGGGTGTTCAAGAAAAACTGTTCATGTACGAGATGCACAAAAGACAGGAGCCTGCAACGGTCCTGCGAAGATGAATCATGGGGAGTGAGCATGTATGTCTGTGTGTGCGTGTGTCTATGCACATACGCATGTGAGTGCACGCATCTGTGCACACGTGTGTACCTGCATATGCATGCATGTGCATGAGTGCTCCTCTGTATGTGTGCATGCCTATACACATGTGCACACATGCAGGTGCAAACAAGAAGCAGACAAGAGCAGGCAGGCTCCAAGGCAAGTCCAGGCAGGGGCAGCAGGGGCAGGCAGAGGCAGGCAGAAAGGAAACAGACAGGGCAGGCTGCTTACTCACACGGTGATGCTACGGTCTGGACATTGATCCCCAAATGTGCCACCCTGCTCCTTGAAGGTGATAAGGTTCCAGACGGCGATGACCGTGTCCTCGGGGATGTGGAAGTGGAAGAGCTCGATGCTGGCAAAGGAGCGGAAGGGGCTGAGCTTGCGTGGCGTGCGGGTGAAGTAGTCTGTCACAAAGAGCCCATCTGCAGAGGAGACCCAAGGGACTCTCAGCAGCGTGGAGGACTGCGGTGGGTGGTGTAGCACCCCTCCCAGACCCGGCTCACCCACCCAGGCTTTGAACATGTCCCAAAACCAGCAGCCTGCAGGCAGGAGGGGCTGGGACAGTGCCATTTCAGTGAGTCCCCAGGGCTGATATCAGCTGTGCCCAGCTGCATCTCCCAGCCCTGGCAGAGCATTGCCTCGAGCCCAGTTCCCCAGGCTGTGGGCACTCATACTCTGGAGCCCTCAGCCCTGGCTGCTCAGGCTCTGACCAGGTGCAGCCCACCTCTTTCAACTCATTGTCTGCTTCAGTGAGGACCTGCTGCCTGCATTTTACCTGTAATAAATGGCCATTCCTCATGGCTCCAGCCCAGCCCCAACAGGTCAGCTCCCACAGGGACATAGATTCCCCCCTTCTCTGCCTGTTGAGGCGGCTCAGCACAGAGCCCATCATAAACCACAGAGTCCCACCCTAGAGCCACGAGTAGAAGCAGCGAGCAGTACACTTCCTGCACAGGCTCTCAGCTCTCCCGTGGTTTGTGGGGGAGGAATGGTGCACATATGTGTGCACATATGCACACGTGGGTGCTGTCTGCGTACACGGCAAAGTGGAGGCTTGCACACCCACGTGCATGGGTGTACAGGGCTATACACAACCCCATGTCTGCAAGACACTTCCTGCAAGCCCACAGCATGCACTGGGGCCACCTCCCCCTGCCCAGCTGTCTGACAGTTTGACTTTCATGGATTTCGAGGAGCCCTGGCAGCAGAAGGGCAGCCACTTCCTTGTCACAGTAGAGGAAAGGGAGATCTGGTCTCCAGACGGCAGCCGTTAAGTTCAGCCTAACATTGCCACACTTCCCCACTCCCAGCCTGGGAGACCCATCCATCACGCCCCAGAGATGCAGCAAGGATGAGATGCCCCTCTGCAAAAGCTGCCAGCAAGAGGGATGCGAGCAGAGGAGGGACTGGGAGCAGGGCTATGCCCAGGAGAACTCATCCAGTGGAGAGTGGGATAGCTGAAAAGAAGGGCAGCTTTGCACAGCATGCGCCTGGCTGGCAGTACGTGCATGTGCTTGTGTGCACGTGTGTTTGTGCTGCATGTGTGCAGCCCCAGCCGGCTGTACACTGACATGCATCTGCTCTCTTGCCTGGAACAAAGGCAGCTCCCCCTCCCCTTCACTTCCAGCCGACACAAGCCAGGCATGAAATACCTGTCTCAGTGAAAGAGCACCCAATCCTAATTTCCCTGCCATGAATCACCAATCCACTCCGCAGCTCCCCTCCTCACGTGCGGGCAGTGACCTGGCAGGGGACCCCGGGGAGGAGGAGATGTTGAACGCAACTCTAGGAGGTGGCATGTCGGGAAGCTCTCGGAGCTTCCCGGTCCCAGTGCGGTTTCCCCTCTGCCCACTCGCCCAGGGCAAGGCAGGGAGAGCCAGCTGCAGGCAGAGGGTCAGTCTGAAGCCCCGTGGCGGTGTGACCAGAGCACGGGAGAGTCACTGGAGGACAGAGAGGGGTTCCCTATCCATGGAATCGGGGGGCGAAGGAGGAAAGCGAGCGTCCCTCTGCCTCAGGACAGCGGACGGAGACGCGGGTCCGCCCACCCCGGCCCCACAGCCCCGGGTGGCGCCGGGCGGCCAGCACCGCGGCCAGATCCCGGAGGGCGGCCAGCACCGCGGACAGCTCCCGGAGGGCGGCCAGCACCGAGGACAGCTCCCGGAGGGCGGCCAGCACCGCGGACAGCGCCCGCGGCCGCCCCACCGCTGCCCCACAGCGGCCCCGGCGGCCCGCGGGCAGCTGCCCCCTCCCCGGGGGACGCCCCCTCCACCCCAGGGGTTGCCCGTCCGCATCCCCGTCACACGCCATCTCCTGCCCCGCAGCACGCCCATGGCCTCGCACAGTCCCACCGGTGTGTCCCCCCCGCTCCCGCGCATCCCCCAGCCTCGCTGCGCGCACATCCCCCTCCCTGCAGGCTGCCCGCCGCCGCTGCCCCACTGCATGCGCGCAGCTCTCTGCCCTGCGTCTGCAGCCCCCCCGGGCCCACGGACATGCCCCCTCCCGCCCCCAGGGTGTTCTACTGCGTGTGCACCGCCTGCGTTCTCCTGGCACGCACACCCCTTCGCCCCACTGCACGTTCACCTCCGTGCCCCACTGCATGGGTGCCCCACGGCATGCCCACCGTCATGACCCACTGCACGCACATCCCCACTGCGGTGGCACCGGATACCCTCTGCACGTGCCGCCCCATGCCCCGTTTACGCCAGTGCCCCACCGCACACGCACCTCTGTGCCCCATCGCGCTGCCCACGTGTGCCTCCCGCCCCACTGCACACCCCCCTCCACAGCCCGCTGGACACACGCACCTCTGTGCCCCGCTCAGCGCGTCCCCCAAACCTCCGCTCCGTGCGCTCCCCATCCCTTGTGGCACAGACTCGCCGTGTCCCACTCCACGCGCATCCTGCCCCCCACAGCAAGCGGACTCTGCGCCCCACTGCACACCCCCCCCCGCGCCCCACGCTCACCCACCCCCGCGCCCCGCTTCCCGCACACCCCCGGCCCCATCGCTCGTGTACCTCGCCCCCACCGCGAGCTCGTCCCCCCGCCCCACGCCACGAGCACCCACTCGCCCGCCCCGCGCCCCACAGCGTGCAGAGCTCCTACCCCTCGCACACACCCACCCCGCGGCACACGTACCCCTTCCCGCGCACCCCGGCGCCCCACGGCGGCACACGCACCCCGTGCCCGCGCCCTCCGGCGCCCCATCCCGTCCCGCCCGGCCCCCCCCCGGCCCCGTCGCGCGTGTGGCACACACACCCGCTGCGCGCACACCCCCGGCGCCGCGGCACTCACCGGCGGGGGGCGGCGGGAGGAGGATCGGCAGGAGCAGCAGGGGCAGCAGGGGCAGCAGGGGCAGGGGCAGGGGCAGGGGCAGGAGGCGGAGGGGGGGGGCGAGCGCCCGCCGCTGCCCGCCGCCCCCGCCGCCCCGCCGGCCCATGCCGCCGCGCCGGCTGCCGTGGGGCGCGCGCCGCCAGCAGCCCCGCCGCGCACCCGCGCCCATGACGTCACCCGCCCCGCCCCCCCGCGGGGCCGCCCCCGCGCCTCCATTGGCCCCCACGCGCGTCACTCTCCGGCGGCAGCGACCCGCCCCCCCCGAGCGACTCGATCCTCCCCCCCCCCCCCCGCCGGCACGGTCCCGCCGCCGGTCGGGGCACGGCGGGGCAGGGACACGGGTGGGGACAGGGACACTGACTGGGGCAGGGGACACGGTCCGGGCATACCAGGCTGGGGACAGGGACATGGGCTGGGAACACGGACATGGGGCTGCGGGACAGGGCTACTGGGGCTGGAGACGGGGACACGGTCTGCGGACAGGGGCCTTGGGGTGGGGACAGGGACACAAGGCTGAGCACAAGGATACAGTCTGGGGCAGGGATAAGGTCTGGGGCCAGGGACACAAGGCTGCGGGACAGGGGACATCGACCCGGGAGGCAGGTGGCCATGGGGTCCACAGGCTACAAGGGTGTCCTGGGTTTGGCTGGGATAGAGATAACTGGCGGGGAGTTTCCTTCCCTCTTACTAGCTAGAACAGTGCTGTGTTCTGGATTCAGTCTGGGATTCGGTGTGAGAAGAACATTTGTACTGGTGGTTTTAGCTGTTGCTCGGAAGTCCAGGACTTTTCAACTTATCACGGCCTGCAAGTTTGCAGGTACACAAGAAGCTGGGGGGGGCCACAACCAAAACAACAGACCCCCGCAGGCCAGTGGAATATTCCATATCACCTAACGTCATGCTCAGCGTATAGAGAAGGGCTGGTTGGGAAGCTGCACTCGGGTGTTTGGGATGGTGGTTTCAGGATTCTCTCCTCTCTGGGATCACAAGCCGGGAACAGGCTGGGCATCGGTCAGCGGGTGGTGAGCAATCCCATCGTGCATTACCTGTTCATATTTTCTATTATTATTATTATTATTGTAACTTTATTTCAATTATTACATTGTTTTTATCTCACCCTCCAAGTCTCTTACCCTTACCCCTCCAAGTCCCTTCCCCATTCCCCGGGGGTAGGGCAGGGGAGCGAGTGGCTGCATGGTGTCTGTCTTGTGTCTGGGTTTAAACCTGGAATATCCTTTCTGGCACCCAACTGGGACAGAGGGATGCGAGATAAGGATAGTAATTGGGAGAAGTAACAGGCAATATACAGACTGACCCTGATAGCAGAACAACCATGGGAATCTTCTGTTGTGACTGTGGTGAAGGAACAATGAAGGAACAAGAGGTGGATTGTGTGGACTGTGTTTCCATACTGTGATGTTCTTATTTTTATTTTAATGTGTCATGTCCTGCTCAAAAAAGGGACACAAGTGACTTAAGATTTGTAAATCCCCAACGGAACGGACAACAGTGAGGTAAGTCCAGACATTTATTAACTTTCCACAATGTAGTAACTGGATACACAGTAACTGGCTAAGTATATAACGACTTATGGCAAGCAATACAGTATGCATTGCGTTACTTAATGGTAGTGAGGGAAAAGGGGAAAAAGGAAAGAGATAGAATAAAGAAACAGAGATCACTGGTCCATGTTCCTCTGTTGGTTCCATCGAGTTCATCAGGGATGTATGCGTCCTCTCTACTTCTTTTTTCTGTCTATCTTTCGCTCCTTTTCCCCCTCAATTTATACACACTTTGGGTCCATCCCCCAGGTCAACCCACATACCTGCTTATCCCTTGTATGGGGAGGGGTAAAGTGCTTCATGGGATGATGTCATTAGCATGATCTTATTGATGTTGATTAGCATATTCAAAGATGTCAACTTTAATATGCATTTCCTGAATAATGAGGCAAAGGTCATTCACCGGGGAGATGACCCCTGAAACTTTACAAGACCCACCAGAGCAAACCCGTCCTGTCTCCTCAGGGCTCCCTCCTCCAGCCCACCCTGTGCTACCCAGGCAGCCTTATCAGCTCCAAACTCCACACGATCCACTCCGTGACTGTCGTTTCACTACTTGTGAGTGTTTGAGATATTCCTTGGCTCGGAGGGCCTCTGCTCACCCCACATCCCTGATCTCTTTCTCAGGCTGGATTTCTCAAGCTTTCTTTCAGGAAGCTGTAAGTCAGCTCTCACATAATGTGAGGAAGTTTTTGATTTAGTTTGGTTTGTAGTTGTAGTCTTTTGGGTTGCTTTTTTGTGCTGTGTTGATGTCAGTGAAATTTGTGGCACAGCAACCAGCCATCAGCCAGCCCCTCTGCCTGCGCCGTCCGTGCCGCCACCACCAGCAAGTGGCCCAGGAGCTGGGGGGGGGGGGGGGCAGGGTCAGCACCGTCTGCGTGTGTGTGTCCCTCCATGTCCCAGAGACCCCCCCGGACTCACCTCGGTGTCCTGGGGACCCACGCGGCTGATCCGGGGGA
This sequence comes from Athene noctua, assembly GCF_965140245.1. NCBI lineage: Eukaryota > Metazoa > Chordata > Aves > Strigiformes > Strigidae > Athene > Athene noctua. Next base: position 12,040,485 of record NC_134077.1, read on the forward strand.
TGGGGCGCTTGGGGATCACCAGGAAGTGGACGGGGGCCTGGGGGGCCACATCGCGGAACGCCAGGCACTGCCGGGGGGGACGGGGGCGCGGGGTGAGGCCCGCGCCCGGGGGTGCTGCCACCCGCCCTGCCCCGGGAGGGGACACGCGCGCCGCGGCCCCCTACCTTGTCGTCCTCATAGAGGATGGCGGCGGGCACGCTGCGGGCGATGATCTTGCTGAAGATGGTGGGGGCCCCGCCCGCCTCCCCGCCGGCCGCCGCTGCCCGCCGCGCCTCGCCCACCTCCCCGTCCGGCCCGCCCGCCGCCGCCACGCTCCGCTGCGGGGGGACACACGGCGCTCAGCCCGACCCGCGTGGGGCAGGCGGGGGGGGGGGCGGGGGGAGCCCCCCGGAGCGGGGGGGCGGGCGCACACGGGCGCTCCGCCGCGGCGGGGCCGGGGGGGGGGGGGGGATGCGCTCGGGCGGGGCTCGCGCCCCCCCGCGGACCCCGCCCGGGGCGGAGGGAGCGGCGGCGCAGGGCGAAGGCCCGGCCGGGACCCGGCCCCTCTCCCGCCGCGGGCCCGCGTCCCCCCACGCTGCCCCCCCCGTGCCCACCTGCCCCGCGCGCAGAGCGCCCCGCGCCGCCCAGCCGCGCGCCAGCCCCCGCGTCACCGCCGCCGCCATCGCCGCCGCGCCGGGCCCGCCCCGCCGCCCCATCGGCCGCCGCGGGGACGGGCGGGAGCGGGGGGGCCGCGATCCCGCGCGGGGCCGCAGCCGCGCCCCTTCCCCGCCCCCGGGGCCGCCGGGGGGAGGCGGGGCCGCGCGGGGCGCGTTGGGCGCCCGGAAGCCGGCGGCTGCGGGAGGAGACGGGGCGGCCGAAGGGCTGCCCCGGCCCCGGGCTCGCTCGTGCCGCCCTCCCGCCGCCGCGCCCAGGGCCCGGGCCAGGCCGCCATCGGGCGGCTGCTCAGGGGCTCCTCGGGACACGCCGCCGGCTCCGGGGGCTGCGCCGGGCCCGGGGGGTCCCGGCGCTGGATGCGGCCCCTTCCCGCATGGCCCGGCGCGGCCGCTGCCGCGCCCGCCCGTGCGGGGCGCTGGGACCCGCCGGCGCCTCCGGCTCTTTGCGGCTGACTCTGGCTGGGAGGGGGGACCAGGCGTGCCGGGGGGTCCCCGCAGCCCTCGGGAAGAGCCTCCAGCCAGCGGCGGGGCCGCGGGGCCGGGCACTGCCGGCGGGGCCGGGGCTGGCCCAGCGCTCCCGGCGCGGTTCCGCTTCCTCCGGGGCCGCTGCCGTGCCCGCCTCCCGCTCCGCCTCCTCCTCTTCCTCCTCCTCCTCGCCTTGGTAATTGGCTCACGCTCGGACGGCTGCGAGTTTTGTTTTTCCTCCTCCGCTCTGATAATTGCCCACGGACTGAGATAAAAAGTTTGTTTCGCATACTCCGCTTGGATAATTGCCTCACGGCCAAGCAAATAAAAGATTTGTTTTGTCTCCTCCCGCTCCAGCTCCTTTTTCCCTTCCCCCTGGCTGCCCAGCACCCGCCGGCCGCAGCCTCCGAGAGAGGGGAAGAGCCGGGGGCTGCCGGGGGCGCAGGGGGCTGCGCTGCCTCGTGGCTCAGCCTCTGGCAGAGACATCCGCGGCCTCGGAGAGCTGGAAACCCAGCAGGGACTCCTGCAGCCCGTCCCCCCGCAGTGCGGGGCCGGCCCCGCGGGGACAGGGGAGATGCTGCCCCCTGGGGCCCCTCCTGGGGCCTGGGCAGCAGCGGGGGCTGCCTCCGCCCCCCGGGTGCGCTCACCGCTGGCTCCGACCCCCTCGTCGTTTTCTGGCTCGTGAGTCTCTCGCACAGGGTTGTTCAGGGCTTGGCCTTTGCTCTTGTAACCACCGACCCGGCAGGGCATGGGAAGAGCTGTACCCAACCCGACCCTCCTCCCCAGGACCTGCTGCACCCCAGGGTGACAGGGGACACGGCTCAGAGGGGCTCACCCCAACATGCCGGGGCCACCCCGCTCAGTCCCCCCGAAATGCAGGGAGCCAGCACTGTGCCAGGGTGTCCCTCCTGGCCCTGGCTGTGCCTCGAGGTGTGCTGACACTCCCCTGGGTGGTGACGAGGTGCTAAGAGGAGTGAGCCTGTTACTGATTTATTATTCCTTGGAGCAGATTTTAATGGTGGTGATTTGGATTTAAACAAGGAATTATTTAGAGTAACCATACAACCAGTCGTGCTGCTACAAAGCCCTTTGCAAAGTCGCAGGCTAAAGACGCGTAGGCTGGTAAGAATCATTAACCAGATTTCTATTCAAAGAATAAGACTCATGAGCAGGTATTGTTAAGCTGTATTGCATTTAGGGTGATAATAAATTTGGTAAGAGATAAATCCTCTTGCATTCTAGCTGGTCCTCAGAGATTAGAGGGGCTAGGGGTGGCTGGACTTATCCCTTACTAGGTGTGCCAGCTGGGGCCATAACTCCGGGTCTGACTGACCAGGACACCCGAACAGCCCCTAGGCTGTAGGTCCGGCTGCATTCAACAGAAGCCGTCAGGTTCACGAACAGTGCGGGTTGGTGCTATCACTATAGGTCTGACCCAGCCCAAACAGCCCATACACTGTAAGTCTGGTTGCATTCAAGAGAAGCAGTCAGATTCACCAATAGTACAGTTTATTTTTAGGCAACATCTACAGATTCTTTAAGATTGCTTACAATAAATGCACAAACTGTGGGTTGGCTCTATAGCACTACACAAAAGAAAAACGATTGCAATCACGCACACTTTGTTCCCAGACACACACTTCACACACTTGGCGTGGCAGAGGAAATCTTACCAAAAGGCATCCCTTCGGGGGGCGGGGGGGTGCGAGCACCAACCCGTCGATCTGTCCCTCCAATTTGGTGATGGACTATTGTCCCTTCGAGTTAGGTACAAACTTGGGGTAGTATTTTTCTTAGTATGTATGTGTCAGTGGGTGGGACTGTAGTCAAGCCATTATCTTTTGAGTAAGCACGTTCTTTGGTGCCACGGGTACAGCTGATTTTTGTGAGAACAAAGGGAGGATGAGGACCAAGGCTGGAAGGCTACTGCAAAGAGCAGGAGATAAAATCTGTCATTGAAATGAAAGAATGGCATACACAGCCTACACCCCGCTTCGCATTCCTCCTTGGTGCCATGACAAACACAAATCACTGGACCTCCATCCTGTCCTGTGCTTGCTCTGGGCACCCTGTGTCAAGGAAATGTTTTACAGATTTCTCACTATTTCGCCTTTCTCACATTTCCAACACCTAACACTTCCACCCCGTGACTGCAGTCACACCCACACACCTCGATGTTTTCTCTATTTAAGGTTGTCAGGACCAGGAATATCAACTGGGTTCTCCCCCTCTAAAGGGATTATATAGAGAGTTAGTTGAATCATTCTTTACAGTTGTTTTTTTGCAACTTATTGCTATGCCTAAGACAACTATAAGCACAATGAACATTTATATATTCTGTATCAAATTTTGGATCCAACTGGTAACACCAAGTCCAAATGAACAACAGTTTTGAAAGCCAGCTGTCATTCATGGATTATTGTAGCTCTTGCGTGTCTTCTGCTACTTGTTGTATCTTCATTAGCTGGATGTTGAGGTCCTCTATAACATTAGAAACAAAACAGACAGAGCCGTCAGTACTGGAGAGGTTCAAACAGCCACAGAGTCCATTTTGATGTATTTGCATTAAGTCTAGTGCCGTGCAGTTCTGCAGAGCTAACGTTGAGGTGGCTTGTAATTGATTGTTGAGCAGATGCAGACTAGCATCGGTAGCATTAGCTAATTTCTCTACTTGAGAAGATAATTTGCTTAACCATGTTTGCGTCTGTATGGTGGCATATCCAAATGTCCGAAGCCCTTCTAGTCCCCAGACTAGGTGAGTGGCCACCCCTGGGTCTTGCCATCCCTCTACATTTCCCTCTAGTGTTATTCCTGCACCGAAGCCATGGGTGGTTTGAACAGGTGCAGTTGTTCATCATCAGTCTGGGATACTGGCAACCTGCAAAAACAAAGGAAGAATCGCTTGGTTTATATCTAGCCGGCACACAGTGGGTTAAAAAGAGGGCATTATCCATCTGGCATTGTTCTGATGGATTTTCCCAGAGTTATCCTTTGCTTCCCAAGCATAGAGATTCTTTGGAGTAGTTACGACCATTGCTACCATTCCAATCTGTGGTAGCTTGACTAACACAGGTTGTCCTGCATGGAAACCTCCTGGATGTTCTCCAGGTTTCTTATGGACCTGTGGTGCTCGAGTTGTAGCAGTAACACAAAAAGCTCTTATCTTGGGACAGCCATTTCCACTTCGTCTATTGTTTAACTGGTAGATGGCATTAGAGAGTCGTAAATGCCATCCAGTCTCATGGGTTTTATCAAATGCTTGACCGGGCCCTTTGTTCTCTCAATGATACCATTAGCCTGGGGATAATATGGAGTGTGAAATACACAGCCAATACCTTCTTCTTTTGCCCATTCTTGTACTGTTGCAGCAGAAAAGGGAGTCCCATTATCGCTTTGAATCTCTTCTGGAAGGGGTAAGGTATTTAACCATTCTCTCAGATTAAGGAATGTATTTTCTCCAGTGGCAGCAGTGAGAGCTGTGGCCATGGTAATTCCTGAAATAACTTCTACTCCCACCGGGATATATATTTTTTTTTCTCCTGAGGGTCATAGAGGGCCTACGTAATCTATTTGCCAGGAGTGCCACAGTGTTTTCCCATCCTGGATGTGTAAGGGAAGTGCTTTACCCAGATGATCTTTTCTGAGCTGTAAGCGACAGTGTGAACAGGCAGTTACTATTTGCTCACATAATTTTACAGAAACAGGCCATCCTCAGGCTATACTTTCCTGATACAGATCGGCTTGTCCAGGGTGGCCCCGTTTTATGTGTAGTCACTTGAGTAAATGTTCCCATTCACGATCATCGTTCACGATATCCACTTGTTGCAACCAGGTAAGGCTGTCAACTCCCTGATTAAATTGAGCAGCTGTTGATATTGCTGGATCATGTCCTTTCACCCATCCGATATGTAATGTTCACTGTTCTCCTGTTTCTAACAACTGTTTCCAGCTATCAGTCTGCCAGAATGGGACTCTATTCACTTGCCAGTTATTAACTGCCCAGTGGCCTATCCACTCTGTTGCTCCTTTAAAAACTGCACATTGATACCGAAAAGCTGGTTGAAGAAAACTCTCTAAGACTCCAAGTCAGAGTATTAGAAAGCAGGCATTCTTTATTGCAGCGCTGGGTGCACGGGGGATTCCTCCGCTTAACATGCACACCAAGCCTCTTAGGTTTACAACTTAAATGTAGGTACCTTATACATATTCACAGGGTTGCACAACACAAACATACATATTTACTATTAAGGTGTGATTACTCCAAAAAGCTATGTCAGCAATTTTAAAGCAATTATGTCACTCTTGTGCCTGCTCGTTGCTTCCTGGTGGTGGTCTTCGGGGCTCTTCAGGAGGAAGGCCAGTAGTCTTCCTCGTCACTCTTCCCCAATTTTGATATCGCCAGCCCCTAAAAACCATATCCTTCTGACTAAATCCTCCATCGCCCACCTTATCTGAAATGTGATGTGCATCCTTGGGTCTGGACTCATTCTTTTGGGCCATAAATGTCCATTATTTTCTGTTGCCAGGGACCTAGGCCTACTCCTTTGGGTCATAAAATGCCCGTCACCTTCTGTCACCATGGTCTATAGTCTCTGTCCTTGGGGCCTCTATCTATGTTTATGTGGGCTTGCTTCTTTGTTCCAACAGCTTGAAACTTCTTAGCTTAAACAGACAACTTTTAGGTCTAGTATTTCTAGCCATCTTATTAGTTATGTGCTAAATTTCTTAACATTTCTATATCAGTATGAGTCAGTATAGATATGATCGGCACCCTGCCATGCTGCTAGTAGGACTGCTCTGAGTTCTGCTACTTGTGCACTCCCTTTGCCTGTTTTGCATACCCTGTCTCCTGTAGCCATATTCAGTGCCACTGCCTTGTAATTATTTTGTCTGTAGGATGAGGCATCAGTGAACCATACCCCTTTAAGGTCGGCGTCCTTCTTTAATGGAGGTGCCTCCTTAATGGCAGATGGTCTGCTTGGTGGGGTTTGAAATAGCAGATTGCAATCTATATGTTTTGGGGGTTTAGATATTTTGATGTTACCCTCTGTAACAGGCACGAGTTCATTAATGCTTTCCGAGGAAGCATACCACTTACGGACTGTTGGTTTCTGAGCAATGCCAGTGGGTAGCGCTGTGCCCTTTCAGATTACATCCAAAAGGCAGAAAAGTCCCCTGATAATGACACTTTGTTCCTGTCTAATCTGCTCTGCTCGATTCAGGGCTCGTACCAGTGATAACAGAGCCTTTGCGAGATCTGAATACCTGGTTTCAGTATCACTGAAGGAGGAAGAGCTAAATTCTAATGGCCTCTCTGGTGCTCCTGGTCCTCGTTGCCAAAGATTGCAATGGGAGCCATGTTCACCGAATCCCCATTCTATGTGGATTGAATCACCTGGCTGTACAGGGCCTAATTGCTGGAAAAGCCTTAATTCTTCACTCAGTAAATCTAATGCAATCTCACGTTGTTCAGTTCACTCCCATGATCTGCCCTTTTTGAGTAGGTTGCCAAAGGATGAGCAATAATAGAGAAGCCAGGGATGTGTTTATACCAATAGCCTAAAGTCCCTGAAACTTGTAATTATTTTTTACTAGCGGGATTCTGTCCATTTGCTAATTTTTCTAAGGTGTCATGGGGAACAGAAGCAGCTCCTTTAATCCACCAGACTCCTAGGAATCTAACCTCTTGTACCGGCCCTTGACACTTGGATGGTGGAATGTGCAGTTCCAGAGCTGTCAATCTTTGCTGTATATTTTCCATGGCATGCCTGATTTCATCAGGGTTTTCCCCTCCTGTTAGTATATCATCAATGTATTGACACACTAACACCTGGCAGATGAGAGGTGTCTGCTAAATTTTTTGCCAAGGCATTGTGAGCAATGCTGGGGGAATGTTTGTACCCCTGAGGTAACCTCTTAAAGGTGTACTGTATTCCTTCCAAGTAAATGCAAACTGATCCTTATCCCGTTCTCGAAGTGGGATCATGAAAAACATATTGTTAATGTCTAGGGTTGCCATCCAGGAATGAGATGCTCCCTGTATCTGGGTCACGAGTTCTGCTCTATTTGGCACACCGGCTGTCAGAGGAGCAGTGTTAGCGTTCAGTTGTCTGTAATCGACTGTAAGTCGCCACTGTCCGTTTGGTTTTCTCACTGGCCGCACTGGAGAGCTGTAAGGGGAATGAGTGCAGGTAATAATATTTCTTTTTTCTAGGTCTGCAACCACCCCGTCAATATCGGAGTGCGTAGCTGATGGCAGGGGGTACAGTTTGATATTAGCAATTTTTGATAGGGGCAGGTATAAGGCAGGACAAGAGGCAATGGCCTCAAGTTGCGCCAGGGAAAGTTCAGACTAGATATTAGGAAGCATTTCTTTCCAGAAGGGGTTGTTGGGCATTGGAATGGGCTGCCCAGGGAGGTGGTGGAGTCCTCATCCCTGGAGGTGTTCAAGAGCAAGGTCGACTTAGGGCTTAAGGATATGCTGTAGGTGGGAACTGTGCTGGGCGAACGGTTGGACTAGATGATCTCCAGGGTCCTTTCCAACCTAGATGATTCTGTGTGTGATTCTGTGTGTATAGCTCTGGCAGGGGCAGACCTGCGTTCGTCAGATGGCTAGATTTATTTCGTTCTGATTTTTGTTCTAATACTCGAACCAGAGCTCAGAAGTCAGCTGTAATCATACCATTTAAAAGGTAGTGCGGTGCTCCTAAGGTTAGAGCTTGTCTCCATAAAGCATTCCCATCTAGACTGGATTGCTTCTTAAAGCCTGACCTCTGTGTATTCGCTTGAATTTGACAGACTCTCCGGGGACCCTCAGGGGTTTTCCCTGAGGTCGTTCCAATCCACCCGAGCCTGTAGCTCACGAATTCCTGAACAAATTCACTCCAGGTCAGTATGTGAAGTTGCTCTCTCGGGGGCTGGGCTGCTGCAGCTGCAGCATTCATAGTCTGATGTGCCTGAATACAGTCGTGGATGCTTGATACGTGTATTTTCAGACTCTCTGGAAGGCCACAAATGAGATGAGTCAATCTAGCTGGATTGATAGGAGCCAGCATTGGGGATCAGCAGAATCCATTCCTCTCATACATTGCTTGTATGCATGCTGCCTTTTGCACAGAGGCTGCCAGATCTTAAAATCCTGAAGCTGTAATCCTGAGAGGATCTTTCCTCTCCCGTGGGTCTCTGCCACCAGCCCAATAAGCAGCTCGAGTAGTTATTGAGTAATTATAATCACCTGGAGTGGTAGTTAAGGAAACTCCAGGTCCCCGATAACCTTCTGCCTCACTTCCATCACCTAACAGGCTGTTCAGGTAAGGACGATTTATTGCCCTGTAGACCAGGTGTTCTAAAAGATACGTTGTGAAAAGGCCCTGAAGCATGTTAAAATCATCATGTGCGCTGAAGTCCTTGAGGCAAAGACATTGGAGGGTCTTTCTCAAAAGTCAGTAGTCTGTACTGGTCACAAAAGCCGCTGCCCGACTCATTTCAGGACTCTAGTGCGCATGACCAGAAAGGGGTGGGAATAAGAAAAGGAATTATAGGAATTATTGTATTTACCTAGGAGAACTTGTTTATTATTTATTACTGTATCCTTTATAATCAGCGTGCCGCATCAGTTAGATGTGCATTGTGGGTGCGATGACTCCCCTACACACCCCAGCCGTTAATAAAGAACATCTGCTTATCTATATCCACAGATGCCAATAAGTTCTTTTGTCCTGATTTGGTGACAAGCCCTGCCCAGGTCCATTGGCAGCACCACACACTCACCCTGCTGTCAGCCAGCTTCCTCGCCCACCTTGAACAACTCCAAGAGACATCTCTCAGGGGCCTGCAGCAGCAATGTGGGCTGCCGTCAGCACCCCGGGCTGGGGGACCCTCTCCCCTGCCTGCTGTCAGCCCTGTGGTTGGCACAGCTTAGCACCCGCGGGTGCTTCACATTTGCCAGTGGCCATGGTTAATAACTGGTAGTAGCCATAGTTACCGCACATATGGGAATAATTGTGAGGTTTTTGAAGTCTGGCAGAGCAGGGCTTTGAAGTGTGGTCAAGTTGATCTTGATCAGTGATAAGAAGAACAAGCTTTGATCTACAAACCCTAGAAAATAAGCAGAGCATCCTGGACCATAACAAAGAATGTCTGGGATTGTGTTGATCCACATTATCATCAACAGTGGCAGCAGTGAGAGCTGTGGCCATGGTAATTCCTGAAATAACTTCTACTTCCACCAGGATATATTTTTTTCCTCCTGAGGGTCGTGGAGGGCCTACGTAATCTATTTGCCAGGCATGCCACAGCATTTTCCCATTGGATGTGTAAGGGATGGATGTGTAAATTTTTCGCCAAGGCATCCACCAAGGCAAATTTACATCCTGGATGTGTTATTTGACAATCGGGCAAAGCTACTGTTCGATCATCACTTATCTTAGCAATGAAACTAACTTCTGAGTATCCTGGAAGTGAACTACCTTCATTAGAGTAATAAAAAACACACCCACAGGTCAAAAAAGGGCCTGCTCAGGTTAACACTCTTCCCCTGAGCATGCGTAGTAGAAGCATTAGTGTTATAATTGTATGTTAAACATTAACCAAATGCTATCTCCTAGGCATGCTTGCAAAAGTACTACCTTCTGATTTTTGTGTGTAAAAGGAGAATGAAAACCTGCTGTTGGTGTGCCTGACCAGTGGAAAAGTCCACGGAGCACCCAGGCCTGAGTAAAGGACAGGCTGAACAGGAACATGGACTGGGGACAGAGAGACGAGGCTGGGGGCCTGGGGCATGGTAGCTGGGGACAGACACACAGGCCTGGGGACAGCAAGATGAAGCTGGAGGCCAGGGGCTGGGGACAGCAACAGGGGACTGGGGAAACAGATATGAGGCTGGGGGACAGGGATATTGGGGCTGGAGACGGGGACACGGTCTGCGGACAGGGGTCTTGGGGTGGGGACAGGGACACAAGGCTGAGCACAAGGATACAGTCTGGGGCAGGGATAAGGTCTGGGGCCAGGGACACAAGGCTGCGGGACAGGGGACATCGACCCGGGAGGCAGGTGGCCATGGGGTCCACAGGCTACAAGGGTGTCCTGGGTTTGGCTGGGATAGAGATAACTGGCGGGGAGTTTCCTTCCCTCTTACTAGCTAGAACAGTGCTGTGTTCTGGATTCAGTCTGGGATTCGGTGTGAGAAGAACATTTGTACTGGTGGTTTTAGCTGTTGCTCGGAAGTCCAGGACTTTTCAACTTATCACGGCCTGCAAGTTTGCAGGTACACAAGAAGCTGGGGGGGGCCACAACCAAAACAACAGACCCCAGCGGGCCAGTGGAATATTCCATATCACCTAACGTCATGCTCAGCGTATAGAGAAGGGCTGGTTGGGAAGCTGCACTCGGGTGTTTGGGATGGTGGTTTCAGGATTCTCTCCTCTCTGGGATCACAAGCCGGGAACAGGCTGGGCATCGGTCAGCAGGTGGTGAGCAATCCCATCGTGCATTACCCATTTGTATTTTATTACTATTGGCATTATTCCTGTAACTTTATTTCAATTATTACATTGTTTTTATCTCACCCTCCAAGTCTCTTACCCTTACCCCTCCAAGTCCCCATTCCCCGGGGGTAGGGCAGGGGAGCGAGTGGCTGCATGGTGCTCGGTTGCCCTCTGGGGACAACTCTGCAGTGCCGTGTTTTGCACAGTGGTTCCGGCACAAGATGGGGCCTGGGAAAAACTTAAACAATTGAGTTACCATACAAACAAGAAGCCCCTGTGTATAATTGGATAAACTTTGTCTCAGCTTTGAAAGTAAGGCAGCCTGCATGCCAAACAGACAAGGTGCAAACCAAACTGTAACAGGACCCACTGTACAAACTTTGTATAAATAAGGTCAGTGAGGCTGCGAGCTGAAGGCTGATCAAACTGGGAGTTACCATATATGGGTAAAATGACTTAGGGTGTTTACCTAAAAAGTCCACCAGAGACTACCAGAGACCCTTCCGCAATTTTAGTACGTTTGTGCAATGTCTTTACATATGCATTAGACTTAGGCTGCTACTTCTCGAAAATGACATGACCCAGATGGGACTCTGCATCCAAGAATACAAGGATGAACAGGACGGTGAGATCTCCAGTGCACACAGAACAATTTTCAGGGAGATCCCCCACTTTGTATAACCCCTGGGAATGGGTAAGGCATTACTTGGATGATTTAAAGGGGAAGACGTTTCTCAATAATTCTCAATAGGATAAAGAACAGGAGAAAATAGAGGAAATAGAATCCCTCTGGGAAGGGATCAGTGTGCAATCTGCAAGGAAAAGGGACACTGGAAAAATGAATGCCCAAAGAGACAATCAGTTAATTGGGTACCCCCGTCTGCACCTGTTCCAGAGGAGACTTCCTTATGATTGGTACGGAAGACTTGGATTGATGGGGACCATGGGTTGAGCAACTAAGACTTCCCAGCCAAACCCCTGGTTTCAATTAAGCCGGGGAATGAGACAGTTAAAGTCCTAGTTGATACAGGGGGACATACTCTGTACTAAACAGTTGTAAAAGAGCCAGAAGCAAATTCTCTGACAGTGATTGGTGCCACAGGGCAGAAAAATCAACCTTTGAAGTTTGGAATTGGGAAAAGGGTGTTAACCCATCAGTTTCTCAACATACCAGATTGCCCTATGCTGCTATTAGGACAGGATATATTAAGTAAATTGAACGCACAAATCATTTTTGAAACAGGGAAAATCCAAATTCATATTCCTGAAAATAAAGCTCTGGATGCCCAGGTCTTTATGTTATAGAAGGAAGCTGAGTTACAGGAGAACAGAAGAAGTTGAAAACACCGTAACACCTCTCATATGGGCTTCAGGGACACCAGGACAATCCTGAGTGGCAGAACCAGTAACCATCCAGTTGAAACTGGATGCTAAACCAGTAAGACAAAAGCAGTACCCAGTTAAACTAGAAGCGAGAAAAGGACTAGAAGCATTAATATAACAATTCATAAATTTGTTCCATTAAGAGAATGACAATCAGAACACAGTACCCCAACACTGCCAGTTAAAAAGCCACATTCAGAAGAATATAGATTGGTTCAGCACTTAAGGGCTATAAATCAAGTTGTGCGGGAAGTCCACCTGGTAGTGGAAAGCCCGTATACTCTCTTGTTGACCACCCTGAAAGAAACAGATAAATGGCTTACTGTATTGGATCTGAAAGGTGCCTTCTTTTGCCTGCCGCTAGCAAATGAAAGGCAGGAACTGTTTTCTTTCCAATGGGAAAGCCCTAAGACTGGTGGAAAAACTCAATTGTGCTGGACAGTATCACTGCAAGGGTTTAAGAATGGCCCTACTGTCTTTGGAAATCTATTAGCCAGAGAATTTGAAGACTGGCAAAAGATGCATGAGAATATCACCCTGCTGCAGTCCATAGCTGAGATACTGCTAGCAGCAGGAAAAAAGCAGGATTACGTACAAAGGACAAGAGACCTCCTAAACTTTTGAGGGCTGGCGGGGCACAAGGTTTCCCGGATAAGGCACAGATCACCCAGCAGGAAGTGACATGTTTGGGGTTCACAATTTCCCAGGGCCAGCGTAGTCTTGGAACTGAAAGTAAAGAGGCTGTTTGTCAAATCCCCGAATCCAAATCAAAACAAGAGCTTAGAGCATTTCTCGAAATGTCCGGATGGTGTCGTCTCTGGGTAACGAACTGGGGACACACGGACAAAACCCCTGTATGAAGCTGTGCAAAGAGAGGGAAATTGTCTCGTTTGGACTCAGCAGTGCAGAAATGCCTTTATAAAATTGAAACAGGCCTTAATGGGTGCCTGGCTCCAGGCCTCCCGAGTTTAGAAAAGCCACTTGAACTAGTTGTACATGAGACACTGCATATTTGGAGTGCTGACCCAGAGACTGGGATGGTGGAAAAGACCCGTGGGCCACTTTGAAATCACCTAGACAATGTCAGCAAAGGATGTCCAACATGTCTCTGAGCACTGGCAGCTACAGTACCACTGATGCCAGAGGCCCCAAAATAGATCCTCGGTCAAAAGCTAACAGTATTTGTGTCCCGTGCAGTTACAGCAGTTCGAGAACACAAAGGAGGATACTGGTTGTCACCAAGCTGAATGCTGAAATATCAGTCTGTTCTTTTGGAACAAGATGAGGATCCTGAATCCAGCAACCTTTCTAACCCCCCTTGCACATTCCTGGGCCAGGTATGAACACGCGGAGATAATGACTGCTGATGGCAGTACTCAGAGCATTAAGATGTGCTTTTGAGGAGCCTGGCTCTGCCCTCCTTATCACTTAGAAACTGTAACAGCCCATCACCCGGCAGAACAATAACAGCACTGCACACCCATCAAGTTCTTGGCAACTGGCCAGAACACCTCATTGGCTGAGCTGGGCCAGAGTGATGATAAGTATATGACAAAAGTCAATTATGGCCCCAAGGGAGACATCTGAAGCTCTCTTGGACCTCAGCCGGCTTGTGACCAGTGTCTCCCCTGAGCTGGGACGCCTGTCAGGCATGAACTCCTCGGGGGGACCCTCCACTGATAGAGCTGAAGGAAAAGCAGGACAAAGTCAACCCATTAGAGTCTCAATTATCGCCTGTTGAGGAATGCCAATGCGTTGTGAGTATTTACTCTAAGCTCCAGGAGAGGGAAATTTTTACTTTGCAATAGTTCCTATTTCACCCACTCACTCTCTGCTTACCGATGTGTTTCGGTATGCACAGGTATTTTTACGAGTGTAGGGACATACAAATTTTACTGGAGCCAAATACTTTTGTCTGTCTGTGTGTTTGTACGTTTTGTGTTTGTGAACATGCACGTACACATGTACAGATGTTTTGCTGATCAGGGATACCAATTAAACTCAGACACCAGAGTGAGAAGAGCAGGCCTATTTTTCTAGAAATAATAATATTACAGAATAATACAGAAAATGTACAGTAAGAAAAGACAGAACAGTGCGCTTAAACAAATAGGAAAATACCGTGTAATGCATCAAATCATTACTACCTGAGAAAGAGAGTAGTGGTTAACAAAGATCCATCACCACTTGCATACGTTACCATCACCCAGCCCCGCAGTGGCTGGGCAGCCCCGGTTACAGCGAGGGTTTGCAGAGCCTGTCCCGGCAAGTGGGAAATCCTACGCGGTGCGTCCACCCGTAGGTGAGGCTGCCAAAGTCGCTGTGAGCGGGCCCAGCCTTATAAACCCCAAAATCAGCAAGCCAGAATTGTTGGCACCTTTGTTTTAAGTGGAAATACCTGGTTTCAATCTCACATTAGGTTCCCACCAGAGCCTGGCCAGGGCTCAAGGAAGAAGCTAAAGGAGTTTCTCTGCTTATCTGATGGAATTATGCGCAAGGTCTCACATCAGGTGTTGGGGACAGACACCTGCCTCCATAATTCTGTTATTCTATTCACATACAAAGGAGAAGAAAGATACGTTCAAGGTGTAATAAACTATTGTAACTAATTTGTTAGGTTGGGCAGGGCAGGTATGATACACTTGAATGATCTGTAAATGTTAAACCATAAAAACGTAAAGTGTGCCATTCGGATTGGAACAATGTAACCGTGTCTCAGAAACCCCACCTAGAGCTGATATGTAACTGCTGTTTGAAGAAAAGCCCACCAAAAAGGTGAGATCATGAGGTTTTTAAAAGATCCAATAGGAGAAAAGCGCACCAAGAGACGAAGGCTTTGAGACTTTCAGAAGACCCAATAGGAGGAGGACACACACTCAAGCAACTCAAATGACCCAATAGAAAAGAGCAGGACAACTATCTGATGGGAGGAGATTGGTTAAAGACGATGGCACAAGAGTATAAAAAACGTTGTTTTTTGGAACTCGGGGTGCGTGTGGCAGAGTTGCGGCTCTCCACGCACCCAACGCTGCTTTGCCTATTGCTTCCCACCCTAAATTGACTGAACACAAAACTATATATATTTTTATAAAGATTGGCTTTGTCTGATTATAACAAAGGTAGCTACATCCTCCATGCATATTTCATTAAGAATTACATTGCGGGTTAACAGTTTCAGTTCAGGGCCTGTTGCTCAGGCTTCAACACTTCCACCTTTTACATCAGGATAGGTGGTTTATTATAACTTAGTATAATACCTGTTGGCATAATGGTTATCAGTTATGAAATATACAGGATTCATCTATAGGTCAACTCTGGCTTGGGCCAGTTGTCCAAGCCTTAGCATTCAATTGGCCCTTTGACCTATAGGTGAATCATGGCTCTCAAACCATTTCTATGGTTAGTGACATTAGTTTTCTTTCATCAGTTAATGATATCTCATCAGACATGTCCCAATCCTATATCAGGGAGGATTCTTAAGTGATCTCAGTAGTGAACTTAAGATACAAACAAGGTTAGATGCCATACAACCTTGTAAACTCTATTTCCTGTAACAAGCGATAATATGATAGAACAGAAGGAAGAAGAAAGAAAAGGTCAGAATACCTAAGCAAGCAAACAGAAGAGATACAGCAAGATCAGCTACCACTGCCACGAATCCAGCGATGTCCTGTTGGCTCGGTGTCTCCTGAAATCCCAACTCTGAGCCCTGAGAGAGGAGTATGTAGTCCTTCTATTGTCCCAGTCAGTCCACCCATTTCCACAAAGCTCACCACCATACGTGCCGCCCTGTGTTCCTTCATGCACGCATGCCCAGGTGTTCATGGTGGTCGTACTCGGGGTGGGGGGTAGTGGTGTGTCAGCCTGCAGCATCCTCAGCCTACGCACACCCCCGTCACCTTGATTTCTTCTCTACGTGGCTCGTGCACAAGCTCAGTTTAGCAGGCACTGCCAAGGATGTTGTTGTTCAAGTTTCAGGCGGATATGGTGGTTTCTTCAGGGACAGTTCATCTCCTTCAGAGCGTACTCCTCCATGGCAACAGGATGTTGAGGCCAGGTAGTAGCAGTGGTGCAGCGAGACAACACAGACTCTCACACCATCCCATGGCTCAACATTGCTGTCCTCGTGGTGGGGTGAAGGATAGAGTTATAAAGAAAGAGAGAAAGAAAGGACAGAAACAGCATGCAACATGATAACCAACAATACCACTGGCTAACACATAACCAGTAATTTCTTTAACAGATATATAAATTTTCTATGAATAAACATGTAACTAACATTATCTTTAACAAATATGAATATCTACAGTTAACAAGCATGTAGCTAACAACATCTCCAACAAACATGTCATGCTTAAAACCAACTAATTCCACAAAACCAAAATTCTACAAACCGATTTTAAGGTTGCATGGAATCAATAGAAGTACATGATGGCAGTTTACATGGTGGACATTTACAAGGACAAAAATGACATATTAGAAGAACAATTGAGATAATAGTTAACAAAGTTAAGGCTATAAAGCGAATTGGAATCACCACTAACATGTGATCCACTGTTTTTCTGTGGTTCTGACAATATACCACTGAGTGCTGGTGGCCCTGGCAGTCCACGTGGTCTGTTGCCCTGCTCTGACTGAGTTGGGGTCAGCATACGCAGCAGGAAAATCGCTTTCCACGCCCCATTCTAACCAAACATATAATAAAGGTAAAGGTAACAGCAACAATAACAATGTCAATTAACAATATTTTAACCAAACATATTTAACAAAAATGTGTCCCAGGCCAGGCCACAGGATATGCTCCTGGTCCTTGGGGATTGCGGGAAAGAAAGTGGTTGTCTACATGAACAAGTACAATTGTTATATAATCTGTATGATAGATGGCGCCTTTTTATGAATGGCATGAATCTGTTTAACGCCATCGGATGAAGCGGTAGAGATAAATTGTACGTTCAATACAACACTTCGAATCAATTGTATAAAACATGGAATCAAACAAGGTAAAAACACTACCATAGCCAAGCCACATAACATATAAAAGAAGATACGCTTAAAAGGGGCATGGGCTAATTTCTTAATCCTATAAATTATTTGTTTGACCACCTAACCATTGTCATCAATTTTTTAAACAGTTTGAATCATTTAACTTACCACAAACACCCCCTTCTTCAGCTATCAGGTAACTGAGAACCATACAACGTTGAAATATTACAGTTTGTCATTGGTGATAATTTCTAAAACAGCTTGTAATCAAATAATGCGATTCAAATTATAAATAGGTTCTCAAGCACTGCTAATCACTTCATTGGGGTTCCAGGTGGCAGGCCCACGGAAACACCTGCACTATATGGTTTTTGTCTGTACTATTGACACATAGACAATTTCCAAACAACGCATCAAAGAACAGATCTCACATTATCGCTTTACAACCTTCCCCTGTGAGTTCTTGGTATGAACATTTTACCCAACTATTGTGAGTTTTACATGTGTTCAGTTCCATCTCCCTTAGTATTTAGAACAATCATAGGGTCTGCACTAAGGGTCATAACAATCAAAGCCTGAGGATAAAGACCATTCACAAACACTCTCCCCGACTCGTACGCCTCTCTCTTTTGTCCGGTTAAGGCATTAAATACCTTTTCCAGGAAAATGGAGTTGCCAGGGATCAGCATCCTCAGTCCAGAATCTCGTCACATTATGGACTATACTCATATTGCTGACCCACCATTCTTGGTTAGCACTTAGGAGAGCCAAAGCCTCCCCAGGAACTGAGGGAGAGGAGAATGGTCACCCAAAGCAGTTTCTGCAATGATAGATAATACATCCCAAAAATATTAATAAAACAATGAACATCAGTATCATACTAGAATTTAAATTTACATAAGGATCCCCTGTCGTGGCTCAGGGTATCTGTCTCTGGGGGTTTTACCTGCAACAAAAAGGAAAGAAAAGCTTCTCGGTTCATTTTGAGAACCAGAGGTGGGTTATAATTAGAAAGATGGGGTAATCCACCTTGTATTAATTTTGTGCTCCTTTCCATGAGCATCTTTGGCTTTCCAGGTGTACTTGTTTATTGGGGTATCCAGTACCAATGGTGCTGCTCCCACTGTGGGGAGTTCGACTAAGACAGGTTGTCCTGGTAAAGGAGATGGATTTCTGGGATGGTCAGGGCTATGTGGGACTGGCTTGATGCCCGCAGTGCCACTGAATTCCCAGAAACTTCACTGTCTGAGACGGTCCTTGGATTTTTGCAGAGTAAATTTTCCAACCCTTCTGTTTCATATGATCTACCACTAATTCAAGAACTTGTTGTATTTCCTCATCATCATTTCCTTGAATCAAAATATCATCTACATAGTGGCTTATTTGTATGTGAGGAGGCAGATGTGTTTCATCTAAGTGTTCAGCTACAATTCTATAACAGATAGTGGGGCTATGCAACTACCCTTGTGAAAGCAAATTGGTCCCAATGCTTTTCTGCAATTGGGATAGTAAAAAAAATGCATTAGCCAAATCTATTACAGCATTCCAAATTCCTGGATGTTTCTGAACTTCTTCTATTAAAGTGACAGTGTCTGCCACAGCTGCTGCAAGCGGTGCAGTATGTTTATTTACTTCTCTAAAATCCACTGTCATTCTCTAGGATCCATCACTTTTCTTGACAGACCACACCAGACTGCCACCTCAAAACTTCTACATCTAATGAATCTTTAATTGTCTGTGATATCTCTTCATGTCCTCCCAGAATTCTATATTGCCTCTATATTGTAACTAACTTAGTTGCAGCCGGGATCTGCACGGGAGGCATTTTTACTTTGCCAACCATAATGGGTCTGGCACTAATACAGGGTTTATACTGACAATCAGAAAGATTTAAAGTTAGTCTTTTTAGAATGTCTATACCAATTATATATTCAGGAATGGGGACAATCATGACTGAATATAATTGTTTTGAGAGGTTTCTTATTTTCATTTCTATTTGTGTTTGTACAGCTTTAATTTCTTTTCCTCACAAATCTGTAATAATTACAGGTCGTCCTTTAAATTTCTTGGCATTCCCATATATTAAGGAGCCCTCCACTCCAGTGTCAATCAGGGCATTTACAGTTTGTGGGGACAGGTTTTTTTAAAAAACGAAACAAAATAAAACAAACCCCCCAAACCAACAAACAAACAACAAAACAACAAAAAAAACTTTCCCACAATTCTGGGGTCAAAATTCCATCAATTTTATCACGGGGCATACCATCCCCTAGTAAATCAGTAAACTTCTCCTTACAAGAAATCCTGTTTTCACTGACTTTAGGGCTATCTCGAATATCCCGATTCTCAGAAATCCTTCGGGGGCCCCTCTCATCAAGGTCACGTAACTTGCACTTTTTCAATTACTTCATCAAGAGGATCCCCCATATCATTAATGCAAAGGGGCATAATTACATTTTTATATGACAGTGAAGTGTTTTTAATTGCTCTGTTTCTCATAGTGACCTATAAAGGATGCCACATCTTAAAGTCAGCATCTCCTACAAAATAGCTGCTTTCATCTCTCCCTCTTTCATTTGCCATATACAGTCTCGCAAAGCAAACCACTGACAGTCAGATGCCAGCCAATCATTCTCTGTAGGATATTTGGTATTACACCTCAGAGCAGCCAATGCTAACAAATTAATATTCTGATTGTTGATTTGAAATGCATCCTGCACAAAAGAATCTGAACTTAAAAATTTTTTAGAATCTCCTGCATCAAGGGTTACCCCTGCCACTGCCTGATTGTGCAAACGCACCGTCCAAGAGAGCAGGGATTCCCCCGGTCTCTGCTTAAATCTTCCAATTATATCATTTCCTTCATACTGTGTATAATCCTCTATCATATCCTTCCTCACAGGCTGCCCAATATTAGGATCTTTTACCAGGATCCCACTGCACACCCGCTTCTGCAATCGCCACATACACTTTCTTACAATTCACTTGCCCTCTCCTTCTGCTGTGCTTATATTGTGCTACTCGCACCACAACTTTCTCCACCACTGTCTCATAAGTATTCAGCTTTACTCGCACCACAACTTTCTCCACCACTGTCTCATAAGTATTCAGCTTATCAGCAAACAATTTATGCTGGCATTGCAACATCACTATTTGACTCTGCAAATCACTCATCTGACGCTCCATCTGGGAGCGCTCTAACAACAGCCTCTCTTTACTCTGGTGTTGTTTTCTACACGCAGTTAACAAAATCCACCCTTGTTTACTTGAATTTGTAGTTTCTTTTTTATTAGATAACTTTTCATATAATTTAAAACATCTAACAGTTACTTTAAATGATAGCATTTTTTTATCGTATTGCACTTCTGACACCAATTTATGTTTTGCTGATCAGGGATACCAATTAAACTCAGACACTAGAGTGAAAAGAGCAGGTATATTTTATTTAAAATAACTAAATAATGTAACAGAATAATACAGAAAATGTACAGTAAGAGAAGACAGAACAACAGGCTTAAACAAATAGGAAAATACTGTGTAATGCATCAAATCATTACTACCTGAGAAAGAGAGTAGTGGTTAAGAAAGATCCATCACCACTTGCATACTTTAATATCTCCCAGCCCCGCAGTGGCTGGGCAGCCCCGGTTACAGCGAGGGTTTGCAGAGCCTGTCCCGGCAAGTGGGAAATCCTACGCGGTACATCCACCCGTAGGTGAGGCTGCCAAAGTCGCTGTGAGCGGGCCCAGCCTTATAAACCCAAAAATCAGCAAGCCAGAATTGTTGGCACCTTTGTTTTAAGCGGAAATACCTGGTTTCAATCTCACATTAGGTTCCCCTCAGAGCCTGGCCAGGGCTCAAGGAAGAAGTTCAAGGAGTTTCTCTGCTTATCTGATGGAATTATGCGCAAGGTCTCACATCAGGTGTTGGGGACAGACACCTGCCTCCATGATTCTGTTATTCTATTCACATACAAAGGAAGGGAAAGATACATTCAAGGTAGCTACATCCTCCATGCATATTTCATTAAGGATTACATTGTGGGTTAACAGTTTCAGTTCAGGGCCTGTTGCTCAGGCTTCAACACTTCCACCTTTTACATCAGGATAGGTGGTTTATTATAATTTAGTATAATACCTGTTGGCATAATGGTTACCAGTTATGAAATATACAGGATTCATCTATAGGTCAACTCTGGCTTGGGCCAGTTGTCCAAGCCTTAGCACTTCAGTGCAATAGTTAAATTTAAAGAAGGAGAGATTACTCTGGAGGTAAATGACCAAGAGTTTATACAAATAATGAGCTTATTTCTAACTAGTTTTCCCACAGAAGGAAGAAGAAATTACTGACCAGGTATACCCCGGAGTATGGGCCACTGACATGCCTGGGAAAGCAAAGTATGCCCCACGTGTTGAGATCAAACTTAGAGAAGGGCATCAGCCGGTAAGAATCAAACAATATCCACTGAAGAGAGAGGATCAGGAAGGGATTCAGCCTGTTATTCCCTAAATCTGGCGGGTGATATCGGGTGGTTCAGGACCCGCAGGCAGTGAATGAGATAACTGAAGACCTCTACCCAGTGGTGACAAATCTATAACTGTATTGACACCTGAACTAACCTGTTTTACTAATTTAAACCTCAAGGATGCTTTCTTTTGCCTCTCTCTCCATGAAGCCAGCCAGAAAATATTTGCATCCAAATGGGAAAATCCTAAAAGTGGACGTAAAACTCAACTGACTTGGATGCTGTTACCACAGGGGTTTAAAAACAGCCCTACTATATTTGGCAATTAACTTGTCAAAGACCTCAAGTCATGGGAAGCTCCAGCCCCACCTGAGGAAGGGAAGCTGTTACAATATGTGGATAATATCCTGACGCTTGCATGACTTGGACAGTAAGCCTGCTAAATTTTGGGGGGCTTCAGGGATACCAAGTGTCTAAGAAAAAGGCCCGAGTAATGCAGCATGAAGTGATTTATCTGGGTTATGTAATTAGTGCTGGAAAAAGAACTTCAGGACAAGCTTGAAAAGAAGCAATATGCCAGACTCAGAGACCACAAACAGTGAAAGAGTTACAGACTTCCCTGGGAATGACTGGTTGGTGTTGACTATGGATTTATAATTATGGACTGCTTCTCAGACCTTTATATGTATTGACAACCACTGAACAAAAATATCTTCAATGGAATAAAGAAACTATACAGGCCTTTGAGCTACTGAAGAAGGCCCTGATGTCGGCTCTGGCCTTGGGACTCCCAGATGTAAGTAAGCCATTTTTTCTTTTCTCTCATGAGAAGCAGGGGATTGCCCTGGGGATACTCACACAAGACCTGGGCCCGTATCATCGAGCAGTTGCCTATACAGTTGGATACAACTGCCAAGGATTGGCCTGGATGCTTGCAAGCAGTGGTATTGAACATCCAAGAAGCCAGAAAATTCACCCTGGGCCAGAAAATTACTGTGTTAGTATCCTATACAGTGTCTGCAGTGCTGGAGGCAAAAAGTGGACATTGGCTTTCCCCAAAAGGTTCTTGAAATATCAGGCTGCAATAGCAGAACAAGATGATGTAGAGACTGTGGTTACTAACATTGTCAATCCAGCCTCTTTCCTCAGTAGGAACACAGGAGAACCAGTACAACATGACTGTCTAGAAACCATCGAGGCGACATATTCGAGCTGCACAGACTTGAGAGACAGCCCTATGGAGAACACAGAGAACTGGTTCACGGATGGAAGCAGCTATGTCCTAAGTGGTAAAAGACATGCTGGGTATGCTGTTACTACCAGCCAGGAAACAATAGAATCAGGGCATTTGCCCATTAATACCTCTGCGCAAAAGGCAGAAATAATTGCCCTGACCCGTGCTTTAGAGTTGGCCCAAGGCAAGGCTGTGAACATCTATATGGACTCAAAATATGCCTTTGGAGTCGTACACGCGCATGGAGCAATCTGGAAAGAGAGAGGATTATTGAATTCACAGGGTAAAAACATCAGGCGTGCAGAGGAAATTCTGAGACTGCTGGAAGCAGTCCAGCCTCCTAAAAAAGTGGCAAACATGCACATCAAGGCACACCAAAAGGTGAACTCAGATTTGGAGAAAGGAAACGAGCTGGCAGACAGAGAGGCAAAACAAGCAGCCAAAGGAGAGGTAAAAGTAGAAGGAGCTTTAATCCCCGATGGGCAAATTTCCCTAGAGGGTAAACCTAATTATACTAAAGAAGATCAAAAACTTATCACAGATCTGGAAGGATCATATAATGAAGAAGGTTGGGCCCTCACACCACAGGGGAAGATAGTCATTCCCTCTTATTTAATATGGTCCCTGGTAAGGGAGGAACACCAGAAAGGACACTGGGGAGCAGAGGCCCTATATAAACACTTAATTAGAGATATTAAAGCTAGAAATTTATATACTACAGTAAGACAAGTGACTCAGCAGTGTGATTTTTGCCTCCAGACTAATCCAAAAAATACCCCCAGACTGGGAATGGGCCAAATTGGGAAAGACAATGGGCCTGGGCAACAATGGCAGCTTGATTTTTCAGAACTTACAAGAAAAGGGGGGTATCGATACCTATTGGTACTAACAGATACCTTTTTAGGCTGGCCAGAAGCATTTCCTACCAGAACAGCCAAAGCTCGAGAGGTAAACAGAATATTAATACAAAAAATAATACCATGCTTTGGGGTTCCAGCAACAATATCCTCTGACAGAGGGCCACATTTCATTTTAAAGGTGGTGCAACAAATCAGCCGCCATCTGGGTATAGGTATAACTTCATACCCCATATCATCCCCAGTCAAGTGGCCAAGTAGAAAAGATTAATCATTTAAATCAAACAGCAGATTTTGAAACTTGGACAGGAAACTAATTTGGCCTGGCCTCAGTCTCTTCTTGATGTCCTTTTGCACATACAAACTAAGCCAAGGGCAAGAGAGGGGTTAAGTCCTTTTGAGATTTTGTACAGACAACCCTATAGCATACAAAAGGGCATATCCACACAAGCAGGGGATGAGACTGGAACTTCATATCTGATTGCATTGGGTAAACAGCTCAATAAAATTAGAAAACAGGTATTTGGAACCCGAAACAAAGGATTAGATGGACCTGTGTGTAACATACAGCCTGGAGGTTATGTATATATTAACTCTCTTGCAGAAAAGACTCTGGAACTGCAATGGAAGGTCCATTCCAAGTACTTCTCACCTTCTTTATGTCAATTAAGATCAAGGAGCAGAGTGCCTGGATCCATCATACTAGTGTGAAGAAGGCCCATAGATCCTCATGGAAGGTTACACAAATTCAGCCAGGAAAATCGTATTTTTAATGGTAATTTTGGTCAACGTCTATACTGCTGTGGTAACATGGAATCAGAAATTTTTTTATAGGCCTTCTTCACACAATGGCTCAAAAAAAAAAAATTCGTCAGATTGCTGGGTATGCACAAAATTACCAAAATCAGGTCAATTTCCTTTTCTAGGCATTCCCAAATCTAACATCCCACGGTTTAAAAATACAACAGTTTGGGTAGGGGGACCCACCCCTCATGATCTGACAGGAGTATGAAAACCACCAGATGGCAGTTACGAAGTTAACCAAAATGGTGCCTTGTATAAGGAATCCAAAGTCATCAGGCAGAAATGGAAAATAGCACATGACCATTCTGACAGCCGATAATGATGCAAAACAGAGGAAGTAATTCTGTCCAGTTCCTAAGCACAAAGAAAGGGGCTTATCAAACCTGCAACAATACTTACTCCAGAGGGTCAATAAGGAAAACCAGTTACACGGGATGGGGAAATTCCCTGGCAAATGCCCTGATATCGCTCAGTGGAAGCAGGGTCCCAGTGAGAAAAGGTGCCGTTTACCGCCAGGTTAGTGGTACTTATGTGCGAACAGAAAGGCCAGGAAATGTTTACCTCAAAATTGGTGGGGAGAATGTACAACAGGTACATTATTGCCTGTCTCATACCCCACTAACTATTTGCAAGGTGTTTGACGGACCCTGTGGTATCAGGTTAAACAAAAAGAGAGGTTAAGAACCCCCTGGTAATTAGAGCAACCGGATTTCATAGTTTTGTCAGATGGCTTATTCCTATGTTAGGAGTAAGTAAATTAGAAAAAGCTATAGTAAATATTTCTGCCAACATCGAAATTCTGGCTAAGGCTACTGCAGATGCCATTGTCAATCTACAGAAAGAGATCAGTTCATTGGCAAAAATAACCAGACAAAATTGCATGGCTTTGGATCTATTAATGGATAAAGGAGGGGTCTGTACAGTGGTCAATCAAAGGGGCTGTGCCTTTGTAAATCATGAGGCCCAAATTGAGACAGATGTGCACAGGATTTGCGAAGCTTCAAAACTATTTCTTTTAATAGCACAAGATGATACGTCCTGGTGTCATAGTTGAATTGAAATAACTAGAGTCTGAAATAAATTCATTAAATATTTATTAAGGTAGGAAAGCAAAACAGCACGCTGGACGGCCGGGGAGTCGCAGCTCTACCCAAGGCTCGCAAATTCTGACAAGTAACACAGCCTTTTTATCCTCACGGAGGTCAGTTTCTTCGGCATGCCCCTTGGCTTCTTTTGTTATCATAACTTCTTTAAGGCTGGCTAGCTTCAAGGTTGGTTTGAGCAGTTAGGCTTTCAGTCACGTGGCAATGTGGTTTGTACATTTGTTAACAGGAAGCTATGAAGTTGTAAATTACAAAACTAATCTCTTTTTACACTAAGGTCTAAACAAAGACAAAAGTTCAAAAGTTGTCATGGTAACATAAGATTGTACTTTAACAGTTGCCTTGAGAGAGTACATCTTGCAGCCTCACAGTTAAGTCTTTTTTTCTTGCCAGACAGGACAGCAAGATCATTCCTTTTGTTAAAAAAAAAAAAAAAAAACACGTTTGATCTGCAAATTACCCTTGATTACTTATCACACTGGGGTTTCACAAATCTTTGGAAAAAATTGACTTTATGGCTACCTCATATAGCGTGGTTAAAAAAGCTTTTTGTTTTGGTAGTGACACTGCTGATTTTAGAAGTATTAACTTGTATTGTAATCAAATGTTTCTTTTGGTGTTGCTGGAACACTGGAGATGCTGTCACATCCCGCTCAGATGAGGGGGACAAGTGACTCAGATTCGCAAAAATTGGAGCGGACAACAAGTCTCCAAGTTCAAGCATTTATTAACTACCTACAGTGTACTAATTGAACACACGATAATTGGCTAAGTATATAGCAAGTTGTGGTGAGCAATATAATATGCCTTGCATTTCTTAATGGAAAAAGAGGGAGATAGAGGGAATGGGGGAATACAGATCACCGGTCTGGGTTCCTGCACTGATCCCGCCGGCAAGGGTTCCAGGAGGCGGCCGTCTTTTTTGCTGGCATCAGTCTTCTTCACTTCACTGCTCTCTCCAGTCAGCCGGGGGGCGGAGGGGGGCAGGGAAAGGGGCAGAGAGAGAGAGAGCTCTTTCTTTCCCCCTTTGATTTATACCCACTTTCCCTGGGTCCGTCCCCTAGGTCGACCCACAGACCTACGTATTCCATGTACGGGGAGGGGTAAGGTGTTTCATGGGATGATGTAATTAGCACGATCATGTCAGCCCTCGTTAGCATATTGAGGGGTGTTAACTTTAATATGCATTTCGTGAATAATGACGGTTGGACTAGATGATCTCCAAGGTCCTTTCCAACCTAGATGATTCTGTGATTCTGTGAAAGTTCATTCAACGGACACATGGCCCTTGAAATTTGCCGATGTGCCCCAGAGGAGAGCCGTCCTGTCTCCATAGGGCTCTCTCCCCCAGCTACATCGGGCAGCGTTATCAGCTTCGGCCTCCACAGAATGCACCCTGGGACTCACAGTTTTGTCTTGCGAGTTTTTGAGGCATTTCTTCATCAACCTCAACTTTTGCTTTCCCAGGTTGTTTTCCTTAGTTTCTCACAGGCCTGGTTTCTTGTCTCTCACAGATGCTTATGTCACATGTTAAAAATCAGCTTAGGCATAGGCTGGAATCAATTAAGTACTTTTCTAAAATGTTAGATCAGGAGTCAATTTATTAAAGGTAGTAAAAGAATTGACTAATGTTTTAGAAAAGGGGAGAATTGAAATGAGGAGCTAGGAAATTAAAATAGGATATAGAAATTAGGCACTCAAGAAATAAAGGTATAACTTAGTTTAGAGATAAAGATGGAAGACAGAGATCAGGCTAGGGACTAGAGGCCTATTAGTTAAAAAATAACGAAGATTAAAATAGGATAATAGATCATAGTTGATGGGCCAGAGAGCAGAACAATACGGAAAACTTGATTAATAGAAGCTGTGAGAGAACGCTTCCTGATGGAATAGGAAGACAGCCCTATGGGGTTGTCAGGTCAAAACCATCCTATGGTCTGGCCTGAGTCCAGGAGGCTACAGAGACT
This sequence comes from Athene noctua, assembly GCF_965140245.1. Classification (NCBI taxonomy): domain Eukaryota; kingdom Metazoa; phylum Chordata; class Aves; order Strigiformes; family Strigidae; genus Athene; species Athene noctua. Next base: position 12,067,884 of record NC_134077.1, read on the forward strand.
GCGCAAGAAACTGAGGTAAAAAGTTCAACAGTGAGGAAGACAAGCTACTTCATCTCTGCAACCCCAGGCCACGACCACTAGGACACACTGCACAGATGCAACTAGGAGGAGACCAGGGCGGAACATATGAAAAAAACTGTCAAGCTCATTATAATATGAAGCAGAGATAGGTTATGCATATGTATATTATGAATATGTAATGCTTTCTAGCATAAAGCCAAGACAAGGTGCCACGAGAGTGTGCACGTTTGTGGTGGAATGATCCCTCGCGTGCCTCAGCGCTGAAAAAACATACCGACTTTATAACCTTAGAGGTTGTGGAGTCGTGTTTCCACAAGTCACATCTGCGACATCTGGGTGGAGAATTAACTCACAACTCTTTGCAAACAATGGAGCAGATATACTCCAGCAGAGCAGACTTGAAAGACATGCCAATGGAAAATGCAGAGTGGGACCTGTTTAAAAATGGTAACAGCTTTATGTGGGATAGAACACAGAAAGCAGGATAGCAGTGGTAAACATTGCAGAAGAAATGGAGGCCAAGGCTCTGCCATATAACTCATAGCCCTGCTGAGCATTGGAGCTGTCAAAGGACAAAACTGTTAACGTATAGACAGATTAAAAGTTTGCCTTTGGGGCCATTTGGAAAGAAACAGGACTCTTAACATCTCAGGGATCCCCATTCAAATACAGGCCATAATTCAACAATTATTACAAGCAATTAATCTGTCTAGACCATTGTCAAACAGACGTCTTCAAATTACTGCAGCAAAATGGAGACCAGTATCCTTAGTAATGATAGATATATTTTCAGGCTGTCCCACCAACAAGGCAAAAGGACTATCAAAAGTGTTACTTAATGCAATAATACCAAGATTTGGGGTACCTGTAGGACTATCTTTGGATAGGCATCCACACTTTATAGCAAAAGATGTTCAAAGTTTTGCTAAAGCATTAGTGATAAAATGGGATCCCCATACCCCATGGAGCCCTCAATCAAGTGGAAAAGTAGAAAGAATGACTCAATGCCTAAAAAGACAAATAAGTAAAATTTGCCAAGAGGCTCAGATAAAGTGGCCAGGTGCTTTGCCCTTAGCTTTGCTATGAATACGCCTCCAGCCTAGAAATAAAGAAAAAGCTGGTCCATTTGAAATCATACATGGTAAACCTTATCAGGTGATGGAAACTGGAGTTAATCCTGAAATCCTAGGGAAACATTACCTGAAAGGGTATGTTATCTCTCCAGGAAAGGTTCTGTTCTCTCTCCATGGATATGCCACTGGCAGCTCACCGCTATCCCTGGATGTGCCTGTGCATCCAGACCAACCCAGAGACTGCGTGTATCTGAGGACTGGTCAGATGAGCTGTTGAAAGAGAAATGGAAAGGACCTTTCCAGATTTTACTCACCACCTACAGAACTGTTAAGCTCAAAGGAGTCACTCCATGAGTACGTCAGAGCAGGATCAAGCCAGGCACCAGAATGAATTGTCAAACAAGAGGACCTTTACGCTTAAAATTAATCCAGGAATCATGAAGTTCTTGGTTTTATTTCTTGTGGTGATCTCAGGAGGTGCAGAAGGTGATACAGACAGAGGGGCCAACACAGACTTAGATGGAAACTTGATTCTAACTGTAATACAAGTGTTTGGTAGGATGTGTAATCTTATCAGTTTTAAAGCATATACCCCAATTCCTCATTCAGCAGGTCAGACCGTCCCATGGGGTATTATACCAATGAATTCACTTTTGTTAGGGGAATGAGATAACATCACAGCAGCCTTTAAATGGGCTAACATTTTCTACTATTGAGACAAAGAGAAATTTGACTTTGCAAATAGAAACTTTTGTCAAGAGCCACTCAAAAGGGGTTCCAAATTCTTAATAAGCAGGCCTGAGCTAATACTAAAATGACTTTTAAAAATAGGCTAGCCTTACACTTGTTATGAGTTCAAGAATAAGGAGGGTCTGTATCTTAAACTAGACCAGGAACACTGCTGTATTCCCATCCCAACATCACTGATAACCTTCAAGAACAATTAGACAGATTGAGAAAAGTAGCAGAAGATAGCAGAGTAGAGAGGCAGTGGAAAATAATTGGCTCAAGACAATCCTCCAAGGATTAGGTGGATGGTCAGCCACATTGCTGGAAGGAATAATTTATGTGGTGATACAGTCATTGTAGGAATCTGCTCAGTTGTGCTAAAAGAATCACTGAGAAAAATATATGGAAGTAGTAAGAAAATCTAACAATTTCCCAAGGGGGAATCAACACCAAATACTTAGAAAATGTACTTAGCATACAAACAAGAAGTCCCTGTGTATAGTTGTATAAACTTTCTCTAAACTTTGAAGGTAAGGCAGTCTGTGTGACAAACAGACAAGTGTCAAGGAGCAAATCAAACCGTAACAGGCCCCATTGTATGAACTGTGGCGGTGAGTGAGGCTACATGCCAAAGGGTGATCCGACCCAGGAGCTACAAGGGATGGGTAAACTGAGTTAGGGTCTTTACCTCGTAACGACCCCCAGAGACCACCAAGACCCATCCCGTTTTAGTATGTTTGTGCAGGTGCATTTGATTTCCTGGGAACAGGTGGGTATGTCTCAGGATTGACACGACTCTTCATTTCTTTTCCCGTACACAGTGAGTGCCTTTGTCCCTCGGTTGGGTGTCAGGAGAAATCCCCCACGAGCCCAGAGCTGTAACAAACTAATGTCGGATTTCTAAACGGTCCCTGGTTTGAGGGAGTTTCCCTGGGGACGATTTTCGGTAACAACGTCACCCGTGAAGGCCCGGCCGTGTCGCCCCCAACCCTGCCCCCCACCCCTCCTCTCCCGCCTCCGGTTCGTGTCTCGGTCCCGGCCCCGGCTCTGCCATGCCCGCCCCCCCCGTTACTCCCATCCCTGACACACCCGCCTGCCCCCGGTGCCTTAAAGCCCCGCAGTTATTTTTTTAAAGGCGATGCTTTCGAATCTCGGGAATGGGGAACAGCAAATCCACCTCCACCCGAGCGGTACAGGCTGTGTTTCCAGGGAGGGTCCCCCGAAGGGACAGACAGGATAAAGGGCCTGTTGGAAAAGAAAGAGAGCGGCGAGGCAGCGGCGGGGGGGCCGCATCGCCCAGTCTCGACGGGTCGGACCGGCGGCTGCGGGAGGAGACGGGGCGGCCGAAGGGCTGCCCCGGCCCCGGGCTCGCTCGTGCCGCCCTCCCGCCGCCGCGCCCAGGGCCCGGGCCAGGCCGCCATCGGGCGGCTGCTCAGGGGCTCCTCGGGACACGCCGCCGGCTCCGGGGGCTGCGCCGGGCCGGGGGGTCCCGGCGCTGGATGCGGCCCCTTCCCGCATGGCCCGGCGCGGCCGCTGCCGCGCCCGCCCGTGCGGGGCGCTGGGACCCGCCGGCGCCTCCGGCTCTTTGCGGCTGACTCTGGCTGGGAGGGGGGACCAGGCGTGCCGGGGGGGTCCCCGCAGCCCTCGGGAAGAGCCTCCAGCCAGCGGCGGGGCCGCGGGGCCGGGCACTGCCGGCGGGGCCGGGGCTGGCCCAGCGCTCCCGGCGCGGTTCCGCTTCCTCCGGGGCCGCTGCCGTGCCCGCCTCCCGCTCCGCCTCCTCCTCTTCCTCCTCCTCCTCGCCTTGGTAATTGGCTCACGCTCGGACGGCTGCGAGTTTTGTTTTTCCCTCCTCCTCCGCTCTGATAATTGCCCACGGACTGAGATAAAAAGTTTGTTTCGCATACTCCGCTTGGATAATTGCCTCACGGCCAAGCAAATAAAAGATTTGTTTTGTCTCCTCCCGCTCCAGCTCCTTTTCCCTTCCCCCTGGCTGCCCAGCACCCGCCGGCCGCAGCCTCCGAGAGAGGGGAAGAGCCGGGGGCTGCCGGGGGCGCAGGGGGGCTGCGCTGCCTCGTGGCTCAGCCTCTGGCAGAGACATCCGCGGCCTCGGAGAGCTGGAAACCCAGCAGGGACTCCTGCAGCCCGTCCCCCCGCAGTGCGGGGCCGGCCCCGCGGGGACAGGGGAGATGCTGCCCCCTGGGGCCCCTCCTGGGGCCTGGGCAGCAGCGGGGGCTGCCTCCGCCCCCCGGGTGCGCTCACCGCTGGCTCCGACCCCCTCGTCGTTTTCTGGCTCGTGAGTCTCTCGCACAGGGTTGTTCAGGGCTTGGCCTTTGCTCTTGTAACCACCGACCCGGCAGGGCATGGGAAGAGCTGTACCCAACCCGACCCTCCTCCCCAGGACCTGCTGCACCCCAGGGTGACAGCGGACATGATGCCATGGCAGCCCCTGACGTGCAGAAACAAACTCTACCACTCAGAAAGAGTAATAGAGCTGGCATATTTATTCCGGCCGGGGTGCAAGGGATTTCTCCACAAAGCTTGCACACCGTCTCTGGCAAGTAGCCAAATATTTATTACACCAAAGCATACATATTCATTAGGAAGGGCTGGGTTATTACAATTAGTTCGGGGAATAGGTGTGATTATTATAATTATCCTAGGGAAGAAGTACTTGATCTTCACAGTGTCCGCTCGCTCCAGGGTGCATTGTTAAGCGAATTCCAGATGTCTCATTCCTAAATCGGCAAGATCATCCTCTAGACAGCATCTCTGAGTCCTTTTGTTCAAGTTTAATTTTGCCTAAGTGCCCCCATTCAGTGCTTTGAGTAGGTGCCCATTGAGGGCTTTGATTCTGCTATCGGTGAGTTGTCCTTTTAATTCATACCCCCGGGCTACCTGCTACTTTCTTATAGCCAATCCTCAAACTATCTGGTAAACTACTCTGAATCCACAAAACAAGTCTGGACAAGAAGGATTCTTAGACAACGTTCAGAAATCATCACACATTGCTATACGTAAATAATTTGAAAGGAAAGTGGTCATTTCTCTGTACCACCCCCCTCAACCCCCCACGGCTGCTGCAAGCCAGGGCTGTGCCAGGGTATCCCCACTGGCCCCTGGCTGTCCCCCCGCTGAGTCTCACCTGGGTGGTGACAAGGTGCTGGGAGGGATGAGCCCTGCCCAGGTACATTGGCAGCACCACACGCTCACCCTGCTGGCAACCGGCTTCCTCACCCACCTTGAACAAGTCAAAGTGGCATCTCTCGGGGGCCTGCAGCAGGAAATTGGGGTGCCATCAGTACCCTGGGCTGGGAGAACCTCTCCCCAGCCCGCTGCCAGCCCTGTGCCCACCATTCCGCGCTCACCCGGCCATCCAGGCACCGCAGGCCGGTGCGGTCAGCATAGCTCAACACCCGCGGGTGGGCGGTGAAATCGCTCCAGCGCCAGGGCGAATGGTCCCGAAAAAACATGGTCTGGGGGTCATGGCAGAGCCGCTGAAGCCTGTGGGGAGAAGGCAGCTCTGACACAGTGCAGAGCTGCCCCTCTCACCTGGGCCCGCCCAAACCGAGACCCAGGGGTCTGCATGAACCCCCTCCTGGCCCCGAGTGCCCCATCTCACCCTGCCTCGACGTTCCAGAGGTAGACGGCTCCGCTCTGAGTGCAGACTGCCAGCTCCCCGGGGAGGTGAGGGCTGTGGGAGGGGGAGCACGGTCTCACTGCAGGGGCGAGAGCATCCTCCACAGCGGGGAGAGCTGCAGAGGCAGCAGAGCTCCCTCCTTGCAAAGCTCCGTTTGCTCAGTGCCTACCTGACGGTGAGACAGGAGGCAGGCATGTCGGTGCGGATAACCTGCAGTGGTGCGGGGGCTGCCCCTGTCCTGCCCGGCACCCTCCAAACACCACAGTGATAGTCCGAGCGCACGCCAACAAAATCTGCCAGGGGACAGGAGGCTGCACGTCAGATGGCAGCATCCCAACGGGCTCCCTGCTGCCCTTCTACCCCATGCCCTGCCCAGCCCAGGGTACAGATCCTGGGGTGCAGATCCCGCAGATGCCTCACCTTCCCCATCCACCCGGGCGGCAGACACCTGCCAGACGCGCCCGTTGAGCTCAAACTGCACCGGGGGGCCCTGGGCGTGGGGCAGCTCCTCTAGCACCACGTCCTGGAAATCTGTGGTGCTGGCTAAGGGCAGTGCAACATGACCCCCCCCTTCCCTCCCCAAGGCCACCCCGCATGGGGAAGGTGGTTCATGGCCTGCCCTCCAGGGCACCCCCACGTCTTCCGGGGGCAGCCAGGCCAACAAAAAACAGATAGTGGGGAGGCTGAGGATGTGCAGATATTGGTTCCAAAAGGGAATCGGGTAATTAGAACAAAAGATGGAAAATAGAAATCACAGGATAGTAACAATAGTGAAAATGAAGGCCAGCTCGCTTCCAGCTCAAAAGCAGGTACTGAGAACTTTAATGTGTACATAACAATTAATAGCTGCTATTCTGATAAACCACAGCTAATGTCCTACACAGATTGCACAGGTGGAAGGAATGTCAGTATCATGATTGATGCAAAATATCTACAAAGTTTACAAACAGAGATGATAGAGAAAGGAGGGGAGAAGCACAAAGAACTAGAACTACAAGCCTGGCTGGCTGGCAGCTACAATCACTGGGAGCCCCAACAGAGGTGGAGGAAGTGGCTGAGGTGGAGGAAGAGGTAAATGGAATGGAGGTTAACTCTTCAAACTCTATGCTTGTGGGTGATAATCTGTTTTTCCTGCTTTTTGCAGGAAAAAAATGCACAGAAAGCATGAATGCCCACAAGAGAAAAAAACCTATTTCCTGAATCCTCAGGAAAAGGGGGGCCAGAATCAGATGTTAATCTGATTATGTTAACATCTGATACTGAATGAAGGGGATGGGGTGAGAGTATCAAGATCTTTGCAACTGATCCCCTGGGGAACAGTTACAGATTTCCTAGTAGATAGTGGGCAACCCACTCGGTAGTAACTAGCTGTAAGAAAACATCTATGTCAACTGTAGGAGTCACAGGAAAGTGAGCTTTTAGGCCATTTTTAAAACTTATCAAATGTACAGTTGTAAATGCTACATTAATTCATGAATTTCTACATGTGCCAGAATGCCCCCTCCCATTGCTGGGACATGACTACTTAAAAACAAACCTGAGAGTGCAACTAACATTTTCTAATGAATGTATTCAGCTACACGTGCTAGAAGAGACAGCATGCAGAGGCTGCAGGTGCATCTCTGCTTCTCCAGTGACCTCCATGAGTGGCAGGTGGTCAGCCCTGCCATCCCACCACTGGATACAGGGGGAGGTCTCTGCTCCAGCACACCTCCCCTCCTTCCTCCTACTGACCTCTGCATTCGCATAGATGTCCTTCTCCTAACACCTCCTTACAAGTCTCAAACCCCTCTCAGGTTGCCCTTCTTAAATACAGTATCAAAGAGGCACAACCAGTCGCTCACTAGTTTGGCCTTGACCAGAGGCAGGTCCACCGTGGAGCTGGGGAAGGTTTCAAGAAGCTTCTCAGAGGGGCCACCACTGTAGCCCCTTCCCCCGCTACCAAAAACCCCGCCACACAAACCTAGTACAATTGGTGAGAAGGACTGAAAAGACACTCAAGTGACTTGCAGTTGAGGGGCCAAAAAACATGTATGTCACACTAACTGTAGCTTAGCTCTGTGTGCTTGATGGGTAGAACATCTGCGTCTAGAGAACACAGACCTGTAAAACACTCAGAGGCTCCTTAGTGAACATCCTTAAGATTCCTGCGCTGCTGTGGGAAAAATCAAAGCACAGCAGAAAAGTATGCCTGCAAAACCCCCCCGATACACACAGGCAAAAGCAGCAGGTTCAAGATCTTTCTTCTTTTTGCCTTTCTGGCTGGCAAGGACCAAGCTCCATGGTGCCTGTGTCCCAGCTTGCACCCCTCTGCCTGGGTGCTGCTACGGAGATCTCCCAGGCTGAGGTAACGAGACTAAATTTACTCTGAATTTCATCCACCGTTTTGCGGTTGTTCCAGCATCCTGCCTGTGCCAGCTCACACACCCAGAAACTAACCTTGGGATAATCTATCAGTTTTTGTACCATGACAGTGACAGCCATTAAGTCATATTCTAATTTAGATTACATTCAAGGACTGGTTCCTCTGGTTTGTATACTGCCACAATATTGATTCCTTTTGTGAGATGTTAGAAATGCCTATCAAGAACAAAGCAGGATTAGTCTGGGTGATACAGTAATCTATGGTAATTTTTTTGACTCATCCGGAACCAGGAAATCACTGGGATCAGAATTTACATTTCAATCTGATTCAGACCTTACAATTGCAAACCGATCTGATCGCTGCGTTTGTGCTCATTTTCTAGAACATGGTCAAAAGGAGATTCCTTTAACAGGAGTACCCATTCCTGCAAATATGTCATGGCAAAATCTGTGGAGTAATATTTCAGCTGCAATTGATAAAACTGGAAATGAGACAATGCTATAAAGGCCCTGCAAGAAGAAGAGCCTGAATTAGCTAAAACTACTTTACAGAAAAGGATGGCTCTCAACATCATCCTGGCCTCTCAAAGAGGATGCACAGCTTTAGATACAAGCTGCCATGTAGACATAGCTCAAAGTGGAAGGATTTCCACTGATTTAATGAAATTTTGAAACAGACTAATAGGCTTTATGAGATACAAAAGGTTAATACTTCTCATGGATTCTTAGAAACATCCACATGGTTAACTTTTCAGTTCCACGATTCACGTCTGTGTGTAAAGAAACACTTAGTAACTTTAGTTACAATAATAACTGTGTTTGTATGCCTTTATGTACTCATCCAATGTACACAGAGATGTTGCCTGTGTTTGGGTGGACAAACTGTGGGAAAGATGAGACTTACCCAGATGAATTTAAGTTCTCTAGATGGTCGCAAAGGGAGTAACTGCAGCCCATATAAACATTCTTCATCAAGCACAAGGAATACTAATCACTGGTTACATTGTGGAAGCCTGATCCCATCCAGGCCTTGCTAACAACTTCGGCAGTAAAGAAGAGCAGAGAGATTGGTTAAGAGGGGAACTGCCTGCCCCAGAAGGCAACAGAGGCTGGATGATTGCCTGAGCCAAGTGAAGTCATCAAAAATCTGTGGTGACTGGGGGAGAAGTAAAGGCGGCACGGGGAGATCGCGACCACTGACTCAATTCAAGACCGAAAAAAATTGCCCACATCAACTTTAAAGCATCAACACATTTGTGCCCCCATGTGACACATGGGTGACACCACCAAGTCTTCTGCAGGCATCCACATGTGGAGCCGACTCTGGGGTGTGGGGGTGTGTGCGATCCAGTGGGGCCGGGCGGGGGTTATTGGGTGCTCAGAAGCCCACGCACGGGCGTTTGCGGTGGGGCTGAGAGGCAGAGGAGAGCTGGCTCTGGGAGGAGAGGGTGCAGAGCTGGCTGGCCTGGCTGCTGGGGGGCTCTAGATCGCAGGGGGCCTCAATCCACAGCCCCAGGTAGTCCCGCAGCGTCTTCTGCCGCTCCTTGGGGATGCCGCGGCGGCGCAGGCTCTGGGACGAGAGTAGGGCTTCGTCGGTCAGTGGCTCTGCCAGGGGGCTGTTGCCCCATGAGGAGTTCTCCCATGGGAGCACAGAGGGGCTGCTGGGGGAGAGCGGTGGCGGGGGGGCCACATCACTCAGCTCTGACAGCTCAGACTGATAGGTGAGGGAGGAGATGAAGCTGGACGAAAGGCTGCACCAGCCCCGGGCTCGCTTGTGCCGCCGCCGCCGCTCCCGCAGCCTCTGTATCCTGTTGAACCTCGTCCTCTCTTCCCACCACTGTGCCCAGTCCCCGGACCAGGCCGCCATCAGACGGCTGCTCAGGGGCTCCTCGGGACACCCCACCGGCTCCGGGGGCTGCGCTGGGCCCGGGGGGTCCCACTGCTGGATGCGGCCCCCTTCCCGCATGGCCCGGCGCAGCTGCTGCCGTGCCTGCCTGTGCAAGGCGCTGGGACCCGCCAGCGCCTCTGGCTCTTTGTGGGTTAAGAGGCTATTCTGGCCGAGGAGGGGGAACCAGGTGTGCCGGGGGGGCTCCCTGCAGCCCTCCGGAAGGGCCTTCAGCCAACAGTGGGACCACAGGGCCATGGCAGGGCCAGGCACCGCTGAAAAGGGCCAGGGGCTGGTCCAGCGCTCCTGGGGCAGTTCTGCTTCCTCTGGGGCCACTGCTGCACCGGCTGCCTCCTCCGCCTCCACCTCCACCTTCTCAACCTCCTCCTCCACCTCCTCCACATCCACCTTCTCAACCTCCTCCTCCTCCTCGACCTCCTCCTCCTCGACCACCTCCCCCACTGCCTCCCCCTTGACCTCCTCCTCGACCGCCTCCCCCTCGACCTCCTCCTCCTCCTCGACCTCCTCCTCCTCGACCACCACCTCCTCGACCTCCTCCTCCTCGACCGCCACCTCCTCGACCTCCTCCTCCTCGACCTCCTGCTCCTCGACCTCCTCCTCCTCGACCTCCTCCTCCTCGACCTCCTCCTCCTCATCAATAATCACCTCAAGGTTGGACAAATAGAAAGTTTGTTCTTCCTCCTGCTCCTCCTGCTCTTCAAAGAGAGGGGAAGAGCCGGGGGCGGCCATGGCCTCATCCCCCACTGTGGGCGCAGGGGGCTGTGCTGTCTCATGGCTCAGTCTCTGGCAGAAGACATCCCCGGCCTCGGAGAGCTGGAAAACCAGCAGGGACTCCCGCGGCCCATCTTCCTGCAGTGCGGCAGCCAGCCCTGAAGGGACAGGGTGAACACTGTCACCAGGGACCCAGCCCAGCAGTGGGGGACCCCTCCACCCCTGGGTGTACTCATTGCTGGATCCCACCTCCCTCATCATTTTCTGGGTCATGAATCTTTTGCACAGGGTTTTTCAGGACTTGGCTTTTACTCTTTCAACCACCAGCCCATCCAGGGCACGGCAAGGGCTGTACCCCCCCGCCCCTCCTCCCCAGGACCTGCTCCCCAGGGTGGCAAGGGACACTCACCAGCAGACGGGGTGCCGAGGTGCTGCCAGAGCAGGCGGTGGCGGTGTGGGAGCTGGGTGGGCAGGTGCTGCAGGCAGCCAGTGACACTGTGCAGCTTCTCTGGAGGCCCTGCCAGCTGGCAGGCCGATTGGCTGCCCCCTGCAAAAGGACACACCAACAATTGGCCAGTGAGCACCGATGCTGGGGCGGCAATTGGTCCCAGTGGCGAGGAGATGCGGGCACAGAGGATACCTGACCCCGCAGCACCACCAAAGCCACATTTCTCACCCCAGTATTGCAGCAGCAACAGCTCCTGGGTGCAGGATGCGCCAAGCAGCACCTTATGGCTCCTTCCAGGGCCACCTGGTGACAGGTGGGCAAAGAGAGGGGGGGCCTTCATCATGTGTGGCCACTTCAGCATGGGCACCAGAGGCAACCGTTCGTCCAGCACGTACACTGAGAACTGGAACAGGAGGAACAGCTCAGGGGAGCGCAGCCCAACATGCCGGGGCAGCCCCCCTCAACCCCCCACAGCTGCTGCAAGCCAGGGCTGTGCCAGGGTATCCCCACTGGCCCCTGGCTGTCCCCCCGCTGAGTCTCACCTGGGTGGTGACAAGGTGCTGGGAGGGATGAGCCCTGCCCAGGTACATTGGCAGCACCACACGCTCACCCTGCTGGCAACCGGCTTCCTCACCCACCTTGAACAAGTCAAAGTGGCATCTCTCGGGGGCCTGCAGCAGGAAATTGGGGTGCCATCAGTACCCTGGGCTGGGAGAACCTCTCCCCAGCCCGCTGCCAGCCCTGTGCCCACCATTCCGCGCTCACCCGGCCATCCAGGCACCGCAGGCCGGTGCGGTCAGCATAGCTCAACACCCGCGGGTGGGCGGTGAAATCGCTCCAGCGCCAGGGCGAATGGTCCCGAAAAAACATGGTCTGGGGGTCATGGCAGAGCCGCTGAAGCCTGTGGGGAGAAGGCAGCTCTGACACAGTGCAGAGCTGCCCCTCTCACCTGGGCCCGCCCAAACCGAGACCCAGGGGTCTGCATGAACCCCCTCCTGGCCCCGAGTGCCCCATCTCACCCTGCCTCGACGTTCCAGAGGTAGACGGCTCCGCTCTGAGTGCAGACTGCCAGCTCCCCGGGGAGGTGAGGGCTGTGGGAGGGGGAGCACGGTCTCACTGCAGGGGCGAGAGCATCCTCCACAGCGGGGAGAGCTGCAGAGGCAGCAGAGCTCCCTCCTTGCAAAGCTCCGTTTGCTCAGTGCCTACCTGACGGTGAGACAGGAGGCAGGCATGTCGGTGCGGATAACCTGCAGTGGTGCGGGGGCTGCCCCTGTCCTGCCCGGCACCCTCCAAACACCACAGTGATAGTCCGAGCGCACGCCAACAAAATCTGCCAGGGGACAGGAGGCTGCACGTCAGATGGCAGCATCCCAACGGGCTCCCTGCTGCCCTTCTACCCCATGCCCTGCCCAGCCCAGGGTACAGATCCTGGGGTGCAGATCCCGCAGATGCCTCACCTTCCCCATCCACCCGGGCGGCAGACACCTGCCAGACGCGCCCGTTGAGCTCAAACTGCACCGGGGGGCCCTGGGCGTGGGGCAGCTCCTCTAGCACCACGTCCTGGAAATCTGTGGTGCTGGCTAAGGGCAGTGCAACATGACCCCCCCCTTCCCTCCCCAGGGCCACCACGTGGAGAAGGATACAGAGGTGGTTCATGGCCTGCCCTCCGGGGTACACCAGGCGGCCCCTGTGTGCCCCCATGTCTTCGAGGGGCAGCCAGGCCAGTGCCCCCCCGGTAGGGCTGTCGTCAAAGAGCAGGTCGGCCCACTGCAGCAGCAGCTCCTCATGCACGCATTCTGCCAGCAGCCCCAGCGGCACCTCAAAAATCCAGTTGCGGCAGAGGTGGGAGATCCAGCGCAGGTGGCAGGTGTCACGCTGCCAGGGGCAGGTGCTGTAGGAGTAGACAGTGTCAGGCTGGGGGGAGTGAGCAGGAGCCCCCCTCAGCCCTCTCTGTGGCAGGGAACATAGGGACACTTACCGCCTGATCTGCAGACCACTGACTTTCTCCTTCAGGCCTGTCATCCCAATGGTGCTGTCTTGGCCCTGTGTCAGCTGGGATAGGAGGGAGCAGAGGTTGGAGTTGGCAGCTGCAAGGGGAGGGGTGGGGGACAGCACTGTCACCCCTGGATGGACACTGACCCTCAGCCTGGAGTTGCCCAGGTAGATGTTCTTGTGCAGGAGCTGCCCCAGGGAGCCAAATGCATCTTCGGGGTGATCCACAAAGAAGTGGCCCAGCTGTGTGGGAAGGACAGGGAGGGGTTGGGACGTGCAGGGATCCCACGCCATCCCCCCAGGTCCTCGGCAGGACACAGCCCTCTTGGCCCTACCTGTCTGGTGAAATCCAGAGCAGCCCCGGACTTGCCTGCCCGGAGCTTCATCCGCAGGGCACCGCGGTAGAGGATGTCCTCAGGTGCGAGCGACGGGACACAGCAGCCTGTGGGGAGAGGGCAGGGGCCGGCCGGTACCGCACAAGTCCACCGCTGCAGCACCGCGGGGCAGCGGCTGGCCCAGCCCGCTCCCTCCTGCGAGAGCACCACCGGGGGGAGCCATGCCAGCGCGGCAGAGACTCCGAGCACCGGGGCAGCTCGGCAGCCCGGGTGCGGAGCTGGAACGGGATGTGTGTGTCCCCTCCCGGGGCAGCGTACCCCCATCCCGTCCGCCGCAGCCCTCACTCGCGCTGGGAGGCAGAAGGGGCACGGCAGCCCCGTCGTCGGCTTCCCAGCTCTCGCCCGTCCCGCCGCGCCGGTGCACGAACGTCGACGCGGCCTGCAGGGAGAGGAAGGGGGAGGTGAGCGAGGCGCCCGCCCTGGGGCTCCCGCGTGCCCAGCCAGGACCCCCTCCGCCCCTGGACGCCCCCCCCCGCCCCCGGACCCCCCCTCCGCCCCGGACCCGGGCAGGGCGGGCTGCGCCGCGGACTCACCTGGCGGCGACTGGGGCCGGCTCCCAGCACCTGCCTCTGCTCGCCCCAGCCGGCGGCCCGAGAGGGACCCTGCTCCTCCCGGGGGGGCCCACGCCGAAATGGGAGGGGAAGAGGGAAGGCGGGAACTCCATGGCCCCGGGGGGGCGCTGGTCCCGCGTGGGGCTGGACGACCCGCGTCCTGGACGGTCCGGGCGGGCGCCGGGGCAGCTGCTGACCGGCTGCCCCCGGGGACCGGCGTCACCACGCGGCCGGGCTGCGAGGGCCGCGCACTAGCCAGCTCCGGAAAGGATCGGGGACAGAGCGGCGCTGCGGTGGGGACGCGAGGCACTACCGCCCCCTGGCGGCCGGAGCGCCCGGGCGGGGGTCGGGGGGGGCCGGGCCGGGCGGGGTCGGCGCGATGGCGACGGGCAGGGGACAGGGGACAGCCCCGGGCCCCGCCGCGGCCTCCCCGGCTGTTGTCTCTCCGACAGCGCTCGCCATCCGCATTGCCAAGGCCTGGCCCATGCGCAGAGCCGAGAGCGCGGCCTATTCCATCGCTGCGCTGAGGTGGGGGCTCGGTGTCAGCTCCACGAGCCGGCACACCACAGAGGCGCTGCAGGCGTTTCATCCGTGAATAGGGAAAAACGAAGTTTACGCTCATCGGTCCGTAAATATCATTGGTTGGTTCTATCTGAATTACCCTTGCTCCCTGCAAGTGTCCCGGGGAAAGTTTTTTCGGTCTTGAATTGAGTCCGGATGTCTCAGCCGCCTTTCCTTCCCCTACAGTTTCCACATATTTTCGCTGACTTCGCCCTTCTGGGGAAGTCACCCAGCCCCTGGCGCCTGCTGGGGCAGGATGTTCCAACCGTATCAGCCCTTTATCACCCAATCACTGCCCAAGCCCCTGGCGAGGAGGCCCTTGTACTGGAGGGGGGAACATTTGCACTGACCACAAGGCTGCACGGCCGCCCTGGGCCAAGTGCTGTGGGCCGTGGGGACCCCCCGTTTCTGTAGGATGTGGGGCAAAGGGACAGCGGGGCCGGCCCCGCACTGCGGGGGGACGGGCTGCAGGAGTCCCTGCTGGGTTTCCAGCTCTCCGAGGCCGCGGATGTCTCTGCCAGAGGCTGAGCCACGAGGCAGCGCAGCCCCCTGCGCCCCCGGCAGCCCCCGGCTCTTCCCCTCTCTCGGAGGCTGCGGCCGGCGGGTGCTGGGCAGCCAGGGGGAAGGGAAAAAGGAGCTGGAGCGGGAGGAGAC